>NC_060120.1:283586391-288386391 GCF_021461395.2 Schistocerca americana | reverse complement strand
AAATAATACGTTCATGGCATCGCTTTCTTAAACAGGCAATGGAGATGTTTTCTTAGTAAGATTACAGGTCTCCCAGCTAGTCGCACTCACTTGCGTCATTGCGTAAGTAATATGTTTCTTCATAACTGATTCTCCCATTTAAGCTAAATTTTATTGCAACCACTAACTTCGAAATCCAATGTCTAGCCACTACATCTTTCACGGGATCATCGGGTAATAAACCTTGTACTCAGAATGAGATTTTCACTCTGCAGCGGAGTGTGCGCTGATATGAAACTTCCTGGCAGATTAAAACTGTGTGCCCGATCGAGACTCGAACTCGGGACCTTTGCCTTTCGCGGGCAAGTGCTCTACCATCTGAGCTACCGAAGCACGACTCACGCCCGGTCCTCACAGCTTTACTTCTGCCAGTATCTCGTTGGAAGGTTGGAGAGTGAAAATCTCATTCTGGAAACATCCCCCAGGCTGTGGCTAAGCCATGTCTCCACAATATCCTTTCTTTCAGGAGTGCTAGTTCTGCAAGGTTCGCAGGAGAGCTTCTGTAAAGTTTGGAAGGTAGGAGACGAGATACTGGCAGAAGTAAAGCTGTGAGGACCGGGCGTGTGTCGTGCTTCGGTAGCTCAGATGGTAGAGCACTTGCCCGCGAAAGGCAAAGGTCCCGAGTTCGAGTCTCGGTCGGGCACACAGTTTTAATCTGCCAGGAAGTTTCAAACCTTGTACTGTTTTCACATCATCCCCCTGCTTAGCTGGGTGGTAACGTGCTTGCCTCCCATGCAAGCGGGCCCGGGTTCGACTCCTAGCCCGGGTTGGAAATTTTCTCCGCTCGTGGGCTGGGTGTTGTGTTGTCCTCATCATTTCATCCTCATCACCGGCGCGCAAGTCGCCCAATGTGGCGTCGAATGAAATAAGATTTGCACTTGGCGGTCGAACTTCCCCGAATAGGAGCCTCCTGGCCAGCGATGCCATACGCTCATTTCCATTATCATCCCTTCTTAGTAAAAGAACATATATAAACTGACGAAATACGCAAGGGAGGAAGAAGCAGTTATTAGACCTATTCCGTTTGCTCGTATCTTCGGTAACAGTCGGCAGTAGGGCACAGTGTCAGATACTTTACGGAAATCTAGGAATACGGAATCCTCCATCTGCCCTGGATCCATATTTTGCAAACAAGAGCAAACTGAGCTTCGTACGAGGTATGCTTTCTATTTTGACAAGTAGTTGGTCTAACTCGGAGAAACATTTGTCGATGGTCTGTGCTGCAGTGGACAGAGCTATGAACAAAGATAGCAGCGATCGTGCCGCGCGGCGTTGAAAGCTGCTAGGCTGAAGGGGTGTGGGTGAGGGTGGGAGGCGAGCCGTAATCACGGCGACGCTCCCCGTAATTGGGTCAAGAGCCGGCCGATCGCTGCCAATCAATAGCGCGCTCGCACCTTTCGACACCGGCCGCAGGCCGTCCTCACCCCAACCACAGCCACGGACAGACTGGCTAACCACTGCGTCACATCTGTAAGCAGGCGTAAGGGGCCACGAAAAAGGCATAAAACTAACGAGCTTGCAAAGAAAATCTCGAGCAGGCTTTTGTGTTAGCAGAATATAAGGAAAGGTGTCGCCGCGGACTTATCACCGTATGCATAAGAGGGAGCAGGACCCCACAGTGAATGGGAGAGTAAGGCAGTGAAAATGAAGTGATTAAACGTGTGCAGCTCATAGCTTTACGGTCAACTGTCACATCGTCGGCAACACTCATGCTTACAGTAAAAGCTGGCTAAACTGTAAGGAAGGAAAAAGAAAGAAAGAAAGAAAGAAAGAGAGAGAGAGAGAGACTAGGAGAAGTGCTACTAAGATATCTGGCGTAGTTAACATTTAGCGCTAGGTAACTATAGATTTCCGTTACATGTAAATATCTCAGCTATCAGATGTTTTTTGTGTCATATTCAGTTGTATCTTTACAATTAAGGGCAATGCTGCCTAGTGAGTACTAACAACAGACCTATAACGGTAGCAAACGCTCTAGTTATTCAGAACCCGAGGAACACCTGAACGTCAGCATAGAAGTGGAGTGAATAACAGTATGTAGACAAGTAGCCCTGCGGTGTGGCTTCGGCGGATATTCCAAACCACAAAAACCCTGCTGTTGTGATGGAGATTTACCCATATCTCTTTCTATCTTCTATTGCCTCTTCCCTTTTTTTGTCTTTTATTTATATGTGTCCGATTTTTCGGCATACTGAACACCTTTTAGCTTAAGTAACAATAGGCTGCACAGATCAGTAACCGAATTTTCATTCTTTCAGTTGTTATTGTACTATGAAAGAAAAGTATATACACAAATTGTGAAAGAACGCAACAGTTGTATATCAGTCATTATTGTAATTATGACTGTTAGTTGTGTAACCAATGGAATGTTGGATCCGTTGTGTATCTAGACTGCAGGCAAATAAGCTTCACACGGCAAGTAAACCCATACATATTACAAAAATGGATGTACATATGTGTGGGTACGTAATTGCGTATTTTCCACATCTTCTCCTAAACCACTTTACCAATTTTAATCAAACTAGGTACACATTGTCCTTACTGTCAGGCAACAATAACTGTGGGGTTAAGAACCACAGGCAACCATAGCTGTGGGGATTGGGACCACCTACTTGTCATAGTTCACGACATAAGACGTCACAAACACTGAGATGCGTAAAAAATTGCTGCATCATGCATTACATTTAAATTTATTACTTATTTGCTGCTAATTCTATTCGCAACACATTTTGCAGACAGTATCCACATTTAGCACTGAAGGTACGTACACAAATATATCACTCTGCAATTCATATATCACGAGATATGTCATGAACTCTGAGATGTGTGAAAAAATCCCGTATGATGCTTGAAATTTTAATAAATTTATTCTTTACTATAAAGACAATCGTACAATAGAATCAGCTTGTGAAATACCTGACACCTCAGCTGGCAGCGCTTTTGATATCTTTCGACTGCGATGCGCGAACGGCTTTAGGCGAAAACAATAACCGTCTGTAGAGCCGTGGAGAGGTGTTGCCATAGAGTCGTTTACAAAATCGCGTTGGAGACACGCGAGACAGCTGCTCACAGCGTACAGAAACTGTCCGCAGTCATGCCGCATTGACTCTGCAGCATGATTTCAAAGGTGTTTTCACGACTACATGGACACTACATTACAGACACAGTTCATTTTTTGTTTTCGTTTCTAACAGAAAAATAGTAAAATGAATACTAGGACAGTTCTAGGTATGTCAACTAGTAAATAAATAAATAATGCGCTACGCCGTCAGCCGCAAGATGGCCACCCCTCACGGCTACACCTGTGGGCCATGTCATGGGACACGCCAGATGCCACACCAGCGGGCACTTCAGCACTTCCTATGAAGAGTCTTGTCCTACTCAGTGAAACCGTGCAGTACTTCGTATTACGTGTTGGCGGTACACCCAAGACTGACATAGTTAGGCGTACGTAAAATTATTACTATGAGTGATGTAACATTATTCTATGCATAATACATAGAGTACGGCAGAAACGTCTGACTGGTATTAATTAACAATCCACATCTGCTACATAATATTCTGACAGCCGTATGGTTACAACGTACTGGGATATTTAAGAACCAGAAAAATAAATCTATAAAATAAAGTCTTAGAACTTAAAAATCGTGCCGCGTAATTGGTATCCATTTTTCGCAATGCAGACGCGAAGGCTGCTTCCAAAGATACTTGATCTGGTGTAGCACTATCTCCTACCTCCCGTTACACTCGTCCAGTACAATTATTTGTTGACATACACGTTCTGTTTAAGATCTGAAACTCTCCGTTAGTCCGTCTCTTCTGGCTTCCACGATTTATCTAACGGTTCTGACACGACCACGGCTCCTTGGCTACTGAAATGCCACTGCATAGGCAACACTGCTTCACTACGCAACAAGGAAAAAGTTGTGTAATACGAGAGTTATTAACAATTGAAAACCTTGATAGTTTTACTGCGCCTTATACACGAGATACACTGAATGATAACAATAATTGTAATACAAGATCTTGCGTGCAACAAATTTTAAGTCTGAAATTCGTAATCAAATATATAAGAATGAGAGCCAATACTATTTACACTACTGTGTCAAAGAAATTGGTACACCTGCCTAACATCGTGTAGGGCTCTCGCGAGCTCGCAAAAGTGACGCAACACGACGTGGCATGGATTCTCCCAATACCTAAAGTAGTGCTGGAGGGAACTGACACCATGAATCCTGCAGGACTAACCATAAATCCGTAAGAGTACAAGGGGGTGGAGATCTATTCTAAACTGCACGTTGCAAGACATCCCAGCTATGCTCAGTAACGTTCATGTCTGGGAAGTTTGGTGGCCAGCGGAAGTGTTTAAACTTAGAAGAGTGTTCCTGGAGACACTGTGTAGCAACTATGTGGGGTGTCGCATTGTCGTGCTGGAATTGCCCAAGTCCGTCGGTATGCGCAATGGACGTGAATGAATGCAGGTGATCAGACAGGGTGCCTACGTACGTGTCATCTGTCAGAGTAGTACCTAGACGTTTCAGGGGTCCCTTATCACTCCAACTGCACACGCCCCACACCATTACAGATACTTCATCAGCTTGAACAGTCCCCTGCTGACATGCAGGGTCTGTGGATTCATGAGGTTGTCACAATAATCGTGCACGTCCATTCGCTCGATACAATTTGAAACGAGACTCGTCCGACTAGGCAACATGTTTCCAGTCATCAACAGTCCAATGTCGATGTTGACGGGCCCAGGCGAGGAGTAAAGCTTTGTGTCGTGCGGTCATCAAGGGTATACGAGTGGGCCTTCGGCTCCGAGAGGCCATATCGATGATGTTTCGTTGAGTGGTTCGCACGCTGACACTTGTTGATGACCCAGCACTGAAATCTGCAGCAACTTGCGGAAGCGTTGCACTTCTGCCACGTTGAGTGATTCTCTTCAGTGGTCGTTGATCCCGTTCTTGCAGGATTTTTTTCCGGCCGCAGCGATGTCCGAAATTTGTTGTTTTACCAGATTCCTAATATTCATAGTACATTCGTGAAATGGTCGTACAGGAAAATCTCCACTTGATCGCTACCTCTGAGATGCTGTGTGCCATCGCTCGTGCACCAACTATAATACCACTCTCAAACTCACTTAAATCTTGATAACCTCCGATTGTAGCAGCAGTAACCGATCTGACTACTGCTCCAGACACTTGTTGTCTTACACTGACTGGCGTTGCCAAGCGCAGCGTCGTATTCTGCCTGTTTACATATCTCTGTATTTGAACACGCATGCGTATACCAATTTGGCACTTCAATGTATATAACATCTGTGGACTAAAAAAAAAAACATATGATTCGATTGATAGAGGAAAAATATTCAGCACCTTATAAGCGTTTGGAGCAGACACCAAATCAGTTGCAATCGTAAAAGATACATTAATAAATACAAAATGGAAATTTAAGCTTTTACGTGAAACCTCTAAAGAATTTGATGTTTAAACTGGTGTAAGACGAGGACACGGATTGTCCCTGCTGTGGTGACCAGGGGCAGCGGCCGCAACCCTCACGACAGTTACGAAGCGCGGGTCGGTGCAGGCGACCCTCCATAGTAGCCACGTGCGGACTTCTAGCATGTAGAAAGGCAGACCGCCACGAGGCGCATCGAGAGCTGCGGACCACCGGCTACCTCGCCTCGCTGGCCGCACCATCAAACCACGCCACCATCTGGTCACGAGTGACCAGGGAAGGGGGCAGCAAGTCTCTTCCTAAAGAAAGACTGCTTAAGCGGACCCTATGGGTCGGACAGTCCGCACCAGCGACATATGGCAGAGTCATGTGCCGACTGCTTGGAGTCCATCACTTCAACTCTGGTCGACGTGCCATCGGGGAAGACTGCGTCACGCCGAGAAATTAGGCTTCGTTGTAGGCAACAGTTTCTCGAGTGCTAGTTTTTCACGTTTTAGTTCCAGCTCCTGGGAATTAGTTAGAGTCTGTGCAACAGAACTGTATTTAGTTGGAAGCGCTGAAGATGGGGAGTTAATTTCTTGTTATCCCTATTATGACCACCAGTCGTTTGCAAGCTAATATAGAAAATGTTTGTAACATCTACGGGGGATCTCCTCAATTAGTAGGATTTTTCAGTTCCCACTGCTGTTCATTTGCGTATTACAAAAGGCAAAAAAGGAATAGAGGAAAATAACAGCAGAAGGAGGAATTTTAAAAAATCTGAGTGTTTGGTCATTTTGGCTGAAACTATAGAAGCTGCAACAATACAGATAAAACTCATAAAAGAGACAACATCAAAAACAGGCCTATGTATGTCTTTTGAAGGTGTATGGCAGATACCAAGAAAGCACCGAAATCTACCTCTACATGACAACTCTGCAATTCACGCTGAAGTGCTTGAAATTGGGTTCATCGAGCCACTTTTAGACTACTGAGAAATAGTTCCAGTGTCGAATAGTATGTGGGAGAAAACGAACACTTAAATTTTTATATGCGAGTTCTGATTTCTGGTAGTTTATGAGAACGGTCGTCTGTCCCAATTTGGTAATTGAAATTTCATGAAAACATCTAGCTGTAACAAGAAAAGTGTTCGTTTAAATAGCTGCCACCCCAACTCGTGCATCATATCCGTGACACTCTTTCCTGTTTTTCACGTTAATACAAAACGAGCTGCCCTTCTCTGAAATTTTTCCATGTCCTCCGTCAATCCTATCTGATAAAGACTGCATACAGCGCAGGAATATTCCAGGGCAGGACGAAGAAGCGTAGAATATGCAGTATCTTTAGCAGATATGGGTCAAATTCCAACTGTTCTGGCAGTAAAAGCAGTCTATGGTTAGCTTTTCCCCGAACGTTTTCGATCTGATTGTTGCAGTTTAATAAATGCATGGAAAGTCATACTGGAAGAATGAAAATATCTAGGTGAAATAATACAACCCAATGCTATCGACAAAGAAGTCAACTTATCAAGAGAAAGGAAAATGGACGAGGCATTTGGATTAACATTTAACTTGCATAAGAATAACTCTTTAAGCATAGATGCAAAACTCTGTACTCTAAAAAAAAATACTGCCATCAGAACAGTATGCTCTATGCTTCACAATGGCTTTCGTTAAACAGCCGAACAATTAGGTGCAATAGAAAGTAAGAAAAGGAAAATACCGAGGAAAATCTTGGGATTAAAATATGATAATAGTAAACGAAAATTAAGACCTAATAAAGAAGTTTATAAAAGAACAGAACGAATATTAGACACAATGATAACAAAAGAAGAACTAAACCATCAGTGACATGGATCAAAGATATTAATGCAGGCCTGAGCGCCGTCCGCGGTGGCCGAGTGGTTCTAGGCGCTTTCGTCCGGAACCGCGCTGCTGCTACGGTCGCAGGTTCGAATCCTGTTTCGGGCATGCATGTGTGTGATGTCCTTAGGTTAGTTAGGTTTAAGTAATTCTAGGTCTAGGGGACTGATGACCTCAGATGTTATGTCCCATAGTGCTTAGAGCCATTTGAACCAGGGCTGAGCAAAACGGAAATACAGGAGGGAGAAATAGGAAAAAGAGCAAATTTCAAGGCAAAAGTAAGATGTTTCTAGGTTTTCCAGGAGAAAACGAAGAAATAGACAAGCGCAATATAGAAACAAGAAATAAGAGACAAACATTGGGAAAGGATCAAAAACTACTGGAAAGAGAGAAAGGAGAAAAGAAAGAATCCTGAAGTTATTTCAGGCGTTATTCAGTAAGCCAAACCAATAAAAGAGTGAGACACATATTAATGGGATTAAAGTATTACAGTAGTACCAATCTTCTTAACACTTTGTTAAGTAATTTTCTCATTAATTTCCTTATGGAAGCAGTACAGAAGAAACCAACCTTGGAGAGGAAGTAGACTGGACTGGAAAATAGCTAGAAGTAATGGGTTGAGGTTAGCAGATGAGGTGTAGGAAAAGCAGAAACAGACAGACGAGGAAAGACGGGGTAGTGCCGCCAATGTGATTGAGATACAGACTGCTTCGCTGCTCACCAGATGGAAGACGGATAGCTGGAGAAAACCATGGAGGTAAAAAAAGGAGGGAGGTGGCATTAATCACAGACTTGAAAGTGATGTCCGCCATCTTAAGGAGCCCAAAACATTAGGTTCACCGCATTCAGTTCATACCCCCATAGTTCACCGCCGTGACACTTCCCCGTGACATCACTCTGACTGTGTCGTATTACTAGAGCAAATACGCATTAAAGAACAGGAAAACGTTCGAAACTGCCTTCCTGATTCTGTTATTCATGTAAACTCTATAATTTTTAGTACTTAAAACAGCTGTTGCGCGCACGCGACAGAAATAATGAACAAGAAGCACTCGTAAACATTAGTTTGCTAATGTCTGGGGATACTTAAAATTCCGGCAAGCCCCGCCCACTCTGGCTTCAAAATAACGGTGTACGGTGTAAGTCTGTAGTGCCACCTCCCTTCTTTTTTTTTTTACCTCCACGGAAAAACCCCGACGACGGCGAGATGATTAGAAGTGCAGCGCAGTCTCGGAGTGGGGAAGGAAATCGGCCGTGCACTTTCAGAGGAGCCATCCCGGCATTCACGTTAGGCGTTTTAGGCAAAACCGAAGAACCTGATTCTGGCTGGCCGCGCGGGGGTTTGAATCGTCGTCGTCCAGAATGCAAGTCCATTACGATAACTAATGTACCAAGTCACTTGGTAAAAGAAGACAGACAAAGAATTAGAGTTATGTATAGATACATTCAACACGCTGGACGCCTTAGACTTTGTATGACACTTATCGATTGGTTATAGACATCTAATATGCGAGGAGAGGTACTGAGGGCTCCAGTGACTAAGAAACCGATGAAGTAAAGAGAGTGCGCGAATGTCACGTCGCATATTCGGTCGCTTTCAACGTAACTGAGCACAGGAAGGAGTGGCTTGATGATCCAAGTGTTACACAGACATGCTACGCAAGCATTCGTCGCTAACTCGAGTACTGTAGAGTATTTTGTTACTTCTGACATCTTCCTGCGATTCGAACCGTGGTACGACCGTCTGAAGAATGAATATCTCTGTATCTAATGTGCTGAGTTGCACGGAGAAGGAGGATTAGCTCAACTGAGTAATAACGGGGATCAAAACGTTAGTCAATCGTTGCATGGGCCTCTACGAGGTGCATTCACGTTCTAAGGCCTCCGATTTTTTTTCTAATTAACTACTCACCCGAAATCGATGAAACTGGCGTTACTTCTCGAAGTAATCGCCCTGCAGACGTACACATTTTTCACAACGCTGACGCCACGATTCCATGGCAGCGGCGAAGGCTTCTTTAGGAGTCTGTTTTGACCACTGGAAAATCGCTGAGGCAATAGCAGCACGGCTGGTGAATGTGCGGCCAGGGAGAGTGTCTTTCATTGTTGGAAAAAGCCAAAAGTCACTAGGAGCCAGGTCAGGTGAGTAGGGAGCATGAGGAATCACTTCAAAGCTATTATCACGAAGAAACTGTTGCGTAACGTTAGCTCGACGTGCGGGTGCGTTGTCTTGGTGAAACAGCACACGCGCAGCCCTTCCCGGACGTTTTTGTTGCAGTGCAGGAAGGAATTTGTTCTTCAAAACATTTTCGTAGGATGCACCTGTTACCGTAGTGCCCTTTGGAACGCAATGGGTAAGGATTACACCCTCGCTGTCCCAGAACATGGACACCATCATTTTTTCAGCACTGGCGGTTACCCGAAATTTTTTTGGTGGCAGTGAATCTGTGTGCTTCCATTTAGCTGACTGGCGCTTTGTTTCTGGATTGAAAAATGGCATCCACATCTCATCCATTGTCACAACTGACGAAACGAAAGTCCCATGCATGCTGTCGTTGCGCGTCAACATTACTAGGCAACATGCCACACGGGCAGCCATGTGGTCGTCCGTCAGCATTCGTGGCACCCACCTGGATGACACTTTTCGCATTTTCAGGTCGTCATGCAGGATTGTGTGCACGGAACCCACAGAAATGCCAACTCTGGAGGCGATCTGTTCAACAGTCATTCGGCGATCCCCCAAAACAATTCTCTCCACTTTCTCGATCATTTCGTCACACCGGCTTGTGTGAGCCCGAGGTTGTTTCGGTTTGTTGTCACACGATGTTCTGCCTACATTAAACTGTCGCACCCACGAACGCACTTTCGACACATCCATAACTCCATCACCACATGTCTCCTTCAACTGTCAATGAATTTCAATTGGTTTCACACCACGCAAATTCAGAAAACGAATGATTGCACGCTGTTCAAGTAAGGAAAACGTCGCCATTTTAAGTATTTAAAACAGTTCTCATTCTCGCCACTGGCGGTAAAATTCCATCTGCCGTAAGGTGCTGCCATCTCTGGGACGTATTGACAATGAACGTGGCCTCATTTTAAAACAATGCGCATGTTTCTATCTCTTTCCAGTCCGGAGAAAAAAAAATCGGAGGCCTTAAAACTTGAATGCACCTCGTACAACCACTTGAGTGAACTTATTTTGGGAAATCACGAAAAATGTTTTTCAGTTGCCCAGGCGGGGATTCGGATCCCACTTCTACAAAATGCGATAAAACTATGTTGTCTTCGACTGGTAAAAAAGCGTTACCGAGAGTGCAATTATATTAAGATGTTGTTGTCCCTGAATGGATGTGGACACTCGATCTGCGCAGCGTATGTGCAGAGTTAGCAGGATTTATCTTTTTAGTCTATACGCGTTCTCTCCACTGATGCCTTTCTTCAGTCCTCCTCATCTCGTGTCAATCTATTCATCTGTTTGGCGTTACACTCCCGTAATCCTTGATAACCTCTTTTACAAATCTTAATGCTTGCAACGTCCTTCAATTTTGCCCTTCTACTGCTCATATCGGGGCCAAGTTATACCTGAGTATCTCAGAAAATGGCCTACTGCTCTTCCTTCTTTGGTAACTATAAGAGGCGATCAAAAAGTTTCCGAGTGAGGACGTTGATGCTGCATCTATGCAACCCAGCGCGACTCTCATGCGGGTATATGAGCACCGACATGTAGGCAACGGGTTAGTGTAGCCTTCGAACGGAAGCTTTTTGGTCGTCCCTTATATTTACCATAGATTTTTCCCTTAAAACGTTCAACCATCCCGTCAGCTGCACTGTCTAAGAGACATCGCAGCTAGTAGTGAGCCGAGAACATCAGAGAATCAGAAACTCTTGAGAAAGAAAAAGAATTGAATACACATCAGAGAAGTTTATTACGGCTAAAGACCAGCCGCGTGGGTCACCGCACACTTTTAACAACGTAGGCGGCTAAACTCAAAATAAAGTTCCCGGATGTGTATCTAGTGTGCCGGCGTCCGTGTTGGGGGAACTCCTGGCATCCGCTGTACCTTTAAAGAAAATACTTTTATGTATATGAAGCAAAGCGTTTCTGAAAATGGTCTTTTCGGACAACAGTAATATCTTACATTTCAGTTTCCGAATTATGATACTATGTTTGCTATGCGGCCTTTCTCAGGTCTTTTTAAGG
Organism: Schistocerca americana; assembly: GCF_021461395.2. Classification (NCBI taxonomy): domain Eukaryota; kingdom Metazoa; phylum Arthropoda; class Insecta; order Orthoptera; family Acrididae; genus Schistocerca; species Schistocerca americana. Next base: position 288,374,850 of record NC_060120.1, on the reverse strand, counting down.
GAAGTATTCATTAAATCAATACATTCTTTCCTTTATTACAGTTTCGGATTGCTGTTGGACAGTGAGCTGAATATCTTTTCATTGTTGAACATCTTCTCCCTGTGACTAACCTGCAACGTAATTTTTATACTGCCGTATTACGTTAAATTTAAATTCTAATTTACAATTTAATTTATGTTTATTTTTTTATAGAAATAGCCGTCGGAACTTTACTCAGAATTAAACTGAAAATTAAATAACTTAAGTATTTTCATCAGAACTTTACACACATCGTCTTACAAAAAAAGTTAAACACCCAGAAATCATGGTCGGATGTCAGTTGTCACTTCATCGACGCACACAGCGTCGACGGGTATGTAAAACTGTAGAGTTGCAATTCTCTGTGCTGGGTAGGACGGCCAATTCTCTGTGCTAGGTAGGACGGCATTTGCGTTGTCCGTGAGTAGTGTTGTTAACAGGCCTATTAGGATATATACACTCCTGGAAATGGAAAAAAGAACACATTGACACCGGTGTGTCAGACCCACCATACTTGCTCCGGACACTGCGAGAGGGCAGTACAAGCAATGATCACACGCACGGCACAGCGGACACACCAGGAACCGCGGTGTTGGCCGTCGAATGGCGCTAGCTGCGCAGCATTTGTGCACCGCCGCCGTCAGTGTCAGCCAGTTTGCCGTGGCATACGGAGCTCCATCGCAGTCTTTAACACTGGTAGCATGCCGCGACAGCGTGGACGTGAATCGTATGTGCAGTTGACGGGCTTTGAGCGAGGGCGTATAGTGGGCATGCGGTAGGCCGGGTGGACGTACCGCCGAATTGCTCAACACGTGGGGCGTGAGGTCTCCACAGTACATCGATGTTGTCGCCAGTGGTCGGCGGAAGGTGCACGTGCCCGTCGACCGGGGACCGGACCGCAGCGACGCACGGATGCACGCCAAGACCGTAGGATCCTACGCAGTGCCGTAGGGGACCGCACCGCCACTTCCCAGCAAATTAGGGACACTGTTGCTCCTGAGGTATTGGCGAGGACCATTCGCAACCATCTCCATGAAGCTGGGCCACGGTCCCGCACACCGTTAGGCCGTCTTCCGCTCACGCCCCAACATCGTGCAGCCCGCCTCCAGTGGTGTCGCGACAGGCGTGAATGGAGGGACGAATGGACACGTGTCGTCTTCAGCGATGAGAGTCGCTTCTGCCTTGGTGCCAATGATGGTCGTATGCGTGTTTGGCGCCGTGCAGGTGAGCGCCACAATCAGGACTGCATACGACCGAGGCACACAGGGCCAACACCCGGCATCATGGTGTGGGGAGCGATCTCCTACACTGGCCGTACAGCACTGGTGATCGTCGAGGGGACACTGAATAGTGCACGGTACATCCAAACCGTCATCGAACCCATCGTTCTACCATTCCTAGACCGGCAAGGGAACTTGCTGTTCCAACATGACAATGCACGTCCGCATGTATCCCGTGCCACCCAACGTGCTCTAGAAGGTGTAAGTCAACTACCCTGGCCAGCAAGATCTCCGGATCTGTCCCCCATTGAGCATGTTTGGGACCGGATGAAGCGTCGTCTCACGCGGTCTGCACGTCCAGCACGAACGCTGGTCCAACTGAGGCGCCAGGTGGAAATGGCATGGCAAGCCGTTCCACAGGACTACATCCCGCATCTCTACGATCGTCTCCATGGGAGAATAGCAGCCTGCATTGCTGCGAAAGGTGGATATACACTGTACTAGTGCCGACATTGTGCATGCTCTGTTGCCTGTGTCTATGTGCCTGTGGTTCTGTCAGTGTGATCATGTGATGTATCTGACCCCAGGAATGTGTCAATAAAGTTTCCCCTTCCTGGGACAATGAATACACGGTGTTCTTATTTCAATTTCCAGGAGTGTAGAATAGAAACCCCACGAACACAAATTTGCTGTGGCAGGTATGAAATATAAACTCCGTTACTCGCGCGTTACACTTGAAGGACAGATGTTGAATGGGCCGAAACGAGCCGCCGCATAACAGCGTAGTTGCCTGCTAACTTCGAAAGAAGGTAGATGCGGTCCCTAGTGCAACTTATAACATCGTCGAAAATCAGTGCGGACGGGAGAGCTTTGGTACACCCTGTTAAACAAACGGAAAAATGGAGGCGGTACAATTGGAGAGCGATCCACCTTCACCAACATGCATAAGAAATTCATATATATATATATATATAAAATATGAATTACAAAAAACTAATAATAAAAAAAAAGTTGCATGGCGCGGATTCGATCCGGCGACCTTCGGATTACGAACCCGAACGCTTACCGCTGCGCTACAACGCTCTGGAAAACTATTAATCGGTAGAGAGTATTTCACTGTAACGGTTTCTTTTAGCTGTCGGTTTTCTCGACAACGGCTGAGAAGTGCATCTTGGTGCTTTGCCACATTACACCTTTGGCCATGAGCTTCTACTATGCGCAGTATGAATCGAATCTGAATTTTACAATTGGCGGCCTCCCCTTGTGAGACACAGTAGTTATACACAAAGTTGGATGTGCGGAGGAGATCAATAGTAGAGCCGAACTGCAAAGACGACTACACTGTCACGATATGAAAGAGGCAGCCGGCATCAAAGGAAACCTTCAGAGCAGCTGCTGGCATTTCGCGTTCCTTTGCGAAGTCGCGCGCCCACTCCAGCGGAGGACGGCTGCGTCACTCCTGCCGGGAGGGCCACGCAAAGAGCGCTGAGTGCCCCACTTTCTGTGCGGACCACGCGCCATTTATTAAACACACAGACGGAATGCGGGGACCACGTGCGCACAAGCAGTCAAGTAGTTTGCCAAGAACTTCTGCAGACGCGGCGCTCTGATTGAAAAGGAGTAAAGCAAAGGACGTTCCCAGGCTAGCGCGCCACACGCAACAGTTTCTCCGGGGCGGAGGTTTCGCGGTACTTCAGTCTGAGCCTTCCTCCGACATCCTCCTGTTGAACAGCAAGAAAAGGAATGTACAGAGTGAGGCACTTCTTTCAGTTTATATACTTCTGATGTGCTGACGATACTGATAATATTTTCACTTCGACACATAATCACTATGGGTTCATCAATTAATATCGACAGCGCGTACCATATCCTTACCAGCCACCTAGATGTAACTGTCAAATTCGTTCTTTCAAATGGAGCTGCGCTGTTATTTTGTTCCTTCATAATACTTCTCGATGACATCTTCTTTCCTTCCTGTATTGGTGACATTCTTTTCAAATTAACTCCATGTCACGCAATACTTCACTAGTAAAATGACAGCAGACCTAACAAAGTTTGTAAATCAATGAGGATGTCACACAGCAAATGTCACACCAACGGTATAAGTTAAACGAAACGTACGATTTTGTTTCAGTATACTTGTCTGAGATTATTACAAGGTAGATAGACTATTAATAAGCTTGATTGAAGTACTGAAGTTCCTCAAAATGAAAAATAAAAAGGAGCGATTTGTACGCATCTTAATGAAATTTTTTATTATCAAGATGGCATTAAAAGCTATTTCTTATTGAACGGTGTCGACAGGTACAACTGTACCTTCAGATCTTCAAAAATTTTTTTGCTTGTACGTCACGTTCCGTCGAGCGTTCATTTATCAAGCCATGTTAACATTTTGGTGAACAGTATATTTCATGTTCCACACAAGTTTATCAAAAATGAAATTACAAACAGACTCGTTACAAGTAAAAATATACACAGCTCAAATACATCTTGCGCAACTTAGAACGTTTATACATATGTAGCAGTCTTTGATGCTTGTCAGTTGCTGAAATCCACAGTATATAGTAAAACTGTACTTTTATGCCAATGTTTCCACGACGGGTGAGGCACATCTTGCAACCTTCGAACTCGAAATCTGTACTGCATTTCTAATGAGAAGAATACAAGATGTGTTGCACTCGTCATATAAATGTAAACATGCAATTATCCGCGTTACTGTGGACCCAAGACTGCACGGAAACCGAAAAACACTGATAGTTTTTTGCTGGGAACCGCTGGTGATTGAACTAACGCTCATGTTGCATGTCACATTTGGAAGCCTATTGCATTGCTTAGGCATTACTGGTCTGAAACTGACAAGATATTTACAAAATTGCATTTAAAACGGATATATCAGCTGCTTTCAGCTTAATTTGGAAAAATAATTGTTCAGCTTTTTCCGTCCCTGTTTTTATTTATTTTGTTTCTGACGACGGTTCGCATTTTCAAGAAAGAATATCGGCCATATTTATTGTAGTAGCTACATTACAAAATGGTTCAGATGGCTCTAAGCGCTATGGGACTTAATATCTGAGGTCATCAGTCCCCTAGACTTAGTACTACTTAAACCTAACTAATCTAAGGACATCACACACATCCATGCCCGAGGCCGAATTCGAACCTGCGACCGTAGCAGCCTCGCGGTTCCGGACAGAAGCTACATTACAATTAAGATCTGTCGACGGTTAGAAAGTACGATCTGCAATGCAATCATCCTTGACATGTTTTAACACTACGCTTTCAGTTCATATTAACACAGAGCAAAAATTCTGAAGATAACCGTCAGAGAACAGAATCGAAATCGTTTCCTTTTACTGTCGGCTTTAAATGGTAAATTTAGACATTTATCTTCTAGGGAAAGTGCTAGTGAAACATATACACAGGAATGTCCGACGGTGGATTGCGATTCGCATCATCTTCCAGCTGTGAAACATGAATCAAATGCATAATAATGTATTATTACCGAAAATATTCGTTGCAATTACAATACTTCAAGCTATGCTTTCCATGTTTTCAAAAATCGTCGAACAACGCAAGCAAAACTCACAAAACGGATAATCCGAAGCAGGACAGCCGGATGTTCGCTGATCCCTCCTCCCTTACATCAAAGAACTCAGAAAATATCCCTGAACGAACCACGAAATTTTGTCGGTGCAGCGGGTTCACCCTGTGGACTTCGTGTCTGTTCAACTGATAACGCTGTTGATTTTGCAAATGGTTTGTCGTCTCTGAAAGAATAACACTGTAATTGGCAAACCGTCTTTGAACATCAACTCCTATTCCCAAACTTCGAGCGTAGTGTGTATCTCAAGTGCTTTCTAGGATGTCGCGCCAGAGTCTTCCTCTCCACTACATATCCAGATAACATTCCGTCAATGACCATCTTACAATCAACCGCGATTGTAAATAGCACCGTCGTGGACAAAGTCAGCAGGCTTGGGCAAGAGTCGGAACGCAGACCTTTCTACAGGTAATGGGACGCGTCTCCGGAATTCTCCACGCGATGTCTTAATTACGAGGCTGCTCTATCGTACACAGTGTGCATTAGGCCTACTAATCTCAAGTGCTTCCGCGTCTTCAAATTCCTCTGTTAACAGCCTCAAACAGCCGACCAGATACCTCGGACTCCCGCCAACTGCACTCAGACCTTTAGTCAATTTATTTGTCGCGGAGTGTGGTCTAACTGGCATGAGCGAGGAAAGCAATGACACAGATGCTATGTTTATCGGAGACTTTCACTTCCTGTCTCCTGCTTATCCCACTGATAAGTGACACGTCAATACTGGAACCTGAAGTATTCCTACCTTTTTCAATGTCAACGGTATAAAATTCTCACGGTTTCCAAGTCGCTGCGATTCAAGAAGGATCCCCTGCTTTCACAGTTTCCATTGTTTCATCGTCCTCTGGTGACAATCAAGAGCGTGTCAATCTTCGAAAGTTGGTATTTCTTGTACTGCTTAATTATATTCTACAATTCATTTGCGTTATAGAAGACGTTATTAATGACAAAAACGCTGATAACCTTGGCGTTGAGCGCCCGTAAGCTCCAAGGAGCAACAAATTTATCGCTTATGCCGTTTCTCAGAAATCAGCTTGACAAAATAGATAACCACAATATGTATCTACATGTGTGATCTCGACGCATAATTGTCGGTACTATCTTTGATACAATGAGTAAGTTTTGAATAGGCGCGGAGTTGCTCGCAGTTACTAGTCAGTGAACGAAAAAACGCCAACTTACTGATCCCCATGTCCGTAAAGCTGATGATTATTCTTACAGAAAAACTGAATGTTTACAGACGGTTAGACTTGTGCTTAAGGGGCTCCGGAAAGGCTCAAAATCATGAAAAGTTCAATTTTTACTTTTTTGCGTTTTCTGAATCTGCAGACTATTACCTTTTAATAGATATATAATTTATTCAATTCCGAAGACTACAACTATTTTTAAATTTTTTTTGAAATGTGTTCTACATGGGCGTGACCCACTGTGGCGCCGTTAAACTGCTGTCAAATGGTGTTATTATTAACGTCCGTGTTCATCAGGTACATTTTAGTGATGTGAGATAAAGTATGTGTTGTGGCTAACCTGTAATGGTTCAATATATATCGCTGGTGTGATTGTCGATTGTTTCATGTTTATTTACTCTGTCGTTATCTCGAAAATATTCGTAATTAATTCTGTTTCTTGAGTCTCTGTTTTGTTGAAGTATAATAATGAGTAAAAGTAAAGTTATTAGAAATCCTCTGAAGGCTTTTAAGAAAAGGAGAAATGTTGGAAAGCCAAAGGTATGTGTTATTACTGTAAACAATAAAGACGATAACCAAGTGAGTGAACCTAACCTCTCAAGTACACCTGCCCATAGCAGTCAAAGTGGGAAAGAAAATACTTCACAGAAGAAGCTTGGTTCAATGAGTGAAAACTATGAATGTTTTATGGGCGAATCGGATGTCAATGAAATATTTGATATGTCGGTTCTCAAAGGAATTTTTTCAAACTGTGTAAGATGTATTCATTGTAGTGAAGTTGGTCTGGAACTCTCCATAATAAAGCACGTAGGACTTGCTAGTGAAATACAACTGAAATGTGATAAGTGTTCATACATGACCACCTTTTGGAACAGTGTTGCAGTAACTGCAACTGAAGAAAATGGTAGCAAAATCTACGAACACAACATTAGATTTGTTTATTCCTTGCGATCAGTTGGTAAGGGTGCTACTGCAGGTGCAATTTTCTGTGGCATCATGAATCTTCCAAATCCCCCAACCAAGTTTACGACCTATAATAAATTAATAGGGTATAAAGTAGAAGATGTCTGTATAGAATCTATGAAGAACGCTGTGGAAGAGGCAGTAATGGAAAATAATGGTAACAGAGATTTGACTGCAGCGTTCGATGGTACCTGGCATAAACGGGGACACACATCTCTTCATGGTGTAGTATCTGCCACCAGTATGTATACAGGGAAAGTTTTAGATGCAGCAGTAATATCAAAGTATTGTAGATGTCCACAAAAATATAAAGGTACACATGAAAATAATTGCAAAGCTAACTATAGTGGCAGTAGTGGAGGAATGGAAGTGGCTGGTGTTGCCAGTATATTCCAGCGTTCTGAGGCGTGTGATAAAGTGCGATATGTTAATTACCTTGGTGACGGTGATTCTAAAAGTTTCAAACATGTTCAAGGACTGAAGCCCTATGGTGATGATGTTGTAGTGCAGAAATTTGAGTGTATTGGACACGTACAGAAGCGAATGGGAACAAGACTTCGGCGACTGAAAGCTTCGTACAAAAAACAAAAACTCAGTGATGGTAAAGGGTTGGCTGGGAAGGGAAGGTTAACTGACAGTGTAATTGAAAAAATACGGAACTATTATGGAATGGCTATTAGGCAAAATACACAAAGTGTCGACGAAATGAAGAAGGCTGTTTGGGCTCTTTTTTTTCATACTTCTTCAACCGATGAAAATCCCCAACATAGCTTGTGTCCCAAAGAAGAAGACAGTTGGTGTAAATATAACAAAGGATTGCTAACTGGTGAAGTGTACACTCATAAGCATAGTCTGCCTCATGCAATAATGGAGGTGATAAAACCTATTTTCAGAGACTTAGCAGCACCTGAACTGTTGAAAAAGTGTATTCACGGAAAAACTCAAAACCCCAATGAAAGTGTAAATAGTGTTACATGGTCGAGAATCCCCAAGACTGTATTTGTTGGAATAGAAACACTTCACTTTGGTGTGTATGATGCTGTTGCGACTTTCAATGATGGCAACATTGTAAGGTGCAAGGTATTTAGAAATATGGGAATGAAGATAGGTTCTAACATGGTACGAGCGATGCTTGCTTTAGACAAGGAACGCCTTCGGGCTGCAGACAGGGCTGTAAAGAGTCTAGAAATACAAGCAAGAGTAAACAGGAGGAGGAACAAGAGGAAGCTGGAGGAGGAGTTTGCAGAGGATGAAGATAATCCATCCTATGGACCTGGAATGTACTAAAAAGTTAATCCAATCTTTGTCGCTCGATTTCCAAAACTTTTATTTTCTCATATTAATTACATGTTTTCTAAAGATCTTCCAAACATATTTGTTTCAAACTTTCAGTAAATGTTACACAGTACCTTCTGCATAATTTAACACAGCCTTTTTCCGAAAAACTGTATATTTTTGAATATATAAATAAAAAATTGCAAAAAAAGTTGTGAATTTTCATTACAATTGAAAAAAAATCATCTTTAATAACTGAACTAAAATTTTGTAAAATCCCTGTGTTAAGTTGTAGCCCATATTCCAATAAATAACTTCCTATCTCAAATACTTTGTGAGGAAAGATGTAATTTATAAGCGTTATTTTAACATTGCAAGTATAGGGCGTTCCGGAGCCCCTTAAGTTTTCCCAGAGTTGAGGAGACTGCTGTTACAGTTTTTTCAACGATGCGACCTCTCGCAACAGAGCCTGTGTATGCCGCATGTGTACAGCACGTAAAGATATTTTAAGTGGCGATGTTCCGAAGAAACAGAAAATTTTTATTATATTTGAATTCAAAGAAGCAGCAAGTGGTAATACACCAAACTAACTGTAATTTAGTATAATTTCATTTAATGTAGAAGCCTCTCAATGTTATATCAGTATGACAAATAACTTGATAAGTATATAGAGTAGAAATCAATACTTCCTCAGAGTGTCAAAAGAGGAATAGTCACATAAGGAAAGAATCAACCAAAGTAAAACAAGTCGGATCACGTGCTTCCAGAAGAAAAAACTCATAAATAAAAATTAAAAGATGCAAAGAATAAATCCCCTAGTAACTTATTATCACTATTCAGTTTTCTTCTTCTGACACACATTCCCTGAAGTAGAGAAGTCTCGAGAAGTACTTGTAGCTGTTTTTCCTCTTATTTGTTATTCTGTTTATTGTACGATTAGAACGGCTAGTGGGTCATGCAGCTTTCTCAAGTACAGTTTTAAGGAGATTTTCGCTGTCTCATTCGACTCTTCCAGCATTAATTTAATGGTTTTATCTATAACCACGCTTCTCTGTATATGAAGACCTTTCCCTGTACCTATGGATGACGGAGATTAATCGAACGAAACGAATCCAAAACCTCCTTTTGTGGGGAAATACAAAAAACATCCTCATATTTTATTTTTGTCTTGTAAAACATTTATAGGAGATGCTTTACATTACTCTCCTATATCAGTAACATGAAAAGACGAACTGGATTGTCCTGAAGGACGCATCACAATATTATAAACCGAGGATTTGTTCCCATCTTCAAATTGATTGTGAATTAGGAATCAAACCTTCTTAATACAACATCAGAACTAGCTATATTTTTACAAAACTTCCGTAATGGAACATATGCAGGGAATGTCTAAACTTCTCATAGATTTTGAAAGCATTATCTATGAAATTTACCCTGAAAATCATTAATGCCCTCTGCTATAGCTGTTGTTGGTCTTATCAACACCTTCTCATAAAATGGTCCGTACTTATATGGAATGTATGTAACTAGCTTGCATGCATTCTTGATCTTCTTGTCTTGTACTTGGATTTTTGCATTGAACGCCATTTCTGTTAAAATGTGGGGCACTCTTCTTTTACAGAAAGAAAGTGTTCGTCGCCACACCATAGTGAACTCAGATGCGGTCAGATAACCTTTAGGTAAAAAGCACTCTAACTTCCTGTATTTTGAAATCGAAAACGAGAATATTTCTAGAGACTACGATGTTGTTATTGCAAAACTAACACGCTTTTAAACGATCTAGAATAGTTACTATACGAATAACTGTTATTCATTTATCTTTAATGAAGAAGACCTAAACTCAGACGTCAGACATCAAACACAAAACAATACTCTGATGCACTGCAAACAGGAGGTTTTAAGCAACGAACAATAGCTTTTACAACAACGACGGCGTTCAGGGCGGACGAACTCTAGGTGGGATGTTCGATGAACATATTTACAAGTCCGATGAAGCCGGCATATGAGTGGTTTTCGTTACCTTTTTAGAACTGAGAATGCGCATATATATTGTAAATCACTTTAGGTATGTTAACAGCGCGTAGCGTTGCGCAGTTGGAGGTGAGCCGCCAGCAGTGGTGGATGTGGGGAGTGAGATGGCGGAGTTTTGAGAGCGGATCATCTGGACAGAGACAGTAAATTTGTAAGACTAGATGTCATGAACTGATATATATATATATATATAATATGACCTTTGAACAATATTAAGGTAAATACATTGTTTTTTCTCTATCAAAATCTTTCATTTGCTAACTATGCCTATCAGTAGTTAGTGCCTTCAGTAGTTTGAATCTTTTATTTAGCTGGCAGTATTGGCGCTCGCTGTATTGCAGTAGCATGAGTAACGAAAATTTTTGTGAGGTAAGTGATTTGTGAAAGGTATAGTTTAATGTTAGTCAGGGCCATTCTTTGGTAGGGATTATTGAAAGTCAGACTGCGTTGCGCTAAAAATATTTTGTGTCATTTTAGTGTTGATCAGAATAGATAAAGAGCGAAATGCGAAATGTCTGAGTACATTCAGTTCTGCTCAGCTGTTTGAAAAGCAAATAATGTAAGAGGTTTATCAGCACAGTAATTCATTAATTTTTCTAAGGGGACGTTACATCATCTATTTCTTATTTCCGCTATATAGATAAATTAACAATGTGATGTATTTGCTGTTTCTAGTATGGGAGAGAAAAGTTAGCCAAACGAGAAATGGAAGAGGTGTTTTCATCTGTTAAACATATGTACTTTCTGTGCATCTAAAGTTCACCTATTTATGATGAACAGCAATGGCCCTATAACCGTCCCCTGCGGTAACCACAAAGTTGCTTTCATATCTGACGACTTTCTCAGATCTGTTTTGTCTGTTGTCATCACTTTAAGCGTAACAAGCAGGTCTCGAATGCCATTGCGCGAAATTTGCGTGCCTTCGACGGGTCTGCGTGAGTAGTGTGCGGCAGGTCAGTCTCTCCCGTAGCCTACATCTCGGCGGAAAGAGGTGATACCGGGCGCTAGCCATCTATTGCCAACTCATACTGCTTGTGCGAGTGAACAGTTTCGCACCGGGAACTGCTCATTTAACCTGTTACTACCCACTCGAGTTGTAAGGGCTTTATGTAGCATGCTGAAGATAACGTCAGTCATTTATTAGCACGAGACGTTTGCTCGAGCAGTGACTCCACAGCGGCACGTGCAGTCAGCACTCTGTGTCTCGGCCGTTTACCTTGCGGACAGGCAGCGCACCTGGACAGAGTTACGACCGTTGCCTTGCCCCATCGCGGCCCCAGCACAGGAACGCACGGTGTCACACACACACGGCTAGGAATACTGCTGTATACCAGCCACGCACGTGTGCCGCTGCAGCTGCCGCCGCCTCCGCTTTCCACTGATTATCTGCTCCGCAACCGGCTGCGAATTTCAACACGCCGCCCTGTTTGGCTTTTCCTGGCCGCTCGATTTCTAAACCTAAACTGGCATACGCGCTGTTATACAACACAGAAATATCGAGCCTCGGATCGGCAGCGTGTTTTAATGAGCGCATACTGCGCGGCCACATGCTTTCCTTTTATGCCGGCCAGCACCTCCAGACCGTAAGTCTCTCTCTCTCTTCTTTCGCACGGGAACGAGAGGCCGTGCCTGTTTCGGGTTCTTTGTACGATCTGCCGTTTCGTCAGCACGAGTGACTAGCATTCTCGAAAAATGTTATTCTCCGCCGCTCGTGCTGAACTCCAATATTTGTACTCCAACAACACTTCCGATACCACTGCACCACTGTACGGATACATGGCTCATGAGAATAGCAGCCACTCGTCCTTACGGAATGTCGCATCAACTAAAAAACTGTCGGCAGAAATTCCGGATAGAGACGTCTTATTTATAGAGTATGTAAAGATCTTTGAGATCACCAACTGGTCATACTGTACTTTGCGCGGCTAAACCGTCGGTGCATCGCACTAAACGTACTGAAAGGAAACACTCTGTAAGTATGGATCAGAAACACCCAAAGGTATCCGATTACAAGGCTGAAGGCCATTAAATTGTGTACATATGTCATCTCGCTCCTGAACGACACCGCTGTCCATTAAAATTACATCAACAACAACAACAAATAACAAAATACGAGGGCAGCTCAATAAGTAATGCAACAAATTTTTTTTCTCGGCCAATTTTGGTTGAAAAAACCGGAAATTTCTTGTGGAATATTTTCAAACATTCCCGCTTCGTCTCGTATAGTTTCATTGACCTCCGACAGGTGGCAGCGCTGTACGGAGCTGTTAAAATGGCGTCTGTAGCGGATGTGCGTTGCAAACAACGGGCAGTGATCGAGTTTCTTTTGGCGGAAAACCAGGGCATCTCAGATATTCATAGGCGCTTGCAGAATGTCTACGGTGATCTGGCAGTGGACAAAAGCACGGTGAGTCGTTGGGCAAAGCGTGTGTCATCATCGCCGCAAGGTCAAGCAAGACTGTCTGATCTCCCGCGTGCGGGCCGGCCGTGCACAGCTGTGACTCCTGCAATGGCGGAGCGTGTGAACACACTCGTTCGAGATGATCGACGGATCACCATCAAACAACTCAGTGCTCAACTTGACATCTCTGTTGGTAGTGCTGTCACAATTGTTCACCAGTTGGGATATTCAAAGGTTTGTTCCCGCTGGGTCCCTCGTTGTCTAACCGAACACCATAAAGAGCAAAGGAGAACCATCTGTGCGGAATTGCTTGCTCGTCATGTGGCTGAGGGTGACAATTTCTTGTCAAAGATTGTTACAGGCGATGATACATGGGTTCATCACTTCGAACCTGAAACAAAACGGCAATCAATGGAGTGGCGCCACACCCACTCCCCTACCAAGAAAAAGTTTAAAGCCATACCCTCAGCCGGTAAAGTCATGGTTACAGTCTTCTGGGACGCTGAAGGGGTTATTCTGTTCGATGTCCTTCCCCATGGTCAAACGATCAACTCTGAAGTGTATTGTGCTACTCTTCAGAAATTGAAGAAACGACTTCAGCGTGTTCGTAGGCACAAAAATCTGAACGAACTTCTCCTTCTTCATGACAACGCAAGACCTCACACAAGTCTTCGCACCCGAGAGGAGCTCACAAAACTTCAGTGGACTGTTCTTCCTCATGCACCCTACAGCCCCGATCTCGCACCGTCGGATTTCCATATGTTTGGCCCAATGAAGGACGCAATCCGTAGGAGGCACTACGCGGATGATGAAGAAGTTATTGATGCAGTACGACGTTGGCTCCGACATCGACCAGTGGAATGGTACCGTGCAGGCATACAGGCCCTCATTTCAAGGTGGCGTAAGGCCGTAGCATTGAATGGAGATTACATTGAAAAATAGTGTTGTGTAGCTAAAAGATTGGGGAATAACCTGGTGTATTTCAATGCTGAATAAAACAACCCCTGTTTCAGAAAAAAATGTGTTGCATTACTTATTGAACTGCTCTCGTACTACTTATTGCTTGTATACACAGTAGTAGGAACGATTTAATTTGTTGGCGATTAGGGGTATACAAGGTACAAATTACAGAACAGCAGCCACGTCCGCCGGGAACAGTGACTCTTAACCCGGCTCGATATCGAGTCGATGAGAGCTTGGATGACAGACAAAGAGTACGTTACTGAATGCAGGTTCAGCTCTGTGGCAGAGTTCATGATTCGCAGTAGCTGGCGTCTGACGGCGTCCCATTCTCCTGGCAGGCCATGAACAGGTGTTGTCACTGCGTGAGATATCTGGACAGGTGCCGGCCGGGATAACAGCCGAACATCCTTTCTGTCTCGGTAGGTCTCGACACCACGGGCAACATGTGGTCTACCGTTATCTTCTCGAAAGATGACGACGCAGAGACTTCGAAAATACAACATAGCAGCCGGCCTTAACACGTCACAAACGTAACGGATGGTCTCCAAATTACCGGTTGTGCGAACCGTCGGTGATCGTGTTACGTACCCAGTGACGCCCCACACATATTATCACGCCAGTTGCTGTATTATGTTATGACGAAAGCAGGCTGGCCAAGTCCGTTCTCCTTATCGCCTCTAGACGTGGATACGACCACCATGATGCTGTATGCAGAACCGGGACTTCTCTGAAAGTATGAGGGCTATCCAGAAAATAGTTCACATTTTCGCCTGCAGCAATAATGGGTAGGGCTACTGTGGCCATATCGCTGTCTGAGCGTTCATCCACACAGTCGGCATCCAGCCGAGCCAGCGTGAGGTTCGTGTCGTCTCCCGTTATTTCACAATAAAAGTTTTCAATGTATGTCCTCATTGAAATTCCTGCGAGATGTGAAGGCCGGTCAGTAATAAGGTTTTTAAAACGTTTATCCGTTATGGAGGTGGAACACTGTGACTGTTATGATTTAAGGTTTCCACAAATTACTGCAACCAGTCGCCTTTAGCTTTATTTTTCAATTTTTATTTTCCATTATTGATTTCTAATGGCCTAGGATTCATCATCAGGTTGTACATATTCATTATATGTTAGGAGCGTTGTGGGGGTCGTATAGAGTTAGTAGTGTCTTTTGGTTTGTTCTTGGTGCACACATTGTTTTGGAAAACATAACGTATGTTTTGCAGTGACGTTAATTTTACACCACTTTACAAGTTTAGTCACAGCTAACAACTTCCACATGCTTTACGTAACGTTGGCAAAAGAATTATCGGAAATTATGTGAAGTGTACGGAAACAGCGAATCACTAAATGCGGAGTACGCCAACGGTACATTAGGCTTAAAAGTGGCCTAACTATTTTCACGGTAAAGAACGAAGTGGACGACATATTTGGCGGGGAGAGAGATATAGGCACCAAAAATTGTCTTCCCAGAAACGCACGCAGGTATAGATGCGTGCATGTTAAGAACGTTGTGGCAATTCTGAAACGTTACTTGGATGCTAGTTCCTATAGTTTTTTGGCGTGTGGCTTTGTATTTACCTTTCCTCCCCTACGATGTAAAGATTCATGAAAGTGGCGAGATTGGACTGAGCAACGGTTGGAAATTTGTACGGGCGCTGATAGCCGCAGAGATGAGCGCCCCACGAACCGAACATCATCATCATCATCAGCCTACGATGTACAACAACGGCGGCGTGGCTGCGACGCCTTTATTTCTTCGAGTTGACTTTCTCTCCGAGGAGCTGAATTTTAAAATGCAACTCCCCGTCACATCGGGAGAAGGAAATCAGGACGTAGCTCAGTAGTAGAACGAAAAAATTGCGACTCTACACATTAGAACTTTTACTTAACACAATACTGAGACGTCTCGATTATATAACGACTTACTCGCTCAACCTCAGAAGACCGACAGACACCGATATCTGCGAGAAATGACAAATGTATTCCATATAATGATTGCTATTTCTGTTCTTCAATTTTCTGTCAGCGTAGATATAATCATACATCCCTGCGATATCTTTGCCGTATGGAAACGCCGGAAATATTTATTTATATGTGTAGGCCATTTAAAGAGCCTACACAACGATCAAGCTCTGTGACTGATGAGTTGGTGGCAAAAGTATGAAGAGATTCAAGTAAACCGGCGATTCACAATGACACACCTATCGTTTAGTTTCCCACAAATGTCGCGAAGTTTGATGCAACGAATCGTTGCACACAAACTAGGCTGTCACTAATTTTGTGCAAGGTGGTACCAAAAATCTAGACAGAAAACCCCAAGAACCAGCGTACGACTCCGTCATTGACATTTCTGGATTCTCACGAAAAACGCGGTGACTGATTACTTAATCGAATGGTAACTGGAGACAGGACTTGGTTCAGACATGTGAACTGTGAGACCGAATTGTTGCTTATGGCACGCGGGCTCACAAATCCTCCCAAAAATCAATAACATGGTTCCAAGCTTTGTCTGTAAGACATATTCTGGCGACTGCTTTTTGGGACAGTAAAGGTATGCTTCTTTTCTATTTTCTGGCCCAACAGCCAACTCTGCAAGGTATTGTCAGACTTTGGAATTATTAAGAATAGCAGTTCAGAATGAACACAGAGGAATGCTGAGCTCAAATATTTTGCTCTTGCACGACAGCGCCCGGCCACACCAGACAAATCACACCCGAGAGGTACTCGACGCTTTCAAGTGGAAGGTGTTCCCTCGTGCGCCATAAGTCCTCATCTCGCACCCAGTGACTATCATCTGAGTCCGGCGACGAGACCTGGCCCGCAACGACGGCGAGGAACTGCGAGAGGGCGTGACTAACCGGTGTCGAACTCTCAGACAGCAGAGTTTTATGCCAGTGGAATGCCAAGGGTGGTTCGCCGCTATGATAAGTGTCCAAATAAGTGTGGAGACTATGTTGCAAAGTACTATTTAACTTTCGCTTTCAAATAAATAAAACATCTTTATTCCTATACTTTTTCATAATAATATTCGCCCTCTCTAAGTCCATTTCTCCCTCCCCCCGTCCCCCGTCTGTCCATTTCCTCTCCCCCCCTGTCTCTGAGCTTGAGCCTTTCTTATTGTTATTGCAAACTGAACATTGATTGAGAGTATGGGATCACTGGTATAAGGGGCGTGGGGATAGCAGCTACAGAGACAGTATTCCGCGTAGTTTTAATCTACGAATGGGGAGGATTTCAAAGTTATGAGCGATTCAGATTCCGTAGTATTATTCTAAATCATAACCCGATAAGCCACCAATGAAATTTTGCTGTTTTCTGTTAAAACCGACTGCGAGGAAGAAAACAAAACACACATTCCAGTATACAAAACTTTGGTTTAAAATTGTACATGAGACAGAATACATATGAGAGAAACCATTTGTCTAATCTGTTAATCGCCTGAACGCCTTGCTGTCGTAGTTAAGACGAAACAGCACACTTTCACAGCACAACATTTTTTTTTCCGCAGTCGGTTTGAATAGAAATCCTGCTCATTGTTGTTCAAAATATATTTATATACAGGGTGTATCATAATTAATGACGTATACGCATACAGCTGAAAGTACACGATACTAGAAGCAAAAAATTCTGAGTAAACATAGGGTCGAAAATACATGCCTTAAGAGCTACGAGCAATTTTTCATCTTCGATACTGTGAAGCAAATCTCTTCTACTGCAAGTTCTTTGCTTTCCACATTTTGGGGAGTAGTAGTATGGAGCAAAACAAGAAAAAAGTCCAATAAACGTTTGCTCTAAAATCCATACCTTAAAAGTTATGAGCAATTGTTCATTAGAAGAGTTGCGTTTCCAAGTAGCCAAGATGAGCACGTGCTCACAGTTCTTAAGGTATTCATTTTAGAGTACATGTTTACTGGACATTTTTTTGTTGTTTTGGTCCGCATTACCACTTCCCAAAAAATGGAAAGCAAAGAGCTTTCAGTAGAAGATGAAAAATTGCTCGTAGTTCCTAAGGTATGCATTTTCGACCCTATGTTGACTGAGACCTTTTTGCTTCTAGTATCGTGTACTTTCAACTGTATGCGTTTACGCCATTAATTATGATATACCATATATATATATATATATATATATATATATATATATATATATATATATATGTGTGTGTGTGTGTGTGTGTGGTATATATATATATATATATATATATATATATATATATATATATATATATATAGTCTATCCGAATGTTTCTTGGATTATCGTGTAAAGGTTTGAAGTAAATTGGTCAAGAACTTTTCGATATAAACATTTGGACGACAAAGGATATTATAACATCGTATAAAAATTTGACGTAAATCAGCCAAGATAGTATTATCGACTACTTTCAAAATAATAATAATAATAAATGAGTTACAGTAAAGATTACGGTGTCCCAGTGAAATCTTCAGATCTCCGTAATGACTTGGAGAAGTAAATGTAGTAATGAAGCAGAGGTTGCAAAAAGTAACAACTTGATAATTTCTGGCATCCCAGTACAAGTTTTAGATGTTTGCTCTCTTCTGTGCTTCTGCAGTTAAACCTGAGCATATCAGTAGATGATCCGAATCCGTAACACCGGTTTTGGCAAATAAAACATTCATTTGTGGCAAGGTCTCCTATCCTGTTTAGATGTTGTTGGGCTGGGCAATCATTTCCCGTTGTTACTTGAAAATTGGTTACTGCTTCTCTGCTCAGATCTCTCCTGAACAACTTCCAAAATTCTTGTATCTTTTCCCAAGATTTCCCTTTTGATTTAATTCTTAAATCTGTCTTGTGGAATTCCGCAGTTGTCTTGTGAATAACTTTCCCAAGTGTGTCAGGTGGAATGCTCTTTTCGTTAACTTGCCTATGTGTTCCTTTCCTGGCCAATAGATCTGCAGTCTCATATCCGTCGTATCCTACGTATGAAGGTATCCACCGAAACTCTGTTTACTTATTTGTGTCCGTAATATCCTTTATAGCTTGTCCTTTTTCACCCATGGTTGTTTCATTGGAGAGGTTTGTTAAGATGGCTCACATGGCTGATTTACAATGAACAGTTACTACAATTTTTGTAAATAAATTGATTCTTTATATAAGATTGTTAACTGCTAGTTGCGTTGCATGTACTTCAGCGTCGAAGTTCGTCATGTTGCCCGGCACATGAATATTGAGAAAACAATTTGTAGTGACGACTCCAGTTTTATGATTAACTTGTGATCCGTTCGTATATATTTCAAGCCATTCGGGTTCTGTATATGTTTCGTGTAACATATTTATTGCAATTGCATTTACTACCACACTGAGAGTTTCTTACTTAGAAATCTCTACTGATTTTTTATACCCACAAAACGCAAAGGAGTGAGAAGTTTATTTGGGATTTTCTATAGTAACACCTAAGCTGTTTATTATTGGTTTACATAGTTCTATTACAACCTTAAGGTACCTTCGTTCCCGACTTTCATTAACTCAAACGTAGGTCGTTAGTGATTCTATATCAGTTACATGATACTTTGACTAAATGTGCACAAGAGTCTGCTTTTTTTTTGTGATATGTTACAATACAGCATCACCACTGGGTGTGACAATAGATATTGTGGTGAACAGCATATACCGATTGCGAGAATCGGACGTTCCGTGCTACGAAAGCATCTCTGTGTCTTATCGAACCAAATATTTTGTTTTATGGAGTCGTTGTGAAGGAAATGGAGAGATCGGACTTGTGGGAGGAGGAGAGAGATGGTATTGTTGTGAAACGCCATTACGGTATATAGTAAATATTCAATTAATTTTTTGCACAAAATAAAATCCAATAACTAACATAAAAGTATTCAAGGTGTGTATATCTTCGTGCCTAAATTAGTTAATTATCACGGTGCAGATATTATGAGACTAGATCGCTCGGAGGTGAAGTTTGGAACGATAGTGCGAACCTGCATTTTCCACGGTCATAATTCGTCGAGAGATTATGTCCGAACTAATAAACTATAACCTGCTAAATTACTGGACCTATCATCCAGACTCATCAAACAACATAGAACACAGATGTGCCGAACAATGTGGGCAGCGAGTAAAGGTTTTAGAGGTTTCAGGTGGAGCAGATAACGACGAGGAATTTCCGCTAGATCGCCGCTGCGGAATTCATCTCTTGCTCTCCTTTAGTATTTAAAACGGAATATTTATATTTTCCAGGTTTTTAGGAGAGTAAAGATAAAAGGAAATAAGAAACTAAACTAAACCAAATAAAACCAATAACTAAACCAATAATTAAAATAAAAGCACACATAGAGTACATTTATTTATAATAATATATAAATAAAGAATAATTATAACTAACTAACCAATAATAACATATTAAAACGTGAAGACAGACCGTAAATGTACCATTAGATAGAAATAATTCATATTTGCGGGCTGTCATTTCTTGGTGCTAGTTCTACGCGGAAAGGGAGGAGGGAAAATTACCGCTCACTGTTCCGTCGACGACAAAGTCATTAAAAATACAGGGCCGAGGTGTACCGTGTCCTTTACAAGGGAACCGTCCCAGCATTTACGCTAAGCGATTTATGGATACAACGGCAAACAACACGTGGATGACGGAGTAGAATACGAACCCTTGCAGTCCACTTCTCAAGAATTCTGAGCCAGCTCGCTCGGATTGTTTACATGGAACTGACACGACGCGACGCCCAAAAAGCCGTCTGGCTGGGCCACCGTTTATATTTGTAGCTCATTACTTCTCAGGCAACGTCACTGCATAAACCACACCGCGCTCGCTTTGTGTCGGCACCTGCTCAGCCCTGTACCTTTGTTTCGCGCGTTTATTGTCTACGCTCCGCTCAGCACACTCGCTAGGCGTTAATCAGTGACGCGCTTTCGTTTGTTCTTTGCCTGACGCGGTAATCTCGTTTGCATTTCAAAACGATTACGAAACAGTAAGCTGAAACAGTGTTGTTCTTTCAGAAAACTGAAGCCTCGACCTTCAAGGGTTACGCTATGCTGTCCGGGCTTGCATCCTTCATTTCGCGATCCTTTCACCCGAAAATTCTGAATCGTCTTTCCATTGTATCCGAAAAATCTTGCCTTGAATAACATGTAACTCAAAAAGACATAAATCAGTAATTACATGTTTTCAAGTTTACAGGCGAGTATATGATACCGTTTTTAGTCGTGATATTTCGACGCGGGTCGCCTAGAAAGTAATGCATCGCATTTTTCTCTCAGCTGAAAACTATGCTACGAATGTGAAACGTTACGCATGTATCATTTGAAGGCTCCGCAGTAAGCGCGCCAAGTTCCGTCACTTCCGACAGATAGCGTAGCTCCAGGACAGTTTCAAAATGGCGTCTGTAGGCGATGTACAGGGTGTCCAGAAAAGAGCTCCCTGATTTCAAAATTAAATATCTCGAAAACGAAGATCGATAGAGGAATGCAGTAAACGGTATGTTTATTGTGAAAGCTGTAAGAAGTTTATACAGCAGTTTGAAACAATAGTTACAAAAGCTGCTAACAGATGGCGCTGTAATCGCCATACATAATGCCTAGTATAAATAGTGATCCGAAGCCCAGAGCGATCAGTTCCACTATTGAAACGTGAAAGGGGGTTAGCGTACCGAAGGAAGAGATTAAAACCATGTACTCCATTGAACAACGCGTTTTTCTGGTGCTAGAGTACCACAGGTTAGAAGAGAGTCCTACGGCAACAAGGCGAAGTTTTGAAGCACGATTTAATGTTCCAAAAGGACCCGATGCGAAAACCATTCGTATGCTCTTCGCAAAATTTCAACGAACAGGCAGCGTAAATGATGATCTAGTGGAGAACGTTGGCCGCAAGCAAACCGCAGTTACGCCTGAAAATATCGCCACAATTTCTGGAATTATTCAGCGAAATCCAATGACATCCGTCCGTAGAACTGCATCTGAGACTGGTTCGAAGCGTTCCAGCACGCAGAAAATACCGAGAAATAGCCTACACATGTTTCCATTCAAAATTCAAACGCACCAGGCCATACCCGTACGAGCTGTGCAACAAAGGGTTGCCTTTGCTAATCAGATGCTCACAATGATTGATAGTGAAGGATTTGATGTTGGCTGCATCTGGTTTACAGATGAAGCACACTTCCACCTGAATGGATACGTGAATAAGCAGAACTGGCGATTTTGGGGTTCCGAAAAGCCATATTGGTGTGAAGCGAAACCCCTGTATTCTCCTAAAGTTAATGTGTGGGCTGCAGTATGCAGCAGAGGCATTATTGGCCCTTTTTTCATTCGAGAAACGGTCACTGGTGCACGTTACGTTGCAATTTTGGAACAATTTGACGACACACAGCAAGCGTTGGAGGATCGACCAGGTGCTGAATGGTTTATGCAAGATGGAGCCCGACCACATCGGACCGAACAAGTGTTTCGCTTTCTTGAGGAATACTTCGGGAATCGAGTCATTGCTTTGGAATACCCCAAATTTACTGGTGCAGGCATGGATTGGCCTCCGTATTCGCCGGATTTGACTCCCTGTGACTTTTTTTTGTGGGGCACAGTGAAAGACATGGTCTACCCGAAGCATCCCGTCACGCTGGACGAGCTCGAATCTGGATCTCTGTGGCATGTTAATCCATTTCGGTTGAGACACTAAGAAATGTGATGGCGAATTTCATTCTTCGTTTGCGCCACCTCTGTAGTGCCAATGGTGAACATTTTGAAAACTTTGTGATGTGATTGTTTGCAAAGATTGTTTTCATACGATTATTTCACTTATGTATGCTGATATGAGCTGTACAGCTTACAGCGCCATCTGTTAGCAGCTTTTGTGACTATTATTTTAAACTGCTGTATAAACTTCTTACAGCTTTCACAATAAACATACCGTTTACTGCATTCCTCTATCGATCTTTGTTTTCGAGATATTTAATTTTGAAATCAGGGAGCCCTTTTCTGGACACCCTGTACGTTACAAGCAACGTGCCGTCATTGCATTTCTCACTTCAGAGAAAAAAACCTGTGGGAATATTCACAAACACTTCTGCAGAGTCTACAGAGCATCTACTGTGGACAGAAGTACAATTAGTCGCTGGGCACGGAGGGTGAGGTCATCAGAAGGCGGTTCGGCTGAACTGCACGATTTGCAGCGGTCGGGGAGACCATCCACGTCTGTCACACCTGACATGTTGCAGCGAGCTGCTGTTGTCATTCGCGAGGACAGACGAATTACGACTCGGCAGTTGGCGCTGCATCTGTCAGTCAGCAAAGGAAGTTCACATAGAGAAGCACTGGTTCCGACAGGGTATACACGCCCTTGTTTCGCGCTGGAGGACGGCCATAGAACGGGATGGAGATTATGTGGAAAAATAGGGTATGTAGATAAAACAACATTTTTTCGTGTGTGTAATCCTCATAATGCTCAATAAAGAATTGTAGAAGAAGAAAATGCGGTGCATTACTTTCTAGGCAACCCTCGTATATCGTTCAGGTACGCGACAAGCAGATATCAGTTGATTGTTGTTCGCAGCTGAACCGAACTATTTGGTCTGCAATAGAAACATCCGAGGAAGTCAGTTGTCAGTACTGTCGAAATAGAATGATAACGTTTAATCGGCTACAAGTGGGAAAATCTAATTTTGTAACTACCGCTTAGAAAACAAAAAACAATATTTGTTTCGTATTTTAAATGTAAAAGAGATGTTATTTGTTACATGTTTTGTGAAACTGGTACTTGAAAAAAAGTGAAATGTTTTTTTCTGTTTCTTTTTATTTTTTTTTATTTTTTTTAAAGAAGTAACGCCATATAGGGAAAATTCTGCGGTCGATCATTTTCGGATGAAAACACAGGCCTTCTGGTACGTCAGACAGTAAATGATTTTCGAGATGTACTTTATGTCCACCTATGAGAGAACAGTATTTCAGAAATACCTTAAAACTGATAGCATAAATATTATACTGTGATACAACATAGAGCTCCCCACATTCATATTTTTTATGATGGGAAATAATTTAACGGACTGTACTATTAATAGCCAGTCCGTTTTCGTCGTCGTCGTATAAATGCTACGCATTGTCGGGATACTACTTCATCAGTCTGTCGCTACACTTCTCGTCGCTTGATAATTGTATAATCCCAACCCCAGTTAATCACAGATGTGGGTCTTCCTGAGCCTGCAGTCCAGTTGCCTCCAGCAGAAGCAGAACTATCATTAAAAAGTAGCTAAATGTATTGAAATGTCCCTAGGCTTCTTAACATGGTCGACTGATTTTCTTAATAAACATAGCATTTCGTCCCCGTCTGTGGTGCACATTTTCGGAGAGTCGTGTCTTCTATACGGTACACACAGTGGCTCCTCGCTTACAAAAATAAAACAAACATCGGACTGCGACACAACCTCGCCGAGCGTGACGTCACTAATTTATTAAATCCTGGAGCAACAGTTCGTTATCAGCTGTTTTTGTAAACTCGCGCTACCGTCCAGCGGTGGGAGAGTGGTGTACTTCCCCTTTATTACCGTAATTCAGAGTACCTTGGCCTTCTCGTTTGACATTAATTATCTATACCTAGGTGACAAAAGTCATGGCATACATCCTAACACCGTGTCGGATCTCCTTTTGCCCGTCGTAATGCAGCAACTCCACGTGGCATGGACTCAATAAGTCGTTGGTGGGAGTCCCCTACTGGTATACTGTAGCCGTCCATATCGCGAAAGTGTTGCCGGTGTAGGACTTTGTGCACGAACTGACCTCTCAACTGTGTCCCATAAATATTCGATAGGTGGCCAAACCATTCGTTCGAACTGTCCAGAAAGTTCTTCAAACCATTCGCGAACAATTGTGGGCCGGTGACGCGGCTCATTTTTACCCATAAAAATTCCATCCTTGTTTGGGAACATGACGTCCTTGATTGGTTGCAAACTGCCTCCAAGTAGCCGAACATCCACATGACGCAGCCCATTCCATGTAAACACAGCTTGCACCATTATGGAGCCACCACTATCTTGCCTTACTGGCAAACTGGGCCCATGGCTTCCTGGGGTCTGCGCCACACTCGAACCCTACCATCACCTGTTACCAACTGAAATCGGGACTCATCTGACCGGGCCACTGTTTTCCAGTCGTCTGGGGTCCAACCAATACGGTCACGAGTCCAGGGGCGGCGCTGCAGGCGATGTCGTGCTGTTAGCGAAGCCACTCGCGTCAGTCGTCTGCTGCCATGGCCCATTAATACCGAATTTCGCCACAGAGTCCTAACGGATGCACTTTTGTACGTCCCATATTGATTACTGCGATTATTCCGCGCTGTGTTGCTTATCTGTTAGCACTGACAACTGTACGCAAACGCCATTGCTCTCGGTCGTTATGTGAAGGCCGCCGGCCACTGCGTTCTCTGTGGTGAGAGGTAATGCCTGTAATTTTGCATTCTCGGCACACTTGTCACAGTGGATCTCGTAATGTTGAATTCCCTGACAATTTCCGAAATGGAATGTCCCCTCATCTAGCTCCAACTACCATTCTGCGTTCAAGATCTGTTAATTCCCTTCGTGCGGACATAATCATGTCGGAAACTTTTACATAAATCACGTGACTACAAATGACAGCTCCGCCAATGCACTGCCCTTTTACACCTTGTGTACGCGATACGACCGTTATCTGTACATGTGCTTATCGCTATACCATGACTTTCATCAGCTTCTCGCACAGTACTCGCTCCTGGCTGGCACGGTCTGGATACTACCAAACTGAAAAGGCGAGGACGCCTACTCGTCATCGCCGAATTCGTCCAAATTCATGGTACATGTAGGGCGTGGTGGGACATGAAAGTGGCCAAGCGTTTAGGAAATGAAAGGAATTTTGATACGGATCTGTCACCATGTGCACCTTATCAATTGTCCCTGTGACAAAGGGATTAGGAAGCGGTATTTGGTTCAGCGGTATGAGAACGAATTATGATTCAAAGGGTCGCGGGTTCGATTTCGCCTAGCGGCAAATATTTTTGAGCTCTTTGCAATGAATACACTACTGACGTCACAATTAACCCGTATTTCATCCTATGCCTATACTTTCTGTGCTTATGTAAATTAATAAAATAAATTATGTGATGTTGCGTTTAATTGTGATGTCAGTAGTTTACGCATTGCCAAGGAGCACAAAAACATTTGCCACCGGGCGGGGTCGAAACTGTGATCCTTTCAATGCGAATCCGATCTGTTACCGCCGAGCCAAACTCCGCCTCCTAATCACACTCTCACAGGGACAATTGATAAGGTGCAATGGTGATAGATCCGTATCAAAATTCCTTTTATTTCCTAAACGCTTGGCCATCTGAAGTTTTCACTTGGGGCACTTCCTTGCCTCACCACGCCCTACGTGTAACATAAATTTGGATGAATTCGGCTATGACAACTAGGCGTCCTCTCCTTGTGAGTGTATCTACAGCTACATCGCCTTACAGTACAGGCCCGACGATAATTTTGCTACGACTGTCACTTCCACCATCCTTTCCTGCTTCATTTGCGAGCGATGCGCGGAAAATACGGCTGTTCTGAAGCCTCCGTGTTAACAATAATGTTTACTGATTTTCCCCTCGTGGTCATCTCTCGATGTACGGTCTCGAAGTATTAACTAACTTCTGCCCATCGTAACGTCCGCTGCTGTAGTTCAATGAGCTCCGTGACGTTACCGCGCTTAGTGACGAACCCGTAGCGAAACGCGCCGCTGTTATTTGGATCTCTTGTATTAATTGTACCTAATAAGAGGCCGAGCCTGATGAGAAATACTCGAAAACTGACCGAATGAGGGATTGTAAGCCTATTCTTTCATTGATGATTTATATTTGCTTAGGAATCTTCCACTGTATCCCAACATCTAACTGGTTTTCCCCTTGAAGAAGTTTCAAGTGTTTGTACTACCTTGGCTATTTAAAAGCGATTGTTTACTTTTATTTATGCCGCAAATCACTTTGGAGTCCCAGCACGAAGCGACTATCGTCTGCAAGTCTTTTCGTATTTCGCTACAATTTTCCGGCACTGTAAGCTTTCTATATACTGCAGCATCATCTGCGTGTAACCTCACTGACGTTGCAGTAATATCGTCTAGATAATTTATGTTCACTCTTGTAAGACAAAGAAAAAATAACGATGCACCACGAAGGAATTACACGAATGGGTCGGAAGCCAGCAGATAACATGTACGTGTATAGGCAAAGAAACGACTACAATTTCAGAAAAATTGGATGATTTATTTAAGAGAAACACTTTCACAAACTGAAAATGTCAATAACGCGTTCGTCCACCTTTCTGGTCTTTATGAAAGCCGTTGTTTATCTTGGGATTGATTCGTAGAGGACCTGAGAAATACCGTGTCAAATTTTGTCCAACTGCCGCGTTACATCCCCAAACTCCGACCTAGTTGGAGGGCCCTGTCCATAACGCTCCAAACGTTCTCAATTGGGGAGAGATCCGGCCAAGGTAGAGCTTGGCAAGTACGCAGACACGCAGTAGAAACTCTAGCCGTATGCAGGCGCGCATTATCTTGCTGAAATGTAAGCCGAGGATGACTTGCCATGAAGGGCAACAAAACGGGGCATAGAATATCGTCGCCGTGCGGAGTAGCCGGCGACTTGTCACGGTCCGTGCGGCTCCCCACGTCGGAGGTTCGAGTCCTCCCTCGGGCATGGGTGTGTGTGTTGTCCATAGGGTAAGTTAGATTAAGTTGTGTGTAGGCTTAGGGACCGATGACCTCAGCAGTTTGGACCCATAAGACCTTACCACAAATTACCAAAATAGAGTATCGTCGACGTACAGGTGCGTTGCAAGGGTGCCGCGGATGACAACCAACGGGGTCCCGCAATGAAATGAAACAGCACTCCAGACCATCACTCCTCGTTGTCAGGGGCGTCTCCAGACACGTCTTCGCTGGTCATTAGGGCTCAGTAGGAAGCGGGACTCATCACTGAACACAATTCTATTCCAGTCACTGAGATTCCAGTCCCCAGTGACGAAGTGGACACAATTTGGCACGACATCCCTCAGGAGGACATCGAACAACTCTATCCCTCAATGCCAGGCCGAATAAATGCTTGCATAATGGTCAGAGATGGACCAAAGAGTAATTGACTTCCTCCATTTGTTAAGCTCTTTCTCATGAATAAATGATCCAGTTTTCTGAACTTGTAATCATTTGTTTGTCTATATATGTTCATTACATCTTCACATCTAGCGATTTACACCCCACTCGGATAGCTCCTTCGTTGTACGTTGTTTTTTTTGTGTGAGTCTATCCCAAACCGTAACGGCACCCCTATAACAGTCACAGGGGGTACTCACAAAGTTAATTTTCCATCTATCATATCACAGCATTAAGAATGACCTGATGGTAAGCTTTTTGATATCGGATGCAATAGCCACAAATTTATTAAAAGACAACTCCGTTTCCCACATTCGCTACTAAGCAGTCACTGTCGTTTATACCACACGATCTGCCGATTTCGGAATTGTGAAATAACACATCACCTAAATTAGCTGAGTGTGTCCTGTAAAGAACAGCGGTTTTTTTTAACAGCGAAGGCGAATAAAAAATTGGAAAAAGGTTCAGATGTTTTGTGAAAGAATTTGTCTAAAAGTAAGAAATAAAATCGATTAGAAAAACCTATGACGCGTCTTTGAAAGATAAACGAGTGCTGTCTGTTTCTATGACTGAGGATCACTTAGCTCCGACAGTCATCGTCTTTCAGAGCGTTTTAGGGTTAGGCGTACGAGTGATTTCGTGCATGATTCAAAGCTGCGTCAGATGTCTCTGTAATTTATTTTTTTCTTATTAAAAGACAAATCATTTCACAAAACATTTGATCGTTTTTTTTTTCATTTTTTTATTTACGCTACTGGCCATTAAAATTGCTACAGCAAGAAGAAATGCAGATGATAAACGGGTATTCATTGGACAAATATATCATACCAGAACTGACATGTCATTACATTTTCAAGCAATTTGGATGCATAGATCCTGAGAAATCAGTACCCAGAACAACCACCTCTGGCCGTAATAACGGCCTTGATACGCCTGGGCATTGAGTCACACAGAGCTTGGATGGCGTATACAGGTACAGCTACCCATGCAGCTTCAACACGATACCACAGTTTATCAAGAGTAGTGACTGGCGTATTGTGACGAGCCAGTTGGTCGGCCACCATTGACCAGACGTTTTCAATTGGTAAGAGATCTGGAGAATGTGCTGGCCAGGGCAGCAGTCGGACATTTTCTGTATCCAGAAAGGCCCGTACAGGACCTGCAACATGTGGTCGTGCATTATCCTGCTGTAATGTAGGGTTTCGCAGGGATCGAATGAAGGGTGGAGCCACGGGTCGTAACACACCTGCACTGTAACGTCCACTGTTCACCCCATACCATCACACCGGGTGATACACCAGTATGGCGATGACGAATAAACGCTTCCAATGTGCATTGACCGCGATGTCGCCAAACACGGATGCGACCATCTGATGCTGTAAACAGAACCTAGATTCATCAGAAAAAATGACGTTTTGCCAGGTTCGTCGTTGAGTACACCATCGCAGGCGCTCCTGTCTGTGATGCAGCGTCAAAGGTAACCACAGACATTGTCTCCGAGCTGATAGTCCACACTGCTGCAAACGTCGTCGAACTGTTCGAGCAGATGATTGTTGTCTTGCAAACGTCCCCATCTGTTGACTCAGGGATCGATACGTCGCTGCACGATCCGTTACAGCCATGCGGATAAGATGCCTGTCATCTCGACTGCTAGTGATACGAGGCCGTTGGGATCCAGCACGGCGTTCCGTATTACCCTCCTCAACCCACCGATTCCATATTCTGCTAACAGTCATTGGATCTCGACCAACGCGAGCAGAAATGTCGCGATACGATAAACCGCAATAGCGATTGGCTACAATCCGACCTTTATCAAAGTCGGAAACGTGATGGTACGCATTTCTCCTCCTTACACGAGGCATCACAACAACTTTTCGCTAGGCAACGCCGGCCAACTGCTGTTTGTGTATGAGAAATCGGTTGGAAACTTTCCTCATGTCAGCACGTTGTAGGTGTCGCCACCGGCGCCAACCTTGTGTGAATGCTCTGAAAAGCTAATCATTTGCATATCACAGCATGTCCTTCCTGTCAGTTAAATTTCACGTCTGCAGCATGTTCAAATGGCTCAAATGGCTCTGAGCACTATGGGACTCAACTGCTGAGGTCATTAGTCCCCTAGAACTTAGAACTAGTTAAACCTAACTAACCTAAGGACATCACAAACATCCATGCCCGAGGCAGGATTCGAACCTGCTACCGTAGCGGTCTTGCGGTTCCAGACTGCAGCGCCTTTAACCGCACGGCCACTTCGGCCGGCTCTGCAGCATGTCATCTTCGTGGTGTAGCAATTTTAATGGCAAGTAGTGTACATGTTTTTTTCAGGAAGCATGAAATTATTTACATATGGATCGGCAGTGTAGTATTTTTTTAGTTACTCTTATTGTATTCAGGGAATTAAATCTTCCTTTGTAAAATCAGATCTGATGCTGGTCAATTTTATACTCCATTTATCCATTTCCCAGTCTTCGTTTGGTTATGAAAATTGGGACAAAAATCCATTGACACATCAAATGAAATCGTAATTGTCAATAAGGACTACCATCAGCTGTAGAATGGAATTTCGACAGTGAAAATTTGTGCCGGACCGGGACTCGAACCCGGATCTCCCGCTTATCGCGAGAGGTTGCCTTACCACTTGATTATCTGTGCACGACTCGCGCCCAGACCCAAACTTCCATATATCATCAACCATACGTCTACGACCTGAACTCGTACAACCATTATGCGTATTCCCGTGCGGGTCACAGGTTGTGCTTGAAAGTCGCTTGCCCGGTATCGTCAGATGCATGCCAAGGAACTTCGCATCGTAATCAGTATAACACAGGCAGTGCAATATCGTGAAAATCCTTTGTGTTGAGTCTTGTTTTCGCTTCCCTCAAACCCTCGACCAGATGCAAAATTGTCTTCGAACGATAGAATGAGTTCTGTCTGCTAGGAAACCCTTAATCCTGTGAGAAAGCTACTCCGATATTCATTAATCTTCTCTTTTCTTGACTAATCACTGTGCCACACTGGTCCTTCCTTGGACAGCCACCTTTGTCCTCCACACTGGTCTCAGTTGTTTGCGGCCAGCTGCGAGCAGAGCAGGACGCCACTCCCCCCCTCTCCGCCTGCACTCGGCTCCCTTTCCGGCACTTGTGGTGCGGAAAGCTGCACTGCCGTAGTCTCCTATCGATCGCGGTTTCCAGCTTAGACGCCGGTGCATCTCCTTCGAGTGTGTCCCACGCTCCGAGCACCGGAGGAGAGCTTTTAAGTTATTTTCCGCTTCGCGAAGTGCAAGTGTCGTCCGCAAGTCGAACCGAACACCTCTCATCGCCCACTGGAGTACTGGAGCGTGGCTGGCCAAGTCACCGCCTTAACAGCGTCACGTGTCGTCTACTCGTCACTCGCAATATAGGATACGCGTAACTTCACGTGAGTAGCGGAGTTGTCGCCAACTTGAAACTAGGCGTCGTCACACTGTCGAAGTGAACCCGCAGTCACTAGTGCCTGCTTCGAAGGTATTTCTAAGCCGAAAGTTTCCGAGCTGTGTATTTACAAAGGAAAAACATTTTCATTACGGCCCGTATAATGATTAATGAACAGTGGTGACAGCCCGTAAATTACACTTTGTAAGTACCGTTTCCAGCGATTTTACGTCCACTTCAAACAAAAGACTTCCACAGATATCTACAGGATGTTTCAAAGACACACTACAAACGTGGACTGTATTACAAAATACTCACAAAATCGTAAAGTTTTAGCTATGCCTTTACAAATTCTGTATTTGTCCACCAGCAGCAGCACGAACAACATCTAGACAACACCTAGCAGCACAAACAACACGTAGACAACACCTAAATTCGTCATAAACTTTACACAATGCATTTGCTTTTACAGAAGTTACGGCGGCTGTTATTCTATTCCTCAGTTCTTCTAGATCACGAGGTGAAGGGCAGATGAACACACTTTCCTTCACATAACCCTTCAAGAAAAAAATCACATGGAGTCATGTCTGGCGATCTGGAAGGCCAAGAATGCAGGGCAGTGTCTCGGGGTCCCTCGCTCCCTATTCAGCGATGAGGCAGAGTGTTTTTGAGAAGTTAATGTATGTTGTGGTAAGATCTTATGGGATCAAACTGCTTAGGTCTTCGGTCCCTAAGCTTACACACTACTTAATCTATCTTAAACTAACTTATGCTACGGAAAACACACACACCAATGCCTAATATATGTTGTTGTGCCAGTGTGGTGGAGATCCATCCTGTTAGAAAATTCCAGTCACTGTGTTTTCTTCGAAAAACAAGGGACCGTACACTTTTTCACGAGGAATGGCACAAATAACGTTCGCTTTAAATGAGTCTCTTCCTTGCTCAATATTGCCATGAGGATTCTGGAGTCCTTACATGCGTACGTTATGTCGGTCTACTTTACCGATGACACTACATGTTATTTCATCACTGAAAATTAACCGTGGTAAAAATGTATCGTCTTCCAAGTCCTCTAGCAGAGCATAGCTGAAGTCAACCCATTTCCTTTTATCACCGGCCCGAAGAGCGTGCACTAATTGTACTCTGTAAGGCTTGTACACCAAACGACCCCTTAACGCTCACTACACAGTCGTAAGAGGCGTTGCCAGTTCTCTGCTTGCTCAGCCAGTTTACTTTAGTGGCCTCCGCTCAAACGTTTCTCAAACCTTTTCCAACACGTCATCAGTAGTGCGAGGTCGACCTAGACTTTTACCTTTGCACAAGCATCCTGTCTCTTCAAATTGGTGATGCCAACGCCGAATGTTTTTGGGTGTATACGGATCAGTGCCAAAACGCCAACGAAAAACACACTGACCGAAGTCACTGCCTAACTCTGCAAACTGCAGCACACAAAATGCCTTCTGTTGAGCGGACGCCGTCTTACTTTTGACTGGCTGCAAATTGAGAAGAGGCATTGTCTGGAATCTAACGCCAGTTTTCTGAAACTCTAGGTCACGCCCATTCAAACGACACACATTCCCTTGTCGGCAGGTCCTATGTTTCGTAAGTATGACCATGCAAAATCATGTCATTCTTTTTGAAACATCGTATATATGCACTATAGCATTCAACTACCAGTATAATTTTTGCTGTTCCACGTTTACTGACGTCACCTCCCCGTGATTCAAAGTGATAAGGATAGACCGACCGACCGTCTAATCGGAGGTGGGTATATGGCATTGGAACACATGCAGCAGCAAAATCTATGCGCATCGGAAACGTCTACAGGAGGACTTTATGCATCTTAATGGCTGCGGTTCCTGTTGCTGGTGATGATTTAGACAATCTGGCGTGCTGCAGATGTTTATCACTAATCTAATAGTCGACTGCTATTACGAGGGCCACTTTATTTTCAACCACCGATAGGCTATAAATAAAAGACGAGTACATAAAAAACAATTATTTTATTGCCAAAAGTTTTGTATCCTTATGGTTACTTTTCAACATAATCACCGAAAAGATTGAGACTTTTATCGTACCTGTGGACAAGCATTGCAATACCCTCTTCAAAACTGTTGCCGGTCGGAGTGCCCGAGCGGTTCTAGGCGCTTCAGTCTAGAACCGTGCGACTGCTACGGTCGCAGGTTCGAATCGCCTCGGGCCTGGATGTGTGTGGTGTCCTTAGGTTAGTTAGGTTTAAGTAGTTCTAAGTTCTAGGGGACTGACGACCTCAGAAGTTAAGCCCCATAGTCTTCAAAGCCATTTGAACCATTTGATGTTGTTTTGAAGATCTTCGTTGGTTTGAAAGTGCTGCCGTTCTAGTCACGTCTTCAGTTCAGGGAAAAGGTGAAAGTCGCTGGGCGTCAGGTCAGGAACGTACGGCGGATGATCGATAGTGCCCCATTGCAATTGTTCAAGGAGCCGTTGGGTTGTGCCAACAGCGTGTGGACGAGTGTTATCACGGATCAATCTAATTCCTGTAGTCAGCATTCCTCTTCGTTTGCTTTGAATGGCTCTCTGCAAACGTCATAAAGTTTCACAATAAGCAGCTGCGTTGATAGTGGTTCCGGACTGCATAAACTCTACAAGCAACACACCTTTTTAGTCTCAAAACACAGCAGCCATATCCTTTTTGTTGTTGGATGTTTATTTGAATTTTTTTGATTTGTTTGGTAAATTTGGATGCATCCATTGTTGTGATTTTCGTTTTGTTTCCGGTGTGTCGTATTGGATCCAAGATTCATCTCCAGTAACAATTGATTTCAAAAAAGTCTCTCAAAAATGGTTCAAATGGCTCTGAGCGCTATAGGACTTAACTGCTGGGGTTATCAGTCCCCTAGAAATTAGAACCACTTAAACCTAACTAATCTAAGGACATCACACACATCCATGCCCGATGCAAGATTCCAACCTGCGACCGTAGCGGTCGCCCGGTTCCAGACTGGAGCGCCTAGAATCGCTCGGCCACTTCGGTCGGCAAAGTTCTCTCCTTCATTGTGATAACGGTCAAGGAAATTCAAAGCTGACGCCATTCGGTGACTTTTGTGGGCGTCCGTCAGCATGTTTGGAACCCAATGAGCACAAAGTTTTTTGTAGCCTTATGTTCAGTAACGATAGAGTGTACAACAGATCTTGAAACTTCCCTAATTCCCATAGACAAAGCAGTTATGATGATCCTACGATTTTCTCTAACCATTCTGTCAAATCGTTCAACAAGGTCGGCTGTAACGACAGACTTGCGTCCATGGACCCCTTCATGATGCACATCAATTCGGCCATCTTTAAACTTCCGGCACCACTCACGCACAACATCAGTCATAAAGCTATCACGGTACACTCGCCTCGTTCTCCGATGAATTTCTGCTTCAGTATTCCCTTCTGCTTGCAGAAACCGACTGCACTTCGATATTCACACGTGGCGGGAGCAACAATGACGACAGCCATGTCTACGTGGTTGTAGTGCAACGCAGACTGATGCCTTGAGGTCGGCAATGGGGGCGTTGTGCAATAGCCTACAGCGCATGTCCACTTTATGTCGCTCGCGTAGCTTCTGTACTAAGCGATCGGAGGTTGAAAAAAAACCTGCCCTCGTAGGTTCTTTGTATGTGTTGCGGACTCTCCTTGGATTCGTTCACGTCAAAAGTGAGCTGCCATTCATAATACAAAGTTGAAATTTTATGCAACTATACTAGCCATTCCGTGCAATCGGATACTCTTCCCCGTTCTAGGCGCTTCAGTCCGGAACCGCGCTGCTGCAACGGTCGTAGGTTCGAATCCTGCCTCGGCGTGGATGTGTGTGGTGTCCTTAAGTTAGGTTTAAGTAGTTCTAAGTCTAGGGTACTGATGACCTCAGATGTTAAAGTCCCATAATGCTCGGAGCCATTTGAACTCTTCCCCGTAAACAACAGCATCGTCTCCAAACAATATGAGAGGACTGCTGATTCCATCTAATAAACTATTCGTGTACATTGAGAACATTGCGCCCAATTGGCGCAACCGAGATGTAACTTTTCTTTGTACTGAACATTTTCCACGCAACGAAAGATAGTGTTGTACCTGTAACCAAAATGTTTCCAGCGCATATTTTACCTGAATTTGTTTGAAGTCATTTTCTATTGCCGCCTTTGATAAACACGGACTGTGGTCAGAAACACAGAAACAGACTGGAAAGCCGGTAAGGGTGTTGCAGGGGAGATTCAGCTGACAAATAATTGTTAAGAAAAAAATTCGATACGTTAAGCCGTTTCCGAGTTATTTAGCGTTGATGTTATCCAATCAGGTCGCTGGGCGCGCTAATACAAGTAGCGTGCGCCGGCCGAAGTGGCCGTGCGGTTAAAGGCGCTGCAGTCTGGAACCGCAAGACCGCTACGGTCGCAGGTTCGAATCCTGCCTCGGGCATGGATGTTTGTGATGTTCTTAGGTTAGTTAGGTTTAACTAGTTCTAAGTTCTAGGGGACTAATGACCTCAGCAGTTGAGTCCCATAGTGCTCAGAGCCATTTGAACCAAGTAGCGTGCCAGAGGCGGTTTCGCCAAACGCGTTCTTCGTTTGATTTACTCAGATCAAGCAAACGTAGCTTTTCTCACCTAGAGTAAGTTTATCACTTCCGGAAAAAGCATACTTTAACTAGTAATGAGTACCTGAACAAGTGATAATTCACGGGCTGACAGATGTCTGTACATTACCACATTTTAACGTGTGCAAGTGCTTGAATTTATGAGCGAGACTACCTGATTGGCTAACTTCAATGGTAAATAACTCGGCAACGGCGCGACATTCAGGCTTTGTTTCCTGAACAGTTATTTCTCAGCACAACCTCTCCTGCAACACCTTTACAAGCTATTCAGACTGTTTCCGATCACCCTGAAGATGGAATACAAAATGTAATTTCTCTCGTATACGTACGAATGGACACTGTATTATGACTATGTTTGCTGGAAACAGATAACGGCATCAATAAAAATCAAGGTTATTCGTAGTATGCACTGTAGACCAAATAAAATTCATCCCTACTTTACTCGTGACTGTCGGAGAAAAGAAACCCTTCCTTGGTTCATATACCTTAGTGCTCATCACGAACTGCTACACCTGCAATAGTTCGACGTCACTCGTCGTCAAAGACTTCAACCAACTCCCTCTCCCAGACAATGAGATCTGCCCCGATATTTATCCCTTCTACCAACATTAACCCTTCTCCACCTATCCCGCTCCACATCAGGGCTCCTCTCTCCTTTCCCCTCTACACCCACTCCAATGCCTTTCCTGTTGTACCATTACCCCCCCCCCCCACACACACACCATTACTCCTGCTCACCCTCTGTCCTTCCCACCGTCTGTATTTCACCATCTGCTTGACGTCCCACTCATCTCCATAGTTTCCCCAACTAACAGACCTCTATCTCTTTACCTACACCCCGTGAACCTCTAAGATCATATTCTCTCCTCCCATCCTCCCACAATAATTTTGACCCAGTGCAGGTCCTTCAGATGTTAAGCGGAAGTGCAGCGCTCCAGCATTCTTTCGTAGAAGAATTTCACCTCATTGTAACTGCGTATTTAAACTGTATATATTCTTCGTCCTTTTAGCTTTCTGTCATTAATCTTTTTAACTCAAAACGTAAACGGAGCTCATACAGGATGACAGTTATTGAACTATATGAAGTGAAATCGTCATAACTTCTGAACAGTTTGCCTTATGACGTTCAAACTGCACGATGGGAATTAGTATGTGCATGTATGGTTTGGTTTAGTGACGAAGCCCACTTTCATTTGGATGGGTTCGTCAATAAGAAAATTGGCGCGTATGGGGGACTGAGAATCCGCATTTCGCGATCGAGAAGTCTCTTCACCCTCAATGGGTGACTGTGTGGTGTTGAATGTCCAGTCACGGAATAATCGGTACGATATTCCTTGGGCCGACCTCTGTGGCCGAGCGGTTCTAGGCGCTTCAGTCTGGAACCGCGCTGCTGCTACGGTCGCAGGTTCGAATCCTGCCACGGGCATGGATGTGTGTGATGTCCTTAGGTTAGTTAGGTTTAAGTAGTTCTAAGTCTAGGGGCTGATGACTTCACATGTTAAGTCCCATAGTGCTTAGAGCCATTTGAACCATTTTTTTTATATTTCTTGATGCCACGGTGACTTCCGAACGATACGTGGTTTTGGAGGATGGTTTCATCCCCATTATCCAAAGTGACCCCGATTTCAAAAAGATGTGGTTCATGCGAGACGGAGCACGACCTCACCGAAGCAGGAGAGTGTTTGATGTCCTGGAGGAGCACTTTGGGGACCGCATTCTGGCTCTGGGGCACCCAGAGGCCACTGGCATGGGCCTCGATTGGCCGCCATATTCTCCGGATCGGAACACATGTGACTCCTTCTTGTGGGGCTATATTAAAGACAAGGTGTACAGCAATAACACCTAAACTATTGCCAAGCTGAAAACAGCCGTTCGGGAGGTCATCGACAGCATCGATGTTCCGACACTTAAGCGGGTCATTCAGAATTTCGCTATTTGTCTGCGCCACATCATCGCCAATGATGGCAGGCATATCGAACGTGTCATAACCTAAATCCAAATATCTGGAGTGAAGTTTACATGTTGAATAAAGTGTGTGCACTCTGTAGTTTGCAACTAATTTACGCTTTCTTCATATCGTCCAGTAATTACCTGCGTTATCTTTTTATGAGCACTCTTGGCTGAAGAGCGTAGTATTGTACCGCTGACAGCCTTCCTCCCACCCTGCCCATGAGGAGCGTGGGAGATGAAATAACAGTAAAGAAAAAATCGTCAGGGACAGATACGTTTTTGGGTCAGCGGACAGTGAACGGCGGTCTAGTTACACCTGGATTATCGTTTGTGTTAACAAGCCTGGAGCGGCCTTGTGATCTTATTTTAAAAGTCGCGGCTCGCTTCTGGGTGTGTTTCTCTGTGTACCCCCGGCGGCGGCTGTTGTTTCTGTAATGAAAGCAGGCGCGCTCCGGACACAGAACAGACCTACCGTGGCTTATTTTCACAGCAATAATGGTCGGTCTGGTGGCAGGTAGCAACACAGATTTCATTGCGTTTCCTGCGAGCTCCGCCCGCCCGGGTCTTCCGACACAAGTCTATTAACGGCACGGAAATCTCTGACAAGACAAACACACGAACAGAGCGCAGCCAAAACGAGGTCCGTTTATACAAATAGGCCGCAATTGTGTGCGCCTTGGTTGTTTACCGTTGAATCACAGAGGCAGAAAATCTCCCGTGTATTAATCGAGGTGGATACCGTGAACAGCGAGCTTGTCCAACTCAGATCACTTTGTCCGTGTGTGGACTTCAGAGCGCCGGACTGACGCAACGTGCGCTGCACTGTTCACCACAGTTGCCCAGTGCAACATGCGATTTTACCGGATGCTGAGTCAGCTTTCTGACTGCAATCAGGGCGTCCTAGCACATAGAACTCAACTCGTCGGGTCGAATCGTCAGCGGTTGAGAGTATCCAGGCGGGAACCGTAAGGAAATTCTACGGGCCGTCGGCTCTTTGCAGGCGGCGTTGTATACGGGAAGTCGCGGTGCCGGGGAACTGTTGTAGCGAAGTGCAGGAAGATCCGCAGAACATCGACGCTTGCTGCGATGTTTCGCAGCTTGTTGCAATGTTTCGCCGCTGACCTCCACCATTTACAAAAGTAACATACTGCGCGTAAATAGGAGGAAAGATCACTATTGTTCTATTACATTATTGGCATTCAGTAATTGCAAACAATAAGTACTGCAAAAAAATTGAGGAGTAATCCTCCGAAACGGCCTAAAGTACGAGGGTCGTTCAATAAGTAATGCCCCAAATTTAAAAAACAAAAGTCGTTAATATACATAGACAAGCGTCCTTGTTGGTGCTTCACATTTGATGTTAGTTCTGTTCGCCGGCGAAGTTTCGAACCGTTCTCGCATATGGCAGAGCCGTAGTACCGCGTCAAAATGGCGTCTACATACGACTCACGTTACAAGCACTGTGCTGTTATTGAATTCTTGTGTGCAGAAAAAGAAACCGTGGTGAACATCCATAAACGTTTGTGTGCAGCGTATGGCGATGCTGCAGTTGATAGGAGTACGGTTGGCCGATGGGTAAAGAAAGTTACAGCCTCAGGAAATGCAGAAACAGAGTTTCATTATCAGCCACGCTCGGGACGTCCTGTCACAGCCACTGCTCGAGACGTGCTGAATCGTGCGGATGCCATTATTCGCGCCGACTGGCGCGTCACAACTCGACAATTGGCTGTACAGTTGTCGGTCAGCACTGGGGGTGCTCACGATGGGTTCCACGAATGGTCACAGCGAACCACAAGATTCAAAGAAAGACCGTTTCATCTGAATTGTTGGAGCGTTTTGAGACCGATGGAGAGGCCGTTCTATCACGGATCGTTATGGGGGACGTAAGCTGGGTGCGCCACTTTGCTTAGGAAACAAAAAGGCAGTACGTGGAGTGGTATCATCCTCATTCACCACTAAAGAAGAAGTTCAAGACAACTCCCTATGCTGGAAGAGTCATGGTGACAGTCTTCTGGGATTGTGATGGCGTCATTCTCGTGGATGTGATGCCAAGAGGGTCAACCATCAGTTCAGAGGCAAACGTGAAAACTCTGAATAAACTCAAAACCATTTCCGTTGTGTTCGATCGGACAAGAATCCAGCAGAAATCTTGCCCCAACACAATAATGCACACCCACACACAAGTCTGAGAACCCGAGAACACATCGCCAAATTTGGTTGGACATCATTGCCCCACCCACCCTACAGTCCGGACTTGACACCCTCGGACTTCCATCGCTTTGGCCCGGGGAACACATGTCGTCGTCTCGCAGCCAACAATACTGCCATACAACTCATACGTCACGACGAAAAGGCCGCGCGGGATTACGCCGCTTTCACACTATACGGTTTTGACCGTACGGCAAAAAGCCGTACGAGTTTTAGCCGTGCCTGTGTTGCTTTCACATTACACGGCTTTTTGACGTGACCAGTTGTTGGTGTCTATTCAGTTTGCTTAATGTGTGTATCAAGATGAACCGTAAACGAGTTGTTGCTTTGTGGTTGCTTCATCGTCGCCGCAAAAGAAAAGGTCGTCTTTTGTGGGTACACCCCATTAACCAGAGAAGAGACGAAGTGGGTTTATTTTATACACTCTTTGAAGATTTGAGGAACGACGGAAATAAATTCTTTAACTATTTCCGAATGTCTATTACCTCGTTTGACGAATTACATAGAAAACTAAAGGATGTGTTACAACGACAAAACACACAATTCCGCAATTGCATCCAACCTGTTCAAATGCTGGCTATCACGTTAAGGTAATTTAATACATAAAAACTAGTTCTGTTTATTTACTTATTTATTTGTGTTTTACATTTTTATTACGCTCAGATTATGAAGTAGAAAAGTCAATATCAATATCAGCAGTTGAAACCAAAGAGTTTGTAGCAGGACTGACTGTACTGTCACTTTGTGGCGACAGGCTCTCTGCAAAAACGTTGTAGAACTGCGTTGTTGATGGTGGGCCTTCATGGCTACTTGTGGAAGGCGAAGGGTATGGTGGTGGCACTTTATTAATTCGTTGATAAGAACTGCGACCTTGAGAAGTCTGTAATGGTTGTTCGAGAAAAGTAGTTGGGTTTGGTGCAGCTGGAGGAGGACGAATCTGATGCGTATGGTAAGAGGATATTGGAGCAGCATTTTCCATAGGTGAATAAGAATAAGCTTGAAATCTATTATTATAGGGCATGGGAGGTGTGTAATGGGTAAATGGAGGAGGTTGAGCTGTCAATATATTTCTCCTTTCATATATATTTTCTATAACTTTGAGGACTCCCATCTGAAACTGAAGATAATCCTGTTCATCAAATTTTTCCAGATGAGGCTTCAGACTAAGTAAAAATGACATTTTGCTGCAAGGTTTGTCTTCTTCCAGAGCTCGTAATATTTTCATTTCGATTGCATCAGGTTTTCTATGTTTTCTGTTTGTATGGCACTCGCTTTTGGATGTTTGTTGTGTGGGTGCTGTATCAAATGGCCCAGAAACATTCTCAGTATTTTCGACGGAGCCCTGCGTTTCTATATCTTCTTCCAGTCTGGCGGTGCGTTCCGATTGAAAACTGTCCTCCGTCTCTCGAGCATCATACAGCTTTTTTAGAAACTGCAGCTGATCAGAATATACATACTTTTTCATTTTCTTTGCTGCTGAGCCACTTTTTTTCGCAGCTTGAATTTTTATGTTTGACTTCACAAAGGAGTCTCGTAGATTGGTCCACCTCCGTATTACTTCTATACCTACATCAAAAGAAAACAAAACTGTATGAAAACATTTTAATTTTGTATAGAAAAAAGCAAAACTGTAACAAAAAATGTCCACTGCAAACTAAATGTCACTGATTTTTTTTCGTTTTGTTCAGGTATCTGGCAAGCGGTTGTTCCTTCACTGACTTACATTTCCAGTACAGAATTGGGATTTCTACAGCAAGTAAAGTGGTTAATGATGTATGCACAGCAATTTGGTCATCACTGCGGGAAGAATGTATACAAAGACCGACCAAAGAGGTATGGGAATCAATAGCGGCTGGATTTGAACGTACTGCTAATTTCCCCCACTGCTTAGGAGCGGTGGATGGAAAACATATCCGTCTTACTGCCCCATTTAATAGCGGATCAATGTACTTCAATTACAAAGAATACTTTTCTGTGGTTCTGATGGCTGTAGCGGATTCCAACTACAGGTTCATTTATGTCGACGTAGGAAGTTATGGCAAAGACTGTGACTCTTCAGTGTTCAGACGGTCCAGTTTATGGAAGTCAATAGAAAGTAATTCCCTGGAATTTCCAGACGTCCAATGTCTGCCTGGTACGGAAGGTCCAAAAGTACCCTACTTCTTCGTGGGAGACGCAGCATTTGGCCTACACACGCATTTGCTCCGGCCTTTTGGGGGAACAAACTTGACAGTTGAGAAACGTGTATTTAATTACCGTTTGTGCAGAGCAAGGAGGTATGTGGAATGTGCTTTTGGCATCCTCACCAATAAGTGGCGGTTGTTTCACCGACCTTTAAATGTTCATCCAGATTTTGCAGTAAAAATGGTTAAAGCTTGCATTGTTTTACACAATTTTGTACGTCAGAGAGATGGATTTATAATTGAAGACACCACATCCTTCACTGGTTTGGAAGACTTAGCCCAAGATGCCAACATAAGAGGAGGACTGACAGCCAACGCCATAAGGAACACTCTTTGTAAATATTTTATGACAAATGCTGGAAGCGTGTCATGGCAGATGTCAAAGATATAAATTAACAAGCCTTTTCCTTTTTGTAGATTGTTTGTGAAAGCCTGCGACTGTATAGTAAATAGTTTTCTTTATAAATAAATTACTGCTACCACTCACGTTTTTAATCGTTTTGTTTATATTTTGTACGACGCGTTTCGGGAAATAATTCCGATCTTCAAGTGCGTTTTTTTCTCTAAGTTTTCATTATGTGTAGTGTTTTTTTATTTGTGAGGTCTTGTGCGTGTTTCTCTTATAAATTACAGTAAAGAAAACAGAATGCAAGACCTGACACATAAAAAGACACCACACATGATGAAAACTTAGAGAAAAACGCACTTAAGGATGGGAATTATTTCCCGAAACGCGTCGTGCAAAATATAAACAAAACAAAAAAAACGTGACTGGTAGCAGTAATTTACTTATAAACAAACGATTTACTTTTAGAATAAAATTTATAACGTTAAATAAAAACTGTTTAAAACGTATTAAATGTAATATTAATATATTAAATAAATACTTACCAAACGCATTTTTATCTTTGTCTTCCATCTCATCAAAATCTTGCTTCAGTGCTACGCAAACTTCCCGCCAAGCATTCTTTGTAGCAATACGATCTCTATACGCATCTAGAGTTTTGTCCCACAGAACAGGTCTTACTTCCACCAAGGTTATCAAAAGTTCAGTATCAATTTCATCCATTCTTCTACACTTTTCAGTAAACAAGAATAAACACAAATGAATAAAACGACACTACAACGAACTAGTCGACGCCGTACGGCTCAAAACCGTCCAGTGTGAAAGCATGCACTTAGTCACGTAGGCCACTGTTGTCGAACTTGCCGTACGGCGACCGTCTGTTGTAGTGGCAAGACACGGCTGCAGCACGGCACGGCAGCGGCATTTTGCCGTCGCCGTATAATGTGAAAGGCGCCATACATTTCTTCACACCTACAGCCGTACGGCTTTTTGCCGTACGGTCAAAACCGTATAGTGTGAAAGCGGCGTTAGCCGAGCGATCTAAGGCGCTGTAGTCATGGACTGTGCGGCTGGTCCCGGTGGAGGTTCGAGTCCTCCCTCGGGCATGGGTGTGTGTGTTTGTCCTAAGGATAATTTAGGTTCAGTAGTGTATAAGCTTAGGGACTGATGACCTTAGCAGTTAAGTCCCATAAGATTTCACACACACGCTGGAACATTTGAAACGATGAAAAGTGTGGAACAGTGTTGTTGAGGGATCGCTACTGATGTCTCATTTCTGTACTGGGAGGCAAGAGGGCGGTAAAGGATTACCTGTACATCTATGTCCATAATAACGCAAACCACTACGAAATGTTACATATGTGTGTCTGTTCTTTCGGGCATGTCCGAAAGAATAGATAGCACATATAAAATTAATGCGACACTGGCCAATGAACCCTTCAGTGCATATGCAAACAACGCTCGAACTCTTACGGGGATCGGCGAAATGCCGCGAGTAACGAGGGTAATGGGCAAGGGGCACAACATCAGTAGTGTGTGGATAAGTTGAGAATTTTGGTCTGGCGAGAGAGAGGCTAGGATAGTTTGTGCAGTTGCAGTGACCACTCTGTGCAGATGACTTAGTGATCAACGCACCTGCCTAGAAAGCAGGAGACCACCGCGCGGGGTAGCCGCGCGGTCTGAGGTGCCTTGTCACGGTCCGTGTGGCTCACCTCGTCGGAGTTTCGAGTCCTCCCTCGGGCATGTTGTCCATAGCGTAAGTTAGTTTAAGTTAGATTAAGTAGTGTGTAGGCTTAGAGACTGATGAGCTCAGCAGTTTGGTCCCATAAGACCTTACCACAAATTTCCATTTCCAAAGCAGGAGACCCACATTCAAATCCTGGCTGGCACAAATTGTCAACTTTCCCCATTGATATAAATCAATCTCCGCTAGCAGCTAATGTCATTCATTCCTTTGTGTCGTCATGAAGTGCATGGTAAAAGGTAGTTTCCATTGTTCTAGTTATCCGGGCTTTTACCGGTTGCGTTCACATATGGAGTGCTGGAAGAATTTACATGCCTCTGTGCGTGCTGTAATTAATGTCATCTTGTACTCACGATCCATGTGGGAACGATACGTAGGGGGTTAAGTCTGGTTCTTGGAACTTTGTAAGTATGCTTTCTCGGTATATTTTCCGTCTATCTTCGAGAGTCGGCCAGTTCATTTGTTTCAGCATCTCCGAGACACATCCCCATGGATCAAAAAAGCTGTCACCATTCGTGCTGCCCTATTAGTCCTTTCTGGTAAGGGTCCCACAAACTTAAGCAGTATCCTTGGATGCGTCGCTCAAGTGTGGGGGTGATTTACTACCAAGTCAGCGTAGTGCGGATCGCTGGTGACGTAGTAGTAGCCATCGAAATTGAATAGTAATTTAGTTGAGTGACTATTTACAAGGAACGTGTGGTAACTGG
The DNA here is from genome assembly GCF_021461395.2 of Schistocerca americana. Lineage (NCBI taxonomy): Eukaryota > Metazoa > Arthropoda > Insecta > Orthoptera > Acrididae > Schistocerca > Schistocerca americana. The sequence goes on along the minus strand of NC_060120.1, from coordinate 288,329,914 downwards.
CAGCTATAACATGCAGATAAAGAAAAAGGAAAGCGAGGTAAATAAATGCTCATAAGGCGGACACGCTCGAGGGTCAAATTTTAAACTTGGCAAGACACTCTTGGAGAGGTGGAAAAAATCGGAACTGAAGTAATTAACAAAGGAAGGGTCTAGAATGACATAGTAGCAAAGACTGCTAAGGTGTTGTATCCCAAAATTACCTGCTTACTTTCAAAAACATGAATATTGTGACCAGAAAATGATTCACGAACACCTGTGTTTGGAGAACTGCGGTGAACCTTTCAGAAAGTTTTTGAATGTGGTATTGTAGGAGACCAAAGCGAGTACGCCACCTGCAACTCCGTTACTTGCCAGAGCCTAGCGTTTATGCTTCGGAGAAGGGAGAGAGGATACAGGGAGAGAGAGAGAGAGAGAGAGAGAGAGAGAGAGAGAGAGAGAGAGGGGGGGGGGGAGGGGGGCAGTCTGGCGTAACCGTCTGCGGACGACAGCAGATGCAGCCAAGGACGACGCGGTAGGGCGGAGACAAAAGACGCGCGGAGGAGCGGCTGCCAGCTACATAGCGATCGGCAGACACACACACACACACACACACACACACACGGCTCGACTCTGCTCGGCAGCAAAGCAGGTCGCGGCGCGGTGTGGCGCCTCAAAGACGGCGGCGACTCCTGCGGCTGAACACCGACTGGTGGTGGTAGGCGTGGCTCTCACAGATCCGCATCCGTACCTCACCAGCTCGCGGAGTACCATCTTTTTGAGGTGAGCAGCTGATGCTGACCAGTAATATGAACCAACGTTAGTCTGAAAATTCCGGTCGTCCTAAAGTTGTTTTAAAATAGCTTCGCGCTTGAACGAAGGGAATGCCAGAACATCCCACAATTTTAAAATGGTGGAATTCTGCACGCCGCCAACGGAACAGAACGGGACGGACGGAACGGGACGTCAGCGTTAAGGTTTCACGGGAATAAAGTTCTGTCGTGGACAGTGGTGGAGAGACTGTGTCATCAAATGGTTCAAATGGCTCTGAGCACTATGGGACTCAACTGATGTGGTCATAAGTCCCCTAGAACTTAGAACTACTTAAACCTAACTAACCTAAGGACATCACACACATCCATGCCCGAGGCAGGATTCGAACCTGCGACCGTAGCGGTCGTGCGGTTCCAGACTGTAGCGCCTTTAACCGCTCGGCCACTCCGGCCGGCTGACTGTGTCATAGTCGGATAACATCGCAAGCTGACGGATCCCCACCGCGTTCACTGGTGTTATGGTACTCGATTTCGATTTAGTGTCCATGAATCTTCATTGTCTTTATTTTATTGTGTGCTTTATTTTCGTGACACATTGCGAGGGTTTCATGAAGACTTGGATTTTTTTATGTTGAGAATTCCACGACGACTTGGATACTTCTTTCTGTCAGAGCTCAACAAAATAGGTCATATCTCTGAGAGCGAAGAATGTTAGAGGTTTCACAACACAAGCACAAAGAAATGTCTACATTGTGCATAAGTAACAACATAAACTACTGAAACAGTGATCGTCGACCTTTTATGACGTCGAAAACTCTGCTTTATGAAGAAAAAATACATTTGTTTTTGACGTTATTTAGTACGTGGGAAGGAAAAAAAATACTATGGATAACGTAAGAAAGCTCTCTATATTGGATCCTAAATACCATATGATGTGTTTATACGTATATATTTTCTTCGAGAAAGCAGTATCGTTGTCTTGAAATGTTTAAACAGTGCTTTTGCTGTTCCCACTTATTAAAATATTCCGAGCTATTTATTATGCTGCGATACGTTTCATTTCTCTCTGGAACCCAAGGGTTGTCCCCGTTTGCAGAGAACATCTTCAAAGGGGCTCGTAGCTTTTTCGAAGACCTACAAAGAGAGGTCGTACGGATTACTAAACAAACCAGTAATTTTAATCGGAAGGAGGAGGGTATGAAACTGAACGATATCTAAATTTCTATGCCGTGGCTCGCTCGTCACGCAAGTAAAATTCCTTTTCCGCGTGGCGTGACGACAAATGTTTTGAAAACTCGAGCGCAACGACCCATTGACAGTTGGTGTCGTCTGGTATTGGTGTCACTCCAAGGCCGAAGACTGATGCACGTCTTCTCCAGCATAGAAATCCACATACCATTCAGTTTCACACTCTCCTCCATCCGAAAAAAAAATGGTTCAAATGGCTCTGAGCACTATGGGACTTAACAGCTGAGGTCATTAGTCCCCTAGAACTTAGAACTAGTTAAACCTAACTAACCTAAGGACATCACAAACATCCATGCCCGAGGCAGGATTCAAACCTGCGACCGTAGCGGTCTTGCGGTTCCAGACTGCAGCGCCTTTAACCGCACGGCCACTTCGGCCGGCCCTCCATCCGATTAAAACTTTTGGGGTGTTTACTAATCCGTACGGCCTCTCTGTGTAGTATCCACTAGTGTCTGCTGATACCCCAGTATTGTGACACAGAATACAGCTGTCTCCTGGCAGTTAAGCATCTCCCAGAATAGCCGATCTGTCTGTCTGTTTCCACCTATAGTTGCCCTTGAGTTCCAGACATTTCTCTATCGTTATTTTAGTCGTACCCATTTACACGACTTCACAACTAGATGGTATCTTATAAATTCCTCCGTTTTTTTAGCGGTTTGCGAGCATCCTTAGCCGAATTTATCTGTTCCTGTTTTTCCCGGATGGGTTTGAAGATACAGAGATACTTTGTATTTTGTTTTTGTTCATTCCCAGCAGTTTACCATATAAACATCGTCAGGAACATCCGTTACTAATTTTTCCTGCGGCCACTAATTCATTTTATTTACCATTGCTAGTTCCTCAGTTCTGATACTACATTCCGACATTTTGTATCTTTTATGGGTCTCATAACCCCACTTTCAAGGTTCCGTACCGAACTAAGTGAAGTGACGTCGTGCTGACGTTCCGTCTAGCGTGAACACCACGCCATTTGACCTTACCTTCAGGGTGAACTGGTATTTTGCACACTATTCGGAGCAAATGCCTGGACAACTCCACTTAAACTTCTGGAGCCTGACATGCCCACATTTTAACACGAAAACGCAGTAGTTAATTTGATTTTGTGGCCGAGCGGTTCTAGGCGCTTCAGTCCGGAACCGCGCTGCTGCTACGGTCGCAGGTTCGAATCCTGCCTCGGGCATGGATTTGTGTGATGTCCTTAGGTTGGTTAGGTATAAGTAGTTCTAAATCTAGGGGACTGATAACCTCAGTTGTTAAGTCCCATAGTGCTTGGAGCCACCACCACCATTAATTTGATTTTAGCGATCACCATCCAATTTGACAGCTAAATTTTCTTTATACATACAAATTTCCTTAACTTCCTACTACGTATTACATACTCGTTTATAAGTTACTTGGTTCCATTCACGAAACAAAACAATCAAGTTGGCATATATTAATGTCTCAGTCTTTTCATTGTGTTCGTTTGATGTGATAGAATCTTACAGAGTTCATATGGCATTTCGTGTAGATGGGCGCCACTTAGGTAACTCGTGTGTCCCTAAACTACGACATTTATCCAACCGGGGAAAGTGGACCTACAGTTTAACGTGGAATCTGCAACACGTGTAGTCCCTGGTGACTCCCCGGATCGCTCACAGGCGGAGGTGCTAGATTAAAGGCAGACTGGAAATTTCCCGTGGTCCGACTGCGATCCGATCCCGTGACGTCTCGGTTTGCTGGCAGGCGCTCTACCATTAGACAACCAGATCCGATCTTGTAGCACTCAAATTGGGTAGCGCAACTCTTATCTTATTTAACTTTGGGTACATTTAGTGCACGCCAACAATCACGCTTAGATAAATAGCTTCAGTGTCAAAAATTCCGTTTTATGGAGACGATAGGCAACTTCCATGTCACAGACACAATGCAGTGTAGCCTTCTCAGCTGCTTTAATGACTGTTATGCGCCAGGACACTGAAAGTAGAACAAGAACTGTTATTTATAGAGTGGAGAATATACTACACGAAAGAAAACCGGTGTATCAGGAATCACATACATTACACCAAAGGAATAATTATTAATATGTAACGTTAGTCATCTGACTAAATTACGATAATGCTTGGTACATCTCAGAGCACTTGACCCGGGTGCAAGATCAGTTGTACATTTACCGAATCAAGATTTCACCCCGACACGGAGTGTGCACTGTTTTGAAACTTGCTGGTAGACCACATCATTTAATTTGCCAAGACGTTTCGCATGGGTCGTCGTTAGCGTAAATTAGTTTAAGTTAGATTAAGTTTTGTGTAAGCTTAGGGACCGATGACCTCAGCAAAATGGTTCAAATGACACTGAGCACTTAACATCTGAGGTTATCAGTCCCCTAGAACTTAGAACTACTTAAATCTAACTAACCTAAGGACATCACACACATCCGTGCCCGAGGCAGGACTCGAACCTACGACTGTAGCGGTCGCGAGGTTCCAGACTGAAGCGCTGAAACCGCTCGGCCACCGCGGCCGGTTGACCTCAGCAGTTTGGTCCAATAAGACCTTACTACAAATTTCCAAGAAGTTTCAATTTTACATTAAGTGTTTGGTGTGGACCCCTGAGTTAAGTCGCATATATACAAAGACAGTTGAGCAAACTATCACCTCCAGTGGAAAGGGAGAGTTACTTGTGAGCCGCTTGGGCCACGTAACAATGTCCCCTTCACTGAGGTCATAAACACGTTAGGCAGTGGGCCAGTGGCTACTTGGCATGTAATCGTGCCAACAAGAAAAGTCAGTAGGCGAAGATTAATGCAGAGACTTATCTGACGAAGCATAAGATTACGAATGAGCGCCTCCTTGACTGAACTGCCAGTCTTAATTTTTCCGCTTTCTCATCTACAATAATTTCTAGCACACCTGTTTTCGATCATTTTGTGCCTTGTTCAGAAGTAAGATGTTGCTCCGCTAATGATGAAAGCTGTTAGTCACCACTGACCGTCTTTACTTTCGCTTAGTTTATCAACTCTCCGTTGTATTTCACCAGCGCGTCGATAAGAGAACCACACTAGGCGGTTTCTATCAGTTCCCAGGCGTCACATGTGCTAAGTTCTTTTATGGTGGACATCGGCTGTGTCCTATCATTACAGGGAATATAATACTGCACACAGTTCAAAGGGTTAATTCGAACACCGCTGACAAAATTTTGGAGATTTTTCAGGTACGTTTTATGATTATTTTGGTACAAGGGACACGTGATCTCCGCTGCTTCGTTGCAGACTTATTGCTTTTTCTCCTTGTTTTTTAGTTTCTTACCCCAATTTATATTTGTACCTGTATGTCACTGAAAATAACTGCACAACAGATGAAAAGTCGACGAAATGCGCTTTGTGTCTTGTTTGGATACAAACTTGTCTCTGTCAGTCACGGTACTTGATGTCGACAACAGTAATGCCCACTTTAGTCTTAGCCCTCAAGATTGCATTCAGCACTGCTCCGCTCTCTGTCTGGTTTGTTTTTCTGGTAGTGTTCGTTGTGAGTTAAAGTGATACACAGCGGTGTGGATAGGTTTACCGCCGAAGAGTTGGCCGGATGCACGCCGTGTATGGGTTCGCTGAAAGCGATGCAGGAGCGCCACAAGGGTGCTACGCTGACCTGTTCCCGCAGCGACGGCACGCACTTCACATCCGAGGGTGGCTGCCTTCCTCCGTGTTGTGCTGTACGTTTTGGTGATTGCATACTGCGAGGGTCACTCCAAAAGAAATGCACACTATTTTTGTAAAAATACAGTTTTCATTCTGCACGTGTGAAAGTTTTACAGTGTGTAGATGCATCCTTCCCGCTTGTTTTCAAACTTAGTACTATCTGTTCCCGTGAGCGGCGCCGTCACAGCATGTCTTCAAGATGGCTGCTACACTTGGCGTTCGTCAGAAGCAACGTGCTGTCATAGAAATCTTGTGCTGTGAAAACGAGACAGTGGGAAACATCCACAAGATGTTGAAAAAGATGTATGGAGATGCTACTGTCGATCGCAGTACATTTAGTCGGTGGGCAAGCAGGTTACGTGATGAAAGCGGGCACGGCAATATTGAGGATTGTCCTCGCAGCGACAAGCCTCGTACTGCACACACTCGAGACAATGTGCAGAGAGTTAACGAATTGGTGACTGCTGACAGACGCATCACAGTGAACGAATTGTCACGTTGGAGGATTGTCCTCGCAGCGACAGGCCTCGTACTGCACACACTCGAGACAATGTGCAGAGAGTTAACGAATTGGTGACTGCTGACAGACGCATCACAGTGAACGAATTGTCACGTTGGAGGATTGTCCTCGCAGCGACAGGCCTCGTACTGCACACACTCGAGACAATGTGCAGAGAGTTAACGAATTGGTGACTGCTGACAGACGCATCACAGTGAACGAATTGTCACGTTGGGACAGGGGAAGGAAGTGTTTGCAGAATACTGAAAGTGTTGGCGTTAAAAAAGGTGCCAGGTGGGTTCCCAGGATGTTGACAGTGCCTCACAAAGAAACAAGAAAAACGGTATGCTGCGAACTTCTGGAACAGTACGAGAATGGTGGAGATGAATTTCTTGGAAGAATTGTGACAGGTGATGAAACACGGCTCCATCATTTTTCACCAAAGACGAAGAGGCAATCAATGGAGTGGCATCATGCAAATTCACCCAAGAAAAAAAAATCAAAACCACGCCTTCTGCTGGAAAAGTTATGGCTACGGTGTTTTTCGATTCTGAAGGACTCTTGCTTGTGGACATCATGCCAAGTGGAACCATCATAAATTCCGATGCGTATGTGACGACGCTGAAGAAACTTCAACCTCGACGGAGTCGTGTTCGACCACATCGGCAAAAGCAGAATGTTTTGCTGTTGTACGACAATGCACGGCCACATATCAGTCAAAAAACCATGGAAGCGATCACAAAACTCGGATGGACAACACTGAAACACCCGCCTTACAGTCCTGACCTGGGTCCATGTGACTATCATCTCTTTGGGAAGCTAAAAGACTCTCTTTGTGGAACGAGGTTTGAAGATGACGACTCCCTTGTGCACGCTGCCAAACAGTGGCTCCAACAGGTTGGTCCAGAATTTTACCGTGCGGGTTCACAGGCGCTGGTTCCAAGATGGCGAAGGCAGTTGAGAGGGAAGGAAATTATGTGGAGAAATGAAAATATTGTTCCTAAAGGATGTACCTACACACTGTAAAACTTTGAAACATGCAGAATAAAAGATGGACTTAAAAAAAATAGTGTGCATTTCTTTTGGAGTGACTCTCGCACATTATTTTTCACTTTTCTTAAGGTATTTTCACAGAAACTAAGGTAACTGGGACAACAAATCGAAAAAAATCTTAATTTCGTTATTACCCGTAGCGAGCCACTGGAGACCACAGCTATCTTATACTGACATGCGTCTGCATCCCGTATTCGGCAAGCCGCCTTATGATGTGTGGCGGAGGTTACTTCTGCTACAAGTATCGTGTCCCCACTCCTCTGTTCCCTTCGCGAATAGAGCGTTGCAGGAACGACTGTGTATAAATTCCCATATCAGCTCTGATTTTTCTGATTTTCTGGTCGCCATTTCGCGAAATTTATGTGGGAGTGCGTAACATGTTGCCCGACTATTCTTCGAACGTACGCTCTCGGAATTTTAATACTAAACCTTTGTGTGATGCACAATGCCTCTCTTGTAGCGTTTGCCACTGGAGTTTGTTGAGCCGTATAGCTCTCGCTCCGGCTAAATGAACCTGTGGCGAAAAGCGTCGCTCTCCTTTGGATCTTGGTTCTCCCTTCTGCTAATCCAGCCTGAACATGGTCTCAGACTGATGAACAATACTTAAGAACCGGTCTTACGATGTTTTGTTACTCCTAGGAATTTCACGATGGTTGCTGCTTCCACTGGTCTATCACTGGTTTACTTTCATGATCAACAACCAGTCCCTCCACAAATCATCGATCTTCTGCAGGTCTTCCTGGAAGTCGATACAGTCTTCTGGCGTTGCTACCTTCTTATAGACCATCGGATCTGCGAACAGTCTCATATTGTGACCAGTAATACAAATATTGTGAACAATGTCACACTTACTCGAGGTGCTCTGAATCTACATGTACTCCTGCCGATTTTGTTCCGTCAAGAGCGACGTGTTGAGTTTTGCTGCAAGGAAGTCCTGATTCCAGTCACAGATTTGCTCCGGTATTCTATAAGTTCGTAGAACTGTATCGAATGCCTTCCAACAGTCAAGGACACAACGCCAATCCAGGCACGGCTGTGTACGGCACTCTGGATTTCCAGAGCGAACTGATTTCGTAAGATCTCTGTTTGTGCAATCCATGATGTTTTTATGGTGGAGATATTCGTTTTCCAGATACGTCATAACAGGTGTGCACAGAACATGTTCCATAATGCTACAACAATTTGATGCCAAAAGCGGCTGCTCACCAGTGTTCAACACAATGAACTGCAATAATCAATTCAAAGATGTTTTACACTGTTTGATATATTCTGATTACTATATTCTGATTAAACACAGTTTTGAGACAGACACTACTTTCATCTCACTCTTCTAGTTACGATTTGTCTCATGACAGGTCAGAGTTCTTGTGTAACAATTGTGAACACACGCAATCCTCGCTGCAATCCAATGTGTGGCCAGCGCAGTTGGCAAAAACGCGAAGCTATGGCACACTGTAAGCCTTTAGAAAACACTTGTCAGAAATACCATTTGTGACGAATCGGTATCGTTTTGCTGAGGGTCAGTCCACGGCGGTGGGGTCTCATTCAGCCGGCGCGACACAGTTCACTGCTCCTCCCGGACTCAGCGGACTCCAAACTCGAACTGACTGATTCACTGGCGCACACACTCACTCAGCTAGCGTTAGCAATAAATGTTGCCTGCCATTGACCTGTGCGTGGCAAAACGGTGTTTATCGTTGGCTAAGCGATCATGGACCCGTTACAACGTGCGTTGGCCCTGGATCGAATTAGCTCGGCTGATTAACGAAGAGGGTCGGTGAGCGGCCAGCCAGCCTGGATGTGGCTTTTAGGCGGTTTCCCACATACGACTAGGCGAATAACGGGCTAGTACCCAACTCACGTCTCAGTTACACGGATTCGTAAACTTTTAGAAGACTCCTGGTCGCTCTCTCACGATTGGCACTACACGCAGACAATTGGCGCACACAGCCATATCCTGTCCCAGGGGTAACGGGGCGGTTACAGTAAGAGCATCCGACCACCACTTAAACTAACCATGCCAATTCCGGTAAAAACCGGGCCGACCTTGCGCAGATGTGGGACAAAGGCACAAGACAAAGAACGCAGTGATCGATTAAGTATTAAACTAAGAGAAGAAAGTAAACAACACTGGTTGAAGAAGCAATTGTATTTTCAAATTAGAACGTTTCTTGCTAGGAAACTTGGTTAAATTTATCTAGCAAGGATGAATAGAAAATTAAGCTGTATGCTGACAGCTTACTCTTAATGAAGGCACCTAGACTCTTTCACCTCTCGAAGATTTGATGGGCTCTGCGGAATAGAATGACTGAATGAATGGAGAGCGTATAGCATGTCTCTCATACTATTTAGCTGTCCACACGTCGCTCTGCATGAGTGGTTCGTGAAGAGGTGTCGCACGTCCAGCAATTACCACGTCTAAGGCCTGCCTGGCCAACGCCCAGAAACTTGCCCGGCAGTCCACACGACACGTGCGCATTACCGTGATACGCGACCACATCCGCTCTGCAACGGCAGCACTCGCCTACACGGCGTACCAGCGACACAGAATTTCACTTCCCGAAAACTGACATGTGTGAAATAGCTGCGATAAAGTAATTAGCGATTTTCAAAGAATAGCAAAGGAAGTCCCACATGAGATCATCAGACTTAAGTTGAACGGAACGAGAAGCACCTCTGTAGATGTCCAACGCAGCCCTGGACGAAACGTTACGAATGAGAAAGTTTCATGGACCACCACCATAAAACCCGGAACTCTCACCGGCAGCTAAGACATGCGATCGCGAAAGCTTTCACTGCATGATCAGACCGAGACCAATGTACATGTAAAAGTCTGACTTGATTTACATTTGCCACGCAATGGTTCACAGGTAAGCATAGAACAAACTTTAAAATCTTCGAAGTTCAGATATACAAATACAAATTCACTAATATTTGAATTTCCAGCTACCACAGCTCACAAAAGTATTTAAAATTGAAAGGTGTCTCTATAGCGAATAAAGTCAACTCGCAACACACACTGTTACAATAGAAGACCGAATAAATTAAATAATTTAAATCTTAGCATCCAGTATTTCAGCGAGCGGAAATACAGTCACAATTGGTTATACGCTCACTGAGCCACTTTCAACGGACGTGGACACTATACCCAACTAAAGCGCATACTCCATAATGGACGACTTTCCACTACAACTTTGAAGCCCGAAGGTTTGAAATTCGACAGCATACAGGAAGACAATATCTTTCTGAAGAAGCAGGTCTAGGCACGAAACCCAAGTAGGTATCGAATCCTCGACATTATTTTCCTCCGTTTTCTGTCCGCACAGTGAGGTACTGTTTAACTGCATAACGAATGCAGTAGGGGAAAGGAGACAAGTCACATTCGATCAGGTGGACAATTTGAAGAGCGTATTGCGGTGGTAGAGATCGAATGTCTTTGGAGTCAGCGTTCAGGTGCATACAAAAGAATCTGTGCTGGCAAAATACCCTGACTTCAACTGCAACGCGACCGTCACTTTGGGTTGCGTACAATTTGTCCCTAAGCGCTCTGCACGTTGTGAATGTCATTATATCGCTATTACAGGAAGATCCCATTGGAAAGTACCAAGGATTTTGTACCCGTATTTCATAGACATCTTAATGATTTGTTGTGGCCATCACTATTTTGTGTTTTGTAGTACACTTGATCATATTGCCGAGGCTATTTTGAGAAATTATACGCGGTGACATTGCGAAATGACTTCCTAGTACGGCAAAGAGAAAGTTTCCTGAAAAATATCGAACCTGACGCTACGACATACAGCAAATTAGCAATTTGTCACACAGTGAAATATTTTACATGACGAAAATCTTCCGTTTTACTCTCTGGTACTATATTTTTAATCTTTCTGGTCCTTAGTCGAACGAAAATATTAACCGCACAGAGGCCTCCTCCTCCTCGACGTAATAGATACAACAGTTTTCTACAGTGAGTATTTTTAAATTATCACCTTGTTTTGAAGATCTATATAACACAAAGGTAACGACTCAGAACGTACTACAGAAATCTTACCTGCAGGAGATAATTACTCGAATGGTGCATCCATTCAATGCACTGACTGGCAGTACAATCGCATTCTACCGAATTTATCTAGCAATCATAAATACAATATATCGCCATATATTCACATAAATTAGTCCTACGATTTCATGCCTTAATTACAATGTCGATATCAACCAACACATAAACCGCCTCTTACTGCTATATCAATATTGTAATCAGACCTTGGCGGTTCTTACCTATGAAAAGTAATTTTTCCTCCTTTGAATAATTTCGATTTGCATCCGTAGCCGCAACCATTCAGCACCATCGCTGCTACTGACAAATCCATGCATGAAAACATATGAAATAAGTACGATAGTACAGTTTAGAACTTTTTGCAAAATTTAAACAACAACGTCATGCGAATATTACGTGATTATCTGGGTTTGATTTCAGCGACATGCGCAGAGCGCTACATCAGTCCATAGATATTCCTGCTTTATGACGCGATCAGAGAACGTATTGCTATGTCAGAGGGAACCGAGTAACCATATGTAAACTCTTTGTATGTTTTCAGTTAACTGTGTTACTTGTACTGAGCTGAACATATTAATCCTCTACATCACTGTTGCGAAATTCTTAAAATGTCATCAATAATATTAAAATTTGCTGCCGGAACTCGAGGAAAAAGGGCATTTCAAATCCATGCGGAAGACTTTCGGCAGACGTCAAGCTCGAAAATAAGAACACATCAGACCACGCTCACCAAACAGATAAGTCGCAGCATTTGCTACACCGCTTTTGCATGTAGACAAGTTGCTGCTTGGTATATATTTTCAGCACTGATTCTTGCAAATACAAACGCGTTTGCTTGATTAGTCGATAAGCGCGTAAATTTTAAGAACTTATGCATGACTGAGATAACTGTTCTTACTAAGTTAAATCGTAAATTCACAACATAAAGACAAATTGTAAGTTTGATGGCTCCACACGAGTCTAGAAAGCAAAATACTGTCGGGGTAGACTAGGAAATACATGTAAAATTATACTCTGTTTATTTATGTTTCAATTTGGTCTTCAGTCAGCAGTAAAATGTTTGCCAAAATGCCTTTTGACTCACAATCGATGAAGTAGCAGTGCAGGTTTTAATAAGAACCGCTTCAGACACAAGCGGCAGTTGTTGCTGAGCTAGACGTGTCTCTGCTTATGATTTTTGTTAATCTTCGTGAGTATAAAGCAAAATACAGCCGATTAATTGCAGAAATGATGGTTTATTGAAATCCCTTCTTCTAGGTTTCGATGTCTTTAAGAACTTCTTCACAAGGATCAATGGATACACCTACAATAGTTAACATCATATAGATGTTAAAACACAGGCATACAGAAAAAGTGAAAAATAACTCAGTATCATACAACGAATTATTTACTTACTAATTACATACTGTTGTGGAGATAAGTTAAAATTATAGTCGTAAGGCACGATGAAAGATAAAACAAACCTCCGTAATAGTAAAACCATAAAAATCACGCTGATCGTCATTAGACAGTATTTCACAAATTTAACTAGAGAATTGACGTCGTGCCGATGTCTGTTAGATTAAGGGGGCAGGATTTGTATGCGCGGGATGTATGCGCCAGAGTGAATGAAAATAACGGTAGCAAAATGGCTTAAAACAATTAAAATATTAAAACTGTAACTTAAGATTTAATGACCACGTGATAATATGAAGAGGCAATGTATGGCATTTTATTAGGTTATCGCCAAAAAAATTTTTTTAAGCAATGAATTCGTAAACTGTTAAATGGCTTGGAGGACATAATTTGTGAATGAAAGTAACGGGAAAGGCATGGAGGAGGGGAGGAATTCCATATTTCACTTGATGCTCATGTAGATTCCACTCTACAGTTGCTGCATCCAGCCATGTTCAACATTTTAAATTTTTCTTAATAATTTTAAGTCAACAACATATTAGGCTTGTTGAGTGGTATCGAAGGTGTGATGAATGCTTTTTGTTTACAGAATGTATACGTAAGTAGCTGACGGTGATTCTTGAAATTAATGAGACAGCTTGGAACCAACAGCAGACCTGTGGACTAACAGCCCTAGATGCCCCCGACCGGATAGTCGAGCGGTCTGACGCACTGCTTTGCGGGCGGAAAGGCGTGCCGGTCCCTGGCACGAATCCGTCCTGCGGATTAGTGTCGAGGTCCGGTGTGCCGCTCAGTCTGTGGATGGTTTCTAAGGCGGTTTTGCATCTGCCTCGGCGAATGCGGGCTGGTTCCCCTTATTCCACCTTAGTAGCACTATATCGGCGATTGCTGCGCAAACACTTTCTCCACGTACGCGTACAGCAGAATTACTCAACCACGCAAACATTGTGGTTACACTCGTCTGGTGTGTGACGTTTCCGGGGGGAGGGGGCGGGGGTCAACTGGGGGCCGAACCGCACAATAACCCTGGGTTCGGTGTGGGATGGCGGTGGGGTGAGTGGACTGCTGTAGCCTGTTGTGGGGTTGTGTACCACTGAGGACTACGGCGGGAATGAAGCCTCTTCGTCGTTTCTAGGTCCCCAGTTCAATATAATACAACAGCCCTGGATTAACGCTACCGATCACTTTCATGAATTGTGCAGAGGATATTCATCATACATTTGCGATGTTTCCGAAATATACATCGGTATGTCTGAACTGATCAAGAACGCCCCGAAGTGATTTAGCGTTAGGGCAGTCGTTCTTTCCGTATGTGGAGTGGTTAAGAGACAGGCGGTACTACTGGTGCGATGTACCCTCCGTCACGTGGTATGCCCATAGAGCATGGATGTGGATGAAGAGCAGATTAGACGATTCGGAGCAAGAAGCTGACAAGATGCATCTGTTGGGTGTTTTCGCGTTGGTGACACATGATACGAGATATTAGGACTCTTTTAGTGGAAGGCCAGCGACTACACAATTGAGGGGGGGGGGGGGGGGCAGAGGTCCGCAGAGCTTCTGTTGGTGGGGAGACAAGGCCGCTGCTCTGTGTCGCCTGCTTGTCTGGTTGTCCTTTGCTGCTCCTGACGGCTTTCACTGATAGCCATATCATTTTGCTCTGCTTTTCCCTTCTAGCCTTGGCTTTTTTCATATTACTTTACGTTCCATCTTATGGGCACATGCCGGTTTCAAATCCCTCTCATTCATTGTTTCCTATTTCTTCGCTACACTTTCATCTTTTCTCAACTTCTCTTTTTTTTCTTCAGACCATTTCACCGTTGTTCGTTTATTCTTTCTGCGTTGCAATCCCAGTTTTTGTAACTAGCAATGTCAAATTTTTACTTTCGTTTTGGTAACATATCTTTCTATTCCTCCTCCTCCTTTTATGGTGGGTATTTTGAGGGCTTTACTTCACGGGTGAAGAAAACGCACCGAACGATCAACATCTGCAAGCCACTTTGAAGTGCTTGGAGGAGGATACATCGTAACAATAACAGAGACTTCGACATATTTCGTTGGGGTACTGAAAAAGCGACTGTCATACGCCTCTGTGTACGCTCTAAGCTCTTTTTTTATTCACGGGATCCCCACACGAGATGTACGATGAACTCTGCAGGTTGGTCGCATACACTTTCTTTAACACTGATACCGTAATTTTGTGAATAAAGCAGTGTAGCTCGCTTGATATCTTTCTTTATTTATTACATCGTTTAGGCTACTGCCATTATCATATCCAAATTCAGAACTTACAAAACAATCCTCCTCTTAGACATAAGTTATATTGATACAGTGAAATTTTTTGTACCTGTTCTAAGTTGTGGTCTGATGATGGCAGTAGCCAAAACGACGTTATAAACAAACACATGTATTAAACGATCACAATGGCTTTGTTCATAACATATCCATAATGATAGCAGACTCAGTCAGGAATTTTGTTTCCTTTTATTCATAACCGGTTCCATAAAATTACCCAAAAAGGATTTCGCCTCTCTGCAAAAGACTCCCACTTAAGTTCCTCGATCGTGTCTGTTACGCTTTGGTATGGACTAAACTGAGCAGATAATACCCTAGCAGCGCGTTTCTGAGTTAGTTCAATAATTGCTGTCGTTCGTACTTCGTAGAGTGCCCAATCGCGTAAACAGTATCGACCTCATTAAGTTTTTGCACTTACTTTCTTTACATGTGCAACTCACTTTCCTAGAAACTGTACAGCAAATGTAAGTCTTCCATTCATCTTTGCACTCATTATTCCATGCGTTCGTCCCATTTCATATAACCCTGTACCTCGGTTGTTCGCTGCTAATCTTGTAATCCAATTCTGACGATATCTTTTTCTTTGTTATGGGCATTATCTTGTATGTATCCACATTTAAAGCGAGATGACATTCATTACAGCAAGTGATTATTTTGTACAAGTCTTCCTGCATTTTCTAACGTTCATCCAACGACAATACTCCCCTTTAGACAACGATATCGTTAGCGAACAATGTTACAGTGCTGCCGATCCTATAGTGAGAACGTTAGAGATCCTGTTAAGTTTCCTTCGGGCACACACGATGTTACTTTCGTTTCTGTTGAAATTTCGCAATTCATTAAATACACTCCTGGCAATGGAAAAAAGAACACATTGACACCGGTGTGCCAGACCCACCATACTTGCTCCGGACACTGCGAGAGGGCTGTACAAGCAATGATCACACGCACGGCACAGCGGACACACCAGGAACCGCGGTGTTGGCCGTCGAATGGCGCTAGCTGCGCAGCATTTGTGCACCGCCGCCGTCAGTGTCAGCCAGTTTGCCGTGGCATACAGAGCTCCATCGCAGTCTTTAACACTGGTAGCATGCCGCGACAGCGTGGACGTGAACCGTATGTGCGGTTGACGGACTTTGAGTGAGGGCGTATAGTGGGCATGCGGGAGGCCGGGTGGACGTACCGCCGAATTGCTCAACACGTGGGGCGTGAGGTCTCCACAGTACATCGATGTTGTCGCCAGTGGTCGGCGGAAGGTGCACGTGCCCGTCGACCTGGGACCGGACCGCAGCGACGCACAGATGCACGCCAAGACCGTAGGATCCTACGCAGTGCCGTAGGGGACCGCACCGCCACTTCCCAGCAAATTAGGGACACTGTTGCTCCTGGGGTATCGGCGAGGACCATTCGCAACCGTCTCCATGAAGCTGGGCTACGGTCCCGCACACCGTTAGGCCGTCTTCCGCTCACGCCCCAACATCGTGCAGCCCGCCTCCAGTGGTGTCGCGACAGGCGTGAATGGAGGGACGAATGGAGACGTGTCGTCTTCAGCGATGAGAGTCGCTTCTGCCTTGGTGCCAATGATGGTCGTATGCGTGTTTGGCGCCGTGCAGGTGAGCGCCACAATCAGGACTGCATACGACCGAGGCACACAGGGCCAACACCCGGCATCATTGTGTGGGGAGCGATCTCCTACACTGGCCGTACACCACTGGTGATCGTCGAGGGGACACTGAATAGTGCACGGTACATCCAAACCGTCATCGAACCCATCGTTCTACCATTCCTAGACCGGCAAGGGAACTTGCTGTTCCAACAGGACAATGCACGTCCGCATGTATCCCGTGCCACCCAACGTGCTCTAGAAGGTGTAAGTCAACTACCCTGGCCAGCAAGATCTCCGGATCTGTCCCCCATTGAGCATGTTTGGGACTGGATGAAGCGTCGTCTCACGCGGTCTGCACGTCCAGCACGAACGCTGGTCCAACTGAGGCGCCAGGTGGAAATGGCATGGCAAGCCGTGCCACAGGACTACATCCAGCATCTCTACGATCGTCTCCATGGGAGAATAGCAGCCTGCATTGCTGCGAAAGGTGGATATACACTGTACTAGTGCCGACATTGTGCATGCTCTGTTGCCTGTGTCTATGTGCCTGTGGTTCCGTCAGTGTGATCATGTGATGTATCTGACACCAGGAATGTGTCAATAAAGTTTCCCCTTCCTGGGACGATGAATTCACGGTGTTCTTATTTCAATTTCCAGGAGTGTATACTGGGTTCTGTTACTCAAATGTACATTGAGTCAATCACATGTCTATGAGGACACGCCATACGATCTTACTTTAGTTATTAATCGACGATGTGGCACAGTCTGGAACGTCTTTCGGAAATCTGGGAAACCATAATCATCTATATCTAATGTTTTCAAGACGTCGTGTGCGAATAAAGCAAGCTGTATTTCACACGAGCGGTTTTTCCTAAATCGGTACTCATTCTTTGTAAGAAACTGTCTACAGTTCTGTTGACAGGAGGATACCTACACAATATTAGCATTTAATTGGTGGTTCTGGCAACTGAACACCGCTAAGTGATCAGAGCAGCCCGTTCTAGCAGGAAGTATTTCGATGTGAAGGTCTCTGATCGCTACAGTCACATTTGCATTACGGTATTAACGTTGTAGATTTTTCCAACGATTCAAGAATTTTGGACGGTCCAGATCTTTGCACTGACTCGTTATATTCGTGTTATTCACTGATTACACAACATTGAAATACCGCTGATACCACTAGCTCCACAGAATGGGACATACTGATCATTTTTTTATGGCTGGTCACATTAATTAGAAATCTGTGTACCGACTGAAAAGTTGCTCTGCCGAACCCCCTGCAAAGTGTGTTAATCACATTTTGCAACTTCTTCATCAAAATAAATAAACAAATTAATGAAATCGGTGTCTTCAATCATTTCTGTGATTGTAGGTAAGGACACTAAAGTCAGAGAGTACTAGAAGAGGTGCAGGGTTTTAGAGGCAACAACCACATCTGTTCCGTTGTCAAAGAGTTATCCGTTCCCCAACTGTGTAAGTAGTGGTGTTTTGATGTCGCGGACATGGGGTGCACGCTGGTCAACCAGAATATTATGTTCACCTACTTAATAGCCGGTACGTCCACCTTTGGCAAGGATAACAGCGGGGACGCGTTGTGGCATGGAAGCAATGAGGCCTTGGTAGGTCGTTGGAGGGAATTGGCACTACATCTACACACACACGTCACCTAATTCCCGTAAATTCCGGAGAGGGGGCAATGGGCTTTGACGCCACGTTCAATATAGGTGCGTTCGTTCAGATTCAGAGCTGGCGAGTTGGGGGAGGGGGGGGGAGGAGACAGCACATCAACTGTAACTTGCCGCTGTGTTCCTCGAACCATTTCATCATATTCCTGACCTTCTGACATGGCGCATTATCTTGTTGAAAAATGTCACTACCGTTGGGAAACATGATCCCTTGAAGAGGTGTACGTGTGGTCTGCAACCAGTGTACGATACTCCTTGGCCGTCATGGTGCACTGCACGAGCTCCACTGGACCCGTGGATGCCCACGTGAATGTTCCCCAGAGCGTAATGGAATCACCGCCAGCTTGTTTTCGTCCCGCAGTACAGGTGTCAACGAGCTGTTCCCCTGGAAGACGACGGATTCGAGTCCTCCCGTCGGCATGACGGAGGAGGTAACGGGATTCAGCAGACCATGCAACGCTCTGCCACTGCGCCAACATCCAGTGCCGAAAGTCTCGTGCCCATTTCAGTCGTAATTGGCGATGTCGTCGTGTTAACATTGGCACAAGCATGGGTCGTCGGCTGCAGAGGCCCATCGTTAGGAGTGTTCGGTGCACTGTGTGTTCATACAGACTTTTACCCTGCTCAGCATTAAAGTAGATGTTAATTCCACCACAGTTCACCGCCTCTACTGTTATACCAGTCTGCCCAACCTATGACGTTCGACATCTGCAATGAGTGGTGGTCACCCAATCCCACTATGTCTGGACGTGGTTTCACCTTGGTTTCGCCACGTGTTGAAGACATTCACCACAGCACTCCTCGAACACCCGGCAAGTCGTGCAGTTTCCGACTTGCTCGCCCCGAGCCTCTGGTCCATCACAATCTGCCCTCGCGCTTAGTCTGATGGATCGCGTACCTTCCCCATTCTACACACGGACAGCAACCTCACTGATACTACATGCACCGTTCGTGTGTCTGACTAACAGTCATTCCTCGCCAGCTAACGCTGCTATTGCCTGGACAGGTTTTTGTCGGCAATAGATCGGTGGTCATAATGTTCTGGCTGATCAGTGTAGTTCTTTCGGATTCGGACGCTTGAAAGCGCAGGGGGCAAATACCCGAGTCGGACTGTGTCTCACAGTGTCCTTAGGTTTGGAGCCGAGTGGAGGGTCTCAAGGAAAGGCTCCGTCGATTCTTTAACGGTCTTGGCTGCAAGATTTCTGGACCTGCGTTATGAGTTGGAGGTGTAGGACTCCCGCTGATATGTCAGGGGTGCACTACACAAAGGGAACAGCTTCTTGGTTAGCGGAGTACTTGTGGAGTGCACATGGCTTTTTAGGTTAGGCGGTAGTTTGAGATCCTCTGACGAACACTCGCCAGTCGATACACAGAGAGCGAAGTAATATTACATACAAAAGAGACATCCGAGTGTCAAAATTGTAACAGTAAACTGTCGAAAGTTCCCGAATTTACTATCCTCCAGAAATTTTCTCTTGCTCAAATTATTCTTGGAACTGAGAGCTTGCTGAAACCCGAAGTAGAATGTTCCGAAATATTTAACGAGTCATCGAACGTATATCGGAAAGACAGATTAGCTACCATACGAGGAGAAGTGTTGTTTCAGTTGACAAAAACATCGCCTCCATCGAGGTCGAATTTGAGTTTGATAGGTAAATTATCTGACATATTAACAGACCCAAGCGAACTCAAATATCGGATTTTTTTACCAGCCACCCTATTCCACAGCAACAGTTGTAGAATTATTCAAAGTATAACTCACTGGCGCGGAAAAACCCCGATCATGTAATACTAGTTGGGAATGACTTTACCTAGTATCGATAGAGACGTCCGTGGATTCATTGCAGGTGGTATGCGCAGACAGTCTTGTGAAGTAGTTATGAACACGTTTTCTGGAAGCTGTGTTGAGCAGTTACTTAGACAACCCACACACGATGGAAATATTTTAGACCTTGTAGCTACTTATCAACAGTCAGTACAGAGACATGGAATAGTGATCATGATGTGATCACAGGAACGAGGATTACTACAGTTAATAAATTCACCAAGAAGGCTGGTAAGAACAGATAAGCAGATGTTAGTATCCCACTTACACAATGAGTGGATATCATTTAGTTGCAGCATGATGGACGTAAAGGAATTGTGAGAAAAGTTTAAAAGAATTGTAAATCGCTTCAGGAGAATTATCTGCGGATTAAGTGTATTAAGGACGTAAAAGAACCACCCTGGTTTAATAACATAATTCGGAAAATGCCGAGGAAGCAAAAACTCTTGCACTCTCGGATTAAAAAAGAACGCGCCCTTGGCGACAGGCAAAAGGTGGCGGAAATTCATGCGTCTGTAGAAAAATCGATGCGCGAAGCATACAACAACTTGCACTGTCATACTTCAGCAACATATCTTGCCGAGAACCCGAGAAAATTCTGCTCTTACGTAAAATCGCTAAATGGATCGAAGGCTTCTATCAGGCCACTCCTTGACCAGTCTCGTGTGGCAACAGAAGACGGCAAAAGCAAAACTGACGTTTTAAATCTCGCGTTTAAGAAATCATTCGCGCAGGAGGATCGTACAAGCATACCTTCGTTTGGCTGTCGCAGACACCCGTATGGAATTCCAGTTTGGTTTCACTGAGAGTACTGTACGGCTTTGGCCCCTAACTTTGCTTGCATTTATCGCGAATCTCTCGCTCATCGCAAACTTCCAAGCGACTGGGAAAGGCATAAGTGGCTCCTGTATGTAAGAAGGGTAAACGAAAGGACCCGCAGAATTATAGACCATATCCTTAACACCGGTTTCCTGCAGGATTCTTGAACATATTCCCAGTTCCAGTATAATAAATTTCAAGCGTCCATCCACAAATCAGCACGGATTTAGAAAGCATTGCTCGCACGAAAACCTGCAAGCCATGGATGAAGGACAACAGATTGATTTCACATCCCCAGACTTCCGAACAACGTTGGACCCAGTGCCCCACTGTAGATTGTTAACGAAAGTACAAGCATGCGGAATAAGTTCCCAGATATGTGAGTGGCTCAGAGATTCTTAAATAATAGAATCCAGTACGTTGTCCCCAACGGCGAGCGTTCATTATCATCAGGAATGCCCGGGGAAGAGTGATAGCACCGCCATTATTCTATGTATAGATAAGTGATCTGACGGACAGGGTGGGCAGCAATCTATGGTTGTTTGCTGACGACGCTGTAGAATACGGGAAGGGGTCGTCGTTGAGTGACTGTAGGAGTGTACAAGGTGACTTAGACGAAATTTTTAGTTGGTGTGTTGAATGGCAGTCTGCTCTAAATGAAAACAAATCTAAGTTATTGGAAATATATATGAATACAGCATTAGTAGTGTGCTGCCTGATACCGTGATATCGATTAAACATCTAGGCGTAACGTTGCAAAGCGATATGAAATGGAACGAACACGTAAGGACAGTAGTAGGGAAGGCGAATGGTCAACTTCAATTTATTGAGAGAATTTTAGGAAGTGTTCATGTATAAAGGAGACGACATATAGAACACTAGTGGGACTCGTTCTTGACTACTGCTCGAGTATTTGGGATTTCCACGAGGTCAGATTAAGGGAAGACATCGAAGCAATTTAGAGGCGCCCTGCTAGATTTGTGCAGCAGTTTGGTCCCACAGAAAATTACCACTAATTTCCAATTGTTTTGCTAGATTTATGATCGGTAGGTTCGGTCAACACGCGAGTATTGCGGAGATGCTTCGTGAGCTCAAATTGGGAATCCCTGGAGGGACGACGACGTTCTTCTCACAAAAGTGGTATGTGAAGCTGACTGCAGAGCGATTCTACTGCCTTCAACAATCATTTCGCGTAAGCACCACGAAGATAAGAGAAAGTAGTGCCCTTACGAAAACATATAGACAGTCATTTTTCTCTCGCTCTGTTCCTAGTGGAAGAGGAAACGAAATGATGGCTTGTGGTGTATGTACGTAGATGTAGAGAGCAAGGGACTCCCGTTTCGTATGTAGCCGTTTACCGATGTTACCCGACTGCATATTTACCCCTATCTTATACGTATTAGAAATGAAAAGTGTGTGTGTGTGTGTGTGTGTGTGTGTGTGTGTGTGTGTGTGTGTGTGTGTGTGTATGTATGTATGTGTTCGTGTGTGAAGATGCTGATACCAAGCCGTATGTGTGCCAAGTTTCGTTGAAATCCCTGGAAGCAGTCCAGAGTTGTATTGAGGAGAAACAGAAGTACATACAGGCTGCCCTATTATGGTTCAAATGGCTCTGAGCACTATGGGACTTAACATCTGAGGTCATCGGTCTCCTAGAACGTAGAACTACCGCGACCTAACTAACCTAAGGACATCACACACATCCATGCCCGAGGCAGGATTCGAACCTGCGATCGTAGCAGTCCCGCGATTCCGGACTGAAGCGCGTAGAACCGCTCGCTCACCGTGGCCGGCTCCCTATTATGAGTTAGGCAAAATTTGCTTGTGTTTCGTCAGGCAGTAGCAATGTCGGTTTTGCTGTTTGTAGCTGGAGTCAGCCTAATCAAATACTGCTCATCGCGCTTTAATGCGACGCCCAGTGTCTACCAACATCGTCGTTTTGTCTCCTGTTACAAATAAAATAAGTTTTAAGCAGGATATTACGGTCCCATTCGACAGAGCGCTCCAAAAGTAGTCCAGTGCGTTATTTGTTTTATCGATGTGTGTTGACACGGGCAGTAAAACACAAAGAATAACCAGTACTCCAGCAGCGAGTGATTAGCGCTGCTGCACGGCGATAGCAGGCAACGCAGCGCAGTACCGTCGCTGCTGTTATGCTGGTTATTCTTCGTGTTTCACTGCCCGTGTTAACACACATCGATAAAACAAATATCGCACTGGACTACTTTTGGAGCGCTCTGTCGAATGGGAGCGTAACATTCTGCTTTAAAACTTATTTTATTTGTAACGGGAAACAGAACGACGATGTTCGTCGACACTGGGTGTCGCTTTAAATCGCGATCAGCAGTATTTGATTGGGCTGATTCCAGCTACAAACAGGCAAAACGAAATAACTAATATCTGGCGAAACACAAGCGAAATTCGCCTGACAACTCTTAGGGGGGACACCCAGTGTGTATATAAGACTTCGGATATATCTGGTTACCGGATTTAAAAGGCAAATCCTTTGCCTTTTACATCCGGCAACACTGAAGTCGCCGACATTTGAAGCTGAAATGCGATAGGAAAATCTACGCCACGTGTATGGATCCTTTCAGGGTCGACAGCAGGCGGAAGATTGTGTAATCCTATAGCCAAGCGGCGTTCTGGAGGCGGGCTGTCACGATGGCAGGCGTGCACAATCCTGCGGATTGCATAGAGAGCGCAGTGTTGAAACCACAATGTACTCGCAAACACACACACACAAACACACACACACACACACACACACACACACACACACACACACACACACACACATATTACAGTCACCTAAATTCACTCAACAAAAATACTTAAAGCAAAACGCTGATCCACCGCACTGAAAACTGGCCATTATACGCGATGGAAGAAAGCCTTTCCGAGTAGGAGACTGGAGCTATCCCTTGGAGTCTTCCACTTATTATGCATCAATCTCCCCCCAGACATTAGAAACTGTCCGATGCCACCTTTTTTATATGCATCTCTGTATTTATCGTACGATTCAGTGCTTCCTAGGGCCTTTTATGAGTATTTTTATAGGTATCGTTCAGTTCAGTTCTCCCAAAAACCTATTCTTCTTTGTAAATACATATATAATATTCCGGAATGGCGTACATTCTCGTGATTGTGAATAGATTGTTGTCATTAACAAAGATATGTACATATGCCAAATTAAATATCAGATCGTGAAATTGAAGTAATAAATGTTTAGCAACAGATATTAAGAGGCTGTAGAAATGTTAGTATAAATAACTAACACCTCTAATTACCATGATTGTAACCTGTAAATTCACTAACACAAAAGCCTCATTACGGTTCAAATGAAAATAACAATCATTATCCATTAATGTAATTTCATTCGTTATTAATTTTTATGTAATTCATTGTAATTAATGATGCTTGTAAATTACGCAGATATTTACCTCTTATTAGTTACACCACCAAAATTTACGAAATTCCGGTATTTGAGAAAACATGTGTGTATCTAATTTATGTAATCTGGCGAAGCACGATGTGTATACTTCGAACAAATGTTAGCAATAAAATCCGTACAGTCATTAATTACGAAATTAAAATAAAATCAAAATAATTGTTGAAATCAGATGGTGAATTAATTTTCACACATAAAGCCAAAATGTTGATGAAATATTATGTTATTTGACATCACATTTTATAACCTGTACAAATGTAACAGCACTTAGGTTAGATGAAATTGTTTTTAATTGTTAAGTTACATTTTGTAATAAATTAACAATGGTAGCGATTGTTAAAATTGTATTTAAAGCGACGCAGCGATGCTGCGTGCGCAGTCAGTCAAGTTTTGTTTACTTCAGGAGTCAGTGCAGTTCAGTTCGGTTTAGCTCAGTTTCGTCAAATGTTTTGCACTTACGTCAGTTCTGTCGATCAGCTGATGTCAATAAATAATTTGTCAAGCTTGAAATTTTCGTGATGTTCTCATTATTGGCAGCATCCACATAATCGATGAACCACAGGGCAACGCAAGTTAAGTAGTAAAGTTTAAGTATCGCTACACAGTCCACAGTTACATATGACTGTTTCTTTTTTCGATGGCAACCTTTGTACGCCAAACCAGACTGTGTAGGCGGCAGAGCAAACTTTTACCAGTAGAGTCATCGGAATACGGAATTGAGCCTTCGCCCTTTCAGTTCGGACGAGGTAGTGTGGCCCGCTCAGTGAGATGAGGTGAAGTGAGGCTCCTCGGCTAGAGGTCTGCTGCTGCCCCAGCAGCCTACTCCGTCTCCTCCTGCTCCTCCTCCGCGGCGCGGCGACTTCCCGTGCCGTCAGCGGCAGCGCGCCAGCTGGCCCCAGTCCACGCCTCAATTACGCTCTCTCAGCTCTCACGCACTTTACTATGGCGCGCAGCCTCCCCGCTGTGCACACCAGTCCGCCAACGCTGCCGGCCGCGCCCACTTCACACCCGTTACGTTGTACCACACTCGACTCAGTGGCCTCCCAGCATAACAGGCGAAACTGGCAAATCACGCATCATATATATATACACTACTGGCCTTTAAAATTGCTACACCAAGAAGAAATGCAAATGATAAACGGGTATTCATTGGACAAATACATTATACTAGAACTGACATGTGATTACATATTCACGCAATTTGGGTGCATAGTTCCTGAGAAATCAGTACTCAGAACAATCACATCTGGCCGTAATAACGGCCTTGATACGCCTGGGCATTGAGTCAAACAGAGCTTTGATGGCCTGTACAGGTACAGCTGCCCATGCAGCTTCAACACGATATCACAGTTCATCAAGAGTAGTGACTGGCGTATTGTGACGAGCCAGTTGCTCGGCCACCACTGACCAGACGTTTCAAATTGGTGGGAGATCTGGAAAATGTGCTGGCCAAGGCAGCACTCGAACATTTTCTGTATCCAGAAAGGCCCGTACAGGACCTGCAACATGCGGTCGTGCATTATCCTGCTGCAATGTAGGGTTCGCAGGGATCGAATTAAGGGTAGAGCCACGGGTCGTAACACATCTGAAATGTAACGTCCACTGTTCAAAGTGCCGTCAATGCGAGCAAGAGGTGACCGAGACGTGTAACCAATGGCACCCCATACCATCACGCCGAGTGATACGCCAGTATGGCGATGACGAATACACGCTTGCAATGTGCGTTCACCGTGATGTCGCCAAACACGGATGCGACCACCATGATGCTGTAAACAGAACCTGGATTCATCCGAAAAAATGACGTTTTGCCATTCGTGCACCCAGGTTCGCCGTTGAGTACACCATCGTAGGCGCTCCTGTCTGTGATGCAGCGTCGAGGGTAACCACAGCCATTGTCTCCGAGCTGATATTCCATGCTGCTGCAAACGTCGTCGAACTGTTCGTGCAGATGGTTGTTGTCTTGCAAACGTCCACATTTGTTGACTCAGGGATCGAGATGTGGCTGCACGATCCGTTACAGCCATGCGGATAAGATGCCCGTCATCTCGACTGCTAGTGATACGAGGCCGTTCGGTTCCAGCACGGCGTTCCGTATTACCCTCCTGAACCCACCGATTCCATATTCTGCTACAGTCATTGGATCTCGACCAACGCGAGCAGCAATGTCGCGATACGATAAACCGACCTTTATCAAAGACGGAAACGTGATGCTACGCATTTCTCCACCTTACACGAGGCGTCACAACAACGTTTCACCAGGCAACGCCTGTCAACTGCTGTTTGTGTATGAGAAATCGGTTGGAAATTTTCCTCATGTCAGCACATTGTAGGTTTCGCCACCGGCGCCAACCTTGTGTGAATGCTCTGAAAAGCTAATCATTTGCATATCACAGCATCTTCTTCCTGTCGGTTAAATATCGCGTCTGTAGCACGTCATCTTTGTCGTCTAGCAATTTTAATGGCCAGTAGTGTATATATATAATTACTCCAGATATCTTGAAGAGAGCAGTTTTGATATAGTGATTACCGTGAAACTGTAATTTTTTTAATGTTGATGGCTAAAACAACACAGCTTTTTAGTCGTATAATGCTGTGTTCACATAGAACTTGCTTTCACATTTACGAATTACTTTGCGATTTTTGATAATGCAAACCAGGCGCAGATTCAGGGAGAGTGGGTGGATGGGTGAGTTCGTACGCCTTCACCCCCACTCCCTCAAACTACTTCCTACATACAGGGTGTCTGAGGAGGAATGGTCAGTATTCAGGGATAGGACAGGAACGCTCATACGAAACAAAATAACTCTGCTAAATATTGCGTCTAAAATGCATACTTGAAGAGCTATAAGCACGGCTGTATCTTCGATACTGTGAAACAAATCTCCTCTACTGCAGTCTCTTTGTTTTCCCTTTTCTAACAGATGGTAGTATGGACCAAAACAAGACAAAATGCCTAGTAAACACGGGCTCCATAGTCCACACCTCGAAAGCTGTGAGCACTTGTCCACATTCGTTACTCTGAAACACATCTCTTCTAATTCAAAATGGAAGTAACTCAGCGATCTGCTGCAATTAAATCTTTGCTTTATTGACTAATGAAGTACAGATTCAGTCGCGAAGACTGCTGACTGCCTTCCTGTTTGAATTACATAACTGTCGCTCTGCACAACGGTTCTTTTCGACATTTCTTCTACTGATCTACATCTACGGCTAAGTGATAACTCAGCTATTCACGAGAAAGTGCCTGGCAGAGGATTCAATGAACCACCTTCAAGCTGTCTCTCTACTGTTCCACGCCCGAACGGCACGCGGGAAAATCGAGTACTAAAATTTTCCTGTGCGAGCCCTAATTTCTCTTACTTTGTCGTGATGATCGTTTCTCCTTATGTAGGTGGGTGCCAAAAGAATGGTTTCGCAATCGGAGGAGAAGATCGGTGATTGAAATTTCATGAGAAGATCCCGTCGCAACGAAAAAGTCTTTGTTTTAATTATTGCCACTCCAATTCACTTATCGTGTATATGGCACTATCTCCCCTATTTCGCGATGGTACAAAACGAGCTGCCCTTCTTTGTACTTTTTCCATGTCATCCGTCAGTCCCACCTGATGCGGATCCCACACCACATAGCAATACTCCAGAATGCGACGGACTAGCGTGGTGTAAGCAGTCTCTTTAGTAGACCTGTTGCACCTTCTAAGTGTTCTGCTGATGAATCGCAGTTTTTGGTTTGCTTTACCCACAACATTTCTATGTGATCGTTCCAATTTACATTATTTGTAATTGCAATCCCTAAGTATTTAGGGATTTGTGTGACTTACCGCGTAATCGAAATTTAGCTGATTTCTTCTAGTACTCATGTGAATAACTTCACACTTTTCTCTATTCAGGGTCAATTGCCACTTTTCGCCCCATATAGATATCTTATCTAAATCATTTTGCAATTCGTTTTGGTGATCTGATCACTTTACAAGACGGTAAATGACAGCATCATCTGCAAACATTCTAATAGGGTTACTCAGATTGTCTCCTATGTCGTTAATATAGCCAAGAACAATAGAAGGCCTATAACACTTCGTTGAAGGAACGCCGGATATTACTTCTGTTTTACTCGACGACTTTCCGTATTTTACTACGAACTGTGCCCTTTCTGGCAGGAAATCACGAATTCAGTCGCACAGCTGAGGCGATATTCCATAGACACAACTGCTCTTAGTTCTTAGGGTATGCACTTTAGAGCCTAAGTTTTTTAGATATGTTTTCTTGTTTCGGTCTACAAAAACTCCTTCCAAAATATGGAAAGCAAAGAGGTTGCATTAGAAGAGATTTGTTTCACAGTATCGAAGATGAAGTAGTGCTCATAGCTAAGGTAGGCATTTCATTTTCTTTGCTTCGAATGATCGTTCCGTCGCATCCCTGAATATCTGCCATTCCTCCTGCGACACCCTCTACATTAATTTCCAAAGTTTTCAGCTACCTTCCGAATAATACAGTACCGTCGAAACTAGAGTACCGAAAATGAGAGGAAATTCTAAAAAAATTAAAAGTTTCGTTTGAGATTCCGACAACGAAAGGTACCCATTCCCAGGTTGCCCGTACCCTCTGCCAACGATGAATTTGACACCTCTCAAGAGTTACACGTAGGACCGACAAACCACAGGTACTTTAAGAACCATGCACCACAAGGCATCAATAACATAAAGACTAACACTCCGCAACGCTGTAATTCTTTAAACTTGGGTGCGACACATACTTCACAAATCTTGGGACAAATGCTTTTCACCTGTTGTATTTATCTGAACTGTAATTTCTTTGAAGTTCTCCCGGAGCCCCCCTCCCCCCCCCCCCCCCTTCAATATGCAATGGACCTTGCCGGTGGTGGGAAGGCTTGCATCCCTCAGCGATACAAACCGCCACACCACAGGTGCAAACACAACGGAGCGGTATCTGTCAAGAAGCCGGGCAAACGTGTGGTTCCTAAAGAGGGGCATCAGTTTTTTCAGTAGTTGCAGGGTCAACGGTTTGGGTGGTCAGCCTTTCCAATAGTTGCAGGGGCAATGGTTTGAGTTCTTGACTGATTTGGTCTTGTAGCATCAACGAGAACGGCTGAAAGCAAGGGAAAACTACAACAGTAGCTTTTCCCGAGGACATGCAGCTCTACTTTATGGTTAAATGATGATGGCATCCCCTTGGGTAAAATAACGCCATCAAGAGCTACGGATTGGCTAGTGGAATGATAGATCCTTTAATCGGGCAGGTTGGTTAGAAAATTTAAAAAGGAAAATGGATAGACTGAAAATCGATATATTGCGAATCAGTGAAATTCGGTGGCAGGAGGAAAAAGACTTCTGATCAGGCGAAGACAAGGTTATAAATACAAAATCAGAAAGGGGCAATGCAGGAGTGGGTTTAATAATGAATAAGAAAACAGAAATGCGGGTGAGCTACTATAAGCAGCATAGTGAACGCATTGTCATATCGAACATCGACACTAAGCCCACACCCACCACAGTAGTACAATGGACGTATGAATTAAAAGTTCAATCCAGTTTGCAGCTGAAAAACATGGGCGACAGTACTACAAGTTTATATGCCAATTAGCTCCACAGGTGATGAAGAAATTGGAGAAATATACGATGAGATAAAATAAATTATTCAGTTAGTTAAGGGATACGAAAATTTAATTGTGATAAGGGATTGGAATTCGACAGTAGGAAACGAAAAGAAGGAAAAATTGTAGTTGAACATGGACTGGGGTAAAAGAATGAAAGAGGTATGCGCCTGGTGGAATTTAGCATAAAGCCCAATTTAACTATCGCTAACGGCTGGTTTAAGATTCATGAAAGAAGGTTGGAGACACCGGAAGGTTTAAGACTGACTAAACAGGGTGGTCCATTGATAGTGACCGGGCCAAATATCTCACGAAATAAGCATCAAACGAAAAAACTAGTCTAGCTTGAAGGGAGAAACCAGATGGCGCTATGGTTGGCCCGCTAGATGGCGCTGCCATAGGTCAAACCGATATCAACTGTGTTTTTTTAAATAGGAACCCCATTTTATTACATATTTGTGTAGTACGCAAAGAAATATGAATGTTTTAGTTGGACCACTTCTTACGCTTTGTGATACATGGCGCTGTAATAGTCACAAACGTGTAAGTACGTGGTATCACGTAACATTCCGCCAGTGCGGACGGTATTTGCTTCGTGGTACATTACCCGTGTTAAAATGGTCCGTTTACCAATTGCGGAAAAGGTCGATATCGTGTTGATGTATGGCCACTGTGATCTAAATGCCCAACGGGCGTGTGCTATGTATGCTGCTCGGCATCCTGGACGACATCATCTAAGTGTCCGGACTGTTCGCCGGATAGTTACGTTATTTAAGGAAACAGGAAGTGTTCAGCCACTTGTGAAACGCCAACCACGACCTGCAACGAATGATGATGCCATAGTACGTGTTTTAGCTGCTGTCGCGGCTAATTCGCGCATTAGTAGGTGACAAATTGCGCTAGAATCGGGAATCTCAAAAACGTCGGTGTGAGAATGCTACATCAACATCGATTGCACCCGTACCATATTTCTATTCACCAGGAATTGCATGGGGACGACTTTGAACGTCGTGTACAGTTCTTCCATTGAGCACAAGAGAAATTACGAGACGATGACAGATTTTTTTGCACGCCTTCTACTTAGCGACGAAGCGTCATTCATCAACAGCGGTAACGTAAATCGGCATAATATGCACTATTGGGCAACGGAAAATGCACGACGGCTGCGACAAGTGGAACATCAGTGATGGTTGGTTCAAATGGTTCTGAGCACTATGGGACTTAACATCTGTGGTCATCAGTCCCCTAGAACTTAGAACTACTTAAACCTAACTAACCTAAGGACATCACACACATCCATGCCCGAGGCAGGATTCGAACCTGCGACCGTAGCAGTCGCGCGGTTCCGGACTCAGCGCCTGAACCGCTAGACCACCGCGGCCGGCAACATCAGTGACCTTGGCGGGTTAATGTATGGTGCGGCATTATGGGAGGAAGGATAATTGGCTCCCAATTTATCGATGGCAATCTAAATGATGCAATGTATGCTGATTTCCTACGTAATGATCTACCGATGTTACTGCAAGATGTTTCACTGCATGACAGAAAGGCGATGTACTTTCAACATAATGGATGTCCGAAACATAGCTCGCGTGCGGTTGAACCGGTATTAATAGCGTATTTCATGACAGGTAGATTGGTCGTCGTAGCACCATTCCATGACCCGCACGTTCACCGGATCTGTCGTCGCCGGACTTCTTTCTGTGGCGAAAGTTGAAGGATATTTGCTATCGTGATCCAGCAACAACGCCTGACAACATGCGTCAGCGCATTGTCAGTGCATGTGGAACATTACGAAAGGCGAACTACACGCTGTTGAGAGGAATGTCGTTACACATATTGCCAAATGCATTGAGGTTGACGGACATCATTTTGAGCATTTATTGCATTAATGTGGTATTTACAGGTAATCACGCTGTAACAGCATGCGTTCTCAGACAAGTTCACAAAGGTACATGTATCACATTTGAACAACCGAAATAAAATGTTCAAACGTACCTACGTTCTGTATTTCAATTTAAAAAAC
Organism: Schistocerca americana; assembly: GCF_021461395.2. Taxonomy (NCBI): domain Eukaryota; kingdom Metazoa; phylum Arthropoda; class Insecta; order Orthoptera; family Acrididae; genus Schistocerca; species Schistocerca americana. The sequence goes on along the minus strand of NC_060120.1, from coordinate 288,297,925 downwards.
CTACCTGTTACCAACTGTTCGTCTAAAATTGTGAGCCATATGTTTGTGACTATTACAGCGCCATTTATCACAAAGCGAAAAAGTGGTCCAACTAAAACAATCATATTTCTTTACGTACTACACGAATATGTGATAAAAAATGGGGGTTCCTATTAAAAAAAAACGCAGTTGATATCGGTTTGACCAATCATAGCGCCATCTAGTTTCCCCCTTCAAGCTAGACAAGTTTCGTTGTTTATAGTTTTTTCGTTTGACGCTTATTTCGTGAGATATTTGGCTCGGTCACGACCAATGGACCACCCTGTATAATGCAAAGACAGAGATTTAGGAACCAGATTTTAAATTGTAAGACATTTCCAGGGGCATATGTGAAATCTGACCACAATTTATTGGTTATGAACTGCAGATTAAAATTGAAGAAACTGCAAAAATATAGGATATTAAGGAGATGAGACCTGCCTAACTTGAAAGTACTAGAGGTTGTTGAGAGTTTCGAGGGAGCACCAGACCAGAGAAAAGGGATGCGGTAGCCTTGAGACTTGAAGTAGTAAAGACGGTTGAGGATGAAAGTTTTACTGAGTATTGATGTAAAGAAATTATATGACCTATTTTAATAAAATATTCATAACATATTATTTTTAAAATGTTTGGTTTGTGTAGCTCATTAAAAGTGAGACAGACGGGTATTTATATTGGTGTGGGTGAATAATAAACAGTGACTCCTCTCACCCCCACCCCCCTCCCCGCCATACTCCTCTGACATTACAGAACGCAGAACCACACCATTGTTTGTTACATATCTGCTTTCGACCGTCGCAATGTTATCAAAGCCAGTGCTTAGTTCCGATATTTCAAAAGTAGTTGAGGATTGTGTGAGAGACAAAATATGGGCTCTTTTTGTACTACCAGCAGTACGAAACTTAACTTCATTATGTGTGAAATACTTTCGATGTTCAACCGATGTTACCTTTTTGTACATATTCAAGTCTTCGAAAATTGTACCTACATAACTGCCTTGAAATGTGTTTCGATATGCTGATCCGTTGTACACGTACATGTTTAATCCGCGAACTTATATACATTGCTGCGGAGGCCGCTTGATACCGATATTAGCGATTCCATTGCCTGTATGCCTCCCTATGTTCCCTAATCTCTCCTGTCTTACTATCATGATCACTTTGAGGTACGATGGAGGCTCAACAATCCTTCGATCGTCTATCTGGACTGCTAGTCTTGTAAATTTTCTGAACTGGGCTTCGCAACAACAACGTCGCCCTTTTTTTCCAAAGATTCCCGTTTAATTTCCCCGATCATCGCTCTTGCACCGTCCTATGGGATACACCGACCTGTTACCTTAGCAGCGCGTCTCTCATTTCGTTCGCGTCATGTGTACCTGGTATGGACTCCAAACACGGGAGCAATACTGTAGAAGTGGAGACACTAGCGTTTCGTATGATATTTCCTTTGTAGATTTACTCCACTTTCCCAGAACTCTTTCCGGTACGGAAAAAAAAAAAAAAAATTTCTCTCCGAGTGATACTACATTTCCTTATAATTCAGCGATGATACTGTCCTTCGCACACAACAGTCTGTTCATAAATTATAATACGATTGCATGATAGTTTGTAAACACTAAAGATTTCCTGAGAATGCAGCTTTCCTCGTCGGATTTCAGTGACGAAATCTTCCAGGGCTATCAGCCGATTAACGACGTCATTTTACGCTAACCTTTCGACAAGATTCCAACTCTTCACTTACAGCTACGGTGACATATTCCTGTGTGAACTAGTCTGTTACGAATTCTCAACTCACCGTGCCCCCTCCCCTTCACCCCTCTGCCAGGAGATGACTGGGTGGACCACCCGTCTGCCTGTGAAGAAGGGTGGTGGGGGCACCCGGTGCTCCGTGCGCCGCTGTCGCGTTAACGCAGCACCTCAGGCGGAACTTTGTTGGATACCACTGTTGCACCTGACAAGATCGACGTTTGCTTTTATTTCACCGCCTTCTTTATTATTGAGTACGAGAATCCAGTAGCCTGACACAGCACCTTAGCCTGTTCAGAGTGTAACATCTGACATTCTTCGGTGTTATAGTCTCTGACCACTGAGCTGTTTGCGTAGCTGAAGCGGAACACAGCTTACGTCTTCCACAAAACACTGAGGGACACGGTGTTGCGTCTGGCGGATGTGTTGGCGGTTAAACCCGCATAAAATATGAATTACACGAGAGTTCGAGAGTTCGAGAGTTCTGTAGCCCTGGCAGGTCTTTGATGGTGCTGTTAACTTTTGGTGTTGGGTGGGATATGACTTTTATGTAGTATTTCTGCAGAATCTCTTCAATCCTGGAGTTGGGCTGCCCTGTTTACGATAGGAAGGTGAGACGTGATTTATTCTTTTACTTTCATCATCTTCTCTATGTTCGTCTGGAGGTCGTGTTCTCGGCGAATATTTCTCATAGGTGCTGCAGATCGGCAGACAGACCCTTCGCATTGCTGATAGCTCGAGACATGTCCTCCAGGTTGGAGAACACTTTATTAGGGCCGCACTGGATGGTGGCAAATCTCAGCGTTTAGGAATGGTTTGGCAGACCACGACTGTACATGTGGAACCGTTGCCAGTACCCAGTCGCCCACTCCTGGTCCAATGACTGCGCCGTCTGATGCTCCTTCAGCGGAAGAGGTGGACAGAAGCGGTCCAGAATTCATAAAGATCGCCTCCTACAGTAATCTGTCGTGCCGCACTTTACTTGTAGCTGGTTTTGCCCATTTGACGATCCACTGAAACAATCATAAGCCGGCCGCAGTGGCTGAGCGGTTCTAGGCGCTTCAGTTTGGAGCCGCGCGACCGCTACGGTCGCAGGTTCGGGCATGGATGTGTGTGTTGTCCTTAGGTTAGTTAGGTTTAAGTAGATCTAAGTTCTAGGGGACTGATGACCTCAGATGTTAAGTCCCATAGTGCTCAGAGCCATTTGAACCATTTGAACCAATCATACCCATAAAAAGTTCTCGCCAAGGTTTTTCACTGTGCGTGTAGTTGCAAGAGCTGTTCCCCAAAATTTCAGATTATCAAACTCGCAACAACGAAGAAAGGCCCAGCGCCAATTTTCCGTACTAGAAGTTAACAGGCTCGGAAAAGCCTTAAGAGTACATTGGCCGTAAAAAGTCTGACGACTCCCATCCGGTCTGTCACCACCGTTTCGGGGCCCAATAAAGGATCTAAACAATAAATAAATACATTAATTAATCTGATCCAAACGACATAGCGAGATAAAGCTGATACTCATCTCGCAACTGGAGAAGATTTCAAAAATGCGTGTGAAATCTTATGGGGCTTAACTGCTAAGGTCATCAGTCCCTAAGCTGACACACTACTTATCCTAAATTATCCTAAGGACAAACACACACACCCATGCCAGAGGGAGGACTCGAACCTCCGCCGGGACTAGCCGCACAATCCATGACTGCAACGAGAAGATTTCGTGTAGGAATAGTTGAGTGAACACCCAGTCAATGAATAGCTAATTTTAGAGAAAAAAACGCAAGTTTGCGTAGGCAAGCAGTGAATCGATCATTCGCTTCTGCTATGAATCAATGAATTTAGGGATTTAGAAAAACTGGGAAAACGCATCTTTGGTTGAGCTGATTGTAAATACAATGTCTGTTGTCCCGAATGTCCATCCAGTGCATTAGCAACCGAACGACCTCGCTCTGTTGCACCTTACGTAGACTGCATACAGAAATGTTCAATTGAAACTCATCCAGGTGCGAATCAAGCGTTGCCATCTGGGAGGGTCAAAGGTTTGTCCGAAACTTCCTGGCAGATTAAAACTGTGTGCCCGACCGAGACTCGAACTCGGGACCTTCGCCTTTCGCGGGCAAGTGCTCTACCATCTGAGCTACCGAAGCACGACTCACGCCCGGTCCTCACAACTTTACTTCTGCCAGTATCTCGTCTCCTACCTGCAAGGTTCGCAGGAGAGCTTCTGTAAAGTTTGGAAGGTAGGAGACGAGATACTGGCAGAAGTAAAGCTGTGAGTACCGGGCGTGAGTCGTACTTCGGTAGCTCAGATGGTAGAGCACTTGCCCGCGAAAGGCAAAGGTCCCGAGTTCGAGTCTCGGTTGGGCACACAGTTTTAATCTGCCAGGAAGTTTCATATCAGCGCACACTCCGCTGCAGAGTGAAAATCTCATTCTGGAAAGGTTTGTTTCTTTCTGCTCTTCCCTGTAGTGTAGTCTGCAGTAACTCCCATTTCCGAACGTGCCACTGAGGCCCAGAATTTTAGCGATAATAATAAGTACATAGAATGTTTTAATATAATAATAATAATACTTTATTGAAATTATTGCTTAGCATACTGCTTCGGCATAACGTCGTAAAAAACCTCAGTTCTCAACAATTCATTTTACAAGCAACCATCCGAAAATTTGACAAGTTTATGTCCACGCAATTGGTTTAAGAACTGTAACAGCAACAAAGTGTCACAAGTTTGTCAGTGTAAGAATTTGGACTTACAAAATCGAAGTGTGAAGTGATTTTACTTAGCACTCCAATATTTTAAACAGAGCTGCAGACTATTGCCATGTGTGGAGAATGGTGTTCTTTTAGCCGTTTCGGTTTCCGTTCAAGATAGTCACTCTGGTGGAGCGTGTTTCACCCTCTGTCTTGCCTTACTCGCTTCCTCTGGTTTGCCTACTGTACCTGTCGACTCTGGAACCGTGTCGGAGTAGTTGTCAGCGTGTGAGGGGCCGCGTTTGACTATCTGGAATGTCTTCTGCAGCCACGCAGTAGAAATGTATCATGTGTCGATTTGTTTTTCTAGTCTTTCTTACCATTATCGAGACTCTTAGTTTTCATGCTAGTTTATTCTCCGACAGTCGGCTGAGAAATTTCAAGTTTGGTATATATAAACATCAACACTTATGGTAAACTTCTCGCTTTTGTGAGGCTGGGGGAGGAGTATTTTTGACTGACATGAGCCCAACTCACTCCCACCCCACTGGAACCGCGGCTGGACTAAACCGTTGTCAGTTTCTTTTCTGATGAACACGTACAGTCGGAGGTAATACAGTGAGTTCTAATTGTTCTGGCAGGTGTGGGTAGCGTTATGAGTGTCGTGCAAGGAAATAGTATGTTGGTGTTACCAAGTAAAAATTCAAGCACTTCCTGGGAACGCAAGAAGCAGGGGGAAGTGGGACGAGCGATTACAGCCGAGTTGAGTTTCAACATGGAGAATCCGCTGGTATTGCAGACATCACTCGCACACCATCGAGCCGACTGCTGTACATCGGACGAGCTGAGTGCCCGAGAAGCGCCGGCCAGGGTGGCCGAGCGGTTCTAGGCGCTACAGTCTGGAACCGCGTGACCACTACGGTCGCAGGTTCGAATCCTGCCTCGGGCATGGATATGTGTGATGTCCTTAGGTTAGTTAGGTTTAAGTAGTTCTAAGTTCTAGGGGACTGATGACCTCAGAAGTTAAGTCCCATAGTGCTCAGAGCCATCTGAACCATTTTTTGCCCGAGAAGCCAATTCAGCGAGACGATGGCACAGGGGAAAGCGAGAAAGCGTAAGTCAGACGCAAGAATAACTACTCAGTACACTGACGCTGCAGAATAAACCAGCCAGGGCGCCCGAATTATACAATTGGGGTATCACGGTGCATTCAGGAAAGCTGACCACAAGGGAAAAGCAAGCGAAATAATATCACTGTTGCCTGACAGTAGAGTAACAAACGTGGGCCAGTCCCGTCTAAATACCGCTCATTTCCAGCGGAGGTATGCTAGTCCGCAGCCAAACAACGTGCAAGAGAGACCTATATAGGTCTACGGTCTGCTCGTCTAGCTGTCTACGAGTTTCTTCGGAGTGGCAAGTGCCGCCGTGGGGATTTCCACGCTTCACCGCAGCATCGTCGTCCGTGGCCAGTTCGACGAAAGTAACTCGGGCGTCTTCGATCGGCAGGCCACTTGAGGGTCATACTAGAACTGCTGCCGCCTTCCACCCTAAGGGTCTCCGGTTCCCGCCTCGGGACGTGCAGCTGTTCTTCCGTCATGCCAGGGGCGCGCAGTCTCGTCTGCGACTGACGGCAGACCCTCCTGCCACCTTCCTCGTGTATAGTCTACAGCGTGATAGTGCGTACCCTGCTCACCCACTTCTGAAGCCGACAGCCGCCTCGGGCAGCGCGGAAGGCGCCACGCGCTGGCCTTGCGAGGCCGACGGCGTCGTGACGTCACCGGAGCTGACGCCGCGACGTGATCGGCACGTACCAGAGCGGGCGCCTGTTGCCGGTGCCCCGCCAGCGCTGGATGCTGGAGCGTCAACGCAACAAGTCTGCACTGTTGAACAATAAATGTTTGAAACTTCCTGGCAGATTAAAACTGTGTGCCGAACCGAGACTCGAACTCGGGACCTTTGCCTTTCGCGGGCAAGTGCTCTACCATCTGAGCTACCCAAGCACGACTCACGACTCGTCTTCACAGCTTCAACTGTGCCAGTACCTCTTCTCCTACCTTCCAAACTTCATGGAAGCAGAACTAGCACCCCTGGAAGAAAGGATATTGCGGAGACATGGCTTAGCCACAGCCTGAGGAATGTTTCCAGAATGAGATTTTCACTCTGCAGCGGAGTGTGCGCTGATATGAAACTTCCTGGCAGATTAAAACTGTGTGCCGGGCCGGGACTCGAACTCGGGACCTTTGCCTTAGGCGGGCAAGTGCTTTACCATCTGAGTTACCCAAGCACGACTCACGAACCGTCCTCACAGCTTCAATTAGAAGGTAAGAGACGAGGTACTGGCAGAATTGAAGCTGTGAGGACGGGTCGTGAGTCGTGCTTGGGTAGCTCAGTGGTAGAGCACTTGCCCGCGAAAGGCAAAGGTCCCGAGTTCGAGTCTCGGTCCGGCACACAGTTTTAATCTGCCAAGAAGTTTCATATTAGCGTACACTCCGCTGCAGAGTGAAAATCTCATTATAATAAATGTTTGGTTCTTCAGTGATGTTTCACTAACGCCCAGCAGGAACCCGCGTTCTGGGGATGCGATCCACGGCATCCTGACCTCGATTAGCAACCAAAGATAACGTCCGACTAACCCGGTCGTTTCGTGGGGCGGAGAGCCTAACAGCCGCGCAGGTTATCCGGAATGCGCGAGCCCCCGAGTGGGCCATCGGGGAAGCGGCGCGGAGCTCCCGGAGTACCGAATTAGACGGTGGACAGCTATCGTATCGAGGCGGGGCGGCGCAGGTCGATCGGGAGGGCAATTGTCGCTGCCCTCCACACGCGGAACGCCGCCTCCAATTACTAACATTAATTAACGGCGCCCGCTTTAATTGCGACACTAACTCGTTTACTGGCGCCGGCCGAGCCGCTAATTTCCGGGCGCCTCGAAACAGGAGCGCTGGCCGCCGGCAATAGTCAGCCGCTCTTCTGGAGCACACAACACAGCCCGAGTAGCCGGGACCGGCTCGAGGACGAGGCCGCCTGGACTGAGCACGGTCTCGTTCGCGTCTGAGCATACTGTCGTCCTGTCCTAGCCTTATCTTTGAACGTTTCACGTTACACACTCTGTTGACCGCAGCTGAGCGTTATCGCCGCGTGTTTAACTTCAGTCGCCATTACACGCCAACGATCTGGGTCAGAGCGTGTCCGCGTCATGTCGTGTGGGTGAACGGCCGCAGTATAAAAGCTCCGTGGAAGTGTAATTCAATGTGATTTTGTGCAAAAACATGAGACTCATTTTAGAAAAGTGCACTCTTATAATATCTGGCGAACAGCAAATGTATAACTGTAGTGCAACGAAGGGTGAGCCTGCAGGCCGCTGTGGCCGAGCGGTTCTAGGAGCTTCAGTCCGGAACCGCGATGCTGCTACGGTCGCAGGTTTGAATCCTGCCTCGGGCATGAATGTGTGTGATGTCCTTAGGTTAGTTGGGTTTAAGTAGTTCTAAGTCTAGGGGGCTGATGACCTCAGATGTTAAGACCCATAGTGCTTAGAGCCATTTGAACCATTTGAAAGGTGAGCTCTAAGCACCTCTGGGGTTTGAGAAGACGACTGCTCGAAAACTACAAGACACAGAAAAATGACGCATACCGGTAACATAGAGTGCATTCCACGTTCCGATTCGTGGTACGCACCATGGCGTAGTTTCAGAGCGGACCACTAGGGGACTGGCGTATCAGAACGTGTATCATCCCCTCCATATTTTTCCGTCAGATTAGTTCGTACTTGGAAATAGGCAACCCAGTGATCAGATTTCGAAAACGGGCTGCGGTCGCCTCGCCTTCCCCGGTACAACGGCAGCGACTTCAGTGGAGTGCACCCCCGTATTGACATTTGTCGCTTCACAAACAGCTTGGCGTCCATATGGAATGCCTGTCATATCAGTTAAAAAGTTGGAGAGATCCTCATGCCACTGGCGTGTTTTTATTTTCGGTGTATCTTGCAGTTTTTTCGTGGTCTTCATCTGAAACCCTAGAGGTACTTACTAATAACTCTGTAAAAAAGTGCTCACGTGATGTTAGGCCAAAAATGGAAAGAAATCTGAAATATCTTCGTGATACAGAGAGAAAAACAGTGGCCGACTGAACTGCAGCTGTACTGAATTACAGAGAGTACGATTTTGGAAACAAAGAAATGGAAGCTGGCGTAGCTACCTTGCTTTATACTGGGCTTACAAATACAGTAGTGGTGTGCCAGTAGTCTGCCATAGCAACTAGTAAATAAATATCTGTAGAACTGATTAAAATGTAGCTGAGTACTTTCAATGAAGAACATTCAGAATACAAGGAAGTAGGCTGGTAACTCGTGAAACGTTACTTAGCACCCGGGCTGTGTAGTGAATCTGCAGCTGGACTACAGAAGCGCTGTGGCTGAGTTGTGAATCAACGAAAACGATCACTGTCTACGAGTGACATTACCGACCTCTCTAAATTGTGTAGACCCACGCAATTTGTTATTAATGCGCCACGCGCGAGATTTGGGCAAATGGTCCAGATGCGAAGAGCGGTTTAGTGGCGTAGTAGCCGGGATAGGAAACCGGAAAAGACGCAGCTTTATTTTGAAGGGCACTTACATCGCTCAGTACACTGTCGGTTCTCAACACCTCAGCACTACGGAGAGACGACAGCGTCAACCTCATGGACGTAATGCTGGACTCCGCAGCTCGTGGTCTCGCGGTCGCTTTCTCGCTTCCCGAGCACGGGGTCCTGGGTTCGATTCCCGGCGGGGTCAGGGATTTTCACCTGCCTCGAGATGACTGGGTGTTTGTGTTGTCCTAATTGTTTCATCCTCATTCATTAAAGTGGCAAGATTTGGCTGAGTAAAGGTTAGGAATTTGTACGGGCGCTGACAACCGCTCAGTTGAGCGCCCCCTAAACCAATCATCATCATCATGCTGGAGGACGGTGAATTACTGCTTGACCGAGGGGAAAAAACAGGCCACATGCCTTAACAGTTGGGGAAACGTTATTAGGGTGAGAGAAACAAGTAATTCAGTTTTCCTGTTGAAAGCATCGGGTATTGAGTTGTGTACAGACTGTATAGTAATTTGTTTCAGAGGTGGACACCAACTGCAGACATGGAGTCTGCGATTTATTCATTATTATTTTTTTCCCTAGATTGCCACAACTAGGATCCCGGCGATCAGCAAGCACACCGAAACACCAGTTTCCCACTAACGCCACCATCAAGATATGCGAAAACTTCCGAACGTATCATGGATGTTTTAAGAAGCCATCATTGACACGTGTAATTATCAGCAGGTACAACCAATGTATGTACGAACATAAACTGACTGTGTGCACTAAACTCTAATAAAACAGTCAATAAAAATCTGGGCTCGTTTGTATCTTCGGGACATAATGAAAATAGAGCATTTTATAAAAAAAGGAACAAAGCCGTCGTTCGTGATGGAACTATTAGGGGACTTTCAGAGGTCGATGATGAGCTTCGACGCGTAGAACGCATCGTCTCCCGTGGCACGGCATAAGAATAACTCCACGCTCACTCTTCCACAAAAAGTCAGTCAACAAATGACTTCTTCCCAGATACGGCTACATCTGTCCACATGTGACTACATGGAAATAATTTTTCTATCTTGTACCTTGTTTATGAAAATTACAGTTGAGGGTACTCATTTTTACTGTTAGCGACAAAGAAGAGGTAAATGTTTTGGGAAGTGAATAAGATTTCCGAGATCATGGAAGAAACTTCTGAAATTTTAAGACTGGCGGTTATTTGTTTTGCAGAAGATTCTCCACGTTCGCTTTTGCTACGTAAATATTTTTTGCACATTAGCTTCGTTGTCCGCAGTGCTATTACATAAGACAACAGCGGTTAAAAGTGTGCATTGTAAGGTGGCACCGTTACTTTCGAGTCAGGACAATTTGACACACTTCTACAAATAACTCAAACACAGTGTCTCCAACCTTTATCTGTGCGTTCACTCTGTTTTAGCTTATCATCCGCCTGTATCCAAAGGAATTTCACATAAAATATTTATTTTGCTGTAGCCTGTTAACGTTAATGTCTAAGTATCAACAAGTAATTGCTCTTGTTTTAAGATGCGCGGTATTAACTTATGGTGAGATAGTGTCTTAGTTGTGTGCAGAAGGACCTTTCCTGGCATCAGTTCACTTTCGATTTTATTTCAGTATACGGCAAAGTTGAAGCACGCAGGCAGCAGACGCAGATATTCACGTTGATTGCGTAGTCAGGGCAATGCATGTTTATGAGGACGAATTCAAACGGCATGCAAATCCATAAAACTAATTAACGAGTTCCTCACCGTACGAGGCCAGTGCATGCCTTGATTATCCAATTGGACTTCGCATTCCAATCTCGCACATGTCTCGTACGAAAACAGTTTCCAGACCTCACCAACAAACTCTGAGGAAATTTAGATCATACACAAGGCTTCAAAACGAGGATAATGGAATGTAGTCGAAATAAGTCGGGTGATGCTGAGGGAATTAGATTAAGAAATGAGACACTTAAAGTAGTAAAGGAGTTTTGCTATTTGGGGAGCAAAATAACTGATGATGGTCGAAGTAGAGAGGATATAAAATGTAGATGGCAATGGCAAGGAAAGCGTTTCTGAAGAAGAGAAATTTGTTAACATCGAGTATAGATTTAAGGATCAGGATTTCATTTCTGAAAGTATTTGTATGGAGTGTAGCCATGTATGGAAGTGAAACATGGACGATAAATAGTTTGGACAAGAAGAGAATAGAAGCTTTCGAAATGTAGTGCTACAGAAGAATGCTGAAGATTAGATGGGTAGACCACATAACTAATGAGGAAGTATTGAATAGGATTGGGGAGAAGAGAAGTTTGTGGCACAACTTGACCAGAAGAAGGGATCGGTTGATAGGACATGTTCTGAGGCATCAAGGGATCACCAATTTAGTATTGGAGGGCAGCGTGGAGGGTAAATATCGTAGAGGGAGACCAAGAGAAGAATACACTAAGCAGATTCAGAAGGATGTAGGTTGCAGTAGGTACTGGGAGATGAAGAGGTTTGCACAGGATAGAGTAGCATGGAGAGCTGCATCAAACTAGTCTCAGGACTGAAGACCACAACAACAACAACACAAGGCTTCTTTCCCAGCAAAGAAAAGAAGGTATCCTTTCTTAACCAGTCCTCTATGAGTTTTGTCTGCAAGAACTAATAACAACAATTGCACGCAAATCACATCACATTTTCAAAAATGTGTGTGAATTCTTAAGCGACCAAACCGCTGATGTCATCGGTTCCTAGACTTACACACTACTTAAACTAACTTAAACTAATTTATACTAAGAACTACACTCACATCCATGCCCGATGGAGGACCCCAACCTCCGGCGGCAAGGGCCGCGCAATCCGTGACATGCCACGGCCACCCCGCGCGGCTCACATCACATTTTATTAAAAGGATGTTTGAATAAAGTTGCAATGCGTGTTTACAAAGAATCTACCACGAACCTCACTGCGCCGCGCGGGATTAGCCGAGCGGTCTTAGACGCTGCAGTCATGGACTGTTCGGCTGGTCCCGGAGGAAGTTCGAGTCCTCCCTCGGCATGGGTGTGTGTGTTTGTCCTTAGGATAATTTAGGTTAAGTAGTGTGTAACCTTAGGGACTGATGACCTTAGCAGTTAAGTCCCATAAGATTTCACATACATTTAAACATCTTTTTTAACCTCACTGCACGCTCCATTCATTCTGAGCAGTGAGCCACCAACTCAGTCCAGCGCGGCAGGATTGTGATTCACGTCGTGATGCGCATCTCTGATACAGGCAATCAGCTCAGCTGTGGCGGCAGTTAGAATCATGTACTCCCTTTACATTCATCAAAGGAAACAAAACGTGAGGGACCGTTAAATTAGGCGAACGCATTGTACACGGAATAGGCCCATCAGTCCAGCGTGCCCTGGTCGCATCACCACTGGACCAAGTAGGGGCCCTAATCGCGGCGAGGATGGACTCTGCTACGCACACAAGCGGACCTCCGCGCTGCAGTTCCTCAAGTGTCGGTCCCAGAAGATGATTACCAACCACTCCACTCCAAATGTGCAACGAAAACTTTTGTTGGTGACATCTCGCGGCAGTCGCATATAGGTCTCAATAGTCCTTGAGGTGACTATTTCGATTCTTAAAATAACTGACACGTCTTTAGGCCTCATCTATGAAATAACACACGTATATGGACTGCGGTATCTGAGCCGTGCTGTGGCTCGCGTTGGTGCTGTTTGTAGGTTCCGCCCTCTGTTGGAGGCCAGACGGTATTGTTTAGTTGGCGTGGTTGTGGTTGCTGTCTTTTTCTCGTGTTGACTGGCGCCACGCTGTTTCGCAAGCGTTGGCTGTCCGATAGTGGCAGCAGCGGTTGTTATCGATATGTTGTAACTGTTGCCCTGTCTTTGGGGCGACGTCGTTGTTTTTTCGGGTCGTGTGAGTGGGCCAGTTCGGTTGGGGACTCAAGAGGAGCCAGGTCCGCGCAGTGACAGAACACGCCGGGACCGCTGGACTGCCGGATGGAAGGGCCGTGGACACGAGAGTGTACGATCTCGTCGTAATCCGGATCCAGCAAGCTTTAAGATGTGTGCATTTCAGTCCAAGTAGATAAACCTCCACCACTGTGATATCTCGCGATTCTCCACTGACTTGAGGTTCGTGTTGCTGCTCGTAGTGTCGCTGAGGCGAAGAGCAGCGAGTGAAGTGCTTGGGGAAGGCGGATCTGATTAGCTTTCCTCGACTTCTTATTACTATTTACTGCGTTCAACTTGTTACAATTTGTTAAGTTCAACCAGCGGTAATTTTCTTGCCTGGTGGCCCCTAACGCCCCAGTTACCGACCCTGGGGGTTAGTCTACGTAACGGCAGTGTACGTTTCCTCGCCTTGCCGCTACTGTCCGATAAGGCGTGCAGTTTTGACAGCTCTCTTGATTATAGGACGTTTGGTGATTCTTCTACTCTGGTGGTAGTGATTCCTTTCTCGTTCCGGACGCTCTAAACACAGTTTTCTGGGGACGTAGTGCACACGGCCGGTTCTGGCTTTGGCGTATTGTTCCATCGTTGCATTTGGTTTATCGGACGTCAGGTAGCTTCAGCAAGATTATCATTAGTCATTCGTTAGACTACCATTAGTCTGAGTTAACATCTTGTGGAGTGAATGCAACTCTTGGCTGCCTATCTCATCGCTCGCGAAAGTGTTTGTTGCCGGACCTTCTCAGAGGTCGATTCCTGGAGCATCGTCTGTGGCCCTTTGGTTCTTGTAAGACATGTGTGTTCTAAAAGGAGGTCTGATGGCCAGTATCTCAGTGTAACGCTCCTTCAGCCCACGCCTTCTGGGGGTGTAATCTGCCTCAGTACTCTTTAAGGAACTTATGTACTGGTTCTTGTGTTTTATTATTGTACTATTTATTACAATGCCTTGCAATGCCTACATTAAAGGTTATATATGTCTAGTTAATAGTTATGGTCGCCTTCTGGAATAAATTTAGCAATGTAGTTCAAAAATGGTTCAAATGGCTCTGAGCACTATGGGACTTAACTACTGTGGTCTTCAGTCCCCTAGGACCTAGAACTACTTAAACCTAACTAACCTAAGGACATCACACACATCCATGCCCGACGCAGGATTCGAACCTGCGACCGGAGCAGTCGCGCGGTTCCGGACTGCGCGCCTAGAACCGCTAGACCACCGCGGCCGGCTGCAATGTAGTGTTCAGTGGATGTTAAGGGTTGTGTTACAAAGTTTACCATCATCTTATTTCATCCATTTGGTGATCAGTTGCTTGTTTTTTAATTAACCTTTGCTATTGTATTTGCTGTTTCACAGCAGGTTTCTAAATTTTTTTTATATTATGGCCGTTCGTGGCATGTAAGACCTTCAGCCGTGATTGTGGTCATTTGCCTTAAAATTCTAATTTGGTATTTGTATTTTAGCAATAAGCCTTAAAACCTTATTTACTGCCATTCCTGGCGTCTGATGCCTTCTGCTGTGTTTGTGGCCACATGCCTTTAATATTTCAATACCTGTGATTTGTAAGTTGCGGCGAGTTTTAAACAGTTCTTAATTTATTGCCATTCCTGGCGTGTAAGGCCTCCTGCCCAGATCACAGCGGATTGCTTTTGGAACATTATCTGCTGTATCTGTATTTAATGGTGATTTGCTAAATTGTAACTCACTGAAAACACTATTATTTACACAGTTGTTTATTCCTTCATTAATAGCGTGTGGTATTTTTATTTATTGTTGAGTCTGGAATTACTGGTTTAAAATAAATTGTGTGTAATTGTAAAAGGCAACCAGTAGTAACTGATTGCGGCCCCGTCTACAATCGTAACCGAATACTACCTTCCCTTGACTACCAGCTTTCAGTATCATTACACTTTGATGACAAAATCACCACACATATTCCGCAAGAGATATTAAATCGTGTGTTGCTGTGTGCACAGAGGTTGCTGTGCGCTTCCCTTCAGAAGGCCAAGCAAGATTGGGCTATTCTGCTCTCCATAATCACGTGACCTGTGTCCACAGCACGCCTAGTGGCTGCAGGTCGAACAGCTAACATCTTTGCATTGCAAGATGAAGAATGTTCTCATATCTGTGGTGTGACATCGTACCGTACTCCAAGCGCATTATTCCATATTCCCATGCAAAACGACACGTTTCCATCTTGGCATATCGCTGTTTGCTAAATAGACGACACCAACAGTTTACCGGAAGTAAATTACAAAAATATGTTCAAATGTGTGTGAATTCCTAAGGGACCAAACTACTTAGGTCATCGGTTCCTAAGCTTACACGCTACATAAACTAACTTATGCTAAGAACAACACACACATCCTTACCCGTGGGAGGACTCGAACCTCCGGCGGGAGGGGCCGCGCAGTCCGTGACATGACGCCTCAAACTGCGCGGCCACTCCGCGCGGCAGTAAATTACACGATGTAGAAACATCATAATACGCATGACGATGATAGCATGGTCACTGAAGCATGGAGTAGAGCTTAAAATAAAATTAACTCAATCAGTAAAATGAACACAAAGCGAGGACCAGCAGAGTGGAAACAACCTGGACGCCAAAGAGTGTGGTAGTACTGTAATCTGCCAACTGCTCCTCCCAGAAGTACGAAGTTTATGGACTGGACAATCGGTAGACGGCACCGAACGTTCGTCATAAGGAAACTTCTCCAGTCACCTCCACAGACAGAGACTTCCGAAACCATCAGAGAGTGATTTAAAACATACATTCGTATGGTGTAAGTGCTACAGCGATCGACAGATCACGTTGTGTAAGGGACTGAGTTACTGTATTATCAAACTGTGTTCTGGCCAGGGAAGACAGCTTAAAGTATAACGGATTTTTTAATTATGTAGTGGATAAAGTGCGAAACTCAGAGAGGTTGCTCGCAGACGAAAGATATTTATAAGAAGGTTGTATCTCCAGAAGTCTGTAGCGAAATGCCGGGAGACCTGCGGGAAGGGGTGGGGAGGGGGGAGGAGGTGCTGATTGACCTTAATTGCACTAATAAGTCCATTACTGTAGGATTACGCTGTTGGCGATAAATCGCTAGAAACAGAACTCGACTCAGTTCCGGACTATCGCTTGCTCCAAAAAGTGCAGACTTACGGTCTATCCGGTGACATAAGCGGTTGATGTCGTCCTGAACGGGTTACTTCGACAGAAACAAGCGTAACTTCAGGTGTGCCCCACGGCAGCGTAATAGGTACGAATGCTTTTTACGATTTACATAAACGATCTGGTTGATGGTATTAACGGCGGCATTAGACTGTTTGCCGATGATGCTGTACTCTACAGGAAAGTAGTATCACACGAAAGTTGTGAACAAATCAATGAGGATTTGCAGAAAATAAATGCGTGGAGTAATAGCTGGCAGTTATCTCTCAATATTAGTAAGTGAAACCTACTGCGTACAACAAGGCGAAAATCCCCATAAATGTACGAGTACAAAATAAATGTCCAGTCTTTGGAAGCGGTAACATCCGTCAAGTACCTGTATGTGACTATTCTGGATGATCTCAAATGGAATGATCAGATTACACAAGTAACGGGTAAGGCAAACTCTAGACTGCGGTTTATTGGTAGAATCCTGAAGCGATGCAGTCCCTCAACAAAGGAAATAGCTTGCAATGCGTTAGTTCGTCCAGTCTTAGAGTACTGTTCGTCTGTATGGGACCCTTACCAGTTGGGTCTGATTCAAGAGATTGAGAGGGTCCAAAGAAGAGCGGCAAGATTCGTGACTGGTACATTTAACCATCGCGAGAGCGTTCCAAATCTTATAGAAAGTTTGAAGTTGTACACACTTGCAGATAGACGGCGCGCTAAACGGAAGGGGCCGCTCACTAAATTCCGAAACCCGATCTTCGCCGAGGATGTAGAGCATATATTATTACCCCCAACTTCCAAATCGCGCAATGGTCACCATTCAAAGATACGGGTAATTAGAGCGATCCACGAGTGGAACAGAAGGAGGGGGGGGGGGGGGGGGAATATGACTTGTAGATTTAGATGTAGAACCGAAAAATGTCTACAAGTAAGCGACCTAAAGTGGAATGATTACGTGAAACATGTTGTAGGAAGAGCAAATGTCAAGCTGAGACTGACTGCGAGAAACTTACATCTACATATACATATATAAACCGCAAGCCGCAGTACGGTGCGTGGCGGAGGGTAGTCTGTACCACTACTAGTCATTTACTTTCCTATTCCATGCGCAAATGGAGCGAGGGAAAAACGACTGTCGATATGCCTCCGCATGAGCGCTAATGTCTCGTACCTTATCTTCGCGGCCCTTGTGCGCAATGTATTTTGGCGGCAATAGAACCGTTCGGCAGTCAGCTTCAAATGCCGATTCTCCAAATTTTTTCAATAGTTTTCCTCGTAAACAACGTCGCCCTCGCTCCAGAGATTCCAATTCGAGTTCCCGAAGCATCTCCGTAATATCTACGTGTTGTTCGAATCTACCGGCGACAAACTAGCAGCCCACCTCTGAAGTGCTTCGATGTCTTCCTTTAATCCGACCTGGTGCAGATCACAAACGCTCGAGCAGGACTGAAGAGTAGGTCGCCCTAGCGTGGAATATGCGGTCTCCTTTGCAATTGAACCTCACTTTCCTAAAATTCTGTCAATATACCGGAGTCGACCATTTGCCTTCCCTACCACAGTTCTTACATGTTCGTTTCATTTCCTATCCCTTTGCAACGTTACGCCCAGATATTTAAACAACCTGACTGTCAAGCGGACACTACTAATGCTGTATCCGAACATTACAGGTTTGTTTTTGCTACTCATCCGCATTAACTTACACTTTTCTTCCTTAGCGAAGTGTTGTAGACCCACGGAAGGAGTGGCTCACAAAACACTTGTTCGACCGATTCCAGAGTACTGTTCGTTAGACGGAGACTGATCGGGTTGGATTAATAGACACACCATCCAACAAAGATTGGCGCGTTTCCTTTAGGCCGTGCGTTACGGAAATGTTCGACGAACACCAGTGGCAAACGCTACAAGAGAGGTGTTGTGCATCACAGACATCTTTACTGTTGGAATTCTGACGGCATATATTCCAAGAAGAGAGGGACAATGTATTACTTTCTCCAGCAAACGTCTGGGGGAATGGCTGCTACGAGAGAATCAGAGGAATTAGATCCCGTATGCAGATTAGCTGGCAGTCGTTTCCGCACTTGCCCTTCGCGAATGGAACCGGTGAAGAGTAGGGGTATGGGAGTAAAGGACTCGGAGTCGCCGGCCGCCGTGGCCGAGCGGTTCTAGGCACTTCAGTCCGGAACCGCGCGACTGCTACGGTCGCAAGTTCGAAACCTGCCTCGGG
Source organism: Schistocerca americana (assembly GCF_021461395.2). Taxonomy (NCBI): domain Eukaryota; kingdom Metazoa; phylum Arthropoda; class Insecta; order Orthoptera; family Acrididae; genus Schistocerca; species Schistocerca americana. Next base: position 288,279,604 of record NC_060120.1, on the reverse strand, counting down.
CATGGATGTGTATGATGTCCTTAGGTTAGTTAGGTTTAATTAGTTCTAAGTCTAGGGGACTGATGACCTCATATGTTAAGTCCCATAGTCCTCAGAGCCATTTGAACTTTTTTTTTTTTTTTTTTTTTTTTTTTTTTTTTTTTTTTACACTGAGTCGGAGTCGGAATGATAGTGGTATTGGTGGTACGAGAAATGCCCTCCAACACGCACAGTAAGATGGCTTGCGGATTACTGTATTTTTATTTTTTTATTTATTGCCAAATTATAGACCTGTTACCTGATTTTTTAAAACAGGTCGTAGATCTTACAATTTTCGTTTTTCATCTTTTGTTTTATCTACAACATTTACAAAGAAAAATACTTTTCAAAATAACAATAGTTTAAGGTTGAAATATAAATAAAATTTTGTTGTTTTTTTAAGAAGAATATAAAAAGATGGTTGGATAGAGGAGAGATTTGTTAGTACCATCACCGAATGTGACTGACGGTGGATACCTCGGGATGATTTCTTCGAACCGTTAACCTCCAATCACACACACACACACACACACACACACACACACACACACACACACTCATACACACACAAATGGTTGTTAGTAGATAAAGAGTATTCCTGTTTATTACTAATCCTACTTATTAACTTCAGGTGCCTATCCGTGTACAGCATTTGGTGATTTCTTGGCTAGATCGTCAGCACCTTATGCTTATTTATTGTCACATCTCGGCTTCCTCCTCCTGTTCCTCCTCATTGTCACTGTTTTCGCTGTCTCTGTGGGTATCGCTGTCCACCCTCTGGAGATTGTTCTTACGTTGCACATTGGCATGTCTGTTATGTCGTGTCCACATGTACTCTTCATGTGTTGTTTTTGAAATACTGTTGTGGATACGTTTAATTGTGCCCATTGTTCTTCGTCTCTTATTGCTGTGTATATATCTATGTCTGTATCTGTGTAGTCTAAGTGAAGTGTATGTCTATTGTTCGCGTATTGCCCGCAGAAAAAGACAGTGTGTCCTGCGGAACCTTCTTCCTCGCAGGTGCATGTAGGTGTCTGCCTCAGACTCACGCGGTTTAAGTGCGTGGGATAAAGTCCGTGTCCGGTTAAGAAATGCACCATACCGGGTGGGATCGATATGTTTCATTCTCAACCGCTCCCTACGTCAGGGAGGAAGTCGTGCAGTTTGCGTCCCTTATCACTTACATCCCACTCACCTTTCCAAGTATCCAAACAGCAAATTTTAAGGTGACGTATCGTCTCTATCGGCACACCAGTTATTATGTGTGCTTTATCTAGTCTCTCCATCTTGATCCAGTACCCTGCAGCTCTGTATTTGATCGTGATATCTATGGGGCATATTCAGAGCACCATACACAGTGCATCCGCTGAGGTGGTGCCGAAAGCTCCAGATAGCCTAAGTAGGACACTTCTCTGCCCTCGTCTGACCGATGCTTTGTTGGTGACCACGTTCAGTCTATGTGCCCACGTGCTACCTGCGAAGCTTAGTTCTAATTCGAAGAGCGCACAGTGGTACGTCCGTATGACTGGTAGAGGTAATCTGTACTGTTTTGAATTTAGCCTCATCAGTTTGTGTAGTATTCTTTCTGCTCTGTCTGTTTTTAGCCTTATTTGTTCGTGGAAATTCAATTTTTCATCTATGTGTACCCCAAGATAGCGCGTAACTTGTGCTCGTTTGATGTTTGTGTACCCAATTTTAACCGAAGGATTCTTTTGGAGTGATTCTTTCAGTAATGTGTAGGTTGTTTTGTTTTCGGCTATCCTGAGTTTATTGTTGTGACACCATTGACTAATTGTTTGTGGTATTCCACTGGCTTTCTCTTCTAACTGGGCTCTGTTGTTTGCAGTGACTACAAGTAATAAGTCATCTGCGTAGGCGACAATTCCGTCTGACCTATCATCCCCATCCAGAAGATGTAGGAGGTGTTCGAATGATATGTCCCAGAAGATGGGACCGTAGATCGACCCTTGAGGACAGCCTTTGGTAATTCTTTTATTACTTTCCGGCTGTCCATCTGCCATTCGACTACTCGGTCTTTACAGTAGTCTAGGAAACTGTTGTACGGCGACTGCGGTGCCTACAGATGTCTTAATCTCTGAAACAGTGCGGGCCACCAGAGATTGTAGAATGTTCCAGCAATGCCAATCATTATTGCCATGGCGTATTTCTGTTTTGTAGTACTAACTATGTGTAGGGCCTGGTTGATGGCATCGAGTGGATACCATCTGGTTCAGGTGTTTTCTTGTTTTTGGGCTCTGATATTGCTAGCGCAACCTCTTCTTGCGCAAAAGGACAGGTGACAGTTGCAGTGTTGTATGCTTTGTGTGGGTTTTCTCTTAGTGTTGTATGATATTGTGTGTCTGTATCGATAAAGTCGTCAGGGAGCAGTTTATAAAGCAGAAACTCCGCTGTATTCCTCTATCTCCTCGTCATCGTATCGTCATACTGCCTTGGCGTTCCCAGAACTAGTAGGGTTTTTATTTTCTCTGTCAGTATTTTGTATGGTTCCCCCCATATATTTTGCTCTGTTTGTACTGTTACGAGGGGCGATTGGAAAGTCCGTGCAAAGTACGAGAGATGGCACCACCGGCGCGTATCGAGGTCATGTTTAGTTAGTAGCATCTTTGGAAAGAACGCACACCAAGTTTCAGCCATATTGGTCTATTTCTTTGTGTTTGGCATTCGTGTGAATCAAGGAAGCCGAGTGATTATCAAAAAATGGACGAAAAAGAATTACGTATGGTGATTGAACATTACTTTATGAAAGGTAAAACGCCTCAGGAGACTAAAGAGAATCTTGATAAACATTACGGTGACTCTGCACCTTCGATTATAACAGTTCATAAGTGGTTTCAAAACTTTCGGAGTGGCTGTATGGACACAAGTGAGAACGTTCTGGACGCCCTCTGCAGGTTACGACTTGAGAAATCATTGATAAAATCCATGATATGGTGATGGATGACAGAAGAGTTAAGGTGCGTGAGATTGCTAGTGCTGTGGGCATCTCGAATGAGCGGGTACTTAATATTTTGCATAAACATTTGGACATGAGAAAGCTATCCGCAAGATGGTTTCCGCGATTGCTCACGCTTAACCAAAAACGGAATCGTGTGAAGTGTTGCAAGGATGGTTTGCAGCTGTTCAGGAGGAATCCGCAGGACTTTAAGCGTCGTTTCGTCACTGTGGATGAAACATGGATACATTACTATACTCCTGAGATCAAACAACAATCTAAACAATGGGTTACCAAGGGAGAATCTGCACCAAAAAAGGCGAAGACAATTCCTTCGGCCGGAAAGGTTATGGCGACTGTCTTTTGTGATTCGCAAGATATAATCTTTATCGACGATCTGGGAAAGGGTAAAACTATTACAGGTGAATCTTATTCATCGTTATTGGACCGTTTGAAAACCGAGATGCAAGAAAAACGCCGGCGATTAAACCGCAAAAAAGTCCTTTTCCATCACGACAATGCACCAGCACACACTTCAGCAGTTGTGGTCCAAAATTAATGGAAATAGGATTACAACTCGTTTCACATCCCCCCTGTTCTCAAGACTTGGCTCCCACGGACTACTATTTGTTCCCCAATTTGAAGAAGCGGCTGGCAGGACAAAGATTTTATTCAAACGAGGTGGTGATTGCGGCAACTAATAGCTATTTTGCAGACTTGGACAATTCCTATTATTCAGAAGGGATCAACAAATTAGAACAGCGTTGGACGAAGTGTATAAGTCTAAAAGGAGACTATGTCGAAAACTAAAAAAGGTTTACCCCAAACACGTAAGTAGTTTTCATCTTTGCACCGACTTTTCAAACGCCCCTCGTATAGCCGGCCGTTGTGACTGAACAGTTCTAGGCGCTTCAGTCCGGAACCGCGCTGCTGCTACAGTCGCAGGTTCGAATCCTGGCTCGGGCAGGGATGTGTGTGATGTCCTAAGGTTAGTTGGGTTTAGGTAGTTGTAAATCTAGGGTACTGATGACCTCAGATGTTAAGTCCCATAGTGCTCAGAGCCATTTGAACCAATTTTGTGTTTTTATAAATAGCTCCCTTTGTTGTCTACGCGTGTTGTATAGGGTCTGTCTGTATAAGTATTGTGCATGCCTATATGCTTCAAGTCTTATGCGTCTATCCCTATCTGCTGTACTATATGCGTAGTTCTACGGAAAGCTTCTGTAGCATGTGATATGTTTGTCTTTACACAATTCTTTCTCCAATTAAGATAAGTACCACTTACGCCATTCGATTCAGGCTGCATGGTACATGCATAAAATGCCAAGAAAAATAAGTAAATTAAAAAAAAGGCACACGCGGCAAAGAGGTAGAATATTTCGTAATCGATGCTGATTCCTTACCTTTATGTAAACAAGTGTCAGTTAAAAAAAAAGAAACTCCTGTCGGGAACGTGTGGTAGCTGAGTGTGCGCAGCTTGGAGCAGCAGGGGCGCTCATTGCGCCGTTATCTGATCTGGCGCCAGCGCCGCGGCGCTTTCAACACCTGCTAAAGGCCGATCCTACCGCGGCCTAGCTGGCGCTCGGTACAACGCACCGCGCTTTAAGGCCGGTTCCCACTAGGGCTGCCGCGCGTCAAAACGGCGCGTCAGCGGCGTGGTTGCCATGGAAATGGCGTCAGCGGCAAGGCGCGGCGGGCTCTGCGTCGCGGTTTGACCATGTCGAACCGCTTCCGCTGCCGCGTGCCGCGCTCCAGGTGCGCGCCGCCAATCACAGAACGCGCTGAGCGTGACGTCAGGTACGGACTCCCGGGCCACACGAACTTTCGCCGAACCGCTGGCGCGGACGCGGCGGCAGCTATGAAATACTTATCATCCGATTCCAAGGAAACTATTCGGTAGAAAAATTTGATTCTTGGGCATGTTACAGCCTGATATCTTCTCTCGATAAAGGACCGAATTTCTTTTCGTTATTCGTCGTGGTTACTTGCTGTATCGCATTTACGTAAACCTTTACACGAAATTTTAATGAGTGTGAAGAGGTAAAAACGCATTGCGTGGACTTTGCGTACAGTTCATTTTAGGTAATACATTATTGCGTATGAAATTTAGTCAACATATCGAAATTGTTTTTAAAGCTGAGAGCAGATCGATAGCTATCACCGTTCTCGAGATATTGTCTGATATGTCGGCGGACGGGCTATGCCGTGACCGCGCGCGGGTTGCTCGGCGACGCGACCGGTACTTCGTCCTGCTCGTCGTAAACCATGTGGTTGTATCAACCGCAAATTTCGTAAACGGTTCAAGAAATCGAAATGTGTTTTTTTTTTTTTTTTTTTTTTTTGCAAACGATAACTTGTGAAAAGTCATGTATTTCGTTGTTGTTGTTGTTGTGGTCTTCAGTCCTGAGACTGGTTTGATGCAGCTCTCCATGCTACTCTATCCTGTGCAAGCTTTTTCATCTCCCAGTACCTACTGCAACCTACATCCTTCTGAATCTGCTTAGTGTATTCATCTCTTGGTCTCCCTCTACGATTTTTACCCTCCACGCTGCCCTCCAATACTAAATTGGTGATCCCTTGATGCCTCAGAACATGTCCTACCAACCGATCCCTTCTTCTGGTCAAGTTGTGCCACAAACTTCTCTTCTCCCCAATCCTATTCAATACTTCCTCATTAGTTATGTGATCTACCCATCTAATCTTTAGCATTCTTCTGTAGCACCACATTTCGAAAGCTTCTATTCTCTTCTTGTCCAAACTATTTATCGTCCATGTTTCACTTCCATACATGGCTACACTCCATACGAATACTTTCAGAAATGACTTCCTGACACTTCAATCAATACTGGATGTTAACAAATTTCTCTTCTTCAGAAACGCTTTCCTTGCCATTGCCAGCCTACATTTTATATCCTCTCTACTTCGACCATCATCAGTTATTTTGCTCCCCAAATAGCAAAACTCCTTTACTACTTTAAGTGCCTCATTTCCTAATCTAATTCCCTCAGCATCACCCGACTTAATTAGACTACATTCCATTATCCTTGTTTTGCTTTTGTTGATGTTCATCTTATATCCTCCTTTCAAGACACTGTCCATTCCATTCAACTGCTCTTCCAAGTCCTTTGCTGTCTCTGACAGAATTACAATGTCATCGGCAAACCTCAAAGTTTTTATTTCTTCTCCATGAATTTTAATACCTACTCCGAATTTTTCTTTTGTTTCCTTTACTGCTTGCTCAATATACAGATTGAACAACATCGGGGAGAGGCTACAAATTTCGTAGCATGATAAATATCCTAAATCTGTTTATCTAGCAAGATATGAAAGTAACTACAGTTTTTCAGAAGGGATAGATGAATTTTTTTAAACGGCATTAATAGCATGTCGAATGAGAAGTTAAACCGAAACTAATTTGCTGGTATGTCATAAGATGTAATTTACTAAATATGTAGAGCTATTGATTATTTCCTTTCTTTTTTCTTTATCCAGTGTACTTTACTGATTCAAGACGCGTTTCGCCTTTTACTTTAAGGCATCTTCGGTGGAATCTAGAATGATTCAGTTTTGTTTTGATATGTTATACTTGGAGATTATAAAACAGTTCACATCTTTTTTTACGTGAATGACTGATTACTTTCAGTGAATCGAATTTTTGGCGGACATATACGTTTCCCCTCACCTGGTCACATGCTGGAGGTTGAACTAAAACTTAGATTATGGAACATAAGCACATTATCATGTTCGCTCTTTTTTCTTCTGTCACTAGCAGCAGACGTTTTACTGAAAACTCTGATTTGACGTCGTAACTACAGTGTGTTCACCTCATGTCCCTTCCTGTCTGGTTTGTTTATGTACATGTTGCCAAACTGCAGAATTATATGCTGAAAACTAATGTTTGTTTATTTTCGTTCTCCTTATATCTGTATGTGTGTGTGGCTAGCCGGTGATAGTTATAGAAAGTTGAAAGTGAATCCAGTAGTTGTCAGACAGTGGTTGAAAGATTTGGTGTTCAGCTGATTTCAGTTTTGGTTTAAATGTTTTGTGGAGGAGTGCATGGAAGAGTAAATTCACTGCTTACATTAACAGATAAAATAGTAGAATAGTATTTCAACAGATGATTATTATCAGAATAGTATCAACCAACCCCTTTGTCCTCACTCTTTGACGCCCCATAATACGTCCTGTCAACTAACCCCTATTGTTGTCAAAGTTGTGCCATAATTTCCTCTTCCTCCTCTATTTAATTCCGTACCTCTTCTTTAGTCACACGATCCTCGTATCTAATGTTCAGCATTCTTATGAATCACCACGTTTTGAAAGCGTCTATTGTCTTTTTGACAGAACTGTTCATCATCCACGTTTCACTTACGTACAAGGCTGCACTCCACACAAATACCTTTGTAAAATAGTATCCAACCATTAGAATTTATATTCGGCATGAACAAATTTTCTTTTTCAGAACGCTTTTCTTGCTATTGACAGTCTTCAGTCAGGTTTGCGTCTGCATCAGGAAATGCCTTACAATTTAAAATCTGGTTTCGAAAACTGTTCGAAATATATATTATTCTTTCGTGATTCTTAAGCAAGGTGCTGGCGATGATTACATTATGCTCTGTGGGAAATTCTATCAGGTGGCTTCCACTTTCATCCCTTCCCCCTGGCCTTTGTGTTCTTACTGTTTCGTGTACCTGCTACCGTATCACATTTTAAATTTTTGTCTCGCTTAACTATCTGAATAATTTCTTTTGTCGTACATTGTTTCAATGTGTTAGGAGATAGTGAACAATCGTGAACGGTAGTCATGAAATCTGTTCATGGTGAAATGAGAAAACACGAATAATGAAATATGTGAAAGAGTACATTGTACAGAAAATGAAAAATTGGTATGTCTTCACCCAACTTCGTCTTTCCTTCATGTAGGTGTAAGATATCGTTATTCAAACACACCGGTCGTTTCGGTGGGTCCCAGCCCGTACCTCAGTGGCTGTCCGTCATTGGCTACCGCTAGCGGCTGCCGCTTCCAGGTGGGAACGCCAATTCCGCGAGCCGCCGCGTCAAAGCGGAAAACGCTTGCCGCTGCCGTTGCCGCACGCCGCGCTCTAGTGGGAACCGGCCTTTAAACGGCCGGCGGGGAGAAAGAAAACAAGCCGACAGCTCGTTCCGGCGTGGCGGCAGGTATTGCGCCTTATCGGCGATCGTTCTGCAACGCTGCGTCGCATTATCGGCGGTGCGGGCAAAGGGTCTGCCGGCGTTTGACCTTGCGCTCATTATGGTAACGCCGGCTACTCATCCAGTTGGCTGGCTGCTGGAGGAGTGTGCGCTGTGGATCAGCATCCCTACACTGGCAGAAAATACTGAAGTTCTTGCCTGAAACTGTATTTGACTTTGCTAGACAATAATCCATTTTAACCCATCGGAACACCTACATTCCGTACATTTCTAGTGGTATTATCTAGGGAGAAGCTTTCGGAACGTGGAGACAAGTACTACAAACCGTGGGCTAGACGAACAGAAGCCTCTGACGGATCAGGCGCCGGGGAGGCGTGTGTTTATAGCTGGCACAGTGCATTTGTTTCAAACAAAATCGACCGAGCGAGGTGGCGCAGTGGTTAGACACTGGACTCGCATTCGGGAGGACGATGGTTCAATCCCGCGTCCGGCCATCCTGATTTAGGTTTTCCGTGATTTCCCTAAATCGCTCCAGGCGAATGCCGGGATGGTTCCTTTCAAAGGGCACGGCCGACTTCCTTCCCCGTCCTTCCCTAATCCGATGAGACCGATGACCTCGCTGTCTGGTCTCCTTCCTCAAAACCAACCAACCAACCAAACAAACAAAATCGAATCATATCGCCATTATTACCATTCCAGAAATGTCTGAAGTCAATAACTGTGTTTCCTTATACACTACAGACGTTGTTTTACTACATTCATCAGTAAATGTGCTGGTTTGTACATCATTTGTAGTTAGTGGGATGTACACGCCTCAGCAAACTCCATAGAATATAAAAAAACATCTGTTTATTACAATTGTATAAAAATCATCGTTAAAAATCTGTTGGCAGTATTACAAATTTCATGCTTTTCACTGCCATGAGAACACATGCATTTTGGTGATGACTTGCTATACTTTTTTCTGTGTCTACCATTCTGATCAAGTCCCTCTATAAACAAAACTTTAACGTTGAAAATCGTTGGTTCAGATAGAAACGTTAGCTTCGAGTCCGACCACACTGACTGTGAAACGCGGATAACTTAGGGGGATTTTGTTTGTTAAAATGTAATACTGACCGTGTCGGAAGACACGTTTTGATCTTTTATTTGATATATGTGAAAATGATATTTTACCACGAAAGGGTTGAAAATGTATTTTAACAATAACTCACGTCTCCATTATGACAGAGAAGTCTTTCCAGCCAGCTTCTTTCTTGGATGACTTACACTTCCTTACTGCCGGCCATTGTTCTTCCAGTGCAGTTCGTCCCGGCACCTGCTTCTCAAATGGTTCAAATGGCTCTAAGCACTAGGGGCCTTAATATCTGAGGTCGTCAGTCCCCTAGATTTAGAACTACTTAAACCTAACTAACCTAAGGACATCACACACATCCATGCCCGAGGCAGGATTCGAACCTGACTGAAGCACCTCGAACCGCTCGGCCACAGCGGTCGGCATCTGCTTCTCCTACCACTAGTTTCATGTAGTCGTTCTACTTAATCTCGCGCCGGAAAGTCGCTCATAGCTATTGTAAAGTTGTTGCGGTTTCCAGTGGTTTATCGCCAGTAGCGTAATCGAACACTAATAGGTATCCATGCCTAACTACGCGCAATGCGATACTATTATAGCTATCGTTGGAATGTTTTCTGTACATATTACACAGCTTATTCCCTTCCCCACTCCGAGCTTATATTTCTCTCTAATAACCCCGCCGTGGACGGGACGTGTCAGACCCTACCTAACATTCCTTCCTTCGAGCTAACATGTCGCAGTAGCACACCCGAGTAGGACTCTGCTGTCCCTGTGTGCACTGGGAATAAAGATGGACGCAGGACGCATGTGCCCTGCTCGTCATGAATGGGTGGACGTAGAGCCTTTCTTTGAGAGCGAGGCTGGCATCTTCGTTAGCTTTCGCTGTTGGTTCCTGCTAAATCTATACTCTGCAAGCGTTTGCGAGGACAAAGTGAAAACATCTCAGTGTGCCAACGAAAGGATTTTTTCGTACATTAAATGTGCTCAAGGACAAGGACATTCCGATTTTTCCCATGCAGTAATAGTTCTACTGAGATTTTCCGAAACGTGCGCGAAGTCTCATCGGCACATCGGCAGTTTCTTAGTGACTAATCACATCTGTATATGAATGTTCTTTAAGCGGATGGCGCTGTGAGGCAAAGCACGAAGTTCTGCCTTCGGAAGAAAGCGTGCCCAGGGCTACTATATGGCTGTCTGAGGAGCTATTGTGAGGATCGGGAGGTATGGCTATCATCCTCTAGCGGGAAAGTCGGGAAAACTATCACCAAGGGTTGCCCCAGGGCTCCGTGTTGGGTCCCCTTTTCTGGGACATCCACATGGAGCCTCTCCTGGACAGCCTGCAACAGAGCGAAGAGGTGCTAGAGGTGATAGCCTTCGCTGATGACCTCCTCCTGCTGGTCGGCGGCCGAAGTCGCGAGGACATAGAACCGAAAATAGAGAGAGCAATAGACAAACTACAACTATGGTGCCGCAACACCAAGATGACTATCTCACCAACCAAGTCGACTTATCTATTACTCAAAGGACAGCTAATGAGAAATCCGACCGTGAGAATTGAGGGTACGCCAGTTCGGAAACGAGAAACGCGCTACTTGGGAATCATCATCGATGAAAGGTGGAACTTCGCAAAGCACATTGAAACCGTAACCCAGAAAGCACTACAACTACTAAATAGCCTGATTTCCATCGGACGTAAAAGATTTCACCTTCCGCCTCATCTAATTATGCTATATCATAATAGTATACTGACGTCAATAGTGGGTTACGGCTCGGGAGTCTGGGCTCACAGCCTTACGAGGGTGGTGCCCGCCGTGACGGTGAGAAGAGTACAAAGGAACATGTTACTAAGATCTGTGGGAGCATACAGAAAATCTCCGGAAGGAGCCCTGTTAATCATAATGGGGCTCTGTCCCCTGGATATAAAGATAAGGGAACAGGCCGTATGGTACTGGGCCAAGAAAGACAATATTACAAAAGTAGAGGAAATTATGGGAGTACCAGTTAGGGAAAAGGCGGAGATAAGGGGAAGGGGTGAAGATCTATGGCAGGAGTTACGGGAGTCAGATGAAGCTGGTAGAAGAACCTTTCAGTTCCTACCAGATGTAAAGGAAAGAATTAAAATGAGATACTTCGAGCCAACTCGGGGATTGTTCCACTTTCTCACTGGTCATGGCCCCTATCCGACTTATCTATGTCGGTTTGGGAAAAGGGCGACGCCCGTGTGTGACTGTGGCGCACCGGAGGGTACTCCTGACCATGTGATTTACGAGTGCCCCCTTTTCGATGACGTAGCAGACGCACTAAGACAACAACTACCAAGTACAAACACCTATGACCTACTAAGACAAGGGAAGACCTTTCAGAGACTGAACACACTAGCCAACGAGGTATCACAAAAAGTATTAACAACTTTTCTGAGAGACCTTCGTGACTAGATAGCTAGAAATCACCGATCGCGACCACCACCCCAACCCCGTACCGCCTGTTCGTGGATAGGCCGACTTCACAGTTGGAATCCGCCACGTGCAGGACTAGAGGGACTGGGGTAATTTTCATCACGAACTGAGACAACGCACTAACTATGACGTAGAATAGGTAGTAGATTTAGTTAGATAGGATAGGATAGTAAGTTAGGAACCTGCAGCGATAATTAACTTCTTGCCTGCCCTGTGCCAGGGGCATGCTCATAGGGATTAGCTCTATGAGCCAGGCACCCAAGTAGGTTTATATTAACACTGGCACATCTGTAACGCTGCAGGCAGTCAATACTAACCGCTCGTAGATATTAGAAATTATGCTAAAACTAGTAAAATTAGAAGTAGTCTGCCCAGTAATAAATATAGTACTGTCTGTAGTAAAGTAAAATGTAGAAGCTGCTATTATAACACTAAGAAAATTAAGACCCACTAATCATTAAGGTGGTGGGTTATTTTGTATAATTATTATTGTTATGGAAATAAAGAATTTTTTTTTAATGTACGAAGTAGCTGCGCTGCACTTTGAGGGGAAAGCAGCAGTTAGAACATCAGGCGTTTGTGTTCCGTGCAAAGTACTGCGTGTCCAGCAAGATATTGTGGATGTCCCTGATGATGTGCAGCTAGAAGCGGGAGAGAAGAATCTTGGATTGCTAAGTACAAGGAGGCAGTGCAGAAGACGCAGCACACAAAAGTTGCAAATACGTCACTACCAAGTACCATTATGTATCCTTCTTTGCATTTCACGTTTTAAATAATTAAACGTTGTAGATGCAGTATTGCTCCTTATTGCCTTATTTTTGCAGATCGTGTACAGCTCCTTATTCTTTCTGTTTAATCTGATAATTCGATATTTAATGGTGATTTTACGTAAGGATAAGGCTAAATCGGTGCTGTAGCCAAGCATTAAGTTGTGAGGCACTAATGATGTGTTATCAACACAAATCTGGAGACACATTTTTATCCAATCTGAATTTAAAAATGACCGGTCGGCAGCCCAAAGTAATGGAGAATTAATTTTCATAACTATTCAGACATTAATATTATTGTGCTTTACTATAGCAAAGAATATTATAGAGTCAATTCTGATGTACGTAAATACACGTTAACCAACGGAGATATTGCATCACCGACACAAAAACCGAAGAATTTTTCAGAGAAGCAAAAGAGTCTTTCATCAATTGTAAAAGAGTGCGTAATTTTATAATTGCCAGTTATTACTTAACTGAACGTCCTAATCAGTTCAGTGATACCTCACAGTAACTTATTGTGTTTTCAGATAGCCTACAAGCCATTTTGTCGGAACAACATTGAATAACAGCAATTTTCATTCAGAACTAATTATATCAAGAACAAATAAAGCCGATAAAATGCCATTTCTCTCCATGCCAGGAAAGCATGACAAGTATACTTTTTCATACAACGAATACACAGTAGCACTTTTTCCATTAGTTTGCCACAGATTCACAATTTCATTCAATGAAAGGTTGAATTACAGCATATCATTATTTACTTTATTAAATTGTCTTAAATATCTTTCTTCTGAAACATTAATATGGTAGTTTCTCAGTTCTTTTAAGGCGTAGGTAAATGCAGTCAAAGAGGGAATACGATTCAGGATAAGAACTCATTTGTAAAACTTCATTTAATTATCATACTAACACAGAATAAGATTGCTGGCCCTGTCGCTTTACAAAACTAAAGAAGACACAGTAGCATTGGCGGCGCTGTGTGGAAGGCAGTTGGAAGTTTTCTCTGACGTCAAGATGTCTCTGTAGCATTTTCCACTCGTTCAGCCGCGGATGCAATTGGCGACGTCAACAATATTTTGTGGTGGCTGTTGAATCCTCGTCAGCCGCTTTTATGTCGTATCTGTGTCTCTGTGGAGCTGTACAATGGGAAGCACGAAAGAATGTTGGTTGGTGACCGGTATCCTTGTTCAATAACACAAACTGCACGCAGTTGTTAACTGGGTTCCTTATTCGTAAACAAAGAGCAAATTAACTTAAGCTTCCATGCGCTGTGGTACAAGCTCTCCTATATAGTCCAGTTTAGCCTCACTGCTGGTGAAGTAGAAGTCCGCTTTGTTCACAAAAAGGTTGCTATATGCTGCCTGTCTCTCTGCTAGAGGCTAAGTCTGCCGTTCCATCTCGGTGACAGGCTGGAACTCACACGGCGTACATATTCGAACTAACTCTGTTTAACAAGCTCGAACTATCTGGCCCTCTGGTCCGCTGCGGCGATCCTAAATACTGGCTGCCGAGAGGGTCTCCACAGCTCGCATCCTGGCCGCAACCTTCAATCTTCCCCTGAGACCCGTGCTTCCCCTGTCCGTCTGCTCTGTCTCACGTAGATTAATTCTGTAACCCAAGTTTGACCTTCCTGACCTGAACAAGCCACCAGTGGTCACAATATATTCGCAATTAGGTTTTCCAAAGTAAATAACTTTGCAACATGAAATAATTTACAGTTATATTTCAAACTGTGAGAAGGAAGGAAAAAAACTATTTTCTGTGCGCAGAAAGCGTTGCTTGTACTCGTGTTACAATTTCGTCCTATTTCCCCTCGAAACAGAGTCCAATGACATTGCAAAAACTTGCTCGCTATGCATTTAGCAAACAGTCCAACTCTTACGTAGGGTCTTCGGAATGCAAGTTACACATGTCAACCCACGCTAACTCAATTGCACAACAAGAGTGGCGCATTGTCACTGGGGATTACACGTTCCGGGTTTGCTGCAGACACAGTTCTGATGCGATACAGACAACAGGTGCTTCAAAGTGGCCGTTTAAAATGGAAAGGTACTGCAGAGAAGAAGTACTCTTGTGGGCAAGACGTTCAAATTACACCCAGATACACCGTGGAAATTCTGGCGACATGTGGACCATTTGTAATGTCGCGTCCAGCGGCACTGAAATGCTGCCAACAATTTAACCAGGCCGCTCAGACGTCGGTAACGCTGATCTGGAAGGAAGGAAGATCCTGCACCATGCGATTTCCATCTTTCCTGAAGGCTGAAGAAATATCTGAGACAAATAGATGGGGACGTTCACACAGCGGTTCTGGAGTGGCTCCGTCACCAAGCAGCGGCTTTCTGCTGTCGAACAATTGAACGATGGTAGAACGTTCCGTCCGTCGTTTGCAAAGAACTGGTGACTATGTTGAAAAATAGTGTCTGTGTCACTTTGAAGTGTAGTGCAACATTCATCAAAAGTTACTTGGCCTGCCATAGTTATGTGTAAGTTACTATATCTGAAGTCCCCTCAGCATTGTTTGATGTTGTCCTCTGCCCGAAAACTGGTCTCGTGCAGCCCTTCATGCTACTCTATCCTGTGCAAGGCTCTTCATCATCTGCCGCGCGAGGTAGCCGTGCGGTCTACGGCGTCGTGCGCGGTTCGCGCGGCTCGTCCCGTCGGAGGTTCGAGTCCTCTCTCGGGCATGGGTGTGTGCGTTGTCCTTTGCGTAAGGTAGTTTAAGTTAGATCAAGTAGTGTGTAAGCCTAGGGACCGATGACCTCAGCAGTTCGATCACATAGGCCTTACCACAAATTTCCAATTTTCCTCTTCATCTCCGAATAACTACTGCAACCTACATCTTCTGAATCTGCTTACTGTATTCATCTCTTGGTCTCCCTCTACGATTTATGCATCCCCACCCCCACGCACACGCACACGCACGCGCAAACACGCATACGCGCACACGCACACGCACACACACTTCCCTCCAACACTTAGCTGGTGATCCCTTCTTTAGTCAAGTTGTGCCCGAAATTCTTTTTTCCCGAGTTCTATTCAGTACCACCTCATTAGTTACGCGATCTACCCATCCATCTTCAGCATTCTCCTGTAGCACCACATTTCGAAAGCCTGTATTTATTGTCTATGTTTCACTTCCATATGTGGCTACACTCCATACAAGTACTTTCAGGAAAGACTTCCTAACACTTAAATCTATATTCAGTATTAACGAAATTCTCTTCTTCAGAAAGCTTCTCTTGCCACTGCCAGTCTACATTTTATATTCTCTCTACTTCGAACATCATCAGTTATTTTCCTCCCCAAACAGCAAAACTTATTTACTACTTGAATTGTCTCGTTCGTAATCTCATTATCTCAGCATCATGTGATTTAATTCGACTATATTCCATTATCCTCGTTTTCTTTTAATTGATGTTCACCTTAGACTATGTGATCAAAAGTACCCGCACACCACCAAAAACATACGTTTTTCATATTAGGTGCATTGTGCTACCACCTACTGCCAGGTACTCAATATCAGCGACCTCAGCAGTCGTTAGGCATCGTGAGAGAGCAGAATGGGGCACTTCGCGGAACTCACGGACTTCGAACGTGGTCAAGTGATTGGGTGTCACTTGTGTCATACGTCTGTACGCGAGATTTCCACACTCCTAAACATCCCTAGGTCCACTGTTTCCGATGTGATAGTGAAGTGGAAACGTGAAGGGACACGTACAGCACAAATGCGTACTGACTGACCTCGTCTGTTGAATAACAGAGACCGCCTACAGCTGAAGAGAGTCGCAATGTGTAAAAGGCAGACATCTATCCAGACCATCACACAGGAATTCCAAACTGCGTCAGGATCCATTGAAAGTACTACGACAGTTAGACGGGAGGCGAGAAAACTTGGGTTTCATGGTCTAGCGGCTGCTTACAAGTCACACATCAAGCCGGTAAACGCCAAACGACGCCTCGCTTGGGGTAAGGAGCCTAAACATTGGACGATTGAACAGTGGAAAGACATTGTATGGAGTGCCGAATCACGGTACACGATGTGGCGATCCCATGAGGGTGTGGGTATGGTGAATGCCCGGTGAATGTCACCTGCCTGAGTGTGTAGTGCCAGCAGTAAAATTCGGAAGCGGTGTGATCGTGTTTTTCATGGAGGGGGATTGCACCCCTTGTTGTTCTGCGTACACTATTACAGCACAGGCCTACATTGATACTTTAAGCACCTTCTTGCTTCCCACTATTGAAGAGAAATTCTGGGATGGCGATTGCATCTTTCAACACGATCGAGCACCTGTTCATAATACACGGCCTGTGGCGGAGTGATTACACGACAGCAACATCCCTGTAATGGACTGACCTGCACAGATTCCTGACCTGAATCCTATTGAACATCTTTGGGATGTTTTGGAACGCAGACTTCGTGTCAGGTCTCATCGACCGACATTGATGCCTCTCCTCAGTGCAGCACTCTGTGAAGAATGGGCGCACGTTCCCCAAGAAACCTTCCAGCACCGAACTGAACGTATGCCTGCGAGAGTGGAAGTTGTTATCAAGGCTAAGGGTGGGCCAACACCATATTGAATTCCAGCATTACCGATGGAGGCCGCAACGATCCTGTAAGTCATTTTCAGCCAGGTGTTCGGATGCTTTTGATAACATAGTCGTATCATCCTTTCAAGGCACTGTTTATTTCGTTCAACCGCTATTCCAAGTCGTTTGCTCTCCCTGATACAATTACAGTATCATCGTTAACTTCAAAAGTTTCATTTATTCTCCCTGAATTTTGATTACTAGTCCAAATTTTTCTTTGGTTTCCTTTATTACTTGCTCAGTATACAGATTGAAAAACACCGGGCATAACCTACAGTACTATCTCAATCCCTTCTGAACCATTGCTTCTCTTTCATGTCCCTTCACTCTTATAACTGCAATCTGGTTTGTATACAAATTGTACATAGCCTTTCGCTCCCTATATTTGAAGGAGAGTATTCCAGTCAATATTGTCAAAAGCTTTCTCTAAGTCTACAAATGCTAGAAAAATAGGTTTGCCTTTCCTTAACCTATCTTCTAAGATAAGTCGTAAGGCCAGTATTGCCTCACGTATTCCAACATATCTACGGAATACAAACTGATCTTCCCAGTGGTCGGCTTCTACTGGTGTTTCTATTTATCCGTGAAGAACTCGTTTTAGTATTTGCTGCGCCTTATTAAACGGATAGTTGAGTAATTTGCACATCCATCAACGACTGCTTTCTTTGGAATTGGATAATAAATTCTTTTTGAAGTTTGTGGGTGTATCACCTGTTTCATACATCTTGCCCATTAGATGGAAGAGTTTTGTCTTGACTGGCTCTCCTAAGGCTATCGGTAGTTCTGATGTAATGTTGTCTACTGCCGGGGCCTTGTTTCGACATAGGTCCTTCAGTGCTCTGTCAAATTCTTCACGCAATATCATATCTCCCATCTCATCTTCATCTACGTCCTCTTCCAGTTCCATAATACTGCCCTGAAGTACGTCGTCCTTGTACAGAGCCTCTACATACTCCTTCCAACTTTCAGCTTTCCCTTCTTTGCTTAGGTTTTCCATCTGATATCTTGGTATTCATACAGCTGCATCTCTTTTCTCCAAAGTCGTCTTTAATTTTCCTGTAGGCGGTATGTATCTATCTGTCCCCTAGTGAAATATGTGTCTGAATTCTTGCATTTGTCCTCCAGCCATTCCTACTTAGCCATTTTGCATTTCCTGTGAGTCTGATTTTTTATACGTCAGTGTTTCCTGTCGCCTGCTTCAATTGATGCATTTTTATAACAGCGGGGAAATGCTACTATCGGAGCACTAAAAATGTGAGTATGTACCCGTTAATTTAAAAGACTCAGAATGGGGCAACTGGCACTCAACTTTTCATTCAGTGTTACTCAGCATCTATACAACTGTTCCCAAACATTAGAGCATGCGAACATATTCGTGCTTTTTTAACATGCATAGGTGTCAATGGATGCGGATATTGGTGGGGCATGTAGTCAGCACAGCTGCTTCCCGGCCGTTGTCAGCTTTCGTGACCGGAACCGGTGGTTATCAGTCAAGCAGCTCCTCAATTGGCCCCACAAGGGCTGAGTGCACTCGATTTGCCAACAGCACTTACCAGACCCACACGGTCATCCATCCAAGTGCTAGCCGAGTCCGGGACCTCGTAAGTTCCGTGATCTAACGGGAACCGGTGTTACCACTGCGCCAAGGCCGTTGGCACTTGTCGAAGACCCTTTCACCTTAATTTCCTACCTTTTTGCAATTTCTGCAGTTTTAATTGACATTTTATGGATTTCTGTTTCTTCCGTTCCCTCGTACTACAGCAATATAGGGAATATACACTACTGGCCATTAAAATTGCTACACCACGAAGATAACGTGCTACAGACGCGAAATTTAACCGACAGGAAGAAGATGCTGTGATATGCAAATGATTAACTTTTCAGACCATTCACACAAGGTTGGCGCCGGTGGCGACACCTACAATGTGCTGACATGAGGAAAGTTTCTAACCGGTTTTTCATACACAAACGGCAGTTGACCGGCGTTGCCTGGTGAAACGTTGTTGTGATGCCTCGTGTAAGGAGGAGAAATGCGTACCATCACATTTATGACTTTGATAAAGGTCGGATTGTAGCCTATCGCGATTGCGGTTTATCGTATCGCGACATTGCTGCTCGCGTTGGTCGAGATCCAGTGACTGTTAGCAGAATATGGAATCTGTGGGTTCATGAGGGTAATACGAAACGCCGTGCTGGATCCCAACGGTCTCGTATCACTAGCAGTCGAGATGACAGGCATTTTATCTGCATGGCTGTAACGGATAGTGCAGCCACGTCTCGATCCCTGAGTCAACAGATGGGGACGTTTGCAAGACAACAACCATCTACACGAACAGTTCGACGACGTTTGCAGCAGCATGGACTATCAGCTCGGAGACCATGGCTGCGGTTACCCTTGAACCTGCATCACAGACAGGAGCGCCGGCGGTGGTGTACTCGACGACGAACCTGGGTGCACGAATCGCAAAACGTCATTTTTTTCTGATGAATCCGGGTTCTGTTTACAGCATCATGATGGTCGCATCCGTGTTTGGCGACATCGCGGTGAACGCATATTAGATGCGTGTATTCGTCATCGCCGTACTGACGTATCACCCGGCGTGGTGGTATGGGGTGCCACTCGTTACACGTCTCGGTCGCCTCTTGTTCGCACTAACAGCACTTTGAACAGTGGACGTTACATTTCAGATGTGTTACGACCCATGGCTCTACCCTTCATTCGATCCCTGCGAAACCCTACATTTCAGCAGGATTATGCACGACCGCATGTTGCAGGTACTGTACGGGCCTTTCTGGATACAGAAAATATTCGACTGCTGCCCTGGCCAGCACATTCTCCAGATCTCTCACCAATTGAAAACGTCTGGTCAATGGTGGCCGAGCAACTGGCTCGTCACAATACGTCAGTCACCACTCTTGATGAACTGTGGCATCGTGTTGAAGCTGCATGGGCAGCTGTACCTGTACGCGCCATCCAAGTTCTGTTTGACTCAATGCCCAGGCGTATCAAGGCCATTATTACAGCCAGAGGTGGTTGTTCTGGGTACTGCTTTCTCAGGATCTATGCACCCAAATTGCTTGAAAATGTAATCACATGTCAGTTCTAGTATAATATATTTGTCCAATGAATACCCGTTTATCATCTGCATTTCTTCTTGGTGTAGCAATTTTAATGGCCAGTAGTATAGAAAATTGTATCTCGAAAGTGTAGAGGCCGGGCGTAGACAGACGCGGCTGCGTTTCGCGAGCAGTGAGGCGTCGCAACGCCGGCCGCGGAGGAATGCGCTGCGAATGGGATGGGCCGTGCCGTGCCCGGCCTGGCGAGGTCGCCGACACTCGCCCCGTCACAGCACAGCAGGTAGCAAGCCGGACTACCCAGCGGCTGGCGGCTGGCGCGCACTTTGCAGGTGGCGCTGCGCCCCTGCTGTTCCGACAGACGCGTGCCGTAGCGGACCAGCACTCCGTATACGCCGCAAACTACTTGCAGAATTCTGTACAGATCCGTGATAAATAAAATCATTTTAGCTTCCAGCATGTTTCATTACCTGCCACCTCCACATTTCGTTCCCCGAGCCCAATTTCTACCAGAATCTACGTCTACTCAGCAAGCTACTGTACTGTGCACGGCGAGGGTTACTTCGTGTCAATATCAGCGAGGAGAGTAGGAACAAGAGGTTAGTGTTTAACGTCACGTTGTAACTGGCCATCCTCCTCTAGCATTACTTTTCCTCAACAGTAGTTATCGTTGCCAGTATTATTTTTCCAATTTTGGACAGGTCAGTATTAATTCAGTTGCTTTTCTGAAAACTTTCACATAATTTTGTACACAGTATGTTATATTTCAAACTAAAATTTATGAAAAGAATTACTTTATAAAATATTTTAGTTTCGATGTTACTAGCTCTGAATGTACAGTTAAAATAATTGTTTTAGAAACATTATAATTTACGAATTATTGGAACACTTAAAACTTCTATTATTAATTATGCAATCCTATAGTGTTTACTATGTTTATTTCTGGATTCACTTATGAAATAATAACCGAAATTAATAATGTAAGAAAAATTGTAAACACTTTGGAATATGGTTATTTCCGCACAGTGTGTGGGAGTCGTAAGCTTGCATCTGATGTGACCGCACGTATTTTTGTATAATAGGTGCGGACAATGTAATTTCGGCTATGTTAATGTCAAAAATCAAAATATTGTTGTACGATATACTAAAATGTGAGGAAATCAGTGGAAAGTATATTTACGTAGAAAATGCTGCAACAACAATCTTCCAGTTTATTTAGTTGAAACCAACCGTGAGGATCTGATGTTAGGTTTTCGGCTTGAAGAATCACACCCCTAGACAAGAACAACTGGAGTCATCCCAACATGACAAGCTAAGTAAACTTGAAAGTTTGTTGTAATCTTCGCTCTTCCCAATTAATTACTGGACATTGTTTAATGTGGACAACAGATGGAAGAAGGAAGGAGGGGGAGAGGTAACAACGTCCACAACGAAGTCTAAATTTTTATTTGTGGGGCATCCGTAAATGTTCTGCAACATGTTCGTGCTAAACGAATCCTCCAGAGTTGTAAAATACTTTATTGACCGAAGTCTTGCTCTATGTAAGTCGCTATGCACTACAAAAGTTTCGGGGTCATAGCCCCACCCTCAGGTGTACCTGAAATCTAGCAGTAGCAAGACGTCAAGTCCATCTCCTAACAACTAACAGCAAACATCTACTGCAGGTCAAACGTCAAATCCACCTAAAGTTTGCCCATTAGTAGTTAGAAAATGGGTTTCCCTATACCGTAGGTTCTTGTATGTGTCACTCGCACACTACAGCGCTTAAGCCTCAATAGACAATAGACGCCTGTGAGTTTCCCCGTCTCGTGGTGAATCTGCGCCTTTTGTGACATCCGGTCCTGGACGACAGGGTCCGTTTCACAATTCCTGAACGCTGACTCTTTCAGCCATATATTTAAATGAGAGCGAAATGCTCGTTAACTCACAATCTGTCTATCTGATGAAGTATGATGCGATTTCACTTTCCAAAACTTTTTTAGCTTGGGAGAGTGGGGGCAGGGAGGCATCTGGCCTGCGTTGACCCTCGTTGTGCACGCCCTTCACTGGACTCCATTCGGGATAACGGTATTTCAAATCCCAATCGCGTAATTATATTTTAAATTTGTGCGATTTCCCTAAACTGCTCTAGATAAATTCCGGAATGTTTCCCTTGAAAACAACCGCTCCTTGAAGGAGCTTTAAACCTTAATCTTCCTTCTCTGAGCGAACTGGACGGACGGGGTCACGTCATATGGAAATCTTTGCTGCTTGAGAGCACTGGAAGAACTCTAGAAGGAAACATTTCCACGACAAAACATCTCTATAACTTCACGCCCAGTGGACCAGTAACGTAATAACCAAGATAAATGGTCAGAACTCACACACTTCATCCTACTGAACCTCAAAGGTAGGAAACGTGTGTGTGTGTGTGTGTGTGTGTGTGTGTGTGTGTGTGTGCGTGAAATCTTATGGGAATTAACTGCTAAGGTCATCAGTCTCTAAGCGTACACACTACTTAACCTAAACTATCCTAAGGACAAACACACACACCCATGCCCGAGGGAGGACTCGAACCTCCGCCGGGACCAGCCAGGTAGGAAATCAGTTGATGATTCGACGGCATATGAAACATGAAGCAAACTTGATGCGATGCACTGTCTGGTAGAAGACGCGATGACGAACGGAACAATCATAAATCAGTGTGTGTCATCCCGAACGTAAGGTGTCTTGGAAAAAATAATACCAAGATTGTAAAATTCTTTGTCCATCAATATATTAGGGTCTTAGAAATAACATGCATCAACTATGTAATAAATGATAATAGTAAAAATTGTAATCGTAATATAAATATTACCAACAGGAGTTTTATCATACAACTATACAAGTAAACGTAGTAGTAGTAATGGTGGTAGTGGTGTTGGAGGTGGTGGTGGTGGCGGCGGTCGTCGTCGTCGTCGTCGTCGTTCACTTAGTAGAAGAATTGGGAGCAGTAACAGCGTTCGTTGTAATATAGTGCATAATAACTGGTAATACACATTGTCTAGTCACATTAATGTGACTACCTGTCAAAAGACTGAACGACCCCATTACGCAGCGCGCATCGCTGCCAGACGTGGAGGTGAGGTACCGACAGGAATGTGGAGCCACGACGACTCAAGTGCGGTGGCCAGCTGTGCTAGATTTCTTGGTTGAGGATCCCCAAACCGAATAGCCCAGTCGAAGTGGTCCCACAGATTCCCGACTGGGTTTTAATCCCGGGAGTTTGGTGGCCAGGGAAGTACGGTAGACTCATCCTGGTGGTCTTCGAACCATGCACTTATACTGCGAGGTACACGTTGCAGTGTCCTGCTGGCAGATGCCATCGTACCGAAGAAAAACAAACTGCATGTAGCGGCAGAAATGGTCCACAAGCATAGAAGCGTACTTGTGTTTATCCACTGTGTCTTCCAGAATGGCGATATCACCCGGGCAATGCCACTAAAACATTCCCCAGACCATAACACTTCGTTCTCCGGCCTGGACCCTTGCGGCGATTGTCGCAGGATCCTTGCTTTCAGACGTCTCACGCCGTACCAGCCAGTGGCGAATTGTTCGATGAAGCATAAAACGTAATTTTCCCGAAAGACCACCTATCGCCACTCAGTGGACGTCCAGTTACGGTACTGGCGTGCAAATTCCAGCTTTCGTCGCCGATGAACAGCAGTCGACAGGGGTGCTTCAACCACGCGCCTGCTGCGGAGGCCCGTAAGTTGCGACGTTCGCTGAACGGCCGTTGAGGAGACACTGCGGAGGAGATACTGTATTTCGGTTTATCTGGCCTGTCAATTTCCCAACAGTTGCACGTCTCTTCCCCCGTACACATCTTCGCAGGCGTCTTTCACCCCTGTCAAATGGTTCAAATGGCTCTGAGCACTATGGGACTCAACTGCTGAAGTCATTAGTCCCCTAGAACTTAGAACTAGTTAAACCTAACTAACCTAAGGACATCACAAATATCCATGCCCGAGGCAGGATTCGAACCTGCGACCGTAGCGGTCTTGCGGTTCCAGACTGCAGCGCCTTTAACCGCACGGCCACTTCGGCCGGCTCACCCCTGTCGTCTATGACCCATGGTGCATCACAGTCGCCTCGGCGCCGTTTTTACATAGATCCACTTTGCCATGCACTGTACACTTTAACCATAGCGGCAAGCGATCAGTTTACAAACTTAGCCGTTTCGGTAATGCTTCCGCCCTTGTGCCGAAAGCTAATGAGCATGCCCTTTAGAAGTCAAATAAATCGCTCCGTTACCACATTACGACAACGACAGTACTGATACCCTCGTCCGCACGACACACTTTACATATCGTCCACTGCTAATGCTGCCACTTGCTGTTTGTCAGTCGTTACCGAGCGTTGACGTCGAGCATAGGCGGTGATCGCATTAATACGAATGGGCCCTGCATATACGAAGCCAGAAACTAAATTAAATTCCGCCCGAACAGTCCATGAAGGCCCAACGGTACCGACCAACCGCCGTGTTATCCTCAGACCACAAGCGTCACTGGATGCAGATATGGAGGGGCATGTGGTCAGCACACCGCTCTCCCGGCCGTATGTCAGTTTACGAGACCGGACCCGCTACTTCTCAGTCAAGTAGCTCCTCAGTTTGCCTCACAAGGGCTGAGTGCACCCCGTTTGCCAACAGCGCTCGACAGACCGGATGCTCACCCATCCAAGTGCTAGCCCAGCCCGACAGCACTTAGCTTCGGTGATCCGACGGGAACCGGTGTTACCACTGCGGCAAGGCCGTTGGCCATATACAGTACAAAGCCAGATATAATAAATTATTACAATAGATTGTACGAACTTCCAGCATGCTGGAGTAGCTTGGGTGAGCAACTTCTGTTAATCAGTAGAACGAGAAACCAGTCCAAAGTTGCAAATCTTACTTTTCATTCACTCGATGACTTATGGGTCTCGGCTCGAAACTAGTCATAGAGTGAGCAGAAAGTAAAATTTGCAACTTTGCACTGATTTTTCGTTCTATAATAGATTGTGACTAACATGGGTAATGCTGCTTATGAATGAGCACCGGCCATGCTTGATCGCACAGGAAAATTACACTCAACAGCATAGCAGTAGTGGTTCTGCAAACTTTACAACAGTCGCAGTAGTAGATATGCAAGACCGGGAAATTTCATATTGTCGACATATTTATTTAACGAGCAGCTATAAATGCAGAATATAATGAGGCAATTGTAATGTAGTAGTAATAAATCAAATAGCGAGGTATGTTGAGAAGGGCACACACTATGCCTAGAGTATTCCCTTCATGTAACTTATTGGTTGCGACGTCGTAAGTTAGAATCCTTTACACCTGGTTCCGAAGCCTCATTGAAATGTTTGAATCAAGACATTTCCGACCCTGGTCTGTAAATGTTTTTATTTATGCTTGCTGTTAGGACCGTTTGGTAACTGGGAACGACCTAAAGGCCGAAACTGGATAGATGCATGGAATAAACAGACACATTTACAGAACACAAAAGTTTATTTAGTTATATTCCACAATGTCCTGCTGCTAGCCCCTCATTATTTCTAACGTTGAAAGGATCTTCAATTTAAAACTAATCAAGTAACGGGATACGATCTTTATTTCACTGGGAATATATGCGACAAGGGTCTTAAGCACACGCATAAAGTGTTTTCATCTGTATTTGAGAATATCTGTAAACATGTAATATTATGGCTCCAAAAACAATTCCCGAGAGGTCCCACCGTGCATGCAAATGATTTGTCACGGGGCTTCCCATTGTTTTGAGTGGGACGTCTGATTGTCAGTACTTCACTTGGAGTAACAACGAACTCACGTCCGTACTGCAATATCCCTATTGTTGTAGAGCTTACTGTGTTCACTGTGCTAAAAATATTCGACATGGCCGTCAGTTTCACAGAGAGAACATGTTGGTCGCAAGGATGAGTGAACGACAGGGAGCAGGACTAGGCAGCAGCTGCTCAAAGCGCGCATTTCAAGAGTCTCTGGAATGTCGTCCACGCACTTGCTGAGTCTGTACTGCGTCTGGATGCGACTCGTCTTACACCTATCTTGTTCAATATGAAGTGTGCACCGCATGCCTTTTGTATTTCCAGTGTTATCGAACACGATGCATTTCTAAAAGTCGAACATAAAAACTGTTATTACATTAACTATTACAAATCCAGACATGCTTTCCAATCAATGTTTCTTACATTCTTTGCAAATATTCTGTGCTTATGGAAAAAAATATAGCGGTTCTGAGCACTATGGGACTCAATTTCTGAAGTCATTAGTCCCCTAGACTTAGAACTACTTAAACCTAACTAACCTAAGGACATCACACACATCCATGCCCGAGGGAGGATTCGAACCTGCGACGGTAGCGGTCTCGCGGTTCCAGACTGCAGCGCCTAGAACCGCACGGCCACTTCGGCCGGCCAAAAAGACTTATCATTGTATCGGTTCCTACCTGCACAGGATACTGTTGGCGAGTGATAGGGTGATAGTTGCAGAAGTTGTATGTGACCTGAAACAAAAATCGAAATTAGAATTGGTGTAAACATTCAGAACACAAAATATTCCCTTATTGAATACAAACAAAATATCTACATGACAAGGAAAACGAATTTTAAGCCCGCAGGTATATATATTTCTAAGATCACAAGGTATTTTTGGCAGACACGAATTGGAGGTTACACAAGTAATTTAATTACACAGCGTGTCATTAGTAAATAGAGCACTTACAAAGAGTATTTAGGTCACTCGGCAAATGAATGTCTTGTGATACAAAGTCGATTTTAACAACAGTTCAGGAAAGCAGCCTACCATTTTGCTCGTATTGTCAGATTATTCCGTTGCTGCTTAGCAGAGAATTTACTTATTCAAACATAGATGCTCACTCAACTGCTACTTATCATTTGAAAAAAAAAATCTATTTCAATAAAATCACTCTCGGCATTAGGCCGCGTCATTTTGGAACTAAAATCACTATCGAAACAGACGCTTCAACCATCTGTGCAGCGGTCGTCTCCAGGGCGACGGAACTGCTGGTTTCTGGGGACGGTGTTCGCGACACACAGTCGTGTCTCGGCTGGCACGTGAGAAACTAAGTGTCTTTGCTGAAGGTCATTGGAGCACGGCTAGGCTGCGAGCGACCCCTGTCCGACAGCGCTAGTTCTCGCCAGCTGTGTAGTGTAGCGGCCACACGAGACCCTGTTCCAGCAGAATTAACAGCGGGCCAACAGCCGCCGTGTGGCTTCGACGTCCTGCTGTAGGAGCGTACAATCTGCCGATCTCCAAACGCCAGCCAGTCACTTTCTAGAGTAGCAGAGGCATCTGTTTTCGTTACAGCCTTCACTCCACTGGCACCTAGACTTTGAACTCCCCAATGACATTCAGGAAAGTGACGTATGTTCTGCCCCGTATTTCAGGTAACGTTCAACCGACTTTGATTAGAATTTTAAAATTTTATGAACTGTCCAATATTTTTTCCAAGATTTTAAGGAGGTGATTTTATTGCGTCAACACGGTGACTGGCTCACCAATATTTTACGTAAGAGATCAGCCAGTGACATTTTCCTGTGTCCAAATTTTAGCATCTTTGTCGTTTCACTTGTGTTTTAGTCTCCTGTATAGCGTCTTTTGTTCTTGCCCGTTGTCTTAGCATGTATGATAACTTTTTAGTAATTTTATTCACACTTGTTTCTGTTAATGTGTGTAAGGTCGCTGATAACCTCTGCGTTGAGTGCCTATAAGCACCAACCACACACACACACACACACACACACACACACACACACACACACACACACAAGCACACACACTGACGTATGTTGTCACGCTACAACCGAAACAGGACGATATATAGGAAAGACCATCCCCAGAAACGAGCAGTTTACTCGCCTTGATGAGGACAGCTGCAAAGCTGTACATGGTGATGTGTCAGCGCATCTGTTCAGATTGCCACTTGTCTGCGTCTCTTATGAATTCGCAGATGTCGTCGTGTGTGAAATTTGTTTGTCGGGTCCGCGATTGTACAGTGCAGTGTTGAAATACATGATCAAGTGTTTGTGGTCCCCTACAGCTACATTTTATTCACTGACCGAGGTGCATTAGACGATGGTGCATTGGGCAGGGGCGGCGTCCTATTAAAACGTGCTTCATGCCTCGTCTGGGGTTTACGTGGCGCTTTCAACGGCTCCCAATTGCCGGGAGAAAAGGAATAAACTCTGAGGCCTTTAACATTGGTTGCACACTCACGCTGCCACGCATTCACCCATCATTGTTTCAGCTGGCGCCTGTCTCTTAAATCTTCCCCCTAATTTCCATTACTTTGAATTGTCTGCCCCTCTGCAGCTATTGGGTCGCAGCTCGCTGACGAATTGTTATGTCATCTGTTATATCAAGTAATTTGGTAAACATTTTGGGAGAACAGCGATCAGAAAAATATTTTAGATTACGTAAGTCACATTTATTGGTGACCAGTGTCTGTCCAAAGGCGGACCATCTTCAGACCGTACTCCAAAGGCGATGTGTGGAGACGGGTCCAAGAAGTCTCGGGATGCTGTTGACAACAGTTGCGTCAGGAATACGTCTTGTCTACTCAGAACCACATGTCAGAGTACTGTGGTTCTTAGTAGACAAGACATGTTGCTGACGCAACTAATTAGATCTGTAGATGATCCTGAGTGATCCAGAGGCGTAATTTAATTAAAAATGTGCAATTGAGACTGGACGATAAATGAGAATTAACTTACATATCAATAGAGTTACAGTTTCTGAGAAGACGAATATAGCGGGTATAGGGTAAATGAATGAGAAGCGACGTCGCTACAGAAAAGACCCGTCTGCAGGAAATCGATATTCGAGGAAAACTATGTGACCCTGCGCAAGTGTCACGATAGTGCGTTATAAGATAGATTGGGGAGCGAAGCGTGAGGACACACACTCTCACACACAGTTAATATTTCCTCCACGCGAGTCGACGTGGCTAGTACCAGTACGAAGTACCCTCCCGCATGCACTGTGCAGTGACTGACGCAGGATACATGACGGTGTGGAACTGGCCAGTGGCCAGAGCTGTGTATCATTTTGCCCAGCCGCTGACATGCGGCTGTCGGAGACAGCAGAAGGTTCCGTCGAAGCAGTGTGCTGGCAGGTGGAGAGAGGAGGCGGTCTTTGTTTATACCGCAGGGAGCGGCCGCCCAAGGCAGTCCGGTCTTCCGTAATTGTGCCGCGGCCAGCGTGGGCGGCTCCCGCCGGTTACGCAGCTGGGCGGCGCTTTCAGCGGCTGCCTGTCGTCTGGACACATCTGCGCCTCACGGAAGGCTTCCCTAACAGCAGCTGAAAAGCGCGTCGCATTCCGCGTGCGTCGGCGGGCGGGAAGTCTACCGAGCTTGACGCTGTCGAAGTGCACGTGGCCCTGATCCCCACGCCTGGACAGCTGCTCGCTGCCAGTTTACCTTTTGTTTTGATTTGTTGTCCTTTGGCCTACAGGCGATACAGCCAGCAGTTTATCTTATAGGCGGTGCATCTGACGGTGAGAGATTTGAGTGAAGTCATACATAGACTTTCAGAAGAGTATCATCCGAAGACGATAACTATTGCAGTAGGTCTAGAAATTAGTGTATTTCTGTGGTAAATAAAATTGCGTACGGTACCATTAATGAGGAAAATTATCTTTCTGAAATGGTACATGACAACGATCTGTACGAGAAGAATATGGGAAACAGATTAAAAATTGGCCCTCAGTAGTTCCCACTGGAAAGACATTTACGTGAAAATGGCTACGCATCGAAAACTGAGCAGCAGTGGTGAATGCAGATTAAAAGGATCTTTTAATCCAACTAATGATAGCCAGTGGCACAGATTGTTATCATTTGTTTTCGCTGTGCACTATTGATGAGAATTAATTGCCGGCCGCTGTGGGCGAGCGGTTCGAGGCGCTTCAGTCCGGATCCGCGCTGCTGCTACGGTCGCGGGTTCGAATTCTGCCTCGGGCAGGGAGGTGTGTCATGTCCTTAGGTTAGTTAGGTTTAAGCAGATCTAGTTCTAGGGGACTGATGACCTCAGATAAGTTCAATAGTGCTTAGAGCCATCTGAACCATTTTCTTTTTTCATTTTTATTTATTTATTTATTTATTTTGAGAATTAATCAGAAAGGACAGTACGTCGTCAGCGAGATTTAGAAGTAACTCCTTCTAACGCAGATAATGTTTTGTGAACTAACGCAACTCTGGGTCATGAAAAATGACTGCGTAGTAAGACTGTGGCTTCGTACACCAGCTAAGGGCCCGCCCACTGGTTAGGCCACGCGCGGCGGCAGTTAACAGCCCTTGCCATCCCCACGCGTCCTGCGCGATTTCCCCGCTGCACAGCGACTTGCTGGGACATTCTCCTCACGCACAGGATGTAAGCCGAGATGTAGAACTGGTACAGCAAGCTGCGGGCGCAGCGAAATGTCAGCAGCCGCACGCCGCGAGATTCTGCAGCGCCGTCACGTAGCTTCCACAAGCGTAACCTCCTGCCATGAATTTGTAGTGTGCGCGCCTTCAGCGAATCTCGAGGGGGATGAGAGGGGCGGCGAGCTGACGGTATGTAGCAAGTGTAGAAGACAGTTTTTTGATTCACAGTAGCTGAGAATGTTCTTCCCACAATCACACCGCATTTACTGCGATTACTCGAAGTTACACTGCCGCGAGCGGTAATTTCATGCGGCAGACGATCCAGCAGATACGTTCACGAGAAACTATCCTGTAGCCAAAAAAAATCTCGCTGCCCAGAGTCAGGCCGGCCGCTGTGGCCGAGCGATTCGAGGCGTTTCAGCCCGGAACCACGTTATTGCTACGGTCGCAGGTTCGAATCCAGCCTCGGGCATGGAAGTGTGTGATGTCCTTAGGTTAGTTAGGTTTAAGTAGTTCTAAGTCTATGGGACTGATGACCTCAGATGTTAAGTTCCATAGTGCTTAGAGCCATTTGCACCATGTTTTTGTCCAGAGTCAACGGTTTACACTATGTTAAAATGTGATACTTCTACATAAAACGCTGACACAAGAATCTATGTTTGGAGAGCATTTTCTTTAAGTTTGTTAAATACAAATATTTCTCGACACATTAAGAACCCAAGAATGTGCTTTACTACAAGCTTGGCGTGCAACATAACATTCCCTATGTTCACGTAGGACGTAGATGGAGATGAAATGGGAGACATGATACTGTTTGAAGAGTTTGAAAGAGCACCGAAAGACCTAAGTCGAAACACGGCCCCGGGAGTAGACATTCCATTAGAACTACTGCCTCCGGAGAGCCAGCCATGACAAAACTCTACTATCTGGTGAGCAAGATGTATGATACAAGCGAAATACCCTCAAACTTCAAGAAGAATATAATATTTCCAATCCCAAAGAAAGCAGATGTTGGCAGGTGTGAAAATTACCAAATTATCAGTTTAATACGTCACGGCCGCAAAATACTAACACGAATTCTTTACAGACGAATGGAAAAGCTGGTAGAAGCCGACCTCGGGCAAGACAAGTTTGGATTCCGTAGAAATGTTGGAACACGTGAGGCAATACTGACCCTACGACTTATCTTAGAAGATAAATTAAAGAAAGTCAAACCTACGTTTCTAGCATTTGTAGACTTAAAGAAAGCTTTAGACAATGTTGACTGGAATACTCTCTTTCAAATTCTGAAGCTGGCAGGGGTAAAATACAGGGGCGAAAGGCTATTTACAATTTGTACATAAACCAGATTGCAGTTACAAAAGTCGAAGGGCGTGAAGCAGTGACTGAAAAGGCAGTGAGACGGGTTTGTAGCCTGTCCCCGGTGTTCTTCATCTGTATACTGCGCAGGCAGTAAAGAAAACAAAAGAAAAATTTGGAGTAGGAATTAAAATACATGGAGAAGAAATAAAAACCTTGAGGATTGCGGACGACATTGTGATTGCGTCAGAGACAGCAAAGGACCTGGAACGGAACGGAATGGGCAGTGTCTTGAAAGGAGGATATAAGATGAACATCAACAAAATCAAAACGAGGATAATGGAATGTAGTCGAATTAAATCAGGTGATGCTGAGGGAATTAGGTTAGGAAAGAGACACTTAAATTAGTAAAAAAAAAATGGTTCAAATGGCTCTGAGCACTATGGGACTTAACATCTGAGGTCATCAGTCCCATAGAACTTAGAATTACTTAAACCTAACTAACCTAAGGACAACACACACATCCATGCCCGAGGCAGGATTCGAACCTGCGACCGTAGCGGTCGCGCGGTTGCAGACTGAAGCGCCTAGAACCGCTCGGCCATTGCGGCCGACTAAATTAGTAAATGAGTTTTGTTATTTGGGGAACAAAATAACTGATGATGGTCGAAGTAGAGAGGATATGAAATGTAGACTAGCTATGGCAAAAGTATTTGTATGGAGTGAGTGTAGCCC
The DNA here is from genome assembly GCF_021461395.2 of Schistocerca americana. NCBI lineage: Eukaryota > Metazoa > Arthropoda > Insecta > Orthoptera > Acrididae > Schistocerca > Schistocerca americana. Next base: position 288,247,060 of record NC_060120.1, on the reverse strand, counting down.
TGTATGGACGGGAAACATGAACGATAATTAGTTTAGACAAGAAGGGAATAGAAGCTTTCAAAATGTGGTGCTACAGAAGAATGCTGAAGATTAGATAGGTAGCTCATGTAACTAATGAGGAGGTACTGAATAGAATTGGGGAGAAGAGGAATTTGTGGCACAACTTGATAGAAGAAGGGACTGGTTGGTACGATACGTTCTGAAGCATCAAGGGATCACCAATTTAGTATTGGAGAGCAACGTGGATGGTAAAAATCATAGAGGGGGACCAAGCGATGAATACACTAAGCAGATTCAGAAGTATGTAGGCTGCAGTAGGTAGTTGCAGATGAACAAGCTTGCACAGGATAGAGTACCATCGAGAGCTGGATCAAACCAGTCTCTGGACTGAAGACCACAACAACAACATATTCACTCCTAAAACGTAACATTTTGTATGGATCCTCATACCGATGAATCTCGCAGGGACCCATAATGAATATTGGACTGTGCACAGGAACGTATGCTGTTGTGACAGATTAAAACTGCGTGCCGGACCGAGATTCGTGACCGGAACTTGCAATCCGCTGCCTCTTTCCAGTTGATCTGTACAGACGAGACTGAAACAATTATATTCCTGGCAGAATGATTAAAATTATGTTTCATAGATGACTGGGGCTTTGTATCTCATGCAGCGCATTTAGACTGAATTATCTTCGCATGCACGGGCAATATTGTACGTTATAAGGAAGTATTCGGTATAGCTAATCAGGAAACATGCGAAACACTTTGGCTGAAAAACATGCCAGCTTTTATCCATCATTAGTCAGTTTAATGCAGATTCATAAATAGGCCATGTTGGAAACATACCGTTGAAGAAGAGGACTGATTTAGGCGTGCGACTTGGGTACAGTATGTCTCAAATAGTTTTTAAGTTTTCTCCGCAATCCTTGTCCATTTGAAGCTTGTGCTCCTCCGCTAACGAACTCGATCTCGACGGGGCATTAGATATTAACCTTCCTTCGGGGCCTGCGTCGACCACTCGTAAAGAAAATTTAATAAGATTTCGAGGAACAATGCCAGAAAGAAACATATTATATACTCTGATAAGCCAAAACGTTCTGACCACTGATTACGCAGAGTCTGTGAATGGGTATCTCGAAAACGGCGAAGCTGGTCGAATTTTCGCGTGCTACTGTCGTGAGCATCTAGGGAAAGAGGTGGAAGGCCTCTGAAAGTACCACTAGGCGCTGATTGGTTGGACGTTCTTCACAGAACGTGGGGTTTGGAGGCTTGTGTGCTCTGTAAAGTAGGATAGATGGTGATCTGTGGCATCTCTGCCGAAAGAGCACAGTGCTGGTGTGCGCACAAGCTTTTCAGGGCACACCGTTCATCGTACGTTGTTGAACAAGGAGCTCCGCAGCAGAGCACCCCTATGTGTTCACATGTTGGTACAATTACATCGTCAGTTACGATTGCAGTGGGCACGGGATCACCGGGATTCGACCGTCGATCAATGGAAACGCGTCGGCTCTTCGGGTGAAGCACGTGTGTGTTACACTAGGTCGATAGTCGGCTCCATAAACTCCGTCATCGAGGTGAACACCGGTTTGAAACATGCACGCCGCAGGCACAGACTGGTGGGATCCGTATTATGCTAAGGGAGAGATTCCCTGCACCGGCCGGAGTGGCCGAGCGGTTCTAAGCGCTTCAGTCTGGAACCGCGCGACCGCTACGGTCGCAGGTTCGAATCCTGCCTCGGGCATGAATGTGTGTGATGTTCTTAGGTTAGTTAGGTTTAAGTAGTTCTAAGTTCTAGGGGACTGATGACCTCAGATGTTAAGTCCCATTGTGCTCAGAGCCATTTAAACCTACTAACAAACTTTCTGATTCCTGGTACGCAGAATCAATTATGTATTTCGTTCCAAAGACGGACAAACAAGCTATTAAGTAGGTGGTCATAATGTTTTGACTCATGAATGTACAACAATTTTGACGTGCTTTTACAAGAATTATTCTGAAGAACATGACGATCACTTTTGTTACCTTTAAACAAGTAAATAATCTAATAAAATTATACGAGACATTTGTCATGTGGTGTTACAGATACACAGCCATTTCAAGTGGATTTTTCTTCCCTCAGAGTTTTCCTTTTTTTATTTTTATTTTTTCACGTTTCATTCCTCCTCCTCTTAGGGACAGAGGTGGGCCTCTTTTGGGCGTCCTGAGCTATTAGTTACAGGGTAAGAGTGGTTTATTCTATGATGCATCTTCATTATTTCTAAATGTTATGCCAGGGATTTGGAGGGGGTGGGGGGAGCGTGTTATCGGGGACAGTTCTGGTAAACTATGGAGAATAAAAGGGGGAGGAGGTGTGTGTGGGCAGGCAGAGTTCCTAACATGGGTATTCGCCAAGTAATGTAGTCTTTGACCACAAGGCCCGACAGGACGGTTGCAGGGCAGCAGGCAGTGTGCGTGTGTTGTAATGACACGACACCCATTGCGAAACGGACCGTCGCGTGCCTCTTGAGACGGCGGTCCGCGAGGTCGCCACGTGGGCGGTCCAAATGAACGCATCCAGGCCGTACACCCGGCCAGTGGGAGGGCTGGAGGGAGGCATCCTGTCATTAGCCCGACGCTCTAGACTCCCCATTGTCTAGACGGCGACTTGCGTCTTGGATTGTACACGGCACTGAGCCTCGCATCGGGACGAGATGCTCGTCAGGATGGACAACACAGGGAAGGGCAGGCGGTAATGGTGAGGTAGCGACTGCTAGTAGAGACGCTGTACTCTCGTGTCGAGGAGGGACGGCTATAAGCGATGATCATTTACGTTCCGCGTCGTTTCCTCAGATTACTTGCGTGATGGTTCCCTTAAATAAACCGCGACCGATTGCTGTCGAGATCTTTCCCCAAATCCGCGTATTCAACGAAGTAAAAATGACGGTTTGTATATGTCTGTACGCGCCACATCTCTCAGAACTTGTTTAATTTATCCTTGTGCGAGATGTTTCACCTCTACTTCAAAACAAAAGACATAGGTGGCATAGGTTTGTAGTTCCTTTGTGGCTTGTTTATCAGCCTCCTAGCCTTGCGGTACGAAATGTGCTCTAAAATTATCTCTAACTGCATACAGAAAACATTGGGTTTTTTATCAAACAAAACAAAGAGTTTGCTTTAAAAATGAATACAGCCTAGCAGACGACTCGCAAGTGGAAAACGATCTTATAGAACAAAAGAGTTCTGGGATTTATACTCTTCGAAGAAGTTATTGGCGCAGCATCAACAAAACCTGTATCGGCAGCCCTTCAAAAACGCGGCATCCTATGTTAGAATCTGAACAATATATACATGCGAATAGTGAAAATTAGAAAATTAAGTTACACGCACAGCTGCCATTTCTCAGTTTATTGTGGAACTACCAACAACTAGCGTGAATACAATACATCACGTACCGTGTTTTAAATTCGGTAACTCAGTTGCTCGCCGATTGTCCCTATCTGTTGTTACACCCCAAGTCTCATATAAAGAACAGGAGGACTTCCATGACAGTTGAAAACAACGACTTGATAGAAAGCTGGAAATAAACTGAGGGCAATGCTTCCATTAGACTTCATCAGGAGAAAGAGAAGTTTAGAACAAAGAGGAGTTAGGCATAGTGATTCCGTAACGTCACAACCATTGTCAACGGGCATGTAAGAAGAGTACAGATCCCCCCCCCCCCCAAAAAAAAAAGGGTTCAAATGGCTCTGTGCGCTATGGGACTTAACATCTGAGGTCATCAGTCCCCTAGACTTAGAACTACTTAAACCTAACAAACCTAAGGACATCACACACATCCATGCCCGAGGCAGGATTCGAATCTGCGACCGCGGTAGCAGCGCGTTCCGGACTGAAGCCCCTAGAACCGCTCGGCCACAACGACCGGCACAAATCCCAAAACTGTGAAACTAAGAACAAGTTCATGTTGATGGAGCGTACTATAAGCCACCTTCGTCTTGCAGATGACACAGTACAGTCCGCCTCTAGTACTGGGGCACTTCAACAACGCATGGAACGATTTGATAGAGTAAATTCTAAGGCTGGTCTGATTATCGATTATAATAAGACCAAACTATTGTAGAATGCTGATTCAGGTCATCCAACAAATCGAAAACAACACATTACAAAGTAACAGTGAAGTTATACAACCAGTCGAAGATTTTTATTTAGGACAATCTACTTACATACTTCACAAGTAACCACAAGTTGCAAGGAAAACGCTGGAGCGACGGAAAAACGACCGTCTATATGCCACCATACGAGCACTACTTTCTCTTACTTTGTCCTCGCGGCCCTTATGTGAAATGTACGGTGGCGGCAGTAGAATAGTTCTGCAGTCAGCCCCAGATGCTGTTTATGTAAACCTTCACTACATTGTTTCGCAGAAAGTACGCCGTCTTGCCTCTAGGGTTTCCCCTTTGAGTTCATGAAGCATCTCCGTAATACTACCGTATTGATCGAGCCTACCGGCCCAATTGCTTACAGATCTTGTTTTAACTGCAGCCTGGTGGGGGTGCCAAACACTCGGGCAGTACTCAAGAATGGACGGCACTAGTGTTCTATATGCAGTCTGGTTTATAGATGAGCTACACATCCGTAAAATTCTCCCCACAAAACCGAAGTCGACCGTTCGTCTTTCTTACTACCTTCCTTACTTGCTCATTTCACTTCACAGAGCTTTGCAAAGTTATGCCTAGATATTTAATCGACATAACTGTGTCAAGAAGCACACCACGAATATTGTATTCGAATTATTACGGTATATTGATAATTTTTACTTTTGGACCGTCTAACTACATGGATCAACTATAACTGAATGAAATACAATTTTAGTGCCATACGCGATTCGCCTTTATTATCTGCAAGGCATCTTCAGTGGCCTGGAATACGCACATATTTTTACTATTTACATTTTGGGGCAGTGTACCTATACGTTATAAACAGTTCTGGTTTTTTCTATGACGTATTTTAAATTCTACTCACAGGTTTCGTGAACGATTTTCTAAATGTCATGTTTCTGTTCCATTTTTGGTGCTGTTCCTCTTCTTATAATTGCCACTTGGGGTTTTTGTTTTCCACATTTCACAGCAACAGGAACTGAACACTTGTTTCGATGCAATGTTTTGGTTTGTGTTGCCGACTGTTGGATGTTATTGCCTAAGATCGAATGTTATTGCCAACTTTCCAGCGTAACTTTTGAGATATCTATGATCTGTTTGTGTGTGCACGTGCGTTTGTGTGTGTGTGTATGTGTGTGTGTGTGTGTGTGTGTGTGTGTGTGTGTGTGTGTGTGTGCGTGAGAGAGAGAGAGAGAGAGACACGTGGGAGGGGAGAGTTAATGCAGATTTGGAGTGAGAGAAAGAGAGAGATATAGCACATTTTATTTTTTTGAATGGAGACATTATTTTTAAGTTTTTTGGTACAAAGGGGAAAAATTGATCTGCATTGCTTGTCTCTAATACGAGTATTTGGCTTTTGCACTTTTGTTTTTCAGACGACAAATTGAAACATATAAATTTAAACAAATTGAAAAATAGTTAAGAGTACTAAATCCTGTTTCACTAAAGATTTTTACATGACACCAAAAAATAGAACAAACAAAATTTTATACACTAGTTTTCGTGGTGGTTGACGAATGGTGTTTGATATTCGTACTCTTTTTGTTGCCACACACGGGAAAGTACACGGAGCACTTATGAGCACAACAGAACTCGTTTTATGGATCAGAGGCTCTTCACTTCCACTTATCACTCTGACACAAACACTCCGGGACCCCTGATCTAGAGGCAGTCACGTTATCTGGCAGACCATGAGCTGCCGACAGCCTCCCTCCACTCACTAAACGACGACATTTTCGAGTACACTGCAGCGTCATCAACAAACAGTCGCAGACTGCTGCACACCCTGTTCGTCAGATGGTTTGTGGTTATGAAGACCTCGGCCGTAAACAACGTTAAGGGACAAGCTGCTTGTTCTGAGAAACAGCGGAGTAACGTTTTAATAACATCTCATAAATAATATATTTCAATTACATGCAGTGTGATTTTTTCCTATTCAAATAGGTCATTGTTTTCAAATATTCCTTGAGAAACGACATATTTTTAAGAAGAAAATTTTCGACAGAATTTACGATTTTGAAAATATGTCCACGGATACTTAACTTTGCTTACTTGTAAACGGAGTGCACTTAACATGAGCTACGACTGTTTACTGACTGGGCGAGTTAACAAAACATTGCTGTGAAACCTCTGAAAAGCACAAATTTAAAAAATCCGAATTGCTTCACTTTATGGTACAAAGATTTCCATTACGAACTTTTGCATTAATAAAGTATATCAATCTCAAAAATTAATTTTTTACTCGGCACAATATAAAATTACTTCAGCGCGTGAAAGCAATATTAAGGATGGCCCTTAACGTTTCTGCCATCACTCTGTGACGCAGATTCACGTAAACTACGGGAAGGGACACAACATTGTTTACTTGCTTAAATAAATATTCACATTTATATGATTACCAACAACTTTTGAAGAGTAGGAACATGTTCGTAATCTTTATATGACTCGTAGTTCTCCACGTCGTCCTCAGATTTGTACAAATCGTTCGTGAAAAGCAGTTTCCTGGCAGGAACACGGCGGGCGTTACTACAACTGGCAGCCATATTTCTGGTCCTTGGCACTGTTTACATGCACACTCCGTGCCAAAGTTGCCACTAGCGAGAATCCGAAAACATAGATACAGTTGTCATTTCCCGGTTTATCATGGAACTATCAACAAAAACATGAATGAAGCATATCGCGTAGCATGTTTTAAACGCAGTAACTGTTTTTCTCGTCGAGTCTCCCTTGCCATATTTTACATCAGAGACTTTCATATAAAGAAGAAGGGCGGTCCTATCGCAGGTGAAGAGAACGACTGGATGGACTGGTGGGGGGGGGGGGGGGGGGGGGAAGGTCAAGCAGGAATTTAAAATGGGGTTTTCTGAACTAAGCTTGGTGTGTGTGTTACAGAGTGTGTTACCGGTTCTGACTTTCGGCACAGAGACGATCTTTTAATGCGAAATGCATTCTGTAACTGAACGTACCTCAGCGAGAAATGAAGAGATGTATTTTTAGAAAGTACTAAAAAAGACAAGAAAAAATGGATCAGTGAACAGACTGGAGAGGAAGGCGTGTTTACGACTGCAAGGAAAATTAAATAGAAGTGGCTAGCACATGACGCAAGGACGCTGGATTGTTGATGGAGCATCGAAGTCCTTTACTATTGTCGAAGAGATATGAAAAGACCGATACCACGACCAATGGAAGATGCGTAGATACATTGGTAAACATGCACGGGCGACAGGGACATGTGTAGCTGAAGTCCGCAGTGACTGATGATGAGCGTGTTCCAACGCTCGAGCATGCAATGTACACAATAGAGATTTCGTGTTTGTAGTCTCGTGTCAACGTCTTAAGTCGCCTACGGCATGTCTTCTGTGGCGTATTTTCTCTTTAGTGTTACTTGCTGTAAGATTTGAAGACACGTGTGTTAAAAGAAACAACTAGAGGCTAAATGTGTGTGCTTTGTACGGTACGTAATAGAAGATCTGCACACATCACATACCACTTCGTCCGACTTTAACGACGTTCGCAACTAGGATGGTTGACTGGGGTGCTGCAGGCACGCGCGCCAGCGTCTGTGGACGTTCTGTACGAAAGCACGCGTCGCAGATACACCTTCACAGCAGGTTCGCCACGTTGAGAGACAGGCCAGAGCTCATTGTGTCCGCTGCGTGCGTACCGTGAACGGGGAGGTTTGAAAGTGATTCGACGTTCAAATTTATTTTAAATTCAAACGCTACGTTTCCGGACATGAATCCCTTATCAAAACTATCTGTTAAGTGCCTTCCACAAGTCCAAGAAGCTTCTAATATGAGTTATGAAACAAGCTGTATGTTATGAAATTAGATTTTTTTTTATTTTTTCATCCATAAGAAACGGTTATTATTAGTTTTATGGCATGTACTACATTATTTAGGATGTTCTCACTGTGGATCAATGGAACGGAAAAATATCTACTCTAACGTACATCACAAAAATCTTGTATTTAGTGATTTTAATAAAATTACAACTCACTGATGATGGCACAAATGTACTGAAGCGTATTCTGCCGAGAAAACTATTTTTTTTATCAAAACAGGCGAAATACAGTCGTATTATTTGACATCGGCTTGTTTGCACAAATGGACTCTAGTCCGATAGAAGGGCAAATTTCCACGAGGCACGATGACGAATGTACTCTGACTGGGTAAAGGCGCTTTAAAGGTGTGACTTGATCAGTGATTTCGATGACGCGTGCAGCGCAAAATGTGTAGAAAAAGTGTAACGAGTCGGACTGGCCACTGTACCGGGAAACCATTCCTACTGTCCGCAGCGCCTGAAGACCCGGTGTGACTCAGCGGCGCGGCGGCCTTTTACGGCGGCGCTGGCGGCATTGCCTGTGGCCGTTCGCCGCTGTTCCGCGGAATCACTCGGCTCCACCCAGGCCGGAACTGGGCCGGCTTTTCACACACCACACACACACATACACACACGTCACCGCCTGGAATGCGCGCAGCATCAGTACGGACCACAGACGGCCACGATCCACGCGGTGGCGTGCCGTAGCTGCACTTCGCATCGCAGGTATCGAGCACTGCTTCAAGCAACCTCCATAACGGGTCTTCCGCCTTCCGTAACAACGTACAGGCGAGGGGTGGGGGAGGGGGTTACTAAAATATCGAAAGACAAAATACGAACACATTTCCATGCCTAATGCGGTACAGAAAAACCGGGCATTCCAAATAATTTCCACTCGCCCCGGAATGGATAAATATAGGCCCCGTTTGGTTTTCAGTGTAATCTTTCTGTAAAATAGTGACAATTTCAGTTAATGGTGATAGACGTGGACAGCTATCACGCATCCTTCTCTCCAAATTACTATCACGCATCCTTCTCTCCAAATTACAGGGTGATTATAATTAAAGTTAAACTTTCAAACCGCTGTAGAAGTAACACCACTGGTCAGAATGACGTCAAATTGCAACGGAATATTATTGGAGAAGGGGGAAAGCGTACGGCAGGAGAAAAAAATAGTGTGACCAACATATGGCGCTGTATGTGCCAGAATACGTAAATGTAAACACCTGTCATGCGCACGACCCATCAAAGTTTGGTATAAATAAGCCGGGTAAACGACTTTTCCTTCTTTCGCGTCTACGACGTTCACCATGACTATCTCTATGCAAGATAGCGCTTTGCTTGTAAAGCTGTATTAGTACCAGAATGATAACTGTGCACACGTCGCTCTGCAGAAGTTGCGGACACTGAAGGATTTGAAAAAAGGCGTTGGTCCCACGACTGCCGAGGATCTGGAGAAAACGATTCGGAAATTCGAAAAGACGTGTTCTTTTGGTGTGCAACCTGGTAGAGAGAGGAAACGAATTGATTCGACGTCAGTGGAAGCAGTGACCACAGCAATGCAATGCAGGAGAAGACAAGTGGTGGTGTGCAAACGTGTACAACACGGAGAATTGCCCGAACATTGGACATACGCGTGAGCACGGTGCGTAAAATCCTGCGAAACACCTTCTTTGCTATCCATTCTAAATTACCCACGTGCACGAGTTGCTTCCTGTTGACCTGCCAACAAGAGAGACCTTTGCTTTAGAATTTCTTGCTCGCAAGGAAGTGGACAGTGATTGGCCGAGGAAGATTTTGTGGACAGACGAAGCCCACTTCCGTCTGACAGGATATGTCAATACACAGAGTTGTCGAATATGACCAACGGAAAATCCACACGCAAATCAACCAGTACTACTTCACCTTGAAAACGTCACTGTGTGGTGAGGGTTTACGGCATCATTTATCATAGGGCCACATTTTTTTCGAAGGAACAGGTGTCTCCGCTCCTGTTACCTGTACCACCACTGGTAAGCGCTATGAGTGTCTTTAGCGCAACCATTTCATTCCAGGCCTAGCGGTTCTAGGCGCTTCAGTCCGGAACCGCGCTGCTGCTACGGTCGCAGGTTCGAATCCTGCCTCGGGCATGGATGTATTTGATGTCCTTAGGTTTAAGCAGTTCTAAGTCTAGGGGACTGATGACCTCAGATGTTAAGTCCCATAGTGCTCAAAGCCATGTCATTCCAGCACTCCAACAGCGTGGACGTGTGGATGGAATCATTTTTATGCAAGTTTGCGCGCCTCCGCACATTGAAAATCCAGTTAAACAGATGCTGAAGCGCCATTTCGGAAATGCTAGAATTATTAGCCGCCATTTCCCTACAGTATGGACGTACCGATCACCTGATATTAATCCGTGCGACTTCTGGCTGTGGGGCTATCTGAAAGATGAAAATTCCTGGCAGATTAAAACTGTGTGCCGGACCGAGACTCTTTGCCTTTGGCGGGCAAGTGCACTACCAACTGAGCTACCCAAGCACGACTCACGACCCGTCCTCACAGCTTTACTTCTGCCAGTATCTCGTCTCCTATCTTCCAAACTTTACAGAAGCTCTCCTGCGAACCTGGTAGAGCACTTGCCCGCCCAAAGCAAAGGTCCCGAGTTCGAGTCTCGGTCCGGCACACAGTTTTAATCTGCCATGAAGTTTCATATCAGCGCGCACTCCGCTGCAGAGTGGAAATCTCATTCTGGAAATATCTGAAAGGTGTTGTGTTCAGTGTTCCGATTGCAAACTTAGCTGCATTGAAGGCACGCATTGCGCAACACATTCTGAACGTGACCCCGGAAACACTTCGATCTGTTGTGGAACATGCTGTTTCTCGATTTCAACTTGTTGCAGAAAACGGTGGACAGCATATTGAACACGTTTTACGCCAGTCACAAGGGAATTAATAATCCTATTTGATTTTGATTGATGCTTTTTATGCGGTTTTTGGTCTCAGGACAATTAAAAACCGATGTGATTGATGCTTTTTATGCGGTTTTTGACCTCAGGACAATCAAAAACCGGTTTTTCCCATCCAATGTGATATGACCTTGCCGTCGTGGATGGGCTTACGTAACTAACGGTATCAGACCTGTACACCCATGCACACTGAGTAGTACGGTTTGTTTATCGTCAAGCGTATACCTTAGACATCATTGTCGACCACTATTAAATTATGAGGCGTACAGTGCCAACTATTGCTACATTTTGTAACTATTTATTTTTCTTCTGCCATACGTTTTCCCCCTTCTCCGATAATATTGCGTTGCAATTTGATGTCATTCTGAGCAGTGGTGTTATTTCTACAGCGGTTTGAAAGTTTAACTTTAATTATAATCACCCTGTAGACCACAAAGGTCATAGTGCTCTGAGCACTATGGGACTTAACAGCTGAGGTCATCAGTCCCCTAGCATTTACACTACTGGCCATTAAAATTGCTACACCAAGAAGAAATGCAGATGATAAACGGGTATTCATTGGACAAAAACATTATACTAGAACTGACATGTGATTCCATTTTCACGCAATTTAGGTGCATAGATCCTGAGAAATCAGTACCCAGAACAACCACCTATGGCCGTAATAACGGCCTTGATACGCCTGGGCATTGCGTCAAACAGAGCTTGGATGGCGTGTACAGGTACAGGTGCCCCTGTAGCTTCAACACGATACCACAGTTCATCAAGAGTAGTGGCTGGCGTATTGTGACGAGCCAGTTGCTCGCCCACCATTGACCAGACGTTCTCAGTTGGTGAGAGATCTGGAGAATGTGCTGGCGAGGACAGCAGTCGAACATTTTCGGTATCCAGAAGGGCCCGTACAGGACCTGCAACATACGGTCGTGCATTATCTTGCTGAAATGTAGAGTTACGCAGGGATCGAATGAAGGGTAGAGCCACGGGTCGTAACACATCTGAAATGTAACGTCCACTGTTCAAAGTGCCGTCAATGCGAACATGAGGTGACAGAGATGTGTAACCAAAGGCACCCCATCCCATCACGCCGGGTGATATGCCAGTATGGCGATGACGAATACACGCTTCCAATGTGCGTTCACTGCGATGTCGCCAAACACGGATGCGACCATCATGATGCTGTAAACAGAACCTTGATTCATCCGAAAAAATGACGTTTTGCCATTCGTGCACCCAGGTTCGTCGTTGAGTACACCATCGCAGGCGCTCCTGTCTGCGATGCAGCGTCAAGGGTAGCCGCAGCCATGGTCTCCGAGCTGATAGTCCATGCTGCTGCAAACGTCGTCGAACTGTTCGTGCAGGTGGCTGTTGTCTTGCAAACGTCTCCATCTGTTGACTCAGAGATCGAGACGCGGCTGCACGATCCGTTACAGCCATGCAGATAAGGTGCCTGTCATCTCTACTGGTAGTGATATGAGGCCGTTGGGACCCAGCATGGCGTTCCGTATTACCTTCCTGAACCCACCGATTCCATATTCTGCTAACAGTCACTGGATATCGACCAACGCGAGCAGCAATGTCGCGATACGATGAACCTCAATTGCGATAGGCTACAATCCGACCTTTATCAAAGTCGGAAACGTCATGGTACGCATGTCTCCTCCTCACACGAGGCAACACAACAACGTTTCACCAGGCAACGCCGGTCAACGTCTGTGTGTGTATGAGAAATCGGTTGGAATCTTTCCTCATGTCAGCACGTTGTAGGTGTCCCCACCGGCGCCAACCTTGTGTGAATGTTCTGAAAAGCTAATCGTTTGCACATCACAGCATCTTCTTCCTGACGGTTAAATTTCGCGTCTGTAGCACGTCATCTTCGTGGTGTAGCAATTTTAATGGCCAGTAGTGTATTAAACTTCGGAGAGTATAAGTTCCATATTACTTCTTTCCACGAATTCTCACGAAATGACCACGATGTAAAAATCGGAAAATTAGAGTGTATTCGGTTGTTTGCCGAAAGTTGTCGATCCCGTTCACCATTTCCGAACGGATGAGGCAATAGAGGAAATGACCGTGATATCGAAACCACCCTACGCCACCATAAGGTGGCCTGTATAATATGTATATATAAAAAAGCATATGCAGAGAGATGGCTGAATTACCTGGGGTTATGTCTATGTGGAATTTATATCATTAAATCAAAAAGGAACCTGCTCTATAAAACAGTTTTAAATTGTACAACCCTCAGCTTGGAGTCGGGCTTGGTAGGAATACCGTCTTGGATGGGAAGAGCGGAAACTTTAATAGCATTTGGGTGAGAAAAACCAGGTTTCCAGTTAAACACTATATTCATCACCTAAAGTGTTCGCACCATCTGCGGGCGTTATCCATGGCTATGTGTAGAATATTGGATACTCGCCAAAAGTGGAGGAAGCGCCGAAATCCCGACACATTCGCGGCGACGACTATATTTCAAGTCTGCCTCTTAACTCCTGCAGCGGAAATTTTCAGCTCGGGCGAAAAGCGCCTTGTACGCAGTCGCAGGTAAAAATAACCCGCTTTGAGGGCGGCTAGGCGAGACGAGGCGAGGGGCGTCCGTCGCATTTGGACGCTCGGCGAAGGCACTCGCCGTTATGAGAGCGCAAAGTGATCGCCCGCTGATGCGCTTCTCCCACGTCTGCACAACCTTGCGCAATCTCGATATGCAGTCTCTTACCTGCGCACTGACTGCACTTTACTGTATCTCATGACGAAATTAGAAAGCGGGTTTTGTTAACGCAGTTTGCTCATTCAATTTATTTTATTTTAATTATCCATTATTTGTTTCCCCCAATAAGGAGGTTGGTCTAGCAGTGACCATACCGCCGCTGTCCAGCCTTTGATTAAAATAAAATATACGCATAATAAATATATTGGTAGGAATAGACACGATTGTATTAAGTTTGATAAGGTTGTGTGTGCAGTCTTGAAACCTGTGAGGACGATTGTGCTGTGGACTTCTGGTAACTATTTTTAGGTCACGGATTTGTATGCAGAAGGGATAAGTCAAGAAGTCAGGAAGTGAGATGAGGTACGATTTGAGATGACTGTTTGGCAGGATGTAAGCGGTAGGAGGCGGTTCGGATTGCAGTGATAGAGGTAAAGAGGAACTTGTTGATAGTGCCCTAACTCTGCGACTATTACAGAGGGTGAGCGAAATAAACCTAGCCCGGAAAATATCTCATACACCTTGAGATAGGCAACACAGCTTACGTCAACCACACCTGGAGCGCGTGATGTACGCTGTGTTGCCTATCTCAAGGTGCAGCTCTGAGCACTATGGGACTTAACAATCTGAGGTCATCAGTCCCCTAGAACTTAGAACTATTTACACCTAACTAACCTAAGGACATCACACACGTCAATGCCTGAGGCAGGATTCGAACCTGCGACCGTAGCGGTGGCGCGGCTCCAGACTGAAGCGCCTAGAACCGCTCGGCCAGTATATCTCAAGGTGTTTGAGATATTTTCCGGGCTAGGTTTATTTTATCCACCTTGTACGAGAGACAACAATAATTTTTGGAAGACTGTGGCAAAATTGTAATGAGTATTTTAACAATGGCGGTCGTCGCTTTGTGCGGCCGATATTAGCTTACGTTGTTGTTATAATGAGTACGTTATTCGTGTCAGTAAAAATCCGGTTTTCCGTGCACGACAGCTGGTTCCTCATCTCAAAGTACCCAGTTTACGTTCCTCTAGCGCCTGCGTTTTTATTTTGATCTCACTGTCATTAACATTTGAAAAGATCCACTATATACAGTTCAGAACCTGTAAGATATTTTCTTCCAGCATGTGTATTACATATGAGGACATGTAGATCGAAGAGTTTGACTGTGTTAAATTTCTGGGATTACAACTCAATAATAAATTCAGCTGGGAATGGCATACCACAAACTCCTGAAGGGTCTGAACAAGCCTGTATTTGCAATGAGAATGATTTCACATGTAGGAGACATAAATATAAAAAACTTGTATACTTTGCTTACTTTCATTCTATTATATGATATCGGATCACATTCTGGAGTAACTCATCAAACCGAGCAAGTCGACCGTGGTGGCCGAGCGGTTCTAGGCGCTTCAGTCTGGAACCGCGCGACCGCTACGGTCGCAGGCTCGAATCCTGCCTTGGGCATGGATGTGTGTGATGTCTTTAGGTTAGTTAGGTTTAAGTAGTTCTAAGTTCTAGGGGACTGATGACCTCAGCTGTTGAGTCCCATAGTGCTCAGAGCCATTTGAACCATTTTTTGAAACCTAGCAAAAGTTTTTAGCGTGCAAAAGCGTTTAATAAGAATCATTTGTGGTGTAAATTCAGTAACATCATGTAGAAACCTGTTCAAGAAACTTTGTATTCTAGCCACTGCTTGTCAGTATATTTATTCCTTAATGAAATTTGTTGCCAGTAAGATATCTCTATTTCCAAACAACAGCTCAATTCATAATTTCAGTACTAGGAAGAAGAAGAACAACCTACATCAAGACCTAAAATCACTGATCTTGGTCCAAAAAGAGGTCCAATATTCAGGAACACACATTTTCAATAAATTACCAGCACCTATTAAAAACTTGGTTTCAGATAAAGCATGGTTTAAACCGAGTTTGAAAGACTTTTTGATAGGCAGCTCCTTGTACTCTATAGTTAAGACGGGGTATTAGACCAACTTAAGCTAAAATGTCTGTTATATTTCAGTTTTGACAACACTTGGTCACAACAGTCAAGATTAGGTATTTTGTGCACGATAAATTTATTAAAAGGGCGTAACAATATTTCATTCCGACAGTATATTAATTCTGTAAATATTAGCAGTTCCAGTTTGCTGTAACGTATTCACCTATTTCGATAATCTCCGATCAGGGTAGTAGGTATTGTATTCAAATGTTTTATGTTCTTTATGTTATTCTTTCTGACATGTTCCACACCCACGAGAATCATCTCATTTTTGGGTCCATGGAACGAAAATTGAGTCTAATCTAATCTAATGTCTAGAGGTGAGGGACACAATGCATACACGTATTTATCATCCGCCAGCCAGTTAATTGAGGGTAATGGTACGAACGTGAAACAGACGAAGTTCGCACAACCTCCCCATGAAGCCACACGAAAGTGTGGGATCCGCACCGAAAGTGAGACGTGACTGAAGATCATAGTGTTTACACAGTTCTGCGAATCAGCAGATGTCTCGTTTTTGAGTATTCCTTGTCCAGAAATTTTGACACTCGCTAATTTATGAATTAAGTCCAAAAAGCTGCTTCTTTTTTTAATGTTTATTTAATCACGACAGGCCTTTTTAGCACTATTGCCATCATCAGACGATCTGAAAGTAACGGTTTTATTATATACTATTTTCTAGGGCAGACGGTAGCCTACTTGTCATATATGAGATTGAAACCTTACATTTATGGAATTCTTAACTTACCTATACTTTCCAACAAATATAGCGTATGAAAGCTACGTCATAAAATGTCTTTAAAGACTTAAGAAAAACGCTTAAGTGACTAACCAGCGATGTTATAGGTAAGTTAAGAATTCCATAAATGTAAGGTTGTCAATCTTATGTATGACAAGTAGGCTACCGTCTGTCCTAGAAAATAGTATATAATAAAACCATTACTTTCAGATCGCCTGATGATGGCAATAGTGTAACAGGCCTGTCGTGATTAAATAAACATCTCAAAAAAAGAAGCAGCTTTTTGGACTTAATTCATAATGTCTTTACACGACTTATATCGAGCTGCGGATCCATTGGATACAAAATTACGCTCGCTTATTTATTTGTTTTGTCAGTCTGCCATTTGTGGACGACGATAAACTTACCAACATTAGTTCTGTATTTCACAGTGCACTGTGTCTGCCACAGCCTTCATGCGGCCATTTGGCAGTGTTTCTCGTCTAGGAGAACACCATCATTACAGCTGTTCTCAGTATGTCCCGGTTTTGCACGTATTCCGACTGTAGGCTGTATACCTATTTCCTGTGTCTTAATTTGTCTCTTTACTTTTTTGTGTTCGTATATCACGGTGCCCTTGTTTTCGGTTTCAAGTCAGACATGTTGAAGAAGCATTCCGTTCATTTAAAATCATTGATCCTTCTTATCTGGCCGTAAATCCGACCGCTGTGTCTGAGCATTGTGCCGGTGATTGTTTCTACTTTACGCGTAGTATACTTCTTTAGAGGGAAGAACGACGCGCCAATGGCGGACAGTTCGTCTGCCAGAATAGCGATCGTCGACGGCGGCTTTGCAGTGCTGCTGGGCGCGTGACGTCGGCACGTGGAAGAGTGGAGAACAGAACAGAACAGAACAGGTCACGCCGTGCGTGAGGGCAGCGATTACCGCGGAGCTGACGTCACACGTGACGGAGGCGCGGCGCGGACGAGCGTGGGCGAGCGATCTCGCCAGGCGTGGCTGCTAGAGTTAGATGCAGCGGGCCCGCGGCGGACGAAGGTAGCCTGCAGTCGCCACCAAAGGTCTATGTGTCAATAGCAAGTAGTCTAATCCTCTTTGCACAGTCCCTGTGTGGGTGCGATACTCGGAAGATTAGTTCACTCCCAGACCAGTTAATTCCCCTCTGTGCAACACCCTTCTCCTGCAAAGCCAGTTCACGGAGCACTTCCAAATGGTTGGCCACAATATGTGACTTGTCTCTTGTATTATATCTAGCCGTACGTCAAGGAAGTGTTGGTTCAAATGGTTCAAATGGCTCTGAGCACTATGGGACTTAACATCTATGGTCATCAGTCCCCTAGAACTTAGAACTACTTAAACCTAACTAACCTAAGGACATCACACACATCCATGCCCGAGGCAGGATTCGAACCTGCGACCGTAGCAGTTGCGCGGCTCCGGACTGAGCGCCTAGAACCGCGAGACCACCGCGGCCGGCAAAGGAAGTGTGACAGAGTTCTTAATTTTCATAAAGTGTGTAAATCACCTGGCAGACGACATCTGTATCTCATTGAGGCACTGATAGGTGAAGTAGTTGTGTAGAACACGTTCATACCGTTCGAAAATTATTAAGAAGTCCAGTAGGGTGTCTAGACTATCGTCGATCCGTCGGAATACTTATTCTTATCCCACCCGCGATGGATCCATTGTCCCAATTCGTATCTCCACGCATAGATACAGCTGGGAAATTGTATGGTGTTTAAATATCCCATTGTTATGACAGACACGTCACGTAGTTTATTAAAGGGCATAGTTTTCCATTTTCCTGTAGTTGAAGACACTTCACAGCATTAATACGAGGGATAATCAAAGTTTTAATCATCACTTCGAAAAAATAAAGTTACACAATTAATTTTTTGTTTGTGTGCAGGCACATGTCTGCAGTTCCGGTACACACTGAAGTCTGGCGCCACAGGACTGCACACAGTGATGTATCCAGCACTCGTCCGTAGTGATTAGGCGGCTAAGGAAGTCATCTGGGTTAGCCTAACATAGCTGCAACAATTCCGCTAATTGCCTTTGTTCGGCGGGCTGTTTGATGAGTGTGAACAGTTGCGGAACCCAGAGAGCAGCGAACCTAGTCACGGTCAAAATGTCGTTCTAGATGTTGAAAACCATCACTTAGAATATGATACGTAGTCTTAGACTAACACGATCTCCACTCGTCTTGCGACCTAGAGAGGTGGCGCTGTGGTCAGCACACTAGACTCGCATTCGGGAGGACGGCGGTTCAAACCCGCGTCCGGCCATCCTGACTTAGGATTCCCGTGATTTTCCTCAGTCGCTTCAGGCAAATGCCGAGATAGTGCCTTTGAAAGGCCACGGACGACTTATCCTTCCCTAAACCGGTGGGGCCAATGACCTCACTGTTTCGCGTCCTCTCCAAAAATCAACCAACCAACATGTCTTGCAATTCTCGGTTCTTCCCAGAGAGATGGTCTGTTACTTCGCTCTTCGTCCGTCTGCACCACGTAAACATTATGTGCTGTGATGGCGCATTGTTGACGCACACTTACAGAAACCCAGCATGGGTTGCCGGAGCGTCAAATGGTTCAAATGGCTCTGAGCACTATGAGACTTAACATCTGAGGTCATCAGTCCCCTAGAACTTAGAACTACTTAAACCTAACTAACCTAAGGACAGCACACAACACCCAGCCATCACGAGGCAGCCGGGGCGTCGTCCACCCTCATATCCAGGTAGCGAAGTAGCGCACGATGCTCCGCTTCACCACTGGTACGCCATCTTGCTTCATACGACTAAGGTCTCCCTAACTCATTCATCGTTGGGAAAAGTTTCTCTCTGAATGGAGGATCTGCAGAGACGGACTGACACGATCACCCAATTTCATGGTCGCAAGCTGATTAATTCGAGGTGATAACAGAAAGTTTTGCGAGTTGAGGACATTCTGAACCACAACCGCTATAGTTGGACGGCTTTAGAGTTATGAGCAAATCAGTTTCGTTCGTGCGATATTTCCGTAGGGGGGGGGGGGGGGGGGGGGGAGGGGTGTCCGCCCGTCCGTGGAGGGGGTGTTGTGTTGCCCTCATCACCTCATCATCATTTCATCCTCATCAACGGCACGCGAGTCGCACAACGTGGCGTCGACCGAAGTAATACTCGCAATCGGCTGCCGAACTTACCCGACTGGGGCCTCCCGGCCGGCGATACCATATGATTATTTAATTTTTTTTTGTAGGGGGGGGGGGGGGGGACCGCCTGGGCACATACGACGAAAATCAGTAACGTCTCCTTCGCTTCCCTGACGTGCAAGTTTGCTTGGCAGGTCGGCAACGTGTTGGTCACGGCCGCAGTTTGTGGTGTTTCGTTGACTCTCATACAATGAAATGAAATGTCGTGTGGCTAGGGCCTCCCGTCGGGTAGGCCGTTCGCCTGGTGCAAGTCTTTCGATTTGACGCCACTTCGGCGACTTGCGCGTCGATGGGGATGAAATGATGATGATTAGGACAACACAACACCCAGTCCCTGAGCGGAGAAAATCTCCGACTCAGCCGGAAATCGAACCCGGACCCTTAGGATTGACAGTCTGTCGCGCTGACCACTCAGCTACCGGGGGCGGACCTCATACAATAATCCCACAACTAACATTTTGTCCCATGCCTGCAAGTTTAGAGGCTCTGACTGCAGCGCTCTATACTGCACTGTAAAAGTCAGAGCCAGTTTGCAGTTTTATCGTCCTAATAATAACTTTTGTTTTATCCCGTAGTTACCTAATTTGGTATGTCAGTCACCATAAACATCGTTATACACGATACATACGATATTGCCATTTCAAAAAAGGATCGTGAGTGGAGTAAACTGACAATATCAGCGGCCATAAATGCAAACTTATTTATTTGTGCTTCATATATACATGACACCTACCGAGAAGTGAAAACAGACAGTGACTTTTTATTTGTTTACAGTAAGTATTGTTCTCTAATTTTATTTAATAACTACACTCCTGGAAATTGAAATAAGAACACCGTGAATTCATTGTCCCAGGAAGGGGAAACTTTATTAACACATTCCTGGGGTCAGATACATCACATGATCACACTGACAGAACCACAGGCACATAGACACAGGCAACAGAGCATGCACAATGTCGGCACTAGTACAGTGTATATCCACCTTTCGCAGCAATTCAGGCTGCTATTCTCCCATGGAGACGATCGTAGAGATGCTGGATGTAGTCCTGTGGAACGGCTTGCCATGCCATTTCCACCTGGCGCCTCAGTTGGACCAGCGTTCGTGCTGTTCGTGCAGACCGCGTGAGACGACGCTTCATCCAGTCCCAAACATGCTCAATGGGGGACAGATCCGGAGATCTTGCTGGCCAGGGTAGTTGACTTACACCTTCTAGAGCACGTTGGGTGGCACGGGATACATGCGGACGTGCATTGTCCTGTTGGAACAGCAAGTTCCCTTGCCGGTCTAGGAATGGTAGAACGATGGGTTCGATGACGCTTTGGATGTACCGTGCACTATTCAGTGTCCCCTCGACGATCACCAGTGGTGTACGGCCAGTGTAGGAGATCGCTCCCCACACCATGATGCCGGGTGTTGGCCCTGTGTGCCTCGGTCGTATGCAGTCCTGATTGTGGCGCTCACCTGCACGGCGCCAAACACGCATACGACCATCATTGGCACCAAGGCAGAAGCGACTCTCATCGCTGAAGACGACACGTCTCCATTCGTCCCTCCATTCACGCCTGTCGCGACACCACTGGAGGCGGGCTGCACGATGTTGGGGCGTGAGCGGAAGACGGCCTAACGGTGTGCGGGACCGTAGCCCAGCTTCATGGAGACGGTTGCGAATGGTCCTCGCCGATACCCCACGAGCAACAGTGTCCCTAATTTGCTGGGAAGTGGCGGTGCGGTCCCCTGCGGCACTGCGTAGGATCCTACGGTCTTGGCGTGCATCCGTGCGTCGCTGCGGTCCGGTCCCAGGTCGACGGGCACGTGCACCTTCCGCCGACCACTGGCGACAACATCGATGTACTGTGGAGACCTCACGCCCCACGTGTTGAGCAATTCGGCGGTACGTCCACCCGGCCTCCCGCATGCCCACTATACGCCCTCGCTCAAAGGCCGTCAACTGCACATACGGTTCACGTCCACGCTGTCGCGGCATGCTACCAGTGTTAAAGACTGCGATGGAGCTCCGTTTGCCACGGCAAACTGGCTGACACTGACGGCGGCGGTGCACAAATGCTGCGCAGCTAGCGCCATTCGACGGCCAACACCGCGGTTCCTGGTGTGTCCGCTGTGCCGTGCGTGTGATCATTGCTTGTACAGCCCTCTCGCAGTGTCCGGAGCAAGTATGGTGGGTCTGACACATCGCTGTCAATGTGTTCTTTTTTCCATTTCCAGGAGTGTATTTTTAGAGTAATAACATTACACAGCGAACTGCATCATTACTACTATAACACTATTTACTACCTAAATTGACTTAATTATAATCTATATGATTTACTAATTACGGTGCTTAAGTAGCTTCTACAGTTTATGTCCTAAATTATACACCAGTATACGCGTTAAAATACTAATTACTACAATTACTGCACTCTGCATATTGTCAGTTCATTATTTACAGAGAAGACTATGGCTGCACAATATTAAGAAGTGAAGTGACTGCGCACCTGTGTAATGTGTTTAAAAGTGATGGCTGCATTATACTTAAAATTAAAGCGCTCGAAACAATTTTTAAATTACCTGCATATCTGCGACTGCGTGTGGGCTTAGGCTCCACGACAGTAAGGAGCATTAAAATAGCAAACCAAAAGCAATTTTATTGTGAAACAAGAACAAAGCAATAACCAAAATAAAGGCAACCTTTTCCAAAGTGAACACCTGTGCATATCGGCAAACTGTCGACTGTAGAGCCGTGTATTAGGTTGGAGATCGCTGTGCAGATACTGCACGGCCCTCAAATTAACCTCGCTAGCCACGACACAGGTCTGCCTGCTACCCAGCCGCAACCGCACTCTTGTGCGACTGTCATCGTCCGACGGATGCATCTTGTCCTCGTCGCTCTCCACAGCTCGACGCCACTGACCAGGTTACGTTGCAGATGTTCCCTTGCTCATCTCCTTCCAGCACCACGGTGGTGGGGTTGTACTGTTGTTCGTGATGCCAAACTGACTGTGAACAGATGGCTGAGTGCTGTCTGAATCGAAACAACCCGTTCACTTGCTTCCAAAAAGGCAGCGCATTGTACTTTCCGTTGTCCTCGGCAAACGTATGACCAACAATTCGTAGACAGCGAGTACCACCTGGTCCTGCTGTCTTAGGACGACCGCTGCCAAGCAGATCTTCGATGTTTTGTGTCCCATGACGGGGGCTGAATGTTGGAACGACGTCTATGTGATCAGGCCAACTTCCTTTGCTGAGAAGCATTTCTTGCGTAAACTGAAAATGCAGCACGGTCTAAGCTTGAAATGATGCTTCGAGGCTCGTTGACAGACTGAGCAGCGTACACGAGCCGCATCGCCCAGTTCAAAATCGGTCGCACGACGCTCTCTAATCATTGGCACCGAAACTGCAGGTTTAGTTTTACTTCCATTACAGAGGTGGCTGTAAGAAACAATTTCGTGCGTTGCTGTGTATGTGTACTGAGAAAGCAATTTCCGACCGAGAAAATACAAACCACACAACTCATGAAGCTGGTGCAAAACTTCTTTAAGAGGTTTAGATACCGATAGTTTTGCAATCTCCGACAGTAACATACGTTATGAAATCCGGAAGACACCGACCCACTTTAGTCAAACAGTTAAAAAACCTGAGCCAAAGCAAAATAACTGGATTTTTTGCGAGGGATACCATTTAAAACTGTACTCTACTTATGTTTGAATATGGTCTTCAGCCAACAGTTAGGTTGGAATGACGTATTACTCAGAAAAAGATGTAGCTGTACTGGTTTTGGCCGACCGCGGTGGCCGAGCGGTTCTAGGCGCTTCAGTCCGACTGCTACGGTCGCAGGTTCGAATCCTGCCTCGGGTATGGGTGTGTGTGATGTCCTTAGGTTTGTTAGGTTTAAGTAGTTCTACGTTCTAGGGGACTGATGACCTCAGATGTTAAGTCCCAAAGTGCTCAGAGCCATTTGAACCATTTTTGTACTGGTTTTAATGAGAACCGCTTCAGAAAGAGTTACAGTTGTTGCTGAGCTCTCGTGTGAATCGGGTGTGTGTTTTTTCGGAAATAACCACAGCTGATTCGCAATGGAGACGTCTGTGACTGATAAAATTATTTTTTGTTACTCATTTATTCTTCGGCGTAGTCACATAAGATTTCAAATTTTGAAGTTTATGTGGCTGTTACGCACAATTTCTTTTGCATAAAGAGTGTGACATTAATCGCTGTTTGCTAAATGATTTTCCTTAGAAAATTTAGGTTGGCAACGCCTTAGCCATGTCGTCTTGTTCTTAAAAGTATCATGTTTGCTTTTTGTTTGCTCGCACTTAGGAAGTTGGCAGCGTCTCTGTAAATTAATGAGTTAAAATCCCAGTAAATAGTAATACCTCAACAGTGAACCTGTGGACTGTCGACGATGGTATCGACCACAAGGTGTTTTCATGTATTGTGCAAATGCACTTTGCTGCCCTTCTGGCGTTTGCCCCATATACACTACTGGCTATTAAAATTGCTACACCAAGAAGAAATGCAAATGATGAACGGGTATTCACTGGACAAATATATTATACTAGAACTGACATGTGATTACATTTTCAAGCAATTTGGGTGCATAGATCCTGAGAAAGCAGTACCCAGAACAACCACCTCTGGCCGTAATAACGGCCTTGATACGCGTGGGCATTGAGTCAAACAGAGCTTGGATGGCGTGTACAGGAACAGCTGCCCATGCAGCTTCAACACCATACCACAGTTCATCAAGAGTAGTGACTGGCGTATTGTGACGAGCCAGTTGCTCGGTCACCATTGACCAGACGTTTTCAGTTGGTGAGAGATCTGGAGAATGTGCTGGCCAGGGCACCACTCGAACATTTTCTGTATCCAGAAAGGCCCGTACAGAACCTGCAACACGCGGTCGTGCATTATCATGCTGAAATGTATGGGTTTGCAGGGATCGAATGAAGAGTAGAGCCACGGGTCGTAACACATCTGAAATGTAACGTCCACTGTTCAAAGTGCCATCAATGCGAACAAGAGGTAACCGAGACGTGTAACCAATGGCACCCCATACCATCACGCCGGGTGATACACCAGTAAGGCGATGGCGAATACACGCTTCCAATGTGCGTTCACCGTCATGTCGCCTAACACGGTTGCGACCATCATGATGCTGTAAACAGAACCTGGATTCATCCGAAAAAATGACGTTTTGCCATTCGTGCACCCAGGTTCGTCGTTGAGAACACCATCGCACGCGTTCGTGTCTGTGATGCAGCGTCAAGGGTAACCGCAGCCATGGTCTCCGAGCTGATAGTCCATGCTGCTGCAAACGTCGTGGAACTGTTCGTGCAGATGGTTGTTGTCTTGCAAACGTTCCCATCTGTTGACTCAGGGATCGAGACGTGGCTGCACGATCCGTTACAGCCATGTGGATAAGATGCCTCTCATCTCGACTGCTAGAGATACGAGGCCGTTGGGATCCAGCACGGAGTTCCGTATTACCCTCCTGAACCCACCGATTCCATATTCTGCTAACAGTCATTGGATCTCGACCAACGCGAGGAGCAATGTCGCGATACGATAAACCGCAATCGCGATAGGCTAGAATCCGACCTTTATCAAAGTCGGAAACGTGATGATATGCGTTTCTCCTCCTTACACGAGGCATCACAACAACGTTTCACCAGGCAACACCTTTCAACTGCTGTTTGTGTCTGAGAAATCGGTTGTAAACTTTCCTCGTGTCAGCACGTTGTAGGTTTCGCCCCCGGGTCAACCTTGTGTGAATGCTCTGAAAAGCTAATCATTTGCATATCAGAGCATCTTCTTCCTGTCGGTTAAGTTTCGCGTCTGTAGCACGTCATTCCCGTGGTGTAGCAATTTTAATGGCCAGTAGTGTAGAATGCTACCTAAGATGGCCAGAGACTGATGAATAATCAGTAATTATAGAAAAAAGTAGAGTCCGGCAGCGCAAAGCGGAACCTGTATATAGCAGAATGCCGGCCACGTTCTTGTCGTCAGCTCACTGTCGACCAAACACATGTGAGAAAGCAGGTAGCGGGGGCAGACGGCGGAGCCGCTAATTCCGGCACGTGACGGGCTTCCCACGCCCAGGCTTTCGCCACATATCTATACGTGCGCACATGCTCGCCGTGACGTCTTTCCGGCTCAAACTAGGTCTGCGGGAAAACGTGGCACACATTGCGCCGTGCAGATCCAGCAACAGGCACAATGCCGCAGTGCTTCGTGGTGTGGCGCGGGAGACCTGCGTTTCGTACCGCACCGAGAGTTGACATTCTTTATTAGACCAGAAACAAGTACGTAGATGTGCGAAGCTCAGCATTTCAATTTAGAATGAGATTTTTACTCAGCAGCGGAATGTGCGCTGATATGAAACTTCCTGACAGATTAAACCCGTGTGCCGGACCGAGACTCGAACTCGGGACCTTTGCCTTTCCCTTTCGCGTGCAAATAGGAGAAGAGGTACTGGCAGTACTGAGCTGTGAAGGCGGGTCCCGAGTCATGCTTGGGTAGCTCAGGTGGTAGAGCACTTGCCCGCGAAAGGGAAAGGTCCCGAGTTCGAGTCTCGGTCCACCACAGGGTTTTCATCTGCCAGGAAGTGTCATATCAGCGCACACTCCACTGCAGAGTGAGAATCTCAATCTGGAAACATCCCCCACGCTGTGTCTAAGCCATGTCTCTGCTAATCCTTTCTTCCAGGAGTGCTAGTTCTGCAAGCTTCGCAGAAAAGTTTCTGTGAAGTTATGAAGGTAGAAGGCAAAATATTGGCAGAATTTGAGATGTGAGTCGTGCTTCGGTAGCTCAGATGGTAGAGCACTTGCATTTGTTTGAAAGTTGTGCTGTATCGTAACAATGCACACAGAGGACCGCACAGCTTACATGAATTGCCACAAGTAACTTCAAGCTTGGAGACAGGACATGTATAGGTCAATGGATGTAAGGATGACTTAATGCTGCCTCTAGTAAGGCCTTAGTGGTTGTGGTCTGATGTCCTGCTCAGACCCCATGTGGATGGTTTGGCGTGCTGACGCGACAAGAGAGAGACGAGACTGCAAAAAAAAAAAAAAAAAAAAAAAAAGGCTCTGAGCACTATGGGACTTAACTTCTGAGGTCATCAGTCCCCTAGAACTTAGAAGGCGAGACTGCCCACAATCATCAAGGCACTCTTGACCGTACCGTTCTAGACAGAGACTGTCCTCTTGTACTCTTCCTTGTGCTGTGATAGGTTTCGTCGAAGTAGATCAATTCGTTGCCAGTGGACGATCATTTTAGTACAGGCGAATTCACGCGCGCCACCTTAAGGAGAAAACGTCGAAGTTTCCGCGCGGAAAACAGCATTCAGGAGTTTTTTGAGCAGTGGGACGACATAATGAGGACTTGTGTGAACTCAAAAGTGCCCTGCTTTGCTTTGAAGACGACCGCTACTAACTGAGCAGGTTTGGTAATTACACAAACATGGCCCACTAGTCGCACCTCTTACAAGAGATTCTCCGAAGGGACGCCAGTATTCGTCGGTAGCGAACCGGTCGTCAGTTAACACTGAACTGACACCAGTCATAGCGTAAGGATACAGTTCAGCATCATGAAACAGACGCTTACTAAAATGCCACGAGAAATTGTATTACATAGAAGTTGTATCCCTGATTGTGCACTGTGGATGATTAAAATGACTGGTTGTGAAGTATATTTTTAACTACATCTGTTTCTATACTCCGCAAGATGTCTTGCGGTGAGTGGTGGAGGGCATTTCTGGAATCACTATCAACCCGCCCTTTCCTCTTCCCTTTGCGAATGGTACCAGAGAAGAACGACTGTCGGTGAACCTCGGTACCAGCTCTGATTTCTCTGATTTTTTCAGCACGTTGCCTAGCTCTTTTTGGAACGGACGCTATCGAAATTTTCAGTACGCCCTGTTGCACCACGCCTCTCTCGCAGCGACTGCCACTGAAGTTTGTTGAACAAAGACAGATGATTTAAGCAAACCATGACATTTTGAACACAGTTCCAGCGGTACTGCACGCATCGACGGCTAAGTGTCAGACTGAAAATAGGGGTCCTGGGTTCCATGCATAGTCTATCCCGGGACATTTTTGTGTCTTGTAACATCTTTCTCATCTTCGACAAGGATTAAGTTAATGTGAAGTATGCTAGACTGTACCGTGTTAAGCTATAGGTGTCCCTCACCCGTCTTCTCCCTCCCCCAGACATCTATAACTACTGGCTGGATGAGTGAGTTCAAAGGTTGGAGGACGACAACTATATACCTCTTATACCACTTCCAACAGAAGCACCGAACCAGATGGTGAAGCGGTAAGACACACGACTCGCATTTTGGAGGAAGCCGGTTCAAATCTGCTTCTGGTCACCCATATTAAGTTTCCCGTGCTTCCATAAACCAACTAAAGCATTGACAAGGACACGACCGTTCACTGATCTCCACAATTCGAGCTTCTGGTGCATCTGTTATGACCTTGTCTTCGAGGAGACATTAAATTCCAACCGTCCTGATTTTCCAAAGCAACACGCCTAGTGGTGTTGAAAACAAAATTTGAATTGAGAACAGGTTTAATTTTACTCGAGAACGCGTGTCTAGTTTTTAATTACTATGTCATCTGCCTGAGTGGTGAAATTACAGGTAAGAGACGTACAAGAGCCGTGTCTTGCTCTAAAGGCACTTGAGTAGAACAGGGCAGTGGACACGTGCTTATCTCGAGCAATACCGCACGCTGAGGCGTGTCGCGAACGTATGTGGCCGAACTCCTCAGAGTGGGGAGTAAACGTAGCCGCAGCCGGCCGGCGAGCTACTCCACGTGGCCAGGGGCAGGCGAGCGGCGGAATCCGGGGGCGGCGCCTGTTTCTGCCTGTGCGTCTGTTCTGTCTGCCTGTCTGTGGCCGGCGAGGGGGCCGGGCAATCGATAGGCGCGACTTCCGCCAGACGGGAATAGCGCGCAAGGCCGCGCCGCGCGCTTACGCACGGCCGCACGCAGCCGGCGGATCCGCGTCTGTACCGGCGTCACGGCGGAAACTCGCTACCGGGCTGTGTGTGTGACCCAGAGCCGGCACATCACTCCACCTCGTCTCACCTACTGCCGGCTGGACGCTAAGAAGACACACACAGGCCAATTTGATGTAATTTTTTATTTCGCTTTTCCTTTCTTTCGTTGAGCAGCCATGACACTGTGAGTTAACGAGCATTTCGCTCTCATTTAAGTGTATGGCCGAAAGAGTCAGCCTTCAGGAATTGTGAAACGAACCCTGTCGTCCAGGACCGGGTGCCACAAAGGGCGCAGATTCAACAAGAGGTGGAGAAACTCACAGACGTCTATTGTCTATTGAGGCCAAAGCGCTGTAGTGTGCGAGTGAGATAGACGAGAACCTACGTCATAGGGAAACCCAGTAGAGCTGTTTGTGGCCAAGAAGACGTAGCAGTGTTAAATAAGGCAGACCTAAGCTCAGCCATAAAGGGTAACATTTATGAAAACTATTTAATTCTGTAGTAGTGCAGGGAATCAAGCCACAGTAATTTTAATCTGCCATCCTCCATTAATTTTCTTGGTGAGCCCAATAAAACTTGAATATTGATCATATCTATAATAGTTTATGATTTACTGTTTAAGTGAAATTAACAAGTTTTGTAACAAAGACCTGAATGCTAAAATCTGAACGCTTTGCTCGATCTTAACTACCGACATTTCATATAGAAGCGCATCATTAAAATGACAAATGATATAAATATCAACTCTGTAACTTTATTTGTTTAAAAGATATAGTAAATTTAAATTATATGTATTTCCAGTTAAGCATCAGATCATCATTTCCTCCACACAAAACACGCTGAACGATGATAGCATGACGCCTTATTGAATCATTAGGTAACAGAATATTTGTTGTAAAGTTTAGTGCATAATAGTTACTTTTGTTCTTTATTTATTTATCAGAAAGCACATTGGTGCAAGGCTACTGGCCGTGACATTCAAAGTTAAGAAGGAAATTGTGTTGGTTTTATGTAAAGAATTTAACGTTTATTATGTAATGGATATTATTTTTACTTTATTTAGAACGTGAAAGTGCTCAAGCTTCGATTATTTGAATATGTTGTAATGTAAAATAATGTAGAATAAGCTGTAGCCAATCAGATGGACTGTTTCAGGAAAGGGAAGTGCCCTAGTCAGTTGAGCGAGGATATTCGGCGCGCGCGGGACACGGGGCCGGGGACGGGCAGAGGGACAGTGCTGGTGCAGACGAGAAAGCGGACAGTTCGGCTGGAGACACCAAAGAGCACAGTTCAGATTGAGACGCGAAAGCGGACAGTCGGTCTTTTGGTAGCTACGAAGTGAAACGACTTAGAAAATTTCGCGTTGTGTGGTATCGCGGGACTTTGTCTCTGAGCGGTGAGCAGCCGCGCGCCTCGTGTGAACCCGTAACTTCTCGTGTAGGTAAGGAGGCGGAGTACTGGACTTGCATTTCACGATGGATTGTGAATGATCGAACTGTATCAAATGGATATGCACTCGAGTGTAACAGTAACTCCAAATACGACCACTTTCGTTGTTAGTTTGCTTCCTGAATAAACATTATTCTAATCAAATCGCAACTGTGTGGCCTACATCATTTATGGGTCGTTAATTTAGTTCCCGATATAAGTATTACTGTTATTATATGTTATATTAACTTTGTATTTCGCAAAAATTGCCATCAGCCAGACAATTTAACCAAGGGATTACAATTGTCTAATTTAGGGCGTATAATGCGATACGCGCGGCTCAACACCTAGACGAGTTTGAGCCAAGACATTTCGATGAAGTGGAACGGCAGGTGATCCCGAACATCTTTGGGATGTTAGCTCGCAACACTTTGGTTACTATGCAGCATCTGATCAGAGGTGTCTCGTCACTCCCATGTAATGCAGAGTTGGCCACTAGACATGACGAGAGGCGGACTCGCCAGTATGAAAGGAGGCGGGGACAACTTTGTTGTCAGCAAGGAAGCAGTAAACAGCAGAACGGGTCGTTCAGGATTGCTCAGCTACTTGCAACGTTGTCTAGTCAATGGATGTGACCTGAGTAGCAGAGTCATCGCGGACTTCCCATCCTTTCTAAAGCTGCCCAATTCGACCGTCAAGTCGAAATGCAGAGGAGCAAGCACAGCTAAATCGAGACCTGGGCAGACCCCATGCACTGGCGGACAGTCATCGCCGAGCATCTACATCTACATCTACATTTATACTCCGCAAGCCACCCAACGGTGTGTGGCGGAGGGCACTTTATGTGCCACTGTCATTACCTCCCTTTCCTGTTCCAGTCGCGTATGGTTCGCGGGAAGAACGACTGTCTGAAAGCCTCCGTGCGCGCTCTAATCTCTCTAATTTTACATTCGTGATCTCCTCGGGAGGTATAGGTAGGGGGAAGCAATATATTCGATACCTCGTCCAGAAACGCACCCTCTCGAAACCTGGCGAGCAAGCTACACCGCGATGCAGAGCGCCTCTCTTGCAGAGTCTGCCACTTGAGTTTATTAAACATCTCCGTAACGCTATCACGGTTACCAAATAACCCTGTGACGAAACGCGCCGCTCTTCTTTGGATCTTCTCTATCTCCTCCGTCAAACCGATCTGGTACGGATCCCACACTGATGAGCAATACTCAAGTATAGGTCGAACGAGTGTTTTGCAAGCCACCTCCTTTGTTGATGGACTACATTTTCTAAGCACTCTCCCAATGAATCTCAACCTGGTACCCGCCTTACCAACAATTAATTTTATATGATCATTCCACTTCAAATCGTTCCGCACGCATACTCCCAGATATTTTACAGAAGTAACTGCTACCAGTGTTTGTTCCGCTATCATATAATCGTACAATAAAGGATCCTTCTTTCTATGTATTCGCAATACATTACATTTGTAGAGGGTGGTTATAAAAATCGCATGAAATCAGCGGAAGGAGTCACTCGTGAGTCCCAGAGTGCTACCAGCAGTGCGGCTAACACAGTAACTGTGTGTGGGTGTGGGGAGAGGGCGGGGTTAAAAAGAGTGGGGTAGAACGGTCGAGCAGCGCCTCATAATCCGCACATTTCTATATTCGATGCTAAGCGGTGCTTGAGGTGGTGTAAAAAGCGACGTCACTGGGGAGTGAATGACTGGAAAAGGCTGATTTGCAGTGATGAACCACGCTACACCGCCAGCCAGTCTGACGGCAGGTTTTAGGTTTGGCGAATACCTGGAAGGCGTTACTTGCCGTCCTGTGTACTGCCAAAAGTGAAGTATAGGCCAGGCGGCGTTAGGGTGTGGGCGGTGTTTTTGGTAACTAGGGTGTGGTTGTCCCCTTTATTGCGCTTAAGACAACACCAAATGCGAACCGAAATTAAGAGATTTTACAGCATTATGCACTTTGTATCTAGAGGAACAGTGCAGAAACGATGATTATTCCTATAAGTACGACAGGGCACCGTGCCATAAAGCAGCCTCTGTTTGGCAATGGATTGTGGACAACAATATTCCTGAATTGCACTGACCTGCCCAGAGTCCCGACCAGAACCGAAAAGCCAATGAAATACAATTCGCATCAGTTGAAACGTTGAGTTCGCTCTAGATCCCAGCGTCCAACAACACAAGCCGCCATAAAGTTAAAGGGTGTATACAGTCAATATTAATGTCCACATGTACGTTTCCATATGCTTTTGATTAGATGGCGTACATACGATTCGGTGCGTCTGGTAGAATTCCATAATCTGCAAAAGTAATCCTCTCAACGGGTGGTGATACAAAGGGCATCCGGCTACCCCTTACATTAACCATGCAAAATACGTTAATAACCATGCCAACCATGTGCCGATGCGAGAGAAAGGCACCAGAAAAAGAACACGAAGAACCTCTGTTAGTCCTATTTGGCACGAACTGCGGCAAATACTTGTCAAGATGAAACTGTTTAATTTCTAAATCGATCATCTGATCAAATACCATCAATAAAACAGCTGAATGGATTTACAGTGACAGCACATTAACGTCTAAACATGTTTCAACATTGTTGTACGATCCTGAAGACTGTTTCGTTTCATTCTGAAAACAGTGTACGATGGACGCCAAATACTTATTAGAGAGATATCTAAGCAGCAGCCGGCCCCCTTGTGGCCGAGCGGTTCTACGCGCTTCAGTCCGGAACCGCGCTGTTCCAACGGTCGCAAGTTCGAATCCTGTCTCGGGCATGGATGTGTGTGCTGTCCTTTGGCTAGTTTGGTTTAAGTACTTCTAAGTCTAGGGGACTGATGACCTCAGATGTTAAGTCCCATAGTGCTTAGAGCCATTTGAACCATTTCGAAGCAGCAAATACCGCATCGCAACGTTTGCAGCATCAAGCCAAGACCTGTTCAGCGATGTTAACGAAATTTACATAAATTTCACTGCTAACATTAACAGACCTCGTGACGTTGAGATCATCTTCTCAAGAGGAAACAGTGCTGCATAAAAAGGTTCGTGTTGCGTTACAAAACATAGTTACTTCAATATAGCGGTAGGCAAGAAAAATATCGAATGTATACCTCTCTCGGTACCAGTGCATCTACCTTTGGATTCTGTGATCAGCTATCTTTTCTTCCAACGTTAAGGTTTCGTTTCAATAGCCGATGTCTGTTTCAGGTGGATTGCTGCTTAGGATATGTTACGAGTTACCAAGTTCGTTAAAATACACTGCCTGATAAAAAACGTGAAACATTCAGAAGATATAGTCGCATATCGTTGTACGTAACGTATACACCGTGTAAATGATTTAGAATTGGAATTCACTATGACAGATGGAAAGGCCACCAGAGTGGATTACTGCTGCTGGTGTTTAGCGTCTTTACGACGCCTGATATGTGGTACAGGGGGCGTGAACAGCGTCAGATGTTGAGTGATCACTGTGGAGGGCGCGGAGATGCTGCATACTCATGTGAGACAGCGTTCAGTAACTGACAGTTTCAAAGGAGACTTTGTGGGTCTCCATATGACCTGCTGTTCGAACCAAAATTTGTGGGGCATTGGGATGTGACTGGGGCCCGGCCGGCGGTTCTAGGCGCTTCAGTCCGGAACCGCGCGACTGCTACGGTCGCAGGTTCGAATCCTGCCTCCGGCATGGATGTGTGTGATGTCCTTAGGTTAGTTAGGTTTAAGTAGTTCTAAGTTCTAGTGGACTGATGACCTCAGAAGTTAAGTCCCATAGTGCTCAGAGCCATTTGAACCATTTGAATGGCCCGATGTTGGCCTGCATGGCATCGTGAGGACAAGCATACTCCCCCCAAGGTTCCGATCGACCACCTCTGACCACTCGTAAGAGAAGATCACCGTTTTGTGCACCAGGCACACAGTAACCCCATTACATCTGCGCCTGCCAACCGAGAACCAGTAATGGATTCCCTGCAACATTCTGTGACATGGCGCACCATTGGTCGGACACTAGCAGCAGCCAGACAGGCTGCCGTTAACACCGTGACACAAACGGCAGCGTTTGGAGTTGTGCCGTCGCTGGGAAGCATGACTGTTGCATCGCTATGTGTTCAACGATGGATCGCGATTCTGCACTACCCCAGATGACCACTGTCGGCGAGTACAGCGGCGAGCTGGGGACATGTCACAATATTCCACCATTTTGGAGAGGCACAGCGTTGTTACTTCTGGCATCATGGTGTGGGAAGCTATCAGGTACGACCTCAGGTCGCGCCAGGTGGTGATTGAACGGGCTCTGGCGGCACTGCGGTACGTCAAGGACTGCATGCGCCCTCGTGTGTTACCTTTCAGGTAGCAAGTATTGTAGTGCCATTTTGCAACAGGACAATGCCGTCTACACCTCTCACATGCATCTATGAACTATCTGCGTGACGTTGAGGTACTCCCGTGGCAAGCGAGATGCACAGATCTGTCTCTCATACAACATGTAGGGGACGAGGATATGAAGGACCGGTTACAGCAGTTACGGGCCAGCGTGTCTGGGGAGACCATGCAACAGCCTTACGACACCATCCCTCAGCGATTCAGTGCACGCATGCATCCAGGCCAGACGGAGTCCAACGTCGTACTGGTAAGCGGCGTCATGGTGTTATGTTGTACTCGATTTATGATCACTGAAATAGCTTCAAATATCCCGTGAACCCGTGAAGTTTCAATTCGACTCGAGTTCCCTTTGTGGGTGCGTCACTTTTTTTATCAAATAATATGTGAGGAGAAGAAGATTCATATCTCAACTCGTAACCCGAATCATTGTCGAACTTGGAATTTTTCACAGATGAAAGCGTATTTCTCGAAAATCCCTTGCACAGTGAAGAATCCAGCGTGACTGAAAAAGAGGGCATGTTACTAAAGTTTAGAAAGGTTGTAAGACAATTACAGACGAACACCACAGACATCGACCTGTTGCAGAGCCTACTCCGCACTCAGAGACTACTAATAGTTAATTAGTTTCAGGTTCAATGGATCGTTTTGTACGATAAATCGTAATGATGTGGATCGAGTCGTCTTTAAATTCACATCACAAATTAAGTTTTAAACATGGCTACAAGCAGAACATTTCAAGTTATTGTTGTTTTTGTTAATAATTAGTCATTCTACCCACAACCTCTTACACGTTACACTATACACTAAAGCGCCAAAGAAACTGGTATAGGCATGCGTATTCAGATACAGAGATGTGTAAACAGGTAGAATACGGCGCTGCGGTCGGCAACGACTATATAAGACAACAAGTGTCTGGCGCAGTTGTTAGATCGGTTACTGCTGCAACAATGACGAGTTATCAAGATTTAAGTAAGTTTGAACATGGTGTTATAGCCGGCGCACGAGCGATGGGACACAGCATCTCCGACGTAGCGATGAAGTGGGGATTTTCCCTTACGACCATTTCACGAGTGTACCGTGAATATCAGGAATCCGATGAAACATCAAATTTCCGACATCGCTGCCGCCGGAAAAAGATCCTGCAAGAACGGGACCAACGACGAATGAAGAGAATCGTTCAACGTGGCAGAAGTGAAAACCTTCCGCAGATTGCTGCAGATTTCAGTGCCGGGCCATCGACAAGTGTCAGCGTGCGAACCATACAGCGAAACATCACTGATATGGGCTTTCGGAGCCGAAGGTCCACTCATGTACGCTTGACGACTGCACGACACAAGGATTTACGTCTCGCCTGGACCCGTCAATACCGAGAGTGGAATGTTGATGACTGCAGACATGTTGCCTGGACGGACGTTTCAAATTGTATCGAGAGGATGGACGTGTACGGGTACGGAGACAATCTCATGAATCCGTGGACCCTGGATGTGTCAGCAGGGAACTATTCAAGCTGGTGGAGGCTCTGTAATGGTGTGGGGAGTGTGCAGTTGGAGTGATACGGGACTACTAGTACGTGTAGATACGACTCTGACAGGTGACACGTACGTAAGCATCCTGTCTGATAACCTGCATCCATTCATGTCCATTGTGCATTCCGACGGACTTGGGAAATTCCAGCGGGACAATGCGACATCCCACGCGTCCAGAATTGCTACAGAGTGACTACACGAATACTCTTCTGATTTCAAACACTTCCGCTGGCCACCAAACTCCACAGACATGAACATTATTGAGCATATGTGGGATGCCTTGCAACGTGCTGTTCAGAAGAGATGTCCATCCCCTCGTACTCTTACGGATTTATGGAGTGTCGTGCAGAATTCATTGTGTCAGTTACCTCCAGCACTACTTCAGACATTAGTCGAGTGCATGCCATGTCGTGTTGCGGCACTTCTGCGTTCTCTGCCGCAGTATTATATTGTTCGCTCACGGATCGGTTTTTTATAGAAAAACATCATCGATGTATAATATTAAGAAAATACATGTATTCACTTGAACTACATTTGCACTTAGTGTAACGAATGAGAGCTCTTTAAATGAGGATACATGAATCATAATGTCCATAACAAAAAGAAAGACTTCTGTAGTATCCGATTACGATTTATTCGATTTGTTAACGCAGTCACCTTTGTTTCTGTGATAATACCTTCATAACAGTGGTAAAAATTGTATTATGCTATCGCCAAAACGTAAAACACAAAACAAAGACGTTTGTATACGAGTACAAATGAAAAAGGACTGCGATGTGGTTGCGGTTGCTGTGGGAACAGCTCAACATAGCGCCGTTGTGTCGCTGTTATCACCCATCCAATGAACCCGCACATCAGCTGCATACGGCCAACTGTTCAACAATACACCTGCCCATAGTACAACTTTGTATGAGTGCTAACTCTAACTCAAACTAAGAGAGCCGGAAAAGCGTCAACGAGACAGGACCGAGCAGCACGAAATGTAAGCCCGAGGGCGAAGACTAAAGCGGGCATCACTGTTTACAATAAGAACAGTGACTGAATGGAACAAGACACAGAGCGCATACCGTCGACTTTTGCACTGTTGTGTAGATATTTTCAGTCTAATACAAGTACAGAGATAAATGAGGGTAGCAAATCAAACGAAATGCAATCTCTCTGTAACGAGCCATAGGTCTGTTACAGCAGAACACTCGTAAAATATCTCAGAACAGTCTGCGAAAACATGTCGGTGGAATTCGGGTTCACAGTCTACATGTACGAGAGTTATTCAGAGAGTAAGCTCGGATATCATAAAACATATACTGTCACATATTTTTTCCAAAAAACTGTTTTTAAATTGCTTACATGTTCCTCTATTCTTCTACATAGTTTCCTTATATGTTTAAACATTTGTCATAACGTTCTATAAGCTTTTGTATTCCTAAGTCAATGACGACTGACGCCTGTGAAGATAACCAGTCGTTAAGTGATTCTTTCATGTCGTCGTCCGTTACGAAACTCTTGCCGCCGAGATACTCCTGTACGTAGCTGAACAAGTGAAAACAGCTCGGCGCCAAGTCTGGGCTGGAAGGTGGGTGGACAATCTGTTCCCATCCAAAAGATCCGGCCAGGTTTTGAGTGTAAATGGCAGAATGTGGTCTGGTATTGTCATGGAACAACAAAACTCCGGACGTCAGAAGGCTACATTGCTTATTCTGTATTGCTCATCGAAGTTTATTAAGGTTAGCGCAGTAAGCAGAGGAATTTCCGCAGCTGCAACGTTCCTCGCTGTCAAACACCGAATCACCGACCGTATGTCAGTCGGCGGGTTGATGAATTGTTTCAAACGTTTTGAACTGACACTGTAAACAGCTGTCATTCTCAATGGAGAGAAGTCTTCCGAAGTAAGAGTGATTTCAGGTGTGCCGCAAGGGAGTGTCGTAGGACCGTTGCTATTCACAATATACATAAATGACCTTGTGGATGACATCGGAAGTTCACTGAGGCTTTTTGCGGATGATGCTGTGGTATACCGAGAGGTTGTAACAATGGAAAATTGTACTGAAATGCAGGAGGATCTGCAGCGAATTGACGCATGGTGCAGGGAATGGCAATTGAATCTCAATGTAGACAAGTGTAATGTGCTGCGAATACATAGAAAGATAGATCCCTTATCATTTAGCTACGAAATAGCAGGTCAGCAACTGGAAGCAGTTAATTCCATAAATTATCTGGGAGTACGCATTAGGAGTGATTTAAAATGGAAGGATCATATAATGTTGATCGTCGGTAAAGCAGATGTCAACTGAGATTCATTGGAAGAATCCTAAGGAAATGCAATCCGAAAACAAAGGAAGTAGGTTACAGTACGCTTGTTCGCCCACTGCTTGAATACTGCTCAGCAGTGTGGGATCCGTACCAGATAGGGTTGATAGAAGAGATAGAGAAGATCCAACAGAGAGCAGCGAGCTTCGTTACAGGATCATTTAGTAATCGCGAAAGCGTTACGGAGTTGATAGATAAACTCCAGTGGAAGACTTTGCAGGAGAGACGCTCAGTAGCTCGGTACGGGCTTTTGTTAAAGTTTCGAGAACATACCTTCACCGAAGAGTCAAGCAGTATATTGCTCCCTCCTACGTATATCTCGCGAAGAGACCATGAGGATAAAATCAGAGAGATTAGAGACCACAGAAGCATACCGACAATCCTTCTTTCCACGAACAATACGAGACTGGAATAGAAGGGAGAACCGAATAGAGGTACTCAAGGTACCCTCCGCCACACATCGTCAGGTGGCTTGCTGAGCATGGATGTAGATGTAGAGATGTAGACTACGACAGTACCAATACAAATGGCGTCGCTTGACGAGCAAGGCATGCCGGGAGTTGGTGCGCATGCGTATTTTAACGTTCGCAGGACATTTGATTAGCTACGGCGTTCCGGATCCTAGTATCAGCTTAAGCCTCTTACATACATTTGGTGAATTACGCGGCAAGAGAATGTGAATGTCCTAGAAGCGATCAGAAAACGGTACAGTAGTAACCCGTAAGCGCCATGGCGCGAGGATAATAAAATGTTCTGCGGGAATGTGCTTGGCGCCGCCGGTGGAGGTGTGCGGGAGAAGTCGGGGACGCGCGCTGGAGGAAAGCGCCCTTTTCTGGCGGTGGCGGCGGGGCATTTAGCTGCCAAAGGACAACACCCTCAAAATATAAATCTCCAAAGGTCGCTGGGCCGGTGCCAAGTGGCGGCCGCGGTTCCGCGGTCCGCCGCCAGGCGCCGCCAGCGCTGCACGCACCGTCTATATATAGCGGAACTGAACTGCTTGTTGTGCCTGCGTGGAGACACCGACTATATATATAAAGTCGCGCCCGACAGTCTGGGTATTCCCGTCCAGGTCGCAGCCATTAGGCGCAGCCAAGGGAGGACCTCCATCAAGACCGCGGCTCCACTTCTGGTACCTACCCCTCGAGTCTGCATGTGACAGGCTGGCACACTCGTAAGGATACCTCTGACGATGAGAAATGTCATTAGCGTTCACAGACTCGTATGTCAGAGTTAACTGAGAACTTAGTGTTGTGAACCTACCATGTGCTATGGTCAGAGCATCAAGATATTGGCCATGAAAGCAAAGAATGGTTAGCTGTGTTCAAGAGTTTTCGAACAACCGTATACTAGAGATGTTGCAACATTTCACTTCCTAACCGCACCTGATGAATGATGTTCCTCTGACCATTCTCTATGACAGTGTCGGGATCTGGGCGAGGGAGTCTTTCTTCAGCCTGGAGCTCATGGGCCGGTCTTTCTCTAATCGTTCTGAACGGGTTGCGACTGGAGACTACACGGTTGGCTTATAGGGGGGAGTAATTTCGCCATGACGGCCGGCGTTCCCAACATCCGCTGCAGAGAAAGTTCTTAAAGTCCTGTAAGCTGTCACTGTAGGCTGGAGCAGGAAATTTCCAATGAGAATGCCTACATTCCAGTCCTGATTCTGACTGGCTGAAAGGCCTATATGTAGAATAATTTCGTGAAGCGGTTTGGAGCTCGTGAAATCGACGGGTCGGCCGTCAGTCCTCGTGTGGTTGAGGTGGCTGGTCGTGGGTCTTTTAGAGCGAAGTTTCTGTTTTAAAGTGATTAACATTTCGGAACTATGCAGTTAGTGATCCTTCGTGATCAACGAGGATGCTTTCCCGTACCTAAAGTGCGTTTCTGTGCGCGTGTATGGATTTCGGAGAACTGTTCTGGTTTTCTAGGCGATTGTTGGGTTTTCATGATCGTGAGAGTGCTCGATAAGGAGAGGCGTCTTACATCAGGTTGTAGAGCAAACTAGGTATCTGGGCTGTTGTATTTTAATAAAGGACTTGGCGAGGTTTTATTGAAATAAATGTTTGATTTCTGTGGAAATTCGAGTGATGTGTTTTTGTTAGATTTGTCCCTTTATTGACACTGAACTGTAATGGTGTTTTGTTGTTGTGGTCACTACCGGCGAGAGTCGGAGGCAGTGTATGCGGTGTAGCGGTGTACACACTCCAGTCTAGTAATCGGAACAGGCAATCTTTCTGAAAGTGGTTGATTTGCTACAAAGCTTTTAATTATTAACTTTGGAGTTGTGCGTTTAACCCTGTCTCGTGGGTCAGAGCAGGCTTCTAGATCTTTGTCTATACTGATTTGGTCCCGTAACGTCTCTCGCGCGCCGCACATCATATGAAGGGCTTATTTCAATAGTGGTACAAGTCCATTACCTCCACTTTTCTGCCTAAAACGCTTGTGCAATTAATGATCCAAACAAAGAGAAAGAAAGGTTCATCTCTAGCAAGAAGCCATATGCTTGAATATTTCTGGAATCTCAACTGCAGATTTTTCAGCGCTCATTTAACTTTAGGACTCCGTATTTCACAATGAACAAAAATGGACTTGTACCACTACTGAAATA
Source organism: Schistocerca americana (assembly GCF_021461395.2). Lineage (NCBI taxonomy): Eukaryota > Metazoa > Arthropoda > Insecta > Orthoptera > Acrididae > Schistocerca > Schistocerca americana. The sequence continues at coordinate 288,206,275 of NC_060120.1, read as the reverse complement.
AGCCCTTCATATCGCCTTGCGCGCTGTGGGTTCGGGGCGCGGCCGAGGGTGGGACGCCACGGAAGCTGCGAGGCGCCGAAGAAATGGTCGTCTCAGTGTTTGGAAGACGACATGTCGTCTACTTCAACGCATCTCTACTCCCCAAGCCACAGTACGGGCTGTAGTGGAAGGTATTTCTCGTGCCGGTATGTCTTTGCTCCCTTCCTGCTCCATCCACGGTTGGTGAACGGGAGGAGACTGACGGTAACTTTCTGTTGCTGTTGTTGTCGTTGTTGCTGTTGTGGTCTTCTGTCCAAAGACTGGTTTGATGCAGCCCTCCGCACTAACCTGTCGTGTGCAAGCCTCTTCATCTACGTCCAGCTGAAACTCCTTACTGTAGTCAGAACTGGCTTCCCTCTACAGTTTACACCGTCCTACACTTACGCCCATTACCAAACTGATGATTTTTGAAGCCTCACCATGTATCCTATCCACCACGTACTTATTTTAGGCGAGTTTGCCCAATTCGATTCAGTACCTCTTCATTAGTTACCCGATCGAACCATCAAATCTTCAGCATTCTTCTAAAACACCAAATTCCAAAAGCTTCTATTCCCTTCTTTCCTGGACTGTTTATCGTCCACGTTTCACTACCATACAAGGCTACACTCCAGACACCATCAGGAAAGATTTCCTAGCACACAAGTTTATATTCGATTTTAACAAATTTCTCTTTTTTATAAATCCTTCTCATGCGGTTTCCAGTCTGCATTCTTTTGTATGCTCTCTACTCGGCCGTCATCAATTACTATGCTGCTCAAATAGAAAACGCATTTACTAAAATTAGTCTCTCATTTCCTAAATCAATCCCTTCATCATTATCTGATTTAATTCGACTAAATTCCTCTATCTTTGTTTTGCTTCTGTTGACCTTCATCCTATATCCTCCTACCAAGTCACTGTCCATACCGTTCAAATGTTCTTTGAAGACCTTTGCTGTCGCCGGCCGGTGTGACAGAGCGGTTCTAGGCGCTTCAGTCCGGAACCACGCTGCTGCTACGGTCGCAGGTTCGAACCCTGCCTCGGGCATGGATGTGTGTGATGTCCTTAGGTTAGTTTGGTTTAGGTAGTTCTAAGCCTAGGGGCTGATGACTTCAGATGCTAAGTCCTATAGTGCTTAGAGCCATTTGAACCTTTGCTGTCGCTGACAGAATTCTTTTCCCTCAGCTTTAATTCCTAACCCAGTTTTCATTTGGTTTTCCACTGCTTACTCGATGTATAACAGATTAAATGATGTCGGGATTAGGCTACAACCCTGTCTCACTCCCTTTTCAACCACTGCTTCCGTTTCATACCCGTCGACTCTTATGACTGCCGTCTAGTTACTGTAAAACTTGTAAATAGCGCATCGTTCCCTGTATTTTACCCATTCTACCTTCAGAATTATTCCAGTCAACATTATCACAAGCTTTCTGTAAGCCCACGAATGCTATAAATGTAAGTTTGCCTTTCCTCGACCTACCTACCCTATAGAAAGTCGTAGGGTCAGTATTGCCTCGCGTGTTCCTACTTTTCTACAGAATCCAAACGGAATCAAATCTCCTACCAGTCTTTCCATTCTTCTCTAAATAATTCGTGTTAGTATTTCGCAACTGTGATTTATTAAACTGATAGTTCGCTAATTTTCACACCTGTCAGAACATGCTTTCTTTGGGATTGGAATTATTATATTCTTCTTGAAGTCTGAGGGTATTTCACCTGTCACACAAGTCTTGCTCACGAGATGGAAGAGTTTTGTCATGGCTGGCTCTCCCGAAGCTATCAGTAGTTCTAACGGAATGTTATCTACTCCCGGGGCCTTGTTTCGACGTAGGTCTTTCAGTGCTCTGTCAAATTCTTCACGCAGTATCATATCTCCCATCTCATCTTCATCTATATTGCCCTCAAGTACATCGCCCTTGCATAGGCGCCCTGTATACTTCTTCCAATTTTCAGCTTCCCCTTCTTTGCTTAGGACTGGTTTTCCATCTGATGAGCTCTTTATGTTCATACAGCTGCTTCTTATTTTCCCTAAGGTCTCTTTAATTTTCCTCTAGGCGATATCTGCCTTTTCCGTAGGAAATATGTTTCTAAACACATTTATCCTCTATCCAGTCGTGCCTAGCCATTTTGCACTTTCTCTCAATCTCATTTTTAGACATTTCTATTCCCTTTCGCCCACTTCACATACTGCATTTTTATATTTTTTCCTTTCATCAGTTAAATTCAGTATCTCTTGTGTTATCCAAGGATTTCTACTAGTCCTTGTCTTTTTACCTATTTGATTTTCAGCTGTCTTTACTGTTTGATGCTGAAAGCTGCCCATTCGTCTCCTGCTGTATTCCTTTCCTGCTGACTCCTAGAGCTCTCTCGAAATTCTCAACAACCTTTGCTTCTTTCAACTTATTCAGGACGCACCTCCATAATCTCGTACATTTTTGCAATTTCGTCAGTTTTAATCTAAGTTCATAACCAGTAAATTGTGGTCAGATTCCACATCTGTCCATGGAAATGTCTTACAATTTAAAACCTGGTTACTAAATCTCTGTCTTACCAATATACAATCAGTCACAAACCTTCCGGTGTCTCCAAGTCCGTTCCACGTGTACAACCTTCTTTCATAATTCGTAAATCTGGCATTAACGATAACGAAAATGTGCTCCGTGCAAAGTTCTACTAGGCGGCTTCCTCTTTCATTACTTTCCACCAGTCCATATTCACCTACAATTTTTCCTTCTCTTCCTTTTCCTGCTGTCGAATCCCAGTCCCCCATCACAATTAAATTTTCATCTTCGTTAACTATATGAATAATTTCTTTTATCTCGTCATACATTTCTTCAATCTCTGTATCATCTACGGAGCTAGATGGCATATAAACGTGTACTACTACCGTGTGTGGGGGCTTTGCGACTATCTTGGCTACAGTGATGCGTTCACTACGCTGTTCGAATATTTATACAAAATACGCTACAGCTATTTATGTTGATAGTCAGCTGTCTAACTTTGCTGCAGGAAGTAATCATCTGCAAGTCACTCTCCATGTCGAAACTTTTTTTATGCTGTAACCTCCCTCTGCGCGACCGCATTGTCTGCGAACAGCCTCATAGGGCTACAAATAGCGGATGACATAATGATTCATTATACTACCAAGTATTCAGCCCGATCCATACCTGTTCGTATATTCCGTTTGCTCGTATTCTTTTCATTGGGCGACTGTGCAGAATTGTATTGAAGGCTTTCTAGAAGCCAAGAAATGAAGCGACAGCATTATATTCTCTATCCGCTGCCTTCTGGTTCTCATCAGCAAACAGACAAAGCTATGTTCCAGACAGTTACTGCCTCTGATCTCAGTAAAGCAGTTGTTCGGTTACAGAAAGGTATCATAAGCGAGCACAATATTTGTGACACTTTTTAGCAAGAAGTCGACGTTTCAAATCGGTTTATACGATGAAATGATGATGATGAAGTCCCATACTCCTTGACAGAGCGTAGGGGAGACCCGCACCGCCGTACTAGGCAAGGTCCTAGCGGAGGTGGTTTGCCAATGCCTTCCTCCGACCGTAATGGGGATGAATGATGATGATGAAGACGACACAACACCCAGTCATCTCGAGGCAGATGAAAATCCCTGACCCCGCCGGGAATCTAACCTGGGACCCCATGCGCGGGGTCCGCAGCTCGTGGTCGTGCGGTAGCTTTCTCGCTTACCGCGCCCGGGTTCCAGGGTTCGATTCCCGGCGGGGTCAGGGATTTTCTCTGCCTCGTGATGACTGAGTGTTGTGTGATGTCCTTAGGTTAGTTAGGTTTAAGTAGTTCTAAGTTCTAGGGGACTGATGACCATAGATGTTAAGTCCCATAGCGCTCAGAGCCATTTGAACCAACCCATGCTCGGGAAGCGAGAACGCTACCGCGAGACCGCGATCTACGGACATACGATTAAATGACGTGCGCCTTTTTCCAGTTGCTTGCACGCATGTCTGAAAGAACGGACGCTGTTGACGACAGCTGTACCTCGAAATTAATTTGCTCACTGTGAATTTCTTGACTTAATCTGTATTAGAAATAGATCTATTTATCAATAGTGGACTACTATAAGGATGTAAACAGCTCGGTGAAGCTTCAAACGGGAAAGCGTAGCCACATGCGGAAAAAAGGACAGAGCTCAGAACTTCATGTGAAGTGTAATGTGGGTTAATTATCTCACATTAGCGCCAAAGTTCACCACAATTCTTTGTAACGCCACTGTGGACGTGTCACACTATGGTAAGATCGTCAGAGCTCCCGCCCTTTCTCACATCCCAGACTTCTCTTGACGCCCCTGCCACGAAAGTCAGAACAGCGACGCCCAGCGTTGAAATAATCTTATAGGTGGCCGAGGAAAACACTTCAGACACACCGTTGTTCACAAGTGACGCGAAGAGGCCTCAGGGGATAGTATAGAGGGCGTCGAAGAAACTACCCCTTTCATTTGGGGCGTTCATTTACAGACATTAAGCACAATTTCCAACGCGATGTGTAACAGAACGTTCCTGGGAAAGTTCGACACTGCTGACAACTCCCCCAGCCCGCTTCCACACCTCACACGACGATTCAAGTCTTGTCTTGAGGTGCAGCAACCCACTGGATGTGATCTGACCACTTTGGAATGGACCGAAATACAGAGTGGAATCACAAGGGATTGTTCAGTACCATTCGACGAAATTTGAAAGGGATCTGAAGTAGCAAAGGGTGTTTATACTTTTTCCGGCTTCGTGTTTCGCGCCCTTCTTTGTTATGATCAAGAGGCAGCGCGACATTGACAATGCATAAATGAAACAGCAAATAGTGCCTCTAAGACCTCCCAGTTCGGCAACATCTTCGGTGCCACCGGCGCACCTTTGTTGAGCACTTTAAAATGTCTCTTTACAGGAACGTGCATTCACCGGTGAGCACGCGTCGGCGTCATAGGCCACACTTTCGACACTCCTCAGATTTCACATGCGGCTAGCGGGCGCTAATGCAGCGATATAGCGTCGTCAGCACACGTTGTGTCGGTAGGGTTCCCTAACCCGCTGGAACACAGTTATCGGTAAATGAATGTCTCTGTACAGGGACTTTTTCAAATGGACATCAAAGGTGTGCGGGTGCCACCAAGGGTGTTGCCAAACTGGCCAGAACTCTTCGACAGACCCTTTGCTGCGGGGCTGAAAAAGCATAAACACCTTGTCATCCTTCCGATCACATTTAAATTTCATCGAATAATTTTGAACGGTCTGTAGTGGTACCATCCTGAATACCAGAACAAAACTCGCGATCCCGCTGCATTGCAAAGGGGGCGAATCAGGTTCACTGGAGTTGCAGTCCCACGATGTCCTAAAAGAATTCTTGACTCGCCCCGGGATGTCAGCGATGTTAAAGATTGTCAAGAACGTCGTTTTGATGCCCATCGCTCTGGGAACGGCCGTTTTAAACAGCGAAATGTGTGCAAATGGAGTACCCATGGCAAGCGGTGGTTTCATTGTCGCCCTCAGGTGGCACATCCTAAGGGCTTTTCGTGTCGATTCCGAGCGGCGAAGTGTCTGGGATTCACAGTACCTCGTCAGATAGGTAGGTTAGGTTAGGTTAGGCTGTCTTCTCGTACAAATGTAACTGCCAAACTTTAGACAGAATTTTTTAATACTAAACCGTTATTTAAACAGTTAGTTATAACTGTATGAACTTATTGTTTTGTTTGTTGTTACTGTTACAGTATGCATTCTGTAACAAGACTGTAGGTTTAGTTTGTTACGGCAGTAAATAAATTCTCAATAAACATTCGACGAAAGTCTCTCTGCATTTGGAATTACTTTCGTGCTATCAACTACGGCGACGAACTTCAGAATGATCGGCAGGGACATGAAATAAAAGTAACAAAAAATCGCATCGATCGTGAACGAAGGGAGCGTGAAGAACACCCATACGACCGTCAACTGACAATGTTGTTTCCGGGAAACCAGTACTGCTGGCGGAAAAAAAAAACAGACCGCAGGCAGCTGCGCTAACACACAGTTGATTTATCAACTGGCAATAAATCATAATATTGACGCCAAATCTGGCTGTCTCCAGTACACAAAAACACGGAATGTATTAATTTTTATCCATAGTAATTCATTGTAACTAAAAATATGTTGGAATTACGTGAATGTTTCGCATGCAGGCCGGCCGCGGTGGCCGAGCGGTTCTAGGCGCTTCAGTCCGGAACCGCGCGACTGCTACGGTCGCAGGTTCGAATCCTGCCTCGGGCATGGATGTATGTGATGTCCTTAGGTTAGTTAGGTTTAAGTAGTTCTAAGCTCTAGGGGACTGATGACCTCAGATGTTAAGTCTCATAGTGCTCAGAGCCATTTGAGCCATTTTTCTTTCGCATGCAGTGGCTTGCTTTGAGATTTAGTAATTTTCTCGCAAGATAAGGTAATAATGCGTACTGTCTCTGAGATTTCTTTCTTTAGTGTCCTTGATCAAAGCAGGCGTCTGCGATGAGTGAGGTTTTGGAAACGATATCCACACAGGACATGCTGTGATATTCAGTGCAAATCTTTCCCAACGGCGACAGTAGTCTTTCCGTTTAATTTCGCAGGATATTATGAAGTTTCATGACGATCTTTCTCGAGTAGAATGCTACCTTAGAGCAGTTGAATCGCTGCTGAACTTTTCTTCTTTTGCCTGATGGAGATGAGGCGGTTGTTTCTCGTTTTCTGGAAGCCATAGAAGAAGGACGCATCATGTACGTATTTACTAGATGCTAATACGCCGTATTCTGAACTGTAGCTTACCTCTAAATAACTAGGCGAGTCTTTAATGTAAATACCGCCTTCCACATTCTTTACGTTTATTAATTAAATTTCACGTATTTTATTTCGGTAGAAAAATTTGCATGTAAAACTCTTGCATTTGTCTGACGCCGTCGCCAGTTTCCTGGAGCAAAGCAAACATAATCTCGTGACATCGGTTCAAAGTAAAAAAAGATATTACAGTATGAAGTACAGAGTAGCGTAGATAAGTAAGCTTAAAAATATAAACATATTATATACCCATTGTCTCGAGCGGTCTTTCCATTTCTTTTCACACTTTTATATCTATTCATTTATTCAAATGTTATTAAATTCCTGTCAATCGTCAACGTTTCAGAATTATTCTACAGCATTTCACAAGAATTTCAACTCAGTAGTATAGTATATACGAAGGTAGTACCTGTTCCCGAAAGAACAGATAGCATTGATGACCGTGCTTCTTCTCTAGGATGAAATGATAATTAAATCGACATCCTAGCTGCAAACAGGTGTTGATATACATCATTGAGGACATGTTGAAAATGTGTGCCCCTACCAGGACTCGAACCCGGAATCCCCTGTTTACATGCCAGACGCTCTATCCATCTGAGTCACCGAGGGCACCAAGATTAGTGTGCCCGCAGGGACTTATCCCTTGCACGCTCCCCGTGAGACCCACATTCCCAACATGTTCACACCACTGCATTCGTAGTGCGCCTCATAGATGTTTGCCCAACACACTCATTACTCGTGGCAGATTAAGCTACCAAGTCCCGTACGAGTTGGGGCATAGCGTTTTCGTTCGATCAAGAAGATCAATGGCCGGGTAGCGATATTTTAACTATATATGAAAGGTAGGATCTGTTCCTGAAAGAACCTGTTTGCAGCTAGGGTGTGGGCAAACATCTATTAGGCGCACTACGAATGTAGTTGTGTGGACATGTTGGGAATGTGGGTCTCACGGGGAGTGTACAAGGGATAAGTCCCTGCAGGCGGACTATCCTCTGTGCCCCCGGTGGCACAGATGAACCAACAAAAAAAACAAAAAAAAAGATAAAAAAAGATGGATAGAGCGTCTGCCATGTAAGCAGGCGATCCCGGTTTCGAGTCCCGGTCAGGGCACACATTTTCAACATGTGTGTCGGAAGTTCCATGCGGCTTTTCGCGGATGATGCTGTAGTATACAGAGAAGTTGCAGCATTAGAAAATTGTAGCGAAATGCAGGAAGATCTGCAGGGGATAGGCACTTGGTGCAGGGAGTGGCAACTGTCCCTTAACATAGACAAATGTAATGTATTGCGAATACATAGAAAGAAGGATCCTTTATTGTATGATTATATGATAGCGGAACAAACACTGGTAGCAGTTACTTCTGTAAAATATCTGGGAGTATGCGTGCGGAACGATTTGAAGTGGAATGATCATATAAAATTAATTGTTGGTAAGGCGGGTACCAGGTTGAGATTCATTGGGAGAGTGCTTAGAAAATGTAGTCCATCAACAAAGGAGGTGGCTTACAAAACTCTCGTTCGACCTATACTTGAGTATTGCTCATCAATGTGGGATCCGTACCAGATCGGTTTGACGGAGGAGATAGAGAAGATCCAAAGAAGAGCGGCGCGTTTCGTCACAGGGTTATTTGGTAACCGTGATAGCGTTACGGAGATGTTTAATAAACTCAAGTGGCAGACTCTGCAAGAGAGGCGCTCTGCATCGCGGTGTAGATTGCTCGCCAGGTTTCGAGAGGGTGCGTTTCTGGATGAGGTATCGAATATATTGCTTCCCCCTACTTATACCTCCCGAGGAGATCACGAATGTAAAATTAGAGAGGTTAGAGCGCGCACGGAGGCTTTCAGACAGTCGTTCTTCCCGCGAACCATACGCGACTAGAACAGGAAAGGGAGGTAATGACAGTGGCACGTAAAATGCCCTCCGCCACACACCTTTGGGTGGCTTGCGGAGTATAAATGTAGATGTAGATGTCCCCAATGATGTATCTCAGCGCCTGTTTGCAGCTAGGGTGTCGATTTAATTATCATTTCATTCAGTAGTATGGCTTCCGATGGAACTCTTCTGTGGAAGTTTAGCCTTTATAATCTGAAAGAACCAAGTATACCACGGCTTTCTAAAATTATATTATTTTGCCTTTACGTTTATCATTATGTAACTGGCATATGAATATAGCAGACTTTCTTTCGAACCTACTGTTTACGATTTAAATGGTATTCATTTAATAGCTGACGCCGCATTCAAGATATTTACAGTAGACGGTTGCATGGGTTTGTCCATTTAAATACTTCCGAACAAAAAAATCATGTATTATCACTATTCAACACATTCCAACATAATGAACGTTTCTGTGCGATAGGTCTTTAGTTCCACACGTTTCCATTACGCGCACCCTCTCGAAAGTTAAAATTTATTTAATCTAATGATAATAATCGGCAGTTTGTACTTCTAGCTTGGCAGGGAACTAACACCAGAATACTTTTCATAGCTTGTCAGTCTACTTGACTTTTTTCAGCCACAATGCTACGTAGTCTTATTACTGCCATTATATTTTCTTCGTCAGTATACTAAAACTGTCCACTGCTTTTTAAATTATTTATTGTTGCTTAAACTTACTTTTCTTACAATTATACAAACCATTTATATAAATTTGCCTTATCAGACCTGAGATCCTTGTCATTGACACACGCACGATACCTACCGCTCATTTACGATTAGACCTGCTAAAGACCTTGACCTCTCAAAATGAAGTCTTTAATTACAAGGCAAGGAGCACAAAAATGACGAATAATTGAAATGAAAAATGTTTAAGTAAATGTAGAAATACCGCAGCTTCAGCAGAGAGCACTCTCAACCCTTCCTTTCTCTAACTGTTCTGTTTTACAGGGGGTTTACATTTGATCACTCAATACGATATCGCAAAGGTAAAGCATTGTTAATACCGCTAAGTGCGTCCGTAACGAGTATGGCAGACGCGTGTATTGTTGGACTCACCACAGTGTCAGGTGCGAGGCCATGTAGAAGTGGAATCACACAGATCGTCAACGGAACGTGACGCCAGCGTCAAGGATTCTGGGGAAGAACGTTTTGACGTTGATGTCGTCTCGTCTGCTATAATCCATTCATCGTAAGAATAAACCTGATGTAAAAAAACCACAAACGCGATGATTGGTCAGAAACCGTAGCAACGTACACTGGTGTTTTTACGCTCTTGGAAGTAGGTTCTACTTATGTATTAAATATATTATTATTAAGTATCGTTAAATGAAACTTAAGATATTCAAATGTACACTCCTAGAAATGGAAAAAAGAACACATTGACACCGGTGTGTCAGACCCACCATACTTGCTCCGGACACTGCGAGAGGGCTGTACAAGCAATGATCACACGCACGGCACAGCGGACACACCAGGAACCGCGGTGTTGGCCGTCGAATGGCGCTAGCTGCGCAGCATTTGTGCACCGCGGCCGTCAGTGTCAGCCAGTTTGCCGTGGCATACGGAGCTCCATCGCAGTCTTTAACACTGGTAGCATGCCGCGACAGCGTGGACGTGAACCGTATGTGCAGTTGACGGACTTTGAGCGAAGGCGTATAGTGGGCATGCGGGAGGCCGGGTGGACGTACCGCCGAATTGCTCAACACGTGGGGCGTGAGATCTCCACAGTACATCGATGTTGTCGCCAGTGGTCGGCGGAAGGTGCACGTGCCCGTCGACCTGGGACCGGACCGCAGCGACGCACGGATGCACGCCAAGACCGTAGGATCCTACGCAGTGCCGTAGGGGACCGCACCGCCACTTCCCAGCAAATTAGGGACACTGTTGCTCCTGGGGTATCGGCGAGGACCATTCGCAACCGTCTCCATGAAGCTGGGCTACGGTCCCGCACACCGTTAGGCCGTCTTCCGCTCACGCCCCAACATCGTGCAGCCCGCCTCCAGTGGTGTCGCGACAGGCGTGAATGGAGGGACGAATGGAGACGTGTCGTCTTCAGCGATGACAGTCGCTTCTGCCTTGGTGCCAATGATGGTCGTATGCGTGTTTGGCGCCGTGCAGGTGAGCGCCACAATCAGGACTGCATACGACCGAGGCACACAGGGCCAACACCCGGCATCATGGTGTGGGGAGCGATCTCCTACACTGGCCGTACACCACTGGTGACCGTCGAGGGGACACTGAATAGTGCACGGTACATCCAAACCGTCATCGAACCCATCGTTCTACCATTCCTAGACCGGCAAGGGAACTTGCTGTTCCAACAGGACAATGCACGTCCGCATGTATCCCGTGCCATCCAACGTGCTCTAGAAGGTGTAAGTCAACTACCCTGGCCAGCAAGATCTCCGGATCTGTCCCCCATTGAGCATGTTTGGGACTGGATGAAGCGTCGTCTCACGCGGTCTGCACGTCCAGCACGAACGCTGGTCCAACTGAGGCGCCAGGTGGAAATGGCATGGCAAGCCGTTCCACAGGACTACATCCAGCATCTCTACGATCGTCTCCATGGGAGAATAGCAGCCTGCATTGCTGCGAAAGGTGGATATACACTGTACTAGTGCCGACATTGTGCATGCTCTGTTGCCTGTGTCTATGTGCCTGTGGTTCTGTCAGTGTGATCATGTGATGTATCTGACACCAGGAATGTGTCAATAAAGTTTCCCCTTCCTGGGACAATGAATTCACGGTGTTCTTATTTCAATTTCCAGGAGTGTATTAACAGCCATCAACATTTTTCTTAATCACGCTTTGGATACGTAGTTTTCATTTCAAAAATCGTGTACAGTCACAGCCTCTGCAGCTTTGTGCTCTGATTATCGCGCTGTTAATGCGCAGTATGAAAATGACTGAGACTGCTTTCTGTTCTGTAGTGAAACAACACGCAGAGAACGCGTAGCACAGTCGGTGGCGTAATTGGGTGTAAACCAAATGCTATTATTCGTGCGTTGGTTCCAATCTCCCCAGGATCATTTTTTTCTCGTTCAATTTGAAATACCTAGATCTTGTAATTATAAAACCCATCACCATTTTTTATGAATAATGCTCCTCTTCTTGTTTCTAATTACATACTGGACGCGAAATTCGTGTTGCCATTTCAGATACAAATTCTTCGTTATCGATGTTTTATGAAAGACTGTTTATGAAAGTTGTTTAAATTAAGAAAACATAACAATTTCATTTTTAAGGCAAAAATGGAAAACCAAATCTTCTTTATTTGGACTTTGTCCGTCGTTTTATACAACAGAGGTAGAAAAGTATCGTAGGGACACGAAAAACAATCTTTTCCACAGCATCGAGGACATCGTACAAATGCTGCCTTTTTACTTTTGTTACTGTACCATTACAAAATGAACGCAGCAGAACTTATCTGAAGCGAAGTTGCGGGATTTGGCCCGAGAAGTAACAAGACTGTTAAGCTGCCAGACGAACTGGAATTAACGCACGTCATTGCCGAACGCTGGCGGGATATACAACGGCGCGTCATAAAATAAGAGGAGAAAATGCGGCGCCTGGTTGGCTTCGTTGATTCTGTTGTTGATAGGCTCGCTATCAACGCAGCAGGTGACACTTCCAGAGCTGAAATGTATTTCTCGGATTCGGGTAAGGAAGGAGCTAAGAGATTATCAGATGACTGACTGTAATTAATAAATACTTTCAGTGGCTTCAGTATTCAGCAATACGGTGAAATCCCTGCAGTATGCTTTAGCATCATACATAGCTCGCTCAGAAAAATTACCCTATGTTTACGTTAGAAATTTTCATCACTCATTGTTTGTAATTAGAATACTATGCCAGGCGAGAACGAATGCATTTTATGCTTTCCGTCTGGTCACCTAAGAAGCGCGCGTTAGTGCTGGATTTTTGCCGAATATTATGCCATTCTCTTTAAAAATTAAATGACTTTCGAAGCTATATTGTTTCTTTCCTCGTCTATTTTTACGTCTGCACTGCAACTGCTCACATCATTGCAGGTTAGTTGGACCGCTGGCTGACCAGAGTTGTCCAAGTTTAACGCGCCGGTAAAGCTGTTGTTCCGCATTAATTATCGCTTAATCTATATGCGTGTAACACAGCATAAAACGTATCCTTATGATCGTACTTGACTGTACTGGTCACAGCTTGGCTTCTGCTCCACGTGAAACGAAATCCAATGAGATACAAGCAAACGCGGAAGAATATTTAGTGTAATATTTACATCAGGTTTGTTCTTATGATGAACAGAGTATAGCGTCGGAAGTTGACGTTAACGTATTCTCGCTACGCTCACTCATCTGGTAGAACAGCATTTAGCGGTTCTGTGTCTTCTTAATCGTCGTATAAGGAACGTCATCAACGATTACATGGCGGTATTTACCGTTTATTTTAAGTACAAATTCGTCATTTTTAAGGTCATCTTCAGTTTCTGTAAGGAGTAATTTGCCGAGCGCCATAAATTAGAAATTCCTCGTACAGAACATGAACAATACTATCATATTATAAAGGCAAAACCTTACAGTATGAGACATATCGTGTATGATCCGCGGACTTGAATACTACTGATAAGGCATTTATTATTCTGCGTGCAGCCGCGACCAATAACTCATCCTTTCGTGGCTGCAAGCTAGCTTTCAATCCACTGCAGGCTCTTTCTCTGGTGCGGCTACTCGCTAGGTAAAAACAGTATGCATGTATATAGATCGTTCAGTTATAAAAAAAAAGGATTTAATATATTCTGCGACGAACACGTTATGTAGTAACTTAAGCTGTAAATGTGGCACTTTAAATTGATCCAGACACAGTACTAACTTGCGCTTCATTTTAACAATTTGTCTGAAAACATTTTAGCGCTGTGAGTGAGAGGTTTACGAGATGGATCATTTCTCCACACGACGTTCTTTCGTATGTTGGATGCTTATGATGATGATGATGTTGATGTTTGGTTTGTGGGGCGCACAACTGCACGGTTATCAGCGCCCGTACAAATTCCCAACCTTTGCTCAAGCCATGCTCGCCACTTTCATGAATGATGATGAAATGATGAGGACAGTACAAACACCCAGTCATCTCGAGGCTGGTGAAAATCCCTGACCCCGCCGGGAATCGTATGTTGGAGACAATAGTCGAAAGGTGTTACAAACGACGGTAAATGAGGTCTTCTACAGCATAGATACAGTTTATTTATCTACTGCAATTATGTACTGGGTAAAGAATAAAAGACACGAATTTCAACAATGCAATCGTACACCTGTCCTGATACCGCTACATCTCACGCATATCCCCAAAGAGCTGGCAATACATACAGCCGAGTGTTAGTATATTATTAGTACTTTATTTTCAAGATGCAAGTGGACATATTTGTTTTTCTGAAAACACAATCAAAGGAGCAATGTCCATAACGGACAAGGTAGGATAATATCTCAGTAGCGTTCATCTTCGCGGATCATCCAACATATATGATATTATCCAAAGTTTTGAGTTTAATACTGCGTTGGAATCTACATCTACGTTATTACTCTGCTATTCACAATTAAGTGCCTGGCAGAGGATTCATCGAACCACATACAAGGTATTTTCTACAGTTCGACTCTCGAACAGCGAGCAGTGAAAACGAACGCTGAAATCTTTTTGTGCGAGCTCTGATTTCTTTTATTTCGATTATCATTCTTCCCTATATATATATGGACGCCAACAAAATATTTTCACTCTCTGAGGGCAAAGATGTTGATTCAAATTTCGTAAGAAGATCCTCCCGCAACGAAAAATGGCTTTGTTTTAATGATTGCCACCCCAGTTCATATATCATATCCGTGGCTTCCCTTCCGGGATAATACCAGACTAACTGCTCTTCTTTATTTTCTATATCCTCCGTCAATCCTATATGATGCGGATCGCACACAGCACAACAATAGCACAGAACAGGGCGAGCAAGCGTAGTGGAAGCAGTCTCTTGAATAGTCCTGTTGCATTTTGTAAGTGTTCTGCCAATAAGTAGCAGTCTCTGCTTTGCTTCACCCACAACATTATCTATGTGATCTTTCCAACTTCAGTAATTCGTAAATGTAATTCTTAAGTATTTAGTTGAGTTTAGAGACTTTAGATTTGTGTGATTTACCGTGTAACCGAAATTTAGTGGATTCCTTTTACTACTCGTGTGGATGACTTCACACTTTTCATTATTTAGAGTCAATTGCCACTTTTCGCACCCTGAAGATGTATTGTCGAAATCGTTTTGCAATTCGTTTTGATCATCTGATTACTTTATAAGACGATAAATGACAACATAATCTGGAAACAGTCTAAGTGAGATGTTCAGATTATTTCCTATGTCCTTTTTGTAGATCAGGAACAGCAGAGGTTCTACAACACTTCCTTGGGCAACGCCAGATATTACTTCTGTTTTAGTCTACTACTTCGCGTCAGTTACTGTGAACTGTGACCTTTGTGACAGAAAATCACGAATCCAGTCGCGTAACTGAGACGATACTCCATAGGCACGCAGTTGGAATCTACATCTACATCTGCATGGATACTCTGCAAATCACATTTAAGTGCCTAGCAGAGGGTTCATCGAACCACCTTCACAATTCTCTATTATACCAATCTCGTATATTGTTTCTCCCTGTGTAGGTCAGTGTCAACAAAATATTTTCGCATTCGGAGGACAAAGTTGGTGATTGAAACTGTGTGAGAAGATACCGCCGCAACGAAAAACGCCTTTGCTTTATTGATGTCCATCTCAAACCCTTTACCATTTCATTGACACTCTCTCCCCTATTTCGCGATAATACAAAAAGTGCTGCCCTACTTTGAACTGTTTCGATGTATTCCGTCAGTCCTATCTGGTAAGGATCCCACACCGCGCAACAATATTGTAAAACAGGACGGACAAGTGTAGTGTAGGCAGTCTCCTTAGTAGATCTGTTACATTTTCTAAGTGTCCCACCAATAAAACGCAGTATTTGGTTAGCTTTCCCCAAAACATTTTCTATGTGTTCCTTCTAATTAAAATTGTTCGTAATAGTAATTCCTAGGTATTTAGTTGAATTTACGGCCTTTAGATTTGACTGATTTATCGTGTAACCGAAGTCTAACGGATTCCTTTTAGCAGTCATACGGATGACCTCACACTTTTCGTTATTTACGGTCAATAGCCAATTTTCGAACCGTTCTAAATCGTTTTGCAGTTTGTTTTGATCTTCTGATGACTACTAGTCGAGTAACGACAGCGTCATCTGCAAACAACCTAAGACGGCTGCTCAGATTGTCTTCCAGACCGTTTATATAGATAAGGAACAGCAAAAGGCCTGTAATACTTCCTTGGGGAACGCCAGAAATCACTTCTGTTTTACTCGATGACTTTCCGTCAATTACTACGAACTGTTATCTCTCTGAGAGGAAATCACAAATGTAGTCACATAACTGAGACGATATTCCATAAGCACACAATTTCACTACAAGCCGCTTGTGTGGCACAGTTTTCAAAAGCCTTCTGGAAATCTAGAAATTCGAAATCAATTTGAAATACTTCGTCTACAGCACTCAACACTTCGTGCGAGTAAAAAGCTAGTTGTGTTTCACGAGAACGATGTTTTCTAAAGCCGAGTTGACTGTGTGTCAATAGACAGTTCTCTTTCAGGTAATTCATAATGTTCTTACGCAACGTATGTTCCAAAATCCTGCTGCATATCAACGTTAATGGGCCTGTAATGTACTGGGTTACTCCTACTATTTTTCTTGAATATTGGTGTGACTTGTGCAACTTTCAAGTCTTTACATACGGATCTTTCGATGACCAAGCGGTAGTGCGTGACTGCTAAGCTTTTGTCTGAGCGTACTCTGAAAGGAATAGTTCACAAAGTGTAAGAAAGATTTCATGTACACTGTTCGGCTAATTACTTCTTATATGGCTTGAAAATGGGCTTAAAACGGACACTAGGGCGTTGTACTACGCACTTTCTGTTCCTTCAGTTTGCGGTACCACCTTTCAGTACAGGGCTGAACAGCGTGACGTAACGCAGACAAGAGCGCCGTGGTAGCCGCTGGCAGAGCGTGCCCTTCCCCACGCAGTAGCAGCCAGCAGGCAGCGGCTATACGCCGGCTAGCAGCTCGAGTTTCCCGCGATCAGCGTGACGGCGCCCAGACTGGGCGCGCGTGCTACTCGCCTCACGCCACGCGCCACACTCCCCGCCTCTCCGCTGCTAGACGGCGCTGAGACCCGCCCAAAAGTCTGTATCTGGTGTGCAACCCGACATAATTACAGCCCAATATCATCGTCGGTAATCTGGTATAGAATTACGGCACATGTTTTTTGCTCGCGTATTTCGACACCAACGGAAAAATATTAGTATCGGAGCACAAAAAAGGCGGATATGCTCCTGTTTAATAGACTGATTCAAAAGCTGCCTCATTCTACCTTCATGAGCGTCATTAAAAATTTAGCATACGAAAATGTTCGCACTCCTTTTCACATGCAACTCACCTCTCACTCCGCCTAGTTGTCCTAACTGTAACTCGCTCACATCCAGCCGCGCGGAGTGACCGCGCGGTTCGAGGCGCCATGTAACGGATTGCGCGCCCCTCCTGCCGGAGGTTCGAGTCCTCCTTCGGGCATGTGTGTGTGTGTGTGTGTTGTTCTTAGCATAAAGTTAATTTAAGTAGTGTGTAAGTCTAGGGATGACCTCAGCAGTTTGGTCCCTTAGGAATTCACACACACTCGCTCACATCCACTAGTCCATCGCTGTAAGCCTCTCATGCCCTTTCACTCCACTTGCCCATTCTCCCTACTCATTCGGCCCTAGTCATTGTCATTATCTCTTTGTGTGTCTCTCGAATTGCCACTGTCTCCCGTCTCACAGTCACAGTCTCCTTCTTTCTCCCCTACCAGTGCTCTCACTGTCAGTGTCTCCTTCTTGTTCTCTTACTGCTACTTTCTCATTCATTCCTTCCTAATGCTCCTGTCTCTTCTCTACTGTCACTATCTCTCTTTTCCTCGTTGTCATTGTCATATACTCCGTGTCTCATTATCACTGACTCTCGCCAGGTTCCACTTCGTCCTTCTCCTTATTCCTCCCCAACTGGCCCTGTCTCCTTCACTCTTTTCCTAGCACTGTTCTATCAATGTGAAGTCAGTTCCACTACCACTATGTCCCTCTCTTTCTCTCGCACTGTCATTGCCTCGTTCCCTCTTTCAATACCGCAACCACTGTCTGCTGTCGTCCAATATTTTTCCGGCTCTTTCCCACTGCCACTCTCTCGGCAAAAAAAGGGCGAATATGTTCGCATGCCAAAATTTTTAAAGATGCTGAGGAAGGTAGAATGAGGCAACTGGTACCCCACTTTTCAGTCGCAGTCTTTTGATTATATTCGCCTTTGTTTGCCCTGCGATGGGAAGATATTTCCAGCTGGTTGTCTTCTTTTTCCTCCTATAGCAGGGCATGTCGCTCATATCACAAGAACTGTACATTCTGATAGAGTACTTACGTGAAATTGAAAAAAGCAAAAGTAATTTTACTCCTCAGACCTGATTTTACAGGCCGACGGTGTGTCCGTGCGGTTCTAGGCGCTTCAGTTTGGAACCGCGTGACCGCTACGGTCGCAGTTTCGAATCCTGCCTCGGGCATGGATGTGTGTGATGTCCTTAGGTTGGTTAGGTTAAGTAGTTCTAAGTTCTAGGGGACTGATGACCTCAGATGTTGAGTCCCATAGTGCTCAGAGCCATTTTTGAACCTGATTTTACATGCACAAAAATTTTCCGTCTGCTTCAGTACTACAACATTGTGTTCCGATAACCCTTCTGATGATAACGAATACACTTTACAGCATAGTTCTTCGTGCAACGTCACTTTTTAAGTTACGTTTTCACCTCACGGCGGATTTTACGTGCACAAGTAGGGTAACTTTGAACCTCTGTACCTCGGAAACGGATAAAGATATCTACAAAATTTTTAAGGTTTTTTGAGATCGGCATCTTGGAAATATGTCGTAAATATTTCAGCTATTTGTTTCGCATAGCCGTCTTCGAATCCGCGGCTCGATTCTGGTATCCGAAATCCTGGTGTGACTTTAGCCTCTCACATCGCGAGGACTGCAGTGGATCACCGCGGCAGACAGCCACGGCACGTGTCGCAGCGCGGCGCTTCTCGGACTACGACAGCCCTATTCGATGACAGCTTCAAGAGTGTCCTTTCTGAAGCTCTACCTTTCCGGTACGGTTTACGGGACCGATCTGCCGTTAAAGTTAGGTGGGGTGGGCTTTAGTGAATCAGAATTGTTGTTACTTTCATAAACTTGTCCTTTGCGCATCTTAGTTTATTAAGGTTAACCACTAGTCTTTCACCGGGCGTAAATGTCCTCTCGACTGCCACTTCCCTGTCTCCAGCCAGTGGTGGGGTTCGTTTTCAGTTTTATGTTTACTTTCGTCCCTGCCACCGGTTCTCTCAGTCCTCGTATTTTCCGTATCCGTCTCACTATCTCCAACGCTCTATACCCGACAGTTTGTTGCTGTTAACGAATGGGAAGCTTACATTTCAAGTGAAAAAAAAATTTAAAAAATGAATCCGATGTCCTTTTCACGTGCTAAAAGTGGAAAAATCTTATGTTTTGCGTGGTAACTTGCTCTCTCAAGAGGTGTCAGTTGTATATGTCTTGCAGTCCTCCGGATTGGGAGTTTCCTTACAGTAAACTTGGGAAGCGAGCCTTACCTGGGACCAGAGCGCTTCTGCTTATCTCCCAGGGCGCGGATTGTGTCCGGAGGCGCTGCGATGATTCTGTCGGCCTCGCGCTCCCGACCTGTGCCCAGGCAAAGGAAGCGTCCACTCCCGCACAGCCAAGCTGGGGTTCCCGACATGAATTCACGGGCAGCTACCGATTGGAACTTCAAGTGAAATAGATGAATCGTAACACACTGTACTGTAACACCGATTTCCTGTCAAGAGAGATTACAAACCATTCATCTCATTCGTATAACTTCGTAGCACTGGGGCAGCATACCACTATGTGATTGACATAGTCTGAGGGATTTGAATAGGCCCACAAAATACCCCGTTTTTATGCTCGGCGTTTTTGAAAATATTAGTACCGCATGCTGTCGAGTACGTACCGATTTCTGGAAACCGAAAATCTCCTCTGTAGGAATCAAAATGGGTTCCGAAAACAACGATGTTGTGAAAGGCACCTCGCTCTCTTCACCCACGAGAGCCAGAAAGCAGTAGATACCGGCGCCCAGGTAGATACCGTGTTGATTGACTTCCAGAGGGCATGAGATACAGTTTCATAGTTTAGTGGACAAAATACGAGCTTAATGAGTAACGGACCAGACTGGTGACTGTTCTAGCCTTCCTAGCTGGCATAGCTCAACACGTCGTTCCTAAGGAAGCGAAATCAGCAGTTGTAAAGGTTGCTTTGGGAGTAGGCCAGAGGAGTGTTAATGGGTCGCTACTGTTTAGAATTTGTAGTGCGTCCCGTTGCGAACTCCATGAGACTATTCTTAGACGACGGTGTTATACCTAAGGAGATTGCGACGCCAGAAGACCAGCGAAATCCGTGGTATCTACAGAGGATTGTACTGTTGATGCAAGAAGTGGCAGTTGACTCTCAGCCTGAAAGAATGTGATTTATTCCGCATAAATAGGCGAGAAGGTTTACTAACTTTCGATACGCCATTGACATTAAATACTTGGAACGCTAAAAACGGCAAAACTGGAGTAATAATCCCGAGCGACCTAAAAAGAAATGACCACATATAACTAGTTATAGGAAACGCGTGTGGGTGACTGAGGTCGACTGGAAAAATGTTAAGGAGATATAAATGATCCACGAAAGAAATGGTTGAGAAATCACTGGTTTCGACAGCTTCTTAGGTATTACTGGGACCCTTATCATGTTGGATTGATAGAAAGAGAGAGAGAGAGGGGGGGGGGGGGGGGGAAAGGAGGTTCAAAGAATAGCGACATTTCCTTCATGAGGTCGTTTACTAACCGTGAGACCATTACGGAAACACTCAACAAACTCCTGTGACAGACGCGTTGAGTGCCAAAAGGGGTTCGCTGTTGAAATTCCGACAGCGTACACTCCAAAAACACACTACTTTCTGTCGCATTCGACTCGCGAAATGACGACAGCGAGAAAATCGGGGAAATCAGAGTTGATGAGAAGCTTGCACTCAGTCGTCCTTCCCTCGCACCTTTGCGCATGGCACAGGGAGGGGGCAATAAGATACAGAAGTGCTAACAGAAGTACACTGCGCCACAAGGTGCGCGGTGGCTTGGCGGCGTATAGATGTAGGTGTAGATTTGCTATTAACCGCTATTTGCTGCAGATCACTTGAACAGACAATTGTTCGTCGTGACTGGTAAAAAGCATAGGTCACACCTATCTACTATCGAAGGAAGTTGAAGTGATCCGCAGAACATGCGTTCTCTGCCACCGACATTTTGTCATGTCTTGGCCCACGGTATGCGGTAAAGTGTTATGCCTTCATACAGAGAAATATGTTCATCTTCTTGTTCCTAGACTTGTCCCGTGTCTTCACGGGGTCGTTGTCCCCCCCGCCGTTATGGAATCTGTGAGCCCCATCTGTCTGCGTCTAGTGTTTTCTGATGTGCAAGAGCGACGACGTTTTCTAAATGTTTGCGCATCGTGTAACCGAGGTGAGATGTGGGACCAGCCCGGCATTCGCCTATTCGTACGTGGAAAATCGCCTAAAAACCACATACAGGCTGGCTGGTCGGCCGCCACACCGACCCACGTCGGTAATCCAGCAGGCGGATTAGATCCTGAGTCGACGCACAGACAAAGCTTGGAGATACTAATACACCAAGTCGTGGGTGACATGGCAGACAACCCAGCGCACAGGGGAGCAGGACGAGGGCCCCATTGGTGTGCATAAGTTCACAGAGTAGAGCGTTAACACACGCAGTGCAGCAAGGTGACAGTACAACGGTGTTGAAGAATTCTTCAGGACCGTGTCTCAAGTTCATCAGTTCGGATTCAAATGTGAGCTGACCGTTTATGGTCTGGAAATGACGTAAAGCACGTAGGCAAAAGAATGATTGCATTCCTTGGATATGAATTTCCGGAAGGAATTTCGTGTCACTAAAGCGACCGTGTTCATACACACACACACACACACACACACACACACACACACACACACACACACACACACACACACACACACCTCTACCCCATGTTAATAATTATCACTTTCGGTTCGTTTGGTTACAACTAAATGAAACGAATTATTTCGTCACATATGCGTTTCTCCATTGTTATTTGAAAGGCATCACCTAAGCTGTGAAATATATACATATTTGTGTTTACATTATTTTGTTTTACGTATTGGACGTCGTTCATTGAGGTTATAAACACTTCTCGCACTTTCTGATTTTTTGTAACGTAATAATCCCACTTGCAAATTTCGTAGATGCTGCTCTACATCTGTTCTTGTTCCCGCTTTATACCTTTCGTTCTGATTATTGCCATTCGCCGTTTTCATTTGCACAGCACTATAATATGAATACTCTACACGTGCTGGTTTTACGGTTTTATAGCTGTCGTTCAGTGTATTCCTATTCGCAATTTCGTTTCCACTATAATATGAAATCAACACAGTATTCATCTTCAAGTTCTCTGCAATTGTAATTGCGAACGGCAACAATCAAAAGAACAGCCAAACAATAGGCTCAAGAACAGATGTAGAATAGCATTTGCGAGATCTGCAAATAGAAATTTCAACTATTATCACGTCATAAAAAAATCATAAAGTGCCAGAAGTAGTTACAATCCTCAATAAATAATGACCAATGAGTAAAACAAAATACTTTAAACTCAAATATGTGTATATTTCACGCCACTGATGACACCTTTCAAAAAAGTGAAACGCGTATGACACGAAAAAATTCGTTTCATTCAGTTGTAACTAGCGGAACCCAAAGTGATGATTTTTAACTTAATATTGCACGCAACTAACACCTCTACAGGTTTGTAGTGTATTTGTTTCTAAAAACTTTTACTTATTTCATTTTTGTTTTAGTGGTGGTACATGACGGTAGCCAACTAATGCTTGAGCCATGACTGGTAGCATTTAATCAGTTGTATGATTACGCTGACTCACACGGCAGTCTTACGACATGGAGGTCTCATGCTCCAAAAATACAATACAAGGTTATGCAAGGCCATTAAGCACCGGCGTTACGATGATTACATCTTATGCAACACTGTTTACCAAGCGACGTACGACGGAAAGTAGTTCTAAAACGCTGGGTTCACAGCCGTTTTAACACGGAAGCGTGAACGAGAAGGAATTGATGGGGAGTAGATGTCTAACCAGTGTCATTTGTAGGCCACAGTCAACTAAAGTGCGGGGTGAGATAGCAGCAAAAGATTTAGGAGCTTCATTTTTGCACTGTGTTCAAAATTCGGTAAACACCAATAAAAGGACGCTGCAGATGGTCCGTATTAAAATATGGTGGACGATTTGATGGCAAAAGAATTAACTAAAAATGCAAATTAGGCTTCTTTAAAGCTATACAAATTAGTGGATCGTGGTAGTCAGAGGTACGATTCCTAGTGAAACACACTTCACAACATTTTAAACACTGACCAAACTGCTGAGGTCATCGGTCCCTAGACTTACACACTACTTAAACTAACTTATGCTAAGAACAACACAAACACGTTAGTTAGTCGGTAATCACACATGATAAACGCTAAAATTTGGTATTAAGCAGTAATGTGGAGAAAAAATAATTTTTTATTGTGGTTCCAAATAGTATCTTTCGCTTTCCAGGAGGCGTATGGAGACGAAGATGAGTGCCATAGCACCCCTAACTATCGATGGAAGTAGTGGCTGAAGTCAGCAAGAGTACTGTACGCAGAGAATCGAAACCACCCCCGAAGATGTGCTCCGAAGATTGGTACCAAACGGTGAGTTGATCAGTAAAAGTCATCTCCTTTAGCTTAATAGCACGGAAAAATTCAAAAATCGTAACTTTATGCTACTCACAGACAGATGAGGCACAGAAATTTCATACCTGATGTTAATACGATGATATCCGTCCAGGAACAATGCACTGATGGAAAAATTCGCCACACCAAGAAGGAGTTGTGCGACATAAACGCAAGTTGGTAGCAACAGAAAGATGATGTTTATTCAGATTTCGCACCAGCCGCGTAAGAGTGGCGCTAGTAACGCCACTATGAGAAGGCAAATCAGATTTGCTTTAAACACCCGCTGTAGCGGCCGTGAGCGATAGTTACCTTTGAGGTTGGACTAGTGAGTTGACGTTAAGCGCGAATGCTTTTAAGGCTACAAAGACGCCATTATCAACACCGCATTGTGTTTGAACGAGGTCGTGCAACAGGGCTACGAGAAGCTGCGTATTTTTCTGCGATATTGCAGAAAGATTTGGCAGGAATGGAGCTGCTGGCAGCGGTGTTTACGAAAATATACGATTGAAAGAAGAGAGGGAAGGCCACCGTGTTCGGGTATGGCTCTGGCCCGTCGTACTGCAAAATGGCTCTGAGCACTATGGGACTTAACATCTGAGGTCATCAGACCCCTAGAACATAGAACTACTTAAACCTAACTAACCTAAGGACATCACACACATCCATGCCCGAAGCCAGGATCCGAACCTGCGACCGTAGCAGTCGCGCGGTTCCGGACTGAAGTGCCTAGAACCACTCGGCCACACGCGACCGGCATCGTACTGCATCTGCAGCAGCAATTTGAGCGGCAGTTGGCACCACAGCGACACAACTAACTGTTACAAATCGGTTACTTGAATGACAACTCTGAGCCAGACGCCCTGCCGTGTGCATCCCACTGGCCGCAGACCACCGTCATTTACAGCTGCAGTGGTGTCGAGTTCATTGGAAGACAGGGTGGAGGTCTGTTTTGTTTCCTGATGAAAGCCTCGTTGTCAGTGATGGCCGTTTCTTGGTTAGTAGGAGGCCAGTTGAGGGCCTGCCACCAACCTGTCTGTGTGCTGGACACATTGGACCTACACCTGGAGTTGTGGTCTGGGGGGTGCGATTTCGTATGACACCAGGAGCACTCTCGTGGCTACCCCACGCACTCTGACGGAAAATTTGTACGCCAGTCTGCTGCTTCGATCTGTTGCTCTGCAATTCATGAACAGCGTTCAAGGGTACGTTTTCCAACAGGATAACGCTCGCCCACATACCGCTGTTGTAACCCAATATACTCTACAGAGTGTCGGCATGTTGCTTTGGCCTGCTCAATCACTGTATCTGTCTCCAATAGAGCACATACGGGACATCATCGGACGATAACTCCAGCCGGCGGCTGCTACGGTCGCAGGTTCGAATCCTGCCTCGGGCATGGATGTGTGTGATGTCCTTAGGTTAGTTACGTTTAAGTAGTTCTAAGTCTAGGGGACAGATGACCTCAGATGTTAAGTCCCATAGTGCTTAGACCCATTTGATCCATTTTGAACGATAACTCCAGTGTTGTCCGCAAACAGCGTTAACTGCCCCTGTATTGACCGACCAAATGCTACAGGCATAGAACTTCATCCCACAAACTGACATCCGGCACCTCTACAACACAATGCATGCACGTGTGCATGCTTGCATTCAACATTCTGGCGGTTACACCGGTTATTAATGTCAGTATTTCACATTTGCAATGGCATATCTCGCTTTTACATTAACATGTGATCTTGCAGTGTTAATCACTTAAATATGTTACCTAGACAAACGTATTCCCGAAATTTCCTTACTCTACATTAATCACTTTTTGGTGTTGCGATTTTTTTCTGTCATTGTAATAAGAGAGCTAAATCCAACAATAACGACTTCCCATAACAAAAATGGGTACCGTTCCATAACAGAAGTGTAAACTGAGGTCCTCTACTGTACCTCAGCGTCTGCAAGTTTTACGATAAGTTGTAGAAGTCAGTGGAATGCGACGACTTGGCGCGCGGTAGAGCGACACGCTAATTAAATCCGTCCATGGGCTCACGTGAAAAGTGGTAGAACACCAAGGTACAGCGCGCAAGTCTATATATATAAACTGGCTGATAAACTGTCATTGCAAATGCCTTTTGTTTTGCTTCGCATACTAAGTAAGTCTACCTTTCTGCGCTTGAAGATTAGTTGGCTGCGACGCAATTACGCGTTTTGCAAATGAAGTAATAATGTTTAAAGCTTATTAATCTTATCAGGCGTCAAGGCATGCAGATCACTTAAATATTAGTGCCAGAGCACCGTGCGATGTGAGCTACCGGACGGATCCCAGCTGGCGGATAGCGAATGCTCCTTAGATATGGGGGTTACATATGAATGAGGGGAAACCCTAAAGGTAGAACCGGACCGAGTCAGCAGGATCACGGGTAGGTTATAACGAAACTACACTCAGTAAATACCACATACGCTCAATGATAATCCGGTGTCAAAGCGAGTAGGTATAAGTCGCATTCGGGAGGACTATGGCTCGAACACGCGTCCGACCATCCTGATTTAGGTTTTCCATATTTCCCTAAATCGCTTCAGGCAAATGCCGGGATGGTTCCTTTGAAAGATCACGACCGACTTCCTTCCGTAATCCGATGGGACCGATGACATCGCTGTTTTGTCTCCTCCTCCAAATCAACCAACTGCTAAATGTGGCCCGCATCTCGTGGTCGTGCGGTAGCGTTCTCGCTTCCCACGCCCGGGTTCCCGGGTTCGATTCCCGGCGGGGTCAGAGATTTTCTCTGCCTCGTGATGGCTGGGTGTTGTGTGCTGTCCTTAGGTTAGTTAGGTTTAAGTAGTTCTAAGTTCTAGGGGACTTATGACCACAGCAGTTGAGTCCCATAGTGCTCAGAGCCATTTGAATCATTTGCTAAAAGTGCTGTCTCCGCTGTACTGCTGGCAGATAAAGATTACGGGAAGAAAGATCCTAGCAGAAAACATAAAGTTAGAAATACCTTTATAATTTGCGTTAGTAATTCTATTGGCTTGATTACCGCTCGTTTGTTGCGTTGACAGCCTCTTCATTAGGTCCAAAACTTACGCCTCGACAGAAATGAGGAAAAATGTATTCCCTTCCGAGAAGACATAGTGACAAGTTTACTCCATCAAAAAACATTGACGTATCATATTCGACGTCCACACCAGAACAGCCTTCCAAACGCGAGATATTTTAATCAGCACGGGCACTCTGTTTGTACATGTTGAGTCACATAAACTACCTCTTCCTTATAGTCACCACCAAGTCAAGATCTCTTAAGGTGTTGGGAAGGGACAGATTTACCGAACCTTTTTCGGTCCGCTTGACCCTAGAAGTGGATTCGATACATGGTTAGATTTTACCAGGACAGTGGCAAACTCGATTTGAAAGAAGAATCAAGAATGTATTTAGAGCAGATCAGTGCAACGATGGCACGGTCAGGAAAAGAAATAATCAGGAAAATAAAGATATCCTGCAGTGGCTTTGTTAAACCACATAGGGTTCTAGAACAAACCTACCGACGCATCTCAGCGCTTACAATCAGTGTTTAGTACCAGTTTTAACTTAATGGCACTGATATATGGACTAAGTACGAACATTGCAGGGAAATTGAGAGATGTTGAATAAGCAATGGAAGGTTGGGAAGAAGAGACAGGAAAACAAACAAACGAATCACAGAACCCAGCCAGGATGACATAATTATGACCGTAACGCAAATGAAATGGATGTAGCTGGGCCATGTAGGCAAACGAGTTGTTGGTAGACGGACCAAGGAAGAAGCTCTTAGCCAAAACATGAACAGAGATCTAGACAGCGACCTAAGAACAGATGAGGAGACGACTTTGGTAAACATGTGCGAGTGAAGACGGCAGTGCAAGGAGAGCAGTGTCCGGAGGTGGATGTCGAATGATGACCATTGTTTGCACACTGTCGAGCACCGATAGTCAATAAATATTTCGCGGATGTTGCTGTCGTACACACAGAACTCGCAATGCTAGAAAATCGCAGTGAAAATTAGGAAGACCTGCAGTGGATTGACGCTTGGTGCACGGAGTGGCAATTGACACTCAACATAAACAAATGTAACGTATTGCGTATACACAGACAGAAGTACGCTTTATTGTACTATTACACGGTAGTAGAACAATCACTGCAATCTAAGAGTATACATACGGAACCATTCAAAGTGGAACGACCACGTAAAATTACTTGTGATAGATCCAAAGAAGAGCAACGCGTTTCGTTACATGTTCGTTTAGTACGTACAAAAGCTTCACAGAGATGGTCAACCAACTCCAGACGCTCCAAGAGAGGCTTTCTGCATCACTGTATGGTTTATTATTAAAATTACGAGCTCTTGCGATCCTATAACAGTCCTGTGACGTGTATTTCGTGAGAAGACCACAACGGTAAAATCAGAGGGATTGCAGCCCACATAGAAGCTTATCAGCAATCTTTCTTTCCGCGAATCATACGCGAGCGCGACAGGGAAGGAGGAAAGGGGAAGTGAGACTGGTACACGAAGTACCCTCCGCCACACGCCATAAGATGGCTTCCGGGATGTAGATGTAGACTGCCCGCTGCCTGGTGTTGCTTCGCCTTTAGCGCGTACAGCTGTTATCTTTTAGCGGGACACGCGGTCGGCAGCCAGAGGTATGGTGCCCTCGTGATGATGCCGTCGTTCGCGGGTGTTGCAGCGGGGACTGCAGCTCTCCGAGACCTGCTGCAGAGGTCGCTGCCAATTGCGCCTGCTCATCCAGCGAGGCAGCCGATCAGCACTCAGGAAATCCTCATTGCTTGCGCGAGTCCCAAAACGGATCCTCGACTGTCTCCTCCACCAGTGGACGCCGCTAGCTCCGATACCAGGTCAGCCCCACAAAGCAGAAAGCGATTCGTTGCTGGCACGCTTTGCGCTAATGCCCTATATCGTGACGTCTATCCCACAGTCATTTGATTAGTCCAAGCATAATCACCTGCGAGAGTTCCCTCACTTAACGACGCAGGGTATCAGGAATTGGAACAGAAGTACGAGGGTGTATATTTAGAAAGAGTGCCTCTGTATACACAGATGAGCAAAAATATTGTGATCACTCTTGAATAGACGGAAAGTCATCGAGTAAAACAGAAGTAATATCCGGCGTTCCCCAAGGAAGTGTTATAGGTCCTCTGTTGTTCCTGATCTATATTAACGACTTAGGAGACAATCTGAGTAGCCCTATTAGATTGTTTGCAGATGATGCTGTCATTTACCGTCTTGTAAAGTTATCAGATGATCAAAACGACTTGCAGAATGATTTAGATAAGATATCTGTATGGTGTGAAAAGTGGCAATTGACCCTGAATAAGGAAGAGTGTGAAGTTATTCACATGAGTACTAAAAGAAATAAGCTAATTTTCGATTACGCGATAAGTCACACAAATCTGAAGGCTGTAATTCAACTAAATACTTAGGGATTACAATTACAAGTAACCTAAATTGGAACGATCACATAGATAATATTGTGGATAGAGCAAACCAAACACTGCGATTCATTGGCAGAACACTTAGAAAGTGCAACAGGTCTACTAAAGAGACTGCTTACACCACGCTTGTCCGCCCTATTCTGGAGTATTGCTGTGCGGTGTGGAATCTGCATCAGGTGGGACTGACGAATGACATCGAAAAAGTACAAAGAAGGGCAGCAGCTCGTTTTGTATTATCGCGAGATAGTGTCACACACATGATACGTGAATTGGAGCGTCAATCATTAAAGCAAAGGCGTTTTTCGTTGCGACGAGGTCTTCTCATCAAATTTCAATCAGCAGTTTTCTCCTCCGATTGCGACAAAATTCTGCTGGCACCCACCTACATAGGGAGAAATGATCGTCACGAATAAAATAAGAGAAATCAGGGCTAGCACAGAAAAATTTAAGTGCTCGTTTTTCCCGCGTGCCTTTCGAGAGTGGAACGGTAGAGAGACAGCTTGAAGGCCGTTCATTGAACCCTCTGCCAGGCACTTTATTGTGAATAGCAGAGTAATCACGTAGATGTAGATGTAGATCGCGAGACAGAGTCCTACTGTTGGCGCTGCGGGCACGTGACGCGGTAAGGGACGTAGATTATAATTATCAGCGAAGCAAAGACGAAAGGGGAATTATTGTAACGTTATATGGGCTGCAGACGGGCAGATCCACAGACATAAACGAGTTTGACAGAGGGCAGGTTGGTACAGACCGGTGCCTGGGAACGAGCATCTAGAAAACGGCGAAACTGGCCGGCTGTTCACGTGCTGCTGTCGTGAGAATACAGGAAAAGTGTCTGAAGGATGTCCACGCCTCATCGCAGAACGTGGAGGTCAGAGGCCTGCCTGCTCTCTAAAGCAGGATAGGTGGCGGGGATCTGTGGCAATTCCGACTTCGGAGTACCGTGCTGGTGCGGCCACAAGTGTTTCGGAACACACCGTTCTGAGCGACACCAACGTTTTCCAGTGTTCTTCCAATGACATCGTCAGTTACGATTGCAGTGGGTGTGGGATGATTGATATTGGGCTGTAGATCAATGGAAACGTGTCACCTGTTCGAATGAACCACGTTTCTTGTTATACCAGCTCGATGGTCTTGCCTGGAAACTCCGTTATCTAGCCGAACGGCTGCTCGAAGCGTACACCGCACCGCAGACTCAGGATGGTGGAGGCAGTCTCATGCTATGTGAGACGCTCACCTGTGCTTCTGTGGGACCTGTGATACTAATGGAAGGCACCGTGGCAGCTGCGGACTGCGTGAACAGTATTGTAGACTATGTACATTTGTTCATGCTTGATGTCTTCTCCAAAGCCGTGGCTTCTTCCAGCAGGATAACTCCCCGTGCTGCACTGGTTTGAGGAGCGTGATAGTGAACTCATGTTGACGTCTTGGTCTCCAAATGCGCTTGATCCGAACGCAATGGAACACATCTGTGAAGCTATCGGGCGCCAGTACAGCGCGCCCACAAACCTCCGGCACGTAATTTACGGGAACTGCGCGACCTGTGAGTCCACGTCTGGTGCCACACACCCCCGGAAACCTACCAAAGAATGTGCTTGCCTCCCATGCAAGCGGGCCCGGGTTCTATTCCCGGCCGGGTTGACGATTTTCTCCGCTCGGGGACTGGTTGTTGTGTTGTCCCTATTTTTTCCTACCAAAGACTTGTCGGATCCATGTCACGCAGAATCGCTGCTGTAGTCCGTTCCAGAAGTGTACCAACATGGTATTAAGTAGGTGGTCGTAACGTTTGAACTCGTCAATAGTAAAGCTTTAATACACCAGTGTTCTGATCAACGTTGCAATAGTTCACAATATACAGTAGAAAAAGGATGAAATACTCCATTTAATGAATCTGAGAGTGTGATCCACTCTTACAACATTGTTGTGGACGGAATGTTAAACACCAGTTGCTAATCCTGTCTTTCATTTTGAAAAGCGAAGGAGCCCGTTGCCGCGAGGCCTTACGGTAGTGCTTAAATCCTAGCAGGCTGGCGACGTAACTTTAGAGATGTGCCCGTGATGTGATGGAAGTTCCACGCTCAAAAAAAGAGAACACCCTACCCTGAAGTATTTCGCTAAGCACTGATGTATGGCTGAGAAAAATCACCCAAGTTCCCCATCAACCAGTCGCTGCTGTTTAACCGAAACATCAGCGATCGACGATAAACTGGAGACACAGGTCACCATTACAGCTGCCGTTCGTTCACCAGGACGACTCATCAGCTCGGTGTCAGTGGACGCACAGTTTACTACAGACTTTTCTTGTGCCCCGAATAAAGAAGAAGAAAAAAATAAAAAGAAAAAAAAGAAAGCTACTGAAACTCCTGAGCGGGCTCACGGAAATCGACCCGCGGGAATGTGTTCATCAGCGATAGGGACAAGTGCAGATACGTGTGTGCAGACTATCATTTGTTATACTGTCTATTTTAACTTTACCTTTATGTGCTCTGAGTGAAAATAGTCATGAACTGGTCCCATAGCTCAGTGCTAAATAGTCATTGATTGGTTACTGAGGGTTGGAACAGATAACCATGCTATCTGCAAGATGGAAAGACGAAAATAAGCTGTTTGCGCTAAGTTTATTATATTACAGCACTCAGGCATATAGGTTTTGTCAGAATGTTTTATGTTCCCGACAGTGCGTACAGGGAGATCAGCAGTTACTTCTTCCTTTAATAATCGAAACTTAAAGGACTGCTTGAAGAGCAAAGGGTGGCAACTAGCTTGAGCTTTTGCGGTATCATGTGATGTAACAAACGAGGTAAGAAATAGAGCGAAAAAAATCGTAAAAATTAACTATTGTGGTGGACGGGGCGGAGATTTGGGGGGGGGGGGGGGAGGGAGGAGGAGAGGGACACCTGCCAGAAGCCGCCTGAGGCCCTTTGGGACCAGTCGTTTCTTTTCGTTGTCTTGATTAAAATTTTAGTCCTATCGTAATTGCTTCCAAGCCTGCTACCATTAGGAGTCATTCAACTAGTTGCTGGAGTACACTATTTGGTAGCATCAATGCCGTTTCCTTTATGTCACATCTCGTTCAAGACATGTGACAGCGGGCCTACAGACGACGTATGTAGTAAGCGGAGTTGTGAAACCTGTCACAGCATAAGGGAGAGCAAAAATAGTCGTGCATTAATACCTCCAGACAAATACTTGCAGTAACATAAGCGATCTCAATTCTGCTGGTGACTCGTATCTTATTTGCCAGACCTCGTATTCCTTTTCTCCTGCGAATGTCAGGCTTACGAAGTCGTGGAAGTACCTATGCGCAGCTTCTGAGAGTATCGTTCGTACTTCGAATTTTACGTATACAGTTTCCATACGATTTTTTTGTCTACTGCGGCTACAGTACTCATATATTTACTATAAAGGCAACAGTCAACAAACTATACTACCTATACCTAGAACAAAGGCCTTTCAGAACATTGATAACGAAACGATAGGCTGTGTTCAACGAAAGACAAAAACACAAAAACCACATCAGACATAGTACTACACATGGACCTGATAGATTACTACGATTGTCATAGAAAATAAGACCTACGTCTTGCGTACGAAGATATTCTGGAGACATGAATGTTAGGCAGATCCCAATGCAACAGGAAGACATCAAGGACTGTCAATCACCGCAAACCAAAAACTTCATTTCACAACGCGACAGTGGCCTTCTTCTTACGGAAAATCATCTACACATTTGTATTAATACTGAAATCTTAAATTCGTCATTATTTCTGTATTTCAACCTGATTTTTTAGGTTCAGTTTGTGCTATTAACGCCCTAACATGCATTGGCGAGGCAACAAATTATCGGCTTAATAGCGTGTCGGTGATCTTTTGAACGCAATACAACAGCGATTCTGTGTGGAGAGGATTCGATATTACTGTTAGGTAGGCTTCTGGAGATAAATGGCACCAAACGGCTAATTTGGTGGCCAACATATTAACATGAGTTGGACCCGTCAAGTTAGCCGAGATCGCTAATACGCTGCTTCTTGAACTCGGGTAGGCGCGCCGGCCCCGGATAGAATCCACCCCGTGGATTAACGACGTGGGCCGGTGTGACAGCCAGCCTGGATGTGGTTTTTAGGCGGTTTTCCACATCGCACTAGGTGAATACCGAGCTGGTCCCTACATGCCGCCTTGGTTACACGACTCGCTGACATTTGAAACACGTTTGCAAAAAAAATGGCTCTGAGCACTATGGGACTTAACATCTATGGTCATCAGTCCCCTAGAACTTAGAACTACTTAAACCTAACTATCCTAAGGACAGCACACAACACCCAGCCATCACGAGGCAGAGAAAATCCCTGACCCCGCCGGGAATCGAACCCGGGAACCCGGGCGTGGGAAGCGAGAACGCAACCGCACGACCACGAGATGCGGGCAAACACGTTTGCACTATTTCATCGTTTACACTAGACACAGATAGCTGGGGTACGCAGATTCCATCCTGGGGGGGGGGGGGGGGGGTATGGGGTGGCGGCAGAAAGGGCATCCGGCCACCCCTTTAACTTGACCATGCCAAATCCGATTGCAACAATTCCGAACCTGCGAAAACTGCGGGAACAGGTGCAAGTAAAAGAAAAGAAGAATATTAACATGAGTTGATTATTGTGCTCCTGAAACCACTGTAGCAATGTTTTGGGCTTGTGGCACAGACTGTTAATCTGCTGGCGGATGCCATCGCCGTCGAGGCAGACATCAAGCTTCTAGGGTTGCAACTGATTCGCAAGAATGTTCAGGTCACAGCTGTCGCGGTGCCATTGATTACTGCAGTAGGCACCATGGAAGTGTCGTCCGTAGCATAATACTGCTCTCAAAGGCCTCTGTTAGGGATGGCGGTTATCGCTGAAACAACCGGTTTTCGGTTATATCGTCTTTTTGCACTCCAGTTTAACCTGACTTTTAAAGCCATCCGCAATAACCCGTTTCTGAAATAATCGATTTTTGTTTTTAATTCCAGTAATATACGTAGAATTCTAACAAATGTTGAACAATTTTGACACTCTGTTTCAAGGTATACAGACTGAAAATATTGAATTAAATAGCCAAGTAAAAGAAAACTTAGTGCGTTTACCGTTCGTTGCTTTTCTGTAAAAGTCAGAAATTGTTGAATACTACAAGAAATCATCAGTATACTGCTTTTGAGTCTAGTTTTTTGAAACTGTTCGAAAATCATGTTGGAATCGGAAATCGTACCACTATTTGCGCATTACGAATAATCAGTGCTAAAAAGTGAAAACTGCTGTTGAGGAACTTTGTTTTTCGTGTTAATTTATCCGTTTTCAAGGGCTAGAGGCGTATAAATACACTATGTAGACAGAGGCAGTAGATCGCCAGCTTTCCATTCTATTTTCATACTATGAACAAATTGCTATTAAGCTTTTAATTTAAAAGTGTAACATAATTTCGTTCTTATTTTATTATTTCATATAAATGGCAGAGAAATCTTAAATTTTTTAAAGCAAATGAAGCATTGTACTTCATTGCTACGTCACTTCGGACAAATATTTGTAGACTAAGGTTGGTTCCACTCTGCAACACCACCGATGTCGGGCGACGACAGCGAGAAACTGCCATGCAGACCAGGTGGGGGTAAGTCTTCGTACACGCGTGCCTTAAACCGCGACACACGGCATCAGGGACGTTACTGTCATTTGTTTGTTCCCCGTTTCTGTCGGTACCGATCACTTATCCTATTTTCTATAATAACGAAATACTTCAAACCAATGCAAATCTTACGAATAAAAATTGTTCCCTTTTTAAAAGGGTTTACTTAAACACGAAAACCTTAGCACTGCTGCTAGGAGTAACTGATATTTGTTTTTCTTTTTAAAGTCGGTTATTAGTAAAAATAAGAAAATCGGTTGTAATCCATACCAAACAAGTACCGAAAAATTCTGGTTATTGAGAACTAAAATACCGTTTTAAGCGGTCGGTTTTTCCCATCCCCAGCCTGTATCCGTGGCGCGATGCATGTTTCGAGCAACCGTTCTCCTGGATGACGGCTTACCTGGGCACGACCATCGATCTAGTTTAACCAAAACGCGGTTAATACGACCAGGTGATATGTTACCAGCGATCCGCGGTTGAATGTCGAGGATCCGGTGCACACTGCAGCCGTAACTGACGATGCGTTTGGTCAACGCGATAAGACGTACGTGTCATCACCTGCACAGTCCCATGTTTGACAGTGTGCGCTGGACGGAGTATCGTTCAACAGTGGCGCCTCCACCAGCCACGTATTCCGTCGTGAGATGTAGCACACTTGGCTGCTTATCCTGGTTCAAGCTTCTGATCTCCACGTACTGAGGTGAGGCGTAGGCGGCCAACAGCTGGTCGCGTGCGTGTGCTTTCACCGTCCTTCTGCTATTTTCCGCAGACCTCATGACACAGTAGCGCGCCAACAGCCAACCAGTTCAGACGCGTCCGAGAAGCTCGCTTCCTACCGCCGGATCATAACGATCGGCTCTTCGTGAAAGTACATTATGTCAGTGGACTAATTCCACTGTGGTCCATATAGTCGCTACAGTGAGTCTCCAGCCATCTCTGCTCTGCTAATATACTGCACTTACCGCCTCACAAACCACCAACGGTATCGCGTCGCGTTCAGTCTCTCGTTGGGCATTAGTCATAATGGTTTGGCTCGTGAGAAAACATATAAGAAACTTGACGTTTTGGGGTGAGTGGATAAAATAAAATTTCGGAAATTAATGCGCCAGCACTTAACTGGTACGATGTCTCTAACTGCAAAGGTTTAGCACGGGAATAAATATCTCTGTAGACCGATGTGTGTTTGCATCTCCACTGATGATGTCGAAATTAAAACTGAGAGATAAAGATGTAACATTCAAAATACAGAGTTTGATCATACTAACAATATGTGTACTAGAATGAGATTTTCACTCTGCAGCGGAGTGTGCGCTGATATGAAACTTCCTGGCAGATTAAAACTGTGTGCCGGACCGAGACTCGAACTCGGGACCTTTGCCTTTCGCGGGCAAGTGCTGTACCATCTGAGCTACCCAAGCACGACTCACGCCCTGTCCTCACAGCTTTACTTCTGCCAGTACCTCGTCTCCTACCTTCCAAACTTTACAGAAGCTCTCCTGCGAACCTTGCAGAACTAGCACTCCTGAAAGAAAGGATACTGCGGAGACATGGCTTAGCCACAGCCTGGGGGATGTTTCCAGAATTAGATTTTCACTCTACAGCGGAGTGTGCGCTGATATGAAACTTCCTGGCAGATTAAAACTGTGTGCCGGACCGAGACTCGAATATGTGTACTACTCGTCTATTTGGTTGCGTAAAGATTTTCCTGTTTACGGTCTGTGTTTGTTTCGCAGTCCGACAGTTTCGATTCCTCGCAAATTTTCAATACTTTAGTTGTGAAACTATGTTATCAACAATATTTTGTGTAGGATGGAGAGAATATTCTTAAAGCAGTCTTTTCAACATGTTTAGCGCCTTTGAATCCACTAACACCTCGACAGTCTTCCGGATTTCCCAGCCCGTCTTTGAGAATCTCTAAAGAAGTTACCGCAGCTGATTACATGCGTCTGCTTTTGTGGTGCACACGACGTTGGCGAGCACGTGCTCTGTGGCGTTTTCTGGGCGCTCACCAGTCACCCTGGAAGCCACGTCCGCGACCACATCAGCTATCACCCAGAGCGAGGACAGTATAATTGATGACTGTTATGTAAAGTGACATCAAATTTCAAGAAAAAATATGGAAACCACTAGTTTCTTTTTAAGAAACTGTACTTGTTGTTTTGAACATGGCTGTGCTCAGCAACCGTAATTAATCACAATGTTACGAACTTCCAGCCAACCGATTGCAAACAGAATTTAAAATTCTTCAACTAGTTTTCAACGCCAACTAAGGGAGACCGGTCTACCCTCCAGAACTCAGGAATCTATAAAATCAGTTGTGACACATGTAAAGCCTATTACATAGGCCAAATAGGTCGTGCTTTCTCTACCAGATACAAAGAGCATCTATTAAGGAAAAATGGTTCCAACATTCATAACCCAACCTTTACCAACCACCTGTTGATCACTGGCCACAAACCTATGGAAATTCATGACATCGTAATTTTGCACTGCGAAAGAAAAGGTCTTAGACTAAATATTTTGGAACAGTTACTTTTTTTTCCTTTATTGAGATTCGATTCCCCCCCCCCCCCCCCCCCCAAAGGGGGCGGGCTGGCAGCAGCTTAGTACGCCGCTCTTCAGCCTATAGGATTTTTAAAAAAATGAAGATAATAAATAATAAAAACAAGTGATAAAATCGCTGACATAAATGGTAAAATGGCGGAAAATTGTGGAACTTAAAACATAAAACAAAGGGTTGGCGATGCTAATAAAATACACAGAAATCAGACAGGTAAAAAAATAGACAGACAATTAAAAAACATGGTGACAGTCTGGTTTCTGTTCGCAAGAGGTATAAAAATCACACCCAGCGACAGAATGATTTCTGTTCATAACACTTTGGAAAAGACGCACAACACTGAACACTCACTTAAAACTCTGCACGAAAAAGTTGGCACAAAGATGACAAACCACAGCCGAGGGCAGATGGGGGGAACCTGGACTGATAATGGGAAAGAAAAAGTGGAAGGAGAGGAAAAACGAAGTGGGGGAAGGAGACGACGGAGGACAAGGACTCATAAGAGGGGGGTTGGAGCTGGGCAGACGAGAGAGGGAGTGGGTAAAGGCAGAGGAGGGGAATGCAAAAGGACTCTGGGGGGGGGGGGAGAGAAGGGAGGCAGAGAGAGAGTAGTCGGGGAAAAAACAGGATGGAAGGGGGGGAGAGGGAGCCCAGGAAAAGGACAGAGGAAGGGAGGGGAAGTGAGGATCAGAGTTGATAGGAGGGATAAATGAAGGGAGAGAGGGCATCATCTGGGAGGGGATTTGACAGAAGCCACCTAGGGAAAGGAGATGAAGGGTGTAGAGATGGAGGGTAGGGGGGACACAACAGTTAAGGTGCGGCAGAGGGATGAGGGGGATCAACGCGGCAGGAGGTGTAGAGTATGCGGATGTGTTCGAGGAATAGGAGCAGATGGAGGAAAGGAATCAGGTCGTAGAGGATCCGCGTGGGGGACGGGAGGCGTATACGGAAGGCGAGGCGACGGCGGAGTGCATGGTGCTCGAGGATCTGGAGGGACTTATAGAATTTGGGGGGTGGGGAGTGGATATCCAGGTGGGACTGGCATAACAGAGGATGGGACCGATTAAGAATTTGTAGGTGTGGAGGATGGTAGAGGGGTTCAACCCCCATGTCCGGCCAGAGAGGAGTTTGAGGAGTCGGAGGCGGTTGTGGGTATTGAATTGGATAGAGCGGAGACGAGGGATTGAAGAGTTACAGATCTTCAAACATTTTTCTCTGAAGGATGGCCTCATATTAAATGAACAACTGCAGTCGCGAAATATTAATTTTTTCAATAGCTTAAAGCCGCTACTAAAAGATGTTTGACAGTTAAAGTTGCTTATCCTTTTCCCTGTAAGCCCTTAAATACTTGCTTGTATAATTCACATTTTATTAATCTGTTAATCACTATTATATTAATTTCGTGTAGATGTTGTTAAGCTTTTATAAATTCTGCTACCAGATAGCGCGATCTGTATCAGGTTCACGTCGTTATTTGGCACGGCCTGCTCGCACAGTTGCTGTTACTTATTCGCGGCCAACACCACCGTAGTGCCCTTAGAGGCATATTTAAACATTGTTTTAAAATTTTGACTATATCTGTTATGAATCCAGATGTAAAATGTTTTAGTTGTGGTTTTAATGTCTTGACTAGAACGATGTCGTTCATATTTTCCTTTTAACCACATGTGAGTATCTTTATGCAATTTAACTTGTAAAAATTAAGTATTTGTTCTATGCCTACCTGCTATTAATGTATCTTCCTGTGATATTGTTAGGTAAGGTAACAGTTTGTTCCGAAGAAGGCGCCCCTAGTTGGCAGTGAAAACTAGTTAAAGAATTTTAAA
Organism: Schistocerca americana; assembly: GCF_021461395.2. Lineage (NCBI taxonomy): Eukaryota > Metazoa > Arthropoda > Insecta > Orthoptera > Acrididae > Schistocerca > Schistocerca americana. The sequence goes on along the minus strand of NC_060120.1, from coordinate 288,167,026 downwards.
TTCTGTTTGCAACCGGTTGGCTGGAAGTTTGTAACATTGGAAACTGTACTTGTGTTAAGTACCAGTTCCGCGCTTTTGAAGGCGTGGTAGAGGAAGCAGCTTCCAAGGAGCGCCGCTGCTGCCGCTGCATGCAGACGCCTGGAGCACCTCTCCAGGTTCCCCTCTGGCCTCAGTCTTTCTCACAGGCCGCGTGAGGGGGAAGCAAAAAGCCCGCCGTATGACGAGAGCTGCAGCCGAGGCGAGTGCAGAAGGCCGCGGCGGCAGGCGCTGACTCCCAGCAGGCAGGTGTGTGGAGGAGGGCACTTTCTGTACCACCGTCCCTTCCTCGTTTCCCTATCGCAGTCGGGAATGGTTGGCGGAGAGATTTGTTTTATATGACCGTTCCACTTTACATCGCTCCTACGCATACTCCCATATATTTTATGGATGTGACCGCTTCCACTAATTGTTCTGCACTCGTGTAATCACGCATTAATAGGTCTTTCTGTCTATTTATGCGCAGAATTCTGTGTTGAGGGTCAGTTAGCAATCCCCACATGAAGCGTTGATCCCCTGCAGGGGTTCCTGCATTTCGCTGCTATTCTTCAGCGTCGCGGCATCTCCCTATACAATAACAACTCCCGGGAGAAGGCTGATGGGACTTCCGATGTTATGCATTGTATCATTTATGTACTCTTAACTTTGGCAGTTTGAAAGGATATGGGAGTTACTCTAATGGGAAGACTTGTCTGTGTCTGAGTGAGGGAGCCAATGTTAAGTGACGACTCCACAATCCAAAGCTACGGCTGCCAGTGGGTCAATGTATTCGTACGTTCCAGCCTGTCACGTCCACAACCCACCACACCACACGGTGCCACAGAGGGAAAATGGATGCGAATGATCGGACATTAGGTTCCCGTATCGTACGCTGATGTGGGACAATGGTACATGTATCAGGAGCAACGTTTCATCCTATGTCAATGTCTCTCCACAGACGAGAATACTCCTACCATCTGCCGACATACTCGTATCTTGGGATATAAGTGTACCGATGAGCACCGCGACATTTTCGTTGAGGTGGTGCTTTACTGTGCTCCAAAACGTCGAATGGCAACTTTGCAACGTCCATTCTAGTTTGCGTGTCCTGTGACGTGCGTTGAGTAGAGAGAGCTGTGTGATGCGGCGGCTTCCGAGTCCCATACGGAAGAAGTCGTTCTGGGTATTGTGGAAAGACGCTAAGGTGGCAGTTTTAGGTGGAGGACAGGAGAATGGTGTTTTCAGCCATGGTTCAGGGTATATATGCCCCAGGACAATCTGGAAATCCGGGAAAAACCTGGCACTTTTTCATCCGGGAGAAAACAGGGGCAGGTTAGTTAAGTTTAAGTAGTTCTAAGTTCTAGGGGACTGATGACCTCAGATGTTACGTCCCATAGTGCTCAAAGCCATTTCTGAGAAAACTGGGAAAAAACCGGGAATTTTTAAAATTCCGGGAATTTCGAATTGTTTTAGTTAAATTTTGTAATTTTGACTTGTAAGAATTGACACTCTAACAAAGAATTTTACTTTAGCCCGCAGCTGCAAAACAATACTGCAGCAATAAAACATAAACGAGAGAATAACACCATATAAAACTTTAATCACAAAGAAAATAATATTTATAAAAACAAAACACATTTCGCACACAAGCGTCTGCCGACACCAAAACGTCAAAGACTTTAGAAAGAAGACTGTGCAATACTTCGTGACAGCAAACTACTTTCGATGAGAGTGACTGCTTACATTTCTAATATGTCGCTGGAAAATATTGCGAATGATAATTTGAGAAGCGTTACTTTCAAGGTAAATTTCCTTTCACGCAATTTGAGTTATGTTATGTGTGAGAATGTGTGATGAATTTCTTAAATCACTGAGTGTTTGTCTCTCATTCAAAACTTAACACTTAGAAGACCACCCGCTCAGAAAAATTTCGGACCCATAACACCAGACATTTATGTCATTACTTAAAATTTTACTGGCGCATTAGTGTGTGATGTATCTTAAAGGATAACACATGCAAAAAAGCCCAAAATTATATATGATAGCATAGTCTTTCTTGTAACTATACTATACGTATGTTACTTTAAACCATTAACTTTTCCTTTTTGTGTGGTCGCACTATTTAACAGTGCAGCTGTTGCTATTGGCTGACAAAAGCGCATCGCAATCTCGATTTCAGTGATTCTGAAACTAACATGCTGGATTTCGTTTCCTGAAGTGCCGGGAAGTTCTAAGCTGGTGTCTGGAATCTTTAGCATTTAAAGGATTGATCAGTTTTACAATTCCGAGGGAAAATATACTGTCATTTAACACGGAAAAAGTGTATTTTCACCCGAGGAAAAGTGTATTTTCACTAGAGAAAAAGTGTATTTTCAATCGGGAAAACCGGAAATAATGCGGGATTTTTTTTCCTTGTCCGCGTATACACCCTGTAGGTTGCGTAAGACACCGCTTGAGTTCAGGCCTCAACAAGCAGGATTACGACACTGCCAACTGCAACAACCAGTTGCAGGATAGCGTTACCAAATGATTTGTGTACTCCGCCTTGCTGTAAATGCATTGCTCCTTGTTTTTTCTTATTCTGAAACGACTGAAGGAACTTATCCCGGTCCATCATGAAGTTTGAGTACGGCTCTCACTTCACCAAGCAGCTGAGTCAGTTCTCTGCTTTCGCACAAGCGTAGACTGCCGGCCCTGCGAGACGGGAGGTGACCCACGTTGCCCTGCACGTCTCGTCCCATTCTGGCGATCTAGATTCCATCTGTTTACCTTCGCGGCCGACTTTCGCGTCATACAGGGCGCCCAAAACAAAACTGGCACGGAAAACATTTCAGGCGCCTTACGATAGCCAACCCAACTTACCTCACCAACCTTAGGTGTGTCGCCTATCTTAAGGCACCTGAAATATTTTCCGCGCCAGCTTCATTTCGGCCACCTATAATGCCTGTACTATACGAGTACTATGGCTTCTTGCGTTTGTTGTTGTTGTTGTTGTTGTGAAGCCTTACATTAGCGAGTGAAATGTATAGACAGTCTACAACCTATCGCATTCTGCGATAGTCTAGAGCGGCACACGAAATAAAAATGTTGTTCCGAAACTTCGTGGTCGATTAAAACAGAGTGTGAGACCGAGACTCGAACCCGGAACCCCTGCCATTCGTGAGCAGTGCTCTTACTGACTGAGACTTCCAGGCACGATCCTCAACCAGCCCTCGCACTTTTACTTTCGCCATTACCTCGTTCCTACCTTGCAAACTTCACAGAGGCTCACCTGCACGGAAAGGCAGGCGTTCCGAGTTCGAGTCCCGGTCGCACACTGTTTACATCTGCCAGGAAGCTTCAGAACAGCGCATAGTCCGCTGTAGAACGAAAGATTCATTCTGGAAATACGTACTCGTCAATGGCAGTTGACGCTATAGGCGGCAGCGGCTGTTGTTTCCCTCCGCAAGGAGGTACCCGTGCAGCAGCCTTGTCTCGGCAGTCTGACATCGCAAGCACAGTGCCTGCGCGAGCTGGCAGACGGGGTGTCTCACGTGACTGGTACCCACACTGTGCCCGTGATCACACGCACTGAAGTCGCGCGCCTTGCCTGTCGGCTGCCACGCCAAAGTCAAGTACGAAGTCTGCTGACATCGCAGCAACCATGTGACATCGCAGCAACCACGTGACACGCCAAAGCAGCAGCTCTCTCTCCCGCAAAGCAGCTGTCTGCGGATCAGTTGCTCATCATTCTCCAGTTTCCGGTGGAACTGGAAAATTAGCTAGGTGAGGATACAATGAAATTCTTGAGGGCCCCAGAAGCGTTGCTGTTCACCTGCACAGGTTTTCTGCACAGACGTGGAGGCCACAGTACAGATGAGAGATTTTCACCTTTGGTTGTCACCACAGCTTCGACTGAAGGATATACGTCTGCCATAATATTTATCAAAAATGGTTCAAATGGCTCTGAGCACTATGGGACTTAACATCTATGGTCATCAGTCCCCTAGAACTTAGAACTACTTAAACCTAACTAACCTAAGTACATCACTCAACACCCAGTCATCACGAGGCAGAGAAAATCCCTGACCCCGCCGGGAATCGAATCCGGGGACCCGGGCGTGGGAAGCGAGAACGCTACCGCACGACCACGAGCTGTGGACTAATATTTATCAAGGAAGATCGCCAAACAGCCATACGCAACTGATGAGTTATTTTATTCTGACTACCAGTTTCGGCATTTCAGTATGCCATCTTCAGGTCCCATATGCGCTTCATGTATACATTCAGTTGTATCGATATCGGCATACTGGATTCACCATCGTCTGGATACCGTGAATACGTTAGTCGAGTTCTTGCCTCGAAGACTTGACAACAACACTACCATCATCAACAATCCAAATCTGTTGTCAAGTCTTCGAGGGAGGCACTCGAATAACGAATTCACAATATCCAAACACTGATGGCTGTGTACCCAATATCGATACACCTCAGTGTATACACGAAGTGCATATGAGGCCTGGGGATGCCGAAACTGGCAGTCAAAATAAAATAACTTATCAATTACGTATGGCTGTTCGGCTATCTTCCTTGATAAATATTTAACCAGCCGCTGTCCTAGGTCCACAATGGGTCAACAGAGACTTTCCATAGCAGATTTGTTGTTTATTTTATTTTTCTTCCCCAGTTTCATATAAGCAGACAGATTTCCTCAATCGTGTCACCCTTCACATTTTACTTTCGACAAACAGAATGGCGATTTGTGAAGTTCAACAAATTCGTTAGTAGTGATGTTGCTTTCACGATTTAAGATGTTACTAAGAAAAGACACTATAAATTTTACTTCGTATTAGCACAACGAAAGCAACAGAACTCACTTCTAAACCTCACATACTGACACGAATACATGCGTCGAACTGAGAGTTTTAGACCTTAAACCTGAGGAGGTGACTGGCATACTCCCTCTGATGTCGAAGCACGCACAAGCGCAATCAACAGAACATCTATTCTTCTCCGGTCGACTGTGCAGTCGTTTTCATCTGCAGAGTTTTGCTGGCATTGTGCTGCCACCTTCTGCCAGGTACTCCATATCAGCGATCTCAGTTGTCTTTAGACATCGAGAGAGAGCAGAATGGTGCGCTCCGCGGAACTCACAGACTTCGAACGTGGTCAGGTGATTGGGTGTCACTTGTGTCATACGTCTGTACGCGAGATTTTCGCACTCCTGAACGTCCCTAGGTCCACTGTTTCCTATGTGATAGTGAAGTGGAAACGTGAAGGGACACGTACAGCGCAAAAGCGTGCAGTCCGACGTCGTCTGTTGACTGACAGAGACCGCCGACAGTTGAAGAGGGTCGTAATGTGTAATAGTCAGACATCTATCCAGACCGTCACCCAGGAATTCCCAACTGCATCTGGATCCACTGCAAGTACTATGACAGTTAGGGGGGAGGTGAGAAAACTTGGATTTCATGGTCGAGCGGCTGCTCATAAGCCACACATCACGCCTGTAAATGCCAAACGACGCCTCGCTTGGTGTAAGGAGAGTAAAAATTCAACGATTGAACTGTGGAAAAATGTTGTGTGGAGTGACGAATCACGGTACACAATGTGGCGACCCGATGGCGGGCTGTGGGTATGGCGAATGCCCGGTGAACGTCATCTACCAGCATGTGTAGGTCCAACAGCAAAATTGGTAGGCGGTGGTGTTATGGTGTGGTCGTGTTTTTCGTGGAGGGAGCTTGTTTTGCGTGGCACTATCACAGCACAGGCCTACATTGGTGCTTTAAGCACCTTCTTGCTTCCCACTGTTGAAGAGCAATTCGGGGATGGCGACTGCATCTTTCAACACGATCGAGCACCAGTTCATAATGCCTGTGGCGGAGTGGTTACACGACAATAACATCCCTGTAATGGACAGGCCTGCACAGAGTCCTGACCTGAATCCAGAGAACACCTTTGGGATGTTTTGGAACGCTGACTTCATGCCAGGCCTCACCGCCGACATCGATATCTCTCCTCAATGCAGCACTCCGTGAAGAATGGGCAGCCATTCCCCAAGAAACCTTCCAGTACCTGATTGAACGTATTCCTGCGAGAGTGGAATCTGTAATCAAGGCTATGGGGCGGCCAACACCATATTGAATTTTAGCATTACCGATGGAGGGCGCCACGAAAAATGGTTCAGATGGCTCTAAGCACTATGGAACTTAACAGCTGAGATCATCAGTCCTCTAAACTTAAAACTGCTTAAGCCTAACGACATCACACACATCCATGCCCGAGACAGGATTCGAACCTGCGACCGTAGCAGCAGCGCGGTTCCGGACTGAAGCGCCTAGAACCGCTCGGTCACCGCGGCCGGTAGGGCGCCACGAACTTGTCTTTTTCAGCCAGGTGTCCGGATACTTTTGATCACATAGTGTAGTTCCAGTTCACCTATACAGGCACACCTGCCGGCCGCGGTGGTCTAGCGGTTCTAGGCGCTCAGTCCGGAACCGCGCGACCGCTACGGTCGCAGGTTCGAATCCTGCCTCGGGCATGGATGTGTGTGATGTCCTTAGGTTAGTTAGGTTTAAGTAGTTCTAAGTTCTAGGGGACTTATGACCACAGATGTTGAGTCCCATAGTGCTCAGAGCCATTTGAACCATTTGAACCAGGCACACCTAACACGTATAAGAGAACATGTATGGGGGCCTTAACAGCATTTAGTATTGCACCATGGAGTTAGGGACTTTAATTTGAGGAAGGTACGTGTAAGAAATACATGCACTGTGTGTAGGAAGGCTAGAGGGATCGCTCTCAGAGTGCGCCCCGGCGAGGCGGCGAGACGGCGCGAGGCTTTGAGCGGCAGGTGTCTGCGCTACGCTCTCAGCAGAGCGACATCCGGCGCGGAATCCGGAAAGCGTCCGTCCGGCCCTCCGTCCGTCCGTTATTTATACGCGGCCCAGGCAGCCAGCCAGCTAAATCAGGAGTAGCACCGGCGCGTGCACGGCCGACGGCCGCAGACCCAAGACCGGGCCTCCCATCAGCCGCGGCGGCGGCAGCGGCAGCTATCACAACGCCCCTGTTTCGACGGCATCGTGATAATCATCAACAACAACACTACCATCATCGCAACTCTACTACGGTCGTCATTGTCGTCTCTATCGTCGCAATCGTCTCTGTCGTCAAAATCTTTGTCATCGGCACGTCTGTCAACGGCATCTCTTTCGTCAGCTTCTGTCATCAGCATCTCTATCTCTATCATCAACACTCACCACCACCACCACCACCACCACCACCACCACCATCACCAGCACCATCTCTGTCATCGACACGTCTGTCAGCAACACGTCTGTCATCTGTTTCTCATACACCGGTTGATATACAGATCTTCTGCACTGCTGCACACTTCACAGTCTTCTGCGATACACATCCATGTCGCTCCTGCGCGTTCTATAACATTACCTTATCACCGCACAATGGTCCTTGTTCAGTGCATTTTCTTATCCATTAGAACCGCCGAAAGACATTCCTCAGTCAATCAGCCACTACTCGCCTGCCTATTCCGCTCATCTCCATTACATTTTCCGATCGTGCCTTCCGCTCCACTCTACTCCTCTACCAGTTTGGTCGCCCATCTCTCCTAGTAATTCCCAACATGCATTTCTCCATCGCCCATTCAGACTACCCGTTTTTTAATGCGAAAACAGTTATGAGAAACTTGCTTGTAGTGCAGTTACAAGGATTATAACTGAAATACAGCGACCAGCTTCAACTCTCTTATATATAGTTTATTCGCATTAAAACGTTGCTGGTTTCGGACTTTTTTAAATCAGTCGTCAGATAGCTGTTACAAGCTTTTATGTTTGGGCCTTGCTTTGTGCTCGTGTGTGTTCTTGAGGGAGACGGAATCATCCAATATTTTTCTGTTGGCACGTTTTTGAAATTTAATTAGACTACATTTTAAATCAGGTTGGCGACTTTGTTTCATCAAAACATTTCTCTGAGTTTTAAGGACTGAAATTTAAAATTTCAATTAACCGCTTTGTGAGGGACGAATTTTACTTTACTGGTTTTTATGGCCGCATATTTTTTCAGTTGCCATCTCACTTTCACTCATTACTGCAAGTACAGATAAGATTGAAAACAAGAAATACAGGGTGTTCTGAAATTCCCGTTGCAAGCTTCTAGGACTTACAGAGGAGAGCGAGTAGGTAATATTTTGAATAGGAACCCATGTCTCGAAACGTACGTGTCGGCAAAACGTCTGTCATCATCTGTTTCTCATACACTGGTTGATGAACACATCCTCTGGACTGTTGCACACTTCACAGTCCTCTGCGATACACATCCATGTCACTCCTGCGTGTTTTCTAAAGTCGCCTTATCACCTCACAGTGGGTCGTTCCACTTTAAATGTTTAACTCATCCACTTCTGTTTTAGAAATTGAATTAGGCATCACGCGATACAGTTATCAGGTAACAATTCGAAAGTAAACATTAAGAAACATCCATTCATCACTTAAGCACATTTGTTTCTATTCACATTTAAACATTAAGTGTTTTCATTATTCCATAACAAAAAATGAACTGTACTGTACGTACAGAATACAGAGTTAAATAATTGTACTGCGTCACGCTTAATTCAATTCCTCAAGCAGAAGTGGATGAGTCAAACGTCGGACGTTCCAGAACGGAAACTGTATATTTCCGGACGTGGGTTCATATTCAAAATATTATGTACTGACTTCCCTCTACACGTCCTAGACGTAACAGGAATTTCCGTGCACCCTGAATACGATTTTTTTTGTTTCTATTCTTCATGAGCTATTATTCAATCTTAATAATTGGTATCACAGTTGAATTTTTAATGGAAAGTTCATCGTTACAATTGTCCGTCACCATTGCGTGTCAAGACGTTTCATTGTGCGATAACTTCAAGTATACGAGAAATCCACGGAAGAACTCTATACGATCTTGTTATTGGAATGTGATGTCAGCACACGTACATAGCAACAACGCCTCAGGTTTCAAACCAGCCGCTGAATGTTAATCTGTAGTACGACACTGCGAGACAGTCAGCCAAGTGCCACTTTGAATTTAATAAAAACGGTTCCACAGCCTGAATATTCAGTTCTGAGCGACAAGACATGACTGTTCAATTATTACGGTATTTACGAAAGAAATTAAAATAAACAGCGTTGCTTTCGTACGAATAACGAAATCCTTGCTACGTGGCAAGTTCTTCCATCCTCATTATTGTCTGCCTCACTCTGAATCATGCGAACAAAAAGAGGTGGATCCCTAGGTCCCACGGACAACATCGAAGATTTACGAGACAGACAAGCGCGGCAGATGTGGTAAAGATGTCAAAACAGATTGTATCCGAAGCAGAACCTCAGACTGATTTGTTTCAAAATGTTGAAGTACATTTATTTTTGTCTAGAAGGTTCAAATGGCTCCAAGCACTATGGGACTTAACATCTGAGGTCATCAGTCCCCTAGATTTAGAAGTACTTAAACCTAACTAACCTAGGGGCAGCACACACATCCATGCCCGAGGCAGGATTCGAACCCGCGACCGTAGCAGTCGCGCGGTTCCGGACTGAAGCGCCTAGAACCGCTCGATTACGACGGCCGGCCTGTGTAGAAGGAACAACTCAAGAGCCAAAGAAACTGGTAGAGCTACTGGTAGAGCTGAGTTGCGTAATATCGTGTATGGCACCCGCGAGCATGCAGAACTACCGCAAGATGGACTAATGTCTGAAGTACTGCTGGAGGAACTGACATCATGAGTCTTGCAGGTCTGTTAGTAAATCCTTAAGAATTCGACGAGGTGGAGATCCCTTCTGAACAGCACGTTGCAAGACATCCCAGATATGCTCAATAATGTTCATCTCTGGGGAGTTTGGTGGCCAGCGGAAGTTCTTAAACTCAGAAAAGTGTTCCCGGAGCCACTCTGTAGCAATTCTGGACGTGTGGGATGTCGCATTATCCTGCTGGAATTGCCCAAGTCCGTCGGAATGCACAATGGACATGAGTGGATGGAGATGATCAGACAGGATGCTTACGACGGTGTCACCTGTCAGAGTCGTATATAGATGCATCAGGAGTCCCACATTACGCCAACTGCACACGCCCCACACCATTACAGAGCCTTCACCAGATTGAAGAGTCCTCTGCTGTCCTGCTGGGCCCATGGATTCTTGAAGTTGTCTTCATATCCGTACACGTCCGTCCGCTCGATACAACTTGAAACGAGACTCGTCCGAGGAGGCAACATATTTGTAGTTATCAACAGTGCAGCGTCTGTGTTGGCGGGCCCAGGCGAGGTGCAAAGTTTCGTGTCGTGCAGTCATCGAGAGCACACGAGTGGGCCTTCTGATGGCTGCGAAAGCTCATCTCGATGACGTTTCGCTGAATGGTTCGCACGCTGACACTTGTTGATGGCCCAGCAATGAAATCTGCAGTAGTTTGAGGAAGGGCTGCACTTCTGTCACGTTGAACGATTCTGTTCAGTCGTCGTTGGTCCCGTTCTTGCAGGATCTTTTTCCGGCCGCAGCGATGTCGGAGATTTGATATTTTACCGGATTCCTGATATTGACGGTACACTCGTGAAATGATCGTACAGGAAAATCCTCACTTCATCGCTGACTCGGTGATGCTGCGTCCCATCGCTCGTGCGCCGACTACAACACTACGTTCAAACTCACGTAAATCTTGATAACGCGCGACTGTAGCAGCAGCAACCGATCTAACAACTGCGCCGGACACTTGTCTTATATAGGCGTTGCCGACCGCAGTGCCGTGTTCTGCTTGTTTACACATCTGTGTGTATTTGAATACGCAACCCTATACCAGTTTCTCTGGCGCTTCAGAGTGTGTGTGCATATGTATATGTGTCAAATGGTTCAAATGGCTCTACGCACTATGAGACTTGAACATCTGAAGTCATCAGTCCCCTAGAACTTAGAACTACTCAAACCTAACCAACCGAAGGACATCACACACATCCATGCTCGAGGCAGGATTCGAACCTGCGACCGTAGCAGCAGCGCGGTTCCGGACTGAAGCGCCTAGAGCCGCTCGGCCACAGCGGCCGGCCGTATATGTATCACCAACCGCGCAGATGTATCACCAACCGTCTATGAGAATGACCTGGGTCTTTCAGATTTTATCAGTAAATCCAATTGCGTTAAGAATTCCCTTTTTTCCTCAGTTTTCCAGACAAGTCGCCATCCTGTAAACACAGTGTAACGAGGGTGTACCTTGAAGCTGCTTAGCTCTGACTACTCGGCGACGACTTGCAGGGGACAGCGCAGGCAGGCCGGCCGGGAAGTGATCGCTGGTCGCCTGCGACACATCACACCAGAGGAGACATGCCCGCGCCTCTGCTCTGCTTTGCTTTGCTCCGCCGGTCGATGAACTCGCCGGCTGGCAGACCCCAGAGGCGCGGCGCTAAGCGAAACTTCCTCCTGCCTACACAGCCACCACCACAGCGCGCAGCACACAGCACGCGCTAGCCGCATACATCACACGCGACACCCACCCCACGCCCCCTCCTCTTATTTCCTGCGTGGACAGCATTCACGACGTGTTAACTTGTATAGGGGACGGGGAAAACTACGGAAAAAAAATATGTCACGCTGCTGCCCATTCACCTCACGCTAATTGCTTATCGGAGGCGAAACGCGCTAATTCAAAGTAAATGAAACCTTAAGAAATTTATTTTCTGCGCCATAAGCTGACTGCGCTGACTCAACAACGACTTGTTTTAACGCCACTGTTGCTTTACCATCATGGTTATCATCACTATTACTATCAGATTTGTTTTTGGAGAGAGTCCGCTGTGAGCGAAACACAATTTTTATCTGTTCTTTTATTTCCCAGACATCTTTCGTTGAAGTTTCAGCATCATCAGTAGGGTTTTGTTATATTTCTATAAAACAGGAAAAATGCTCTTTACTACGCGTACATTAGAGGTTTTACGACAGTATTTACAAATTTAAAAACAAACAAAGTTTCATATACCTTTTAACCACATGCTGTGGTTTTCTTGGAATTTTATGCTTTTTTATTGCAGTCGTTTTCTTACACAATTTGTCACCTGGAGTCATATAGAAGTTAATGTAGAACAGTCATTTACTTTCAAATGTTGCGACTTGGAATTCTATGGATCTGCCTAACATTAAGTAATTTTTGTGGAAGATTGTGTGTGTATATGTGTGTGTGTATGTTTCAACGGGAGGGGGGATTGGAGTGTTTCTTGGTTGGTGGTGTCTGATAGTTCCTTGAGGGCAGAGTTCCATTGAATTGTGTCTTCATTTATTATTTTTTTCTTGAACTATGACTTCTTGTATTGATAGTTTTCTTCAGTTATTAGCTTCTCTGGAGCGTGGAGGGGGAGGGGGGGGGGGGAGGAGGCTGTTGTACTGGCGTACGCCTTCGCCACACTGATCGGCATTAGGAAACATTGTATAGCAGGCCCTGAACTAGGCGCGCCTATGACTAGAGAAGACCAATACACGTCCCCAGGCTACGCGCCGATAACGTCCCCTGGGCAGCGTACATGTAGGCCGTCGCCGCCGACCGAGCTGTCCGTTTCTCCCTCCCAGTACCTCAGTACGTCGCATCGGGACTCAGTTCGCATTGCACCTCAATACGTCGCACTGTGCTCTAGTCTTCCACAGTGATAGTCATCTCCTCGCACCTTAGCTAACTCTGAGGGAACGTTAGTCAGTGTATATACACATATAAAAAACAGTTTTGGATCACCTTGGTTCCGAGAGTTTCGGAACCTGTACTGAAAACTGGAATAGAGATCAACATAAACATCATCTCCGCTCTTTGTATCGCTCATGAAAACCACACATTGCGTGTTGTACCACCAAGCAGCGACACCTTCAGAGGTGGTGGTCCAGATTGCTGTACACACCGGTACCTCTAATACCCAGTAGTACGTCCTCTTTCATTGATGCATGCCTGTATTCCTCATGGCATAGTATGCACAAGTTCGCCAAGGCACTGTTGCTCCAGATTGCCTCACTCCTCAACGGCGATTCAGCGTAGATTCCTCAGAGTGGTTGGTGGGTCACGTCATCCATAAGAAGCCCTTTTCAATCTATTCCAGGCATGAAACTTCCTGGCAGATTAAAACTGTGTGCCGGACCGAGACTCGAACTCGGGACCTTTGCCTTTCGCGGGCAAGTGCTCTACCAACTAAGCTACCCAAGCACGACTCACGCCCCGTCCTCACAGCTTTACTTCTGCCAGTATCTCGTCTCCTACCTTCCAAACTTTACAGAAGCTCTCCTGCGAACCTGCAGAACTAGCACTCCTGAAAGAAAGGTAGAACACTTGCCCGCGAAAGGCAAAGGTCCCCAATTCGAGTATCGGTCTGGCACACAGTTTTAATCTACCAGGAAGTTTCATATCAGCGCACACTCCGCTGCAGAGTGAAAATTTCATTCTGGAAACATCCCCCAGGCTGTGGCCAAGCCATGTCTCCGCAATATCCTTTCTTTCAGGAGTGCTAGTTCTGCAGGTTCGCAGGAGAGCTTCTGTAAAGTTTGGAAGGTAGGAGACGAGATACTGGCAGAAGTAAAGCTGTGAGGACGGGGCGTGAGTCGCGCTTGGGTAGGTCTGTTGGTAGAGCACTTGCCCGCGAAAGACAAAGGTCCCGAGTTCGAGTCTCGGTCCGGCACACACAGTTTTAATCTGCCAGGAAGTTTCATATCAGCGCACACTCCGCTGCAGAGTGAAAATTTCATTCTATCCCAGGCATTTTCGATAGGTTTCATTTCTGGAGAATATGCTGGCCACTCTAGTCGAGCGATTTCGTTATTCTGAAGGAAGTCATTCACAAGATGTGCACGATGGGGGCGCGAATTGTCATCCATAAAGACGAATGCGTCGCGAATATGCTGCCGATATGGTTGTACTATCGGCCGGAGGACGGCATTCACGTATCGTACAGCCGTTACGGCGCCAAAACAGCACGGAACCTCCACCTTGCTGCGCTCGCTGGACAGTATGTCTAAGGCGTTCAGCCTGACCGGGTTGTCTCCAAACACGCCTCCGACGATTGTCTGGTTGAAGGCACATGTACACTCATCGGTGAAGAGAACGTGATGCCTTTCGGCATTATGTTGAGCCCATCTGTACCGCGCTGGATGGTGTCGTGGTTGCAAAGATGGACTTCGCCATGGACGTCGGGAGTGAAGTTGCGCATCATTCAGCCAATTGCGCACAGTTTGAGTCATAACACAACGTCCTGTGGCTGTACGAAAAGCGTTATTCAACATGGTGACGTTGCTGTTAGGGTTCCTCCTAGCCATAATCCGTAGGTAGCGGTCATCCACTGCAGTAGTAGCCCTTGGGCGGCCTGAACGAGGCATGTCATCGAGAGTTCCTGTCTCCCTGTATCTCCTCCATGTCCGAACAACATCGCTTTGGTTCATTCAGAGACGCCTGAACACTTCCCTTGTTGAGAGCCCTTCCTGGCACAAAGTAACAATGTGGACGCTATCGATATTGACCGTCTACGCATGGTTGAACAACAGACAACACGAGCCGTGTACTCCATTCTGGTGGAATGACTGGAGCTGATCAGCTGTCGCACCCCCTCCGTCTATTAGGCGCTGCTCATTCATGGTTGTTTACGTCTTTGGGCGGGTTTAGTGACATCTCTGAACAGTTAAAGGGACTGTGTCTGTGATACAATATCCACAGTCAACCTCTATCTTCAGGAGTTCTCGGAACTGGGGTACGCAAAACCTTTTTTATGTGTGTAGTTGTTATGTGGATAAGGACAAGATTCAAGAATGAGTACATGTTAGTTGATTGCTGTTAACCACGGAACTTCAGATTGGACATCATTGAAGTTAAGTACTCAATAGTGTATTTTAACCAGGTGTATATTTTGTGTTGTAGTGAGAGGAAACCGGCCACCCACCTGTCATACCACTCTCTCCTTATCCATCCAGGAACCACAAAACGTAGCACGAGGGCACAGCCACAACAGTTGTTACTTCACCTGAGAATTTTAAAGTCATGTTGATGTTTGTTGGGCCGTGTTTAATGTCCATAAGATGTTTAGCAAACGTGGAATTGTAGCTGTTACCTTTTAATGGTCTTCTGTGTTCTGTGTATCTGGTACTGAAGTTTCTGGTTGTCTGTCCTGTACACTAGTAAACAGATTTCCAGTCGTAGCATGTTAGTTCGTAAATACCAGATGTGTTGTGTTTGTCTGTGCTTGTGTTAGTTGCACTTACTTTTTTTCTGTATTGAGTTGTCTGTCCTGTTGGCTATTTTCAGCCCGTGTTCTTTGAGTATGTTGTCCATTCTGTGGATTGCTTTGTTGTTGTAGGAGTGTACCATTTGATTGTTGTTATGGGTGTTTCTTGTTCATGTGTGCTTCTGTGTGCGTTCTGTGTGTTTGTATTCGATGTGTGTGTTCTATGTGTTTATGTTCTTTGTATCTGTGTTTGTAAGTTGGTGACATGTTGTTTTTGTTGTAATCTTGTGTTTCAGTTTCCCTATAATGCTTGTATCATGTCCGTTCTCTATAGCTATTTGTTTGATTGTTTGTAATTCATTTTTGTAATTGTCTTCACTGAGTGGAGTTTTGTTCAGTCTGTGCAGCACGTATTGGAAACCAGCTAGTTTGTACACAATCAGATGATAAGAGTCTTTGTGTATGGCTGCGGTGGCGCTGATGACTTCCATGAATATGGTGAATTGGCGTAGGTTGTTGTGTCTGCATGTTATGAGGTCAAGGAAATTTAACATTTTGTCGTTTTCCATTTCGATGGTGAATTGTATTTTTGGGTGAAAAGAGATTATACCAGTGTAGAGTTGTTGGATGTGACCAGGTGTTTCATCTAGAAGGCATATGATGTCGTCTACGTAGTGATACTGATACAGTGTCTAGTGTTGTTTGGGTCTTATTATTGTTTTACATACACTATGTTGTTGTGAATGTGATTGAGAAAGATGTTGGCTAGGAGTCCACTGACAGGTGACCACATGGGAAGCACATCTTGTTGTGATTAGAACTGGTTGTCAAATGAGAAATAGTTTTTCACTGTGATTAGTTTGAGAATGCTAGCTGTTTCTTTTATGTGGAATTTGGGAATGACTTTCTGCTGCTCTAATTGTTTTTTGATGATGGTTTCAGAAGCTGTGAGTATGTTCACTTTTTATTTTTTGTATCAGCTCTTCAGTGTTGTGTATGCTTACATTGTTTGTGTACATGTAACGTGTATGTGTATTTCTCTGGCTAGGTGAAGTGTGGGTGCCCTTCTGAAACTTACATCTGGGTGTATCGGAATATCTTCCTTGTGGAGCTTTAGTAAGTTGTTCTGTGTAGCTGCTTTGGGGTTCTTTTGTTTTAGCCATTTAACTTTGTTTTGTGAACATGTGTGACATACTTTCTAGGAAAGTCTGTGTATTTTTCTGGTATCTCTGTGTTGGTCACTGTTTAGCTTTGTTATGTTGTTGTCATCTACAAATTGTAAGGTTTGATCTTTGACAACCTGTGGAAACGATCTGCAAAAAAAAAAAGATAAAAACCAGGAAAACCACGGCATGTGGCAATATATATATATATATAACTTTGCCTGTTTTTCAGATCTGTAAATACTGTCTTCAGAACTGCAGTTTATATGTGCAAGTAATAAAGAGCTTTTTTCCTATTTTATAGAAAGAAAATAAATGTCCATTGATAATGTAAAACTTCAGCGAAACATGCCTGGAAAATAAAAGACAAAAATTGAGTTTTGCTCAAGGCAGATACTGTCCAGACACAAATCTATAAGTAAACAAACATGGACAGAAGAGCTTCAACCCCAAGACGACTGTTGTTATCGTTATTATTAGTACATATTTCATCCTCAGTTCACGCAAGTAGTATCATTAGCTTATTAGCTTATTAGCAAGTCAGCATAAGATGATCTGGTAGCCTTCAACGAAAACCAAAAAAGATCGAATAAGAGAAAAAATTGTGTATTTGCAAATTTTTGCATAGTGGTAGCAGGCTGTGTCATGAATAACACACTAAAATCCCAACCGCCGGGATGTAAGCACATGGGAGGAGGGAGGGGGTGGGGGGAAGCGTTGAAAGGTCACTTTGTTTTTCTTGAATAACTCGATAGCCGCAGCTTCTTGCGAAAATGTTTCGCAGTACAAAATTAAATTACATTAAATTTCCTACATAAAAGGTCCTACTCATTTTTTCTCTAGGATTAATAGTTACCGTGTAGCATGGAATGGAAAAACTACAGATTATCACAAATAGTGTTTTCATGATTTAAAATTACTGTCTACTGTTAAATGAAGTGGGTTAACAACAAATGTTAAATGTGTGTGCCACGTCTAGCTGCAGTGGAGCCGTATTACTGGATAAACTGTGTTGTGGGGGTGTGGCAGGGTGGTGGGTACAAGCGCGAGGGAAGGTAGGTCGCCAGATTGTAGCTGTCCACTTCCCTCCTTCGTAGGTCTGCAAACTCAAGAGCGAGCAGGGCATTCCCCACCCTCTCTGCACCACTACGTCACAAGAAGCAACTACAAAGTTATACCGACCCTTCCGCAGCGCCTTATAATTCACTCGCGACGCAGTGCGCAGACACTCCCGGGGATGTTTATTTTCCACAAGTGGAATGCAGATATGAGTTATTAATAATACTAACGCAAGAGAATCATATGGACAGAATGTATGAAAATCTCTGCAGACTCGACTACAGTGTCAGGTTCTCTTACGTGAACAGACAAACTGCCTTCACTATGTAGTGGAGTTATTTTCAATTTATTGAGTACGTACTTGCAGTTGTTAAGTGAGCTATTAGGTAAAGACGTTAAACAGCTGGATCTGTGAGTCGTCAACCACACTGAAGAACCAGCCGCAATTGAATTACGCAGTCAGTAAGTATTCGTCGGTGTCGATTTCATTGGCTCCACTACCACTGGCTGGAATACCTTTCACAGCATCAGGGGTATCAAGCCTCAGCTCTCGCAACATCTGAAGAGGCCCAGAAGCTTAAGTTGTCTAAATTTTCTCCCTCTTCAACATAAGCCGGCCTCCTAGGTGTTATGGAACTTCAGATATTTCTACGTATGTCAAGCAATACACTACGGCGGATTACTGTTCTAGACTTGAACGTGACCACTCGAATGCCATCAGACATATTCACACACACCTACAGGAATTCCGAAAAGCGACGGCCAACGGGGCTCTGGCGAAGCTACGATGGTCGCAGCAAGCCAGTAGAGGATTTCCAAAACCAATGTGGATGTGAGGTAAATTGCTCCACTCAGTGTAGCCCCACTCTAGAAGTGCCAGCAGTTCCTGAACGGAGGAGATCTATGAATTCCACGAGTTGCACAATTAATTGTGAGAGAAGTTCGGCAATTTTCTGGCCGTTCATTAATTCAACTAAACAAGTGACTACAGCACAGTTACATGGCTATACAGTACGCTGTCACCAATAGATAACAGCAAGGTGCCACATTTATCGATCCAATCCCTTTGTCACAAACACTATTGAGATCACTGATATCACACTTACAAATTATGCACGTCTCAGCAGTTTTTATCAGAGCATATTTTTCATTAAAGGCCACTTAACATCTGCAGACAAGTTCTCATTTAATAGACTCAAAATACACTGACGGAAGAAAAATCACAACGCCATGAAGGTCTTGTGCGACATAAACGAAAGATGATAGGCGTGTTTCTACAGCTGAAAGATAATGTCTATTCAAATTTCGCGCCAGTCGCATAAGAGTGGCGCTAGTATCGCCACTATGAGAAACAAATGAGACTTGCTTTAAATGAACGCTGTAACGGTCGGAGCGTTAGTTACCTTTGAGATTGGACATGGTGAGTTGATGTTAGTCAAGAATGCCTTTCAGGCGACAAAGACACCATTATCAGCACCTCACTGAGTCTGAATGAAATCGTGTAATAGGGCTTCGAGGAGTTGGACGTGATACTACAGGGAAGTTTGGCAGGAATGTAGCCACTGTAGGTGACTGCTGGCAGCGACAGTTGCATGAATATTCGGTCACAAGAAGACCGGGCTCCGAACGGTCACGTGACATTACCGACAGGGGAGACCATCGTGTTCGGCGTATGGCTCTGGCGCATCGTAATGCATCTGCAGTGGCAATATGGCAACAGTTGGTTCCCCAACACAACGAACTGTTGCAAATCATTACTTCAAGGACAACTCCTAGCCGGACGCCCTGTAGCGTGTATTCCACTGGCCCCAAAGCACCGCCATTTACAACTTCAGTGGTGTCAAGCGAGATGTCATTAGAGGACTGGGTGAAAGATCTGTTTTGTTTCCTGATGAAAGCTGATTCTGCCTCGGTGCCAATGATGGCCGTGTGTTGGTTAGGAGGCCATTTGAGGGCCTGCAACCAACCTGTCTCTGCACGCTAGACACACTGGATCTACACCTGGAGTTATGGTCTGGGGTGCGATTTCGTACGACACCAGGAGCGCTCTCGTGATTGTCGCACGCACCCTGACTGCAACTTTGTACGTCGGTCTGGTGAATCGACCCGTCGTGCTGCTAATGATGATGAGCATTTCAGGATCTGATATCCAACAGGGTAACGCTAGCCCACATATCGCTGTTGTAACTCAAGTGCTGTACAGAATGTCGACATGTCGCCTTGGCAGCTAACTCTAAATATAGATAAATGTAAATTAATGCATATGAATAGGAAAAAGAATCCCGTAATGTTTGAATACTCCATTAGCAGTGTAGCGCTTGACACAGTCACGTCGATTAAATATTTGAGCGTAACATTGCAGAGCGATATGAAGTGGGACAAGCACGTAATGGCAGTTGTGGGGAAGGCGGATAGTCGTCTTCGGTTCATTGGTAGAATTTTGGGAAGATGTGGTTCATCTGTAAAGGAGACCGCTTATAGAACACTAATACGACCTATTCTTGATTACTGCTCGAGCGTTTGAGATCCCTATCAGGTCGGATTGAGGGAGGACATAGAAGCAATTCAGAGGCGGGCTGCTAGATTTGTTACTGGTAGGTTTGATCATCACGCGAGTGTTACGGAAATGCTTCAGGAACTCGGGTGGGAGTCTCTGGAGGAAAGGAGACGTTCTTTTCGTGAATCGCTACTGAGGAAATTTAGAGAACCAGCATTTGAGGCTGACTGCAGTACAATTTTACTGCCGCCAACTTATATTTCGCGGAAAGACCACAAAGATAAGAGAGATTAGGGCTCGTACAGAGGCATATAGGCAGTCATTTTTCTCTCGTTCTGTTTGGGAGTGGAACAGGTAGATAATATGCTAGTTGTGGTACGAGGTACCCTCCGCCACGCCCCGTATGGTGGATTGCGGAGTATGTATGCAGATGTAGATGTAGATGGCCTTCTCGATCACCAGATCAGTCTCCAATCGAGTACACATGGGACATCATCGGACGAAAACTCCAGCGTCATCCACAAATAGCATTAACCGCCCCTGTATTGAGCGACCAAAGGCAGCAGGCATGCAATTCCATATCCCAAACTGACATACGCACCTGTACAACACAATGATGCACGTCTGCATGTTTCCATTCAACATTCTGGCGATTACACAGATTATTAATGTACCAGGATTTCAGATTTTCAATGGCTTTTCGCATCCTTACAGTAACGTGTGACCTAGCAATGTTAATCACTAAAATATATTATCTAGAGAAATGTATTTCTGAAATTTCATTACTGTACATTAATTACTTTTTTTGGTGTTGGGATTTTTTCCGTCAGTATAACTCCACTACCTAGAAACCAGCTCGGTGGAGTTATTTCGTCTGCCACACGAGAGAACTCGAGAGATCTGGAGAGATAATCCATCTGCAAAACGAAAAGCAAGCAGAGCTCGAAGTTGCCTTTCCAGAACGAATGCTTGCCATACAGGATGACTGGCGGCGGAGAAAAATGTGCACGGATATACGTATACTCTGTCCATATGCATGCCTTTCGTTAATATTATCTAGTAACTAATATCTGGATTGCATGTAGTGCTAATGCAATTTGTGGAAGATAAACACCCGTTACGTCTGCACACTACGTCGCCAGTGATTCGTAAGCTGCGCAGCAGACGGTAGTTGTAATATTGTGAAACACCCTGTAGTTACTTCTTGTGACTTGACACGGTAGAGAGAGAGAGTGGGGAATCAGCAGGTCGCTCTTCAGTTTGCAGACCTATGAGTGCATGACCATAGTCCGGCGACCTACCTCCCTTCACGGTTTCTACCATCCACCCCTGCCTCGTCCATCCCCCTAATATCCCCAGAACAGAATCTGTCCCTTAATACGGATCTAGTGGACTTATAGGTGGTACATTCATTTAATATTTGCTCTTAACACACTATATTTAACCGCAGACAGTAATTTTTATATCATTAAAACACTACTTTTTAATAATCTGTGGTTTTTGCACCATCTGTAATGCGGAAATTACTAGCCCGACCCAAAAAAATAATAGAACCTGTTTCATAGGAAATTTGAAGTTTAATTTTCTGCAGTGAAACATTTTCGCTACAAGCCGCGGTTTTCGAATTTTTTAAGTGAAACACAAAAAGTGACCTTTAAACGCCATCCCCTCCCCACCATTCCCCGCATATCTATGCTCACAGCCCACTGGTGGGGATTTCTGGTGTGTTATTCATGGCACTCCCTCCTACCAGTGTACAAAAATTTGCGACTGGACCTACACGATTTTTTCTCCTAATTTTCCTTCGGTGACCAGACTATGTTCGAAAAAAAAAAAAAGAAAATGAAAAAGGGGATTGTAAAATACTAGGAAAGTAAGTTACAAATCAAACTAACTTCAACAGAGAACTATACGTTCATGAGTACGTTGCATAGTAACTGGTCAACTGAAGAGGTCCAGAGGAGGACTGTGAATGTGGACATATCTGCGTTCTGATTATTGTTACAGAAGTCTGCAGTTAATCAAGTAATAGTGTAGAGTTTGGTAGCTTTTAAATCGTAAAGATAAGCTTAAAACTATTGACAGTACAAAAATCATTCTGACAGAAAGCTTTCTTTATGTGATTACTAGTAAAAAGGTTCGTAACTGCTCGTGTAGATATGCTAGACGTCCACTAGAAGCAGGATGGTCCTCCCCACCTCCAAGCTCTATCTGCGATTAACAAACTGGAAGCTGGCGGTTGGAAGTGTAGCCACACGAAACAGCAGAAGGAAACATCTGTTGCATCCAGCCACTATTTGACAAGTGATAGCCGGCAGAAAAAGAAAACTCAACAGAAGGAAATGCAAAAAACTAGAAGAGATATCACAATAGATGAGAAAATACTTCGAAAAAGATTCCGTTACGAAATTCGCTTTGTTCATTTAGCAACTGTTGTACTTTTTTAAGTTAGTAAAAAGTGTATACTTTACGAACATAATGACGCACGTGTGCATGTATGCATCGAGGAGCGTTCAGGTAGGCCAGCCACTTCGAAAAAGGGCACTAACATCGAGATAGCTGAGGGAACGATTTGTCATGCCACGAGTTGCAGGCCAAGCGTTCGCAAAGATCGACGTTTGGAAATGGAGAATCACATTTAACGTGTTTTGAAGAGGATGGGCAAGACGTTGTCAGTCGCATAGTAATCGCTGACGAGACGTGGCTCCACCGTTACGAACCACAGGGAAAGCGACAGAAGAGAGCGTGAAAGCATCCACCTTCCCACATAGCAAAAAATCGGCCCAGTGCGACTAATACTGAGGGTTCCGTACATACTTGCATGTAGTTTATCCGCCCTGCGAATCGAGAATCCCAACTATTTTTGCCTGTTATCGGCATCGATACTAGCAAGATATTGGTTCTAGGAACTCCAAGACCGTATCAAAAACTTAACGATAATTCCTCAGACTAGCCCAGACACACAAAAAGAAGCGAGTAGGGGACTTGAGTTTCTGCATGTACAGAGGGAGAGCAGACTGAACAAAACATTTTTATTTACTTACTAAAAGACGACTGTAATTTACATTTTGTCTGCATGCAGTAACGTTGGCCTATTATGCTTTTGACGGATGATGGCTGCAATGTATGTTCAAATGGCAAAAGATATTTTTCAAGTTCCAGATTTTTTTACTTTACTTGTACTGTGAAGTCTTGCTTTCTGCCGAATTTCATGGTTCTAGGTCGACGATAGGCGCCCTATACGTTTTGATGAGTGAGTTTTCGAAAATCAAAATTTGTCACATAAATGGCCGTATCGTTTGGTTCGAGTGACTCAGAAGCTTAAAATTTTTACCCCTGAAAGGGAGCACAGATCATAATGTGTGACATAACTTTGAACTTGATACTTCTACCTGTTTCTGAGAAAAAGTGTTCATGACAGATAGACAGATGGACGGACGGACAAGAAAGCGATCCAACAGGGGTTCCATTTTTATACACTGAGACACGCCAAGCTTCTGCTGGAAAACTCATGATGACAGAGCTTTCGGTATGGAAGATTCACTGCTGATTCATTACACTCCTAAAAGTCGAACGGTGAATGATGGCAGCTACTGTGAACTACTACTAGATGTGAAACCCAACATAAAAAGGAAGAGGACAGGGAAGCTTTCAAAAACTTGTGATTTTGCTTCAGAATAATCCCCGACCTCATACAGCTGGCAAAACTCTCCAGTGCGTTCATAATATTCCTTTCGACTGATGGAGAACCAACTGTGTAGGCCTGACCTACGTCCAAGTGCTTCTCACGCTTTTCGTCCGATGAAGGAGCCCCAGCGTACATACAGTATTATTTTTGTCAGATATCGAGATTGTTGGCGGTGTGCAACGGTGTGTGCGAGATACTACAAAACTTCTTTCAGGGCAAAAACAGGAAGCTTGTCAGCAGATGGAACAAGTGCATAGAGGTTGAAGGACATTATGTAAATTGTAGGGAAATGATGTTACTTGTAATTTCGATGACCCAACAAAAGTTTCTTTTTAAAAAATGCCTTTTGTTTCCGACACGTCTTCGTAGTTACGTCGATGACTGGTTTCAAATATGGTGAACGCTGTCAGACATAAAGGTCGCAGGTAGAGGCAGCAAACAAAAATTACTACCAGGTGGAGACCGAACACTGGATCTGAAGACGGTTTGCGGCTCTCATTCATCTGCTTAACACTGCGTGATTCTTTACCCCTTTCCGTTGCACTGCATTTTCTGCTCTTCCATTCTGTTCGTTTTCTCTCTGTTTTCCCACTGTTTTATTTTCACTTCCACGGAAGTACACATTCTCCATCTGTTCTGCTCTACAGTTTCTCTTTTCATTGCTTTGGCTATTTCGTGATCCTCTCTTTCTATCTGTGTGTGTGTGTGTGTGTGTGTGTGTGTGTGTGTGTGTGTGTGCGTGTGTGTGTGTGAGAGAGAGAGAGAGAGAGGACGTCTTATTTTGCTTTGGTCTTTTCCTATTTTTGCAGTTTTCAGCCCGTCTGTTGATCTAAGCACTGTAATGTCCTACAGGGACGGACATATTGAAGTTTTGAAGTTGTTTTCCCTCTTACCTGAGAACCAACTTAACCAGTGATTTATGGGGTGTCGTGTGGTAGCAGAAGTTTAAATCCGCAAAGTGTGGACGGCACTTCCGTCGAGTTTCCCTCCTCGTCACTCAAGACACGTACAGGAAACTTATCACCAGAGATTTTTCGCCACGTTCAGGAAGTGTTTCCAGTTGCTCCCCCGCAGCATCAAATTTACTAAATTACGAGAAGACGTCGGTCACTCTGTCTATTGCAACACACCTTTCACGTACTTTCTTTATTCCAGTCTGGCTAGGCCTCTCACAACCTGCTCTAGAATGCCGGTGAAATACACTACAGCGCAGTCAAACGAACCGTTTCCAACTCCGTAAAAATGTCAGTTAATATTCTTCAGTAGTAGTTTCATATTAAAGCCAGAATTACAAGTTGATTAAAAATTTCTACAAGACAAGATATTCATTGCAGTTGTTCGATAGCAAATTGAACGTAGGCAAGGGACCGTTCAGTTTTATTATATCTCGCAACAGAGTATTTGTACCAACAAGCAGATCAGTCTAAACGAAAACATTTGTTTGGCATCCTGCGTTTCATAAAAAGCACATGGATGGAGTGGTTTAAGAGAAACGTGTTGGGGTGTTTCTTGAAGTAGCCGAGACTGAAGCTGATGAGTACGATGGTGATTATGAAGCTGCTTGAACATCTGCATTTTTCGTACAATACCAGTGAAGCTCTTCAGAGAAAGCTGTATTTGTGAGTAACCACTTACTCTACATCTGGAGGACTCCTGCCATTCTTGAGGCTCTCTAATTCTTCGTAGAAATCGGTAACTGAGATTACGTAACGTCTAATTTATCCATAGCGAGGGGCCTTCCTTGTCAAAACATCTCGCCGCGCGGAGTGTCCGTGCGGTTTGAGGCGCCGTGTCACGGATTACGCGGCCCCTTCCGACGGAAGTTTGGGTCCTCCCTCGGGCATGGGTGTGTGTGTGTGTTGTTCTTAGCATAAGTTAGTTTAAATAGTGTGTAAGTCTAGGAACCGATAACCTCAACAGTTTAGTCCCTTAGGAATTTACAGATTTTTTAACATTTCAAAACATCTACCATTTGTTTTTAACGCCGCAATGTGGTTTTATCGCGCAAGGGCCGATCTCCTATTAACGTTAGTGTTAGCAGCTCCCGTAAGTCGTACCCAATGGCAGATTCCTTCTTCTTCCGCTGTATAAATGTTTCAGGACAGTAAGAGCTACTCTGGAATACAAAAGTGTCATGACAGGTCCCTCCACTTGTTAGTAAGCATTATGGAGGGCCAGAGAGGAAATTTAATCGGCATTTGTTTCCATGAACCAAACACGCAGCATAAAACTATAAATTTGTTCATTGCTTCGATCAGTGACTACTCTTATTATTTATGTTTGATTTGTAAGTTTACTTTCGTTTAACATCCAAATCAAAGTCACGAGCATACCAGCTGAAGAGAGAGGCATTTTCAAGTAGCGAGGCGCTCTTTAAATTTTACTTTTCGTAGGATCACCTCTCATATCCAGGCCCTGTTTGGTTCGCCTGGGAGTGTACAACAAAATTTCTCTCAACTCCTGCTTTAATTGTGTTATTACACGTCAGTTCACTATGAAATTACGAAGTCAGCCCAGTGGGGAGTTACACATAATTAGCGGAAAATTAACAGCAAACTCCAGCCGTAGGGCGTTTCGTTGTCAGCTATATTCACGGTGACAGAAATAGCATCCGTCACGAAGCGGCGGTACACTAAGTGCACAGTTCTGTTTTCTATATCTTTATTTTCATTGGCACAAACTCATTCTTTTGTATAAACTCGTAGAATGGAATTTCTTGGCGAAAAAATCGGGCTAAGTACTGAAGCAACAAAGACGATAGCCGAAAGCGTCTTCTTAGTATACCTCGATAGTTCGGTAATACGAGCGACATGAACTGGCATCTTCTTTCGCGGCATATTAAAACTGTGACCATATCAAGACTGAAACCAACGATCCAGTGAGATGATGCCTTGTTCAAGAATGAGCATTGATTTTCAAATTATCATTCAGTCAACCTGAATAAGATTCTCCAACGTCCCTCAACTCTTTCCAGTGTTGCTGGAACCATTCTAACATCAAAGCTGTCACAATTTCTTCTCCCGTCTTCGTCCACTTGCATTACCGCTTCGTACCTAATGGCCACAGACACTATACCGTAACCTTTCTCCGAAGTCAAATGTTTGCGTTTAGGCCGGCATTTCTTCATCGTATCGTCTCTCACAGCCTTAACTCGCAGTTTTGACACTCCAAGTTCAAAAGTGCAAGTCCACTGTCACCCCCTCTACCCTCCCCCCTTTCCTCCCCCCCCCCCCTCCCCGAAAGGCAGAGATGTCAATTCCGACTCCATCCCTGAAAAAATGTTTATTGTATTCTTAAGGTTCCAATGACCTCGGCCATCACATAAAAAGGTGTCATAGTCGGGAAAAGTGAACGTTATGGTATATTTGGAAACTGTCTTTGCGAAAGGGAGAATTCCAATAGGAGATGTTTTACGCTCATTGTAGAAATAAAAATTACTTGACAGGACCTTCATTTTGTGTGAGACAGAAGGAGACGAAAGAAATAACACCACCACAGATGATAGAGAAAGACAGGTTCTGCAAATGTTGGACGTAGAGAAACTGTATTAGAAGTGAACAATGGCAAAGCTCCTGCAGGAGAAGACACCACACTGGAAATGATCAAAGCCGCAGGATCTATCGGAATTCAATGGCTGTATTGAATAATGAGGATCTACATCTATCTACATCTACATGGATACCCTGCAGATCACATTTAAGTGCCTGGCAGAGGGTTCATCGAACCACCTTCACAATTTCCTATTATTCCATTCTCGTATAGCGCGCGGAATGAATGAACACCTATATCTTGCCGTACGAGCTCTGATTTCCCTTATTTTATCTTGGTGATCGTTCCTCCCTATGTAAGTCTGTATCAACAAAATATTTTCGCATTCGGAGGAGAAAGTTGGTGATTGGAATTTCGTGACAAGATTCCGTCGCAACGAAAAACGCCTTTCTTTTAAAGATGTCCATCCCAAATCCTGCATCATTTCTGTGACACTCTCTCCCATATTTCGCGATAATATAAAACGTACCGCCTTTCTTTGAACCTTTGCGATGTACTCCATCAGTCCTATCTGGTAAGGATCCCACACCGCGCAGCAGTATTCTAAAAGAGGACGGACAAGCATAGTGTAGGCAATCTCCTTAGTAGATCTGTTACATTTTCTAAGTGTCCTGCCAATAAAACGCAGTCTTTGGTTACCCTTCCCCACAACATTTTCTATGTGTTCCTTCCAATTTAAGTTGTTCGTAATTGTAATTCCTAGGTATTTAGTTGAATTTGCGGCCTTTAGATTTGACTGATTTATCGTGTAATCAAAATTTAATGAATTCCTTTTAGCAGTCATGTGGATGACCTCACAGTTTTCGTTATTTAGGGTCAACTGCCACTTTTCGCACCATTCAGATATCTTTTCTAAATCGTTTTTTAATTTATTTTGATCATCTGCAAACAACCTAAGACGGCTGCTCAAATTGTCTCCCAAATCGTTAATATACAGGGTGGTCCATTGATAGTGACCGGGCCAAATATCTCACGAAATAAGCGTCAAACGAAAAAACTACAAAGAACGAAACTTGTCTAGCTTGAAGGGGGTGGCCATCTATCACAAAGCGAAAAAAGTGGTCCAAGTAAAACATTCATATTTCTTTACGTACTACACGAATATGTAATAAACATGAGGGTTCCTATTTAAAAAAACGCAGTTGATATCCGTTTGACCTATGGCAGCGCCATCTAGCGGGCCAACCATAGCGCCCCCTGGTTTCCCCCTTCAAGCTAGACAAGTTTCGTTCTTCGTAGTTTTTTCGTTTGGCGCTTATTTCGTGAGATATTTGGCCCGGTCACGATCAATGGACCACCCTGTAGATAAGGAGCAGCAAAGGGTCTATAACACTACCTTGGGGAACGCCAGAAATTACTTCTGTTTACTCGATGACTTTCCGTCAATTACTACGAACTGTGATCTCCCTGAAAGGAAGTCACAAATGCAGTCACATAACTGAGACGATATTCCATAAGCACGTGGTACAGTGTCAAAAGCCTTCCGGAAATCCAGAAATACGGAATCGATCTGAAATCCCTTGTCAATAGCACTCAACACTTCATGCTAATAAAGAGCTAGTTGTGTTCCACAAGAACGATGTTTTCTAAATCCGTGTTGACTGTGTGTCAATAGACCATATTCTTCGAGGTAATTCATAATGTTCGAGCACACTTTATGTTCCAGAATCCTGTTGCATGTCGACGTTAATGATGTGGGCCTATAATTAAGTGGATTACTCCTACTATATTTCTTAAATATTGATGTGGCCTGTGCAAGTTTCCAGTCTTTGGGTACGGATCTTTCGTCGAGCCAACGGTTGTATATGATTGTTAAGTATGGAGCTAATGCATCAGCATACTCTGAAAGGAACCTAATTGGCATACACTTTGGACCAAAAGACTTGATTTTATTAAGTGATTTGAATTGCTTCCCTACTCCGAGCATATTTACTTCTACGTTACTCATGTTGGCAGCTGTTCTTGATTCGAATTCTGGAATATTTACTTCGGCTTCTTTTGTGAAGACATTTAGGAAGGCTGTGTTTAGCAACTGTGCTTTGGCAGCACTGTCTTCGATAGTATCTCCATTATGGCGCAGAGAAGGCATTGATTGTTTCTTGCCGCTAACATACGTCACATAAGACCACAATCTCTTTGGGTGTTCTGCCAGGTTTAGAGTCAAAGTTTCGTTGTGGAAACTGTTATTAGCATTCGCATTGAAGACCGCGCTAAATTTCGAGCTTCTGTAAAAGATCATCAATCTTGGGGATTCTGCGTCTGTTTAAATTTGGCATGTTTCTTTCGTTGTTTCTGCAATAGTGTTCTGACCCGTTTTGTGTACCAAGGAGGATCAGCTCCGTCGTTTGTTAATTAGTTTGGTATGAATCTCTCAATTGCTGCCGATACTATTTCTTTGAATTGAAGCCACATCTGGTCTACACTTATAATGAGCGTCAAGTGAATTTTCATTTGCTTTTGTTTATTTTTGGAGGATTAGGGGGTTACAACATTCAATCTCGCTGCGACAACCCTGTGTTCACTAATCCCTGTATCCGTTTTGATGCTCGTTATTAATTCCGGATTATTTGTTGCTAAGAGGTCAAGTGTTTTTTTACAACTGTTTACTGTTCGCATGGGCTCATGAACTGACTGCTCGAAATAATTTTCAGAGAATGCGTTTTGCACAATTTAGGATGATTTATGTGTACCTCCAGAATTAAACATGTATTTTCGCCAACATATCGAGGGTAAATTAAAGTCACAACCTAATACAATTGTATGAGTTAGGTACGTGTTTGAAATCATACTGAAGTTTTCTTTGAACCTTTCAGCAATTACATCATCTGAATTGGGAGGACAGTAAAAAGATCCAATTACTGTTTTGTTACGGTTGCCAACAATGACCTCTGTCCATACTAACTCACAGGAAGTATCTACTTCAATTTCGCGACAAGATAAACTACTTCTGACAGCAACAAACACACCACTGTCAACAGTGTTTAGCCTATCCTTTCGGAGCACCCTTAGATTCTTCGCAAAAATGACGGCTGAGCTAATCTCCGGCTTTAGCCAGCTTTCAGTTCCTATAACGATTTGAGCATCAGCGCTTGGAGTTTTGGTACTTTCCCAACACAGCAACGACAGTTTACGTCTATTATACCGATAGTTGCTGTATCACGCCCTTCTTGTGTTTTCCCGAGACCCTCTAACCTAAGAAACCGCCCAGTCCACGTCACACAGCCCCTGCTACCCGTGTAGCCGCCTCCTGTGTATAGTGGACACCTGACCTATTCAGCGGAACCCAAAACCCCACCACCCTATGGCGCAAGTCGAGAAGTCTGCAGCCTACACGGTCGCAGAATCGTCTGAGCCTCTGACTGAGACCCTCCACTCGGCTCTGTATCAGAGGTCAGCAATCGCTCATGTCGACTATGCTGCGAATGGTCAGCTCTGCTTTCATCTCGCAAGCAAGCCATTACCACTTCCGTTAGCCGCTCGAAACCAGAGAGAATCTCTTCTGATCCAAAGTGACACACATCATTGGTACCGACGTCAGCCACTACCTGCAGTTGGCTGCACCCTGTGCTCTTCATGGCATCCGGGAGGTCCCGTTCCACATCTGGAATGACTCCACCCGGTATGCACACGGAGTGCACATTGGTTTTCTTTCCCTTCTTGGCAGCCATGTCCCTAAGGGGCGCCGTAACGCGCCTAACGTTGGAGCTCCCAACCATCAATAATCGCACCCTCTGTGATTGTCCGGATCTTGCAGGCTGAGTGGTTTCCTCTGACACAGGACAGGCGACAGCATCCGGCTCAGCGACAGTGTCAGCCACAGATAGCTTCGACCACGGGTGAGGGGTCAACCTCAGTGCGAGCAGTAACTTGGTTGGCCACCGGTGAGGACCGATCAGAGGACTCGGACGTGCTGGACGTCCGTTGGATCCCCACGACCGGCCCACAACAGTGGTGCCCATCCACTGCAGCCTCATGCTGTGTAACCAAAGCCACCAGAGCCTCAAGCTGAGAGCGAAGTGCCACCAACTCGGCTCGCATCCGCACACAACAATCGCATTCCCTGTCCATACTAAAGACCGTGGAAAACTAAGCTATGCAGATAACGGACTATCGGCACGTGCTGCGCAACTCTACTATAGACCCTGACGAAAACACACGAACTGTGTCTAATAAATTAGAATAATACGCAGAGATTCAAAAACCTAACTACCGAAGCACTCAGGTGAAACTAACTAATTCGCTCCTGATTATGAACTTGTAATATGACAAAAAATCGGTTTACTTTCCGACGCAAACTAAAACGCGAGAACTGTGGCTATTAGATATTAAATAAACACGCAGAAACTCAAGAAACTAAAATATTAAAGCACACAGAGGATTTTATAAAATTCGCTCCTGGTTAGGAACTCGTAAAAGTCACAAAATCGGTTACTTCCCTGTTGCTGCTTGTGTCTCGGCCGGCTACTGGTGACTGACATAGTATGGCCATATGGAGAGATTCCTGATGCTTGGACAAAGACAGTTACTGTAGCTATTTTTAAGAAGGGCAACAAAGCGCTCTGTGAGAATTTCTGAGGAACAGCATTAGTGTAACATTGTATGTAGATTTATGGAAACATGTTCTTACAGAAAATCAGTAATAAGACAGAACCACAATTATGAGAAGAAGCAGAACAAGGATTTAGACCTGGAAGATGTACTACAGATGCCACATTTACAGCCAGACGGCTCGTAGAAAAGAAATGGGAATTTGGTAAAGACATGGTTGTTGCATTCATAGATATAAAAAAGGCTTGCGACACTATTAAGAGATATGACAAGTTGTGAATAGAATGCAATTGTCATATGGAATGCAATTGAGAATCACAAACATGTAAAAAAAAAAAACTTTTGAATTGTGTTAACAGACAGCAAAAAAATCAGAATGGTTTACAACGGACAGAGGGTTTGGGCAAGCGAATGTGCTCACCATTCCATCATAAGGAAAGTTGACCAAGGGACTGTGGGGGATGATATGAAAATCATAGCATATGCAGACGATGTAATGATTTGGGAAGAAAATGGACAGAAATTGGAAGAAATCAAAGTTCAAGCAGAAGAAATAAAAGCTTTGAGCTTTGCATATGATACTGTAATTCTGTCACAGACAGCAGAGGACTTGGAAGAGCAGTTGAATGGCATGCACAGTGTCTTGAAAGGAGGATGTAAGACGAACAGCAATAGAAGCAAAACAAGGGTAATGGATTGTAGATGAATGAAATGAAGCGGTGCTGAGGTAACTAGAGTAGGAAATGAGACCGTTAAAGTAGTAAATGAATTTTGCTATTTGGGAAACCAAATAACTGATG
Source organism: Schistocerca americana (assembly GCF_021461395.2). NCBI lineage: Eukaryota > Metazoa > Arthropoda > Insecta > Orthoptera > Acrididae > Schistocerca > Schistocerca americana. Next base: position 288,134,508 of record NC_060120.1, on the reverse strand, counting down.
ATGGGCAAAGTAATGAGGATATAAGATGTACACAGCCAATGGCAAGAAAAGCGTTTCTGAGGAAGAGAAATCTGTTAACATCGAAAATAGACTTAAGCGTCAGGAAGTCTTTTTTGAAGGTATTTGTATGAAGTGTAGCCATGTATGGAAGTGAAACAGTTTAGACGAGAAGAGAATAGAAGGCTTCGAAATGTGGTGCTACAGATGTATGCTGGAAATTAGATGGACAGATCACGCAACTAATGAGGAGGTCCTGAATGGAATAGGGGAGAAAAAAAAATTTGTGGTACAACCCAACCTGACCAAAAGAAGCGATCGGTTGACTGGACACATTCTGAGACATCAAGCGCACCAATTTAGAACTAGAATGAAGTGAGTGTGGTGAAAATCGTAGAGGGAGGTTCAAATGGCTCTGAGCACTCTGGGACTTAACATCTGAGGTCATCAGTCCCCTAGAACTTAGAACTACTTAAACCTAACTAACCTAAGGACAACACACACATCCATGCCCGAGGCAGGATTCGAACCTGCGACCGTAGAGGTCACGTGGTTCCAGACTGAAGCGCCTAGAACCGCTCGGCCACACAGGCCAGCGTAGAGGAAGGCAAAGAGACGAATACAGTAAGCAGCTTCAGAGGGACGTAGGTTGAAGTAGTTATTAGGATATGAAGAGGCTTGCACAGGATAGAGTAGCATGGAGAGCTCCTTCAAACCAGCCTCTGGACTGAAGACCACAACACATTTATTTTTAGACAGTACCGTCCAGTGTTCTGAGCTCAGAACCGTAGTCTGACGGCTGCCTTCAGACCTAGCAGTCGGAATTTATGGGGTAATAGCACTATCGAGTTGTAACGTCCCCTTAGATAATTATGAATGACTCTGCTGTTAAACTTCTACGTTATTTGATTTTCAAATAGCTGAGCAAAACTGAACGTACTCAGACATTTCACTCTTTACTTATTCTGATCATCACTAAACTGACACACAATATTTTTTTTAGTTCAACCCAATCTGACTTTCAATAATCCCCACAAAAGAATGGCCCTGACCAACAATAACCTATACCTTTCATGAATCACTCACCTCACAAAAATCTTCGTTACTCGAACTACTGCAATACAGCGAGCGCCAATACTGCCAGCTAAATAACACATTCTAACTACTGAAGGCACTAACTACTGATAGACATAGTTAGCAAATGAAATATTTTGATAGAGAACAAACAAGGTATTTACCTTAATAGTGTTCAAAAGTCATCATATATATTTCTATCAATTCATGACATCCATCTTTACAAATTTCCTTTCTCTGGCGGACACACGTGCAGATCGTCCCCTTATAGCAACCTCTCAAAACTCTGGCTTCTCTCCCTCCACATCCACCACTGCTGGCGGCTCACCTCCAACTGCGTAACGCTACGCACTGTTTCCATCCAGCTGCCCAACACTACAATAGCGAATATTCCAACAATGGCCGGTCGGAGTGGCCGAGCGGTTCTAGGCGCTTCAGGGTGGAACCGCGCGACCGATACGGTCGCAGGTTCGAATCCTGCCTCGGGCATGGATGCGTGTGATGTCCTTAGGTTAGTTAGGTTTAAGTAGTTCTAATTTCTAGGGGACTGATGACCTCAGAAGTTAAGTCCCATAGTGCTCTGAGCCATTTGAACCATTTTCCCAACAATGCCCACCAGCCACAGACTGCACACAGCACAGTCAGTGATTTTCATACAGAGCGCTACGTGGCGTTATCAACAGCCTACTTACAGAGTGTCTGCTCAATTGCAATCAGTTGTAGTGACAAATCAAAGTTTGCCAAGAGACAGAAATGTCAGTCAGATATGATTGTTCCAAAGTTAAGTAGTGTTTTGTAGAATACATTTAATAAATGTCATTTGTTATTTCGTGTTGTGTTGCAGAACTCGTTGTCAGAAAAGTGTGGAAATTTGGAATTTTTGTGGTAAGTTCTATGGGTCCAAACTACTGAGGTCATCGGTCCCTAATCTTACACACTACTTAATCTAACTTAAACTAACTTACGCTAAAGACAACACACACACACCCATGCGCGAGGGAGGACTCGAACCTCCGACGAGAAGAGCCGCGCGAAGCGTGACCAGGCGTCTAAGACCGCGCGGCTACCCCGAGCGGCAAAAACAAGTGCTTAACTACAGGTGTGCACATCAGCCGCTGTTACGGAAAAGCAGCAGGGAAATGCTTTCCTTCTTCTATGGTTGTTTGGGCTGAATTAATAGCAGCATTCAGTTACTACAATCACAGCAGACATTGTAGCAGTGTAAGAAATTAATCACACGTTTACAATTGAATCAGCACAGCCGTACGTCGCGTCACCTCACACGTTGCACATTGCCAAGAGTGCTATGGATTGTGGCCGTGGCAGCGACGTCACGGAAGTTCAGAGGCTCGGACGCAAGGACCGCCGCAGAAGTAGTGCGACAACTAACGAGAAGACCTGCGCTTGTTTCATGCAGAAGAATCCGAGACTTCAACGTTCACAGTATTATGCGGTGTTTAACCACACTACCCTCATAAAGGCACCCACGCTCCATCGAAAATGAGAACATTTCAGGACCAGCCTCTCCATCGCACTGCAGCGAGCAACAGGAAGGAAGGAACTACCACGTGCTGGCACTTTCTCCATGTTTTAATTCGTTACTGAAGTTTTCTGACTCTCTTCATTACGTTAATCTTCAGCACAATTACAATGCATTTCTTAATTGGTAAAAGTGAACGAGCAGATTCATACAGCTTAACGAATCTTAGTTCAGTTGCCGTCGGCAGTGAACCCTCCAGAACATAGAATTTTAATGCAGCGCTGTAATCCAGTCTACTTATTTGAACAGCGCACACCCATCACGACAGCTTATAAAAGATGTATAAATGAAGCTGTTCCGTAAATCAAGTTGACATCTGCCTTACTGCGCAACGTGTACCGATACGAAATATTTTTTATATCTACGCCACCTGTGGGGCAGGCTATGAAACTTTTCGGCTGGTCCTGGTCTGAATTCGTCGAACCTATTTATAGGGAACCAACAAGCATCTGGAAACATTTACTGCCAACTGTGTGTGTGATGTCAACAGACGTATTCGACTGGGAACATTCAAAAGAAACAGTGAATTTAGACAGAAACCATGAGCAAAATTTAGCTTGTGCAGCAAATAAAGCTAGCATTGACAAGTCCTGGTTTTTCTGCTGTGCAACCATACCAGATTTTTAAATTTTTTTTGTTGGTGGTCAATTATGAATCGCATAATTAGTGCACACAATGTGTGGAAAAGCTGCACACTTCTTTATTTATCTTATGACGGGTACTGAGCGATTTGAGGGAAACAAAGAGCTAACTGTATTCGTGTTAGCATGGAAATTGAAATTTGCTAACTGCACACAAACGAGTAACTGAATTGTAAGTAGTTCATATGGGTCTGCAAACTATCGGATGTCGTACAGAAAGGACAGCCGTGGAACATTTGGAGCGACACGGACGCGTGTGTTTGGCCTCGCTGCCGCCTGACAAACCCAGTTGTGTTAACATGGCGACACTGTCAAGTTCTTCTAAAATGCCATCTCGATCACTCAAAACCAAAATTATATTGTATTGACAGTCTTATATCTTCCACGTCAGAGAATACTGCGGTACAACAACAAAATGTACTTGCGGGTGTGTTTCATTTCAATAACTGTTCCCAAGTTCCTAGAATGAAGCCATAAAAGGCTTTGAAATTGACAGGTGAGGCGGAAATTGTTATGGAAAGGCCCCGTTTGCTCGAAAACAAAATAAGTTACAGCTTAAGTCCCTACCATTTAGCGTCAGGGAGGCAACAAGGCATAATAAGTGTAAAAGTTGATCTTGTGTCAACTGACGATGATAAAAAAAGTAGACACTTGAAACTCCCTGGCAGATTAAAACTGTGTGCCGGACCGAGACTCGAACTCGAGACCAGGCAGAAGTAAGGCTGTCAGGACGGGGCGTGAGTCGTGCTTGGGTAGCTCAGATGGCTTGCCGGCACGGTAGCTCAGCGTGTTCGGTCAGAGGGCTGCTCGCCCTCTGTAATAAAAAAAAAAACTGAGTAAAGGAATCAACGATCAACTTGAACGAATGCCTTGTGACGTCCGCCCAGACCAAACGCAACGAACAATACCAAACAAAATGAAGGGAAAAAAAAAGGTAGAGCACTTACTCGCGAAAGGCAAAGGTCCCGAGTTCGAGTCTCGGTCCGGCACACAGTTTTAATCTGCAGGAAGTTTCATATCAGCGCACAACCCGCTGCAGAGTGAAAATCTCATTCTGGCAAGTAGACACATGTTTGTACTAACTTTATACTGCCGCACAACAGTTATTCAAAGTGGCGTCCCTCAGTTTCTCTGCGGCATGACATCGTCGCACAAGTTCTGTAGCGAAACATGACCGCTTCTTCCTATCCATCTTTGGTCCCAGCGGAGGTTCGAGTCCTCCCTCAGCATGGGTGTGTGTTTGTCCTTAGGATAATTTAGGTTAAGTAGTGTGTAAGCTTAGGGACTGATGATCTTAGAAGTTAAGTCCCGTAAGATTTCACAGACATTTGAACACTTTTTTGCTATCCATCTTTTAATCAACGTCTGGCATAGGTGTTTACTAGTCAAATATGCAAAGAGAGCTTTGGCACCATCGTCTTGGAACCACATACGTAGATGTTGGGATATATTTCAAAGACGTAGTGAGATCGTCTTTGCAAAACACAGCGTACGCTGGTGTAGTCACCCGAGGAGGAAGGAGATACGGGCCTGTTAACCGATCACTGCCAACGGCCACTCACAAACTCACTCTGAGCCGATGGCCCTTCACGGCTGTGAAGATTCTTGACGGCCCGTACATGACTACCCGCTCATGACTACTACGACTATTTGAGTATTCCATCCCTAGTGGAACAGACTCCATCAGAGAAAAGTACACAAGCAGGAAAATGAGTATTGACCGTACAGCGCTGCAGCACGCACTGGCTCATCACGACAAGCAGTCCGAAGTCAGCAGTAGCTGCAGCTGCTGTCCCCGTATTACTTTGCACACAGTATTACGCGCGACATTCACACGAGCAACCATTTCTTCTTCCGAGTGCAGTTCCGAGAGCTGTTCAATTCGGTCGTTGGACTGTTTCCGCTAACCGTTGCAACAGGTGCGGTCCACGTGGTAACCTGGCCCGAAATTACATCTCAGCTACCGTACAGTTTTCATTTACTTTTTCCTATACGAAACTCATGTCTGTCAAAGTGCAAAGAGTTATTCCACTGGGGCTGATCGAGACCACACTTCAACTTGGGAACAGAGGCAACAGTGTGTTAGTGTCGCCGTCCTTCTCAACGTATACTTACGGGGCGGTCGGGTTCACCAGCTCTACAGTGTTAGCAATTATACAGGGCTATTACAAATGATTGAAGCGATTTCATAAATTCACTGTAGCTCCATTCATTGACATATGGTCACGACACACTACAGATACGTAGAAAAACTCATAAAGTTTTGTTCGGCTGAAGCCGCACTTCAGGTTTCTGCCGCCAGAGCTCTCGAGAGCGCAGTGAGACAAAATGGCGACAGGAGCCGATGTCGTGCTTGAAATGCACTCACATCAGTCAGTCATAACAGTGCAACGACACTTCAGGACGAAGTTCAACAAAGATCCACCAACTGCTAACTCCATTCGGCGATGGTATGCGCAGTTTAAAGCTTCTGGATGCCTCTGTAAGGGGAAATCAACGGGTCGGCCTGCAGTGAGCGAAGAAACGGTTGAACGCGGGCAGGCAAGTTTCACGCGTAGCCCGCGGAAGTCGACGAATAAAGCAAGCAGGGAGCTAAACGTACCACAGCCGACGGTTTGGAAAGATCTTACGGAAAAGGCTAAAGCAGAAGCCTTAAAAATGGTTCAAATGGCTCTGAGCACTATGGGACTCAACTGGTGTGGTCATAAGTCCCCTAGAACTTAGAACTACTTAAACCTAACTAACCTAAGGACATCACTCACATCCATGCCCGAGGCAGGATTCGAACCTGCGACCGTAGCGGTCGTGCGCTTCCAGACTGTAGCGCCTTTAACCGCTCGGCCACTCCGGCCGGCAGCAGCCTTACCGTTTACAATTGCTACAAGCCCTGACACCCGATGACAAAGTCAAACGCTTTGAATTTTCGGGCGCGGTTGCAACAGCTCATGGAAGAGGATGCGTTCAGTGCGAAACTTGTTTTCAGTGATGAAGCAACATTTTTTCTTGATGGGGAAGTCAACAGACACAATGTGCGAATCTGGGCGGTAGAGAATCCTCACGCATTCGTGCAGCAAATTCGCAATTCACCAAAAGTTAACGTGTTTTGTGCAATCTCACGGTTTAAAGTTTACAGCCCCTTTTTCTTCTGCGAAAAAAACGTTACAGGACACGTGTATCTGGACACGCTGGAAAATTGGCTCATGCCACAACTGGAGACCGACAGCGCCGACTTCATCTTTCAACAGGATGATGCTCCACCGCACTTCCATCATGACGTTCGGCATTTCTTAAACAGGAGATCGGAAAACCGATGGATCGGTCGTGGTGGAGATCATGATCAGCAATGCATGTCATGGGCTCCACGCTCTCCCGACTTAACCCCATGCGATTTCTTTCTGTGGGGTTATGTGAAAGATTCAGTGTTTAAACCTCCTCTACCAAGAAACGTGCCAGAACTGCGAGCTCGCATCAACGATGCTTTCGAACTCATTGATGGGGACATGCTGCGCCGAGTGTGGGAGGAACTTGATTATCGGCTTGATGTCTGCCAAATCACTAAAGGGGCACATATCGAACATTTGTGAATGCCTAATAAAACTTTTTGAGTTTTTGTATGTGTGTGCAAAGCATTGTGAAAATATCTCAAATAATAAAGTTATTGTAGAGCTGTGAAATCGCTTCAATTATTCGTAATAACCCTGTATATCTAATTATGGAGCCATTTCATGGCATTCTACGATTAGTTCTCCCATGCCACTGGCAGAACTGTCCCACGTGTTTGTATTCATAAACCTCGACTCAGTTGTTGCTACAGCAGGGTTCCCTACGTCAGTGATATAGTTATTCTTCTCCTGTATCATCGTGGGAACATCCAGTACATAAAGGGGAGGCCCTTTCCCTCATTTTCTTCTCAAAATTTTACAACTCCTGCAGTTTAAAATTTGTGAAAGAAGGGGGCGTAAGTAGGTCAGCCTCCTCGTTGAGACGTAAATATCGACTAAGAACTTCATAGCGGTAATGGGTGCAAGTAAGATGACATTTTGTCACTGACGGTGCAACTATCGCGTAAAGACGCAGGAAGAAAAGGAACTTGAGTTTCGACGTAACCTTTTCAAGGCTGAATACTTTTGTGTTACTTGTCTATTGATTACATTGATAGACTGCAGTGTTTGATAGCACCTTCGTGATGTTTGCTGATGTTCCGCTACTCAGATGCCAATGCAGTGCCTCTTTCGATCAGTTTTCTGATGCGGTTTCAGTACAGTTTTGGATCGTGATGTGTTAAGCGGGCGTGTGTTTACCGCGTCGGGTAGAGTGTCTGTGCGTTGGTAAACGTCCGCCCCGGACCACCGAGGGGTCAGTCGGGGTTAACAGCCGCAGCGGACCAATTGAAACGCCGGCGTGGCTTACGTGCGTGTACGTACCGTACCACGACAGACAGCTACCCACAATCGTCCAGTGTTCTGAAAATGAAATATTTTACGAGGGTAGCTGATACGAAATCCGACACGGATCGGGCAGATTCCGGCTTCACAGTTCGTCCCACGCTTTGCGTGGTCTCCCTACATTTCTCCTGTCTTCCGGGATTAATAGCGTCACTGGTTCCGGTAGTCAAAATGGTGCAAAGTCCGGCAACTTGGTTCAAATGTTCGAAAATGTGAAATTGAGCACTTCACAAAACACGCAAACGTAGTTATGATGTCTCTGAGCCATAACCAGCATGAGTCAACTCATAACAAATACTCGAGTACATCAGTTTGCGGCAGTAGAGTGATCACATGGGCTCAGTCGTACGTAAAGCAGGCAGCAGGCTTCGATTTATTGGTAGGATACTGGGAAAATGTAGTCGGTCTACAAAGGTGACTTGCTGCATGCTGCAACCCTTACTAGAATACTGCTCGAGTGTATAGTACACATACCAAATAGGAGTAACAGGGTATGCTGACGCACTCAAAGGAGAGCAGCACGAGTAGTTACAAGTTTTTCGACTCGTGGAAGAGCGCCACGGAACTACTGAGAAAGCTGCACTGGCAGAAGGGTGAAGATGCACGCCAGTTATCTCGTGGAAGCCTGCATACAGTGTTTCAGGAACCAGCAGAAACTGCCGAATCGAACAATAAGCTACAGCCTCCTATACTCCGATAAGGGACGCAAGGACAAGAGTAGACTAACTGCGGCATGCACAGACACAATTAAGCGTTCTTTCCGCGCTCTGCATGTGAACTGAACGGGAAGAAATTTTAATATATAGTGAAATGGAGGGTGTTTTGCGTAGTATGGATGTAAATGTAGATATCGAACATTTCCCTGCTGTATATGCTGTACATGCATCAATCCAGTCAGAAGGCTGCTGACAATATAATACAGGGGTCCAACTATGTGAGAGAGGCCTACGAGAGGTAGACACTGCTCGAAATAAAATGAATGACAGGACGGTGAAAATTCGTCTGGGTTTTTTGGCGGAATCGACACCCAGAAGACGGAAGGGCCTTTCGGCAGAGGAAACAAATGAATGGACGATTAGTGGGTTAGAGAAGTACTGGCTGGGTGTCAAGGCCGACCGAAGACCAAGGTCCAGAGACCGAACATGAGATTCGTCCACAGAGGCCCATTTATGAAAAATAGGTAATCCGACGGATTCGGATAATCAGCGAGTGCATAATATGAAATAAATAAACGAGTAATATTTTGCAGGCGGTGTAGCTTTCATAAACCGAAAGTAGTCCGAATAGAGACCAAAACCGCTTGTTACAATAAAGAAACAGTAAACAGTACAACTGTGTGTTATATAATGCAATTCCAAATATAAATTCGTGTCGTCTTGGTTCATCTAAAACTAGATAGATACTCCGCAAGCCACCGCATGGTGCGTGGCGGAGGGTACCGTGCACTATGCACTACTCCTTGTCACCCCCGCCCACCCCCCCACCCCCCCCCCCCCCCCCCCACCCCCCGGTCCACTCGCAAGTACAGCGAGGGAAAAACAATTGTGTGTCCGCCTCCGAAAGAGCCCTAATTTCTCGTATCTTACATTCGCGCAGTCCTTAAGCGCGATGTATGTTGGCGGGAGCAGAATCGTATTGCTGTCAACTTCAAATGCCGGTTATCTAAATTTTGTCAGTAGTGTTTCTCGAAAAGAACGTCGTTTTGCCTCCAGGGATTCCCATATGAGTTTGCAAAGCATCTCCGTAACACTTACGTGTTGTTCGAACCTACCGGTAACAAATCTAGGAGCCTGCCCCTAAAGTACTTCGACGTTTTCTTTGAATCCGAGCCGGCCGAAGTGGCCGTGCGGTTAAAGGCGCTGCAGTCTGGAACCGCAAGACCGCTACGGTCGCAGGTACGAATCCTGCCTCGGGCATGGATGTTTGTGATGTCCTTAGGTTAGTTAGGTTTAACTAGTTCTAAGTTCTAGGGGACTAATGACCTCAGCAGTTGAGTCCCATAGTGCTCAGAGCCATTTGAACCATTTTTTCAATCCGACCTGGTACGGATCCCAAATACTCGAGTAATACGCAAGAATAGGTCGCACCACCGTCCTATATGCGGTCTCCTTTGCAGATGAACCAGTCTATTCCAAAATTGCTCCAATAAACCGAAGTCGACCGTTCGCCTTCCCTACCACAGTTTTCATATGCTCGTTCCACCTCATATCGCTTTGCAGGCTACGCGCAGATATTTAACGACTTGACTGTGTCAAGCTGGACACTAGTAATACTACATCCGAACATTACAGGTTTGTTCTTCCCACTAATCCACATTCAGGGGCAGCTGCCATTCATTACAGCAATATTGTCTAAGTAGACTTGTATCTACCTACAGGTCCTCAACTTCGACACCTTACCGTACACCACGGCGTCGTCAGCAGACAACCGCACATTGATGCCCACCCTGTCCGCGAAATCATTTGTGTATATAGAGATCAAGATTGAAATTTGCTGGCGGCCGGAGTGGCCGAGCGGTACTAGTCGCTACAGTCTGGAACCGCCAGACCGCTACGGTCGCAGGTTCGAATCCTGCCTCGGGCATGGATGTGTGTGATGTCCTTAGGTTAGTTAGGTTTAAGTAGTTCTAAGTTCTAGGGGACTGATGACCTCAGAAGTTAAGTCCCATAGTGCTCAGGGCCATTTGAACCTTTTTTTTTAAAAAAAAAATTGCTGACGAAGGAGCGCTGTGTTCCCTTTGAAGTGCAGTCCCGCTGTGTGAAAGTCGCCGTCGCTCTAGACTTCCGGTTGAACAGTGTTCCTGGAGGAACTGCGAGCCTCAGCTGCAAAGAGGCCGCGATAAGCGCGCAGCCGGTCGCACTGCCCCGGCGACTCATGACGGCTGGGCCGCCCTGCACCCACCAAGCGTCATCATCACACGTGCCGACGCCGCGCGCCGGCGGAAGCCACAGAGCTGAGCCGCTGCGCTGCCAGTTCTCTGGCGCCGTGATCCCCACAACAGATCAAGTCGGCCGGTGGAAAAATTTAGCTATTGTTTACTCTGGTTACCTATCCCGTGTCATATGCTGAATTTAAGATGCCACTGCACCCTCAACACCGTAAACTTGAGCATAAATTTCACACTTGGAAGCAAATAGTGCGGAGAGTATACCCTGTATCAAAAACAACATGTGGAGGTTAGGAGGCCAAATGATACTGAAACAAGAGTTCAGTTCTGTCAATGAATAGCTGTATTTACAATTAAATGAATATCCCTAGCTGCATGCAGGCGTTGATATAAGTCAACGGGGACAGCTGAAAATTTGTGCCCCGACCGGGACTCGAATCCGGGATCTCCTGCTTACGTGGCAGACGCTCTATCCATCTGAGCCACCGAGGACACATAGTGCGACTGCAGGGACTTATCTTTGGCACGCCTCCCATGGGACCCACATTCCGAACTTATTGTCCCGCACTACATTCATAGTGCCCCTGCTCATTATACTCATTACTCGCTGCTTTTTGCCAATTTCTCGATGGCTCAGATGGATAGAGCTGGTTCGAGTCCCGGTCGGGGCACACATTTACAACAGTCCCAGTTGACTTAAATCAACGCCTGTATGCAGCTAGGGGTATTCATTTCACTGTAATTTCATTCTAACGAGCTGCATGGTCACCGATGGTATCTGTTCTTTCGGACATGTCCGAAAGAACAGATACCATCTTCATATATATATATATATATATATATATATATATATATAGCTGTATGTCGTAATGCATAAATGAGACTGACGGTTGTGACTTCCACAGCAATTCCTCTAAGCTTAAGTTGCTGCCTTAAATGTAAGCTGTTTACGGAATGAAAAAGCAAATGTTTGTTTCCCGACCTTTAGTGCCTTGCCTCCTCCCCTCTCCCCCCCCCCCCCCCCTTAAACCGTGGACTTTGCTGAAGTCAGGAGTCCAGACATACGTGTGGTTCCTGAAGAGGGGCAGCAGGCTTTTCAGTAGTTGCACAGCGTAAACCGTCTGACTGACTAATGACTTATCTACGTTCTAACGTTAGTCACCGTGGCCTCGCTTTGTTGGAACGGCGAACGGCTGAAAGCAAGGGGGAAACTACAACTGTTACATTTCCCAATACAATTAGCTCTACTATACGGCTTAATGATGATGGATTCGTAGTAGGTGAAATATTCCAGAATCGAAACAGCCCTACATTCAAATGGTTCAAATGGCTCTGAGCACTATGGGACTTAACAGCTATGGTCATCAGTCCCCTAGAACTTAGAACTACTTAAACCTAACTAACCTAAGGACATCACACAACACCCAGTCATCACGAGGCAGAGAAAATCCCTGACCCGCCGGAATCGAACCCGGGAACCCGGACGCGGGAAGCGAGAACGCTACCGCTGTGGAGAGCCCTACATTCGTATCTGCGGTCGGGGAATACTCAGGAGGAAGTTGTCATCAGGAGAAACGAATGTATCGTTCGACGGGTAGGTAGCTTGGAGAATTTAAAAAGGAAACCGAATAGGTTGAAGTTAGACATAGTGGGAATTAGTGAACTGCCGTGGCTGCATGAAAAAGAGTTCTGTTCAGATCAGACAGCATTTTCAATACAAAATCAAATAGTGACGGTGCAGTAGTAGGTCTAATAGCGAGTAAGACAATAGGAATGCGGTTAAGACACTATGAATAGTATGGTGAACGCATTTCTTTATAGTAGTAAACACACACATAAGGCCAAAACCCAGCACAGTAGTACATGTATAGAGACCGAAACAGTTAAAACTTGTACCCCTTTTATTTCGTGAACTGTTCAGAATATCGAAACGAGATTTTCGGCAAGATGATAATACGCGAAGGAGCTCATAATTCTCGTATATGAGTAATACTTTATGCCTTGTATCAACAGAAATATTGAAGCAAGTATGTTTTTTTATAATGGAACGATGTACTTATTTTAACGATATCGAAAGCTCTTTAAAAGACAAGTGCATTGAAACAACGGTTATTAAATTTTGCGTTGTAACTTACAGAAAAACTATGCGAAAAATTAGCTAAAATTGAAAGGCAAGATGGGCCAGAATCTGTTATAGCAGTCTAAACACGGCCAAGTAGGGCCCTCTTGTCAGGGTCTGTCGTTATATCAAACCTTTCCACAGTCTGCTTGCCTCCACAAAAGCTGTTCACTCAAACATAGGTACGTAGACACGAAAAATGTGTGTGAATTCCTAAGGGACCAAACTGCTGAGGTAATCGGTCCCTAGACTTACACACTACTTAAACTAACTTGTGCTAAGAACAACACACACACCCATACCCGAGGGAAGACTCGAACCTCTGGCGGGAGGGACCCCGCAATGTGTGACATGGCGTCTCAAACCTCGCGGCCACGTAAACACGTTTCAAATATTTACCCTAAGCCCCGTCTGATATACGAGACGATGCCATATACACTCTTGGAAATAGAAAAAAGAACACATTGACATCGGTGTGTCAGACCCACCATACTTGCTCCGGACACTGCGAGAGGGCTGTACAAGCAATGATCACACGCACGGCACAGCGGACACACCAGGAACCGCGGTGTTGGCCGTCGAATGGCGCTAGCTGCGCAGCATTTGTGCACCGCCGCCGTCAGTGTCAGCCAGTTTGCCGTGGCATACGGAGCTCCATCGCAGTCTTTAACACTGGTAGCATGCCGCGACAGCGTGGACGTGAACCGTATGTGCAGTTGACGGACTTTGAGCGAGGGCGTATAGTGGGCATGCGGGAGGCCGGGTGGACGTACCGCCGAATTGCTCAACACGTGGGGCGTGAGGTCTCCACAGTACATCGATGTTGTCGCCAGTGGTCGGCGGAAGGTGCACGTGCCCGTCGACCTGGGACCGGACCGCAGCGACGCACGGATGCACGCCAAGACCGTAGGATCCTACGCAGTGCCGTAGGGGACCGCACCGCCACTTCCCAGCAAATTAGGGACACTGTTGCTCCTGGGGTATCGGCGAGGACCATTCGCAACCGTCTCCATGAAGCTGGGCTACGGTCCAGCACACCGTTAGGCCGTCTTCCGCTCACGCCCCAACATCGTGCAGCCCGCCTCCAGTGGTGTCGCGACAGGCGTGAATGGAGGGACGAATGGAGACGTGTCGTCTTCAGCGATGAGAGTTGCTTCTGCCTTGGTGCCAATGATGGTCGTATGCGTGTTTGGCGCCGTGCAGGTGAGCGCCACAATCAGGACTGCATACGACCGAGGCACACAGGGCCAACACCCGGCATCATGGTGTGGGGAGCGATCTCCTACACTGGCCGTACACCACTGGTGATCGTCGAGGGGACACTGAATAGTGCACGGTACATCCAAACCGTCATCGAACCCATCGTTCTACCATTCCTAGACCGGCAAGGGAACTTGCTGTTCCAACAGGACAATGCACGTCCGCATGTATCCCGTGCCACCCAACGTGCTCTAGAAGGTGTAAGTCAACTACCCTGGCCAGCAAGATCTCCGGATCTGTCCCCCATTGAGCATGTTTGGGACTGGATGAAGCGTCGTCTCACGCGGTCTGCACGTCCAGCACGAACGCTGGTCCAACTGAGGCGCCAGGTGGAAATGGCATGGCAAGCCGTTCCACAAGACTACATCCAGCATCTCTACGATCGTCTCCATGGGAGAATAGCAGCCTGCATTGCTGCGAAAGGTGGATATATACTGTACTAGTGCCGACATTGAGCATGCTCTGTTGCCTGTGTCTATGTGCCTGTGGTTCTGCCAGTGTGATCATGTGATGTATGTGACCCCAGGAATGTGTCAATAAAGTTTCCCCTTCCTGGGACAATGAATTCACGGTGTTCTTATTTCAATTTCCAGGAGTGTACTTCCAGTTAAAGCAATCGTAGCAGACCCTGTCAGCGTACTGTAGTACTGCTACCTATCTCGAGACAGTACCGATAGTCGCCTCTCGACAGAACGCAGGGCGCGATTGTCAAGCAGTGCCGACTTCGCGGCTGCCAAACGAGAATTTTAAGACACCGTAACGTGTCTACCATAGTAGTGTGTAATTTACAATAGCGTCGGTGTGGGTCGGTGTTAGTTACTTGTTTGAGAAATGGATATTCCGATTTTTCGTCTGTCGTATCGCGACATCAACAATCAACCGCGTCGCGAGGGTTACGGGCCAAGTAAGGTTGAGTGGATTAAATCTGAGTGAACATTCTAGGTTTAAGAGAGGCATATGATGCGTCGGACTAAATCTCACAAGCGTAGACAATTCGTTCGGACATCGTACTGCAAAATCTTCAAACAACCATGTCGCGAACGGTGACGTGTACGTTCGTGAAGGTAACCGGTAACGCCACTAGAAAGGAGTGATGTTAATTGCAACAGCTGTGCCACACGTCTAAATTTGCGACAGCCTATTTTGAACCATGAATGTTGTGTGCTTTGTACTCCAAGTAATTTAAATGAGTCATTAACACCTCGACAATAGACTTCAATAAATTTCAACTGACTGTGTGGCTAACGTGCCCATAATCGATTACATCGGTCATATGATATCAGTGTGAACAGTGCAGCCCATTTCTGAGTCCGTGGTACAATATACTTCAATATCTTAAGTTATTCATGACTATCATTGTATTTTTCGCCATCCTGCCGCAACTAATGAACTTTGCAGGATTCTGTCTTTGGCTACTGGTGAGAGCTGCAAGAGGAAAATCACCGCGGGCAAACGAGGCACACCGGTCGTAAAATATTTAATACACTTGCCCGCGTCTTACGTAACTTTGTGCAGCGTTCGTAAGTGAGAGAGACCGAATATTTGGCTATTTTAAGCCCCGGACGTGTTACAACCTTGTGTCTGTGTCGCATAGAGCAGGGACAAGAGAAGTACTGTACGTCTTATATTAGGAGCGTAGGCCTATGATGTTGCTGCGTACATCGGCAGAGTCTGACGCGAGAGCCCGACTTGGCGGATCTAACACCAAACAGTCGAGTCCGCTAGCCTTAACTTTTAACTTCTAGCACTTTTCTCGGATCTTTTTGAGAACAGTTTCGACGCAAGCATCAGCAAGCGTTATACCACTGTACTCGTCTTTTCGGGAGCTTTTGAATACCGTTAAAAAGTATATAGTGCTTTAAAAATGCTCCTTTGAAAATCTCAGTACAAGAGTTCAGAGCACTGCGCATACATCGAAATGAATTGCCCCATCCGCCTAATATCCGGGCATATTACAAGGCAGTTCTAAAAATTGAACCAGTAATATCAACCCTAGTTACTAAACTATCGTAAAATGTACGATTGCTGTTCGTACCAATTCGCGGTGCCCGCCAGTCTGGTGTTGTCAGTATAATGTGGAAACAGGAGATTTTGTACTTATTCTACTTTGTATGTATAACCCTGGATTCTGTTTTGGGCGGCCGTGAGGTGGGTGGACTGCTGTGGCCTGTTGTGGGGTTGTGAACCACTGAGGGATACGGCGGGACGAAGCCTCTCCGTCGTTTCTAGGTCCCCGGTTCAATACACTCAATACTTTGTATATGGCATATCACTGGAGACCCTATAATTGTAATTAACTGTTGCACGAACTATAAATTGTGAATTCCTTCCAATAAAATGCGGAGTAGTAAAATTTACGATGGTTTAGTAACAATTTCATATAGCGTTCTAGGGGTTAAATTCGATATCGCACCACAAAAGTGCCGTACTTTAATACTGTCGTCTCACAAAACGGCGATCTGCGACGCGTTGAAATGTGTTGTTCAAAATATAAAAGAAAAAGATCTGGTGTCATTTCACTGCGCTCTCCAATGAGTGCTGACGTTCTTCAGACTACGATTCAAAGACTCTCGCGTCTTAGCAGGCTTAATACAAACTTCAGAGTAAGGTATTGTCACCAGCACTACTTCGCTCTGTCTTCATGCTTCAAAGCAAACATTCCAGAACATTAGGTTCTTCGTGGAATCGTAGCGCGTACTGTACACCCTATCGGCTGTTGCAGACATGCTCACTCCACATTCCACTCTTACTTGCACACACTGCTTTTACACGAGCTCCCAAATCCGGTTTCCTGTAAACCTCTTCCCCCGGCACCGCAGAATGATTGGTCACGTTACACCACAATATCGATTCTGGAAATGCGGGGGCTGGCTTCCGGATTTCAACTGTTCCCACAATCGCTAGTCGTTCCATGTAAGTTCTCTGCCGCATTTGAGTCGTGACTAGGTGGTTCTCAGATTTCTGCTTTGTTTTTAAATTGTCGGCTAATTAGGACGAAGTGACTTCGTGTGCAGTGACAGGAAAAACAAATATTAAAACTGACCAAGAAATTATTCATTTACTTGTAGCGAAGCATATTTTATTTTTATTTGATAGAAGAAGATACGGAAATGCTCATGTCTTTGATGAATTACTGAAATCGAACTGACGGGCGCTTATATTTTGCACGACTCGCCAATCTGAGAACTGCTATACCCTCATTCTTTTATTGGCTATGCTACTCGCACACAATCAACAGCTGGTGACAAAAGATTCGCTAATTCTATCCACTGCAGCAGAACTGTGTCTTTTGTCAAAATAAATTTTTCTAGTCATTTCGAGTTTACAAAACGATTGAGTAAAATACTGTTCCAGTGCTGATGACTTCGCATTATCTTCCACAACGCGTGTCGCCTAAGTTAATGTACGAAAACAGCTTCGCATTCATTGCTTTGAACAGATACGATTATTAAAAATCTCCTCTTGATCAATCTCCTCCTCCTTTCAATGTCACAGACTCCCATAACGTAATTGTATCCTTTCGTTATTCACATCATTACAAAACTGCCATCGTATTGACCAACTCGCGTTAAAAAACTGACGCTCAGAAAACAAATTACTGATCATGATACAGGTCAACACTGTAAACACGACACCTATAATCGGTTTCCAAAATTCTGTTTTCGTTTTCCGCTTCAAATGGTTCAAATGTCTGTGAGCACTATGTGACTTAACATATGGGGTCATCAGTCCCCTAGAACTTAGAACTACTTAAACCTAACTAACCTAAGGACATCACACACATCCATGCCCGAGGCAGGATTCGAACCTGCGACCGTAGCGGCAGCGCGGTTCCAGACTCAAGCGTCTAGAACCGCTCGGCCACACCGGCCGGCTCTTTTTCCGGAAGTTGTGTCACATGTCGGCGTAATAAGACACCGCACGTTCAACATTTTACTCTCTGTGCTTCAGGCTCCCCGCGCGGCACGATGTTCACTTCGGCGGTGAGAAATGTGGACCTTCTAGTCCCAAACCAACAATTATTTTGTAATGCTTTTATCTGACTTTTGTTCATACGCGGATTCGACGTAGTTTTATACATACGTTTCAAGCTTCCGCTAAAGCAATAGGAATCAACATACAAAACTACTACCAAAACATTTCCGTTATACGTAGGCGATAGTGAAGAAATGGGGAGATTGCACCGTTTTAGAAGCATGTTCCTATCTCGAAAGTAAAAAAGTAGAAATTACAAGACATGAAATTTTTCCACTCATCAGCAGAGTTGACATTTTGGGTCGAGCTCTCTTCTGCAGGCATTTTCTCTATGCAAGGTCATAGTATCAAAGGTGAAGCAATTATCAACGTACATTTCGTGGAAATAGATTTAACTTCATTGATTTTCGTACCGGTATCTGCAAATAATCGATTTCTACATTGCACACTGCTAGCGTTTATGGTTCGTTTCTCCAATTAAACACCCCTGAAAACTTGAAACGATTTCTGGCTTGCAGCTAAAACTCCAACCAATGCAACATCATGTTGTCGCAACCCGTTGTGACCCAGCCGATCATTGCTAGAAAACCCGCTTCAACCTTACGACATAAAAATGTCATGAGGTCTATATGGTAGTCCAGAAGAAATATGCCCCTCCCCCTCGTCAGTCTCACTAACACAGATGCGCAGTATTTAATCCCCTTGCTTTACTAGCAGCTGCTCTAGTAAGCGTCATCTCTCGCTACAGTGAATCACAGAGAATGAACGTATTCGCTAGGGAGAGATCTTTCTCTGAACGCTTGACAGTTACCATGGCTGCAACAGAGACGCCATCGGTTGCCATGGAAACCGGGAGGACGGTTGTATGAAGCCCCGCTTGTAATAGAATACAAGCAATTTAACAACGAGAAAAGTGTATGTTACTAAATCTTAGCAGGAGGTAATCTCGGGGACGTAACCTGCATACAATAAAGTAACGAATAACGGAATAGTTTTGCGGCTTTTCATTGCTATGTTCTATTAAGTTCTGCCGCCAAAACTGCAGCAATGTTCGAAACCTAAGGCCCTTAACAGAAAGAGCTGTACTTGAAATATCAGATCTCTCAGCCTATTTCGCTTCTGTGTGGCATCCCTTTACCATTGCCCGCTGTTTATCACGGTTGTGGAAGAGCTTTCAAACTCCAACAGACGAAGAAAATTAAGCGAGTTAGTAGAAATTGATCTTGTGGATGTAGCAACAGTATAAGCTGCAGGCTCTTAAAATCTCGTGTTTTTGACAAAGTTCGAAAGAATACGCAAAAAATTCGTCGAATTATCCGACAGAATGTTTTTTTTTTGTAGTATGCGTTAATGATATGTACGCTTTAGGAAGGTGCTTGGATTCTACTGACTGTGTTCTCTATATAACTACGAAGTTCGAAGAGCTAATAATTTTTTTTTTTTTTACTACACGGGTATGGTGCAAATAATAATGATAATAAAATACAGCAAAATCGATATCAAAAACGCTCGTATCTACAGTACACAAATAAAAACTATGTTTTGCACTCGTATGTAATATTTTTGTAAAACTGAGAAGTTGATCAGTAACAAGCAACTCCTGTCAAAGAGCAGCTAATCCTGCTCACCGTTTATTAGTCATCTACCAAGGAGCTGACAGACACACTCTTCTGCAGACAGAATGGCGTACAGTCTAATTTAAAAAAGGGAAGATTTTCTCCTCTTCGTTTCACTTTAGGTATGTATTAGGATTTTAAAAAATCACGTACAGTAGATTTACGGGTTGCTTCATTCGTAAATGGTTAAGTAGCTGTATTATTCTCCAAATAAAATGGAAGTATATTATTCACAGCATTGATATACTATACACAATACTTCGCAAGGCTGTTCTGTCTTTTTCTGAATACGTTACGTAGTAAGTATATTTTTGGAGCCACTTGTGCATTTTTACGACAGCAATTTCTTCTTCTGTGGTGACGTAGATTTACATGTTGGATCAAGCATTAATATTTTGCACCATAAAATAAAATCTGCGCCACCGAAAGAGTGCCGCGCCTGTAACCTTATATGCATTCTCTTCTGAGAGTGAAATCCAGAGAAACGTAAAATGAGCGGATGATGTAATCACACTCGCGTCCCACTGCCGAGGCAGTGTCAAGGTCCGAAACACGGACTAGCGGCTAGAAGCGCGTAACTCAGATCGCGGATAAAATCCACAAGTAATTTACGTAAAAAAATTACACATCTGGAATCATTTGTAGCTATGATGAGACACCGACGATTCTGCAATGTTTAGTACACAAATAAAGTATGCTGTGATGAAAGCGTGCGATTTTCTGGTTGTAAAGCTTTTTCTGCATTTACATATGTAACCTTCAAATCTTGCGCGAAGCAAGGCAGAGGTTACTTTTTATTTATAGCACCTCATTTTGGGACAGAAGCGTCGAACGTGAAATCAATCCAAGCAGAGCTAAGCATTGTTTCTGAACCACTAATCTGCTCTGCGCTGAGTGAGTCTGGTCCAGAAAGTCGCGCGGGAACTTGGTTTGGTGCGCGAGCACAAACATAAACAGCTTTCTGGGCAAGCAATTATACGCGAGACGACACGCAGTTAGAGCATCTGTGTGAGACGTACCGGAACGACGGTGGCGCGGGAGCAGCGGCCCGGGACGCAGCAACGCCGGTAGGTCCTGTCAGCCGGCGTCACACCAGCCGGCCAGGTGTCGGCAGCAACGTCAACGTCACACACGCGCGATAGCACACGCCACACACGCGCCGCCACCGTTTCTGCTGCTGCGCCAGTGAGCGCGCTGCACACGAGTGGCAATCTGCATGGCGCCGCGGCCCCCGCACCCCGCGCGGGACACAGACTGGCCACGCGCATGCGCACAGGCTGCTGCTGCGCGACCCCCGCGCACGTGTCTGAGGATCTAGGGACTGCCGCACTCCCCGTCAAGCGCGCGGAAGCCTATGTAGGCTGCAGTGACGGCTCAAGTGATGAATTTGCCAGACCAAAGATACATCCACGCACTCCCTAATAGTCTCTGATAGACTACTAGAACTGGCTGTCGAATTGCTGCCGTAGCAACACTTTTCTGCTGTAGAGATCGTATCAAATGGTTCATATGGCTCTGAGCACTATGGGACTTAACATCTGAGGTCATCAGTCCCCTAGAACTTAGAACTACTTAAACCTAACTAACCTAAGGACATCACACACATCCATGCCCGAGGCAGGATTCGAACCTGCGACCGTAGCGGTCACGCGGTTCCAGATTGAAGCGCCTAGAACCGCTCGGCCACTCTAGCAGTCAGAGATCGTTTATCTGTAGCCTGAACATTAAAGTGCGCAGAGCAGAATTTTTGCCACGAACATACACTGCTCCAAACGTGCCGTGATCATGATGAGGCTCAAGATTTGCCGGTAAGCGCTCTGCAGAGTTTGAATACTACACTACTGGCCATTAAAATTGCTACACCAAGAAGAAATGCAGATCATAAACGGGTGTTCATTGGACAAAAATATTATACTAGAACTGATATGTCATTACATTTCACGCAATTTGGGTGTATAGATCCTGAGAAATCAGTACCCAGAACAACCACCTCTGGCCGTAATAACGGCCTTGATACGCCTGGGCACTGAGTCAAACAGAGCTTGGATGGCGTGTACAGGTACAGCTGCCCATGCAGTTTCAACACGATACCACAGTTCATCACGAGTAGTGACTGGCGTATTGTGACGAGCCAGTTGCTCGGCCACCATTGACCAGACGTTTTCAATTGGTGACAGATCTGGAGAATGTGCTGGCCATGGCAGCAGTCGAACATTTTCTGTATCCACAAAAGCCCGTACAGGACCTGCAATATTCCTTGGCAAACCCAAGCAAGTTCGATTCATATTTCCAGATGATATAGTTCGGCGCAATAAATATCGTACGGGAGAATTACAGGACAACATTCAAACTGCAAAGGCAAATCTACATCATCGTGCAGGATCCGTGATACCACTGCAGGACACAAATCACAAATTGTTCATATTTATTTTACCGGAAACGCTGATGAACAAACAAATCAAAGTTGACGGTTCAGTACGGGCACCAAACGAGAAATCGTCACAAATCGTTGCAACTTCATTCGAGCAGCACAACGAATTAACTCAATTGTTCAGAACTGCCCTTGAACAAATCCCAGATGATGTCTATAAAGTTGTTGTTAGAGCAGACGAGACACCTGTCGACCAACATGAAATACTGTGCAAATGCACGAACAACTGATGAAGAGGCGATAGTTATAACTGGCAAAAAATTTAACTCACGTGATACCATTTTCCATCGGAAAATGGTGATATTCAGCGAGTATTAGAAACTCATTGCTCATAGGGCGGACTGCAAGATTTTATTCTGGCAAGGAGAAGATGGATATAACATGAAATCGAGAAATCCACAAACATAAGGAAACAAATAACACAGTCAGTGCCATCAATTATTACGCGCTCTTGTACGTGCATGCTGGATAACGAAATACATTAAAGATTCCAATTTTTTGTGTGAAGACACAAGATCGCTGTCACCGCAGCCTACAGTGTTAACTGCTTCTTTTTTTTTTCTTGTGCGAGGTCGATATGTTTGGCGAGACGCTACTTTACTCTGAAGTGCCTACATCTACGCATGGAATGCATCACCGAATAAGTTTTATCGTCGTAAAAAAGGTAAACCAGCTGCAGGACATCCTAATTTACGTAGGCAGCGCAGACAAAATATTACGCCCGTCGTCACGCGCGAAGACCATTGCCCAAGAAGAGTGGCGCATTGCCAGAACAAGAGTACATATTCAGGGTTTCCTGCAGACTCTTCTGTTGTAAAGATGATGGGTGATCAAAGTGTGCGGTTGAAATGTCGTGGTAACTCGAAACCAACACCAAAGTTATAGTAGGCGGGACAGTACGATTTTTGTGAACAAAACTGCACACGTATTCACCGTGACATTCTGGCGCTATATGAACCAGATGCAGTGTTGCCTCCAGCCGGTAGTGAAATGGTGCCAACATCTGGACCAGGGTCGCCCAGATGTGAGTAAAATTGATCGGGAAACCCAGTGATTTGTGTATACATACAATACATGTACTGAGAATTCTTTACAAAATAAATACTTCATGAGTCGTGAGCTGACTTGTGCATTCTCTCCGTCGTATGTTGATGGTGCTCTTTTGATGGCTCTTTTTGTAAATAAGCATGTACTAAAGAAGTGTAAACCAGCCGGTGTGGCCGTGCGGTTCTAGGCGCTACAGTCTGGAACCGCGTGACCGCTACGGTCGCAGGTTCGAATCCTGCCTCGGGCATGGATGTTTGTGATGTCCTTAGGTTAGTTAGGTTTAAGTAGTTCTAAGTTCTAGGGGACTAATGACCTCAGCAGTTGAGTCCCATAGTGCTCAGAGCCATTTGAACCATTTACTAAAGAAGATTCATTTAAGCAAAGGTGTGCTATAGTGCTGGGAGGAACAATCACCATTTCGATAAAGCATACGATTGCTTATTGGTCACATCGTTGTTCGTACAGTGTTTCTGGGAATCTGTGTTCCTCTGGGAGATCGAACTGAGTTTTGTTGCGTCTCTCCACAAGTAATTATCACTTTTCTTTAATTTATATTTTTTCTCGACGTTCTCGTGCACTGGGATGGGGTGGTGCCTTAACGTTTTAACAGAGCTAGTTACGTGGACACTCGCAGGCTGCAGTTCCGGCACAGTGCACAACGACAATAGATGCTGTCAGTCATCCAGCTGAATTCTTGAATTGACTTGATTTGCCGGGTAAGCCACTCATTTATTATATTTGAAGTGAGAATAAGTTCAAGAATTCTGCAGTAAACCTATATTAAGTATATTTGTCTGTAATTTTTCGGTTCCGTTCTTTTACCCTTGTTATACACAGGAGTCACCTGCGCTTTTTTCCAGTCGTCTGGCACTTTGCGCCGGGTAAGAGATTCGCGACAAATGCAACCCAAGTAAGGGACCAGTGCCGTGGAGTGCTCTCTATAAAACCAAACTGTGATTCCATCCGGACCTGGCGACTAATTTGTTTTCAACTTTTTCAGTTGTTTCTCTACGCGCAGGATGCCTGTTGCTCTGTCCTCCGTGCGGGAGTCTGCCTGATGGTCAAACGACGGTGTGTTTGTACGATCCTCCAGCGTGAACGATTTTAAATATGAAATTTAACACTTCAGCTTTCCTTTTGCTATCTTCTATTGTCACATCTGACTGGTCAACGAGTGATTGAATAGAAGGCTTCGAGCCACTTGGTGATTTTAGTAGGACTAGTACATTGTCGGGTTCTCGGCCAGAACCATTGCGAAGATACGACGATGGTAGTTGTATGTTCCGCGCATGGATGTTTTTTAGAGATGCACGAATCTCCATTAACTTCTGTTTCTCGTCATTTATGCGTTCTCTTTTGAAGCAAGAATGCCACAGTCTTTGCTTCCTCAGCATTTTTCGAATGCTGTTATTAAATCACGATGGGTCTTTTCCTGCTTAATCTACTTCGCAGCACATACTTCTACAGAGCGCGATTTACAATCTGTTCAAATATTGCCCATAATTCCGCTGCTTCTATCATCCTGAAACTAAATGATGTCAGTTAATTGTGCAAGCGGTACGTTAGCAACTGCTTATTTGCTCTTTCTAGCAAAAATACTCGTGTAGCCTACTTGATTGATATGTTAACTTTAGTAACTATCGTTGCTATGGCGACATCTTGATCACTAATTCGTCTCTTTATACTGACAGCGTCGATAAGGTCCGAGCTGTTTGTAACTGCAGGTTGTAAAATATTTCGATTGTAATGTGGACTGCCAAACTAGCTGCTCAAGACAGTTTTCGGAAAACATGTTCAAAACTGCTTCAAAAGACGGCCTGTCCGTAGCCCGTACAGCGAATACGTAGACGTCCCACTCCACGCTCGCTGGGTTAAAGTCACCTCCAACAAATATTGCGTAATGAGGGTATTTCCGCCCTACTGAGCGTAGACTTCCATTGAATGCAGAATGAGATTTTCACTCTGCAGCGGAGTGTGCGCTGATATGAAACTTCCTGCCAGATTAAAACTGTGTGCCGGTCCGAGACTCGAACTCGGGACCTTTGCCTTTCGCGGGCAAGTGCTCTACCATCTGAGCTACCCAAGCACGACTCACGACCCGTCCTCACAACTTCAATTCTGCCAGTACCTCATCTCCTACTTTCCATACTTCACAGAAGCTCTTCTGCGAAACATGCAGAACTAGCACTCCTGGAAGAAAGGTAAAGCGGAAACTTGGCTTAGCCACAGCCTGGGGGATGTTTCCAGAATGAGATTTTCACTCTGCATCGGAGTGTGCGCTGATATGAAACTTCCTGGCAGATTAAAACTGTGTGCCGGACGGAGACTCGAACTCGGGACCTTTGCCTTTCCCTTTCACAGAAGCTCTTCTGCGAAGCATGCAGAACTAGCAGTCCTGGAAGAAAGGGTATAGAGGGGATTTGGCTTAGCCACAGCCTGGGGGGTGTTTCCGGCATGAGATTTTCACTCTGCAGCGGAGTGTGCGCTGATATGAAACTTCCTGGCAGATTAAAACTGTGTGCCGGTCCGAGACTCGAGCTCCGGACCTTTGCCTTTCGCGGGCAAGTGCTCTACCATCTGAGAAGAGCTTCTGTGAAGTTTGGAAAGTAGGAGACGAGGTAGTGACAGAATTGGAGCTGTGACGACGGGTCGTGAGTCATGCTTGGGTAGCTCAGATGGTAGAGCACTTGCCCGCGAAAGGCAAAGGTCCCGAGTTCGAGTCTCGGTCCGGCACACAGTTTTAATCTGCCAGGAAGTTCCATTGAATGACTCTACAGCTGTTACGTCGTAATCAGGTGGCCAGTAAAAACGTTCAATAATTAACTTGAGTTCACCTACGACTGCTATTCGTATCCACATAACTTCACAGTCAGATTCAGTTTCAACCGTGATAGCCACAATGTTCTTGTCGACACTTATGAATACTCCCCTCGTATGTCTTTTCGATATACATTCGATGTCTCACTAAATACTTCGGATGTTGCATGAGTAATAAATCCATCACTGCCATTTCAGCCCTTCTAAAGCTGCACATGTCGACTTTTGGTGACGTGATTGCGAAGTGGAAATGCGATGGAGCAACTACTACTAAACCAACAATAGGCACACGTCGTGTGCTGAAGGACAGGAATCGTCGACAATTGTGGAGGATGGTTGTAAAAAATCGCATGAATTGAGCAGCAGGAATCATTCATGAGCTCCAAAGTGCTACCAGAAACCCATCTAGCACAATGACTTTGCGTGGGCAGCTAACAAGAACGGGGCAGAATGGTCGAGCAGCCCCTCGTAAGCCACACATTTATGTAGTGAATGCTATGCGACGCTTGATGTGATGTAAAGAGTGAAGCCACTGGACAGTGGTTGGCCGAAAGGAAAGACGTGGAGTGACGAATCACACTACATCCTCTAATAGTCCAATGGAAAGGTTCATGTTTGGCGAATGCGGCCTGAAGAACGTTAGCTGCTATCATGTGTAGCGCCAACACTGTGGTTCGGAGGAGGTGGTGATACGGTAGGGGGTGTTTATTGTGATTAGGATATGGTCCCCTTGTTGTGCTTAAGGAAAAGGATATGAACACATTTTAGAACATAGTCTATTGCGTACAGTACAGGAACAGTTCGGAAATGGTGATTGATTATATCAACATGACAGCGCATCCTATTATAAAGTGGCTTCTGTGAGGCAATGGTTAATGGGCAATAACATTCCTGAAATAGACTGGCCTGCCTAGAGTTCCGACCTGAACGTAATGGAACGCTTTTGGGATGAGGCAGGACTTCTCCTTCGCTTCAGACACCAGTATGCAATTACTACGTTCTCTGGGTTTGGTGCTTGATGAAGAATGGGCTGCCACTCCTCCTCATAGATTGAGACACCCCATAGAAAGTGCCCCGAGCAGAGTCCAAGCCAGCGTACAAGCGAAGTGTGGACACACCCCATATTAATGTCTAGCAATAGGAGTCTAGATACTTCGCATCAGATAATGTAGTCTCTGGGCGACAATCCAGCTGCATCGGTGTAGCACTTTGAAATTTTACGGGTGATACAATTTTTTAAGCAGCGTATGGAGACTTAGATATTTTTGTGTTGCCTCCAGGTTTTATATGTTGTAACGTTCTTTATATGGCAGGATATAGAACGGCACGTCATAAAAGAAGAGGAGAAAATGCGGTGCCTGGGTGGCTTCGTGGATCCTGTTGTTGATTGACTCGATATTAAAATAGCAGATCACAGTTCCAGAACTGAAACGTTATTTCTCGGATTCGGAAAAGGAAGGAGCTAAGAGATTACCAGAGGACTGACTGTAATTAATACCTTCAGTGGGTTCAATATTCAACAGTACCGTGAAATCCCTGCAGTGTGCTTTTGTATCACACATAGCTCGCTCAGAACAATTACCCTGTATTTAAGTTAGGAATTTTCATGACTCTTGTCTGTAATTAGAATATCATGTTACGTGAGAACGAGAGCACCTTCTGCTTACCTAAGAAGCGTATGGTAGTGCTGGAGTTTTGGCTAATATTATTTCATTCTCTTTAAAAATTAAATCACATTCGAAGCTACATTGTTTATCTGCCCACCTCTTCTTACGTGTGAACTGCAACTGCTCACATCATTGCAGACCCTTATCACTGACCTCAATTTGCAGTAGGCTAGTTCCTATTACCATGAAGTAACAAGTGCTGTCGACAAGGGATCTCATTTCGATTCCATATTCCAATATTTCCAGAAGGCTTTTGATACAGTTCCTCACAAGCGACTATTAATAAAATTGCGTGCATATGGAGTATCGTCTCAGTTGTGTGACTGGATTCGTGATTTCCTCTCAGAGAGGTCAAAGTTCGTAGTGATAGACGGTAAATCATCGACAGGAACAGAAGTGATATCTGGCGTTCCGCAAGGTAATGTCATAGGCCCTCTGCTGTTCCTGATTTACATAAATGATCTAGATGATAATCTGAGCAGCCTCCTTAGATTCTTTGCAGATGACGCTGTAATGTACAGTCTAGTAAAATCATCAGCCGATCAATTCCAATTACAAAATGATCTAGAGAGAATTTCTGTATGGTGCGAAAAGTGGCAATTGGCACTAAACAAAGAAAAGTGCAAGGTCATCCACATGGGTACTAAAAGAAATCCGATAAATTTTGGGTACACGATAAATCGCACAAATCTAAGGGCTGTCAGTTCGACTAAATACCTACGAATTACAATTACGAGCAACTTAAATTGGAAAGACCACATAGATAGTATTGTGGGGATGGCGAAACAAAGAATACGCTTTGTTGGCAGAACACTTAAAAGATGCGACAAACCCATTAAAGAGACAACCTACATTACACTTGTCCGTCCTCTGCTGGAATATTACTGCGCGATGTGGGATCCTTACCAGGTAGAATTGACGGAGGACATCGAAAAGTGCGAAGAAGGGCAGCTCGTTTCGTGTTATCGCGCAATAGGAGTGAGAATGTCACTGATATGATACGCGAGTTGGGGTGGCAGTCACTGAAACAAAGGCGGTTTTCTATGCGGCGAGATCTATTTACGAAATTTCAATCACCAACTTTCTGTTCCGAATGCGAAAATATTTTTTTGCCACCCCTCTACGTAGGGAGAAATGATAATCATAATAAAATAAGAGAAATCAGAGCTCCAAAGGAAATATTTAGGTGTTCCTTTTTCCCACGTGCCATTCGAGAGTGGAATGGTAGAGAAGTAGTATGAAAATGGTTCGATGAACCCTCTGCCAGGCACTTAAGTGTGAATTGCAGAGTAACCATGTAGATGTAGATGCAGGTTAGTTGGACCCGCTGGCTGACCAGTGCTGTCCTAGTTTAACGCGCCGGTAAAGCTGTTGTCCCACATTATCGCTCAGTCTACGTGCGTGTAACACAGCATATAACGTATCCTTATGATCGTACTTTACTGTACTGCACATATCTTGGCTTCCGAGAATGCATGGTGTAATGTTTACATCAGGTTTATTCTTATGACGAACACAGTATAGTATGTGGTACCGCCACTAGGAGCTTCGTAAGAAAGTACACTTGCAGATAAATAATCCAAGTTCCCAGGATGTCATCATGATTGGGTCGAAACCAGGCAAAGAAAAGTCTATGCTTAATGCAGCGCAGAGGAAACAACGATGAAAACTGAGAACAGTGGTGTCGGTCTGTCCGATGGTCTTCGAGAGCTTCCTGAGGCGGTGAGGGGGTAGCAGCCACGTGGAGGCCAGGAGAAGCTCCTGCAGCCAGAAGAACTGGCTATTGTAGTCCGTGCGCCGGTCTTTTTATCTGTCCGCGGCGGGATACTCGAGATACTGTTTCCCAGTCACGTGTTGGGCTGTCGCGAATTCGTCCCTCGGAAGTGTCGGCCGCTGGCAGGGCTGCTATCAAGTCGTGACTGCGACACGGAGAGCTCCCGATACTGAGGCGTGCAGGGGCCGTGTAGGCTGCACGCGTGCGCGATGGGTTGCAGCTCCCTTTCGCGTAGATCTCCGATACAGCACTAATCATGTTTACGTATCCTTTAAACCGACTTATTCCACATTATTTCGACAAAAGAATCGTTCAAATGATGTATGGAGCGTGTAACTAGCTAACTAATTCTGCACTACCCGAGATGAATATCGTGGTGACCTGGGGAGAGCTCCAGTTCTTCTTGTGTTTTGAAGACGCTCATCAGTGTTATTGCTGACGTCACGGTGTGGAAAGCCATCGGCTATGACTTCAGGTCAAGGGTTGTAATGGTACTTTGACTACCGCGCCTCCGCCAATACAAAGACATAATTTACGATCGCGCACGCAGAAGAGCGCTGCGCCAGCGACCGATTTTTATAAATAATTTTGTTCGTCTTTTGACTTTTGCGTAGGTTTTTGTTTCTAACAACTAATTGATTACACTCTCTCTCTTGTCTTCACACAAAAGACGTGTATTTTTCGGCGATGTGTTGAATTTGCTTTTGGGTGGAAATTAAAATTATATTACAAAGCGAGGTTGTTTCAATAGTGATTCGAGGTGGTTATCGCCAAATTTGTAAATTGATCATGACAGTGACAACTTGAAGAAGTTTTCAACAGACGGAGAAAAGTGAAAGACGGGTCGTCCTACAAAAAAAATTAGGAGGACAGCCATGAAGACTATATTATAATTAATACTGCGTATCTAACAAGATCATAAGGTAAATTTCAATTAGTTTTCTGATGCTATTTCCGTACAGTCGCTTTTTGTAGTGTTGCCGACCCGGTCTGCCATGCACGGTCAAATTACAGCACGATCTCAATCAATAATAAGTCCGCCTTATCCGTAGCTGAAACCACCAAAATTCAAGATATCAATCAGATTTTCTATTTTATATTTTTCACGGCAGAGCCCCTTCAGATTTTCTATTTTATATTTTTCACGGCAGAACCCCGAGGAAAAGGAAACACTACAGGGTGTTAGTAAATAAGGGAACTCTGGCGGGACAACAGTAAACCACAGATACCGTGCATCCGCGTGTGTTTCGTCTCATGGTGCCATTTTTCAACAGGACAATGCTTGTCCACTCATGACACGTGTCTATATGAACTGCCTGTTTGATGCTGAGTAGGCCCTACTGCCGTGGGCAGCAAGATCCTCGGGGAGAGGATACAATGGGCTTATCACACTCTTCCCAACTTAATCAGTGTTTGCCTACAGGCAAGTGAGGCTCAGCGTCATATTGCCAAGTGGGTTCATACTGCCAAGTGGTTTGTAAGTCTGACTCAGTTTTGTAATCACGGCAGTAACATCATATAGCCTGAATGAGATTTTCACTCTGCAGCGGAGTGTGCGCTGATATGAAACTTCCTGGCAGATTAAAACTGTGTGCCCGACCGAGACTCGAACTCGGGACCTTTGCCTTTCGCGGGCAAGTGCTCTACCAACTGAGCTACCGAAGCACGACTCACGCCCGGTACTCACAGCTTTACTTCTGCCAGTACCTCGTCTCCTACCTTCCAAACTTTACAGAAGTTCTCCTGCGAACCTTGCAGAACTAGCACTCCTGAAAGAAAGGATATTGCGGAGACATGGCTTAGCCACAGCCTGGGGGATGTTTCCAGAATGAGATTTTCACTCTGCAGTGGAAACATCCCCCAGGCTGTGGCTAAGCCATGTCTCCGCAATATCCTTTCTTTCAGGAGTGCTAGTTCTGCAAGGTTCGCAGGAGAACTTCTGTAAAGTTTGGAAGGTAGGAGACGAGGTACTGGCAGAAGTAAAGCTGAGAGTACCGGGCGTGAGTCGTGCTTCGGTAGCTCAGTTGGTAGAGCACTTGCCCGCGAAAGCCAAAGGTCCCGAGTTCGAGTCTCGGTCGGGCACACAGTTTTAATCTGCCAGGAAGTATCATATAGCATCTCAACCCATGAATTTTCGTTTCGTTCCCTCCTCCCGTCCTGGGTAGATTACATTTTTTTCAGGCTGTGTACCATATTTCCGAGGTCGTGAAATTCGTCCATCTCTTCGAGAGTATCTTATTAAACTTTAACATTTAGGTGCCCCGAACTTCCACGTGCTCGGTAAGGCAGAAAGCACTGCAGACTGTCCGCATTAGCGCTGAGTCACACACACCCGGAGTTACACGCCGCCGGTAAGAAGTGTCCACTTACGGTTCAAACTTTTTATTAACATCGATGCTCAGTGTTACGGTAGATACTACCTGACGTGGTACTCTGCATTAAGAGTTCCTCTGATATTCGATGATGGGCATTCCCGAAACGCGTTAATAAAGATGTTTTAACAGCTAAGTGGACTCCGCGACCGAAAACGGTGACAAGGACGTGCTAACTTTTCGTTGCCTAGGATACTGCTATAGCTCTAGGTTGAACTAAAGGGGCACGCTGAATTCGCAGTAGCATTTTTCAAGTCTTTGTTTGACTCAAATAATGGTGTAAAATCTGAATTGTCACTTCTTGTAATAAGACGTTGTATAAGTCGGGCAGAGCTGCATCACACTGTCATCTTCAAATTACCATGCAGTCAACAGCATTTAAGTTCTCTAAATCAACGCAGAATTCGCTCAAAAGTGATTTATGAAAGATCTGACATTTTAAATCGTAGAGTTAAAGCAGTAGTTTAGGTGACAAAAACTGAACGAAGCGAAAAATGACCGTACAGAGAGCAATGCAAGAAACAGTCAATGAATTCTAAAGGAAAATTTTGCGAACAGTTCTGATAAAATATCGTAACAACTTTTCGTCATCCATAAAGTCTTTATCATCCGTTCAGCCGTTCTATGACCATACTGGCAGAGAAACGGAAGATGAAAGAGAAAAGGTCAAAACACTGAATTTCGTCTTCCAAAACTGTTTCACCAAGGAAGATCGGAATACGGTTTCTCTTTTTAATAATCACTCAAACCGCTAAATGACAAATATTAACGTAAGTGATCGCAGAATTGAAAATCAACGAAATCGCTCGATAGTGGAAAGCCACCCGGACTGTATGAGATACTTCGAATTTTTTTGGAAATTTGTGGTAAGTTCCTATGGGGGCAAACTGCTGAGGTCATCGATCCCTAGGCTGACACACTACTTAATCTAACTTAAACTAACTTACGCTAAGGACAACACACACACACACACCCATGCCCGATGGAGGACTCGAATCTCCAACGGGGGCGAGCCGCGCGAACCGTGCAAGGTACCCTTGACCACGCACGGTCGTATGAGATACCTGTGACATGCTACAGAGAGTATGCGAAAAAAACTTTCGCCCCTTCTTGCAGTAGTTGGTCGTACGTCACTGGACGAAGGAAAGGTAGCTAGCGACTGAAAAAAGTGCAGGTCGTACCCGTTTTCAAGAAAGGGCGTCGGGTCAGGTGCACGTAATTATAGACATATAGGGCTAACGTTAATCTGCAGAACTGTGGCACATGTTATGTCCTCACGTGACATTAAGTTTTTGGAAAACGAAAACTTCTATAAAAACTGATAAGGATTCAATCAGCAGAGATCTCGCGAAATACAGCTAGCTCTGTTCGTCCATAAAATTCAGAGTACTATAGATAAAGAGGCCAAAATTGAAGCCATGAAATTCAGAGACAAAGAGAATAAGACTGAAGCCGTGTTCCTTGGTGTCTGCAAGGCATTACATGCTTTTACGCACTGTCGTTTAGTGAACAAATGTTCAAATGCGTGTGAATTCCTAAGAGACCAAACCGCTCAGGTCATCGGTCCCTAGACTTACACACTACTTAAACTAAGTTAAACTAACACATGCTAAGAACAACACACACACCTGCCCAAGGGAAGACTCGAACCTCCGACGGGAGAGGCCGCGTTTAATGAACAAAATTTCAGCTTACGAAACACTTGTTCGGCCGTTTATTGAGTATTTATCTTCATTCTGGGACCTTCACCAACTATTAACAGAAGAAACAGAGAAGATCCAACGAAGAGCGGCACGTTTCGTCACGGAGTGGTTAAATAAGCGTGAAACCGTTACGTACACGCTACGGGAGAGGCGTTGTGCATCGCGGAGAACTTATCTGCGGAAATTCCGAGGGCGTGCTTTCCAAGAAGAATCGAGCCATTTATTACTTTCTCCCACATATGTTTCGCGGATTGACCAGGAAGAGAAAATCACAGAAATTAAACCTCATGTGGCAGTTCATCAATAGTCGTTGTTCCTACGGACGGTTTGTGAATGAAACAGGGAAGGGGAGAAACAGTAGAAGTATCCTCCACCACACACAGTAATGTGGTGCGCGGTTTATAGATATAGACCAATGGGCGTCAGAGATCTTAATAGAGATTTCATTGTCTTTTCTTGCCAACTATTTTCGCCAAAGACACCGGTAGACCATAGACGTGGACATAGAGAAGTGGATAGACCAGAGCAGGTCGCAAACTGTACAAACAGTTGCGAGGAAGTGCACCACAGCCTGAGTATGGCGTGTGGCTGCAGCCGTTTGTGTCTTATAAACGCGGGCCGTCATGCGCGGCGTAGCGGAACTGAACGCTAGCGGCTAAGAGTGCGTATTGCAACACGCTTAGGACATCTTTTCCCGGACCAGAAACAGCTTTCACAGGCACTGTCGTTGCGCCTACGTCTTCTGTTTCGACGAGGGACGCTCGTGTGCGTGGTCTGAGAAGCGAATCTTAAGCCGGTGAAGCACAAAACCGCGCAGACGCCGATTTACGTTCTTTTTTCGCTGCTGTCTCTTCGTAGTTTAAAAGAGGCAACATATCTCCGCATATGTAATTTGTTATTTCAACAATGAGCATCAACATAAACTGCCACTCATTCTTTTGCGGGCGAGACACTTCCGGGTTTTAACAATAAATTAAGGGCAGCACTTGCCTTCTTCTACTTAACAAGATAATTTGACTGTATGCAGAGTAAATTTGTACAATACTGTACTGTTAAAGTCTGATTAGTGACGCTCTGGCAGAAACGTCACGAACGGGAATAAAATTTTAACTGGCATTTCGTCTGACTTTTGACGATGGTGTAACGGAGTCAGAGATACATAAAATTTAAACTGTAATGCGTACTTGGAAAAAACGGTTATGTAAATTCAGTCTTACCCGATCCCCGTTTTCAGTGGGTTAACTCTGCACATTGTTATTAAAATGAGTATAAAGTACGTGCCATTAATGTCAATTTCGGCAGAATAGTTGTATAATGTACCTTGTTTCTACACATATAACAATTACTATTAACGCAAAATTTGATGTAATGTACAGTTCTGACTATGAACAACGTAGTAAAAACTACAAAAACCTGCTAAAATATTCATATGAACGAGACAACTGGTAATGGTAACGCATTTGGTGAGCCTACGTACTGTGCGGTTTCACTCGAGCTGTGAATTTACTTTTTGTCCGTACATGGAAGTGCTTTGCAGAAAGGAATGTCAATGGTTTAACACATCACAGCAATGGAAATACAACGTAGTATACGGTAGTATAAAGTTAGACTTCATAACCTCGTTATTGTCTGAGCTATAGCTCATTTTCGTAACACAAAATTTTATAATGAAACGACGCAAAACACTTCATACCATATTCTGCAGAATTTAGTGCCAGGAAAACAGTCAAACTACGGCAACAAAGTGTTAGCAAGAGACGCTGTTTCATGCTCAGCAGAATAGTGAACTACTCGATTGTGAAAACTGAGATGTAACCGTTGCGCAGTTACCCCATTGTGCTCTACACCTGTACCTTTGTATAAGTTGTAACATTACTGAATTATGGGAAGAGCCGATCTACGCTCTATATATAAAATAGGAAACACAAGGGAGTCCTCGACAGATGTGAATGCGACTGGGGAGGTACAGAGTGGCTGGTACCACACGGATTCGTTCTAGGTCCGTTACAGTTCTTACTGTGGTTAACAATGACTCACTCAAAAGTAACTGCGGCATTCGGCCAGCAAACACTCTACAGGAAATCGATTTGCACTTTTCTGACTGTAACGAAAATTACATATAGAACTACACAGACATACTCAGCAAGCCACTGGGCACCGGACGGCAGAGTGTACTCTGTACCGTCCCCTGTTTCATTCGCAAATGGAGCGAGAGAAAAATGAGGCCGTGGTATTCTGTTCCTCTTTACGAGTTCGTTTGGGGAAAATAAAAAGACTGGAAAGAATTACGTCTGGAAGGTGCTGAGTGCCGTGATTAATGGCGTATATTTATGGTTGGCCATTAAGGTAGGAAAGATGATAATATCCGCCTCTAACAATGGCACTGTCCGGAGCGTGTGTGAAAAAGTTGTTCGCATATGGCTTAATATTTGTGGTGATGCCAAATGTACAAATAAATCATTTTTAATGTGCGTAACCCGTCGACGATAGAGTACTTTATAGCCCATTCATCTCTCCGCGTCGTCCCTTTCCCCATACGGCTACAGAATGATCCAAGAACTGCAGAAATATGTAACCGGTTTCAGTGGCATAAAAGGTCCCGCTTCTGTCTTGTCGTGTTATATATCACACTAATTCACTCCTTAGGAACTTGTGCCAGACACCCAATCGAGAAATAAGGGGCTATTGGGAAGAACGAAGAATATCCCAGAATTTTATTTCTCTCCTACTGCTTGTTCTTTTTTATTTTACGAATCAGGCTGCTTACTGTTTGTGCCGTTCCCCGTATTCTCCTCGAACTTCCAGTACCTGGTTGTCCTTTTGGTTTGCATTGCTCACCGCGTGAGACAGTTACGCGGTTTGCTGCTCCACAGATGTTATTGGAAACGTTTGTTGGCTGAGCCGGATTAAGTCTCCGCACGGCTACTCA
The DNA here is from genome assembly GCF_021461395.2 of Schistocerca americana. Classification (NCBI taxonomy): domain Eukaryota; kingdom Metazoa; phylum Arthropoda; class Insecta; order Orthoptera; family Acrididae; genus Schistocerca; species Schistocerca americana. Next base: position 288,098,214 of record NC_060120.1, on the reverse strand, counting down.
TGTAAACTCAGTCTACATAAAGTTCACCAGCTTCGCTTTGACCCACGAGACAAGGTAAAGCTTCTGACCTTGCTAATGTCAATAATCAAAAGCTTTGCAGCAGTTCAACTACTTTCAGAAAGATCCCGAGGCCCAATCACTGGACTAGAATGTGTATACTCATAACAGCTCATACACTATCTCCAACTGGCTACCAGCAACTCTCACCGAAAGCCATCACTACAACAAAACAGCAGTCCAGTTCAGTAGGAAAATAGTCACACAAAAACATCACTCTCAAGTCCATTAAATTTCGGGTGAGCAGCCGCATAATTTCGTTTCTTTTTCTAATGTTTCGGTTCACTCTGAAGGTGGCCGAACGATGTACAGCCGAAATATTAGAAAAAGAAGCGGAATTTATGCTGCTACACACCCGAGATTTAATGGAGCAATCGTCGCCCCGCGAAAATATGGAGATGCACACATCACTTTTAGATTTGCAAGGAACAAATGAAATTTATTGTCGTGTGTCAACACTAGCCAAATTGGTCACTTTTAGCTAACGCCACGACCGTCCATCTGACGGCCCCACACTCTTCTCTGAGGCCTTTTTTTACCGAACAAGTCCACGCTCACTAGCCCGTAACAATCCAGATTCTCTCACACTTCGTACCGCACTCAGTAACTCGGTTGATTCAAAGAATCGCCTACTCTGGACTTCCGGAAAACACAGCGAGAACGCTGCCCCCGTCCCAGAGGGCACAAGACTTCTATACTACAGGAGGGCTGTTGTTCGACTCCTCCATTTCCCCAGCTCCAAACCTCTCCCTCTCAAAGGAATTATCAAACGTTTTGGCCTTCCAGTCAATCCGAATGAGGAGTAGAATGCAGGCGTTTTCATTGGCCATTTGCTGATTCCTGGTAGGACATTTGCAACTTCTTCTGCAAGAGGTGTCTGAAATCACCGGCCGTTATGCCCAGTCGGCTCCGACCGCCACTCATTTAGGGTGATTAGGGAAAGACCGATCCGCCTTCTCCAGGTCGAACAAGATAAGCCATTTCTCTTGGACCTGACAACTGGCTGAGGGCTTAGCGAGCGAGTTAGCAAACATGGTAGGCCTCGAAATGATATGTCACAGCCAAAATATCGAGATATTTCACTTTTTCTGTTATTTATTGTCTATCACCAGTAAAAAGGTACAAGCAGCCACTTCCGATCATAGGCAACCTGAAATCGACTTGCACATTCTGCAGGACGGCGCATCTCGACATAGTTCCCGACTTACGTCAGAATGGTCTGAGAAGCACGCCATGTCAGCGGTTCATCGTTGGCGGTTCTTACGTGGGCCGACCAGGTCACCTAGCCTTAACTACACTGCGCACATTTGGGTTGTCATCAAGCGAGGTATATGTGCCCCGAACCCTCCTCGTGCGTTGTTTTGAGCGGTCATGGAACAAAACGGATCCTCTTCGTTTGCTGTGTTTCGTGGAGTCCATACCAAGAACTGCGTCTAATTTAACTGCTCACGAGTCTAAATTAATCCTCTAGTTCTCTCGCTCTTAGGAATTGTTCACCAAACAGCACTCGAATTTGATTTTTCAATGATATTACGAATTGGCTCACCACCTTTCAGAAGAACATTCAGTGGATCCTGGTTCACTAAGAAGAAAGTGTGCAACCGAGCTACGATCACTACAGGAATCAGTAGCCTACCTGTTCAGAGGCTTCGTGCAATTGTAGGAGAATTATTCCCATGCGTTTAATAACATAAGTTCATGTACTCACATTTCTAGCAATGTTATCGAAATTCCTGATGATGCCTGTAAGATATTCTGGCGGAAAATGTCGCACGCCAAACAGCAAGAACCGGAGAGAAACAAAGATAACGTTCGCTACTGGAAGGCAGAACGGACTGGGCCACAAAGAAATTTGTGCAGTGCGTGTAGATCTATACTCCGTGCACCTCTGTGAAGTGGGTAGCGGAGGATCCTTCCTATTGCTCTATCTATAAGCGTTTCTTCCCTTTTTCCATTGCTGTACAGAGCACGAGAAAAATGGTTGCTGAAATGCTTCTGTTGTGTGTATGCGCGCCGTAATTAGTCTTCCCCGTCACTTCAGGAGCAATACGTAAGGGCCGAAGTAATGTCCTAGGTATGTCACTCTAGTAAATGAAACAGTGAATCTATAACGAACTGATATTTACAAACACTGCTATTGAGCATTCATTATATGTAAATATATGCTAGTCGTGTTTTTCTGGCCTTGAGTGAAATGGCATTGTATCGGCGTTGTCTTTTCTTGACGTCCTTTGCACTGAATGAAAACAGCTATTACTCAGTGTTGTTCACACAAAATGCTGTGTAGGCTATCCGCAAACTCAATAAGTTAATATGAGGTGTCACTGAACTGATTAGCACGTTCAGATTAATTATAACTTTCAGTTATAAAATTACGCACTCGGTCAAATTGACGGAAGAATATTTTGTTTCTCTCAATAGTCATTTGCTTTTTTTGTGTCAGTGATGCAATATCTGTGTTGGGTAACGTGTATTTACGTACACCAGACCTGGCTTTATAAACTGTGCAGTTACAGTAAAGTGACACCGCTCTGTTCGACATCAACGGGCAGCAAACACTCAAAGACGAACGTGGCAGCACCAGCAGTCGAAGGCATGCGGATCGTGTCAGGGCGATGCGGAAAATAGTCTAATCGTTGTCGTAAAGCGGGAAACGAGCGATTTATCTGATGTCCAAAAGGGCATGATCTTTGGCTTCCGAGCCAAGTGTGGAAGCATTTCCGAAACGGCTAATTTCTCAAACTGTTCGCGTGCCCCTTGGTTAAAGTACACCGTGCATGGGCAAATGGCGCTATCCAAAAGCGGCGCTGAGGCTACTATGGTGATAATCTAAGCAGCCCCCTTAGATTGTTTGCAGATGACGCTGTAATTTACGGTCTAGTAAAATCATCAGACGATTAATTCCAATTACAAAATAATCTAGAGAGAATTTCTGTATGGTGCCAAAAGTGACAATTGGTACTAAACAAAGCGAGGACATCCACATGGGTACTAAAAGAAATCCGATAAATTTAGGGTATACGGTAAATCGCACAAATCTAAGGGCTGTCAATTCGACTAAATACCTAGGAATTACCATTACGAGCAACTTAAATTGGAAAGGCCACATAGACAATATTGTGGGGAAGGCGAAACAAAGACTGTGTTTTGTTAGCAGAACACTTAGACGATGCGACAAACCCACTAAAGAGACAGCCTACATACATTACACTTGTCCGTCCTCTGCTGGAATACAGCTGCGCGATGTGGGATCCTTGTTTTGTTGTTGTGGTCTTCAGTCTTGAGACCGGTTTGAAGCAGCTCTCCATGCTACTCTATCCTGTGCAAGCCTCTTCATCTCCCAGTACCTACTGCAGCCTACATCCTTCTGAATCTGCTTAGTGTATTCATCTCTTGGTCTCTTTCTACAATTTTTACACTCCACGCTGCCCTCCAATACTAAATTGGTGATCCCTCGATGTCTCAGAACATGTCCTACCAACCGATCCCTCCTTCTAGTCAAGTTGTGCCACAAGCTCCTCTTCTAGCTAATTCTATTCAATACCTCCTCATTAATTATGTGATCTACCCATCTACTCTTCAGCATTCTTCTGTAGCACCACATTTCGAAAGCTTCTATTCTCTTCTTGTCTAAACTATTTATCGTCCACGTTTCACTTCCATATATGGCTACACTCCATACAAATACTTTCAGAAACGACTTCCTGACATTTAAATTTATACTCGATGTTAACAAATTTTTCTTCTTCAGAAACGCTTTCCTTGCCTTTGCCAGTCTACATTTTATATCCATTCTACTTCGACCATCATCAGTTATTTTGCTTCCCAAGTAGCAAAAATCCTTTACTACTTTGAGTGTCTCACTTCCTAATCTAATTCCCTCAGCATCACCCGACTTATTTCGACTACATTCCATTATTATCGTTTTGCTTTTGTTGATGTTCATCTTACGCTCCTTTCAAGCCACTGTCTATTCCCTTCAACTGCTCTACCAGGTCCTTTGCTGTCTCCGACAGAATTACAATGTCACTGACGAACCTCAAAGTTTTTATTTCTTCTCCATGGATTTTAATTCCTACTCCAAATTTTTCTTTTGTTTCCTTTACTGCTTGCTCAATATACAGATTGAATAACATCGGGGAGAGGCTACAACCCTGTCTCACTCCCTTCCCAACCACTGCTTCCCTTTCATGGCCCTCGACTCTTATAACTGCCATCTGGTTTCTGTACAAATTGTAAATAGCCTTTCGCTCCCTGTATTTTACCCCTGCCACCTTCAGAATTTGAAAGAGCGTATTCCAGTCAACATTGTCAAAAGCTTTCTCTAAGTCTCCAAATGCTAGAAACGTAGGTTTGCCTTTCCTTAATCTTTCTTCTAAGATAAGTCGTAGGGCCAGTATTGCCTCACGTCTTCCAACATTTCTACGGAATCCAAACTGATCTTCCCCGAGATCGGCTTCTACCAGTTTTTCCATTCGTCTGTAAAGAATTCGCGTTAGTACTTTGCAGCTGTGACTTATTAAAATGATAGTTCGGTAATTTTCACTTCTGTCAACACCTGCTTTCTTTCGGATTGGAATTATTATATTCTTCTTGAAGTCTGAGGGTATTTCGCCTCTCTCATACATCTTTCTCACCAGATTTTAGAGTTTTGTCAGGACTGGCTCTCCCAAGGCAGTCAGTAGTTCTAATGGAATGTTGTCTACTCCCGGGGCTTTGTTTCGACTCAGGTCTTTCAGTGCTCTGTCAAACTCTTCACGTAGTGTCATATCTTCCATTTCATCTTCATCTACATCCTCTTCCATTTCCATAATATTGTCCACAAGTACATCGCCCTTGTATAGACCCTCTATATACTCCTTCCACCTTTCTGTTTTCCCTTTGCTTACAACTGGATTTCCATCAAAGCTCTTGATATTCATGCAAGTGGTTCTCCTTTCTCCAAAGGTCCCTTTAATTTTCCTGTAGGCAATATCTATCTTACCCCTAGTGAGATAAGCCTCTACATCCTTACATTTGTCCTCTAGCCATCCCTGCTTAGCCATTTTGCACTTCCTGTCGCTCTCACTTTTGAGACGTTTGTATTCCTTTTTGCCTGCTTCATTTACTGCATTTTTATATTTTCTCCTTTCATCAATTAAATTCAATATTTCTTCTGTTACCCAACGGTTTCTACTAGCCCTCGTCTTTTTACCTATATGAACCTCTGCTGCCTTTACTATTTCATCCCTCAAAGCTACCTATTCTTCTTCTACTGTATTTCCTTCCCCCATTCCTCTCAATTGTTCCCTTATGCTCTCCTTGAAACCCTGTACAACCTCTGGTTCTTTCAGTTTATCCAGGTCCCATCTCCTTAAATTCCCAGCTTTTTGCAATTTCTTCAGTTTTAATCTACAGTTCATAACCACTAGATTGTGGTCAGAGTCCACATCTGCCCCTGGAAATGTCTTACAATTTAAAACCTGGTTGCTAAATCTCTGTCTTACCATTATACAATCTATCTGATCCCTTTTAGTATCTCCAGGTTTCTTCCATGTATACAACCTTCTTTCATGATTCTTGAACCAAGTGTTAGCTATGATTAAGTTATGCTCTACGCAAAATTCTACCAGGCGGCTCCGTCTTTCATTTCTTAGCCCCAATCCATATTCACCTACTATGTTTCCTTCTCTCCCTTTTCCTACTACCGAATTCCAGTCACCCATGACTATTAAATTTTCGTCTCCCTACACTACCTGAATAATTTCTTTTATCTCATCATACATTTCATCAATTTCTTCATCATCTGCAGAGCTAGTTGGCATATAAACTTGTACTACTGTAGTAGGTGTGGGCTTCGTGTCTATCTTGGCCACAATAATGCATTCACTATGCTGTTTGTAGTAGCTTACCCATACTCCTATTTTTTTGATTCATTATTAAACCTACGCCTGCATTACCCATATTTGATTTTGTATTTATAACCCTGTATTCACATGGCCAAAAGTCTTGTTCCTCCTGCCACCGAACTTCACTAATTCCCACTCTATCTAACTTTAACCTATCCATTTCCCTTTTTAAATTTTCTAACCTACCTGCCCGATTAAGGGATCTGACATTCCACGCTCCGATCCGTAGGACGCCAATTTTCTTTCTTCTGATAACGACGTCCTCTGAGTAGTCCCCGCCCGGAGATCCGAATGGGGGACTATTTTACCTCCGGAATATTTTACCCAAGAGGTCGCCATCATCATTTAATCATACAGTAAAGCTTCATGCCCTTGGGAAAAATTACGGCTGTAGTTTCCCCTTGCCTGGTAGAATTGATGGAGGACATCGAAAAAGTGCAAAGAAGGGCAGCTCGTTTCATGTTATCGCGCAATAGGGGTGAGAGTGTCACGGATATGATACGCGAGTTAGGGTGGCAGTCACTGAAACAAAGGCGGTTTTCTTTGCGGCGAGATCTATTTACGAAATTTCAATCACCAACTTTCTCTTCCGGATGCGAAAATATTTTGTTGACACCCAACTACATAGGGAGAAATGATCATCATAATAAAATAAGAGAAATGAGAGCTCGAACGGAAAGATTTAGGTGTTCCTTTTTCCCGCGCGCCATTCGAGAGTGGAATGGTAGAGAAGTAGTATGAAAATAGTTCGATGAACCCTCTGCCAGGCACTTAAGTGTGAATTGCAGAGTAACCATGTAGATGTAGTAGACCACACGCCATAGGCGACAGGGGTGAACGACGGCTGTAGAGATATGTGTGAGCGAATAGACATGCAGCTGTTGATCAACGGACCGCCCAGCTGAACCAAGGTGCTATCAAGTGTCTAAACGACCGTTTAGCGAACGATGAACGCTGCTGCGTATGGACCTCAGCAGCAGAGCCTGGTTCATGCACTCATGGTGACTGCTGTTCATCCCTGGCGAAGGCTGGAATTTTCATGACAATATTGTAACTGGACATCCACTGTGTGGCGACAGGTGCCTTTTCACAAGAACCATGTTTGATGCTCCATCGGACTGAAAGGAAACACCCTGCCACAATCGTTGAAAGTGTATGGGTCGGGGGGAGGAGGGGGGGGGTAGCATTATTGCCTGGCCAATGTTTTCGTGGTTCTCCCTGGGTGATGTCGTCATTTTGGAAGGCACAATGGCTAACACAAGTGTGTGTCTATCCTTGGAAATCATATCCACTCCTACATGAAGTTTGTTTTTGCTCGACGTTATGGCATCGACCTGCAGGACAATACAACGTGTCACACAGCTCGCAGAATACGTCTGTGGTTCGAAGAGCGCCAGGAAGAGTTTACCGTACCTCCCTGGCCACCAAACTCCCGGGATTTAAATTCAATCGAGAATCTGTGGGACCACTTCGATCGGGCTGTTCGTGCCACGGATACTCAGCCATGAAATCCAGCGCAGCTGGCCACAGCGCAGGAGTCAGCGTATCCCCACATCCCTGTCGGTATCTTGCAGGATCTCACTGACTGTCTTCCTGCACGTCTCGCAACAGTCTGCGCCGCAAAATGTGTTGTTCCGGCTTTTGTCTCAAATGGTTCAAAAATGGTTCAAATGGCTCTCAGCACTATGGGAAGTAACGTCTGAGGTCATCAGTCCCCTAGACTTAGAACTACTTCGACCTAACTAACCTAAAGACATCACACACATCCACGCCCGAGGTAGGATTCGAACTTGCGACCGTAGCAGCAGCGCGGTTCCGGACTGAAGCGCCTCGAACCGCTCGGCCACAACGACCGGCGTGTTCCGGCTTCTGACAGGTGGTCACATTACTGTGGCCAGACAGTGCATATGAGCTGATCTCCACGGAACAGTTAGCGTTGATCTTCAAGCATCTGCTTCTAGGTTTTTCGGCGTTACCGAGACACTCTCCGGTGGGCCAGACGAAACTGTGCCCATCTGTGCTGTCCTCCTTTGCATCCGATTATAGAAGATGAGAAGAACTGATGACAGTTATAAAGGCCTCACACAATAGGAAGTAACTGGTATGGATTGAATTAAGTACTGAAGAATGCTGCCTCATTTTACACGGCGTATCTTCTTAAAATGTATTGGAAATAGAAGAGGATCTCTCAAAACTGGAAGAAGCCATTGTAATGTCACTATACAAGAAAGGCGACAAAAAATTTTGCAGTAACTAGAGATCAACAAGCTTGCTCACAACAACAAACAAACTGTACAATAGTATTTAAACAATGGACTCAAAGCAATAGCTGAATATTTGCCTACAAAAGAACTAATGGGTTTTAAGGAAACATTCAACTACTGAGCTATTCGGCTTCACAACAGTTCATTGAAAAAAGAAACGATAGTTTAACCAAGAAATATTCTTAATATTTATAGATTCTGAGGAAAGCGCCGGTAACGTCTTAAGAGAAAAGCTCTGGAGCATAATGAAGTTTAGAGACACCCTTTGCATGTGATATCGGGGATTGAGTGCATGTTGGAAACCGATCATTTATTTTGCAGCTAGGTGGGGGTCGCAATCTGTCAAAAGAATACGACAAGGATGTAGTTCGTGTCCTACCTCACCTCATGTCTGCATTGGCTGCGCTAATCATGCACAGATTTCAAGGAAAGAAAATTACCTGCACATAGCTGTTCATCACTGAATAAAGTGTCTTAAAGTTTCAGTGCCGAAAACTATAACCATGGATTTTTCAGGAAAATAGCCAACTTGACTGAAATTGTCTCTAATAATAAAAAATAGAACAACTGAAACACCCCGAATATCTCGGCTGTGGCATTGCTGTCCAGTTGTTGTGAACTAGCGGGTAATTTGCTACACCGTGGTCCGACTATTGGGACATTACAGCATCAAGGCTGTTGGAAAGATGTGTGACCGCTACATTGGTTTGATCTTGCTTCTCCATGAGAGCAGAGACACTCGGCGTCACTCTGTTACACTCAAGTTCAAAGTCTCTGCTTCTAATACCCGTTGGTCTTGAAATACTGTGTAGGAAGTGAGTAATCGATAACTCTAGGCGACAAGCGAGAATCTGTTTGATATTCTGCTTGATTAACAACACACGTCAATAAAAATAGGTAGTCTATTGCAAAGAGTGGGCACATGAGTACGTAGTCCAGCATAAGATTACTCAAAAGTAAGGTTACTTTTAGATCGAAGCTGCAGGTTTTTGCCAAATCATTCTGCAGATTTCGGTACTGTAATCTAAACTGAAGACTATTACCAATTAACCAGCATAGTTCAGAGCTTGGTTCTTTTTTGTCCACTCCCGTTACGAAAGCCTAAACAAATGTCGACGTAAGATGCACACTGAACGTATTCCGATAGTGAAGACCAGACAACAGACCTACGGGACAGAAGTAGGGTTGTTGTATACTTGACGTTGTGAAGAGATACAAAGCACCTCACGCAGCATGGAACAAAGGATTTCTGGCAGCCCGGTTGGCCTGTGTCAGTGTGAGAAGTGCAGTCCACATGACAGACCGTCCAGTCTCTTGCAACCAAAGATAGAGCTGTCGTAGCTATGTTTAGCATCTCTGAGTCACTATCGATACCTGCTGCAGGCAGGGATACCAAAGTCACCACTGCAGAAAATCCTGCTAAGTTCGACGTCATATACCACACAAATACATCAGAGTTTCGTTTTCTCTAAGTCTGAAATTTATGCTTCTGTGCTGAATTGTAAAAAGTTCAACTCTGTGGCTTTCCTGCCGTCCAGAATCTGTCTTGGTAACTTTCACCAAACTTTCTAACATGTATCGCACGCGAATCCCATTCAGTTAACCACTGTCTCACAGACTGTCCCTCAGTGAATGCCAATAGCACCCCACTCTGGCTCCAAATCCCATACTTTTATTGCTCAAATGCCAAAAAATGAAGATAAACAATACGTTATACCTACATGACAACTATTGGCACCACAGTGTGCTGATTTGAAAGTCGCAGATTTTGCGATTATTGTTTGGGCTCAGCATAATTTCTGTTATCATAACTTACTATTCTTCCATTACTTTAAAAGATATTAAAACAAAGCAAGAGCCCATTCATTTGCAAATGAGTTTTTCTGCTCTTTCCACTGATGGTAACCATTTGCACCTAATTTCAATAGTTCCTGCTTAATATTCAAACTAACTATATAAAAGACTTAAAACCTACCTAATTCTATAAAATAGTCACAACATAGTTTTTTATATGTACTTAATGTTTGATAATGCTCCAGACCCTGCACCAAGTGAGCGCAAAGCTGGCACCGCATTTCTCGACCAGAAGATGACGGGGCTGAGATGGTGTCACGGGAGTCACTCGCATTAAAGTTACTCTGGTTGCCACTCGACTAGGCTCGCTACCTGCCGCCAAGACTGGAAAGGCACAGAAAGGAAGCCAGGTAGTCACTATGGCAACCGTATCACTTTCGCATCTACGAGATCAAAAATGATGTCGTGTCACAAAACATTCGGATCCAGTGGCCGTACACACCGCCCACTTCAGGGTTGCAGTATCTGTCATCTCCGCAGCCAGCTCAGAGAAGTACCCGACACTAGTCCTCAAACTGAAGGGCGTCATCTGACCTCATCCACTACGAGACACTGCCTCCATTAGCTGCAGATCTATGGGTTGCACCTAGTCCTGATGCTGCTGGGGGCTGAACCGCTGACTCCCAGCTGGTGATCAACTGCTGGCTGAATTCAACCAAGGTGCGAGCACCTACTCGGGGACCCACAGTTCGCAGCCCATTCTCAGGTCCCATCCACATATGTCTACTGCTGAGGTGCTATCTACCTTCTACGTACACACTGCTACCGCAAGATTTCGTTTGCATCAGGGATCTTTGGTTCACTGACACACTCGCGTTCCTCCGGCATCTGGCCCACCACAGTTTATTAGCTGGTCAGATATTTGCGACAAATGGTGTGACTGGCGTACACCACAGTTTGCTGCCACAGCATGCCTGCCACCCAACCAGTCCTTGATGTAGCTCTACTCTCACTGACGTGCTGACGTCGTTTATCTGTTGCCATTTGTCCAGCTCGCAACTCTCTGCCACTGGCCACCTCTTGCTGCAGTAGTTGCTCTCTCACCAGCAGTCCACACAAACAAACCAGTTGCGAATTTAACTGGTGTTACTCACACTTTAGGTATTTAGGCCATGCATGGCTCTGTTTGAAAGTAGTAGCTCGATGCAGTGGTTCAAATGGCTCTGAGCACTATGGGACTTAACATCTATGGTCATCAGTCCCCTAGAACTTAGAACTACTTAAACCTAACTAACCTAAGGACAGCACACAACACCCAGCCATCACGAGGCAGAGAAAATCCCTGACCCCGCCGGGAATCGAACCCGGGAACCCGGGCGTGGGAAGCGAGAACGCTACCGCACGACCACGAGATGCGGGCAGCTCGATGCAGTGATAAAGTCAAGTTGCGCTCATCTACTTTCAAGTCGTGCAGCTAACCACTGCAAATAATGATCTATACTGTTATCACTCAGTCAAATAATCTGTGCATTTATCAGAATTCTCAATTAATAAGATACACACGATATTAAATAAAAGATAAATGAATAATTTAATAAAAAGGGTCATATTCTAACGTCTGTAATTGGTGCAGAGGAGAGAGAATTATGTTCAATATTGTTCATTCACGATAGGACATATCAAATAAACTCGAAGTGGTCATACGATATCCAATCAAAATCTCAATGCAGAAAAGTTACGTTTTGAGTGTTATGAGAATAGCAGTAAAATCCCCAAGCTAAATAGTCACCCATGAGACGCCCAAGCTAAATAGTCACCCATGAGACGCAAAAACTATGTCCTTTTTTGATCACAATACACGAAATATCCACCAGCTCAAAATAATTCAGAGATCAACATGGCGATTCATAAATTGACACAGTCAATACAAAGAATAGTAATTCATACTCTGTCTGTTCTCAGTTCCGTAATGCAAGCGGAAAAAGTTAGTGTTCAACGCTGGTGCACACTCAGACCTCTCGAAATATAGTCTCTTAAGACGTTAAAGTATGGTAGTTTTACGCCACCCAGAATCGATAACCTACCCAATCGAATAACACCTGTTACCACAGGCAGGTCTGCCTTTTTCCAGAACTCCACGTGAAGTGTCCAGAATAGATCCCTTGAGCTCTTCACTCGAAAAGTTTGTCTCCACTTGACTCCCATAGTATTCCACCACTGTCTGCTTTTCCATTGGCTGAAGGCTGCGCCTACCAAAAATACATCGTACTTACTTTCTACAGACATGATCTGACTCAACTTGACCACTGCTCAGACTAAACTAAAACATTGCAAAAATATTTAAATAAAAGCAATGTTATAAACATTCAGTTACACTCGAATCATTTACAATAAATTACAAATGAAGGTTTGTTTACAAATAAATAAGCTAGTTCAAATGGTTCAAATGGCTCTGAGCACTATGCGACTTAACTTCTGAGGTCATCAGTCGCCTAGAACTTAGAACTAATTAAACCTAACTAACCTAAGGACATCACACACATCCATGCCCGAGGCAGGATTCGAACCTGCGACCGTAGCGGTCACTCGGTTCCAGACTGTAGCGCCTAGAACCGCATGGCCACTCCGGCCGGCAAATAAGCTAGTATTCTTATGCGAGTGCACTCACGTTAAATGACAACAGATTTTCGCTTGACAGAAGCGTCTCTCGACATTTTTTACGATAGTGGTGTCAGCTAACACATGTCATTGACCACTTTTTATATTAACATGATCTTGTATTAGCTACTGTAATCAATAATCATCTGGCAATCACAGTAACATATTCATTAAATAAACACACAAGTATGACATAATATGAGATATTTATGCTGTGTTCATATTCTGTGTTATTCTAGAGATTACAATGTTCTGACAAACATTTGCATCTACATCTACATCCATACTCCGCAAGCCACTGACGGTGTGTGGCGGAGGGTACCTTGAGCACCTGTATCGGTTTTCCCTTCTATTCCAAATGGCTCTGAGCACTATGGGACTTAACTTCTGAGGTCATCAGTCCCCAAGAACTTAGAACTACTCAAACCTAACTAACCTAAGGACATCACACACTTCCATACCCGAGGCAGGATTCGAACCTGCGACCGTAAAGGTAGCGTGGTTTCAGACTGTAGCGCCTAGAACCGCTCAGCCACTCCGGCCGGCGCCTTCTATTCCAGTCTCGTATTGTTCGTGGAAAGAAAGATTGTCGGTAAGCCTCTGTGTGGGCTCTAATCTCTCTGATTTTATCCTCATGGTCTCTTCGCGAGATATACGTAGGAGGGAGCAATATACTGCTTGACTTCTCGGTGAAAGTATGTTCTCGAAACTTCAACAAAAGCCCGTACCGAGCTACTGAGCGTCTCTCTTGCAGAGTCTTTCACTGGAGTTTATCTACCATCTCCGTAACGCTATCGCAATTACCAAACGATCGTGTAACGAAGCGCGCTGCTCTCCGTTGGAAATATATAAAAACATAATAAATCAATAAACAAATAGGTACAGATGAGTGGCTTTCAGGGATGATAACTATCGTGCAGCGCTATCATCTGTGATATCGTTTTTTGAAATCGCATTAAGTGTTTAAAATTTCTTAATTCACAGGTTCATTGTGAAAATGTTTATTCACTGTGAAATATTAACTTCTACAGTTATAAAGATATTGAAAATATTGTTTTGTCATTAGCTGTGCCTCATTTTTCTGAGATCTCTGACGTATTCAGATTTGCTTTATGGTGTAACTGTGATTTATTGTCGAATTTCAAAGACCTGTAATTTAGTCATCTTTCAGATTTGCTTTACAGTGTAACTGTGACTTATTGTCGAATTTCAAAGAGCTGTAACTGAGCCATATTTCAGATTGTCTTACACTCCGCCATTTCTTGGAGCACTGTCCACCATCTTAGGCAATCGACGCGTCATCCAAATTCCCCGTACCGCTATTTACCCACATCCGGCCTTGCTAGGCTGACAGCTTTTGTACACGGGACGACCAATATTTGCTCCGGCTTGTCCTACCGAGCCATGCCCTCAGCCCCTGGAGCCGCTGGCTTAGCATACAGGTGACAAACAAAGTTATCTTCGTACCTCCTACCATACTAAGTGGTCAAATAGCTCTCCTACATATGCATCAAATTACAATGTTGTGTTCGTCCATAATTCACCTATTCCTACCAACAACACTGAATACTGGCATCGATCCTATTCAAATGTTGAGCTATGCGCTGACTACGCAGCAGGCTTCTTTGGTTGCGAGGTAAACTGAGGAGCTACTGGATTTAGAAGTAGCGGCTCCGGTCTCGTAAACTCACTTACAAAGTCGGAAGAGCGGTGTGCTGCACACATGCCCCTCCATATCCGCATCCAATAACACCTGTGGGCTGAGGGTAATACGGCGGCCGGTCGGTACCGTTGGGCCTTCATGGCCTGTTCGGGAGGAGTTTAGTTTTAGTTTTTTCTTTGAGTCCAACTACCCGTCCTCTCTCAAATTCTGACCTCTGCGTATACTGTTCACACGCCTGTTTGCGAGGCATAGTTGCTGCCCAACTGAGAACACGAAATGAAACTCACAAAGACTTTATGCCCTTGTATCGACATGTTTACTATCCTTGCTAGCTGCGCTGTGAAATTGCAGCATCACACATTTATCCACTGGCCGCCAAAGTTAACAGTTTTGCTTTTTCCATCGATATCTGTATGGATATAGATTTGTGACTAGTTTGCATGCCTCCTTTGTAGTGGGTCTCTTTTTTTGGTCTTAGAAGGCACTTTTTACACATTTGCCATTCTAGAAGGAAGAGAGATCAGAATTCTACGGCCCATCGACAGCACGGTCATTAAAGATGGAGCACAAGCTTGGATTACGAAATGATGGGAAAGGAATTCTGGCATGGGCTTTTCAAAGGAACCACCCTCGTATTTGCCTGTTTGCCTTTAGCAATTTAGCGAAATCATGGAAAATGTAAATCTTGACAGACGGACGAGGATTTGAACCATCGTCTTCCCGAATGCGAGTCCATTTTGCTAACCATTGCGTCACCTTGCTTGGTATTTGGTATTCTAATAAAATCCTTCTACAAACAAAAAATTATCTTTGAAAACCCTACACGCAAATGAAAATACGGGCCGGCCGAAGTGGCCGTGCGGTTAAAGGCGCTGCAGTCTCGAACCGCAAGACCGCTACGGACGCAGGTTCGAATCCTGCCTCGGGCATGGATGTTTGTGATGTCTTTAGGTTAGTTAGGTTTAACTAGTTCTAAGTTCTAGGGGACTAATGACCTCAGCAGTTGAGTCCCATAGTGCTCAGAGCCATTTGAACCATTTGAAAATACGGACTTAGTTATTAGTTATGTCCGTCGGACACATGCGTTCCATCCAACCGACTTTTAAAATCCGTCAAGCTAAAATTTTTGTTTGTGAAAGTGTAATTTTGATACCAATGAAACACAGTTTCTGACCTTTCATTTTTCAGATATGTGTAAAATGAGTTTTAACTACGAAAGGGCTAAGTCTTTGTTGCACAATACTGTGACGAAATATTTACAAATGAAGGAAAATCTGGTAGAAGCTCAGCCTGGATGCTGGAGAAATGTAGGAACGCACGAGACAATAATGACCATACGACTTCCCTTACAAAATAGACTGCACAAGGCTTTATCTACATTTAGAAAAAGCTTTTACCAGTGTAGATTGGAATATACTCTTTGAAATCCTGACGGTAGCAGAAATAAAATAGGATATCAGGAAACGAGACAGTGAAAGTTATAGAAGACTTTTGCTATTTGGACAGAAAAATAACGTGCCACAAACTCCTCTTCTCCCCAATTCTATTCAACACTCCCTCATTAGTTGTGTGATCTACCCACCTAATCTTCAGCATTCTTCTGTAGCACCACATTTCGAAAGCTTCTATTCTCTTCTTGTCAAAACTATTTATCGTCCGTGTTTCACTTCCATACATGGCTCCACCCCATACAAATACTTTCAGAAACGACTTACTGACATTTAAATCTATACTCGATGTTAACAAATTTCTCTTCTTCAGAAACGCTTTCCTTGCCATTGCCGGTCTACATTTTATATCCTCTCTACTTCGACCATCGTCAGTTATTTTGCTCTCCAAATAGCAATCTAATTCCCTCAGCATCACCCGACTTAATTCGACTAAATTCCATCATTCTCATTTTGCTTTTGTTGATGTTCATCTTATATCCTCCCTTCAAGACACTGTCCATTCCGTTCAACTGCTCCTCCAAGTCCTTTGCTGCCTCTGACAGAATTACATTGTTATCGGCGAACCTTAAATTTTGTATTTCTTCTCCATCTACTTTAATACCTACTCGGAATTTTTCTTCTGTTTCCTTTACTGCTTGCTCACTATAAAGAATGAATAACATCGGGGATAGGTTAAAACCCTGTCTCACTCCCTTCCCAACCACTGCTTCTCTTTCATGCCCCTCGACTCTTATAACTGCCATCTGATTTCTGTACAAATTGTAAATAGCCTTCCGCTCTCTGTATTTTACCCCTGCCACCTTCAGAATTTGAAAGAGAGTATTCCAGTCAACATTGTCAAAAGCTTTCTCTAAGTCTACAGATGCTAGAAAAGTAGGTTTGCCTTTCCTTAATCTATTTTCTAAGATAAGTCGTAGGGTCAGTATTGCCTCACGGAATCCAAACTGATCTTCCCCGTGGCCGCCTTCTAACAGTTTTTCCATTCGTCTGCAAAGAATACGCGTTAGTATTTTCAGCTGTGACTTATTAAACTGATAGTTCGGTAGTTTTCACATCTGTTACCACTTGCTTTCTTTGGGATTGGAATTATTATATTCTTCTTGAAGTCTGAGGGAATTTCGCCTGTCGCATACATCTTTCTCACCAGATGGTAGAGTTTTGTCAGGACTGGCTCTCCCTAGGCTGTCAGTAATTCTAATGGAATGTTGTCTACTCCCGGGGCCTTGTTTCGACTCAGGTCTTTCAGTGCTCTGTCAAACTCTCCAGGCAGTATCGTATCTCCCATTTCATCTTCATCTACATCCTCTTCCATTTCCATTATATTCTCATCAAGTACATCACCCTTGTATAGACCCTCTATATACTCCTTACACCTTTCTGCTTTCCCTTCTTTGTTTATAACTGGGTTTCCATCTGAGCTCTTGATACTCATCCAATTGGTTCTCTTTTCTCCCAAAGTCTCTTTAATTTTCCTGTAGGCAATATCTATCTTACCCCTAGTGAGATACGCATCTGCATCCTTACATTTGTCCTCTAGCCTTCCCTGCATAGCCATTTTGCACTTCCCGTCGATCTCATTTCTGAGACGTTTGTATTCCTTTCTGCCTGCTTCATTTACTGCATTTTTGTATTTTCTCCTTTCATCAATCATATTCAATATCTCTTCTGTTACCCAAGGATTTCTGCTAGCCCTCCACCTTTTACCTACTTGATCCTCCGCTGCCTTCACTATTTCATTCCTCAAAGCTACCCGTTCTTCTTCTACTGTATTTCTTTCCCCCATTCCTGTCAATTTTTCCCTTGTGCTCTCCCTGAAACTCTGTACAACCTCTGGTTTAGTCAGTTTATCCAGTTCTCATGTCCTTAAATTCCCAGCTTTTTGCAGTTTCTTCAGTTTTAATCTACAGTTCATAACCAATAGATTGTGGTCAGAGTCCACATCTGCCCCTGGAAATGTCTTACAATTTAAAACCTGGTTCCTAAATCCTTGTTTTATCATTACATAATCTATCTGATACTTTCTAGTATCTCCAGGATTCATCCATGTATACAACCTTATTTCATTATTCTTGAACCAAGTGTTAGCTATGATTAAGTTATGCTCTGTGCAAAATTCTACCAGGCGGCTTCCTCTTTCATTTCTTCCCCCTATTCCATATTCACCTACTACGTTTCCTTCTCTCCCTTTTTCTACTATCGATTTTCAGTCACCCATGACTATTAAATTTTCGACACCCTTTACTATCTGAATAATTTCTTTTATCTCATCATACATTTCTTCAATTTCTTCGTCATCTGCAGAGCTAGTTGGCATATAAACTTTTACTACTGTGGTAGGGGTGGACTTCGTATCTATCTTGGCTGTAATGATGCGTTTACTATGCTGTTTGTAGTAGCTTACGCGCACTCCTACTTTTTATTCATTATTGAACCCACTCTTGCATTACCCCCATTTTGAGTTTGTATTTATAACCCTGTATTCACCTGACCAAAAGTCTTGTTCCTCCTGCCACCGAACTTCACTAATTCCCACTATAACTAACTTTAACCTATCCATTTCCCTTTCTAAATTTTCTAACCTACCTGCCCAATGAAGGGATCTGACATTCCACGCTCCGATCCGTAGGACGCCAGTTTTCTTTCTCCTGATAACGACGTCCTCTTGAGTAGTCCCCGCCCGGAGATCCCAATGGGGGACTATTTTACCTTCGGAATATTTTACCCAAGAGGACGCCATCATCATTTAACCATACAGCAAAGCTGCATGTCCTCGGGAAAAATTACGGCTGTAGTTTCCCCTTGCTTTCAGCCGTTCGCAGTGCCAGCACAGCAAGGCCGTTTTGGTTAATGTTACAAGGCCAGATCAGTCAATCATCCAGACTGTTGCCCCTGCAATTACTGAAAAGGCTGCTGCCCCTCTTCAGGAACAACACGTTTGTCTGGCCTCTCAACAGATACCCCTCCATTGTGGTTGCACCTGCGGTACGGCTATCTGTATCGCTGAGGCGCGCAAGCCTCCCCACCAACGGCAAGGTCTATGGTTCATGGGGAGGATCTATATAGTATAACATAATTAAATTTAAGAGTTAGGAAAACTGTTCGAAAAGTATTTGTCTGGAGTGTGGCCTTGTTCAGATGTGAAACATGGGCGATAAACAATGCAGACAAGGAGAGAACAGAAGCTTTTGAAATGTGGTGCTACAGGAGAATGCTGAAAGCTGGATGGATAGATTTAATAATCAACGAGGAGGCACTGAACAGAATTGGTGGAAAAGAACCTTATGGCACAGCTTGAGTATAAAAATGGTTGGTTGATAGTGAACATCCTGAAGCATCAAGGAATCACCAATTTGGTAACACAAGGAAGTTAGGGCGGGGTGGGGCGAGGGGGGAATAGTGGAGGGAGACCAAGATTCGAATGCAGTAAGCAGGTACAAAATACGCTTCAGTAGTTACATATAGATAATGAGGCTTGCATAGGGCAGAGTAGCATGCAGAGCTGACGACCAATACAACATTTTTGTCATATTGTTTTTTAAAGGTTTACTGGCGTCAGTAGCCGTGGTCGAAACGCATGTTGTGAAATTAAGTTATTTTAGCGTAATCTGTTCTGCTGGCCATTATAGTCGTGGCAGCAGAAAGTATAGCAAGTTATGAAATGTTACTTATAATGTGCATATGGAATCGTAGGAAGAATGCATGGCTGAATTTGCAGGTGAATTGGGGGTACGGTGCGCAGATTTTCGTTCTTTGAGCTGCCAACCTCTGGCAGCAACGACCACTCTAACCCAGATGTAAAACGAGTCGAACTGAGTTTTAATGACTGATATGAGTGCGTCCTTGCATGCTGGTCCAATACATCAACTTTATCGACCGTTGAAGTTGGCGAATGGTGGTGCACCAGTCTCTCTGCAACCCACGGCTGGATGTTTTAAGTGGGTAAGGAATCTACCGTTGGCCAACGCATCAGTCGGACATCATCTGTATCGAGGTAGGTCAGGACATCACAGGCAAGATGTGGCACCTCTGCGACCGCGACAACGTAAGGCACAGCAAAGGTCTCCATTCTGACTATCTGCGCTGCTTCAGACTTCAGTGGTACCACTGCCCGTGTGGATTCTTGTCTCGCCACAAAGAAGCCCATTTCCTGATCCAAGGTAGGTCTTCCTCCGCGAGGACTGGATAATATATATTGCCTGACTGGATAATATATATTGCCTTACCTAGAAGACATGGTCTGATGTCAATGGAACTTCGTACAGATAAACACAATAGGTGGGTATGTAAGTGATTTGACTTGCAAGGGGCGTGAACAGCGTCAGATATTGAGTGACCACAATGAATGACACGGAA
This sequence comes from Schistocerca americana, assembly GCF_021461395.2. Taxonomy (NCBI): domain Eukaryota; kingdom Metazoa; phylum Arthropoda; class Insecta; order Orthoptera; family Acrididae; genus Schistocerca; species Schistocerca americana. Next base: position 288,078,086 of record NC_060120.1, on the reverse strand, counting down.
ATACCGCATATTCGTGTGACACAGTGTTAGCAGCACCTGACAGAGTTTGAAATTGGCCTTACTGTTGGTCTCCATTTGCCCAGCTGGTCGAATCGAGCAGTAACCAGATTTCTGGGCCATTGGGGTACGACATTGGCCTAATGTTGGACTGCACGGGAATGTAATGGCAAACATACTCGTCGTCAAGGTACCAGTCGACCACATCTGGCCACCACAAGGGAACATCGGCTTACTATGGACAAAGCACATCATGACTCATTCTCATCTGCGCCTGATCTCTGAGAACAAGTAGTGGACCCCCCACAACATCCTGAATCATTGGTCAAAGATTAGCAGCAGCCAGGCTAGGGAGTTACCATCCCATTCGCAGGCTGCCATTAACACCACAACACAAACGGTTGCGTTTGGAGAGGTGCTGTGACCCAGAAGCATGGACAGCCGATTAATGTCACCACATTGTGTTCAGTGATTAATCGCAGTTCTGCACTACCTCAGATGACCATATGCTGGCGGCCTCGGGAGACATTCCATTCTTTCACTGTTTTGGTGAGACACAGCAGTGTTACTCGTGGCGTCATGGTGTGGGGAGCCATCGTGTGCGACTTCAGGTCATAGCTGGTGGTGACTGAGGAGACTCTGACAACTCAACAGTATGTCATGGACCATGCGATCAATATCATGGTGCCAATTGGCAACAGGGCAATGCACACGTGGCACGTGTCTCTATGAATTGCCTGCGTGATGTTGCAGTACTCCAGTTTTCGGCAAAATTCCCAAGTATGTCAGGACAGAACATGTGTCAGAGCAGATCAGACATCAACTCCGTCCTAGCACCAGTATCCAGGCTATCGTGGAACAGTTACAACAGTTGTCGGCCATCTCGCTTCAGGAGAGGATACAGCGACTTCATGATCACTCCTAGCCAAATCAGGCCAGAGGGAGTGCAACGTCTTACTGACTAGTGGGCTCATATTTCCGAGTTATTTGTAAATTTCACTCCATGCTGTGATCATTGAAATAGCTTGATATATCGTCTCAACCCGTGAAGTTTCATTTCATTTTCTCCTCTACTTGCACGTTTTTCACTTTTTTTGTCAGGCCATGCTGACTATGCTGTGCTGTAGTGCGCTAGCCTATCAGGGCTGTTATCATACTGGCTGACGTTGAGTATGGCCCTCCTGAACCCATCGACTCTCATGACAGTTCTGGGATGCTAAGCAGCTTGAGGAGTAATATTGTGAAATCATAAACACAAGCCTCGATATTCCACCATGTTGCTGCTGTTAAATTCCGACAGGTGTTGGTACACTTCGCACATCCAGGCACGAACATTACATGATCTTCTCACTAGCGACCAAGACTCGAATACTGTTTCTGAATATGAAAATCGCTGTGCTATTTTTCCTTGCATACAGAACGTAGACGGTTTTATTCCTACCTGTTTTTACAGTCGCCCTCAAATGCTCATCATTTGCATGTCCAAGCATGTAGTACACTTGATTCTACACAGTTGAGTAGCGTTAATGTGAGCATCGCCTGTATTCCACGTCAACGTGCAATCACCACTCACAGATTGCAACCGGCAGCATTAGCAGTGGAGGATATATAAAGTGTGTCGTCATCGTCGTATTCTGGAAACCTAGCGATTTAAGTGACATTCGAAAGGCCACGATCTTTGGGTTTCGGGCCAAGGGCGGAAGCATTTCCGAAACGGTTAAGTCTGTAAACCGTTCGCGTGTCACTATGGTTAAAATATACTGTGCATGGCAAAATGGCGCTATCCAAAACTGATGCTGAGGCAACCGTGGTGCACCATGGACATAGATGACAGGTGTGAACGACCGCTGCGGGGATGTGTACGGTCATAGACGTGCAATTGTTGAGCAAATGACCACCCAGGTGAACCAAGGGGCTACCAACCGTTTAGTATCCGCACCTCCCGGTAACGCCATGGCAACAGAGAACGCGGAACCGACATGTTTGCGGCCAGTGAACTGAGAACGACGGCCGTCGACAGGGGGCGGTGCGGCACCGTATGTACTGGACTAACTGGAGAGAACCTCGGGTTTCTGAGGTGCCAAGTTAAGGCGCCCGTCGACTCGAGTCAGTTGTGTGTTTACTAGCTAGACGTTTGCGTGTTTAGGGGAATCTCTTCTTGTTTTATATCTTGTCTACGTGCACGGTTGACGTTCTGGTTTCTGGTCTTGATTGATTTTTCTGCTCGGACTTAATAATTCCCGCTGAATACGACCTGGTGCGGCTAGGATGTAGTGAACAGCGTCTCCTCAAAGATCGTTCATCGGAAGTTGCAGCGTATGGACCTCCGCAGCAAGTGCCTGGTTCATGCACCCATGCTGACTGCTGCTCATCGGTTACGAAGGCTGGAATTTGCACGCCATTACCGCAACTGGACGTCCATTGAGCGTCGACTGGTTGCCTTTTTAGATGAACCACTTTTAATGTCCCATCGGACAGATGGCCGTTGGCTTGTATAACGTGAAACGTCTGAAAGAAAACACCCTGCAACAATTGCCGGAAAGAAACAGGTCGGAGAGAATTCCCTATGTGATATCGCCATTCTGGAAGGCACAGTGGATCAATACAAGTATACAGCTATCCCTGGGGACCCCGCCCACCCTTACATACAGTTTGTTCCTCTTTGGCACGATGGCATCTACCAGCAGGACAATGCAACGTGTCACACAACTCACACTGTACGTGCGTGGCTTGAAGAGCACCGCGATAAGTTTACCGTACATTGGCCACTAAACTCCTGGGACTTAAACCGAATCGAGATTCTGTTTCTGCAGCCTTCACCGGGCTGTTGTCCGCTCCGATAGCTGAGTGGTCAGCGTGACGGATGGCCGACCTACGGGCCCGGGTTCTACTCCCGGCTGGGCCGGGGATTTTCTCCGTTTAGGGACTGGGTGTTGTGCTGTCTTCACCATCATTTCATCCCCATCCGGCGCGCAGGTCGCCCAATGTGGTACCAAGGCGGCCGGACCTGCCCCGCAAGGGGCCTCCCGGCCAGTGACGCCACACGCTCATTTCCATTTACCGGGCTGTTCGCACCGGGGATCATAAACCGAGGAACATAGCGCAGCCGGCCACGACGCTGGTGTCGGCATGGCTCCACATCCTTCTCGGTACCTTTTCGCCCTGAAAAAGATGGTTATTCAAGGTTTTGACAGGTGGTCACATTAAAGTGCCTGGACAGTGCAGTTGACGTTTGTTGCACGTTCTTATGGTGCTGCAGTTTTAATGGCCGACACTGCATTTACATTCAGCAGCAGGCACGCTTAATCTGGTGGAGAAAAAAGACCCTGATAATAGCGGCAGAGCAGAGTAGCTGACGAAGACTCGAGCAAAACATTCGTGATAGCCACAGGACGGAATGCATCGTCGTGCAATTACAGCCATAAGGCGACAGCCAATCAGCGACGGGAGCGTAGAAGTGCGTCCAGTAAGCGAACGTGTTGGGTGAGTCAAACGCTACAGTTTCATCTGAGTAAGCTGCTGCTGTGCAGTCAGCTGTAACGCTACCTCCTTCGTACAGGTGTGGAGTTTTTGAATTTTGTAAACAAGAAGGTAAAGCGTTGACGAAGGAAAAGCGCTTAACATCGACGACGCAAGAAAATGATGAAAAAATATATAGCCGTTTTACCTAGAAATGATGCGTTACGGTCAGTTTCTCTTGCTGCGTACCTGACTACTTGCATCAGAGCCAGTGGTATCAGAGCCAGTGGTCGTCGTTGGTAAGCGGTAAGCTTGGTGACTCAAAACCATGTTCTTGTTAACTTTCAATGTAAAGAAATGATTCCCATAATAATAACAATAATAATGACGATCGGACTTCGTTAAAGGCATAAATTGCAAACTCGATTTACAAATACTGAAATGCCTGAACAATAACGGGATTATGGCGCTCGATTGTTGCCTCGCCAAACCGACCACTTCCAATGAATTTAAAAGTGATAAGGGGTAGGGGAAGACTGGAATGAAAACTGCTAGGAATAAATCTATTTGCCAGGATTTTATTGATAATTGTTTAACACACAGTTACTAAATGTTTAATCAAAAGATCGATAGATAACGTTTTCTAAAAATCACGGAAAAAGTCCGAGAGATGGCACCACCGGCGCGTATCGAGGACATGTTTATTTAGTAGCATCTTTGGAAAGAACGCACACCAAGTTTCAGCAATATTGGTCTATTTCTTTGTGTTTGGCATTCGTGTGAATCAAGGAAGTCGAGATTGTCAAAAAATGGACGAAAAAGAATTTCGTGTAGTGTTTAAACATTACTTTATGAAAGCCAAAACGCCTGAGGAGACTAAAGAGAAGCTTGATAAACATTACGGTGACTCTGCACCTTCGATTAGAACAGTTTATAAGGGCTTTCAAAATTTTCGGAGTGGCCATATGGGCACAAGTGGTGGTGGTGGTGGTTAGTGTTTAACGTCCCGTCGACAACGAGGTCATTAGAGACGGAGCGCAAACTCGTGTTAGGGAAGGATTGGGAAGGAAATCGGCCGTGCCCTTTCAAAGGAACCATCCCGGCATTTGCCTGAAACGATTTAGGGAAATCACGGAAAACCTAAATCAGAATGGCTGGAGACGGGATTGAACCGTCGTCCTCCCGAATGCGAGTCCAGTGTGCTAACCACTGCGCCACCTCGCTCGGTGCTGCGTCAACTAGAGTTAAGCAGCCGGCCGCCCGTGGGCACAAGTGATACTGAACGTTCTGGACGCCCTGTGGAGGTTACGACTCCAGAAATCATTCATAAAATCCATGATATGGTGGTGGATGACAAAAGAGTTAAGGTGCGTGAGATTGCTAGTGCTGTGGGCATCTCGAATGAACGGGTACATAATATTTTGCATAAACATTTGGACATGAGAAACCTATCCGCAAGATGGGTTCTGCGATTGCTCACGCTTGACCAAAAACGGAATCGTGTGAAGTGTTGCAAGGATGGTTTGCAGCTGTTCTGGAAGAATCCGCAGGACTATAAGCGTCGTTTCGTCACTGTGGACTCAAACATGGATACATTATTATACTCCTGAGATCAAATAACAATCTAAACAATGGGTTACCAAGGGAGAATCTGCATCAAAAAAAGGCGAAGACCATTTCTTCGGCCGGAAAATTTACGGCGATTGTCTTTTGGGATTCGCAAAGGACAATCCTCGTTGACTATCTGGAAAAGGGTAAAACTGTTACACGCGCATATTTTTCATCATTATTGGACCATTTGAAAACCGAGCTGCAAGAAAAACGCCGGCGATTGGACTGCAAAAAGTGTTTTTCCATTACGACAATGCACCAGACACATCTCAGCAGTTGTGATCGCAAAATTAATGGAAATAGGATTCCAAATCGTTTCACATCCCCATATTCTCCAGACTTGGCTCCCTCGGACTACTGTTTGTTCTCCAATTTGAAGAAATGGCTGGCGGGGCAAAGATTTTATTCAAACGAGGAGGTGATTGCAGTAACTAATAGCTATTTTGCAGACTTGGACAATTCCTATTATTCGGATGGGATCAACAAATTAGAACAGCGTTGTACGAAGTGTATAAGTCTAAAAGGAGACTATGTCGAAAAATAAAAAAGGTTTACCCAAACACGTAAGTAGTTTTCATTTTTGCACGGACTTTTCAAATGCCCCTCGTATAACAATCACTATTTCCCAAGCTGGAGCAGAGGGTGACTTACTGCATTTATAGAATAACGCACCTATAAAATTTTTGGTCGAAGTACATCCATAACAACCAAAGCATTTAACTAAAACGCACGCAGAAGAAAACGAAAAACGACGATTGATAAGCTGAAGGCTCTTAATTAAAGGAAAGACACTTTTATTCAATTACAATTGCGCAAGAAATTCTTTTTTAAAAGGAATATATACGCAAGGCAGCTTCACTGAAGTGCGAGATTACTCAAATTGTGTAAAAGCCAACTTACAGCGTAAAGAAATACCAAAGCTGGGGAAATGCCAAGTTTCGGTGAACGGAATGTTAAATGCCTTACATAAAAAAGAGGAAACAGTAAATTTAATTTTATTTCGACTGCAAAGACGTTTAAATTCCAGTCGCCATAGACTGCTTCCGGTTGCTGGTCATATTTCAAATTTACAGTGAACTACCTGAGTTCCAGCCAGCTGCCTTTCACGAGCTTACCTCCTCTAGTAACGTCAGATTAACTGGGGTTAATGGCCAGTAAAACCCTCAAAACAACAGTAATTGCAGGCCAGACAACAGTGACCAGTACTACAACAGATAAGACACACAATTAAACGCAGACTTAAATTCTAGAGCGTTAAACTCTATAGAATTAAGACAGGAAATCCGGGGAAGCACATATGTCTAGTTAGAGCCGTAAGTCTATCAGGATAGCAGAACTGCAGTATTATTCTTTTGCTTTAACAACTTATCAACTCACTTTTGAGGGTAAATCAACTATTATCCGATGACGGCAACTACAATGCTGAATATTACAAATCAGCTTCGTTAACCACCTTCGACAATATATGGAGTATAAGATTCACTAATTGCTTACCGTGTAGTCTTTTCCCGATGACAACCACTCTACATTCGTTACAGAAGTTGACCAATATTAACAAGTCCAGGTCGTCTTCCTTTTTGAGAGACGATTTCCCATAACCGGTGCCGCTTGAATATCAACACCAACGTAGATCACTTCAGGTGTAGTGATCTGCCAGCGACTCTGAGGAATGCTGTCCGTAGACACTGCCGTCGGCAACTTCCTTCTCCTCGCCGGCGGAGTCGCTCGAAATCGCCTTCCCTGATCGTCCATCCTCTTGGCCGGCCAGGAGAGATCTCTATACTACACGACTGGCCATTAAAATTGTCACGCCACGAATATAACGTGCTACAGACGCGAAATTTAACTGACAGGAAGAAGATGCTGTGATATGCAAATGGTTAGCTTTTCAGAGCATTCACACAAGGTTGGCGCCGGTGGCGACACCTACACCGTGCTGACATGAGGAAAGTTTCCAACCGATTTCTCATACACAAACAGCAGTTGACCGGCATTGCCTGGTGAAACGTTGTTGTGATGCCTCGTATATGGAGGAGAAATGCGTACCACCACGTTTCCGACTTTGATGAAGGTCGGATTGTAGCCTATCGCGATTGCGCTTTATCGTATCGCGACATTGGTCGAGATCCAATGACTGTTAGTAGAATATGGATTCGGTGGGTTCAGGAGGGTAATACGGAACGCCGTGCTGGATCCCAACGACCATTTTCACTAGCAGTCGAGATGACAGGCATCTTATCCGTATGGCTGTAACGGATCGTGCAGCTAGGTCTCGATCCCTGAGTCAACAGATGGGGACGTTTGCAAGACAACCACCATCTGCACGAACAGTTCGACGACGTTTGCAGTAGTACGTAGTATGAGTTCGGAGACCATGGCTGCAGTTACCCTTGACGCTGCATCACAGACAGGAGTGCCTGCGATGGTGTACTCAACGACGAACCTGGGTGCACGAATGACAAAACGTATTTTTTCGGATGAATCCAGGTTCTGTTTACTGCGTCATGATGGTCGCATCCGTGTTTGGCGACATCGTGGTGAACGCACATTGGAAGCGTGTATTCATCATCGCCATACTGGCGTATCACCCGGCGTGATGGTATGGGGTGCCATTGGTTACACGTCTCGGTCACCTCTTGTTCGCATTGACGGCGCTTTGAACAGTGGACGTTACATTTCAGATGGGTTACGACCCGTGGCTCTACCCTTCATTCGATCCCTGCGAAATCCTACATTTCAGCAGGACAATGCATGACCGCATGTTGCAGGTCCTGTAGGGGCCTTTCTGGATATAGAAAATGATCGACTGTTGCCCTGGCCAGCACAATCTCCAGAACTCTCACCAATTGAAAACGTCTGGTCAATGGTGGCCGAGCAGCTGGCTCGTCACAATACGCCAGTCACTGCTCTTGATGAACTGTGTTATCGTGGTGAAGCTGCATGGGCAGCTGTACCTGTACACGCCATCCAAGCTCTGTTTGACTCAATGCCGAGGCGTATCAAGACCGTTATTACGGCCAGAGGTGCTTGTTCTGGGCACTGATTTCTCAGGGTCTATGCACCCAAACTGCGTGAAAATGTAACCACATGTCAGTTCTAGTATAATATATTTGTCCAATCCCGTTTATCATCTGCATTTCTTCTTGATGTTTCAGTTTTAATGGCCAGTAGTGTACCTGGATGTTGAACTTCAGCTGTCTGATCGTGTCAGTCGTAGATGCTCATACTTCGTTTCTTGCCAAATTACAACATGGCTGGTAGGATATGTCACAAGAACACGAAAAGAAAATACTTTTCGATTCCGCTCCGACATCAGCCTATTACACCACATGTCGACATAAAGTTCAAAATAATATGTCAGTCTCCAATTCTTTGTCACGTTCAGACCTATGGAAATTTGTTTGCCAAACTACAACATGGCGGACCTAGCAAAGCACACGTATCTGCAGAGACGCCCCAGTCCTCTACTCAGAGACCAGACTTCTACATCCAGGATGTATAGAGATCACTGCCGTCCAGGGAAGTCATAAAATCCTCTGAGGAAAGATAGGTGAGTGTAATAACCAAAGCGCACTTGCACGGATCAAAAAGGCTGGGAAATACACAGAGAGGTGAATCAATAGTAAAGAGCAGGAATAAACTCAGTACTACTAAATAAGAACATACCTAAGGTAAAACTAATTATTCCTTCACAACGAAACACAGAGCTCGTTTAATACATGATATACTGCAAGGCTCAAGCAGTAAGACGGCAGAAGACGACTATGCGCCCTTCGTATTTTGTAAACATAAGAAAATCAAAAAGAACACAGATAATAATTATAGCGTTGCATTAAAGTTCGTATGATGTGATGAAACTTTGAAGCGATGTCGAAGGAAGGAATTTCTAGTATTCTCTGTAAGAAATGTTTGATTTCAATTAAAAGAGAGCATTTAAAATTTAATTTTTGCAGTCTTCTTCACAGTTGTCTTAGCTCACATTTTCTGATATACTGCTCCTGTTAGTTTATTCATGCTCTCTGTACAGAAGCAAATATTAAAACACTTGGCCTTTAGATTCCATTGTTAATAACATTGCACCTTGCTGCCACACGTACACTATGCCACTGCAGTGCTGTTTTGCCAGTACAGCTTATTTATCTTATAAATTAATGGCATTGCAGTACTTTCAGCGTAATTGATTTATTAGTCAGACTTTACCCGATTAACGTCACCGAAAATTCGCTTCTAACGTAATCAGCCATGGATATTAATTAAAATTTTGCCTAGCTTTGACTGGTCAGTTGAAACCACTACCTTCGGTTGATTTAATCGGTAGCTGCGCTCTTTAGCATAACAGGTATTAGCTGGGGCAAGTTAGTCTAAATACACACACTTCTGCGCGCTTCTCGCTGATTGGCTGTAGATCCACAACGGCGCTTTTCCGGCTTATGGCCACTATTAGGGTTTTGTTCGGTACAACATCTCCTAAACTGATCTCAGTTTATTATCAGGTTGCTTACCTTCATCCTGTGTATGATTAATTGGCAAATCCTGCATCACGTGCAATGAAATTACGATTAAAAAAATCACCCTAAACTTGGATAAAAACTTTATCGCTATATAGACTACTGGATAAGCTTATCACATGTGATGCGTTCTGTAGAGCAGTCGCAGTTTTTGTCAGCGTGCAAAGGGGACATTGCAGACATTTTTATTTTTTATTTATTTATTTATTTATTTATTGTTCCGTGGGACCACATTTAGGAGAAGTCTCCATGGTCATGGAACGAGTCAATACATGAAATTATAACACGATTGTAGAAACAGATAAAATGAAATATAAGAAACATATTCAGGCGACAAGTCGTTAGTTTAAATAAAGAAAATCAAGAATGTAACACTGGAATTTGCTTATTTTTTAGCTCTTCCAGGAGCTCCTCGACAGAATAGAAGGAGTGAGCCATGAGGAAATTCTTCAGCTTAGACTTAAAAGTGTTTGGGCTACTGCTAAGATTTTTGAGTTCTTGTGGTAGCTTATTGAAAATGGATACAGCAGAATACTGCACTCCTTTCTGCACAAGAGTCAAGGAAGTGCATTCCACATGCAGATTTGATTTCTGCCTAGTATTAACTGAGTGAAAGCTGCTAACTCTTGGGAATAAGCTAATATTGCTAACAACAAACGACATTAAAGAAAATACATACTGTGAGGGCAATGTCAAAATTACCAGACTATTGAATAGGGGTCGACAAGAGGTTTTCGAACTTACACCATACATAGCTCGAACAGCCCGTTTTTGAGCCAAAAATACCCTTTTTGAATCAGAAGAATTACCCCAAAAAATAATACCATATGACATAAGCGTATGAAAATATGCGAAGTATACTACTTTTCGTGTTGAAATGTCACTTATTTCAGATACTGTTCTAATGGTAAATAAAGCGGCATTTAGTTTCTGAACAAGATCCTGAACATGGGCTTTCCACAACAGCTTACTATCTATCCGTACGCCTAGGAACTTGAACTGTTCCGTCTCGCTTATAACATGCCCATTCTGTCTGATTAAAATGTCAGTTCTTGTTGAATTGTGGGTTAGAAACTGTAAAAACTGAGTCTTACTGTGATTTAGCATCAAATTATTTTCCACAAGCCACGAACTTATATCATGAACTACATTATTTGATAATGTTTCAATATTACACACAAGATCCTTCACTACCAAGGTGGTGTCATCAGCAAACAGAAATATTTTTGAATCACCTGTAATACTAGAAGGCATATCATTTACATAAATAAGAAACAGCAGTGGCCCCAGCACCGACCCTTGGGGAACGCCCCATTTAACAGTGCCCCATTGGGACTGAACATCATTACCACTCTCAATATTGCGGAGGATTACCTTCTGCTTTCTGTTCTTAAAGTAGGAGGCGAACCAATTGTAAGCTACTCCCCTTACTCCATAATGTTCCAACTTCTGCAGTAATATTTTGTGGTCAACACAGTCAAAATCCTTCGTTAAATCAAAGAAAACACCTAACGTTCGCAACCTTTTATTTAATCCGTCCAAAACCTCACAGAGAAAAGAGACTATAGCATTTTCAGTTGTTAAGCCATTTCTAAAACCAAACTGTACATTTGACAGCAAATTATGTGAATTTAAATGCTGCAGTAACCTTGTATATACAACCCTCTCGATAACTTTAGCAAACACCGATGGCATAGAAATAGGTCTATAATTGTCAACATTATCCCTGTCTCCCGTTTAATAAAGTGGCTTCACTACCGAGTACTTTAATCGGTCAGGAAACCGACCACTCCTAAAGGAAAAGTTACAGATATGGCTAAGTACTGAGCTAACATACGTGGAACAGTACTTCAGTATCCTGCTAGACACCCCGTCATATCCATGAGAGTTCTTGGTCTTCAGAGATTTAATTATTAACTCAATCTCCCTCTTGTCAGTATCATGGAGGAGCATTTCAGGTAACAGTCTCGGAACACTTTTTTCTAAGAGCGCTATATGATTCCCTGTTGGGACTAGGTTTCTATTTAGTTCACCTGCTATATTCAGAAAGTGATTATTAAGTACTGTACATATATGCGACTTATCAGTAACACGGACATCCCCACTACGCACTGATTCTATATTCTCGACCTGTCTCAGCAGACCAGCCACTTCGTTTACGACTGACCATATGGTTTTAATTTTATCCTGAGACTTAGCTATTCTATCTGCGTACCACATACTTTTTGCCTTCCTAATAACTTTTTTAAGCACCTTACAATACTGTTTGTAATGGGCTGCTGCATTTAGATTTTGACTGTTTCTAACGTTTTGATATAATTGCCACTTTGTTCTACAAGATATTCTTATCCCTTTAGTCAGCCACCCAGGCTGCCTGTTTGTGTTAGTACCCTGTTTTGAACGTTCTAACGGAAAGCAACTTTCAAAGAGCACGAGAAAAGTCTTGAGGAAAGCATTATATTTATCGTCTACTGTATCAGCACTATAAACATCTTGCCACTCTTGTTCCTTGATAAGGTTTACAAAAGTCTGTACAGCAACTGCATCAGCTTTCCTAAAAAGTTGGTAACTATATTTAACATGTGTTGCAGCACAAAAATCTTTTAGACTTAAAATTTGTGCTTCATGATCTGAAAGGCCATTCACCTTTTTGCTAACAGAATGCCCTTCTAATAATGACGAATGAACAAAAATATTGTCTATGGTTGTTCTACTGTTCCCTTGCACTCTCGTTGGAAAGAATACGGTTTGCATAAGATTATATGAATTAAGGAGGTCTACCAGCATCCTTTTCCTTGCACAATCACTTACACAATTAATATTGAAGTCACCACATATAACTAACTTTTTATATTTCCTATAAAGTGAACCAAGAACCTCCTCTAGCTTTAGCAAAAATGTTGTGAAATCGGAGTCTGGGGATCTATAAATAACAACAGTAAGAAGTTTAGCTCAACTAAATTTAACCACACCTGCACAAAATTCAAACACCTTTTCAGTGCAGTACTTTGAAACATCAATTGACTCAAATGGGATACCGTTTTTCACATACATGGCTACTCCCCCACACCGCAAAGAGCTCCTAGAAAAGCTGCCAGCCAACCTGGATCCTAGTAAAGGAAGCCTCTGAATTATCTCCTTATTTAAGAAGTGTTCAGATATACCAATAATTTCAGAGTCAACATCTATAAGCAGTTCACTAACTTTATCTCTAATACCTTGTATATTTTGATGAAATATACTAATTCCCTCATTAATCGGATACCCAAGCTTTGTAGAAAGTGGTTTCTTTGTTAGAGAGACTTCCCTTAAGCAGGAATACCTATCAGCTGACTTCAATCTAAAAAAGGTACAGCTCTAACACCCACAACTACCGGAATTTTCCCATGAGTGGTCCCACCACCCCCACCTATGCTGTCACCTATATGCTTTGCCAACCTCCCCTTCCCATACCTGTTGAGGTGCAGGCCATGTCTAGTGAAACCCGTCCTACTGATAGACTCCACCGACACCACTGAAATGTGACTCATGCCTTCTGTCATCAGCGCACCCCCAAGTCTCATGTTATTACGCCTGACGGCTGTATTAAGATGAGGCCGATCGTGACGCTGAAACAGTTCCACGAAATGCACATTCGTGTTGCCAGTCTGAGTGGCTATCTTTTCCAGGTCACCATCTATGTCATACTCCCCATCCCTATCAATACTATTACCAGCCCCACTCACAATTACTACCTGATCCTCTTTAGTAAAATCCCTACATAACCCCCCTATGTTAAAAGTCACCTGAGCCAATCCTGCATTAGGCTTCACAATGCTGGTGACCTGGTACTCACTCCCCAAAACTTCCTGCAACTGCTGGCCTACACCTCTACCATGAGAACTACCTAACAGCAGAACCTTCTTCTTTCTCTTAGACTTTGCAACTGTCCTAGCCACCGTAACTGCTGAGGTCTGCTGCATACTTCCTACATCTACAGCTACTAGAGATTCCTCTCCACTAGACTCTGACAGTTGGTCATATCTATTACAAACACCAATAGTAAAACTATCTGAAAATCTCCTTCTCCTAGCAGATCTCTTGCCAACAGCCAGCTCCCATTCCCCAACCCCCTTCTCCCTCCTCATCCTATCTAGCTCCTCCTGTGCGTTTTTCAACTGCACCTGAAGGGCACAGATCTTACGCTCCTGCTCCTCTATCAACTTACTCTTGCTACATAACCTGCAGTTCCAGGAGAGGATCTCACCAGAATGCCCATTGGCTTCCCCACTGCATTCCCCCCAGTGAAAATACTTCGAACAAGCCTCACACCGCAATCCACTACTCACGAACCTACGGCAAAGCCCACACTTCTCACTCATGGTAAAATTTTACAATTATTGAAACAAGAAAACAACTTTATCTAAGTTCCGCTACTACAATAAGAAGATGTTAAAAACTGACTACAATTATCACAAACTTGCTCTACAAGGGAAGTAACTACTATTATTGACAGTATTAATCAACAACAAATGAGAATATAACAAAATACTAACACAGAAAGAAAATCAAACGTCGAAACTGAAAGCAGTTCGCAAAAATTTCTTCTGAAGTTACTTCACCGGAAAACACCAACAACACCGGTTGAAGACTACTAAAGTTCCTAAATAAACTACTATACACAAACAATTAATTAGTACTTAGCTTTCGATGCGCCGCTACAGCTGCAACTGGTCAGCGCGGAATGTAAACACGGGTAAGAGGTTAAGTTGCTCGATGCGAAACACTCACAAATATCAGGCCACAACACAAGAAATGCAGAGGTGAATGAATAAACCACTAATAAGTCACTTATATAGTAAATATTATCACAAAAACAGTTAAAATATATATCTGAAACCTAAAAATAGATGAAAACTTAGAGAGCGATCTCACACGCAGTCACGCGCTTATGACGTCACACCAAAGATCTGTACAGTAACTAAAAAGATCTGTACAGTAACTAAAAAATTCTAATTTGACCTACATAAAATTATTTAAAAAATTCTTGTCTGGCATGTTGGAGCTATAAGCCACCAATTCAGTTATGTGTATACCTTATTGTAGGCTGGATCTTTCTCTCTATACGACTTTATGGAATTCTTGAAAAAACTTTGTAGTTGTATGTCACATGTCAACGGGTAGCACCACTATCACTCCCTTCCGGTAGAATTTTCTTTACTGGAGCTGTTATCACTGTGTAACAGTCAGTCTACCTCTGACAGTTATGTATCATATAACGTAAATTTATCTATACAACTCGATATATCTTGTACGTGTTCTTTTGGATATTTTTGTGATGCCCCATGGCAGAGCTGTTGCTTTCACTACACGAATTTGTATCTTCTGTTTCACAGACATCTGATCATGGATTATTCTGAAACGTGTAAAACTGACATCATTCATTCACCAGCTGATGACGTTCTATTAAGTGACTTATTCAGCATTAGTGCAGCTCTGATCCAGTTATACAATATGGTCCCAAGCTTCCTGTACGACTTTTTGTTGCACCTCCAATTAGTTCTGTATAATGGAAATTCAAGGGTTATCATGCTAAGCGCCAGGATTTGCATGAATTGTGTTTTATGGTAAGTTAATAGGACTTGTATGTACTAAAAGGGCTATCTCCACGTTTGGCTGATGCAGGAACTACAAAGGCCAGTGCTTTAGAGACAACTTCTATGACTTTTTCAAACTAAATGGGGTAATTGCAGATGTGTTACACGAGTTCACTATACTCGACTTAGAGATATACACATTTTGTTCCTGATGATGTAATGCACTCTATAGCAACAGATCGTAATAAGCAACCATTTAGAATTGTTCAAATGAAAGGCAGTTATTTTCTGGACTTTCAGCAAGCAGGCGAAAATGATCACCAACACAACTAAAGTTAATAAAAGTTCTGCCTCATGGATTAAAACCACCACGCCTGGGCTAATTCAAATAAAAAAGACATTTGTTGAAATAGATGGATAGAAATGGTAAGTGTTGAAAAAAGGATGGCGAAGTGAAAGTTTGAAAACGGTCACATTCAGTGAGGTCATTGGTGCAAAAGGATTGTCTCCAGAGAAGAAGAGAGACCTCAGAAGTGTGTTGGTATACCAACCTGAAGTGCACAAACAGTTTTACAGTGAATTGTGCGAGACATAATAGTAAAATGATAACTAAAGGCGGAAATATTACAAAACCTGTTTGGTGGGCTCAGAATGTTTAGCATTTTAGTGAAAATTTATTTACAAAAGTCAAGAGTTTATATGTAAATTTTTGAATCAATGCCAAGTTTTAATGAAGTCAGTGAGCGAGTGTTAATATGAAATTAATGCATAGTTATGTTCTTGTTATTTCAATAAAATTTATTCTGAATAACCTAGAAAATACATTTTGCTACTTAGCCCCTTTAGCATGATAACTCTTCAGTTGCGAACTTACCCTTTCAGTATGATAACTCTTCAACTGCGAACTTACTGCATTCCACAAGGCGTGGCTTTCGCTTATATTCACAACGCCATGAAATGCCATATTTTGTACTTGAAATGTAATGACTTGAAGGTAGTAACAATGTTGGTACAACGAAGGTATTTTTCCGAAAAAGTTTGCGCAAGGAACGACAAGAAGAGTGCCTCAATGGTTTTGCTAAGTTGTGTATTTTGTCACTCACATTGTCACAATCTTACCGTCACTGATGATTTTTTAATGTCCGGATGTTATACCTAAAATTACTGGGTCGTCTCTAATTTTTGGCACAAATGATTAAGTTGCTTGAAATTTATATAATTTGTTAACATTATTATGGGATATTCTATCATTTGTTACCTACGAAATCGCCTTTCTGGATAATAACATTCACTTTGAAACATAACACAGAATGATAACCTTCGACTGAAACAACACATTTACTGCTACCAGTTAACATTTATATTATTTCCACAACGCATATCAGAGTTTTAAATCTCCGTCATCATATGGATTTATGTGAATTAATACGACTTGTAACTTATGAGTTGCATCCACAACATCGCGGTAACTTGTGGCACTATTTAGTAGAGGAAGACAATACAGAAAACTGTTATAGTACATGGCTCATAGTTTTGAGGAGTTCTTTGATTGAAAACATGAACAAAAATATATATGTTAAACTACCACCAGTTATCACAGGTTCCTTTTTCTCTCGTATTACATCACACGCACATTGTAAATATCGAAGTAAGCAACGAGTGGATCTAGAATCTGATAAGTTTAAAGAACATATAAAATACCAATGTTGCCAACAGTCGTGAAACAAAACACAGTTTTGGACAAGTCTCAAAGCACTGTGGAGGTCTTTGAAGCCACAGACAGACAGCAATATAAACGTAAATACCTCCAGTGGTCATGTATTTTTATCTTCCGTGTTTACATGACTTAATAACTTGCATACGTTTAAACAGATAAAGGCTCCGTGTTATAAACATTAAGTGAAAAAAATATATAAAATTATTAGTTTGCCAACAGTGGAAAAATGTTGTTAAAATTTTACTTATTATCTTGATGTTACATTGGTAATGTGTGTGTGTGGTGGACGCATGCGCGCGCGAAGGGGGTGGGCGAGGCAGAGGAAAAGGGAAGGGCAAGGGTTAAAGGATGGAGGGTGAAAAGGAATGAGAGACAACACAGCTTTGATTATGTCAGAGGTGCACAATGTTAAACTTTGACCTAATTTTTTACATTTATATTTCTGGTCATCTTTTCAATCAAGACCTCTATGAAACTACAAGCCATATGCTAAAATAGTATTTTGTCATTGTCATTTTCTACTAGACAGTGCCGCAGCTTACCCCAAAGTTGTGACACAACAAATACACTTGAGGATGTGGGTTTAAGTTTCTGAAACGCGTAGTCTAAATAAAGCAAATTTTGGCCAGTAATAGTAAATTTGTAGTTTCAATCGATGGGAAAGCCTAACTCATAACGTTTCCTTTTAAAATGTTAAACTTCATAGTATGAGAAATTAGATGACTGAAATATCAAAACGATTACTGTGCGATGTAGCAATCTTGATAATATAACGCATTTTATATGAGTCATTCCGCTTTGGCTCAGCGAAAGCCTACATAGGCCTTCGTTCAGCACGGATCATGTCGCGCAGAAGAATCTGCTAGTTCACCAACTATATATAGCGTGTTGTCGTGTTGTAGGAGCGAGAGTATAATGTCAGCAATAGGTCAAGTTCAGTTAAGATCACAAAATGTCAGGTTGCGACGATGTATGGCGTTCTATGGTGGAAGGGCATGCGTACCAAAAACTCGAATGAATATTTCATTACTAACTCTTTGGTCTCGCTATGTTGCGGTACGGTAATGTATCAAATTTTAAAATCTATTTATACCCGTTAAGCAGGCTCAAAACTGCACCGATTGTAATCTATGGATTGATAAGTATCCAGATAGCCATTTCCCTCTAAAAATAAAAAAAAATAAAAAAATAAAATGAAAATTCAAGTTCCTGCTTTAATAACTAATACTGCTAAGGTTTAAATATGACTCTTAACAATGGATACGACTGATAGATATTCTGAAATAATTCCCGGTTTTCAAAATATGCACACCACTAATGAAAGTAAAATTATTTTTATACGTTTATACATAACTATAAAGTTAAATTACATACTGTTAAAAATTGCAAAACAGAAGATTAACATCGATTATGTTGTTGCAGAACTAATCTTAGTTTATTTACGCTTTTTATTCCTGGTCATATAACTGAAAATTTTTCATAACCAGAAAAAGGTATTATCAGAATTATACTACACAGGGTGTTTCGCAATTCATGTTACGCACTTCTAGAAGTTATAGAGGGGACAGTAGATCAAGTTTGACATAGGAACCCATGTTCGGAAACGTCATCCAACGATGCTACAGAGCTTCAAAGTTATAGCGCCGTTGCCTGTAAATATATATAAAGTACTTGTACACAGGAAGATTCCGTGATGGTGTTACAAACATTCAAGGATGATGGGGGCGGATAAATGTACCAATCTGAGGTAAGAGTCCTTGGTTCGGTAACGAACGTATCGAAAGTTACGAGGGAAAATCATTGTGATTCCTCCGACAGTGGAACACATGTACCACTTCTGTTATTGCTAAGATTGTAGGGTAGGCGAGGTGATAGTATGGGCCAAAACAAGGAAAAAATGTCCCGTAAACATGGGCTCTAAGCTGCTTACCTGAGGAGCTAGGAGCACTTGTTCATCATCAGTACTGTGAAACACATCTGTTGTTGTTGTTGTTGTGGTCTTCAGTCCTGAGACTGGTTTGGTGCAGCTCTCCATGCTACTCTATGCAAGCTTCTTCATCTCCCATTACCTACTGCAACCTACATCCTTCTGAATCTGTTTAGTGTATTCATCTCTTGGTCTCCCTCTACGATTTTTACCCTCCACGCTGCCCTCCAATACTAAATTGGTGATCCCTTGATGCCTCACAACATGTCCTATCAACCGATCCCTTCTTCTAGTTAAGTTGTGCCACAAAATTCTCTTCTCCCCAATCCTATTCAGTACCTCCTCATTAGTTATATGATCTACCCATCTAATCTTCAGCATTCTTCTGTAGCACCACATTTCGAAAGCTTCTATTCTCTTCTTGTCCAAACTAGTTATCGTCCATGTTTCACTTCCATACATGGCTACGCTCCATACAAATACTTTCAGAAATGACTTCCTGACACTTAAATCACTGCCACCTCTGAAAATTGCCTACCTTGGACAATCATATCAACAACAGTTCCTGTAGATGTATTCTAGGAATCAGAATAGTTTTCGCTTATAACTTTCGACTCGTTCGTTTGCAGTACAGGGACCCTTACCTCAAACTGAAACATTTACCTTCTCCGTCGTCCTTCAAAGTTTTATCATCACGGAATCACTGTCTAAATACATACATTTACAGGCGCCGTCATCTCTAACTTCGACGCTCTATAGTATCGTTGGTTGACGTTTCCATACATGGGTTCCTATGACACACTTTATTTACTAACCCCTTTACAACCTCCAGAAATGTGTAACATTAATTGTGAAACACCCTGTACGTTATCAGCATGATTTTCACGTGAAAAGCAGTAACTTATTTTGATGAAACCTGTTACCCACATCGTGATATGCGAGTACGATACACCGTAAGCTACTGCTACAGCGACTGATAAGCTGCTTCCTTTAGAAATAACCGTTACCGCAGGTTTCATCGTTGCCGTGAATGAACCTTTCTTCTTCTTCTTCTTCTCCTTCTTCTTATCGTCGCGATGACAACCATTTGAATTCTCTTAAATGAAGTGTAGCGCCTCAGCAAGGTGCACTGGTGTTGGGCTCCCTGATGCCAGATCCTCTTGCGTCACGATGCCTGAGAAGATGGTGTGTTTGGGGCAGTGAAGGAAATGGCTCAGCGCCACACGTTCGGGACACATCTTGGTTATCGCAGAGGCCCCATTTTAACGCGTCGGTCTTATTTTGGCCAGTTCCCACGCTAAGACGATTAAGTAATCTCCACGTTGGCCGTAGTAGGCTGCTAGGCTGCAGATCTTCTTTTGGCGGTATCTAATCACGTTTAGCTCTTCCTGCTAGAGTCGAAGTCTGTCCACTACCTCTGACTCCACCAAGGGGATGCTACACTACTGGCCATTAAAATTACTACACCACGAAGACGACGTGTTACAGACGCGAAATTTAACCGACAGGAAGAAGATGCTGTGATATGCAAATGATTAGCTTTTCAGAGCATTCACACGAGGTTGGCGCCGGTGGCGACACCTACAACGTGCTGACATGAGGAACGTTTCCAACCCATTTCTCATACACAAACAGCAGTTGACCGGCGTTGCCTGGTGAAACGTTGTTGCGATGTCTCGTGTAAGGAAGAGAAATGCGTACCATCACGTTTCCGACTTTGATAAAGGTCGGATTGTAGCCTATCGCGATTGCGGTTTATCGTATCGCGACATTGCTGCTCGCGTTGGTCGAGATCCAATGACTATTAGCAGAATACGGAATCGGTGGGTCCAGAAGGGTAATACGGAACGCCGTGCTGGATCCCAACGGCCTCGTATCACTAGAGATGACAGGCGTCTTATCCGTATGGCTGTAACGGATCGTGCAGCCACGTCAGGATCCCTGTGTCAATAGAGGGGACGTTTGAAAGACAACAACCATCTGCACGGATAGTTCGACGACGTTTGCAGCAACATCGACTATCAGCTCGGAGACCATGGCTGCGGTTACACTTTACGCTGGATCACAACAGGAGCGCCTGCGATGGTGTACATAACGACGAACCTGGGTGCACGAATGGCAAAACGTAATTTTTCGGATGAATCCAGGTTCTGTTTACAGCATCATGATGGTCGCATCCGTGTTTGGCGGCATCGCGGTGAACGCACATTGGAAGCGTGTATTCGTCATCGCCATACTGGCGTATCACCCTGCGTGATGGTATGGGGTGTCATTGGTTACACGTCTCGGTCACCTCTTGTTCGCATTGACGGCTCTTTGAACAGTGGACATTACATTTCAGATGTGTTACGACCCATGGCTCTGCCCTTCATTCGATCCCTGCGAAACCCTACATTTCACCAGGATAACGCACGACCGCATGTTGCAGGTCCTGTAGGAGCCTTTCTGGATACAGAAAATGTTCGACTGTTTCCCTGGCCAGCACATTCCCCAGATCTCTCACCAATTGAAAACGTCTGGTCAATGCTGGTCGAGCATCTTCCATTTCAGATGTGTTACGACCCGTGGCTCTGCCCTTCATTCGATCCCTGCGAAACCCTACATTTCACCAGGATAATGCACGACCGCATGTTGCAGGTCCTGTAGGGGCCTTTCTGGATACAGAAAATGTTCGGCTGTTTCCCTGGCCAGCACATTCTCCAGATCTCTCACCAATTGAAAACGTCTGGTCAATGCTGGCCGAGCAACTGGCTCGTCACAGTACGCCAGTCACTACGCTTGATGAACTGTGGTATCGTGTTGAAGCTGCATGGGCAGCTGTACCTGTACGCGCCATCCAAGCTCTGTTTGACTCAATGCCCAGGGTATCAAGGCCGTTATTACGGCCAGAAGTGGTTGTTCTGGGTACTGATTTCTCAGGATCTGTGCACCCAAATTGCGTGAAAATGTAGTCACATGTCAGCTCTAGTATAATATATTTGTCCAATGAATACCCGTTTATCATCTGCATTTCTTCTTGGTGTTGCAATTTTAATGCCCAGTAGTGTATTTGAGAGAAAGCTTTTCCTTTTGCTAAGACGAGGAGCAACAGATTTATGCCCGTGAAGTGGGTGTCGTCTGTCATCATTGTTGACTTCGCTCCTTTCGGATTTGGCTGTTAACTATCTGTCATATGTCGGGTTGTGCTATTTCGGCCACAACTTGGATATCCTCGATTGGAGTTGGTGTCAAGCATCGTCTTCACGGATCTATCGCTTCGAGTGTTTGTTTTACACTGGCGTCCTCCATACCATCTGTCATTTACCTTAAACATTGTCTGACTACCCCATATTTGTTGCAAATACGCAATTACGTATTCTTGTAAAGTGAGTCTTATCTGCAGTTTCCACCTGTTACTATTTATTTTGTGACTGGCTACCTTAATCAGTAGTGCTTTATTTTCACTTTCCAAACAGAAGCTTCTCAGATTATCTGCCGAGTAAGTACGTCAACTTCGCCTGAAGATAAAGAATAGGAAACTTGGAACGTTACGTCAACGCGAGGACTCGACTGACAATCTATGAAGATTTTTTCAGTGAAATTCGCCTAGAAATCCTGAAATTTCATACTGCAGACAAAAAATATTCAAAATTAACTTCACTTCGCGGCTTAATCCGCGCAATTACGCTTTACGCTTAGTTACATACGTTAGAACATTGTAGAGACGCGCAACATGTCTGAGTCATTTCCTCACCCTTTTATGCAATGAAACTGCGGATTACAGTGTATATGTCGCGATACAGCAGACTTTATTTGTGTAGTAAGCTACGCTTTTAAGAACAACACCGCTGTCTGCAGTACGTCTTAGGTAATAGCAGTGGAACTTAAGAATCGGACTCTATCTTGCCAAAGTAAAACTTCGGTCTTTCATTGTCTCTGAAAGAATTATGGACTTCCACCTGAAATGTTCTCGGCGTATATATTGTCGTTACTGTACTGATTTACACTGGATGAGTTTAGATAAGAAATTATGGATTTACAAAAATCCTTTATTAGTCACGATCGCAAGTATATTGTCTTTATTGATAACTAGTTTTGGCTACATTGATTAGATATCTTCAGATCTGTAATACATAGAAAATTGCAACTAAGAAAGTAATATTGTATAAACTATTCATATAAAATAGTTCTGTCACAAAGTACTCAACACAAAACTCACCAAATGGCGGGACACATTTTCATAATTTTGTTTAAACTGCGTTGCTGATTATACAACCTGTAACAACAACGAAAATGTAAAATAATCTATAATATATATTTAAATCATGACGATATATACAAGGTGTACAATTTTGCTTCTGCCTTTTGCCGACAGGTGGCGACAACGGTAAGTAGCGCTCGAGAGAAACAACATCGCAGACGTCACGCAGTTTGCTTGGACCTCGGTCAACAAAATCTCATTTGTGTCTGCATCATAAAGTTGTTCCTGATTGATGGTTCAAATGGCTCTGAGCACTGTGGGACTTAACATCTGTGGTCATCAGTCCCCTAGAACTTAGAACTACTTAAACCTAACTGACCTAAGGACATCACACACATCCATGCCCGAGGCAGGATTCGAACCTGCGACCGTAGCAGTCGCGCGGGTCCGGACTGAGCGCCTTAACCGCTAGACCACCGCGGCAGGCTTCTTGATTGAAAATGTCAGTTTAGGGGCCTAATTATCGTCATTTGCGCGAGGTGTTACTGTTTTGTTTCAATATGAAGAAAACTGTGGCTGAGTCTCAGCGAATGCTCTCAAGTTCGTATGGCAAGGACGCTATTAGTGAAAGAACGTGTCGTGAGTGGTTTCAACGCTTCAAGAACGGTGATTTTAGCGTTGTAGACCGGCATAGTGCTGGAAGAGAGAATGTTTTTGAAGATACAGAATTGGAGACATTACTGAGTGAAGACTCGTGTCAAACTCAAGAAGAATTGGCACGATTAGTGGGAGTGACACAGCAAGCCATTTTAAAACGTCTCAAGTGTATGGGTATGATTCAGAAAGAAATAACTCGGGTCCCGTGTGAGCTGAAACCAAGAGACGTTGAACGGCATTTGAGTGTTTGTGAACAGTTGCTTCAGAGGCAAAGCCGGAAGGAATTTCTGCATCGCATTGTGACCCGGGACGAAAAATGGTTTCATTACGATAACCCTAAACGCAAAAAATCATGGGGATATCGCGGCCATGCTTCCACGTCGACGGCCAAACCGAATATTCGCGGCTACAAGATCATGCTCTGCACTTGGTGGGACCAGCTCGGCGTCGTGTACTATGAGGTGTTAAAACCAAGTGAAACAGTCACAGGTGCTTGTTACCGAACGCAATTAATGCGTTTGAGCAGAGCATTAAAAGACAAACGGCCGCGATACAGTTAGAGGTACGATAAAGTGTTTTTGCAGCACGACAACGCTCGACTCCACGTTGCAAAAGAGGTCAAAACGTACTTGCAAACGTTAAAATGGGAAGTCCTACCCCGCCCGCTGTATTCTCCAGACATTACTCCCTCTGATTATCACCTGTTTAGACCAATGGCGCATGGCCTAGCTGACGAACACTTCCGATCTCATGAAGAAGTCACAAATTGGATCGATTCGTGGATCGCTTCAAAAGATGAACAATTTTTTCGAAGCGGGATTCATACACTGCACGAAAGATGGGAGAAGGTAGTGGCCAATACTTTCAATGACACATGTGTAACCAATTTGTTTCATTAAAGCTACAAATGTTGGGGAAAAAAAGGCGGAAGCAAAGTTGTACACCTCGTATATTATAGCGCATGAACACATCATAAAAAGTATAAGTTGGGACTACAATTCTTATCCTAGTTTACTAGATCCTTGCTTGGCATGTGCAATAACAGAATCGAACGTTATCCTCAAGTGCATACTAAGAACATAACTGACACTCTGTGTTATTCTAATCTAGAGAAGTGGCACCAGAACTAATGTATACCGTTGACTCCGTTAGACGAGACTTGTGTGTTCACTGTGTAAATCTATTAAGGGAACTCGGGGCAAAACGGGATAGCGGGGCACAATGGGAAATTGCTTTTTTCTAGACTGGACGGTGTTGCAACCTGTTGTATGGGTATGTAACTATTTCTCCGAATGGAAGGTAAGTGAGGGCAGCCATTCTGATTTAGTTTGAAGTGCGAGATCTAAGTGAATTGTTGTCCGCTTGCGTTGTTCTAACGTTTGGTGAATTTCAACGCCAGGTAAGCTGTTAATTGTATACCCTAAAATGACACATTTCCTTAAAGTGCATAGCATTTGGTATACTTTAGTTATTTAATGCGTTTAAATACGTCAGTTATTACACTCCATAAAAGTTGTTAACCTCAAAAGTGCTCTTGGGGCGGAACGGGACGGGGCAGAATGGGATAGTGTCCCGTTCCGCCCCGTCATATTTTGATGCAAGTAGAAAGCAGACCCAGCCTGGATGTTCGTGGGTGACAGACTCTCATAACCAGCTATGTTCGCCGAACAACTCAGCTTTCCAGATATCGCCCGAGGCTGTCATTCCAATCCCACTAATCTTTCAAAATACTCGGCGGACTACAAGACGAAAAGGAAAAACCGCCGTATTAACAGATTCTCCTTATAAGAAGGAACTGCAGAATGCTGTCTCACGTAAAGTAGGCCTACAGAAAGGAGGAGTGTGCACAAATATAAACAATGTCAGGACAGAGACGTCAGGTGCAATGTAACTTAAGGCAAAAATATCAAACTGTACACCCAAAAAAACCAAAACAGAGGACATCAAAGACCTTAAGAAAAATAAAAGGAAGAAGATGATGGGGAAGGGAGAATCAGAAAGAGAGGATGCTGAGTGTCTCTACTGTGGGGACTTCTACTCCGTTTCTAATGAGGGCTGGGTCGCATGCCAAGGTGGGCACACAATTCATGTGCTGGCATAGACAGTGAAGATGAAGAGGAAATACTGATTTGTGACTATAGTCGAAAGGGCTAGCAGTTAGTGGTTTGGTGGTTATTAAGCATTGTACATTTTTCAGAATGACATTAAAATATTTTATTATTTTGAAGAATGACTTTTTAATTGTTTAAATTACACATTCCTTAGTCTGAATTGCCTGTTATACAAAATTTTGTCATAGTTTAATACGATATTCGTAATTTAAATTCAACGTTTATGCAATAATTTAACAAAAAATACCCTTATCCCATTCTGCCCCGTGGATGGGGAGGAACGGGAAATATGCAAGACTTTCTTTGAAAACTTGTAAAAAATGTAAAATGTGTTGTTTTATGTGATTTTAAAATAAGGTACATTAGGTTACAGTACAAGGTGTTTTTTTATCACTTGAAGACGTGTTTCCTTGAGTTCCCTATGTTACAGAAATTGTTAAACTTAAGTATCCCGTTCCGCCCCGAGTTCCCCTCCTAAGTAAGCTGCGCGTGTGAACATGAACATCAAAGGCTGCTCATGACACGCAGTATCTGTAAACAAGGAAGTGCCCGTATCGCTACTGGCAGAAGACTAACCAGTGCCTTGCGTCAGGGCTTACAAGGAAGAAAGTTCCACCAGATGGTGCTAATGGTAAATCCTGATCATAGCACAAACTACTGAACGATTCACAAACTCTAGAGATATGAGTACGATAATTTGAATGTACTGGTACCGTAAAAACTATATTGCATAAAAATTAATTTCCTAAATGCCAGAAAGCGGCCTATAAGGACACTGAAAGTGGTAGTGAGGTATTAACTACATAATTATGTCATTATTTCACTTAGTATAGTAATAAATAAAAAAATATTTTTTGAATGATGTACAGTCAGAATCAGTTACCTAAGTGCCACACAGCGGCATATAAGTACATTACAAAGGACATAACGTATCTGTTATAAATGTCATTATTTGACGAAGCATAAAGCAGCATCATTACAATTACAGAAACAAGGAAATGTTAAAATTCTCATGAAATCTATAGCTAGTGATCCCATAGTAAGAGAATTCTAGAAGCCGTTCAGAAACATGCCGCGGCTTTCACATCAGTATTCTAAGAAACAGAGTGCAAAATAACCCTTCGGTAAGAAAAAAACTCTTGTAAACTTGAGAAACTTATTCGTACTTAATAAGTAACTAAGAGGGAAAATAATGCCAGCCTACACAGAAATCAGCTAGCCATATACAGATTGTTCAGAAATTCCCGTTACAAATTCCTAGGACTTGTAGAGGGGAGTGAGTACACAATATTTTGAATAGGAACCCACGTCCGGGAACGAGCCGTTTCCGTTTTACGACGGTTTCAATTCAAATGTTTAAACTCATCCACTTCTGCTTGACGAATTGAATTAGGCGGTACGCAGCACAGTTATAAGGTAACAATCGGAAAGGAAACATAACTGCTGAAACTATTCTGAGTCACTTAACGTTCAAGCAGCATGTAGCCCGAGAACCACATGTGTAGAGACAGTTAAGGATGAGTAACTGTAACAGCAAGCAAAGTTGTCTATTCTTTACTTAAGATATATGACTGAGATAACTTGTGATGAGTTGCTGACGTATTGTGATGCATGTATTCTTTAGGAAAGTTTGCAATGATAAGTACACTTGTAGTGCACTTAGTAATAGCTAAATACCAGTAAAATTGATCTTGAATATGTACTGAAATATAACGAAATAACGAGACGTATAACAAAGAATTAAGCAAGAACGCCTGTCAATCATGTATCACATAATCTAAGGTCGGTATGGTATGCTGACCGAGGTCTGGGTGCTACGCTTGCGAAAGGAGCGTATGTAAGCAGTACAATATTTAGTCATAATTTTCAACATATTTGTAGGAAGTAACAAAAAATTTTCTCAGTGTCCACTGCAAGGACCGTGTTACTTCGGTCCGTGCACGACAGAGCACGGTATACCACCATGTTCCAAAAAGCCGCGAGCGAAAATTCCATTTCTCAGGCGCTCATATCTCGGGTTCTGTTAATCACAGAGAATGTTTTGGGTAATCGTTTTGAACAGATCTTAGCCTAGCCACCATTTGTATACCTATCGTAAGAAGGTGGGTAACCGCAACTCTCCTGCAGAACAGGGTCAAAATTTAAACATTGAACACTTCTTCCAACCCAGGCAAATTGAGCAAATCGGTTAGTTCTTTTGCAGTTGGTATGGCCTAAGGTGGACCTTAGGCGGACTACAGAAGCACCGTTTTTTTCATGGGCGGTTCCTGAGGAAACCCCGAAAACCATGTTCCTTAGGTACGAAAAGTAGCAATTGTGGGAATGGTCAATTATATAATTTCTATTCAGTACACATCGTCGAAATTTTTACTGTGTGTTGCTTCGATAATATTCTCGGGGAACTTCGAAAATTATTTCGGTATCATTATCCATTACCGAGAGCTAGAGGTTCAAAGTTACCGCACTTATGGAGGAAACCGCAAAAATCGGTTTTTAGCAGTTTTTTCACCGTCGGCGGCAATTACCTAAACAACTACCATAGCAAATGACTCAAGTTTTAACTGTATAGTCTTAAGAAATTCAGCTAAAAACGCTATTTTACCATTTTCGAAATTAATGTATTCTTTATCAAGCTACATCCGAAAACCATGATTTTTGGGTACCAAAACTACTAATTGGCGGATGGCCATTTCTGTGATTCTATTCGTGGTAAATAATCTAAATTTTTACCATATGTTCTGAGAATGATGTTTCCAGGAGATCGTGAAACTTTTTTCGAAATCATTATCCGTTACCGAGATCCAAAGGTTCAAAGTTACAGTACTTATGTATGTAAAATACGCATATAATATTCAGTCTGAGTTGTAATTATAGTTTTAACTGGCGTATTGAACACAGGGCAAGGGTTTTAGGGTCACCTCATGCTTTTAGTCCGCATTTTTGCACCAATAAAACTCTCTGACGCGCTGTCTTTGTACAAGGACAATTTAACATTTACACAAACATGCCTGAAGTGGTACTGCAGTAACAAAAAATTGGCGAAAAGGAATCTTAACATGACTGAAAAGAACTTAAAATAAGTGCTAAGAATTATGTAAAACTGGAAAGGCTGCAAATTCAATAAAATATTTCTAAAACATTTTTGCTCTTTTAAGATACAAATCATAAGCCGGGCGTTTTCGATGAAATGCAGTCGATGAGCAAACTATCCAGAATAAAAGTTCTAAAGCAAACGTTTATATATTAACCTTATATTATGCGTACTTATTTCTTGTTTATATGTGTCAAAGTATGTAACTGTGACGAAGTATATAAACTGTCAAACTTTACTGACGTATAGAATTCGTTTTGTACATCCAGAACACGCTGCTGTAACAGGGAAAAGAAGGGAACCAACGAAAAAATTTTCTGTCGGAGTACAAAAAAAGTGAATATGTACCTCTCTAAAAGACTCTGACAGAAAAATGATGCACTGGTGACAATGGTCCCTCTAGGCATGTAATGCTCCAAAATGATGCCTTTTTCGTCCCAAAAGAGAGCCAGCATAACCTTCCCTGCTGATGGTTCTGTTCGAAACTTCTTTGGTTTTGGTGATGAGGGATGGCGCCATTCCTTGCTCGCTCTCTTCGTTTCCGGTTGGTGGAAGCGAACCCAGGTTTCGTCCCCAGTAACGATTCTTGTAAAGCACCGAAGAAGTTCTTCACAAGCATCAACACGTCGTTCTATCATTTCAGGAGTCAGCTGTCGTGGTACCCATCTTGCAGACACTTTGTGAAACTGGGGCACATCATGCACAATGTGGTGTGCTGATCCATGACTTATCTGTAAACATGCTGCAATGTCATTCAGTGTCACTCGGCGGTTTTCCTTCACTATGGCTTCAACTGCTGCAATGTTCTGTGCAGTCACAACTCGTTGTGCCTGACCTAGACGAGGAACATCTTCCAATGAAGTCACACCATTTGCAAACTTCCTACTCCATTCGTAGACCTGCTGCTGTGACAGACATGCATCACCGTACTGAGCCGTTATTCGTCGATGAATTTCAATAGGTTTCACACCTTCACTATGCAAAAACCGAATAACAGAACGCTGTTCTTCCCTGGTGCAAGTTGCAAGTGGGGTGACCATCTTTATACTGATACTGAGACGGTATGTGTGCATCTGCACTATGCTGCCACCTACAGGCCATTCTGCTCGCTGTTTGTAGCGCGCTTACCAACTTACAGGACAACGACGCGAAATTTCGATTTGTTGCTGTCGCGAAATGACATGAAATGATAAAAAAAGGGTCAAGCTACCAGCGGAATAATGCTCCCGTAGCAGCACAAAAAGGCGAATATGCTAATGTTTATAAAAAGACACTGACTGAAAGGTGGGATATCTTTTTCTGCCTTCCACACCGCCTTTAAAAATTTTCCCCAAAATTTTGGAGTGCGAACATCTTCAAGATCTTTTTAACATGCAACTCACCTCTCACTCCCATGAACTCTCATAACTGTAAGCCGCTCATAACCACTAATCCACTGCTGGAAATCATTCGTTCCCATCCACTCCCACTTGGCCATTCTCACTCACTCATCCACTCATTCACCACCTCTTTATCTTATTGTCTCTCTCTAACTGTCACCGTCTCCTGTCTCACAGCCAAAGTCTCCTTCGTTCTGTCCTGCCACTACTGTGTCTTCCCACTGTCTCTGTTTTCCTCTTCTTCTCCCTTACTGCTAGTATCTCACTCATTCCTTCCCACTGCTGCTGTCTCTTCTCACTGTCACTATTTCTCTTCTTCGTCGTCATCGTCATATACTCTGTCTCCCATTATCAGTGGCTGTCATACACTTCCACTTCCTCCTTCTCTTTATTCCTGCCCCAGTGGCACTGCCTCCTACACTCTTTCCCTAGCACTGTTCTATTACTGTCAACTATCTTCCATTGCCACTGTGTCCCTCTCTCTCACACTGGTATTGTCTTCGTCGTTTTTTCCATACCACAACCGCTGACTTATGTAGCAGCTGACAACATACTTTTTGTTCAGAGCCCTTTAAACAGGAACATATTCGCCATTTTTGTGCTCCAATAGGAGCTGGTTCTCTACTTTTCTCTGCCACAGCAGAGGAGGTCACTCACATGAAAAGAACTTCAGGGGTCAGTAAAATTTTGATAGTTTACTTATGTGAAATTGAAATAACGCAAAACTAATTTTATGTCTCAGACCGGATTCCAAGTGCACAAAAGCTTTGCCTGTACTTCAGTGCTACAACATGGGATTCCCAGAACTCTTCTGATGGCAACTGAGACTTTTTACAGCATATTTCTCCATACTACTTCACTTTATAAACCACTTTTTCGCCTCTCGCCGAATTTTACAAGCGTGTTTTACGTGTATAAGTAGGGTAACTTTGAACTTCTGTATCTCGGAAACGGATAGAGATATCAAAAGAATGTTCAACACACTTCGAGATCGTGATCTTAGGAATATATCGTAAAAATTACATCCATTTGCTGTACACAGCCGTCTTGGAATCTGCGTCTCGGTTTTGGTACGATAAAATGGTTCAAATGGCTCTGAGCACTATGGGACTTAACATCTGAGGTCATCAGTCCCCTACAAGTTAGAACTACTTAAACCTAACTAACCTAAGGATATAACACACATCCACGCAGGAGACAGGATTCGAACCTGCGACCGTAGCAGTCGCTCGGTTCCGGACTGAAACGCCTAGCACCGCTCGGCCACCGCGGCCGGCTACGGTAGAATTGTAAAAACCGTTTTTATCGGGTTTTCTATGCAACCGCCCATGAACTAGTGGTACCTCCATAAATCACTTGAGGCCCACCTTAGACCACATGAAACGCAAGAAGAACCAAACGGTTTGCTCGTTTCCCTAAGCATGAGGCACTGTGTAATGAGGCACTATCTCTTCCTTCATTGTATCAGAATAACGATGTTGTTTCCGATACTGTGAACAGTATACAGTGGAATAGATGTACTATACCTGTATGAACATCATGTAGTCAAGGATATGGAAAAGGTAAATGTAGGTGGATATAAACTTTCAGCACATGTAAGTAGAGACTCTATGGAGAGAGGATGGGTTGCCATTTGTGTTAAAATTTATCACAGTATGAAAAATTTAGAAACTAAAAAAATTTGTGCAAAGCAATAAACAAAAGGATGTATGTGTGAGCTTAAACTAAGTAATGGTACTTTTATAATTGTAGATGTGTACACGTCTTCATTGGCAAATTTACAGCTATTTTCGAAAAATTTGGATTCTTTGTTGCGCTGTCTGTCAGGCACAGGGAAGCAAAATATTGTTTGTGGAGCCTTCAGTGTAGATTTTCTGAAAGAGTCTGATAGAAAGCTTAACCTTGAAGTATTACTTGGTTCTTTCAATTTGACATCGGTTATTGATTTTCCCTCTCGGGTAGTATGATGATATGAAATGTTTTTAAAGCCCAAGATAAAATTAATCAAACAAAAAATTTTCCTGTTGAGAATGGTCTTTCTGATAATGATACACAGTCCGTTACAGTGTATAATACAGCTCCATACAATTATGCAAAACGGTCCTCCAAAAAAGTGCAATCAATTAACAATTTGACAAATGCAAATTTTAGGGAAAGCTTGCAACGGTCAGACTGAGTTGAGTGTTCAGGAAAACTAATGCTAATTTAAAATTTAACCTATTTCATGATATCTTTGTGATTATATTTGAAAACAGTTTCCCTAGGAAAACAGTGAAACATAATTGTAGGAAAACAGAAACCATCTGAAACGTCATGGATTCCTAAATGGATAAATTTGTCTTGTAAACAGAAATGGGAATTGTAAGTTATAGCTAGAAGAAGTAATGATTCAGAAACAGTGAAACATTATAAAAACTACTGCACTGGATTAAGAAAAGTTATTAAAAGGGCCAGAGGTGTGTGCATTATATATGAAATTAGCAACTCTGATAACAAAATTAAAACAATTTCGAGTACTGTTAAAAGACAAGCAGGGCAACCAAGACCACAGGAAGACGGTATTTCTATCAAACTCCATGAAAAATTTGTTAACAAAAAGTCACAAAATAGAAAATATTTTAAAAATCATTTTTAACTGTCTTGGAGAAAATAGGATCCAGCAAGTCATTAGAAAATGCAAGACTGTATATGGAAGAGGCAATCTACGCAATTTGATAAAATTGAAATTCAGCCCACCTCTCCTACAGAAACTACGAAAATAATAAATTCACTCAAAAGCAAAAGCTCGCAAAAAATTGATGGCATTACAACCGAGTACTAAAAGCTTGTTCCCAACAGATAAGTAGGATTCTCAGCCACATATGTGGTAGCTCATTGAAACAGGGCATTTTTCCAGGTAGACTGAAACATACTATTCTTAAACCGTTGTATAAAAAAAGGAGATACGTCTGAGACTAACAAATACCACCCAGTCTCACATGTAACAGCTTTATCCATAATACTTAAAAACGTAATGTATTGAAGATTAGCTTCACATATTTGTAAAAACTGTAAGTAGGCTGTTTATGTTTTCTTATTGGTAACGCCACGTAGCGCTCTGTATGAAAATCTCTGGCTGTGCTGTGTGCAGTCTGTGGCTAGTTTGCATTGTTGTCTGCCATTGTAGTGTTGGGCAGCTGGATGTGAACAGTGCGTAGCGTTGCACATTTGGAGGTGAGTCACCAGCAATGGTGGATGTGGGGAGAGAAATGGCGGAGTTTTGAAATTTGTAAGACTGGATGTCATGAACTGCTATATACATTATGAGTTTTGAACACTATTGAGGTAAATACATTGTTTGTTCTCTATCAAAATCTTTCATTTGCTAACTATGCCTATTAGTAGTTAGTGCCTTCAGTAGTTTGAATCTTTTATTTAGCTGGCAGTAGTGGCGCTCGCTGTATTGCAGTAGTTCGAGTAACGAAGATTTTTGGTGAGGTAAGTGATTTGTGAAAGGTATAGGTTAATTGTATTTTGCATCTACTTTGTGAACTCTTCATATTTTTTCAGAACCATTGTGATATTATGAGAGCTTTCAATGATATATTTGGTAATGGAGCATGATTTTAAAGTACGTTTGAGGTAGATGACACTATTGAAATGAGCAGAGAATTTTTTTAGGTTTTGACATTTTAGCTGAAAGCTACGACGTTTTTGAAATTTGACTGAGGTGTTATGATGTTATTTTTACGACGACGATGTGTATTATGCTGTTGAGGTATGTTTATGATCAATAAGATGATGCTACCGTAAATGAGGAATTTGATTATGCTACGTATTTATTTTGATGAAATATTGAAGAAGTGTCGACGAATACGTATATGAATAATGAGTAGTGGTTAGGGACTCTGATTTGTGGAAAAGGATGTTGGTAACCAAGAATCGTACTTTAAGAGTTATGAAATGTGTGTAAATGCGTGAATGTATCACAATGCCGACGAAAACTTTTTGAACACTGTTATATTCATAGGATTTTGTTTCTACACATTTGCAACGCAAATTCTCGACCTGTGAAATTTTTTATAAGAGACTGTCACTGTAATGCAAACTGGTGTCGTAAATATTTCAGTAAGAAATTTAAGTGACCACCTTCACATAATGAGTCGTGGGCACCCAGCTGCGCGACAATCGCCTGAAAAAAAAAAGCCATTTGTGTGTGCCTTTCAGAGGCACAGGTGGAAAAAAAAGGGAGGCCATTATCCTCACTATTGACATTCCTTTGTAGAAAGCATCGCAAAGACGACACGCTCAAACTTGAAAACATAAGATAACACTGTGGAGCTCTTAATTTATGATATTTACTTAAATGCCTAATGAAATGATGAGAAACATTTTACATTTATTGTCTTTCTAGTTGAGAGATTCTTTTGCCTTTGGAGACGCCATTTGCCTAGTCAATGACATTTCATGCATTGCTCTATATAGGCTATATATATTTGCTCATTTCGTTTAATATCTAGTTTCTAGCTGCACTGCAGCGTTGGGTATTATAAAATTTAATAGATGTACTAATATCACTATTTTCTGTCTACAGACCCAGGAAAGAATACATTTATGATGTACTTTCTTAGAAAAGAGAGCACAAATAGACATTTCCCTTCACAGGAACTGCATAAATTATTTTTTAAACGATTTGGTAACTCGTCTGCTATAGTAACTTATCGTGATGCATCACTCTAGTATTAAGATATGACATAGGTATTAGACATGGCCATCTTTAGTGTAATATTTTTTTTGCTTGAGCTTTGTCATGTTTAGATATAAGTTATTACATTTGCTGCTGCTGTTTGCCAGATGTAGTGCTACTAAATTTCACTTTGTATTACTCTGTTAAGCTAGTTTCACTACTGATTATTTTTCTTGTTTGCTGCTCAGTGCCTTATATTAGTCGTAATATTGCAATTGATTTGCCAATGTCCATTTTTTGTCATTGCTGTTTGTGTTAATTGTTTTGTGCTGCTGCATTGCCTTGTCCCTTAGTTTAGCATCTGAGCTCAGTAGATTTAAGTTAGCTTAAGATGGGGTAGGCCATATAAGAGAACAAGTTGTGATGAATTGGAAGAAATGCATTGAGAAGCTATAAGAAAATGGATTGGCCAAAAAAAGTATTTTGAAAGAGGATATGAACCAAAAAAGTAGGGTTTAGGGACAACAGGTTTAGGTAGGATTTTCTTAGAAATGAATGATGAGGTAAGATAATGGTAAATAAATAATGAGGTAAGAAATGTGTGAACATATAAATACAGAAAGCATGCTTGGATAGAATTTTGGTGGAAACAAATGTTGAAATAAGAGGAAAGATATATGGAATGAAGTTTTGGGGTGGACTGCAGTACCAAATGTCACACTGAAAACAAACCCTGTCCTGTATTTTTGTGTTATTACACTATGTGAATTTGTGTTTTTCCTGTCTTAATGTGTTTAGCTAATAAGAGTTATGTTGTAGAATTTTTCTGATAATATGTTATTTTCTTTGTAAAGATGTTTAGACATTATTTATTCTGTTTTAATGCTCATGCGTGAAGTTGATGTTTCGAAAGTTATTCTGATCTTTTATGTATGTACTCATGTCATAATTCCTGTAACACTGATGTATATTTTATTTCGATTCTGTTGTGAAGCCTGTACTACAAATGTTATCTGTATTGTTATGTTCTTTAATGATGTATTTCGTACCTTTGTAATTGTATTCTTATGTTATAAAATTGTAATTGACACCAGTTCATCATATTATTAACATGTAAGTTCCATTTCACTGCACACGTTTCTGTTGGTCATAGTATATGGGCAATATGTGAGAAGTAGGGACTGTTAGTGTTTGCACATGTGTTAATAATTCAGCAAGAGACTGGATAACAGCATGCTGGTTCTAAGGACAATTCCAAAAACTTTGTGAGTCCACAAGTGGTGGTTTATGGACTTGCTATATTGTCCGCAAGTCTCTTCGATGGTGATTGTGCACCTGCACAGTTGCAACAGGTGGCTGCTGGCCGTCTCTACAAGGGCTACAGTGGGCCTACACCTTTGATGACTCACCAATACCATTATTTCTACAAGGACTGCAGTGGGTCTGCACCTCTGGTGGCCCACCAATACCGTAATCTCTACCAGGACTACAGTGGGTCTGCTCTGTGATGACCTACCTACCAATATTCTTCAAAACGTCGAATGATTCTGCTGTGGGTTTGCTCTGTTGTGGCGCATTACTTGTCTGCATGTCAAGAGTCAGCACTGTCTTTCCGTTGGAAGGACAACACTACTTCTTCAAGACTGCATGGAAATCCACTACTTCCGTGTACATTCTCTTTTACTGCTCAGACTTTGAGAAAAAAAAAACCACTGCAATTTTATTGTGATGAATGATCAGGACTGTCTTTATGGACTGTGAGAAAATTTTAGCTTTTGACCAACATTGTATCAATAAGTGTGTGCATTTGATTTCTTTGTTATTGTAATTAGGAAAATTTTTTTCAAATCTGTATTGGCCACTGCCCAAAACAATTTGTAAAATTTTTTGCGGGGAGCATGGGGGCTATGTAAGTAGGCTGTTTAAGTTTTCTTAGGTTTTCTTATTGCTAACGCCACATAGCGCTCTGTATGAAAATCTCTGGCTGTGCTGTGTGCAGTCTGTGGCTAGTTTGCATTGTTGTCTGCCATTGTAGTGTTGGGCAGCTGGATGTGAACAGTGCGTAGCGTTGCACATTTGGAGGTGAGTCACCAGCAATGGTGGATGTGGGGAGAGAAATGGCGGAGTTTTGAAATTTGTAAGACTGGATGTCATGAACTGCTATATACATTATGAGTTTTGAACACTATTGAGGTAAATACATTGTTTGTTCTCTATCAAAATCTTTCATTTGCTAACTATGCCTATTAGTAGTTAGTGCCTTCAGTAGTTTGAATCTTTTATTTAGCTGGCAGTAGTGGCGCTCGCTGTATTGCAGTAGTTCGAGTAACGAAGATTTTTGGTGAGGTAAGTGATTTGTGAAAGGTATAGGTTAATGTTAGTCAGGGCCATTCTTTTGTAGGGATTTTTGAAAGTGAGACTGCGTTGCGTTAAAAATATTGTGTGTCAGTTTAAGCACAGTCTCGTATATAATTTTTCTAAGGGGACGTTTCAAAACGAAGTACTAACAAAATGTCAACTTGGTTTCCAGAATGGGTATTCAACACATCATATATTAAATGCTCTGAATAACTGAATATCACCCACTGGGATTTTTTGTGATCTCTCAAAGGCTTTTTACTGTGTAAATCATGGAATTCTTCTAGATGAGCTCGAGTATTGTGCTATGACTGGGACAGTGGTCAAATGGTTTAATTCATATTTAATTGGAATTGTTCACCAGGTTGAAATAAACAGTTCACATAATGAACAAAAACTCAGCAGATACCCAAAATGGGGAGGTATCAAGAATGAGGTCCCATGTGATTCAGTCTTGGATTACTTATTGTTTTTAATATATATTAATGATGTGCCACTCTGTATTTATGAAGATGCAAAGCCAGTTCATTTTGCTGATGATACAAGTATAGTAATCACACACAACAAACAAGAATTAGCTGAGGATATTGTAAATAATATCTTTCAGAAAATTATTAAGTTGTTCTCTGCAAATGGGCTCTCACTAAGTTTTGATAAAACACAATACACACATTTTTGTACAGGAAATGGCATGACACCATTAATAAATATAGGTTTTGAACAGAAGTCTGTAGCTAAGGTAGAATATTCAAAGTTTTTGGGTGTGTGCATTGATGAGAGACTGAATTGGAAGAAACACATTGATGACCCACTGAAACATTTGAGTTTAGCTAATTATATTATTATATTGTAATTGCATAGGTAAAAAATCTACTCATCAAGTGGTGGCAGGAAAACACACATATAAAAAGAAGGTTTTATTTATACAAGTGTTCTGAGCCAGTGGCTCCTTCTTCCAGCAGAAGGGTTGAAGGGGAAGGAAGAGAGGTGAAGGCAAAGGAATTGAAGAGGTTTAGGAAAATGTCGATTTGGTTTTCAGAAAGGCTTTTCAACAGAAAATGCTATATATGCTTCCTCTGACCAAATATTAAATGCTCTGAATAATTGGGCATCACCCACTGGGACTTTTGACTGCGTGAATCATGAAATTCTTCTAGACAGGGCACAAATGGTTTGATTCATATTTAACTGGAAGAATATGGAAGGTTGAAATTAACAGTACAAATAGTCTGCAAAAATCAGCAGAGTCCTCTAACTGGGGAGGTATCAAGAATGGTGTGCCCCAGGGCTCAGTCTTGGGTCCCTTATTGTTCTTAATCTACACTCCTGGAAATGGAAAAAAGAACACATTGACACCGGTGTCTCAGACCTACCATACTTGCTCCGGACACTGCGAGAGGGCTGTACAAGCAATGATCACACGCACGGCACAGCGGACACACCAGGAACCGCGGTGTTGGCCGTCGAATGGCGCTAGCTACGCAGCATTTGTGCACCGCCGCCGTCAGTGTCAGCCAGTTTGCCGTGGCATACGGAGCTCCATCGCAGTCTTTAACACTGGTAGCATGCTGCGACAGCGTGGACGAGAACCGTATGTGCAGTTGACGGACTTTGAGCGAGGGCGTATAGTGGGCATGCGGGAGGCCGGGTGGACGTACCTCCGAATTGCTCAACACGTGGGGCGTGAGGTCTCCACAGTACATCGATGTTGTCGCCAGTGGTCGGCGGAAGGTGCACGTGCCCGTCGACCTGGGACCAGACCGCAGCGACGCACGGATGCATGCCAAGACCGTAGGATCCTACGCAGTGCCGTAGGGGACCGCACCGCACACTTCCCAGCAAATTAGGGACACTGTTGCTCCTGGGGTATCGGCGAGGACCATTCGCAACCGTCTCCATGAAGCTGGGCTACGGTCCCGCACACCGTTAGGCCGTCTTCCGCTCACGCCCCAACATCGTGCAGCCCGCCTCCAGTGGTGTCGCGACAGGCGTGAATGGAGGGACGAATGGAGACGTGTCGTCTTCAGCGATGAGAGTCGCTTCTGCCTTGATGCCAATGATGGTCGTATGCGTGTTTGGCGCCATGCAGGTGAGCGCCACAATCAGGACTGCATACGACCGAGGCACACAGGGCCAACACCCGGCATCATGGTGTGGGGAGCGATCTCCTACACTGGCCGTACACCACTGGTGATCGTCGAGGGGACGCTGAATAGTGCACGGTACATCCAAACCGTCATCGAACCCATCGTTCTACCATTCCTAGACCGGCAAGGGAACTTGCTGTTCCAACAGGACAATGCACGTCCGCATGTATCTCGTGCCACCCAACGTGCTCTAGAAGGTGTAAGTCAACTACCCTGGCCAGCAAGATCTCCGGATCTGTCCTCCATTGAGCATGTTTGGGACTGGATGAAGCGTCGTCTCACGCGGTCTACACGTCCAGCACGAACGCTGGTCGAACTGAGGCGCCAGGTGGAAATGGCATGGCAAGCCGTTCCACAGGACTACATCCAGCATCTCTACGATCGTCTCCATGGGAGAATAGCAGCCTGCATTCCTGCGAAAGGTGGGTATACACTGTACTAGTGCCGACATTGTGCATGCTCTGTTGCCTGTGCCTATGTGCCTGTGGTTCTGTCAGTGTGATCATGTGATGTATCTGACCCCAGGAATGTGTCAATAAAGTTTCCCTTTCCTGGGACAATGAATTCACGGTGTTCTTATTTCAATTTCCAGGAGTGTATATTAATGACTTGCCACTCTATATCTATGAAGATACAAAGCTAATTCTTTTT
Organism: Schistocerca americana; assembly: GCF_021461395.2. Taxonomy (NCBI): domain Eukaryota; kingdom Metazoa; phylum Arthropoda; class Insecta; order Orthoptera; family Acrididae; genus Schistocerca; species Schistocerca americana. The sequence continues at coordinate 288,038,051 of NC_060120.1, read as the reverse complement.
CTTGATGATAAAAGTATAGTTAATCACACCCAACAAACAAGAATTAGCTGAGGGAATTGTAAATAATGCCTTTCATAAAATTATGAAGTGGTTCTCTGCAAATGGATTCTCACTAAATTTTGAGAAAACACAGTAGATACAGTTCTGCACAGTAAATGACATAAGCCATTGATAAATATGGACTTTGAACAGAGGTTTGTTGCTAAGGCATAATATTCAAAACTTCTGGGAATGTGCACTGATGAGAAATTCAATTTGAAGAAATGCATTGATTATCTGCTGAAACAGGTTCAGCTACTTATGCTAATAGGGTTATTGCAAATTTTGGTGATAAACATATCAGTAAATTAACCTACTACGCTTATTTTCATTCACTGCGTTTTATAGCATTAACTCCTCGCATAAGTCATCATAAGAGAATAAGTATTCATTACAGAAAAACGTGTAATCAGAATAACAGCTGGAACTCACCCAAGATCACTTTGCAGACATTTGCTTAGGGATTGTGGATACACACAATACCTACGCAATAGTTAAATTCACTTATGAAATTTGTTATTAATAATCCATCCCAGTTCAAAAATAGTAGCAATGTGCATAGCTACAACACTAGAAGAAAAGATGTTTTTCAATATTCTGGGTTAAACCTGACTTTGCATAGATAGGAATGAATTATGCTGCACAAAAATCTTTGGTCATTTTCCAAATCACATTAAAAGTTTGACAGATAGCCAACTATCATTTAAAAACAAATTAAAAAACTTTCTCAATGACAACTCCTTCTACTCTGCTCTTCCTCATCTATATAAACGATTTAGGAGACAATCTGAGCAGCTGTCTTAGATTGTTTGCAGATGACGCTGTCGTTTCTCGACTAGTAAAGTCATCAAGATAAATACGATTTGCAAAACGATTTAGAAAAGATATCTGCATGGTGCAAAAATTGGCAATTGACCCTGAATAACGAAAACTGTGATGTCATCCACATGAGCTCTAAAAGAAATCCGTTAAACTTTCGGTTACAATTACGAACTTCAATTGGAAGGAACACGTAAAGAATGTAGGGAACGCTAACCAAAGACTGCATTTTATTGTCAGAACACTCAGAAAATGTAACAGGTCTACTAAAGAGGCTGCCTGCATTATGCTTGTACACCCTCTTTTAGAATACTGCTACACGGTGTGGGATCCTTACCGGTCAGGATTGACGAAGTACTTCGAACAAATTCAAAGAATTGAGCACATTTTGTATTAACGCGCAATAGGGAAGAGAGGGTCACTGAACTGATACAGTATTTGGAGTGGACATCGTTAAAACAAAGGCGTTTTTCGATGCGTTGGAATATCCTCACGAAATTTCAAATCACCAGCTTACTTCTCCGAATGTGAAAACGTTTTTTTTGACGCCGACCTATACAGGGAGAAACGATCACCATAATAAAATAAGGGAAATCAGAGCTCGCACCGAAAGATATAGGTGTTCGTTTTTTTCCGCGCGCTGTACGAGATTCGAATAATAGAGAATTATTGTGAAGGTTGTTTGATGAACCCTCTGCCAGGCACTCAGATGTGATTCGCAGAATACCCATGTAGATGTGGATGTACTCAATAGCTGAATTTTTAGATATGAAGTGGTAACTACACTCCTGGAAATGGAAAAAAGAACACATTGACACCGGTGTGACAGACCCACCATACTTGCTCCGGACACTGCGAGAGGGCTGTACAAGCAATGATCACACGCACGGCACAGCGGACACACCAGGAACCGCGGTGTTGGCCGTCGAATGGCGCTAGCTGCGCAGCATTTGTGCACCGCCGCCGTCAGTGTCAGCCAGTTTGCCGTGGCATACGGAGCTCCATCGCAGTCTTTAACACTGGTAGCATGCCGCGACAGCGTGGACGTGAACCGTATGTGCAGTTGACGGACTTTGAGCGAGGGCGTATAGTGGGCATGCGGGAGGCCGGGTGGACGTACCGCCGAATTGCTCAACACGTGGGGCGTGAGGTCTCCACAGTACATCGATGTTGTCGCCAGTGGTCGGCGGAAGGTGCACGTGCCCGTCGACCTGGGACCGGACCGCAGCGACGCACGGATGCACGCCAAGACCGTAGGATCCTACGCAGTGCCGTAGGGGACCGCACCGCCACTTCCCAGCAAATTAGGGACACTGTTGCTCCTGGGGTATCGGCGAGGACCATTCGCAACCGTCTCCATGAAGCTGGGCTACGGTCCCGCACACCGTTAGGCCGTCTTCCGCTCACGCCCCAACATCGTGCAGCCCGTCTCCAGTGGTGTCGCGACAGGCGTGAATGGAGGGACGAATGGAGACGTGTCGTCTTCAGCGATGAGAGTCGCTTCTGCCTCGGTACCAATGATGGTCGTATGCGTGTTTGGCGCCGTGCAGGTGAGCGCCACAATCAGGACTGCATACGACCGAGGCACACAGGGCCAACACCCGGCATCATGGTGTGGGGAGCGATCTCCTACACTGGCCGTACACCACTGGTGATCGTCGAGGGGACACTGAATAGTGCACGGTACATCCAAACCGTCATCGAACCCATCGTTCTACCATTCCTAGACCGGCAAGGGAACTTGCTGTTCCAACAGGACAATGCACGTCCGCATGTATCCCGTGCCACCCAACGTGCTCTAGAAGGTGTAAGTCAACTACCCTGGCCAGCAAGATCTCCGGATCTGTCCCCCATTGAGCATGTTTGGGACTGAATGAAGCGTCGTCTCACGCGGTCTGCACGTCCAGCACTAACGCTGGTCCAACTGAGGCGCCAGGTGGAAATGGCATGGCAAGCCGTTCCACAGGACTACATCCAGCATCTCTACGATCGTCTCCATGGGAGAATAGCAGCCTGCATTGCTGCGAAAGGTGGATATACACTGTACTAGTGCCGACATTGTGCATGCTCTGTTGCCTGTGTCTATGTGCCTGTGGTTCTGTCAGTGTGATCATGTGATGTATCTGACCCCAGGAATGTGTCAATAAAGTTTCCCCTTCCTGGGACAATGAATTCACGGTGATCTTATTTCAATTTCCAGGAGTGTATATTTTAAAAATCGTGTAAAGGAAACTTATGTTAAACTGACACATTCTGCATCATAACGAGATGTCATATTCGTGATCAAGTACTAATGTAATGTAACTGTCATCTATGAGGTGAACCGCAGAGGTGGATTTAATTCCTATGTTTCTTTATTTTTAGTTTTGTGCATTCCTGGTATCACGTTTTAAAATTCCTTCCCGTTTGTCCAATGTATAAATTAAGGGGCACTAGTATAAAGTGACAGTAACGACTTTATTAACAAAAAATGTAGTTATACGCAGTACACACACTCAAAAATAGCTGCCAAAACTGTTGGACATTTATCCCATTGCGACACTAGCCGGTCGGTTCCATCCTTGAAGAAGCTAGTAGGCTGCTGTCGGATCCAGGCCTGGACCCAGTCACACATTTCGTCGTCCGTTGCGAATCGATGTTCGCAAATAGCTTGTTTTAGAGGTCCAAGGACATGAAAGTCACACGGTGAAAGGTCGGTACTGTACGGTGGATGTTCCAGCGTTTCCCACCAAACTGCTGCAACGTCGTCTTCACCGCATTGGCCGTGTTACAAAGCAGGAGGATAACGCCATTGGACAACATGCCTCGGCGTTTCGACTTGATGGCTCGACTAAGATTCTGTAAAGTGGTTTGATAATGCTGGGCATTGATTGTGGTTCTCCATTCCAGGAACTCGACAAGCATTCGGCCCTTGTGGTCAAAAAAGAAAGACATCATAACCTTACCAGAACTGACGTACACGGTCTTTGATTTCTTTGGAGGTGGTGAAGTCGCACGTTTCCACTGCTTGCTCTGACGCTTGCTTTCCTGTTCGAAATGGTGACACAATGTTTCGTCACCTGTGACAATACGCGACAGAAAGCCGTATTCCTCCTCATGATAACGTTGCAGATGACTCAAAGACAGCGCCATTAGAGTATTGCGCTGTTCGGCGGCCAGTTGATGGGGAACCCTCTGCACACAGAGTTTTCGAAAGTTCAAGTGTTGATGCATTATTGTGTGGGCAGTGCCCACGCTAATACCCAGTAACCGATGGATCTCGTCCACGATGATTCTGCAGTTGTCCAAGACTAAAGCATTCACTTCCGCAACTATTTCCGGTGTGATGACAGGATGAGTCTGTCCAGGACTCGCACCCCTCAGGTAATCGTTTGCGCCATTTCACGACACTCGAACGACTCCGACTGTACTCACTGAACACAGCCTCCATCCGTCAATACATTTCACGGCCTCCAACTCTCTCCGCCGCCAAAAATCGAATCATTCCTATTTGTTCCTGCTTACTCGCCTGCGTGTTCGGTAGCGGACATTAACTTGTGTGACCACCTTCTCTTCGGCGTGAAACCACATTGGCGTTATGCAACATCAAACGGTGCGCACGCATCAGTCTCTCCAACAACAGACGGCGCCACCATACCTGCAGTTACGCTGTGCCGCCTTACGCTTAAGGGAAAGGTAGACCCACTGACCAGGTTTCATTTGAATGAACCTCATAACTATAATTAGTCAGAGACGTACATTTTGTATATGCCACCGTTTTAGTTTAAGGTTTGCATTGTGTTAACGTCGTGTATTACGAGACGTAGCAGTGAAGGTTGAGATTTATACATAATGTGTACGTTATGTTTTTAAAAAAAATATTGCTCTGTCTACGTTTGAGACCTGGCCATAGAACCGTCAGAACATAACACCTTTAAAGCTGAAGTATGCCAGTATTTCCAGTATAACGAACTGAACAGTTTCTGCTATATGAGACGCACATTTTTATCATGACATCAATGAGCGTATAGCTTTTAAATTCAGCAGAGGTTTACCTTTTTAATCATTTGATGTCGCTTCACAACAGCACTTATACTGTACACGCGTAAGTGTCGTTTTTCATCTTCTATTACGTAAAAGATTTGCGCATCCATAATACTATGTATTAACAACGGTAGTTTCAGATCCACCTGAAGATGGCCTGTAAGTAAAGGCTGAATTCACTCGTGCGCTTCAATAAAATGGATATCAGCCACTGGGGGTGTGCTTTCCTTAAATGGAAATACAGCTGCATCGTAACAGCACTACCCAGACATGGAGAAAGTAATAATTCTTACAGTAAGTAAATTAAGTGCCAAGAAAAACTGTAAAAGGCTTTCTCCTGAACCACACTGCAGTCACAGTCGAGAAGAGTTAAAATCCTAATTACAATCATTCTGGCTGAATCCTTCGTATGGAAATACTGCCGTACTCTCTTCTGCTCATCCTACACAAACTGAATTAGTACTCCGCCTGTAATAATCTTCCTGTCGGCGAGATGGTGAAACCGAATCAAGGCGAGGAACTTCACTTCTCACGGTGAAGAGCAGAGATACTGCATCCTGCATACGTGCCTCATTGTATGCAAACAGCAGCGGAGATTGCATATAAAAATCCTCTTGGCAACATATCACTGAAACAATGGGTGGCGACTAATGGGATATAAACAAGAAATGTGTCTCACATCCAAGAACAATGTATTTGAAGCCATTGCAGCGCGACAAACGTTGCATTGGTGGTGCGCAATCACCTTTCTAGCAAAAGGTCAGTAGTCATTTGGACCCAAGAGATCTGAAATTTTAGAAAAGCATCGTGCTACCAAAGTGTTCGTGGATGGTTTGGTGGCAGTTAAAAACGCTCACTAGAAAAAGTTACAATTCATTTTGAATCGAGGCGAAATAATGTATTGGGTTTACAGTTCACCAGAGATCGAAGTAAATAATCTAAATAACGATTCCCCTTGCACGTGTCAAGGATAGACTAACAATCTGTCTGCTGAAAGAGCGGTTGACAAGACTATATTTTTGGAAACAATTGAATGAAGTTCCACATGTAAAGTTGAAACGCATGGGCTGAATATAGGGCCGACAATTTTTGTACGTCGAGATGTTTTCTCTCTTTGCTTTAAAAGAGTGAAACCGAGAGATAAATGGAGAAAGGACTGACATTTACATATTGAAGACATGTGTATCACCACTTCTTCTCTTCTATTACACTGCTGTCGCCGGCCACACAGGTCTAGCGGTTTTAGTCAGGGCATGGACTTATAATACGTGGAGATGGCGTAGACTTAAACTGTGCATTGCTTTGAAGCCGGCACCGCCATATTAGATGCTCTGAAACACAGTTAACTTCTATTACAGCTTCTTGTTGTACTTAACCCTTTCCAGCCCAACTTTTATTTACTTGTGGGAAAAAATATTTTTTCGCGTATTTCCCTACATAACGATTGGAATAATATATAAGAAATTTTGTTATTTTTTTGTTTTTGGAGGGAAATTTGGGATGACTCCATATGGCATCACTGGGCAGGATTTGTTTCCTTCAGTCAGGTGGTTGGGATGTCACAGTGCTTGGTAATGGAACTTGAATGAATATTTTAATTACACAATTTGATGCAGTTTATTAAAGAAAAATTAGTACATCCAATAATACAACTTGCATTTCAGGACAATTTTATGTTTTTTTTTTTTTTTTTTTTTACAGCGTGATTGTTGCTTTACATGAAAGTTTAAGAAACAGTTCCTGTCTTTGGTAAAGCAAAGAGGTTATTACATATGATGCATTTCGTTCGAGAATATGCTGTAATGCACAATTTACATCTCTGTTTGTTTTCTACATGCTGTGGCCAGTGTCCAGTGTTGTCATACCTTATATCATCAACTGGCCTGGGAGCCAATGGAGCTCGTTTCTTCACAACTGTAGGTGATGGACTGTCATCTGATGGCCGTCCTCGTGTTCTTACCAAAATGTCTCCTGCTTTTAGTAGTCCATGAGTTACATCAGACCGAAAAATCAACAGAGACATGTGTTTGGTAATTCCTATTTGTCTGCAATGTTGGCGGTATAGGAGCCACGCATTCACAACACACATGTCAAGGAGGTGGGATACGATCCTTAGTTAAAATCTTTTCACACCAATATTACTCCTATACAAAGCAACCGGCATGTCGTGCAGATAAACTCCTGCCATCGAACTGTTATATTCTCTAACAATGTCTGGCCTTGGAACATCAATGTATTTTCGTTCCACCACTGACCAACGTTTCACTGGTTCTACTGGACTTACTCCTTTGTATGATGATGCAAGAACAACAGATTGTTATCATACCACTTCAGCGATATGATATTCCTTTCTGTTTCAGTTCGATAATCGTATGATCCTCGTCCCTGCTTTTTCAGCTCACTGTCTGCTTTTAGATTGCAGCCTTGAAGTCATGTGGGTCTAACAGTTCCAACAGCCAAAATGTCATAGTTTTCCAGGGCAGAAATAAGATAGTAAGAGGTGAACCAACTGTCTGTAAACACTTTAAAATTTTTATATTTTGGCAGTCCTTCCACAAGCCTTATCACAATATCACCACTTATACCAAGACCAGTATTATTATGTACAGTTCCTTTCCCTCAGTAATTTCAAAATCGTACACAATTCCACTAGAACCAGCTCGGACAAAAACTTTTATACCTCACTTGTGTGGTTTCCTTTTTACATACTGTTTCAGGGATGAATGACCTTTGAAAGGAATGATTAATTCATCCACTGAATGATATTCCTCAGGTTCAATAATTGAAAAACCTTGTTTGATTTTGTCAACAAATGCTCTCACGTTGAACAGTTTGTCATAATCAGGGTCCTCTCTTTGTTTCATTTTAGTGTTGTCATTCACATGTAAATACACTCCTGGAAATTGAAATAAGAACACCGTGAATTCATTGTCCCAGGAAGGGGAAACTTTATTGACACATTCCTGGGGTCAGATACATCACATGATCACACTGACAGAACCACAGGCACATAGACACAGGCAACAGAGCATGCACAATGTCGGCACTAGTACAGTGTATATCCACCTTTCGCAGCAATGCAGGCTGCTATTCTCCCATGGAGACGATCGTAGAGATGCTGGATGTAGTCCTGTGGAACGGCTTGCCATGCCATTTCCACCTGGCGCCTCAGTTGGACCAGTGTTCGTGCTGGACGTGTAGACCGCGTGAGACGAAGCTTCATCCAGTCCCAAACATGCTCAATGGGGGACAGATCCGGAGATCTTGCTGGCCAGGGTAGTTGACTTACACCTTCTAGAGCACGTTGGGTGGCACGGGATACACGCGGACGTGCATTGTCCTGTTGGAACAGCGAGTTCCCTTGCCGGTCTAGGAATGGTAGAACGATGGGTTCGATGACGGTTTGGATGTACCGTGCACTATTCAGTGCCCCTCGACGATCACCAGTGGTGTACGGCCAGTGTAGGAGATCGCTCCCCACACCATGATGCCGGGTGTTGGCCCTGTGTGCCTCGGTCGTATGCAGTCCTGATTGTGGCGCTCACCTGCACGGCGCCAAACACGCATACGACCATCATTGGCATCAAGGCAGAAGCGACTCTCATCGCTGAAGACGACACGTCTCCATTCGTCCCTCCATTCACGCCTGTCGCGACACCACTGGAGGCGGGCTGCACGATGTTGGGGCGTGAGCGGAAGACGGCCTAACGGTGTGCGGGACCGTAGCCCAGCTTCATGGAGACGGTTGCGAATGGTCCTCGCCGATACCCCAGGAGCAACAGTGTCCCTAATTTGCTGGGAAGTGGCGGTGCGGTCCCCTACGGCACTGCGTAGGATCCTACGGTCTTGGCGTGCATCCGGGCGTCGCTGCGGTCCGGTCCCAGGTCGACGGGCACGTGCACCTTCCGCCGACCACTGGCGACAACATCGATGTACTGTGGAGACCTCACGCCCCACGTGTTGAGCAATTCGGCGGTACGTCCACCCGGCCTCCCGCATGCCCACTATACGCCCTCGCTCAAAGTCCGTCAACTGCACATACGGTTCACGTCCACGCTGTCGCGGCATGCTACCAGTGTTAAAGACTGCGATGGAGCTCCGTATGCCACGGCAAACTGGCTGACACTGACGGCGGCGGTGCACAAATGCTGCGCAGCTAGCGCCATTCGACGGCCAACACCGCGGTTCCTGGTGTGTCCGCTGTGCCGTGCGCGTGATCATTGCTTGTACAGCCCTCTCGCAGTGTCCGGAGCAAGTCTGGTGGGTCTGACACACCGGTGTCAATGTGTTCTTTTTTCCATTTCCAGGAGTGTAATTTCTAGGCACTGAGTCAGCTATTGGTGAAAAACTTGTAGCCTCTGCCCAGTACATTCTGTAACTAGGCATTTTCACAACATCTGCTAGGATGTTTATCCCTATATACTTTTCTATTTCACGAACATTTGTATCTGAAGATGCACCTGTTTTCTGTGTGCAGTATAGATTAGATTTCTCAACTAGGTTCTGGATAATGTCATCACTACACATTGTTCTGAAAAACTGCAAAGGTGTCAGTTCATCTCCTGGAGGGTCAGAAAAAACTGCATTACATGATGTGTCCACTTCTTCAATGTCCTTCATTCTCCACCAAAGATCCCGGTGAGTAACACACTGAATTTTCTGAGCTGAATGACTTGGTGCAAGGTTTGGCTCAGCAAGTAATCTTGAAGCTAAGGGAACATCATCTTCATCATTGGCTTGAGGGTACAACCATATCAAGGTCCATTCCTTGAAGAAACTGTATATCCACTGCTGCCGAGCATTTTCAATCTCTTCCTCCACATCAGATAAATCACTGAGAAGCAGCAATATTTCTTCTTCTGATAATGATTTGTGATTGCGAATCATCTGGTAAACAACTCAGGAATTTTTTACTAAAGCAGCAAAAAAACAAGTAAATTATATCAAAAAAATTTTAACATATTAATATTAGTATAATAAAGCTTCAAAAGAAACTGGAAAATATTGAGTTACACATTATGGTAAACTTTAGTCGAAGTTATAGCATGTACTACATTTGGTAACATAACAAATGCCCAATGATGCCAAATGGAATCACACATGTTTGTGACTTCCAAGCAGAAAATTACCGTAACTAGCATTATTTTCAAAGTGTTTACTAGTTAATTTACACTTTCAACAATAATTTATTACTGCAACTTCTATATTAGTTTGCTTTCTTTACCTTGATATAATATTTTGAAAGTCCAGCTGGCTGCACTGTACCGTAGACACCATGCAACAATACATTTGTCAAGGCATTGTAGCCTGGTGCTTTCTGTTTCAGCGAATTCACGGTAGCCAACCTAAGAACAACGACCTTTAGAAAGCCCTGCACACTTGTTCATAATCTTTGGACAAATAGTTTGGTCTTGGGAAAAAGTTAAATATGATGATGCCATATGGCATCACTGGGCTGGAAAGGGTTAAATTCTGTTGTGTGCACGCAACAGTTGTTTTAAATATCAAATATTGCAGTGCTTTCGTAAATAACATGTCGACAGGAAAGAATTATCAGACTATTTTCTGGGCTTAAATGCATCTTTGAACCAATAATAGGCTTAAATGCATCTTTGGACCAGTAATACGACGCATTTCGCCTCCTTGATGTAACTTTCATTTTCCTTTATATACATCGAATAGACAAGAGAGAGGTATATGGTATGAGAAGGCTGTTTTCCTAAACTTAATACGGACTTACGAAACTGAGGTTCAGTCTATGTCGTCTTCCCAACAATGCTGAGGACATACCTTACTATGCTTAGTTGGTTTCCAATCTTTACTTCTGAAAGCGTTCACACAGAGACATTTTCGAATTTGATTGATAGAAAATGTAAAGTCAATTGCCAGGAGTAAAACATCTACAGCAAAAGTAAATAGCACAACCAAAATTCGTGTACCATAAACAAAAGAAAATATCACTAGAATGATTGCACTTAAGAATGAAATGTCGTATCTTTACACTTTAGATGGTGTCACCAGCAATGCTGCAAAATGGTTTGAGTCTTATCTGACTAACAGGAAACAAGGGTTGTCGTTGTGAAATACCTGTGAAGTAAGCACTCAGTCTTCGTCTGAAAGGGAATTAATTAAATTTGATGTCCCTCAACGTTCCATCTTGTGTCCATTGCTTTTTCTTGTGAACATTAATGACCTCTCATCTGTTACATTGCCAGTTGCTAAGTCTGTTTTGTTTGCAGATGATACAAATTCACTGTCATTAAATTTCGAAAGACCCACTATATGCACTTCAGACCATGTAAGATATTTCCTTCCAGCATGTTGATAACATATGAAGACATGTAGATTGAAGAGGATGACAATGTTAAATTTCCGGGCTTACAAAAAAAATGGTTCAAATGGGTCTGAGCACTATGCGACTTAACTTCTGAGGTCATCAGTCGCCTAGAACTTAGAATTAATTAAACCTAACTAACCTAAGGACATCACAAACATCCATGCCCGAGGCAGGATTCGAATCTACGGCCATAGCGGTCGCTCGGTTCCAGACTGTAGCGCCTAGAACCGCACAGCCACTCCGGCTGGCCAGAGCTTACAACTCGATAATAAATTCAGTTGGGGAGGGCATACCACAGAACTGCTTAAGCGCCTAAACAAGTCTGTATTTGCAGTGAGAATGATGTCATATGTAGGAGATATAAATATAAAAAAAACTTGCATACTTTGCTTACTTTCAATATGTTATGTCATACAGGATCATATTCTGTCAAGCAAAAGTTTTTAGTGTGCAAAACCATGTAATAAGAATCATTTGTGATGTAAATTCAAGAACATCATGGAGAAACCTGTACAAGGAACTTTGTACTCTAACCACTGCTTCTCACTATGATTATTCTTCAAAGAAATTTGTTGCAAGTAATATGTCTCTGTCTCCAACAAATAGCGCAATACATAGTACCAATACTAGGAGTAAGAACAATCTACATAAAGACCTAAAATCACTTACTATGGTCCAAAAATGGGTCCAATATTCAGGAAAACATATTTTCAATAAATTACCAGCAACCATTAAAAACTTGGTTTCAGATAAAGCACTGTTTGAACAGAAGTTGAAAGACCTTTTGATAGGCAACTTAACAGGGACTGTTAGACCAGCTTTGGTAAAAATGTCTCTTAGATTTCAGTTTTGACAGCACTTGGTCACAATGGTCAAGATTAGGTATTTTGTATATGATAAATTTATTAAAAGTGTATAACAATGTTTCATTCTGACAGCGTATTACTTCTATAAATATTATCAGTTCCAGTTTATTATAATGGATTCACCTATTTTGACAATCTCCTGACAAATGATCAGGGTAGCAAGTACTATATTCAAATGCTTTTTGTTTTTTATGTTATGCTTTCTGACATGTTCCATACTCACGAGAATAATTTCATTTCCTGAGTCTATGGAACTAAAATCTAATCTAATCTAATCTCCTGTGTGCAGATCTCTCCCCCAACCAGTGCACATGCGAATCTGCAGTTCCCCGCATGTCTGCCCTGTGGTAAGTGTTAAGAGGCAATTAGAAGGATTTTTTCGCCATATATGTGTTGCAAACATGGATCGATACAGAAACTCGAATATATTTAGTTATATGATCTATTTGTGACAGAAATTTTGATAATGTGGTTTGCATAATATTTGCATGTGATTCTCAGACGTTGAAAATATGTTTTTATTATGAAAAAGGATAATCGTAAGGTGGTGGACAGTGTTTTAAGTAATCTTTGACTCTTGTAAAATGTTAAACAATTAATTTAATAGGGCAGTGCAAATGTACCATTTCCCACCACTATAGGTATTGTAACTCCACCAGCTCTTCCTTTGGCCCTAGCATTAGTCAATAGGAACACAGTATTCTAAGGATGGATGAAATTCTCCACTGCATGTTTTGGAGATGTTGGTTCACACACAAACAAGAGATAGAGATAGAGACAGGAAGCACATCTGGAATTTCCCGATCAACAGAATGTCACCACCTGATGGTCTCTTCGGTGTCACGAGATCAAATGAGACAGACATCTGATCCATAGTCGGCGGTATTTGGTACTGTAATCTGTAATTATGATATTGAGCGTTTTCTGACCTCTGTGACGGTGCCCGGACAACAGATACACACACACAAGCAGCCCAAAATAGTAGCTAATATAACTCACTTTATTTCATTGCTTGCAGCTTTTATATCATGGGAAGTGGGGGCAGCTATGAGCTCTCCCAAGCGGAACAGCCCCGTGTTCTGCAAACTGATTAAATAAAGAATGTGCATCAATAAGTTATTATCATTGACACAGATTTGAATTTCGTGTTGTGGGATCCATCCTCTCCAGTGCAGACTGAGTCTTTCTTCCCACCGATTTCCAGATAGGGGTAGGGTTGGGGGGAGGGGATGAGGGGAGAGGATGGCTGGGGAATTTCCCAGAGGAATGGTATAGAAGGAGCAAAGGAGTGGTGGTGGGTTTCTCAGAAGGACAGATTATCCCCAGGGGTTCATACATCAACCCTGAGGGGGACATAAATCAATTAGCATAACAATAGGTTAATGGGAGCGGGAAGGTAATAACTTGCCCCTGAATGTATGCCACATGAACAAACAAAGTGTGCCACAATTCTCCTCGCCCTATTACTGTTGTGAGCTCACTTAGTTACATGAAAAATACACGTTGCCTGACAAAAAAATTTGCGAGATCAACGTATTATACACGAAGGAAGTGAAGGGCAGTAAGATGCAAATTGAGAAAATTGTTTGTTTGAGACTGAGTGTGGTAGCTAGTGAAAATCGGCTGCAAGGCGCTCAAGGAGTTGTGATGGTGCGTGTGTGAGAGGGCTGAACTCCCCCCCCCTCCCCCCTTCTTCACTCCCCTCTAGAGGTGTGCTGCTGGTGGATGATAATCGCAGTTAACTGCTCCTGCAGGTAGTTCCCAGCACTGACAGATCCCATTGCGGCTAAGGGTAAACTGAGGCATTCTATCACACATCACAGGAGACCTACTCCTGGTCAATATGCGGCTAGTCGGCTGAGACTTTTGCCTTCTGAGAAACTGCACACAACTAAAGCCGTATTTGATGATCTGATTGCTGATGGAGTGGTGTCAAGATCACGTAGTTCATAGGAGTCACCACTACAGGCGGTGAAGATAAAAGATGGATCATGGTGAATTTGTGAGAAATGTTGAGGCGTCAACTCTCATACCACCCCTGATGGATGCCCCATGCCCAATCGAATTTCAATAGCAATTTAAATGGTGAGTTTCATGGATGAGGTGCTGCATGGACTACCTCTTGTTTCCTGTTATACTGATGATTTACTGGTATTTTCTCACACAAAAGAGGAGCAGATCAAGCAGTCCTGAGCATTACTCAAAGAGACTGGACAGTTATAGGGTTAAGATTAATGGAGACAAATGTGTGTTCGATGAACAAGAGGTTAAATTCCTTGATTATATTGTCGTCTCCCAGGCTGGTATTTCTTCTAATCGTGATAAAGTAATCTGCATAATAATGCAGATTCCACTGTCTGTGACTTTTAAATGCTTCCACTGCTTTCTTGAAATTCTGAATTACTATCATAGGCCTGTGCCCCACTTTGCACAGACGCAAGGGCCAATCAATGATTTACTTAAGGAGACGAACATATCGGGAAGTTAGAAAGTCTTGTGGAATTCTGAGACCACTGAAGCATACAAGGCCGTCAGAAAAGCTTTAGCAAACGCTACTCTCTTAATCCATCCTGTTCCCAGTGTACCCATTGCCTTGGTAGTGGATGCAAGTCAGACAGCTGTGGGTGCAGTGTTGCAGCAAATGATTTCGCCAACATGGCACCTGTTGGCATATTTCTCAACGTACATGTCAGAGCAACAAAAAAATTGGAGAACTGTCGACAGAGAGCTATTGGAGATTTATTTGGTAGTTAAACAGTTTTAGCCGTGGCTAGACAGCCAAATGTTTAAAATTTACACTGATCGCAAATCAGAGACTTCTATTGTTAAATGTGTGACTGTCTGATGAATTCTTCTCGGGTTATCAGCCGAGTGGTGGCGTCGTCTTGTAGCGACGTTTCAATGAGTTTCGTACCCATTATCTTCTGACGAAGATTCCACTGCCTGTGACTTTTAAATGCCTCCACTGCTTTCTTCGCTAGAAGATGATGGGTACAAAACTCAATTGAAACGTTGCGACAAGACGACGCCACCACTCGACTGATAACCCGAGAAGAATTCACCAGTGGAATACACCGAGAAAGACTGAAATCACATATGTGTGACTGAGTTCAGTTATCCCCAGCAGGTGTCTGATGCTGAAATTGCACAGTTTTTTATAGATAACAATCACACTGCAGAGCAGCTGAATGTGGTAGCTGACAGTTTGTATCGCAACTGTGAAGCTATCTCCATTATTGACTGGGTGATGGTGGCTACCAAGCTGGGGGTTGACCCATTCCTCTTGCACTGCCACCCAGAGTGTGCTTTGACATGTTGCTGCAATGACTTTGTGCAATGGATCTGGTGCAATACTGAGGACAACGGTGTCCATCTATTCATCCTGATGTGGTGCCATTGAACTGTTTTCGATGCATCCCACAATTTATCACACTTGGGGATGAGGGCATCCACAAAGTTGGTGTCAGACAAAGCTGTGTGGCTGGGGGTGCATAAAGATTGTTGTCGGTGGTCTTGGAGCTGCATTCATTGTTAAAACTGTAAAGTATCTCGACACGCATCGACCCCTGTGGAAGTTTTTCCTTCGCCATCTGGGAAGTTGGCTCATCTTCATTTTTATATTTTCGATCCCCTACCCCAATCTGAGAGCTTTGGTTTCATGGTTACAATGGTGGACAGATTTACTAGATGGCCTGATGTGGTTCCTGTCCTTGACATCTCAGCTATTGCTGCTGTTTCGTCTTGGTTTTCCCAGTTTACTAATCCTCAGGTGATAAGATCAGACAGAGGCAGGCAAATTTATTGCCAACTATTTGAGGAAATTATGAACTTGTGAGGTTGTAACCATGTTAGGATCACAATAAAAGGATGGTGGAGCAAATGCACAACATCTTCAAAGGTGTTTTACTCTGCTGGTGCACTTCCGTTAGTGCTACATGGGTAGAGAACCATAGTTAAGAAGGACTTTGGATGTTCTGCCACCCAGCTGGTGTACGGCAAAGCTTTAAAAATACTGTATGAGTTCTTTTCCCTCCTGCCTCCTCCCAGTTTATCAGTTGTGGAGTGTGCTGAGTTTTTGTGGACTTCCAAATGCACATGGACTGTCTCCAACCTATGAATCCTGTGCTGCATGGTAACAGGCCAATCTTCCACCACAAAAATCTCTCTGCATGTAGTTTAGTTTGGATGAGGGACAATGCAGTCAGATCACCACTTGCTCCTCAGTATGCTGATCACTTTCGAGTAATTGATATGAATCACAAAACATTCATTATCGATAGGATAAGAAGATGGGGGATCATCTTAAGCCTGCTTTTACTGATGACAACCAACCTATCTTGTCATGTAGGTCCAGGTGAGGATCTGTTCATGGACATCAGGGTCATTTGGACGTGTGCCTATGGGTACCTCCTCATACACAGTCTATCCCACAAGTTGTGGAGACGTAATCTGGCTGAATGATGACGTGCAGGCTTCCATGGGTTCACAGTGCGTGTGGTTTTTTTCAATCAATGTAGCTGGTCAACTTTCACCATAGTGATCAACATAAAGGTAACATTTGGCAGTTGCGACTGAGGTACAGGTCTTTAAAATGAGTGTGGGGGTGGGGGTTGGGGGAGGCATTGAGAATCGATGAAGTTAAGGACAGTCATTAAGGTAGAAACAATCCTTGACCTAAGATCTTTGTCTTTTATGCTTTGTTGATTATGATGTTCTTTGCCCTCTCTCTCTCTCTCTCTCTTTCTCTCTCTCTCTCTCTCTCTCTCTCTCTCTCTTGTAATAGTAATGTTTTCTGGGTCTCATGTTGCTGTGTGATGTGGAAGGACATAGTAAAGTGTTTGTATTAACAAGCTTGTGCGTTAATGGATGCGATATTGGCATCCCATAAAATAGTTTCTTTCCTGTACATTTGCAAGATCCTGAATTTCCAGTACAACAATCAATAAACAGTTTCTAGGACAATTACATCATAGAGGAAATTTTAAAGTTTGTACTGGCCGTCTGTAGTTCAATTTCCAGAACTCAGAGTATATTTAATTAAAATTTATAATAAACTAATAGATAGGAATACATTCAACTTGGGTCTATTTTCACGAAGAAGATTGCTTTTGTCTCCTCTAGTGGAAAAGTGGTATTATTCTACTGAAGAATTAATGGATGACAATTTAGTAGTTTGAACAAGGCAACAATACATTTTTTCCTATGGTTTGTGAAAACTATAGTGTGTTGTATCATAAGAATAGACGTAAAATAATGTACTTTTTTATTACCCTTACTGCTGTTAAAAAGTATCTCTCTGCGAATATTGATGTGTTCCCTGTAGAAATCATAGATTATAAATCTCTATGGAGTGAGCATTCAGACGCTTGGAATGACAATTCTGTCTGCAACATCTCTTGCCGTTCAAGTTACGTGATCTTGGGACGGCACGTTTTAGCACACTTAGCGCTTAGCGTATTTTGTGCGTTATTACTTCACTGGTACAGATAGATCATCTTTAATTGTGCTGTGAAACTTGGTATATGTGTTTTATAGACGCCTTTACAATTTCACACCTGGAAGTGAAATCAGCTCAGTGATGGGAGGATCAAGAGTATTGCGCTTTTTCGTCACAATGTGGAGCTCAGATTCTGCTTTATTTATGTTTACACTTCTAAATATTTTTTAGGGGTGAAATTATTCCTTTTTATTTTGTGCAATCATATTTTGATTCTTTGTTCATCTTTTAGGAAGCAAAATATTAAATCACATATAGGAGAAAACTGTCTCATGCAGACGTGTTTAGAGACATACAGTGGTTTGAGAACCTTCATAAATTGGAGGAAATTAATCAGACTGTCATGTATAAATTTCATCTGCCTATGAGCATAGTGTGAATCTGTATACACTGTCTGGCAATTTACTCAAACACACTTGCAAATTTATCTAGCACTTGTCTCGTAAGCACATGGCCAAGAAATCACAGAAATTAGTTCTGCAGTACATAACTTTAAAATACCATGTCTTGGTACTTTTCCAACATACAAAGTGCCTCATATTAATGTGACATTTACAATTATACATCTTTTGTACACGCCTATGAAAAGTAACTGTCCTCCTTTCACATAGTCTACTTCTCTTTACATCTGCAGCAACAACAATGCTGCACCATAGCTGTTACTCATATGTGCAGAAACATATAAAACAAGGGGAATACTGTAATATTCAAGTTTCGCTATTACCACAAAATGTAGACAAGCAGCGTCATCCCAAAACCAGATGACTGGCTCGGTTTGATGTTGAGAACATGTGCAATAGGCTATGCTCACTTCATAGATGTATGTAGGCCTACTCTATGGTAGAGATACTCTACATCTGGGTTTCCACAGACATAATTTTCATGCACATGCGACCCCACACCACCACTTGCATAAGTAAGCTTACATGTGGAAACACCCTTCTTGCACTGTGTCACGCTAACTTACGCTTAAGTTACGAAAGTTGGAAGGCATTCTACTTTCCTGCATGATGTTGCTTCCATCACTATCACCTCCGAGCTTCAGCAACTGCCAGTAGGTGAATATGCTCTCATTTTGTTCTGGTTCTTTCGCCTGCACAGATCTAGAATTCTTTGTTTATGAGCATGGAATGTTAGCGTAACGCCAAAATAATGGGCTTAGCCTTCAGCTAGATAAATAAATACCCTCTAAAGCGGTAAAATATTCTTAAACAGTGGAATAAGGACATTTTCATAGTCACTTATTTGTAATGGAATAACACAGAATCTTTTGAAATGATGAAATATATTAAGAAGTACTGTAATTGAGAGTTGGAACTTACTGAGAACTGCAGAACAGTCAATTCTGTGAAGAAATTTTTTATGTCAGTACAATGACGATAATTTTTTGCTCTGAAGTGCCCTACAGTGAGACTGTGAAACCTACCAGGGCAATGAACCTACCCAGACTCCACCACACTGCCTTTAAGACTCCACATAAACTGTAAATTATATAAAGGAATCGCTATCTTGATATGCCCTAACATAGTATCATAAGGTGAGAAATTAAAATAATCCTATTCTATAACTATCCGTTCAGTCAACAGAATAAATCAGTGAACTGAAGGGAACTATGTGCTCTTTCAAACAAAAATGCAAATGAAATGTAAACAGATTATTTATTGTTTTAAACAACTACAGAGTACTGGCATCAAAACTCTACGAAAAACAAAGTTAACTGCTGACGACAACTAACATGGTAGGCAAACGGAAGAATGGCTACCATATCGTAGCTGTACATTAAATAATTAATCCAGTACAACCCAACGGTTTATTTAGAAACTCCAGTGGTCAATTGAATACCACACCAAACGATACAAATACATGAATCTGGTTTAGCCAAGCTGTGGCAACAGTATGCTACCTAAGTTTAGCCAAGCTGTGGCAACAGTACGCTACCTAACAACCCCCATCTAGTGAACTGTGCTGCTGTGTACTCTCACCAATCTGCTGTGGCGGTGAGTCGGAGTGCCATGGTCATAGTGGAGAATTAGAATCTTGCTCGTCAGGACTCGGACCTGTCCAGGTGCCATGACATCTCCAACCAGCAATCTTTTTCCATCCACCACCAAAACAACTGACCTTTTCTCATTCACCAGCTCCCAACTCGGCAGTTTGCGTCCATCTGGTCGCAAACGCCAATCAGCAAAAATGTAACTATTTTCCGCCAGTAGAGTGTTAATGCCACATTTAACAAATCCCCAGCCTGGAATGTCGTCAGTCATGGACCAGAGTACATCTTTCTAACTAGTTTGCCCTAGAAATTCTCATTTGAGGTCAGGCAGAGATGAGCAAATCAGAGTGTTGTTTAATGCTTCTGAATTTCCTGAGGGCAAACCAACATGACGTGCACTCTGTGAGGTGCTCTCACCTCAGTTCGCCCAACGTTCCAAGGCTTGTACTTTTCCGCCATAAATTGTGGTGTCCGAGCAAGCACTTGAAATTCTTACGTTAGACCATCTGAAGAAACGAGTTGTGCCAAAGGCCGCAGACGCTGATTTAGTGCAAAGGACCTGTAGGTTCCGTGACCCTCCGTCAGTGGCCATTTGACACGAGCAAAACAGCACAAAGCTTTGAGTGCTCATGATACATCTGCCGCATTCAGAGCAGTGTGCGGGCTGTGTATTTCTCACGTATTCACAGACTGGGACTGTTAGCCCCTTTAACGACGACCGCTGAAATAATATAAAATGGATTTCCCCATAATAAATCAAGGTAATGAGACTTTACTTATATGCAGCTAAAGCGTCCTGCCTATCAGCAGTCGTGACAAGGAGCGGACAAATTTAGCATAAATGTGAGGAGAAAAGTCAGATGGCTTGTATCATTGCAGCTTTAGTCATTGTGAGTAAATATTGCGGTGAAATAGAAATTTATTTGTAGCTTTATAGATCTGAAACTAGTTTTCACTCTCATTGATAACCTATGTGAATATAACAGTGTTCATATTGGCACTATCACTGAGTAATGGCTGTTCTGCACAGTAGTACCAAGTTGGTTACAAAATTAAGTACTGCACCAATAAAACAAACTTACATTTATAGCACCTGTGACCTATAAAAAAACTCGACTCGCCTTGGAAATAAAAACAAAGCTGAACGTTGAGACAAAAACACCTTACTTCCCCATCTCCCTTCAGTGTGTAGTAGATAACGTAATAATTTAGAAACAGTTCTCTTCTTGCACCGTACAGTTACCAGATACACGAGTGCTATTTGTAATTTATTGCAAGGTGACACGGAATCTTACCTCCTTCCAGAGCCAGAAATACGACTCAAAAAGACTACACCATTGATTTTATTCCTTGGAAAATGAATTTCTAACGAAATGCCGTCCTCGATAGATAATTTCTTTATTACCGTATTGTATGCTGCCAAACGATTCCTGTGAGATGCCCATTTCCATACCCAACACCTGTTTGTCTGATTTTTGTTCATTAACATGACTATCAGCTTCTTGGCCAAAAGCTACTAAACTCTTGTAGTTTATAATTTCACTTGTTGCCATCTTGAAAGTCGTGTAAGAAGCATTTCGAACTTGGACCTGTGGATACGCTAAACCGGGTTCGCATAGGCTACACAACAGAAATTCGCCACACCTAGTGGCATACCACAGTTGCAATGCACCTGCATGTGTGAACTTCCAGTTTTCAATGGCACAACTTAGGAGACGCTACTTTTGTCATGCCACAAAAGTTCAGCTTGGTTGTACTTTGTGACACCACTTTTCTTCCAGCACTGCACGCTGGTGTCAGTATTTCGGAACATGAGCTTTCTGTTGCAGTTAACGTGAAGTAATTCCTGCTGTTCTCCATTCCATTTCAGTGTGTTTTTATTTTATTACTGAAAAAAGTCAGAACAGTGGTTAGCAGGTACAATTTCACAGCTTCTTGAACTAAACGAACAACAACCTATGTTTAATTTTCGGTAGCAGTGTATGTGTGTGCGTTTGTGTGTGTACGCGCGCACGTGGGCACTATACTTGTGCGCTCTATACTTCAAAATCGATGACGTAGGCCTATCCAATAACCTTGAACAATTTTTAGATGAAAAATAAATAAACGTAATATGTTACCAAAAAAAGCGAGTTGTATGAAATTTGTGAGACCACGCATTGTATAAATTGTGGATCATATGCGGGGAAATAGCCCCAGAATGTGACGTGGCAGCTGTTAAACTAAAAGTTAGCTATTTAGAAATGCCTACAGAAACGAATACATTTGTTGGAAGAGTTACGTGTCTGCAGATGATTCTGAAATGCCAGCTGTCCGTTAGTTTTCCATAGCAGACAGCATTTTCGTCTTCGAGTGTTTATTTCTTTCGTAAATGTGTTGCGATCCCTGATTTATCGCTGCGCGAAATATATTTTCAGGCATAACATTTGGATTTCGTCTTCCTTGTAGTTGACACTTCTCACAGCTTTAATGCTGTAACCTGCACTATATAACATTAATGCTTGCACGTATGTTTTCAGTTGTAAAAATATCGAAAGCTGTGCAATAACAGATAATTTGTGGCGTCTTGTGTGATACGTAGGCTAGCTAGGCATCAGTACAGAAAGCCACAAGCGTGTGTGAACCCGGCTTTTAATGTGTGTGTAAGCATACGATTAGAGGGATGCACGTGTAAGAAATTCATGCCTGTGGAAACCTGGCTTACTGCTGCTCCATGTATCAATTTTTCGTATAGTTTTCAGTCTCTTATAGCAATGTGTGTCAACGGCAGCGTCGTAACAAACAAAAATAAATAACTGCGCAATTTTCTTGAGACCGACGTCTACTGACAGTTTCAATAATATTGTACATTATCAGCTAATAATATTATCTACAGCTGTAGATTTCTCGCCTTTGATACTAATTAAGATCACCAGTAATCCACGGCCGCCTATATCATACGCCGCCAGGATTGATAGGGCTAAGTTAGTCGATTGCAGAGTAGAATCAAGTATCGAAGTGCCGAAAATGTCGACTGCGTCGTGTGTCTTATCAGTGATAATCTGCACTTACGTACTTAAGAAGCCGGTATGCTTGCTCACGTCGTGGATGGAGTAGTTGCTTTTTTGGCGTAATGAAACTCGCTTCAAATAATCGAAAATGATAGTAATTCCACGAGTCATTGGAGGGACTGAAATAAATCAGCAAGTTGAAATGGCAGTTTTAACTAGATGTGCTCACTTGACGTAACTGTCAGCTAAATTCCTGTGTTTTTTATTAAAGCAAATGAAAGACTGAAATTTTTGGAATAATGTATTTGGATGCAGTTTTTTCGTGAATTACATGTAATCCTTTGGAGAAAGCTGTACTTATAAAACTATATCCTGTTGTCGCTGTGGGAAATTTTATGTTTTTATTCCTGCAAAACATAAATAACGTAAATATTAGAAAAAAATCTTCAAATTTGAGGCCCACCAGATAGTATTATAACGAGAACAGAACCAACCAAAATGAGAAATGTGAATCAAAAGTTGTTTGAGAGAATAGGTGACAGATGGTCAGATGACTCTGATGACGATAAGCCTAAACGCGGCTCAAGACGCAGAGAAGTCTCCTGGGACTCAGGATTACCATTCCCGAGTGCGTAAATTGCAGTTGTAATGTGACGAAATTTCCTATATATGTGTTGTATATAGGGAACTTAATAGCTATTGTAACAGTATAACTAGTTTCAAGAGGAGTTCCAATTTAATGCTCCACAAGTTACTTTGAAAATAATGTACCAATTGTCTCATTTTTGTATCGTACTGAAGCTACTGCCAAAACCTAATATCTTTTCTTTTTTTTTTAAATGTTCTGTGTTTCGCCTGTTGTGTAAAGCAACTTGTGTGCTGTATTGATGAGTGATATTGGCTGCTCGTAAGCATGGTGTATATTGAATTGATTGCTCTTTGAAATCACAGTAATAGGTAACAAGTTGTTGTTAGTGCATTGCCATCGAATGTTTTGTGGTTAGTGTGCTGTTGTGTGGTTTCTCTTGCCGATAACTATTTAACAATATTGCATTTCTTATTAGTTAGGTAGGTGACATAGCATCTCTTCTCTATCTCAGCTTCATAGCAACTTTGTGGTAGGAATTCCTGGAGTGATTTTTGTTTAGCTATTCTCCGCCAAGAAGCCAGGTCTGTAAATAATAGAAGCCACATTCATATACCTAATGAACACCAGCATTATACGAAACAAAAACTAAACAATTATTTGTGTAATGCCAGAACTCTGGCAGGGTTATAGGAATACACAATTATAGCTGGCAAATCAGCAATACTGCTCTCTTATGACAGAGAATGAAGCAGTGATCTGTCAGCAGGCCAATGCCTTTTAGCATGACAGTACAACAGAGTTCAGTTTAGTGTATACGGGTAGAGGCTTTATTGAAACAATAAACAAATACCATGTTGAAAGCGGATGAGGTTGTCTGTTAGAAAAAGTAAGAATCTGAAAGTAACTTGCTTTATTTTACCCACATATGGCGGAAGAGTTGCCAAAACAAAACAAAAAAGAAATGTTTTTAAGCGTCACACGCAAAACAGATTCTTTTAAATGCCATTAGCAAATGGAATAAATGGGGAATTAATACGATAATGGTGTATTGTGATGGCTTACAGGAAATTGGTTGAGTAAAGAAGTTATGTCCCTGTTCACATTTTTGTCTTTTGTGTTTTAAACTCTTCACCACACAGGTCATTTCTATGCAATATGAGCATATATGCCTTATCCATTAGAATTAGTAATTTATTTGTCCAAGAATCACTTGACAGTTGTATAGGATGGATCAGCTTAATAAAAAGAAAATCTCTTACAGGTCATATATACAAATATAAATAGACACAAGTGTTTGAGCTGAGGACTGCCAGCACATCTTATTCCAGTCTGTCACTGGCATATCCTTCATTTGCAGAGGCAGAATCACATCTCTAAAGACAGTCAAGTTGTATGTCAATTCACTACAAATGCTTCAAATATTATTTTACTCTGTTATTGCCACAATCATGAGAACAATTTCCAGTGTAACTAGTTATGTAATGAAATGTTTTTGTTATTTTGTAAACAGCAGAGTAAAATAATAAGTCAGTCACAATATCCACTGGCAGAGTTTCATTTTTTCTCAACTACTGTACAACTTTTCATGTGAGATAACTACTTATAAGCTGCCCACTACCCATCTGTATCATCGGTCACTGACAGACTTTGGTAAAGAACCAAACTGCCCATCCAGTCACAGAGCATACTAGCCTACAATGGGTGCTTCACTACCCTCAGTGTATTAATCCACCAGAACGACACTCATGCCTACCCCATTTTACGTCACTAGTGAGAAATGATCTTGATGTGGCGGTGAGGTTAACAATACATTTATTTATCAATTTAGTCCTCAGCTTTGTTTTGGTGTTTCACTAGGGAGAATGCAGTGGGGAAGCTACAAAAGTGACAGATGAGTCTGTTCTTTGGAGTTGTAGATTATGTAGCCGAGACAAGAAAATTGTGGAATGAAAGAAAGATTTGTGTCCTCCAGGCATAATTAGACATGGCACATTTTGAATTTGATAGGTTGAAGGGGGAAAGAGACAATGGGAGCTGGGAGAAGATGACGAGTAATAGGCAAAAGGAGAAAACTTAAGAAATAACATTTCAAATTCTGGTTAGCAATCAGTTTAACATGTTACTGTAAGTAGGGGATGGGCCTAAATCAGTTTTTCTGCTTAATAGGATGCAGTGGACTTGTAGAAATGACTTTAATGCTAGCTCAGTAGAAAAATCACCTAGAAAAAAAGAATCTGCCTACTAGGGAGCAGTTACAGAAGGCCAATTGATACAGGGAGTGCAAGGTGTAGAATACCAGGTCACAAGCACTGTGAAACCTAGTGCCAAACTTAGCCAGGTGACAGAGAACATAGTGGCCTTGTGCACAGATTTTGATGGCAAGCATAAGGTACTCTTAGTTGAAGGAGCAGGATACAGCTTAGCTAGCAACTTAGAATATAACATTAAGGATGACCTGGAGGAAGTAGGAGTAGCAACAGCACATACTCATGTGGGGTTTATTGAGATTTTGCAGCAACACAACCAGTCCTGGTTTAACACGGTTGTTAGCTGTGTGTAAAAAGAGCTGGGCTAGTTGTTTTTGACTGAAACAAAGTCGCATATCTGTTCCCTGCCTGTTGCTGTGATTGGTAGTTGGGGATACACTAATCATGGCTACCACTTGAGTAGGAGAGGGAAGATAAAGATTAGCTGAGCACCTTGCAGAAAGTGTAAGGGGGCTGCAAGCATGTAGATAATCTCTAATTGTTGGAATCAAAGGGGCACATTCTTTAGGTTAGAGTCACATTGCAGATTGACATAACTGAAAGAAATTAAAGGGATGTGAGACCATAAAATTGGTTTCATCAGAACATTAGAAGTCTGAAAATCAAGATAGATCAGCTTATTGTATGCCTAGAAGATGTGGAAAATTGTTCCACCAATCTCTGAACATCATGTAACCACAGTGATGGAGATATTACATACCAGGGATTATAGACCTGCATCATTTTTCATGTAGAGTCAACTTGGAAAAAGAGCAGGAGTTGCAACATTTATAAAAGTTGGACACAAAGTGAAAAATTCTAAAACAAATATTTTTTCTGTTGATCAGAACCTAGAAGCATGTGCTTGTGGGTTGTCACTGCAGAAAACTTCTCTGATAATTGTAACAGTGTACAGATCCCCTCTAGGCAACTTTTAGCTATTTGCTGCATTACTTTCAGCTATTAGATGCATTACTGAGTAACCAGTCAGACAAGAAGAAACAGTTAGTAGTTTGTGGAGATTTCAATGCAGATTTCTTAAGACACAGACAGGAAAAATGAACCAGAATTATTATTTGGGTGTTTCAGTATAATTTCAGTAGTCACTTTACCAACTCCTGTGCAGCAAAATAGGACACTAACTGATAACATTTTTCATAGACAGTGCTCAGACTGAAACAATTGATGTGTACCATATTGGTAATGGACTATCTGATCATGATGCACAAGTAATGGAAATAAATGGTATGACACTTTATAACCCTAAGGCAAGCTCATACAAAGCAGTGAGGCTTCATAATGAGAACAGAATGCAGTGTTTTAAGAGTAAACTGAAAGGGGCTGTGGGGGGTGAGGAATGTGTAGAAAGAGATGCCAATGTCAAATTCAGTATATTCCATAGTAAATTTGTGTCAATATTTGGAAGTCACTTCCCTAAAAAATTATCCAGAGCATCTATGAAAAGGGAGGGGGGGGGGGGGGGTAAGCTGTGGATAACTAAGGAAATTATAATCTCGTGTAACAGGAAAAGGGAAATTTATGTAGAGGCCAGAGTAAGTCAAGATCTGACATGACTTGTCTACTACAAAAAGTAATGTAATATTTTAAGGAAAATCATTAAAATGTCCAGAAGTATGCATGTTGTGACAGAAGTAAACAGTGTAGATAACTTGATTAGAACTGTATGGGACATTGTCAAACAGGAGACAGAACAGCCAATTAGAATACAAAATTCCATAGCAATAAACTAAATGACAATGTTGTGGCTGATAATTCATCAGTTACAAGTACATTTAACAATCACTTTCACTGCTATGTTTTAGCAGTAAATGTGGGATGTAACGGTTCAGTTGAAAAAGCAAGAGAATGTATTAAAAATGTCACTCCATAAAACTTTAAGCATCTAGAAGTAGCACCAACATCCTTCACTGAAATTAATACAATTATAAAAATACTAAAATACAAAAGCTCTTGTGCAGTTGATGAAATTTCAAACAGAATTCTGAAAAGTTGTTCCAACATAATAAGCAATGTCCTTATTGATATTCGCAATTTTTCATTGGCACAGAGAATTTTTCCAGATTGGTTATAATATACAATTATTAAACCACCTCATAAGGAAGATAACAAGATGGATTTCAATAATTATCATCCAATTTCCTTACTGTCATCTTTTTCCAAAATATTTGAGAAAGTGATCTACTCAAGAGTAGCCTATACATAAGTGATAACAATTTACTTAACTTATCACAGTTGTGATTCCAGAGGAGTTGCTCGACTGATAATGGTATGTATACATTCACTCATCAAATAGTACAAGCCTTAAATAACAATGTACTGCCAGTTGGTATTTTTTGTGATCTTTCCAAGCCATTTGATTGTGTAGATCATGAAACTCTCTTAGAAAAACTCAAGTTATGTGGAACTGGTGATTTAACACATACCCAATTTTTTGGGAATGACCTTCCACTTAACATTCATTGAGCAAACATGGTACTCAAAATATACTCTCCTTAAATATTGAAAAAAAAGCACACACTACATTTATTTCTATGCAACAGTCATATACAGACTGATGAAAACTTTAACTGGTGGAAGCATATTCCTGAGCTTCACAAACAATTAAGTGCAGCTACTGTTTCTCTTCGCATAATTGCTAATCTTGGAAACAAACATATGAACCTTGCGACATATTTTGCATGTTTCCACTCAATAATGTCACACGGAATAATTTTCTGGGGCAACTCATCACTTAGGAAGAAAATATTGATTGCACAAAAGTGAGTAGTAAGAATAATATGTGGTGTTCACCCATGGACCTCTTAAGGGGAGGAGCCATTTTAACTGTGCCATCACAAACGTATATTAGCTAATGAAATTCATCTTAAATAATCCATCATAATTTGAGAAGAACAGTGATATATATACCTACAACACTAGAGGGAAAAATAACCTTCATTACTCACTCTTAAAGCTGTCAGTGGCTCAGAAAGGAGTTCAATATGCAACAATAAAAATTTTTGATAATTTGCCCAATAACATAAAATGTCTGACATGTAGCGAAGCAAGTTTAGATTCATTTCTCGTGGACACCCCCTATTCCATTGACAAATTTCTACTTAGAAATTGCTCGACAGTAAAGATGAAAGAGAAAAAAGAAAATTAAATTAAATTTAGGACAAAAAATAATGTGTGTTCACTAATCTTAACATTAATCATGTGTACATAACCTGTAAACTGAATTGTTCCTCATCATTTCAATAAAAGAATCTTTCAAATGATCTGTGGAATATGTAACTCACTATCAGATCATTTCACACTCTCCAGTATTTTTCCAGTGAACAGCCTCCTAATCTGAAGTGCACTGCCAAAACCTCTCCGAAAATACTCATTCACTACTATAGTAGGCTAGTCATTGGACATATGTGGCTGCAGGCTTTCTCAGCATATTCGAGTGATAAAGTCTTCTCAGGTGATCAGCCGAGTGGTGGCATTGTCAAATTTGATGCACAGTATTGAAGTTCAAATCAGCATACTAAAGCAATAGGTCTTTTTTCTTAATTTTTAGACATTTACCCTTTTTTTTGCTTTTTGTCAAAATTCAGTAGATTTGGCACCCATCTTGCACAAATGTGTTCCATAGCCACTTTTTCGTGTAAATGTTCTTATGGCAACAGTGATTTCATTGCACTTTTAGTTGTTGATTTTTGCGTATCAGATGGTGCACTTCCACAGTTGTTGCAGTTCTCACATGTCCCAAGTGAATTGTCTTTAAGAGCATGATCACACACAAATTCAGCAGCTCGTGTAGGAACAGATTCCTTAGAAACCAATACCAACTTTGGATGAATTTCGATTAATAATAAATTTTTGTTAGTTCAGCTTATCCATATGAATAAAACTGACAGACATACTTTAAAAGCTGTCCAAACAAAATTTGCATGCAGATCAAAGCATCACATGATTTCAGCATTTGTAATTGATAAAATCATGTGTGGTAAAATTAAGTTGGGCATGGGTGTAAATTTCCAACAAGTTATGAATGCCACACATTGAGCACCGAAGAAGAAGAAGAAAAGAAGGCAATGGTGAAGAAGAAGAAGAAGCCAGAGCAGGGATGTTTAAAAAACTTAATCCCGACAGCAATATATGAGGCTAAAAGCACCCTGAACCATAAAGGACCAGTTAAAGCACTGCAGGTTCTGCTTATACCCAAGCCATCAGGTGGAATTACCCCCGTTGTCATTCCTGACCACACAGGTCTTTCAGTGTTTGGTTAACTGAGTGGTGGTGCTGTGGCTGTTTCCAGAAAAGTGAAGAACACGCAGAACTCCCAGGAGCAGCTAGAGGAGGCAAGGAGACATAACTGCATGCTACAACATTCACCAGTATACCAAGAAGAAAATCTCATTAATATCAGTTCCATGTGAGGCCAATAACTTTTCTCCATGTCTTAATAGTTGCAGTTATTTTTCTGTGCACACGTACCTGCATTGTTTTCACAGTGACTGCCCATCTAATGCTTCTTTCAGCGGGGGGAGGGGGGGGGGGGGAATACAGCTGATTTTCTTCCACAATACAAGCCTGTATGAGGGGCATTCAACAAGTAATGCAACAAATTGTTTGTCTCAGCCAATTTTGGTTCAGAAAAATTGTAAGTTTGTTTGCAGCATCCTTAAACATTCCTGCATCATCTCGTATATTTCTAGTAACTCTCAGTAGGTGGCTATACTACTATGCCTTCAAAATTACATTTGCAACTAAGGTGCATTCTAAACAAAGAGCAGCTACTCTTTTAGCGGAAAATGAAGCCATCACAAATATTCACAGGCTTTTTCAGAATAACTAGGGATAGTGGGCGCTGGATAGAAGCACAGTGTCACCAAGCAAAGTGTCTGTTGTCAACAGAACAAGGAGAAGGAAATCTGTCTTATCCACATGCGCAGGCCAGCCACATACAGCTATGATGCCTGCAATGTTGCAGTGTGTGGAAACATATTTGAAGTGACTGATGAATGACAGTTGCGCAACACAGTGCTCGACTTAACATCTCTGTTGGTAGTGCTGACTCACTTGTGCACCAGTCATTATATTCAAACATTTGTGCCTGCTGTGTTCCCCAAAACCATTCTGAAGTGCGTAAAGATTAAAGAAGGGACATCTGTACCAAATTGCTTGCTTGTTATGAAGCTGAAAGAGAGGTTTTCTTATCAAACATTGTCACAAATGATGAAACATGAATTCCCCATTTTTTTTTCTGGATTTCCTTCAAAGAATCAGTTCAAAACAGGACCTTCAGCTGGTGAAGTCAGCACTTTAGTCATCTGGAACTTTGAATGGGTTATTCTGTTCGATGTGCTCCTTCACTATCAAATTATAAACTTTGTAGTCCATCACAAGACTCTTCAGAAACTGAAGAAATTATTACAACGTGTTCATGGCTGCAAAAAATGTGAACACACTTCTCTTTCTCTATGATAACGTAAGGCCATGCAGAAGTCTGTACACCCGAGCAGAGATCAAAATTTGATTGGCTATTCTTCTCCATCTGCCTTACAGCCCAGATCTTTCACATTCTGGCTTCCATCTCATTGGCCCACTGAAGAACGGACTGTGTGGGAAGCTCGAGAGCAGTTACAGAAAAGTTGCTGATGCAGCTAGAACTTGGCAGAGATCAAACCAGTAGGATAGTACCATGATGTAATGCTTTCACATTAAGGTGGCCATAGAATTGAACTAAGATTAAGTTGAAAAGTAACATTTCGTAGCCAAAGAACTGGGGGAAAATACTGTGTATTTAAATCATGAATAAAATGATCCTGCTTTGAGAAAAATCATATGTTGCATTACTTATACAAAGGCCCTTGTACTTCCTCTCTGACAATGTCATCACTGATGAGACATTAAACCTTAATCTTTTCCCCATCCTTTTAGGGTGTATCCCTATGTGCAAACACCAATATTGTTCGTTAAGAGAATCTGTAGCCTTGTCCTAAAGTAGTCCAGCTCACAGAGGAAATTAAGGAGGAGTTGTGATTCAGGAATTCTTTTAATTTGTTTTTAAATGCTGGTTGGCTATCTGTCAGACTTTTAATGCTATTTGGCAAATGACCGAAGATTTTTGTGGCCACATAATTAACCCCTTTTTGTACCAAAGTCAGATTTAACCCAGAATAGTGAAGATAATTCTTTCTTCTAGTGTTATAGCTATGCACTTCACTATTATTTTTGAACTTGTATGGGTTATTAATATCAGATTTCATAGGTGAATATATGTATTGCAAAGGTACAGTGAATATCCTGAGTTCCTTAAATAAATGTCTGTAAGCTGATCTTGGATGGGCTCCAGCTATTATTCTGATTACATGCTTTTCTGCAATGAATACTTTTTTCTTAATGATTAGTTACTGCAAAATGTGATTCCATATGAAAGCATTGGATGAAAATATGCATAGTAGGATAATTTACTGATATGTTTGTCACTGTTATTTGCAATAACCCTAACAGCATAAGCAGCCGAATCTGAATATTTCAGCAGATCATAAATGTTTCTGTCGTAGCAACAGAATTCTGTTCAAAGTCTGTATTAGTCAATGGTGTTATACCATTTACTGCGCAGAACTGGCCTTCTGCAGGTATAGATGAGCAGCAACAGGGATCTGTTTTTCCCCACACAACATTGGCAAAGAAGGGAAAATGAAGCAGTGCTTTCTACTGCACCGCCAAAAAGCTTCAGACTTGTGCTAATTCTAAACTAGATAGACCCCGTTAAAGAAGTGATCGGATAGTACCTTCTTGAAAACTTGATTATGTTGTTACTAGTTGCTTTATATAGGAGGACTGACGTGTGGAGAAGTACGTAAAAAAGATGGAAGGTTGCTTTGTTTTTGACATATAGAAAGATGAGATGTTTATCCATATTGCTGTTACTGACCTTACAGTATCATATGAAAAATAAAGATTATTTTAGCTTTTGAACACTCTCATACCCCTGGAATTAATGTTAGTGTATAACCATGTCATTTTCACTGTTTTAGGAAGTAATAGGTCAGCACAGAAAATCCCTAAGAAAATTGAACTTAGCTAACTGCATTATGGTCTCAGGTAAAACATTTTTTACCTCATCTTGGTCACTGATTTATTAATGTGATAAACACCAAGTTGTACCATGATAGAGTCCACACATTAAAGTGTGGTTCCCCCATAAATGCCTGAGAAAGTCATTTCAAGTTTGGAGAAAAGGATGGGCATACTGCCTACACTAGGACCACACCTAATAATTCACTGTCGTGCTAAAATCAATCTTTGTGTTGACAAAAGTTGTACTTTTTCATGAGTCATGCTTGGTTAGCTTATTCTATAGGACACAGTCTGCACAAGCCACAAATCACAATTCAAATCCAGGGAAAGTTTCTTTTCAATATATATTATGTTGCAGTATAGGAGAGTGAAATTTGGTTCAATATTGTTATTTCAGACATCTTAATCAGTTTCTCCATCTTTTTCAGAACTCTCAGGACCATTTTCAGCAGTTATTGTTGGCCTGGTGGCAATACTTTGCTACAAAAACTCAGTTGATGGTGAATTTGTGTTTGACGACACTGAAGCCATTGTGAATAATGAAGATTTGCGGCCTGAGACTCCAGTTTGGAATTTATTTTTCAATGATTTTTGGGGGACGAGACTTACAGACAAGACTAGCCACAAGTCATACAGACCACTGACTGTCCTTTCTTTCAGGTACAAAAAAATATAATCTTCACTTGTTTATATGTGTCATTCTATATATACTTATATATACTATATCTGTATATACTTATGTATTAGAGATTTGTAGATATGAAACAACTATAGACTGGCACAAGTTTTCATGTACATTTTCTTTTTAATGATTTGTTATTGCTTACACACACACACACACACACACACACACACACACACACACACACACACACACACACGGAATACCATCTAACTGTAAATATATAAGATTATATTGTAAGGTAAAGAGGATGCAAATTTATTTTATGATACTCTACTACTAATCTACACCTTCAGTAACTAAAAAAAATGGCCAGCCACCATATTTTCAGATAACCTAAGTGGGCTGTGCAAGAAAATTCAGTATACAGTACTAGAAAGTATCAAACAAATTATCAAGAGGTTTGGTAACTTGCCATGTATTATGCTCACAGTGCAATGAGAATGATCAGGGTATCACATTTCAGTTTGATTTATACCTCAGTCTATGTTCAGTATCTAGTATAATGGTGTTCAGTAAATCTCTGGAGAGAAAGTGAATGGGGCTTTAAAGAATCAAACAAAATTTAAAAGTAAAGCTTCAGACACACTCAAATGTTGTCATAAGAGGCACGCAAAGCGGTAAGTGAAGAGATAATTTTGATGTCATTGATCAAAGTATAGAGTGAAAAAAAGAAAGAAGGTTAGAGTTCAATATTCTGTCTACATTTATACTTGACAAGCAAATATTAATGGCACTCTGAGCAATTCCACTTGCATACAGAACAAGGGGAAAATGCATTTTTACATGTACTAAATTCTCCTATCTTATGCTCGTGGTGCTACAAAGATTTTGTAGCAAAGCAAGCTGGGACCCATTCCCATTTTGTTTTGTTATTTGCATCCTTTAATGATTGAATTTTTTTCTTCTTAATTATCATTAGTGTTACTGAGAGATGTGCCATAAGATATAGCTGTCATTCTGTAATTCTGAGTATAACATCAGGCCCAACTTTGCTAAATTACATTAGTCAGAACAATTTCCTAATTAATTTGAACAATTTGAAGAAAAAAGTTTTGCTAAAGTTCAGTTCACTAAGCTAACAGTAATTATTTCCTATTCCAGTCACATTGTTGACATGTAAACATATGAAATTACTATATTACTGATCAAGTTAGGAAAACAACCCATAGACATCATTAAAGTATTCAAGAAGCTAATTTCCATAACATTGTAGGAACATCAGCACTTAATTAGTGTCCAGTTAATTAACACTTTTGTGTATGGCATCATTTAATTAGCTGTTTATCCAGTTTCATTGTCAAGAAGGCTTATTTCAATTTTAACTCTTATTGTAACATAAAGTTCAGACCAAAACCAATTTTTCTGCACTATTCAATTAATTTGAGATGTAAAATTCTAATTGTAAATCATCAAAATTACATGTTTAACAACGTGAAACTTTAGTAGCCATGTTTGCAGAGCTAATATAGACACTGGGCCTAATGCCATTTTAAGTCAGTCTGTTACGAGATTTTGAGTGTGAACTCACATCAGTCAAAAGAGCCATAATGTACTTATGCAATAATGTGTTTAACTTAATATGAAACTGGACTGTGTATCAGAACTGTTAATAACATATGTGAATTAACTTGAATATGAAAGACAGTCAGTGCCTAGATTGTGAGCACGAAACCAATGTCAATCTGAACTGTAATAATGTAAAGGTGCAATGATATGTTGTCATGAATAAGACAGTGTACAGTGAAGTAGGACAGTTAACAATGGTTGCTGATCAACTTGAATATAAAAATGCCATACACATTGGTCATCTGAGTGAGACTGTTGTTGGATGGTTAGGTTAGGTTATACTGGACAGTGACTATTGTCTAATTAGAAGGCACAGTATGTGCATACCAGATAAATGCAACTTAATTGCATAATTAAGACATGGACTGGCCATAACTAATTCAGTGAGGGGGTCTGATTTTTGTACATTTTTCGCCATGATCGCTGCCCCCGAAAAACTACAAGCTGATGTGTGGCCAGGTATGTCACATGTATGGTGGAGACAATGTAGCTACTGCACAGTCTTCCTCTGATGTAGAATCCTCAAATTTATCCAACAAGTTTTCACAAGAACACTTTGTCCTTTCTTCCAAAAAATTCCATTTAAGTTTTCTAGTAAACTTAAACACTTATGATCCTAGTGTCACATGTCTGAATTTAATCTAATGTCTGCTGTGACAGGTACTTAATGATGACTCAAGACACTGGAGCAGTACTGTAAAATTGGTTGAGCTAGCATTGTGCATACAGCTTCCTTTACAGATGCCCTACACTTTCATAAATGTCCCCCAACAAACCTAAACTACACATATTTGAAGGAAATATTTTGCAATTTGCCTGAAATGAGGAAAAAATCAGTCCATGTGATGGAACAGGAATTTGCATAATCCCTTTCGCAGTTTAAAGTCATAATCATTTTACTGCCATACTTGTTCGTGACACAAACATTATCAGCTCCTTCAGTTGGCCCCAGCTGGAATCTGTATTTTTTAATTTTTGTTTTTTATTTCTTTTATTGATTGCTTGCTGATTTTGTAGGTGGAATTACTGGTTATCTGGAGGACTGAAGCCATGGGGATTTCATGTGACCAACATATGGCTGCATGCTCTTGCATCTGTACTACTTTTACCATTCTGTGACATACTTTATGGTGGCAGATGCCCAAGAGCATCGTTCCTGACTGCATTGCTTTTTGCTGTCCATCCTGTGCATTCAGAGGCTGTGAGTTATCAAGTACTTTTATTTCTGTAGATGCCCAGTTGGTTAAAATTTGTTTTTGTGCTTTTTGTGTTACCCTTCATATGTGAACAGTTTCATATGTAGTAAGTGCATGTTAAATCCTTCAAAACAAAATTATTTCATTATAATGTGCTACATTATTATTGGATCCTAAGCTGTAATATTCTACTTATGGTGGAGACCTTAAAATTGTTGACTGGCAAACACAGATTGTGATGCTTTTGTTAGAGAAATAAACTTTGATATGGTTTCTCTTAAAACACTAAACACTTTGGCTACCTTGGCTATGGAAACACCCACCATAAGAGTACCAAAAATTTGCCCACAGTTGAATTCACTTTGCACCAACATAATGCACTTACAGCTACACAGAACCTGTTCTGACCATGGCTGACACTTGCAACCAGTTGAAGGCATTGCAGAGGTGCTATTTGTGGTCAAATACAATTCATTTATGTACAAGCGTGTATTTCCTGTGGTCTTTACATTTCTTTTGTTCAGCACCAATAGGTTTTCACAAGGTGAATGTTGAATGGTCATGCATTATTGTCTTAAGATGTGAATCCATCACTGAAATGTTGTCTGCATTCCTGTATAATGGGATGTAGGATTGTGTCCTGATACAGAAAAAAACCTTAAATTACCATTTAATAGTGATGAGAGGTGTCCAGCATCCAAACATGGTAGCAATTGAAAACATGACTGACCTAAATCCCGTTCGAAACTGTGGGACTTCTTTGCCTAAAGTATGCATTGCTATTTAACCACCCATACATTCTTTTATGACAGTTGTCAGGTATCAGACAAATTCTTCACTTGACAATGAAAAAAACTCAATGCCATTGATCCATGTTCTATCCCAGTAGTTTCCTTGGCCACCTTCTTCTCGCACCACAGCACTGCTGAGTTTGTACTGCTATTTTTAATGGACACGCAGAGGTCAAATTGATGATGTGGAGACGGTTGCATACTGTCTGAGTCAACAAAGCCTTCTGAGTCACCTCCAAAAAGTATTGCAAAGTTTTCTCCTGTTCTCCTTAAAGTTTGCAAGAGCTATAATTTCTTGGTAGCTTTCTTCAGCTGGTATTATGACACCTTCACAGCTTCAGTGTTCTGTATCTCATGATAGTAGTTCAACATATAAATTTCTTGTGCAACAGCCCTTTTTACAGTAAAGTGACAATACACACGTGATTTTATTTTGAAATGAACCTTCAAGGCAACTCTAGGCACAAAGTCTTGTTCACATTTGGAGATTACATGCCTCCTACTATACTGCACCAAGAATGCAGATTTACTCTTTTTTCTCCAATATACAGGTGGTTGTGTGTATATATTTACTGTGGTTACAAAGAGTATTCAGAAAGATGTTACTGATTTTTAAAAAAGTAATTAAAAAACTTCATGCACATACAGTGAAAATCATGAGGGTGGTGCAGAACTTACATTCAACAGTTTGTTACACACATTAGTAGATAAGCAACAATGTATGTAAATTACCGTAGGTTAACGTAGTGGAACAGTGTTCTTTCTGGTGACTGATGAGTCTTTTATAAGTAAGCTTGGCTAAACCCTCATCCACACACTACGCCTGTGCACATAAATTATAATGGCAATGCACCTATATGTCTGGTCAGAAGTAGCCAATGACAAGCTCTTAACCAGATGATGTCTACTATTTGCTTCCACTATGACTAGTATTTCAAGACAGCCCTCCATTATAAAAAAGTTCCTTTTCCCACATTTGAAGGAAATTGGAAAATATAAACTTTAATGGTCAGAATTTACACACTTATTAAAATATTCCTGGCTATTATGCCATGGTTGGATGAATTTCTTTTTGATACCCAACAATTCGATTTGATAAGAGTCAGTTACTGGCAGCTACAAGTGGGTAATATGGAAGGCCATAGAGATTATTAAACACACAAGTAATTTTAATCAGTAGGAGAAGGGTGTGACAACTAAATGTTTTCTGGATACTGGTGTTGAAGAATGTGTCAGTCTTCCACCATGGTGGACAACAGCAATTGACAACAGCCAATTGTGCTCAAATGTGATGTCGTGCCTCTGTGCAAGAGCATGCAGAAACAGAATTTTACTTCAGATAGTGAAATGTGAGATGTCATTCTGGGAATGAGATGTCACACTTCCTTGCTCTTGATCGGCTGATAAAAGATATTGAGTTAAGGTGGTTAATAAGTAGGAAGCACACCACTTTTGGGAGGTGTTTTTTTGTAGTCTGTGCAGATGAGAGTTGTACCAATCCTGTGCTATCAGCGAGGGGGGAGGGCTGTGAGAGGGCACCTCCTGGGTGGTGTTGCCTACTCTGTGGTGCCACAGGTGAAGGGAGAGAATACGATATCCATGATGTCAAAGAAGTGCTTGCCAGTGAACAAATGATGCTGAAGTATATTTGTACAAATTATTATTGTTGATCTAAATGATTAATGGAAAATCTCATATAAAGATGTGAAACAAATACTAACAAAGAGATAGAGGGGCTGGCCAGTACTTACCTCAGCTCAGTACAGCCGATAGATACACAAAAAACAGAACCGAAAATTTACGTTTTGTAACGTGCGCGTGGGGCACACAATACTCATTAAAGCCTGTACTATGGTAAGTGAGTGGGGTTTACCTTACGAGACAGGATTTTTGTATAGATATTGACCGCGTGTACCTGAATGGAGGCAAATCAGACTTACACCCACTCGGTAATAACAATGATACGTCAAATAAGTCCGAAATACAACTACACGTCAGGACGGACAAAAAGCAACACAGAAGATACTACCAATTTGTTAATAATACGGTCGCCAGCCTAATTAGGCATTAACTGAGTTTCTTCCCTGTACAAGTTGATGTACATTCATGCAAAACAACACATAGTAACACTGCTTAATATAGTAAATTTTATGACCAGAAAAACTATTGAACTGATAGTTTCACTTTCTGTACTGATATGGAAAAACCATGAATACATAACACTACACTATAATGTATACTACCAAACTCCGTACTGTCTATTGATCTGATTAAAATCGGGCATAGGTTACCCTAGAAATAGCACTTTGGGGCCACACACAAAATGTCATTCTTTTGATAAAGATAAAACACTGATAACTTTTGACATATATATTGACTTTAACTTTTGCTGGTCAAATCAATTTAGAGCACTTCAGAATTCAAATGAATAAAAAAGGGGGGTGGGGGGGACCTTGAAACTGTTGTGATCACTGTATTACAAAAATTAATTACTGACACCGTTATGCGCTCAAGATTTCCAATATATGAGTTACTACTCTCTTTATCTTATTTCCTACTCATTTAAATACACTTATATCTGTCTTGAAATAATTAAACTTCATTACTAAATCAATATTAAAGTTATCTTCCAACTTTATCAGACCTTCGTTATTCATTTACTGGTTCATTAACAAAACAGTTCTTTAAACACCATTCTAACATAGTTAGGTCTGCAAGTAATTATTATTAACACAAAATTTGATTTTTCATCTCGGGACACTCGGATTGCACAACATTTGGAAAGGACCCTATCTAGGTTATTTGTGAGGATAATTAAATGATAGGAAAGTTCTGGTAAAATTTAAGTTGTTATTGAATAGTATGGAACAAAAGTAACACTGGTCCATACGAATACAGTACTAAAAGTTTCAACCTGTTTGTATCGATGCGGCGGTTGGCAGGCGGCGAAATGGCGAGGCACAAAGCACACATACAACCACAGCTATGGCTCTTGACGTATCGGCACTTTATTTCTTCATAGCGTCGCAATACTTTTCCATTTAGTGCCTATGGTATTTTGCCATGCTGTATGGGCGTTGGAACGGCATACTCGAGGCTCAATGAAACTACGTCTTCCAGGAGAGCCTCCTCGATCCAGAACGTGTTGCTCAGACGAATGCCAAACTCCAACTACTACTACTGAGCCCGTTGTGCCGCGCAGTGCCCGTGTGCATTTTCCCGTGCTCGCCTGCCATCCACCTTTTACCGCTCACTTACAGACAGGGTATTCACCCGAGGTTTTGCATTCTACATATCCTAATACATTGCGTACGTATGGACTAAATGCACAGTTACAATTTTAAACATGTTACAACAGCTTTAACATTTGTTACATTTCAATTCTATTACAATATTGCTTGACATTTGACATAAACATTAATTTTCACATTGAAACTCGTTTACAGTTTTCTTAACACAATGGCATGAAACAAGAAAACAAATGAAATCAGAACATCAATTACTCAAGTTTAACGAAAAATCAGATGGAAAAAAAAAAATTATTTATATGTACAATAGTACAACGTTGTTGTTGTTATACATGTCCCTGTTTCCAGTAAATTTCACTAAGTGCAAATTTGATGGGAACACTAAACTTTATATTTATACAGTGGTTCTGAATCTTTGTGTGAATGTGCCATCATAAAAGTTTATACCACAAAACTTCCTTTCACTCACTTCATATAGGTCTATACTTTTTAATATATCGAGAACATTTACCTATCATTTACTTAAGTGCCTTTTGCACAGTCCAACCTCCTATCACAACATAATTTAAATAGCAAATTACTTATTATTAAATTTCTCAGAAAAATAAATTCAAAAGCTGAAACACAAACACTTAACTACAAAGCATATACAAATACCTATATACACTATAAGACAATTTGTTGCTGCTTGCATTGAATGGCAGTCCATTTCCTTATTTACTAATAAACACACAATAATATTTAGAAAAATCGCTACATATATTTACTGCCTATTATTCAGATTTGGGCAGTCCATTTCGCATCATTTTATCACATCTCCTGTACCACACTTACAATTCTTCTTTGACTATTTATCTGCCCTCTTTGGTTTTTGGCAGTCCCATCTTTTATTTGGCTTGCAGCATTTACTCTTTCTTTTCAGCTCTTTTCTCCATACACCTCTACATTTATAGTACATTTGGTAATCTGAAACTCACATAAGTACATTAGCACACTGACATTGGTATACATACATTTACAAAGGTTTGTTACATTTGGAATAAAATAGTTTCAGCATTAGATCCAGCACATTTACTGCAGATTGCTTTCTGATTGTACTTAGGTTACTCACTCCTAGGAACATACAGTTTCAGGTCCACAACGTTTCTTACACCTAAAGGTCTTTTGGATTTTGGGTAGATCAGGTAGTAAGCATTATCGTGTGGAATGTTCTGTATTATATATGGTCCATTATAAATGTATTTAAATTTGGAAATTTCATGGTTCAGTTCACTAGATTTTTCGTGGGTTTTTAAAAGAACATAATCCCCAATTTTGAATTTTGAAACTTTCAGATTTTTATCATGTCTTTTAGATCTAGATTCAGCTTTTTGCTTTGCCCTTTTTCTGACTAATTCTTTCTTTTGACTCAACCCCAAGCTTATACAAGGTGGAAACTCTAGTTTTTCCTCAATTAAACTTTTACTTCTGCTGTCTAACAAAATTTCTTCCGGTCGGAACCCAGTATTTTCATGATGTACTGTGTTCATGACGTTCTCAAAGTCCAATATAAATCTGCCCCAGGCTCTAAATCATGCCCCTTCCTGTTTTTTCCGCAATGCACCTTGGTCGACTGTGACATCATCCCAAGATAAGTTCCTGTCCTGTGAACCATTTATATCTGGTGGCTTTCTAGGTTTCTGGAGTTCAAAGTCTTTACTTACTTGAACTCTTTGCAAAATAAACACTGAGTCGTCAGGTGATTCTTTCTTTCTTTGTTCAGTCTCAACATCTGGGTTTTGTTTTGAAACTTCGTCATCAGTAGGTACAATATCGCAATTAGCTGTATTCCCATTATTTTCACTAGTACCGAAATACTCGTCATCTGAACTATCGTCAGAATCCGACCATTCTGGATCGCTTTCAGTTTCTAACATAAAAGCTTTTCTGAGACAGGCACTAAGTTCTTCCTCTGCATCTTCGTCAGATTTTGATTTTAACTCAATATCCTCTTTTGGCAAAACGACCTCATTATCAGCTTTATTCACATCCACTGCTACTTCATATTTAGTGTAATCCTCGTGGACTTCAGTTACTCTTACCCCTTTCCCACGGTGCCTTTTGGTAACAGCTTGTACTGTTGGCGGATCATTAACAGAAGTTACTTCCTCATCAATGCTTAGGATTTCATCCTCCAATTCCTTCCTATCTTTAACCTTCGTCCTATCGGCAGCATGCGTACTTTGCACGGCGCTATTTACTCTCTCCTCTTCAAATTCGGGCCACGTCACCTTATCGACATCCCTACTATTTCCTTTTTCACTAATTAACCTCCTTGCCTCATATTCCTCCTTAAAATCCTCCCACTCACATTGCTTGAGGCCCTTGTACAGATCATCGATCCGCACACGCCAATCAGTTACTTCTGCTAATTCATTCTCGCCATTTACTTCATTGCTAACACTGCTAACCGCACCTCTGTGTATCCACTGTTCCATCTACTATTTCCTTCGCCACGGAATTACCACTCGTAATGTATTCACCAGTTCTTACGGCAATGTTCGTACCTAATGCTGCCGCATTGCTAGCGGCTTCTCTCTGAACATCTGTTCTGCTAGGCTGGGCCGTTGCCCTCTGATGCTCCACTCGCCTGTTAACGTGTATCGCTCTGCGCGGCGAAGATGAGTCATCTGCGCTCGCACCTGACACTTGTTCCGCAACAACACGTTGTGTCGTTCCACGCCTGTCTCTAAGCTGTCTCATAACTTTACTGTCAGTCCGGTAATGTTTCTTAAATCGGGGCCGGTATGTTCTGTCCGCTTCCGTTTGGCCCGCAACGTTCGCGGAAATCAGTTTCCCGCGTCGTTATTATTT
This sequence comes from Schistocerca americana, assembly GCF_021461395.2. Lineage (NCBI taxonomy): Eukaryota > Metazoa > Arthropoda > Insecta > Orthoptera > Acrididae > Schistocerca > Schistocerca americana. The sequence continues at coordinate 287,995,233 of NC_060120.1, read as the reverse complement.
TGTGCGGTGTACCCTCTACCGTGACCTAGATAACTCCCTCTTCCTCTTCCTCTACCTCTCTGTATCACGTTGACGTGAAACCCATCGCCGTCATTTCTCTCGTCATTATTGCGGTTATTCTTGTTACTAAAATTGTGATAATTGGCACGACTTTCGCGCCAGTGGTCTTCGTCTTCGACCCTTTCGAGAAACGCTTGGAAGCTACGATGATTGCTTCCCACGTATCTCTTCGAATCTTCTGGAAGCTTTTTATATAGCTCCCATACGATTTCTGAATCGGATCTTCTCCCTCTTAAATGTGTCAACTTTTGGTACCAATATTCGCAGAAATCTTTCAAAGAATTTCTGCCCCTGTTATCATGAAGTTTGGCCATGATAAACTCGCGCCACAAATGATCCTGTTTTTGTTCGGACCAATATTCTTCTGTAAACTTTTGTTTAAACTCTTCGAACGTCATTAGTTCAGTATTCAAGTTAATTCCCCAGCGCTTAGCATCACCTGCTAAGGCGCTAATTACTACGTTTATTTTCTCCTGACCAGACAAGTGTTCAGGAAACATCCTCTCACAATTTTAATGAAATCCAACGGATGCCATCCGTTATGTTTCTTGGCGGGATCGAAGCGCTCCTCACCTTCCAACAGCTTCGTAAGTGGTGTGCCATTACAAACAACACCAGGCCTATCTTTGATTTTACTCTCGAGATCGAAAATTTTGCCTTGAATTTTCGATGTATTTTGTTCACACTTTTGTACACATCCGGTAACTTTTTCGCCTAAATCTCTTTCAGTGTCTGAAACTGCCTTTTTCAACTGTGAGATTCCGTGTTGGCATTCGTTTACGATCTCAGTTTTAAGACCGAAAACCTTTTCGTCTACTTTTGTTTCAACTAGAGGCTCTACTTTCTCTTGGATGTTGAGAATCTCAACATCAAACCTACTGTTAATGTTATCAATTTCCCCCTGCATAGTATTCATATTTTTATTAATTGCGTCAATTTCACACTTCATAGTATTTACTACAGAGCTTAAATTACCCACTTTTTGTTCTACCTGTTCTATTTGTTTACTAATTTTAATTCCCTGTTCTTCGACCTGTGCCTTAAGCTGATCATTCTGTGTTTTGAGCTGACTACTTTGTGTTTTAAGCTGCTGATCAACGTGTTTTTTAAGCTGATCATTCTATGTTTTGAGCTGCTTGTCAATGTGTGTTTTAAGCTGATCATTCTGTCCTGCAATTTGTTTGGTTAATTGTTCGAATAAATCGTTCATGCTTAAAATTTTTACGCTGTTTTGTTCTACTAAATCGGTGTGTTCCAATCCTACATCAAAATTTTCTTTCGATTCTTTCTTTATCTGTGGTGAATCAAACATCTCAGTGGATTCGTTCACATACCCACTATCATCTACAAAGTCATCCTCTACTTCCTGTTTTATTCCTTGCTGTGTTCTAGGCAATCTCGACATTTCAATCTGTTCGTTAACATGTTCGTGATATTGTATGTACGCCAATTGTCTACCGCTAACGCCATCTGTTATCTGGCCGCGTAAACTCCTGTCATTGCCAGCCGCATTTTTCATTACGCTCGGCACATCTACTGTGTCTACGTTCTTGTCCATACCGAACACAAGTTACGCCTCACTACCGTACTTGACGTTCACTGCTATTTACTTTACTGAATATTATTACAATTCGTGCCACTGAACATCCACTGTTCGGTATTCACATTAATTTGTGACCGACAACACTGGATGTCCTGTCACCGGGAGCCACTTGTAACGTGCGCGTGGGGCACACAATACTCATTAAAGCCTGTACTATGGTAAGTGAGTGAGGTTTACCTTACGAGACAGGATTTTTGTATAGATATTGACCGCATCTTCTTGAATGTAGGCAAATCAGACTTACACCCACTCGGTAATAACAATGATACGTCAAATAAGTCCGAAATACAACTACACGTCAGGACGGACAAAAAGTAACACAGAAGATACTACCAATTTGTTAATAATACGGTCGCCAGCCTAATTAGGCATTAACTGAGTTTCTTCCCTGTACAAGTTGATGTACATTCATGCAAAACAACACGTAGTAACACTGCATAATATAGTAAATTTTATGACCAGAAAATCTATTGAACTGATAGTTTCACTTTCTGTACTGATATGGAAAAACCATGAATACATAACACTACACTATAATGTATACCACCAAACTCCGTACTGTCTATTGATCTGATTAAAATTGGGCTTAGGTTACCCTAGAAATAGCACTTTGGGGCCACACACAAAATGTCATTTTGTTGATAAAGATAAAACACTGATAACTTTTGACATATATATTGACTTCAACTTTTTCTGGTCAAATCAATTTAGAGCACTTCAGAATTCAAATGAATAAAAAAGGGGGGTGGGGGGGACCTTGAAACTGTTGTGATCACTGTATTACAAAAATTGATTACTGACACCGTTATGCGCTCAAGATTTCCAATATATGAGTTACTACTCTCTTTATCTTATTTCCTTCTCATTTAAATACATTTATATCTGTCTCGAAATAATTAAACTTCATTACTAAATCAATATTAAAGTTATCTTCCAACTTTATCAGACCTTCGTTATTCATTTACTGGTTCATTAACAAAACAGTTCTTTAAACACCATTCTAACATAGTTAGGTCTGCAAGTAATTATTATTAACACAAAATTTGATTTTTCATCTCGGGACACTCGGATTGCACAACATTTGGTAAGGACCCTATCTAGGTTATTTGTGAGGATAATTAAATGATAGGAAAGTTCTGGTAAAATTTAAGTTGTTATTGAACAGTATGGAACAAAAGTAACACTGGTCCATACGAATACAGTACTAAAAGTTTCAACCTGTTTGTATCGATGCGACGGTTGGCGGGCGGCGAGATGGCGAGGCACAAAGCACACATACAACCACAGCTATGGCTCTTGACGTATCGGCACTTTATTTCTTCATAGCGTCGCAATACTTTTCCATTTAGTGCCTACATGGTATTTTGCCATGCTGTATGGGCGTTGGAACGGCATACTCGAGGCTCAATGAAACTACGTCTTCCAGGAGAGCCTCCTCGATCCAGAACGTGTTGCTCAGACGAATGCCAAACTCCAACTACTACTACTGAGCCCATTGTGCTGTGCAGTGCCCGTGTGCATTTTCCCATGCTCGCCTGCCATCCACCTTTTACCGCTCACTTACAGACAGGGTATTCACCCGAGGTTTTGCATTCTACATATCTTAATACATTGCCTACGTATGGACCAGACGCACAGTTACAATTTTAAACATGTTACAACAGCTTCAACATTTGTTACATTTCAATTCTATTACAATATTGCTTGACATTTGACATAAACATTAATTTTCACATTGAAACTCGTTTACAGTTTTCTTAACACAATGGCATGAAACAAGAAAACAAATGAAATCAGAACATCAATTACTCAAGTTTAACGAAAAATCAGATGGAAAAAAAAATATTATTTATATGTACAATAGTACAACGTCGTCGTTGTTACAGTTTCTAGCTTTTGGAACAAATGTTCCTTCATCAGGGAGGAGAGAGGAGTAAGAAAGGGAAGAAGGGAAAGTGGATTCAGTTACTCACAGCCCAGGTTATGAAGCAACAGGGAAAGGAAAACAGGGAGGGTAGCAAGGATGGAGGCATGGTTGTCAGAGGGAAGCCAAAGATATTCTACTGTAAGTACTGTGCCAGCTTCAAACCAAAGAGGACGCATACAGAAGTAAAGAGGTATATAGTATAAAGATAAACACATCTATGTAGAATGAAAAGATGCGTGAATGGCTAAAGAGGAAAGGGAAAGAGGAGAGGACTGAAGAGTAAATGGGAGTGAGGTTGTTTAACGTAGGTTCAGTCCAGGGGGATGGCGGGATGAAAGGATGTGTTGGAGTGCAAGTTCCCATCTCCGCAGTTCAGAGGGACTGGTGTTGGGTGGGAGCAGCCAAATGGCACATACAGTGTAGCAGGTTCCTAGGTCCCTAGAATTATGCTGGAAGGCATGCTCCGCTACTGGGTATTGAACATCTCCTAGGCGGACAGTTTGTCTGTGTCCGTTCATGCGCTCAGCCAGTTTAGTTGTTGTCATACCGATGTAAAAGGCTCTGCAGTGCAGGCATGTCAGCTGATAAATGACATGTGTAGTTTCACACGTGGCCCTGCCTTGAATTGTGTACGTTTTACCAGTAGCGGGGCTGGAGTAGGTGGTTGTGGGGGGATGCATGGGGCAGGTTTTGCAGCGGGGTCGGTTACAGGGGTAGGAACCGCTGGGTAGAGAAGGTAGTCTGGGAATATTGTAGGGTTTGACAAGGATGTTACGGAGGTTAGGGGGGCGACAAAAGGCAACTCTGGGTGGTGTGGGGAGAATTTTGTCAAGGGATGATCTCATTTCAGGGGTTGACTTGAGAAAGCCATATCCCTGGTGGAGTAATTTGTTGATGTATTCGAGGCCAGGATAATATTGGGTGACAAGGGGGATGCTTCTGTGTGGTCTGGGGGTAGGAACATTGCTGTTGGACTGGGAGGAACGTATTGCTCGGGAGATCTGTTTGTGGACAAGGTCTGCAGGATAGTTGCAGTAGAGGAAAGCACTGGTCAGGTTATTGGTGTAATTGTTGAGGGATTCGTCACTGGAGCAGATACGTTTGCCACGAATACCTAGGCTGTAGGGAAGGGAGCGTTTGATGTGGAACGGATGGTAGCTATCAAAGTGAAGGTACTGTTGTTTGTTTGTGGGTTTGATATGGACAGAGGTGTGGATGTGAGCTTCAACAAGATGAAGGTCAACATCCAGGAAGGTGGCTTGTGTTTTGGAGAAGGACCAGGTGAAATTCAGATTCGAAAAGGAGTTGAGGTTATGGAGGAAATTAAAGAGTGTTTCTTCACCATGAGTCCAGACCACAAAGATGTCATCTATAAACTTTTACCAGGCCAGGGGAAGCAGCTGTTGGGTCTTCAGGAAAGGTTGGCATAGGACGGAGCCATCCTGGTTCCCATGGCCGTTCCCCTGATTTGTTTGTAGGTCTGGCCTTCAAAAGTGAAGTAATTATGGGTGAGGATGAAGTTGGTAAGTGTGATAAGGAATGAGGTTTTTGGAAGATCTTCTGGTGGGTGTTGAGAGAGGTAGTGCTCAAGGGCAGAGAGACCACGGGTATGTGGGATGTTTGTGTAAAGGGATGTAGCATCTATGGTGACAAGAAAGGTTTCAGGTGGGAGAGGAGTGGGAATGGATTTGAGGCGTTCTAGGAAATGGTTTGTGTCTTTGATGTAGGATGGGAGTCTGCGGGTGATAGATTGGTTGGTTGCGATTTAGTCACTGAAAATCAGCACTCATTGCATAACTCCCACTGTTGCCATAATGTTAAAAACCTTGTTTACTATTTCTTCAGTTGCTAAATTATGAACTTTTCAGGTTGCAGGTGTTGTGGGAAGAGCTGATTTACTATGTGCTGTCTTCTTCCTTCTATCATTTCTGATGTACTGCAGAGCAATTCACTATAAGAGTGAGACTGAAAAGCTCTGGGCCCTCTTTGTCAGTATGGTTCTTTGCTGTATATCGATGCTCTGTAAGGAACAAGGCATCACAGTGCTTGTAAGTATGCAGTACATCGGAGAATATTTTTTGGAACTGGTGTAGTAAAAAAAAAATCCCACATGCTCTCTCTGTTTCTGTATAGTGTATTGTACAAATCTATTTATGTAACAGTAATAATCGTACAAGGAGAGGTCCACAATGGTGGGATCAATTTTTTTGAAATCATCTATATGGTGATGTAGTTTAAGACCCAGGGATCAAACCATGCCACCATTTACCCTGGTGGGCCCTCCTTTGCAAATAATTGGCATAAGAAATTTCTGAATTTTGATTGATGTTATGCAGCTGCGAATAAGTGATATGTGGCAGATCGGTAGCACAGTGTAATGGTTAAAGTTCTTGCCTCCTGGGCAGAAGGCTGTCATTTTGAAACTTGTGGGGTGCTGTCTGGATTTTTATCTCTAAATCTTTGTTGAAAGGACTTTGGCCATTATTTTTATTCAATTAATTGGGTTAAATGTATTTTTTTATTTGTGTTTCTTTGCCACATCATGTCAATTAACTTTTTCAATTGCTTTTATTTTTGTTCCGAAAATTTTTGTCCACTTGGAATCTTTGTTCATGTGATTATAATTATTTTTATTTATTAACTTCGATTAGATATCTAGCATTTTATCATCGTATATTTTGCCCATGCTATTGCATTCATTTTTTCTAGTCCTCATTTTGCTTGAATTTCGTTTCATTTATAAATCTTTCTTTCATTAAATATTCATCTGTGTCACTTTGCCCATAGTGAAATAAGATCTAATGTTTGTGTGATGATTACCATGCAAAAAAATGTACATATCTCAAGGAAAAATACATTCTTGATGCCACCGCACAGTCATTATAAAGAGAATATTGCGTGTTTTGTTTTTAACGTATGCATTGGCATTTCCATATGTTTAAATATTATTTATAAAAACAAAGACGAGGTGACTTACCGAACGAAAGCACTGGCAGGTCGATAGACACACAAACATACACACAAAATTCAAGCTTTCGCAACAAACTGTTGCCTCATCAGGAAAGAGGGAAGGAGAGGGAAAGACGAAAGGAAGTGGGTTTTAAGGGTGAGGGTAAGGAGTCATTCCAATCCCGGGAGTGGAAAGACTTACCTTAGGGGGAAAAAAGGACAGGTATACACTCGCACACACACACATATCCATCCACACATACAGACACAAGCAGACATATTTAAAAATATGTCTGCTTGTGTCTGTATGTGTGGATGGATATGTGTGTGTGTGCGAGTGTATACCTGTCCTTTTTTCCCCCTAAGGTAAGTCTTTCCACTCCCGGGATTGGAATGACTCCTTACCCTCACCCTTAAAACCCACTTCCTTTCGTCTTTCCCTCTCCTTCCCTCTTTCCTGATGAGGCAACAGTTTGTTGCGAAAGCTTGAATTTTGTGTGTATGTTTGTGTGTCTATCGACCTGCCAGCGCTTTCGTTCGGTAAGTCACCTCATCTTTGTTTTTATATATAATTTTTCCCACGTGGAATGTTTCCCTCTATTATATTGATATGTTTAAATATTATGATAGATAAATAAGAAAGAATTAAATTCACATGAGCAAAGATTCCAAGTGGAAAAAGAATGATAGGAAGAAAAAATTAGAGCAATTGAAAAAGGTAATACAGTGGTTAAAATGATGTGAAAAAGGAACCGAAATAAAAAAAAAATACATTTTACTCAAATAATTGACTAAAAGTAATGAGAAAATGCATTCCAATGAAGATTTAAAAATAAAAAATTAAATAGCTCCCCATGAGTTTTGAGTCAAAAACCTATTATGCGGAAAGCCAGAGCATTAATTGTTATGCTGAGCAACCAATCTGATACATATCCTTTTTTCACAAAAGTACAAAATCACACTACATTCCTAAATTTTTGTGTTGATAACTTGCAAAGGAGGGCCCACCAGGATGAAGGGCTGCAGGATGTCATACCTGGGACTTTAACCTACATCACCATATGCCTTTGGTTTTTCTCTCAAATAGCTGCACAGTTGATGCTTTCCCTTACTCTAGTTGAAACTTCAGTATTCATGTTTAATTATTCAATTTCTACTCAACCAAACACAATGTTGAGTCTGAAAGAAAACTGAGTGCGTTAATGAAACATGGAACTCTGGAATTTCAGGATGAAAATCACACATAAAATAATAAAGTTTCTGATGATTTCCCAGGAAGAATTTATCAGTAAAATTCATCAACAAAGCCTGAATTTGTAGCAATATTGGTATACATAAAATGAATTTGTTCATATTGTTAATATTTGGAGCCAGGTACATAAGAATAAACGTTACCTCTTGCAACATCTTGTAGCAGAGCATTTGAGGGAAGAAACAAAAACCATAGTATAAATGAAGGGCTGATCAGAAAATTGATAGCAAATCGAGTTAATGACCTCATCAAATACCAAAAAAATTCTCATAAACAAATTGGATAATAACAAAGAGGCAATAACAAAACTATAAAGATGAATACTGTGTACTCCCAAATGTTGATCTGAGCTGCTGGAACTGGCAGTCATGTGCTTGTTAAGTGTGCTTGTGAGTGTGTATGAATGGTGTGTGTTTCTCTGTTGCTAATGAAGGCTTTGGTCGAAAGCTTTGTGTAAGTGCCTTTTAATTGTGCCTGTCTGCATCTTAGCATGTCTTCTATATGGTAAATAGCAATCTATCTTTTCCTACATTATAAAAAGATAGCAGTTCTTTTCGGGATAAATGAAATGAAATGTTCATATGGCGTTATTGGCTAGGAAACCCCATCTGGGGCTGTTCAACCGCCGGTGCAAGTCTTTTCATCTGATGTCACTTTGGTGACTTGCACCTAAATGATGATGATGATGACAACACAACAGTCAATCCTCGAGTGCATAAAATCTCCAACCTGGCAAGGAATCGAACCGCAGCCCCCTGCGTGGCAGTCAGCTGTGCTGACCACTCAGCTATGAAAGATGATTTGTCAAATCTAAAGTTTTTTTAAAGAAGCTGTAGTGTTGATATACTAGCTATTTTGTAATTCTTGTGAATATCATTGCAACAAAGCTATTTTGGCTCACTATGATGGCCCTTTTTGAAGCCTTTAAACAAAGCTGCCTCTTATGCTCTCATTTGTCTGAAAGCCGATTATAGCCCCTTTTTGTAGCTCGGACAAATCATTTCCTGTCTGTACCTATCTACCATCTACATCTATACTGTGCAATCCACAGTGAGCTGTATATGTACAAACAACTTTCCGGTCACCATATAGACACTGGTGGAAAAAAAAATCATAACACCAAAAAAATAATTAATGTAGAGTAATTAAATTTTTGGAATAGAATTGTCTTGGTAACATATTTAAGTGACTAACATTGCAAGATCACAGGTTAATGTAAGTGCAAGACAAACCATTTTAAATGTGAAATGCTGGCACATTAATAACTGCTGTAACCTCAAGAATGTTGAATGCATGCATGCAAATGTGCATGCAATGTGTTGTACAGGTACTGGATGTGGGATGGAGTTCTATGACTGTTGCACTTGGTTGGTCAATACTGGGACTGTTAGTGCTGTTTGTGGATGATGCTGGAGTTGTCGTCCAATGATATCCCATATGTGCTCAATCGGAGACAGATCTAGTAATTGAGCAGGCCAAGGCAACATGTTGACACTCTGAAGAGTGTGTTCGGTTACAACAGTAGTGTGTGCCTAAGTGTTATCCTATTGGAAAACACTTCTTGGAATGCTGTTCACAATAGGTCGAATCACCAGATCGACATAAAAATTTGCAGTGATGCTGTGTGAGATAACCACGAGAGTGCTCCTACTGTCACACGAAATCACACCCCAGACCATAACTCCAGGTGTAGGTACAGAGTGTCCAGTAAGCAGACAGGGTAGTTGCAGGCCCTCAACTGGTCTTCTTGTAACCAAGACACAGCCATCACTGGTACTGAGGCAGAACCAGGTTTCATCAGAAAAGGAGATAGACCGCCGCCCTACCCTCCAATAAGTTCTCACTTGACACCACTAAAGTCGAAAATGCATGCAACAGTGGAATGCATGCAACAGGGCATCTGGCTCCGTCTGGCTCAGAGCTGAAACAGTTCATTATGTCACTGCAGTGTCAGCTGCTACTGAAATTGCTGCTGCAGATGCAGTGCAATGAACCAGAGCCATACACTGAATGCAGTTCTCTTCCCTCTCAGTAGTGCCACGTGGCTGTCAAGAGCTTGGCACTCTTGCAACTATACATTTTCATGACCACTGCTGCCAGTGCTCATGTACAGTGGCTACATTCCTGCCAGATCTCTCTGCAGTATCACAGAAGGAACATCCAGCTTCTCATACCCCAATTACACAACCTCGGTGAAACTCTGGCATCTTTATGTCACCTTAAAGGCATTTTTTACTAATATCAACATACCATGTCCCATCTCAAAGGAAGTAACACTCACAACCATTACAGTATGTGTTTAAAGCAAACCTGACTGGCATCCTCATAGTGGCACTGCTAGCACCACTCTTATGTGACTGGCAAGAAATTAGTATAAGACATCATATGTCCGATGTAGAAATAACGCATGCAACTTTTGTTTATGTTTCAAAATTCCTTGTTGGTGCTGCGTTTTTCTTTCTGTCAGTGTATTTTGCCATGGAACGCGATATGTTACACATCAATAGTTACGTGCTGCAGAAAATTTGGGCCACGTCACAAGAATGTGACCTTATAGTGTAAATAAAGCAACTGGAGCTCTTTCAGTGAAGCCATTTGCTTGTTTATCTTCTCTCTAACCTACTGGAATCTGTTCTCCCTAGTAATGCAGATGGACCATGGGATGATGGTAAGAGTCTACCATGAGGTTTTAGTTTTCTGGTGTGTCTTGAATTTCTCTCCAAAACATTAAAAAGAGGAGGGTTAGTATATGTGAAAGTGATTGGGTAATCTTTTTGTGTGTATTTGCCAGTCACTTTATGTGAATATTTTAGATTTTTAATGCAATATCTTCTTGTGTCAGTGTTAACAGCTAAATTGATTGCTTCATTATTTAGGGAGTGCTTTTCTAACACTTATATTATTGTTTGGATGCTAATGATTGTGGAATTATGTGCTTTCCATCCATTTGCCTTGTTTTTGTGAGAAGGAGCAGTGTGTGTCAAGTTGTTGCATCACATGCAGATCAACTAGAGCTATAAGTATGTGTACACAGATTTTTACAAATAAAACTGATATTATCATTTGTTCTCTTCACTGAATTATTATTTTTATACCAATTTCAGCTGTAAATAAACACTAACAATAACTATATTTTCACTCACATTTCTCTCCAAGATTAGAAAGTAGCATAAGACTGATCCTACATGTGCGGGTTATCTGACACTATAGGGTGCAGTCAGGATGAGTAAGGGACGGTGGATGTGATGAATCTTAGGGTGGCTCTCAAAGAAGCAGGTTGTTTTCAGGTAAATAACTGTCATTTGGCCATCTTTTTCTCATAATTTCCACAACCAGTTCAACTGTCACTCAGTCTCTGGTGACTGTTTGGACTGGTCCCCTTGCAAATGGTGACATGTGAATATAAAGGTTACAGGAAAGGCTTTGAGCTCAATGGAAAATCTTTCATCTACCTCATCAGTTCATGAATGTACCCATTTCCAAAGACACAAATCACATTGACAGAAATTACATAAACTGCAGTAAAAACTGATAAGAGCTAGACTTATTTATTTATTTATTTTTTTTTTTTTTTTCCCCCCCCACTGCTGAACAAATCAGAAAGGCAGCTCTGTGATACTTGTCACATTCATCGAATCACACATGTTGCTATTTACAAAGAATAAATGTAATTATGGAAGTGGAAATCAGCCTTGAAACAACACAAAAAAAGATTTTGTAATACCAAAAAACATGCCACATGTTTCCTTTGCCTCTGTAAAGCAAGGTAGGGCAATGACCATGGGATTCCTTTGCAGCTAACCTGAGAAATCTTCATCAAACAGGAAGGGAGCAAGTAGTATCCAAAACTAGAATGTGGATAATATCGGCTAAGAATGTAGTGATAGCAAAACTTCATTGACTCTCTTCCTCTAATAAAATATTTAATTACAGTTCACATTACAAAAAAATTATAATAGTTGTAGTAAATATTTACAAAACCATGTACAAAATATTTCTATATTGTGCATCATATCAACATAAGCCATGCCTTTGTGTACTATTATGTGTTTTATTTCAATATTTGTTACATATCATACTCAGGATCACTGGTTTTGCAGGGTCTGTGCAGCTTGTACGATGTAATAGAAACAGCTAAAATTCTTCCTGTGGATGTCATATCAAGCTTGGCATGTAAAATCAGTGCTTTTCAGAAAAGTCAAGAGGTACAAGTGGAGACAATTGGTTTAGATGAAAGAAAAAGCAGCTCTAATGGAAGAAGCAAGCATTTGTTAAAGAGACATGCTATACTGTTTCTCACAGGAATTTTGTTGTTACTGCTCCGCTGGAAAGTAATGGGCTCCACTCTTCCAACATTTCAGAAGTCAGATAATCCGGCCTCATTTGCCGAAAGTTTTACAGCCAGGGTAAGGATGTTAAAACTTTGATTGTGAATGTTAATTTGTGGAAAAGTTAAGATGAAATGAAGATAATTTTCAAATCGTTACTTGCATTGTGTATTGTGAAGTAAATATTCTGTAACTCTTTGTTAAAGTTTGCATTTTTACCAAATCATTTGGATACAAGGAGAGAAATGCCATTTTTAAGATTCAGTGAATATTAATGATTATGAGATCATGTCGTGCTGAATGGTACCAATCGCTCTAAGACGGTTTCAGGGGTTACAGGGAAAACCTAGTCAAGAACTGAAAATCCTCTTGAGTAAGTGTAAATACAAATCTCAGCAGTGGAAGCAACCATTTTGCTTGACAAGAACATGTCAGAAACAAAAAACTATACAGTTTTTTTTAGAGACATCAAGAATGCAGCTACAAGGCACTAGGTAGTGCACAAATAGATAAGGAAAAATCGTTTAAGAAAATAAACTGCTTTCCAAAGGACTAATGGTATGACACTAATTAATCTCATTAAAGCCAGCTGAAGTTTATGTCCACCTTCAAGAAACTCCCCAGGAAAGCTAAAACATAGATGCTGCCAAACCTGATATTGTCCACAGTTCTTAACGCAGTTCACTTATTTCTCAAGGTTATTTTAAAGAAATCATGGTTGACAAAGTAGTAAGAAGTAAAGTTCATACCACTATTCCTGCAAAGTCAAGCTACAGGGGATACCCCAGTAAGAACATATAAGGCGAAAGAAAACATGTAATATAACAGAAGCTAAGCATCACACAGAAACCAAACATTTTTGGGAAGAAATTCTAGGGATTGAACTATGAAACTTGCAAAGATTATCCACACACAATCAGTATGGCACCAAAGATGGTGTTTAGCCAAGCCAAAATTAAAAAGAAATGAAACTGAGGAACAGTAAAAGAAAACATGATACTGTGAAGTAAATATAAATTTCCAGAAAGAGTGGACACTGTAGTCAATACAAGAAGAATTGTAATCAAATTAATAAAGAGGACTTCTGCATAATCACAATGTGTTGAAATTGAGGACAATGTTTTAAAGAATAAATTGTAATGTAATTGCATACAAAAAGAAAATCTACTGACCAGTAGGCAACAGGAGAATACATACATAAATATATTGAAATTTACAAGTTTTGGGAGCCAATGGCTTCTTCCTCTGGCAGAGGAGTAGAGTGGGAAGGAAGGCAAGACAGAGGTTACTTACAAACCATCGTAAATGAGTAATAAAAGTGTAAAGCTAAATGCATTGTATGTGGTAGAAGTGGGGGATGAGAAAAAATAGACAGGTTGGAAAGTAAAAGATATAGGAAATGAAAATAGTTCCTAAGAAGAAATGCTGGGACTGAAGAAATTAACATAAATTAAGGCCACATTGGGGGGCAAGAATCAAGGACATGTTACAATGCCAGTTCCCACCTGTGAAGTTCTGAGCACTGGTATCTGGGTATGCCATATGTTGGGAAACAGGCACTGAGATCATGACTGACATGTTGTAGAGCATGCTCTGCAATGGGATATTGTATGTTGCTAGTATACACCCTCTACCTATACCCATTCATCCTAGCTGATAACTTGGTGGTAGTCATGCCAGTGCAAAAGCCGAACAGTGTGTACACAACAGCTGGTACATGGTGTGTTGTTTCACATGTAGCCTTCCCTTTGAGACTGTATGTTTTGCCAATTACTGTTATAGGCAGTGGTAGATGGCTAGCATAGGGTAAGTCTTACAGCAGGGATGGACACAGGGGAAGGAGCTATAGAATAGGTTCTGACAAGGATACTGCAGAGATTGGAAGGGTAACGAAAAACTGTTTAAGGTGTGATGGGAAAAATGTCGAACAGAATGGATCTCATTTCTCGAGACATGGTTTTAGCAAGTATTAACATTGTCAAAGTAGGTGGTTTATACATTCAAGGCCAGGATAATACTAAGTAACAAGAGTTGTTCTCCTAAGTTGTATTTTTGGAGGGATCAGCAGTACCAGGAATGAATGTGATGGCCCAGGATATCTGCTTTTGAACTAGGCTGGTGGGTTATTATGTCCAGTGAAGGCTGGGATGAGAATGGTGGTGTGGTGCTGTAAAGAGTCTGCATCTGAACAAATATGTTTGCCTCAAATGCCAAGGCTGTATGGGAGGAAACGCTTGGCATGGAAAGGCTGGCAACTGTCAGTATGTAAGTATTGTTGTCTATTAGTAGGTTAAATGTGAACTGAAGTGTGTAGCATAGTGTGTGGCATAGGATTTGGAATAGGACCATGTGAAATTTAGGTGGGAGAATGTATTTAGAGATTCCAAGAATTTTAACAGGACAGAGTGACTGTGAGCCCACATGGCAAAGATGCCATCAATGTATCTAAATCAGACCAGGGGCTGAAGGCTTATGGGTCCTTGGTAAGCCCCCTCCAAATGACCCCTGAAAAGGTTGGTGCAACAAGGAGCCATCCTAGTTCCCATGGCTGTTCCTCTGATCTATCAATATGTCTGCCTCTCAAAGGGAAAGAAGTTGGGCACCAGTGGTGAATTAGTTTAGCAGAAGGTGGGAAAGCTTTTTGAGATGAAGTCTAGCCTGTTTTTGCAGTCTAAAGTTGGCCTGGTTGATGGATAACATCCAAGGAAAGATGAGGGACAGATAACTGCAGGATTTTGTAAAGGCAGAAAGTCTGGTGGTGTGGAAACTGACAGATGAGGTGTATAGGGACAGATTAGTTAGGTAAGTGCAAGAGAGTGCTTTATTTGAAACTGTAAAAGGGGCTTTGTCAAGTAGGGTTACATCCAGAAACAGAAACTTTCAATTTTAGGCCTTTGAGGGTAACTCATAGGGACAAGCAAGTTTCAAGAAACAAAATGTTGGGCCTTATTTTTGATTGTTCAAAAGCATGTTTTCGAAAGGACCATATGTAATATGTGATGGGATTTATCATAGCAAGAGAGGAGGGTTTGGAGTGCTAGAGAAGGTGGGAGCAGCAAAGAAGCTCTGTCTGCTGCTGAGCATTTACTCACCCACCTGATTCCAAATGTATGACACCCATCCTGCTCGCCTTAAATGACTTGATACTTACCAACAACTACTTTACCTTTGATGGGCAGACATATAAACAGATGAGGGACAACATGGCAATAGGAACCAGGATGGCTCCTTTATAAGTCAACCTTTTGGTGTGTCACTTGAGGGCCCCTGGTTTGCTTTAGATACATTGATGACAACTTTGCAATATGGACTCATAGTCAGGCAGACCTGTTGGGTTGGGGTTGTTTGGGGAAGACCAGACAGCGAGGTCATCGGTCTCATTGGATTAGGGAAGGACGGGGAAGGAAGTTGGCCGTGCCCTTTCAAAGGAACCATCCCGGCATTTGCCTGGAGTGATTTAGGGAAATCACGGAAAACCTAAATTGGGATGGCCAGACGCGGGATCGAACCGTCGTCCTCCCGAATGCGAGTCCAGTGTGCTAGCCACTGCGCCACCTCGCTCGGTGCAGACCTGTTAAAATTCTTGGAATCTCTAAATACATTTTTCCACCTAAATTTCACGTAGTCCTATTCTGAATCCCATGCCACTTTCCTTGGTGTTGACCTCGCCCTCACCAAGGGTCAGCTACTCACTTCAGTTCACATTAAACCTACTAGCAGACAACAGTACTTACATACTGACACTTACCATCCTTTCCACATGAACTGTTCCCTCCCATACAGCCTCGGCATTTGAGGCAGGTGTATTTGTTCAGATGCAGACTCCTTACAGAAACACACCACCGTTCTCACCCTAGTCTTCACTGGACATAATAACCCCACCAGCCTAGTTCAAAAGCAGATTTCCTGGGCCATCATATCCATTCCTGGTACCGCTGATCCCTCCAAAAAACAGCTTAGGCGTACACCTCTTGTCACTTAGCATTATCCTGGTCTTGAATGTGTTAACCAGCTACTTTGACAAGGTTAAGGCTTCCTAAAACCATGTCTTGAAATGAGGTCCATTCTGTCTGACATTTTGCTTACCGCAGCTGGAATAACTTTTCATCACCCTCCCAATCTCTGCAACATCCTTGCCAGAGCTATTCTATGTCCTCTATCCGTACGTCCATTCCTGCTGCAAGACTTACTCTATACACCCACCTACCATCACCTATATCCACCGTGTACTGGAAAAACATGTACTGTCAAAGGGAGAGCTGCTTGTGAAATGACACATGTTGTGTATTGGCTGTTAAGTAAACACTGTTTAGCTTTTACATTTGCATGAATACCACCACATTATCAGTTAGGATGAATGGGCATAGGTAGAGGGCGTATACTGCCATAACACAGTATCCTGTTGCAGAGCGTGCTTTACAGTATGACAGTCGTGACATCAGTGTGTGTTTCACCACATGTGGCATTTGGATTATTCCCCCAGCCACCAGTTTCTCAGAATTTTGCACACGAGAACTGGCATTACAACATTTCGTTGGTTCTTGCCACCCACCTGGCCTTAATTTACTTTAATTTCTTCAGTCCCAGTATTTCTTCTCAGCAACTGTTCCTTTCTTCACTCCATTTTAGTTTTCTATATCCTTAATTTTCTGACCTGTCCATTTTTCCTTGTCCCCCACCTCTAGCACATAAAATGCACTTAGCTTCCTGTTCTTATTAACATGTGCATGATGATGTGTCAATAATCTGTTTCTAACCCTACCCCTCTTTCATCTTTAAGCTCTTAGGGTTTTAAATGTCTCCTCAACAGTCAGTCTTTTCTTCTCATCCTGTCTGGTAAGTTTCCCCTGGCTCAGGGTTCTGAGCACCTTTTCCAAACTCTCCCCTTTTTGCCAGATGAAGGAGCCACTGTTTCCGAAAGCTTGCAGACTTTGAAATTTGTATGTGTATCTTCGCCTGTCACCACTTGCTGAGTAGATGTTTTATCCATACAATCACATTACATTTTAAAAAACTGATTTTTTTCATTGCTATAAAGAATAATTTGTGTAACTTCTCTACGACATTCAACGATGACCATTAAAGAATGATGTTAAAGGCCACTGAGCACCAAATATTCAGAGATGAGTGTAGTGGAATCAGTCTAATTAATTGTGAGAACTCTGAAAAAGTCAGAAATTAACAATTTAAACATATCTTTTGACCGGACCACACCTAGAACATTAATTACCTTAAAATTAGATCACATTAAAACTGATATATGTCAGATGAACAAGTTTCATCTACAGGCACGCATAATCACAATACCTCATTGCACTGAATAGTGGCTATATATAGGTAAAAAAAGTTGTCTTTGTTTACTTCCTTGGCAGCCCTCTTGTCAGCTGCAATCTCTTTCATGACCAAACTAAACTAACAGAGCCACGGTGCTTATAGTTGAGCAGATGTCTAATATTGAATTAAAAGTGCTATACTTGAAATGAGAATTGTTGACTAAGGTACTATATACACCAACAACAAGAGATATGGATAGTAAGAAGTTCTTGTAGAATAGAACATACAAAATGAAACAGAAACAAAGAAAAAATATGTTGTGTGATGTTATTTTAATACCTGTGCAGAATGACTGATATGAAATTAACAGATTTTCAAATGTTTTTCTAGGAAGATGATGACAACCTCCATTAAAGAGTGGAAGAAACATTATGAAAGACACAACATAAGAGAATAAGATGTGGTAAAAATGGAGATTAAGAAGAATTTTGAAAAATGAAGGGATCCATGTTAGGAATAGAAGAAGATAGGCACAAAATGTTGCTATGTAATGAAGAAGGTATGCAGTGAGAGAATGCAGGAATACTGGAGGACGACAAGGGAATGATAGAAGTGGAATGATTGAAATTTTCTGTGATTGGAGGTGTTGTGTTCTTCTCTGAACAAATGAAACAGTCAGTTAAATGAACAGTCAAATACCCAACACTTCATTGAAGCAAACAAATACTCTTATCTGTAGCGCTCCCCTACCGTGGCTATGTGAACATGTCTGGAATTAGTTATGCAGTTAAATGACTTGATGTTCAAATACACAAAAGGCAGCTGTAAACACTGATCTGAGTCAAAGTACAGGTCTACAGATAATGAATTCTGAATATTTGCTGCAGCTGTGATGGATATGTGACCATTGATGACACTCAACACATTTAAGATGGAACTAGATTTGACTCAGCAATGATACAACACCACTGTCCTCTGGAGCCAGAAGCAGTACATTAGGGTTTGACTGCACTCGAGATACACAACTTGAAGACAGAGCAGAATAGAACTGGCTAGTCTTGTTCTACATGGCAGTGTTTGAAGAGTGTGCCTTGGCAGTGGTGCCTTGTAACTATGATTGGCACCTGTATATGCTGTTTCGGTGTGCAGCATCTGTGCTGTGATTGACTGTTGCTTTACCATGGTTGATTATTGATGACATTGCAAGAAGAAGGCCCAAATGAGAAGAGAGTAATGCCAATGGATATTCACTTTCGACCAAGAGCCACACATTCATCAGTGTTAGTATGTTAGTCATAATGACAACTTGCTGTGTTGTAAATGGCTGTCACGACAATCTGACTTTCACTGAGAACTTTCCACGTGCTGGGAAACAGTAAACAACCACTAGCAACAATAAGGTTACAGCTATTGTGTAGTATTGTAGGAACAGTGAAAGGGTATTGTGTAGTTGTCATAGAAATTTTATTTCAAATTTCATGCCATTCTTTATTAGATATTTGTGCCAGAATTTGTAAGGAAGTAGAAGTACTGAGAGAATGTTGTAGATATGTCATTGTTGAAATAGTTATTCTCAAGAAAAGGACAAACTGTGGTTGCATATTATTGGATGTATACTGTGTGCCTTTGAAAGAGTTCTTACTAGTAAAGGGCTGGAGAAAGTAGTGACAAGAAAATGTATAAGAAAGCTTGGCTGTGGATGCTATCCTAAACCTGTGGAGTATATAGCAGTGACATGAATCGAAGATACATAAAGGCTGTGAGTAGCTTGTATGGAGGTTTGGGAGGTGACAACACTGTGTCATGACATAAGAAATTTATATCCATACCAGAGAAATACACTGCTTTGTTGTTAGATGGTTAAATAGTTCATTGGCGATGTTAAAGAGTATATTTATGAGCCAAGTCCTTGTCTGAATAGATAATTTACTACAACTGCTGAGTTCCAAAAGAAGGAAGTGTTTAACCCACAGAGGGTGACAGCTCTCATAGTGCTAGCACTCTAGGTTTAAATCAGCTGAACTTTATAAACAAAGTGATGTGTTGTAAGACAGCTTAGATCTAGATAGTGTAAATATCAATAATTTGAATAAATTTAGTGGCTTATTGTTCTTGGGCTTTAGTGAAACTCTCAAAGTGGGAATGAGAAGTTTAGCATAAGAGGGAGCTTTAAACACCTGTCACTCAAAGTCAAAACAGTTATTATTGAATATGAATTTAAGATTTGTGGAAAGGATATCACAGGTTGTGGAAGTGTTCAGTGGTAGGCCAGCTGTGCATGTGAAAAATGACCCTGTGGAGAGAAATCGAACCACAGATGACGGCCAAGCTGTAGTGTAGGAATGATATGACTACAGGTTTTGATCGGAATATGGTTAGGTGATTAGTGTCTGTAATATATAAATGGTGATGATTTTATTGCCTGTTTAGTATCATGACTTTAATAGTTTTTCCAATGGAGCACCAGTTACCTAAAACAGTTGAGGGTGGAAGATGTTCAGATAACTGATTTTTTTAAAGATAACCAGTCATTTATGAAAACATTTTGTACCTTTGGCCATAGGAATATGAAACAAAGAAACACAAAATTAAACACAAAAATGTACATTTATATCTTGTATCATGTCTTGCAAATAATGCAGACTGTTAATTACACATCCCTGTTTGAAAAGTTCAAAATGGGCACTAAAATAGGTCTACAATTTAGTAAAAGGTGTACCTCTCTCTCTCTCTCTCTCTCTCTCTCTCTCTCTCTCTCTCTCTCTCTCTATTTACTGCCAACCTATTTCACGTTGCAAGTCTGCACAACTGCTTCTACACAAACCACATACTTAACCAAACAATAAATGTGCTGCACGATGTTATACTAAATAAGGCACTTAATGTTCTACCAACATTGCAAATAAAATTTTATGTGAAAATTATTTTAATCTATTACCAAAGCAAAATTTTTCTTCACACTCACACATGAGCCTCCTTCAGAAAAGCAATGCAAACACAGACATAACAGTAATGTATAATCACAAATATCTCTAATAGCTAATAGGAAAACATGAAAAATTAGCTCGCAAAGCCATCTCATGACAAGGTGTATTGATGCATTGGAACAACTGTAGGTACACCATGCTTTACGTGCAAAATTTTACCTTCTTTCTCATATTACTACCAACCCTTTCCTTCGTAAGGAACTGCCAGCAATTTGACATAGTACTTTCAGTTCAGAATTCTTCTTACTTAACACCACTGTGCTTAAGATCGGAAGTTGCAGTTTGACATTAACAAGACACATTGTCTTGACTACCTGATAAGGTCTTTGGTAACACAAAATGAACTTTTTAATTTTTTCTTTCAGCATCAAGGGTTAGATAACATTACTCATTGCCTGATTTGGTACTTGGACAATTTTTCCTTTTTGTTGTGAGTCCCGCTCTTATTCTAGAGCCGTTGCACTGATCTTTGTAATCTGGCACCAGATATTTTAAAACTTTTCAGCAAAGTTTCAAACAAACAATATATTTTCTCCTGGGGTAGGTTTGCATAATTCAAAAGGGGAGGGCATTTTTTTGGCCAGAACAACCTCATACAGTGGTAAGACCATATCCTCATGGACTTTCAAGTTACATTCTGCTACTACATTTGGTATTAGAGTGTCCCAATCATTATGACTACTATTTACATGATAACATAACATTTCTCTACTGTTCAGTGTAGCCTTTCAGTCCTGTTGTTTGTTTACGGGTATAGTGACATCTTTATGTGTAATAGTTGACACAGTTACTTCAGTAACTCAGACATAAAGTTAGTGGCATGGTCAATTAACACAGTCTCTGGTGCTCCAAATTGTGTAAACATTGACTGACCATAGCTTATGCCACCATTTCTGCCTGTTGATTTGGCATGGTGATGACAGTCAATAAATGTGAGGAATAATCACTTATAGTTAATCCATATCAGTTCCCTGGTGGTGTTTGTGCAAAGGGACCAAGAATGTCCCTTCCAGTCATTTAAAATGGTCTATCCACCTCAGGTAACCTTTGTAATGGGATTCACTGACGACTCAGCTTGTCTCTTCGAGCACAGTGAATGCAGTTCTACATGAAACCCTCTACATCTTGCTTCTTGTTGGCCACCAGTAATTTCCGGAAATAGGACATTCCGTGGCACATCATCCACAATGTCCTGCCAAAATGGAATTCTGAGCCTGCCTCAGAACTTTTTTTGTAAACTTACTGGTGCATCTATGTGGCAGCCGGACCTTGGTTGCATGTACAGCACTCTATCGTCAGAGCTTACAAGTTGGGTCAGTGGCCTGAGTCTGCAACATTCTTCTGTGCTTACCCCAATACATTCTACTGCAGAGATTTTGCTACTAAGTTCATCCATTTCCATGAGATTTCCTTGGATGATGTACAACCTCAAAATCAAATTAATTTACCCATAAAGCCCAGTGTGTCAAACAACTGGTTCTATCTTTTAGTCCCAGATGCCATTTCAGTGCTGCATGATCCATTATGACCCTAAAATGTCACCCATACAAATAACAATGGAAATAGTTGATGCTAAAAGTTAGTGCAAATTTTTTGTTGCCCATACAGATAACAATGGAAATGGGTGATGCTGAAAGTTGGTGCAAATTTTTTTAGATGAATAGTTGTTCTCTGCCTTATTGAACAGTCTAGAAGCATAAGCTGTTATGTGTTCCCTCCCATCTACCTCTTGCCTCAAAACAGAGCCAAGAATATGGTGGTTGCCTAAGTCACACAACAGTATAACTGTTTTTCATAGTCAAGAAATGCGAGGATAGGACCATGCTTAATAAATCTTTTAATTGTTTATATGATGCTTCACAATCTAGAGTCCAGTGAAACTTTACTTACTCTTTAGCAAATGCATAAGATGTCTCATTACATCTGCAAATTTTGGAATAAATTCTCTATAAAAATTAGTGATCACAAAATATGACTGTAAATCCTTTACTGTGTTAGGTACTGGGAAATCCTTTACAACTTATACAAATCATAGGTCAGTTTGTAACATGACCTGAACAGTGGACCATCTATAATACAAAGTGACACTTTGTAAGCTAAGGGTCAGTTGTGCCACATTTAATCAACCAAAGACTTCTGATAGATGCACCATGTGCTCTTGGTTGTCCTTGCAGAATAGAATGATATCATCTAGGTGGTGCATGCATTACTTCAGTTTCATACCCCACAGCATGCCATCCTTCTGGATGTGACACCTATAGTGAGTATTCTGCACTAAAATCCGTATTCAAGTCATCCTCTTATAACACCTCTAAGTTACCTGTCAGTGCACCTCTTGATGATAACTTCACCTCTTCCAAACTAATACTGTCTACATTGAAAGGCGTCCCTTGACTTTTGTCAATTTCCAGCACTAAGGGTAAACATAGTGCCTGATCCAACTTCCCATTTTCTGATAGGGACTCTCTCACACATAAATATTAATCAGCAGATCAGCTCCTGTGTTCATCCAGAGCAGCCTTCCCTTACCTTTCACTGTTACATCCCACAAGTTAAGAGAGATCATGTATGCAGTTTTAAATTACCTGCTTGATGTCGCAGATATTCCTTATGACAGTTCATATCTTTCAGAAGTAAAATCAAGATTGAACAATGTCCCACCCAGCTCCACTATTTGTTGTTATAGATCGACTTTGGTGTGAAGTTTTGCTAGGAAATCTAGCCCAAGAATGATGTCGTAGCTTGTGAGAAGTTCAACACACACCTGAAAATCCCTCTACCTCTTCCACCCCCCACCCTCTCAACCCTCTTACTC
Source organism: Schistocerca americana (assembly GCF_021461395.2). Classification (NCBI taxonomy): domain Eukaryota; kingdom Metazoa; phylum Arthropoda; class Insecta; order Orthoptera; family Acrididae; genus Schistocerca; species Schistocerca americana. The sequence continues at coordinate 287,972,038 of NC_060120.1, read as the reverse complement.
ACTCGGGAATTCAGTAACACTGAACAGAGGGAGTGAACAGTATTACCACCCCACCACTTAGTCTGAAATGTGGTGGTTCAAATTTATGGCACCAAATAAACACTTGTTTGTCATGGATACCTGTAATCCTGTACCCAACAAAAACTTACACAATCTTCCCTTTACATAGCCAGTTAGACAGATGCCTGTCATTGGTTTTGCACATGGATATCCAAGTGGTCAGACTTACTGGGAGCATTGTGCACTGATGTAAAAACTAATTGCTGCCCCCTCCGCCTAGTCACTGAGTAAATTTCAGCTGAAGCTGCCGCAGTTTCTACCACATATTCCAAGGTTTTTGGGAAATCCATGCAACTTTTCATGACATTTCAGGCAATAGTCCCCATAAAAATGCATCAAGTGTCCATTGTTCTGCTTCGTACAGAATGGGCTTATTGACACTATCACCTTCCATCATTTCATGTATATAAATATTGATTTTCCTGAAACGGTCTACACAACTTTCTACTGATTCCCCTCGTTTTTTAATTACACCGTTAAGTTTTTCATGATAATTCCTAGAAGCATCCTTTTTCCTGTAATGATCCACTAACTCTTCCTGAAAGTCTCTGGACAGAGCATCCCACAACTTCTCATTGTATATTACTTATTTCCTAGTGTCCCACTAATTTTAAATTTGAAACTGCTCAGTACACCAGTTCCATAACTCATGTGCAAACTATCAAAACAGATAAAAAGATCTTCCCCTCTTTTACCAGAAAATGGGGCTACTAACTAGGCAGTACTAGCATCAAAGATGTGTGGGGACATGTTAGAAGATGACCATTCCTTGCTTTCACCCTTTAAACGATCTGTTTCTCTATGCAAAGCTTTATTATCTGTTTGAACTTTAACTACCTTATCCACCAAATGCCGAATCATCTCCAGGGTTATCAGCCTCTTACTGACAGATATTTTGCTTACTATTACTGCCACACAAGTACAATATACCCAAACAAAAAGGAAAGCAAAGGAAAAAACACAACCAGACAGGTCCAAAAACTTGATCAGCAGTTACTTGAATTCTGTAACTGATTACTACTCCTGCCACATTGTGACAAGTGACGATGGCTATGTAGGACAGCGGGGGTGGTGGAGCAACAACTGCCCAGGGGTAGATGGGCTCGTCTCCAGTAAAACTGTCCTGGGTGTCAAACACAGACCGTGGAGTCCATGTAGTAGCAGTGCCAAAGTGACCGTACCTCACTTTGAGTCTTGGACCATGTGGTGGTGTTGGCAGTGGGGTGGCTGGCTGTGAGCAACCCACGCAGCCAGTTAGCTGACGACAGTTCACGTCTCATTGACGGCAATGGCAGCTGCGATGTAAGTATGGCACGGGCAGAACAGATTGGAATTCATACTACTACCAACCTGTTCAGTGATGATGGGCTGGTCTTTGATGTTTAAGTGCTGCTGTAAAATGATGACCAGTACAGAAGAAGGTGTGTTTCTGGATCATGTCAAAAGTCTCAAACAGGGCCTGTGTTACAGATGCAGATGTCATCAGTCGGAAGGAGGCTGACGTGAAAGTGGCCTGACAGCAGAGGGTTGCTGTGCGGACAGGTCTCTGTGGCTGCTGGAGGTGACCATGGTGTAATTATGGCTGTGGACTGTGGCAGAGTTTTGTACCATTACACTGTGAAGTACACTTGCAAATTTTGTAGTGACATCTCTGTCCCTTTTAAGACCCAGCATTACTGCATTTCTGAACCATCTTCCTGAGATAAGCTTGATCCACTGGCAGCCTTGTTCAACTGATCTATTATCTGTAGTTTATTGAAAATATTAGGAACAATATGTTTTGTGAATGTCTCAACAGCATGATCAGCCACATGGAAGGTTTAGGCATCAACACAGAACATCAAAAATGACATTTAGCAGGGAGGTGGTTACTGCTACACTGGCCAGCCCAGTGCCACTGAAACTTCTGCATGGCGTGTGTGCAAATTTGAATTTACTGATTGGAGTGTTTTCATTTAGCTAATGTTTCAGGTAATTGGTATTTGGATAATTGATGCTCTACTGGACCTCCTTCTGATGGATGTAGCTATTTGTTGTTGATTCACATTTGAGCTTTATTTATTCATTCTTTTTATTTTATTTTTTTTTTAAATATTTACTCTAAGGAAACAAATCAAGATTTATATCTAACAAAAACTCTTTTTTTGTTCATTTAGTTTCTTACTTACAACTACATCTATGCTCTCAATGCCTGGTTACTATTGTGCCCTGAATGGCTGTGCTTTGATTGGTCCATGGGTTGCATACCCGTTTTCTCCATGAAGAATCCATTTGACTATCGTATTGTGACCATTGTTATCTTCTGGACTTCATTGGCAGTGCTGCTGCGAAAGTGTTTCTCAAGCAGAAACTCAAGAAATGTGAGGTATGTTCTCCTGATAATCTTGAGACATTTCCTATTGTATTCGTAATGTATATGACTTCTTCAGCTATCTAGATAAGATTCAAATAACAGCAGCATCATGAAATAATATATCAACAATTTTCCGACTCATCAGTTCAGTCAGATTTTCTTGACAAATACAGAGCTTGTTGATATTTTTTTGCTAGACAGTGTTGTTATTCACCACAATCCAAGAAAATTTTGTCAGTGAAACTAACTGAGAAAGGCAGCATTGGGCATACGTACTATTAGTAGGTACTGGTTTAATATTGACTGAATTACAATGATTCCATTGTCAAGAACACAACATATCAATTTTATAAAATGTGTGGTGCCTGTTATTTCTTTATTAAGTAGGAAACTCAACTGTATTGTAAGAGCTGATAAAACTGATTTATTTCCAGAATGAAAAAATTTCACTCTGTAATCAGATATTCACTGCCAAACACAAAAAATGAAAGAAAAGTTCCTGGCTTCCGAAATAATTATTTTTCATGCTAAAGTTCAAATATACACACATGTAGAAGCATTCAAGTGCACCCCCCCCCCCCCCCCCCCCCCTTCCACACACACACACACACACACACACACACACACACACACACACACACACACATTTCCCTACCATTTGCGCACACACACACACACACACACACACACACACACACACACACACTCACTCTTATATCCTTGCATGGCACCAGCTGGACACACACAATGCCATTGCTGCTGCATGGTAGGTGGACTAGGTTGGGGTGCAGGTTGTATTGGATGGGGTTGGTAGGAGGAGAGAGGCAAGAGGCAGGAAGTTATGAGGGTATGTGGCTAGTGGCTCTTGGGCAGCTGGTTTGCTGGCTGGGAATTTGGGAGGGAAGGTTGGCAGGTGCACAGGCTAGGCATGTGATGTATAGATATCGAGGGCGACGGTGAGAGGTGCACACTGAAGATGACATGGGGATGTGAACCTGGGAGGGGGTGATAGGACTGAGGAAGGGGAAACTGTTGTGTGGCAAGTGTGGGGACTCGAGATTATTGGTGTGCTACAAGGATAATTCCCATCTCCATAATTCAGAGAGACTGGAAGTGGAAGTAAGGACACAAAGGGCCCAGCCTATGAAGCAGCTATTGAAATAGAGCATGTTATGCTCAGTTGCATGCTATGCCACTGGGTGGTCAAGTTTGGCAACAGTTCGGTGTTGGCCATTCATCCTGGTGGATAGTTCATTGTTAGTCATACCAACACAAAAAGCTGTGCAGTGTTTGCAGCAGAGTTGGTATATGGCATGACTGCTTTCATAGGTGGCCCAGCCATCTGATGGGGTGGGATAAGCCTCTGACAGGACTGGATTAATAAGTGGTGTTTGGTTGGGCAGGTCTTGCACCTGGATATTCCACATTGAAATGGTCCCAGTGACAAGGGTCGAGAGTGAGAGAGGCACAGAGAGGGCCTAGAATTTTGTGTAGGTGGGAGGGCGACGGAACACCACTTTAGGTGGGGTGGGTAGGATCTTGGGTAGGGTCAAACCCTGATAAAAGTTATGGTTCAGTTGTTCTGTTCCAGGATGGTACTGGGTGAGGCACTGCTTTGTAGATGATTCTTGGGGTTGGAGGGAGGATTTGGAATGTGCAAGGATATGGCATGGGGAAACTGTTTGTGGGCTAGGGTTGGGAGGGGGCAGGGAGGGTGCTTGTTTGTGAAGGCCTTTGTGAGACCTCCAGCATTCAACGTGGCATGTTTCTGACTCCAACAATCAGCAGGGCACATTCATACCTCCAACACCCTTCTACATCTAGTTCAGATAACAATTCGACATAAAAGTCTGTGCCTGGAGTTTCAGTGCAGAAATTTTAGTCCACTTACCCCAAAAGGCTTCGTGATGTACACCCCCTTCACTCTGTCTTGATATGTACTGTCTCAGCTGATGAAAGACTCACTAAATACGTACCGGCAAAAGACGTATAACTCAAGCTTGGAGGCAGCATGTGTAAGTTTTGTAAAAAATATTGGGCTTTTAAGTTTTTAATAACTGGCATAAAAGCTTTTAAATTTCAGTTAATTAAGGTTTATTGCCTCTGAAAGAAGTTGTAAATGGCTACCAAATCTGTACTTAGTACTGAAACAATTATCATGCAAGTTGGTTACTGTTTTACTAGAAGATTTCACATGTGAAAGGAGCCAGAAATCTATCAGTCCAACCCGAATAATTTCTATGGTTTATACAGCCACTGACGCACAGTTCTTTATGAGTTACTGTATCAAGTCATTCAGATGTCTTCTTAAGAAGGTGTGCTCACCCAAAACTTCCAAGAATGTTCATGAAACACACCATGTGAAGTTGTTTTGGGGGAAGTTCACATGCAAATAACTTCCAGGCTAAGTTACTCAAAATTTCCAGACTTCCACTAAACTGTTTAGACCTATAGTTGCCTCATAATTACAGTAACAAAAGCAAAAGAATAAATGATACTTTCCATCTTAGCCGAAAACTGTGGGGCACATGACCTGCACAGTAAGATGGTTCCAGAGCTAACAGAACTTCACCATACAAAGCTGTTCCTAAGTGCAGGAAATGTTTAATTCCTATTGGCTGAGAATTTGGGTGCTCAGTATTAGCTCCTTTCAGCTGAGAACAAAGAAAATTGCTCTTCCTTCTGGCTCCAGAATAGACATACTCTAAGATCACATACTTCACTGCAAGGAATAAATACTCGGTATACTCTGCTACGTTACACACCTCCTATGAACTGAAAATTACTTTCAAGTATGTTTGAGGTCCATAGAAGAGCATGATTATTATAAAGTACCTTTTTACCTGAAGAAAGTCAAACAAATTAACCGCAGACTTTTTTAACCGAGTCTAACCATCAAAAAATTAAGTGGTGAACTACATGAAATTCTTCTACAGTATTATCAAATTTCTACACCCTGGACTCGATAGTAATACATCAAAATTATTTTACAAACTTTTGTGAGAAATATATTTCCAACAAAATAATAATATTGAGATTCTTTTCAACAAAATAAATGTCCACATCACAAATAAATTACATTTGAAATTTTTAAATATCCTCCAGCATAAATTTCCTTTTAACTTTTCCCATTACAAACATTCTGTCATTTTGAAACATACCCAATTACATCATTCAAAACAGTTTACATAAAGACAATATAGTCGATGTCCTTTCTTTATCACAACAAATAAATTTCTATAACAATGTAAGCTGTTCAATAAAATTGCTATGGTGAGTACCTATTGAGAAATATTAGAACACTTCCAACATGAAGAGGCACTATGATTGGCATCTCTCTTTCTACATTAAACATACTCTTTACAGTTATTAGCTATTACCAAAGTCACTATGGTGGATTGGTGGTTATCATATGGAGGACACAGCAAAAATTCTGCTATGCTTTGCCAAGAGGCCTTCTTTTAAAGTTGACAAAACACACACACACACACACACACACACACTGCAATAGCCACCAGAAAGATCGCGGGAGGCGCACATCGACACGGCGCGTCACGGACGGTAGTTGCCGCAAGTAGAGTCCCGTCCACCAGAGGGCACGCGAGAATTCGGACGCAACCTTTGCCGGCATAACAACAACAACAACTCAGGCAACACGGGCCGTGCCCAGTCAGTTAACATCGGGCCTGCCTAGGACACAGTCCCGGTCTATGCTAAGTGGAGTGCTACGTAAACGTGAACAGTGTTACTACACAATTGGCGATGAGTAGGGTCGTTCTTTCGCATGTTGCGTCGTCGTTCCGGTTTCGCAGCTTCTCCACAGCATGGAGGATTTAGTGCGGGTTTTGGTTGAGCAGCAGACGGAGCTCATGGCCACCATGAAACAAGTGCTTCCGGCGTTGCTCTCCACGCAGTCTGCTCCAGCGCCGTTCCCTCCTCCCTTTCCCCCGTATGACGAGACGGCAGAGGACTGGGACGCATATGAACATTGCCTTCGGCAGCATTTCCAGGCGTTTCATGTTGCCGATGCGGAGGTATGTCGTGCTCTCTTCTTGTCTTGGATATCTCCCTCACTGTATCAGCTAGCGCCATTGCAGGAACCCTCATCCTTGTCTTTTGATGCGTTGTGTTCATTACTGTCTTCATATTATCGCCGCCTCACGCATGTAATGGCGGCTAGGGTCGAGTTCTATCAATGCAAGAAACAGCCCCATCAGTCTTACCGGGCGTGGGCCGCTACCCTGCACGGTCTTAGTCACAAGTGTCATTTTGTCACGGAGCAGTCGCGAGAGTCGTATGCCCACGTTATGGTACGCGACGTCATTGTTCGTTCGGCCCCTGATAGGGAGGTCCGGCAACGGGCCCTGCAGTTAGAAGACCCTTCCCTCAAGGAAGTCCTGTCCATTGCTCAATCTTATGAAGTTTCTCATGCCGCAGGTCAACAGCTGGAAGCGTGGTGTGACGTCACGGCGGTTCAGGGCGGCGCGTCCGCGTCCACTGTGTCCGGGGTGGACGACGTGCAAGCGGTACAATCCGGCCGTTACGGCCGCTCCCGCACGGCACGTAAACAGAATTCCGGCCGCCGGCCCCTGTTGCCGTCCCGTGCGTCGTGCTATATTACAAATGATTGAAGCGATTTCACAGCTCTATTTGAGATATTTTCACAATGCTTTGCACACACATACAAAAACTCAAAAAGTTTTTTTAGGTACTCACAAATGTTCGATATGTGCCCCTTTAGTGATTCGGCAGACGTCAAGCCGATAATCAAGTTCCTCCCACACTCAGCGCAGCATGTCCCCATCAATGAGTTCAAAAGCATCGTTGATGCGAGCTCGCAGTTCTGGCACGTTTCTTGGTAGAGGAGGTTTAAACGCTGAATCTTTCACATAACCCCACAGATAGAAATCGCATGGGGTTAAGTCGGGAGAGCGTGGAGGCCATGACATGAATTGCTGATCGTGATCTCCATCACGACCGATCCATCAGTTTTCCAATCTCCTGTTTAAGAAATGCCGAACATCATGATGGAAGTGCGGTGGAGCATCATCCTGTTGAAAGATGAAGACGGCGCTGTCGGTCGCCAGTTGTGGCATGAGCCAATTTTCCAGCATGTCCAGATACACATGTCCTGTAACGTTTTTTCGCAGAAGAAAAAGGGGCCGTAAACTTTAAACCGTGAGATTGCACAAAACACATTAACTTTTGGTGAATTGCGAATTTGCTGCACGAATGAGTGAGGATTGTTTACCGCCCAGATTTGCACATTGTGTCTGTTCACTTCACCATTAAGAAAAAATGTTGCTTCATCACTGAAAACAAGTTTCGCACTGAACGCATCCTCTTCCATGAGCTGTTGCAACCGCGCCGAAAATTCAAAGCGTTAGACTTTGTCATCGGGTGTCAGGGCTTGTAGCAATTGTAAATGGTAAGGATACTGCTTTAGCCTTTTTCGTAAGATTTTCCAAACCGTCGGCTGTGATACGTTTAGCTCCCTGCTTGCTTTATTCGTCGACTTCCGCGGGCTACGCGTGAAACTTGCCCGCACGCGTTCAACCGTTTCTTTGCTCACTGCAGGCCGACCCGTCGATTCCCCTTACAGAGGCATCCAGAAGCTTTAAACCACGCATACCATCGCCGAATGGAGTTAGCAGTTGGTGGATCTTTGTTGAACTTCGTCCTGAAGTGTCGTTGCACTGTTATGACTGACTGATGTGAGTGCATTTCAAGCACGACATACGCTTTCTCGGCTCCTGTCACCATTTTGTCTCGCTGCGCTCTCGAGCGCTCTGGCGGCAGAAACCTGAAGTGCGGCTTCAGCCGAACAAAACTTTGAGTTTTTCTACATATCTGTAGTGTGTCGTGACCATATGTCAATGAATGGAGCTACAGTGAATTTATGAAATCGCTTCAATCATTTGTAATAGCCGTGTACATCATGATCGGTCAGAGTGCCCCCAGCGTTGGGCTGTTTGTCGCAAATGTAATAAAAAGGGTCACATTGCTAAAGTTTGCCACTCAGCCTCAAAATAATCAAAGGAAACAGGTACAGAGGACCTGGACGTTGACATTCAGGAAGTTTCATCGGGCCAGGATCCTGACACATCAGCACGCAAACTCTTTATCAAGGTGTCGGTTCGGTCGCGCCGGTTATAACTGCAAGTAGATACGGGCGCGGCAGTTTCGTTGTTGAATGCACAAACTTATTCTGACCTTGGATCGCCCCCATTGGCGACAGTTTGCCGGCATCTACGCAGTTATGGTAAACAGTTCATTCCCCTACTGGGTCAATTCACTACCGACGTAACTTACAAATCAGTCACTTGGCCTATTACTTTTATTGTTGTCAGTGATGCGAGCTCTGCTAACCTTTTTGGCCTAGATGCCTTTCAAGCTTTCAGTTTTTCTATCGCTGACACCATACAGTTGGTCTCCGAAGACGTTCCCTATCAATCATTGGAATCTTTGATCTCAGACTTTCCAGATATCTTTGAGGAGGGCCTGGGGCGTGTTTCAGATTTTGAAGCTCACTTAACGTTGAAGGCGTCGGCTCGCCCGTGTTTTCTAAGTGCGAGGCAGATCCCCTTGGCTCTCCACGCTCAGGTAAAGGAAGAGCTAGACCGGCTGACAGCCCTAGGGGTCGTTCTTCCCATTTCTTCTAGTGAGTGGGCTTCGCCCCTCATTATTGTAAGGAAGCCCTCGGGAAAATTACGTCTTTGTGGTGATTTCAAGGCCACCATTGATTCCCAATTGGTGGTGGACACCTATCCTTTGCCTCGTGCTGATGAGTTGTTCTCTGCCGTGGCGGGAGGCCAATATTTTTCGAAAATCGATCTTTCGGAGGCTTATCATCAGATACCACTTGATGAGGACTCCAAACAGCCGACAGTCGTCAACACCCTGTTTGGCCTTTACCAATACCAGCGGTTGGCCTTTGGAATATCCAGTGCCCCGGCGATATTCCAGCGTTATCTTGAGCGCGTCACGTCGACAATCCCTCATTGTATTAATTACCTGGATGACATAATTGTCACGGGCAGCAGTATGAAGGAACACTTGCACAACCTTCGCACCCTCTTTCTCAAATTCAGGTCTGTGGGCTTGCGTTGCAACCTGCATAAGTCAAACTTCTTCCAGCCGTCCATTGAGTATGTGGGCTACACCATCTCTTGGCACGGCATCCAGCCACTAGGAAGTTTGGTCCAAGGTATCGTCGACCTTCCTCGGCCCGCTTCGCTGAAAGAGTTACAAGCTTTTTTAGGCAAGATAGCCTATTACCACCGGTTCATTCCCAGGGCTTCCACCATAGCCCGCCCCTGTACTGCCTTCTGTGCAAGGGTGTTCCTTTTGATTGGTTGCCTGCATGCGAGCGAGCGTTCACCTCGTTGAAGGGCCTCCTCACGCCAGCGCCTTGTTTGGCTACTTTTGACCGCCATAAGCCGTTGGTCCTGGCTACAGATGCTTCGCAGTATGGGGTGGAGGCGGTCCTGGCCCATCGCAACGCAGGTGGTTCCGAGCAACCACTGGTGTTTGCGTCTAAAACTCTTAGTCCCGTGCAGGCCCATTACTCCCAGGTGGAAAAAGAGGCTTTGGCCATTGTCTACGATGTTACCAAGTTTCACCCTTTCTTTTATGGCACGAAGTTTCAGTTAATCACTGACAATAAGCCGTTAATATCGTTATTTGGCCCCGCCTCTCAGATTCCAGATAGGGCTGCCCACAGACTACAGCGCTGGGCCTTGTTCCTCTCTAAGTACCATTATGACATTCATTTTCACCCTACCAGACAGCATGCCAACGCCGACGCTCTTTCCCGTCTTCCGGTGGGCCCGGATCCTACGTTCGATCGAGAGGAGATTATGTGTTTTCATTTGGATGTGGTGTCCTGCCAAGCGGTTGATGGCTTCCTAATCACTAGTTCTCGAGTCGCCAGGGAAACGGCAGCTGACCCGGTTCTCCGGCAAGTAGTTCGCCTCATTCAGCAGGGGTGGTCATCCCGCCCTCCAGGCCGGGCCTCAGACCCTCTTCGCAATTATTTTATTCTACGAGACTGCCTCTCGGTCTTGGAAGGAGTTCTCCTTCTGCCTATCGATGATACAGCTCCTCGCGTGGTTGTTCCTGCAAGTTTACGAAGGGAGGTCCTCACGTTATTACATGTGGGGCACTGGGGTGTTTCCTGTACTAAAACCTTGGCTCGCAGACATGTGTACTGGCCCGGTATTGACAGAGAAATTGAGCACTTGGTGGCTGCCTGTTCCCAGTGCGCGAGCCAACAGGCATCTCCCAGGGCAGCATTCTCTTCATGGCTGCCGGCAACCCAAGCATGGGAACGTGTTCACATCGATTTTGCGGGCCCGTTTCTCAGTGGCTTTTGGCTCATTGTCATTGATGCTTATTCCCGATTCCCATATGTGGTTCGCTGCTCCTCAACCACTTCAGAAGTTGCAATCCAGGCACTAGCAAAAATCTTTTCTGTGGAAGGTCTGCCAATCACCCTGGTCTCGGACAATGGACCGCAGTTTATTTCGCAGACCTTCCAGGATTTTTGTTGGCACTTCGGTATTCGGCACGTTTGCTCTCCCCCCTTCCATCCACAATTGAATGGGGAAGCCGAGCGCATGGTGCGCACATTTAAGACGCAGATGAAAAAAGTATGTGCACGAATTTCCTGCGGAGCAAGCATTGACGTTTTTCCTGACGGCATATTGGACCACACCAATGGGAGAACGTAGCCCCGCAGAGCTCCTCCATGGGCGCCAACCTAGGACTCTGCTGCACCTCCTCCAGCCTGGTCCTCGCCAGTCTTCGCAAAACGGAGTACCTGGCTTTCCACTGGGTATGTTGGTGTGGGCCCGTGGGTTTGGTCGCAATCCACGTTGGATACCGGCGGTGGTCCTGCGCCGAAATGGCCGCTGGCTCTATACCTTGCGGGCGGGGGACCGGGTGGTATGTCGTCACCAAAATCAGCTACGTCCACGTTTGGGCACCCACCCTCCGACCTCTCGGACACCGGCTTCCCCATTGCCGGCACCCGTGTTGGTTTCTCAGGGGACGTTACCGCCTCTCCCCGCTGTGACTCCGCCACACTGCGATGGTTCTCAGCCTTGGCAGCCTCCAGTAGCTCCAGCACCGGCATCGCCATCGTTCGAGATGCCCCAGTGAGAGCCGGCCCACCTCGCAGGCCCAGTTTCTCAGGAGGCTGGTTCACCTGTGGTCGTCCCTTCCCCATCGTTCCCGCCACTGGGTCTTGCCACTCCTGAGGTGGAACAGGATCCGGAGTTCGACAGTTTGTCACCCGTTCTGTCCCGGGCTCCGGTGGTGGGATGACGGGGGCCTCTTCATGTGGGTCACTTCCAGCCGTATTCGAAGGTTCCGGCTCGAGGGTTGGCAGATCCCCTCGACTCCGGTCTTCCAATGGATGTGGAGGTCATCGCTCCTCCCCGACGCTCCACCTTCTGATGCAGTGGATCACAGTGGCTTCACCCCCCGAAGGAGGAGGAGTGCAATAGCCACCAGAAAGATCGCGGGAGGCGCACATCGGCACGGCGCCTCACGGACGGTAGTTGTCGCTAGTGGAGTCCCGTCCACCAGAGGGCACGCGAGAATTCGGACACGACCTCTGCTGGCGTAACAACAACAACTCAGGCAGCATGGGCTGTGCCCAGTCAGTTAACATCGGGCCTGCCTAGGACACAGTCCCGGTCTATGCTAAGTGAAGTGATACGTAAACGTGAACAGTGTTACTACACACACACACACACACGCACACACACACACACACACACACACATATTCACACAGGTACAACTGACGCACATGACCACTTGTCTCTGAGTCTGGCCTTCTGTCAGTGGCCAGAGACAGTGGTCACTTGAATTGTGCTTATGTGAATATATATATATATATGTGTGTGTGTGTGTGTGTGTGTGTGTGTGTGTACATTGCTAAAATTATTATGAGGAGCATGTATTAAAAATAATTTTCACAAAGCCTATGTTACAAAGAGATAATGTAGGAGCTGTTTCTTTTTCTCACATCTATACTAAATGCACTCTCCATAAACTGGATAGTTCATAAAATTTGCTATGGAAAAAGTTTATGAGAAATTTGTAACATTACAATACCTACTTTATTATGAAGTGGAACTGGGGTGGGGGAGTTCCTTTCTTTCTCTCACTTACACAATATTTGTGCCAAGGACATTTTATTCGTCACAGAGTCTGATCCTCTTTCCTTGATCGGATATTGGTGAGCCTTGTATCAGGTTTACATAAATAGTCCATACCTGCAAAATATGAAATGTCTAAGCCAAACAATCACAATTTTACACTCAATAAAGAAGAAAGGTTACACATGTTCCTTCTAGTCATCTATACCTTTTTTTCTTTTCATCGTAATTGGTACTTGTTCACTAATACAATCAGGTAGAATTTCTTGAATTACACAGTATATCTCGTAGTAATTTTCCTCCACAAAACTATTATTCACTATTAATTTTTTCAGTAAAAAATAAGTTATTCAGCAAAACTTCCACATTTGATAATGTTAATCAACAAAAGTATTAATTAGTATCAGTCCAGATTGATGAAGATGTCATCAGTGAACCTCAACAAGACTAGGGGTTGGAAGTTGTGGGAGGCTAGGAAGGTTTCCTCTAGAAGGCCCGTAAGCAGGTTGTCATTGGAGGGTGCCTTATGGATTCATGTTGCTGTGCCACAGATTTGTGTATATAGCTTCCTTTCAAAGGAGAAATAGTTGTGTGTTAGGATAAGGTAAGTAATATGTATGGGAAATAAGGTAGTGGGGTTTGGAGTCTAAAGGACATTGAGAGAAGTAGTGGTCAATAACGGCAAGGCCGTGGGCGTGAGGGATGTCGGTGTATGTGGAAGTGGCATCAACAGTGATGAGTAGGGACCCAGAAGGTAAAGCAATGGTGATGGTGGAGAGTCATTGCAGGCTAGCCTGCCTCATCAAATACACTAACCAATTCCTTCACCGAATCTCCACTAACCCCACTCCATTTAACTCTTCGATCCCTACTTGTCACTGTTGAAGCCACCTCTATGCACCCCAGTATCCCTCATGCCCATGACATTGCTGCTATTGAACACTATCTCTCCCTGTGTCCTTCAGACTCCAAACCCACTACATGATTCCTTACACACCTTGCCAACTATATCCTGACACACAGCAACATTTCCTATGAGGGGAAGGTATACAAACAAATCCATGGCCCAGCCATGGGCACCCAGCAGGCATCCTTCCATGCCAACTTGTTTATGGCCCATCTAAAGGAAACCTTCCTAGCTTCCTGGAAAATAAACCTAGACTGGTTTGGGTTGACTGACGATATGTTCATGATCTAGACTCAGGGCCAGGACACACTATTCTCATTCCTTCACAACCTCAACACCTTCTCTTCTGTTCCATCTTCTTCACCTGATCCTCCTCAACTCAATGTGCCACATTCCTGGATGTTGACCTTCACCTCTCTGATGGCTCTGGTCAACAACTCTGTCCACATTAAACCCACTAACTACAAACAGTACCAGCATTTCAACATCTGGCAGCATACTTTCCACATACAAAAAAAAAAATCCTCACTTACGGACTAGCCACCCATGTACAACATATCTGCTGTAATGAGAACTTTCTTGCCAAGTATGCTGAAGATCTCACAAAGACCTAAGACAGGAACTATCCCCCTCCCCACACTAGTCCACAAACAGATCCAATATGTTCACCGCCCCCCCCCCCCCCCCCCCCCCATGAACCATGGACCTTGCCATTGGTGAGGAGGCTTGCATGCCTCAGTGATACAGATAGCCTTACTGTAGGTGCAACCACAATGGAGGGGTATCTGTTGAGAGGCCAGACAAACATGTGGTTCCTGAAGAGGAGCAGCAGCCTTTTTACTAGTTGCAGGGGCAACAGTCTGGATGATTAACTGCCTTGCTGTGCTGGTACTGTGAACGGCTGAAAGCAAGGGGAGACTACAGCTGTAATTTTTCCCAAGGGCATGCAGCTTTACTGTATGATTAAATGATGATGGCGTCCTCTTGGTAAAATATCCCGGAGGTAAAATAGTCCCCCATTCAGATCTGCGGGCAGGGACTACTCAGGAGGACATTGTTATCAGGAGAAAGAAAAGTGGCATTTTACAGATCGGAGTGTGGAATGTCACATCCCTTAATCGGGCAGGTAGGTTAGAAAATTTAAAAAGGGAAATGGATAGGTTCAAGTTAGATATAGTGGGAATTAGTGAAGTTCGGTGGCAGGAGGAACAAGACTTCTGGTCAGGTGAATACAGGGTTATAAATACAAAATCAAATAGAGGTAATGCAGGAGTAGGTTTAATAATGAATAAAAAAATAGGAGTGCGGGTTAGCTACTACAAACAGCATAGTGAACGCATTATTGTGGCCAAGATAGACACAAAGCCCATGCCTACTACAGTAGTACAAGTTTATATGCCAACTAGCTCTGCAGATGATGAAGAAATTGATGAAATGTATGACGAGATAAAAGAAATTATTCAGGTAGTGAAGGGAGACGAAAATTTAATAGTCATGGGTGACTGGAATTCGTCAGTAGGAAAAGGGAGAGAAGGAAACATAGTAGGTGAATATGGATTGGGGGGAAGAAATGAAAGAGGAAGCCGCCTTGTAGAATTTTGCACAGAGCATAACTTAATCATAGCTAACACTTGGTTCAAGAATCATAAAAGAAAGTTGTATACCTGGAAGACTCCTGGAGATACTAAAAGGTATCAGATAGACTATATAATGGTAAGACAGAGATTTAGGAACCAGGTTTTAAATTGTAAGACATTTCCAGGGGCAGATGTGGACTCTGACCACAATCTATTGGTTATAAACTGTAGATTAAAACTGAAGAAACTGCAAAAAGGTGGAAATTTGAGGAGATGGGACCTGGATAAACTGAAAGAACCAGAGGTTGTAGAGAGCTTCAGGGAGAGCATTAGGGAACGATTGAGAAGAATGGGGGAAAGAAATACAGGAGAAGAAGAATGGGTAGCTTTGAGAGATGAAATAGTGAAGGTAGCAGAGGATCAAGTAGGTAAAAAGACGAGGGCTAATAGAAATCCTTGGGTAACAGAAGAGATATTGAATTTAATTGATGAAAGGAGAAAATATAAAAATGCAGTAAATGAACCAGGCAAAAAGGAATACAGGCATCTCAAAAATGAGATCAACATGAAGTGCAAAATGGCTAAGCAGGGATGGCTAGAGGACAAATGTGAGGATGTAGAGACACGTATCACTAGGGGGTAAGATAGATACTGCCTACAGCAAAATTAAAGAGACATTTGGAGAAAAGAGAACCACTTGCATGAATATCAAGAGCTCAGATGGAAACCCAGTTCTAAGCAAAGACGGGAGAGCAGAAAGGTGAAGGAGTAGAGAGGTCTATACAAGGGAGATGTTCTTGAGGACAATATTATAGAAATGGAAGAGAATGTAGATGAAGATTAAATAGGAGATATGATAGTGCGTGAAGAGTTTAACAGAGCACTGAAAGACCTAAGTTGAAACAAGGCCCCGGGAGTAGTCAACATTCCATTTGAACTACTGACAGCCTTGGGAGAGCCAGGCCTAACAAAACTCAACCATCTAGTGAGCAAGATGTATGAGACAGGAGAAATACCCTCAGACTTCAAGAAGAATATAATAATTCCAATCACAAAGAAAGCAGGTATTGACAGATGTGAAAATTACCGAACTATCAGTTTAATAAGCCATGGGTGCAAAATACTAACATAAATTCTTTTCAGACGAATGGAAAAACTGGTAGAAGCCAACCTTGAGGAAGATAAGTTTGGATTCCGTAGAAATGTTGGAACACGTGAGGCAATACTGACCTACGACTTATCTTAGAAAATAGATTAAGGAAAGGCAAACCTACATTTCTAGCATTTGTAGACTTAGAGAAAGCTTTTGACAACGCTGACTGGAATACTCTCTTTCAAATTCTGAAGGTGGCAGGGGTAAAATACAGGGAGCGAAAGGCTATTTAAAATTTGTTCAGAAACTAGATGGCAGTTATAAGAGTCGAGGGGCATGAAAGGGAAGCAGTGGTTGGGAAGGGAGTGAGACAGGGTTGTAGCCTATCCCCAATGTTATTCAATCTGTATACTGAGCAAGCAGTAAAGGAAGCAAAAGAAAAACTCGGAGTAGGTATTAAAATCCATGGAGAAGAAATAAAAACTTCGAGGTTCGCTGATGACATTGTAATTCTGTCAGAGACAGCGAAGGACCTGGAAGAGCAGCTGAATGGAATGGACAGTGTCTTGAGAGGAGGGTATAAGATGAACATCAACCAAAGCAAAACGAGGATAATGGAATGTAATCGAATTAAATCGGGTGATGCTGGGGGAATTACATTAGGAAATGAGACGCTTAAAGTAGTAAAGGAGTTTTGCTATTTGGGGAGCAAAATAACTGATGACAGTCAAAGTAGAAAGGATATAAAATGTAGACTGGCAATGGCAAGGAAAGCGTTTCTGAAGAAGAGAAATTTGTTAACATCGAGTATAGATTTAAGTGTCAGGAATTCGTTTCTGAAAGTATTTGTATGGGGCGTAGCCTTGTAGTGAAGTGAAATGTGGATGATAAATAGTTTAGACAAGAATAGAATAGAAGCTTTCGAAATGTGGTGCTACAGAAGAATGCTGAAGATTAGATGGGCAGATCACATAACTAATGAGGAGGTATTGAATAGAATTGGAGAGAAGAGAAATTTGTGGCACAACTTGACTAGAAGAAGGGATCGGTTGGTAGGATATATTCTGAGGCATCAAGGGATCACCAATTTAGTATCGGAGGGCAATGTGGAGGGTAAAAATCATAGAGGGAGACCAAGAGATGAATACACTAAACAGATTCAGAAGGATGTAGGTTGAGGTAGGTACTGGGAGATGAAGAAGCTTGCACAGGATAGAGTAGCATGGAGAGCTGCATCAAACCAGTCTCTGGATTGAAGACCACAACAACAACAACATGTTCACACATCCGCAATCCTCCGCCCAGTCCCACAAATCAGCTACAAAGTAGCACCCCCTCGTCATCCAGTATCACCCTGGACTAGAACTACTGAACCACATCCTTCACCACGATTTTAATTATCTATCATCATGCACTGCAATGAGAGACATCCTACCCAAGATCCTTACCAGTCATCCTAAAGTGGTGTTGACTCCCCCATGCATCCTACACAACATCCTAGTCCATCCCTGTGCCATTCCCACTCTCAACCTCTGCCACAGGGATCATATCCTCATGGGAGACCCAGATGCAAGACATGGCAAATCCACCCATGCAGCACATCCAACTACAGTACTGTCACAGGTTTATCCTACCCCATCAGATGCTGGACCACCTGTGAAAGCAGTCATGTTATATGCCAACTCTGCTGCCAATACTGCACAGTTTTTTATGTCAGCATGACTAACAGCCAACTGTCCAGCTGGATGAATGACCAGCAACAAACTGTGGCCAAGAAGAAAGTTGACTACCCAGCAGTTCAACATGCAGCTGAGCCTACATGCTCAATTTCAGTAGCTGTTTCACAACCCGGGCCATCTGGATCCTTTCCTCCACCCCAACTTCTCTGAACTTGCAGCACACCCTTTGCTCCCGTAATCACCGTGGCCTCAGCTCCAGATACCTGCAAGTCCCACATCTGCCACACAACAGTTTCCCCTTCCTCGGTCCTATTGCCCTCTCAATTCACATCCTAATGTCACCTTCAGCAGCCCGCATCTCGTGGTCGTGCGGTAGCGTTCTCGCTTCCCACGCCCGGGTTCCCGGGTTCGATTCCCGGCGGGGTCAGGGATTTTCTCTGCCTCGTGATGGCTGGGTGTTGTGTGCTGTCCTTAGGTTAGTTAGGTTTAAGTAGTTCTAAGTTCTAGGGGACTTATGACCACAGCAGTTGAGTCCCATAGTGCTCAGAGCCATTTGAACCAATTTTCACCTTCAGCATGTGCCATTCTCCGCTGGCTCTGACACCTGTGCATTACATACCTAACCCGTGCAACTGCCACCCCTCCTTCCATGTTTGTAGCCAGCAGAGCAGCTGCCTCCCTTCGAGCTGCTATCCGCCCACCCGAACCCTCCCTGCCCCCCCCCCCCTTGCCCCCTCCCCTCCCCCCCCCTCCCCGGTTATCTAACCTGACACAAATCCCACCTGAACATAGTCCACCTGCTGAACTGCAGTACTGGAATATTTTGTGTGTGTGTGTGTGTGTGTGTGTGTGTGTGTGTGTGTGTGTGTGTGGGTGGGTTTGTGTTGTGTTTGTATCTCTTAATCCAAAAGCTAGCAAGTTTTCATTATTTTGTGTTTGTGCCCGTTGACGACTCAATAATCAATGCTTTTGATATTTGGTGAGTGGTCTCCAAAGTAGGTAACAAGGTGGGCTAAAAACTAGTAACTCCAAATATTTTGTGTGTTAACTCTTAAATCTTTTTAAATAAAACAAATGTTATTAACATTGTACATCTTAAATCTTTACATCCACAGATTTATCTCTCAACTTATTCACCCTGCCAACAAACATGTTTCTCCCAATGAGAGACCAGTTTGTTGTACGTCACTGTAGAATGTTTGACTTAGTTGATGGAGCCACAACATCACATTTGCTTGCACTATTTCATTGTTTTAAGTATTTGAAACAGATGAAAATCTAAAAATCTGACAGAGCCAAGTCGGGACTGTATGGAGGATGTTCAGTGACAGTGAACTCAAGGTGTTGGATTGTTGCAGGTGTCGTAGCACTCATGTATGATCTGGCATTGTCAAGCTGAAGGATGTGGTATAACACGTTCTTCTGCCTCTTCAACTCAATCTTATGAAAGTTGCTGGTTTAAAAACATTGTTTAGGTGGTTAGCACGTAAGAAATATCCACTGTGCATGCTTCGGTTTTGGTTTGTGCAGAGAAGATTCGAGAAGCATGAGCACGGGATATCAGTGAGGTGTGATGCTGTTAAGAGTCTCTGCTTGCTCTGGATGTGATGTTTATGCTTTGGTGTCATGGCTTGGCAGTGTTTTGGAAAGCACAGAGGAAACACTTCTGCTGACAATATGAACACCCAAAAACATCTGATAGAAGCTGTGGAAAAATGTCACTCTCTTATGTACTGTTCAGAGATACAGTTCAGATACATTCTTCTGAGTAATGACAGATTTGTTACCACTCATAATTATTGAATACAAGAACAACTAAGTACAGGGGAATTCTCTAAAAGACAGTTACGCCATTTCATAATGAGTTGGTGTAGTTGTGGGCTTTCTTATAGCCCTTGACCTTTTGCAGCTGGAAACAAAGTCCCATGGCACAATTAGTGGCACTGAATAGTAGGTCCACTGCTTCAAGAAAGAATGAGAAGGCAACCTAAAATCTTCAGTAAGGTAAAAGTACTCTTGAACAACATCGAAGTGACAGATCAATTGAGAACTTAGATACAGCCCATAACTAGGTACTCTATAGAAACACTTCAAGGAGAGAAACTTCCTGGCAGATTAAAACTGTGTGCTGCACTTTGCACAAGTGCTAGAGCACTTGCCTGCAAAAGGCAAAGGTGTTGAGTTTGAGTCATGGTCCATCATACACTTTTAATCTGCTAGGAAGTTTCATATCAGTGCACACCCTGCTGTAGAGTTAAAATCTCACTCTGGACTTCAAGGAGAGGTTGCTACATGTGTGGATGAACTCTTCAAATTTGAAACTTGATTGCAGCACACTGTTTCTTATGCCCCTACATAGTTACGATGCAACAGCAATGTTAGGTGCTACAGTTGGGAGCCCTGTAGCAGCAGAGGGCTGCACATATGTAGACATGAAGAATAAAGATGTAGAATGTTAATAACATTTGTTTTATTTAAAAGGCTTTAAGGGTTTTCACATAAAAAATACAGAAATATTACTTTCTACCATGCCCTCATTCATTGTACCAGAATGTTCCTACTGTAATTAGAAGCTAATAACTTGTCATTTTTTTTACATTTTCTGTTGTTCGTTAGTTGCAACTATATTCTTGAAGATGTTGTCCATCTATGCAACTTAATAAAATGTGGTTTGTTTTATGCTATACACTTTTCAGTTGTATCTGTTTATGAAGCATCTTCAGTGCCCTGTGATACATGTGTGTATGATGTATATAATAATTGCATTATGTAATGATTCAGATATGTTGCTACCTTACAGTTTTTTGTTATTCTTCAATTTTTGGGAAAGAAGCAATTTGTGGGCACAATTTTCATAAGGTTAAATTAACATTTGGTTAACATTATGAAAATTGTGCTCCAAAAAGTTGCCTATTACTTGAAAATATGAGAATAACAAAAAAACTGTACTATAGCAACAGATGTGAATTATTATACAACACCATTATTATATTCATAAAACAAACTTGTACTATAAGCCATTGAAGATGTTACAAGACACAAAACAAACAACCTTTCATTTACTTGCATCGTTATATCACATTTCTAACAGTCAATTATTGATAAAATTATTTAATTGGATAGATAAAGAATCTACTCACCAAGTGGTAGCAGAACACACACATAAAAGACTGTTGTGATTGGCAAGCTTTTGGAGCCAGTGGCTCCTTCATCCAGCAGAAGGGTTGAAGGGGGAGGAAGAAGGGTGAAGGAAAAGGACTGGAGAGGTCTAGGAAAAGGGGTATAATTTGGGAAAGTAACCCAGAACTGCGGGTCAGAGGAGACTTACCGTACAGGATGAGAAGGAAAGACTGATTATTGGGGACTGCATCAGATGAGATTTGGAAACCTGAGAGCTTAAAGTCTTCTGACCCATGGTCCTGGGTAATGTTCCCAAAATCTACCCCTTTTCCTAGACCTCTCCAGTCTTTTTCCTTCATCCTTCTTCCTTCCCCTTCACCACTTCTGTCTGAAGAAGAAGCCACTGGCTCCGAAAGCTTGCCAATCACAACAGTATTTTATGTGTGGGTGCTGCCGCTTCTGGGTGTGTAGATTTTTTATCTATCCAATTAAATAACATCTCTAACAGGGATTTAGATTTTAGGCCACATAGCTTAAATGTTGTTCTTTTAGGAAAGAAAGAGGTGCACTTAGCAATGGAGAAGGTAAAATATAATACACAGATGACACTGTAGGGAAGGAAATATTATGCAGAATTTGTATCAAGAGAGGCACACAGTGCACAAATGGAATAGCTAATAAGCATGAGTGTAAAATGTTCCTTTTCTGTACCATACACACTACCCTCAGTTCTTCCACTAATAAAGAGTTCAGACGGACTCCTTTTCACCAGCTCTTATACATCATATACTGGTACATATGTTTTCCAGTATATCCATATGTTTTCCAGTTTCATGTCTGCCTTGTTTTCTTGATGAACGACCTATTCCAGATGTTTCTAAAGCAAGAGATTCCATGTCTCTTAACCTACTTTTGTTTGATTGTGTATAGAAGACTTTAACTCAGATTCTTCCTGCATCAGCAGTCAAAGTGCTCCTCTTCTGCCTACGTAGCACTGATTCACATTATGATATTATTGTTATTTTACATTTATCAGAAATATGGAGCAACACAATGGAAAATGATATTGGAACCCATATCTTATTCACCACAGGAAAGCCCCAGAAAATGTTGTTTTCTTTCTCTCTCCTGGATGCTCACAATTTACTTCAAAATGAAAACACATGTCACCGCCCATGGTCCATGCAGAAATGATTTCAGAACTTCATCATATACATTTACTTCCAGACATGTTTTTATATAATTTTTAGGTCTTCACATTTGCGCCATGGGTCTCATTTTAGACAAAATGCTTTGCAGTCTCCCAGTACTCCACGGAAGTCTTCAGAGACTATTACATTATCTGCTGACTCAGTACAATATGTTTACCTCTCACACATTGGCTCACAATACAAATGATCAACAACAAAAACATAAAATGAAACAATATAGTAAGTGAATGTTGGTGCAGGCTGTAGATACAGAATGCAGTTACTATATACACAACCGACAAAGAGGATTGTTGCCCATTTATTGAACATGCACTAATACCCCATTAAAGCAGCACTTTACCTAACTCATTGATTTACTTGAATATTGTTTTTTACAGGTGCATGACCTTGAGTCTGGGACTGCTAGTGATTCCATTCCTCCCAGCTTCAAATATATTCTTCCGTGTGGGTTTTGTTGTGGCTGAGCGCGTTCTTTACCTCCCAAGTGCTGGCCATTGCATGCTTATTGTGATAGGCCTTCGACAGCTGGCCCAAGTTGATAGATCACTAGCACGGGTAATATGTACTACTAATGCTATTAGTTGTCTCTGTTTCTTACGAGGTCTGTTCAAAAATGCCGGAACGTTCGTAATTTCTCACCAGTGGTGAGTTGGAGCAAAATGTAGCTGTCATCCCTTCACATGCCTTTATTTAAAGTGAACTGCCAGAAGTTTCATTGTTGTTTGTCTGTTAGTTATTGATCAGTGCTATAGTGCGCAGAACATTGTGTCACACAGGTTTCAAACTTTGAGATGGCAGAGCTAGAGGAGCAATGCATCTGCATTAAATTTTGCATGAAACTCAAGAAAACCTCTACAGAGAGACACCAAATGGTGCAGAAAGGCTACAGTGATGAGTGCTTAAGCTATACTCAGTGTTGCAAGTGGTTCACATGGTTTAAAAGTGGCCAGTTGGAAGTTAAAGATGACCCTTGTTCAGGATGCCCTTCAATATCTGCTGACGATGCTCATGTCAGGAATGTCAACAAAATTGTGCGTGCCAGTAGAAGACTGACTGTCCAAGAGATTTCAGAAGAATGTAACGTTTCAGTTGGATCATGTCATGAAATCCTGATACAGCATCTCGTCCCACGGCTCATGAGTCAAGACCGGAAAGATTTTCCCCTCACAGTCTGTGAAGATCTTTTGGATTGCGCAAATGAGAACAAGAAGATGTTCCTTAAAAGAATTAGAGTGTTGATGAGACGTGGGTCTATGGATATGATGTTAAAACCAAGGTTCAGTCTTCACAATGAGTTGGGAAAGTTTCTCCATGACTAAAAGAAGCTCGTCAGGTCAGGTCAAATCTCAAAGGCATGCTGATAATTTACTTTAAAGGATTAGTTCATCATGAAT
Source organism: Schistocerca americana (assembly GCF_021461395.2). NCBI lineage: Eukaryota > Metazoa > Arthropoda > Insecta > Orthoptera > Acrididae > Schistocerca > Schistocerca americana. The sequence continues at coordinate 287,948,476 of NC_060120.1, read as the reverse complement.
TTGTGCCACAGGGACAAACTGATAATTGATGGTACTGTCAGAATGTCTTGTGATGCCTGTCAGAGAATGTGAGAAGGAAATGGTTTGCAATGTGGCGAGATAGTTCATGGCTCTTGCATCATGATAACACACCCACACATTCATCCCTGTTGGTGCGTGACTATTGGACAAAAGACAAAATCACTGTCCTGCCTCATCCTCTGTACTGTCCAGATCTGGCTCTGCAAACTTTTTTTTATTTCCAAAGTTGAAAGCCCCTTTAAAAGGGCAGAGATTTATAACAATAGACAAGATAATAGAAAATTTGTTGGTGGCGCTTCACGTGATCCAGCAAGAGGTGTACCAAGACTGCTTCTGGAAGGGGAAATGGTGTTGGGAGTGGTGTATTAGTTGTGGAGGAGAGTATTTCGAAGGAGATCGTATAAAATAAGTGAAAGGTAAGCAATGAAAAAAATTGTGGACAAAGTTCAGGCATTTTTTGAACAAGCCTCATATAAACTAAAATTTATTTGTCTCTGCGACTTTTATAAGTTTCAGAAAAGTATGAAAAAATCCAGTTTTTTTGTCAAACCTTTATTATGATAACATGAATATAGAGTTCTCTTCTTATTCTACCTTCTAGTGAGTACAAAGGTTTATGTTTAGCCACCATTGCTTAAATAAAAACATACATTTAGTACTTAAAACCCGTTGGTTACTTCTGTTCCCACTCATTGTATTTAGATAAAGTAAATGTTAAATGCTTGTTGTACAGAATAACATCTATAGGGTTTCTGTGAGGTATCACAGAAAATGTAATAACCAAGTTATTGAATAGCCAACTGGAGAAAATCAGGCAGGCCACGTGTTTTCAGCAAGGAGTTCAAGTTTCTTCTCATGCCCAAATTATCCACTTCTTTGGGCTGTGCAAGGTATTGTTACTTTGTGCCCTCACAATTTTGACACTAGAAACATTTTATCTATTGTGAAATTTAAAACTTTCTGGTGTACAGATTGTTTCATAAAATTTTGAGTGAACTGCTGGATGTATGCAACTTGCTGCCATGATATTTTGGCACATAGACTTATGGCCATCTTCAGGTGAATACAGACAAAAATGCACTGAGCTTTTGTATTTAAGACCCAGGCAGCACATGTGTGGTGTATCCAGTTGGTGTTGCAAAAATGCTGCATAGGCATATGCATTTCTGCTGCAAGTCCATGTGCTGTGGTGTGTGCCATCTGTGGTGAGAGTTTGCATGGTGAAGAGTGTGGTGTCACCACCAGACACCACACTTGCTAGGTGGTAGCCTTTAAATCGGCCGCGGTCCGGTAGTATACGTCGGACCCGCGTGTCGCCACTATCAGCGATTGCAGACCGAGCGCCGCCACACGGCAGGTCTAGAGAGACTTCCTAGCACTCGCCCCAGTTGTACAACCGACTTTGCTAGCGATGGTTCACTGACAAAATACGCTCTCATTTGCCGAGACGATAGTTAGCATAGCCTTCAGCTACGTCATTTGCTACGACCCAGCAAGGCGCCATTACCAGTTACTATTGATACTGAGTCATGTACAGTCAAGAGCAACGCTCATCATTAATGGATTAAAGTTAAGTATTCCACATGCTAAGTCCGTTTTTCTGAAGTCTAAATTCCTTGTCCTGTTCCAGACCTCACGCCAGCCTGCGTGAACTAAAACGCGTGCCTTTCGGCTTCCTCTAGTACCCGGTGTTGGCTCTCCTGCCAACCCACAACAAAGAAGACAGGTTTGCAGTGGTGCACTTCAACTGCTGTCTGCACTTGGTACATTTTCACCATGTCGGATCTGTCAGTTACCTGTTATAAATCTTGCTGATGAACAGTCACCTTCAGAAATTGTTCTGGTGGTCCAGTTACTCCATCGCATTGCTGTGTACAAACTTCCTTTTCTTCTGGGCTTCGATCCTTGCTGGTTGATGCTGAAATTTTAGAGCATGATGACTACTTTTAGCTACTAAATGAACCCCAAACTCTCATTTCCTTTTCTCTATATGTAAAATTTTTGAGTCACATAATGACACATCCCAGTGAAAGTAACTCAAGATAACATTAACACATCCCTATACGTAACATCTGACTCTTAGGCCATACATCAAAGTTATTTATAACATAAAAGAGATTAATTTGTTTTGGGTCCCCACTGACAATTTCGGCAGCCCTCTTACTCTGAGTTGTTCATGACACCAAGTGCCAATGCATACTTACGGCCTCGGACAGCAAGTGAACACAGTGCATCACATATGTGCTTGCCACTGCACTTGTTACTGTGCATGCACCCTCTGTACAGACACAGCCAGAGATGCACAGTATTTGCTCCTTTCTTATACACAACTTAACAAATATCTACTATCACAATCATCTTAAGCTGGTGTGATAGTGGGCCAGGGCATTTGATGAAACATTCTGTTGCATTACACACCCCACAATCGAGCTAAAGATGTGCATAATTGCTTTTCATATGCATCAATACTTTCATTTCCTCAACAGGTACATCATTTATATATATCGTTAGTGACTATTATTCCAGCTCATGTTTAACAAAATTTGTAGAACATGCTCTGTTCACTATAAGTGTCGTGTTATATTTAAACTTTATACCATGTCACACCTTTTTTTACAATGCATATATCCTTATTTCTTTTAAAATACTTATTACTTTTTTCTGTAGGTGGGTATTGTTTGTTTCCTTAGTCTGTTTCTCAATAAAGAGATCAGTTTGCATTAACTTATTTAAAATTTAACTCATTTACTTCTCAGTTCCCCTATACAAATTTTTATTATGTCTGCCTTTTCTAGAGGAGTCTTATGCTGATGGTACATCGTTCCTTACGAGTACACATCAAAATTTCAAATACCTTTATGTTAATATGCATGGAGATTTTAAAGGTCCCCTTACATTGTGATTAGGAAAAAACTCTATCTCAGCTAGTTAAGAAACCTCTTCCTTGACATGATCATTTGCCACTGTAACTGTGTAAATTGTTTAATAAAAGAACTGCTCATTGCCTTCTGTGGGTAGATACTGCTCAACCTCATGTGAAAATGCCCCATTTAAATTCTCTACAAATATATACTACCACCATTCCCTGAACCACAGCATACCTCAGTCTCTCATGTATCTGTCCATCCGTCTCCCATTTCTACCTTCTCCTAAGCTAAGTACAAACCAGTCACACAGCCTCTACCAGCTTATTTTCTACTTCTCTCCTTACATCAGTTTGAAGGGATTTCTTCACTTAATATTTGACTGTACTGAGATGTCAACCTGTGTTACTCTTCAGCTTATAGCTTAACATTTCTTTATACTCTAATTACTTCCATTTAGCAAATCCTCATACTTATAACATTTTATACAATAATTCCCAGGCCTATCAGTTTACTTAAAGTTGAAAGTTTCATATCCACTTTTGCATTACCTACCACGACTCATGCACTTACATTCAGTCAGACTTTGTTCCTTATTTCTTAATATTTTCCTCACTTTTCACTATTTTATGCATGTAATTAACTAGGCAACATTACTCATTAGTATCTGTGAGATAAAATTATCTTGAGTTCTTAATTAATCTATATTCATAGAAAAATTTATATCAGTACTTACATTACACCAATTTGCTACTATTCATATCCATACATACTTGTAATATGTTGTCATGCATCAATAATATCCAGTTTTCCTGGTTATGAATTCGATTTGCCCTTGGCACACTCTTATCTTTAAGAAATCAATCTTGTTTTATTGTGCCCATGCATCTGCTGTTTGAACAAGTGTAGTGCATCTTCTTCAATGCAGCTGTTGCTTCATGCATGGCTATCGCCACCAAAAATTTTTGATACCTGGGAACATCTCTACACTTGAATATTTGTTGTATTGTCATCATCTCATGTCTCATGCATGCAGATCAATCTCATCAATCCTGTGAAAACAAGTTGAAACTAAGCAGAAATAAGAAGGGTTCCACAATGAAGACTACTGCTTATGGAAAGAAGAAAAGATATAACTGGACCTCCTAAAGGAGATTAAAGAAAGGAAATGAAGCATGGATTTCTTGAAATCTAAGAAGAAAAGAGATATCAAAGACAGTTCCCATGTCTTGATTACCAATAAAATATCATCTACATAAATTGAAAATTCTTACAATAATTGTTTCCCAAGAGCTTGATCAAGGGCTCTAATAAATACTGAAACAGAACTATTCAATCAAAAAGGTAATATCCTAAACTGATAACATTTTCCATTGTATAAAAGCACTGTATATAGTTTAGAGTCCTCATTTAATTTTACGTGCCAATAGCCAACCATCAATTCCATCAAGCTAAACTATCTTGCTGTTCAAATCATTTCAATAATTCATCGATACCAACACGTCTATCACATTCCATTTCTGTGTGCCTATTTTGTTTGTTTGCATCCAACACAAGGTGGATCCTGCCTGCAGCCTTCTTAACCACTAGCAATGGATTGTTATAGACACTTAATTAATTCTACTCTCTCATTCATGTTCAAAATTTCACTGTGTACTGATTTGAAATTTTCATTCATGTCTTTAAAATATTTCTTAAACTCATGACAAGCTACTGTATGTACCTCTGATGGTAGATTTTCCACTAATACAGAGTGTTTCAAAAGGAATGACCTGATTTCAAAACTTCATATTTGTTGATGAAAACATACCTCAAACAAATGGATGAATCACAAAATACTCTCAAAATCTTAAAGTCTTAGCTTTAGCTGTGTTTTACAAATGCTCTGTGTGCCCCCCCCCCCCCCCCCCCCCCACCTCCCTCCAGCAGCATGAACAACATCTAAATGACTTCGACTTCAACAAACAATGGAAAATCCAGGCTAGAATATGACAATGTTATGAAAAGGATATAGTGCTACTCACCATACAGTGTAGATGCTGAGTTGTAGATAGATACAACAGAAAGCAACAGAAAGACTGTCAAACCACTCGTTTGACAATCCTTCTGTTGTGCCTATCTGCAACTCAGCATCTCTGCTGCACGGTGAGTAGCAATCTGTCATTTTCTTAATATTGTCATAGTCTATCCTGGATTTTCCATTGTTTGATTTCCTCATAAACCTATTTGATTTATGGAGATTTCCCATTGTACACTAAAGAAAATATGTTCTACACATGCAATGTATTCCTGAATTCATCTTCAGTCATGAATTCAATGTATGACTTTCAGCTCACAATCTTCTTCAGCAAAAACTGAGAAATTATCGATTCCACTGCAGTTTGTGGCTAATAATTTATTGTGATTCAACTTTAACTTCACTTCTCAAATTACATTCCAAGGAAAATCTTCTCTTTTCCATATTCAAACAGCAAGGTTAGTCAGAATTAATCCTAAAACACTTTGGATGACTTTGGACATCCAGCAGCATTCCATAAGTATCTTAGGAGACTTTAATTAAAATTCTGGTGATAATAATCATTAGGAACCAGTGAGTTCTTGCATCATTCACTCTACAACGAATTGTGTCGTCGTATCAAGAAGACATGCTTATCTGATGGTGTTAGCAGTGTAAGAAAGGCATTGAAGATTTAGAGCTTTTGTTGGCTGCATTCTCATTGTTGGCTGCTTATGTAGAGTTTTTGCACCATATTAGCAGGAGGAGGGGGAGACATTTTGGCACTGCAGAGACAGTTGAATGGGGCTGAGTCTGTAGTATAAGTGCTGTAAAGCAGTAAGCAGGCCATCTGTGGCAGCTAACTAAACATATATGTGCATTGTAACCTGTGCGCTGGGCCACTGTGATTTCATGGAGAGGAGTCTCCGTTCCCTTGTTGAAGCAGCCAGACCTTTTTTGCATCCTGAAACAAATTTCATGATAACTTTCAACATCTTGTAGGACCTGGGGGAATTTCCATCTCCTTTGGGCACATTATTTTGTAAAACACAGCATACATTTATTATGGCAGTTGCAATTTCTTCTCAAACATCCATTGGGCAATGAAAAAGTCTCCCTTCTCCATGTACTTGCCAGAGTGTAAGGACGCATTAAATTTCAGATACACAAAATGCGTCATATCTGACAATGACACAAGGCATTGGTACTCCGTTGCTTGATATGGGGTTTCCTCCAATATTCATAAATTTTTACTGATGAGATTTTCATGCAAAATTGATTTCATAAAAATAGATGAGTTATCATCTTGTGGTGTTGCAGTTCTTCATATGTCTGTGCTTGCTATGAAAATAGGACAAGGAATTCTGCCTTTTGCGAGACACCTTTTCAGTTTCGTTTACCTGGACATATTTCAGCACTTTTTGTGCTATCTTCAGTGGGTTGTTCTATTTTCTTACCTACATGAAGCTATTGTGTGTTTATGTTGGTAGCTGGTCTGCTACACAATCTACAGCTTGTCATGGCTTTGATGTTGTAGTGTTTCCTCGTATGTTATGGTGAGGTGAGACAGAAATCAGCGTATTCACCTCACCAAAACATAAGAGAAAACATTACGACATCATAGCTATGACAAGTTGTAGATTGTGTAGCAGACTAGGTACCACCATAACCAACCAATAGCTTCATTTAAGTAAGAAAATAAAGCAACTCACTGAAGATGGTAAATTTCTATGGGACCAAACAATCCACTGTAGATACCACAAAAAAGTGCTGAAACATGTCTAGGTAAAACGAAACTGAAAAGGTGTCTTGCATAAGGCAGAATTCCTCCTCCTATAGACGAGTTACTATATTTTCCGTAGCTCCAACATTTCTTAAGTGAACTTATAATCCACAGTGCATAAAGTACATAAAATGATGGAAAAATAATTTTTATAGTTATAGTAAAGTGTGTTTGTTATGAGGAAAAGCATAATGTATTCTATGTACATCTCGCTTGGCTGATCATTCATGACTGACCGTCAGATGGGTGACTAAATTGGGTGTTAAGCATTGTGGCTGCCTAGTGCATTATAGCCCTGGTACATTATAGGCCATCCACATATAAGCATTTTTATATTTCATTTAAATCAAGTAGATCTGTGCTCAACTTGAAGGATGGTTACAGCACTGCAGCACTTTACTAGGCATAGTTGTGTGTTCTTGACTTCCTCACACCTCTGAAACTGAGTGAGGTGGTGCAGTGGTTACCACACGGGACTCTCATTCAGGAGGACAATGGTTCAAACCCATGTCCGGCCATCCAGATTTAGGTTTTCCATGATTTCCAGGCAAATGCTGGGATGGTTCCTTTGAATGGGCATGGCTGACTTCCTTCCCCATCCATACCTAATCCAATGGGACCGATGAACCTGCTGGTTGGTCCCCTGCTCCCAAATCAACCAACCAATCGACCAACACCTCTGAACAGACTTATACATCTACATCTACATTCTACATCTACATTTATACTCCGCAAGCCACCCAACGGTGTGTGGCGGAGGGCATTTTACTTGCCACTGTCATTACCTCCCTTTCCTGTTCCAGTCGCGTATGGTTCGCGGGAAGAACAACTGTCTGAAAGCCTCCATGCGCGCTCTAATCTCTCTAATTTTACATTTGTGATCTCCTCGGGAGGTATAAGTAGGGGGAAGCAATATATTCGGTACCTCATCCAGAAACGCACTCTCTCGAAACCTGGTAAGCAAGCTACACCGCGATGCAGAGCGCCTCTCTTGCAGAGTCTGCCACTTGAGTTTGCTAAACATCTCCGTAGTGCTATCACGGTTACCAAATAACCCCGTGACGAAACGCGCCGCTCTTCTTTGGATCTTCTCTATCTCCTCTGTCGACCCGATCTGGTACGGATCCCACACGGATGAGCAATACTCAAGTATAGGTCGAACGAGTGTTTTGTAAGCCACCTCCTTTGTTGATGGACTACATTTTCTAAGGACTCTCCCAATGAATCTCAACCTGGTACCCGCGTTACCAACAATTAATTTTACGAGGGCAGTTCAATAAGTAATGCAACACATTTTTTTTCTCGGCCAATTTTGGTTGAAAAAACCGGAAATTCCTTGTGGAATATTTTCAAACATTCCCGCTTCGTCTCGTATAGTTTCATTGACTTCCGACAGGTGGCAGCGCTGTACGGAGCTGTTAAAATGGCGTCTGTAACGGATGTGCGTTGCAAACAACGGGCAGTGATCGAGTTTCTTTTGGCGGAAAACCAGGGCATCTCAGATATTCATAGGCGCTTGCAGAATGTCTACGGTGATCTGGCAGTGGACAAAAGCACGGTGAGTCGTTGGGCAAAGCGTGTATCATCATCGCCGCAAGGTCAAGCAAGACTGTCTGATCTCCCGCGTGCAGGCCGGCCGTGCTCAGCTGTGACTCCTGCAACGGCGGAGCGTGCGAACACACTCGTTCGAGATGATCGACGGATCACCATCAAACAACTCAGTGCTCAACTTGACATCTCTGTTGGTAGTGCTGTCACAATTGTTCACCAGTTGGGATATTCAAAGGTTTGTTCCCGCTGGGTCCCTCGTTGTCTAACCGAACACCATAAAGAGCAAAGGAGAACCATCTGTGCGGAATTGCTTGCTCATCATGTGGCTGAGGGTGACAATTTCTTGTCAAAGATTGTTACAGGCGATGAAACATGGGTTCATCACTTCGAACCTGAAACAAAACGGCAATCAATGGAGTGGCGCCACACCCACTCCCCTACCAAGAAAAAGTTTAAAGCCATACCCTCAGCCGGTAAAGTCATGGTTACAGTCTTCTGGGACGCTGAAGGGGTTATTCTGTTCGATGTCCTTCCCCATGGTCAAACGATCAACTCTGAAGTGTATTGTGCTACTCTTCAGAAATTGAAGAAATGGCTTCAGCGTGTTCGTAGGCACAAAAATCTGAACGAACTTCTCCTTCTTCATGACAACGCAAGACCTCACACAAGTCTTCACACCCGAGAGGAGCTCACAAAACTTCAGTGGACTGTTCTTTCTCATGCACCCTACAGCCCCGATCTCGCACCGTCGGATCTCCATATGTTTGGACCAATGAAGGACGCAATCCGTGGGAGGCACTACGCGGATGATGAACAAGTTATTGATGCAGTACGACATTGGCTCCGACATCTACCAGTGGAATGGTACCGTGCAGGCATACAGGCCCTCATTTCAAGGTGGCGTAAGCCCGTAGCATTGAATGGAGATTACGTTGAAGAATAGTGTTGTGTAGCTAAAAGATTGGGGAATGACCTGGTGTATTTCAATGCTGAATAAAACAACCCCTGTTTCAGAAAAAAAATGTGTTGCATTACTTATTGAACTGCCCTCGTATATGATCATTCCACTTCAAATTGTTCCGCACGCAGATATTTTACAGAAGTAACTGCTACCAGTGTTTGTTCCGCTATCATATAATCATACAATAAAGGATCCTTCTTTCTATGTATTCGCAATACATTACATTTGTCTATGTTAAGGGTCAGTTGCCACTCCCTGCACCAAGTGCATATCCGCTGCAGATCTTCCTGCATTTCGCTACAATTTTCTAATGCTGCAACTTCTCTGTATTCTACAGCATCATCCGCAAAAAGCCGCATGGAACTTCCGACACTATCTACTAGGTCATTTATATATATTGTGAAAAGCAATGGTCCCATAACACTCCCCTGTGGCACGCCAGAGGTTACTTTAACGTCTGTAGACGTCTCTCCATTGATAACAACATTCTGTGTTCTGTTTGCTAAAAACTCTTCAATCCAGCCACACAGCTGGTCTGATATTCCGTAGGCTCTTACTTTGTTTATCAGGCAGCAGTGCGGAACTGTATCGAATGCCTTCCGGAAGTCAAGAAAAATAGCATCTGCCTGGGAGCCTGTATCTAATATTTTCTGGGTCTCATGAACAAATAAAGCAAGTTGGGTCTCACACGATCGCTGTTTCCGGAATCCGTGTTGATTCCTACATAGTAGATTCTGGGTTTCCAAAAACGACATGATACTCGAGCAAAAAACATGTTCTAAAATTCTACAACAGATCGACGTCAGAGATATAGGTCTATAGTTTTGCGCATCTGCTTGACGACCCTTCTTGAAGACTGGGACTACCTGCGCTCTTTTCCAGTCATTTGGAACCTTCCATTCCTGTAGAGACTTGCGGTACACGGCTGTTAGAAGGGGGGCAAGTTCTTTCGCGTACTCTGTGTAGAATTGAATTGGTATCCCGTCAGGTCCAGTGGACTTTCCTCTGTTGAGTGATTCCAGTTGCTTTTCTATTCCTTGGACACTTATTTCGATGTCAGCCATTTTTTCGTTTGTGCGAGGATTTAGAGAAGGAACTGCAGTGCGGTCTTCCTCTGTGAAACAGCTTAAGAAAAAGGTGTTTAGTATTTCAGCTTTACACATGTCATCCTCTGTTTCAATGCCTTCATCATCCTGGAGTGTCTGGATATGCTGTTTCGAGCCACTTACTGATTTAACGTAAGACCAGAACTTCCTAGGATTTTCTGTCAAGTCGGTACATAGAATTTTACTTTCGAATTCACTGAACACTTCACGCATAGCCCTCCTTACGCTAACTTTGACATCGTTTAGCTTCTGTTTGTCTGAGAGGTTTTGGCTGCGTTTAAACTTGGGGTGAAGCTCTCTTTGCTTTCGCAGTAGTTTCCTAACTTTGTTGTTGTACCACGGTGGGTTTTTCCCGTCCCTCACAGTTTTACTCGGCACGTACCTGTCTAAAACGCATTTTACGATTGCCTTAAACTTTTTTCATAAACACTCAACATTGTCAGTGTCGGAACAGAAATTTTCGTTTTGATCTGTTAGGTAGTCTGAAATCTGCCTTCTATTACTCTTGCTAAACAGATAAACCTTCCTCCCTTTTTTTTATTTTCCTATTAACTTCCATATTCAGGGATGCTGCAACGGCTTTATGATCACTGATTCCCTGTTCTGCACATACAGAGTCGAAAAGTTCGGGTCTGTTTGTCATCAGTAGGTCCAAGATGTTATCTCCACGAGTCGGTTCTCTGTTTAATTGCTCGAGGTAATTTTCGGATAGTGCACTCAGTATAATGTCACTCGATGCTCTGTCCCTACCACCCTTCCTAAACATCTGAGTGTCCCAGTCTATATCTAGTAAATTGAAATCTCCACCTAAGACTATAACATGCTGAGAAAATTTATGTGAAATGTATTCCAAATTTTCTCTCAGTTGTTCTGCCACTAATGCTGCTGAGTCGGGAGGTCGGTAAAAGGAGCCAATTATTAACCTAGCTCGGTTGTTGAGTGTAACCTCCACCCATAATAATTCACAGGAACTATCCACTTCTACTTCACTACAGGATAAACTACTACTAACAGCGACGAACACTCCACCACCGGTTGCATGCAATCTATCCTTTCTAAACACCGTCTGTACCTTTGTAAAAATTTCGGCAGACTTTATCTGTGGCTTCAGCCAGCTTTCTGTACCTATAACGATTTCAGCTTCGGTGCTTTCTATCAGCACTTGAAGTTCCGGTACTTTATCAACACAGCTTCGGCAGTTTACAATTGCAATACCGATTGCTGCTTGGTCCCCACATGTCCTGACTTTGCCCCACACCCGTTGAGGCTGTTGCCCTTTCTGTACTTGCCCAAGGCCATCTAACCTAAAAAACCACCCAGCCCACGCCACACAACCCCTGCTACCCGTGTAGCCACTTGTTGCGTGTAGTGGACTCCTGACCTATCCAGCGGAACCCGAAACCCAACCACCCTATGGCGCAAGTCGAGGAATCTGCAGCCCACATGGTCGCAGAACCGTCTCAGCCTCTGATTCAGACCCTCCACTCGGCTCTGTACCAAAGGTCCACAGTCAGTCCTGTCGACGATGCTGCAGATGGTGAGCTCTGCTTTCATCCTGCTAGCGAGACTGGCAGTCTTCACCAAATCAGATAGCTGCCGGAAGCCAGAGAGGATTTCCTCTGATCCATAGCGCCACACATCATTGGTGCCGACATGAGCGACCACCTGCAGATGGGTGCACCCTGTACCCTTCGTGACATCCGGAAGGACCCTTTCCACATCTGGAATGACTCCCCCCGGTATGCACACGGAGTGCACATTGGTTTTCTTCCCCTCTCTTGCTGCCATATCCCTAAGGGGCCCCATTACGCACCTGACTCTGGAGCTCCCAACTACTAGTAAGCCCACCCTCTGCGACCGCCCAGATCTTGCAGACTGAGGGGCAACCTCTGGAACAGGACAAGCAGCCATGTCAGGCCGAAGATCAGTATCAGCCTGAGACAGAGCCTGAAACCGGTTTGTCAGACAAACTGGAGAGGCCTTCCGTTCAGCCCTCCATCCGGACCCCCACAGTGATGCCCATTGGCAACAGCCTGAAGCTGTGTGACCGAAGCCAACACTGCCTGAAGCTGGGAGCGAAGGGATGCCAACTCAGCCTGCATCCGAACACAGCAGTTGCAGTCCGTATCCATGCTAAAAACTGTTGTGCAAAGAACGTCTGAACTAATCTACAGAGAGCGCAAACAAATCGACACAAAATTTAAATGGTTATTAAAATACAAGATTGCCTAGTAAATGCAGTAATGCTGCTACTTGCGCACTGCTGACACACTGCTCGGCGGCGGAAGGAGACTACGCGATTTTACATTATTCAGGTACTAAAATGCGATGCTACAACTCTCAAATACTATAATACGCCTGAAATTTATGAATTAACCAATGCAAGTACCAAAAACACGCAAAGAAATTAAGAATTAAACTATGTAACAAATGAGTGAGCTAGGAGTATACGACTTGCTGCTGCAGCTGCTTATCCAACGGCGGCAGGGAGCACACATCCAGTTAGAGGGGAGTCTACGTTTAAACATGTACTCCAAAATACGTGGCAACTTGACTTGGCATTATTGTCATTGTTGTAGGTGAAAGAATTGATGAGAACAGAGAAAATAATTGGATAGCTGGGGTTTGAAATGTAAGCCTAAGTTTTGTAGTGTGGAACTTGACCACTGAACCACAAAGGCGCATTTCTAGACAAACCATTAATAAGTTTATTTATCCAACAGAAATTGCATTGAGCCAAGGGAACAAATACTAATTCTGTGCAAGAAGTAAACAAAGAAAATATGGTGGCATTGTATGTTATTCATTATTTAATTTACAGATAATTCACAGGTGAATAAATTTGTTTGAATGATTTTCTGTTCATATTATCAAATGCAATGAGTCCTGGTTGCTCACTTACTCAGTTTACTCATGAAAGCCTATAATGTAGCCAGATTTAAGATTTTTGGTAATTATAAACTAAGCTGATAATTATAATCTGTTGTCACACCCCTCAATGTAAATCCTTTTAATTTGCCCTGTTCAAAAAAAGTCTAAATGTCAGCGCAATTTTAGCAGCTGACTGAAACTGAGCATTAATTTATCAAGTATTATTTCACAGAAATATATAGTTCCATAACTGAAACAATAATCTTCAATAACATTCAATATTTGGTTATCACTTTAATTTTCATTATAGTGTGGTAATATTTGGTGAATCTCAGGTATACAAAACACACCTCCTCCAAAGAAAACATGGAAAATCAACCACTAAAAAGAAATTATAATTCTAAATGCATTTGAATGCTTGCCAGCTCCTTTAAGGCCACTATTTGTGTCAGAGCTGTATTGGTAGATCCTGTGTTTCCTTACCCATATGGCAAGGCCACTCGGCTGTTACCTGTCAAGCATTATGTGATACCGAGTGAGTGAAGTGCCAGCTGCATGATGCCACATGAGCATGCATAGCGAGTGATGTAGACAAAGACTACTCCTGCGATTTTGCCATGCTGATGCAGTGCTGTACCATAGGTATTATGTCACACCAAGAGATGTAAAAGCAGCAAGCAACCAACCATCTTTCTCAATCTCCATAGTACATTTTATGTTTTCATGCGTTGAGTTCAGGTGTTGAAGAACTCTGGGAGAATGTCCAAATCGTGAGGCCAAGCTATAAAAGTGTCATCAACGTATACTGGAGGGATGTTTGCTCCCCAAAATCTTCCATAAAAGGATGGCCACCAGGGAAGACAAAGGATTCCCCATGGCGACATCATCCAATTGATCAAAAAACATCATTGTTAAATAAAAAGTATGCTGAGGGTAGAGTGTGCTCGAACAACACTGTAATGTCAACCCCAAACCTACTGCTGATGAGATGTATTAAGTTCATCAGAGGCACATTTGTAAAAAGCAAAACTACATCAAAACTGACCAACAAATCATTGCTTTCCATTGATAGTGTGACATAGGCGACAACAAGGCAGACTGCAAAGATTGACCCAATTTCACCACGGAGGGCGCACACCACAGTGCACAGACTTGGAGCAGAAACGCATTCACTCAAGCAGCACATGCACAATACCAGCTCAATACACCATGCATTTGCCAGCAGGGTCTTAAATATGGGAGCTCAGTGCATTTTTGTGTGTATTCACCTGACAATGGCCAAAAGACTATGTGCCAAAATATTGTGGCAGCAAGTTGAAGAAATGCAGCAGTTCATCTGAAATATTGGAGAACATTAAATCTGTTTCTGCACATCTCATTGGCTACTTAAAATTATCTTCAGAGTAACTTGCAGACAGGTACGTTTAAACGACACTCACATGTAGCTTTTGACCACAGCATTCGTCAGTAAAGAGAGAAACACACACAATGTTCATACACACAAATACAAGCAAGCACACCTCACACACACACACACACACACACACACACACACACAACTGCCAACTCCAGCATCTTAGGCCGGAAGGTGTGCTTACTTTTGTGTGTGTGTGTGTGTGTGTGTGTGTGTGTGTGGTTTTTTTTTTTCTCTTTTGTGTGTGTGTGTGTGTGTGTGTGTGTGTGGTTTTTTTTTTTCTCTTTTTCCAGTGAAGGCTGTGGCCAAAAGCTTTATGTAAGTGTCTTTTAACTGTGCCTGTCTGCAACTTGAAATGTCTTCTTTATGGTAAGTAGCAATCTATCTTGTCCTACATTGTTGATATTCCTACCTGGAGTTTCCATTGTTTTATCTTCGCACTAGCCACTTGAAACTAAGTGCCCTGGTACATTGCCATTGCAGTATAAGAAGTGTGGTGAAATTGTTTTTAACCAGAATATAGCTCTAGCTCTCCCCCCCCCCCCCCCCCCCGCCCCCCCCCCCCCCCGCTCCTACCCCACATTATTACTAATACATACTAAGAATTCTTTCTCAACCTGTTAAATAAATGTACATGTACCACCTGCTAATGTATTTAATACAAAAGGAATTTAATGGTGTGATTCCACCAAGAATGTACAGGTTATTGCATTTTTATGTCCACCTTGTGAATAATAAAAATAAATATAGCAAGGACAGGCCGTGACACACTGTAAATATGAAGTAACAGTGTGGGAAAAACATAAAAGAAAAGTGATTAATTGCTTATCTTTGGGATACTTCTTGTTGTTCTGGATATGTAGATGTGCATACATACTTTTCATGTTGCAGCATAACTGGTGTAGATGGTAGTAGAAGTTGAAAAGGGTGGGAAGGGCGAAGAGGTGGAAGAGGGGAGACTTCAAAAGATTGCAAAGAGAGGTGATGGAGTAGACAGAAAACAACAACATGGTGGATTCCAGCAACGAGTTATGGCCTCAGACAGGATACACATGTGAAGGGAGAAGCCAAGCAAGAAAGTGGGAGCCTTTCACGAAAATGCCCAGAGAACTGGAAAGGGAAGTACAGTGTGCAGCCTAAGAAAGATAAAATAGCAAGGAAAACAAATAGAAATGACTGGGGAAAACTAGAAGTTCAAAAGGAAGAGAAGAATGGACAGGCCAACACAAAGACTAACAGATTTTAAGTCTAGGGACATTGCAGGGGAGTAGAATATGCTGGAAGAGCACTTATCATATGAGCAGCTCAGAAGATATGTTTCTGGGAGGAACCAATGTGACATGAGTTGCAAGGCAACATATGAAGTTGAATGTGTTGTCACAGACAGTGTGTTCTGCATCTAGGTGAAGTAGACCATTAGCTTCTCTTCATTTCCAAAGCACCAAGTGAGGTGGCACAGTGGTTAGCACACTGGACTCGCATTTGGGAGGATGACGGTTCAATCCTGCACCTGGCCATCCTGATTTAGGCTTTCTGTGATTTCCCTAAATCACTCCAAGCAAATGCCGGGATGGTTCCTTTGAAAGGGCACAGCCGACTTCCTTCCCTGTCCTTCCCTAATCCGATGAGATCGATGACCTCACTGTCTGATCTCCTCCCTCAAAACAACCCAACCCCATTTCCAAAGCTGAGTTATCATCTGATCTGAAGTCAAGTGCGAAAGAGAGACTTGATCTTCAGTCCCTCATCTGTAATACAGGTATTCAGTTGTGAAGTATTCCAGTACATCATCGTCTAGCTTTCAGGTTATAAGGTTCCTAAAGCCAGTGTGAAAAGGAAACTGGATGTATCATACCCTAACCAGTGAAATTACCTCAGATTACTAATAAAAAAAAGTAAAAAAAATAAAAACAACACTACATCAACATGATTTTATTATGACGACAACATTTTTCTCCTTTCTATTCTCTCTCTCTCTCTCTCTCTCTCTCTCTCTCTCTCTCTCTCTCTCTCTCTCTCTCCCCCTCTCCCTCTCCCTCTTTCCCCCTCTCCCTCCCCTCCCTCCCTCTCTCTCCCTCCCTCCATCCATCTCTCTCCCTCCCTCCTCTACCTCTCTCTTTGTATTTTTATTACTTCTCTCATCATCATTATTGTTATTAGTATTAGTTTTTTCTGTAATATTAGGTGGACGGTAGTTTTAATGGGTGGCTGTAATTGATAAGTTAACAATAGTAAGGTTATAGCTAGTTCTTAGAAGGTACAAGTGTATGGGATCCACACTGTCAGAGTTAGGTTATAGCTAGTTCTTCAAAGAAACAATTGTATAGGAACCCACACTGCTGGGACAGTTGTCCAGCAGGTAACTTTGCCACTAGCATGTTAGGAAACAACCACCAAAATGTGTGTGTGTGTGTTTTTTTAATAACATGTTTCAAAATTTAATGTGTAAAAAATGGTCAATTTATTTAGCTAGGTAAAAGAAGGTTAAAGATCATCAATCAATACAAGGGACATAAATGTCATGGATATGAGTGTTGTAAGCACAGAGGAGAATATTAAAGTGCCTATGTGAGCCTCCTATGTATTGGCATTGCAGCTGTTATGTGTAATATATATTGGAGCTCTGTGTTTGAAAGCAGGTGCTGTACAAGGATGCTTTAGGTGAACATCTAAACAGCGCATAATAAGCAACAGCTTAGACATTGTCTCGGTGTATGAGCAACTAAGAACAAGTTGCAGTCATTTTCCTTTGCCACCACCCTTTTATTGCTGTGCCCCTGCATGTATCACATATTTTTTTTGAATACAGTAGTCATTTGCTTGTGCTCTGCTACTTACATTGTTATTTACTCTCATTTATGTACAGGTAGGTTTTCTTTACCTGCTGATTGCCTTTGGTAGCCGTGCAACTCGAAGGAGTGCACAGTGGAAGACAGAGGAGGTTCTTTTTGAGAGTGGTCTTAATGTCTGCCCCCTTAATGCCAAAATTCATTACAACATCGCCAAAAAGGCAGGTGATGCTGGGCATAAACTTTCAGCCATTGCTGGCTACAGGACGGCTCTCAGGTAACATGCTCAAAACTTCCTGTGTTTTATTTTAATTTCATTTGACAGTTATATGGGAATCCTCTGTACTTGAAGCAATAGGTGAATTTTTATATTGCTCTCACCCCATCAAAATTTTTTTACATAAATGAAAAGAGAATCTTTTATGTGTATTTCATAAATTTGTAATGTTCAGCCACTTGTAATAGTTTTTAGTGTTAAGGTCCAAAACAGAATACATAATATTTGTGATGAACAACTTTGTAGACTATACTGTTTCCCTGCATTAAAACTAAATGCTTTTTTTTCCAGGTTAAATGAAGAATATGATCAGGCAATGAACAACTTGGCCAATATGCTCAGAGATGAAGGACAGTTGAATGAAGCAGAAAGCCTCCTCCGAAAAGCCATATCGTTGAGGTGAACTGAAACTTTTGATTCCTAAAATGTAAATTGAAGTACTGAAATATTTTGAAAAATTTGAAAAAAAATAGTTTATGTATCAACAATAATGAATCAAGCACCTTCTAATTTTGCTATAAAGTTATGAAGGAAGCAAAAGAAGTAACTTCCAGTTGCTCAATATTTGTGCACTTGTTACTGAATACAACCCAAAGCTATTTCACAATTAACAGTAAAGATCTTGTGAACTGTATAATGTGACATGTGCTAAAGAACCAGACTTCATGTGCATAACTAAAATACTAAAGGAAGTTTCAAGTGAGCTAGTCCTTCAGTTGCCTTTTTGGTTTGATTTGATTTTTTATTGGTCCAGTTTTATCATACAGCACAAATTGTACAATTGATATTGGACAGGTCAAAGATAAGTTATAATAATACTTAGTATTAGCAGAATAGTAGGCAAATTAAAAATAGGTGCCTATTACAATTAATTTTGTTACGTGTTCAGAAATTTTCTGACAGAATAGAAACAGTGCTTTATTAGAAATGCCTTTAGTTTAGCTTTAAATATTGGATGAGTAGCATTTTTTTATTTCCTCTAGTATCTTATTGTGTAGTAGTACATCAATGTTAATTATGCTCCTCTGATAAGTGGTTTTTCTGTGATATTTTTGATGTATATTTGATTTCCCTCTGTTACTATAGTTGTGTACATTTTTGTTCTGTAGCAATTTGCCTGTTTTCAGGAGGTAGTCCGTAGTGAACAAGATAGTTTCATAAATGAATAAACTTGGAACATTTAGAACACCAAGCTCAGTAAAATGGGATTTACAGGACTCTATCTTTTTAAGGCCACAAATTATTCTTGGCACTCTTTTTTGCATTCTAAAAACCTTTACACTGTGAGTTGAGTATCCCCACAAAATGATCCCATATCGGACTAGTGAGCGGAACTGTGCATAGTATGCCTGCAATACTGTTGTTTAGCTTGTTGTAGCCTTTAAAATTCTTAGGCCATAGCACACAGATGATAGTTTTCTAGACAAATTATTTATATGTGTGTCCCACTTTAAGTCTTGCTGAACCCATAGGCCCAAAAATTTTGTGACACATTTTTAGGGTATCATTTTTTTAATTGTGGTTGAATAAACATTTGGTTAGTTGGAGGAATTAAATGAAAATCGACACACAGTTTTTTTCAGTATTTATAATGAGTTTGTTTTTTGTGAACCACTCAGAAAGTCTTTTCATAGAACTTTCTGCCGTGGACTGCAAAGTTTCTGGACTGGATCCAGTGAGCAATATGCTGGTGTCATCAGCAAACAGGATAGTTTTTGTGGGACTCATATATTCAACTAAGTCATCCACATAAATCATGAAGAGTAGTGGACCTAAGATTGAGCCCTGTGGTACCCCATATTTTATTGGTAATTCACTAGAAAGAAAGGAGTTGTTTCTTGTTTTATTCACTTTGTTGAAGTGATACCTTCTGCCTGTGGGTCAAAGGCTTTTGATAGATCTAGAAAAATACCTGCAGCTAATTTATGTTAATCAAGGGATTTTAAAATGCAGACTGAGAATTCGAAAATTGCTGTCTGTGTAGATTTAGACTTTCTGAAACCATGTTGTTGTACTGTAAGTGGTGCATATTTATTTAAGAAACAAGAAACTTAAAAGCCTGTCATAGAAGAGTTTTTCTAGAAGGAACGTAACTGTGACACGGGTTGGTAGTTTGATATTTTTTCAGAAGAACCTTTTTTTAGCAGTGGTGAAACTTTTGCTATTTTAAAAATATCTGGAAATACACCAGTTTTTAAAGAGAGGTTGAGAATGTTTGCCAAGGGGTTTGCTATGTGGTGAGCACGTGCTTTTAATATGAAATCAGATACTTCATCAAGACCACTTGACATTTTATTGCTTAATGATTTAACTTTACTTATAATTTCATTGGGGTTTGTTTCATAAACATACATAGAAGCAGTCGAGATCACTGACTTGCTGGAGAAACTTGAGACTGCTCCTTGACAGTGTACTTGAATAAGGTCTTCAGCTAGTGAAGTGAAGTATTCACTGAATTTTTCCACAACTGAATTTGGGTCTGTCACTTTTGAGCCTTCTAGTGTTAATGATACATTCTTTTTCTTTGGCTCTGAACTACAAGTTTCTTTCTTTATAACTCTCCACATGGATCTCATTTTGTTACATGAGTTTCTTATCAAATTGTCATTTCACATAATTTTTGCCTCTTTGACTACTCTACCATAGATTCTTTTGTAGGCTTTTGAATAATCTGCGAATTCTTGGGTTACTCTATATTTCTTACAACAGTACTGCAGAAATCTGTTTCTCTCACTGGAAATTTTTATGCCTTTAGTTACCCATTGCTTATTATTGTTAGGTTTTACTGTTTTTACTACTTTTGGAAATGCTATATTAAAATAGTGAAGAAAGATGCTCTGAAAACTCGTGTACATGCTATTAAAATTGTTCTGAGTGGCAATGCTTTCCCAGTTTTCCTTCACCAGTAAGAGATTAAAAATTCTAATGTTATCTTCAGAAAAGGTTAACTACTTTTTTGGAACTGCTTCTACTTGTTGGCATTTCTATACACAGCAGCTGTGCCTCATGATCACTATAACCCATGTTCAGTACTCTGCTTGTGAATCTGTAATTTGTTTCGGAGATGAATATTTGGTCAATAATGGAATCTCTGCATTCTGTTAATCTTGTATGGGTAATGTATTGTGGGGTTCATATTGAATGTGTTGGTCATATTTATCAAAGCATCTCTGGTGCTGCTGTCTTTTGAAAAATCAATATTGAAATCCCCACAAAACACTATCTTCATATTTAGTGTACTGATCCTGTTCAGCAGAACCTCTAGTTTATTCATGAAGACTAGCAGGTTTCCACTTGGTGCTCTATACATGTTAATAACTATGAAATTAAGCTCTGGCAGTTTAGTAATAGAAAGTTCAAAGTCTTTTTCAATTGAGTCAATATAACTTTTACTGACATCACAGAACTTTATTTGTTCTTTCACAAAGATAGCAGAGCCACCTTGTTTGGAAAATTCTCAGCTAAAATGATTTGCTAATCTATATCCTGAGATTGAGGTTGATTTTACTTCGTCATTTCATAGCCAATGTTCAGTAATGCAAATTATGGTCACATTTAGTGCATACTGGAGTAGTGCTTCCAACATGGAAATTTTATTTGTGAGTGACTGAACGTTATGGTGTAGTATAGCAAAATCTGGGTATTTAGTAACTTTAGTTGAAACGGTTTCTGATTCTTTATCTAATGGCATTTCTAATACAGCACTTACCCTAAAAATTTTTTGGTATCTTTCTTGTGTGTGGCTTCTGTTTGCTGGTGGCAATCAGCAGGTGAGTTAACTTCTGAAGCTTGTATAACTTTTGCTTCATCCACATCTGTCCTCTTCGGTTCAAACTATTTCGTAATTTTCATTTGGCTGTGACTTGATTGTTTGTTTCTCGACTAATCGGCTTAAACCACTTGGTAATTTCTAGGCATATATCCTCATTTCAAACTCTTACACAAATGCATCTTCAATAGGATGACACAAGAGCAAGAATGTAGCTTCAGTTCTAACTCTGACATGATCTCATTATAAACTGAGAGAAGTTTTGACATTCCCTTCCATTTATAAAACTCACTCACATAACATATTCACATAAATATTCAGTAATAGCTCATTACACTTCAGTCATATACAAGATTATTTTTGATCAAAATCATAGTATTGTATTATACTGATCAATGAACTATACAATACTGATGTTTTGTTATCAGTCAGAAAAGAATCATAAAAGTACATCAAACATTGGAAAATACAGGATGGATTGTAACAGCATTACACACACACACACACACACACACACACACACACACACAAATGCTCACACACATGACCGCAGACTCAGGCAACTGAAACCACATTGCGAGCAGTAGCTAGCACCAGTGCATGATGGGAATGTCTACCAGGTGGGGGTAAGGAGGAGGTGGGAAGGGGGAGGGATAGTATGGTGGGGGTGACGGACAGTGAAGTGCTGCAGGTTAGACAGAGGGCAGGGGAGAGGTGGGTTAGATGGAGTGTTGGGGAGAGGTGGGGAGGGAGGCGCAGAAGTAGTGGAAAAGGAGAGAAGTAAAAATACTGAGTGTGATGGTGGAATGATGACTATGTAGTGCTGGAATGGAAACAGGGAAGGGACTGGATGGGTGAGGATAGTGACTAATGAAGGTTGAGGCCAGGAGAGTTTCGGGAATGTAGGATTTATTGCAGGGAGAGTTCCCACCTGCACAATTCAGAAAAGCTGGTGTTGGTGGGAATGATCCGTATGGCACAGGCTGTAAAGCAGTCATTGAAATGAAGGATGTCATGTCTAGCAGCATATTCAGTAACAGGGTGGTCTGCTTGTTTCTTGGCCACAGTTTGTTGGTGGCCATTCATGTGGACAGACAGCTTATTGGTCATCAGACCCACATAGAATGCAGCACAGTGGCTGCAGCTTAGTTTGTAAATTACATGGCTGGTTTCACAGGTAGCCCTGCCTTTGATGGGATAGGTGATGTTTGTGACCGGACTGGAGTAGGTGGTGGTGGGAGGATGTATTCCACAGGTCTTGCATCTAGGTCTATTACAGGAGCATGAGCCATGAGGTAAGATATTGGGAGCAGGGGTTGTTTAAGGATGGACGAGTATATTTTGTAGGTTTCGTGGACAGCAGAATACCACTGTGGGAAGGGTGGGGAGGATAGTGGGCAGGACATTTCTCATTTCAGGGCACGATGAGAGGTAGTTGAAACCCTGGTGGAGAATGTAATTCAATTGCTGCAGTCCTGGGTGGTACTGAGTTATGAGGGGAATGCCCTTCTGTGGCTACATGGTGAAACTTTTGGAGGTGGTGAGAGACTGGAAAGATAAGGCACAGGAGATTTGTTTTTGTACAAGGTTGGGAGGATAATTGCGGTCTGTGAAGGCTTCAGTGAGACCTTCGATATATTTTGAGAGGGACCACTTGTCACTACGGATGTGACAACCACGGATGGCTAGGCTGTATGGAAACAGCTGGAACACCCAGTAGCTGTGCGCATTGCGCAGCACAGTGTTCTTCATTTTAATGACTGCTTCAGAGCCTGTTTCATCTGTATCCTTCCTACCAACACCAGCTCTTCTGAACTGTGCAGGTGTCAACTCTCCCTGCAATATATCCTATGTTCCCGTAACCCTCCCGCCCTCAACCTCTGTTTGTCATTCTCCATTAGCCATCTATCCCCTACCCTGTTCCCGCTCCACAGCCTTCTATTCCACAAACATACCCACAATCTTTTTACTCTCCTTTTCCGCTCCATCCTCTCCTCCGCAGCCTCCCTCCCCCCCCACCCCACCCCACCCCACCCACCCCCCACACCTCGTCTGTCTAACCCCCTGACAGCACCTAGCTGCCCTATGCCCTACCCTCTCTCTCCACCTCATCCCTGCGTGCTCCCACAAACAGCACTTTACTGTCCCCCACCTGTACCCTTCTATCCCTCCCTCTTCCTGTCCTAGATTCCTCCTTACCTCCACCACCCAGGCTGTTGCTCGCATCATGTGCTATTGCTCACAGGCTGGCCTCAGCAGCCAGAGACAGTGATCCTGTGTGTGTGTGTGTTGCATTTGCTTGAATGTGCGTGTGTGTGTTGTCTATTTCAGAAGAAGTTCTTCTGATCTAAAGCCTGTGTGTTTGGTAGTTTCTTTGTTGTGCCTGTCTGGAACTCAACATCTTTGCTATATGGTGAGTAGCAATCTGTCCTTTTCATAACATTGTCTTTATTCCATCCTGGATTTTCCATTGTTTAATTTCTTTTGTTTCATCATATATTTCTTCAGTCTCTTAATTATCTGCGGAGCTAGATGGCATATAAACTTGTACGACTGGGGCTTCATGCCAATTCATATAGTGTTCTAATTACAACACGTTCTATTTTAGCTCATTGTATTTCATATCCTGTTGAGCAAACATCACATGAACTTACAAAAACATAAATGTGGCAGTGGAGGTGAATGGCTAATTCCCTTAATAATCAAACATCCAGCCACAGCATTTAGATTTATTTTTCATGTGTTGTTTTTGTTATATTTTGGGGATAGATTTTACGCAGTTTGTATTACAAAAAGTTTTAAATATTGAAGACTCAGATGTTAACAAGAGAAAGCAAGAAAGAGAGTGTTAATCAGATTTTGATAAGGAAGTTTTTCATGAGTGTGTGATTTTTACTCCTTTTAATCACATTCATAGTAAAGTACTTCCATAATTTAGTGCATGATTGCTATATTAAACATGCAGTGTGCCTAAAAAATCCTGCAGTGTCCACTGTCACCACAGACACCACCACAAACATAACATCTACTTTACCACAATCTGTCGGGAAACATTTATAATAACCATATAGCATTAGTGCCAAATATGCCACAGTGGCTTTACAATGAGTGGAGAACAGCAATAAGTGTGAAAGTTATTTTTATTTCAACAGTAAGATTAGGGGAGATAAACTGATACTTGTGTAGGTTGGTGTACTATCAGACTATGTATTATCTCTCTCCCATAAAAGGTAAAACATGCAAAAAGGTGAGTGTTGATCCATAAATTGATTTAAGCCAGTATTCCTCAGCCAGTAATAATTTAATAAAAATTACATTAATATATTTTTAAATACTGTAGTGTGAGCTGTATGTTAGCTTTGTTGTTACATTTGTGCCTCTCCGTTTCATTGTGGAATAGTAGTCCCCCTGTTGTGTGATTATAAATTTGATACATTTGGTTTCTTACAGAAATGATTTTGCTGCTGCCTGGATGAATTTGGGCATTGTACTTTCAGGACAAAAACGCTATCAAGAAGCAGAAGAATGCTACATAACAGCTCTTAAGCATAGACGGAAATATCCTGACTGCTATTACAATTTAGGAAACTTGGTTAGTACAATTATGGCTCTGCTTCCCATTTCAAAAGGATTTGTTTCATTTAAAAAAATTTATTAAAAACAAACTGTACTACTACTGATCATCAAGTAACCGAAGTATTGAAGGGATGAGAAGAAGCATTGGGTGTAAAAAGGTACAAAACTAGAACTCTGATCCTGTAGTTGTGTTCTTTGCTGTGGTAGGGGAACTATAACAACCACTGTATCATGTTTTAACAACAACCATTAAACTTAAGCTCAGTTCTCAGTACCAATTATATATTCAATTCATTTGAGAGGGATGTGAACAAGCTGAAATTTGAGTATGTGAGTCACAAATACATTCAGAGTTGAAATGGGACAACGTCTAGATCTGCTTTTAGGTATTTTCTGGGAAAAGTTTAATTGCACATAATTTCCTGTTCCTGCCTAAATAATACCTTGCATTAACATAAAACATTGGGGGGACAAGCCAAGCATAACAAAAATCACTCTTTTCTTCAGGAGCAACTATTGCATCATCATAGGATAGTGTAATTTACTTCTTTACTTGCAGTGATATTTATTTGTTCCTCCCTGTATTCATATTGCTTCCATTTTCTGCCTTCTGTTTTATCATGTGTATCAGGTCAATCTGTGCCAGATAATGCTTGCTTGGGACATCGGTCATGTGAGTATGAAGTGTGCTTGCTTGTGTGGTATTGTTTTATTGCTGAAGAATGCTTTGGTCAAAATCTGTAATGTGTGAGAGTCTTTAGTTGCGTCTGTCAGTAACTCAACGGGTAATCTTAATGGTGAGTAGCAATCTATTCTTTTCCTAATATTGTTGTTCTTTGGTTCTTAATTAGATTATATTAGGTCACAAATATGACACATCATAATGATGTGGAACACATCAGTTAGTCTCTTTACATAACATACCTAAATTTCTTTCTTTTTTCTTCCTTTTTTATTGTAAAGTTGCTGATTTATATCTAGAAATTTATCTATTGAGTAGAAGAAGTTGTTATTCAGATATTCTTTTAATTTATTGTTAAATACTAGTTGGCTATCTGTCAGACTTTTGATGCTATTGGAAAAGCGACCAAAAATTTTTGTGGCAGCATAATTTACCCCTTTTAGTACCAAAGTTAGATTTAATCAAGAATAGTTAAGATCAGCCTTCCTGCTACTGTTGTAGCTATGCACAATGTTATTGTTTTTGAATTGGGATGTGTTATTAATAACAAATGTCATAAGTGTGTGTGTGTGTGTGTGTGTGTGTGTGTGTGTGTGTGTGTGCGCGCGCGTGTGTGTGCGTGCATGTGTGCGCATGCGCACATGCATACAAGGTGGAGAAAAATTGTGTCACGAAATTTTAACCCTGGATAGCTGATGCCATTAGGAACAAAAATTACTAATGTTGTGTAGGTTGACAACACGCAATTTTTGAATAACGGAAACTTGGCACCACACGCTCTGCAGGATTGCCCTGTTGCCGGATGCTCTGGACAACACATGACCATGAAAGCTTTGCTTGCCAGAGATTGCAGGTGACTTGTGTGCTCCGAAGTAAAGCTTATGTGTGAATGCCTCAGATGTGAGGTGGTGACAAACAGCAAGACCTGTTTGACATGTGCACGTATCACATTGGGGCAGTGATGGGGCGAGGGTCTTCTGTATGTGTGAACCGATAACCATAGCACTGCCTGACAACTGACGAACGACAACAGGTCAATCCCATGGCCAATCAGAGCACGTGGCATCAAGTTTCCGCAGTTTAAAAATGGTGTGTTGTTGACCTATACAACATCAGTAATTTTGTTTCCTACTGGCATCGGCTATCCAGGGTTAAAATTACATGACACAATTTTTCTCCATCCTGTATAAATACACACGCGTGCGCGCGCACACACACACACACACACACACACACACACACACACACATTGGGAAGCAGCTGTAAATATCCCTAGTTTCTTAAATAAAAATCTGCAAGATGATCTTGAGTGGGCTCCAGCTATTATTCTGATTACACACATTTTTTAAATGAATACTTTTTCACCTTAATGACAAATTACCCCAAAATATGACACCATAGGAAAGCAGTGAATGAAGATGGGCATAGTAAGCTAATTTACTGATATGTTTATTGCCAGAAATTTTTAATAATGCTAATAATGTAAGTATAACAACTAAAGTAATCAATTTTTGGCAATATAATGTAACTGGATAGATAAAAAATGATACTCACCAAGCAGCGGCAAGAGAAGACACATATATTACTTATACAAACTTTCAGAGCCAGTGGTTCCTTCTTCTGGCAGAAGGGTTGAATGGGAAGAAAGAGGGTTGAAGAGAAGGAACTAGAGAGGTTTAGGAAAAGGGGTAGAGTTCAGAAAATCACCCAGGACTCAGGTTAAAGGAGTCTTACCAGATGGAATGAGAATGAAAGAAGTCTTTCCTTCCTAAAACTCTCCAGTTTCTTTCCATTAAACCCATTTCCTTCCCCTTCAACCCTTCAAGTGGAAGAAGGAGCCACTGGCTCCGAAAGCTTGCACTTGTCTATCCCGCTACGTAATAATAACATAAGCAGCTGAACTCAAACATTTCAGTGGATCATCAATGTGTTTCTTCCAATCCAGTCTCTCATCAGTGCACACACCTAAAAATTTTGAATATTCTGCCTTAGCTACAGACTTCTCTTCAAAATTTGTATTCATTAATCATGTTATGTCATTTGTTGTACAAAACTGTGTATACTGTGTTGTTTTATCATAATTTAGTGAGGGTCCATTTGCAGAGAACTACTTAGTAATTTTCTGAAAGACATTATTTACAATTTCCTTGGCTAATTCGTGTTTGTTGTGTAGTTGCTATACTTGTATCATCAGCAAAAAGAACTAGTTTTACATCTTCAGAAGTATAGAGTGGTATGTCATTAATGATTTTAAGAACAATAAGGAATCCAAGACTGAATCACATGAGACCCATTCTTGATACCTCCACAGTTTGATGAATCTGCTGAGTTTTTGTGTGTTATGTGAGCTGTTTATTTCAATTTTCTGCACTCTTCCAGTTAAATATAAACTAAACCACTTGACCATTGTCCCACTAATACCACACTACTTAAGCTTATGCAGAGGAATTCCATGATATACACAATAAAAAGCCTTTTAGAGATCACAAAAAATCCCAGTGGGTAATGTTCAGTTATTCAGAGCATTTAAATATAATTTGTTGAAAAGCATTTCTGGAAACCAAACTGACATTTTGTTGGTACTTTATCTTTACAATATGTGTAGCTACTCTTGAAAACATTCCTTTTTCGAGAATTTTGGATAAATCTGTCAGAAGTGAGATTGGGCAGTAGTTGTCAGCATCAGACCTACCCCCTCTTTTATGAAGTGGTTTAACAGTAGCATATTTCAGTCTATCAGGAAAAATGCTCTGTTTCACTGAGCTGATACATATGTGGCTGAGAGTTCTACTTACCTATTCAGAAGAGGTGGATAGAATTTCAATTTTATCAAACTGCATAGGTATTGCATCTTCCATCCATAACCTTGCCTTTTCTGATGAGCATCTAGATTCTTCTTTCTCCACAACATTTAAAAAATCATTATTAAAAATATTTTCAACTTCTGACTATTTGTTAATAAACTTTTCATTTAGTTTGATGCTAGCACAAGCTTTGTGTGGTCTTGGTTGCCACGTTTCCCTTTTTCCCTTTCAATAATATTCCAGATTGGTAGAGGCATGCTCCTTCTTCACAACTAAATAAAGGCAGTTTGTTTTTTTGCCATATGTGTCATGTCAGGAATTTTTTTGTGTAATTCTTCACTCTTAACAGCTTTTGTGTCTTGTTCCATGTTAGAACAGGACATAGAAATTATTAGAGTGAACATTTACAACAAAAACTCCTGATGTAACAGGAAAACTTTCATATACAAAGAGCCCTTGCAATGAAAAAGAAAATAATTAGTGACCAAATCAATATAAGCAGTAACTCACTGATCATTTTAGCCACTAAAACAATAACAAACAAAAATGTGAAGCATAACCAGAATAAATAATTAATGAATTCCCCTCCCCCCCCCCCCCCCCCCCCCCCCCGCCCCCCAAATCTCTCTCTCTCTCTCTCTCTCTCGCGCGCACACACACACACACACACACACACACACACACATTTTTTAAGGCGTTGAATCGGCCAGCAAGGTCAATGTCTATGTCTATTGCATTGAAAGATAAAGAATTAGGAAAGGAGATAAGAAATTTTTATTGTCTATAATACAACAGACAGTCACCAGTAATCTACATCCATACTCCGCAAGCCACCTGACGGTGTGTGGCGGAGGGTATCTTGAGAACCTCTATTGGTTCTCCCTTCTATTCCAGTGTTGTATTGTTCGTGGAAAGAAGGATTGTCGGTATGCCTCTGTGTGGCCTCTAATCTCTCTGATTTTATCCTCATGGTCTCTTCGTGAGATATACGTAGGAGGGAGCAATATACTGCTTGACTCCTCGGTGAAGGTATGTTCTCGAAACTTCAACAAAAGCCCGTACCGAGCTACTGAGTGTCTCTCCTGCAGAGTCTTCCACTGGAGTTTATTTATCATTTCCATAACGCTTTCGCGATTACTAAATGGTCCTGTAACGAAACGCACTGCTCTCCGTTGGATCTTCTCTATCTCTTCTATCAACCCTATCTGGTACAGATCCCACACTGCTGAGCAATACTCAAGCAGTGGGCAAACAGGTGTACTGTAACCTACTTCCTTTGTTTTCGGATTGCATTTCCTTAGGATTCTTCCAATGAATCTCAGTCTGGCATCGGCTTTACCGACAATCAACTTTATATGATCATTCCATTTTAAATCACTCCTAATGGCTACTCCCAGATAATTTATGGAATTAACTGCTTCCAGTTGCTGGCCTGCTATATTGTACCTAAATGATAAGGTATCTTTCTTTCTGTGTATTCGCAGCACATTACACTTGTCTACATTGAGATTCAATTGCCATTCCCTGCACCAAGCGTCAATTCGCTGCAGATCCTCCTGCATTTCAGTACAATTTTCCATTGTTACAACCTCTCGATATACCACAGCATCATCCGCAAAAAGCCTCAGTGAACTTACAATGTCATCCACAAGATCATTTATGTATATTGTGAATAGCAACGGTCCTATGACACTCCTCTGCGGCACATGTGAAATCACTCTTACTTCGGAAAACTTCTCTCCATTGAGAATGACATGCTGCGTTCTGTTATCTAGGAACTCTTCAATCCAATCACACTATTGGTCTGATAGTCCATATGCTCTTACTTTGTTCATTAAACGACCGTGGGGAACTGTATCGAATGCCTTGCGGAAGTCAAGAAACACGGCATCTACCTGGGAACCCGTGTCTATGGCCCTCTGAGTCTTGTGGACGAAAAATGCGAGCTGGGTTTCATACGATCATCTCTTTCGAAACCCATGCTGATTCCTACAGAGTAGATTTATAGTTTCCAGAAAAGTCATTATACTCGAACATAATACATGTTCCAAAATTCTACAACTGATAGACGTTAGAGATATAGGTCTGTAGTTCTGCACATCTGTTCGAAGTCCCTTCTTGAAAACGGGGATGACCTGTGCCCTCTTCCAATCCTTTGGAACGCTAGGCTCTTCTAGAGACCTACGGTACACCGCTGCAAGAAGGGGGGCAAGTTCCTTCGTGTACTCTGTGTAAAATCGAACTGGTATCCCATCAGGTCCAGCAGCCTTTCCTCTTTTGAGCAATTTTAATTGTTTCTCTATCCCTCTGTCGTCTATTTCGATATCTACCATTTTGTCACCTGTGCGACAATCTAGAGAAGGAACTACAGTGCGGTTTTCCTCTGTGAAACAGCTTTGGAAAAAGACATTTAGTATTTTGGCCTTTAGTCTGTCATCCTCTGTTTCAGTACCATTTTTGTCACAGAGTGTCTGGACATTTTGTTTTGATCCACCTACCGCTTTGACATAAGACCAAAATTTCTTAGGATTTTACAATTGTTGTTGCCTACGTTGGCCCAAACAAAGAGGTACTCATCTGCATTGTGCTTCTTCTTTCTCCTTGTAGACAAATTAAATGGCTTGTCTGGAACCAGGGTACCATAGGGAAACTTCACCAGAAGTCCTGTACTCTCCGCTACGCTCCAAGTCTTCCAAGCCAAAATGTTTGCATCAGGGAATGCTTCAAGGCCACCATAATCTGCATGGTGCCCCCATACAACAGCCAAGGTCAACCGTGTACTGCCACCAAAGACAGCACTAACATCACATGTGAACTGCATTCTCAGTCCACGAAAGACATTTGGACCAGCAATAAGTTGCTTCTTACTGAATTGGCCAGCAAGGTCAATGTCTATTGCTTTCAAAGACTTGTAGACAGGAACACTGCGCCACCAACGGTGATGAGAACCACGTCGCACAGGCATTGCAGTGGTACGTTAACACAAGTGAACATTGCAAGCTAACACCCAGTGACACCCAAGAGCAAAGCATCTGCACGTGTCAGCAGCCACAGAGATAATGACGCGGCGTGCTGCAGCGCAGGCCAGTTCCGACAGGCCGGAAGTGTGACGTTTATCGCTTCCCCCTCTTACGAGCTATGCAGCTGCAGCCTGCTTATCAACTTAGCGGCACTAAGTAAAACTAGTAGCGCCATGTTCCTGAGTGCAGAGGCCCTTCTCTTAAGGTAGCCAAATGCTTCATCACCAGACAAAACACATCAGCTACAATGTTCCCTTGTGTTAACATACCACTGCAATGCCTGTACGATGTGGTTGTCTCGCCATTGGCAGCGCAGTGTTCCTGTGTACAAGTCTTTGAAAGCAATAGACATTGACCTTGCTGGCCAATTCAATAAGCAGCAGCTTATTGGTGGTCCAAATGTCTTTCGTGGACTGAGAATGCAGTTCACGTGTGATGTTAGTGCTGTCTTTGGCAGCAGTACATGGATGACCTTGGCTGTTGTATGTGGGAACCATGCAATTTGTTATGGTGGCCTTGAAGCATTCCCTGACGCAAACATTTTGGCTTGGAAGACTTGGAGTATAGCAGAGAGTACAGGACTGCTGGTACCTTGGTTCCAGACAAGCCGTTTAATTTAATGACACACAGACACACACACACACACACACACACACACACACACAACAAAACAAATGAATAAATATCAAACCACACAAACAAAAGACAAACATACAGTGACAGCTGGCAATGCTACACACTGTAAACATACACATTGTAAGACAAATGAAAAGTGTAAGTGAGCTGTCGTGATAAAGTGGGTGAAAAAATACTAGAAATCGCCCATCTGCGGCATAGGACTGAATGAACACATCTCCAAGACCACACACATGGACTAGCAACTTTGAAAATCATAAGTAACACAAAATGATAATTTAACCTCACAATACTTGTGCTGCAAAAGTTTTTTCTAAGCTGAAAAAATGAGAAAATGTAGCATAATCACATACTTGTAACTATTACATAATGCATTTATTATACACATATCAAAAAATGTTTTGCATCATCTCGATTCCAAGAGTTTCAGAACCTTTACAGAAAATTGGAATAGAGATCAACATGAACATCATGTCTGCCCTGTTTATTGCTCAAGAAAAACACACATTGCATGTTGTACCACCATACAGCGAGACCTTCAGAGGTGGTGGTCCTGATTGCTGTACACACTGCTACCTCTAATCCACAGTAGCACATCCTCTTGCATTGATGCATGCATGTATTCATTGTGGTATACTATCCACAAGTTTATCAAGGCACTGTTGGTCCAGATTGTCCCACTCCTCAACGACGATTAGACGTAGATCTCTCAGCGTGGTTGGTGGGTCACGTTGTCCATAAACAGCCCTTTTCAATCTATCCCAGGCATATTTGGTAGGGTTCGTGTCTGGAGAACATGCTGACCACTCTAGTTGAGCGATGTCGTTATCCTGAAGGAAGTCATTAACAAAATGTGCATGATGGAGGTGCGAATTGTCGTCCATGAAGACGGATGCCTTGCCAATATGCTGCTGATATGGTTGCACTATCGGTCAGAAGAAGGCATTCACTTATCATACAGCCGTTACAGCACCTTCCATGACCGCCAGCGGCGTACGTCAGCCCGCGTACGTCAGCCCCACATTCTGCCTCCACAAAACAGCAGGGAATCTCCACCTTGCTGCATTCGCTGGACAGTGTGTGTAAGGCATTCAGCCTAACTGGGTTGCCTCCAAACACGGCTCTGACAATTGTCTGGTTGAAGGCATATGTGACACTCATCGGTGAAAAGAACATGATGCCAATCCTGAGCGGTCCATTCAGCATGTTGTTGGGCCCATCTGTACCGCACTGCATGGTGTAATAGTTGCAAAGATGGACCTCACCATGGACATCATGAGTGAAGTTGTGCATCATGCAGCCTATTGCACACAGTTTGAGTCGTAATACGACTTTCTGTGGCTGCATCCAAAGCGTTATTCATCATCGTGGTGTTGCTGTTAGGTTTCCTGTGAGCCATAATCTTGGGTGGCCTGAGTGAGGCATGTCGTCAACAGTTCCTGTCTCTCTGTATCTACTCCGTGTCCAAACAACATCGCTTTGATTCCCTCCGAGATGCAATCAAACCATGGTATTGACCATTTAGGCATGGTTGAACTACAGGCAGCACGAACTGTGTGCCTCTTTGCTGGTGGAATGACTGGAACTGATCGGCTGTCGGATCCCCTCCGTCTAATAGGTGCTGCTCATGCATGATTGTTTACATCTTTGGGTGGGTTTAGTGACATCTCTGAAAACAGTCAAAGGGACTGTGTCTCTGATACAATATCCACAATCAACGTCCATCTTCAGGAGCTCTGGGAACTGGCGTGATGCAAAGCCTTTTTTGATGTGTGTATATAAAAATTAACATGTATTACACACCACTGAAAATGCTTCATAAATAAAAGACCTTTTATGTTTATAAGATATTTTTATCCATTTAGTAAGCCATAGCTTTTTAATAGTTTCTAACAATTCTATTTCACTGTTTTTGCAGGGAAACTGTTTTCAAATATACTCACAAACGCATCATGAAATCAGTCGTACTTTAATTTAGCATACGGTTCCTGGCAGACCTCATCCCAATCTGACTGCTGCAAGCTTTGCGTAAAATTTTCAATTGTTAAATTGTTATGAAATGTATTCACAAATTGCAAGTACAGCACAACCACAGCTATACAAATTGATGGAAACAAATGAAAATTTGTGATGGACCAGGACTTGAGCCCAGATTTCCCATTTTATGTAAGCGGTTGCCTTAACCACTTTGGTTATCCAAGTGCATTTCACAGACAGACATTAACTTCCACATGTCCCAGTATCTGCTACAGATAGTGCTTACACAGTTATGTGATTCCTGCACAGGGAGAGAGACTTATTTAGTTTTCTCATCAGACTGCTTTGGCATGAAATACATTATGCAGTGTTTGTATTTGACAGATTCCAGCAATTTGTATAGCTGTGGTGGTACCACATTCACAGTCTGTGAATATGTTTCATGATTTAACACGGCTATATATTGTCAGCCATGTCTGTTCCTTTGGATATGCATGCATCTCCAAAGTAACAGTGCATCGAACTTTACAGGCACTTTTAAATGCAGACATTGCACTAATGTGCATGTTAAATTGTTAATTGAATGCACCATTTTGGTGAACTGTTTTACATTATTGCATGGAGCTATGTCATGTACTATAACTAGCTTTGCAACATGACAAGAAAGACCATTCCTAACAGGATCAAAATTTATCTTGGTTTATGAAAATATCATCTATAAGTGTGCTGCTTTCCTGTCCTACCCAAGTTGGGAAATCAATAACTGATGTCAAATTGAAAGAACTGAGTAACACTTCAGGTTCATTCTTCCTACCACAATCTTTCAAAAAACCTACATCAAAATCCCCACAAATAATAATTTACTTCCCTCTCTCTGACAGATAGCACAAGAAAGAATCCAAGTTTTTCAGAAATTGTTGCAATGGGACCTATACACATTTACAATTAAGGGTACTATTATTTAGTTTGAACTCACAAGCACATGTTTCTCTATATTGCTCTACATAAAATTTTTTAGTTTCTAAATTTTTCTTGTTATGATAACTTTTAACATATATAGCAACTCGTCCTTTCTTCATATTGTCTACTTCCATGTGCAAAATGCTTATATTCACTTTTCTATATCTGTGACTATAAGATGTTCAGATGGGCATACTACATCTATTACATCCTCAGTTTCCAAATCTTCGAAACGAACAAGAAGTTCATCAACTTCATTTTTTAATACACTGATATTCTGATGTAATATACTAACATTATTTTTTGCTGTTCCTTTATGAGACTATTTGAAATGAACAAGTAGTTCATCAACTTCATATTTTAATCCCCTGATATTCTGATGTAATGCACTAACATTATTTTTTGCTATTCCTTTATGAGACTATTTTGATTTAGTAACACCTTTAGTACCTGCCTGTCTGACCTTCTCATTAGGCTTAATTCCTTTCTATGTTGAATAACTGAACACTCACCTTAGCCTAAGAAAGAGGTTCTCCCATGAGTTACCACACTCCCCCCTCCCCCGCTCCCCACACTTAAGGATTTTCGGTCTGGTCCCTTCAATCCCACAAACCAACCAACCAACCAACCTTAAGGATTTTGCTATCACCTCAGCCAATTTACCTTTTTCTTTCCTATAGAGATGCAGGCCATGCCCAGTGAAATTCCACCTACTAATTGCATCAGTGGAAACCAAACCCATGTCTGACCCAGTACCTGCCCAAAGCAGCTGATTGAACTCCATATTTGTAGACACCAAGATGCTTTCCAAGAGAAAGGAATCATTGAGGATTCCCAGTGAAAGTATTGTCCAAGATACTACATGGAATTTTATCCAGTCGCCTGATTCAGTTCAGTGATAACCACATTATTTGTCACCATCTAGAACTGCGGTGGATATATTCCCACAGAATGTTACAAAACACAAGACAGACTTTTCTGTGGTCCAGATGGAGAACACTTGTCAAGGATTTTGTTTGTAATTGAAGATATTGATCCAAACAATAACTACTCCTTTGTCTTCAAGTAAATATGCATCAGTTATAAATTTTGACACATGAAGATAGAAAGAACATATACTTTCTGGTTGCAGCAGACATGCACACAAGTAAATTACTAATATTTTGATCTTGTGAGATGATGCTGTATACAGCAAATATTAGTTTAATGTAAGACAAGTCACACATATGAAACATTCAGTAACATATTTTTACTAGAATTTTACCATTTTAGTTGATATTTGAGCACTGTTAATTACATGTAACAATGTTTGTAGATTTAACTTATTAAGCTGCAGTTAATACTGCAGTATTCTGTTTTCACTAGATATTCTTTGAGCATCTTTGAAATGTTCGTATCATGTATGATGTCTTTTGGATGCTGAAGAAACTTCTTATTGACATGATACTTGAGTTCTGAAGTCATTTATCGAGAATTATCAGTTGGTGGGGTATGCTGTTGGAGAAATTCTCTTTAGCCTTGGTCTACCTCTACAGATTTTTTGCCCTCTCACACTTTCTTCAATTACCAAATTGACGATTCCATGACGCCCCATGCTGTGGCCTACCAACTGATACCTTCTCATTTTGAATTTGCCCATAAATTTCTTTTTCCCCAGTTTTATTCAGGGCCTTTTCTTTAGTTATTCGGTCTGCCCATCTAATACTCAGCATTCTTCTCCAATGAAATTTTTATGGACATTAGTAAATGGTTCCTAGCCAACTTTTTGTCACTAAACTTTGAAGGAACACGCAGTATGCAATTCAGAACTTGTAAGAGGTTCACCACCAGTATATGCATAAAATATGATGACAAGTAGATGGTAGAAGTTGACAGTGTTAAATTCTTGGGATTACTGCTTGATAATAAATACAACAAGGAGGAGCACCTAACAAATCTCTATTGAAATGTGAATGTTATCAGACATAGGTGATATAAAAATAAACTTAGCGTACTTTGCTAACTTCATTCTATAATGTTATATGGGATTACTTTTTGGGGTAACACATCAAGCCAAACAAAAGTTTTCTGAGCCCAGAAACATGTAAAATGAATTATTTGTGATGTGAACTCAAGAACTTTCTGCAGAGGGCAGTTCTGACTACTGCTTCCCAATAATTTTATTTCTCAATGAAGTTTGTCTTTAAAAATACATATCTTTTTCAAACCAACAGTTCAGTTCGTGGAACTAGTAACAGAAATAAAAATAATTTTCACAAAGATTTACAGTCTCTTACTTTGGTCCAGAAAGGTGTCCATTGTTCAGGAACACACACTTTCAATAACTTGCCAGCAGTCATGAAAAATTTAACCAGTAACAAAGTTCAGTTTAAAAGGAAATTGAAGGATTTATTCAGTAGCCAACTACTTCTACTCTACTGATGAATTTCTTAGCATGACCAACTGATGTATATATCTTATTAGTACATCAAATAATGCTAGTATTATGTACACTCTGACTTCTGTACCAATTCGGTGCCATAATGTGATCATTGTAAATAAGCGTTGTAAAATAATTCTTCTATCTGATGATGCATGGCTACAATAGCCTAAGAATTATCATATGCACTTCTGTGTATTGAATATTCATATATGTTATTACTTTTTAAATGTAAATAGGTTTAAGATTTTTTATGTGTTCCACATCCATAAGGACTATTTCACTTGGAATCTGTGAAAGATATTAGCTTATCTGTTTTTTCCTTCATAAATATTTAGTGTGTATTGTTGTTTTCTGGCACGTTCAACATCCTGTAGCGTCTCCTCATTATGTATCAATTGGAATTAAAATTATGTATAATCTAATATATTCTCATCTTATTTCAAAAGCTTCAATTATTTTCTTGTCTCAACTGTTGTCAATGTTTCATTTCTGTACAAGGCTACATTCCACATAAATATCTTCAGAAAAGACTTCCTAACTGTTAACAGTGTTAACAAACATCTCTTTTCAGAAATTAGTTTCTTGCTATTGCCGTTCTGTGTTTTGCATCCTCTCTACTTCAGTGAGTGTCAGTTATTTTGTTGCTCATATAGCAAAACACGTTTACTGCTTTTATTGTCTCATTCTCTAATATAATTATTTCTGCATCATCTGACTGAGTCAACCTACATTCCACTACCTTTGTTTTACTTTTGTTGAAATGCATCTAACAGCACCCTTCCAAGACACTGTGATTCTGTTCAGCTTATCTTTCAAGTCTTTTTCTATCCCTGACAGAGTTAGAATGTTATCAATGAACCCCATAGTTTTTATTTCTTCTCCCTGGATTTTAATGCCCTCATCAAATGTCTACTCTGTTTCCTTTATTGCTTCCTCAATGTACAGACTGAATGACATTTTGTGTATGCTACAAATCTTTTTCACTCCATTTCATCTACTGCTACCCTTTCATGTCCTTCAATTCTTATAATTGCAGTCTGGTTTCTCTATAAGTTGCAAATAATCTTTTGTTCCTGTATTTTATTCTTACTGCCTTCAGAATTTCAAAGAGCACATACCAGTCAACATCGTCAACAGCTTTCCTTTAAATCTGCAAACACTTTAAATGTAGATTTGTCTCTCTTAAGACAATAATAAAACTATAAACTTGTGTCTTTCTGTTTATTTGTTTGAACAGGCTTATGGGAATGTGATGAGTTACTATCCCAAAATCAAACATTTCCACTTTATATTTTGATGTAGTTGTATATTTAAGTACCAGCATCTACATGTGTGGATACAAGAAGTCACATAAACAAACTGAATCATCTCAAACTGTTTGTCCAAAAAACTCACAAGCAGAGAGAGTGTTCTCATTTACAGGTCAATGTTTATACGAAGTACTTGTGATTGGTCCTGGGGGGTGGGGTAGTGTCTGCTTCAAGGACATCCTGGGGTCCGGGGGCTGGACGATTGGTACCTCCATGTCATCTGGCGATGAAGTCTGTGGTGGAACAAGAAGTGGTAGGTCCATCACGAAGTCCTGCAGATGGCATGGTCAGGTGAGGCGACGGCTGGCTCGAGAGAAAGCCGATGGGCCGAAGCATGGAGAAGAACTAAAGTGTGGAGAGACGATTCAAATCTCACCGAGTGGATAGATGAAGGTGCTTAGGATGGTGGGGTCACAGTGTTGAGAGAGGACAAAACAATGTAGTATCTTGACTTTGAGGCACTCATCTGATAATGGAGGATTGTGTCCATAAGAAGGACGAGAACATGGTCGCGATCTACTACCAGCAAGACGTCTTCCACGCGGATTGGCAGAACTGAGGCATAAAACTCGATCGTAGGAGGGTTGACCTCAGCATGGGTGGCATGGGTTGGAAAACCCATGAATGCAGAGTCACTTAAACTGTTTGGGAAACCAGAAAAAGGTGCCTCGCTAGGGCTGGACACCGGTGAGAGACCATGGGCCTGAGTGACTTGTGGTGTATCATTCAAGGAGTATGAAACATGGTGGGGGCCTTGGTCATCAGCCATATTGGGAGAGCCTGGTGCCAGAGAATTGGAGTCCACAAATGCAGGTTTGACCTGACGCAGTGAAACTGTCTGTGTGGTGTCCTTGACGAGAATGGTCTCATGTTGAATCCCCACGTTGCAGAACCTTGAAGGGGCCCGGGTAGGGAGTTGTAAAGGTTGGCGTACTGTGTCGTCCCGTAACATGACATGGGAACAGTCTTGAAGAGAAGCGGGCGTGTAGGAGAGTGGCTGGGTATGGCTAACCAGTGGATAGAGGCGCATGTGCTCGAAATGCATATACAAGTGGCTAATGAAG
This sequence comes from Schistocerca americana, assembly GCF_021461395.2. Classification (NCBI taxonomy): domain Eukaryota; kingdom Metazoa; phylum Arthropoda; class Insecta; order Orthoptera; family Acrididae; genus Schistocerca; species Schistocerca americana. The sequence goes on along the minus strand of NC_060120.1, from coordinate 287,908,623 downwards.
TCTGGGAGGGTGGGGCAGGGGGGGGGGGGGGGGGGGGAAATCCTCCTGAGCCATGGGCTGGACTAGTTCACCTGACAGGACGGGGTCCTCCCCATAAACCACCTCTCAAATGGTTCCCTGGATGTCTGGTTTGTGCGTTGATCTCAACCCTAAAAAGACCCAAGGTAGAGCATCCGAACAAAGGCAGTTATAGCATCTGAGGGTGGTCTTTAAAGTGTGGTGCCACCATTCCACCAAACCGTTGCTCTGGGGGGGGGGGGGTACAAGGTGGTGTGGATTTTGTGGATACCACACATGCGACACAGCAAGACGAACAGGGATGACTCAAATTGCTGGCCTTGGTTTGTTGTGATTGTGGCTGGGCAGCCGAACTGGGTGATTCAAGAGGAGACAAAACCTTTATCAACCGTCTCGGTCATGATGTTCGGCAAAGATATGGCTTCCACCCATTGGGCAAGCAGTCAATAGAAACCACGACATGTCTAAAAACCTTCTGATAGTGGAAGAGGGCCATTGAGATTGATATGGACGTGCCTGAGATGTCCTGGAGGAATGTGAAAATACCCAGCAGAGGGACTGCATGGTGGGGAACAGGCGAGGCACTCAATAATCATGTTCTTGGTGAAGTCATACTTCAGAGCCGGTGGCAGAGAGAGGAGCAGGTCACAGATCAGGTGTGAGTGGTCATGAAGCTGTGACATGAGGCACATGAACCTGGAGTTGTCATCAGCAACGTGACGTTGCTCGAAAATGTGCTCTACGAACCACGACACAAGGTTGTCTTCTGACAGCAGCGGTAACTCCTTTAGCCGTCCAGGAGGAGGAGATGGAGGAGAATTAGGAACCTCTGGGAACAATGAATTGTTTATGTGAGCTGCGAAATCCCATTCTGGCCACAGAATGGTAGCATGACAGTTCGGCATGGCATGTGTAACGGTGGAGGGGGTATAGGTCCAAAAACATGTTTGTCACAGTTGCCATGTGTGTGATCACTGAGCATACCTGTTGCGTCGGGGAAGGCCATTGTGGCAGGCACAATTGGTACCATGGAATGAACAGGCAGAAGGGCAGCAGGAGCCGGGGTCCCCGAAACTGATGCACCAACCAGGGATGTCACATTGAACTGTCCAACTTCGGAGAAAACGCGGAAGGCCATCACAGTAGGCACAGCCGGTGCTGTGGAAACAGCGAGCATGCTTATGGCAGGAACCAGAACCCTCTGTGCGGGCAGAGGGGGTGGGGGGGCAGATTGTGAACATGTGCGACATGAATTAAAGTCCACGACATATGATGGTGGCAAAGTTTGTTGTGTGGTGATGTATGTCGCCGGATAGGGGTGGGGGTATGCGTCCATTGGTTACACAACACCAACAGTAGGTGCTGGCTTGTAAACTGATCTCGCACTATTATGGTCAACTGCCTGCGAAGAAGTCCTGGGGAATACCGATGGTGCACTATTAGTGATGATATGTCCTTGGCTAGTATTCACAGAAGTCATAACGGGTTTGAAGGACAGCTGATTGAAACATGTTACATGTTACGGTAATTGCAGCACTGCACATGGCACCACAGTAATGGTCACAGGAGCACACTATGAATGAACATTCCGCTGTGGAGGCAACCTAACCTGTGCATTTGGATTACGATCACATGAAACACTATTCTGACTATCGTCTTAGTTGAAATGCACATGGTGACGAACACAATCCGGAAATACAAATCCTGAGTCCATTGTTCTTGTTGGAGGTGCAGCTAACAGCTGTTGTGGCAAGACCAACATCTCATGTGATGTGGGTGTAGAACATGGATGTCACAGGAGACATGATGAGTACATCCAGAGAGCTGGTTTGAGCTTCCAAGTCCATGAGGAAAGCATTGTACAGAGAAGACATGGCAGCGAACAATCACTTGTAGCACAATGAACAGGCGCGGGAGACATGGAATGTAATCGAAATTCGTAACGAGGTCACCAATGTGGGAATGTAATGGGTTACTATCCTGAAATCAAACACTTCCACTTTATATTTTGATACACATGTATATTTAAGTACCAGCATCTACGCGTGTATATACAAGAAGTCAACAATAGAATTTAAGTTATGAAACAATTACTGATTTCACCCTATAATGAAAGATACTAACTTGGAATAGTCAAAATAAATTAGAAAATCAATTACTTACATAAAACTAAGCACAAAATTAGACCCGGTGTTATATTCTTCAAAACTGAGGGCCAAACTTTCTCTTTTATGGAAATGCAGATAATATTCATGTATGTTATCATAATTAGTTAAAATTGAAAAAATGAATTTTAAGGAGGCAGATGGCAAAACAAGAGGGGAAGTAAAAATATCCCAGCTTGCTTTGTCACATCCAATAAAAAGTAATGATATGCACAGGCCTTTCTTTAACTTCTTTTGAGAAGCACGGTCATCTAGATAGTGTTGTAATAAAAGTCATAAGCTCAGTTCCTACATTTCTTGGGAAACCAAACTGATCCTTCCCGAAGTCAGCATCTACCCTTTTACCATTCTTTGCTAAGTAATTCATGTTGTAATCTTGTAAACATGACTTATTAAACTGATTGTTCTGTAAAATTCACATGTACCACCTCCTACTTTCTTTGGAATTAGCGTCCAAAAGTATTTCATCTGTCCCACAGTATGTGGAGTAGATTCATCATGGTATGTTCTTCCAAGGATCTCAGTAATTTTGAAGAATATCTTCTATTCCTAGTGTCTTGTGACTTAGGTCTTTCAGATTCTTCTATTATATCCTCCATTTTCCTTTCCATAATATTATCTTCAAGTTTGTTTCCTTTGTACAGCCTTTTTGTGTATAACTTGTACCTTTTGCTTACAGGTTTGCGATCTAAGCTATGGATATTTATCTAGCTGCTTCTTTTTACTCTATAGAAGTCTTCAATTTTTCTATAGGCTGCATCCATCTTTCCCATAGTCATGCTTGCTTGTATTTCTTGTCAAACCATTTTGCACTTTCAGTTGATCCCATTTCTGTATTTTTGTGTTCCCTTTTCTCTACTTAATTTGCTACAATTTTTGTTTGTGTTTTTCTCATTTCATCAATCTAATTCATCACATGTTACACAAGGAATTCTAGTGGGCCTTGTCTTTTTGACTATATGATCCTCTACTGTCTTCACTGTTTCATCTCTCAATGCAACACACTCCTCTGCTGTTGTATTTCTTGCACCCTGTTTTCAGTCAATTGCTACCTAAAGCTTACTCTGAAACTCTCAATAACTGGAAGTTCTTTCAATACATCCAGGTCCTGTCTCTTTAAGTTCCTTCCTTTCTGCACTTCCTTCAGTCTTAATCTTCAGAGCATAACCAATAAATTATCATCCCAGTCCGCATCTACTCCCAGAAATGGTACACAATTTAAAATCTGTTTCTGAAGTATACATGTTACCATCATGTAACTTATCTGAAACCTTCCAGTATTTCCAGGTCTCTTCCACATATACAACCTTCTCTCAAACCAAGTTTTAGCAATTATTAAATGTGCTGTGTGTAAAATTCTACCTGATGGATTCCTCTTTCAGCCATTTCCCTAGGTCATGTTCTCTTACTATTTTTCCTTCTCTTCCGTTTTCTAACATTGAATTTTAGTGCTCCATCACAATTAAATTTTAGTCTCTCTTAACAACTTTTTTTTTTTTTTTGTTTTTATCTGAACACAAATTCTTTCAATCTCATCATCTGCAGAGCTAGTAGGTGTATATAATCTTTACTACTGTGGTGAATGTTGGCTGTCTGTCTGTCTTGCCTATTATATTTAATTCATTACACTGTTCATAGTAACTCAGTTGTATTGCTATTTTCTTAGTCATTATCAGACCTACTCCTGCAGTAACCTTAATTGATTTTGTGTTGATAAACCTGTACTCACCTCACTAGAAGTGCTGTTGTTTCTGCCACCAAACTTCATTAATTCCCACTATATCTAACTTCCACCTATCCATTTCCATTTTTAAATTCTCTATCCTACCTAGCCAAATAAAAGATCTAACATTCAACTCTCCAACCCATAAAACATTTTAATTAATTGAATGAATGACAAAAATGCAAGAATTTGGAAACTGGTGTTTCCTTACTCTGTCAAATGAAGAAAAGACCAAGCAAATTGGACCTGTTCATAAACTAAAGGACATGTTTCTTACAGTTTCTGGTCAAGATAGTAAAATCAGGATAGATATTAAGTATAACACATTAAGTAGTCACCAAATTATTTATTCATTCATTCACACATCATGTTCTGTCAGTCCCTTCAGGGACGTGGAACGAATTAAGCTATCCATTAACAGGCAGAAGCTACCAATGGAGGCCACTTCTGTAAAGTACAGTAACAACATATTATTACTAGCATCAGTCTACTCAAACTGATATTTATGGTAATAATGTGTAGATTATGTAACATTAATGTTAGGAAGAAAACAACTACTCTGAAAAAGCACTGCTCCTCCTCCTATACTATTCAGCTGCTATTATTTTTTGATACAGCAAGCAAAGAATTTTTACTTTACACACACTATTATTAGCTATTTATGTAATGATAAAACCCAGATTTATCTCAGACACATATTAGAGTTACACAGATGTTACATTGGTAAGTCAAAGTCAATATCCTTGTGTCATCAGGAAATAGTACAGTTTTTGATGAGTCATCCAGTGTCCCCGGTATGTCATTTATGTACATCAAGAACAGAAGTGGGCCAAACACCAAACTTTGTGGCACATTATATTTAATGTGTCCTGCTGTGGATTTAATTTTATTCACGTTGTTTCATTTGCTAATGTTACCCTCTGTTTTCTATTGTTATTTTCATCTGTGCAAGAGGAAGGTTTCATTATTATGATACAATGTGAGAGCCAAATGATGTGTGCCTTTTCTTTTCTGTTTTATCCTTCCTGTATTTTCTTGTGCAAGTTCTCTTTTCATCTGTTTTATTGTCAAAGTTTTTATTTTAACCCTGAATTTTGAATTTTAAATGTAAGCTCATCAAGGAACTTGATCTTAATATTATTCCTGTCTCTTTCTCTACTGTGTTATTCATGTCTTGTTTGTTCATAGTCGCAGAGCTAGTAAAGTGATATGCATATATGCATTATGACTTTCTCGTGACTGCCACAATAATGCTTGCATATTTTTAAATGACTCATTCTTGTAAATTTTTTATTGTTGCAATGAATGTGCTGTTGTCTGTTGGCATTGCGTACACATCTTCCCTACAAAGTTAATACAAAGTGAAATATCCTTCCACACGCATGCACGCACGCACGCACACACACACACACACGCACACACACACACACACACACACACACACACACACAATTTATCCTTTGCCTCTCCTCGTCCTCATAACAGATGGCTCCATCTCATCATGGTGTCTGCTCTGCCTTTCTGACCTTCCCCAACCCATCCCTCTCTCTCTTCCCCCAAAAAAGTAACTAACTATTATGAAATCTAGGATAGTATATTTAATATGTGCCTATTACAAATGCTCAATTTTTCATCTCCTGAGGATAAATACTGACAATTAATTCTGTCTCATATTTTTATAGCTTCCTCAGGTGAATTCTATGAGTAAATTTTTGATAATTATGTTGTAGTTAAGCCTACTGAGTAGAAATATTGTGCAATATCATTAATGTTTGTTACCTCTGTAACATATCAGAAGAAGGATTTTTTTTCCTTTACAGTATCTGGAGTTAAAAAAATACAATGCAGCATATGAAGCTTGGAATAATGCTACAACTCTTAAGCCACTGCACAGTCTGGCATGGAATAATATGATAATTATGTTGGACAACATAGGTATGTTGACTTTTTGGTATTGTTTATTTAATGTTGGTATAAAACAGAGGATCTAAATACTTGGAACAGTTTAAAGACATTGTCCCACAAGAACATTCTGTATTATTTTGGTAGAGCACTGCTCATGAAAGGCAGACTTCAAGCTCAGTAGCCTGTTCAACAGATGTTTTACCTGATGAGAGAGTACCACTGATAGAAGAAATGGGTCAAGGTGATGGAAAAGAAATTACCTGGTGAAAGCTGCCCAGAAAGAATAAATGTCGGCATTCATGTCTAGTGTGGCCCACATGTGAAATTATGTGAATATGTATCTAATGTTAAATAATTTAATTTTGATGAAAATAGGTGATCAGATAATGCACAATTTAGATTTTGTGGAAGTAGATACTCTAAGACTTCCATTTAAATGAGTGGTTCAGAAGTCCTGCACTACGTCTTTCATTGCTAAAGAGCAAGATGGTGTTAATCCTATATCAGACTGTGACACCGACCACCACCACCACCACCACCACAATCACCATTGTGTTCTCAGAAATATTTCAATGGACATCATGTTTTTGATTAACTCTTCTGATGTTATTGTATCTCTACATGAAAAGCAGCAATTACAATAACATACATGTAAGATTGTAAAATAAGTGTGAATAATTTAATCTGTCATATCAAGAAGGCTCACTAAATCTCTCTCTGTAAATTCCAGGTTTTTACATATCATTACCTTGAGGCGTCTGCATTCACCAGTACTGCATATCTATACTATATAAAGGCTGAAATTGTGCTAATACTGCTTGTTAGTGAAGTGATGATCTCTGGATTTTATTTGCTGCATCTTAATAAAGAAACAGGGTGTCTGTAGATTTGTGCCAGTATGGAGCACTGTGTAGTACCATGATGTGCAATTACATGAATTATAAACTCATGCAGAATTCCAGGTACAGTGGAGCAGTATTTTACTAACTCGTCATCCTTCACACATGCCTGTAACCTACGCTGACAAGAGTCATTATGTACGAAATTTGGAATTAAGGAAAGATAAAGAAGGTTGTATACATGGAAGAAACCTGGAGATACTGACAGGTTTCAGATAGATTATATAATGGTAAGACAGAGATTTAGGAACCAGGTTTTAAATTGTAAGACATTTCCATGGGCGGATGTGGACTCTGACCACAATCTATTGGTTATGAGCTGTAGATTAAAACTAAAGAAACTGCAAAAAGGTAGCAATTTAAGGAGGTGGGACCTGGATAAACTGAATAAACCAGAGGTTGTTCAGAGTTTCAGGGAGAGCATAAGGGAACAATTGACACGAATGGGGGAAAGAAATACAGTAGAAGAAGAATGGGTAGCTTTGAGGGATGAAGTAGTGAAGGCAGCAGAGGATCAAGTAGGTAAAAAGACGAGGCCTAGTAGAAATCCTTGGGTAACAGAAGAAATATTGAATTTAATTGATGAAAGGAGAAAATATAAAAATGCAGTAAATGAAGTAGGCAAAAAGGAATAGAAACGTCTCAAAAATGAGATCGATAGGAAGTGCAAAATAGCTAAGCAGGGATGGCTAGAGGACAAATGTAAGGATGTAAAGGCTTATCTCACTACAGGTAAGATAGATACTGCCTACAGAAAAATTAGAGAGACCTTTGGAGAAAAGAGAACCAATTTTATGAATATCAAGAGCTCAGATGGAAACCCAGTTCTAAGCAAAGAAGGGAAAGCAGAAAGGTGGTAGGAGTATATAGAGGGTCTATACAAGGGCGATGTACTTGAGGACAATATTATGGAAATGGAAGAGCATGTAGATGAAGACGAAATGGGAGATATGATACTGCATGAAGAGTTTGACAGAGCACTGAAAGACCTGAATCGAAACAAGGCCCCAGGAGTAGACAACATTCCATTAGAACTACTGACAGCCTTGGGAGAGCCAGTCCTGACAAAACTCTACCATCTGGTGAGCAAAATATATGAGACAGTCGAAATACCCTCGGGCTTCAAGAAGAATATAATAATTCCAATCCCAAAGAAAGCAGGTGTTGACAGATGTGAAAATTACTGAACTATCAGTTTAATAAGTCACAGCTGCAAAATACTAACGCGAATTCTTTTCAGGCAAATGGAAAAACTGGTAGATGCCGACCTTGGGGAAGATCAGTTTGGATTCTGTAGAAATGTTGGAACACGTGGGGCAATACTGACCCTACGTCTTATCTTAGAAGCTAGATTAAGAAAAGACAAACCTACATATCTAGCATTTGTAGACTTAGAGAAATCTTTTGACAGTGTTGACTGGAATACTCTCTTTCATATTCTGAAGGTGGCAGGGATAAAATACAGGGAGCGAAATGCTATTTACAATTTGTACATAAACTAGATGGCAGTTATAAGAGTCGAGGGGCATGAAAGGGAACCAGTGGTTGGAAAGGGAGTGAGACAGTGTTGTAGCCTCTCCCCGATGTTATTCAATCTGTATATTGAGCAAGCAGTAAAGGAAACAAAAGAAAACTTTGGAGTAGGTATTAAAATCGATGGAGAAGAAATAAAAACTTTTAAGGTTTGCCGATGACATTGTAATTCTGTCAGAGACAGCAAAGGACTTGGAAGAGCAATTGAACAGAATGGACAGTGTCTTGAAAGGAGAATATAAGATGAACATCAACAAAAGCAAAATGAGGATAATGGAATGTAGTCGAGTTAACTCGGGTGATGCTGAGGGAATTAGATTAGGAAATAAGACACTTACAGTAGTAAAGGAGTTTTGCTGTTTGGGGAGCAAAATAACTGATCATGGTCGAAGTAGAGAGGATATAAAATGTAGACTGGCAATGGCAAGAAAAGTGTTTCTGAAGAAGAGAAATTTGTTAACATCGAGTATAGATTTAAGTGTCAGGAATTCGTTTCTGAAAGTATTTGTATGGAGTGTGGCCATGTATGGAAGTGAAACATGGATGATAAATAGTTTGAACAAGAAGAGAATAGAAGCTTTCAAAATGTGGTGCTACAGAATAATGCTGAAGATTAGATGGGTAGATCACATATCTAACGAGGAGGTATTGAATAGAATTGGGGAGAAGAGAAGTTTGTGGCATAACTTGACTAGAAGAAGGGATCGGTTGGTAGGACATGTTTTGAGGCATCAAGGGATCACCAATTTAGTATTGGAGGGCAGTGTGGAGGGTAAAAATCGTAGAGGGAGACCAAGAGATGAATACACTAAGCAAATTCAGAAGGATGTAGGCTACAGTACGTACTGGGAGATGAAGCAGCTTGCACAGGATAGAGTAGCATGGAGAGCTGCATCAAACCACTCTCAGGACGGCACGGCAGTCGACTGACAGATACAGAGTTAATAGCATGTAACCCGCTATTGTTTCTACTTTTGTATATCCACGCAATTTATTAGTGATTAAAGGTTATAACACTTTTTGGCGACGAGGTCGGATATTTTTTTTTCCTGCGTTGTGGAATTGTGTGTTCGTGTCGGGGCAGACATGGAACAGCTTATTCAAGCGCTCATTGAACAACAAACACAGCTGATGGCTGCTATTCAGGCGTTGTCGATGTTGCTTACTCATTGTCTGTCTTCCTCTTCTCCGCCTCCGTTCCCTCCTTACGACGAGGCCCAATGAAGACTGGGAGGATTATGAGAAGCATTTGCGGCAACACTTCTTGGCTTTCGGTGTTGTCAACGCTCCTATGTGTAAGTCGTTATTTCTATCTTGGATTTCCCCACGGATCTATCAGCTGCTATCTCAGTTAGCCCCTCTGCGGGAACCTGCCTCTCTGTCCTTCCAAGAAATGTTTGAATTATTGTCTCACTATTACCGAAAAAACACCCACGTAGTTGCTGCCCGCATGGCGTTCTACCGGTGTCGTAAACAGCCCCATCAATCTTACCGGGCTTGGGCGGCGGAACTACACGGTCTGAGTAGGAAATGTCAGTTTGTCACGGACACTCATCTTGAGTCTTATGCTGATTCAATGGTTCAGGACGCTATTCTACGGCTTGCTCCTGATAAAGAAGTCCGGCAACGTGCCTTACAACTGCCAAACCCGTCATTGTCAGACGTTCTCAGCATCGCTCAATCTTTTGAAGTGTCTCACACTGCTGGTGCGCAAATAGACGCGTGGTGTGATGTGGGCGCTGTACAGACCACTTTCGACGCGGACACTTTGCCTGTTTCACAGGGGAACGACGACGTGGCGGCGGTTTACTCGCATCAACAACGTTGCGTTGGGCCACCACGCTCGCAGCGAAAACAGCAACCACAGAAGCAGGTTCGTTCCGCACTTCCTTCTTGTCCACGTTGTTTCGTACAGCATAACAGGGCCGCGTGTCCAAAACATTGGGCCACGTGTAATTCATGTAGGAAAAAAGGCCACATTGCTACTGTGTGTCAGTCCCCTAAAGTTCCTGTCGACGAGGACGAGGCATCGGACATGGATGTTAACTGTGTGCTTTCTCAAACAAATACGTTGTTTGTTACTGTTCGTGTTCTGGATAAAGACATTCGCATGCAAGTGGACACTGGCTCTGCAGTAACTCTCATTAATTCTCGCACGTATTTGGAGTTGGGCTCCCCTCCCTTGTCTCCCGTTACGCGCTATCTGTGAACTTATAATAAGCAGAAAATTCCTATCGTTGGCCAGTTTGATGCTTCCACTGCCTACAAGTCTGTTGTTAGGCCCCTCACGTTTTATGTGGTGGATCATGCGGGCACGGAAAACCTGTTTGGTTATGATGCTTTCCAGTTGTTCGGGTTCTCCATTGATGATGATGTGCACCTCATATCTGAGGATATTCCGTATCAACAGCTGGATGGATTGTGTTCTGAATTCTCGTCCGTGTTCTCTGCTGGTCTGGTTCGTGCCAAGGATTTTGAAGCGCACATTACTCTTAAACCTACAGTTCGCCCTAAGTTTTTCCGGGCACGCCCTATTCCGATGGTGTTGCGTGCACCTGTCAAGGCTGAGATAGACAGGTTAACAGCTTCAGGGATTCTCCTTCTTGTTACCTCCAGCGAATGGGCATCGCCAATCGTGGTGGTTTCTAAACCAAACGGGAGTCTGCGATTGTGTGGTGATTTTAAAGCCACTGTCAACACTCAGAGCCTCATTGACACTTATCCTCTTCCCCATCCTGAGGAGTTATTTACCAAGCTCGCTGGGGGCCAGTTCTTTTCCAAACTTGACTTATCGGAGGCGTACCATCAGTTGCCGTTGGACACGTCTTCCAAGGAATTTCTCGTCATCAACACTCCTTGTGGGTTGTATCAGTACCAGTGGTTACCATTTGGTGTCGCTAGTGCGCCGGTCATTTTTCAGCGGTTTTTGGAACAGCTCACGGCTTCCGTTCCCGGCTGCATCAACTACCTGGATGACATTGTTGTCACGGGGGCCTCCACTGAGGAGCACCTTCGCAATTTGCGTTCACTGTTTCGGGTTCTGCATTTGGCTGGGTTGAAGTGCAATCTGGACAAGTCACAGTTCTTCCAACCCTCCATTGTGTATCTTGGTTTCCACTTGTCCCGTGAGGGTATACGTCCTCTACGACAGCGGCCATTACCGCTCTACCCCGGCCGTCTACAGGCAAAGAACTTCAGGCATTTCTAGGCAAGATTGCTTATTATCACAAATTCATTCCATCCCCGGCGGCGGTGGCTCATCCTCTGCATCAGCTGTTACGCAAAAACGTTCCTTTCTGTTGGTCCGACGAGTGTGAGCAGGCTTTTGTCCGCCTGAAGGCTCATTTGCAGTCGGCACCTTGTCTTGCCACATTCCGTCCGGGTCAGCACTTGGTTCTGGCGACTGATGCGTCACAGTATGGCCTAGGGGCTGTTCTCGCCCATCGGGATGAGGATGGGCCGGAACGACCCATCTCCTATGCTTCCAAGACCCTCAACGATGCCCAACGGCGTTACTCTCAAATCGAAAAGGAGGCGCTCGCTATCATTTATGCTCTAAAAAAGTTCAACATTTTTTTGTATGGTTCTAAGTTTCACCTCATCACCGACCACAAGCCGATGGTCTCTCTGTTCAGCCCCTCGGCATCGTTTCCAGATAAGGCAGCTCACCGCCTGCAACGTTGGGCCTTATACTTGTCTCATTTTCACTATGAGATTCACTATCACCCCACAGCCCAGCACGCCAACGCTGGCGCATTGTCGCGTTTGCCGATGGGCCCTGACCCGGTTTTCGATCGAGATGAACTACTCTGTTTCCACATTGATGAGGAAGAACGTCGTGCGGTCGAGGGTTTTCCACTTACAGGTTCGCAGGTCGCGTCGGCTACTGCATGGGACCCGGTCCTGCGTCAGGGGATCGGTTTTGTTCAACGGGGTTGGCTGGACAGGACCAAGGGCCGGGCATCGGATCCCCTACGCAACTACCATGCCTTGCGCCTTCGTCTGTCTGTTCGTGAGGGTGTTGTTCTTCTGGCCACAGATGGCGCATCTCCACGGGTCGTGGTGCCAGCCTCTCTTCGCAAAGACGTTCTCAAACTATTGCATGAAGGCCATTGGGGGATTTCTCGGACTAAGTCCTTGGCCCACAGGCACGTTTATTGGCCCGGTATTGATTCGGACATCGCCCATATGGTCGCTGCGTGTGGTCAGTGTGCTCAACAACTGGCTGCACCTTGTACTATGCCCTCTCCGCGGCCTGATCCGGCGCAGCCGTGGGAACGGGTGCACGCTGACTTTGCCGACCCCTTCCTCGGCACTTATTGGCTACTGTTGATTGACGCCTTCTCGAAGTTTCCGTTTGTTGTTCGATGTCCGTCGCCCACCACTGCGGCGACGACGCTGGCTTTGTCCAAAATTTTTGCGCTAGAAGGTCTTCCATCCACGATTGTCACGGACAATGGCTCTCAGTTCTCTTCGCAGGCCTTCCGTGATTTTTGTACTGGACAAGGAATTCATCATGTTACAGCACCGCCCTTCCATCTGCAATCGAATGGGGAGGTCGAGCGCCTTGTCCGCACTTTCAAAAGCTAGATGAAAAAATTCCTTAGTGATTTTTCCACAGAAGACGCTCTGTTGCAATTTCTGAGTTCTTATCGCTTCACGCCTCTGGGTGATCACAGCCCTGCTGTACTCTTGCATGGCCACCAACCGCGCACTCTACTGCACCTGCTTCACTCTGTCAGGCCTTGTACTGTGTCCCCTAGTGCGGGAAAATACTCGGTGGGCGCCGACGTGTGGGCACGGAGGTATGGATCTCGCCCTAAATGGATTCCAGGGGTGGTCCAGGCTCTTTGCGGCCGCCGGCTTTGTGAAATACGTACGGACGATGGCATGGTTGTTCGCCATTACGACCAGATGCGCCCACGAGTGGTGGCCACGCCGGTGCCACCGCCCATTCTTTCGTCTCCACCAGCCCGAGAAGCCAGTCCTGTCGCTGCTGCCGATCTTCCGGGCGTGTTGCTGCAGCCAACGTCGCTACTGCTTCCAAGTACGCCGGAACCAGCCCCAGTCGCGATGCCGCCTTCTCCGGGACCCATCTCGCTGGGGCACACCCCCAGGTCCATGACACCTATGGATGCTGCTCCGGAGTTTTCACCCATCATCTCGTCCAGGAGGCGCGTTCCACGCGCAAGCTTCCATCCTGGACATTTTCGACCATACTCTCGTGTTTCTCCGCGGGATCTTCTCGGGGCCTCCCAAGAGGCCATGGATGTCTCCGCACTGTCTGTGTCTCCAAGGAAGTGAGTGTTTTTTTTCAAGGGGGGAAAAGTGTTGTGACAGTGCCACGAGATTTAAAAGTGCCGCTACGTCAGTACGCGAACACGGCGATAGAGGCGCTCCGCAGCTCGGCCGAGCGCGGGAGCGCCACCTGGCTATGAACGGTGCCGGCCGCATGTCACGGCACAGCAGTCGGATGACAGATACGGAGTTAATAGCATGTAACCCGCTATTGTTTCTACTTTTGTACATCCACGCAATTTATTAGTGATTAAAGGTTATAACAGAAGACATAAACAACAACAATACAAATTAGTTAAACATACCTGTGTGTGTGTGTGTGTGTGTGTGTGTGGGTGTGGGTGTGTGTGTGTATGTGTGTGTGTGTTTTAATTATTAGTTCACAATCCCAAACAATGTCCTTAACATTCATTATAGTATACTCAGACACATTGCATATAATTAACTACATTACAATTTCTTGTACAATGGCTTTCTACAACACAATGAAGAATTAATATTGATCTCTTTAATACATTGATTTCTAATGCGTCTCATACTTAAATTCTATTAGAAGTCCCAGCAAAAAAGTTTTTCAAAATTCAGAGAGTAACTTTCATTCAGTACCCAGAGAATTCCAAGCCATGTTCAAAACATGTTCATATAGAATAAGCTTCCATAAAATATGAAAAAAAATGAGAGGTTCTTAATAAAGTCACAGTTTCTGTATCCTCAGTTCAAGCGTATACCCAGATACATTTGGAATAAAGTTTACTCAGATATGGTGACAGCACAAGGCTCCATGGTAAGGGATGAGTAGTTAATTGCAGAATTGTCTACTGTCATCATCTGTCACTGCTTGTTCATGTGTACGTATACCTAAGTGCTCGCTAAATAGAGAATCATTATCGGAATTCATATTAACATTTGTAACTGTTCAGTTCAGTAGGTTAACAACTGTTATTCTTTCCTGGATGCTTAAGTGAATAAATGCAGCTGATTCTTTTTAGGACCAAATAGCAGAAGAACACACACATAAAAGACTATTGTGATTAGCAAGCTTTCAGAGCCAGTGACTCCTTCTTCAGACAGAATGGTTGAAGGTGAAGGAAGAAGGGTGAAGGAAAAGGACTGGAGAGGTCTAGGAAAAAGAGTAGATTTTGGGAAAGTCACCCAGAACTTCAGGTCAGGGGAGACTTACTGTATGGGATGAGAAGGAAAGACTGATTGTTGGGGAGTACATCGGATGAGATTTGAAAACCTGAGAGCTTAAAGTCTTGCATATTACCCTGTCTTCTACCTTTAAGCTCTCAGGTTTTCAAATCTCGTCCATGCAGTCCCCAACAATCAGTCTTTCTTTCTCATCCCGTACGGTAAGTCTCCGCTGACCCGCAGTTCTGGGTGACATTCCCCAAATCTGCCCCTTTTCCTAGACTTCTCCAATCCTTTTCCTTCAACCTTCTTCCTTCCCCTTGAATCCTTCTGTCTAAAGATTGAGCCACTGACTCCAAAAGCTTGCCAATCACAACAGTCTTTTATGTGTGTGTTCTGCTGCCATTTGGTGAGTAGGTTTTTTAATCTGTCCAATTAAATAATTTTATCAATAATTGATTGTTTTCATTGATTATTTTTAGGGTAGCATATGATAACAAGCTACCAAATAGGTACCAAGATTGAAGTTCTGAAAATGCAGCTAGCACAAAACTTTTCACCTTAGCTGTTAGCACAAAACTTTTCACCTTAGCTGTTAGCACATCTGTCGAAGTAACTAATGAATTCTGGGTTTTCCATTCAGCACTGGGTCGAAGGAACCATGGCAAAACCTTGACCATAACCTGGTCAACCTCAATTTACTACATGAATTCAACAAAGAAATTGTGTTAAGTGAATTGCTTTTGTATGAATGTGCATTCTCATATTGTGAGAACTAAATGTCAAGGAAACTCATGTAATATTCTAGTGGATACTGATTATAAACAGGAGCTATGGATGGAAAATTTGTGGTATGAGAGTTGGAACAGAAAAACACCACAATGATTTCAGTGTACCGTAACACGATGGAAGTAGATCTTGGCAAAGTGGATCTGGAACATAATTGTAGTAGTCATCCGTGAGTGGATTGGCTGATTGCTGTATGGTCAGGAATGAACACCACCCTCAGGATGGCCATAACCCTCACAGTGCCATGCTAGTAGCGGTGGTGTAGATACATGGAAAACATTCAGAATCACTTCGTAATACCTACCCTTTTTAGAGCTGGAAAGAAACTGTCTAAACATAAATATGGACTTCTACTGAATTATGTTGACCTGAATTTGTTTGTTTTGGAAATGGTATGTTTACAAGTATGAAGATTTTCTTTCAAAACATGCAAATGTGCTTGTCTTACAGACGTCAAATTCACCAGTCTTACAAGTGAAAGAACGATCAGTCACTGATAGTTCAATGTTGAAATAAACCTTTGTCACATTCAATGTTCATAACTACATAAGCTCTCAGTTATTCTGGCTGATTATCATGTTGCATTTTATCCAATAATTCAATGTACAGCATTGGTTTTGTGTCTCACACAGATTAAAGGGGCGATATGTTTCCGCTGATACTTAAAAGAGTTCCACAAATCATCACAAACCATAAGCTAAATATTCATGTTCAATTAAAAATGTTTTTACACACACACACACACACACACACACACGAAACAACTCACTCCCTCACTTCTCTAAATAACAGTTCCATAGTATCATTTTAATCTTTACATAGCTGGAAAAAAATAATTCTGAAGCAAACTAAATTCAGCTCATGTTTTATCCTTTCAAGTAACGAAGATGGAATGGTGTGCATAGCACTACACGTCAGTCAAGACAAACTGCTCACTTGTACCATCCCATGTTTTTAGACACTAGAGCAAAATCTAGATCTAAGAACCTTAAATTATTCTTGTTATGGAGTAATTAAATGATCAGTTCCTGTAACATTAGGGAACTGTGAACTATTGGATGAAATTAAACTAACATTTGCTCAGTTTACTGAGCCTACAAATTCTCAAATAAAAGCAAAGAAAATTATTTAATTACTTTAAAAAATGATAATCCTCTCCTGGAGATTCCTTATCACAAATAAAATTCATGTAACACAGAGTATTAATTTTTACTTAGGAAATCCATTTCAGGGAAAAGCATTCATTGACATTACACAACAATAGGAATCTATTTTCTAAGCAGAATGACAAAATTTGAAAAACTGCACATATTAATGCAACTTGTGTAATATAAAAGTATAAATCACTAGTGTGTAGGTTGACACATATCACAGTTATTCTTCATTTCTCGAAACAAAAGTTCACAAAAGGTCTGTGAAGAAATCTCTGTCTTCCACTCGTGAACTCATGAATAAGATTCATGCAAGTCTTTTTTTTTTTATAAAAAGGTCCATTGTAACATCCTCATAATCTCATCATTGACAGGCTTCCATTGGGGCCAGGGAATTGAGTATAAAGTATGGCAGGAAGTCTGGTAAGAAAACACCTCTATATGGTTATATGGTATATGCGGCCTTTAATTATGCCTCGCTGTTCTTCAAAAACTTTATAATTTTGCACTAGGAAATTTGCTAACTGCTGCCCCTGTGACGTATTAAGCTCAGTGATTTCTGTGGCAGGAACATTTTGGGTTTTGGAGTGTTGATCATAGACAAGATGAAGCTGGTTTCATATACGGTATCTTCAGTGACTCTCATCTTGCTTCGTTCATTCATTCAGATTGTAGCTCTATGAATCCAGAATAAGATGTAGCCCACTGAAAAGTTGAACTTTGTTTCCTTTTCGTAGAAAGAGCTCACTCCCAACGTCTAGTTTACAATTAATCCATTAAGAACTAGGAACTTGTATGCATCCACTACATTCCCTACTGAAATTCATCATCTTTGTCTGCACTCTTATGCTCCGGGATTTTGTGCCAGCCGGCCATGGTGGTCTAGCGGTTCAGGCGCTCAGTCTGGAACCGCGCGACTGCTACGGTCGCAGGTTCGAATCCTGCCTCAGGCATGGATGTGTGTGATGTCCTTAGGTTAGTTAGGCTTAAGTAGTTCTAAGTTCTAGGGGACTGATGACCACAGATGTTAAGTCCCATAGTGCTCAGAGCCATTTGAACCATTTTTTTTTGATTTTGTGCCATTAGCTCCAATAACCTTACAGTTGCTAACCTGGAATATAGGTAACTTCTTCTGCTCCATTATTTTTTGAAGAAAACTTGGCAACATCACATTTACAGAAGCTCTGGCATATAGAACAGTATTTTCGGGCTCACCATCTACCATGGCCCTGATCATTGATTGTGGTACCATGGGAAAATTCTCGTCACGTTTGTATATATCTGCAGAGAGTTCTTGTTGAAGTCTTCATTATATCTTAAAAAAACTTATGGCTAGTAAGTATCCACATTTCCAATGCCACCTTCCTAGACTTTGATCTTCACCTCTTGATGGATTCAGTTTCACCTCTTGATGGATTCATTCCATACCTCTGCCCATAACAAGCTAACTAACTATCCACATCACCTGCATTTTGGCAACTGCATCCCCTTCCATCTGCAGTAATTTTTTTGCTGAAGATTTCACAGAGCCTTTCCAGACAGGTACTACTCTCCACAGTTGGTCCACAAACAGATTTTCCATACCATATCCTCACTTACACCTAATCCTTCCACCACCCCAAGAAGGAGCTGCAAAGGAGTGTCCTCCTCATCACACAATCTCACCCCAGGCCAGAGCAACTGAACCATACGCTTCAAGAGAGCTTTGACTATCAATCACTGTGTCCAGAAATGGAAATGGAAATGTCGTGTGGCTAAGGCCTCCCATCGGGTAAACCGTTCGCCTGGTGCAGGTCTTTCGATCTGACGCCACTTCGGCGACCTGCGCGTCAATGGGGATGAAATGATGATGATTAGGACAACACAACACCCAGTCCCTGAGCGGAGAAAATCTCCAACCCAGCCGGGAATCGAACCCAGGCCCTTAGGATTGACAGTCTGTCATGCTGACCACTCAGCTGCCAGGGGTGGACTGTCCAGAAATGAAGGGCATCCCACATCTGACCCATCCTAAAGTGGTATTCTGCTGCCCACCCAATGTACAAAACATCCTGGTCCATACTTATGCCATTCTCACTCCTACCCCCTTGCCACATGAATCATATCCCTGTGGAAGCTCCAGTTGCAAGACCTTCTGAATTCGTCTGCTCAGCGTATCCGAGTCTAGTCCTGTCACAGGCGTATCTTATCCCATTGGAGGCAGAGACACTTTTGAAAGTAGCCATGTTGTACACTGGCTCTACTGCAAGTTCTTCACACCAATTTATATGGGCATGGCCACTGCGTGCCTATCCACCAGAATGGGTGAACACTGCCACACTTTAACAAAGAACAGAGTTAACAAAGCAGTGGCAGGACATACTGCTGAGCACAACGTGCTCATGGTCAATGTTTACTTCACAACCTATGGCATCTAGAACCTACCCAGAGCACCAGATGTGGAGATAGGAGCTATTCTTGCAACATACCCTTCGCTCCCTGAATCCTCCTGGCCACAGTCTCTGCTAACTCACTGCATTCATGCACTCAGGCCCTCCACCCAACAGTCTCCCTTTCCTCTGTCCTGTCACCGCCACCCAATCCACGCCTTCAAGTGCTCATCATTGTGCACTGCATGAAATCTTTGGTTCTGGTGTCTCTGTGTCTTAATCGCTAACCTCTACGCTAGATGCCTCCCTGTGAGCTGTCAGCTACTGCATCTTACCTCCTCCTCCTGCTAGCTGCCTCTGCCTCCCTCTACCCACCCCACCCGACACAATGCCTCACATCGGTCTCATTGCTAAACTGCTATCCTGACATTGTGTGTTCAGCCAGCACGATGTATCTAGCCAGTTTTAATTATTTTTATGTGCACCTGACAGCAACTCCACACTTCTACTATTTGGTGAGTGGTCTCCTAGACTCCAAAATTATTTACATTCTGCCAGAACTTTTTGTTTTATGAGTATAAAATTTGTCAGTTACTGATTACATGTCATCACATTGCTGCAGTGTAGAGCCATTGGCTGTAGTGGTAGACAGTATTTTGACATTATGTGATTGCATAAAGGTTGTTGCTTAAGTCATTTTCTGCATTTAAAGGTTTAAATAGAATGTGGTTTTTAAGTTTCGGCAATTGTATCTTCTTCTGCCCATCTTCGCAAAGTGAGATACACATTACATTACATCACATCACAGCACATCATGTCATGTTAATACAGGTAGATGATGAATTAGTAGCTTTATTTTCTTCCATACATGGAAAATAATTTCACTGTTACAAGAGGATGAGGGACCAACAGTCTTGCAACAGTGGAAACTCCAGTTCCCATCAGATCATTGAAGTTAAACTCTGTCAGGCTTGGTTAGTACTTGGTTGGATTTCTGTCTGGTCTGTCAAGAGCTTTTGTCAAGCAGGGCACACTCAGTCCTTGTGAGGCCAGTTGAGGAGCTACTTGATTGAGAAGTAGCATCTCCAGTCATGAAACCTGAGAACGGTCGGGAGAGTGGTGTGTTGACTCCGTTGACCCTGTGTCTCTCCACTTCCAGTGATGCCTACCAGCTGAGGATGATACAGCTGTTGGTCAGTACTGTTGGGCCTTCTGAGGTCTGTTTGGATGGGGTTAGTTGGTTAGTTAAGAGGATGAGAGTGGTGGGAAGTTCTCTATTGTAAACAGAGATAAAATATAATTGCTACAATTTTGTGCAGAAGTCTAAAGATGATTTGCTCACAGTGATAGGAAGTTTTAGTACAAAATGACATGTGGCCAGAAATTTTTTTACACCACACTGGTGACAGAACCTGTGTAGTGCAATGAGTGTAGAACTTATATTAGCATACATTTATGTATCCATTATCAGGCAAATGTAGTTAACAATTAGAGTATAATAAAAAGTAATAATATAGTTCATAATTACTCTTTTTTTGTGTAATACACCCATTACATTAGCTTACCATTTCACTCTGTTATATTGGACAATGAAGTAATCTTTCCTTCAGTGAAAGATGGTTTTAGTTATTTAGAGAAATATTGTGACCTTTTTTTTATGTTTAAAGATACAAGGCATAACAGGATTTTGAATGTAATTTGCATTGGAGATATGTGAACATATCACAATTGATTACATGTTTTGTAAATAATGTACACTACTGGCCATTAAAATTGCTACACCATGAAGATGACGGGCTACAGACGTGAAATTTAACCGACAGGAAGAAGATGCTGTGATATGCAAATGATTAGCTTTTCAGAGCATTCACACAAGGTTGGTGCCGGTGGCGACACCTACAATGTGCTGACATGAGGAAAGTTTCCAACCGATTTCTCATACACAAACAGCAGTTGGCCGGCGTTGCCTGGTGAAATGTTGTTGTGATGCCTCGTGTAAGGAGGAGAAATGCGTACCATCAGGTTTCCGAATTTGATAAAGGTCGGATTGTAGCCTATCGCGATTGCAGTTTATCATATCGCGACACTGCTGCTAGCGCTGGTCGAGATCCAATGAGTGGTAGCAGAATATGGAATCGGTGGGTTCAGGAGGGTAATACGGAACGCCGTGCTGGACCCCAATGGCCTCGTATCACTAGCAGTCGAGATGACAGGCATCTTATCCGCATGACTGTAATGGATCGTGCAGCCATGTCTCAATCCCTGAGTCAACAGATGGGGACATTTGCAAGACAACAACCATCTGCACGAACAGTTCAACGATGTTTGCAGCAGCATGGACTATCAGCTCGGAGACCATGGTTGCAGTTACCCTTGACGCTGCATCACAGACAGGAGCGCCTGCAGTGGTGTACTCAACGACAAACCTGGGTGCACAAATGGCAAAACGTAATTTTTTCAGATGACTCCAGGTTCTGTTTACAGCATCATGATGGTTGAATCCATGTTTGGTGACTTCGCGATAAACGCACATTGGAAGCATGTATTCATCATTGCCATACTGCCGTATCACCTGGCGTGATGGTATGAGGTGCCATTGTTTACACATATTGGTCACTTATTGTTCACATTGACAGCACTTTGAACAGTGAACGTTACATTTCAGATGTGTTACGACCCGTGGCTCTACCCTTCATTCGATCCCTGTGAAACCCTACATTTCAGCAGGATAATGCACGACCGCATGTTGCAGATCCTGTATGGGCCTTTCTGGATACAGAAAATGTTCGACTGCTGTCCTGGCCAGCACATCCTTCAGATCTCTCAGCAATTGAAAACGTCTGGTCAATGGTGGCCAAGCAACTGGCTTGTCACAATATGCCAGTCACTACTCTTGATGAACTGTGGTATTACCTAGAAGCTGCATAGGTAGCTGTACCTGTACACGCAATCCAAGCTCTCTTTGACTCAATGCCCAGATGTATCAAGGCTGTTATTACGGCTAGAGGCGGTTGTTCTGGTTACTGATTTGTCAGGATCTATGCACCCAAATTGCATGAAAATGTAATCACATGTTAGTTCTAGTATAATATATTTGTCCAATGAATACCCGTTTATCATCTGCATTTCTCCTTGGTGTAGCAGTTTTAATGGTCAGTAGTGTAATAAAATATTTACTTCTTATGCAGATATTAAATAATTGGCCAGGGGTGAGTAGGGCTCGTGCACTGAGGGTTCTGTACAAACTTAATTATGTATATAGAAAGTTCATCCATTCTGGGAATTCACAGTCTCAACCATTTTTGCCTGTTATTGACACTGATACTGGCAAGATCCAGGGATTCCATGACTTCAAAAATGTTTTAATTTCAATAATATAAATGTGACATAATGTCATGCAAGAGGCAGGTGACCATTATTATTATAATCAGTAGTTTTCCATTCAGGCTGACTGCATTGAGGAAGGCAAAAGTCAAACACCAGGCAAGAAATGACTTTATTGCTCATATGATGAATTTCAGAATTTATCCATCATTAGATATCCAGAAGTGATTGCTGCAAGTAGATATGGCATTTCAAGTTGTATGTGAAACAAACATTCATAGACTGTGTTCATGGACATCTGATGATGGACAGATTCCGAAGTGTATCATACGAGCAATAAAGTCATTCCTTGCCTGATGTTTGACTTTCACCATTATGACTCAGTCAGCCTGAATGCAGAACTACTGACTGTTTTAATTTCAAGTTGGACATCAGACAACAAATGACAAAAGAAATACTTTTTTCATGTTATATAATTACAAATTAAAATTTTTCAGATGTTTTCCTTTTATTATACTGTGAAAAGGTACTTCTTGCCAAATTTCATCATTGTTGATCAACAGGAAGACCCTTATAGCTTTTGATGACTGAATTTATGAGTATCAAATTATGTGACATGAATGACTGTACCTTTTGATTACATTGACTTCAAAGCTTATGTTTATTATACTGTAAAGGGATCATAGACCTTAGTATGTGACTAAAATTTCAACTTGATACTGTTCTTGAGAAAAAGGGTGTCTTAACTGACAGATTAACAGTCAAGTCAGTCTGATAACACAACATGCCAGAAAATTTTTTTTTCCGTGTGAAATAATTACAAACTTACAGTTTTTGGACTTTTTTTTCCTTTGGTTGTACTGTGAAACCTTACTTTTTGCCAAATTTCATGATTCCAGGCCAATGGGAAGCACCCTGTATGGTTTGATGAGGGAGTTTGTATCTAAATATGTGACCTCAATGGTCATAACTTTTGATAGTACTGACTTAGAAGCTTATATTTATTACACCACCAAGAGCCTATAGACCTTAGTATGTGACATAAATGTCAACTCGATTCATGTACTCATTGCTGAGAAAAAGGGCCATAACAAGCAGACTAACAGACAAGAGTCAGATAAGAAATGACAAAAAAAATTGTGTGATATAATTACAAATTTACTGTTTTCAGACTTTTTTCCTTTGGGTGCACTATGAAATCTTCTGTTTTGTCAAATTTCATGATTCTAGGCCAACAGGAAGTACCCTAGAAGTTTTGATGATTGACTTTTGGAGTATTAAAATATGTGACATTAATTGCTGGATCTTTTGATTGCACTAGTTTAGAAGCTTCAATTTTTTACACTAACAATGGACTATAGACCAGGGTGTGTGACATAAATTTCAGCTTGATACGTCTACCCATTTGTGAGGAAAAGGTTTGTTAACAGTCGGACAGACAGACTGATGACCTGACAACAAAGCAATCCAGTAATGATTCCGTTTATACTGATTGAGGTATGGAACCCCAAAAATTAGCTTTCATCTTTACAAGCACTTGTGATGCCTAAAGTTTTGTGTTTTAATTTTGAGTATAGAGAAGCCTTGAAAGAACAGTGCACATGTGAGAATGCAGGCTTTTTCAGTGAATCTCGATGATAAAATCTTCTCAGGTTGACAGCTGTGTCGGTGCATCATACTCTGGCAACATTTCAGCAAGTTTCTTACTTGCCATTTTCAGGTGAAGTGTCAGGTTCATGTCTCATCCAGGTCTTTATAGCTGCTGGACCACAGGCTTCTCTGCATACATGATGCCAGTCGGACCAATCAAGCACAAGTGGAATCGGTGCAGCAGCATATGGGGTGGGGGGGGGGGGGGGTGGGGGGGGGAGGGAGAGCTCGTGGCCGGTGGGTTTTGGTGTCTTGTCTCAGCATCTCATCTCGGTGCAGCCTGTTTATTCCATCAATTGCCACTGTGCTACCTCCACTGGTGCACTCTTTCGTATTCTTGCTAATGTCGTGTCTCACACAGTGCTAAATTGGAAGCCACTATCCCAGTTGACCAGGTTGTCATTGACTCACAGCTCCACTGTCTCTTTAATAATAGACTCCTAGAAACTATTCACTCTACACATCATCCTGGTTTGTTCCAACTGAAACATGTGTTCTTCACTAAAGCTGTGCTCCGCTACCACAGATTTTGCCTTTTGTCCAAGGCGAACGCTTCTCATGTGTTCAGGGAAGTGTTGTGTGATGCAACGCTGTGTCTGTCCGATATATTGTTTTCTAAATCACATCAAATGCTGTAGAAAGCCGATGTTCTTAGATCCAGGTTGTCCTTCATTGAGCCCACCATATTCCTGATTTTTGCTGGAGGATGGAAGATGGTTTTGGCTTGTTCTT
Source organism: Schistocerca americana (assembly GCF_021461395.2). Classification (NCBI taxonomy): domain Eukaryota; kingdom Metazoa; phylum Arthropoda; class Insecta; order Orthoptera; family Acrididae; genus Schistocerca; species Schistocerca americana. Next base: position 287,883,936 of record NC_060120.1, on the reverse strand, counting down.
CTCCAGTATCCTGGAAATCTTTGCCGTGAGTGGGCCCACATGCAAGAGGAATGCCAGGCCCTTATTGTCCTCTTCTTCCTTCCTGAAGGTCCTCCTTCTTCTTCTTGGCCAACTTGAGAGCGCGTGCAATCTGTGTTTTAGTGTAGCCATTTTTCTGTAAGGTTTTGTTTAGGTGCTGCATATCAGTAGGTAAACTGTCCTTGTCGCAAATTTCATGATCTCTGCGGACAAGTGTTGTGAACACAAATTTCTGTTGTGCTGGGTAGTGGCAGCTGTTGGTGTTGAGGTACAGAACTGTGTGTGTTTTCTTTCGGTAGTCGAGTGTCACAGTATTCCATATGTTTTTTTCTTTATTGTGACATAGAGGAAGGGTAAGCACCCATTTTCTTCTAATTCCATTGTGAACTTGATGTTCTCATGTATGCTGTTCAGATGGTAGAGAATATTTTTTAGAGTGTCCTCACTGTGTGGCTAGAACATGAAAGTATTGTCCACGCACTGATAAAAGACCTTGGGTTTAAGGCGTGCTGTTTCCAAGATGATATCCGCGAAGTATGCCGTGTACAGGTTAGCGATACATGGTGCCAGTGGGTATCCCATAGCAACTCCACCCACCTGTTCATAAAACTTACCCCCACACTGGGAATACATGGTTGTGAGCACATGCTGGAATAATTCCACTGTGTCTTCATCGAAATGGCTCTCAAGTAGTTTCAGGGAGTCCTCTAGCGGTACCCTCTTTCATAACACAAAAGGGCATGCGGCGTACTTTGTACACATAGAAAGAATGCCTGTCTTTATGTTACCAAGGTAAACATCTGAGCAAAATCACAGTTTAATCTTAGTTTAATTAAAGAATGATAAAATAAACTTACATAATATGAGCTAATTCACTGTTTAATTAAAATATAATAAAATGATTCTTCATTATATCGCTCAGATTAGATTAGATTAGATTAATACTAGTTCCATGGATCATGAATACGATATTTTCCATGTATGAGAGTTACCCCACAGTAGTGACCCACCTAATGCATTAAACAGAGCATTTGCTTCAGACCCCAGCTAACTGTTTATTTGCTTACTAATTATCTCGTAGACAACACCCTCATTGTGGAATTGTGCTGCTACCTTCCAATCTGAGTCATTTTCTAGCACAGATCATAAATTTTTTCTCAGCTAGTTCGCTGTTTATTTTATATTACTGCTGATCGTTTGGATGTATGACAATACAACTAACCACTATGTTAGCTCAAGAAATAATGAATTAATAGGTACTTGCTCACAATGGTGAAATAACAATGGAACAGTACAAGGCAATGTAATTTGCAGTTGGTGCTCTGTATACATAGGCGTGCCTGTGTAAGGTTTAATGAGAACAGTTTGTGGCTAATTTTAGTTTGTGAAGTTGAAAGAAAAATGCAGTTTGTAATGGAATATATGGATGGAATTCAAATGTTTGTCTTAGATAAAATAATTGCACCACTGACATTCATTCTTGATAATTAGCTGAAAATTGAATTTTTTAAAATAATGTTTAGACTGGATTACTCATGGCGTGGTTACATTTGTGGTTTCCTTTTACTAGGCAATATTACTGAAGCTGAAGTTGTGGGGCAGTCAGCCCTTTCGCATCTTCCACATGAGCCATCTTTGCATTTTAGTCTGGCAAATACTCTGGGCAAGTCTGGGAAATATGAGGAAGCTGAAAAACATTTCCAGCTGGCAATTCACTTTGATTCAAATAATGCCTTGTACTACTCAAATTTAGGTAAGTGCCAATGTATTCCCTTATTATATAATCATTGCTACAGTTTTCACACTTGTTCCATCTGTTATTATTAAATCATTACATGGACTTGCCCTCATTCATTAACTCCATCAGTTTTTCTAGTTCAGTTTTACAGTTCAGAAATGAGCAACAGCAAGGTGAAACTTATAAAGATGTAAAAAGTCTCTTAGAGACTAGAAAAAAATATAGTAAGTGAGAAATTCCCTACCTCTGATGTTATCAACAAACATTGTGTTCTGAATATAGTTTTAAAAGAGTTAATTTTTATACATTTTGCCAATGTGATTGTAAGGTAATTACAAGTTAAAGAATGATGTTACAAATTCCATATGACACTGCATTAAAAAATATGTCTTCTATCTCATCATAAAACTGAGAATGACTCACTTTTCTATATGACAAAAAATGATTTTATAAGTTTGAGAATCTTTTTAGAAACAAAATTGTTAAGCGTAAAATAGAGAATCATCTGTGCTAATATAACTCTCACTTTTAAGTTGGCAGTGTTGATTGACATGTAGAAGATTTTTCAATTTTACACCCAGAAGAGCCAAGTAAAATTTGGTGAAATAGTAGAACTATAATTTTTTTAATTTCTTTTATCATTTTTCAGAACTTGTATCATCATCATGGGATCTGTAGATTATTATGCTGTAGCTCTGCTGATTAAATTTTTTAAATTTTCTATTCAAGCTTGACATGTTGTGTCAACTGGTTATTAGTCCTTTTTTTTTTCACTACTGCATTACTTTTCATCTGTATATTCATAGCACTGTAATTCTGCCAGAGACAGGAAAGGACTTGGAAGAGCAGCTGAACAGAATGGATAGGGTCTTGAAAGGTTATAAGGTGAACAAAAGTAAAAAAGAAGGGGGGGTTAATGAAATGTAGCCAAATTAAATCGGGCATTGCTGGGGATTTAGATTAGCAAATGAGACACTAAAAGTAGTCAATGAGTTTTGCTATTTAGGCAACAAAATAACTCACGATGGCCAAAGCAGAAAAGATGTAAACCACAGACTGGCTGTAGCAAGGAAAGCATTTCTGAAAAACAGGAATTTTTTAACATCTAATATAAATGTAAATGTTAGGGAGCCTTTTCTGGAAGTATTTATTTGGAGTGTAGCATTGTACAGAAGTGAAATGTGGATGGTAAGCAGTTTACACCAGAACAAAATAGAAGCCTTTGAAATATGTTGCTACTGAACAATTCTGAAGATTAGATGAGTAGATAGTGTAATAAAGGAGGTACTAAATGGATTATGGAAAAAAAGAAATTTGTAGGGCAACATAACTCAAAGCAGGGATTGGTTGATAAGGTATCAAGGACTCATCAGTATGGTAATAGTTGGAGGTGTGGGGGGTAAAAATTGTGGAAGGAGGAACACAATAATCAAGTTCAAATGGATGTAGGTTGTAGTGGTAATTTGGAGATGAAGAGGCTTGCACAGAATAGATCAGTATGGAGAGTTGCATCAAACTAATATTTGGACTGAAGACCACAGTGATGACGACAACAACAACAGTGTAGCGTGGCAGTGGTAGGAGAGGGAATGAAATATTTTTGCTCACAAACTTTTAAGTGTAGCTTTGTAGATAGCTATATTTGACAGTTGTGTTTAATATATTTTCATGTTATTTGATGCTAATTTATTCCATTATGAAACTGTGATACTTGAATGTACTCCATGAATTCATTTTCATTTTGTATTCACATACATATTTCTCCTCAGGAGTTTTATACCATCGCTGGAAGAAGTACCCAAAGGCAGAAACGTTGTATAAAATAGCACTGGCCATAGACCCTACAATGCAAAGTACAATAGATAATCTGAATGTGGTCCGTACATTTCGTTCAAAACAAGATTATTCACTTGCTAAACAGACAAAAAAGGGAAAGAAAGAGGTAAATACCTGTAATGCTTGACAATGTCATTTTTTTTAATATCAAGAAAAGACTGGATTAATTATGTTCTCATTGTAACTGAATCATGTGTGGAATCAGAAAAGTGATTATTCCTGGAGTCCTCACAGTTTGTTGTAACAATGAAATATATCTGTTGTCACTGCCCATGTAGATGTTTCATGCAGTAACCAAATGTGATAATACAAGATTGTCAGTGATAGGTTTAGTCTTTTTTATCTGTTTTTATAAATAGTTACAGCTGTGGCTTGCTTTGTTGTGCTGTGGATCCAACAAATCTTCCTGGAGAACGAGTGTTTGGTTACTAGAAATAAAGGCTGGGATTGTGTTAACCAGTTGTAATGTATTTCCCCTTCCATTCATCCTAATATTGTATGTTTTAACACTCACTCAGAGCTAACAACCCAAAAAGTGGCACATAAATTTTGAACAGATCCCACCCAGTTATCTGTCTTCACATAAGTGATTATAGTCCCATTAAAAATTTTATAATGTATACTATTATTAAAATATAATGAATACTGTCATTAAAGCCAGACATGCACTAGAACTGTTCTAACACTGCCATCTGCTATGTTGATGATAAAGAATATATCCATCACACTTTACAGTTTGTGTATTGTCATAATAGAACTGCAGGAGTTAGCAATCAGTTTTGCTGTGGCAAAATGTAATGTTCTTTATCTATGAACATGAGATTTGGATATTCCATAATATTAATGCTGCAAATGGCAACAGTGTTCACATTTTGCTATTAGACCTGTACTGCTCTAACAGTACCAATTTGGAATGTGAACTAGTTTTTGACCTAGGAACGAGCAGTGGAAGGTATACACAAACCACTGAGTGTTTGGTGAGAATAATAATAGCAAATGAAAGAAACAGGTAAGTAATCTTTTTGTACCTTATTCATGTAATCAATCAACAAAACACTAAGGAAAATCAAAAAATAACAAGGACAAAAGTTCCATCATAAAAAAATAACAAGGACAAAAGTTCCATAATAATAACAATAATAATAATTCCATACTGCAACCAGCTATCATCATCTACTGCATCATACACTTGCCATTTATATGCTTCTATCGTTACACCCCCCCCCCCCTCCCCCCTCTGCCCTATACGCCCCTTTAAAAAAAAAAAAAAAAAAAAGAAAAAAACAAACAAATACTTGGTGCCACAGGTATGTAGGGGCACTGGAGCTGATACAACAGCCTGCCCTGGTGATAAAAACCTGTGGTTGCTGCACCAGAGTGTCTTCTTCCTGTTCTGAGGTTTTCTCTGCCAAGTGACTGTCTACTCCACTTGCTGCTGTCAGCAAGTTGTTGCCAGTAGGTGTGTTTGCCTGTTCACATCATAATGTTCCATCCGTACACTGGTAACATGGTTTCAACCATTCAACTGTTACTGTCTCTTGCTTCCCATTTATGTCTACTGTAAAAAAATATATCCTTCGTTTTACTGTATGAGGAACCACAAAAGGCAGTTGTGGTGGCAGTCGCACAGTGTCATCAGGCAGCCAGACAAAGGGGCATGTTTGTAAGTCCCTTCTGTCCCCATGCCTTATGGGTGACACTTCTTATAACTGTCTCATGTGCTCAAATTCTGTTCTCAGCTCTTGCGCAGCTGAGGGTGTCGCTGGTGTTATTAGTTTTCCAGGAATTCACAACCATTCACCATAAAGCAAGTGTACCAGTGAATTTAGTATATCTTCCTTCACTGCTGCATGCAAGCCTAATACTACAAGTGGTAATGCCTTGGTTCATGTCACCTTGCAGTACGTACCAGTAAGTGCTGCCTTTAACATACAGTGAAACCTTTCCTGCGCCCCATTACTTAACAGCTGGTAACTGGTTGTATGTAGATGGTTGCAGCCACAGATATTCATTACTTCCATGAAGAGTTGTGACTCGAAGTGACAAAGTTATCTGTCGTGATCAATTGTGTAAATCAGAAATGTGTGAATCAGTCACCAGCTAACACTTTTCCCACAGTTTCTACTGAGACAGCTGCTACCAGTGTTGCTTTCGGCCATCTTGTGAAACAAGATGTCAAATGAAACACCTATCTGCCATCTAAATTTCCATATTGTTACTTTTTTTTGCTACCAGTTTTGACAATAAGCTATCTTCAGGCCCCCTGACTAATGTGTAGGAAGATCCCCATGTTTGGTCCAGTCAAAAATAGGGCTGAGCATTCAATGACTGGTATCTGTAGATTTCTACTTGAGACAGTGCTCACTTCCAAAATCACTTGATCACTGCCTCAAGTAGAAATCTATGGATACCAGTCGTTGAATGCTGGACGAAAGGTGGGAGTCTTCCTTCATGTCAGTCAGGGGGCCTGAAGATGACACTGTATATTGCTGAAATTGGCAGCCCAAACAATTAACACTATGGAAATTTAGATGGCTGATAGGTGTTACACATGCAGAGAGGTGGCCAAAGGTAAAACTAAAATCAGATGATATTTTTACGAAGGACCTAAACACGTTCATAAAAGATAGATTAAATACAGTTGGTGCTGTAGTGTTTATTGCTGACAGTAGTAGTTTACCTTGTAGTGAAATTGAAGTAGACAGTTCCTGTGAGTTAGTATGGGTGGAATTTTTACTTGATAACTGGAATAAATTAATAATTGGTTCCTTTTACCAACCCTCCGACTCAGATTGAAACGCGGCAATGTGCTGTGCAAGAATGACCACGCTCCAGATAGGCAATAGTTTTAATAATAATGAAAAAGAACTAAACTTCTGGAGTTTCTAATTAAGCAAGCACCAATTAGAATGCAGCAGGATGGCAGATAGACGGACGGCTAGAGTGGAGGTAGCGTGCTGAAGGGTTACAGTAAGAGTTGATACGGGCATGGTAGGCCAGCAACAACATGAAGGTGGAAGGACACAGAAAAGCCATCCCCTTGTGGTGGAGAAGGTGGACTGGTCCAACCAGAGGCTGCCAAAGGGTAAAAAAGTAATTCATTTGAGAAAACTTTAAATTAGAGCAGAGGGCCTGAGTAAAATTTGCAGAAGAGTGTAAATCAAAAGAGTATTTGTGCAGAAAGTAATAGGGAAAGAATAAGGTGTCTGTTTTAAGGGCAGAGATGGTGGCTGACGTCACAAGCGGTTTAGTGGGGGAGAAGGAGCGCACAGCTCGCCATGGTTGAGGACTAGTGGTTAGACCAGGGAGCAGTACAGATGGTTGGCAGTTGCACTCCCACAAGATTACCAACAAAGCTTTGCTTTTTGGCAAAATCTGCATAAGACTGTGACAATGTGATGTTCGCATAGGTGGTGCTGTTATTTTGACTGTGAATGATGTGATATGTGACAGTTACTGAGGTATAGACGCAAATAGTTAATAGAGCAAAGCTTATTGCATGCAACAACACAACAGTCATTGAACACAGTAAGTCAACTGCTGTGCTCACTCCTGCTGTTGCAAATTCTGTTTTTGTTTTATGCCAATGATCATTATGACCAATTGGTCATGATCATGCTCATTTTCATGTGGAGTGTAAAGTGTAAGTAAAGACTGAGTTCCGTGGCATCCAGTAATACAAGATCATGGCCTTGTGCACTAAAAGACCTGTGTGGCAGCTGAATGAATGATATTAAAAAGATGAAAATTGGAATTAGCCTGACTGAGACAACAACCAAAGGCAATCAGTATCCGACAATGGTCTTAAACCCACTTTGAGGGGCATATCCATCTGACTGCTATCTGGTTGGTTCTGGCATGCAAACTAAGATTTTGCAACTTGTTTGTAATAAAATGTATCAAAGGATTTTGAGGCCATCGAGTCTCTCGAATAAAATTGCTTTTATCAGAGCTGCATTGCATTCTTTAGTAGCACCGGAATTCCTCTCCAAAATCCTAATTGTACATACACTACTGGCCATTAAAATTGCTACAAGAAGAAGAAATGCAGATGAAAAATGGGTATTCATTGGACAAATATATTATACTAGAACTGACATGTGATTACATTGTCACACAATTTGGGTGCATAGATCCTGAGAAATCAGTACCCAGAACAACCACCTCTGGCCATAATAATGGCCTTGATATGCCTGGGCATTGAGTCAAACAGAGCTTGGATGGCGTGTACAGGTACAGCTGCCCATGCAGCTTCAACACGATACTACAGTTCATCAAGAGTAGTGACTGGCGTACTGTGACAAGCCAGTTGTTCGGCCACCATTGACCAGACGTTTTCAATTGGTGAGAGATCTGTAGAATGTGCTGGCCAGGGCAGCAGTCGGACATTTTCTGTATCCAGAAAGGCCCATACAGGATCTGCAACATGCGGTCGTGCATTATCCTGCTGAAATGTAGGGTTTCACAGGGATCGAATGAAGGGTAGAGCCACGGGTCGTAACACATCTGAAATGTAACGTTCACTGTTCAAAGTGCTGTCAATGTGAACAATAAGTGACCAATATGTGTAAACAATGGCACCCCAAACCATCACGCCGGGTGATACGTCAGTATGGCGATGACGAATACATGCTTCCAATGTGAGTTCACCACGATGTCGCCAAACACGGATGCAACCATCACGATGCTGTAAACAGAACCTGGATTAATCCAAAAAAATGACGTTTTGCCATTTGTGCACCCAGGTTCATTGTTGAGTACACCATCGGAGGTGCTCCCGTCTGTGATCCAGCGTTAAGGGTAACCGCAACCATGGTCTCCGAGCTGATAGTCCACGCTGCTGCAAACATCGTCGAACTGTTCATGCAGATGGTTGTTGTCTTGCAAATGTCCCCATCTGTTGACTCAGGGATTGAGACATGGCTGCACGATCCGTTACAGCCATGCAGATAAGATGCCTGTCATCTCGACTGCTAGTGATATGAGGCCGTTGGGATCCAGCACGGCATTCTGTATTGCCCTCCTGAACCCACCGATTCCATATTCTGCTACCAGTCATTGGATCTCGACCAGCGCGAGCAGCAGTGTCGCGATATGATAAACTGCAATCGCGATAGGCTACAATCCAACCTTTATCAAAGTTGGAAACATGATGGTACGCACTTCTTCTCCTTACACGAGGCGTCCCAACGACATTTCACCAGGCAACGCTGGTCAACTGCTGTTTGTGTATGAGAAATCGGATGGAAACTTTCCTCATGTCAGCACGTTGTATGTGTCGCCACTGGCGCCAACCTTGTGTGAATGCTTCGAAAAGCTAATCATTTGCATATCACAGCGTCTTCTTCCTGTGGGTTAAATTTCGTGTCTGTAGCACGTCATCTTCATGTTTTAGCAATTTTAATGGCCAGTAGTGTATTTGCTAAGTCCAGAATCTACAGGGTGCTGAATAACGTATGAGCAGCTGAACTGCAGGTAAGGGCAGGTAAGATTACATGTCGAGAAAGTGCGGAGGCTGACTATGCTGCCACCGCACAGGTAAGTCACAAAGAGGACCTGCCACGCACCCCTGTAAGTCTACTACTTACCATAACAGGCAGTCCAAGGGGTCCAGTACGATATAAGATTTTACACAGAGTACACGAAGGAACTTGCCCCCCTTCCTGCAGCGGTGTACCATAGGTCTCTAGAAGAGCATAGCATTCCAAAGGATTGGAAAAGGGCACAGGTCATCCCCATTTTCAAGAAGGGACGTCGAACAGATGTGCAGAACTATAGACCTATATCTCTAACATCGATCAGTTGTAGAATTTTGGAACACATATTATGTTTTTAGTATAATGACTTTTCTGGAAACTAGAAATCTACTCTGTAGGAATCAGCATGGGTTTCGGAAAAGATGATCATGTGAAACCCAGCTCACGCTATTCGTCCACGTGACTCAGAGGGCCATAGACACGGGTTCTTAGGTAGATGCCATGTTTCTTGACTTCTGCAAGGCGTTTGATACAGTTCCCCACAGTCGTTAAATGAACAACGTAAGGGCATATGGACTATCAGACCAATTATGTGATTGGATTGAAGAGTTGCTAGATAACAGAACGCAGCATGTCATTCTCAATGGAGAGAAGTCTTCTGAAGTAATCACAGTATACGTAAATGACCTGTGGATAACATCAGATGTTCACTGAGGCTTTTTGCGGATGATGCTGTGGTATATCGAAAGGTTGTAACAATGGAAAATTGTACTGAAATGCAGGAGGATCTGCAACGAGTTGACGCTTGGTGCAGGGAATGGCAATTGAATCTCAACGTAGACAAGTGTAATGTGCTGCGAACACATAGAAAGAAAGATCCCTTATCATTTAGGTACAATATAGCAGGTCAGCAACTGGAAGCAGTTAATTCCATAAATTATCTGGGAGTACGCATTAGGAGTGATTTGAAATGGAATGATCATAAAAGTTGATTGTCGGTGAAGCAGATGCCAGACTGAGATTCATTGGAAGAGCCCTAAGGAAATGCAATCCGAAAACAAAGGAAGTAGGTTACAGTACACTTGTTCGCCCACTGCTTGAGTATTGCTCAGCAGTGTGGGATCCATACCAGATAGGGTTGATAGAAGAGATAGAGAAGATCCAATGGAGAGCAGCATGCTTCGTTATAGGATCATTCAGTAATCGCGAAAGCATTATGGAGATGATAAATAAACTCCAGTGGAAGACTTTGCAGGAGAGACGCTCAGTAGCTTGGTACGGGCTTTTGTTGAAGTTTTGAGAACAAACCTTCACCAAGGAGTCAAGCAGTATATTGCTCCCTCCTACGTATATCTCGCAAAGAGACCATGAGGATAAAATCAGAGAGATTAGAGCCCACACAGAGGCATACCGACAATCTTTCTTTCCACGAACAATATGAGACTGGAATAGAAGGGAGAACCGATAGAGGTACTTAAGGTACCCTCCGCCACACACCATCAGGTGGCTTGCAGAGTATGGATGTAGATGTAGATGTAGAAGTTAGGGTTTGTCATTCTGCAGAGGATGTTACAAAGTGGTGCATAGGCCTAGGGAAGTGTTACAAGTGTGATCAGCCTTGAAACGAGTAAACGGAGATGCATCACTGACTAGTACGAAGTAATTTATGCAAAAGTATAAGCATTATAGTAGGATAGTGCACTGTAAGTAATTGCAGCAGCAGAGTGGCTCAGTAGTTTGGCTTGCGCGCTTTGTACATGGTGACAATACCGGTCGAAAAGGGTTGCGTAGTAGCCTTGAATTGGGCATGATGAACAGCCGCGCAAAGAGGAATGGCGCCAGCACATGGTGGAAGCAGAAGACCAGTGGACAACAGACCACATGAGGGTGAAGCCGGTGCAGAAGCTCTGCACAAAGTGGACGGTGGGTCATGCAGCAAACAGGCAGTACGTTGGAAAAATTGTCGAAAGCTAAGAAACCAAAAGCTTTACCAACTGTTGAACAGCGTGTTAACTTTAGAAAAGAGAATGGCTGCGCAGGATAAAAGTAGCATAGCAGGGAAAGCCAAAGGTGATACTGAGGAGGTTGTTAAAACGAGGGAATTAGACAGAGCAGAGGTGTTTAGCCCCGATCTGCATTCAATGAGAATTTTATTGGCGGTTGATAGCAAAGTAGAGACCAAACAGAGAAAAGAGGTGCCACTATTAACTTGAGTGTTTCAATCTCTGAAGGGGTTGAGGCTACTCAAGGCAGGTCAGAGTCAGTAGTAGACCAGATGACCTCGACAGTACGAGGGGAAGAGACAAATGTCTTCTTGCTGTCACTTCTTGCAACCTTGACGCAATTTCAGGAAGAAATCAGTAAAGATATTAAGCAAGGTAATGAACAAGTAAACTCCAGTATTGCATTGGAAGTGTCGAATTTGCATAAGGAGGTGAAGAAATACATCGCTGAGCAGTTCACCCGGTGTAAATTGCAATTGTAGCAGCAAGTAGGCATTAAACTACAACAAGTAGTATCTAAAGTGGGTACTGAGCTGGACCAAGTGAAGAAGGAATGTGCTAAAGGGCACAAGAAGGGTTAGAACAAGTAATCAAAACATTGGTTGAGCATGCTACTGCATATGAAAACTTCACAACTGAGTTGGTAGTTAAACAGAGGGATTTTAAAGCGAAAATGAATATGGAAGTGGGTAATATAAGTGGTAAGATAAGATCTGAATAAGGTACTAGTTTTAAGTTGCATGTTAAGGATATGATTCAGGCGTTGGCAGCTAGTCGAGCAACATGTGACTCATTTGGGAAACATCAAGAGATACATAATCAGCAGATGGATGCTCAAATAATGCAAAATGATTAAGCAATTGCTAAACTGGACACAAGGGCAGGCCACGTTTCGTCGAGCAATTCAGCAGAAGCAGTTTGTATTCAGTGTCATAAGTTTAGTGCCTTTGAGCTACAGGGAACCATTAATCCTAAAGTATTCCTTAAGGAATTTGATGGGGTAATGCCAGGGTACTGGACAGAATGAGAGCAAATTTCGTATGTAGTGGGTCACTTAAAGGGTGATGCCTTTCACTGGGCTGATGAGGTAGCTCTGGACTGCAAAGATCTCACAGATTTTAAGAAAAGGTTTTTAGAAGAATATTGGTCTGGAGAAATTCAGCAACAATTGTTAGTGGATTTTTGGGGAGGCAGGATGTACCAAGCAGAGTGTGGTACTATGAAACAGTTTTGTGATTGGCGGTGGCGCCGCATAAAGCACATAGATGGAGGTATGGCAGTCGAATTGTTTGCCGCTGGGATAGAGCGGATGTTGCCTTTTTATGTGAGGAAGGAACCGGTAGCAGCACCACAGGTCAGCTATCAAAAATATGTGAGTTTCTTAGAGAGACTCGAGCATTTACATTTGTGCAACGCTAATCATCTCAGTCGCAGTGGCTTTCGATGCAAGAAGACGTACAGCTGGTAAGATTTGTTGGGAGAGGTGTTCATGCTCAGAATGCAAGAGACAGGCGTAGGGAAGAGAGAGGAGAGAGTTTAAACTAAATAGTGTCTTAGTGGTGGGCCGACTGGAGACAGCTCACAAGAAGGGCCCATATAGAAACGGGTGTTCTTGTGTGAGCTGGTGGGGGGAGAAGTGGAAGGAAAGAGCGAAGAAGCTGTAAGAGCCGGCCCAGGTGGCCGTGCGGTTCTAGGTGCTACAGTCTGGAACCGCGTGACCAATACGGTCGCAGGTTCGAATCCTGCCTCGGGCATGGATGTGTGTGATGTTCTTAGGTTAGTTAGGATGAATTAGTTCTAAGTTCTAGGGGACTGATGACCTTAGAAGTTACGTCCCATAGTGCTCAGAGCCATTTTTGAGGCTGTAAGAGGTGACCTCGACACTTGGCAAGGTGCACTGGAGGAGCGAGAGTCAGCTTGTGCTGGCTGGACACAGGTGACAGTGGATGCGTGCGCAGCGAATACAGAAGGAGAGAGTGAGAGAAGAACAGCAGTAGGGGGTCCCTTGCACAGGGAAGAATACAAGCAGCAGACAGGCCATCAGCAGCACCAGGAGCATGTCAGAGATAATGAAAACACCATGTTAAGTGCAGGAGGCGAGCGAACTTATGGAATAGCTTGATTGTTTGGAGACCTGAGGGCAATAAAAATAGTAATATCTCATTTAGTCAAAGAGTGTGGGAGCTATGGCATCCAAGAGCAAATGTGGAATCTGGCAGTACGGATAGAAATGTTAATGTTGCAATAGCAGAACCATCAGAGGAAGCAAATAGCGAGAGAGTGACGTTGCTTTTTTGTTCATTTTTAATGGAGATAAGCAACATGGACAACCCTTAAGGTTAAATGATGGAGAAGTTGAGCTCCTCGAATCTCATGCTGAATGGACAGAAGTTGAGCATATGTGCGAACTGTCGCTTCATGACAGATTGCTTGAAGGTTCTTTGGGTTGGCAGTTAGGTAATTTTCAATCCGGAATTGTTAGAGTTGTTCAAGAATTTGGCTGGCGAGAGATAACTGCCAATTTGATAGCAGAGGAGAAAGCTCTGGTGCCGAGTGCCACGGGTTTCTAATCCACGCCAAACAGCATGGACCTTGATTATCACTAGAAGTGATGCTGCACGCGTACTGCGGTGGCCCAGTGTAATGTTAAGCATTTTCATGGACTTAATTGTTGAAGAATGCCGGTTCTGTTCTATTGCAGCGCCGATGTCTTCTGCTAGCACTGGGCGCTTCTCCAAAGATTTCACTGCTAAGAAGGGGAAATTTTCACTCTATCGCTCTCTCTCTTCTTATTTAAAAAATACGCTACTCTTGGAATATCATTCAATGCACCAGAACATGTTTATTTCCACTTTGTACAAAAAAACAACTAAAGTTTATGACGTAAGCCCACACATTACCGGGCACCCAGAATCAGTTAATTACACATTTTTGAACACAATTAATACATAATCTTTTATTGTGGCTGACTATCCATGTCCAGTCCATGTACTCTCAATAGCAGTTCAATGTCTAATAAACAGTCATTATCTCAAGTCACTCCATTTGTTTTTCAACAGTACAAAGCTACATTCCTCTTTGCAGCCGGCCACGGAGCTTCCGGGCCGTATTTAATTATTCTTGGCAGGTCGCGCTGAACACTTGCCAGTACCAACGAATTATCTCCCTTCCAGTTTCGCCTGCACAAACAATAAATGGGTGCAGTATCCCATGCTCATCCTTACACCCTGCTTTAAAATAACGCGTGTTCGAAACGGCTGGAACACAATTGTCTCCAGACTTTCGTAAAATTCTGGGGGCACTACAGTACTCCTGGCCCTCGTATAATGTGAGGGCGCCACGGTGAAGCACATGGTCCCAGCGGCCAATAGCAATGTACTCTTAACAGGTATTCAAGTGCCTGCCTCTCGCTCAGCAGCAAGTCTGATATTCGCATCAGTCTATCGGCATCTCGCCTACAGACAGTGTGTTTACTTGGTTTCCTTGTGCAAGTGGACATTGCGAACTCATAAGGTTTTGCTTGTGACCCCATTGCTATTTGCGTGTTGTTGTTCGTTAGGTCTTGCTCTGTCATCAGTCTTTGTTCGTGTCCGTCCTTCCCCATTCATTTTGTTTGTTTGCGGGGCACTCCTGTTTGGTCCCGCTGCGCTTTCGTTCTCAACAACCCCGCGACCGGAACGGTCGTGGTTACAACAGAAGTCATTCTCATGGTCGCAGACAGTGAGCCTATTGCCGAGGTGAAGGTTGGAAGAGAGATAAGTCAGGTGTTAGTGGACAGCGGATTGGAAATTTCCAGAATTTTGGAAGAGTGCTTTGCAAATTTGCCAGCAATAGAAGATATGGCAGTGTGGCCAGTGTCCCCAGTGAAAATATTTGTTGCTACTGGGAAGTTGTCAAAGGCTATTCGATAGGAAGTAGCAATGCCAGTGCAGTTAGAGGGAGTAATGGTAGAACATTCCTTTCTCCTCATTCTCGGGTTGACTGTAGAGTTATTAGTGGACCTGGAATTCCTGAATGCTTTTAAAGATGAACTAAATTTTGATGACTGTGTGTTGAGATTCCAAGTAGGAGGTAGAAAACTAGTGGTCCCCTTTGTTAAGAGAAAGGAGATATTTAATAGTCCTATAGTAGGAGACGGAGGCGATTCAACAGAAGTGAAATTAGTAACGATACATAGCTTGAGTCGGGGTAACGATGCTGTGGAGACAATTCAAGAGAAAATACGAGAGAGGGTGTCAGAGTTGGGGAGTTTGTCTGAACAACAGAAAAGGGAACTGATTGAAAATGTAAAACAGAATTGTGGAGTCTCTTCTGATGGACCAGGTGAAGTACAGAATTTTGAGTGCAGTTTGACTATTAAGCCACATGGGGTCTATGCCACCAAGACTAACGTAATACTGTTTGCCCAGAGAGAAGCAATACAAGAAGAGATAAACCACATGTTGTCCTGGGAGGTAATTGAAAGAGCAAATAGTTAATACGAGGGCAGTTCAATAAGTAATGCAACACATTTTTTTTCTGAAACAGGGGTTGTTTTATTCAGCATTGAAATACACCAGGTTATTCCCCAATCTTTTAGCTACACAACACTATTTTTCAACGTAATCTCCATTCAATGCTACGGCCTTATGCCACCTTGAAATGAGGGCCTGTATGCCTGCACGGTACCATTACACTGGTCAATGTCGGAGCCAACGTCGTACTGCATCAATAACTTCTTCATCATCCGCGTAGTGCCTCCCACGGATTGCGTCCTTCATTGGGCCAAACATATGGAAATCCGACGGTGCGAGATCGGGGCTGTAGGGTGCATGAGAAGGAACAGTCCACTGAAGTTTTGTGAGCTCCTCTCGGGTGCGAAGACTTGTGTGAGGTCTTGCGTTGTCATGAAGAAGGAGAAGTTCGTTCAGATTTTTGTGCCTACGAACACGCTGAAGTCGTTTCTTCAATTTCTGAAGAGTAGCACAATACACTTCAGAGTTGATCGTTTGACCATGGGGAAGGGCATCGAACAGGATAACCCCTTCAGCGTCCCAGAAGACTGTAACCATGACTTTACCGGCTGAGGGTATGGCTTTAAACTTTTTCTTGGTAGGGGAGTGGGTGTGGCGCCACTCCATTGATTGCCGTTTTGTTTCAGGTTCGAAGTGATGAACCCATGTTTCATCGCATGTAACAATCTTTGACAAGAAATTGTTACCCTCAGCCACATGACGAGCAAGCAATTCCGCACAGATGGTTCTCCTTTGCTCTTTATGGTGTTCGGTTAGACAACGAGGGACCCAGCGGGAACAAACCTTTGAATATCCCAACTAGTGGACAATTGTGACAGCACTACCAACAGAGATGTCAAGTTGAGCACTGAGTTGTTTGATGGTGATCCGTCGATCATCTCGAACGAGTGTGTTCGCACGGTCCGCCGTTGCAGGAGTCACAGCTGAGCACGGCCGGCCTGCACGCGGGAGATCAGACAGTCTTGCTTGACCTTGCGGCGATGATGACGCACGCTTTGCCCAATGACTCACCATGCTTTTGTCCACTGCCAGATCACCGTAGACATTCTGCAAGTGCCTATGAATATCTGAGATGCCCTGGTTTTCCGCCAAAACAAACTCGATCACTGCCCGTTGTTTGCAACGCACATCAGTTACAGACGCCATTTTAACAGCTCCGTACAGCGCTGCCACCTGTCGAAAGTCAATGAAACTATACGAAACGAAGTGGGAATGTTTGAAAATATTCCACAAGAAATTTCCGGTTTTTTCAACCAAAATTGGCCGAGAAAAAAAATGTGTTGCATTACTTATTGAACTGCCCTCGTACATCAATCCATTGTTTGTAGTACCCAAGAAGGATGGCAGTGTGGGACTTGTCTTGGATGCAAGAAGATTGAATGCAATTGTGGAATGAGAGACCGATAGGCCAATATCAATAGATGAACTTTTCCAAAAGTTTCAGGGAGTAAAGTTTTTTTCATCCGTGGATGTGACCTGTGGATACTAGAATATAAGGTTAGCACAACAATCTAGGAAATATACAGCATTCCTGCATAAAGGAATCTGATATCAATTTTGCATCTTGCCATTTGGTCTTTACATTTCTGTGTGTCTTTGTAAGAGCCATGTACCAGGTGTTAGGACCTGAGCTAATGTACCAGCTTACTGTGTATGTCGACGATATATTAATAGCCACAGAGATGTGGGAACAGCATTGTGCATTATTGGAAAAAGTAATGGCAGCCATGCAGGAAGGGGGTATGAAACTTGTTTAGTTAGGGAGATTGGCTGAAGGAAAAGATTCAATTTTTGGGGCATATCATTAATCAAACAGGAATAGAACCAGAGAGTGAAAAACTTAGGGCCATTGAGGAGTTTTCTCGGCCAAAGAATAAGAAAGATTTGAGGGCTGTGTATGGACTGCTTGGGTTCTATCAGCGTTTTGTGTCATCACAAGCATTTAATAACCCAGCATTGAATCAGTTATTGAAAAAGTGTGTGCCCTGGAAGTGATCAGAGGAATGTGGGGTGGCTTTTCAGGAACGGAACATGCAACTATTAAGTAGCAAAATTCTGTATCATCCAGATTTCAGTAGACCTTCCTACATGTCTTCTGATGCTAGTGACTATGGCTTTGGGGGTAGAAATAATTCAGGAGGGAGAACCCAGCCATCAACCATCACATTTGCTAGCAGAACGCTTATGGAAGCTGAAAGGAACTACTGTGTTGCAGAACAGGAAGCCCTGGCTATGTGGTATGGGTTTCAGAAGTTTGAGGCTTATTTGTTGGGTCATCACACAATAGCGCTTATTGACCATTAGTCATTAAGCTTTATGAAGAGATGTCGTTTGCGTAATGCTAGATTGGGACGTTGGGCGATGTATCTACAGCAGTTTGATATGGAAATTAGATACATTAAAGTATGGGATAACATTTTTGCAGATGCCTTATCCAGAATGCCGGTAGGAGGAACAGAGCTTGAGTAAAAGGGAAACTTGGATGGTTTGTGGGTGTTGATGATCAGAGGATCAAAGCATGAGGCTGTAATTAGGTGAGTATGTAAGGATATGAGAAGACAGCAGAATCAGGATGAACATGCAAGATATGTTAAGCAAATTTTAGGATCAAAGCAACATCGCAAAGTAAAAATATTTTACAAAATTCATCAAGGGGTATTGTTTAAGAGGAGGAGAGGGGATCAGGAGGAATGGAAACTCTGTTTTTGCAGCAATTTGTAGGTGAATTAATAGACCTAGTGCATGAAAATCATGGACATTATGGGGCACGAAAGTGGATTGGAAAGTTACAAGAAGTGGTAATATTTGAGAACATGTGGCAAAGGGCGCAGGGACAAGTCCAAGCTCGTGAACAATGTCAAAAGGAGAGAGCAGTTACGGTTCCCATTCAATGTTTTCAACAGAATGTGTAAGTAGAAAGACCTTGAGAATTGATTTCAGTGGACTTGTTTGGATCTCTCCCAGTATCCAGGGGTGGTTGAACCTATATTTTTGTAGAGATAGATGTGTTTGCGAAACATGTAAAGTTGTATCCAATCAGGAGGGCAAATTCCAGGATATTGAGTGAAACACTGGAGAAAGATTATTTTGTGCAGGTGGGGAAGCCAGTTGCTTTATTGTCAGACAATGGTCCTCAGTTTACAGCCCACAAGTTTACAGAAATGTTGGAGGGACATGGACTGAGACATGTCAGAATTTTGCCATATTTCCATCAAGAGAATTCCAGTGAGCAGGTCATGAAGGAGTTGAACCAGTTATGTAGGACTTATTGTCACAGGAGAAACACAACTTGGGCAAACTTTTTTGTAAATTTTGAAGAGATAATCCATAATGTATGGCATGAAGCAACAGGTTTTGCGCCATGTGAATTTATATTTGGGCATAAACCAATGAATGTTATTGGGGGTGAACAGTTTTTCCAGTGAGCAGAGTTCTAACTAAAGATGAAATAGAAAAGTTGGCCAGAGAAAGAATGTGTCAACGTGCAGCTGAAAGAAAGAAAAGACATGATGCTAGGGCTCAGGCAACTGTGTTTAAACCAGGGGATTTGGTATAAGTTAAGACCAAAGAGTGATCGAATAAGGTGTCCAAAGAGATAAAGAAATTTTTGCTAGGGTATCATGGCCAATTTTTGGTGCAGAGTTCACCACATATTAATGCCTATTGACTCATCTATCCTAGTTCCAAATAAGCTTTTGGACTAAGGAATGTAATAGAATTGAAGATGTATGTGACTGTAGAGAGTGCTAATTAAGCGTAGGGAGTCTCTCAGTCTCGGGGAGACCACAGTTTGCAACTGTGCGCACCTCAGCAATCTAAAGCAATTCTTCCTTTCTGTGCTTCAATCTCTACTACTAACCATTTGTCTATAAAAAATTCTTCACAGTGCTGTAAAAGGAGGGAGGACAATAGCTCGAGTGAAGAGAAGTAGTTGTGGAAATGCAAAATAATGGAATTACATGCAGTAAAGGGGTATTTAAAGTTAAAGAAAATGTTTAATTTTTAGAATAGAGTCTAGTACTATATGTGAGGCACTGCAAGAATGTGAGATGAATTGAAAGTAGAGAGCAAAGGTGAGGAATAATGATCAGAGCCCACAGAAAGCACTAGCTATTAAAGAAGCATATCGTTTTTCTGTTGTGGTAGTTAAGGGAGCAAGACGCTCTGACATAGTTGTAAGATGTGGAAGTAGATCCCTGTAGGATGTGTGGAATGGAGTGAGCAGCCATGAGCGCCAGAGACAAATTAGAATAGTCTTGTACATATATTCAGTATATTAAAGTGATTCAAAAATTCAAGCATGCAAGAGAGTAGCTGAAAGTGCAGTTCTGGCAGACATACAAAAGTAATATGCCAGTGTGAAGGTTGTGAATAAAGGTGTATTATACAGGATAAAGTAACAAATATAAGCAAACAGAAAAAGAAGAGTAAGAGGTGGCATGAATGATGCCCAGGCCTCAGATCAGTAGGTTTGTAGGTTCACAGTTGGTGTGATAGACAACCAGACAGTAATTAGAAACTGGAGTCATGAAATGATAGTAGTCATAGAGCAAAGTTATAGTCTGTGTAGTATCTATTAAGAAAGTTATTGATGACTAGTATTTAAGTGACAACAGTATTAAGTGTGATGGGAATTGGTGTGTTGGGAGGAGAAATGAGAGTCAATAGTATTTAACTTAATCATCAAAAAGGCAGATTGAAGGTGTACCTAATGAGAAACAAAGGAGTGAAAGATTGAAATTGGGTAATCATAAAGGCATAATTTTAAAGCACAACAGAGGTAAAATATCTATTACATTGTTTTTGAAAAACGCAAGATTGTTTTACACAAAGAGTGGAGACGGGATGAAACATGGCAATATGCTGTGGAAGATTGACCATGCTTCAGATAAGCAATTGTTTTAAGAATAATTTTAAAAAACTAAAGTTCCAGCCTTTTTAATTAAGTGAGCACTGATTAGAATGCAGCAGGATGGCAGACAGGCGGACGGCCAGAGCAGAGGTAGCGTGCTGAAGGGTTACGATAAGAGCCAAGTCGGGCGCAGTAGGCCAGCATGGTGACTAGCAAGAACATGAAAGCAGAAGGACACAGAAAAGCCAGAGGTAGCTTAGAAATACAACACTGCATCCACAGTCTAACATCCCTTGAGGATGGAGAAGGTGGACTGGTCCGACCAGAGGCTGCTGGAGGGTAAAAAAGTAGTTCATTTGAGAAAACTTTAAATTAGAGCAGAGGGCCTGAGTAAAATTTGCAGAAGAGTGTAAATCAAAAGTGTATTTGCACAGAAACCAATAGGGAAAGTATAAGGTAAAATGTGTCTGTTTTAAGGGCAGAGATGGTGGCTGATGTCACAAGCAGTTTAGTGGGGGAGAAGGAGCGCACAGCTCGCCATGGTTGAGGACTGGCGGTTAGACTGGGGAGCAGTATGGATGGCCGGCAGTTGTGCTCCCACAAGATTACCAATGAAGCTTTGCTTTTTGGCAAAATCTGCGCAAAACCGTGACAATGTAATGTTCGCATAGGTGATGCTGTTATTTTGACTGTGAATGATGTGATATGTGACAATTACTGAGGTATAGACGCAAATAGTTAATAGAGCAAAGCTTATTGCGTGCAACAACACAACAGTCATTGACCACAGTAAGTCAGCTGCTGTGCTCACTCCTGCTGTTGCAAATTCTGTTTTTGTTTTCTGCCAATGATCATTATGACCAATTGGTTATGATCATGCTTATTTTCATGTGGGGTATAAAGTGTAAGTAAAGACTGAGTTCCGTGGCATCCAGTAATACAAGATCCTGGCCTTGTGCACTAAAAGACCTGCGTGGTAGCTGAGAGAATGATTGGGATTAGCCTGACTGAGACAACAACCAAAGGCAATTGGTATCCAACAGTGGTCTTAAACCCACTTTGAGGGGCATATCCATGTGACTGCTATCTAGTTGGTTCTGGTATGCAAACTAAGATTTTGCAACTTGTTTGTAGTAAATTGTATCAAAGGATTTTGAGGCCATTGAGTCCCTTGAATATAATTGCTTTTATCAGAGCTGCATTGCATTCTTTAGTAGGACTGGAATTCCTCTCCAAAATCCTAATTGTACTTATTTGATAAGTCCAGAATCTACAGGGTGCTGAATAACTTACGAGCGGCTGAACTACAGGTAAGGGCAGGTAAGATTACAGGTCGAGAAAGTGCGGAGGCTGTCTATCCTGCCACCGCACAGGTAAGTCACAAACAGGACCTGCCACGCACCCCTGTAAATCTACTACTTACCGTAACAGACAGTCCAAGGGATCCAGTATGATATAAGTTAGGGTTTGTCATTCCGCAGAGGGGATGATACAAGATGACACAGTTGCTGAACAGTTGAAACAAAATTTGAGTCTAATTTCAAGTAAGTATCCAACCCATACAGTGGTGACATCAGTTTACCCTCGATATGTTGGCAAAATACATGTTTAAAGTAGGAGGTAGGCATAAAACGTCATCAGAAATCATTCTGAAAGCATTCTCAGAAAATTATCTTAAACAGTCAGTTCAGAAGTGCTCTCGAATTGTAAATGGTTCGAAAGTGTACTTGACCTCTTAGCCACAAATAATCCTTTAGGAAGTAGGGAACATGATGACTAACATTCAAACCCATCAAAAATAACTGCAAAATATGTCTATTTAAAAACCAAAAATTTGCTTGTGACCTTCCTAAGAGACAGTCTCCACTCCTTCCAGTCTGAATATGTAGGTGTAGGCCAGATGCTGTTTACGCTCAAAGAAATAGTATCAGTGGCTACTGAGAGACATATACCAAATAAATTAATAAGAGATGGTACTGATCCCACGTGGTACACTAAACATGTCAGAACACTCTTACAGAAGCAATGAAAAAAGCATGCCAAATTTAAAAGAATGCAAAAAACCTCAAGGTTGGCTAAGTTTTACAGAAGCTCAAAATGTAGCCTGAACTTCAAAGTGAGATGCTTTTATTACTTTCAACAATGAAATTCTGTCTCGAAATATGGCAGAAAATCCAAAGAGATTGTTGTACACCAGCAAAAGAAGCAATCAATACCTTCACTGCATGATAACAATGTTGATGCTACTGAAACAGTGCAACTAAAACAGATTTACTAAATACGGTTTTCCAAAATTCCTTCAGCAAAGAAGAGAAAGTAAATATTCCAGAACTCGAACCAAGAACACCTGCCAACATGAGATATCCTCATTGCAGCAAAGCAGCATAAATCACTTAATAAAAGCAAGTCTTCCAGTCCAGATTATATACCAGTCAGCTTTCTCTCAGAGTATGCTGATACAATAGCTCCATATTTAGCAATCATATGCAGCCGATCATGTGTTGAAAGATCTGTGTCTAAAGACTGGAAAGTTGCACAAGTCACATCAATAGCCAAGAAATCAAATATGATTAATCTGCTAAATTACAGATCCTTATCACTAACATTAATTTGCAATAGGATTTTTGAACATATACAGTGTTCGAACATTATAAGTTATCTCAAAGAAAATGATTTATTGAGAAAAAGCCAACACGGATTCAGAAAATATCATTCTTGTGAAACACAACTAACTTTATTCTCATGGAGTAATGAGTGCTATTGACAGGAGATGTCAAATTGATTCCATATTTTTAGATTTCCAGAAGGCTTTTGACACTGTCTCTCATAAATGACTTCTAATCAAATTGCATGCCTATGGGCTATCATCTCAGTTGTGTGACTGGAGTCTTGATTTCATGTCAGAAAGGTCACAGTTCACAGTAATTGATGGAAAGTCATCATATAAAACATAAGTAATATTTGGCGTGTTATAGGCCCACTGCTGTTCATGATCTACATAAATGATTTAGGGGACAATCTGAGAGCACTCATTTACCATCTTATAAAGGAATCAGATGATCAAACCAAATTGCAAAATGGTTTAGACAAGATATCTTTACAGTTAGAAAAGTAGCAATTGACTCCAAATAATGAAAAGGGGAAGCCATGCACATGAGTACCAAAAGGAATCTGATAAATTTCAGTTACACAATAAATCACACAAATCTAAAGGCTGTAAATTCAGTTAAATACTTAGGGATTACAATCATGAATAACTTAAGTTAGAACAGTCATGTAGATAATGTTGCGAGTAAAGCAAACAAAAGACCAATTTATTGGCAGAACACTGAGAAAATGCAACAGGTCTACTAAAGAGACTGCTTCCACAGTGCATGTGTGTCCTCTTCTGGAGTATCACTGTGCAGTGTAGGATGTGCAGCAAATAGAATCGATGGAGGATATCAAAAAAGCACAAAGAAGGGCAGCTTGTTTTGTACTAGGCCTATTGCGAAATGGTGCCACAGATATGATATGTGAAATGGGTTGGTAATTATTGTAGCAAAGATGTTTTTCTTTGTGGCAGGATCTTCTCATGGAATGTCAATCATCAACTAGCTCCTCAGAGTGTGAAAATATTTTGTTGGCACCCACCTACTCTGGGAGGAGTGATCATAATAATAAAATAAGAGAAATCAGAGGTCATACAGAAAGATTTAAGTGTTTGTTATTTTCACGCACTGTTTGAGAGAGTTACGGTAGAGAAACAGCATGAAGGCAGTTTGATGAACCCTCTGCCAGGTACTTAGCTGTGAATTGCTGAGTAATCATGTAGATGTAAATGTATGTGAGAAACAAGGCTCTGGGAGTACATGACCTTCCGTCTGAACTACTGATGAGCCTTGGGAGAGACAGCCATGACCAAATTCTTCCATCTGGTGTGAAAGATGTATGAAATGGGCAAAATACCCTCAGGCTTCAAGAAGAATATAAATATTCCAGTTCCAAAAAAAAGTAGGTGCTGACAGGTGTGAAAATTACTGAACTATCAGTTTAATAAATACTAACATGAATTCTTTACAGAAGAATGGAAAAACTGGTAGAGTCCAACCTTGGGGAACATCACTTTTGACTGTGGAGAAATGTTGGCACATGTGAGGCAATATTGACTCTATGACTTATCTTACAAGATAGGTGAAGGAAGGGCAAACCTAGATTCATAGCATTTGTAGACTTACAGAAAGCTTTTGACAATGTTGACTAGGGTACTCTCTCTGAAACTCTGAAGGCAGTAGAAGTGAAACACATGGAGCAAAAGGCTATTTACAACTTTTACAGAAACCAAATGGCACTTGTAAGAGTCAAAGGCCATGAAAGGGAAGCAGTGGTTGAGAAGGGAGTGAGACAGGATTGTAGCCTTTCCCTGATGTTATTCAATCTGTACAGCGAGCAAGCAGTACAGGAAACAAAAGAAAAATGTGGAGTAGGGATTAAAGTTCAGGGAGGAGAAATACAAACATTGAGGTTTGTCTATGACATTTCAATTCTGTCAGAGACCGCAAAAGATTTGGAAGAGCAGTTGAATGGAATGGACATTGTCTTGAATGGAGGATATAAGATGAACAAAAGCAAAAAATAGGTAATGGAATGTAGCCAAATTAAATCAGGTGATGCTGAGGGAATTAGATTAGGAAACGAGACTGTGAAAATATTAGATGAGTTTTGCTATTTGTGTAGCAAAATAAAGGATGATCACCAAAGTAGAGAGGATATAAAATTAGATTGGCAATGGCAAAAACAGCATTTCTGCAGAAGAGGAATTTGCTAACATCCATATAGATTTAAGTGTTAGAAAGTATTTTCTAAAGATATTTGTCTGGAGTGTGGCCATGTGAAGGTGAAACGTGGATATAAACAGTTTAGACAAGAAGAGAATAGAGGCTTTTGGTATGTGGTGCTATAGAAGAATGTTGAAGATTAGATGGGTAGATCAAGTAACTAATTACTATTATTCTCATGTCAGAAACATTCAGGTACTCTACATACATTTTACACAGTTACAGTTAAATTACTTTTGACCAGACTTGACCACTTCTAGTGCATTTTCTGTTGCTTGCAGAAGATCATCTTCTGTACAGGAGACTGGGCACAATCGACACCAAAGCATGTGCCGAACTGTCTGTTCTTCTCCACAGTCACGCCAAATACCATTTGAATCAGTGTATCCCCATCTTGCGAAGTTAACTTTTGATCTTCCAACTCCAGATTTCAGTCTATTCAGGGACTTCCAAGCTTTCCATTCCCTGTCATGGCCTGGAGGTAAAGCTTCAATGACTTTTCTAACCAGGGGTAAGGTAGGTTGTAGCCCTCCATAGTTGTAACCTAGCTTTTTCAGCAGTGGTTCTAAGTTCCTTTGATGTTCTAAGGAAACTCTTCCTTGACTTCAGTCATTGCAGATACAGTTCATGCCCATACAGAGGATGGGTAATTTCCTGTGCCACTTCCTTTCTTTCTTTGTTCACAGCTATCTCTCTTTGAACAGGTGTTGGTGGTGTTCCTGCAAGGTGGTAAAGCCATTCAACTGGAGTGGATTTCAAGCAACCTGTTATAATAATGCAGGTTTCATTGAGAGCTACATCCACCTGTTTGGCATGAGCTGATTTATACCAAACAAGACAGGCATACTCTGCTGTAGAATGGCATAGTGCTATTGCAGATGTTCTGATTGTTTCAGGTTGACTACCCCACTGTGATCCAGCCAATTTCTGCAGGAGATTGTACCTGGTGGAAACTTTTGATCTGCATTTCATGCAGTGCTTTTTGAAAGTGAGATATCTGTCAAATGTCACTCCTAGCTATTTTGGAGTCTTGTAGTGTTACAGTTCAACCCCCAACCATACTATTTTCAACTTAAGAGTGGCTTCCTTGTTTCTCAAATGTAAAAGCACACACTTGGGTCTTTGAAGGGTTTGGTTTAAGCTGGTTTGTGTTGTAGCATCTGGACAGATCTTCAAGGGGATTTGTGAGGTTGTTCTGCACTGATTCAAAATCTGTGCTCTAGGTGGCTAGAGTGAAGTCATCAGCATATAAGATGCTTCTGATGTTTGGGGCTATAAGTTGGTCGTTCGTGTATATATTAAACAGAATTGTAGCCAAAACACCTCCTTGCGCGAGGCCTTCTTCTGTAGTTTCCATCGACTATGCTGTCCTTGAAAGTCGATGAACAACCAGCGATTCTGCAGAAGGGAGGCGATGATTCTGGTTAGACCTAAATCTTTGGTCAGATTGTAGACCTTAACCAGTAGTAGCTGGCGATTGATCGTATCATATGCTCCTTGTAAGTTGACAGATGCAACTCCTGTCACCTTCCGATCCTTAGAGCCATCTTCTACAAACTGTGTGATATTTAGCAATTGTCCAGTACAGCTTTTACCTGGACAAAATCCAGATTGCTGAGTTATAAGTGAGGGGTCAATTGCAGGTGATAGATGAATTAAAATTGGTGTCTCCAGCACTTTGTAAAGATGACAAAGTAGTGCAACTGGTCTGAAATTCTTTGGATAATTTCCTTCTTTGTCAGGTTTCAGCAAAGCAATCACTCAATTTTCTGCCGTATCTTTGGAATTTGGTTTCTGCTTACACATTTATCAAAAAGTTGGAGAATGCATTTCTTTGTATTTAAGCCAAAGTGTTCATATAATCCAAGCCAGGTGTTTTGCAATTTTTACTTTATTTGATAGCCTTCTGTAGTTCTTCCATGCTGAATTGCAGAATTGCTACTCTTTGCAATTTTGGTTTTTTTGATTTGTGTGTTGGCTTTCAGTTCATCAGTAGCTGATGTGCTGTTTGATTGGCAGTGATATTATGATGCGTAATGGTTTTAGTTGGATCATTGTTTAGGCATCTCAGAAGTTTCCAAGCTTGATGGCTGTCTCTTTTCAGATCCAAGTTTTCTATAGTTTTTATCCACTTATCCCTTTTTGTCTCCCTTATAGAAGAAATAAGCTTGTTCTCTGCTTCCACAGTTGCTTCACTGAAAGGGTTTTCTTCAAATAAGTAGCTGTATTCCACTAGTAGGGTGGCTTGATCTTAAGTAAACCCAGGGATATAAGATGTTCGACAGCCCCGAGGGATAGACATTCTCGAACATCTCTTTACCGCCGCCATGAAGGTGTCATAGCATTCGGGTATTGGTTCTGTATGAGATACTTTGATGTCCAACAATTCTGCGAATCCTGACCAATCAGCCTTCTTAAAACTAAACCTTCTCTGAAAAGAAAGACTCTGTGGTCTTATAGCAGCAAATAAATAACACATTATTGGTCTATACTGCGAGTTGTGTATTGGAGAGCATATAGATTTTACACATTGTTGGCTGATACTGCTGCTACCAAAAATTAGGTAGGATTGTAAGCTTGCCTCCATCTGCCACTGTTGAAAGATCCAGGCAGTTTTGCATCATGGATTAAAGTCAGGTGGCTTGGTTCTGCCCATACTTTCATTGCTGTCCCATTCTCATCTTCATGAACATAGCCCCATATGGTACTATGGCTGTTGAAATCACCGATCACAGTCTGCACATGTTTAGTTAGAAAATTGAGTGGTTTGTTAACAATGAATTTAGCATCAGGTGGTTTATAAAGCGATGTAATGGTGCAGTTAACTGTTTCTAGAGTGAGAATTTCAATGTTGTTTTCTTCCATGACTGCTGTAGATAGGAGCTGGATATCTGGATCAACAAAGATAGCACTCCCAAATTTATCATGTGGTCTTTAGATGGTGAGACACATTCTGTATATTTTTGGTCTGCTCATGTCACAACTTCTATGTGTCTCCTCTATGCCCTGTATATGGCACTGGTGCTAACTGCATAGTTCTCATAGCAGTTCTTCTCTGGCTGGTGTTATGTGTTCTGTGTTAATAGATATAATAGTTAACTGTGGCACTGAAAAGGGCTCAGGTACATATACAAAATTTTGAAAAACACAGCCCTCAGTCACGAACACAATTAATTTGTGACCTAGGTTTCGGTGTCACAAGGGACACCTTCTTCAGACAAAATTAAAACTAAAAGTTACAGCATAGCATACCAAAAAATGCGAAAGCTGCAGTCATACCTGACAGCATCAGATAGTCAGCTGTCAGGTATGACCACAGCTTTTGTATTTTTTGGTATATTATGCTGTAACTTTTTAGTTTTAATTTTGTCCAAAGAAGGTGTCCCTTGTGACACTGAAACCTAGGTCACAAATTAATTGTGTTCATGACTGAGGGCTGTGTTTTTCAAAATTTTGTATTATACAACAGTCGCTGATTGACAGCCATGTTAAAAACCTTCAGGTACATATGTTTCTGGTGTGAAAGGATCAGTCATCAGATTATTTTGAATCATATTATGATGTTGTCCAGGGTACGCCCGGTTGCTTTTATCATCTTGATCGCAGATCATCGCAATCTACTCAGAGGCTCCTTTCTGTACCCCACATAACTAATGAGGAGGTACCGAATAGAACTGAGGAAACAAGACATCTGTGGCACAACTTGACTAAAAGAAGTTATCAGCTGATAGGACACATTCTGAGACATTAAGGTGTCACTAATCTAGTACTGGAGCGAAGAGTGTGTGTGTGTGTGTGTGTGTGTGTGTATGTGTGTGTGTGTGTCGGCGGGGGGGGGGGGGGGGGGGACTGTATAGGGAGGCCAAGAGATGAGTACCTTAAGCAGATTCAAAGGGATATAGGTTGCAGTAGTTATTCAGAGATGATGAGGCTTGCACAGAATAGAGCAGCATGGAGAGCTGCATCAGACCAGACTTCAGACTGAAGGCCACAACAACATTTATAAGTGGCTTAAAGCTGTCAGTCAACTGCAGATAAATAAATGTATGTTTTCTAATTAAAATGAATATATCTTATAAAATTTGGTTACATTTAGAACACAGTGACATGATAGCTGGAATACAAAGACGAAGTGTCATAATTAAACTTAGTGTGTAGTTCAGAAGTAATTACAGTTAAACACATTGTGTTCTCACATCTACGAAACCTTCCTGTTGCATTTTACGTCATATTATCAATATCTGACTTTGTGGCTCACCAACAAATTGTGCTCTGCTTGAGTTGGAATGGCCATGTCCCCCTCCATTTCCTCATCCTGTGTGCCCTGCTTTTTGCACAAGGACAGAAGAAAGTCAGAAACCTTCTTACCCACAGAACATCATGTGGGGTGTCATCTTTACCTTCAGTATGTATTACATCCTTACAGTAATGCCTCATAGCTGTAAAGTAAGGCCGCATAATGTTTTTCTGTGTAATTGAAACCAGGATCCTCCTTATATTTATGTTCTGAAAGAAACCCTGCCAATTATAGGTAATCTCTGGAAATCATAGGATGTGCATCAAACAGAACAGTCAGTGTAACAAATAAAGCATATTCAGACCATTGAAGCAACATTAAAGACAAATAACGCATGTTTTTCAACCATATAACAAAATATTCATGACCATTAGCATAAAATACTAAAACAGTGTTCTCTGCAATCATCTGTTAACAACAGTCCATACTTCAATATCAAAATTCTGTCAAGTGGGAGAATTTTGGGTTAGTGTGTGCCCATGGTGATGCTTGAGTACCCAACTCTAAAATATCTGAGTCCTTCACAAGGGACTAAAATTTGCAAGTCTTTGCAGTGTCTCATAGTGATTCTTCTCTTTTGCTGTCACCAGGTTTCCCCCCATTTTTCTTTCTCTGATCATCAACAAAACACCACTACACTCTATAGATACTCATTACAAAAACCTATACAGTGCAGCCATGGTCAAGCCTCAAGAAATGAATTTGGAAAGATAAGGCATCCAGTGAGATGAATATAAGAAATTATTTGCGAATTCACTGTTGAAACCACAGAAGGCTCATCAGGCAAGTTAACCTCAGCACTTTACTCTTATACAAAAGACAGAAATGAGTTTGCCTATCAAGCTGGTTCAGGTTAAAAGTCAGACCAACAGTTGTCATTTCCCCTACAATTTTCCAGACAGAAGAATGCTTCCTGGTAAGAACATTATGATGATCGTAGCTCTCATCCTGAAATAATTATCACACTAGGGAGGCCAGTATTGCTTTTCCATACATGACTATTTCCTGGAGATGCAAATCCAGTACGTTTGTACTGTCACTTACACAATAAGTTGACCCACTTGTGAAAATTCAAGCAACAAAATTAAAACTATCAAGATATGTTACAATGTGTGCTGGACAGGCTTAGGTGGGCAACTCTCCTGTCGGCTGTAGAGTTCCACTCACAAAAGCCTTAAAAGCTACACTTTGTTCCCAAAACAGATGAGCAATATTCGTGTAAGGCAACAATTATTGTGCTAGTCCTGTAAAAAGTCTGTATACTGAGATGCACGTTGTTATAAATTCACTGTAATATGGGATATGTTGCAATAAATTTTGCTGAAACATGACCATTTGTTACAATTTTTGCTGTAATATGGGGAAATTTGTCACAGTTCTAGGGGAATTTCGTTACAATTTTTGTTGAAACATGGGGCAAATTGTCACAATTTCACTGTAATATGACTTGGTTTTTTACAGCCTTGGGGATAGTCAATACAGTTTTGGGGCAGTTTGTTACAGTTTTGGAGCACTTTGTTTTACTTTGGTGACAATTTGTTATGCTTTTCGGGGCATATTGTTACAATTTCATTATAACATGGGTGTTATTTGTTACAATTACACTATAACAAGTAGACATATGGGGTTACATTTTATATAATGTCCATAGATCAACTTAAGAATTGTTTGATATCTCAAAGCCCAAACTTCATCCAAAATATTTCAGAGTATCTTTCATAAAATCAATCATTTCACATCACATCTCCTGACACCCACATGTTTGACCAGCAGAAGATCTCTTGCACAAGTGTCCTTGGTGAAAAGAATCATACAGGCATCCATAACAACATGATTTAGAAATGCTGTGGAGACTTCGCTTATCTTTAGATGTGTATCACATAGACTAATGTGACTATCCCATTTAGTCCAAGCACTTCTCTCTTGGAACCTTTTATACTAGCTGATTTTGACCTGAAATTCACTCACTTAAACACAAAATTGACTGAGTTGCTGTATGTAGGCACTATAGTGTCCATCTCCATTTCCCATTCTGGTATTCTGGATTGTTGTCTTTCGTCCCCTTCAACCACAAACCTGTGGCACTTTGTCACTGTTCATCTAGTGCGCAGCAATGCAAGACTTTCACCAATCAAAAGGACTACTCTGTCACATCTAGAGCAATTTGCAATACTTCTAGAAATAAGATGTTCACGTTACTAACTATGATCATAGGAAAGGGACTATGTGCTCCGTGATTGCTTTAGGTTAGATACAAACTGCCGGAACACCTATTTCAACCTAAAATTCATTTATTTTCATGCAGATTTTGAAAAATCAAGTTGCATTCCCAGTTGACATTGGAGTCTGTTAAAGAAATTAGCAAATGGGTAATGTGATAACATATTATTAAGTTCAGATGTCAAATGGTGCTGTCCAGTATGTTGATAATAACCATTCCAATTACACAGTAAAATTCACTGTGTGTATGCACTGTACTTCCAGCAGAATGGATGTCTGTGTTATAAAGGGCCAAATCATGTTACTATGTTTATACATTATTTGCTGTAATGGTGGTTTAATACATGCAGTCAATACACTCCTGCTACCCATTATATTAACTGTGTGCTATTGAATGTAGAGTTTTGCAGTTATGTATATATTAATTGCAGGGAATGTGCTACAAAGAGCAGCATCATTTCAGGACATTGTAAGGAAGGATACATTCACGTAAGTATGACAGCATAGCGCTCACACAGTTAGAGCGATCCAGTATGCTGTCACCACCTTGTGATATGTATGTGGATGAGTGATGTGTCTTGCTTTGCTGGTGTATTGCAGTGGAAATTAGACACGTGATTCATTTGAATGCTGATTGTTTTCATTGGCTGCAGCATACCTTAAAGTTTGCCACCAATGTGTGAGGAACTCTATAAAGAAAAAAGAAAAAATATTGTTGGATGAAAGTATGTCAGGTACTGGGAATAGATTTCCTGCATTGCAATGTTAATAGTGTCACATTCCTAATGACTAAGAGGGCTGAAATAGCCCCCACAACCGTTTGAAAGTTATAGCTTTAGTGCATTTCTGTGTTAACACATCTCTGATGACTGAAAATAACTTCCTATCAGTAAGATTGCCATGGCAGGTTCTTCACTGCAGAGGTTGGTGGATACTTTCAAGAAGTGTTGGTGGCACAAATCATATGATGCAGCTGTTGTACTGACTCTTAATTCACTGCGTGTCCTCTCCAAAACTTCTGAATGGGTGTACTGTGCTACCATCTATTTTTGATCACAAACCTGTGACTCTTGTCATGATTCCTCTAATATGCGACAAGATGAGAGCTTCATCAATTGAAAGAGGTACTCTTCCACATCTAGAGCTATTTGCAGTGCTTGTAGGTACAAGATTTTCACACTGCTTGTCAAGCTGTGAACTGTGATCTTAGACAGCATCAGAAATGATTTTGAAATATTATGGAAACCTATTATATCTGTGTTGTTGTTTAAGTATAAGGGATAGTCAAATAAAAATTGGTGGAAGAAAAGTAATTAAACTGTCTATTATTTCAAGATTAATGGTAATAATGATTAGTACATTCATCCCACTGTGATACAATGCAGTCAGTGTCTTCATAGAAAAATGTTTGCGGTTGCCTACGAAACCATGACTGTACCCATGAGTGCACCTCTTTGTCCAAAGAAAATCAATGGCCACAAATGTCTTTTGTCATGGCTGCAAAAATATGGAAATCACGTGGCAAGAGATCAGGACTGTATGGAGGATTTGTAAGAGCTTCCCAGCAAAACTTCTGTCATATGGACTGGAAGATCAACAAATGGTGTTTCAATAAAATGGTTATTCTGATAAATAGAAGTGTAATGCATTCTGATGAAAGAGAGTTCAATGTAGAGATGTAAGTGGAGATGTGGAGACACTGACAGATCTTCTTGCCGTATTTTGGTGACATGTTTTAAATAATCAAAAGGCTCTTCAAGAGATATAACATTAAGTGTGTTTTTGGTCCACAGGCAAAACCGAGAAATTTATTATGTTTTGTGAAGATGATTTTACCTTTAGAAAATGAGTTCTACATAAGATCCCATGCCAGTGCAGAAAATGTGGTATTGGGTAGACATGTCACACTGTGAAAGAACATTTTACCGAACACCACTGACATACACGCCCTGGACAACATGACAAACCAGTGGCAGTGGAGCACTGCCCGAACACATTGTTGTTGTGGTCTTCAGTCCTGAGACTGGTTTGATGCAGCTCTCCATGCTACTCTATCCTGTGCAAGCTTCTTCATCTCCCAGTACTTACAGCAACCTACATCCTTCTGAATCTGCTTAGTGTATTCATCTCTTGGTCGCCCTCTACGATTTTTACCCTCCACGCTGCCCTCCAATGCTAAATTTGTCATTCCTTGATGCCTCAGGACATGTCCTACCAACCGATCCCTTCTTCTTATCAAGTTGTGCCATGGAGCATTGCATATCTTATGAGAAGACTAATGTTTTCTCCTCAGCATCATCATTCTGGAAGTGTATTATCAAAGAGGCCATAAATATCACTACAGTAGACTGTCTTACCAACAGAGGTGCATGAGCTCATGTTAAATACAGTATTGCATGGAATCCAGCACTGACTGCCATTAAATTAAAATGGGAGAAACAAGAACCTCTGACATCTGACATAATAAAAAACACTTCAGAGATGATTTAGTCTTTATTTAACAACAGCAGTGTCCAGCAGCAGCACCACTCCCTCCGTGCAAGCGCAGAAGGCCTCTCTTTGACTGCAGCAGGGCTTCCGATATGTACATACTGGCTGCATCAGAAACACCTGAAGATCTTTTGCAAAAGGTAGAGAAATTCTGGTTGTATGTTAAGGCTATTAGTAGCACCAAAGTTAGTGTCCAGGCACTCATGGACAAGAGAGAAACAAACTGAAACAAAACAAAAGCAGAAATGCCAACACCATTTTCAAATGTTCCTTAAAAAAAGGGGGGACAGAAGTATTGCCCCAATTTAACCCTCTTATCACTGAAAAGATAAGTGAAATAGACATTATTGTCATGTATAATCTGTTGTGGATACCTCAGACAAAATCTGAACCCAGTAGACAGAAGAAAGTACACGTCACACGTGCCTACAAGAAGGGTAGCAAAACTACTGCCCACTATCCTTGACATCCATTTGTTGTAGAATTTTAGAAAATATTCTGAGTTCAAATGCAATGAGGTGTCTCAAACAGGCCATCCTCCTCCATGTCAAGCAGCATGGATTTCAAAAACATACATTATGTAAAACCCAACTTCCACTTTTCTCACATGACATCCTGCAAGTCATGGATCTACATATTTAGGTAGAAACAGTATATCTCAATTTCTGAAAAGCGTTTGACTCACACCACACCAACACTTTTTATCAAAAGTATGATCATACAAATATCAGGCGAAATTTGTCACTGGATGGATACAGAGGATGTAGCATCTTATCTTTGAAGCAGAATCATTGACACATGTAGAAGTATCTTTGGGTGTACCCCTGGAAAGTGTGTTGGGACCCTTGCTTAGTGACGTTGTGGACAATACTTTTGCAGATGATGACAATATTTTTCCAGATGATGCAATTATCTACAATGGATTACAGTCTGAATGAAGCTGGACATACAGACCTCAATACGATTTCAAAATGGTGCAAAAATTGGCAACTTGCTCTAAATGTTCAAAAATATAAAACTGTGCACTTCACAAAATGAACATAGCATCCTATAAATACAATATTAGATACCTGAGTGTAGGGATGTGAAATACAGTGATCATGTAGGCTCAGTTGTGGGTAAAAAAAGGTGGTAGACTTGGGTTTGTTGATAGAATACTTAGTGAAATTCAATCAATCTACAAAAGAGATTACTTACAAAACACTCTTGCGACCTATTCTATAGTACTGCCCATGAATGTGAGACCCCTTCCAGGTAGGACTAACAGAGAATATTGAATATATACAGAGAAGGACAGCATGACTGCCATGGGTTTGTTTCGCCTACAGGAGGGTGCCACAGAGATGTTGGAAGAACTGAAGTAGAGATTCTTGACGTTAGCCAGCAACTATTCTGGAAAACCTACTACTATAGTTTCGAGTACCAGCTTTAAACAATGACTCTAGGAATACATAACCCCCCCTCCCCCTACATATTGCTCCCACAGGGATTCTGAGGACTAGATTAGATCAATTACAGCGCCTGCAGAGGCAATTAAACAATCATTCTTCCCACACTCCATATGTGATTGGAAAAGGAAAAATCTCTAATAACTGTTGCACTGGGACACATCCTTTGCCATGCACTTCACAGTGGTTTATGGAGCATAGATGTAGACAGTTTGGAGCTTTTCATTCACAGGACATGTATTATGTCGCACTGTAATACTACTCTCTATGTTGAACACTGTCCTCTAGAGTTTAGTTGAGATGGAGAACTGGTCTGTGGAATATCACTTTATGGTGGCAGAGCAGTTCATAAAGACAGATTCTATCACATCTGCATGATGCAACTGTAGATGTAGGTTTGCTCAACATCTTCCTCCAAGTTGCAATACAATGCAATGGATATTGAAACAGCATGAGGATGGAACTGTTGTTTAAGTTGCAGGGCATCCTCATTCGGTGCATACCTCAAAAAGTGTGAGTTGTGAATGGGACAAGCTCTTGTGTAATCCTCAATGGTCAGCTCGGTAGCAAGCTATCGCACTTGGGTTGGTGGTTACAATTGTTCACCAAATCCTGCACAAAGATCTGCACCAACATGTGTAGAAGATCAAAGTTGTCCATAAGCTTACTGAAATCAACAAGCTGATGACACTTCAATTCTGCAAAGAGTTTTTGGAGCTACTGCAAGTGAAGAGGACATTGTGAACATGTTACTGATGTCAGATGAGGGCTGCTGAATATGTAAACAACCAGAACTATCAGTTCTGGACAGTGCACAACCCATGTGATTTGCTGGAGCATTCTATGCATAGTATAAAAGTGGCAGTATGATGTGCCATTTCCTCAGAGTACATTATTGGTCCACAGTTTTTTGAAAATGAGGGTCATACTGTAATGATGGAGCAAGAGTCCATAATGCATGTCTTTCCATGGGATGTCCTGAATGAAATGTTTCCAGGCAGAGTAATTTTTTACTTTGCAGGCGTCAGCAGGCCTGCTTGTTCACCCAGTCTCACAGCACCTGATTATTTTTTGTAGGGCTATTTTAAACACTAATTTCCGAACCAGTACTGATGAGCTAAATGATCGAATTCATGAGTGTATTCAAGATATTCCAAATGCAATCTTGAAATGTTGCAGTGAGTTATATTATCTCTTCCAGACAGACTACATGAATGTATATTCAGCTTTTCAGCTTGTCTAAACCAAGATGGCACATTACCTCCAACAATGGGCACTGTTTATTTCCACCTACATCTATGATATACAATACAGGTACAAAAGCAGCACATGTTGTCACACCTGCCTCTAGGTCAGGACCCAGAGTTTGATGCAGACTCTGAAGTATGCTTCCACTTGGACTCAGATGCAGATGACACAGTCACCAAGCTCCCCTAGGATGTTCATTTTGTCCAGTGTCACGCAGTAGAAGACCCAATGCTGTGGGAATTTTACACTACATTCACCAGGGATGGCCCTCCAATAAGGAGCCCTTCTGTCCACCAGATCTCCAGAGTTTTGGTCCCAACAGCAGGAACTCTCCATTCTCCACAGGGCTATCCTCCTGCAAGAAGACAACAGAAGAACACTCCCAGGGTAATCCCTAGTAGTTTCCTGCCACCATCACACATTTCTCTGGCCGCGCCATGCTCAAAATTGGTTTATAGGATGGCATCAGTCCAGAAAACATGGCAATTGGGTTTGGTCACATCGAGGTCTCACGTCTCCTGCTGGAAATCATACACCACAATCTGTTACAGAAATGCATCTGAGCCTGGATCCTCCCACAGGTGCCACCTCCCCAGCGACTCTGCTGGCTGACATACATCTGCCTCCACCCGTCTTCCATTGCCTAGGGCATGTGCGGCGGTGGGGGGGGGGGGGGGGGGGGGAGGGGGGAAGGATTTCAAGCAGTAACTTTTGAGAACATTTCTCATGGACGAAAACAGCAGTCTGGCTAAAATATTTTTAAAAATCTGTAAAATTACTAATAAATATTTTATTGAAGTCAAGACTGTTTTGAATTCATTCTTAAAACCCTTTGAAGCACACGCCACAGGACCTCAGAAATACACTCCTGGAAATTGAAATAAGAACACCATGAATTCATTGTCCCAGGAAGGGGAAACTTTATTGACACATTCCTGGGGTCAGATACATCACATGATCACACTGACAGAACCACAGGCACATAGACACAGGCAACAGAGCATGCACAATGTCGGCACTAGTACAGTGTATATCCACCTTTCGCAGCAATGCAGGCTGCTATTCTCCCATGGAGACGATCGTAGAGATGCTGGATGTAGTCCTGTGGAACGGCTTGCCATGCCATTTCCACCTGGCGCCTCAGTTGGACCAGCGTTCGTGCTGGACGTGCAGACCGTGTGAGACGACGCTTCATCCAGTCCCAAACATGCTCAATGGGGGACAGATCCGGAGATCTTGCTGGCCAGGGTAGTTGACTTACACCTTCTAGAGCACGTTGGGTGGCACGGGATACATGCGGACGTGCATTGTCCTGTTGGAACAGCAAGTTCCCTTGCCGGTCTAGGAATGGTAGAACGATGGGTTCGATGACGGTTTGGATGTACCGTGCACTATTCAGTGTCCCCTCGACGATCACCAGTGGTGTACGGCCAGTGTAGGAGATCGCTCCCCACACCATGATGCCGGGTGTTGGCCCTGTGTGCCTCGGTCGTATGCAGTCCTGATTGTGGCGCTCACCTGCACGGGGCCAAACACGCATACGACCATCATTGGCACCAAGGCAGAAGCGACTCTCATCGCTGAAGACGACACGTCTCCATTCGTCCCTCCATTCACGCCTGTCGCGACACCACTGGAGGCGGGCTGCACGATGTTGGGGCGTGAGCGGAAGACGGCCTAACGGTGTGCGGGACCGTAGCCCAGCTTCATGGAGACGGTTGCGAATGGTCCTCGCCGATACCCCAGGAGCAACAGTGTCCCTAATTTGCTGGGAAGTGGCGGTGCGGTCCCCTACGGCACTGCGTAGGATCCTACGGTCTTGGCGTGCATCCGTGCGTCACTGCGGTCCGGTCCCAGGTCGACGGGCACGTGCACCTTCCGCCGACCACTGGCGACAACATCGATGTACTGTGGAGATCTCACGCCCCACGTGTTGAGCAATTCGGCGGTACGTCCACCCGGCCTCCCGCATGCCCACTATACGCCCTCGCTCAAAGTCCGTCAACTGCACATACGGTTCACGTCCACGCTGTCGCGGCATGCTACCAGTGTTAAAGACTGCGATGGAGCTCCGTATGCCACGGCAAACTGGCTGACACTGACGGCGGCGGTGCACAAATGCTGCGCAGCTAGCGCCATTCGACGGCCAACACCGCGGTTCCTGGTGTGTCCGCTGTGCCGTGCGTGTGATCATTGCTTGTACAGCCCTCTCGCAGTGTCCGGAGCAAGTATGGTGGGTCTGACACACCGGTGTCAATGTGTTCTTTTTTCCATTTCCGGGAGTGTAGAATGCCGCAACACCGAAGCTAGACCAACAGAGGGTGACAACACCATTCCGGCTGGGCCACAATGCAGCAAGCATGGCGACAGTACAGGATGTTGTTGGATAGCACAATTTCCTGTATCTACAGGTCACGTGCCGATAATAAGACCTATATAATGTCTGCGAGGCAGCTATTTAGGCCATTACACGAGCTCCAGACAGCAGTTCTGTCACGGT
The DNA here is from genome assembly GCF_021461395.2 of Schistocerca americana. Lineage (NCBI taxonomy): Eukaryota > Metazoa > Arthropoda > Insecta > Orthoptera > Acrididae > Schistocerca > Schistocerca americana. The sequence goes on along the minus strand of NC_060120.1, from coordinate 287,844,478 downwards.
GAACAAAAGAGCAGAAGGTCTCCACCACATTGCATCATGGACTCAGTCACCACCGTCCACTAAAGTCCACCACCTCCTTTGCTGGGATTCAGAGTTATCGGTGATGTGTTTGTTTGCACTGGGACTTGGTATAATTTTACTGTTTTGTTTCCCTCACTAACAAGATCATGCCAAGACTTTACATTGTGCTTTTACACTGAGATGACAAAAGTCATGGGATACATCTTGATACCATATCAGACCTTTTGCCTGGCATAGTGCAGCAACTCGGCATGGCATGGACTCCACAAGTTGTTGGAAGTCTCCTGCAGAAACGTTAAGCCATGCTGCCTCTACAGCCATTCATAATTGCAAAAGTGTTGCCAGTGCAGGATTTTGTGTGCAAACTGACCTCTCGATTATGTCCTATAGGTGTGTGACAGGATTTATGTCTGACGATCTGTGCGGCCAGATCATTCGCTCGAATTGTCCAGAATATCTTCAGAGCAGTCATGGACAATTGTGGCCTGGTGACATGGAGCATTGTTATCCATAAAAATTCAGTTCTTGTTTGGGAACATTAAGTCTCCAAGTAGCTGAACACACCTATTTCGAGTTGATGGGTTGGTTCAGTTGGACTAGAGGACCCAGTCCCTTCCATGTAAACACAGCCCACACCATTATGGAGCTACCACCAGCTTGCACCGTGCCTTGTTGACATTATGGGTCCGTGGCTTCGTGGGGTCTGCGCCACACTCGAACCTTACCAGCTCTTACCAACTGAAATCGGGACTCATCTGACCGGGCCACAGTTTTTCAGTCATCTAGGATCCAACTGAAATGCTCACGAGCCCAGAAGAGGCAGTGCAGTCAATGTCATGCTGTTAACAAAGGCACTCGCGTTGGTCTGCTGCCGTAGCCTATTAACACCAAATTTCGCCGCACTGTCCTAACAGATACGTTCGTCAACCGTCCCACATTGATTTCTGCCGTTATTTCATCCGATGTTGCTTCTCTGATAGCGCTGACAACTCTACACAAACGCCACCGCTTTCTGTCGTTACGTGAAGGTCTTTGGCCACTGTGTTGTCCTTGGTGAGACGTATTGCCTGAAATTTTACACTGAAGAGCCAAAAAAACTGGCACACCTGCCGTGCCGCAACACAACGTGGCATGGACTCGATTAATGTCTGAGGTAGTGATGGAGGGAATTGACACCATCAGTCCTGCAGGGCTGTCCATAAATTCGTGAGAGTGCGATATCTCTTCTGAACAGTTTCGTTGCAAGGCATCCCAGATATGCTCAATAATGTTCATGTCTGGGGACTTTGGTGGCCAGCGGAAGTGTTTAAACTCGGAAGAGTGTTCCTGGAGCCACTCTGTAGCAATTCTGGACGTGTGGAGTGTTGCATTGTTCTGATTGTTCTGCTGTAATTGCCCAAGTTCGTTGGAATGCACAATGGACATGAATGGATGCAGGTGATCAGAAAGGATGCTCACGTATGTGTCACATCTCAGAGTCGTATCTAGACGTATCAGGGGTCCCTCATCACTCCAACTACACACGCCCCACAACGTTACAGAGCCTCCACCAGCTTGAACAGTTCCTTGCTGAAATGCAGCGTCCATGGATTGATAGGGTTGTCTCGATACCCATACACGTCCATCCGCCTGATACAAATTGAAACGAGACTCGTCCGACTAGGCAACATGTTTCCAGTCCAATGTCAGTGCTGATGGGCCCAGCGAGGTGTAAAGCTTTGTGCCATGCAGTGATCAAGGGTACACGATTGGGCCTTCGGCTCCGAAAGCCGATATCGATGTTTTTTCGTTGAATGGTTCACACACTGACACTCGTTGATGGTCCAGCATTGAAACCTGCAGAAATTTGCGGAAGGGTTGCACTTCTGAAATGTTGAACGATTCTCTTCAGTCGTCGTTGGTCTCGTTCTTGCAGGATCTTTTTCCAGCCGCAACGATGTCGGAGATTTGATGTTTTACCGGCTTCGTGATATCCACGATACACTCGTGAAATGGTCGTACGGGAAAATTCCCATTTCATCGCTTCCTCGGAGATGCTGAGTCCCATCGCTCATGCACCGACTATAACACCACGTTCAAACTCATTTAAACCTTGGTAACCTATCATTTTAGAAGCAGTAACCGATCTAATAACTGGATCAGATACTTGCCGTCTTATGTAGGCGTCGCTGACCACAGCATCGTATTCTGCCTGTTCACATACCTCTGTATTTGAAAACGTATGCCTACACATTTTCTTTGACGCTTCGATGTATAATCTCAGAACACCTTGACACTATGGATCTCGGAATATTCAATTCCCAAATGATTTCCGAAATGGAACGTCCAAAGTGTCTAACTCCAACTACTATTCCGTGTTCAGAGTCTGTTAATTCTTCTCGTGCGGCCATAATCAAGTCGGAAGTCTTTTCACTTGACTCACCTGAGTACGAATGACAACCCCGCCAGTGTACTGCCCTTTTATACCTTGTGCACACGGTACTATCGCCATCTGTATATGTGCATCTCACTATCCCATGAGTCACGCCACATCAGTGTATCCTCGTCAGGATTATAAATTTTTCTGTGCGTTTGATCATCTGGTACTTTCCTGTGAAGTCCAGCTATAAGATACTTTAAAAGTGTTTGTTTTCGTTAATAAAACTTCAATGCAACTAGAACTGCAGAATTTGCTTTAGGTTATTTTAAGGTTATTTAAGATCTCAAGGCTTTCTCACTGTGAAGGGCGTTGTGATTATTTTCAAGTGTTGAGGAACTTAATAATTTTATTTTGGTATCAGGTACATCAATTGTGTTTGCTATTGGAGAACAGTCTTTATTTTTGTTTCACTTGTGGCAGGACTTTGTTTAAAATTCATACTTAAAGAGAAACCTTCTTCCACTATACACTGAAAATTGTGATTAAGCTGTGTTCAAGAAATAAACCTGTGTTTCTGTAATTACTTGCCTCTTTCGTGGATGTCTCACTGGCATTAGATAAATCAGTGGGCACTTATTAAATGTTATTTTCAAGAAATAGTGATATTAATTCTCCATAAAAAAAATGAAAGTAAGTATTTCCACTTTTCTCTTGATGTGCTTTGTTTTCAAAACAGTCAGATGTTTCTGGCACACCCTGGGAGGCTCCTTAGTACGGTGTTATTGACCTGCGCTCCCTGATGTCACTGGGAAGACAGTAGTGTCGCAGACTTAAATTCTCCGTTGCGCTAAGCGGTTGCCATGATGTTTTTCCTGAGTATATTTCTCGTACCGATCATAAACCATTGATTGCATGTTCTAGCTCCGAGACATTTTAAAACGACTACTGTTTTAATTTATCAAGCTCGAAGCGCTATATAATAAAGCGCCAAAAACAGAATGAGACTGCTCAAAGTATTAGAACATTGCACAGCTCTTTCATGGCTTAATAATGATCACTGGTATGATGTTTCTCAGTCAGTCAGAAGATTTGCGCGTATTTTGTGAGCTAGGAGAATTGCTTTGTGGACTCTAGAAAAGATTCAGAACTCCACCATCATAATGTTCAGATACATGTAGGTCTAGTAAGAGTTCTCGGATGTGGTTGTAAATTTGGGGGATTCGGAGTTAAACTTGACTGTGGAGTGCCATAAAGTTAAAAAATGTTCAAACGTGTGTGAATTCCTGTGAAACCAAACTGCTGAGGTCATCAGTCACTAGACTTACACACTACTTAAGCTAATTTAAACCAACTTATGCTAAGAATAAAAAACACACCCATCCCGAAGGAGGACTCGAACCTCCAGTGGGAGGGGCTGCGCAGTCCATGACATGGCGCCTCAAAACTGCGCGGCACCTTTAAATAGAGATGGACTCCCTCCACGCCTACACTGGCATGATGGCCAACTCAAAAGGTCTACTGCCATCTCTGCATAAGGGTTAGTTTTCACAAATGTGAGTGAGTTTTCACTAATATTGTGTATGTCTGGTTAAGGTTAACCATTAATAAGCGCTCATCTGGAGATACATTGGATCGAAAGTCGAACAAAGGGTAGTGGTTTGAAGGGCAGAGGGAAAAAAGTGCCAAGGTAAGAGCCAAGGGAAAAAAAACCTCTGCGATAGTTAGGTCGGGTAGTAAGAGTAGTAGTAGATGTCTTGCTGCAGGTCATGCAAGGGCAGGCTTTGTTAGTAGTGGGTATCATGCATGTCGATACCTTCGACGTTGTGCAGTGCTGTACTCGGCGGCTGCCGCTGGGTGCCGGTGTTGATCTCTCGGTCAGTGTCAGCATACCTCTAATAGTTAGGTTCATCATCGTTCTGTGTCCGATAGGTCATATATCAGATGCATAGTGTAGGGTGATGTTTGCAATTTGTTTGTGTGTTAGTGGGCGAGCTCATTACTCTGTCGATCGGCTTTTATAGCAGCTGGCATATCCAGTCAACGTTGCTGATATGCAGGGGCTTGCCGACTTTAGTCGCTTGTTAGTGTATGTTAGCTCGCCATAGGTGGTTATGCTCTAGGTAGTAGTGTCTTTGGCCACTTGTGCTTCCATCTATGGTTGTGATCATAGTTTCCGAGAGTAAGTATGAAAGGATTGTTTGATTGTCTCGAGTTTCTGTACAGTCATGTGGCGTGTATTTTGAATACTTCCTTGAGGATTTCAAGGCAGTATTCATTGTGAAGATCCACAGTACATGTGTAGCGTGGGGCGTTGCTAATGATGCGTAGCACTTTGTCTGTATGATCTGCAGGCGGCGCAGTCCTGCAGGAGCTGCATATCCCCACACGGGAGCTGCATATGTCATCAGAGGTCTAATCAGTGTCATGTATATGGACCTCGACAACCTCCTAGTCAGTGTACTTTCTCTGTTGAGCATTGGGTAGTGTTGTTTGAGCCTTGCATGCATTCTGTTGGCAATGTATTCGACGTGGTCTTCCCATGTAAGTTTCCGGTCCAGCCAGACACCGAGATATCTGGCTTTCTCTCAGAAACGAATTGGGCGTGTATGTAGTGTTATTTGTCTACAGTGTTGATGTTTGCGCAGTAGTTTCGGCCTGCGTGTGAACAGAACTGCTTCGCACTTGTCGACGGTTGCTTTAATAAGCCATCGTTCCAACCAAGGCTTGGCAGTTTTGAGTGCCGTCTGCATTCTTGAATTAATGTTCGATAGTTTCCAATCTTGCACAAGGATGGCTGTGTCATCTGTGTAGATGGCTAACGTCGTGTTTTGTGTTGTTGGGAAGTCGTTAATATACAGGTTGAACAAGATGGGCCCTAGGATGCTTACCTGGGGTGCTCCAGCATGTATACCGCGTTGTGTCGATTGTTTGCCCCGCACGTTAGTGTTGAAACATCTGTTCATGAGATATGAGTGTATCAGACGTACGAGTCCGTCCGAGAAACCAGCTTCGCCTCGTTTGTGTATAAGGCTGTTGTGCCAAAGATGGTCGAAAGCTTTTTCGATGTCTAGGAACACGGCACCTATGACTTTGTTCATGTTGTAGCTGTGTGTTATATGTTCAACTACGTGGAGGAGTTGTTGTGTTGTTGCGTGGTGATTCCTAAAGCCGAATTGCTCCGGTCTTAGGGTGTCATTGGCGGTGCAGTGCCTAGTGATGGGTTTTAATAGTACCTTCTCAACAATTTTCCTGAGAGAGCACAGCAGACTGATGGGTCGGTAATTTTGTGTGAGGGAGCGGTCTTTCCCTGGCTTCCTGAACATCAGGACCTTGGCCGCCTTCCAAAATTCAGGGAAGTGTTGGTGTTTTAGGATGGCATTCGTTATGTGTGCAAGTTATTCTATGGCTCTAACCGTGAACTCCTGGAGGGCACGGTTTTGAATGCCATCAGGCCCAGGGACTTTCCTAGCGTTGGTATGCTTGATAACCCATGAAATTTCATTTGTACTAGTGCGTCTAATTTCGTCACGTGTGGGCCGGGCTAAAGTCGTGTAACCTCCTGGTCTGTTTCAAGTGTGAATACTGAATCTGAAGGAGCCATATTCGGCATGAAAGGCGCTGCAAGTGTTGTGGTCATAATTTCCGCCTTCTCCATCGTGGAGTAAGCTGAGCCGTCTGGTCCTTGTAGAGTGGGAATGTTATGTTTCTCCCTGGTGAAGTGTCTGGCTAGCTTCCACACGCCAGGACGTGTGGTGGTATCTAGCCCTGCGAGTTTGTCTCCATTATTCGTTTCGAAATGTTTCTTTTTTGTCCTGTATTATACCCTGGAGTCTGTTTAGGTGCAGTTTATAGAATGGGCTCTTGGTACGCTGCCAGTATCTCCTGAGGCGGTTCCTCATTGAGATAAGGTCCAGGATTTCCTGGGTCAGAGCCATCAAGTGTTGTATTAGTGTTGTACGTGGAATGGTGTCAGTCATTGCATCTTGGACGGCAATAGTAAGAGCCTCCACAGCTTCATCAATTTGTCGCGTGTTGTTAATTTCATGGGTGTCCGGAATACGGCTATCAATCGTTTCCTTGAACAGTGTCCAATTCACGCGCTTGTAGTTCAGTATCCTTCATGGTTCTGTTTCCTACAGTGTTTCTTCTGTGTGCAGTATTACAGGCATGTCGTCTGAGTTTTCAACCATAAGGTTGAGTGTGTACGTGATGCCCTTGATGAGGGCTATGTCTAGCACGTCTGACCTGTGTCGGGCCTGTGTAGGCACGAACGTGGGGACGTCCGGCCCAAGTATAATATAGTTTCGGCCTAGTGCGTGTTCGTATAGTTTCTTGCCGTTGGAGGTACGTATTCGTGAGTTACAGTCGAGGTGTTTTGCGTTTCGATGTCCAGCAGCGATTAAGCGTGATGCTATGTTGATAATTGTGCTGATATTGCATGTTCAAATGTGTGTGAGATCTTATGGGACTTAACTGCTAAGGTCATCAGTCCCTAAGCTTACACACTACTTAACCTAAATTGTCCTAAGGACAAACACACACACACCCATGCCCGAGGGAGGACTTGAACCTCCACCGGGACCAGCCACACAGTCCATGACTGATATTGCATGTTACTATGTTTGTAGGAGGATTGTACAGCGATACCAGTGCGGTGTTGGCTCCGTTGAACTTGACCCTGACGGCCGTGGTCTCTTGTCTCTCAAGCACTGGGAGCTCGATGTTCGTGTGTTCTGTGTCTTTGTGTATGATGATTGCAGTGCTGCCACCCCTCCTGCCATCCGCTCAGTCGGTACGATAAACGCAATAGCCTGGGATGTTTAGCTGTTTGCGAGGCATGAGCAGTGTTTCGTGCACTAGGGTGATTCAGATACCCTTCACTCCACGAACACAACCATTTCGGCTCTTTTGTTTGCGATCCCGTTGGCATTCCAAACCAGAATCTGTGAGTTTGTGTTGGCGTCTGCATTTCGGGGCTGGTGTGGCGTGTTATTCACGAATTGGTGTAGAATAGTGGCGTGATAGTGGCTTGTAAGCTGGTCCAGTTGATTGAGCCCAACATGAACTGCGTGAAGAGTTGTGAGACACACCCCATAATCTTCATGACTACTTTGGTGGTCGTGAGTCCAGGGAACAATGTCTCCATCATTCTTTGGAATGTTGAGGTAATGTTGGACGTGTCGGCCTGTGAGACGTTGGTTGTGTTGGCAGCTGCTGGTGCTTGTGTTGGCGTCTGGTGAGGGCTGGCTTGTGTGTCAGCTATTTGAGTGACGGTTGTGGGCGCCTGTGTGGTCTCTGTGGTGAGTGGATGTGTTCTGTGGGTCATTGTGCTGGTGTCCGAATTGAATTCGTGGGGATTGGTGTTGTGTTGTCTGAGTGCTTGTTGTGGTATGGTCGCGTTCCTCCAGTTCTGGTTGTTTCTCCCTCTCCTTCTCTGGCGTTGTGGTTGTCCCTGTGTTGGTGTGTCTTCTGTAGGTTGTGGTGGGATGCAGTCCACGATCTCTCGGGGTAGGGTGGTGTTGTTATTTGTGTTGTATGGTCTATATGGTGAGGGTGTGGTGTTGGGCGTCGTGTGTATTGGGGGTGTTTGTTATGCGTGTGCTGAGTTCTGGGGCTCCTCTGACCGTCCCGCACTGCTGGGGCTGCCAGCAAACACTCCAGAAAAGGATATTCCAATCCTTACTGGGCGCGGGGCCGGTTTCGGATCTGTGATGGCGGTAGTTTTGGTACGTTTCGCTATTTTGCGCCTCAAAGCTTCTTTGTAAGCAGTACACTCCCTATAGTTGGCTGGATGAGATGCACCACAGTTGGTGCATTTTCGTGGTGCTGTGTTGGGGAGTTCGTGCTGTTGGGTCGTGTGATCACCAGCGCATTTGCAGCAATGGGGAGCGAGACCGCATCGGACACCCGCGTGCGCAAAGCGCTGGCAGTTGTGGCACTGTTGGGGGATGCGCGGCACGTTGTGGATTTCTTCATTGACGACCAGGTGAAGAAATAATTTTAACTTCAGCAGGTCGCGGGACTTGGCCATGTCGGCCAACTCCGCCATGTAGTTGTGAGATGGTCTCACTGTACCAAACTCTGTCATTCGGTTTACGTGAATGCACTACCATCTGAGGGCAGTGAGTTCCTCATGTACTGTCTCGATCGAGGTTCTTGAGTCTATCTCCTTGATCACGTACTGCTGTGTCTTTCCCAGGACTGTCCTGTACGTAAAATGTTCTACCTTCCAGTAGATTCAGCCGCCCAGAGTGGCCGAGCGGTTCTAGGCGCTTCAGTCTGGCACCGCGCGACTGCTACAGTCGCAGGTTCGAATCCTGCCTCGGGCATGGATGTGTGTGATGTCCTTAGGTTAATTAGGTTTAAGTAGTTCTAAGTTCTAGGGGACTGATGACCTCAGATGTTAAGTCCCATAGTGCTCAGAGCCATTTGAACCATTTTTCCAGTAGATTCGTGTAATCTGATTTGTTCACCACTTACAGTGCGGCGTGGTCCCCAGTGAGTTTAAAGTAGAATGTTGGGGGGTTGTGTTTATTATTAAATTCTTTTTTTAGGAGACTAAGGTCTCTGTAGTTGTGTATAATGACTGGTGGGAAGCCAGCCGAGGACTTGTTTGGAATCTGCGTAGCTGCGTGTGTGTTTGTGTGTGCTGCAGTCGCAGGGTTGTTCGCATTGGTCCCTGTGTTGCTGGTGCTGCTATTTACCAATGTAGTTTGAGTTGGCAGCAGCACTCTGCGGTTGCCTCGTGAGTTTGTGGACTCACTTGTTTGTGTGTTTTGAAGCGGTTTGCGTCGTGGACCGACCTGCTGCCACAGTCCGTCTTCTGTCGGCTCTGGCTCCGTTTGGGTCGGTGCCTGAGCCGCCAGAGGCGAGAGCAAGGGCATATCTCTCTTGTTTGCGGCAGGCGTTGGTGTGTGGAGCGTGTGTCTGTGTTTGTGCATGTTGCCCCCCCCCCCCACTCTCTCCCATCAGCAGCTCAATCAGATGCTGATCGGGGATCTGCTGGTCCTTCGAGGCCACTGTGTCGCCGGCCGCGGTGGTCTAGCGGTTCTAGGCGCTCAGTCCGGAGCCGCGCGACTGCTACGGTCGCAGGTTCGAATCCTGCCTCGGGCATGGATGTGTGTGATGTCCTTAGGTTAGTTAGGTTTAAGTAGTTCTAAGTTCTAGGGGACTGATGACCATAGATGTTAAGTCCCATAGTGCTCAGAGCCATTTGAGCCACTGTGTCTTGGGTCGCGTCCGCGCGGCACCGTAAAGTAATTGCGGACGAGTGATAAAGACGAATGCGCGAAATTCCGAATTTTCTGTGTGAACTGTGACTTTGGAATAACAAATGTAACTCACCCACGAAGGAAGTGGCGTATAAGGCTCGTATTCCACCGATTCTTCAGTACTGTTCATCTATCTGCCATCCTTACCAGGTAGGACTGATAAATGAGACAGAGAAGAGCCAACGATGATCGGCGTGTTTCGTCACGGGATCGATTAGTTGGCACGAGAGCGTTACCAAGGTGCTCAACAAACTCCAGTGGCAGACAGAACAAGAGAGGCGTTGTGGAAGGAAGGAACGAAGGAAGGAAGATTGGGTTTAACGACCCGTTGAAATCGAGGTCATTAGATAGGAAATCGGCCGTGCCGTTTCAATGGAACCATTCTGGCAATGGCTTGGAGCGATTTACGAACCCCGCGAAAAACCTAATTCTGGATGGCCAGACGCGGGTTTGAACCGTCGTCCTCCAGAGGCATTGTGCGTAACGTAGAGGTTTACTAGTGAAATTTCGAGAGAATACTTTCCGGGAAGAGTCGAACAACATATTACTTTCTCCCACATACATCTCGCGTAATGACCACGACGAGAAAATTCGACAAATTAAACCAATACAGAGGCTTACCGACAATAGTTCTTCCCATGCACGATCCGTGAGTGGAACAGCATAGGGGGATCAGTTGGTGGTACCAGAATTATCATCCACCACACACCATTAGGCGGCTTAGGAAGTACGATGTAGATATCTTAAGAACTCGAGATATCTGAGCGTATTTACATTCACGTCAATAAAACAGGGACCAAAGAGGCAGGTCTCGAAAGACACGTACCAAACGTTGATGGACCAAGAGCATTGCTTTTATCCACTTCTCTGAGTCAGAATGGATATTCAACTGACGATTAGCGCATATTGCGAAGATTGACTTGCCCGTGATTTATAAACGATGGTTCTTCCTTAAACAAAATTTTACATATGTATGCTGCATCACTTTGTTCTGTTCATAGTTAACATTTGCAAGATTGTAACCTATTTTGGAAGTCACTGCTATTAAGCTGTAGGTGCAGCGAAATTTTTAAGAGGCTGAAATGAGATGGAATATAATGTTCGCAAAACACTCGTTTCGTTCATCCCTCTCGTAATTCCGAGATGTCCTTTAGTGACATTTGCATTTTGTGCTACTGCTGCTAAAATGTTAGCTTCATTTCTTTCATCAGTTGCTCGTCTCTTTCCTTGGCGTATTTTATCCTCCACAATTCCAGTTAGAACTTCTTTTTGCATTGTTTGCAAAGACAGACCGTGAGTGCTTGGCATGATCTGGATACTGTTCAGCATACACCCGCACCGTTGTACTAACAGTTTGACGACATTCGCCATTAACGGTATTCACTTTTCCGTCTGTTGTATACATTGTGAACGACTCAACAGCTCTACGGGCGAGTTATCAGATTGTTGCAATAGCAGAACACAGTCTGATTGCCTTCAAACGCACAGGTACACACAAGAGACGTACCTGAGTTACGTGCTTACTTGCATTGTTACAACAGTGCAGACTTCGTGGAACCTCTACTCCTGACAGCGGAACAATGGTTTCAAGCGCTGTTATCTTGAAGCTACTTGGTCGAGTCCCATGCGTCTTACGTCATTGAAGTGCTCTTAGAAGCTTCTATCAAATGCCACAGAATAAAGTATATAGCTCCATTAGAAAAAAAAGCAGAATCGATGTTGTAACTCGGCGACTACAAAAGATAAAAATCATTTACGAATGTCAGGAAATTCTGCATATTGTCGACTGTAACCTGACGAAAAGCGCACCTCGATGTATTTATACATTCTAGATCGTATCTGGAGCGGATTGTCTACGTTTCGGAATGTCGAGCTTCCTGTTTTAGTGGCGGATCCTTCTCCTTCCATCTTGCCTCACCCAACTTCGTGTGATTTGCTGGATCAACCGGTTACTCACAAACCACGTCGCATTTTTTGTTGAGAGCAGATGTGGTCAGGTATGAGCACCTTTACCTGGCTGCACTGTTGCTGATCAGGAAGTTACGCCCACGCGGGCAGTCCCCAACGAAAGCGACTGAAGCGCATCCTGTATTAAGCGTAGCTTGCATTTTTTAGAATTGGTAGTTTTGGTGGTTCTTTATTCTCTGAAAGTTAACTGTGAAATGTCTATATCGATATACTGGGTGCCCCAGGAGAAACGGTTAATATTCAGGGACGAAACGGGAACGATCATTTGAAGCAAAAAGCTTCATATGGACATATGTCCTATTCCGAATGGTTTCCGAGACAGAACATATTTAATGTTGTTTGTTCTTTATTTTCTGTATTATTCAGTACATTGTCAGGTTTACACATATACGTAAGTTAGCAAACATTATAACACGAATTTTACAAAAATTCAATTGAAAAATACATGGTTTTAACACATTCACCTCTAACCATTATCAAACACGTCATATTACAGATGTTGTACAGTTTACGGCAAACGTTCGAATATCCCACCGTCAACTTCTGTGCATTTGTGCACTCTTGGGAAAACATGTTGTGTTCCTTGCCTGAAAATCTCTGCACATCCTCTAATGAGGACAGCGCTGCCCATAATGCTACCAAGTGTTTCAACTCACTAATTCGCCTTTCGTTTGTACACCTCACATTTCACCCAACCGCAGAAACAAAAATTTCAGAGTGTAAGGTCTAGCGATCTTGGTGGCCATTAATTGTACTACCACGACCAATTTAGCTATTAATGTAAGTGGGATTGGGATGTTCTCTCACACAAATGCTGCAGTTATCTATAATGAAGTACTATCTGAAACAAGTTGCTTAAATACTCAGCCAGATCTCGATAAGAATTCAAAATAGTGCAAAGATTGGCAACATGTTTTTGATATTCCTAAATGTAAAATTTTTCACTTCACAATACGAGAAAACTTAATATCCTATAGCTATAATATCAATGAGCCACTGTTGTAATCGGCCAGCTCATACAAATACCTGGGTGTTAACATTTTGTAGGGATATGAAATGAATTGATCTCATAGATTCAGTACTGGGTAAACCAGGTGGTACACTTCGGTTTATTGATAGAATACGGGGAAAGAGCAATCTCTCTACAATGGCGATTGCTTACAAATCGCTTATGCGACTGGTTCTAGAATATTGCTCAAGTGTGTGGGACCCATAACAGATAGGAGTAACAGGGGATATTGAACGTATACAGAGAAGGGCATAAGATGAACATCAACAAAAGCAAAACGAGGATAATGGAATGTAGTCAAATTAAATCTGGTGATGCTGAGGGAATTAGATTAGGAAATGAGACACTTAAAGTAGTAAACGAGTTTTGCTATTTAGGGAGTAAAATAACTGATGATGGTCGAAGCAGAGAGGATATAAAATGTGGACTGGCAATGGCAAGGAAATCGTTTCTGAAGAAGAGAAATTTGTTAACATCGAGTATAGATTTAAGTGTCAGGAAGTCGTTTCTGAAAGTATTTGTATGGAGTGTAGCCATGTATGGAAGTGAAACATGGACGATAACTCGTTTGGACAAGAAGAGAATAGAAGCTTTCGAAATGTGGTGCTACAGAAGAGTGCTGAAGATAAGGTGGGTAGATCACGTAACTAATGAGGAGGTACTGAATAGGATTGGGGAGAAGAGAAGTTTGTGGCACAACTTGACTAGAAGAAGGGATCGGTTGGTAGGACATGTTTTGAGGCATCAAGGGATCACAAATTTAGCATTGGAGGGCAGCGTGGAGGGTAAATATCGTAGAGGGAGACCAAGAGATGAATACACTAAGCAGATTCAGAAGGATGTAGGTTGCAGTAGGTACTGGGAGATGAAGAAGCTTGCACAGGATAGAGTAGCATGGAGAGCTGCATCAAACCAGTCTCAGGACTGAAGACCACAACAACAACAACAGAGAAGGGCAGCTCGAATGGTCTCAGGTTTGTTTGATCCGTGGAAGAGTGTCACCGAAGAAACTAAACTGGAAGACTCTTTGAGACAGACGTAAAGAATCCTGAGAAAGTCTGTCAACAAAGTTTCAAGGGTCGGCTTTAAATGATTACTCTAGGAATATACTACAACATCATATATATCGCCCACATAGATATCGTGAAAATAAGATTAGAATAATTAATGCACGCAGAGAGGCATTCAAACAATCATTCTTCCTGTGCCTCATATCTGAGTGGAACAGGAAGAAACCCTAATAACTGGTATATTGGGACGTACCCTCTACCACGCACCTCATGGTGGTTTGTAGAGTGTAGATGTAGATGTCTGTGAAATGTGGATGCTGTTCGTCATGCTGGACGTAAATCATAGTCCACGCGTCCAAAGTAGTGTCCAAAAAATTCAAGTTATTCTCTTCCGTCATTCCCTTCTAAAATGACAGGTCCTATCAACAAATGTACATTAAATGTGTTCTATGTCGTAAAAGATTCGAAGTAGGGCATAAGTCCACATGAATTTTTTTACTTGAAATGATCGTTCCTGTCATATCGTTGAACATTGATCATTCCTCTGGGGACACCCTTTATACGTTATATAAACCCTTCTATTCCCCCGTCTTTGGATCTTACCCCAATAATTTGAAATGAATAAATTAAATAAAATAAATACGGAAACAAATCAGCGACTGGTATAAATACTGTGATTTGAGAGACCAAGCACTTGTATGTAGAGAATGGCCATACAGTGTGATGTGACAGTTGCGAATGTAGAAATTAGAAGTATTCGTAATGCCTTCATTAACCGTGGAACACTAAAGGAGGGAAAATGTTACATTACTAGCAAAGCACTGCTGTGTTTACTACTACCATTTTATTGAAAGGAACACGTAATTTATAGATTACGCTTTAGTTAATTACCATTATAATATCTCCACTTGTACGTTACATTCCAAATTAAATTCTATTATATCCTATGGAATAACATTCTGGGGTGCAACTAAATGTCGCTTGAGAGAGGTTTTTAAATTACAGAAAAGGGCCATTAGGATTATTACACACAGCTCTCCACAAACACACTGCAAGCCCTTGTTCATGCAGCTAAACACACTTACAGTACCATCTTTGTACATATTAAAAAGCATACTGCATACAAGAACACACTTGAGTAGTTTAAGTGTAAATTCAGATCTTCATGACTACAATACACGTATCTGTAAGAATCTGCATGTAGAAAGAACAAGAAAAACAAAAACTCAAAAACATGTAAGCCACTATGGAATGAAGCTTTATAATGCTCTGCCACTCTGCATCGGGGGAACAGAAGATGAAGGAAAATTTAAGTCAGAATTAAAAAAGTATCTGATAAGTAAATGTTTTTATAGCATAGAGGAATATTTTGAATCCTTAAATCACTAACTGATAGTTGTATTGTCAATATCATGTTGTTCTCATTGTCAGTTCTATGTCTCGTTTATACTCTTTTTAACTCTAAAGTATGTGTAATATGTGTTTTCCAAAATGTACTAAATATATATAAATTCATCACATACGGTACTTGTTAAAAGAACATGTAAAAGAACAACCCATTAATTCAATGTTTTAATTTTCAACATATTATAAATGTTAATTTTAGGTGTTTGATAGAAATTTGTAATATTCTTCTGTGTATATTCTGGACAGTATTATGACAGTTCCTATATCATGTAAATGATGCAAAGGATGATAATAAATGAAATGCAAAATATATTGTTTTATAACCTACTGCAATATAAATGTTCTTCTTCTGTAGTGGTCAATCCAAGGATTGGTTTGCAACAGCTACAATGGCAGCTTGTCTCCATTCTGTGCGTCTTTCAGCTTTTCTCTTAATTTCTTTATAGGTGTTACATCCCACATCTTTCACGATTTGATCCATGTACCTCAATCGTGGTCTTCCTCTTGGTCTTTTTCCCTCGACATATCCCTCTATGATTGTGTTCAGGAGTCCTTTATGTCTTAATAGATGGCCTGTAAATTGCACTCTTAACAATGAAACTCCAGAAGCTTCTTTTCTCACCTGCTCTTTCCAGAACCACTTTGTTTGTGACCTTGTCTATACATTTTATTTTGAGCATGCGTCTATAGCACCACATTTCAAAAGAATTTAGCTTCTGGTCTTCCTCTGTCCCGAGAGTCCATGTTTCACACCCATAGCATGCCACAATCCGCACATACGATTTCAAAAATCTTTTCGTGATATATAAATGTTACTAAGGTTAATAATCCAGGGTTAAGCATACGATAAAATTTTAAATCTCGGGAGTGGTGCGTCTGCAGATGATATACAAAGCGAAGTATTCGTTGGTTCGCCACAGCAAAGAACATTTTCGCCTTCGAGTTTACCCAAGCGTTATTGATACCCATGTTTTCTTCCTGCGCGACATCCATTTTCTTTTGCTTGTATTTAACTCTTACCTCAGGTGTGATGCCTTGACCGACACTGTTTACATTCAAACCGGCCAACAGTGAACTCAGGAACGAACTGGAGAGATTACCTCACGAAGCAAAGCCATGATGACACAGGACGTCACAGCCGCCATGATGACACATGAACTACGGTCGGACCAAGCTGTCAAACGGTTCTGCTAAACAGACAGAACCGGCGCGACAATAGTTGTCTCCGACAAGCACCATATCATTTGTCGCTCCCTCCCGCTCAGATACTATATTGGTAGCCTTTCCCCTGGGATCTTAAGAAGACCTTTAATAATAAATTTAAAGCTAGAGATCGTGTTTCTTTTTTTATATATAAGTAGTACGTACTCATTCCCTTATGAGAGAAATAAGTTTCTAAATCTTATTCTAGTGCTGAATATTAGAAGAAACGAAGTCATTTCCTTTTTAATGTATTTTCAGAGTTCTTTATAAATCTCCCTTAAAAGAACTTATTATATCTATAGGCTTGATCACAGTTAATAGCGAAAACTGAGACTGGTGAAACTTTATCGTAGCCGAACCAAAAACGTTGTCCTAAACACGTGGCCGCAAGCGAGTCGTTTGCGAAACAACTGCGAATGTGTGGTTACCTGCCGCCACCGATGTACAGTAGATGTATCTGAAATATGAACTTCTCGATTAATTTCATTGAGCTCTAATTCCGCCCGTGGCCTACCTTACATCTATATCTTCATTTACATCTACACCTATATTCTGCAAGCCACTGTGAAGTGCATGGCAAAGGGTACGTCCCATTGTACCTGTTATTAGGGTTTCTTCCCGTTCCATTCACTCGTGGAACACGGGAAGGACGATTGTTTGAATACTTCTGTGCATGTTCTAATAATTTTAATCTCACCTTCACGATCCCTATGTAAGCAATACGTAGGGGGTTGTAGTATATTCTTAGAGCAATCATTTAAAGCCGGCTCTTGAAACTTGCTTGCCAGCCGCTGTGGCCGAGCGGATCTAGGCGCTACAGTCTGGAACCGCGCGACCGCTACGGTCGCACGTTCGAATCCTGCCTCGGGTATGGTTGTGTGTGATGTCCTTAGGTTAGTTAGGTTTAAGTAGTTCTAGGTTCTAGGGGACTGATGACCTCAGAAGTCAAGTCCCATAGTGCTCAGAGCAATTTGAACCATTTGGAAATTCCTTAGTACACTTTCTCAGGATCGTTTACGTCTATATTCAAGAGTCTTTCAGTTTAGTTCCTTCAGTATCTCTGTGACACTCTCTCATGGATTACACAAACATGTGACCATTCGTGGTGTCCTTCTCTGCATAGGTTCAATTCCCCTCTTAGTCCTATCTGGTACAGGTCCCACACACTTGAGCAATATTCTAGGACCAGTCGCACGAGTAATTTGTAAGCAATCTCCTTAGAAGATTGACTGTACTTCCCCAGTAATCGACCAATAAACCGAAGTCTACCACTTGCTTTACCCACGACTGAACCTATGTCATAATTCCATTTCATATCCTTACAAAGTCTTACACCTAGATACTTCTATGAGTTGGCCGATTCCAACAGTGACTCATTGATATTATGGTCAAAGGATACATTGTTGTTTTTCGTTTTGTGAAGTGCAAAATTTTACTTTTATGAACATTTAGAGTAAGTTATCAATCTGTGCACCACGTTGAAATCATATCAAGATCTCGCTGAATATTTATGCTGCTTCTTTCAGATAGTACTTCATTATAGGTAACTGCTGATTTTACTGTAAATACTGTCTGCAAGGCCATTAATATATGACATGAATAGCAAAGGTCCCGATACCCTTCTTTGGGGCACACACAAATTTACCTCTGACGAGACTCTCCATCCAGGATAACATTCTGTGTCCTCCCTACCAAAAAGTCCTCAATCCAGTCACAAACTTCACTTGATACCCCATACGATCATACTTTCGACAATAAGCGTAGGTGTGGTACTAAGTCAACGGCTTTTCGGAAATCAAGAAATACAGCATCTGACTGTCTGCCTTGATCCAAAGGTTTCATGAGTTAGGTTTCACATGATCGATGTTATCAGAATCCATGCTGGTCGGCATTCAGTGGGTCATTCTGTTCAAGACACCTAATTATGTTTAAGCTCAGAATATCTTCTAAGATTCTATAACAAATCGATGTACAGGATATTGGACGGTAGTTTTGTGAATCACTTCTACTATCCTTCTTGTAGACGGTTTTGACCTGTGCCTTTTTCCAGGAACTGAGCTCCGATTTTGTTCGAGGGATCTATGATATTACAATGAAATGAACACCCTTAGCTGCTTACAGACGTTGACATACATCAACGGGGACAGATGAAAATGTGTGCCCCGACCGGGACTCGAACCCGGGATCTCCTGCTCACATGGCAGACGCTCTATCCATCTGAGCCACCGAGGACACAGAGAATAGCGCGACTGCAGGGATTTATCTCTGGCTCACCTCCCGAGAAACCCACATTCTCAATGTATTGTCCCGCACTACATCTATGATAGATTATAGGTAGAAAAGGTGCTAACAGCTACAAATTCAGTGAATCTGATAGGGGGGGGGGGGGGGGGGACGGGACACACCACTGACACTAATGCTTATTTCATTCAGCTTTTCAGTGGTACCAGGGTTAAACTGGGACAATTCTCCTGTATAAAGGAACATTTGAAAACGTAATTAAGCATTTCAGCTTTTGCTTTGCTATCCTCAGATTCAGTTCCTCTCTCATTCATTGCCGGCCGCTGTGGCCGGGCCGTTCTAGGCACTTCAGTCCGGAACCACGCGGCTGCTACGGGCGCAGGTTCGAATCCTGCCTCGGGCATGGATGTGTGTGATGTCCTTAGGTTAGTTAGGTTTAAGTAGTTATAAGTCTAGGGGACTGATGACCTCAGATGTTAAGTCCCATAGTGCTTGGAGCCATTTGAATCTCATTCACTAGGGACTGGACAATACCTTTGGCGCCACTAACAGCCTTTACATACGACCAGAATTTCTTTGGTTTCTGTCAAAGATGACTTGACAATATTCTGTTACGGTAGTCACTGAAGGCATGACCCATCGCTCTCTCGACAGCCAAACGCGTTTCATTCAGCCCCTCTTTATCTATAGCCCTATGCTTTGTTACACATCTATTTTGCAGTAGTTTCTGTTTCTTTAGAAGTTTATTTACAGGGACTGTATACCATGTAGGTTCCCTCCCATTATGAACTCCTCTACTGGGTACATACCTATCTAGTGCATGGTGGATTTCCCTCTTAAGCTTGAGCCATAGCTCCTCTACACGCTCCTGCCCTGTGCTGGAAGTTTCAAGTTCCTCACTGGGATATGGCATTACATTTTGGTAACCATTTGTGTCGAAACTGCGTCTGGGTCACTGATACCAGTTTCGAAGTTGACATCCTCAAAGACGTCAGGTCAGTTTCTTGCCACTAGATCCAATATAATTATATCATGAGTGGGGTTCCTAAGTATCTGTTCTAGGTAGTTTTCAGAGAAGGCATTTAATAAATACATGATGTCTTATCACGCCCTCCACTAACAAAACTGTAATTCTCCCAATTAATTGTCGGATGATTAAAGTCTCCACCGATGATTACAGTATGACGGCGAACTTAACGTACAAGAGAAGTGAGGTTTTCTCTTAAGTTTACGGTTACATCAAGAGATGAGTCTGGTGGGCGATAGAAGGATCCAATTATCATTTTATGCCAACCCCTGATACTGAGTCTTGCCCAGACAATCTCACAATTCAGCTTCAGTTTCTATCTCGATGGATTTGAGCTTCTTGTCTCCTGCAACAAATACACCCTTCCATTTCCCATTTGTATATTCTTTCGATATACACTTAAATTTTCCCCCAAATGTCACTGCACATGTACAATATTAATCGTAAAATCTCCATTTTACTTCCCCATGGACCGTGAAACCAATATGAATGGCCAACCCTCGCCCCCTTTTCTTTCCCAGGTCTATAGATCACTTTCTGTAGTAACACCTAGTAAAGTCAAACATAAATGAAGATGCTCTTCAAGATGTGCTTCGTTTCTACATCATTTCACACGAGTGCGAAACTCCTTTTTAGGTGAAAATAAATTTGTTATGGATGTGTTTTGATGTGTACTGCACTGCTTTGTCGACAAGTTGTTAATAATGGCCACTGCAACCACTCGAAGTCACCTATTGTTGGCGAAAGTTTCTTCATTTCCCCTTTGCGGTGTGTCTTTACACATCTGCAATACTGGAGGCTACCTTCCTGTACTTTGCGGTTCTAACGGTATCTTTAACCACAGGAATGGCGTAAACTTCCTGAGTTTGCTGTGCAACTTGCATCATTAACCACAGGGATAACTTGTAGTTTCTGGCCAGTGTACTGTACGGCAGTGTTCTGGAAATAAATTCCGAGGCTCTTCTCTGCTTTAGTAGTAATCCGTTCTTCACATAGGACGCCGTGTATTGATCGGGACAGGAAGGTAACAACTTCCGCCTGCATAAGGTTTCAGTTTCTCCATTCTTTTCAGTTCATCCATATTGGACTAGAGCAGAGGTGGGAAATCTACAATGCTCCTGCCCTCAGTTCCAAATAAACTTGATATACATACGACATACCACCCTAGGAAACGAAAACTATGTGGTTAACAACACATTTCAAAAAACATCTAAAGGACTTTTTGCTTTTTCTTCTTCTTCTGCCTTTCATTGATTAGGCCCATCGACCTGTTCTGACCTCAGTTCCATCTTTTAACTGGCCGACCTGTCCCTGTTTTTCTTGTGGTTTTGTATTATAAGGATAGCTTTGGAGTCTTTGTTTCTTCTATTTTATCGAGCTGTTCCTTCGAGTTTTGTTCATAATCTTCTATTTTGTAATTTACTGCAAAAATATTCAGTTCTTATCTATTGTTTTCGTTATGAAAGCTGCTCGTAAAAATTTCATTTTAGCTGCCTGGTCATCTCTAGACTCTTTCCTCTTCATAACTCATGCTTCACAACCATGTAGCAGAACACAAGCAGTGGGGCTACAGAGGTGCCAAACCACTCTCCATTGTTCCCAGATGTATTCAATATGGCGGCGATGACGTCATCCAAGATGGCGGTGTTTAGTAGACTTGGAAACAGCACATGACGTCTTCCAAGATGGCGGCCATGACGTCATCCAAAACAGCGGATTTTGGTGGGAAGATAGGTCAATTGGGCTATCTCTACCAACCTAACCCTCCTCCCCTCCCCCAGAAAATGGCCAGGAGTTCAAATTAAATCAGGACAATGCAACACACCTCTACTAACCTAAGAAAATGGCGGGAAAATAGGTCACTTGGGCTTCCTCCACTAACCTAAGTCATCCGACTGCCAACTCTTCCTAGGGATTGGCGAGAAAAGGACCCAGCCTGCACTGGGCTGCTGGAGACAGGAAGGAATGTACTTTATTTATTTTGGAACAATTTATTTGGGGATGGATTTTGAGAGATAGTATATTTATTACACTGATACAAAAAACACACGCTCTGACATGGTTGGGGTCACGCCACACAGCCTACAGACCTGCAAACTACTCCTAAATAATCCACGTATAATGCTCTGCAGATGCGCTTGCTAATTGTAAACTGTCGATATAATGCACTTCACAGCCTACAGACCTGCAAACCAATCGTAAATAATGAAATACATTTATGTCCAGAGAGCCAAACAACTCGTAAATCGTCGAAATAACAATCCATCTAAAAGACTCTGCAAACATGCTTGCTAATCATCAACTCTCGAAATCATGCACCACTCTTTATCTAAGCAATTTGAGGCATTACCACCACCCAGTGTATTCACTATGAGGCCCAGAGTCCAACTGACCTAGTGCACAGTACCAACATCAGAGAGCGCTGTCGTCCATTCTGTGGCGTAATCCAAGATGGCGGCCATGATGTCAGCTGATGACACAAGTACCGTTATCCAAGATGGCCGATTTTGGCGGGAAACAGTGTGTTCACCACAAAGTCTGGACCAAGTACACACTACTGTCACCAGAGGGCACTCTTATCCATTCCGTTACATAACCCAAGATGACTGTCTGGAGGGGAAAATGGCTCAGCCTGCGCTGGGCTGGTGGAGAGAGGAAGGAGTGTACTTTATTTATTTTTGAACAATTTATTTAGCGATGGATTTGAGATAGTATATTTATCATACTGATACTAAACACACGCTCTGACATGCTTGGGGTCGCGCTACACAGCCCACAGACCTGTGAACTACTCCTAAATTACGCTCTGCAGACATGCAAACAACTCGTAAATTACCGAAACAATTGCAGTGCACAGCACACAGACATGCAAACTTCTCCTAAATAATGCAGTACACTGATGTGCAGACATGACCTGCTCCCAAAAAATGCAACAGACACGCAAACAATGTGCACAGCACAGGCACAGCACAGGCACTGCCCGCCGCCACCTGTCCACTGGAGCGCACAAAAGGCTACCGCACACACTCCCAGAAGTCGGGATACACCGGCAGCCCTAGCAAAGTGACGCATACGTGCCTGTTTGGGTCCCTCAAGCATGAAGGGGTGGCATCCCTTTCACCTGGAAAATTCCTCTTGAAATACCTGATCACCTAGGCACCATTGCTCACGCATCCAGACAGGGGTGAAGACCTATTTGCAGAGCGCATATTGCACCGACAATTAAACCTTGCTCAGTACCCCTACATTTCGTCAAATATTGAAAAACTCTTACTCAATTACACTGCTCTCCCACTGAGGACAGGAGATTGAACATTAGAGCACGAAACCGATCTCCAACCCAGCAATACATCTTCGTGTTGTGTGTCGATGTAGTAAACATACAATTCGTATCCTGCGCCATACAAAATCAGTCCTTTTACATCATTTGTACATATACCGCAAAGAAGACAGCACCATATTCACTCCTTGCAGCACTGGATATTTTTCTGCGAGTTTGGCGGTCATCCACCCCCGACGGGTAACCAGAGCACCCTCAGCAGACCAAAGTCACTTTCACAACTGTTCGACAAATTCGGGCATGTTCCCCCTCGACACAAACACACTACTGTTTCTGATCTGAACCTGCTTCCTTGCTTGCTTTTCTACACCCATCTCCAGACTCTGCGTTTACAAGAACACATGTATTTTCACATGGTCTGCCATGATATTATACCATTTTCGCGGTACTCCCCAATATCAAGCACACAGCAGTATCCTACCTATCGCTCATGCAACATAATTCTCAAGATATAGACTGGAAATTATTTCTCTACAAACCCCAAACTTTAGCGAGATGGAGCGTGCTCTAGACCACTGAGTAACTAGAAACTTATCCCATCAGTGAAGACCTTTATGTGATAAAAACTTGAAAAAAAAACCCAGAGAAAACTGATATTTCCACTCACGAATACCAATGTCGGTGATGTAGCACATTCCAAATCATCCCTATAATTTACAAGCTCAGCTAAGGTGTTTCTCATGTCTAGTGAACCAGCAAACATGTCTTCCACAAGCTAGATGAAGACACCACAATTGATCTTCTCTCAACTAAATAAAGGCGCGAAATGTGCAGAAGCAGTCAACCGAACAATTTACATGGGAGGGAATAACGGTCCAGTGCAAACACACCTCCCTATTCAGTCTTCTAAAATTTCTATGTGATCACAAAATCTATCCAACACATACTAAGTATTAGTTTGCTATTCTGTCATCTAGAGGACAACACGCTTAACTCACCTACATTCCTAGACTCCATCAGGCCTCTCCATTTGGACAGCTCTTACCATTAACGGGAAATGTGAATCAGCCCCGCATAGGTCACAGGTGCTGCATGAAAGCATGCACAGGTAGAATCATCATCTTCAGAAATTGGTCACATATATATTTTATCCCTGTACTTACAACTAAATGTTACGATCATGATCTCAGTTGAACGACATTTGACAATGAGCAAAAAATCGGAAATGCATCCTGCTGATGGCTCTGGAAACAGAAATATATCTACCTCCCTTATGACTGGACATAGACATTCCCTTTTGCACATATCAGAACACAAACACATATTTTATAAGCCTGATGCTCAATGTGAACCTATCACGCACCCCCTACTACTACTAAGTATAATACTTGGCCAATAAATGATTGCAGACGATACAAAATAATACTGAGAGAAAATCAGCGATGGGTGGACATGTTTCATAAGTTTTTCTTGTGAGTGGTACCACTGTGTCTTAGAAAGAGAGTCATAATCGTCTTACAAACCCCCAGATGTTAAAAAACCCAATTGCAGCACCTACTGTATGTTATTGTCACAAGCGGTCTTGGTTCTACAGGTGCACGCAAGTATCAATTTTAAAAGCAATATTGGCTTCATAAATCGCAGTGTGGCATTACCTCTGAATGAATAGGTCTTTTTCCGGACAAATATCGAGACGGTGATCGTAGGAGTGTATATTATCAGACCAGCAGTCCAGTTACACGTAGCCCACGATGCAACCCTGTCACAAAGTAGCTGAATTTTGGAAGTGATTCGGCTAAGGAACGTGGTATGAAACCGCTATTTGCAACCCCAAACCCCCACCCCCCCACGCCGCCGCCACTAGATATTTCTCCAGTATCTGTAACGTATTCTGTCTCAATACCGTGTCAGAGGTTCTGCAATATATCCACTGAGTTATAGGCGATGACTGACTGAGAAGGATCACAAGCAGTAGTAGATGGTGTGCTGATTGAGGTCGTAAGAAATGTACACTAGCTTTTCAGATCTCTAGTGTTATGCTTTCTGCTGTCTATGATTTGGAATCAAGTCTTTCCATTCAACCACATACCTATGAAGAAGTCCTCTGACGATTACAGTCACTAGTGAATCATATGTCTAGCACTCTCATATCTCAAACCTATCTGCTACTGTAAAATTCCAACATGGGCTTAGGTAGCCCCTATGCATCTTGCAACTACCCCTCAGACTCTGCGCTACCATCCCTGCAGCTTTACGCATGTGATTATTCCAATGTAAGTCGGAACTGAGTAGAAGTTGGAGAAAGCTATATCTACCACCTTCTGCAACCCGTGTAGAAACCGGCAAAGCTGAGTTACTGCAACAGAACTGTGTTTTGACCATTCAATGGAAATGAAGCCTGCTCCTGCAACACAACGTATATAAAAGAGAGTATGGGAACTGGGGAAGGACGTGGAATTTGCTACCGCATTGTGGTGCTTCTGCAAACTACAAGCAGGTACTACAGATCCACATCCCTCAGGGTCCATTCATGCCTACCACCCCAACATTCTATCATCGTTGTTCTGTTCGATCCACCAGAGAAAAATTACGAACTATAAAAGCTCCACTAACTTCATCCGATAGAGAATTCGATAAGATTTTTACCGCATCTCTCGCCAGCCACTGTAGCTGAGCAGTTTTAGGTGCTTCAGTCCAGAACCGCGCTGTTGCTACAGTCGCAGGTTCGAAACCTGCCTTGGTCATGGAAGTGTGTGATGTCCTAAGGTTAGTTAGGTTTAAGTAGTTTTAAGTCTAGGGGACTGATGACCTCAGATGTCAGGTCCCATAGTGCTTAGAGCCATTTGAACCATTTACCGCATCTCTCTCCTGCCATATATCAAAAACAAATACCGCATGCATGTCACCTTCAAGCACATGTGACGATCCTATTAAATATACATGCAGTGATCCACTGCGCAGACCAGTTTAAAGTTTCGTCACTTATCCAGTAGGAGGATGACCATATCTCCAAGACGCCTCCTGAGACGCGGCAAGGTAGGAGTAGGCAAAATGCAACAGGGAATAACAATATTAATGTGCTAATAGTAAACTGCAGGAGCGTCTATAGAAAGGTCCCAGAACTGCTCTCATTAATAAACGGTCACAATGCCCATATAGTACCAGGGACAGAAAGTTGGCTGAAACCAGATGTAAACAGTAATGAAATCCTAAACTCAGATTGGAATGTATACCGCAGAAACAGGCTGGACAGTGAAGGGGGAGGCGTGTTTATAGCGGTAAGATGTGCAATAGTATCGAAGGAAATTGACGGAGATCCGAAATGTGAAATAATTTGGGAGAAGGTCACGGTTAAAGCAGGCTCAGACATGGTAATTGGATGTCTCCATAGGTCCCCTGGCTCAGCAGCTGTTGTGGCTGAGCACCTGAAGGATAATTTGGAAAATATTTCGAGTAGATTTCCCCACCATGTTATAGTTCTGGGTGGAGATTTTAATTTGCCGGATATAGACTGGGAGACTCAAACGTTCATAACGGGTGGCAGGGACAAAGAATCCAGTGAAATTTTTTTAAGTGCTTTATCTGAAAACTACCTTGAGCAGTTAAACAGAGAACCGACTCGTGGCGATAACATATTAGACCTTCTGGTGACAAACAGACCCGAACTATTTGAAACAGTTAACGCAGAACAGGGAATCAGCGATCATAAAGCGGTTACTGCATCGATGATTTCAGCCGTAAATAGAAATATTAAAGAAGGTAGGTAGATTTTTCTGTTTAGCAAAAGTGACAAAAAGCAGATTACAGAGTACCTGATGCCTCAACACAGAAGTTTTGTCTCAAGTACAGATAGTGTTGAGGATCAGTGGACGAAGTTCCGGTCGCAGGTTCGAATCCCGCCTCGGGCATGGATGTGTGTGATGTCCTTAGGTAAGTTAGGCTTAATTAGTTCTAAGTTATAGGCGACTGATGACCTCAGAAGTTAAGTCGCATAGTGCTCAGAGTCATTTGAGCCATTTTTGACAAAGTTCAAAACCATCGTACATATGCGTTAGATGAATATGTGCCAAGCAAGATCGTAAGAGATGGAAAAGAGCCACCGTGGTACAACAATCTAGTTAAAAAACTGCTGCGGAAGCAAAGGGAACTTCACAGCAAACATAAACACAGCCAAAGCCTTGCAGACAAACAAAAATCACGCGAAGCGAAATGTAGTGTGAGGAGGGCTATGCGAGAGGCGTTCAATGAATTCGAAAGTAAAGTTCTATGTACTGCCTTGGCAGAAAATCCTAAGAAATTTTGGCCTTATATCAAAGCGGTAGGTGGATCAAAAGAAAATGTCCAGACACTCTGTGACCAAAATGGTACTGAAACAGAGGATGACAGACTAAAGGCCGAAATACTAAATGTCTTTTTCCAAAGCTGTTTCACAGAGGAAGACTGCACTGTAGTTCCTTCTCTAGATTGTCGCACAGATGACAAAATGGTAGATATCGAAATAGACGACAGAGGGATAGAGAAACAATTAAAATCGCTCAAAAGAGGGAAGGAGGCTGAACCTGATGGGATACCAGTTCGATTTTACACAGAGTACGCGAAGGAACTTGCCCCTCTTCTTGCAACGGTGTACCGTAGGTCTCTAGAAGAGCGTAGCGTTTCAAAGGATTGGAAAATGACACAGGTCATCCCCGTTTTCAAGAAGGGACGTCGAACAGATGTGCAGAACTATTGACCTATCTATATCTCTAACGTCGATCAGTTGTAGAATTTTGGAATACGTATTATGTTCGAGTATAATGACTTTTCTGGAGACTAGAAATCTACTCTGTAGGAATCAGCATGGGTTTCGAAAAAGACGGTCGTGTGAAACCCAGCTCGCGCTATTCGTCCACGAGACTCAGAGGGCCATAGACACGGGTTCCCAGGTAGATGCCGTGTTTCTTGACTTCCGCAAGGCGTTCGACACAGTTCCCCACAGTCGTTTAATGAACAAAGTAAGAGCATATGGACTATCAGACCAATTGTGTGATTGGATTGAAGAGTTCCTAGATAACAGAACGCAGCATGTCATTCTCACTGGAGAGAAGTCTTCCGAAGTAAGAGTGTTTTCAGGTGTGCCGCAGGGGAGTGTCGTAGGACCGTTGCTATTCACAATATACATAAATGACCTTGTGGATGACATCGGAAGTTCACTGAGGCTTTTTGCGGATGATGCTGTGGTATATCGAGAGGTTGAAACAATGGTAAGTTGTACTGAAATGCAGGAGGATCTGCAGCGAACTGACGCATGGCGCAGGGAATGGCAATTGAATCTCAATGTAGACAAGTGTAATGTGCTGCGAATACATGGAAAGAAAGATCCCTTATCATTTAGCTACAAAATATCAGGTCAGCAACTGGAAGCAGTTAATTTCATAAATTATCTGGGAGTACGCATTAGGAGTGATTTAAAATGGAATGATCATATAAAGTTGATCGTTGGTAAAGCAGATGCCAGACTGAGATTCATTGGAAGAATCCTAAGGAAATGCAATCCGAAAACAAAGGAAGCAGGTTACAGTACGCTTGTTCGCCCACTGCTTGAATACTGCTCAGCGGTGTGGGATCCATACCAGATAGGGTTGATAGAAGAGATAGAGAAGATCCAACGGAGAGCAGCGCGTTTCGTTACAGGATCATTTAGTAATCGCCAAAGCGTTACGGAGATTATAGATAAACTCCAGTGGAAGACTCTGCAGGAGAGACGCTCAGTAGCTCAGTACGGGCTTTTGTTGAAGTTTCGAGAAAATACCTTCACCGAAGAGTCAAGCAGTAAATTGCGTATATTGCTCCCTCCTACGTATGTCTCGCGAAGAGACGATGAGGATAAAATCAGAGAGATTAGAGCCCACACAGAAGCATACCGACAATCCTTCTTTCCACGAACAACCCGAGACTGGAATAGAAGGGAGAACCGATAGAGGTACTCAAGGTACCCTCCGCTACACACCGTCAGGTGGCTTGCGGAGTATGGATGTAGATGTAGATGTAGATGCAGACTATACTGTAAGTCACAAGAGATGCTCCCTGTGACCCTGAGTTGTTTAAAACATTGTTTCTTTTCTGCTGTAACACGCTCTGTACACTGCCATTCATTTTGTTTTTCTGCGATGACTTCAAGGTCTGTGTCAGTTGCTAAACTGACATTAACACTTTCTGACCCATTGCCGCTCGGAGAAAACTAGACGTCACATGGTGTAAATCATGTTGTGACCATAACACGCCACACACACTGAATGATTTTAAATAAAAGACGGTTACAATACAAGGAAACTGGAAGAGTTTGGCGGCATTGTGGAGAGTTTCCAAATCGCTGTCCAAAAGTGGTTGGCGACTTCTACAATTAAACTCATCTGTCACAGTGACGGAAAAGCTGATTGCTCCGCACTCCATTTCGACTGATTCCTCATATTGCAGTCATGTACGCAATCACTGTTTCGGTGCTATCCGTCCCCAAGAGGTGTTGTCCCTCAACCAAAGCTCTTTCTCCAACTGAAACAAGCGATGTCAGTCAATCATTATATGGTAACCAACAGCGTACCAGTGGACAGATGGTATGGAAAAGACACATCCGATGTACTGAAATAAGAAGCATTACATTTGACTGTGTGAACAATTTTACCAATTTTACAGTAATTTCAACATCGAAAAATGATGTGACAGCATTTTTCCCAATTACAGTATCATAGCTAAACTACCCCCCTCCCCCACTTCGCAAGTATCATTGCAAATGTGGATAGATGACTGTGCAGTACGTTGATCCATTGTTAATTCTCGAACACATCCATCATCAAAGTATATCAGACAGTGCTCTACATATTTCTAACACATCGAGCATAGTGCTTAATTTACGATCTATCTCTATGCTGACGGGAGTCACAGAGCATTCGTGCAGTCTTAGGGTAAAATTAGAGACTGAAAGGCCCCCCTCACACTCTCATTGACAAATCCGCCCTGCAGCACCATCACCGATTTAATCTGCAATCGACCAGAATTAGACCGCTACATCCTACGTCTCATGAATTAATGGAGCTTGCCGGGTCCTCGCCCATCCAAGTGCACAAGATTTCTCAAGATGCGGCCATGTCGAGGAGGTTAGCACTCCTTATCGATGTATAGTAAAAGATTTGAAAGTGTTGTGATATAATAGCAGACACTGAAGGAGGACAGGAAACGGGTGATTTTTATGCATGATGGGGCTTTAGACAGACGGAGTTCGAAGCATTTTTACATAAATCAACCAAGTTTTCAATTTTAAAGTATTATTCCAGAGTCTAGAATCAGTACCTGGGAGGTATTGGTAAGAGAGAACATAAGCACATGCACTCCTAAGGCTACGACATTCCACACTTAAAACAGGCTATATGTTGTATCACTTGCGTTTTCAAACTATCAGTCATATGGAATGCGGCGCTGTTAATATTCCAATGTAAGAAATATATTTCAAGTGCATGACATATATCCTTCTTCCCAGTTTCTCTACGATAAACTATGTTATCGATCCGTAAAACGAAAAAACTACTTCCTTAAAACATTGGCTCTGTGAGATACGAGCACAATATAGCTTTCCAGAGATGTATAGCGTCCACTGTTCACACCCGATCACGCTTCAGAAATTATTTTATGCTCAAATGGCTCAAATGGCTCTGAGCACTATGGGACTTAACATCTATGGTCATGAGTCCCCTAGAACTTAGAACTACTTAAACCTAACTAACCTAAGGACATCACACAACACCCAGCCATCACGAGGCAGAGAAAATCCCTGACCCCGCCGGGAATCGAACCCGGGAACCCGGGCTTATTTTATGCCTGCATCACCCCTATATAAAATTGTGGTTAGTAACGGGGAATACTTCTTACAAGGAAACAGATAAACGGATAGCAGCAACGTCCGACATGTGAAAATTACAAGTCATTCCGCCACTAACTCTGTAAACAGCACATCTGTCAATCAGATGTATACACAGGGGATTGCTATGTCTCACAAACACCTACTCCTAACTTATTTTGTAACTGAAGTATCGATTTTACAGTTAACATGCGACACATCTTATAAATCGTAGTTCGTTTAGAGGAATGTGTCACGTTTCGTCACACATGAGATGGAAATCCTCTGATGACCGACAGGTTTACCGTTAACGATCGCAAGCAGACAGTGCTTTAAATCACATACAGAACATGTGGCTGCATACGAGTCGAATGCAGGCTATGACAAGCGACTGATGCGTCCTGACAGAACAGTGGAAAAATTGAGCTACAGCAACTTCCCCTTCTCTGGAAGACATGATCAGTCTATCATTAAATCATTGCTCGTTACAGCTCCATCTCAATCGATCACCCCGTCCACCTTCTGTCATCCTTTAACGCAGATGCATGTAAGTTTAGAGGCAGATGGTTATCTGCCTTCCTGAAAAGCGTCAAATACAGTAGTCAACTCACGTGTATCACTGGTACCTCAATATAAATACAGTGTAATGCTGCCTCGATGGAAAAAAATTGACGGCTTCCCTGATTCCCTTCCCTTCCATGTTGAAGTTTCCTCGGATTCCTCTTGGTGCCGCATACTTATTCCCATGTACAAATTGCTCTGCACCGTCCAGAAGATACATAAGTACTTCCTCAATTTCCCCGCATTTCGTTGTATATTCGGTCAATTTATACCTATCCCCATACAATTTTTCGCAATTCTACCGATTTTTTTATGTCAGTACCATCAATGCGATCATGAGATAACCTCTAGTTCTGTGTTCTAGAATTGCTTGCAAATGTAGTACATCTGACAACACCTAGCCAAAATACACTGATCGGGAGATGTAGTATAGCTCTGTACTCATGTGTCCAGTCACCTCCACATTTGGAGAGCGTTTGTTCTGTTTTGTCAGGTGTCTCTTATGAAAGGGATGCTGCCGCCTCATGCTTGAGGAACCCAAACTTGCACCTGTGGGTCACATCGCAGGGGGGTGCCAGTGCATGCCGACTTCTGGGAGCATGTGTGGCCCCGTGGACAGGGGGCGCAGGCGGTGCCTGGGGTGTGCACGTTGTTTGCGTGTCTGTTGCATTATTTTGCAAGCACTCCTGTAGGCTATGCTATGCGTTATTTGGACAGTTTACGAGTTGATTTCGTGTCTGCACATCAGTGTACTGCATTATTTCGGATGAGTTTGCATGTCTGTGTGCTGTGTACTGAAATTGTTTCGGTAATTTAGGAGTTATTTGCGTGTCTGTAGAGCGTTATTTGGGAGTAGTTTACAGGTCTGTGGGCTGTGTGGCATGACCCCAAGCATGTAATGGCATGTGTTTTGTATCCGTTTGATAAATATGCTATCTCAGATCCATCACTAAATAAATTGTTCAAAAATATATAAAGTACACTCCTTCCTCTCTCCACCAGCCCAGCACAGGCTGAGTCATTTTCCACTCCAGACAGTCATCTTGGGTTATGTCATGGAACAGACAACAGTGCCCTCTGGTGGCAGTACTGTGTACTAGGTCCAGACTTCGTGGTGAACACACTGTTTCCCGCCAAAATCCGCCATCTTCGATAACGGTACTTGTGACATCAGCTGACGTCATGGCCGTCATCGTGGATTACGCCAAAGAACGGACGATAGCGCCCTCTGGTGTTGGTACTGTGTACTAGGTTAGTTGGACTCTGGACATCGTGGTGAGTACACTGGATACCAGTAGTGCCTCAAATGGTTTAAATAAAGATTGGTGCAGGATGTCAAGAGTTGACAATTAGCAAACATGTTTGAGGAGTCTTTTAGATGGATTATTATTTCGACAATTTACGAGTTGTTTGGCTCTCTGGTCATAAACGTATTTGATTATTTACGAGTGGTTCGCAAGTCTGTAGGCTGTGCAATGCATTATTTCGACAGTTTACAATTAGCAAGCGCATCTGCAGTGCATTATACATGAGTTATTTAGGAGTAGTTTGTAGGTCTGTAGGCTGTGTGGTGTGACCACAAGCATGTCAGAGTGTGTGTTTAGTATCATTGTAATAAATATACTATCTCTCAAAATTCGTCCCTACATTAATTGTTCCAAAATAAATAAAATACACTCCTTTCTCTCTCCAGCAGCCCAGTGCAGGCTGGATCCTTTTCTCACCAATCCCTAGGAAGAGGTGGTGGTCGGATGACTTAGGTAAGTGGAAGTAGCCCAATTGACCTATCTTTCCGCCAAAATCCGCCATATTGGATGTATAAATGTAGATAATGGATTCATTTTTGTAGTTCGTCTTCAGAATTTGCCATTAATACAATTTCGTCAGTACATAACGCTATGTTAATATGTACTTAATATTATTTTATCAGTATTAAACCGAGCTATTCCAAGTCTGCTGGTATGAACCAATCTCGATGCAATACCTTTCCAGAGCAATTTATTAAATGGAGAAATTCAGAAAACCCACAAATATCAAAATTGCCCTCTCTTTATCCAACTGAATTATCTGAATAAGTTTCTTGTTTTCCCAGTACCATAAACTGGCGAGTTATACATTTCAAATTTCCTGTGAGTGTATTACTCATTTACGATGCGAAGATACATTTTCCACACTACCATTTATTCAGTTAATAGTCATAAGAACATTCCTTTATCACATATTACTTCGCATTTATACCTTCATTCATACCAATGACTAAACATATTAAATTAGCTATAATTAATAAAAGACATAATACTCACAGAAGACAACATTTAGTTTTTGAAATACCTTAGTTTGACTGCTTTCCATTTCATAGTCTGTATGATAGTGACAACCTTCAGCCACAACCGTAACAACTAACTACTTTGAACTAGCTTAGAATAAGCTCTGTCGCGAGAATAGTGACTCATCGTCTGTACAAAGGTATCTGCGTTGATCAACTTCTACCGGCACACTGCAAGATGCCACACATCACACTCATTCCATAAGGTCTTGCATCTGTGCTGAGTGATGCCGTTGCACATAAAATCAGTGGCAGCTCGTGAGTATATATTCTGGGTGTTCACAAATTTTTCGATTCAGTAAACAACCAACTCCAAGTACAAAGTGCCGTGAAAATGATTAAACTCAAGTAGTAATGTCTACCTACATTGTCAGTGAGATCCATAACGCCCTAAAGCACACCACCGTCGATCCCACATAAGTGAATATCAGAGAAACTGTAAGTAGGCTGTTAAGGTTTTCTTATTGGTAACGCCACGTAGCGCTCTGTGTGAGAATCACTGGCTGTGCTGTGTGCAGTCTGTGGCTAGTTTGCATTGTTGTCTGCCACTGTAGTGTTGGGCAGCGGCGGCTGGATGTGAACAGCGCGTAGCGTTGCGCATTGGAGGTGAGCCGCCAGCAGTGGTGGATGTGTTTTAATAATGTTGAAAACTCATAATATACATATAAATTCATGACATCCAGAAAATTTCAAAATTCCGCCATCTCTCTCCCCACATCCACCACTGCTGGCGGCTCACCTCCAACCAGTGTTGCCAACTCTAAAAAACCCGAGTCGCTAGATTGAATATCAAAAGTCGCTAGAAAGTCGCTAAAACTGATTTTACTAGGGGTGCATTGAAAATTTCATGCTGTGAATAGTGCAATAAGCCAGTGGGGGGAGGGGGGGCGGTGTAATAAAATATTAATAAAAATTGTCTCATACGTAATTGCTATATTGTCTTAATTAAATGACGCATCGCTTGCAACAACATACATATAAAATACGCTAACGCTTAATTAAACATGTTATCATAATTGACGCAACACATAAATTGTTGTTTCAATCACAGTAGTCAAATATACTAGAAATATACAACTATATTTGTAACAAAAGAAATCAAGAACTCAAATTAGGTTGCAAAATATATACATACCGGTATGTGAGCTATCCATCGTCATCACTCAGAAGATAGAATAACTCTTCTGTTTCATGCTCTGACAGAACTGTAGTTGATGTAGAGGGCTGAACGTCGCCCAAAAGGCGATGTTGCAGTTCTACTGGTTTTGTTGCAAAAGAGTTACTTCCAATGATCAAATGAAGCAAAATCTTTATTTTGTTTCTTCAGCTGGTCTCTTAATATGATCAAAGCATTAATTGTCTTTAACGAAAAACTGTTACGTTGTTTAGTTTTTATAATGTTCATAGAACTGAAAATTCTTTCCACTTCTGCATTTGAATGCGGTAGGCATAGAACAGTCATTGCTAGCTGTGAAATCAAAGAAAAAGGATTCTCCCCTGCGGCATTTTTATACTGCAAAACCTCACTCCAAAATCCAACAGTGTTAGTAGTGTTATTCCACCTAATGAAGTTGATATTATGCCATTCTTGCAGCATAGCGTCTATGAAA
The DNA here is from genome assembly GCF_021461395.2 of Schistocerca americana. NCBI lineage: Eukaryota > Metazoa > Arthropoda > Insecta > Orthoptera > Acrididae > Schistocerca > Schistocerca americana. The sequence continues at coordinate 287,809,315 of NC_060120.1, read as the reverse complement.
TCGCCACTAAAACCCAAATATTTGGCTACATCCGTTACAGCATTATTTTTATTCACTTTTAGTGTTTCTTCAACATTCAGCATTGACTTTTTTTCAGGATCGTAACGTTACTTGGCAGTCTTTGTCGAATTTCTTTTATGAGTTTCAGACTAAACTGAATGCATCTCTTCTTCAAATAAACTTTATTTTCTTCAGACAAACTTGACTCAGACAATTTCTGTTCAAACATAAAGCCAAGGTTGGGATTTGCGTACATACATTCGCTTGGAACTGGTGTTGTCAACAAATCAACAGTTGGAAAAACTTTGTTTTGTCCGAGTGACTGCATGAGTAATACAAGTGTATCTAGTAATTTAGTGGGGTCATTGTCTTCTCCTTCAAAAGCTTTTATTGTTATTTGTACGTCTTTTAAAGCATGTTTAAGGTAAAACATGTAAAGATTATTTGAGTCGTCACAATACATCTTGTACAAAAGATCGGCAGCGTAACAGTTGTCTTGCACCATAGCAAGTGAAAAATGTAGCTTTAGTTCTTCCCACTGCTCCAGAATTCTTCGAATTGCTGGTTCAATTGAAAGCCAACGTGTTGCACAGACCTTCAAAGTTTTTAGTGGCTGTTTTCCACAATTTATTGTCTCATGAACCTTTTTATATTCCTCCTGTCTTTTGGGTGAAATGGAGAACCAATTGTAGGTTTCCCGTACAAGAAACTCTATGTTTCTAGGTATGGTATTCACTGAGGCGTGCGAAGCTGCAAGCTGAAGGGAGTAACAGATGCAGCGGATCAATACCAAATGCTTCAAACCGTATTCTCTCTTGAGTTGTTCGAAAAGCCCATTGTTTATTCGAACCATTGCAGAAGCATTATCTGTGCCAATTCCTACCATATTAGCGATTGGAAGTTTGAGATCTTTCAAAGAATTCACAAGAACAGCAGCCAGATTTCTTGCAGATTTCTACTACAGCGAGTTTGAGAAATGCTGATCTACTACAGCGAGTTTGAGAAATGCTGATCTAATGGTTTGGTTGCTTACATTATAGTACCGTATAACGATACCTAACATTTTAGATATTGATACATCTGTGGATTTATCTATTAGTACACTGTATTTTTGGTTACCTATATCTTCAACCAATGATTGTGTAAAATATTGAGCCAAACCTTCAGTTATAATGTTAGTGCACTTTTTACGATGTAATTGCATGTACACTCCTGGAAATGGAAAAAAGAACACATTGACACCGGTGTGTCAGACCCACCATACTTGCTCCGGACACTGCGAGAGGGCTGTACAAGCAATGATCACACGCACGGCACAGCGGACACACCAGGAACCGCGGTGTTGGCCGTCGAATGGCGCTAGCTGCGCAGCATTTGTGCACCGCCGCCGTCAGTGTCAGCCAGTTTGCCGTGGCATACGGAGCTCCATTGAAGTCTTTAACACTGGTAGCATGCCGCGACAGCGTGGACGTGAACCGTATGTGCAGTTGACGGACTTTGAGCGAGGGCGTATAGTGGGCATGCGGGAGGCCGGGTGGACGTACCGCCGAATTGCTCAACACGTGGGGCGTGAGGTCTCCACAGTACATCGATGTTTTCGCCAGTGGTCGGCGGAAGGTGCACGTGCCCGTCGACCTGGGACCGGACCGCAGCGACGCACGGATGCACGCCAAGACCGTAGGATCCTACGCAGTGCCGTAGGGGACCGCACCGCCACTTCCCAGCAAATTAGGGACACTGTTGCTCCTGGGGTATCGGCGAGGACCATTCGCAACCGTCTCCATGAAGCTGGGCTACGGTCCCGCACACCGTTAGGCCGTCTTCCGCTCACGCCCCAACATCGTGCAGCCCGCCTCCAGTGGTGTCGCGACAGGCTTGAATGGAGGGACGAATGGAGACGTGTCGTCTTCAGCGATGAGAGTCGCTTCTGCCTTGGTGCCAATGATGGTCGTATGCGTGTTTGCCGCCGTGCAGGTGAGCGCCACAATCAGGACTGCATACGACCGAGGCACACAGGGCCAACACCCGGCATCATGGTGTGTGGAGCGATCTCCTACACTGGCCGTACACCACTGGTGATCGTCGAGGGGACACTGAATAGTGCACGGTACATCCAAACCGTCATCGAACCTATCGTTCTACCATTCCTAGACCGGCAAGGGAACTTGCTGTTCCAACAGGACAATGCACGTCCGCATGTATCCCGTGCCACCCAACGTGCTCTAGAAGGTGTAAGTCAACTACCCTGGCCAGCAAGATCTCCGGATCTGTCCCCCATTGAGCAAGTTTGGGACTGGATGAAGCGTCGTCTCACGCGGTCTGCACGTCCAGCACGAACGCTGGTCCAACTGAGGCGCCAGGTGGAAATGGCATGGTAAGCCGTTCCACAGGACTACATCCAGCATCTCTACGATCGTCTCCATGGGAGAATAGCAGCCTGCATTGCTGCGAAAGGTGGATATACACTGTACTAGTGCCGACATTGTGCATGCTCTGTTGCCTGTGTCTATGTGCCTGTGGTTCTGTCAGTGTGATCATGTGATGTATCTGATCCCAGGAATGTGTCAATAAAGTTTCCCCTTCCTGGGACAATGAATTCACGGTGTTCTTATTTCAATTTCCAGGAGTGTATTTAGCGCCCTCATCACCGGAAAACACCTTCTTTCACAGTATTCCTAAATGATCTACAGCTAAAATAGAACAATGTTCAGCAATAAATAAAGAAAGGGTGCCTTCCGCTCTGCTTGCTACTCTAAATATAGTTTTCGGAACAATTTTCACAGATAAGGTGGTTTGTGTTTTTTTAATCAATTTTTGTTTATGCTTAATAGTTTTCGAATGCTTTCTAATATCACACAATTTAGCGTAAAACTCTCTTGCACATACTTGACATCTTGTCTTGGATAAGTCTCCAACGACTGGTTTCCGCCACCCATTGAATTCAGGTTCTGCTTCCCACCCATCCTGATATTATTGAGCGTGCTGCTTCTTCTTCTGCGGTAAATCCATTATGTAAGCCACCACAACGTAAGTTTCACCAATTTATAATCACTGAAAATACATTAAAACTCAGGTGAACCAGAGGTTATGAAACAATCTACTCACTCGGTCACTCGATATCAGTCCTGTTGTTCATTGTTCAAAACGTAATAATGTCTGAGATACCCCCACCGAATTGTTCTTGCTTTACCACTGTGCATGTGGTAATAATTTGACTGCGAGTTAACATTTCGAAAAATTAGAGGTTGCTAAACAGAAACGTATTTTATTATATTTAATATTACGTATGTTTTTTGTCAAATCGAAAAATAAAGGGAGTTCGAAAGTTGAAGAATTATAGATCGATACGCTATCGACGATAACAGACTAGTAGGTAATGAATAATGAATTGTTCTATTTTTTTTAAACATTTTTGGAATACAGCGATCAATAGATTATTATATTTTGACTAAAGTTCAGTCTTAATCACACCATTTATGTTTCAATGATATAGGTAACCGGTTTCGGAGCTCTCCTCAGCTGCTCCGCCTACCATCCTAAGGGAACCATGGGTCTGATGATGGTTATGTAAAAATAACCGAAACCGGTTGCCTATATCATTGAAACATAAATGATGTGATCAAGACTGAACTTTAGTCAAAATAGAATTGTTCTATAGTCAAGGTTTTCTTATTCTGTAGGCAATTCCCACATTCAGGTTTACTAAATGCTGAACAATGCTACATGATCTGCTAAGAACTTAATTTAACTTAATAAATCTAGAACAAAGTCAGTGTAGTACCCATTCTATAGTTAAAATCTTATTAGTTTTGTTAATAAAAATACTGGCCCAAAAATAATTTTGATTTGTACTTCAAAAGTCGTCAGTACTCCAAAAGTCGCCAGATAAGTCGCTAAATAATTTTTATCGCTAAAAAGTTTTTTTGGTCGCTAAGACGAAGGCAAAAGTCGTCATTTCTAGCGACAAAGTCGCTAAATTGGCAACACTGCCTCCAACTGCGCAACGCTATGCGCTGTTCACATCCAGCCGCCGCTGCCCAACACTACAATGGCAGACAACAATGCAAACTAGCCACAGACTGCACACAGCACAGCCAGTGATTCTCACACAGAGCGCTACGTGGCGTTACCAATAAGAAAACCTAAACAGCCTACTTACAAAACCAGTGATACAACTTTTCGTGAATTTTCATATATACCAATGTGGGCCTACAGCACACACAAGTCTGACCCACCACAAGATCAACAGATTTCACAAACATGAATAAACAGTCTCACAATCGACAGTGATGTGCTTTAGGCTGTTATGATTCTCAGCGCCTCAAATGGATTCCTGTGTGATAAAATTCATAACTTAATATACAATAACTCATTCACAAACCCACAAAGAGATTACTGTTGGTACAACTTTAACATATACTGGCGTTCAATCTAATTTTACTTCGGCATGTATCCGAGGAGTGTGCTATCATCTAGCAGGATTTATGCTAAGCGAATGGGGATAAAAGTCTGCCGCAGTGTACTACCATCTGGTGGCACTGACGTAAACATCTAGTTGAGTGGCAAGGGCTAGCTGTGCACATCACGAACCGTGCACGTTTTTGATGAAATCGGTATGCATTTGGCTCATGAGGCAATAATGTCACGCAAGTTGCGCGTGCGTGGAAGCTCCTTAAAACGTGCACAACTTATGCTAAGCTTCACGTACTCTAAACGAGCAACAGCGCGCTAGATTTCAGTGCCATGTCTTTCAGGCTGCAGCATCTGTGTTAAGTTTAACAGTATCCAAAGAAAAATAACCAATAAATCCACAAGGTGTCGAAAGTTAGGGTGTTCATGAGCTCTCAGCCCTACACAGCAGCCGCCATAGCATAAAAGTGAAGTAGGGCCACATGTACTCCTGAAGTACGCACGTGGGGACGGCGTACAGTGTCTAAATATCGTTGACTGCTGCATGTAGCGCATTCAAAACTTTGGATGGCAATAAGTCCATGCAAAATTATGCCTCCCCACACAGTTAACACATTGAAACACCCCCGATTAAATTTGCTATTGTTGGCGGTCGAGCAACGTAGCAGCCTAACCTTTATTTTAATGACTGTGTCCAAACGGAGAAGTGCTAATCGCTTTCAACCGCTATGGGAGTTGCTGCAATCGGATTCTGGTTGCTCAGTAGTGGAGCCAGTGGCGGATTTAAAAATTTTGCGCCCATAGGCACACTATATTATATGCATCCTCCCCCATAGAAAACATGTTTTAAATAATATCTATTACCCGATCACTTCACAATTGCCGTTTTGGGTGGGAGCGCTGTGAGCTGTCTCCGTACTCTTCTAATCGTTGTTCTAACGGACGCGTCAGCGGTCTAGTCGCTCTCAATCGAAATGTAATATGGTTCGTGAACAGTACTTGGTGTACGGGAGCGAATAAAACAAAATTAAAACTGCATTGTGTTAACATACTATTCTGTCGAAAGACAGCAGAAACGAACATAAGGAAAATAACTTAAGCTTTTATGGCTTAAAAATTCAGCAGAGCGTATAGGAGACAATGAATTTTTGTTATAGAATCACTTTTAATATGTTCTTTTACACGAAACCGTTGAAAATGAAAACAAAAAAGTTGTGTTACGATCTAAAAATTGAAGCGAACGTGTCATACACTAGGAATTAATTCATACTTTTACAGAGATTCGTTCAAAATTAAAATTAAACTGTCGTTTTACGATGTATTAACTTGAATGTGTAGCAGACAAAAAAAACACGTTCGGTATTAATATGTGAATCTATAGGAAAGCGTAAGAAATGAAAATGAAATAGAGATTTCGGTGCACGAACTAATAACTGAATACAGACGAACAAACACAGAACTGGATTTGCTGTTATCTAATTTTACAGACTAGTGTGGAAAAATCAAATTTGTTTTATAATCTAATAATTAACGTGTAAAGCATTAGGGTCTGTGTAGTCAGATGCTGCATAATAAGTGTACACAATACCTTTAATCCATGTAAGGGCTGAACAGTTTTGTGCTGCAGCTACTGCTCTCACCATAGATCTTTCAAACGGTATTAGAAAAGCTTTTACTTATTTATCGACAGAACTGAAAAAATAAACAGGTAAAACGTAACAGCACTTGCCCGCGAAAAACCAAGGTCCCGACTTCGAGTCTCGGTCCGGCAAACAGGTTTTTATCTGCGAGGAAGTTTCACATCAGCGCACACTCCGCTGCAGAGTGAAAAATCTCATCCTGGAGACATTCCCCAGGCTGTGGCTAAGCCATGTCTCCGCATTTCCTTTCTTCCAGGAGCGCTAGTTCTGCAAGGTTCGCAGAAGAGCTTCTGTGAAGTTTGGAAGGTAGGAGACGAGGTACTGGCAGAATTAAAGCTGTGAGGACGGGTTGTGTGTCGTGCATGGGTAGCTCAGATGTAGAGCACTTGCCCACGAAAGGCAAAGGTTCCGAGTTCGCTTCTCGGTCCGGCACACAGTTTTAATCTGCCAGGAAGTTTCACATCAGCGTACACTCCGCTGCAGAATGAAAATCTCATTCTGGAGGTAATACGCAGTTTGTAAATCCAATGAATGTGCTCTAAGTTATAATAAAAATCACATTATAATCTTAATTTTTGAAAACTAATATGAGTAAATAAACAAATTCATCAGTCAGCAAAGTTTACGTCTGGCTTTGACGGCAGAAAACTCATTATCGTGTCTTCATACTTCAGACGGTTATCAGTTAGGAGGTCGGCTTCGATGTGAAGAATGGACAAGGCGTTCAATCTCTCCTCAGACAACGTAGAACGATTTCAGTCTTTTAAGAGCCGAAAACGAGCGTTCTGCTGAACAGTTTGTAAGTGCCATACATTGAAATATTCTAAGAGCAATGTCAACATTCGGAAACACGGACTGTAACATCTCTTTTCGTAAAAACTTACTCATTTCGACTGGTATATCACTAATCTCAGAAGATTTCAAAAGTTCTGCGAAATGTACATATTGACTAGGGAAGGAAGGTTCTAAATCTGTGTCATATGATGCTTGGAGTTTTGTTGCACGTTCAGCAATATCGTCAGGTGAACTGTTCTTAAGGTTACTGAAAACTGTGAAGGAGTCCAACAGTGTTCTGTAGCTTTCCTTTCTCCCCACTAATTCAACGTACAAGTTGTCGAGTACTGGGAGAAAGATTTCGACCCTAAATTTTTCCCTTCAAGTCAGAAAAATTTCTTCAGAGTCCGGTTCTTCGTCATCATGAAGTTTGCGTTTTCGTGATCTTTCATAGGTGCATTCATAGTCTATATTAGTCACAGTCTCCATGGATTTATTTTCATAATAGTCGAACATACCACGAATAGATGCAATAAGTCGTACAAGTGATTCATATAATTCATTCACTATTTTAGTATCAATAGTTACACTTTGCTATTTCAGATTTACACTATTAAATCCCTGTAGTATGTCCTTCCAAACTGTCGTCACCAAAACTGTTTCTAGTCTGCTGAGTTGATTCAATAAAGCTGAAGCCTCATATTCGCGCAAGTGGTTGTTCAAATGTACTGTTGGCAATATGCGTGGGGGCACTGATAACGCCCTCCCACTTTTCATACAGACTTACAGACGCTTCCTCTCTTGCTGACCAACGTGTTCTTCATAAACTTTTTACTAACTTACTTCCTGGTTTCATGAAAGAAACAAGTTTATCCCAGCGCTGTGTAGTAGCAGAGAAAAAATTATAAAGGTTTTGCACTATATTGAAAAATGAACATGCTTCCCAACAGCTTGCAGCACTACTGCCGACTAAATTCAAAGAATGTGCTACACAAGGCACATAACGCGCTTTCGGATTTCGTTCTGTAATGCATGCTGCAAACCATTGTAGGTTCCCGGCATTGCTCGCATTGTCATATGACTGGCCTCTACAGTCAGTAATATCAGTGGAATTTGTAGACAGGAATTTTAGTGCGGCCTCATCTAAGTTTTCAGACTTGTGTCCTGGGTTTGGTAAAAACAGAAGGAAACGTTCAACAGATACTCCATTCTCGTTCACATATCTTAATATGAAAGATAATTGATCAATATGTGAAATATCTGCAGTAGAATCTACTATTATTGAGAAATATTTGGCCCGTTTTATTTCACTTATAATAATTCTCTTTATTCGTTCAGAAAAAAGCTCTATTATTCCATCACAGATTGTTGAAGAAAGATAACTCGTATGTCCCTGCCCTGGATTTCCCTATCGTTCAATGTGCTCTGCGAGAAAAAAGATCAAACTCGGCTATAAGTTCAAGAGACATCATAAACTGACCATTATGTAATGAATGGAATCTAACAACATGTCCACACAGGGGAAGTCCACGACTTGTTAGCTTCTTCACTACTGCAAACACTCTTTTCACCACACTGCGCCAGTACATTTTTTCTGTTCAACATGTGACTCGAAATGGTTATCTATTGTTCCAAGTGACTTTTTTCTTGATAATAGTGATAACTCAGAATCTCTGTGTTCAAGTGAATTCTCATGATGAGATAAAATATTGCCGGCCGGTGAGGCCGAGCGGTTCTAGGCGCTTCAGTCTGGAACTGCGTGACCGCTACGGTCGCAGGTTCGAATCCTGCCTCGGGCATGGATGTGTGTGATGTCCTTAGGTTAGTTAGATTTAAGCAGTTCTAAGTTCTAGGGGACTGATGATCTCAGATGTTAAGTCCCATAGTGCTCAGGGCCATTTGAAACATTTTTGATAAAATAGAAATATTTATCCAATTTGCAGTCGCGCCCTTACCTTTGAACAAATTACATGGTGCACAAAAACAACACGGTGCTACAAGGGTGTACTAGAAAATTATGCAAAGTTGAGTCACCATTTAAAGGTTTACGGTAAAATAAATTTTTGTTCAAAAATCTGGTTTTATCGCCTATTGATCTTGAATTAGAAAAATCACCGTTACAATTTTGATTGATGCCACGTTGTAAGAGAATCGCGATTGCTGATTCATTGACACGCCATTCTGCAGGATCATCACTTTCGAGGTTATTTCTTTTTGTAATGTCTGACTCGACACTTAGTTTTTCGTGAAACTCGAAATCAGGAAGAATTTGCTGTTCTCCATTTTTAACTTTTGTTTCGTTTGTATTTATTTCTTTTACAACAGCTGCCGCGCCAGAAATATCATCTACACTACTGGAACACGAAGTCGAACCAGCAATTTTTTTGCGAAACATTTATCTACTCTGGCAAGCGTTTTTAGAACATTGGCTTCTCGTTGTCGCCTTTCCTTCGATAATTTCCGAAATGCCCCCCCCCCCCCCACTCAATTTTGCACATTTGTTTTTTTCACTGTTGTTCTTGTTAAGTCACTTACAAAAATGTCAACCAACAGTCAAAACAAAAGAAAAAAAATTGTAAAAGGAAAGAAAGACTGTATCCAGTTCCAATCGTACTACACTGCACATCAGCACAAAGCTTTTTACTTTAAATATGGCACATGAGCACAAAGATATTTCCTTTAAACACGGAGCGATGAACTGACCAACTTGAGACGTGACTGTGCTATGAAAGAACGACAATGCAGAATAATTTGATTTCATTGTCGGCAGTTTCTCTGTTGTCAGTGAATAGTAGAAGCACACCTGCCAGCTGGAATTCGTCTCGTAAAGAAAACGTAACAGTCCCCTTTTGGCTTGTGTTTCCCACGTCGCCGGAATTTTAGCTGGGACGAAAATATGTTCTGAATGTTCTTGACACTGTCTTTCTAATTTAAAACGCAAATAATTTTTGCAGTTTCTTGCAGTGAGGTGTGCTGGATCGACTCTTACCCCACTTACTCTTATAACATTTCAGGGTTTTCTGTGGGCAGAGAAGCTAGACTGCAAAGTTTAAGTAGTCTTGTTGGCAGTTGATGTGGTGTGTTGTCATTTGTGTGAACACTGCTGTTACGTTTACACGCAAATGCACCTTTTGTTCCAACATAAAATAAAAATAACTTTTCCTCGAAGAAAATAAGCTTAGTTAACCCTTCTAATACCGAGTATTTTTTGTTACACTGAGTACCATTGGGGTCTTTAGTGACCCCAACGGAATTTATTTTTTATTAAGGATAGTTTTAATAATGGTAGAATAAAATCACATTCCTTATTTTTCCACAATCTAAAACATGATGTCAGTGACATTACATTAAATTAAAATGCTTATTTTTTAAAATTATTTACTTCAATACAATTTACAAACGATTCTCATGAAACTAAAAATATTTTTGATTAAATCCCGAATTGACATTTATGACGCATTACACGTACAGCAATAAATTGAAGAGTGGTTTTTACACACAGAACATCCACATTTTGAACATTTATTGGTGAATTTTCTATCTTCAGGCCTTTTACAAAACGGACGCTTTCCTCTTTTTTTGTCTGTACTGTTGATGGAAGCACTGGGGAAATAATCTTGTCTGGCTTTCTTCCGACGAGCTGCTTTCCTAATTCTATGAGAAATGCCTGTCTCTTTTAGTTCGTCCTTTCTGCCCAGTCTGGTGTAAGATGTAGCCATATTATAAATGCATTCAGTGCACTGATATCAATCATGTAAAATAATACCATTGGCCACCTTCTGCTCATCCTCTTTGTAGTGTATGTTCTAACCAGCTTGTCCATGATATCTACTCCTGATTTTGTTTTATTATAATCCAGAATCATTACAAGGCTTGCATTCTTCACAATCTTACACTTCCTTCCTTGAATGCATTGTACTGAGCAAAGTTACAACTTTTCCCTTTTTCAGACAATATGAAACAATTGAAGCATGCTCTTGGAATCCAAAAATAGATGAATATTTGAGTCGACCTTTGGTCTGAGTGAAAGCTTTTGGTAGTTCTCCTTTATTTTTTCTAATTGTTCCTAAGAGTGTCAGATTGATTTTCAAGAGTTCTCTCGCCAAACTATGGCTAGTGAAAAAATTGTCAGTTGTTACATTTCTGCCACTGTTTTCTAAGCCTTTCACCATATCTAAAGCATCTCTCTGGCCTTGACCAACTTCATGAGATTCATTTTCTCGTCGACCAGTGTAAGCTTGAAGATTGAGAATGTAAAACGTTGCACTATCACATACAGCCCATAATTTCAACCCATATTTTCCTGGTTTTGAAGGAATATGTTGTCGAAATGGACATCTACCACGAAATGCCACAAGTCGTTCATCAATTGTTACGTTGTTGTGAGGAACATATGCTTCTTGAAATGTGTGTACCCACATCTCAAATATTTCTCCAATGGGAGCCAGCTTGTCAGGCACACGGTTGTGACGTCTCACATCTGCGTCATCAAATCGGATGCACCTTGAAATTTGCGTAAAGTGATTTCTAGCCACTGCTTCACTAAAAATGGGTCTACCATCCTCTTGGTTCCACAGATGTGTAACTGCTACATTATGGGCCTTGTAAGCACCTGCTAGGATCAAGACAACAATAAAGCACTTCAGTCCAATGGTATCTGTTGGTTTCCATTTACTACTGTAAACAAGACTACCCTTTTGTTAGTCCACTTTAGAATTAAATCAACAATTTTTCTCCTAAGAAACAACTGAAAAGCTGATTCTATGGAGTCTACATTTTTCACTGCGAATTTTGTTGGACCTGGCTTTACTCGCATTATGTTCCATTTCTCTTCTGATCCACAAGCTCTTCTCAACTCGTGTTTGTGCCACAATTCTTCTTTGCTTTTAGACCCGAACAAAATTTAAAAAAAATAAAAAATACAAAGGGTATATCTTGGCGCTAAACCCTAACGCACATTTACAAAAATACGATGTGTACTTACATATAACAGCCAGAAATATGTGTTACTTCCGGTTCAGGCTGGACATCTGCGCTGTCCAAATCTTCTTCTGGACTTCCGTCTGATTGAGGAATATTCTCTTCTGAGACGTCAATTTCTCCATCGCTGCTTGAGACATCAGAAACTATATCGCTGATATCACTATTTGATTCTCCAGATAGAGGATTGTCATGCAGTAATATTTCAAGCACTTCGTCTTCGGAAAGGTGACGGGACATTTTCCACTAAGTGCAACACACACAATAGTAGTATAAACTCGTATGGAACAAATAACTGTCGGCTTATAAGGTATTGGCAACAATTACACCTCACAACAATATTTACAAGAATAAAACAAAGTACAGCAACAGTTAAGGATTCAATGCAGCATTATTGGGTAACAATTAGAGATGGGTCGAACTCGTTCATTCCCGTGAACTACTTCATTCATTTCACTCTTTGCCGTGAAGCGTTCAAATGAAGTAGTTCATTCACGAAGTACGTAAGCCTGGCGAAGTTGCCCAGTTCGCCGCTCAACCGCGGCTACGCTCGCTTCGCCTCGCTCGTACAATAAAGCTTCGGAATACTTCATAATTTTACCAACAGATGACCGCACTATGCTGTAACGTGCACGCAACGTTTTACGCTCTTACAGCGTCTGAGCTAACTTAAATAGAGCATGGTCGAAGGGGACAAAGGAAAGATAAACAGAGAAGCCTGTCACATATAAAGAAGGTATTACATTTAATCTTGCTCGACATTTCCTCATGAAGCGCCCAAAAAAGTCTTTATCTGCCAAGTGAAACATTATTTGTTGTATTCATGGACTGAAAACTAGGGCTACCAACGAAATGCAGTCCAATTTTATTTTCCTTTTAAAATTTAATCCAAAATAGAATGTGTATGTTTACCACTGTCACAAAGTCTATATATCTACGTTAAGTAATTGTTCAGAAGTTTTCCTGTAGAATTTATTTTTGTTGAGAATAATACCCCTCCAGATTCAAAACAGTTTAAACTGTCACCTGTAGTCATTGGTACGATTTCAGGTAAAATCTCTCTTTCAGTGTTATTAACAAACCTTTTATTTTCATGTTGGCTGTGCGTGCTCGCACAGCCAGCCTCTTCGTTTGTATCTGTAATATTCATTGGTCCGCAAGCGCTGCCAACGGTAGGCTACCGGTAGACGCCAAGTGTAACTGAACTCCACAAATAGTCACGGGTAATGACGTCAGCACTGCAGGAAGCAGCTGACGCTACCTTCCCCTCGCCCCTCAACGCAACAACCAGCAACAAACCGACCGTTTCCCACAAACGCCGCGCGATTCGTCGACAGGCAGTAGAGGGGGAACTGAAGTGAAGGGAGAACGAGTGACGTAGCGCCGATGTAATGGGATGAGGGAGAGGGGAAGAGAGTGAGTGAACTAGAAAAAAGCGTGTTATCTGTGAAGAGTTTGAAGTACCAGTTCATTGAAATTGAGTGGTTAGTTCACACTTCACTGGAGTGAAGCGTTCCTGAACGACTCATTCACGAGCTCCCCATCACTAGTAACAATACCACAAGAGAGAAATGGGGTCGCATTTAACCCCAATGGTATTCAGTGGTTCTCTTTTGATTTTCGGCAAAAAGAAATATTTTTCAAAAAATTACATAAATATATTTCGAACCCATTACTTAATTCAGGAAAAGTCCGAATTTTTCATAATTTTTAGGAATAGGAAATAGGGAATATTTTACAGAAAATTACGGCCTGGGGTCATTATAGACCCCACGGTATTAGGAGGGTTAAGGAGTTTAATATAAAATTTGCAATTCCACGTACTATTCGACTGCACAGAGTGGGAACTTTGATATCGTGCAGGCTGCAGCACAATAAATGAGAGAAACGAAAGTTGGTTTCTTCTTTTTTCGTCAAAATTTTTAAATTGTTGTCAAGTGTATTTCACACATTATTAGATATTCTGCTTATATTCTTTTCGTATAAACATGTGTTTAAAAAAGTAAAACATTCCCAGTATCAATATGTTTTGTTAAACGGATGTCATTAAATCAAAGCTCAGATACTGAAGGCCACACAGCTTTCACATTAATTACAGTAATGGCGTGCTGATTTGATACTTCCCCGTAATTTCTATAAGAAATTTAAGTAGAGTCGGGTTATACATATTGAGACTCACACATGTTACAGTATTTAAGAAACTGCTGATTATAGGAGTCCCGGTATTTTCTCGGGGAAAATATGGTAGGTTTAAGTAGAAGCCAACAACATTCTCGGAATGCTGATAGCTTACTTCAAAATATTTTGAACAGTCATGAAGATGATACCAGACAGAAACCCAACGTTAAATTTCCATTCAGTCACCAAGTAAACTGTGTATATTTCCAAGCTTGTATCGTCGAATTTCGTTCTTAAGTCTTATTTAAACTAGCAAGTTGTTTAACTATATTAAAAAATTTTGTCGATTGTAAGCGCAGTTATTTTAAAACGTGAAAGGTTAAAATGAGTACAGCAAAAAATGCCTCCCTCCTTAAGGTGCCGCCCCTAGGCCTGTGCCTAGTGGGCCTATATGTAAATCCGCCACTGAGTGGTGCATTCAGAGCACAGAGGTTTTGCAGAAATTAAGGGCCCAAAAATTTGCACTATGTGTCACTACCACTGTCATGAACATCTCTTGACGTTTAATCCCAGCACAGGTCAAATAAACTTCAATATCGTCACATGCTGTTATAATAATCTGCAGTTCACTGGCCGGCGCCATAGACGCGAACAGGTAATATTGGCATAATGTATTTATAATCATGTTCCATAAAAAACAGTTTTTCACAATCCAGTATACTTCTTACCCTCTGCGTTGGTGACACTCATCTGGTGTGATATGTCTCCTCCCGCTATGTCATTACAATATCGCATCTTACTGACTCATCATTGCCAAAACATGATCATGATGTTGGTCCAGGTACTACGGCGTTGCATGAGCGTACTGACCTTCAAATCACATCTCAAACGCTCAGTTCTCTTCTGTCCCGGTTTCCTGACAGTCCGTGATTCACTATCATTCAATACTGTGCTCCAAACGTACATTCTCAGAAATTTCTTCCTCAAATTAAGGCCTGTATCTGATACTAGCAGAAGTGCATGGACTGGAATGTATCTCTGCCTGTGGTAATTCATTTTTTATGTGCTCCTTGGTTCGTCATTCTTCTATTCTTTAATTTCATCTACTTTGAGATCATCAATTTTGACATTAACTTTATCGCAGTTTTCATTTCTGCTGCTTCTCTTACTTCCATAAGTAGGTTTACTGCTAAGCCACATTTTATTCAACAGGTTCTGTAATTCTTCTTCACTTTCCTTGAGGATAACAATGTCATCAGCGAATGTTTGCACTGATATCATTTCACCTTTTTTAAATTTTCATCATTGTTTCTTCAGTGTATACAGTTGCTGAGAGGGAGCGAAAGACTGCATCCCTGCCATATTCCCTTTTTTAATCCGAGAACTTCTTTTTTTTTTCTTCCAGTTTCATTGTTCACAATCATACTGCGTAGTGAGCTACAGGTATAGTGAGTACGCACTTCGATTTTATATTGTGTAAATTATGATGTCAAAGATGTGAGACTTTGTTGCTGTAATAGTTTTAAAATTAATTTTATGACAGCTATGCTACTCAGATTTTTGGATGAATGATTTTCAAATGAGTTATATTTCTAAACCGCATTTCTTAGACATTATGTTAAAGCAATGTACTGAACACTAATTCAAGAAATTATTTTTATTATATTAAAACATTTTTTGTTAAGAAGCAATGTTATTATTACATTAAAACATTTTTATTGCTATTATTAATAAAATCATAGCATGCTTAAAGTAACACCATGCTATACTGGGTTTGGAGAGAGACATTAACAAAGTTTCATCCGCTTCCAGAATCGAACGCTTGATCTGTGCCTGCAGTCTCTCTCTCACACACACACACACACACACACACACACACACACATACACTCCTGGAAATGGAAAAAAGAACACATTGACATCGGTGTGTCAGACCCACCATACTTGCTCCGGACACTGCGAGAGGGCTGTACAAGCAATGATCACACGCACGGCACAGCGGACACACCAGGAACCGCGGTGTTGGCCGTCGAATGGCGCTAGCTGCGCAGCATTTGTGCACCGCCGCCGTCAGTGTCAGCCAGTTTGCCGTGGCATACGGAGCTCCATCGCAGTCTTTAACACTGGTAGCATGCCGCGACAGCGTGGACGTGAACCGTATGTGCAGTTGACGGACTTTGAGCGAGGGCGTATAGTGGGCATGCGGGAGGCCGGGTGGACGTACCGCCGAATTGCTCAACACGTGGGGCGTGAGGTCTCCACAGTACATCGATGTTGTCGCCAGTGGTCGGCGGAAGGTGCACGTGCCCGTCGACCTGGGACCGGACCGCAGCGACGCACGGATGCACGCCAAGACCGTAGGATCCTACGCAGTGCCGTAGGGGACCGCACCGCCACTTCCCAGCAAATTAGGGACACTGTTGCTCCTGGGGTATCGGCGAGGACCATTCGCAACCGTCTCCATGAAGCTGGGCTACGGTCCCCCACACCGTTAGGCCGTCTTCCGCTCACGCCCCAACATCGTGCAGCCCGCCTCCAGTGGTGTCGCGACAGGCGTGAATGGAGGGGCGAATGGAGACGTGTCGTCTTCAGCGATGAGAGTCGCTTCTGCCTTGGTGCCAATGATGGTCGTATGCGTGTTTGGCGCCGTGCAGGTGAGCGCCACAATCAGGACTGCATACGACCGAGGCACACAGGGCCAACACCCGGCATCATGGTGTGGGGAGCGATCTCCTACACTGGCCGTACACCACTGGTGATCGTCGAGGGGACACTGAATAGTGCACGGTACATCCAAACCGTCATCGAACCCATCGTTCTACCATTCCTAGACCGGCAAGGGAACTTGCTGTTCCAACAGGACAATGCACGTCCGCATGTATCCCGTGCCACCCAACGTGCTCTAGAAGGTGTAAGTCAACTACCCTGGCCAGCAAGACCTCCGGATCTGTCCCCCATTGAGCATGTTTGGGACTGGATGAAGCGTCGTCTCACGTGGTCTGCACGTCCAGCACGAACGCTGGTCCAACTGAGGCGCCAGGTGGAAATGGCATGGCAAGCCGTTCCACAGGACTACATCCAGCATCTCTACGATCGTCTCCATGGGAGAATAGCAGCCTGCATTCCTGCGAAAGGTGGGTATACACTGTACTAGTGCCGACATTGTGCATGCTCTGTTGCCTGTGTCTATGTGCCTGTGGTTCTGTCAGTGTGATCATGTGATGTATCTGACCCCAGGAATGTGTCAATAAAGTTTCCCCTTCCTGGGACAATGAATTCACGGTGTTCTTATTTCAATTTCCAGGAGTGTACATTTATTTCCACAGAAAATCTAACAGTGTATGTTACTTATAACATGAAATAACGAGAGTATTAGTACAGTCTGACTTCTGTACAAATTCAGTGCAGTCATACAATTATTGTAAACAAGTGTCATAAAATGATTTTTCTATTTGATGATGCATGGATACGGCTACATCAGCCTAAGAATTATCGTACGCACCTCAGTGTATTGAATATTTATATGTTTCATGATAAGTTTGTTACTACTGTAGCGGCACCACAGTTTAGGATAGGGAAGTTAGTTTTGTGCAATATTCTGAGCACAAGTTACAGCCAGGTGTGGGCCAGATTGCAGTGAGTTATGCATACCAACAGTTGCGAAGTAGAATGGAGGCCATAAGGCCGTCAAATTGCTGAAAGAGTATACGTAGCAGTTTTGCATGTCACAAATCACAGGCAGAAGGGGCCCACTGGCCAACCTAGCGCATTATGAGTACGTGACGCCAAGTGGCGTGTATGGATGAACAGAGGCACACAGCTGCATATAAATAGGTGCGGTTTTCTAACGAGATTCATTCAAGTGTGGCAGCTCTCCTGGACCGCAGGGCATGTCACACCACCAGCTACATGCAACAGCAGATGGGGCACTAGCATTCCAGTCCAAGGTGGCTCACTGGTTCGACCCTCCGAAGGCAACACAGGGTCCGTAGCCAGCTAGTGGCAGGCAACTCCACAGCTCGCTACTACAGACAGGCGCCCTGACTTCCAACACATGCGGGAAGCATCCTGAGGCTACAGCCGCAGATTTGGATGATGGATCGCGGGCTCTTCTTGTCGCCGCGATCTCAACCACGCCGGCAAGAAGCATGCAGTTGGCTGCCTGTGTCTCACACTGAGTAGTGCTGAGTCGGCTGGGACACAGACCGCTGAGTCGACTGCTGGCATCCTGACGTCACCGCAACTTCGCTGGCGTGCAAGGCCGACACACAGTGCGAGCACGGGTTGCTGAGGCAGCCATTCCACGCCAAGCCATTTGCAGACAGCAAAGTGGTGTCCTCAGCATTGCGGGACCCACTGATGCAGATCGAGAAGAATGGGGGCACTGTAGTTGGAAACAATAAATCACTTGGAAAGCTCGGACGAGTCTTAATACGGTGCCTTCTACCTCTTCCTGCTACATTTGGTCGTCCTGATACATTCAGTGATAGAAGTTGCCACTACATTTGGTGTCAGAATAGCGGACATTGTCTCTCCAGCACGACATTTGAGCCCACCAGCCGCATTACATTCACAAGACATGGTGAGTTTTGACCAGTTTTCTTTTGAGTATTGGACGTTTTCTTGCCTTTGTGTATTTTTGAGTATGGGTCATAGCAGGCCATTTTAGATGTTTTACATAGGCATATTACAGGGTGATTCAAAAATAATACCACAACTTTAAAAATGTGTATTTAATGAAAGAAACATAATATAACCTTCTGTTATACATCATTACAAAGAGTATTTAAAAAGGTTTTTTTCACTCAAAAACAAGTTCAGAGATGTTCAATATGGCCCCCTCCAGACACACGAGCAATATCAACCTGATACTCCAACTCGTTCCACACTCTCTGTAGCATATCAGGCGTGACATTTTGGATAGCTGCTGTTATTTCTCGTTTCAAATCATCAATGGTGGCTGGGAGAGGTGGCCGAAACACCATATCCTTAACATACCCCCATAAGAAAAAATCGCAGGGGGTAAGATCAGGGCTTCTTGGAGGCCAGTGATGAAGTGCTCTGTCATGGGCTGCCTGGCGGCCGATCCATCGCCTCGGGTAGTTGACGTTCAGGTAGTTACGGACAGATAAGTGCCAATGTGGTGGCGCTCCATCCTGCTGAAATATGAATTGTTGTGCTTCTTGTTCGAGCTGAGGGAACAGCCAATTCTCTAACATCTCCAGATACTGTAGTCCAGTTACAGTAGCACCTTCGAAGAAAAAGGGACCAAAAACTTTATTGGCCGAAATGGCGAACAAATGTACAACTAAATGAAACTTTATAGCTCCCTTAATTCGCCGACAGATAGCGCTTAGCTCTGCCTTTTGTCGTTGCAGAGTTTTAAATTCCTAAAGTTGTGGTGTTCTTTTTGAATCACCCTGTATTATTATTTTGTCAGAATAAGAGTTAGTGTATTTGGGGTAGTGAGATTTATTTCTTTTTATTTCGTGGCATTTAATTACTTTTGTATTGTCTTGAGTATGATGTCACTGATTGTAATAATACTGAGGTGTAGGGAGTCGGGTTATTCTTGTACTTAAATGTTTTGTTTCGTGTCTAACTGGGAACGAAAGCAACACAGTAGCAGAGCCAGGGACGCGAGGTGTGTCGGAACCAGAAGCGGTACGGATTTTGTTGGAAAATGTAGCACAAGTGACAGCAGACAATATGCAGTTGAGAAATGAATTAACATCTAGAGGTGAATGGGAAACTGCACCTGACCAGTCATTGCAGCCTAGGGTGCAGGATCCAGCTGCCTCAAGTTAGATTATTCAGTTTTCTGGCAAGGCATCTGAGGATGTGCGTTCGTTTGTGGAGGTCTTGTAGACTTCAGCGGTGATGAATGGTTGGTCTGGTGAGCAGTTGTTACATATAGCCAAGATTAGATTAACGGGTGAAGTGAAGACATATTGAAAGTGTTCTGAGGCCTTAAGGAAGGCAGGACAGTTTAAGCAGTTGAAGGAAGGGCTTTTACAAAGGTACCAAAAACAAAATAGCACTCAGTACTTTAGAGAGAGGTTAAGAACAATGACAAAGAGACAGGGGGAGACAATGGAGAAATTTGCGGACAGGATAAGGGAAATTAATGAGTATACTTACGAGTTGGGTCAGAGTGATGAAGCGAATAGTGTTCTGTTGCAGGAGGCCGAGCAAAGGGCACTTGATGTATTTTTGAGAGGGTTACCAGAGCATATGTCACGGAAAGTGTGTGAAGGGGCTCCTAAAGATTTGTATTCGGCCATACATCTGACAATTAAATGTGAGGAAATAGACATGGCGAGAGGCAAACAGTGTTTACAGCGGGTGTAAAATGTTTTAAGTGTGGTTGTATGGGACAAGTGCAGAGGCAATGTACCCAGTCACCGAGGAATAAATGAAGGGGTGGAAATCGACAGCAGGGAGGATGGAGAAGTGGAGACAGGAGAGGTGGACAAGCGTTAATTGGCAGAGGGGGCCCAAAACCCACCTAAGGGAACTCCAGTTTCATTTCATTGCTACAAATACATATGCAGAGGTGGAATGTTCAGTGGTATGATCCATAGGAACTAAAAAGTTTAAGATTTTGTTGGACACAGGGGTGCAAGTGTCAGTGGCTACTTGGAATATAATGGGACGAAGGAAGCTAGACCCACCACGTTATAGACTGCATGGAGTGGGGAATAAGGAGGTCACGCCTTTGGGGTCAGTGACAGTTGACTTTCGAACAGAGGAAGTCCAATTTAATGCATGCATGGAGGTAGTATCATGGGTAAGCGAAGGCTATGACATGAACATAGGAGTAAATTTCTTGTATCAACACCATGCCAAAATTGACCTTGAAAAACGAACTGTGGAACTTGGTGTAATGTTATTTCAGCTGTTGTCAGCGCTGAGCAGTTGCGAGGGTCGTTCAACGTAATGAATAAACCAACTGAACCGCGTACATTAGCGTTAAGTCTTATTTCGCATGAGTGTGTGTCTAGTGGCACTGGCAAGTCGCTTTGGGTAAGTGTTGAGTCAAATCTACCTGTGGGTACAGTATGTGTTATTGAACCATTGGAGGATAATGAAGTTTTGAGTCCATTGGATTGTTTTGTGAAACATAGTGTTGTACGCATACAGGAGTGGAATGACGGGCAAGTAGTTCCCATGAACTGGATAATTTTAGCATTGTAGACGCGAATTTGGAAAGGAATTTTAGTAGCAAATTTGGATGTGCCAGTGACAAAGACTGGTGTTCGAGAGGTAGGCGTAGCGATGAACCACTAACTGCTGATAGAACTGCATTGCGTGAAACAATTAAGCATTTGAAAGGAGGATAAAGAGAGCACATGGAAGAATTATTGTGGGAATTTAAGGATTTGTTTTTTTTTCACAAGCGCCGTTCCATGTAACTTCATTAGTTTAACATAGAATACTAACAGGGAATGAAGCAACTGTTTACCATAAACCAAATAGAATACCGAGGTATTTGCAACTGATTGTGGACGATTTCATTGATCAGCAGCTTGCGGACGGTATTATAGAGCATAGTAATAGTTCCTGGGGAGCAGGAATTGTCGTTGTGCCTAAAAATCTATGGATGGAACTGTTTGCCAGACCGAGACTCGAACTTGGGACCTTTGCCTTTCGCGGGCAAGTGCTCTTACGGATAGGGAAAGTTAGTTTTGTGCAATATTCTGAGAACAAGTTACAGCCAGGTGCAGGCCAGATTGCAGTGAGTTATGCATACCAACAGTTGCGAAGTAGAATGGAGGCCATAGGGCCGTCAAATAGCTGAAAGAGTATACGTAGCAGTTTTGCATGTCACAAATCACTGGCAGAAGGGGCCCACTGGCCAACCTAGCATGTTATGAGTACGTGACACCAAGTGGTGCGTATGGCAAAACAGAGGCGCACAGCCGCGTATAAAAAGGTGTGGATTTCTAATGAGATTCATTCAAGTGTGGCAGCTCTCCTGGACAGCAGGGCAAGTCACACCACCAGCTACATGCAGCAGCAGATGGGGCACTAGCATTCCAGTCCATGGCAGGTCACTGGTTCGATCCTCTGAGGCCAGCTAGCGGCAGGCAACTCCATGGTTTGCTACCACAGGCAGCAAGCGTCCTGGCTTCCAACACAATGTGGAGGCCTCTCGAGGTGAGGGCCACAGATTCGGACGCCGGATTGCTGGTACTTGTTTTCGCCGTGATTTCAGCCATGCTGGCGAGAAGCACGCAGCTGGCCGCCTATGGCTCTCACCGAGCGGCACTGAGTCAGCTGAGACGCAGGCTGCTGATTCGACTGCTGGCATCCTGACGACACCGCAACTCTGCTGGCGTACAAGGCCGACACACAGTGCATGCACGGTTTGCTGAGGCAGCCATTCCATGCCAAGCCATTTGCAGACAGCAAAGTGGTGTCCTCAGCATTGCGGGACCCAATGACACAGATTGAGAGGAATGGGGGCACTGTATTTGGAAACAATAAATCACTTGGAAAAATCTTAATACGGCGCCTTCTACCTCTTCCCGCTACATTTGGTCATCCTGACACATTCGCTGGCAGAAGTTGCCACTACACTACCTTGTGAGGGGTCCACTTGTACGTGGATCCCGATTTTACAACATATTTAATGAAAAATGACATGAAATGGCTATCACATGTAGAGATTGTATCTTTGACACCACTGAACTAAAAATGTTGCCTGAGTGGCAGAATCGGCAGTAAGTAGGGGCGCGTGAAGTGCAGAAGCAGTTACCATTGCTCTCTGTTAAAGATAGGATGTAAGGAAATTAGTGGCTAGCTGTGAGAATTTAACTGTTGGCCTGTGGACACAGTATAAACAGTTTTGTAAGGTAATGAAATTTTGTACATTTAGTTTTAAGTATGCAGCAACGCAATGTGGATCTTGCTAATTTTACATTACTGACCCCTGATTAGTAATATTTTGTGTGTTTTGTAATCCTGATACAGACAAGTTAAATTTTGTAATCTATTTTGTTAAACGATGTTAGTCTTCTGGCCTTTTAACAGTCCAAGTGTCTTTAATTATGACAATAAGTGAGAATTATAGAACACTTTAGAAGTTCACTGATTTTGAAGTTAATGCAATATGTTTCATATTAGATTTTGCGAAGGAGAAACATTATTTTGAATACAATTTTAAACTGAAGCTTTCGGTCTTAGCATATACTGTTTTCAGTCCCCTATCCCCTTCTGTGTCATGTTGTTTAAATCCAATGAGTATTTTTCATTTTCAATCAGAGTCAGAAAAGTATTAATGTGCAAGAACCAGAAAAGTATTAATGTTTGTAACAGCTTCAATGTGGACAGCGTTGCACAGTACTGAGCCAATATCTAAAATTATCACTCAACATTTGCAAGGTTATTCATTTATCAACTAATTACTGACATTATTGTATGAAGCTATTCTATGGCCAGCAATGCACTTCGCTGAGCCAAGACTAAAAATTTTATATGCCTACTGTGGAGAGAACAGAATACCAAGACTACATCCTTTGCACTTCAAGAGCTAAGAAAATTGTATTTCATTACTTATTTGCGCAGGGAATTTTACCAGTTTACTGCAAAGGAGCATAGAACTCGGTGCTCACGAGAATGAGTAAATTTCAGAGTGATTGATTTCATTATAGGCATTACATACTGGTTTTCCAGATTAAGTTGTTTAATTTTTCCTTGGAGTACAGTAAAACTGATTAAGCACACAATTTTCTCAACAACACATCACAGAGTAAATTTGGATAACACAAACATATTTTTAAAGAACATTACACTTTGATATTTATTAAAGAATGTTACAACCCTTTAAATGAAACATGTTTAAGACTCTTTTGACTTCCACATTCATGAGGACCGTTTCACTTGGGGTATGTGGAAGGCACATCAGCATTTTTTTAAATGGTTATTGTGTATTCTAGTTTTTCTGACATGTTGTACATGCTGGAAGATCTCCTCACTATGGATCTATTGAAGCAAGACCAAAAAAAATACATCTCATCTCTAATGTAATATAGATCGCTCTTCATACACTTCCAAAATTCTAGCTGCAGACCACTTTTTAACTATTATTTTAATAAGAAAATGAAAACACACTGAAAACAGACGTAACACAGCAATAGTGTTCCACGAAAACAGGTAAACAATGGTGGTGTTTTGATGAACATCCAGCAGGGAGCAGTGAATAGATTATGGTAGGGGAAGGCTTGTGGCGTCACTAATTACACCGGCTTTGGAGTTTAGTGTCGTGGCAGGTAGTGGCACTATTGTAGCGACGCCATCGGAAACTAGTTGTTCACTCGTGCAACTGCGGTGCAATTGCAGAATGCCTCGAGCACTGGCATCACTTTGGTTGCGCGACTTTCAGCGCGCTGATTTGCTGATTTGCCCGGCCTTGGCCGCGCGCTTCGGTGGGTCCCCTGACGCAGGACGTGACCTCAAGGGAGATTCCCCTTCCTCCTACGCTTGCCTTCCCGCCGGGCAGAGCCCAGCCGACGAAGCGATGGGAGCGGAGCGGCCTCATTTCTCAGCATTACCAGTAGCACATTTGTCTTCTACCGCTCCATTTCATCGAATTGAACTCATATATTAATGCATATCCTATCGTCATGTCTCTTACCCTTCTTAGTGTTCTGCACACACTTTTCCCTCGGCGATTCAGCGGAGAACCTCCTCGTTTCTGTCAATGACAAAATCCGCTACAGCTGTAAAAATGATTAATTTCTAAAAAGGAAAGCACTATCCCGTTTCAGGACATCTGCTCCATCTTTCAGGTGCAGATAAAAACATGAGTCCGGGTAGTGCTTTCCTTTTTATAGATAAATAATTTTTACAAGTGTAGCGGTATTTGTCATTGACAGTTGTGGACGTCCCATCAAGAGAAAAATTTGTCTCCTCGCTTCTTATCTCATCAATCCATTTAATCTACGGCAGTGTTCTGTCACATAGCATTTCAAACGTTTCGATGCTCTCCATATTTTCACGCTCTTGGTGATTCAGTTCAACACAGTACTGTGCTTCAGATGTTCAGAAATTTCATTATCAGATTAAGGCGTGCGTTTGATACCAACAGATTTCTGTTGGCGAGGTAAGGTTTCTACACTAGTGCTGGACTGCTTCTTATACCCTTCTTGCTTCGTGCCCTATGCGTTTTTGTCAGCTACAATAAGACTAAACTTACGAACAATACATCAAGGAGATAACAGAATAAATTAACAATGAAGTTCTATAACAAGTTCACAAGTTTTTATATTTATTCTAATTTGAGACGACTGTATGGACATAGAATCGTACCGAGGAGATCCTTCCCACTTGGCAGAACTGCCAAAACTGCGCTCTACACCCCTAAAAAGCTTCCTTTCTGCAATTTTTTTCTAAAAATATTTCACAAATTTTAATTTTCTAAGTCGGTTCAACAAAAATGTAGCACGTCGTGTGAGACGAGATGCCAGAATTACATGCGTTAAACGTTCAGCAAAGTGATTGGCAAAGACTGTGAAGACTTTAGACGCTTTAGCATGTGCCAGAGTTCCATTCGCACTAAAATAACAACGAGATACCTAATACATAGGTGCCCTATTGTCAGTGGTCTTACCACACCAGATGCTGGGACGGAGACGATGAACAAAGGCAGGGCATGCGTTTACTTATTAACAGATTCGACGTGATGTATCACTGCCATGTAACGTAGCTCGATGAAACTTGGACCACACATAGAAAGAAATGCTGCACTATAGTACAGAAGGAAACTTAAAGATACACACAATGAACCGAACAGAAATGACAGTTTTATCCAAAGTCAATAATTGAACTGAAATCTTACAGTTTTAAACATGGCTGTTCCTCAGCAACTTAATACAATTTTCAAACATAGATATTATACAGACAACAGGTTGCAAATAACGATTTGGTACAACTGAACTAGGTTTCGACACCTACTAAGGGTGTCTTCGTCAGAATGAAATTTTGACAAACACTATAAAATAATACATAGGAAAATAAGAAAAAAAAAACATTAATTAAGATGACAGCTGTCATGACGTACAAGAGTTACTTAGGTAAAATTACTTTACGAGAAAACAATGGTCAGAATTTAGAGCAGCTATGCGCAAGTCAAAAATAATATAAAATACGTTTCAGCCTTGTCACGTATTCCTAACTGGGAATAACATCAGACTGATCGGGCCAGTGACTCACATTGCTGCCACGAAAACAATACAAGTAACGCCACCTATCGGGCGTGGACAGTGACATGTGGCATTTGAAACATGGTACAGACATCATTAAAAAAGACAGTTAATTATAAAACCAAATTACGAGGAAGATAGCTTTATGTATTTTTGAAATTGCACAGTAGTCAATCAGATGAAGTACGGGAATTATTCATTAGGCTTTACAGAATTTACTGTTACGTAAAGGACAGGAAAGTATAGAAAATTTATACAAACAGCTGCACAATCCAAGAAATATCTCTATTAAGGTAACTATAGTAGTACACATCGGCGAGATCCGAAGAAAATGATGTTTCGAACTAGATGCAGAAAAAGACACTAAAAATAGAGGAATCAAAATCCTGCGAGTAGTGAAGTAAAACCATTGAAAAAATGTTTGTTACGTAATGGTAGCTGTTCACTCAGGATGAAACCGTCGTTCTTAGAAAAATGCTTGAAAGTCTCCAGTCCTTCCAGTACGTCCAGTCTACGACCTTTCGTTTCTCTATGTTGAAGAAATTTCCATTTTTGGACTGAAATTTTAAACGCGTGGATATAGAGAAAAAACGTAGGTTGCCCCCCTTGCCCAAAAGTTTCTTAGTTGTCAAAGTACGGGATGTTCAAAAAGTCTCTCCGCAGTGCCGTATGATTGTTATCCGCGCGTGCCGTATGATAGTTCACCTGCCTGAGTTTTTCAACGAAACAATAACGCACAACGATACTGCAGTGATATTCTGTACCCATTCATAGGAGAACTTGTGTTAGGTGAAATACTGAACGGTTATTTTCAACAAGATAGTGCAACCGTGCATACAGCCCACGTTTCAATGTCACTGCTTGCTGTCCTTTTTGGTGATCGCGTAATTTCACAGGGGTTTTTTCCTCGACGATTACCTGACCTAACACCACCTGACTTTTTCTAAAACAGTCCAAAATCCATAGATGAATTGAAAACTGCAATATCCACTTCACTGCTTCTGTTACAGAAGAAATGTTACAGCTTGTATTTGGAAACATGATTAGACGAACTGAATTGTGTATTCAACAACAGGTGGACACTTTCAACATTTAATGCGAAAATTTGTAAGTAAAAATGAATATTCAATAAATTAATAACTTGTGTTTCACTGAGTTTCATTTCGGTATATTCAATGCGGCATACGGCACGCGCGGCTAACAATCATACGGCACTGCGGAGAGACTTTTTGAACACCCCGTATAATGGAGTAAGTGGCAGTTAGAAAGAAAGACGAAAGGAACTGTAAGTGGAAGAGCAGACATTGGTAGTGAGATACACTATAAATCGACGGAAGAAAAAAAAAAGACAGTGGGAGTGAGACACATATACAGCACCGCAAATCAGTGTAAAAGCAAGGTAACCACGAAAGCAATAGTACAAAGTCTAAAAGCATAAATGTATAGAATTTGTTGTGAAAGCGTATGTACATATAAGACCTAAACAATAATGACGGAATAACCAAATTTCTTTCATAACACGAGTAACAAAATACTGCATTTGGATTTCCTGGATGGATATTGGTATATTGTTGTGTCATTGCATTCTTAGTACTTCGTCCAACTTCCGCTCTTCGTAATTACCTCAAGAATTCTCTTCGCCATTTATTTTGTCACGGTTTATACACGGAAGCACCAAAGAAACTGGTATAGGCATACATATACAAATACAGAGATATGTAAACAGGCAGAATACGGCGCTGATATCGACAACGCCTAGGTAAGACAAGTGTCTGGTGTAATTGTTAGCCGGCCGAAGTTGCCGCGCGGTTCTGGCGCTGCAGTCTGGAACCGCGAGACCGCTACGGTCGCAGGTTCGAATCCTGCTTCGGGCATGGATGTGTGTGATGTCCGTAGGTTAGTTAGGTTTAACTAGTTCTAAGTTCTAGGGGACTAATGACCTCAGCAGTTGAGTCTCATAGTGCTCAGAGCCATTTGAACCATTTTTGTAATTGTTAGATCGGTTACTAGTGCTAAGATGGCGGGTTATCAAGATTTAAGTTACTTTGAACGGGGTGTTATAGTCAGCGCACGAGCGATGGGTCACAGCATCTCCGAGGTAGCGATGAACTGGGGATCCTCCCGTACGACCATTTCACGAGTATACTGTGAATATCAGGAATCCTGTAAGACATCAAACGCTCGACATCGCTGTGGCCGGAAAAAGATCCTCCACGAACGGGACCAGCGATTGCTGAAGAGAATCGTTCAATGTGTCGGAAGTGCAACCCTTCCGCAAATTGCTGCAGATTTAATTGCTGGGCCATCAACAAGTGTCAGTGTGCGGACCATTCAACGAAACATCATAGACATGGGCTTTCGGAGCCGAAGGCCCACTCGTGTACCCTTGATGACTGCACGAAACAAAGCTTTACGCCGACATTGGAGTGTTGATGACGGGAAACGTGTTGCCTTGTCGGACGAGCCTCATTTCAAATTGTATCGAGCGGATGAACGTGTACGGGAATGGAGAGAACCTTATGAATCCATCGACCTTGCATGTCAGCAGGAGACTGTTCAAGCTAGTGGAGGTTCTTTAACAGTGTGGGGCGTGTGCAGTTGGAGTGCTATGGAACCACTGATACGTCTAGATACGACTGTGACAGGTGACACGTACGTAAGCATCCCATCCTGTCTGATCATCTGCATCCATTCAAGTATATTGTGCATTCCGACGGACTTGGGCAATTCCAGCAGGACAATGCGACACCCTACACGTCCAGAATTGTTACGTAGTAGCTCCAGGAACACTCTTCTGCGTGTAAACACTTCCGCTGGCCACCAATCTCCCTAGACATGAACGTTATTGAGCATATCTGGGATGCCTTGCAACGTGGAAGAGATCTCCACCTCGTCAGGCTCTTACGGATTTATGGGCAGCCCTGCAGGATTCATCGTGTCATTTTCATCCAGCACTACTTCAGACTTTAGTCAAGTCCATGCCACGATGTATTGCGGCACTTCTGCGTGCTCGCGGGGGCCCTACACGATATTAGGCAGATGTACCAGCTTTTTGGCTCGTCAGTGTAGTTCTTGCGGTGAAATTGTCGCCCAGTCTTCTCGTGTCGCTCTTTTCAGCTCACATGCGGCCTCAAATTATTTTCCTTTGTAATCGACGCGCCTTGCAAATATCCCCAAAGGTTTTTCACGGGGTTAAAATTCAGTCTACGTGGAGGTCAGGGCAAGACATCGATATCGTTATCTGAAAACCACTTTCTGTTCTAGCAGAACCATACACAGATGTAATCTGTTGTTGAAATATTAGACTTTCGTCCCCTAGGTTCTCATATATTCCAATCAATTCTGTTTCTAGCATCTCAGTGTAGACGTTAAGAGTTCATTCTAGTATTCAGCCAAGCATTGCGCGGCTTATCTTTAGCGCAGAAGGCTGCGCATATCATAACACTTCCACCACCAAAATTTCTGCTCATTCTTACCTGCTGCTCTGTTCTCAGATCACGTCAATCATACTGAAATCCATCCGGCCCATATAAATTACGCTTCTTCTCGTCACTGAAGATCGCTTTATCGCATCATCAAGTGTTCCTAATCAGGGGCAAATTATTTAGTTTCACCTGAGTGCTGCGGTAGTTAGGTTTTCGAATATCTGCGTGTTACTAGACACAGTTCGTGCGTTTCCGTCAGGGTCTAGAGTCGAGTTGCGCAGCACATGCCGATAATCCGTTTATCTGCATAGTTTAGTTTTCCACGATCATCCGTTTATCTGCATAGTTTAGTTTTCCACGATCTTTAGTATGGTCAGGGACTGCGATTGTTGTGTGCGGATGCGAGCCGAGTAGGTGACACTTCGCTCTCAGCTTCAGGCTGTGATGCAGAGCTTTAGGCAGCGGTGGATGGGCGCCACTGTTGTGGGCCAGCAGTGGGGATGCAACGGACGTCCAGTACGTCAGAGTCCGACGATCAGTCCTCACCGGTGGCCAACCGAGTTACTACTCGCACTGAGGCTGACCCTTCACTTGTGGTCGAGTGGGAGGTCGTCCTGGGGCGAAGCAGGCGGCGAAAGGCTTCCCAGGCGGCCGCTCGTAAGGCCTCCCCAGTTTGTCTGACAACCAGGTTCCGGGTGCTGTCTGTGGCTGACACTGTCGCTGAGCCAGATGCTGTCGCCTGTCCTGTTTCAGAGGAAACCACTCAGCCTGCAAGATCCGGGCAATCGCAGAGGGTGGGGTTATTGGTATTTGGGAGCTCCAACGTTAGGAACGATATGGGGCCCCTTAGGGTCTTGGCTGACGAGAAGGGTAAGAAAACCAACGTGCACTCCGTGCACATACCAGGTGGAGTCATTCCAGATGTGGAACGGGTCCTCCCGGATGCCATGAAGAGCACAGGGTGCAGCCAACTGCAGGTGGTTGCTCACGCCGGTACCAATGATGTGTGTCACCTTGGATCAGAAGAGATTCTCTCTGGATTCGTGCGGCTAACAGAAGTGGTAAACACTGCCAGTCTTGCTTGCAAGATGAAAGCAGAGCTGACCATTTGCAGCATAGTCGACAGGGCCGATTGCGGACCTCTGGTACAGAGCCGAGTGGAGGGTCTGAATCAGAGGCTCAGATGGTTCTGCGACCGTGTGGGCTGCAGATTCCTCGACTTGTGCCAAAGGGTGGTTGGGTGTCGGGTTCCGCTGAATAGGTCAGGTGTCCACTATACGCAGGAGGCGGCTACACTGGTAGCAGGGGCTGTGTTGTGTGGACTGGGCGGTTTTTTAGGTTAGAGGGTCTCGGGAAAACACAAGAAGGGCTTCACTCACAAAGGGTGAAGGCTGAGCACTGGAAGAACGTAGATACAGGAACTACTGGTATGACAGTTGTAAACTGTCGTAGCTGTGTTGGGAAAGTACCAGAGCTCCAAATGCTAGTAGAAAGCACTGATGCTCAAATCGTTATAGGCACTGAAAGCTGGCTAAAGCCGAATGTAAGCTCAGCCGAAATTTTTGCGAAGAACCCAACGGTGTTCCGAAAGGATAGGCTAAACACGGTTGACGGTGGCGTGTTTGTTGCTGTCAGAAGTAGTTTATCTTGTCGCGAAATTGAAGTAGGCACTTTCTGTGAATTAGTATGGGCAGAGGTCATTATTGGCAACCGGAATAAAATGATAATTGGGTCCTTTTACCGACCTCCCAATACATATGATACAGTTGCTGAAAGGTTCGAAGAAAACTTGAGTTTGATTTCAGACACGTACCCGACTCATACGATAATAGAGGGTGGTGACTTTAATTTACCCTCGATATGTTGGCGGAAATACATGTTTAATTCCCGAGGTACGCATAAAATATCATCCGAAATTGTGCTAAATGCATTCTCTGAAATTTATTTCGAGCAGTTAGTTCATGAGCCCGAGCGAATAGTAAACGGTTGTGACAACACACTTGACCTCTTAGCAAGAAGTAACGAGCATCAAAACCGATTCAGGGATTAGTGAACACAGAGTTGTCGTAGCGATATTGAATATTGTAATCCCCAAATCCTCGAAAAATAAGCGAAAATTTTTTCCTGTTCAAAAAAGAAAATAAAAATTCACTTGACGCCTTCCTAAGTGATAATCTCCACTTATTCCAGATTAATAATATAAGTGTAGACCAGATGTGGCTTAAATTAAAAGAAATATTATCGGCAGCAATTGAGAGATTTATACCAAATAAGTTAACAAACGACGGAGCTGATCCTCCTTGGTACACAAAACGGGTTAGAACACTGTTGCAGAAACAACGAAACAAACACGCCAAATTTAAACAGACTCAAAATCCCCAAGATTGGCGATTTTTTACAGAAGCTCGAAATTTAGCACGGACCTCAATGCGAGATGCCTATAACAGTTTCCACAACGAAACTTTGTCTCGAAACCTGGCAGAAAATCCAAAGAGATTCTGGTCGTATGTGAAGTATGTTAGCGGCAAGAAACAATCAATGCCTTCTCTGCGCGATAGCAATGGAGATACTATCGAAGACAGTGCTGCCAAAGCAGATTTACTAAACACAGCCTTCCTAAATGCCTTCACAAAAGAAGGCGACGTAAATATTCCAGAATTCGAATCGAGAACAGCTGCCAACATGAGTAACGTAGAAGTAAATATTCTCGGAGTAGTGAAGCAATTTAAATCATTTAATAAAAGCAAGTCTTTTGGTCCAGACTATGTACCAATTAGGTTCCTTTCGGAGTATGCTTGCTGATGCATTAGCTCCATACTTAACAATCATATACAATCGTGCGCTCGACGAAAGATCCGTTCCCAAAGACTGGAAAGTTGCACAGGTCACACCAATATTCTACATCTACATCTACATGATTACTCTGCAATTCGCATTTAAGTGCTTGGCAGAGAGTTCATCGAACCACAATCATACTATCTCTCTGCCATTCCACTCCCGAACAGCGCGTGGGAAAAGCGAACACCTAAATCTTTCTGTTCGAGCTCTGATTTCTCTTATTTTATTTTGATGATCATTCCTACCTATGTAGGTTGGGCTCAACAAAATATTTTCGCATTCGGAAGAGAAAGTTGGTGACTGAAATTTCGTAAATAGATCTCGCCGCGACGAAAAACGTCTTTGCTTTAATGATTTCCATCCCAACTCGCGTATCATAGCTGCCACACTTTCTCCCATATTGCGTGATAATACAAAACGAGCTGCCCTTTATTGCACCATTTCGATGTCCTCCGTCAATCCCACCTGGTAAGGATCCCACACCGCGCAGCAATATTCTAACAGAGGCCGAACGAGTGTGGTGTAAGCTGTCTCTTTAGTGGACTTGTTGCATCTTCTAAGTGTCCTGCCAATGAAACGCAACCTTTGGCTCGCCTTCCCCACAATATTATCTATGTGGTCTTTCAAACCGAAGTTGCTCGTAATTTTTACACCCAGGTACTTGGTTGGATTGACAGCCTTGAGAATTGTACTATTTATCGAGTAATCGAATTCCAACGGATTTCTTTTGGAACTCATGTGGATCACCTCACACTTTTCGTTATTTAGTGTCAACTGCCACCTGCCACACCATACAGCAATCTTTTCTAAATCGCTTTGCAACTGATACTAGTCTTCAGATGACCTTACTAGACGGTAAATTACAGCATTATCTGCGAACAACCTAGTAGAAGTAGTAGAGGTAGTAGAAGTAATCCACTAAATTACAGGCCCATATCATTAATGTCGATATGCAGCAGGATTTTAGAACATATACTGAGTTCGAACATTATGAATTACCTCGAAGAAAACGGTCTATTGACACACAGTCAACATAGGTTTAGAAAAATTGGTTCAAATGGTTCTGAGCACTATGGGACTTAACTTCCGAGATCATCAGTCCCCTAGAACTTAGAACTACTTAAACCTAACTAACCTAAGGACATCACACACATCCATGCCCGAGGCAGGATTCGAACCTGAGACCGTAGCGGTCGCGCGGTTCCAGGCTGTAGCGCCTAGAACCGCTCGGCCACTTCTGCCGGCTGTTTAGAAAACATCGTTCCTGTGAAACACAAGTAGCTCTTTATTCACTTGAAGTGTTGAGTGCTACTGACAAGGTATTTCAGATCGATTCCGTATTTCCGGATTTCCGGAAGGCTTTTGACTCAGTACCACACAAGCGGCTCGTAGTGAAATTGCGTGCTAATGGAATATCGTCTCAGTTATGTGAATGGATTTGTAATTTCCTGTCAGAGAGGTCACAGTTCGTAGTAATTGACGGGAAGTCATCGAGTACAACATAAGTGATTTCTGACGTTCCCCAAGGTAGTGTTATAGGCCCTTTGCTGTTCCTTATTTATATAAACGATTTTGGAGACAATCTGAGCAGCCGTCTTCGGTTGTATGCAGACGACGCTGTCGTTTATCGACTAGTAAAGTCATCAGAAGATCAAAACAAACTGCAAAACGATTTAGAAAAGATAGCTGAATGGTGCGAGAAGTGGCAATTGACCCTAAATAACGAAAAGTGTGAGGTCATCCACATGAATGCTAAAAGGAACTCGTTAAACTTCGTTTACACGATAAATCAGTCTAATCTAAAAGCCGTAAATTCAACTAAATACCTACGTATTAAATTACGAACAACTTAAATTGGAAGGAACACATGGAAAATATTGTGGGAAAGGCTAACCAAAGACTGCGTTTTATTAGCAGGACACTTGGAAAATGTAACAGACCTACCAAGGAGACTGCCTACGTACACTACGCTTGTCCGTCCTCTTTTAGAATACTGCTGCGCGGTGTGGGATGGTTACCATATAGGAGTGACGGAGCACATCGAAAAAGTTCAAAGAAAGGCAGCACGTTTTGTATTATCGCGAAATATGGGAGAGAGTGTCACAGGAATGATACAGGTTTTGGGCTGGAAATCATTAAAAGAAAGGCATTTTAAGTTGCGACGGAATCTTCTCACGAAGTTCCAATCACCAACTTTCTCCTCCGAATGCGAAAATATTTTGTTGACACCGATCTACATAGGGAGGAACGATCACCACGATAAAATAAGGGAAATCAGAGCTCGTACGGGAAGATATATGTGTTTATTCTTTCCGCGCGCTATACAAGATTGGAATAATAGAGAACTGTGAAGGTGGTTCGATGAACCCTCTGCCAGGCTCTTGAATGTGTTTTGCAGAGTATCCATGTAGAGGTAGATGTAGATGTTTCTACATTCATTTCTTGATACAAGACGTTTGTCATATGACAAGATTTGTCGTGCACGTCTGGCAACTGTAAATCAGCAACAAGTTGAGAAGAGTAATAGTTTGTGGCCCTTACTTTGCGGAAAAGTAACCGTTTCGTTGCCTCAGATAATTTTCTACTTTGTCATATTTTCCTTTCAATCCATATCATGCAGCCAGTCATACGAAATTATAAATCAAATGGTTCAAATGGCTCTAAGCACTATGGGACTTAACATCTGAGGTCATCAGCCCCTAGAACTTAGAACTACTTAAACCTAACTAACCTAAGGACATCACACACATCCATGACCGAGGCAGGATTCGAACATACGACCGTAGCGGTCGCTCAGTTCCAGACTGACGCGCCTAGAACCGCCCGGCCACACCGGCCGGCCAATTATCAATCACTGTACTTGAACGGTTCAAATTCATGGCGATTTGACGATTAGAGAGTCCAAGTTTCTTGTAAGCACCGATTTTCGCTTTTTCATCTCATGATAACAGTTTCCTTGTGGCACCGTCACACTCGTGCTTTATGTGCACAACACGCATTATCACTTCGGGTTTCTGGTTCCTATCCGCACTAAGCGTACGTACGCATGCACTAACACGCGCTGCCTTCATACCGAGCTCCAGCCTCTACCACCAAATTGTCGATGTCTTGTTGTGTATTGTACAACTGCCATCAAATGCGATGCCATTTGCCCACATTTGTAGGTATACTGGACCTTATGCTACTGCATATACACTGTGCACATCTATTCCAATCGACAATGTATTTTCCTACAAATACCCATGCCTTTACGCTGATTACCATTGCTATAGAGAGTGGCAGTGAGAGGGAGAGGTTGAGTGTGAAGGCGTAACTACAAACAGAGACTGGGTAAAAGGATTTTAAATGTTTTGTGTCAAAAGAGCGCGAATATATTTGCCCACAAAATATTCCGGCGAGGAAGGCAGATTGGGAACTGAAGCA
This sequence comes from Schistocerca americana, assembly GCF_021461395.2. Classification (NCBI taxonomy): domain Eukaryota; kingdom Metazoa; phylum Arthropoda; class Insecta; order Orthoptera; family Acrididae; genus Schistocerca; species Schistocerca americana. The sequence continues at coordinate 287,773,502 of NC_060120.1, read as the reverse complement.
GCTAGTTCTCAAATTCTCTGTCAGAATGTTTTAAAGAGGTACATGTTCATCTTTTCTGTACTCCCACAGGAGCATTTCCCGGTGGTATTTTTATCTTATTCGTGAATATCTCCTTCACCTTCTTTGCTTGGTTCCTCCACATCCTTCGCGTCTCGCTACATTCCTCAGTCTGCAGAAACCGGCAAAAATCGAGAACCTTCGATCAAGTAGCATATTTGCTTCAGCATCAGCTTGTTGACCTTTGAGATCCTAGTACAACACTGCAGCGAAGTAACTGCATGAAATGCATTGTCGAACACGAGCGAGCTGCGTGGGCAGTAGCTGTGTGAACAAAGTGCCCTATTGCCACACATTCTGCATCTGCATCCACTATAGCTATTTCTGTAATCTGCAAACCATCTTGAAGTGCACGGCAGAGGGTACGTCCCATTGTGCCAGTTATTAGGCTTTCTTCCCGTTCATATTCACGTATTGACCGCAGGTAGAATGATTGTTTAAATGTCTCTGTGCGTGCTGTTATTATTCTAATCTTATCCTCATGATCCCTGTGTGAGCGATACGTAGTGGGTTGTAGTATATCCCAAGAATCATCATTTAAAGCCGGTTCTTGTAACTTTGAAAACAAGCTTTCTTGGGATAACTTACGTCTTTCTACAAGAGTCTGACAGTTCAGTTTCTTCAGGATCACTGTGGCACCCTCCCACGGATTAAACAAACCGGTCACCATTCTTGCTGCCCTTCTCTGTATACGTGCAATGTTCCCCGTCAGTCCCATTTGGTACGGGTCTCACACAGTTGAGCTAAATTCCAGAATGAGCCGGACGCGTGATGTGTAAACAATCTCCTTTGTAGATTGATTGCCCTTCCTCAGTATTCTACCAACAAACCAAAGTCTACCACCTGCTTTATCCATCACTGAGCCTTTATAATCATGGCGTTTCATATCCATAGAAAGTGTTACACCCAGGTATTTGTGGAGTTGGACCATTCCAACAGTGACTCATTGATATTATAGTCATAGGATACCAGTTTTTTCGTTTTGTGAAGTGCACAATTTTACATTTTCGAAGTCATTTGCGAAAAGTCTGAGGTTACTATTAATATTGCCCCACATAAAGCCGGTACGCCTCAAGTACTGGTTAATCATCTCTGGTCGAACTGCTTGTGAAGTCGCAACATTGTGTCGAGAGTTTGCTACACTGCATCTCTTATAAACAGGTAATAACATCTTTTTTAACATTACTGCTACCTATTCCTTTTTAGTTAGTCCATTTTTATTGAATCTTGAGCGTGAGGGGTACCTGTGTCATGTGGGATACCCTGCACAACATGAACAGGTAGAGTCCCAACACACTTCCTTGGGATACACCCGAAGTTACTTCTACATCTGACGATGACTCTTCATCCTAGGTAATACGCTGCGACTCCCTACCAAAAAGGCCTCAATGCAGTCACAAATTTCACTTGATACCCCATATGATCGTACTTTTTGCAATAAGTGTAGATGTGGTACAGGGTCAAATGCTTTTCGAAAATGAAGAAATGCAGCATCTACCTGTCTGCCTTGATCGAAGAATTCAGTATGTCATGTAATAAAAATGTGAGTTGGGTTTCACACTTCACATGTTAGTGATAGACGTCTTTTCGGTGGAAGTTGTTAGGTTAGGGTGCTACTTGGACGAAATAAAACGACCTGTAGAAACGAATTGTGAGAGCACCGAGGCGTTTGCAGTTGCGTGTCGAGGGAAAGTCATCTTCTCGTAGGCAGAAGGCACATGCCGGTACACCAGTTGTAGAAATCATGCAACTCCCCCACGTAATTCTTAAACCAGTGCTTCTCAAATTTTTTGAGCTTCGGGCGCATTTAAAAGGCCGCAAATAATTGTGGGCACACTATGTGCACATTTCTTAGGAATATTTTACAACAGTCCATACAGGAAATAAATACTGTGATAAAATAACAATTAAGTAATTTTATTTTGAATTTCGCGTCCAGACTACAGAAAGTAAAACTTATATTAATAAAAAAACATGCATTATCACAAATGAACAAATAATTTTTGTATAAAAAATGTGAAAGATTCATGAAACACGATTGTCGCCCAAATGAGACGCCCAAGCGCCGTGTTGCCTCTTAACCTGCCAAGACGAAGGGCAATAGAAACTCTTAAGTGAAACGCATTGAAATGAAATAATGCAACAAAACTAACGATTAATTCAAATTATAGAGAAAGTAAAATGCATTACGAATGGAACGTACCTTAAGTCTACTCTTTCTAGTGTTTATAAGAAACATGAACCTGATGTGGCCTGCGATTTCTTCAATGTTTGGAGATGTATTTAAAAGACAAACTCTCATTTTCTCGTCAGTACATTCAAGAGTTCCTCTCTTTTTACGTTTAATTGTGGTGAGGGCAGAAAATCCTCATTCACGTAAATATGACGTCGAAAATTGAAGTAAAATGTTCAATGCCTTTTTAGATATCGACACATATTCTTCTTTTATAGAAATCCGAAAGGCTTCAAGAGACAGTTCCTTATGCTTAATCTCCAGTCCACGATCAGTAGATACAGCTGCCAGTTCTTCTTCATCTGCTAATTTTAAGCCGAAGTCACCTGAAGTTTCCATGAATGGGTTTCGAATCCAATCGTACTCTTCATTATTGATGGATGGAAAATATGAACTCAGTTTCTCTTCTAAACTTATTAAATAGTCTACTACTACTGGAAGAATTTCATTTATGCACGTGTTCTTTACCAACGGGAAAATTTCCACTTTACCTTCAACAGCTTTTCTTTTCCATATTTGTAGTTTTCTGTGAAACGCTTGAATTTTGTCGGTGGATGTGAGAATATTTTCTTCTTTCCCCTGTATGCTAGTGTTCGAAATACCGAACTTTAGACGTATATCGGTCAAATACTGTAACTGGCAATCCAAAATTCACTCCGAAGGAGGTTGCAAAAATGTAAATGTTTTATTTCTTTGAAAAACACGAGAAGTTCTGATCGTAGCTCTTGCACACGGGTAAGTATTTTCCCCCTAGACCACCACCTGATTTCCGTGAGTAAAAGCAACCGTCTGTGTTCTGACTCCATATCGATACAAAGTTTTTCGAATAAACAGGTTTTGACAGGTCTTGTTTTAATCAAATTTACCATCTGAACAGCTCCTCCAAGACTTCCCTCCATTTTTCTCCCGATGTTTTTGCTATTATGGCTTCCCTATGAAGAAAGCAGTGAGTTACTATAACATCTTCATTTTGGCCCTTAACACAGCCTACCATGGAAGGGGCGCCATCTGTACAAAAGCCTACACACGACTTTTATGTTAACTCCGCTTAGTAAGTTAAAAATTTAAAATGTTGAAAACGCCCACACCTTCACCAGACACACTTAATTCTTTGCAAAAAAAACTGATTTACTATTTTATCTTGATTAACGAAACGGACAATTGCTAAGAGTTGCGATTGGTTGGTAATGTCTGTTGATTTATCAACTTGCAATGCAAAGTTTGAGTGCTTGAGTTTATTACTGCATACATTTTTCTCAGTATCAGTAGATAGTTCTATAATACGCCTGTGAACTGTCATTCGACAAAGGAATCTTGCTTATTTTCATAGCTGCTTTATTTCCTAGCACCGTCATGACTATTTTTTTGCAAGCAGGCAAAATAAGTGACTCAGTTATGGTATGAGCTTTCATACTCTTTGCTATTAGTTCAGAGACTTGGTAGGAATTGATCAGAACTTTATCAGAAACAGGAATTACACTTTTAAAAGAATTTGCTACCCTTGTTTGCTGTTCAGACGACCTTGAAATAGATTACTGGTTTATCTTGCAAATGCGAATGTATTGTTTTAAAATGTTTGCTCAGTTTATTAAGAAGCAGAGATTCATTTTCCGTTTTATACCCACATACTAAGCATAGTAGGATAGGATAATTTTCACTCCTCGTCCAAGTGAAACCATAGCTTAGGTAGCTCTCATTGTATTTACGGGTAGGCTACTGTTTTGCTTTTTTATTTGTACTTACCGTTTGTTCACTTCTAGACTCGGATTCGTCGACAGCATGCTTTTTTTCAGAAATCTGCCCATTTTATTCAATTGTGTTTTGCATATGAGATTCACTTCTAGCGCTTTGAAAATAAGCAGTACGCTGCACACGAAACACAAGCCCCATGTACACTAACAATACCTCACCGATATATCACCTGAAAGCTCTGCGATAACGTCAAGCGCACAACTGTGGAAACGTGTTTTCCTTCTGGGCCTGGATTCCTGTGCCCCCGGGGTTAACAGTGCTGTCAACGATGTTTTTCAAGTTCCGATAACCTTGTTGGAAGCTTCTGTCATGAATCTGCTGGATCACTGAACTACAGTGGAAATGACGTTCAGAAGTAGCAAGGCTTCACGAACAATGATGATCATCTTCATCTGTGCTACTCATCTGTAGCAAAGAACTTGAAATGAAATTCTTTTAGTCACGGACAGCTCGAGGTCAAACAATAAGCAGCTCTCATAGATAATTTCCTCTGCTAGCAAATCTTTTCAACAATATTTTGGTGACAACAGCAAGGTATGCATTTTCAATAAAATGTTGCGAGTCCGTCTATTTCTTCGTCAGGAATTCCTCATATTCCGATTTCTTCAACTGATATCATCAATTTGTTTTTGGAACGTCACAAATAATCTACCAAAACAATAAACACAATTAAATGCATAATTTGATCAGAAACCTACAATGTTTGTATTTTCCGAATTTCATATTTATTCATAATTGTATTTTTATTAATAACATAATCTCAAATCTAGCCTAATAAATAAAATCGATTATTTTACATGTGTTTTATTGTTTTGCCTACTACTACAATATCACCTTACTGCATACCTATCTTTCCTCTTTGTATGGTACTTTGGTAAATAGAAATATAATAAAAGAATTTTATATACAGAATTTGAAAAAAATACAGCAATAAGAGTTTATACATGCATTATTTAGCTTCAATGGCACATTTGTTCCAACACCAGTAATAACAAAGCTGTATTTAAAGACTTACTTTAAAGTCATGGCCAGATTTCAATAGGCTGTGTACAGTTTCTGAATTGCGTGGTTTGGCGTTGCAGAACATTCTTCAGTTTCCCGTGCAATTCATCGAAGGAGCCAACTGACATACGAAAGTACTTAAAAACTTTTGGTTGTCGTTTCTCAGGTCTGCAAATAATGTGTAGAAAACGCCGACTTCCTGACGTCTCAGATTAATTGGATGAACCCAGTGAAGGTGATTACGCCTTCGTCTTCTCTGACGTCGATACAGTATCCATAACGCAATGACTTGTTCACTATCCATAATAAGAACTGTACCAGGTCACACTTTGAAGGGAAATGATGTTCTTGTTTAACGTTTAAAAATCGTTCAGTGTGAAAAATCAACAGACTACGGTTTTTTCCCGTACGGACGAAAATGTGTAATGTGCAAGCAGCCTAAGTGTTCTCCCCTACCCTGCTCCATCCACGAATGTAGCGTCAGTAAGCCCCTGTATTAACTCTAATAATCGGATTTTTCGTCATGGTCATTTCGCGCGATGTGTGTGGGAGGAAGTAATATGTTGTCCAATTCTTCCCGGAAAGTGCTCTCTCGAAATTTCAGTAATAAACCTCCCCGCAAAAGCAGAGCGCCTCTCTTGGAATGTCTGCCACTGGATTTTGATGAACACGTCTGTAAAGCTCCCGCGCCAGCTGAAAAATTGGATATTCACTATTTCTTCTATCTGTTCTACCTGGTAAGGAACCCATACTGATGAACAGCACTCCAGAATCGGTCGAGCAAGCGCCTTGTAATCCACTGCCTTCGTGGACGAGTTACATTTCCTTAAGATTCTACCTATTAATCTCACAAGGGGAGGCCGCCAATTGTGAAATTCAGATTCGATTCATACTGCGCATAATAAAAGCTCATGGCCAGAGGTGTGATGTGGCAAAGCACCAAGATGCATTTCTCAGCCGTTGTCGAGAAAATCGACAGTTAAAAGAAACCGCTGGGGTGAAATAATCTCTACGATTAATAGTTTCCTACAGCGTCGTGGCGCAGCGGTAAGGTCGCCGGATCGAATCTCGCGCCATGCAACATTTTTTTTTTAGCATTTGTTTTTTGTAATATATATATATATATGTTTTCCGCAAAGTTGCCCGCATCTCGTGGTCGTGCGGTAGCGTTCTCGCTTCCTACGCTCGGGTTCCCGGGTTCGATTCCCGGCGGGGTCAGGGATTTTCTCTGCCTCGTGATGGCTGGGTGTTGTGTGCTGTCCTTAGGTTAGTTAGGTTTAAGTAGTTCTAAGTTCTAGGGGACTTATGACCACAGCAGTTGAGTCCCATAGCGCTCAGACCGCCGCAAACAAAGTTGTATTTCACAAATGTTATTAATTGTCTTCATAATGTTAACCACGTATAGTTAACGGAAGACGTAGAAACGATATTCCGAAACGAATATGTATAGCGTAAGTCAAACGTTCGAATTAGAATAGAGACCCCACGAACATAAATTTGCTGTGGCAGGTATGAAATATAAACTTCGTTACTCGCTCGTTACACTTGAAGGACAGATGTTGAATGGGCCGAAACGAGCCGCCGCCGCATAACAGCGTACTTGCGTGCTAACTTCGAAAGAAGGTAGATGCGGTCCCTAGCGCAACTTATAACATCGTCGAAAATCAGTACGGACGAGAGAGCTTTGGTACACCCTGTTAAACAAACGGAAAAATGGAGGCGGTACAATTGGAGAGCGATCCGCCTTCACCAACAGGTTCGTAATCCGAAGGTCGCCGGATCGAATCTCGCGCCATGCAATTTTTTTTATTATTAGTTTTTTGTAATTCAAATATATATATATATATATATATATATATATATATATATATATATATATAATTAGTTTTTTGTAATTCAAATATATATATATATATATATATATATATATATATATATATATATATATTTGAATTACAAAAAACTAATAATAAAAAAAATGCATGGCGCGAGATTCGATCCGGCGACCTTCGGATTTTTTTTATTATTAGTTTTTTGTAATTCAAATATATATATATATATATATATATATATTATATGTAGAAAATTATTCATCGTACGAGAGTATTTCACCGCAATGGTTTCTTTTAACTGTCGATTTTCTCGACAACGGCTGAGAAGTGCATCTTGGTGCTTTGCCACATTACACCTCTGGCCATGAGCTTTTATTATGCGCAGTATGAGTCGAATCTGAATTTCACAATTGACGGCCTCCCCTTGTCAGTCTGGCATCTGCTTTTCCTACCCTTTTTTTTGTGTAGTCATTCCACTTAAGATGGCTCTGTACAATTACTCCTCGCTACAGTAGATACTGTTGTTAGCATTTTGTGATCGATAGTGTAGTTGTACAGTAGTAGATTTCTATTCCTGTGTATGCGCCATATGTCACATCTATCCACGTTCAGGGTCAACTGCCAGAGCCCGCATCATTAGTCAATACTAATCAGGTCATTATGCAAATCGATACTGTCTTCTGGCATTGCTTGTAGAGAACCACATTACCCGAGAGAGCTTTCGACGCTTTCCACTAGATTATATTCGAGCACATTGTAACTTACTTGGGGAACTTCAAAAATTACCTCCACATCTGTCGATTTTGTTCCGTTAAGTTCTGTCTCCAAAGAACTCTTGAGTCCAGTCTCAAATCTGTTCCGAAAATCGGTACGCCCGATTTTTTTTTTTTCACTAAACGGCAGCGTGGGGCTGTGTCAGATGCCTTCCTGGTGTCTAGAATACGGCATCAACCTGAGCACCGTTGTCTAAAGCGCTATTAATGTCATGGAGGAAGTTTCGCAATGTCTTTGTTCGCAAAATCCATGTTGGTTTTTATAGAAGAAATTCATAATTCTTGAGCATAAAATATGTTAAATGATTCTACAACAGTCTGACGTCTACGACGAAGGCCTATAATTATGTGTGTCTCGTTGTCGTGAAGGCCACCGCGACCTCGGGTGCCATGTTCCCATTTGTGGCGACCGTCAGCTGACCAGTGGTTCCCCGTCTCCTCGCTAGGGGCAGTACATGTGGCAATCCGGCGGCGGAAGTAACCGGTCAATCGCACGTACCGAGAATCGAGCGTCTTTCTCAGTACCCCGCCCGCGCGCGATTGTGTCAACTCCGAAGAGGGGACTCCCCTACAGTGATCGTGGAGAGAAAGAGAACCTAAACCATCTCGTATAATTATTTTAATAACTTTCTGACGTCTTGACCACACTTTTTATTATTTTCAAAATCGCCTTAAGCGTTTCGAAATTCCGTCGTTTTCGAATGCTATAATATACAACACAAAACTGGTATCAAAAGATATGAAAGTACGTTATTTCACCATTGACTAGAGACGTAGTATAATGAGTAGAATATGGTTTTCTAGCTTACCATTGTTACGTCAATCATATAAAACCGTTCATTAGATACATGGTATATCGTCAATATTCTCAAGCACGAGACAAAGCTCGTGTACACTAGCGCCACTCAGCTGGCTCTTCCAGTGTATTATTTTCGACCATTCAAAAGAGGTTACATATCGTTTTGTAAAGAAATACTAAAAAAAGCATTGTAAACTGATTTCCGATAATTGTTTACTCATGAAACTGTCTTATACGATGTAACGATGAAAATTTAGTTGTAAACAAACAAATGGAGCGTGTACCACGTATCCAGCACCCTGTAGCAGTTTGTAGTTCTCTCGTGACTGAGAATGTACAACGTATGTAAAGAACAGTTTTATATGGCTGACGTAACACTGATAAGCTAGAAAGCCATATTCTACTCATTTATACTATTGTCTCTAGTTAATAGTGAAATGTAACATATTTTCATATCTTTTGATACCCGTTTTGTGTTGTATTTTATAGCATTTGAAAGTGACGGAATGTCGAAATGCGTAAGGCGATTTTGGAAATAATAATAGTGGGGTTACGACGGCAGAATGTTATTAAAGTGCATCAAGACGGCCACTAAGTCTCATAGCACTTTCATACAAATTGCATACGATACATATCAGCGGTGAAAACATGAAACAATCGACGCTTGCCCTACTCCGAACGAGAGGAATGGGCTGGTGTAGTCATAATGTTTTAATTACCACCGCGGAAAAACTTAACTTAGGTGAGGGTGTTTGTTGTTCTCTACAAACTCAGACTTGAATGAGAAGCATCTTTCCATACCACGGACGACTTGACAGAGACTATGTTTATAGGAGTCTGCACTTTGGCTGTGCTGTTTCTCGATAATATGAAACGTGTTGCTCTTCTTTGAACTTTCTCGCTGTACTCCGTTAATCCTATATGGTGAGAATCCGAGCCCGCACAGCTGTACTTCAAAAGAGGACAGACAAACGTAGTGCAGGTAGTCTCTTTAGTAGATCTGTTGCATTTTCTAAGTGTTCTGGAAATAAAATTCAGTCTTTGGTTCACCTCCCTCACAACATTTTCTGTGTGTCATTTCCTATTTAAATTATTCGTAATTGTAATTCCTAGCTATTTAGTTCAATTTACGGCCTTTACAATTGAATCATTTATTGTGTAACCTAAGTTTAGCGGATTTCTTTTAGCTTTCATGTGCATGAACTCACACTTTTTATTATTTAGGGCCAACTGCTATTTTCCCATCATACAGATTTCTTTTCTAAATTTTCTTTCAATTGGTTTTGATCTTCTGATGACTTTACTACACGATAAACGACAGCATCTTTGCAAACTACCTAAGACGGCTGCTCAGATTGTCTCCTGAAACGTTTATATAGATAAAGAGTAGCACAGGCCTATAACGCTACCATGGAGAACGCCAGAAATCACTTATGTTTTACTCGATGATTTTCCGTCAGTTACTACGAACTGTGACCTCTCTGATAGGAAATCACAAATCCAGTCACATAACTGAGACGATGTTCCATAAACACGCAATTTCACTACAAGCCGCTTGCGAGGTACGGTGACAAAAGCCTTCTCGAAATCTAGAAATACGGAACCAGTTTGAAATCCCTTGTCGATAGCGCTCAACATTTCGTGTGAGTAAAGAGATGGTTACGTTTCACAAGAACAATGGTTTCTAAACTCGTTTTGACTGTGTGTCAGTAGACTGTGCTCTTCGAGGCAATTCATAATGTTCGAACGTAGTATATATTCCAAAACCTGCTGCATATCGGTGTTAATGATATGGGCCTCTCATTTATTGGAATACTCCTACTGCCTTTCTTAAATATTGGTGTGACCCGTGCAACTTTCCGGTCTTTGGGACGGATACGTGATGAGTCGCCCGTCAATACAATCATGTTCAGAAGAAAAAAAAACAAAAAAAAACAGAAGGCCTTGAACGACTAGAGATACGACATTTATATTCATGAGGCGTGTACATTGGTATGTTCTGCAGAAATGATTAGCGTTTGACTCATGTAGACCCCCGGGTTCAAGGTCAACATCGATATCGCGGCGCAATACCACCTACCCGTAACAAGTGCCTGCGGCTGTCGTTTTCGCTATAAACAGAAGGTAGTGGAAACTTCCTGGCAGATTAAAACTGTGTGCCCGACCGAGACTCGAACTCGGGACCTTTCCTTTCGCGGGCAAGTGCTCTACCTTTTTTTTTTTTTTTTTTTTTTTGCTAATGAACCGCTGCAGGAGCAGGACGACGGGTAGGGCAGGGGTCGACACCCGAAGCCTGGCCATCCCGCCGCCATGCCCAAGCAACGTGTTCGAGTTCGAGGATCGAAGGATCAGGAAGAGGATGGATAGGGTTTGTCGATGTTGTTCTTTTTATTTATTTATTTATTTAATTTTTATAACATTTTTTGTATTATAGATTTATTTTTGTTTCATTACAAAGAAACATCCTACAACTGCCGTAGCCGAGCGTCCGAGTCGTCTTCTCGTCTGTTGGGAGGGGTTCCCCCCTATTCCGTCCGTAGAGGATCAATATGCTCCAGGATTCTTCTTCATTTTCAGCGTCTCATACCCGGAACGCCCCAGTGAGCAGGAGGATCCGCAAATAATGAACCTAAATAATTTGCGAAACGAGTTCTGTACTTCGGGTGGCGGCTGAAAGCTGCATGTGTCGTCATCAATAGGGACCAAAAGTCGAGCGTGCCTTTGGGAGCATCGCAAAATATGTAGTAAACGGCCATGCCTTTTAGCCAGTTAACGGCGTTCGTTCTGGTTGATGGAAAGTATACGACGTCGGGGCGCAATACGTCATCAGGGGAGATAGACTCCGGCAATCGCCGCAAGAGTAATGCCAGCATGCGCTGCGTCAGTAGCCAGCACTCGCTGGTCGCGGCACACGTCAGACGGTGTGCATCCGATTCAGCGACTGAGCATGTCGGACACAAGGGGTCGTCCGTCAGATGTATGGAATGTAACCTCTGACGAGTAGCGAACTTCCCATTCACAACCATGTACCACAATGAACGCACCGTCGTAGGTAGAAAAGGCGTGTGTACCGCTCGCCACACCGTGTTCCAGGCAACTTCAGGATGTCTGTGGGTGACCGTATTTACAGGTTGCCGCTGCTGATAGAGGCGATAATAGTCTTTTGTGCTGGGCTTCCGTGTCGTCGGAAGTTCTGACCGTAAGTAGCTGAAGTCAATAAAAAAGTCTCTGATGTGGGTGAGTGCCGGTGAAATGTGTCCTACAGAAACCGGGGGATGCAGAGAGTGTGGTGCCACTTCCGCTATCAGGGTGCCCGTCAGAGTGGCGTGGGCAGAGGTCCACGTGCGACGCATAGTGTTGAAATAAAGCGATCGCGCACGGTTATATACGTGAATTAAACCGATACCGCCCGCCCGCTGCGGCAGTGTCAGGGTGGCGTATCGGACTTTGAAAACCAGACCGGTGCTTACGAAATGTCCATATGCTGCTTGAAATCTGTCGGCCATCGTAGCTGTCAAGGGAAGGATATGCGCAAAATAGTTCAGTTTTGAGACAAGATAGGTGTTGACATAACGTGTTCTGAGGAGCATATCCAAGCGACGCAGTTTGTTGTCCTGCAGCAAAGCACGTGTCTGGTGTAGGAGCCGGCGGTACGTAGCCGCCGCCGTGTGGCGGACATTGCTATAGAATTGCACTCCTAAACACTTGAGTACGGGCACCTTGTCAAAGGGCACCGCCGTTGTGTGGGAAATCCCCCCTCCGACATCCATGTATTTTGTCTTCTTCACGTTGATGACGCTCCCAGCGACCGCCCCGTACTGGCGTAGCCACTGTAGCGCCATATGCATTTCATCCTCTGATCTGGCCAGGAACACCACGTCATCGGCGAATGCACCACAACAAAAGGTCACGTCCCGCAAGGAGATCCCAGTTAATCGCTGCCGTAGACCATGTAAAGCTGGTTCAAGCGCCGCAGCAAATAATATGCCCGACAGGGGGCACCCTTGTCGCACTGACCGTCCAACAACAATTTGACCAGACTGATAACCGTTGACCATCATGCGGGAGCGCGCTCCGTGGACCAGTCGAAGGACCACCTGTGCAGACTCCGGAGAGAGGCCCATGTGTTGCAAAACTGCGCGTAAGAAGCCGTGATCGACGCGGTCGAATGCGTGGTCAAAATCTACGGCGACAAGGGCGCCTCGTATTTTGCAGGCCGCCGTCAAAGCAATTACGTCGCGGTATGCTCCTAACGCCGTATGAATGTTGCTGACACCACCTAAACATGTCTGATCGGTGTGGATGGCTTTCCCGATAGCGGTGTGGAGACGCGCGCGGAGGATATGGGCGAAGATCTTGTAGTCGTTGTTGAGGAGTGTGAGTGGGCGAAAGTCCTGCCACCTACAACCACCATTCGGTTTCGGAACTGGGATCAAGATGCCTTCTGTGAATTCTGTGGGGAGAGTGAAATCAGGGCGGATCAGGTCTTGAAACATTTGGAGCCACTTGTCACCCATAAGGTGGTAAAAAGTGCGGTAGAATTCCAGGGGTAAACCGTCCGGTCCAGGCAACTTGTTCGGTGCTCCACGTGCCAAGGCCGATGTCAGCTCGTCGGGTGTAATGGGCAACAGCAAACTATCATCGGGTGCCACGTCCCGAGGGGCGGGAAAATCGTGCAACAGCTCGTCATAATCACGTACATTTCGCGGATCTTCCATGTACAAGGTCCCATAGTGTCTGGCGAACGTGTGCGCGATGTCCGTTTGTGTCACTGCGCGCCCGCCGTCCTCCGTGTTTACCGCCGTAATGAGCTGACGTTTGCGGTGGCGCCTCTCGCGCGCAATGTGATACACTGACGCTGTTTCGTTGGGGATACAGTCTTGCACTCGCGCACGGATGCGGACACCGTCTAGCTGCTCTGTCCTGATGCGAAGTAGACGAGCTTTGATGCGTTGTACGGACATCTGAGGTTCGGGAGACGGCGGTTGCGTCGCCAGCTCACGTAACGCTGTATAGTAAAATTCCGATGTTGCCCTTTGCCAGTTCGATCTGTCACGCCCGTAGGCCATCAAGGTCTTTCGGAGGGCAGGTTTGACACATCCCAGCCACCACAGCAACATGGAAGCATACATAGGCAGGCGCCTGATACATCGACGCCACGTGTCAGTGACTGCTCGCCGACACGCTTCCTCGCGAAGGAGGGAGACGTTCACGTCCACGGGCCCCGGCTGCGTCTTGTGAGTTGTCGGGGCAAGGTGACAGTGCAGATGTGCGCGAGATGGTCCGTGAAGGCCTTCGGCCAGAGTTCTGCATCACGGGCTGCTGTGCGGAGGGCACGCGAGACGTATATCCGGTCCAGACGACTGGCAGAATGGCTGGTAAAGTGCGTATATCCACTCTGGGTCCCATGATGTAAGAGCCATGTGTCGTGGAGCGCGAGGTCACGTATCAATGCTTGTAGAGCCGGGCATGGGACGTAATGCGGTATCTGGTCCTCGGGCCGCAGAACACTGTTAAAATCGCCGCCCACTATGTAATGGTCCATATTTCCTTGCAAAAGTGGGGCCAACTCCTCCGAATAGAAGACATGCCTGTCACCACTGTGCGAATTACCGGAGGGAGCGTAGACGTTAATGAGGCGCACTGCGCCAAGTGTGAGTGCGATGCCTCGCCCGTTCGGCAAGTACGTCGCGTCCGTCGCGTCTATGCCATCTCGGAGAAGGATGGCCGTTCCTCCTGCGCCATCACCTACGGGTAGGCTGTACGTGGTGTAGCCATATGGGTCTAAACACAGCTCGGGACGGACCTCCTGGAGAAGGGCAATGTCCAAGTCTGCCGCTCTGATCATGTCGTGTAACATGCGGGTCTTGACAGTGGAGTGGACACCATTTACGTTGACTGTTCCCACACGGTATGACTGAGACATATCAAGTGGCGGAGGCAGTGTGCCGGTGCAATCCCACAGTGATCTCACACACCACACACCACACAGCCATCCATCTGCATGCTGTGCATTACTGTGCCGTATGAGTCCCTGACTGGCAGAGCCCTCCGGGCTCAATGTCAGCCATGGGCTCTGGTGGAGATATCGATGTTTGCTGTGCATCATCTGCCTCCATATCGTCTGCCCAATCACCAAGAGACGATTGTGATGTCATTGGGGGCTCGACGCTTTCACAGGAGCCCACATTTTGGGAGTCGACGCAGTGCGCCTCGTTTTCTGGGCCACCAGATTTAGGAGAGTGTTCCTTGTCTTCAGGCACCTTCTGGTGAATGATGCCACTGGAGTCCGTTGTCCATCTGAGCTACCGAAGCACGACTCACGCCCGGTACTCACAGCTTTACTTCTGCCAGTATCTCGTCTCCCACCTTCCATCCCCCAGGTTGTGGCTTAGCCATGTCTCCGCAATATCCTTTCTTTCAGGAGTGCTAGTTCTGCAAGGTTCGCAGGAGATCTTCTGTAAAGTTTGGAAGGTAGGAGACGAGATACTGGCAGAAGTAAAGCTGTGAGTACCGGGCGTGAGTCGTGCTTCGGTAGCTCAGATGGTAGAGCACTTGCCCGCGAAAGGCAAAGGTCCCGAGTTCGAGTCTCGGTCGGGCACACAGTTTTAATCTGCCAGGAAGTTTCATATCAGCGCACACTCCGCTGCAGAGTGAAAATCTCATTCTAGAAGGTAGTGGGTCAGTGTGTCTTGAGCAGACGTGCAGCATGCCTCGAAGACGTATGCGCGAACCATACCACCAGATCAGTGAGTTTGAGAGAGCGTGAATTATTGGTATGAGAGAATGTGAGACATTCATCCAGGAAACTGCTGCTCGTGTGGGACCAAGTGTTTCGGCAGTGCAACGGGAGCGTGCAGAATGGTTCACGGAAGGCGGCAGAACGCGAAGAGATGGGTCAAGTCGCACCACCCAGACCACCCCACGAGACGATCGACACCTCATCCTAATGGCATTGCAGGACAAATCTTTGTCCTCCTCGGCCCTGAACGCAACAGTGGAACAGTGTAACACATCGTACACTATCAGGGGCGACAGTCCATCGCCGTTTGTTACGGCATGGGCTACGTGCGCGCATCCAGTTCTCCGCCAACCTTTGACGACTATGCAGAAACATGCTAGACGGCAATGTCGTATGGATCGATGTCACTGGAGACAGGAATGTTTTCTTACGAATCCAGGTTCTCTTTGTTTGGAAAAATATAGTCGCATTTTGGTTCTCCGCAAGCAAGGGGAGCGGTGTCTCAGTGACCGCGTTCGCACAAGACATACATCGCCAGCTCAAGGCCTTATTATGTGGTGTGGTATTGGGTACAACCACAAGTCACAGATGGTGTGTGTACGAGGCACTGTGACAAGTGCGACCTACTTGAATGACATCCTGCGACCAGCAGCACACCACCCCAGACGCCATTTTTCAGCATGACAATGCGCGACGTGTTGCTGCACGAACATGTGCCTTCTTAGTGCCACAGGATGTCGGCCTTTTGAGCTGGCGCTCCAGATCACCAAACATTTCGCCAATGAAAAATGTGTGGGACATGGTGAAAATACGGGTGGAGCGCTGTGACCCAATACCGACCACCACAGATAAACTTCGGAAACAGGTGAATCCAGCATGGATGGCTATACTACAGGAAGCCTTTCACGTCTTATGTGCGTCAATTGGTTCAAATGGCTCTGAGCACTATGGGACTTAACTTCTGAGCTCATCAGTCCCCTAGAACTTAGAACTACTTAAACCTAAGTAACCCAAGGACATCACACACATCCATGCCCGAGGCAGGATTCGAACCTGCGACCGTAGCGGTCACGCGGTTCCAGATGTAGCGCCTAGAACCGCTCGGTCACCCTGGTCGGCCTGTGCGTCGATGCCACCACGCATGGAACAAGTTGTCAGGGCCTATGGCAGACCCTGTGCCTACTGCACAACAAGACACATGCTAAACCGAGGTGACTGCAATGTTAATGATTCCTGCAGAACATACTAATGTGCATGTCCTGTGAATATGAACGTCCTACTCTAGTCGTTCAAGGTGTTCTGTTTCTTTTTTTCTGAACATGAGTGTATAATGCCATAGGTCAACAATGAATAAAAATTTACAAAATATTTTAACTTACTGATTTCTGTTTTCTTTAAACTGACAATTACTGTTGTGGTCAAAGCATACAGAGATGAACAGTTTAGCGCGTCTACTAACCACATTTCAGTACGATAACCTAAAAAAAACGCCTTTTGCATTCTGCACATATTTTTATTTTACTACCCCTAGTAATATGTTGCACGCAAAAAGGAGTTTTTATTTTATATTACTGCAATTGATATACAGCTACTGCGAAAATGGCCACCACAAGAAACTAGTTACATATTTTTCATATCATGTCTTCATCACTATAGACACTCATGATATCAGAACTTTCTGCCTTGTCTTGTTTATTACTTCTTATTAGTGTATGACTGTAATTGGAGATGAATTATTTTCTACAGTACAAAACTGAATGAGCTGAGTTTTTCTTTTTACAAAGTTTAAATCTAGATGATTGGTGAGGAGTAGTTAATAACTTTAAGTAAGGCATCATTTACAACTTTCTTTCTTGGTGCTTGTTTGCTCTGCTTGACATAGTCCTTTTACCGTCTGCTAAACGAACTAATTCTGCCACCTGATTCAAATAAAACGGAAGACCATTAACAAAGAGCAATTAAAGCAGTGCCTCATCGTCAAATTGTGCGGAATAGTTTCGTCCCTTGCAGGGTGTCTCTGTGTGAATTACATAAACAGCCTTGCGTAACTTTCTGCAACTCTGTTTCTTAAATAGGGACTACAACAGGCATGTGGTGAACCACTTACTCCATAAAAAAGTAAATTGCCTAAGAGAATGATATGACTGATATAAGACTGCAAAAGATTCCAACAGGCAAATTTTTCCATTATCCAATTACAGTTCGGACTGCAAAAGCGCCGCTTTAACGAGTAACAATTTATATATTCTCTGAGCAAATAATAAAATGAGAAAATGTAATCGCAACAACTTTGAAGGCTTATGTTAAGAGAGAAACTAACCAAATATCTTTGGAGTCATCCTGTGGAGTCACCTAACAATATCATAATTTAATGTGGATGGGTAAGTACCACGGACTGAAGTTAATTTGGCAGTAAATAACATTATGAGGATCTCTTGCATGAATTATATCTTACAAGGGACCTTCAATAAGCAACTGCAACACTTTTTTTCTAAGAGCAGTTTGGTTTTATTCAGGATTCCTACATCGTATTACTCCCTACTCTTTCAGCTACAAAACCCTATTTTTCACTGTAAATTCCGCCACCTGTACGCCCTCACGGTACCACACAACTGGGCGACGTCTTGCTGCATCAGTAACCTCCCCGTCATCCACGTACTGTTCCCCGCTGAGTGCATCCGTCATTGGGCCAAACAGATGGAAGTCGGAAGGTGCGAGATCCGGGCTGTAGGGTGGACGAGGAAGACTTGTTTTTCCTTTATTGTAATTTCATGCCCCTGCTCCATGCGCGCGAAAAAAGGGGGACATAAAAACACAGAAATGGAGATAATGGAAGATAGTCATGGACAAGGCGAAAATCATTTGTATTCTCGTGGGGCGAACATGCTGATATCGTTTCTTCGATTTCCTGAGTGCAACGCACTACACTTGAGGGTTTATCGTCACGCTATAAGAGAGAACTAAACAGAATAACCGCTTGAAAGTCCCAGAAGATCGTCGCCATGATTCTGAGGCTTTGCACTTTTCTTCGCAGGAGAGGTGGTGGGACACACCTCCACTCAGCCGCTATTTCGAAGGCTACGGATGTGCCGCCACCTGTCGGAACTTCATGAAACTATAGGGGCTGCAACGGGAATATTCCACGATGTCCGCCAACAAAATCCGCATTTTTCAATAGAAATTTGCCGAGAAAAATGTGTTGCATTACTTATCGAACGCCCCTCACATAAAAACACCTTCTAATTACCAACTTCAACATCTACATCTACATCTGCCTGATTACTCTGCTATTCACGATAAAGTGCCTGGCAGAGGGTTCAATGAACCACCTTCATGCTGCCTGTCTACCGTTCCACTATCGAACGGCACGAGGGAAAAACGAGAACTTAAATTTTTCCGTGCGACCCTTGATTTCTCTTATTTTATCGTGATGATCATTTCTCCCTATGTAGGTGGGTGCCAACAGAATGTTTTCTCAATCGGAGGAGAAAACTGGCGACTGAAATTTCATGAGAAGATCCTGTCGCAACGAAAAACGCCTTTGTTTTAATGATTGCCACTCCAATTCACGTATCATGTCTCTGACACTATCTCCCCTATTTCGCGATAATACAAAACGAGCTGCCCTTCTTTGCACTTTTTCGATGTCATCCGTCAGTCCCACCTGATGCGGATCCCACGCCGCACAGCAGTACTCCAGAATAGGGAGGACAAGCGTGGTGTAAGCAGTCTCTTTGGTAGACCTGTTGCACCTTCTAATTGTTCTGACAATGAATCGCAGTCTTTGGTTTGCTCTACCCACAACCTTATCTACGTGATCGTTCCAATTTAGGTTATTTGTAATTGTAATCCCTAAGTATTTAGTTGAATTTACAGCCCTCAGATTTGTGTAACGTATCACGTAATCAATATTTAGCTGATTTCTTTTAGTACTCATGTGAATAACTTCGCACTTTGCTTTATTCAGTGTCAATTGCCACTTTTCACACCATACAGATATCTTATCTATATCATTTTGCAATTCGTTTTGATCATCTGATGACTTTACAAGACGGTAAATGACAGCATCATCTGCAAACAGTCTAAGACTGCTCCTCAGATTGTCTCCTATGTCGTTAGTATAGATCAGGAACAATAGAGGGTCTATAACAGTTCCTTGGGGAACGCCGGATATTACTTCTGTTTTACTCCATGACTTTCCGTCTATTACTACGAACTGTGACCTTTCTGACAGGAAATCACGAATCCAGTCGCACAACTGAGGCGATACTCCGTAGGCAAGCAGTTTGATTAGAAGACGCTTATGAGGAACGGTGTCGAAAGCCTTCTGGAAATCTAAAAATATGGAATCAATTTGACATCCCCTGTCGATAGCATTTATTACATCATGAGTATAAAGAGCTAGTTGTGTTTCACAAGAACGATATTTTCTGAATCCGTGCTGACTATATGTCAATAAATCGTTTTCTTCGAGGTACTTCATAATGTTCGAATACAGTACATGTTCTAAAACCCGACAGCAAATCGACGTTAGTGATAAAGGCCTGTAATTCAGCAGATTACTCCTCCTTCCCTTTTTGTGTATTGTGTGACTTGAGCAATTTTCCAGTCTTTAGGTACATATCTTTCTGTGAGCGAGTGATTGTACATAATTGCTAAATATGGAGCTATTTTATCAGCATACTCTGAGAGGAACCTGACTGGTATACAATCTGGACCGGAGGCGTTGCCTTTATTACGTGATTTAAGCTGCTTTGCTATACCGAGGATATCTACTTCTATGTTTCTCATCTTGGCAGTTGTTCTTGATTGGAATTCAGGAATATTTACTTCGTCTTCTTTCGTGAAGGAGTTTCGCAAAACCGTGTGTAATAACTCTGCTTTAGTGGCACTGTCATCAGTGACTTCACCGTAGTTATCGCGCAGTGAAGGTATTGATTGTGTCTTGCTACTGGTGTGCTTTATGTATGACCAGAATCTCTTTGGGTTTTCTTCCAGATTTCGAGACAGAATTTCGTTGTGGAAATTATTAAAAGCATCTCGCATTGAAGTACGCGCCATATTTCGAACTTCTGTAAAACTTTGCCAATCTTGGAGATTTTGCGTTCTTTTAAATTTGGCATTCTTTTTTCGTTGCTTCTGCAACAACGATCTGACCCGTTTTGTGTACCATGCGGGATCAGTACCATCACGTATTAATTTATGTGGTATATATCTCTCAGTTGCTGTTGATACTATCTCTTTGAAAACATTCCACAACTTTTCTACGCTTAGATGATCAGATCGGATTTTTTCTTTACACATTTTATTGTTTCTTGCGATTACCAGTTTCTCACGTATTTGTTCATCTTCAGATGGCTGCTTTGCATATGAGGACGAACAGTTCATGATCTGCGGAATGATGATTGAATGTCATGGTGCTCTACAGTGAAAACATTTGCAATTGATAAATTTTCCAAAAGGAAGTGAAAATCGTTGATACATAAAAACTGAAAATGTATGATAAATGTTCAGTGTATGTACTTAACACTAAATGTGTTCTAGTTGCTTTGTGCCTTGCATTGTTGAACCGATATCATTATGTGCCCTCGGAGTCTTTCTCGGCGGCATGTCTGAATAAAATCTTCTCGGTCCATCCCAACATTAAATTTACCATCGAGATGGGGAAGGATGCCAAGTTACCGTTCTTGGATGTTTTAGTTGAGCTGGAGGTTCAAATGGTTCAAAGGGCTCTGAGCACTATGGGACTTAACTGCTGAGGTCATCAGTCTCCTAGAACTTACAACTACTTAAACCTAACTAACCTAAGGACATCACACACATCCGTGCCCGAGGCAGGATTCGAACCTGCGACCGTAGCGGTTGCGCGGTTCCAGACTGTAACGCCTAGAACCGCTCGTCCACTCCGGCCGGCGTTGAAGGCAGGAGGTCGTTCAGTGTACAGGAAACAGACGCACACTGATCGACATTTAAATGCAGTTAGTTTTCACCGCCCTGTACACAAGAAAGCTGTCCTAAACACGTTAATACACAGAGCAAAAGTTATTTCTGACGACGATCACCTACAGTCTGAATTGCAGCACATGAGACAGGTGTTCAGAGAGAGTGGTTATAGCAAAAGAGACATCGCAAACGATTTCAGGTGCCATCGAAGACGGATGCCTTGTGAATACGCAGAACAAGCGAAACCGGCGGTTTTCCTGCCGTACGTGGGGCAGCGAGCAACAAGTTAGGATGTGTACTGCAGAGACATGGATTGAGACGAGTGTTCCGGCCCGAGATACGAGGTATGCTGCGAGGTACGAGATATGCTGCGCCCTGTTAAAGACGAAATAGCTCTTCGTGTGCCCCGTGTGTATGGTGTCCCTTGCGAGTGCGGCAGCATCTATTAGGCCAGGCAATTCGCACAGTCGCAGAGCGTTGTACCGAGCACAAGAGACATATTAAACAAAAGGAGCTCGAGAAGTCGGCCACATGTGAGCATTGCCTGGAAAACGGACACAAAATACAGTCTGAAGACACGAGAGTCTTGGCTCATGCGAACGTGCTGGGATTCCGTTATGAAGGAGGCAGCTGAGATTAGAATGGACAGCAACAATTTTAACAGAGACCAGGGCTATACACTGAATAGGGTGTGGGGGCGGGCTTTGGATGTCGAAAGGAAGCAACAGCGGATGCTTAACGCCAGTAGGGAAGCGGTAGCGGCAATTTCAAACCTGGCGCCACCTGACGTCACTCGGTTCGGTGGCGGGCCGGAGCCGCTACGTCGGTTCGGTGGCGGGCCGGAGCTGCTACGAGCTGCCCAACTCGCCTTCCGCGCATGCGTCGTTTCGGCCCTCTCTGATTGGTGCCAGCGGCCGTAATCGTAGATATACACTGAGGCGCCAAAGGAACTGGTATAGGCACGCGTATTCAAATACAGATATATGTAAACAGACAGAAGACGGTGCTGCGGTAGGCAACGTCTATATAAGACAAGTGTCTGGCGCAGTTGTTAGCTCGGTTGCTGCTGCTACAGTGGCAGGTTATCAAGATTTAAGTGAATTTGAATGTGGTGTTATAGTCGGCGCACGAGCGATGGGACACAGCACCTCCGAGGAAGCGATGATGTGGGGACTTTCCCGTACGACCGTTTCACGAGTGTACTGTGAATATCATGAATCCGGTAAAACATCAGATGTCCGACATCGCTGCGGCTGGAAAAAGATCCTGCAGGAACTGGACCAACGAGGACTGAAGAGAATCGTTCAATGTGTCAGAAGTGCAACCCTTCCGCAAATTGCTCCAGATTTCAGTGCTGGGCCATTGACAACTGTCAGCGTGCGAACCATTCAACGGAACATCATCAATATGATGGGCTTTCGCCCGCATCTCGTGGTCGTGCGGTAGCGTTCTCGCTTCCCACGCCCGGGTTCCCGGGTTCGATTCCCGGCGGGGTCAGGGATTTTCTCTGCCTCGTGATGGCTGGGTGTTGTGTGCTGTCCTTAGGTTAGTTAGGCTTAAGTAGTTCTAAGTTCTAGGGGACTTATGACCACAGCAGTTGAGTCCCATAGTGCTCAGAGCCATAGTGCTCAGCGCAGTGGTTAGTACACTGGACTCGCATTCGGAAGGACGACGGTTCAATCCCGCGTCCGGCCATCCTGATTTAGGTTTTCCGTGATTTCCCTAAATCTCTCCAGGCAAATGCCGGGATGGTTCCTTTGAAAGGGCACGGCCGACTTCCTTCCCCATCCTTCCCTAATCCGATGAGACCGATGACCTCGCTGTTTGGTCTCTTCCCCCAAACAACCAACCAACCATAGTGCTCAGAGCCATATGATGGGCTTTCGGAGCCGAAGGCCCACTCTTGCACCCTTGATAACTGCACGACACAAATCTTAGCGCCTCATCTGGTCCTGTCAACACTGACATTGGACTGTTGACGACTGGAAACACGTTGCCTTGTCGGACGAGTCTCGTTTCTAATAAAATGGTTCAAATGGCTCTGAGCACTATGGGACTTAACAGCTGTGGTCATCAGTCCCCTAGAACTTAGAACTACTTAAACCTAACTAACCTAAGGACATCACACACATCCATGCCCGAGGCAGGATTCGAACCTGCGACCGTAGCAGTCGCGCGGTTCCGGACTGAGCACCTAGAACCGCTAGACCACCGCGGCCGGCTCGTTTCTAATAGCATCGAGCGGATGGACCTGTGAGGGTAAGGAGATAAACTCGTGTATCCACGGATCCTGCATGTCAGCGTGGTACTGTTCAAGCTGGTGGAGGCTCTGTAATGGCGTGGGAAGTGTGCAGTTGGAGTGATATGGGACACTTGGCACGTCTAGATACGACTCTTGACAGGTGACACGTACGAGGTGCATTCAAGTTCTAAGGCCTCCAATTTTTTTTCTAATTAACTACTCACCCTAAATCGATGAAACTGGTGTTACTTCTCGACGTAATCGCCCTGCAGACGTACACATTTTTCACAACGCTGACGCCATGATTCCGTGGCAGCGGCGAAGGCTTCTTTAGGAGTCTGTTTTGACCACTGGAAAATCGCTGAGGCAATAGCAGCACGGCTGGTGAATGTGCGGCCACGGAGAGTGTCTTTCATTGTTGGAAAAAGCCAAAAGTCACTAGGAGCCAGGTCAGTTGAGTAGGGAGCATGAGGAATCACTTCAAAGTTGATATCACGAAGAAACTGTTGCGTAACGTTAGCTCGACGTGCGGGTGCGTTGTCTTGGTGAAACAGCACACGCGCAGTCCTTCCCGGAAGTTTTTGTTGCAGTGCAGGAAGGAATTTGTTCTTCAAAACATTTTCGTAGGATGCACCTGTTACCGTAGTGCCCTTTGGAACGCAATGGGTAAGGATTACGCCCTCGCTGTCCCATCGCTGCCCCATCATTTTTTCAGCACTGGCGGTTACCCGAAATTTTCTTGGTGGCGGTGAATCTGTGTGCTTCCATTGAGCTGACTGGCGCTTTGTTTCTGGATTGAAAAATGGCACCCACGTCTCATCCATTGTCACAACCGACGAAAAGAAAGTCCCATTCATGCTGTCGTTGCGCGTCAACATTGCTTGGCAACATGCCACATGGGCAGCCATGTGGTCGTCCGTCAGCATTTGTGGCACCCACCTGGATGACACTTTTCGCATTTTCAGGTCGTCATGCAGGATTGTGTGCACAGAACCCACAGAAATGCCAACTCTGGAGGCGATCTGTTCAACATTCATTCGGCGATCCCCCAAAACAATTCTCTCCACTTTCTCGATCATGTCGTCAGACCGGCTTGTGTGAGCCCGAGGTTGTTTCGGTTTGTTGTCACACAATGTTCTGCCTTCATTAAACTGTCGCACCCACGAACGCACTTTCAACACATCCATAACTCCATCACCACATGTCTCCTTCAACTGTCGATGAATTTCAATTGGTTTCACACCACGCAAATACAGAAAACGAATGATTGCACGCTGTTCAAGTAAGGAAAACGTCGCCATTTTAAGTATTTAAAACAGTTCTCATTCTCGCCGCTCGCGGTAAAATTCCATCTGCCGTACGGTGCTGCCATTTCTGGGACGTATTGACAATGAATGCGGCCTCATTTTAAAACAATGTGCATGTTTCTATCTCTTTCCAGTCCGGAGAAAAAAATCGGAGGTCTTAGAACGTGAATGGACCTCGTACGTAAGCGTCCTGTCTGATCACCTGCATCCATTCATGTCCATTGTGCATTCCGACGGACTTGGGTAATTCCAGTACGACAATGCTACACCCCACTCGTCCAAATTGCTACAGAGTGGCTCCAGGAACACTCTTCTGAGTTTAAACACTTCCGCTGGCCAACAATCTCGCCAGACATAAATATTATGGAGCATATCTGGAATACCTTGCAACGTGCTGTTCAGAAGAGATCCCCACCCCCTCGTGTTTGTACGGATTTATGGACAGCCCTGCAGGATTCATGGTGTCAATTCCTTTCAGCACTACTTCAGACATTGGTCGAGTCCATGCCACGCCGTGCTGCGGCACTTCTATGTGCTCGTGTGGGCCCTACACGCTATTAGGAGGTGTACCAGTTTCTGTCCATTGTATAAGCTGGAAATAGCGCCAGTTCCAGCAGTGAGTAGTTTTACTCCTGACGACGATGGCGGAGATGGCCACTGAAAGCTCGAGAATTTTATTCGAATTGACACGGCTTAAAAACCGAGAAGATTTTATTCCGATATCATTATGTTATGTGAATTTTAATCGCAATCAGCACACATAGTCATCTCTAGTAGTCATCTCTAGTGCGGTTCCAAGCTGTCGTGGATGCAGACTGTCGTCATGCTGATCAACGTTTGTAACCTGGAACGTAAACATGGTCCGCAATTAACAAATGTTATCCTTCTCATGTGGAAATTACAATCTATTTCTTTCGATGATTTATCACTCCTTTTTCATGGAGAACCTCTGACGCAGAGAAAGTTTAATTCCAACCAACTTGTACAAAGTGGCAAGACACAATCGAAACCTTCACTGCTTGATAACGTTTGTAATGTTACCGATGACAGTGCCACAAAAGCTGAGTTGCTAAATACAGTTTTCCGAAATTGATTCACCAAAGAAGGCAAGTAAATACTCCAGATTTTGAATCAAGAACACCTTTCAACATGGGTGGCTTAGAAGTAGATGTCGTCAGCGAAAAAGAAGCAACTCAAAACACTTCGTTAAAGCAAGTTTTCCGGTTCAGGTTAGGTTTATTTTAGAGTTACTGATTCAATAGCTCCATACTCAGCAACCATGTACAACCGCCAGTTTGTACCCAAAGATTGGAATGTTGCAGAGGTCACACCAACACACAAGAAAGGAAATATGAGTAACCCGCTGAATTACAGACCCATATCACGGATGCCGATTTGCAGTAGTTTTTGAAATGTGTTCGGACATTGTGAATTACCTCGAAGAAAACGATCTGTTGACACATAGCACGGATTCAGAAAATATTGTACGTGTGCAACACGTAAACGAGTAAAACAGAAATGATATCTGGTGATCCCCAAGGAAGTGTTATAGGCCTTCAGCAGTTTAAATTTTCATCGATATGTACACCTAAAGTTTTCGACGTTTTGACCTTTTTTATTATTTCCTCACCTAGTGTTACACCTATCATTAGTGTAATATCTGTAGATATACACAACCGAATACATTGCGACTTTTCGAAATCGAGAGTGAGAGCGTTTGTAGAAAACCAATCAATGTTATTTTAAAGAACATTGTTTTCAATTTGTTCTGTTGCTGTATGTATGCTAGAGTTGATTACGATACTAATTCATCCGCAAAAAGAACTAATTCTGCTCGTTGTATATTGAATGGGAGATTGTTTGCATATAAACTCTAAGTAAAAAAGGAGTGACGCATCATAAAGGAGATGGGACGGAAATCGACAGCCGTGATGCACATGTACATACAACCAAATGATTACAGTTTTTAAAAAATTCTATGATTTATTCAAGCGAAAAAGCTTCACAAATCAAGGAAGTCAATAATGCTTTGGTCCATCCACAGCCCTTGCGCAAGCAGTTATTCAGCTGGGCATTGATTGGTACAGTTGTTGGATGCCCTCTGGGAGGTAACGTGCCAAATTCTGACCAATTGGAGCGTTAGGTCGTCAAAATCGCGAGTTGGATGGTGGGCCCTGCCCATAATGCTCTTAACGTTCTCAATTAGGGCGAGATCCAACGACCTTGCTTGCCAGATAGGGTTCGGCAAGCATGAAGAGAAGCAGTAGAAACTCTCGCCATGCGCATGCAGCCATTATCTTGCTGAAATGTAAACCCAGGGTGGCTTGCTATGAAGGGCTACAGAACGGCACATAGAATATCATTGGGCCTGAATTTGAAGAGGTACTCACCACTGAAGACAATTCTACTCCAGTCATTGAGATTCCACGCCAAAGACGTGTCTGGAGACGCCCTGGACAGCAGTGGGATACCAACCTGACTGTTGCATGCAACACAGCCCAACAACCAGAAGTATATGTGAGGAACAATAGTGGATCTAAGACTGAGCCTTGGGGAATCCCATACGTGATTTCTTCTCAGTCAGAAGAGTCTCTCCTGATTACATTGGTTGAGTTACTAAGTAGAGTCTTCAGCGTTCTAATGGTAAGATACTATATTATCTATGGGTTGGCTATACCACCAATCTCCAAGAACTGCAGTTTATCTAGGAAAATATTGCGATTTACACAGTCAAATGCCTTAGATAGGTCACAGACAATACCATTTGGTGCTATCTTATTATTTAATGCTTGTAAAATTTGACGAGTGTAAATGGCATTTGCATAAGAGGAACTCATTTGAAATCCAAACAGTGCTTTACTGGGGATATTACCGTTGCTCAGATGGGATACAGTTCTAGAATACATCATCATCATCATTATGGAAAATGATGTCAGCAGTGAAACAGGTCGGCAATTTCTGACATCCATTTTACTATGTTTCTTTCAGAGGGGTTTGGCAAAGGCATATTTAAATCTCTCTGGACAAAAGTCCTGAGTTAGTTTAGGATTACATGTTTTAGGAAAGACCGTTCTTCTTATATGTAAACAAGTCTTTAGTACTCTGTTGGAAACACCATAAGATCCACAAGAACTTTTATTTTTTGGGGAATATATAGTTTTCTTAATTTCAGAAGGAAAAGTGAGTGACAGATCCACATGACTGAGTTTTATGTAAGTTGCATTTTCAACATACTGCTTTGAGTTTTCTCTTGAACTCTTCATCCCTATATTTTGTAGTACATTTCAGAAATGATTATTAAATATATCTGCTGTGTGTGAATGATCATTTATAGTCCTTCGATTTAAATTAACAGTCGTGTTATACTGTTGTATTGCCTGTTGTCCTGTCTCTCGTTTCAGTACATTCAGATGTAAGTGTGTTGTCAGAGTCCTGACATAATCTTCATGTTCACTGATTTTTAATAGCTCTTCTCAGTAATTTTGATTAGTTTTTGTGGTGTATGACTACTGCAGGATCTTTACTTGTCCTTGTTAACAGATACATTTCCGTTTTCCTTTTACAGTATATTTTAATCCATCTCATATCTAGGGTTTCCTACATAGTTGCTTAATGTGCTTTCTGATTAGCTTATGCAGAAAACTATTTTCGATTAATAATATGAATTTATCGTACAATTGTTTGAATTTTATGTCAACATTTAGTTAATTGTGAATTCCATCCCATATCATCTCTTGTGAACTATTCTTAAAAATGTTAGTCTGGGAGCTATTAATTATTCTGAATCATTTCCACTGAGGAGTATCTATATTGTATTGTAACAGACTGTTTTATCTATCCTAAATAAATGTGCATCAAGATCTTAGAGAGCGTTAGTCACTGGGTATTCAGTTATTTTCTTGCTTTGAGCGCCACCAAGGAAAACAATATCGATTAGTGTTCTACTGCCTTTGTCGACCTGTGTTGGGAATTACTGAGATCAAACTGTATGGTCAAATTAAGGTATCCATGTCATTTTTGCTACAAGAATCCTTTAGAAAATCTGCAATGATATCACCACAGATTATTAACTGCTTACTGCTGTCTGATAGGTACCACAGTAAGAGCTCCATATTCCTCATCAACAGTTCATAATTTCCCTGTATGGCTCTATACACAGTTACAATTAAACAAAACTATTTTTCAGTATCAATTGGCAAGCACACACCTCTGTGCGCTGAGCACTACAAATTCAACTTGCTCCAATGTTTTTGAAATTGTGTTGTGTGTTAATGTAAATAATAACTCCTCCTTCTCCCAATTAGTTCTACATCAGTAAGACGTGAAGGTGTTTAATTTCTCTAACCTTGCAGTTTTGTTGTAGTCAGTTTTGCACAAGGCGTCAATCTTTGTCAGAAGTCTCTAAACTTTCCAAACAGACCAGAAGCTCTTGTACATCATTACTCATCTTCTTAACATTGTTGTGAAATAACGTAGCCTTACTTTCCCTCGCATTTTTAAGCATCTCGTGGGGCTCTGCTGTTAGTTCAACTTCTTTGAAAACATGGTGCATACATCGAAATAGGGATTTCCACACAACAGGGGATCACGCTTGAGTGTGGTGTGTGAAGCACAGTGGAAAACGCCTCGCAAGTGTCATCAGACTACAAAATGCGCAGAAGCGTCTTGGCGGGAAACGAGATCTATATAGACCTTGGCGGAACGGCTTTCACAACAGCGCGGCGTCGCGGCAATTCAGGGAACTAGCTGTCTCGGCGAGTGAGGTGCCTGCAGTGGGGGCTACGCGTCTGCCACATAAAACAACCGCTGCGACTCCCTCGCGGCCAGACAGCGATAATGCGGGGCACACGCGGAGCACTGGCGTTGCTGCTGGCGGCGTGCGTCGCGTTGCTGGCGCCAGCGCGGTGCGCCAGCAAAGGTGGCGGCGCTAGCGAGCAGCGGGAGCCGCAGGTGCAGACGGCCCTGGGCCGGCTGCGGGGCAGCGTGATGACGTCACTGGACGGCCGGAACATCCTGGCTTTCCGCGGAGTTCGCTACGCGCTGCCACCCGTCGGCGAACTGCGCTTCAAGGTGAGGCCCCGTCTGTCGGACGCGATCGATGCACTGGGCGCAGTTCGTACAGAGGTTGCCTGGCGGGGACGTGGCTCTGTTTCAGGCCACCTCCATCTTAGCAAATGAAGCAATATCGAGACGTGTCGCTCCTTTTTGGTTCGCGCTAGAGATGGGCAAAGTCGTTCATCATTGGGAACTATTTCACTGGTGATCGATCTTTTTTGGGAACCGTTCATTTTTACTCGTTCACAGTTCACTGTGCTTGGTGTATGCTTCTTATGAAAAACTGAAAATTTGTAGTATAGGTGACTGAAGGTGGAAGGCGCCAAGAGGGGGCACTTGCCTCCCTCCTGGAGTACAGAGTTTTTATTCATAACAGAAGTCTCACACACTTGTAATTTTTGTGATTCTGCAAAACATCTCGTTTAGCCAACTGTAGCGTAATGTGGCTAATCGCATTAAACTAATATAAGGTGGCGCACGAAAAACCGGCCCCGAGTAGAGACTGTACGCCAATTACCCACAAATTGTTGACCGCTACGGACAGAATAGATAAACATGTAATAATTAGACAGTGAAGAAATAACAAATAAACTAATGCAAACAACTTCGAGACAATAGATGACGATTGGTAAGCGACAATGAGCAGTCAGTACTCGGGGCCGATTTTTCGTGCGCCACCCTGTACCACTGAAATAATGTTGTAGGAGTTACCTATTCTCCCACACTCGATTACGAAGCGCGGGCTTCATTCTTTTGTAAGTCGGTCTGCCTTCCATAACAATGAACTTGCTCTTTTACCTGGGGTCAAAAAAGGACGGAAAATGGCCACTCGTGTGTGCTGTGCCGACGTCCTTTGCATGTCTAATAGCAAAGAATCTTGCCTTTTTACAAACATTTCTTCTGTTGTTTATCGATATAGTGAAGTAAGCTGATGCGCCGTTTTGTTGCCTGAAAAGATGTATGTATTACATACCATGTAATTTTTATGTAATTTACGTAATTATAAAGTACATTTTAATTACCAGTCGTGGACGCTGAATAGAATACGAAAAGAACCAGAAGTTCAGAGTTCTAAAAAGGTTTGAAACAGATCGAGAATGGGCGTCCGAAGCGAACGAAACGAACAAGATACTGAACAGTGAACTATGAGCAGTCGGCAGTGGTACTGCGACGAGTGGCCACACGAAGGCCGAGTCCGACCGAGCGAGACCGAGACAGACGGAAACGGAACCGAGGCTGGAACGAGACTGGGCGACATGCCGTTCGGGAACGAGACCGACCGTATCCCGTTCCTGGGAACTATAAGTAGAAAGCCGCGACCGAAGTGAACTATGAAAGACCGTTGCTTAGAACTCGTTCCTCGCTCGTCCCATTCATCTTGGTGAACCGTTCCTTTGAACCCGTTAGTTCGTGACCATGTGTAGCGACCAGTGGCGCACCAAAGCGACGCTTGGCGGATAGTACTCTTCGTCATTGGTCCCTTCCTAGCCTGCAATCTCTCTCCCAGCGCAGAGTCCCAAGCGACTAGAAAAAAGCGCAGATGACTTCAATACATAAGAACCGATAAATAACGGACCTACAAAATTATAGACCAATATCCATAACATCACTTTGTTGCTGAGTTCTTGAGCATATTGTAATTTCGAATACAGTAAATTGCCTTGAGACAGAAAAGCTTCAGTTCACAATTCAGGACGGATTTAGAAATAATTGCTTGGGTGAAACTCAGCCTGTCGTTTTCTCGCACGATCTCCTGCGAACCACGCTATCCGGAAAGCGTTTGGCACGGCGCCTCACTGTAGACAGTTAACGAAGGTCAGAGGTTATGAATCAGGCTCTCAGGCATGTAAATGGCTCAAAGCCCTCTTAAGTAATAGGAGCCAGTACATTGTTCTCTACGGCGAGTGTTCATCAGAGACAACGATATCGTCAGGAGAGCCCCATGGAAAAGTGACAGGACCGCTCGTATTCTCTACATACATAAAATATGATCTGACAGATACAGTGAGCCAGCCAATGTGGCCGAGCGGTTCTATGCGCTTCAGTTCAGAACCAGGGGCCTGATATGGTCGCAGATTCGAATCCTGCCTCGGGCATGGATATGTGTGATGTCCTGAGGTTAGTTAGGTTTAAGTAGTTCTAAGTCTAGGGAACTGATGAGCTCAGATGTTAAGTCCCATAGTACATAGAGCCATTTGAACCATTTAGATACAGTGAGCATCAATCTGCGGCTGTTTGCTGATGATGCTGTAGTGTGCGGAAAGGCGTCGTCACTGAGCGACTATAGGAGGATGCAGTACGACTTAGACAGAATTTCTAGTTGATGTGATGAATGGCAGCTTGCTCTAAATGTAGAAAAATATAAGTTGATCCAAATGAGCAGGAAGAACAGTACTGTAATAATCGAATGTTTGTTGCACACTGCTTGACACAGTCATGTTGATAAAATATTTAGGCTTGGCGTTGCAAAGCGATATGAAATGGAACGAGTATAAAAGGAAGACAGTGAGGAAGGCGAATGGTCGACTTCGGTTTATTAGGTGAATTCCGGGACAGCGCAACCCATCTATAAATTAGAGTACATATATACTGAAGAGACAAAGAAACTGGTGCACCTACCTAACATCATGTAGGGCCCCGCTAGCATACAGAAGTGCCGCAACACATGGTGGAATGGACTCGACTAATGTCTGAAGTAGTGCTGGAGGGAACTGACACCACTAATCCTGCACAGCTGTCCGTAAATCCGTACGAACACGAGGGGGTGGGCATCGCAGATATGCACAATAATGTTCATTTCTGGGGAGTTCGGTGACCAGCGGAAGTGTTTAAACTCAGAAGAGTGTTCCTGGAGCCACTCTGTAGCAATTTGGATGTTTGGGGTGTCGCATTGTCCTGCTGGAATTGCCCAAGTCCGTCGGAATGCAAAATGGACATGAATGGATGCAGGTGATCAGTTTCCGAAAACTTACGCACGTGTCACCTGCCAAGAGTCGTATCTAGACATATCACGGTTTCCATAGCACTCCAACTGCACACGCCCCAACCATTACAGAGCCTCCACCAGCTTGAACAGTCCCCTGCTGACATGCAGGATCCATGGATTCATGTGGTTGTCTTCATACCCCTACACGTCCATCCGCTCGATACAATTCGAAGCGAGACTCGTCCGACAAGGCAATATGTTTCCAGTCATCAACAGTCCGATGTCGGTGTTAACGAGCCCTGGCGAGGCATAAAGCATTGTGTAGTGCAGTCATCAAGAATATACGTGTGGGTCTTCGGCTCCGAGGGCCCATATCGATGATGTTTCGTTGAGTGGTTCGCACGCTGACACTTGTTGATGGGTCAGCATTGAAATCTGCAGCAATTTGCGGAAGGGTTGCACTTTTCTCACGTTGAAGGATTTTCTTCAGTCACCGGTGGTCCCGTTCTTGCACGGAGATTTGATGTTTTACCGGATTCCGGATATTCACGGTATATTCACGAAACGGTCGTACGGGAAAATCTCCACTCCATCGCTACCTCGGAGATGTTGTTTCCTATCGCTCGTGCGCCGACTATAACACGCGTTCAAAATCACTTAAATCTTGATAACCTGCCATTGTAGCAGCAGTAACCGAGCGCCAGACACTTGTCTTTAATTCTGCCTACTTACATATCTCAGCATTTGAATTTTACATATCTCATCATTTGAATACGCATACCTATACCAGTTTCTTTGGCGCTTCAGTGCAGAACACTAGTGCTTCCCATTCTTGAGTACTCCTCTGCACTAAGTCGCATTTAGGTATTTATTTATTGCAATATTTATTCCATAGACATAGATCCATTTTTCCGTTGTAACGCATGGATGTGAAACGAGTCAAAAGGAAGACATCGAAGCAATTCAGAGGCAGGCTGCAAGATTTGTTATTGGCAGGTTCATTAACTTGCGAGTATTAGAGAGATGCTGCGTGAACTCAAACGAGAATCTCTAGAAGGAAGACGACGTTCTCTTCGCCCAAAACGATTGATAAAATTTGAAAAACCAGCATTTTCGGCTGACGGCAGAACGATTCTACTACCGTGACGTACATTTCGCATAAGGACCACAAAAATAAGATACGAGAAATATGGGCTCATATGGAGGCACATAGATAATCGGTTTTACCTCGCTCTGTTTGCTAGTGGAACAGGAAAGAAAATGGTTGGTAGTGGTACGTTTGGTACACTCTGTCATGAGCCGTACAGTGGCTGTGGAGAGTATATGTAGATGCAGATGATAGTGCAGACTATGTGATATTATATCATTATATGCAGTGTGCAAGACAAAGCATGGAAAACGTCACTGGAGAACTACCGAAACAGGTTAGCCACTAAATTTTAGTATTAATAATATAGTAAGTGATGATGCATAATTAAATCGTTCACCCGAGCAACTTTTAAGCTGACAAACAACAAATTATACAAGAGAACAGATAAACTGTTTTGTGCTTACGCATTTGCGCTTTCTCAGTGCAGGCAATGTATGTAATGTGAGATGCCTTTCTGCATATATTTGTAACAGTTATTACACAATTGCTTATGATATCTTTGAAAAACAGACTATTTTTTTTATTTTCTTGGACGAACAACGTCATATAATATGCGCAGTCACAAAGTCATTTTGCTGAAACGCACCGGTTTTTCTGTTACTTATTGCAGAAACAGAAAGTTTATTTTGAGAAAAAACAAAAACACAGGTTCAAATACCTAATGTTTACTGCAATACGAATCTGCGCATACATCAGTAGAAGACATGGAAAATTCAATATTAATCCAGTTCTAAGTACGCCAAACATGTACAGTCAACATCATATTTTCTGTTCTCAATCAGTGCCTTTCTACGGACAGACATGCGAATCCATTATTAACTTGCTACCGTGATCCACCGACAACGCCTGACAACATGCGCCAGTATTGTCAATGCATGTGCGAACATTACGGAAGGCGATCTACTCGCTGTTGAGAGGAATGTCGTTACACGTATTGCCAAGTGCATTGAGGTTGGGGGACATCATTTTGAGCATTTATTGCATTAATGTGGTATTTACAGGTAATCAAGCTGTAATAGCATGCGTTCTCAGAAATGATAAGTTCACAAAGGTATCACATTGGAACAACCGAAATAAAATGTTCAAACGTACCTACGTTCTGTATTTTAATTTAAAAAACCTACCTGTTACCAACTGTTCGTCTAAAATTGTGAGCCATGTGTTTGTGACTATTACAGCGCCATCTATCACAAAGCGAAAAAAGTGGTCCAACTAAAACATTCATATTTCTTTACGTACTACACGAATAAGTAATAAAAAATGGGCGTTCCTATTTAAAAAAAACGCAGTTGATATCCGTTTGACATATGGCAGCGCCATCTAACGGGCCAACCATAGCGCCATCTGGTTTCCCCCTTCAAGCTAGACGAGTTTCGTTCTTTGTAGTTTTTTCGTTTGATGCTTATTTCGTGAGATATTTGGCCCGGTCACTATCAGTGGACTACCCTGTATACAGATTGCGGTAGTATCGCGTACACAAGTTATTAAAGGACAGTGCATTGGTGGAGCCGCCATCTGTACTCAGTGATGCTAGTGTAAAGGGTTCCGACGGCTTTGAACGCGGAGTGGTAGTTGGAGCTAGACACTTGGGACATTCCATTTCAGAAATCGTTAGGGAATTCAGTATTCCGAGATCTGCAATGTCAAGAGTGTGCCGAGAAAACCAAATTTCAGGCGTTGTCTCTCACCACTGACAACGCAGTGGCCGACGACCTTCAGTTAACGACAGACAGAAGCAGCGTTTGCGTAGAGTTGTCAGTGCTAAGAGACAAGCAACATTGTGTGAAATAACTGCAGAAATCAACGTGGGACGTACGACGAACGTATCCGTTACGACAGCTTAGCGAAATTTGGCGTAAATGTCAGCAGACGACTGACGCGAGTGCCTTTGTTAACAGCACAACATCACCTGCAGTGCCTCTCTTGGGCTCGTGACTATATCGACTGGACACTAGCCGACCGGAAAACAGTGGGCTGGTCAGATTGGTCCCGATTTCAGTTGGTAAGAGCTGATGGTAGGGTTCGAGTATGGCGCAGATCCCACCAAGCCTTCAACCCAACTTGTCAACGACGCTCTGTGCAATCAAGTGGTGGCTCCATAATGGTGTGGGCTGTGTTTACATGGAATGGACTGGGTCCTCTGGTCCAACTGAACCGATCCTTCACTACTTGGACGCCATTTACAACGGTTCATGGACTTCATGTTTCCAAACAACGATGGAAGTCAATGCGCCATGCCACCGCGCCACAGTTGTTTGCGATTGGTTTGAAAAACATTCTGGACTATTCTAGCGAATGATTTGACCACCCACAACGCCCGACATGAATGCCATGGAACATTTATGCGACATAGTCGAGAGGTCAGCTCGTGCACAAAATCCTACACCGCCAACACTTTAGCAATTATGGATGGCTATAGAGACAGCACGGCTCAATATTTCTGAAGAGGAATTCCAACGACTTGTTAAGTCCATGTCACGTCGAGTTGCTGCACTAACCAGTCAAAACGAGATCTGTTGCGATATTAGGAGATATCCCATGACTTTTGTCACCTCATTGTATGTGGAAGGATAAAATTGTTTTAAAGCTCATAAAGTTTTGCAAGCACATTTTCCGGATCCAGACGTTTAAGAATACGATGTTACTTCCGCCGAGACTGTATGTTTTTGTTTGTTTAAACCATGATTGGTCAATTTCGATTATAGAGCCATTTTCAGCTCGACAAGTTCATAAATATAAGGGGTGGTCTGAAACAGTCAGAAGACCTTGAAGAGTGTTGCAGGATAGGATGTGCTGAGAAATAATTGTTGGAAAAAATTCGATGCGTTACGCCGTTTTCGAGTTAGCACTGAAGTTATCCAAGCTAGCGATTGCACGCGCAAATTCAAGCGGCTCGCCAGAGACGGTGCCGTCAAACGTGTTCTTCGTTTGTTTTCTTAAAACTGCTGGACACTATGTTGGGTACAACATCGATACACGAAATCGATATTTTTGTTTCGGTACCCATACCTGGTTCAAGTTAACAACCATAAATAACGTGACAATGACAATAAGCAGATGAACGCCCCATTATTTTTAACATGTACGAATACATCCTTGAGCAATACTGCTGCGTTTTTCCCATAGGAGTATGGGTTGTTCGTTCTTGTTAACATTAAAAGAATGAACTGTTGTGTCATAAATGAACGTTAAACACAAACATCCAAAAAATTAAGTAAAATCTTAAAAATGACTTTACCATTAAAAATTGAATAAAATGCGGGTCCAATACGGATAAAAACGCAAAATTAGACTTGTATTTCTGCAGCCGGAATATCCGGGATTTTAGTACATGCGAACAATGCATAGCTCATAAGGGAAGAAAAACGTCAACAGACTCCGAGCATTTTTAATAAGCTACAATAAAATGAAATGAATCTGATGATCTGCTGCGTGTGGAAACTGCTACATGAATTACGCGGTCTAGATCTATATAAATACTCCACAAGATGCCATAAGACGTATGGCGGAGGGTACCTTGTACCGCTACCAATCATTCTCTTTTCCTGTTGCAACCGCGGATGAAGCGAGGGGAAAAAACGACAGTGTTGTACGTGTCTCCGTACAAGCCCTAATTTTTGTATCTCGTATTCGCTGTTTTTACGAAAAATGTACGCTAGCGATAGTAGAAGCGTTCTGCAGTCAGCCGAAAACGCCGGTTCTCCAAATTTTCACAGTAGTATTTCACGAAGAAGGACGTCGTCTTCCCTCCAGAGATTCTCTCTAATACTTGCAAGTTGACAGAACCTACCAGTATCAAATCTAGCAGGCTGCCTCCGAATTGCTTCGATGTCCTCTTTTAATCCGATCTGGTGGGGAGCAGTATTCAAGAATGGGTAGCATCAGTATTCTGCATATGTGCCTCTTCTTTATAGATGGGCTAATGTTCCCAATATACCGAAGTCGATCATTCGCCTTCCTCATTGCCGGCCTTTCATGCTTTTTCCATTTCATATCGCTTTGCAATGTTATGCCGAGATATTTAATTGACGTGACTATGGCAACATTACAAGATTGTTTTTCTATTCATCTGTGTTAACTTACATTTTTCTACATTTAGAGCAAGCTACCATTCATCACGTCAAATAAAAATTCTGTCTAAATCACCCTGTATTCACCTACAGTAACCGAATGCATGCACTTTCCCGTATACTAGAACGACATCAGAATGAAGTCGTAGATTGCTGCTCACCCTGTCTATCAGATTATTTACGCACGAGAGTTGGAACTTAAATAGTGGCAACTATTTATTCACGACCGATACAAAAGAGTTACATGTTTGCACCTGTTACTATCCGTCGAAGTAGTCACTGGCGTTGTGTAGAACCCGTTGCCAGCGATGTGGAATGTGTAGTATACCATTAGCAAATCCTGTTCTGTTGATGGTGCGAATGGAGCGGTCTACTGCCTGTCGAATCTTTGCAACAGTTCTGAAGCGAATGCCACGAAGTGGTTCCTTCATCTTCGGAATCAAATCAAAGTCACAAGGACTTAAGCCCGGGGAGTATGGTGGACGGTACATTACTTCCCAGTCCCATCGACCGAACAGAGCAACAACAATGCGCCCACGCATTGTCGTGCAAAATGATGGGTGGGTTGCGCAGAAAGTGTCACCGCTTCTTTCGCAAACCTGGTCGCAGGTGATGCTCCAAAAACGAACAGTAATACTGTGCATCGACGGCCTGCCGTGGATGAACGTAATGCGTTAGGATAACAAGCTGTGGTTGCTATGTTTGGTCGATGGGACTGGGAAGTACTGTACCATCCAGCATACTCTCCGAACGTAGGGGAGAGTGGGGGAAATACACGCACCTGAGGAAAAATAGATGTGAACTATTCGTTACGTCATTAAAACGTATGAAAATAAGTACATACCATACAATGGACATTTCTCCACATATTCCAATCGTTTGTAAATAGTTATAAACAGTACCTTAATTTTGCACATTAAAATAAAAAAAATGTGCAAATGCGTGGTATTCCCCACCCCTGAGGGCAATGACACGCAAAGTATTGGGTAATAACACGTAAAACAAACAAACCATAGAAATGTACAATACTTCCTATTTTTATTTGCTAATTAGTTACTACAAATAGTAAGCAGTACACTTAAGAATGAAATAATGTAATTCTACAAACATCTCTTATAATCTTCGTTTTTTACATTTTTAGCGATGTGAAAAGAGTTCATTTTCTCATACAGCAAAGATCGCACTTGTAACTTTTTGGAGTGTTCCTTCCACTACATTCTTCATGACTCCATCTGCTACAAGAAATACATCGACACCATAGTTCTACATCTTTTCCAAACTTTTCCCAAACTAAACAGACATCTTCTGAAATCGCCAACGGATCAATATCATCCATTTCATCGTCATCACAAATGTTCTGCAAGTCCAGATTTAGGTCATCCTCGCTGCTACTCTCACTTTCTTGGTGGTGTTTCTTTTTGTATAATGTCTGTTTCTTCTTCG
The DNA here is from genome assembly GCF_021461395.2 of Schistocerca americana. NCBI lineage: Eukaryota > Metazoa > Arthropoda > Insecta > Orthoptera > Acrididae > Schistocerca > Schistocerca americana. The sequence continues at coordinate 287,734,176 of NC_060120.1, read as the reverse complement.
AAACTTTTTTAAGTTGCAGAATTCTGCACTTATCTGCCTTATCCATTATCTGCTTTAGGTCATCCTCGCTGCTACTCTCACTTTCTTGGTGGTGTTTCTTTTTGTATAATGTCTGTTTCTTCTTCGAAACTTTTTAAGTTGCAGAATTCTGCATTTACCTGCTTTATCCATAACATTTCTTTTCTTTTTTTCCTTCAGCTTTCTTTTTCATTGCTTCTTTTTGTTTCTTTATTCATAACTCCGTTAGTAGTTTATTCTTCTCTGGAGTTTCTGTAAGGATCACTGACTTTCCCTTAGGCTTTCCCTTGGCTTCTTTCGTCTTAGGAAGAACTTGTTTTTGTTTTCGAAAAGGAAATATGTCAAATACACTAACGTGCTTGACACATGCACTTTTAGTTGATGTTGTTGTGACCTCTTCTAGGCCTACTAGAAGTGGAACATCTTCTGCTGAAGATCCAGGATTCTGTTCTTGACTCCTTTTGGAGATTTGTGGCTCGTTTGTAGATGCAACCACCTCATTTCCATTTGTTGCATTCGGAACCTCTTCGTCTTCAAGGACAACATCTCTGAAGATCTCACATTGTTGTAAGTCGTCATGTTCAAATTTGTTTGGATTGGAAGGGCAAATCCCACATGCCTTAAACCCTGACTGCCCTTTGTCCATGGTAGCGACCTTAATACACTCCTGGAAATTGAAATAAGAACACCGTGAATTCATTGTCCCAGGAAGGGGAAACTTTATTGACACATTCCTGGGGTCAGATACATCACATGATCACACTGACAGAACCACAGGCACATAGACACAGGCAACAGAGCATGCACAATGTCGGCACTAGTACAGTGTATATCCACCTTTCGCAGCAATGCAGGCTGCTATTCTCCCATGGAGACGATCGTAGAGATGCTGGATGTAGTCCTGTGGAATGGCTTGCCATGCCATTTCCACCTGGCGCCTCAGTTGGACCAGCGTTCGTGCTGGACGTGCAGACCGCGTGAGACGACGCTTCATCCAGTCCCAAACATGCTCAATGGGGGACAGATCCGGAGATCTTGCTGGCCAGGGTAGTTGACTTACACCTTCTAGAGCAAGTTGGGTGGCACGGGATACATGCGGACGTGCATTGTCCTGTTGGAACAGCAAGTTCCCTTGCCGGTCTAGGAATGGTAGAACGATGGGTTCGATGATGGTTTGGATGTACCGTGCACTATTCAGTGTCCCCTCGACGATCACCAGTGGTGTACGGCCAGTATAGGAGATCGCTCCCCACACCATGATGCCGGGTGTTGGCCCTGTGTGCCTCGGTCGTATGCAGTCCTGATTGTGGCGCTCACCTGCACGGCGCCAAACACGCATACGACCATCATTGGCACCAAGGCAGAAGCGACTCTCATCGCTGAAGATGACACGTCTCCATTCGTCCCTCCATTCAAGCCTGTCGCGACACCACTGGAGGCGGGCTGCACGATGTTGGGGCGTGAGCGGAAGGCGGCCTAACGGTGTGCGCGACCGTAGCCCAGCTTCATGGAGACGGTTGCGAATGGTCCTCGCCGATACCCCAGGAGCAACAGCGTCCCTAATTTGCTGGGAAGTGGCGGTGCGGTCCCCTACGGCACTGCGTAGGATCCTACGGTCTTGGCGTGCATCCGTGCATCGCTGCGGTCCGGTCCCAGGTCGACGGGCACGTGCACCTTCCGCCGACCACTGGCGACAACATCGATGTACTGTGGAGACCTCACGCCCCACGTGTTGAGCAATTCGCTGGTACGTCCACCCGGCCTCCCGCATGCCCACTATACGCCCTCGCTCAGAGTCCGTCAACTGCACATACGGTTCACGTCCACGCTGTCGCGGCATGCTACCAGTGTTAAAGACTGCGATGGAGCTCCATATGCCACGGCAAACTGGCTGACACTGACGGCGGCGGTGCACAAATGCTGCGCAGCTAGCGGCATTCAACGGCCAACACCGCGGTTCCTGGTGTGTCCGCTGTGCCGTGCGTGTGATCATTGCTTGTACAGCCCTCTCGCAGTGTCCGGAGCAAGTATGGTGGGTCTGACACACCGGTGTCAATGTGTTCTTTTTTCCATTTCCAGGAGTGTATATGCCTTATTAAAAAGTTATGCTAACTCATATGGTGTAACTTTTTGATACACCTGTGACTTCACATACATGTCACATTCACGAATGAAGGCTGATTTCAAAGAAGAGAAGAATGTAACATCTAGTGGTTGAAGCTCGTGAGAAGTGTGTGGAGGTAGGGTTACCATGACAACAGAATGCTTTTTACAAAATTCAAAAATATCAAGTGAAATGTGGCTGCTGTGATTATCTAAAATCAGCAGCACACGGTCATCAATAGTTGATTTTACATTGTTCTCAAAATGTTGGATCCATTCGAAAAATAATGACTCATCGGACCAGCCACTGACAGAAAAACCATATATTGCTCCAACTGGTCCACCTTTATTTAAGAGATTTGACATCCTCTTCCTGGGGAAGATAAAGATAGGGGGGATGTAGGTACCAGCAGCAGTGAAACGACATATCACAGTCACGTTTTCCCCCTTTCCCAAGACGTGGCCCCACCTATTTGTTTAACACCTTTAGGAGCCAAAATTCTCTCGGGCTTGTGTACAGTATTTATGCTCGTTTCATTGATGTTGAACACTCGCCCCTCTTTAAATTTATATTTTTCAAAGATATGTTCTAAATATTTAAAATATGCGTTAACCTCTTCTTCATTAAATGCCTGTATTCTGTTAATGCTAGTTGCTTCAGGTTTTCTCATGCTAATACTTGGGTTTCTTTTTAAAAATAGAGCTAGCCAATCCTTTCCAGCTAACCTAGATGACTTATCAAAATTGTTTGCAATGTTGTTAGCCTCTATATACTCAAATGCAATCTTTCGCAGCTGGATGCATCTAATGCCATAGAACAGCTTGGCCATTGTAATAACATGATCCCTTATCTCATTTTCCTGTTCTCTCGAAAATGTTGGGTTTCTTCCAACTTTTGGACCCTCGGTATTATTAACCTTCATTCTCATTCGCAGAGTAGATTCATAAATCCCGAAAGCTCTTGATACTTCTCTTATTTTTCTTCCAGATTTGATGGCATCAAGAGCCTTACAAAGTTCCTCTTTGTGTCCATTTCGCTTTCTGGGTTTTTCTTTTATAATATCTACCCATCTGAAACTAAAAAAAAAAAAACCTCGTTAGTATTACAAATATAACCTGCAAGGGGGATACCACGCACTTCAACAGCTGCGTGGCATTACCCCACCGTAACCTAAGCATAATTCGGCACCTAATTCAAATAGCGGGACAAATCTACAATTAAATTAAAGGTTTCATCTAGGGTTAGTAGTTGATACGCAAGAATTGCATTAAAGAAACTTATAGCAGCACTTACCTTGCAAAATATAGCTGACCAAAATTACATGAGACACGCCAAAAATAAACAATACTTCACTGCTCCAACAATGCCACTGGAAAATGGCTGGCCTAAGCTGCGTAGTAGTTGTTACTGCTGCCGGCAGGGTGTAGCACCAACTGGGAACAGCTTGCGCCATTAAAACTGCGTAAATCAGCCTGCGTGGGATTACCCACATGCGTGTAATTCCCCCACCTTCCCCTAAGTCCTTGTGACTTTGATTTTATTCCGAAGATGAAGGACCCACTTCGTGACATTCGCTTCAGAACTGTTCCAGAGATTCGACAGGCAGTAGACCGCTCTATTCGTACCATCAACAGAACAGGCTTTGCTGACGGTATACTACGCCTTCCACATCGTTGGAAACGGGTTTTACACAACACTGGTGACTACTTTCAAGGACAATAACAGGCGCATACACGTAACTCTTTTGTGTCGGTTGTGAATAAATAGTTGCTACTATTTAAGTTCCAACCCTCGTATATAGAGAGCAAAAACGGTCCTATCGTGCTTCTCTGGGGCACTCCTGACGATACCCTTGTCTCTGATGAACAGTCGCCGTCCAGGACAACATACTGGGTTCTATTACTTAAGATGTCTTCGAGCCTCTCACATATATGGGAGCCTAATCCGTATGCTCGGACCTTCGTCAACAATCTCCAGTGGGGCACCGTGTCAAATGCTTCTTGGAAATCTAGAAATGTGGAATCTACCAGTTCCTCTACTTCCATGGTTCGCAGTATGTCGTGCGATAAAAGGACAGGATGAGTTTTGCACAAGCGATTCTTTCTAAATCCGTGCTGATTTGTGGACGGAAGCTTCTCTGTCTCAAAGAAATTTATTGAATTCGAACTTCGAATATGCTTAAGGACTTTGTAGCAAACTGATAACTTTTGCAGGTCCGTTAATTTACCCTTCTTATAGACAGTAGTGACCTACACTTTTTTCTAGTTGCGTGGGACTTTGCGCTGGGAGAGAGATTCGTTATAGATGCTAGCTAAGTAAAGGACCAGTGACATAGAGTGCTCTCTGTAAAACCAAATTGGAATTCCAATCGGACCTAGTGGCTAGCGCGAGTTTTGATGTTCTCGTAAAAATAAGTCATTTTAGATTATAATAACATTTAGTTTAGTACTGATTACGTGATAAATAGCTGTATTTTTTTAAGCGTACCATTAAAGGTTTCATTTTTCTTTACGTAATATAGCAGAAAACGTGAAAAGATCGTACAGTCGGGCTATAGTCGTATTTTCTGTTTACGTTTTGCCGCAGCAAATCTATAGAATTTCGTTTAATTGTTCTTTGCTCTCTCTAGCAATTTAACTGCAGCGTACCGCTTCATTATTTAACTCACATTTCCGGAAAGTAGCGTAAAGTTTAAGTTGTTGTTTTGGAAACTTTGCACTGTTGTTTTTGTTTACATACTATTGCGTATAGGCCAAATTTTTGGAATCTTATTTTTGTGTTTATCTGTAATTTAACAGACTTATTCTTAATAAACTATTACGTTTATCTTGAGTGGAAAGTGCTTGACCTGCCGTAGGATTGTTAGATCGGGGCTTCGGTGTGACGGGTGCTGTAGTGTTTTCCACTGTAGTGGCGTGGGAGTAGGGGAAGTAAATGAGACTCATCAGTGCTTTTGTAGGATATGTAGTAGAGATAGGAAGATACTAGAACAGGAGGGGAAAAGTGCCGTCCTTCAGGCTGAGTTAGACAAGGCCAGGGGAGATATTGACAGGTTAAGGAGGGAGAAGGGTAAAGAGAGACGGGAAGTTGCAACAGGCAACAGGAGGAACAGGCCTAGAAGTTTGTCTGACAGCTTCATAGTGAAAATGGAAAACAGATTTGACCTGTTGCTACAGTTAGAAACTGGTAAGCCTCAAGCAGTTGCAGGTGTAGACAGGGCACAACAAACTTCCACCAGCAAATTGGAAAGTAAGATTGTAAGGAAATCAGTAAAGAGAAAGAAAGTGTTGTTGTTAGGTAGTTCCCATGGAAGAGGTGTTGGCCAACTTTTGCGGGATGAACTAGGATCAGAATACCAGGTCACCAATTATTTTAAACCTAGTGCTGGTCTGGAGCAGGTGACAGAGGATTTAGGGTCACTTTGCAAAGATTTCACTAAGGAAGACACCGTGGTTATAGTGGGTGCGCCAGGTAATAGTACTGACGGAGATCTTGGGTGCAGTAAAGAGTGTGACCTGGAAAAGATTGCATCAGCACTGAAGCATACTAGTGTTGAGTTTGTATCTGTTCTTGGGCGCCATGGCCGACCTCATTTGAACTCTTCTGTCAGGAGAGTTAATTCTGAGGTTGGAGTGGCTGCTTATGTTGGGTGCAGGGTCACACATTGGTGTGGTTCCAGTTGATTCCCACAATAGGTGGGATTATACTAGACATGGCCTTTACCTCAACAGGAAACCAAAGGGTAAATTGGCTGGGAAAATAGCAGGAAAGTTTAAGGGGGAGGCACTGTCATGAGAGATAAAATACGATTGGTTATAGGGTTCAGAAAAGACCCTTTTTTAGGCTAGGGAGGACAGAGAGAAACCAAGTTTTAAGAGAGGTTAGGATTGAGACAAACCAAAAAACTTAATTCTAGCTTCTTGCATCAGCATAAACGGCTGTTGGTTAAGAATCTTCAACAATCAGCAGAAATTTCAACTCCACCCAATTTTAGCTCAGTCAATGTGAAATGTCAGCTATCTTTACTGCATCAAAATATTCGAGGGCTGAGAAATAACATTAATGAATTAATTATCTGCATAGATGAATTAGAGTCCTCAAACCCTGACATAATCTGCCCCACTGAGCATTATGTGACCACTGGTGTATAACTTTTAAGTGTTACAGGATTTAGGTCAGCATCTCACTTTTCAAGAACAGAAATGGAGAAAGGAGGAGTTCCAACATTCATCAGGAACTGTCATAAATTTAAGAACATAGACATTCATAAATTTTTCCTAGAACAGCATATGGAAGTATGTGTAACAGAAGTAGAATTTCATAAAAAAACCTTCATAATATTAAGTGTACATCAGCACTTGCAGGTAACTTTAATCTGTTCATAAACCACCTTGTACTGCTCCATTTAACAACCAGAAACAAAGAAATAGTAGTTTCTGGTGACTTCAGTGTAGATTTCCTTAAAGACTCTCCCAATAAGAACTTATTTGAGTTAGTAAACACTATCATTTAACTTAATTCCCACAGTAAAGTTCCCAACTTGGGTAGCCAGTTGCTCACAGCCATTGATAATATCTTTACAGGAAAGTCCAATGAACAAAATTATATTACAAAACCAATAGTCAATGGCCTCTCAGGCCATGGTATGCAGTTCCTTCTGTTAAATGTTAATACTGAACAGCATATAAAATCTGTTAAATCTGAACTCAAGAGGGTAATCAATAACCCAAAAATTAATTAGTTTAGGACACTCCTCAGAGACATTCACTGGTGTGATGTTTACAGTGCTCATGGCATGAATGAAAAGTATAACACTTTTGCTAATAAAGTGTTTACCTTATTTGAACACTGTTCCCCTCCCCCCCCCCCCCCCAAAGCTGACCAAGATTGGTGCAAAGTCTAAAAAGAAGCCATGGATTACTCAAGGAATCGAGGTATCTTGTAAAACAAAAAGAAAACTGTATCTGTCAATCCGAAACAGTTCTGATGTTGATGCTATAGCACATTACAAGAAATACTGCAAAATATTAAGTACTCTAATACAGACATCAAAGCAAATATGTTAGAAGGAAAAGATAGTGATATCAGATAACAAAGTAGAGACAATATGGGATACAGTGAAGGAGGAGACTGGTAGAACCAGATGCCACCATGGGATATCTCATACCAGATATTTCAAGTAACTTCCATAATATGAATTTGACCCTCACTACCCCAGCAGAAGTAATGCCCATCATAAAATATCAACAAAGTTAATTAAAGAATGTGATTCAGAGTTGAGTAACATATTAAGCTATCTGTGTAACCAGTCGTTCATCAGTGGAATATCTCCTGAATGGTTGAAATATGCTGAAATTAAGCCATTCTTTAAAGAGGGAGATAAAGAAATAGCGGCAAATTTCCGTCCGATTTCACTTTTGCCAGCATTCTCAAAGATTTTAAAAGTCTTATAACCATCTTATCACAAATAACATACTGTCAAAGTCGCAGTACGGATTTCTAAAGGGTTCTGATACTGAGAAGGCTATCTACACTTACAGTGAAAATGTGCTTAACTCATTAGACAAAAGTTGCAGGCAACAGGTATATTTTGTGATCTGTCAAAGGCATTTGACTGTGTAAATCACAATATCCTTTTAAGTAAATTGGGATATTAAGGTGTAACAGGAAATGCTGCAAAATGGTTCAGATCTTATATCTCTGGCAGGAAACAAAAGGTGTTAGGAGAGAGAAATGTATAAAGCTATCAGGCATCATCCAACTGGAAACTAATTACATGTGTATATCAATGACCTTTCACCAGTAACATTACCAGATGCCAAGTTAGTTTTGTTTGTCAACGAGGCAAACATTGCAATAAATAGCAAATGAAGTGTAGTCTTAGAAAGATCGGGTAATAAAATAATTGTGGACATTTATCACTGGTTCCTAGCCAATTCATTGTCACTAAACTATGGAAAAACACACTACATGCAGTTCAGAGCTTGTAAGGGGTGTCCCACGAATATTTACCTAACATATGATGGCAAGCAAATAGAAGAAGTGGCCAGTGCTAAATTCTCAGGATTACAGCTTGATAATAAATTCAACCAGGAGGAGCACACCACAGAACTGCTGAAGCTTCTAAACAAATCTCTATTTGCTATGCGAATTCTGCCAGACATAGGGGACATAAAAGTGAAAAAGCTGGCATACTACGCTTACTTTCACTCACTAATGTCATATGGGATTCTTTTTTGGGGTAATTCATCAAGCAAAGCTAAAGTTTTCTGGGCACAAAAACATGCAATAAGAGTTACATGTGATATGAACTCAAGAACATCCTGCAGAGGCCTGTTTGGGGAACTGGGGATACTAACTACAGCTTCCCAATATATGTATTCCTTAATGAAATTTGTCATTAAAAATATATCACTTTTTCAAACCAACAGCTCAGTTCATGGAATCAATAATAGAAATAAGAATAATCTTCACAAGGATTTAAAGTCACTTACTCTTGTAGAAAAAGTGTGCATTATTCACGAACACACATTTCCAATTACTTGCAAGCAGCTATAAAAAGCTTAACAACCAATAAAATTCAGTTTAAGAGAAGAGAAGCCAACCCCTTCTACTCCACTGATGAATTTCTCAACAGAACCAACTGATTGCGTGTGTGTGTGTGTGTGTATGTATAAAGTACAATCTAACTTTTGCATTGTTTCATTGCAGTAATGTATTCATTGTAAATAAGTATTGTAGTAGTTCTATTGTATGTTTATTACCTTATACATAAAACAACATTGTTTAATTTTAAATTCAGTGCATTAATGCGATCTTAGTAAATGAGTGTTGTAAAATGATCCTTTCGTATAATGTTATTTAAAAAAAAAAAGAATGACAATCATTCCACTTGGGATCTGTAGAAGGACCATTAGCTTATTTGTTTTAGTTGTAAATATTATCGTATTATTGTTTTTCTGACATGTTCTACATCCTGGAGGACCTCCTCACTACGGATCAACTGGAACAAAAGTAAATCTAATCTCATCTAATCTTGTTTACAACTTCAATTTTCCTTTATTTGCTGTGATCTATTGCTAAACCAGACTCGTCGACAAATGACGAGTGAACCCTGTTACCCATTTATTGCTAGTGATTCTAGGTAGGACCAGAATTTCTCAGGTTCTCTGCAAGATCTTTTCGCTAACAAGATATGTATATAAAAACTTAACATCAGTACAAAAAGGAGTCAAATATATGGGCAGTCATATATTTAATAGCTTACCAGAGCGTATCAAAGGTCTTGTAAGTGATAAAGATCGGTTTCAGAGTGAATTAAAGAACTTCCTGTTGGCCAACACAAGGACTATAGCTCATATCTCTGTCTGCATTAGAACTGCACAGTATCCATGTATCTGAGTAAAAAAGTATAAAAAAATCCCAGAGACTCCTCTGCAAGGGATCCATGGAAAACGATAAATGTAATGTAATGTAATAGTATAGACGAATTTCTAAGCCAAAATGCATAATACCTCTTGAGTATGCTTAAATCTATTTTTGTGGCTTTTATGGCCTTAATCATCATACTTTGTTTATCTACAGTGTAATTTAAAAATTGAAATGTATGTATATCTGTATATTCATTCAGAAGTCAAGTATGATAACTCACACATATAGGGACCGGTGACCTCAGTAGTTTGGTCCCTTAGGAATTTATACACAACTCATACATAATGTTACGTGTTAGCTAATCTGTTCCTGTTATTTGTATGATAAGAACAATTTACTTGTGCACTAAACAATAATTTGTAAAAATTTGACTCGTTCTATATCCAGAGGTATATTCTCATATGGATCAACAGAACTCGAAATAAATAAATAACGGTGGAAGTAACTGTATGCTTTGCGCATCCATCTTTCTACAGATGGGTGGATTTTTACTAAATTTTGCGTTTCGGCATTTCTACGTTCTGTTTTGAACCGATGATGCAACATTGTCTCGCTTTCCGAAGCATTTTCCGAATTTCATTATTAAACCACGGCACGTCTTTCCCATCTTCAATTCATTGCTTGGGACATATTCTCCCATTAAGAAAGATATCCATAGTGAGAGTTCCATCTCGGAAATGTTTTCTTACAAAACGAAAGTCGCCATCCCAAATCCAACGTCACTAAGTTCGTGCATCTTCGTAAATCTCAAGTGGCTATTGGTCTAACAAAACAGTTGCACGACAAAACACACTCATCAAAAGCTTACTCACTGAAAATTCAAATAACTGTTAACAGTTGTCAGGCGCTAATTTAGAGTAATATTTCTTTTCAATGTGGTGTACGTATGCTCCATTGTACTCTGTGGTCACATTGATGTGTACTGACCGGTAGAAGCAGGACGTCGTTGTCATTTGAACTACAGCCAACCGATGCCACCGAACAGTGGGTGGCACTCATTGAGTAATTGCTGTACAACTGCATGTATTCAATTAATTTCACAATCACTGCTGAAAATAAGCATAGTATTTGAGCATGAATGTCTCTATAGCACACTGTCATACACTCAGCTCATCGATCCGGCGTAAAAGTGTTGTTGACAGTGAACAATGTTATCTTTCAATTTTTTCATAGTGAACTACGAATAGTTGTAAGTGAGCAGTGGTGAATGTATATGGTTTACCAAGAACTTTCTGCATTGTACGGCGTGAAAAATGATTGATAAACGAATGAAAACCGAAAATAATAGTGAGAGAATCGAAAAATGAAATATAACAAGATATGGGTGAGCCAAATTCAGATATGTCTATTAAAAATACCAGCAATGTACTGGTGAAGAAAAGGTAATTTAGACCTGGCCAGTACTTACTTTATAGGTACTGGTCAGTATTTGCCATGTCTGAAATTGCATTGAAAAAATGAGATTTGCTGCTTACCTAATGTGTAAGACTTTATTGAATCTACGCCGATATCTGACAAAAATTTTAATTTCAAGAATAAAATGTAAGTGTCGTGTGACTAGGGCCTCCCGTCAGGTAGACCCTTCGCCAGGTGCAAGTCTTTCGATATGACGCCACTTCGGCGACTTGTGCGTCGATGAGGATGAAATGATGATTAAGACAACACAACACTTAGTCCCTGAGCGGAGAAAAACTGCAGCCCAGTCGGAAATCGAACTCGGGCCCTTAGGACTGACATTTTGTCGCGCTGACCACGCAGCTACCGGGGGTGGACATTTCAAGAATGATGTAGATTGAACAAGGACAACATTTCGATTGTACTTGCTGTCAGTACACCCACGGTTGGTTTACTCAGTTACAGGAACACTTAAGTTGTATGTGCTTCTCCCCCCATTTATAACGCATGACAGTCATTGTGGCGGATTCATAAACTGTCCATTTAGCGGTTTTCACGAATCTGCGAGAAAGCATAAGATGCAGTTGAAAAGTAAAGTAATTTTGTTGATGTTATAACAAACCAAACTAAGGGTGTAGAAGAACTCATCTGTGAGCACCTAGCGAATTTAGTACGTACAAAGTTTAAAGAACGCTTTTCTGGCGTATTATTTTGTGCGTTGCATGTGACCTGTATTAACGGAAAAAAATCAAATACTGTTTTTGATTATTTATTGCAGTTTAGAGCGGAGTCAGATGACGAAACATTTCGGAATCACTTTGAAAATTCCCCTAAGAATGCCACGTATATTTCTTTTCGAACCTAAAATGATTCAGATTCTGAAACAGTCAGTGCAGGTTTGCTAGCGGAAAGCTGATGCAGTTGACACATAAAACGGTCTGAAAATTGATGTTGAAGCTTGTGGTAGTGGTTCAAAAGCGCATGAACTCGAACAGTGGAGAGCATTTACATTTGTAAGGTGTGTAGCAGAGGGTGGTGTAGTACCAGTAGGCTTAATGGGGGCGGGGGTGGGGAGGGGGAGGGGGGGAGGCGAGGACTTGAGGTTAAGAAATATCCTTAACTGTTTCGAAGCAGAAATGTACAAGCTGCAGAATTAAAAAGAATTGGTTACCAGCACCGCTTGGTAATTGCTAATTAAGTATTATAACTAGTATTTTGTAATTTGAGAGCTGCGAAATTTGTGTTCTATTCAGTACATTTATTCACATTAAATATAAAAAGAACCATTGCTGTAGCTGATAATAAAAGCTGCCATAAAATTTAGTATGAATTATTATAAGGAACATAAGAACTAACGCTACATTTAAAATTGATTAAAGTTTTTTGCCAATTTTCTTTGGTGATAAAAAAGCTACAGCTGAACAATAAAATTAAATAAGTAAGTTAGTTCTGGAGACCGTAGTGATTGGGTGGTGGTAATAACGCCAATTTTTCTAGTAGCTTTCACAGAAAGTAAATTGAAAATTCCGCAAGCGTTTAAAAGAGTTATCTACAACTATGCTGTTCTTGCAGCAGACTGCATGATGTACAATATTCCCTGAACAATGACATGCTTTGTCAAGATAGCTAGCTGTCTGGTCAATTGCATGTAGCCCCTTGGTGGCGTGGGTGAAGTACAGTAGTGTCAAGGTCTGCATGGGTCAGGTTTATTTTAGTTTTCATAATTATGTAGCAAAATTTCCGTAATAGTAATACAGCACAGGAGAGCATATATATCTGTATAACAATGTAGGGAGTAACTGTTGCTGCAGTCAATTATAAAAAGTATTGTACTGTATTAAGAAAAGTCATTAAAAAGTCCATAAATATGTGCATTATGTCTGCAATTAGCATATCTGATAATTAAATTAATATTGTTAAAAGGGAAACAGGGCAATCGAGAACACAGGAAGACTATATTTCTATCATACTCAAAGAAAAGTTTGTTAACAAAGAGTCAGAAGTAGAAAATATTTTTAATTATCATTTTTTAAGTTTTTTAGAGAAAATAGGATCCAGCTGTTCATTAGAAAATGCAAGGCTGTGTACAGAAGAACTGCCAGAATGAGATTTTCACTCTGCAGCGGAGTATGCACTGATATTAAACTTGCTGGCAGATTAAAACTGTGTGCCGGACCGAGACTCGAACTCCACACCTTTGCCTTTTGCGGGCAAGTCCTCTACCATCGGAGCTACCCGAGCACGACTCACGCCCCGTCCTCGCAGCTCCAATTCTCCCAGTACCTCGTCTCCTACCTTCCAAACTTATCAGAAGCTCTCCTGCGAACCTCGCAGAACTAGCACTCCTGGAAGAAAGGATAATTGCGGAGACATGGCTTAGCCACAGCCTGGGAGATATTTCCAGAATGAGATTTTCACTCTGCAGCGGAGTGTGCACTGATATGAAACTTGCTGGCAGATTAAAACTTAGTGCCGGACCTTTGCCTTTCGTGTGCAAGTGTTCTACCATTGGAGTTACCTGAGCACGACTCACGCCCCGTCCTCACAGCTCCAATTCTGCCAGTACCTCGTCTCCTACATTCCAAACTTCACAGAAGCTCTCCTATGATATTTCATGAAATTGAAATTCAACCCACCTCTCCTACTGAAATTAGAAAAATAATAAATTCATTCAAAAGTAAAAGCTTATGTGGAATTGGTGGCATTTCCAACAGAGTATGAAAATTTGTTCCCAACAGATACGTAGGATTCTCAGCCAAATAAGTAGTAGCTCATTGAAACAGAGGATTTTTTCAGACAGACTAAAATTTGTTATTGTTAAACCATTGCAGAAAAAAGGGGATAGATCTGATGCTAACAACTTGTGCCCTATCTAGCTTCTGACAGATGTATCATAAATCCTTGAAACAGTAATGTATTCAAGAGTAGCTTAATGTATTTGTAAAAATGAAATACTAACAAAATGTCAGTTTAGTTTTCAGAAAAGCTTTCCAACAGAAAATGCTATGCATGCTTTCACTGATCGAAAACTAAAAGTTGTGAATAACAGAAAATCGCACATGGGAATATTTTGTGATTTCTCAAAACGCTTTTGACTGTGTGCCTCATGAAATTCTTCAAGATAAGCTTAAGAACTGTGGCATGAGTAGGACAGTCCACTATGGATTAATTCATCTTTAAGTGAAAGAATGCCATAGGTTGAAATCAATAGTTTGAAAAAATCAGCAGAGTCGTCTGACTGGGGAGGTATCAAGAATGGAGTCCCACAGGATTCAGTCTTGGGTCCCTTATTGTTCTTAATATACACTACTGGCCATTAAAATTGCTACACCACGAAGATGACGTGCTACAGACGCGAAATTTAACCGACAGGAAGACAATGCTGTGATATTCAACTGATTAGCTTTTCAGAGCATTCACACAAGGTTGGCGCTGGTGGCGACACCTACAACGTTCTGAGATGAGGAAAGTTTCCAACCGATTTCTCATAGACAAACAGCAGTTGACCGGCGTTGCCTGGTGAAACGTTGTTGTGATGCCTCGTGTAAGGAGAAGAAATGCATACCATCACGTTTCCGACTTTGGTAAAGGTCGGATTGTAGCCTATCGCGACTGCAGTTTATCGTATCGCGACATTGCTGCTCGCATTGGTCGAGATTCAATGCCTGTTAGCAGAATATGGAATCAGTGGGTTCAGAAGGGTAATACGGAACACCGTGATGGATTCCAGTGGCCTCGTATCACTAGCAGTCGAGATGACAGGCTGCACGAACAGTTCGACGACGTTTGCAGCAGCATGGACTATCAGCTCGGAAAAACCATGGCTGCGGTTACCCTTGACGCTGCATCACAGACAGGAGTGCCTGCGATGGTGTACTCAACATCGAATCTGAGTGCACGAATGGCAAAACGTCATTTTTTTGGATTAATCCAGGTTCTGTTTACAGCATCGTGATGGTTTCATCCGTGTTTGGCGACATCATGGTGAACGCACATTGGAAGCGTGTATTCGTCATCGCCATACTGGCGTATCAACCGGCGTGATGGTATGGGGTGCCATTGATTACACGTCTCGGTCACCTCTTGTACACACTGACGGCACTTTGAACAGTGGACGTTACATTTCAGATGTGTTACGACCCGTGGCTCTCCCCTTCATTCGATCCCTGTGAAACCCTACATTTCAGCAGGATAATGCACGACCGCATGTTGCAGGTCCTGTACAGGCCTTTCTGGATACAGAAAACGTTCGACTGCTGCCCTGGCCAGCACGTTCTCCAGATCTCTCAGCAATTGATAACGTCTGGTCAATGGTGGCCGAGCAACTGGCTCGTCACAATACACGTCACTACTCTTGATTAACTGTGGTATCATGTTGAAGCTGCACGTGCAGCTTTACCTGTACATGCCATCCAAGCTCTGTTTGACTCAATGCCCAGGCGTATCAAGGCTGTTATTATGGCCAGAGGTGGTTGTTCTGGGTATTCATTCCTCAGGATCTATGCACCCAAATTGCGTGAAAATGTAATCACATGTCAGTTCTAGTATAATATATTTCTCTAATGAATAACCGTTTATCATCTGCATTTCTTCTTGGTGTAGCAATGTTAATGGCCAGTAGTGTACATTAATGACTTGCCAAACTGTATTCATGAAGATGCAAAGCTAGTTCTTTTTGCTGATCATACAAGTAAAGTAATCACACCAGACAAACAATAATTAACTCAGGAAATTATAAATAATGTATTTCAGAACATCATTGAAAGGATCTCTGTTAATGGACTCTCATTAAATTATGAGAAGACACAATATTTTCAAGTCTGTTCAGTAATGGCATAACAACTTTAGTGATTATAGACTTTGAACACAGGTTTGTTGCTGAGGCAACTATTCAAAATTTCTGGATGTGTGCACTGATGAGAAATTAAATTGGAAAGAAACACGTTGATGATCTGCCGAAACTTTTAAGTTCAACTACTTACACTATTAGGGTTTTTGCAAATTTTGTCGATAAACATATCAGTAAATTAGCCTATTATGCCTATTTTCATTCACTGCTTTAACATGAGATCATATTTGGGGTAATTCATCACTAAGAGAAAAAGTATTCATTGCACAAAAGCATGTAATCAAGAATATAACTGGAGCCCATCCAAGATTATCTTGGAGACGTTTATTTAAGGAACCCAGGATATTCACAGTACCTTCTCAATACACATATTCATTTAAAAAATTTCTTATTAATAACCCATTCCAGTTCAAAAATAATAGCGAACTGCATAGCTACAACACTAGAAGGAAGGATGGTCTTCACTATTCTGGGTTAAATCTGACTTTCGCACAGAAAGGGGTGAATTATGCTGCCACAAAAATCTTCAACTTCATAAGTAACATCAAATAACTGTTTTACAGCATTATAAGGTCCAAAGTAGCGTCTGACGAGCTTTTCAGAGAGACCCACCTTCCGAACAGGAGTGAATATCTAGACGAGGTCACCAGGCTGGTAGACAACAGGGTGGTGGCTCGCGTCATACCTTCGGCGATCGCTTTCTTGATCCTGCAGCGTGCGGAGTCGAGCTAACTGCCGAGCTTCCTCAGCTCTGGTTAACAGCTGACCGATGTAGTTGTCGTCTACGTCATCAGGATGTAACAGAAACACAGTTTCCATCGTCGTAGTCGCCTCATGCCTATGCACCAGGAAAAATGGCGTAAATCCTGTGATGTCTTGTTTGGCAATGTTGTAGGCAAACGTCACGAAACGTAGCACCTCATCCCAGTTGCGCTGCTCAACATTGACGAACATTGATAGCATGTCGGCTAAGGTCTTATTAATGCATTCCGTAAGCCCGTTAGTTTGGGGTTGATAGGCAGTCGTCATGTGATGAGTAATGTTGCACCGACGGTTTATCTCTGTAACAAGATTCGATTGAAAACCTTTCCCTTGATCCGTAATTAACGACCTGGGGGGCCGTGTTTTAATACAATGTCTTCCACTATGAATTTGGCTACCTCTAATGCTTCGGTTGTTTTCACTGCTTTTGTAATGGCATAGCACGTCAGATAATCAGTGCAAACAATAATCCATCTATTGCCACTAGCAAACGTTGGAAATTGTCCGAGGAGGTCAATTCCAACACGCTGGAAAGGCGTTTCGGCTGGTGGAATTGGTATGAGTTGGCCAGGTGGTTTCTGAGGAACTGCCTTTCTCCTCTGGCACTCTCGACAGTGCGACAAATAGTGACAGACACTCCTAAATAAACCTGGTGAGAAAAATCTCTTGTGGATCCTATTGTATGTTTTAATAAATCCTAGATGTCCAGCCTCAGGTGTGTCATGGAATTTCTATAGAACATCTAAGCACATGTGTTTAGGAATCACTGGTAGCCACCTCTCTCCAAACGGATCAAAGTTTTTCTTGCAAAGTAATCCATTAACTACCTTAAACTGTCCTTTCACATCCTCTGACTGATATAAGGCAAGCATAATTTGAGATATCTTGGCAGCCTTCTTCTGCTCAGCAGAGAGATCCTGGAATGCAGCGAGACAGTCACTATCTTCATCAAAGTCTTGATGGTCTTGCACAGGGTTTCTTGAGAGACAGTCGGCATCTTGGTGTTTTCATCCACTTTGTACACTATGGTAATGTCATACTCTTGAAGACGTAGCGCCCACCTGGAGAGTCGTTCTGTTGGATCCTTAAGACCTGTCAACCAACAAACTCAATGATGGTCTATAACAAATGTGAATGGCCTTCCACAGAGATACTGTCGAAATTTGCACATGGCCCAGATCACAGCAAGACATTCTCTTTCAATAATTGAGTAGTTTTTCTCGGATTTTGTAAGTGTTCTAGAAGCCTAGGCTATAACCTTCTCTTTTCCACCCGAAATTTGGACCAGAACAGCACCGAGAGCTTTTCGTAGCACATCGAAAGAATCTTGTTGAGCACCACCCCAGATAAATTCAGCATCGGCTTTTAAGAACTCTTGGAGTGCCTGGCTTTGACACAAAAGTCTTTGACAAAATGACGGAAATAAGAACATAATCCGAGGAAGCTTCTCACATCTCTAATACTTTTAGGAAAAGGAAATTCTGTTATAGATCTCACCTTTTCTGGGTCTGGCCGCACACCTTCGTTTGGCACAAGGTGTCCAAGTATTTTGATTTCTTTTGCTCCAAAGAGACACTTTCTTGGATTAAGTTTCAGTACATCTTGTTGGAGACACTTAGGAACGGCCCTAAATCTTTTTATGTGTTCATCAAATGTCTCTGAGAACACTATAATGTCATCTAAATAACAAAGACACATCATTCACTTCAGGTGATTTAGGAGATTACCCATCGTCCGTTCAAAAGTTGATGGTGCATTACACAAACCAAACGGCGTTACCTTAAACTCATGCAGGCCATCAGGGGTGATGAATGCAGTTTTCTCTCGATCAGCCTCATCTACTTCGATTTTCCAATATCCCGAGTACATGTCCATGGTTCAGAAAAACTTAGCCCCCTTCAGACAATCTAGGGTATCGTCAATTCGTGGAAGAGTGTAAACGTCCTTTTTAGTTATCTTATTAAGCTTCCTATAATCAACACAAAAGCGCCAACTGCGACCTTTCTTCCAGACGAGGACCACTGGTGACGACCATGGGCTCTGCGAAGGTTGAATGATGTCATTCTTCATCATTTTCTCTACCTCGTCGCAAATTATTCGACATTCCGTTGCTGACACATGGTATACTCTCTGGCTTATTTGTTGATGGTCTCCAGTGCTAATCCGGTGCTTCACCATCGATTTGTCTAATTTGCTCTTCACCTGTGGATTAAAGCATTCAGAGAACTCTTGAAGAATGGCAAGTAGCTTCTTCCATTGTTCCTTAGTGAGATCTGGTGATAGTCGAGCTAGAAGACCTTGTCTCGTAGTGGTAGCGCCAATTTTGCCCACGAACTTGGCATGGGTGGATTCTATGATGCTCGGCTGTTCAGCAATTAATGGCCCAGTGTTTGCTACACACATGCGTCTTTGAAGGATCTACAGTTCTCGGCGACAGTTAACTATCCACAATTCATTGAATCCATTCTTAAAAGAGACGACAGAGGCTGGGATGACCAAGTTATTCTTCAGTGGTATGCTTCTCTTACATTCCACACAAGATCCGTGGGTTGATGCATGGCATGACACGTGACAGTTACTTTCTAGCGCTGACTGCAGTAATGATAAAAAATGGTTCAAATGGCTCTGAGCACTGTGGGACTTAACATCTATGGTCATCAGTCCCCTAGAACTTAGAACTACTTAAACCTAACTAACCTAAGGACATCACACAACATCCAGTCATCATGAGGCAGAGAAAATCCCTGACCCCGCCGGGAATCGAACCCGGGAACCCGGGTGCGGGAAGCAATAACACTACCGCATGACCACGATCTGCGGACAAGTAATGATCACTTCATCCAGCACACACAGTCTCCGCACATTCAGATACACATCTTAGTGTCCACAGTATCTCATCTCGTCTAGCATAATCTTCGAGCGACCACAATCTATAATTGCCTGAGAAGCTTTCAAAAAGTCCCACCCGAGAATGACTTCATGACTACACTCTTGTAAGATGATGAATTCTAAGGGCTCTGTATGGCCACTTATACCCACATGAATAACACATCCTCCTGTAGGTTTTAAATATTTCCCATTAGCCAGCTTCAGCGGAGATGTTTTGTTGTTGACGAATATGGTTTTCTGCAACTGGCGATGGTACTTCTCCGAAATACCTGAATATGATGCTCCAGAGTCCACAAGAGTTTAGACTGGTCGCCCATCTATGAGGATATCTACGTAGTTTCCTATCGTTTTTGTAGTGATCGACGGCGGAGGATTTTTCTCTTCGGTGGCCTCACCTCCAAGGAAGGTCGCACCCTTTAGTTTTCCAAGTTGCGGCAGCTAGGTGATCGGCTGGAGCTTCCAAACGGCAATGGAGTCCTTGATCGGCGTGTTGGGAAGCGTCCTCTCTAGCGTCTAGCTTGTGGCGATGGTGACCTACATCGTCGTGCACCCACATCTTCTTGTTCATCTTCGTCATCCTGGAGTTGGCGCCAGCTAAGATCGGTCTGCTGTCTTCTGGCATGGGCGTCGTCAAATATCTGCTGCCTTTCTCGACAATAGCGCACCACATGTCCCGATCGTCCACAGTGGAAACATACTGGTTGGTTATCCTGTGTCTTCCAGACGTCAGTCTTCCTTAGTGCCGAAACAGGTTCCTCATGTGGCATTGTAGGAATGTAACTTCGCTTGGGTCTCGAGCTTTTCACCGTTTTAAAGGGAAATGGAGGACGAGAGATTAGGTTCAATGTCTGTTCTACATCCTCCCTTATGACCTTTTCAAGTGTCTCGGTTTTTTTGCTTGCCGTGTAATCCAAATGCCTTCTGAACTTTCTCACTACCTGACGAAGAACACTTGTGAAATCAGTTGCTTCCTCCATCACAGACATCGATAAACATTTGGAAGCCGTTCAAACTTCTTGCGTGTAATTCTTTTTTGATGCATTGTCTCGATTTACTGGCACCATTTTATGGAGTCGCCTGCTGTCGAAACCTCCTTCAGGAGTAGTGCTTCATACATGTCCTCAGCAACACACTTCATGAGATGTGCAACCTCGTCTTCCTCCTTCGTTCTAGGATCCACTATTTTACACAGCTCCAAGTCGTCTTGAATGTAGGATTTTGTAGTTTCTCCTGGACGCTGTGCCCTGCGCTTTAATTTATCTTCAGCCTTGCACTTCTGTTGTTGTGTGTGTCACTGACCCCAGCCACTTGTTTGGATCTTGGCCATCGTAACCAGAGAACCCGGAAGGAAGTCTTTTATGGTGGCACACAGTTGCTGTCATCGTAACGTCCTCTTCTTCTTCTGTTTCCAAGAAATTGCAATCTGTTGAATATGGCTCGAACTCGGGTTTCTCGCCAAGTAAACGGCAGCTCTGTCATGGCCCGATAGGAGCCACTGTGTCCTTGATAATGTCCGGTATCACACGTTCCAATACCCAGCACCTCCACCAGAATAATATCACCTAGAAGAAGGTGTAAATAGATGAATGATGAAAACTAACTTCCCTTAATGAAGGTTTATTCAGCACTTGCACATACAAGAGCATTGAGCAAACTGCCTCCAGCCGGAACACATATGGTATATATACGGTTACAGAACATTCGAGTACAATGATTCTTTACATTTGTGGATACTTCTAGAATGTACTCGAACCGAATATAGAAATTAAGATTTTACAGTTCAGGTGAGTTTTTAACTCATGACCCTCCATGCAACAGTCTAGTATCATAACCACTGTACCGTGGTGACTGTGCTACTGAGCTTCTTCTGAGGCAATATTGTCTTTGTTTAAAAAAACTAGGGAAACTTACTTTCTGGATGCACGTCATATATTTGTTAGGTGAGCAACATAATGTCCCTGACATTCTTTCAATGATTTTCAGGTAGGCATATGTCATGCTAACAAGGAGAGTTATGTGGTCATTACACCTTATATTGCTTTGGATGGTTCCATAAATATTTGAATGTTGTGACTGATTTTACAACTACGATGCATATGTGTTGCTCAGCATACAGCTAGCACCCACGCATAAGTTCTTCCCTGAGTTATAAGATTTTTGTCCCCCCTTGTCTCTCTCTCTCTCTCTCTCTCTGTCTCTCTCTCTCTCTCTCGCACTCTCTCTCTCTCTCTCTCTCTCTTCTCCATGAGGAAGGAACTATTAATTTTGAATGCTAAGATACTATCATACATTTTTGTATGTGTTTATTGGCTGTACTAAATATTTCTCACCCTGAAGATGATTACTGGCCAGCAATTCTGTATAACTATTTTAAAGTTCTTGGATGTCCTATTCTCCACTACATGTTAATGATGTCAGAAATCTCTTCTTCATAAGTTAGAGATTTCAGATGGATCCATAAAAGGAAAGCAAGTGGATTAAGATCTAGTGTTCAAGCCAATATTATTAAAATTCTTCCATTTCAATCCTTTTTCAGGAAAATAGTTGTCCATAAGATGTTACCTATAGTGCAGAGGTGAGCAGCAGGTCCACCAGATATCCAGATATCTATCACATGTTCATAAAATGAGCTGAATGAGTTACTTTCAATAATTCTATCAAAGAAAGGTCCAGAAAATGTGAATACCTTTCTTGGTGGTATTGCCATCATCTGAGAAGACTAATGATAAAACTAGACCAGATATTGGCTCCATACTTTGTGTTGGTGTCCACATACATGCATTTTGTGGATGTCGATTTCTATTCACTAATCCACTGTATGAGAATTCACTGTGTTTCCTTTTATAATATGGGCTGCATTGTGAAAAGTATTGTTCTTGAGAAATTCTGATCTTGCATGTGATGACTTACAATGTAGTGGCAGAATTCCTGCCTAGTCTCCTGGCAGCAATTCTTGTACCTTCTACATGTAAAAGGGATAGGTAATTTTCTGTGCAGTACTCACACAACAGAGCTTTCTTAATGCGACTGTGAAATACTTGGTACTTATTCTTTGGACTTCCACAGCAGTTTGAAACACAGATTTTTCTTTCATTCTGATCTATATTGGTGCTTGCTCATGACCACTAAACTCTAGAAATAGCACAAATATACCTGGCACACTCATAGTAAATTAGAGAAACTGTATGTGAATTGATGTAAATATGACAATGGAAAGCCCTTGATGGAATACAAATAATTTAAGCATTAAAGGTAAAAACTCAGCAAATAGTGGAGTAGTTGAGTCAGTGATAGGCACATAAAAGGATGGAGAACTTTGTTAGCTTTCTGATGAAGAGAGAGAGAGAGAGAGAGAGAGAGAGAGAGAGAGAGAGAGAGAGAGAGAGAGCACTCATTCAGTTGTTGTCTTTACTTCTTTAATTATCTGGATTCATGTTAGGCCAAAAACAAAAGCAGAGCATTAATTTTACAGCCTCCTTCACCTCCACAACCTTGGAATGATGTTATAAATGCTACACAAGATGGAGCGCGGTGCCCAAATGCACAGAGTGCAAATGATAGCTCAGAGGACTGCCTATTTCTCAATGTATATACAACCAAAGTAAGTAACAAGAAAGTTTCTGATTAACTTGAAAATTGTTGTATAAATTTCCTGTAACTATGAAACAACTATTTGCATGAGATATCGCATATGTTAAATGCTGTCTTTCCTGTATATCTTTTGAAGTATTTTTAAAGAAATGCATGCCTCAAGATAACATCAATTATAC
The DNA here is from genome assembly GCF_021461395.2 of Schistocerca americana. Classification (NCBI taxonomy): domain Eukaryota; kingdom Metazoa; phylum Arthropoda; class Insecta; order Orthoptera; family Acrididae; genus Schistocerca; species Schistocerca americana. The sequence continues at coordinate 287,710,958 of NC_060120.1, read as the reverse complement.
AAAGTATACATGTCCCAGTTATGGGGGAAATGTTTAATTACAACAGCAGTATGTATTGTTCCGAGTTGTCAGGATGGATGTCTAAACTGTAAGCTTTCAGCCATCAGCACATGCTCTAGTTAAAGTAGTAAAATAATGCTAGAATAAGTTCACGTAACAGCTACAATTTCCGTACTGATATATACAAAAGACAGTCAGTAGCTTCACACACACACACACACACACACACACACACACACACACACACACACATATATATATATATATATATATATATATATTAAAAAAATAGAGGGAAACATTCCACGTGGGAAAAATATATCTAAAAACAAAGATGATGTGACTTACCAAATGAAACTGCACAGGTCGATAGACACACAAACATACACATAAAATTCAAGCTTTCGCAACAAACGGTTGCTTCATCAGGAAAGAGGGAAGGAGAGGGAAAGATGAAAGGATGTAGGTTTTAGGGGAGAGGGTAAGGAGTCATTCCAATCCCAGGAGCGGAAAGACTTACCTTAGGGGGAAAAAAGGACAGGTATACACTCGCGCACACACACACACACACACACACACACACACACACACACACACACACACACACACACACACACACACACATAAAAGGCTTTTTGAGACATGTATGAGCAACTTAATAGCTGTGAGTGTATGAATTTGATTCCCAGTGAGATATGAGTTTTAATTTGCCACAAACATGCAGTTCAGTCTTGACTCATTCTCCATCCCTGGAAAGTCTCCCTCATGATGGGATTTATGGTTCCCAAAACATTCGAGTGCACACTCTACCAGGAAGTGAGAAGCACCACTAACAAATTCTTTTGAAATCCATTTCAGCTGCCAGAAGGCAGACAAAATACTGGGAGGCCTGTGCTGGTGTTCTTCCACCCTGGAGGCTTCTACAGCATGAGAGGCAGCAGTGACCTGTTTGGCCCTCAGTACCTCATGGATGAAGATATTGTTCTAGTCACTGTTAACTACCGGCTTGGTGCTCTAGGTATGTACATTTAACATGCTGTCATGTTTGATTTCTGTTCATTTTGTTACCATATTTCACTCCAGGCACAGCAAGCCTGATCGATCAGCATTCTTGTAACAATACTTTTATGACATGAACTGCAAGTACAGCTAAATATTTTTATTTTCAGACCCATCAAAACAAGAAAATTTTGAGCCATTTCAGAATAACTATTTTCAAATTATATACTTAGCTTTCTTGCTCTACTTTTTTCCAAACATATTAATGCATCTGATAAAGTGTAATATACAGAGTTGGTGAGGCCTCTATGGCCTCTTGTTGATGTATTGCCTGTTGGTTTTTGTCTTTGGATCTTTGTCAAATATTTGTTTAACCATTTTTCTGATGTTTCACCAGCATGAGTGGCTGGCATTATCAAAGGTTCACCTTCCATTGCTGGTGCCATACTAGTGATGGAGGGTGAACCTGTGACAATGCCAGCCACTCATGGTGATGAAATATCAGAAAAATTATTAAACAAGTGCTGGGTGAAGATCCTTAGCCAAAACCCAACAGGCAGTACAGTAAGTGTAAAATATGTAAAAAGATATTATATCATCATATTTTAATAGATATTCAATTGAAGTATCAAGATGTAGGACCTACTGGATCTGCTCTACAAAAATTGATGACTTAAGGTTCTAAAGTATCATATAATCAAAATTGCAGTCAGCAGTTTTGCAGACTACCTTCAACTGAAAAATAGTCATGCTCTTCAAATATATCATGATATATGATTTTGAATAAGTTTAACATTATATAAATAATTACACAAATTACATTAATAGTAATAAATTACATTTTTGCAAATATTAACAATTTCCACCATAATTGCCTGTATAAAAGACATGGTGACACTGAATAGTTCAATAGCAATGAGAAGAGAAGTAGCATTTTGACCTGTGATGGAATGCACAAACTTGTGATTATGGGTGAAAAGTACTGCAGTAGAGAATGTTTAACATTGCAGCACTTCGGCAATAGTGAATAATTTAATGATTATAAAGATTCTGCCTCGACTGCAAATTGAAACCAGATGTTGACCTAGGTTTCAGCGTGGATAACCATGCCTTCTTCGGAACTACACTCTGCCTAAAGGACCATGCCTCTTTAGGCAGTTTGTAGTTTTAGTGTGTTCCAAAGAAGGCATGGTTATCTGCGGTGAAACCTAGGTCAACATCCAGTTTCAATTTGCAATCGAGGCAGAATCTTTATAATCATTACTGCGGTGGAAGTAAAAGGGTATTTTACAATTTTTTTAAAAGAGTTATGGGCTAAACTGATTCGAGGAGAATTGTGTAATATATTCCATCTTCCATTCCTTCTGTATATTAATGATCTAAACTTAAATGTAGACGCTCATAAAATGATGACACCACAATTATATTAAAGAGAGAACTAAGGAAGAATTACAGCAGACATTTAACACTGTCAAATACAACTTAGCAACTGAGCACAGAATAATCAGCTTTTAATAAATAATAAAGCAGCACCGCACTATAATTTAACATTGCTCTGAACAAGAACATTTGTGTCCCATTTCTCCCTATCAATGATGAATCAGCTGTTAACATTATAGTAACCAGATTCTTAGGATTATGGCTGCAAAACAACATAAAATGGAATATTTATACAAAACATCTTAATGCAAAACTGAACAAGAATTGCTACTTTCTTTGCTCACTATAATCCTGCTGTAGTGAGGAAACAATAAAGAGTGCATACCATGCCTGCATTCATTTTCACTTGAGATATGGGTTAACAATCTGGGGGAAATTTAAAGCAGCTGTGTAGCTCTGTTTAAGATCTCTAGTATTCTTCTTTCACCATATACTACATTATGGAAATATTTATAATATTCTTTAAAATAAATGTAACAGGTAAGGAGAGCAGATGGTAAAAAACTGTGATATTCATGATCACTTTACCAGACAAAAGAAATACTTGCACCTGACCCAAATCAACACATTCCTGTGCCAAAATAGTACTTTCCACATGGGAGTTACATCTTATAACAACCTCGCTAAAACCATAAAAGCATACACCTTTGGGAAATCTTTAAAGGCACATTACTCTGCTGAAGAGTATTCAAACATATGAAGTGAATTATGTAAATATTTAAATGTATGAAGTGTATTGTTTGTAATTTTAAATATGTGTGCATAGAAATCACTTTCACCTGCCTGCATATGAATTGGCTTGTTCAGTGTCTTACACATAAGCTGGTTTTGTAGACTACAGGAACAATAAAAATGCAGTAAAATCCAATACAACTGACTAATAACAATAATAAGACATGTCAGTGACTGTGTACACTGTCAGTACTGTGAGAATGAAAACTGTAGATCTGATGGAGTGAAGAATTGATTTTCATTGACCCTAATTAGATCAAAAGGCTTGAACTTTATCTACTTGATGACAGTTTAGTTTATTTGCATATTTGTGACAACTTGCCATGATGCTGAACATGCCAGTAAGTTGGCTAAGATATATTTTATCTGCAAATAATGTACGTGGATACATGATGACCAGTTACATAACAGTACTTTTTGGTTTTAATTTTAATTTAGAACAAAATTTGATAAATGTAATCCAACTACATATATACTATCTACTCAAAAGTTGATCTATGAAGCCGGAACACGAAAGAACAAATGATTTTAATTTGTTTTTAAGACTTTAACTATTTGCCACCACCTTTAATTCACAGGAGAGGTGAAAATATGTTTTTATGATTACATATTTTGGTCTTTTATATGCAAGAGTAACTTAAAGTTGGGGACAATGGAGGCTATTTTTGTTCCTAATATTATATTCATGAACTCTACTGTTATTTTCAAACAGTGCCAGATTCTTCATAACAAACTTTGTAATAGAGAGTAAATCTATTGTGAGGATGCTGTTAGTATGCTTAATATTTTTAACGCCTGCCTACATGAAGTTTGAGGATGGACACCAGACATTTCCTTACAGTGTGTTTCTGTCCAGTGAATATTTTGTGGAACTGGAATTGCACTGGGAATTTATTCCAGATGACATTACTCAGAAAACAGATGGCTTTTCCATCAACCACCATAGTCTGAAAGATGGTGATAAGATATTGAGTAAATAAAATGACAAAAATAATTTGGAATAAATTAAAAACCTGTGATACCTACTAGGAGAAAGTAAGCCCAATCTGAATTGCAATAAAAGAAAAAAATCTGACTAAACATAACCAGATTTATATTTACTAAGATGGTATCTGTTCTTTCGGACATGTCCGAAAGAACAGATACCATCGGTAACCAAGCAGCTCGTTAGAATGAAATGACAATGAAATGAACACCATTAGCTGCTTACAGGCGTTGACAGATGTCAACGGGGACAGATGAAAATGTGTGCCCCGACCGGAACTCGAACCCAGGATCTCTTGCTTACATGGCAGACGCTCTATCCATCTAACCCAACAAGGACACAGAGGATAGCGCGACTGCAGGGATTTATCTCTGGCATGCCTCCCACGAAACCCACATTCTCAACGTATTGTCCAGCTCTACATTCGTAGTGCCCCCGCCCATTATACACATTACTCGCGGCGCGTTGCCGATTCCCGTAAGAGTGCGGGCATTGTTTGTGCATTTGCATGGAAGAAGAAGATGGTCAAGTGGCCAGTGAGCCTTAACTATATATTTACTAAGATGGTATCTGTTCTTTCGGACATAGTTAAGGCTCACCGGCCACTTGACCATCTTCTTCTTCCGTGCGAATGCACAAACAATACCCAAACTCTTACAGGAATCGACAAAGCGCCACGAGTAATGAGTATAATGGGCGGGGGCACTACGAATGTAGTGCGGTACAATACGTTGAGAATGTGGATTTCGCGGGAGGCGTGCCAGAGATAAATCCCTGCAGTCACACTATCCTCTGTGTGCTTGGTGGCTCAGATGGATAGAGCATCTGCCGTGTAAGCAGGAGATCCCGGGTTCAAGTCCCGGTCGGGGCAAACATTTTCATCTGTCCCTGTTGACATATGTCAACGCCTGTAAGCAGCTAAGGGTGTTCATTTCATTGTCATAACCAGATTGCCAGTAGCCCTTCCCTATACTGATATGAAGGAAGCTGTGATCATATATGTGAGTGGTAGTGTCACCTTCTGCTTGTGTGTTCTAGATGATCACAAATTATCACTCAATTTCATTTGGCTATATTTTCGCCAACAATGAGTATCCAATTGATCTGATTTGAAGTTTGAAATGGAAAACATTTACTTTGCTTTATGAGAATTGGTGACTTTCTTGATGAACTTCAGGGATGAAATCTTTCTGAGTTAGAAGCTAACAGTGTCATCTCAATTTAATGATTCAGCAGCTTTCCTACTAATCATTTTCAGCCAACACTATTTCAGAGTGACACTGTTACATGGCTGACAACCTAAGAAAAATTCATCATTGAATGTTATTGTTGCTGGAGAATATGGTAGCACTGAGGAACAATGAGAACTTATGTTTATATGAATATATGAGAAGTTACTGTACGATAGGTATTTAGATGCCACTCCACCAATATCAATCTAAATGTGGTAACACCCATTTCATGAGAGAGGATGTTTCTGTCATCAAGTAAACTGATGTGTTTGGAGGCTAAGTGTAGGTCAAGCTACAGGCAACATAGAATTATGAAAGTTTCCGTAGAGCTCACAGACAAGGAGACATCTATAGAAACAATAGCAGTAAATTCTTCACAGACTTCAATTAGCACACAAACTACAGCCTAATAAGAAGGTAGGTGTACCATAAAAGTGAATTACTAGTAATGTTGGATGTTTGTCGGAAATAATCATTACCAGCAATGAAGTAATATTTCATTAATCTGAAAAAGTTAACAGGTACAGTATGCAAGTATGACAATCTGAGATATACTGCATATCTTTAAGACTGATTTTGATAGCCAAAAAGTGATGTGATTGTGATTTTTATTGGCCCCGTAAATTACCTTTTCTACAGTCTGTATTTGTAACATGGGACACGTCCTTATGCTTACAATGCAATACAATTTTGTGATATGATATTATCGTCTGTTGTACATGAGTGACTTTAACTCTAGTTTACTTTCTAACACTAATTTCTTAATGTGAAGCATAAAATTTATCGCTCACAAGATGAACTTTTCCTCACTGTCTGGTCATGCACTCAGCCACACTATGGACTTCTTCTTCAAGTGGAAGCTTTTTTAAGGTTTCAGGAAACATCCTCTCAGTTTTGAAGTTTTACAAGTTTTTTGGCAATGCTTGTATTAAATTTATACCACAGTATTTAGGTCCTTCTTTGAAAATGTGAAGTCTATGTAAATATTTTGTGAGCCAAACTACAATTTGATGGCATACATGATCCATCTGTGTCCTATTTAAGCAACAGGACACAGCAGCTTTTCAGATAAAAATAGATGCTCTTCATTGAAGCAAATATGGACAGGAGTACCACACGACCTGATAATTCGTGCACTTCCATTCATCATTGCAATTCATGATTTGCCTTACCATGTAGGAGTTAATTCAGTAATGTGTTATGCAGATGACATCACACTGCTAGGTACACACCATGACACCATACAATATGATCACAACAGGCAGCTAAGGAAAAATTAGAAACGGCAATGAATTGGTTTTTTCTAGTGCACTCTTTTGTAACCCATATAAAACACAGGAACTAGCTCTGGGGTTAACTTAAGATGTAGAAAGTATACCGGTAGAACTGTTAAGCTTCAAAATTGATTCCGCATTATATTACAAGGAACGTATGAGCTCATGTGTACTATCATATGTAGAAACTGACAGATGTAGTAACAAATGAGTACTTGAAGGTGGAATATTTGGGGATTTTCCAGTAACACATAACCAATGGCATACTGATGTGGAGACATTCCTGTTATGTCAATGAAATCCTGATAAAGGAATCAGAATATTTTGTAAAAAGTTATGTACTGTTTTAGTAATCAGAATAATGAGCAAACTGAATGCTAAAGAACACTCCCAATGTCTCTTTATCAAGCTCAAGATATTGACTGTTGTAAACCTATACATCTACGCAGCATTGTTTTATGTGGGAAGCAAGTTAAGTGAGTTTGACACCAAGGAGAATATCCACCTTCACAACACTAGAGGCAAACTGCAGTCCAGTAAACTGGGACACAGAATGACAAAGACTACAGACTCAAATAAAATAACATGCTTTAAATTTCTTTATAAACCTCTAATCTCTGCTTAGTCCTTTCCCTATAATATTTTCAAAGTCAAGATTTATGATTGACTGCTGAAACACCCATTTTACAAGATAATAGAATTATTTTTAAATAAACATAATGAACATTAGTTTCTAAGAATATTTCTCAAAATGTGGAAATTAATTGAAAGAACTTATTTGTAAAAAGTGTTATTAATTGTATGTTTAATGTATAACTCTGTTCCATTGTAAATGGTCAATGGTTCATAAAGAATTAAATTGAATTTTTGATGTATGACCTGCTTTCCTCTACAGAGACAACTTTTTTGAGCCATATGTGCCTGGTCACAAAGAAATGTTGATTAATGGTATAATGTCACCCGAAGGTGAATCTACAAGGGTTCATTTTTGCAACAGCAGCTATATTATCACACTACAATTCAGTCACTAGCTTTAACAATTTCATTAATGCTTCCAGTTACCTTTTGCTATTTTGAAATAATTAATTCAACATTTTACAGTGCTTAAATTATTGTCTTCATAGCCTATTTACCACAACAGCAATAAAATAATTGTGGATTTTCAGGCTTCTTAAGTACTGGAGACTCTGTTCTTCCTGGCAACAATGGATTCAAAGATCAGGTACAGGCTCTTCGATGGGTGCAGCAAAATATTGCCTTCTTTGGTGGAGATCCGAACAGTGTCACAATTTCAGGGTACAGTGCTGGATCAGCTAGTGTCTACCTGCATATGGTTTCTCCAATGTCTAAAGGTATCTTACTAGCTTTAAATAGGATTTTAGTGATAATAATGTTTGAAATATAATGTTATTAGCAATATTGTCTTTTAGCCTATGGTCATTATAATATGAGTATGTTTGCATAATCCACCATCTCATGCAGATAATTATATTTCCAAGTTGTTAAGTGTAGCACAGAGACTTTGTATAGCTGTGTCTAAATAATTTTTAGAAACTTAATCATTCATTCATTAAGTTGTACATCATGATCTGTAAATTATATTATGAAAGAGAGCCTCTAGATTTGTGGAAAGAGTTATGCTGTATAGTAAGGTAGTACATGTAAATATAAATGTTGTGGACTAGGGCCTCCCATTGGGTAGACCGTTCACCGGGTGCAAGTCTTTCGATTTGACGCCACTTCGGCAACTTCCACGTCAATGGGGATGAAATGACTGTGATTAGGACACACAACACCCAGTCCCCGAGCAGAGAAAATCTCTGACCCAGCCAGGAATCGAACCCAGGCCCTTAGGACTGACATTCTGTCGCACTGACCACTCAGCTACGAGGGGCGGACAAGGTAGTAGGTGAAAGTCAGTAAATGCTAAGGCAGTTCCTAGTTATTTCAAACATAATAGGTGGGTGATGTGCTTCAAGGCTTTGATTTGATTTGAAACTACTGATTCATAAAATGGAAGTAAACCAAAGAAAATGGATATTTTTGTTGCCTGGAAATAATGGCAGTTCTTTGAACACAGTTTAGAATTGAATATATTCGCTGCAAGATAACATTCACTTTTGCTCTACTGTTTTTCTAAAACTTGTAGCAAGAACAAAATTATAGATACTTGCTGCATTTCACATTTGGGAGAAGTGGTAACTTAGTAGGAGATAGCCACCCATATCTTTTATTTTAGGCTGTAAGGATGCTAATCATACTTTGTAAATATGTAGGAAATGTTTTCACAGAATGTAATTAATTTAGGACTAACAGAGACCACTCACTGAATAGCAGAAGCATTTAGTTGTTGTCAAGCACACATAAAAGTGAAAGTAAACTTAGTAGCTTTCAGAATAAATCCTTTGTTAAACAAGAGTACAAATACACACACAAAACACATGAATGCACCTGTGCCCCTATATCGTGCTAGTGGGGCACACAATAAGGGCACTACGTTTCAGCAGGTTACTAGGATGAGGTCAGTGTTGTATTAGGTTGTGTTGGGTGGGGTGGGTAGAGGTGAAGAGAGGTGAGGGGCAGAAAGAGGAGATGTGGGTGGATAGGTAGTGGCTTGGAGGGAGGCAGCAGATTTACTGGCTTGGAATGTGGGAGGGAGTGGTGGCAGGTATACAGGCTTGACGTGTGATGCATGGGTACCAGAGACAATGAGGTATGATGCATGATGAAGGTGACATGGATTTGGATGGGTCACAGGACAGAGGAATGGGATGGAGGGTGTGGGGGGTGGTAGGTTAATGGGCATTGAGGCCATGAAGGTTAAGGGAGCAAAGGACATGTTTCAAGGGTAACCCACATCTGCATAGATCAGAAAAGTTGGTGATGGAGGGAAACAATCCTGATGGCTTGTGTTGTGAAGCATCCATTGAAATTGACCAAGTTGTGCTTAACTGCATATTGTGCCACTGGGTGGTCAACTTTGTTCTTGGTCACAATTTGGTGGTGGCCATTCACTCAAGAGGACAGCTGATTGGTTGTCATACTGACATAAAAAACTGTGCAGTGATTGCAGCAGAGATTGTATATGACATGGTTCCTGTGGGAAGGTGTTGGGACTGGGAGTGGCATAGGGATATATCAGGATGTGTGTAGGTTGGGTGGGTGACGAAATATCACATTAGGAGGGGTGAGAATGATCTTGGATAGGTTGTCTCTCATTTCCGGGCATGAAGATGGATAATCAAAGCTTTAAAGAAAGATACAGCTCAGTTGTTGCAGTCCAGGGTAATACTGGGTGACAAGGGCAGAGAAGGGGGGGGGGGTGCTTCTTTGTAGATGATTCTTGGGGGTGGTGGGAGGATTAGGGGTGTATAAGGATATGGCACAGGGCATCTGTTTGTGGTCTAGGTTTGGGGAGTAGTACCTGTCTGTGTAGGCCAAAATGAGACCTCCAGCGTACTGGACAAAGAGGTTCTTGTCACTGCAGATACGCAGGCCACATATGGCCACACTGTATGAGAGTGGTTATTTGGTGAGGAAAGGATGACAGCACTCAAAATACAGGTACTGTTGGTGGTAAGTGGGTTTAATATGGACAGGGTTGTGAATAACCCATCGGAGATGAGGAGGTCAGTGTTGAGGAAGGTGGTATATTGGACAGAGAAGAACCAGGTGAAGTGGGTGGAAGAGAATGTGTTGATGTTGTGGAGGAATCAGGATAGTGTGACCTGTCCCTCAGTCCAGATCATGAAGATATCATCAATGAGCCAGAGAAGGGGTTTGGGGTTTTGAGAGGCTAGGAAGATTTGCACTAGACAACCCATAAAAAGGTTGGCCTAAGAGGGCACCATGCAGGTATCCAGGGCTGTAATGTGGATTTGTTAATACACAGGAGTGTATACAGAAACACTAAAACCATAACACATTACTATACCTAATACAGTGTAGAAAATCCACTGGCACTCAAAACATCTTCCAATTGAATGAATAAATACAGCTCCTGTATAGTTTACAAGGGAGTACTACATCTATTTTCCTGCAGAATAGTGATAGTTCAGGTAACGATAATGGAAGTGGATGCCAGTCTTGTGCGTTTCCCTCCACAGTAGACCACAAAAGATCAATAATATTGATATCTGGTGATTAGTAATAATACATTCTTTTAGTTTTTTAATTTTTATTTATAATGGCTACCAGTTATGAAGTAGTAATTCATCAATAGAATAGGAGGAGTTGTCTGGAAGACATGGTTTTAAATTAGATTTAAAACTTGCTTCAGTGCCTGTCAAACATTTTATGTTATTGGGCAAATGATCAAAAAATTTTGTTGCTGCATATTGAACTCCTTTCTGAGCAACTGACAGCTTTAACAATGGCTAATAAAGGTCATTTTTCCCTTAATGTTGTAGGTATGTATATCACTGTTCTTCACAAATTGTAATGGATTATTTATGATGAATTTCATTAGCTTTGATGGCACAGTTAAAATGTGTAGCGCCTTGAAGTGGTACATACATTATGTCTATGGGTGACTACCACATGTTATTCTTACAGCTCACTTTTGTGCAATCAGTACTTTCTTTCGAAGTGATGAATTATTCCAGAAAATTATTCTGCAAGACGTTATTGAATGGAAATATGTAAAATATATCAGCAGCCTGCTTTGTTTGTTTCCACGATTGGTAATGATATGAAGAGCAAAAGTAGCTGAACTGAATTGTTTGAGAAGCTCAATAATATGCTTCTTCCAGTTTAAGTTTTCATCAACATGTACATGCAAAAATTTTGAGCATGTATCCTGTTTGCTGACTGCTGTTCACATGCTACATCAATTGTTGATATTTCTCTATTTGTTGCACAGAACTGAATATTGTGTGTTTTCACAGAATTTAGGGAGAGTCCATTTTCAGAGAACCACTTAATAATTCTTTGGAAGGTCATTCACATATGTGAGGAACAGGAGTGGATCAAAATTAAACCCTGTGGGACTTCCTTTGCCCCCCCCCCCCCCTAAAGTCTCTAAAATTATCTACCTTTCCGACATTTTATGAATTATTCAGCTCAGCCTTTTGCATTCTGTTTGTTAAGTATGATTCAAACCAGCTGTGCATAAAGCCATCTTTTCCATGAAACATGAGTTTTTCTAAGAGAGTAACATGACCTACGCAATCAAATACCTTGCAAAGGTCACAAGAAAAACCAACTGACTATATATCATTATTTAAGTCTTGTACTACTTGATGAGTGAATGTATAAAAAGAAGTCTCAGTCAAACAACCCTTCTAGAATCTGACTGTGATATGCTGAAGAAATTGTTGCCACTTAAATGTGTGATTACTCTTGAGTACATTACTTTTTCGAATATTTTGGAAAAAGATGTCAGTAAGGAAACTGGATGATAATCACTTAAGTCTGTCTTGTCATTTTTTTATGAAGTGGTTTACCAGTTTCCCCTTCCTCTGTCCAGTCACTCCCTCCTAACCCATGTCACTGTCATTGGACACCACATTCCACAGGCTCTGGTACCCATGCAGCACATGTCTAGCCCGTGTAGCTGTTGCATTCTTGCCCTCATTCCTAGTCAGCAAACCTGTGTGAGTGTGTGTGTGTGTGTGTGTGTGTGTGTGTGTGTGTGTGTACTGAAGCTTGACAGAGGATTATTCCAAGAGCTAATGAGTTTGTGTGTGTTTCTTGATAACTCAACATTTTTGCTATTTGATGAGGGATCTCCTTTACACCTAAATAATAATATGTTCTGTTCTTTTTACATTGTGGTACCATGATTATTAGTGTTGTGTATGATATAAATCATATTATATTCAGTTTATTTGTGTTAAGTATGATAAATACTTTTACAGACAATTTGATTCATTCCAGGTTTGTTCCATAAAGCAATTGCAATGAGTGGCGCTGTTCAGAATGTAGTAGTTAAGGATCCATTACAACAAGCAAAAAGGCAAGCAAGACTATTAAGTTGCCCTGATGGGACTTCAGAGGAAATTGTTAACTGCTTGAGAGGAAAAGATGCTCAAGAAATTGCTGAAACTCTAAGAGGATTAGCAGTAAGTGTAGCATATTTTCTAATTTAGTCAAAAGATCAAAAACTAAAATATCATGAATTGATTTCACAGATTTCCAAAATTATCAGTAACCATCCAGACAACTGCTAATGTATTTTCTTATTGATTGAACATTGTTGTGGTAGTACACAAATTACATTTTCTTTCATGCAAATTTCAATACAAAGGGAAACACGTGGGGGAAGGGGGTTTAGACAGTTGTCATCTCCAGAGAAAGGCCTTCTCATCCCATCTGTTAAGCCTCTCCTGACCGAGGGTTCTGGGTGACTTTTCAAAACTCTACCCCTTTGCCCTAACATCACAAGTTCTTTTCCTTCACCCCTCTTCCTTCCACTTCAACCCTTCTGCCAGAAGAGGGAGCCATGGGCTCTGAAAACTTGCAAATCATAATATTTTTACATGTGTGTTCTCCTGTCACTACTTGGTGAGTAGAACTTTTATCTATATCTTATATTCTCAAAAAATGATTATTTTCATTAAAATAAAGATAATGATGGTGATATCTCACGAGTATTCTGATAGAGAAGGTGTTGAGTATTGCCATAAAACTATGAGGCATATCATGAGTCCAAATAGTAAATATAGTACTGGAAACAAGGCTGAAAGTATTGAAACTCTTAGAGAGTTATATATAGGCTTTCCATAAATATTCAATTGTAGAAGGGACCCATTTCAATTGCTATCACTGTACCTCTGATTAGTTTATAAATATATTAGCATTCTGTTTTACTTACATTTTTATAATTTATTTACTAGCTGTGTCTTTTTATTTAGTCATTCATAGGCACTAGTAACCAATCTTTGTGAGACCATGAGCCCAACACTGACCAAAAGAGTTTTGGAGATTACACAATAGCTGTTCATATTCAAATTGATTGATTCCAAATATTTATTTATTTCCTTTACATTTTGTACCAGCCAGCCTACTGATCTGATGTTCCTTCTAGTTTTTATCTTTGCTGCAACACTTGTGTATGGTCTGTTATTAATATTTGGAATGTGAACTAATGTTAAAGTCATTTTCTCTTGTCTGTATTGACATGCTATTAAAGTGGCAATATCTATGCATTTTTCATAATCATTCCCATTTCTTCTTGCAGCTATTAACAGAAATGTTTTGAATATCTAAAAGAATAAGTTTTCTTGCATATCTTTTCTGGTCATGTGTCTGCCAGCCTTCTTATGTTATTTTTACATCAATAATAGGGAAATAGTTGCAGCTTTTATGTCCTTTCACATTAAATTAGTATCATAATTAGTTATTATTATTATATTGAGAAACATTTATTTCTATCAACATGTAATAATTGTGTTTCTTAACTTTTTTATTTTAATTCAGCAGTGATTTTTCCTCTTTATAAATGTCGCTATTTACTATATTTTTTTCTGTTTAGGAATGGGGTTGGGATCCAATACGGGTGTTTGGAGCAGTTGTTGAAGATGATTATCAAAATGAAGCAGAGAGATTTCTTACTGCTGATCCAACAGAGCAGTTCCTTTCAGGGAATTTTACACATATTCCACTAATTACAGGAACCACTAAAGACGAATTCAGTTGGAAAGCTTTGCGTATGTTTACCTCTTCTCCATGAAATACATACAGTTAACCATTTTATAATCTGTGTTTAATGCACATTTGTAGGTTAAGGGATTTTTTAGATCTGTGAAACAACATGGGCATGTATTAAAAGATGTCCTCACATCATTGTGACACCTAACATAGATACAGGGCATACCTGTGCTATCTGGCTTCTGTATGTCTCAAATACTCTGTACCAAAACACTCAAAACATACAGTGAGAAGCAGAATAACTAAACAAGACCACTGGCTACACTGACTATTCCATTAACATACATCAAGTGTTTGTGCACTTGTGTGCCATTGATAGTGTTAATGAAGCAGATAATGAAGCTGATAGGAAATTCAAATATGATTTTGCAATCTATATTGTGTCTTTGTGCTGTTCCATCACAGTTTAGCTTGGACAATGTGGCTGCAATTTTTATCTCAGATGTATGGGCATGGGTGTATTACATGTAATGAGAAATATTAACACTGACCAATGACAGCAGAACATAGGTCTGCCAGAATTTCTATTTTACAAAATAAGTCAAAACATTTTTGCATAATTTCATTACTGCTACAAGAAAACAATTTAAAATAGTTCTCAAATGAAAAAAGTTTTTGATTCATCAGCTGCATGTTTAAAATGAAGTTGTGGTACATCGATCCAAATAACTTACAAAAGTACCATACTTTTGTGTTGCTTTCTTTCTTTCTTCCTCTTTGGTGTTAATTTTGTCTCATTGGGTAAGTATGTCTTAGTTTATTGCTGTGAATTCCTCTGAAAAACACTTTACAGTGTGTTGCAGAGTATGGAGATATAGATGTAGAATTTTATTTATTTTGTTATTTATTCATCCATAGATCATTTTCTACAATAGTATCAGACATAGCAGACAGTTTGCATCCATCTTCAGGTGTCTACTAGCTCAGTTTCTCCAGTGTCTCTGAGACTCACTCGCATGGGTCAAAGAAATCTATAATTATTTGTGCTGCCATTATCATTATATTCAACATCCCTTATTATACCTATTTGGTACAGGTCCCACACACTAGAGCAGTTTTCTAGGATGGGCTATAAATGTGATTTGTAAACAGTCTGCTTTGTAGACTGATTGTACTTCCCTATTATTCTACAAATAGACCAAAGTCTGCTTTACCTAAGACTGAGCCTATATGAGTGTTCCATGTCTATTCTTACAAAGAGCTACACCCAGGTATTTGTAAGTGCTGATTGATCCAAATTCTGACTCATTGATACACTGTATTACAAGGGTACTACATTTTTTGATTTTATTTATTTATTTATGTTACATTATTGAATGTTTAAAACAATTCATTTAGTGAAGGGCACAATTTTACATTTCTGAATATTTAAAGCAAGTTGCCAGTCTTTGCCCCACTTCAAAATCTGCTCAATATCTGACTGAATATTTGTGCAGCCATTCTTCTCTGTCTTCATAATAAATCATCTGCATGTCTTGTGCCTTTTCTGCTCAATTTTCTTATCTTGCATATTTTCTTTCAACCCTCTTTCTTGAGACTTGCGTTGTGGCTGTCACAAATACAGGATACTCAACTGTTCAGGGAATATTGATTTGTTATATAGATTAGTTTTGGCTGAAATTCATTAGAATAACTGCGGCATTTGTTGGATTATGAAGAATGTATAGTAACTGAATCATCCTCATCATCATTAGTTTCATGCTGTATAGTCAGTTCAAACACAATGATCTGCAGAAACACAAATTTTGGACAGCTTGCTGTGTTCAATAATAAAAATAAGAAAAACATACTGAATTTGTATATATATGCAGATCAATGTGACATTTGTTGAGCATATTTTGGTTCTGTATTTCAGAAATTCTTCGCAACACTTCCTGGGCAGAAGATATGAGTGAAAATTATGAGAGAGTTTTTCCCATATCTTTCATGTACGAACGGAATACTCCACGATCACGCCAAATCAGCAGAGAGCTGAAAACTTTCTACCTCGGTACTGAACCAATAACAAACAACTCCAGGATTGGACTTGGCCAAGTGAGTGAGAAATGAAAGCTCAGCATGATATCTGTGTCACAAAAGAGCATGGCAGCTTACTAACTGGTGTGTTTAAAAGCTTCAGTACAGTGACTGATCATGAATATAGGAAAGTAATTTCTAAAATGAAACATAGCTGTGAGATGGTGTCCTTTGCGATTTGACATGTCCTATTGCAAGTATCAGGTGTGTGTGAATGAGGAAAAAGGAAACTACTTTTGAGTTTGAACTTAAGAAACAGGTGAATGTAATTCCCAGCTACTAATTAAACTCAGTATCATTATTTATTATTAAAACCTTGAAAAAAAGGAAACAGAGTAGGTTACCATTCACCATGCAGCACCTTTCTTTCTTTCTTTGGGTCTACACAGCAAGGGAAGCTGCAAATACATACCATAAGTACTCTGCTACCTGAGTAGCTGCTTGTGTGTAGTCCATGTGGGGTCTACTCAAAGGGGTCAAATATTTCTTATCATACAGCACATGCTGTGTTGTTTGCACCTGAACCTCTGATTCAGACCCTTCATTCAGCTCCCAAGCTGAAGTCCATGATCTGTCCCGGGGAAAATGTTGCAGATCGTGAGATGTTTATGTTATGTGAGGAGGCTGAGAGATTTTGCCCCTTCAGCCACTCACCAACCAATTATCAAAGAAAAGTTCATAATCCAAAAAATAGGCATTGTCAATTCCTATGCTGGGCAGTTCAAACAAAATTAGAGTATCATCTCATATACAGTAGATACCCCATTCATACAGTTACAGTTAGTGGTGACTTCAGTCTAGCCTCACTGTTGGTGAAAATACTTTTTCAAAGCTAATGGTAGATAGAAATCATCATCAGAAACTGTACTAAATGCTTCCTCCAAAAATTATTTTGAGCAATTAGTGCAGGAGTCCACTTGAAGTGCACGTGGTTGGGAAAAAATACTTGACCCCTTAGTGATGAATAATCCTGAGCAAATAGGGAGCATCATGATGGATACAGGGGTTACTGATAACAACATCATTGCAGCAAGACTGACCACTGTAACATCCAAATCCACCAAAAATAAACACAAAATATATTGATTTGAAAAAGTAGATAAAAATTCACTGACATTCTTCAATCCTTGTAAACCAGATGTGGCTTCAATTCAGAGAAATAGAACCTGTGACAATTGAAAGATTTGTGCCGAATAAATTAATAAAAGGTGATACTGATTCGCCATAGTACAAAAAACAGGTCAGACAACTGTTGCGGAAGCAACAGAAAAAGCACGCCAAATTTAAAAGGACACAAAATCTCCAAGATTGTAGACGTTTTACTTAGACACTTAATACGGACTTCAATGGGAGAAGCTTTTAATAGTTTCCGAAACAAAATTCTGTCTCGACTATCTGACAGAAAATCCAAGAGATTCTGGTCATATGTAAAGTACATCAGTAGCAAGATACAATCAATACCTTCACTGTGTGACACCAATATATTACCAATGGTAGTGCCACTAAAGTGGAGATATTAAACACAGTTTTCCAAGATTCCTTCATCAGAGAAGACAAAGTAAATATTCCAGAATACAAATCAAAAACAGTTACCAGCATGATTAACTTAGAAGTAGATATCCTCAGTACAGCGAAGCAGCTTCAATCACTTAATAAATGCCATTCTTCTGGTCATGACCGTATATCAGTTAGGTCCCTTCCAGAGTACACTGATACAATAGCCCTGTATGATGAGTGGACCATGGTATGGTAGGAACTGCTCTTCCAATAGCACATGGAACATGTAATATACATAGGCTTTCTTCATGAAAGTAACTTTTCATTCACCTACATCAAATGCTAGTCAAAAATACACTCCCATACTTCTCTCTCTATCCAAAGATCATCCACCACATGCCAGCCATAGATGTTCAGGTGTTGGCGTAGAGGTCAATACTCAACACAGTCCCCCACACTGGGAATATAGAGTACTGTGAGACATGATGGTTGGTGTAAGCTGGTGCACGTGGCTGCTTGTACCCTGACTGGCCCTGCATGGGGTGTGACCAGACCATTTCTCATGGTGCTGTGTGATATCATGATGCCATACATATGGTGCTGTGCCAGATGTTGCAGAAGGTGTCTGACATGGCCATATCATCATTCAGATGGTGTGATGGGTGAAATGGGTGGTGGTAGAAGCTCATCGAAGTCCTGCCTGGCTCACATAAAATCTGAGGTTGGCGGTGACATGGGTGATGTGTGTTGGTTGTTGCCCTTGTTGACTCTTGTGTTGACATCCAGGTGTGTTGAGACAGAGTTATCCTAGAGCACCCAAGCAGGTTTAAGTCAAGCAAGTGAGACAGTCATCGGTTTGCTATGCACTAGAATGTTGAATGTTTGTGGGCAGTGTTTGAGCATCCTGTACAGATCTGAATAGGGGGCTGCAGAGCTGCTTGCACGCATGGCATCATCTCACAACATGACAGAATTGCAGGAGCTGAGGTCCTTGTGGATGTACATGTTTGGTGTTGAATGAGTTGATGGGGATGGGACATGCGTGTTCCAAATATGTTGCTGAACATGATGCACTGGCGTGGGTAAGAATGTCTCTTTTGAGTCAGGCATAGGCTAAGGGAAGTCTGCAGGCAAGACAAATGGCTCATTGTAGACAACCTTTGCCAGAGATGCCCATAGGTAATCCTTGTACCGGAGCAAATGCCAAGCAGGACCCACAGGAGCATCTCAGTCCATGAACCTCAAGGGCATGTGAGGGCCACCTTCAGGGTTTTCTACCACCTCTCATTGAGGCCATTAGTCTGCAGGTGAAAAATGTGGTAGTCCATGTGTGGGTAATCTCACAGAGGTGACACAAGGCAATGCAGAAGACCAATTCAAATTTGTAGCCCTGATTGGTGGTAATCAGTTTGGGGGTGCTGAAGCAGGCAATCCACATCTCAGGAGAATGCCTGTGTGGATGTTTTGGCTGTGATGTTGTATGTGGGTATGGCGTCTAGTCATTGTGATGTCCTGCCAATCATGGATAGGAGGTATGAAGTCCTTCTGACTCAGTCAGAGGTTCAGCAAAGTTGAGGTGGATAGGCTGGAACTGGATCTTCAGGAAGGGAAAGCACACAAAGTGAGGCTATGTGTAAGGGCCTGTAAGACAGCTTTATGTTTGATAATAGTCTCATTTGATGTTGGCCCACACAAATCAGTCAGACCATCACACTGATGCCGGGGAGAGACAGGTTATGTAACTGCTCAAATATTTAATGGCACATTGTGGCCTGTACTGTGAAATGTTACAGAGCAGAGTTTGTGAGACATGGGGAGAGACTGATATTTGATGCAAAGGTTTGTGTCATGGCCATTGAAGAGGTCTTAAGTGCTCAGGTTGTTCATTTGTTCAGCTGCCATGTGCCCTTTGTCATATCAGAGAGAATCTTGAAAGGTAGTCTGCAGGGATATTGTCTGCACCATGGATATGACATATGTCAGTGACATACTGTGCTATAAGGTCAAACGACTGAATCATTGTGGAATGGCATCATGAGACACGTTCCTGATAGTATCTACCAGAGGTTTGTGGTCTGTGTGCCTGGTCACTTGGCGGCCTTCAATATCCTTGCTGAAGTACATCTACATCCATACTCCGCAAGCCACCTGATGGTGTGTGGCAGAGGGTACTTTGAGTACCTCTATCGGTTCTCCCTTCTATTCCAGTCTCATATTGTTCATGGAAAGAAAGATTGTCAGTATGCCTCTGTGTGGGCTCTAATCTCTCTGATTTTATCCTCATGGTCTCTTCGCGAGATATACGTAGGAGGGAGCAATATACTGCTTGACTCCTTGGTGAAGGTATGTTCTCGAAACTTCAATAAAAGCTCGTACCGAGCTCCTGAGCGTCTCTCTTGCAGAACCTTCCACTGAAATTTATCTATCATCTCTGTAACGGTTTTGCGATTACTAAATGATCCTGTAACCAAGCGCGCTGCCCTCCTTTGGATCTTCTCTAACTCTTCTATCAACCCTATCTGGTATAGGCCCCACACTGGTGAGCAGTATTCAAGCAGTGGGTGAACAAGTGTACTGTAACCTACTTCCTTTGTTTTCGGACTGCATTTCCTTAGGATTCTTCCAATGAATCTGAGTCTGGTATCTTCTTTACCGACTATCAACTTTATACAGTCATTCCATTTTAAATCACTCCTAATGCCTACTCCCAGATAATTTATGGAATTAAACTGCTTCCAGTTGCTGACCTGCTATATTGTAGCTAAATGATAAATGATCTTTCTTTCTATGTATTCGCAGCACATTACACTTGTCTGCATTGAGATTCAATTGCCATTCCCTGCACCATGCGTCAATTCGTTGCAGATCCTCCTGCATTTCAGTACAATTTTCCAACTTCACTGCAATGCATACTGTGAAGAGCTCTTGATCAGAAGCTGACCTCTTTGACTGTGTTTCCTCAAAAAGAATGGGAGTGATTTGACCACCCCGTCTCTGACCCCCACCGCAGTGTCGCTTGCATCAGACATGAGAGTGAGTTGTATTTGGGATTAGAGTGTGCCAAAGTAACGGGTTGTGCTAAACGGTTCTTTGCCCATTGGAATGCTTCTGTTATCTCTGCAGAACATGCAATTTTCTTTTTGTGCAATTATCTTTGCCAGCTAAGGCATTAGTGAGAGGAGACTGCAATGTAGCTGCATGAGGAAAGTTTTACTGATACACTCCTGGAAATTGAAATAAGAACACCGTGAATTCATTGTCCCAGGAAGGGGAAACTTTATTGACACATTCCTGGGGTCAGATACATCACATGATTACACTGACAGAACCACAGGCACATAGACACAGGCAACAGAGCATGCACAATGTCGGCACTAGTACAGTGTATATCCACCTTTCGCAGCAATGCAGGCTGCTATTCTCCCATGGAGACGATCGTAGAGATGCTGGATGTAGTCCTGTGGAACGGCTTGCCATGCCATTTCCACCTGGCGCCTCAGTTGGACCAGCGTTCGTGCTGGATGGGCAGACCGCGTGAGACGACGCTTCATCCAGTCCCAAACATGCTCAATGGGGGACAGATCCGGAGATCTTGCTGGCCAGGGTAGTTGACTTACACCTTCTAGAGCACGTTGGGTGGCACGGGATACATGCGGACGTGCATTGTCCTGTTGGAACAGCAAGTTCCCTTGCCGGTCTAGGAATGGTAGAACGATGGGTTCGATGACGGTTTGGATGTACCGTGGACTATTCAGTGTCCCCTCGACGATCACCAGTGGTGTACGGCCAGTGTAGGAGATCGCTCCCCACACCATGATGCCGGGTGTTGGCCCTGTGTGCCTCGGTCATATGCAGTCCTGATTGTGGCGCTCACCTGCACGGCGCCAAACACGCATACGACCATCATTGGCACCAAGGCAGAAGCGACTCTCATCGCTGAAGACGACACGTCTCCATTGGTCCCTCCATTCACGCCTGTCGCGACACCACTGGAGGCGGGCTGCACGATGTTGGGGCGTGAGCGGAAGACGGCCTAATGGTGTGCGGGACCGTAGCCCAGCTTCATGGAGACGGTTGCGAATGGTCCTCGCCGATACCCCAGGAGCAACAGTGTCCCTAATTTGCTGGGAAGTGGCGGTGCGGTCCCCTACGGCACTGCGTAGGATCCTACGGTCTTGGCGTGCATCCGTGCGTCGCTGCGGTCCGGTCCCAGGTCGACGGGCACGTGCACCTTCCGCCGACCACTGGCGACAACATCGATGTACTGTGGAGACCTCACGCCCCACGTGTTGAGCAATTCGGCGGTACGTCCACCCGGCCTCCCGCATGCCCACTATACGCCCTCGCTCAAAGCCCGTCAACTGCACATACGGTTCACGTCCACGCTGTCGCGGCATGCTACCAGTGTTAAAGACTGCGATGGAGCTCCGTATGCCACGGCAAACTGGCTGACACTGACGGCGGCGGTGCACAAATGCTGCGCAGCTAGCGCCATTCGACGGCCAACACCGCGGTTCCTGGTGTGTCCGCTGTGCCGTGCGTGTGATCATTGCTTGTACAGCCCTCTCGCAGTGTCCGGAGCAAGTATGGTGGGTCTGACACACCGGTGTCAATGTGTTCTTTTTTCCATTTCCAGGAGTGTAGAAGTTAATGAGTCCAAGGAGTTGACATGGGCCAGGAAAAGTTTCTGAAAGTGATAGGTTTTCGCTGTGTCCATGCATTCTGGTTTCAGTTTGATGCCTTGATGCACTGAGTGTATGGCCTGAGAAAATAACCTGCATTTCTCAGAATTGCACATTTGCTTCATTAATGGCAACCCCATCTTGTCAGAGTGCAGCTAGAACTTATTCTAGGTGATGCAAATGTTCTTCAAGAGTGTCGGAGAAGGTGAATACATGATTGAGATAGTGTAGCAGAACACATATTGAAAGAGTAGTTTATCAATAAAACATTGCCACACTTGTGCGGCATTCTTGAGGTCATGCAGCATAAAGGGAAATTTGTACAATTCAAACAATGTGGTGACTGCCATTTTCATAATGTCATTGGAATGCATTGGGATTTGTAAATACACCCTCTTACAATTGATAACACTGAATATTGGTATTCCGAGGAACACATGCATTAAGTCTTGGATGTTAGGTATAGGGTAGCTATCATGTACAGTACTGTAGTTGAGTACTCTATAGTCTCCACTAAGACTGACTGAACCATATTTCTTAGGTATGAGCTTAATGTGGGAAGCTTACAGCCTTTCTTAGTGCCAGATGATGCCCTCTTGCACAAATTCCTGTATCTCATTACAAGCAGTCTGCAGATCGTCAGGGCACAAACGGCAGGGTTTGTGACTAATGGGAGGATCATTGGTAGTTGTTGTTCAGTTCATAGTTCTGTCTCACACTGCACCTATGCACACTCAAGTTTGATGAGGGTGGGTTGTTTACAAATGCTGCATGCTGGGTTGCATTGACCTTGTTGTGATTGTTGTCACGGGGTGAAGTCAGTGAGGGCTGCAGTGAGGTGACTGTTGTCACCTCGTTGTATGTGGAATGTGAGTTGGTAGAGGGGTATAGTTGTAGGCTTCACCCCATGTGCTGCAGCTAGCCATTCAGAGCATAGACATGAACTTCTTCATGGACCAATTTGAGTGCTACCTCTGTCTCTCTAATGCAACGCTAGAGACCTGTATTTCTGATGTGTAGGTATCTTTGCATGGTCATTGTGGTAGCAACTTGAGTTTGCATTATATGTGGATGGGGTAGGCAGCTTTATTCTTTGGGTTGGGCTGAAATGCCTATTTCCGTCCACTGATGTCATTTAGGAACTCACAGAGAGCACAACATTCATGAGCAGCATGTCTGAATTGGCTACAGAGCCAAGGGATAGCATGATGCTAGGTGCTTTGTTGCACCACGGTACAGATGAGGTGGTCATGTTATGGTGGAGTGTTGGCTGTCAAGGATGCATGACATCACCCTCAAGATGTGTTGAGCTGGCTCAGATAGAAATAGATGGCATTCAAGATGTTGCTTGTGCAACATCATGCAGGGTAGTGTCTATTTAGCTGTTTAATATTTGCTGGCCATACTTGGCTAGAATATTGCTGTGTGGGCTGGGATCCTTACCATATAGAATTGACAGAGAACACCAAAAAAGACCAAAGATGGACAGCCCATTTTGTATTATCATGAAATAGAGGAGGGAGTGTCATGGCTATGTAAGTGGGTTGGGATGCCAATCATCAAGAGAAAGGTGTTCTCATTGTGACAAGATCTTATCTGGAAATTTCAGTCACCAACTTTCTTCTCTGAATGTGGAAATATTTTATTCTTGCTTATAGAGGGAGTAATGATAATCATAATAAAAAATAATGAAATCAAAGCGTGTACTGAAAGATTTAAATGTTCATTTTCTCACACACTATTAGAGAATGGAATGGCAGAGAAACAGCCTAAAGGTGATTCAAAGAACCCTGTGCCAGGCACTAAGTGTGAATCGCAGATTAGTCATGTAGATGTAAGTGTAGTGCTAACATGAGGCACAACCAGAAACTAACAGCAGCTTGGGTGGTCAGCAACTACTCACAGAAATTCCTGCATATGTCAGATGAGACGACATGCAAACTCACGAAACACACATTGGATTTGGTTTCCAATCTAACTGCTGTTTGCTTACAGGGTTTCTGTTGATGTTGTTTTTGGTGTGCATTGGTGCTCCATGGTGAGGTTATCAGACCCTACAGGGTTTCATGGCACACCTAACTTTGGAGTTCCCAAAAACTTATTAGACTTTTCCTTCTTTCTCTTTTTGGATCTTGCAAGAATGTTGATTCAAATCCCAACATGAGATGCAACTTGTACCAGCTCAGGCTTCTTGTCAGCACTGACAGTATCCCATATCTGTTGTCAGGGGAAATAGGACAATGGTTGGTAACTCATTCACTGATGTGAGTGCTTCTTTGGCCTTGAAGTTCATGAGGCCAACTACTGACACAGAAGTTCAGGGTTTTTAATTTCCAGGAAAATGTGAGGTGTAAATCTACATCTGTGCTCTGAACATCACTGTGAAGCACATGGTAAGAGGGTAGCTTTTATTGTACCCTATGTTAAGCTTTGTTCAGATCCCCTTCACAGATGGACCATGGGAATAATGTGCACTTCTGTGCTAATTGCTATTTACCTAATTTTGCATGATCTTTACAGCAGATATACATAGGGGGCTGGAGAACATTCATGATTCCAGCCCTGAAGAATTGTTCTTGAAGTTTTGTCAGTAGGTTGCCACGAGACCTGTGGTGTCTTTCACCAATTATCCACCCATTAACACTATTCAGCATTTCTGTTACAATCTCTTATCAGTCAGTGAGCCTGTGGCCTGCCACGCAGACCTACTCTGTGTGCAGTCGATATCCTCTGAGAGTTCAACTTGATATAGAGTAATTGTTTTGTTCATATTGTGAATTTATATGAAACTATGCTAAACTGAATACTGTGGTGTATACATAGTAAAATATGTCAGATAATGCCTACTAAACTTGTGAACTTAACTGTTGCTTCTGAGTCACCCATCAATTTATACGCAAAGGAGTAAGACTTACATTAGTGTTTTTTGTAATATGGTAACAATTTTACTACTGATACCAGTTTCTGCAGAGAGAGAGAGAGAGAGAGAGAGAGAGGGTGGTGTGTGTGGGCGCACATGCGTTTTTTGCTATAGGAATGAGCACTGAAGATCTGATATTCCTTTTACTTCTGTGTTTCAGTTGTATGCTGATGCTATAGAAATATTTCCAGTTGACCGTATTGCGAAGATAATATCCAGAAGTAACACTTCACCAGTGTACTATTACCAGTTTACTTACCAAGGAAGGTATAGCTGGGTGTACATTCCTGGAACGCTAATACCTTATGGTAATTATTTTGGCTCCAGATAGATAAGTACTATCACTGCTGTATAAAACAGTCCTAAAATGTGTATTACGTAATTTGCAATATAAGAAAAGTGATACATTGATGCTCATTGTAAAGATGCCATGTTGAGATGCAGACAGGAACAATGAAATGGCTGTTACATGTTTAGCTTTCAGCCAAAGCCTTCTTCAAAAAATGAAACACATGCATACATTCATTTACATAAGAGCACGCCCCATACACACATGACTGCTATCTCCAGCAGCTCAGATCAGAATGCATTCCTGAGATGTCAGTTGTACGTGTGTGAAGTGTGTTCGCTTGTGGGAATGAATGTGTGTGTGTTCCCTTTTCTGAAGAAGGCTTTGGCCGAAAGCTAAAGTGTAACAGTCTTATCATTGTGCCTGTTTGTAACTCAGTGCATCATCTTTCTGGTGAGTAGCAGTCTATTTCTGTCCTTATATTATTGATATTCCAACCTGGAGTTTCCATTGTTTGCTATAATACAATTGGGAACTTGGATCTCATGTAAACTGTATTTTAACTGTATCAATTGGAAAATTCCATTCAGAAATGTATTAGGTTCATCAAGAGACAGTGCACTATCCAGGACTTACCTTTTGAAGGTTTATCTGTCAGTGCCAGTGCTAGACTCACACACATAAATGAAAGCAGATAATACTCCAAGCTTTGAGAATTCTGGTTCCTTCCTTCATGGTAGCAAAGAGGAAAGTTTATGGGTGTATATAATTTAGAATCCAAAGTGAGAAGGATCTGAGGAGGAAAGGAAGAAATAATGAGGAAAATCCTGAAGAGAGAATAAGAGGTCCAAGACAGCACATTAAAAAACATTTTTGCAGCTCATATCATAGGTGGGAATAAACGAGTGAGAAGTAAAGATAGATATAAAAGGACAGAAAATAAACTACAGAGACAATGAGGTCAGATGTTAGTGGGGGGGAATAAAATACATAAATAAAAAATAAATAATTAACAATGTAGGAAAAGACAGATTGCTGCTTACTGTAAAGAAGACACATCAAGTTGCAGATAGGCACAACTGAAAGACACTCACATATGGTTTTGGCCACAACCTTCAACAGTAAAAGAGACACTCATGCATACACCACTCTCACACACACAAGCAAGCACACCTCATGCACACATGACTGCCAACTCCAGCATCTTGGGCCAGAATTCAACTATCGCATGGGATGTGAGCAACACTCTGGAAGGGGGTGAGGAAGGGAAAAGGATGATAGAGTATGGCTGGGGAGAGAGATGAACACTGTCTAGTGGAGTGTGCAGGAACTAGAATGCCAACAAGCGCAGCCTCAGGAGGTTGTCAGGTAGGGAGGTGGGGAAAAAGGGAGGAAAAAAAAGGAGAGAAATGGGGGAAAATGGGTGGAAGCATTGGCAAAGGGCAGAAAATAAACAAGGTGGGAGATGAGAATAGGGAGGAGATGATAGAACAGAGGGGGTGGAAACTGTTGGGGGGAGGGTGTGGGGACAGTATGTTTCTGTACATTGAGGCTGGGATAGTTACAAGAACGGAGAATGGGTAGGATAACTCCCATCCGCACAGTTCAGAAAAGCTGGTGGTGGAGGGAAGGATCCAGATGGCTTGGGTAGTGAAGCAGCCATTGAAATCAGGTGTGTTATATTCAGCTGCACGTCGTGCCACAGGGTGGTCTACTTCGCTCTTGGCCACACTTCGGCAGTGGCCGTTCATTCTGGTGGACAGCTGGTTGGTAGTCATACCAATATAAAAATATAAAAAGCTGTGCAATGACTGCAGCAGAGCTGGTAAATGACATGGCAGCTTTCAGAAGAGGCCCAGCCCCTGATGGAGTAGAATAAACCAGTGTCAGGACTGGATAGGAAGTGCTGCATGGGTCGATTGGGCAGGTTTTGCAACTGTGTCTTCCACAGGGATATCATCCTTATGGCAAGGGGTTGGGATTGGGAGTGGCATAGGGATGGACTAGGATGTTGTGGAGGTTGGGTGGGCATTGAAACACCACTTTAGGAGGGGTGGGAAGTTCCTTGGGTAGTGTAAAAATGTTACTTTTTTAAAAAATTGCTTAAAAATTATGGTCCATCCTCCTCCTCATCACCATCAGTTTCCTGCTATATTAGCAGGTCATTTGCCTCTCCATTTTCTGTGATCTGTTGCTTCCTTCTTAAGGTTGCTGTATGTTGTACCGCCCATCATGTCATCCAGTACGTGAAATTTCTTCCTTCCTCACTCCTTTTTCCCTTCTACAAAACCTTCTAAAACTGCTTTTATCAGTCCACCATTATTTCTTAATATATGCCCAATACAGTTTCTTTTTCTTCTTTTTATCACATCTAGTAACTGTCTTTTCTCTCCCACTCTTCTCAGTACCTCTTCATTTTTTACTCTGTCCATCCAACTTATTCTTTCTGTCCTCTGCCACGTTCGCATCTCAAAAGCCTCCAGCCTTTCTTTGTCTTTCTTCCTCCAAGTCCATGTTTTGGCACCATACAGAGGAACACTCCATAGAAAACATTTTATGAGTCTTTTCCTCAGTTCTCTGTCCAGACTGCTACAGAAAATTCTCCTTTTCTTATAAAATGGCTCTTTTGCCATTGATATCCTTGTTTTAATTTCTGTGCTGCACTTCCAGTCAATGTCCATCCTGCTTCCAAGATACTTAAAATTTTGCACCTGTTCTAATTTTTCTCCAATCAGCATAATTTTTATTTCTTTATTTCCTCCTAGTGCCAATACTTTTGTTTTCTTTGTGTTAATTTTCATTCCATAATTTTTTCCATTAGCTTCAATGGTGTCCACTAAATCCATCCTGTAATTCTTTCTCCCCTGTGGCTAGAAGGACCATGTCATCAGCAAACCTCAAACACCCTACTCTTCTTCCTCCAATTTCTACTCCTTTGTCATCTAATGAGCATTGGTCAATCATATTTTCCAAGTAGGGGTTGAAAAGTGTAGGTGATAGACAGCATCCTTGTCTTACTCCTTTTCCTAGTCCAATCCAGTTTGTACTTCCTCCTCTCACTTCAGATGAGGCTTTTTGATCCAGATGTAATGAGTTTGCAAGTCTTCTGGTTTTCCAGTCCACTCTCTTTTCCCTCATTATAGTCGCCAGCTTGTGCCAAGCCACATTGCCAAATTCCTTTTCTAGATCAATGAAGCACATATTCCTTTTTTAATATACCTTTCTCTCAAGATTCATAGGAGCCTTATTGCATCTCTGGTGCCCATATTCCATCTAAAGCCAAACTGCTCCTTGCCAAGATTCTCCTCCATGACTTTTTCAAGTCTCTCATTACTTATTCTTAACATCACTTTGGCTGCATGTGAAATGAGGCTGATTGTCCTGTGCTCACTGCATTTCTTGGCTCCTTGTCTTTTTTTTTTTTTTTTTTTTTTTTTTTTTTTTTTTTTTTTTTTTTTTTTTTTTTTGTAATGGAATCATTACTGTCATCCATCCTATAATGCATAAAATATGGTAGATGGTGTTTCACAATTCTATTACAGGCTTCTAGGGTTTGTAGAGGGGATGCATAAGACAAAGTTTTGATAAGACCCCAAGTCTGTGAATGTACCATTTGAATATAAAATGAGTTTGAATATTGGATCACTTTCAAATCTCCCACTTCATGATACAGTACACAATGGTAGATGTGTACAAGGAAAATGGTTTCCAGATAATCTGAGTCCACCAGATACCAGTTTCATCCAATACAACAAGAGCTGCAAGAGGAGAGTTCACTATGATTCTCCACAGTAATGCACCAGTGTTTGTGGACCATGTGTATGAAGGCACATGTCACAGATACACCTTGTGCAGTGGAATGCAGGGTCGCCACTTGGGGCAGCTCCTATAGAGCACACAGGTCAGAGCTCATTGATTCTGCTGTGGGCGTTCCATGACACAGGAGATTTGAAAGTGGTCCGATCTGCAAATTTATTTTACATCGTCCGATCTGCAAATTTATTTTACATCCAAATGATACATTTCTGGATATGGGTTCCTTATCAAAACATTGTCTACTAAGCCCTCTCTACAACCCATGACAACTTGTAATGCAAATTGTGAACCATACTGAATAAAGAATCAACAAAAATAATCTGTGTTTGAAAATATAATATGGATAGATAAAAAAAAAATCTACTCACCAAGCTTTGGCAGAAGAAAACACACAAAAGATGTGGAAATGTACGAGCTTTTGGAGTGAGTGGCTCCTTATTTTGGTATAAGTGTTGAAAGGAAAGGAAAAGTGTTTGGAAAAGGGTTGGTAAGGTTTAGAAAATGGGAAGCGCTACAGAAAAGTCATCCAGAGCATCAGGTCAGGGGGAACTTACTGGATGCCCAGTACTATTCTTTAATTGCTGTGAAATGTGTTTTTTTCCTTTGATTATTACATCAAAATTTAAATATCTATTACAATTTCTGCATGGATTTTACATTCTTTATGATTTGTCAACAATTTTTCTTTATTTCCTTTAAATAACAAAATTGTGTTCATTTGTTTAATAGGTGTTGTGCATCATGATGACCTGATCTACTTGTTTTACATATCAGTGTTGTTTCCACCATTCACCAGTACTGATCCAGAATATACAACTGTTAAAAAAATGACTAAAATGTGGTCTAATTTTGTTAAGACTGGGTAAGCACAAGCTGCTGATATTATTATTGTAACTATTATTAAAACTTACATATCATTTTCTGTCATTTCCTTTTCAAGTTTCTGAAGCTTCAAACATGATTCCAATTTACATTTGCTGAGGAAGGTGCATTAGCTACACATAAATAATCAATAGGTCACTGCAGCCTGAAATGTGTGTGAAGTGCTCCTGTCCAGAAGTTCTGAACTGCTGCATCTTGAAATAATGCCCAAACCAATTTATATTTATGTGGACTTCTTTACCATTGTAGCTTCTTGCTGGAATCTGCAAACTTTTTTACATCTTTAACTTTTACTAAATAATAGAAAGCACTTCTTTTAAAACACAATTATTTTGCTTCTTCTGGTACGATAAGGCGACAATTCACATAATATTCTTGTTCATACAGTCACTATGACATTAAATTCATTCTGTATGACATAATGCCAGTTCAGTTCTAATCTGATGTTTAACTGAGCTTCATTTGTCTTCCATGATGTAAGTGTCATTGTCACGGCATGTCGTTTTCTCGATGGAGCACCCTGCTACTCCAATCTGGGGTTGCGCAGCATGGAATACTGCCAAGCCAGCAGGTACTGTGAAGTGTAGAAAGCTGCTATCATTATACCACCTTGCAGATGTACAGCATCCCTTTTGACTGTTGTGACCATCATTCATCAGTTAAATGGATGTTGCGTAACACTTCAAGAGATATGTTGCACTGCATATCCCCATAAAATTATTATTGTAACAAACTGAAATTCTGAGGAACAAGTTCTTTCTACTTTTACAACCTTTTGAATTACATGAACTGGATGACATTCATGCATAGGGCTGACTGCACCAATGTTGATTAAAAGTTAATTGCAGTTAAGTCAGCGT
Source organism: Schistocerca americana (assembly GCF_021461395.2). Classification (NCBI taxonomy): domain Eukaryota; kingdom Metazoa; phylum Arthropoda; class Insecta; order Orthoptera; family Acrididae; genus Schistocerca; species Schistocerca americana. The sequence continues at coordinate 287,679,684 of NC_060120.1, read as the reverse complement.
TTAATCCTGATCAACCAAACATTTAACTGCACCAACTACACTTAAAGTTATATGAGGGAGTTGATTGTGGTTATTGTTGACCAAGGTCAGAGGCATATTTGTCTAGTTACAATCATGGCTAAAATAAAGTAAACATGTGCCATATTAAGATGGTGACATTTTTTGATTTTTTAGATAGCATAGCCAGTTACTTTGGAATAAGGCTGGGCATCTCGGACATATTCTGAGTCGTGGTCACCTTTGTGCTCATACGGCAAAGACTACCAAATCCACCGGTTAGTCCCTCAATCGTTAGGGGTAAAACTCAATAGGACTCGGGGCAAGTAAAGCTAGCAACCTGCTTCCCTGGTACTTTAAATATGATGCTGGCAACAACCAGAGCAAAATGCCTCGGACCTTTGGAGGTGATGGAGTCCCACCTCTAACTGACAAACCAGGGACTCCTAAGATCTCTTTAAACTGAACGCTGAAAGGCATAATCAGTCTTAAATGATGATGATGATGAGATAGCTTAGAAGATGAAGAAATGTTATATCTTCTTCATGTAAATTGTTGCTGCAACTGTATTGGTACACTTGCAGAAAGGAGAAATCCTTTCAAAGATTGCAGTGACAGGAAATTTGAAGAGAGATTAAAGTCATTCAAAAGAAACAGTGTAATTCTTATTAAGTCAAATCAATGAGAGGTTGGAATTTCATACTTATTGATTTAATCTTGTCTCACCCATGAACATATGTCTAATGACATTAATGGAATAGGCAACTGGTGCATTTGATACAGTTACTGGTGACAGTGCTAATGTACTTAGTATGATGGTGCAAAATTGATCAGTGATGTATTGGGGACCAGAGCAGCAATTTCTCCACAATATATAAAGCTTCCTTCTTGAGCAGAATTACATTACTTGGTAGAAGGTTTCAGTGTACTGGATGATTTCCGGAAGTCATTGGTACAGTGGATTGTTCTCACATACGAATTCAGTCTCCTGGGTGAAATAATATGGATATTTTCTGCAACAGAAAATCAATATTTGTCATTTGACTATCAAACTACCCATGACCACAAATTAATAATATGAGATATTGTTGCTCAGAGGCCTAGCTGTATGCAGTTGTGAAAATCTTGTCAGTCTGTATTTAAAAATCTGTCTGTTACCTCATTATGCCACTACATACCACAATTCAGTACACTAAGTGAAATAAAATTATATAGAAGTTGTGCAAATGGTTGATTTGACTTCAAATACATATGCAGTTTGTAAGCAATTAACACTTTATTTGTATAAAATACACTTTGCTCAAAATAGTATACTTCTATCACAAAACAAAGCACAGACCCATCCATTTGTTTGCATTATAAAATTTTTGCATTTCAGCCAACCAGCTCTGAAAGTATATTGATTTCCAATTTTGAGATATTTGTCATCCGTTTCTTGCTCTCCATAGTGCAGTAACAATGCCCAAATTACTATAAAAAATTGAACAGCATGCATAAGTACATCAGACAGTGATTATCTTTATCTCTGCACCTATAATGGGTGCTTTCCTTTGTAACACACGGAGTTAGCTGTGGTAAAATTTCGGGTTAGCTGAATGTCTATTGCTAACCAGTGTTTAACATTGGTGCAGTGCAGAGACAACTCAATTGTGATTAAATGTTATAACCATGATTACCCACGGTTACTTCATTTTTTATCAACATTGGTGTGCAGTTGGTCTGCATCATTTCCATGAAGAATCTAACTTTCCAGTTAACTGAGACTAAACATTCCATGATTATCTGTTCTGAAAGAACATTCAGTAAGTATCGTTTCTGGTCATGAACTTTATGTGATTATCTATGTTCAGAAACTGCCTATGTGTTGCTACATTTCTGGTGTTCCTCTGAAAACAAGTTTTAATATTTGGGTAACAGAGGGATTTCCACAATGGAAACCATTGAATGTGGAAAGAGAGACAATAGACCTGATACTCCTGGTGGAGAAGAAAGAAAGGAAAAGTAGTAAGACTAGAATGGTGCAACCAAAGAAACAAAGATGACAGACTTCAAAGATAGATTACTCATCTCCACCCCCACCCCAAGGATTCCTCCCTGGGGGAAGGTCATAGGATGAAGATCTCTGCCAATCCTACAGAAAGGGCACCACCAGCTTCACGTTCATAGGTCCTGAAAATTGTTCTAACGCCCTACTACTGAAAGCTTGTGACAGAGTAGTAACACAAATAGCAACTTCCGTTCAGGTAACAGACTAGACTATGAAAGAAAAACCCTGGCTTGTGAGCTATACCTCTCATTTAGTTTTCACACCCTGTAAGTAAGACAAGGTAGTAAACTAGTTATAATACTTACACTAAGTTAAGCTAAGCTCCTGCCCCCCCCCCACCCCCCATTTGACCAATTTATCTGTCCCTGTAGCCTATGTTCAGATGGTTTCGGACATGAATTGCAACATGTGCTGCCATACCATCATTCTGGAACCACAATTCATGCTGAATGTCCAATGGTACATCTTCCAGAAACTCTGCTAGCAATTGTTGCAGGAATATCAAGTATGTGACACACGTTAGAGGGGCGGAAGGATGTCCTGCACAATCACATGATAATCACAGATACCTGCCTAGACATCAATGCTGAAGGTGTGCTGAAATCTTCATGTACACATGACTTTGTGGTTTTTTTGGATTCCAAATGTGACTATTTGGAGCATTCAAAACACATTTCCCATTGAAATGCACTTTGTCTGTGAACAAAAGTCCCCATGGCAACTGAGGAAAATCCACACAGTGGTGCAAACACCAAGTGTAGAAATTTACACATGGCACACAATCCACTGGGAGCATGCAGTGTGCCTTCTTAGGGTGATATGGGTGGAGTTACTGTTCATGCAGAACACTCCAGACAGACGAGTGAAGCACATGCAAGTCATGTGCAATAGCTCATGTACTCATTGATGAGTTCTTTTCAATTTGATGAAGCACTTCTTCCAATACAACAGTGCGCTGCCTGCTTGGTGCATCGCAGTTTGCTCTATTGCTTATGAATTTCCCATTTTCCCACAGCCATCGTTCTGCTCTTACAGAGATGGGATCAGATGTAGTCACATAATTTAAAAAGTACCCATGGTACAGGCATTGAACTTCTCTTCCATTATAGTGAGCTTCACTGTAAATTAAAATCATATCGGTGTATCCTGCAAAGGTGTACTACAGTACTAGACACTGTAATGTCAATTGACACATTACCAGGAAGCATGAAGGTTCATCTCAGTATCATGTAGAACCTGGTCCTCCAAATCTGAGTTACCCACAGTCCGTGATCTTCCTGCACATCCATCTGTTTGAAGAGACCCATGATCACACAAAAGCCAAATAAAGGGTTTGAAATTTAGTGTGATATGGTTGGTATCTGTGAGGGTACTTGTTTTGGTACAGCCATGCTGCATTTTGACCATTTCCATGTGCTTGGCTGTATACAAACACCATCTTGGCTTGTTCCAGACATGAATACTGGACCATTCTGTTGCTTACAGCAGGCCGATGAGACCGTGCAGTTCTAGGCGCTTCAGTCCGGAACCGTGTGACTGCTACGGTCGCAGGTTTGAATCCTGCCTCGGGCATGGATGTGTGTGATGTCCTTAGGTTAGTTAGGTTTAAGTAGTTCTAAGATCTAGGGGACTGATGACCACAGATGTTAAGTCCCATAGTGCTCAAAGCCATTTGAACCATTTTTTTTGTTGCTTACAGTACACCGCATCAATCACACAGCATGCACCACACAAGGAATCCATCATTTCTAGTCAGGAATCTGTCCTTGTAGTTTGTCGGTTTTATTAATGTAACTTCCTGGCAGATTAAAACTGTGTGCCCGACCGAGACTCGAACTCGGGACCTTTGCCTTTCGCGGGCAAGTGCTCTACCATTTGAGCTACCGAAGCACGACTCACGTCCGGTCCTCACAGCTTTACTTCTGCCAGTATCTCGTCTCCTACCTTCCAAACTTTACAGAAGCTCTCCTGCGAACCTTGCAGAACTAGCACTCCTGAAAGAAAGGATATTGCAGAGACATGGCTTAGCCACAGCCTGGGGGATGTTTCCAGAATGAGATTTTCACTCTGCAGCGGAGTGTGCACTGATATGAAACTTCCTGACAGATTAAAACTGTGTGCCCGACTGAGACTCGAACTCAGGACCTTTGCCTTTCGCAGGCAAGTGCTCTACCATCTGAGCTACCAAAGCACAACTCACGCCTGGTCCTCACAGCTTTACTTCTGCCAGTATCTCGTCTCCTACCTTCCAAACTTTACAGAAGCTCTCCTGCAAACCTTGCAGAACTAGCACTCCTGAAACAAAGGATATTGCGGAGACATGGCTTAGCCGCAGCCTGGGGGATGTTTCCAGAATGATATTTTCACTCTGCAGCGGAGTGTGCACTGATATGAAACTTCCTGGCAGATTAAAACTGTGTGCCCAACCGAGTTCGAGTCTCGGTCGGGCACACAGTTTTAATCTGCCAGAAAGTTTTATATCAGCGCACACTCGGCTGCAGAGTGAAAATCTCATTCTAGTTTTATTAATGTTTACCCTGTGTGTGTGTCTGTGTGTGTGTGTACTGGGTCTTGTACATATACAGAGAAAAACGGGAACATTTCCACAATCCAATAAAACTAGAAATTATCAAGGAAAGAAATTGCATTCATAGTAATCGAAACCTTACAACTTTGCCATTTATGAAACACTGATGGTATTTATCATTTTTAAAAAAGTACATCCTTTACAGATGTAATTCTCCTGTATGAATACATTTGTGAAATCAGCTGTTGAGTTCCTCATTGACCGCTGCAACATCTCAGCTGGGATACTGTGAACTGCATCCGGAATTCTCTGTTTTAACTCATGCTGGGTTCTTGGCCGAGTCATGTAGACTTTTTTTTTGAGGTAGCCCCACAAGAAAATATCACAAATGGATAAATCTGGTGATCTTGGTGGCCAGGGACTGTTACCGAATTGTGAGGTCACATGGTTGTCAAACAATTCTCGCACATATGCTATTCATTGTCATGCAGTGTGTCATGTCATTCAGTCCTGTTGAAATCAGGCTTCTTGAATGTTTGGAAAGTTATTCAATGCAGGTGAAACGAAAGTTCATAACATCTTCATCTAACAGTAGGCATTGACAGTTTTGACACAATGGTAGCAGGATGTAATTAAAAAAAAAATGATAAATGACATCAGTGTTTTTTAAATGGCAAAGTTGTAAGGTTTCAATTACTATGAATGCAATTTCTTTCCTTCATCACTTCTAGTTTTATTGGATTGTGGAAATGTTCCCGTTTTTCTGTGTCACCCTATATATGAGACCAAAGTATATTTTTTGCTTCTTACCAGTATGTTGAGCTGCTGTGGCTCTTAATTACCCTATGTGGATCTCAGCTAGATGTTAGCCCATCATTCAACTATTATACAGGTATCTCTTTCCTTTCCAGGTGTGATCAAAAAGTAATGGGAATTTTTTAATTTTGTGGGCATTATAAATCCAATTAAATAAAAATACCTTGCTGGTACACATGTTCCAGTGCATTTTTGCATTTTCAGCTGTCTGAATATTTATTTTATTCTTGACAGCCAAAATGGTTATATGTTTTTTTGAGTGTTTGGCAAATTTTTACTTCAGAAAAAGATGGATCTTTTAGAATTTGCATTAAATATTGCTTGAAAAATGGAATAAAGTGCAACATCATACTTGAAATGTTAACTGTGACTTTTGACAAATCCACTATGGGGCAGAGCAAATAAAAGTGGCCCAGAGAACAGAATTCCATGTACAAAGAAACACAGGAGAAGAAAGGAAATACAGTACTAGCCTAACTATAGCAGATGCTGAAAGTGACCACCGTTCATTGCTTGGCTTGTTTGGGCCCTGCTCAGCAATTTGCTGAAGAAGGATCAAAGCTGGACTGCTGGAACTGCTGCAGTATCACCTGAAATGTTGTGCTGCAGTTCTTGCCACCTAGATCACAACCAGACTGACCTCTGCCACCAACTCTGTCAGGCATGAAGATTGTGTAAATGTGCTCCAAGGTTAGGCTAGCTATGTGGACAGTTGCTCCATCCTGTTGGGGTGTGGTTGTATGCACACATTCATATCCAATGTTATTCACTCATCCAGGCCATTTTATCTGTCACACCCTGTATAAGTAAGTTTATGAGTGATATAAGGATTTCAAAGAGGATCAAGGAGATGTTGAAGATGATAACTGCCTTGGATACCCTAGCACATCAATTAGTGAGGAGAATGTGGAACAAGTAAAGGAAATGGTTCTGTAAAATCACTGAATCACCATCAGAGAGGTTTCTGATGAAGTCAGCATATCCTTTGGCTCATGCCAAGCAATTTTTTTTTATGTTTGAGGAACAAAACATGTACCAGCAAAATTTGTTCCGAAATTGGTGAATTTCAGCCAAAAATGACACTGCATAGATATTGCTCAGGAATTGCTGAAATAAGTCATCAGCGTTCCAGACCTTCTAAAGAAGGTTATGACAAGTGACAAAACCTGGGTATATTGGTATGACATTGAAACCAGGGCCCAGTTGTTCCAAGGAAAACTGCCTGAAGAGCCAAGACAAAAAAATTCAACAAGTTCAATCATATGTGAAGGTTCTTCTTTGATTGCAGTAGGATAGGGGATAATGAGTTCCTGCCTTATGGTCGTACAGTCAATAAGGAATACTACCTGAAAGCTATGTGCTGTTTGTGTGAAGCAGTCTGAAGAAAATGACCAAAACTGTGGCCAAGCCATTTCTGGAAATTGCATCATCATAATGCTCCTGCTTACACCTCAATATTTGTTCATAATTTTTGTCAAAAAACAGAATTGTTATGTTGTCTCAGCCACCGTATTTGTGAGACATGGCCCCCTGTATCTTTTTTGTATTCCTGATGCTGAAGAGAACCATGAAAAGACGTTATTTTGCCAACATTGATGAGATAAAAACAGAATTACTGAAGGGATTGTACACCATAATGAATTGTGAGTGCCAGAAGTGCTTCCAAGATTGGAAAAAGCACTGGCAAAAGTCTGTTATATCTGAGGGGGATTCCACCGAAGGGTACAAACTTTATGTTGATAAATAAAGATTCTTTAAGAAAAACAATTTCTGCACTTTTTAATCACGTATCATAACTGTTTAACATAATTCACATGTTCTCTTATAAAACATCTGTAGAAACTAGCTAAGCCCAAAAATGAATGTAACTTTATAGTTCAAGGCAATCTTTTATTTCTTGAATTCTCTCCAGATTGGCTTTGATTCCCTTTATTCCCAGGCTTCAATTCCTGCATTGTGTAGTTTTATTATTATCCCTTTTTTTGCAAACTTTTTAAGGCTTTGATGAGCAGTGCACAATGAGACTAATAGCAAATCACCCACATACATAATTAGTTCTTGTATTAATGTACTACCTAAATGATTGCCTAGAGCATGGATAAAAACTGCTACCAATATGTTCAATTCAAAAGTCAATATTTTAAACTGGTAATATTTTCCTTCAAATAGAAATGCTGTATAAGATCTCATGTAATAGTACCTCCCACTAGCCACCCATTAAATCGATTTACAATTCTGGTTGCCAGTGTTCTGAGCTGTAGACATTAATAAGTTCTTCTACAGTGTAATTATTATCAAATTATTTAATTGTTATTCATTAATAAATTAATCCTTCATATTTCTGGGAATCTTTTATGGACGTAAATGCAGAATTGCTTGACTCCATTGCTAAGGACAACAACAACATTTGTTGAAAATGCCTCCATCAAAAATTTATTTATTTCTTCTTGATTTGTATTTAATATATTCTTTTTGTCAAAATTTCTTTAATTCTCAGCACAGAATTTATTCTAGGCCCTTCACTAGGGTGCTAGAGGAAGTGTGACACAAGTTTAGTTATGTGCACAAAATGCTCCTGTTCAGTTTGTGAGAACCATTATTATTAGCTAAACTATCATTAAAGAATAAATCTAACCTCTCTCTTCAGTTAAGAACTTTCCTTCGCCACTTTCACATAGCAGGCATTAAACTTCTGGTAAACACATATGTCTGCAGTTAATTCTAGTTGTGAACACAGCAGTATCACTATAATTTGTAGGCTACAGCATGTAAATAAAAACATCTTCATAGTGGTATCTGTCAAATTGTGGAGTCCTTGGCTCTGAAACCTAATTTTCAGGTCGACTTTTGTTCACTAACCTGATTGTACTTTCACTTTGAAGAAAATTCATGAATTATGTATTATGTGATATATATGTTTCAGCAATCCAACATCTGAAAGAAATGATTTTGTGAATGTGGAGTGGCAAAACTTGACAACTTCAAGACAGGTGTATCTGGAGATAGGTTCACAGTTGACAATGAAGAATGGGCTATATTATCAAGATCGTATGTCACTATGGGATAGCCTGTTTCCCTTATCAACTAGTGGGCATGACAGAATTAAAGGACATGGCCCTCAGAGAAAACAGTAATGATCTCTAATATGATTACTATGAAATATTTTATGTAATTCAAAGACCAAACATTTACACTAAAAAATAAAAATGAGAAAAATTGAAACCTGTTGTTATTTAGGACCATAAAAGTCATGTACAGAAAGAGTAATCATTTATATGATTATGGAAATTGTATGTAAGGTGTAACTAGTTTCATAGTTCACTTCACCTTCTCAGATATCACCTGTATAACAAACATTTATCGGAACAGAGTTATCCAACATCTGTAATTATATGCATCACCAAATTGTGAAACATACATGGATTGTTTATTGTGAAGACAAAAAAAAGTCATTTCCATAGACCTACAGAACCATCTAAGGTGAGTATATGAACTGTAAATGGCTGCATACACTGTTATAAAATTGAATTACATGTAAAAACAAAGATGAGGTGACTTACCGAACAAAAGCGCTGGCAGGTCGATAGACACACAAACAAACACAAACATACACACAAAATTCAAGCTTTCGCAACAAACTGTTGCCTCATCAGGAAAGAGGGAAGGAGAGGGGAAGACGAAAGGAAGTGGGTTTTAAGGGAGAGGGTAAGGAGTCATTCCAATCCCGGGAGCGGAAAGACTTACCTTAGGGGGAAAAAAGGACAGGTATACACTCGCACACACGCACATATCCATCCACACATACAGCTTGTGTCTGTATGTGTGGATGGATATGTGCGTGTGTGCGAGTGTATACCTGTCCTTTTTTCCCCCTAAGGTAAGTCTTTCCGCTCCCGGGATTGGAATGACTCCTTACCCTCTCCCTTAAAACCCACTTCCTTTCGTCTTCCCCTCTCCTTCCCTCTTTCCTGATGAGGCAACAGTTTGTTGCGAAAGCTTGAATTTTGTGTGTATGTTTGTGTTTGTTTGTGTGTCTATCGACCTGCCAGCGCTTTTGTTCGGTAAGTCACCTCATCTTTGTTTTTATATATAATTTTTCCCACGTGGAACGTTTCCTTCCATTATATTGAATTACATGTAAGGTAAAGTAATATAATTGGACAGCTAAAAAATCTACTCACCAAGTAAACCATATGGAAAGTCTCCCCTGACCTGCAGTTTTGCATGACTTTTCTGAAATCTACCCCATTTCCTACACCTCTTAAATTCTTTTCCTTCACCCCTCTTCCTTCCCCTCCAAAAGTTTGCCTAGTTATAACCTTCTTTTATGTGTGTTCTGCTACGGCTTGGTGAGTAGATTTTTTATCCATCCAATTACATTAATTGTCGAAAATTGATTGTTTTCATCATTATAGAAGGTAAATTATTATATACCCTATTAGTGAAATTATTAAAAAAGATCAGTGGCATTTAGTATGTTAGCAGGATCAGTGTATTCTGACTAACAATTCAAGACATGATATAAGTAAATGTGTCCTTACCACATGAGGCCATGTTTTCATACAAGCAGGAACAATTCTCATATGTAAAATAATAAATGGAACAGGCAGCTGGATGTCGTTGTTGTTGTTGTTGTGGTCTTCAGTCCTGAGACTTGTTTGATGCAGCTCTCCATGCTACTCTATCCTGTGCAAGCTTCTTCATCTCCCAGTACTTACTGCAACCTACAACCTTCTGAATCTGCTTGGTGTATTCATCTCTTGGTCTCCCTCTACGATTTTTACCCTCCACGCTGCCCTCCAATGCTAAATTTGTGATCCCTTGATGCCTCAAAACATGTCCTACCAATCGATCCCTTCTTCTAGTCAAGTTGTGCCACAAACTTCTCTTCTCCCCAATCCTATTCAATACCTCCTCATTAGTTACATGATCTACCAACCTTATCTTGAGCATTCTTCTGTAGCACCACATTTCGAAAGCTTCTATTCTCTTCTTGTCCAAACTAGTTATTGTCCATGTTTCACTTCCATACATGGCTACACTCCATACAAATACTTTCAGAAACGACTTCCTGACACTTAAATCTATACTCAACGTTAACAAATTTCTCTTCTTCAGAAACGATTTCCTTGCCATTGCCAGTCTACATTTTATATCCTCTCTACTTCGACCATCATCACTTATTTTACTCCCTAAATAGCAAAATTCCTTTACTACTTTAAGTGTCTCATTTCCTAATCTAATTCCCTCAGCATCACCCGATTTAATTTGACTACATTCCATTATCCTCGTTTTGCTTTCGTTGATGTTCATCTTATATCCTCCTTTTAAGACACTGTCCATTCCGTTCAACCGCTCTTCCAAGTCCTTTGCTGTCTCTGACAGAATTACAATGTCATCGGCGAACCTCAAAGTTTTTATCTCTTCTCCATGGATTTTAATACCTACTCCAAATTTTTCTTTTGTTTCCTTTACTGCTTGCTCAATATACAAATTGAATAACATCGGGGAGAGGCTACAACCCTGTCTCACTCCCTTCCCAACCACTGCTTCCGTTTCATGCCCCTCGACTCTTATAACTGCCATCTGGTTCCTGTACAAATTGTAAATAGACTTTCGCTCCCTGAATTTTACCCCTGCCACCTTCAGAATTTGAAAGAGAGTATTCCAGTTAACATTGTCAAAAGCTTTCTCTAAGTCTACAAATGCTAGAAACGTAGGTTTGCCTTTTCTTAATCTTTCTTCTAAGATAAGTCGTAATGTTAGTATTGCCTCACGTGTTCCAACATTTCTACGGAATCCAAACTGATCTTCCCTGAGGTCCACTTCTTCCAGTTTTTCCATTCGTCTGTAAAGAATTCGCATTAGTATTTTGCAGCTGTGACTTATTAAACTGATAGTTCGGTAATTTTCACATCTGTCAACAACTGCTTTCTTTGGGATTGGAATTATTATATTCTTCTTGAAGTCTGAGGGTATTTCGCCTGTCTCATACATCTTTCTCACCAGATGGTAGAGTTTTGTCAGGACTGGCTCTCCCAAGGCTGTCAGTAGTTCTAATGGAATGTTGTCTACTCCTGGGGCCCTGTTTTGACTCAGGTCTTTCAGTGCTCTGTCAAACTCTTCACGCAGTATCTTATCTCCCATTTCGTCTTCATCTACATCCTCTTCCATTTCCATAATATTGTCCTCAAGTACATCGCCCTTGTATAAACCCTCTATATACTCCTTCCATCTTTCTGCCTTCCCTTCTTTGCTTAGAACTGGGTTGCCACCTGAGCTCTTGATATTCATGCAAGTGGTTCTCTTCTCTCCAAAGGTCTCTTTAATTTTCCTGCAGGCAGTATCTATCTTACCCCTAGTGAGACAAGCCTCTACATCCTTACATTTGTCCTCTAGCCATCCCTGCTTAGCCATTTTGCACTTCCTGTCAATCTCATTTCTGAGACTTTGTATTCCTTTCTGCCTGCTTCATTTACTGCATTTTTATATTTTCTCCTTTCATCAATTAAATTCAATATTTCTTCTGTTACCCAAGGATTTCTATTAGCCCTTGTCTTTTTACCTACTTGATCGTCTGCTGCCTTCACTACTTCATCCCTCAGAGCTACCCATTCTTCTTCTACTGTATTTCTTTCCCCCATTCCTGTCAATTGTTCCCTTATGCTCTCTCTGAAACTCTCTACAACCTCTGGTTGTTTCAGTTTATCCAGGTCCCATCTCCTTAAATTCCCACTTTTTTGCAGTTTCTTCAGTTTCAATCTGCAGTTCATAACCAATAGATTGTGGTCAGAATCCACATCTGCCCCTGGAAATGTCTTACAATTTAAAACTTGGTTCCTAAATCTCTGTCTTACCATTATATAATTTATCTGATACCTTTTAGTATCTCCAGGTTTCTTCCACGTATACAACCTTCATTCATGATTCTTGAACCAAGTGTTAACTATGATTAAGTTATGCTCTGTGCAAAATTCTACAAGGCGGTTTCCTCTTTCATTTCCTCCCCCCAATCCATATTCACCTACTATGTTTCCTTCTCTCCCTTTTCCTACTGACGAATTCCAGTCACCCATGACTATTAAATTTTCGTCTCCCTTCACTACCTGAATAATTTCTTTTATCTCGTCATACATTTCATCAATTTCTTCATCATCTGCAGAGCTAGTTGGCATATAAACTTGTACTACTGTAGTAGGCATGGGCTTTGTGTCTATCTTGGCCACAATAATGCGTTCACTATGCTGTTTGTAGTAGCTAACCCGCACTCCTATTTTTTTATTCATTATTAAACCTACTCCTGCATTACCCCTATTTGATTTTGTATTTATAACCCTGTAATCACCTGACCAAAAGTCTTTTTCCTCCTGCCACCGAACTTCACTAATTCCCACTATATCCAACTTTAACCTATCCATTTCCCTTTTTAAATTTTCTAACCTACCTGCCCGATTAAGGGATCTGACATTCCACGCTCCGATCCGTAGAACACCAGTTTTCTTTCTCCTGATAACGACGTCCTCTTGAGTAGTCCCCGCCCAGAGATCCGAATGGGGGACTATTTTACCTCCGGAATATTTTACCCAAGAGGACGCCATCATCATTTAATCATACAGTAAAGCTGCATGTCCTCGGGAAAAATTACGGCTGTAGTTTCCCCTTGCTTTCAGCCATTCGCAGTACCAGCACAGCAAGGCCATTTTGGTTAATGTTACAAGGCCAGATCAGTCAATCATCCAGACTGTTGCCCCTGCAACTACTGAAAAGGCTGCTGCCCCTCTTCAGGAACCACATGTTTGTCTGGCCTCTCAACAGATACCCCTCCATTGTGGTTGCACCTACAGTACGGCCATCTGTATCGCTGAGGCACGCAAGCCTCCCCACCAACGGCAAGGTCCATGGTTCATGGGGGGAGCTGGATTTCAGAATACAATAATTACAACATACATAAGACCACCATGAAATGAAACTTACAGAAAATTACTATAACCCTGTGAAAGAACAAGTATTTTTGTGTAACTCATCATTCTATCATACTTGTTGAGTGTTCATCCAGATTTACTAATAATATATGTTTGGAATACTCACTCAGCTGTCTTTATTTATTATATCCATATTTACACAATGGCACTGACTTTGGATTTACACAGCTTCACCGTCAGCAATCTGTATGGCAGCCCAAATCAACTAACTGTGCAGTATACTGATGATTGTCATTCTCAAGCTCTTCACGTAGACAGAGTCCTAAAATATTAATAATGGCTGAATTCCAGAGACCTACATACTTATGTCTGATAGTTCTTTTATGTCATAGAAGGTACTCAAAAGGCTTGCAACATTAGCCTGCAACACACTATTGCCAATACTCTTCAACCACTACGTTCCACCATTTGATTATATCGTACCATACACTGATTGTAGAATGAGTTTCAAAGGAAGCACCATCAGGTGATAACTGACTAAAACAGGAGAAAGGAATACAAAATATAAACGAGTAGCTTTGAGAGATGAAATACTGAAGGTATCAGAGGACAAAATAGGCAAAAAGACAAGGCCAGTAGCAACTCTTGGATACCGCAGAGGGCATTCAACTGAACTGACAAAAGGAGAATGTATAAAAATTACGTAGGCATAAGGGAAATACACATCTAAAAAATTGTATAACATAATGGAAATTTCTGGAAGGAGCAAAATGTAAAATAAGGCAAAGGTAAACACTCATAGCCTATCAGCAACATATAAGAGAAAACGGTATTCATGCAAGCTTTCAAGCACTAGCTCTTTTTCCGGCAATAGTTAACAGACACATACACCCAAACACATACTCATGCGGCTACAGCAAGACTCTTGCCATGTCCACAGGAGTGTGTGTGTATGTGCATGTGTGTGGGGGGGGGGGGGGGGGGGGTGAATGCTGTTCCGTGCCTTACTGTGATCCATGCATCGATTCACTGTAAGTAAGTGACTGTCTTTCCCTTCTTTTATGTTAAAAAATTTGGCTGACAAAGCAGAAATTGACAGAGGATAAATACAAAGCTGTTGAACCATGCACAATTATTGGAAAGATATGTACCATCTACTATGAATATTAAGACTTTAGAAAGCAAGCCCATGAAGACATATACAAAATGGCTATTCAAAGGAAATGAACTTTAAGAAAGAATTGCAAATATGAACTGTGTTGAATCTATTTTAAATGCTAACAGTAAAGTAAAGCTGTGAGGACGGGTCGTGAATTGTACTTGGATAGCTCATTTGGTAGAGCACTTGTCCACAAAAGGCAAAGGCCTCGAAGTTCGAGTGTTGGTCCACCACAGAGCTTTAATCTGCCAGGAAGTTTCATATCAGCACACACTCTGCTGCAGAGTGAAATTCTCTTTCAAAAAACAAAAAGGTAAATTACCAGGAAAAGTTAGCCACAAATGAACCAGGACCTCCGAGAACAGATCCTTTGATTGAGAGAATGACCAAATCAAATAAGCTTGACTACAAGCAAATATTTAAAAAGGAAGTGTACAGGTAGTATAAGTTGTTGTGTGGGTGCAGCCTATCAGTTTGTGATTTTCAGCCCAGAAGTAACTTCGTGAACTAATACGTATATTGAGATCTTGTACATTTGTCTGAAAAAATGGAAAAGCATGAAAACACTCACTTACACAAAACTGCGAAATGGAAAGTTGCGAAAGCTTGCACATTATTTCGTAATTGCCCTAAACTGTACTTAATTACGTACAAAATAACAAAATTCCACAAAAAAATTTCCTATTGCCAGATAAGTTATGCATCTTATTGTTGTTATTGTTACTGTTGTTATTATTATTGGCAATGGCTGTAGTTGTATAAACTTATTGATAAGCATAACTGTTATACAGCAGATGCTACTAAGTTCACACTCTCAAATTTATCTGAATCTAAACATTTGTGGACACTCAGAATGTATACTCATGAGCCGCCACTGGCTTCACACAGTCTAACGCCTTAGACAAGCTGCAGAAAATACCAAACAGCGCTATTTTCTTGGTTAATAACCTACCTGTGCCAGTATCCACCAATAGGAGGCAAGGGAAAAAATCCAAAATGGGGAAGAGTAGCATTGGAAAACCGGGCAGTTTCGGGATCCAATCACATCAAATACACCAGTCCCACAATCCATCAATAGGATGCGAGAAAAAACTGCCACACACAAAGGGTATCGATTTAACTAATTATTCAATTAATCTGGTAGAGTGAGAGAATATTTCCAAGACAGGCACACCTCGGTGGTTACCGGATATCCACTACTTTGTTCAGGAGAAAGGTGGGGTTAGTGTGGCACATAACAGGTGCTACCTACTTCTTCTAAAATGTCTTTGTTCTGTCCGCTCCAGGTTTCCATAGCAGTGGAAGTGTGAGAAGAAAGGAATGTACCAACTACCAGTGCCAGTCTGCATGAGTAGGGAGGGGGATGGAAATGAGGAGAGGTAGGGGGAACATGTTGGTCTGTATGTGTTTGCATACGTTGGTTCACAAAAACAGGTAGCATTCACTTGAGAGAGAAAGAGAAGGCTGGCGAAAACCCATGACGTCATAATTAATTTGATATCAATTTGATGTTAAAAGTGTGGTCGTTCCTGTCATCTGCTTCCATCGCCAATTAACGCCAAATTTCACCGCACTGTCCTGATGGATACGTTCATTGTACCTCCCACATTACTTTCTGCAGTTATTTCACGTAGTGTTACTTGTCTGTCAGCACTGACATCTCTATGCAAATGCCACTGCTCCCAGTCGTAAAGTGAAGGCCGCCGGTCACTGCGTTGTCCGTGTTGAGCGGTAATGCCTGAACTTCGGTATTCTCGGCACTCTCTGAACACTGTTGATCTCGGAATATTGAATTCCCTAACGATTCCCAAAATGGAATGTCCCATACATCTAGCTCAACTGCCATTCCCGTTTAATGTCTGTTGATTCCCGTTGCGTGACCATAATCCTGTCGGAAACATTTTCACATGGATCACTTGAGCAAAAATGACAGCTCTTCCAACGCACTGCCCTTCCACCCTTGTGTACGCGATACTACTGCCACCTATATACGTGCATATTGCTCTCCCGTGACTTTCTGGAAGTTCACTGTATTTCTGTACAAAAAGCTAACTTGTAACAATCACGCACATCCACCTACACTGGTATGACGACGTCACAAGCAAAACTACTTCTGCGCGATAAACATGTAAAGATGTGATCGATCGCAAATCTATCTGTTGTGGGATAAACCACCATTCATGCATTATTAGTCTCGTAGTTATTAATGATTCAGTCACACTATTTTGTCACACAAGAAATTTGGACCGATCTGGAATCTATCCTCACCCGCCGCATCCACCAGCATCTCAGCCAGCACCGCCTCCTTCCCGTCACCCAGTGTGGCTTTCGGCCATCCTTCTCTTCCGACGATCTTCTCCTTCACCTCACTCATCTCCTTTCCGAACAGCTTAATTCCCGTCGCTCCGCAATCTTCCTCTCCCTTGACCTCGAACGGGCTTATGACCGCGTCTGGCATTCCGGTCTCCTCTTCAAGCTCCAAACCTTTGCCCTTCCCATTAACTACGTCCGTCTGATCGGTTCCTTTCTCTCCCGCCGTCCTTCCTATGTCACCATCCATAACACCGATTCCTACACCTTTTTCCCCTCCGCCGGTGTGCCCCAAGGCTCCGTCCTCTCCCCCCTTCTGTACCTTTTGTACACGGCGGACATGCCGCCGCCGTCGCCCCCCGTCCACCTCCTCCAGTTTGCCGATGCACCGCCTTCCTCGCCCTTGCCCCCACCCTGCAACGCTCCCAACGCCTTCTCCAATCCCATCTTGACCGGTTCACCGCTTGGTGCAACCAGTGGTTGCTCAAGGTCAATCCCTCCAAAACCCAGGCGATCATTGTAGGCAAAACCACCCCTTCCTTCCGCCTCCTTGATTTCTATCTCACCATCTAAGGCCGTCCTATCGCCCTCACTCCCACCCTTAAGTACCTTGGCGTCACCCTCGACCGTCGCCTCTCCTGGACTCCCCATCTCCAGACGATCCAAGCCAAGGCACGTTCCCGACTCCGTCTCCTCAAGCTCCTTTCCGGCCGCACGTGGGGTCTGGACCCCTCCACAATCCTCCACACCTATAAATCCCTCATCCGCCCTATCCTTTGTTACGCCCATCCAGCCTGGATCTCCGCCCCCCCTACCTTCTATAAATCCCTCCAAATCCTTGAACGCCATGCTCTCCGCCTTGCCTATCGCATCCGTCTCCCCTCCCCCACGCGGATCCTGTATGATCTCATCCCCTTCCCCCACCTCCTCCTTTTCCTTGAAAGGATACGGATCCTGTACACCTCCCGTAAACTTGATCCTTCTCACCCGCTCGTGTCCCCGATCCTCTCCCACCCCCGCCCGCAGCCGCGCCTGTATTCCCACGTCCCACCCGGTCTCCATCTCTCCACCCTCCTTACCCTCTCCCAAGGTGGCTTCCGCCAGCTCCCCCTCCCTGATGATGTCCTCGTCCCCTCCATCTACCCCTCTTATCAACTTTGATCCTCCCCCCCACCTCCTGTGTCCTCTCCTTTAGGCACCCTCCCTCCCTCCCTTCCCTTCCCTCCTCTTTCCTTTCCCCCCTCCCTCCTCCCCACTCCACCGGGCTTCCCCTCCCCCTTCCTCCCTCCCCCTCTCTCCTTTGCCCATGGCATCTCTGCTCCCCCCTCTCCCATTCCCCTTCCCATTCCTCCTCCTCCACCTCGTCTCTTGGCAGGTCCCCGGACTCGTACACGCTCAGTGAACATTAGCGCGCCGGAGATCATCGCCGTCAGTGTTTCGTGTGCCTTCGTTTGTGTGTAGTGTTGTTCGCCGTCACGCCCCCACCGTTCACGTGCCGTCGCCATCATCCATGTTCTGTGCATCGTGTCGCCCAGTGTTAGTGATGTTTCTCGTCCAGCGTGAACGGCTCCATGTTTTTTCGATTTTTAGTGTCTACATTTTTTTGCCCACCGTTTTTACTGTCTACTCTGTACCACCTTTATGTACTACTTGTTGTAACACTCAAGGCTGAAGAGCGGCGTATTGTGCTGCTGCCAGCCCGCCTTTGTATAAGGTGTTAAAATCACAATAAAGAAAAAAAAAATTGGACCGATCAGCGAATAGAAGTTTTCTCGTCAAATGGACTCTGGCAACTTAGCTCGAAATGAGTGCTGCGAATGTATAAAAAGGGAACTAAAGTGACAAAGGACGACTGGAGAAAATGTGGCGATTGCCAAGTAACCGTTAGTCACTCGGAATGTGACGCACCCTGATTGACTGGAATGGGTGTTTTGCACTCTGTCCCACAGCCGCGGTGGGAATTCACCTTGGCCCCAAAGTATTCTTGGTAACTGTTATCGCCACCGGTAAATTACCACGCGTCACCCACAAAACTCAATGTCTTTTCCCCTTTCTGGACAAAGACTGCATAATGATTCTCGGTATGCGTTGTGGAATGACGACTGTGTACAAATAGAAGCGAGAAGTTATCTATGGCAGAATTAGGGTAATATCACAGACGCAGTGTGTCACTATTAATCAATGATAAGCTGTCCCACAGAGAAAAATTGGCCTTACATGTCAGAAAGTGAACTTACGATAATATTCATCCATTTTTCATGCCGTTAGTAGAAGCAGCAGTCGTATTAACGACCAACAATCGCTTTAACTGTGTCTATGGAAAGCTAACTGGCCTATCGTGTGAATAGCAAGAATCGCCAGTATCTGACAGTGAAACGAAAAAAAGAGCAACTGGGAGCTGTTCCATAACGTTGTAGTAACGGTTAACATAAATGTATTAAGAAATCTGTAAAATTACTCCATATTCTGCGGATTATCTTCACGGTCCTCGTTCGGAGTAAATTGTATGTCTTTGGGAAAAGCGCATATCGACGTAAGGATAAACAACTCCGAATGATATTAACATGAATTGAAAGCTAGCACAATCACAATCCAGGGAGTTATGTGTTAACATACAAAGAAAGATACTGTAGAAAAAGCCTACTCGGTGTACTGGAAGATTAAACGAAAAATGTAAAGGTTTTAAGCTACGAGGAGGCTGCCAATAGCTCGCTCATCCCTCTAACATAGGGAACACGTAACTGTCAACTAGCAGCTGGAAACGCTGCTTATTACCAAAACTGTTATCAGTATCACGTATGGTGTTGAATCGCGAACGTCATACCGTCTAAATTGCAATTTTATGTATCTAGCCGACAAAACAACAGCAAATAGGTCTCATACGATATTCGATTAAAGGACATAACTGATGGCGGCAACAAAAAGAATAATACGTATTTCCAGCAGCTAGTTAATAGCATAAATCGGCAAGAACTATAAAGAGTACTGAAAGAAGTTGGTATAGGCCTATGTGCTAAATTAATAAGACTAATCAGAATGACAATGGCAGAGACAAGAGCAAAAGTAAAGGTCCTTAGCAGAACAAGTGAAAGCTTTGACTTTAATAAAGGTGTGAAGCAAGGGGATAGTCTCTCCACTGTCCTATTCAATATAGCCCTGCGTAGTGCAGTAAATAAAAGCAACAAAAGAGGCACCATATTTATGAAAACTAGCCAGATATGTGCATACGCTGATGACATTGCTATAGTAGGAAGAAATACCAATACATTCCTAGAAACATACCGGGCAATGGAAACAGAAGCCTTAAAAATTGGCCTCATAGTAAATGAAAACGAAACAAAATATATGATAATATCACAATCTGAGATCAGAAGAACCCCTAAAAACCTAACCATCAATGGGAAATGCTTCAATGGAGTGTCCTCTTTTAACTATTTGGGAGCCCTAATAACAAATGATAACACTATCGGAAAGGCTATAAGGGAAAGAATACAAGCAGGAAACAGAGCTTACTTTGCAAATATGCAGCTTTTCAAAAATAGCCCTGTTACAAGAAAAACTATACTGCTAATATATAATTCCCTAGTCCGCCCAGTTACCACATATGGCTCAGAGGTATAGACGTTGACTAAACACGATAAA
Organism: Schistocerca americana; assembly: GCF_021461395.2. Classification (NCBI taxonomy): domain Eukaryota; kingdom Metazoa; phylum Arthropoda; class Insecta; order Orthoptera; family Acrididae; genus Schistocerca; species Schistocerca americana. The sequence goes on along the minus strand of NC_060120.1, from coordinate 287,659,264 downwards.
AATGCACTAAGAAGCATTGAACGGAAAATACTACGCAAACTCTATGGGCCAATAAGGGAGGAAGAAGGCTGGAGAATACGCTACAATGCCGAATTACAAGAGTTAATACAAGGCAGGGAGATACTAAAATTTGTGAAATCACAGCGAATACGATGGCTAGGACACTTGGCGAGAATGGCAGAGGATAGAATTCCAAAGAAAATGATGAAAGGTACGATCCATTCAGTTAGACGAATAGGGAGACCGAGAAGAAGATGGATCGACGGGGTAATAACGGATATCACCAATATGGGAGTCCGGGGCTGGAAAAGAGCAGCAAATAACCGAGAAGTGTGGAGGAAGATTGTTGAAGAAGCCAAGGCTCACCAAGGGCTGTAGCGCTACTGAAGAAGAAGAAGAAGTCAATAGTTAACGACAAATGTTATAAGGAGGTATGTTTCAACAGCACAGTAGTTGCAAACACGTCTTAAAAACATAGAACATATTTATGAGGTTACGTGGTGACCATTTTAAAGTTTATAACTGTTTAATAATGTCTATTCAAGAATTCTTCTACGGTACAGGAGTATTTCTTCAACAAAAAACCTTGGATCTGCATTAGAACACACTTCTGCTGTCAGAAATTTTATTTTCGTGTGTACAATGTCAAAGTGATTTATGGCTGTGTATTTCATCCGGTTGTGAGCCAAATTAAGATTCACTGAAGTGTCATGTGGATAAATTTTCCTTCCAGTATTGTATTTTCAATATCTCTTACTTGTTCTCTGAATCTTTCGCGGCTGCATAAGCTGGATCAAATGTCTCAGTTTTCCACCCGCGTCATCTACAGAATGTATATTAATCTATCTTTGCCATTATAATCATTGCGATCTTTGGAGATACAGAAGTCTGTAAGTCATCACACTTCACATATTTTCATTCACTGATGTCTTATGAGATAGTATACAGGGATAACTACTCACTCAGGCATACAGTATTCATTAGTATACAGGGATAACTACGCACTCAGGCATACAGTATTCATTTCACAGAAGGAAGTCATTAGAATTATGTATGGGGTTCGCACATGTACATCTTTCAGGCATGTCTTGAAACAGCTGGGAATACTAACCATAGATTCTCGGTACATTTATTGGTTTTTGAAATTTGCTGTCCATCTGAGTTTAAGAACAGCAGAGAAAAATTGATCGGCATTACCCTTTAACGAATCTAACGTTGGTTCAGAAAGGGATGAAACATGCACTTATAAAACTCTTTGAGAATCTACCTACTGAAATATGGTATATGGCTGATAGCAAAAGTATTTTCAAATGTAAAGGTCTCCTTAACAATTCCTTCTACACCACAGAGCAATTTTTGAACAGAAATAATTATTCATTTTTACACGAAAAAACTGTAAATGATCAGCATGTAACCATAAAAGTATTTTTGTCGTCTTTTTTTTTAGATAAATACGCAAATATATGTGTTCTATGTTTGTTCTGACGATATATTCCGCATCATAACGTTTACTGTGAGTATTATACATGGAACAAGTAAGTGATCTTGTCCCAACGAGGGGCAAAGTATTGGGGGCGCCAAACTTAAATCCTAATATGGTTCCAGAAGGATGAACTGAACAAGACAATGAAATTTTCTCCATAAATGAATACGTGTGTGAATAATCTGGAAATACAAATCATTCATAAAACCTAGTGTCTTACCAGAAACTACCTACAGAAGTCAGGAACAGATGACAAATGAAGCGCTAGATTTGGTTACCTGTGGTTGCGTCTTTCGAAACGGGTAAGCCTAGTAGTGGCAGTGATGCCAACTGAATTCTAGCATGATGCTACACAACACTTGACATGTACCTATGTCAGCTTGAAAGCCACCACAGATATGAAAAACTTTATACGAGGGCGTGCTGAAAAATAATGCCTGCGAATTTTCTATTCTATTCTCAATATCGGATGAGGTATTACGTGTCATGCATATTACTCGCTTTGCTGACGCAACTTGCAACCCTCTTACTGAGGGCTCCGAATTGTAGTGTATGGCATAGTAGTGTGTAACGTAACTATGTCGACATGAAACAAACAGCGGACTGCAATCGAGCTCCAATCGCAGAAAACTCCGTCCCCAATAGGGAGCCGATCCTTCAGCATGACAATGCCTGACCACAGACGAGTGCGGCGACATCTGAACAATAAGACGCCTTGAGTTCACTGTCATCAGTTATCCTCCACCCTGTCCCGACTTGGCCCCTTGCAATTTTCATATCTTTCCACAACTTAGAGATCACCTTTGAGGCCGGCCGGAGTGGCCGAGCAGTTCTAGGCGCTACTGTCTGGAACCGCGCGACCGCTACGGTCGCAGGTACGAATCCTGCCTCGGGCATGGATGTGTGTGATGTCCTTAGGTTAGTTAGGTTTAAGTAGTTCTAAGTTCTAGGGGACTGATGACCTCAGAAGTTAAGTCCCATAGTGCTCAGAGCCAACACCTTTGAGGATTTCACTTTGATAGTCACGAATAGGCGAAAGGGGAGGCGAGGTCGTGGCTCCGGCAACACAGTCAAGTATTCTACAGTGACTGTATCAACCAAACTGGTCTCTCGTTGGGAGAAGCATGTTCGTCGCCAGGGTGACTATGTTGCGAAATGAATATGTAGACGTGAAGAAAAAGTTGTAGTATGTCAAACAAATTTGTTTTATTTAAAAAAACTTGAAGAGTTTTCACATTAAAAATTCGGAGGCATTACTTTTCAGCACACTGGCGTAATAAATAAACAACGATAAATGTCAGCCTCTGATGGCCCCAGTTCCAATACACCAACCATAAATACATACGGTAGCATCGCTGCGAAAAACACATTGTAATAATGAAGAATGTGTAAAAAATGCAGTGTATATGCTTCACTTTCGTTACAGTGACTCGTGCCTCTGTACTTATAGACGTATACACGTCGGAAATAGTTGGCTATGGCCGAAAACGCACGTAGTGGGAGACGGGGTGAGGGGAGGAGGGACGCTGGAAATTTTCGCACGCAACGGCAAAATCTCTGGAGGCAGCTCCGAATCTCAACTGAAGTGGCATTTTATCTATTACTCTCAGACTCAAATTTGATCAGTGAATAAATTTGCTGCTATGCTGTGATTAATATTCCTAATTGCTTAAACAGATGTGATCTCTCAGATTTTATCGGCGTAATCAATTAATAGCGTGCTTCACGGTATAAAGCAGAATTGTCGTTTCTGTTTTACGTCCTTTTCTTTTTATCTGCTTACTAGAGGATTCCAGGGAATTCAAACGCTCATACGGAACAGAAAACTCTTCCCTATCACCCAACAGGATCTCAGGGTTCTTTTCCGTTTCCACTACTGGTGGGGAAGACGGAATGAAAACGACCGATTCAGTTGATTGTTGAAAAACAGTCGACTCTTCGATTGCAGTTTTACGTATCGCTTGAAGTATTCATTCAGTCTTTTCAGTGAAACTAGTCTGCAGAAGCAAACAAATGAAATCAGTCGACCCAGTCCGGTGGGTTCAGTCCTGAGCGAAAACATTCGAGCGTTTTGGCACTGTTAAATCGTCATTGATGACTGCGCTCTGTAATTGGCTGTCAATACAGTTATTGCTGTTCCAATTATTGCGTATTATTTAATGCCATGATTAACTTATAGTTCAGTTTTACATCCATGTTTGTGAATAATGTTTTTCCTGAACAGTGAACTTTTGTGTCTGGATCAGACGCCGAAACCCAGAGTGGCGTTGGTACGGGAGAAGTCATATGACTAGATAAGAAGTGATTCTCAAGATAAATTCAGTGCGATATACAGTGTCAGCAGTGATGACATATATTATGAAATTATGTTAATTAATGAAATTCAAGAAATTAATGAAAGATGGCAATTACGAGGGTCGTTCAATAATCAGTGCCCCACTTTTTTTTCTCAGAACAGATTTATTGTTAAGACACCACTTTTTTTTCTCAGAACAGATTTATTGTTAAGAATCAGAATTTGATGACAATATACATCATCATGTCTTGTCCATGTCCTATTTTTCCACATAGTCTCTATCACGTTCTATGGCCGTACGCCAATGATGTGGGAGAGCATGTATTCCCTTCTGATTACAGCTCTTGTCGTGTAGGCGTAGCCATGTTTTTACTGTATGAGTGGCACTCACGTCATCTTCAAAGTGTGACCCCCGTAGAGAATCTTTAAGCGGCCCAAAGAGATGGAAGTTCGAGAGCGTCAGGTCTGGACTGCAGGATGCATGAGGCAGTGATGTCCAACTCAATTTGGTGATCGTTCTCGGGTTCTCAAACTTGTGTGTGGGCGTGCATTATCGTGTTGGAGCAAGATTTTTGCTGGATTCTTGTCCGACCGAACACTTCAGAAACGATTCTTGAGTTTATTCAGTCTTCACGTATGCCTCTGAATTGATGGTTGACCCTCTTAGCATCATATTATCGCGTAACTTTTTGAAAGTGCTGTTGGTTCATACAACAATAACTGTGCCGTTATTCCTATTGTATGAAATGGTTTTGATAATACTCTTTTATGTTTGTTAAAAGCCACGGCTAAATTTTCTCAGGGTCCTATGGCCAGAAATATCATACGTATACCAACGTGAAGACATCCGTCTTACTCATGATGGATTAAAAATCTTTCTTTAATATTACGCGATAATCCATTAAACACAATGTTTAATTTTTTTTCTGTGAGGCTTGATGCTCCAGGATAGCTGCCGATGTGCAATGGCAGCGTAAGCATTTATAGAAATTCCTGTTAATAAAAAAATGTATCTCTGGCCTAATATGAATTGGAAAATATTACCAGATGCCGTTTTCCATTTATTGAGATTATTCTTTTTAATACTTTTAACATGAAATGACTATTAAAAGAGCTAATATCCTTTTTATCATTAATGGCTTTGCTACAACAATGAGCCTACACAAAAATGACCAGGGCAACATTTAATTATTACGTAACTAAATCATATTCATGAAAGATACTCGCTACTGACAAAAACACATTTTAATGCCAGTAGTTCCGTATATATTCAAACAAATTATAATATTGGTACAAATAATTGTATGAATTACAGACCGTGAACAATAAGAACATCAGAATCGAGAAGACAATGAAACAAAAAAGCTCATTCTTTTTATACAAATGGACAAAGATCATAATTATTTTGATTCGGAGAGGCAGATCACGCTTCTTAATTGTTGTGTATCGATAACCTATTTATATTCCTTTTTTACTGGGGCTATGCTATCAACTGCACGAGAATGACGCCATCATAATCCCAGAAGACGGTCACCATGACTTTTCTGGTAGAGAGGGTTGTCTTGAATTTCTCCTTTTGTGGTGAATGAGGATGATGCCACTCCATGGACTGTCTTTTTGTTTCCGGCGCAAAGTGGTGTACCCAGCTTTCGGCCTCCATAACGATCCATGAAAGAAAGGCCTCTCCGTTGGTCTCAAATCATTCCAACAGTTCCTATGAAATTGCCCTTCTTTCAATCTTGTGGTCTGCTGTGAGCATCCGTGGAACCAATCGTGAGCACCTCTTTGAATATCCGAGAGTCTCGATCACTGCAGACTCACTTCCAATGTTGACCGACAACTGTAGAGCCAATTGTCGAGTTGTGATGCGCCGGTCGGCACGAATAATGGCATCTGCACGATTCAGTATGTCTGGAGCAGTGGCTGTGGCAGGACGTCCCGAGCGTAGCTGATTATGAAGATCTGTTTCTGCATTTCCTGAGGCTGTAACTTTTTTTATCTAACTCCCAGCTGTACTCCTATCAACTGCAGCATAGCCATACACTGGACACAAACGTTTATGGATGTTCAACACGGTTTCTTTTCCTGCACACAAGAATTCAATAACAGCACGCTGCTTGTAACGCGAGTCGTATGTAGACGCCATTTTGACGCTGTGCTACGGCTCTGCCATCAGACAGAGCGGTTCGAAACTTCACCGGCGCGCAGAACGAACATCAAATGTGAAGCACCACCAAGGTCGTTTGTCTATGTATATTAATGGATTTTTTAAAAAATGTGGGGCATTACTTATTGAACGACCCCCGTATTTATCGAAAAAAACTACTTCAAACGAGTGACAGTATATGCTTAAAAAGCAAGTCATCAAACAATAAAACAGTTGTATCTTATGTACTTTCTTTTCATGTCCCCCACAGCGTTTGCCGAAACAAAATTATCAGGTTTGCCATTGAAATTTTGAGAGAATGCTTTCCTGGAAGAGTCGGACAACATATTACTTTCTCCCACAAACGTCTCGCGAAATGGCCACGATGAAAACCTTCGAGAAATTGGAGCTAATACAGATGGTTACCGATGATCTTTCTTCCAAAGAGCCATTTGCGAATTGAACAGGGGAAGGGGGATCAGTTAGCGACACCAGAAGTACCCTCTGCCACACACCGTCAGATGACTTGCCGAGTACTGATGTAGATTACAATTGAAGAAACCAGGGGAGGTGCTTGCAATGTAAACATACACTGACGGAGGGGGAATCGCAACACCAAGAAGAAATTGGGCGTCATAAACGGAAGTTGGTAGGCATGTTTCTACATCTGATGTCTATTCTAACTCCGCGCCAGTTGCAAAAGAGTGGCGCTAGGTTTGCTTTAAATACACGCTGCAACAGTAGTGAGTGGTTACCCCTGAGATTGGCCGTGGTCAGTTGATGTTAGTCGAGAATGCCTTTAAGGCGACAAAGACACCATTATTAACACCTCATTGAGGTTGAAAGAGGTAGTGTAACAGGACTATGAGAAGGTGGATCTTCTTTCTGCCATACTGCAAAAAAACTTGGCAGAAATGCAGCCACTGTACATACTGCTGGCAGTGGTGGTCACGAGAATGTAAGGTCGCAAGAAGACCAGGCTCCGAATGGCCACGTGGCATTACCGAGAGCAAAGACCATCGTGTTCAGCATATGAATCCAGCACATCGTACTGCATCTGCAGCAGCAATTTTAGCAGCAGTTGGCACGACAGTGACACAACGAACAGTTACAAATCGGTTACTTCAATGACAGTTCCGATACAAACGTCCTGCAGCGTGCATTTCACTGCGCCCAAATCACAGCCATTTGCGACTTCAGTGGTGTCAAGCGAGAGCTCATCGGAGGGCAGGCTGGGGATCTGTTGCGTTTCCCTCAGTGCCAGTGATGGCCGTATGTTGGTTAGAAGGAGGCCACATAATGGCTGAAAACAACCTGTTTGCGTGCTACACACGCTGGGTGTACACCTGGAGTTACGGTATTGGTTGCAATGTCGTATAACAGCAGGAAAAACTCTAAAGGCTATCCCACGCACCCAGACTGCAAATTTGTACGTCGGTCTGGTGGTTTACTGAGAATATTATTGTTACCCAGCTGGAATACTATGCTGCAACACATTACCTTCTCAAAAAATTTAGAAAACGTCGATTGTGAAACAGGTCAGTAATTACGGACATCTCTCCTATCTTCTGTTTTGTAGAAGAGAATAACAATGGTATACAAGGTGTCCCAAAAAGAATGACCCGATTTTAACTTGTAATAATATTGAGACAAATGTCACTAGGTAACTGAAACAGCGCTAGATGTAATCGGCATGGTTTAGAGTTTCAGAAAAAATCCCCTAGATGTCTCTATAAGCACTGCCTGGAGCGTGCAGCCAGTCATGCCCAATATGGCATCCACGCAACAGAAGGCGTATTGTGTTATTGAATTTAGTCGCACTCAATCAGTGATCGCCGTTCAGCAGGCGTTTCATATTCGATTTCGTGCTAAACCACCGTCACCTAAGAACATTCGACAGTGGTATAAACAGTTTGAAGAAACAGGGTGCCTCTGTAAAGGCAAAAGTCCTGGCCGGCCATGCGTTCTTGAACAAACAATGGAACAAATCTGACGAGCATTGGAGCAGAGCCTCCGCAAGTCTACGCATCATGCTAGCCGAGAACTTGCATTACCGTGCATGACAGTGTGGCGTGTGTTACAGCGTCTTTTAGCCCTCAAACCATACCGAATACAACTGGAACAAGCTCTTCAAGATACTGACAAAGTGAAGCGAGTGAACTTTAGCAGTGCTATTCTAGAGCACATGGAAAATGACACTTTTATGTCATGGTTGATATTCAGCGGTGAGGCAACTTTCCATATCAGCGGTAAGGTTTATCATCATAATGTGCGTACATAGAGGCTCGAAAATCCTCATGAAACAATTGAACACAAACGTGATTCACCAAAAGTGAATGTTTTTTGTGCTGTTTCGCAAAGCAAGGTTTATGGACCCTACCTTTTTGAGGAAGAAACCGTAACAGGACAATCATATCTTGCAATGCTACGGAACTGGTTATTCCCACAACTTAACTCTGACAATTTCATCTATCAGCAAGATGGAGCACCACCGCACTGGCACAACAACGTGCGCGGTTTCCTCAATGTCAACGTGCCTCATTGTTGGATAGGGCGTACAGGACGGCGACACCAGGCCTTACACTCTTGGCCTCCTAGGTCCCCTGACTTAACACCATGTGATTTCTTCCTGTGGAGATATGTTAAACAATGTGTTTACGTTCCTCCCTTACCTTGTGACATTGATGAACTAAAAACCAGAATATCTGTTTCTGTAGCTTCAGTGACAGAAGACACCTTGTCCTCAGTTTGGGTTGAATTCGGCTATCGGCTAGATGTCGTCTGCGTAGCGAATGGAGGACATATTGAACATTTATGATGGATTTTTATAAGCTTCTGTCTTTTCTGAGTAATTTAGTATGCAATTTGCTGGCGTTAAGCCCTTCTTCCAAATAAATAATTCTATTTAAAATCTGGTCATTCTTTTTGGGACACCCTGTAATCAGTCTCTCTGGGAAAACGCTTTGAGTTAGTGATGCTTTACGTATTTCAGAAATGGCAGCATTTATTATAAGGGAACAAGTATTTAATACATTGATGGAAACACCATGTAATCCAGATGAGATATTATTTTTGAGAGAATATGTCATGTTCTTAATTTCAGAAGGAGAAGTGGATAAGACATCCATACTATCGAATTTTGAGTGAGCAGCTTTTCCAACACACTGCTTTGACCTTTCTCTTAAACTGTTTGCCCCTGTAGTTTCTCCTTCGTTTAGGATATGATTTTAAACATATATGCTGCCCGTGGCTGATCATTTATAGCCCTTGCGTTCAAATCAGTAGTGATGTTATCCCATTCTGTGGCTTGTTGTCCTGTCAGTCGTTTTACTACATTCTATATAGGTTTGCTGTCAGAATTGGTAGTTTCTGCCATAATGTTCATGTTCCTTGAGTTTTCAATAACGTTTCTCAGTAATTTTGAGTCGTTCTTGTAGTGTGCAGCTACACATGATCTTTACTTGTTCTTGCTAACAGATGCATTTCCCTTTTCCTTTCACAAGACACTTCAATTTCTTTTCAAGAATGGCTCTGAGCACTATGGGACTTAACTTCCGAGGTCACCAGACCCCTAGAACTTAGAACTACTTAAACCTAACTAACCTAAGGACATCACACACATCCATGCCCGAGGCAGGATTCGAACCTGCGTCTGTAGCGGTCGCGCAGTTCGAGACTGTAGCGCCTAGAACCGCTCGGCCACTCTGGCTTGCTTAACATCCTTTCTGATTAGTTTATGTGAAAAGCTATTTCCGAATATTTACATGAATTTGTCATGGAACAGATTAAATTTTATGTCAGCATTTGGTTCACTGTAAATTTGAGACCAGGTCACCTCTATAAATTATTTTTTTAAATATTTACCCCTGAGTCATTAATTATTCTAAGTGATTTCCCCCAAGGGCGATCAACACTGTAAGGCACCACTTATATATCCTGACTGACTGTGCATCATGGTCAGAGTGACGATTTGTTACTGGTTATTCTGTTATTTTCTGGCACTGAGCTTCATCAAATAAAACATTTTCTGCTGTCTCCATCCACTTGTGTTGGAGCGTTCATTATCGAGACCAAATTTTATGATTTAAGTAAGGTTTCCAAATCATTTCTTCTTTCAGAATCCTTTAGAAAATCTACGCTGATATCACCAGAGGCAATTAACTGCTTGCTGACAGATAGAAATCCATAGACAGTTCAAAATTTTCCAGTGTAGATCTGTAAGTAAACTTTTTTTCGATATTAATTCATAAGCAATCATTTTTGTGTACTGATCGCTACAAAATCCACTTGTGTTAATGTTTTTAAACTTCTGTTTTGAGTTGACATGTGTAACAGCTCCTCCTTTTCCAATATTAGTTCTACAGGAGAAAGATGCTAGTGTGTAATGTTTCGCATTTAACTTCTCTAACCCTGTTGTTAAATTGTGCTCAGATAGGTAGATGTCTGTCTTTTCAGAGCTCTCTAAATTTTCCAAACAGACAAGAAGATGTTTTACAGTATTAGTCAGGCGTCTAATATTCTAATATGCTGATGAAGTAAGCTTATCTTACTTTTTTTTGCATTTTGTGGGGCTATTCTGTTGGTTCAACTTCTTTCATAACAGGGCGCCTACTTCTAGGTAGTAGAGTCTACACAAAGAGAGGCTCGAGCGTGAGTATGCTTTTTGGCAACACAGCGGGAAACTCCGTCGCCAAGTGTCATCAAACTTCAGACTGCGCAAGAACGTCTTGCAGGAAACGAGATCTATATAGACCTCGGCAGAACAGCTTTCATAACAGCGCGGCGTCGTGGCAATTCAGGGAACTAGTACCAGCGAGCGAGTTGCTTGGAGTGGGGGGTACGCGTCTGCCAGATAAAACCACAAACAGCGCTTCCGCGCGGCCAGTCATCATGCGGGGCACACGCGGAGCACTGGCGTTGCTGCTGGCGATGTGTGTCGCGCTGCTGGCGCCAGCGCGGTGCGCCAGGAAGGGCGGCGGCGCTGGCGAGCAGCTGGCGCCGCAGGTGCAGACCTCTCTGGGACGGCTGCGGGGCAGCGTGATGACGTCACTGGACGGCCGGAGCATCCTGGCTTTCCGCGGCGTCCGCTACGCGCTGCCCCCCGTCGGCGAACTGCGCTTCAAGGTGAGGAGGGGCGGGACGCCTGCACTTCGCGATGCGCTGCCTAAGCAAACCAATGTCTCACTGTCTGGCGGCGAATACCGTACAATATCGCTAGATCATATGATACTGAACCCGACTAGATGGGCAGTAACTGTCAAAAACGCCACAGTTCCACGAAAAAAAGGCATTTGAATCATCACAAAACGTCTGATATTAAAAATATACATGGATTGCGTCATTTTATAACGAAAATTTTATTGGCAGGCATTTTCGATGTAACCTGTACTTCCAAAAAGAAAATCAACGCTCCGACACTTGTTACGATGAGAATTGCTATTTACTTATTACGCTCTTGTGCTTCGATTCACATCTCACGAACGCAACAAGTTAGGCCTTCGGATTTCGCAAATTAAAGAAGCTCTGGTCGAATTTTTAATTATTAATTGGTCACAATGGAGCATGGCGCAGATTGTCGCTAACAAAGCCATCCATACCATACAAATTACGACATGTGCTACGAATATTGTGCTGAATATGGTCCTGTTACTCAAACAATGAAGATGTAACTTGTCAATAACATGAAGAGGCAGGTACTAAGATTGTTTGTCATGTTTTTCAAATTAGATAACGAGGTCGAATATCTAGTCAATACTCAACACTGACATTTGAATTACACTACTGGCCATTAAAATTGCTACACCACGAAAATTAAGTGCTACAGACACGAAATTTAACCGACAGGAAGAAGATGCTGTGATAAGCAAATGATTAGCTTTTCAGAGCATTCACACAAGGTTGGCGCCGATGTCGACACCTACAACATGCTGACATGAGGAAAGTTTCCAACCGATTTCTCATACACAAACAGCAGTTGACCGGCGTTGCCTGGTGAAACGTTGTTGTGATGCCTCGTGTAAGGAGGAGAAATGCGTGCCATCACGTTTCCGACTTTGATAAAGGTCGGATTGTAGCTTATCGCGCTTGCGGTTTATCGTATCGCGACATTGTTGTTCGTGTTGGTCGAGATCCAGTGACTGTTAGCAGAATATGGAATCGTTGGGTTCAGGAGGGTAATACGGAACGCCCGCATCTCGTGGTCGTGCGGTAGCGTTCTCGCTTCCCACGCCCGGGTTCCCGGGTTCGATTCCCGGCGGGGTCAGGGATTTTCTCTGCCTCGTGATGGCTGGGTGTTGTGTGCTGTCCTTAGGTTAGTTAGGTTTAAGTAGTTCTAAGTTCTAGGGGACTTATGACCACAGCAGTTGAGTCCCATAGTGCTCAGAGCCATTTGAACCATTTTTGGTAATACGGAACGCCGTGCTGGATCCCAACGTCCTCGTATCACTAGCAGTCGAGATGACAGGCATGTTATCCGCATGGCTGTAACGGATCGTGCAGCCACGTCTCTATCTCTGAGTCAACAGATGCGGACGTTTGCAAGACAACAACCATCTGCACGAACAGTTCGACGACGTTTGCAGCAGCATGGACTATCAGCTCGGAGACCGTGGCTACGGTTACCCTTGACGCTGCGTCACAGACAGGAGCGCCTGCGTGATGTACTCAACGACGAACCTGGGTGCACGAATGGCAAAACATCATATTTTCGGATGAATCTAGGTTCTGTTTACAGCATCATGATGGTCGCATCCGTGTTTGGCGACATTGCGGTGAACGCACATTGGAAGCGTGTATTCGTCACCGCCATACTGGCCTATCACCTGGCGTGATGGTATGGGGTGCCATTGGCTACACGTCTCGGACACCTCTTGTTCGCATTGACGGCACTTTGAACAGTGGACGTTACATTTCAGATGTGTTACGACCCGTGGCGCTACCCTTCATTCGATCCCTGCGAAACCCTACATTTCAGCAGGATAATGCACGACTGCATGTTGCAGGTCCTGTACGGGCCTTTCTGGATACAGAAAATGTACAACTGTTGCCCTGGCCAGCACATTCTCCAGATCTCTCACCAATTGAAACCGTCTGGTCTATGGTGGCCGAGAAACTGGCTCGTCACAATAGGCCAGTCACTATTCTTGATGAACTGTGGTATCGTGTTGAAGCTGAATGGGCAGCTGCACCTGTACACGCCACCAAGCTCTGTTTGACTCAATGCCCTGGCGTATCAAGGTCGTTATTACGGCCAGAGGTGGTTGTTCTGGGTACTGATTTCTCAGGATCTATGCACCCAAATTGCGTGAAAATGTAATCACATGTCAGTTCTAGTATAATATACTTGGCCAATGAATACCCGTTTATCATCTGCATTTCTTCTTGGTGTAGCAATTTTAATGGCCAGTAGTGTACAATGTTTGGGAATATGGAATTTGTAAAATATTCCGTAAAGATTTGAGTAGATATGGTTGTTGGTAATTCCTGCCGTTACATTGAAGCTTCGCATTTGTATGAAACAATCGGATTCCTCTATTAAAATCTTTACCTGCTTTTCATGCTGTGACCTGCTATGATTAAAATCCCGCATTCTATTTCAAGGGAAAAAAGGCCATTGACAGCCCTGAAAAATTCTACGTACTATCAAAAGGCTTTCATAGATTTCGCAGATAATCTTCTGACACTGGCAATGTACTGAACGTCTTAGAACAATAGGGCGGTAACGTGCAGATTCTACAACGAAAAAAATTAATGATTTGGATTCGGTTAGATTAAACACTTTTACACAAACATATAAAATGAAAAGTGAATCTCCTGCTACAGCCCTAAATCTGGATTTATCATGTTTTAACGCCTGCAGTCTGCCGCATTATAAAACAGAATCGGAAACGCATTTATTGAAAGCAATATATATTTAGCAAACATTGGGTTACGCTCATACGAAAAATCTACCAGACCTAAGGCACACAGATTTCCGATGGTATGAGAACGAGGTAGGTTATGATTTTTCATGATTGTCCGGTAGTCAGTTACCAGGAACGAGCGACGTTATTTTAGACCAATAATCAGCATCTATAAAAGGCTTTGGTCGACGGAGATAAGCACAGCAGAAATTTTTGCAAAAGACTTAACGGTGTTCAGAAAGTATAGTTTAAATACAGTTGGTGGTGGAGTGTTTGTTGTTGTTAGAAGTAGTTTTTCTTGTAGCGAAGTTAAAATAGAAAGTTCCTGTAAGTTAGTATGGGTGGAGGTTATGCTTGACAACCGGAATAAATTAATTATTGGCTCCTTTACCGACGTCCTGGCTACGCTGATTCAGTGACTGCAGAGTTCAAAGAACACTTGAGTCTCATCTCAAATAGGTGCCCGACTCACACAACTAGAATTGGTGGTGACTTCAATCTATATTCGATATGTAGGCGAAAATAGATGTTTAAAGTCGGTGGTAAGCATAAAACATCGTCTGAAATCGTACTAAATGCTTTCTCCGAAAATAATTTTGAACAATAAGTGCAGGAGTCCACTCGAATAGTAAACGGTTTCTAAAACATACTCGACCTCTTAGCAACAAATAACCCCGAGCAAATATTATAATGATATCAAAAGATCGGTGTAGCGAGAGTGAACACTGTAACATCCAAATCCACCAAAATAAATTCGAACTATATGTATTTTTTTTAAAGGGGGATAAAAATTCGCTTGACATCTTCTTAAGAGACAGTCTTCACTCCTTCCAAACTAGTTATGTGCACTGTTGTTGTAATTAAACTTTCTCTACTTGGCAGGTCTCCCATGGAAAATGAGTGATCGTAGGACAACGAAACTTTGTGGAAACATCTGTAAGGACATGCGGAAAAGAAATAACGAATAAACATTTGAAAGAAACACATATTAATTTCCACATGAGAGGGTAATATTTGTTAAATGTGTACCATGTTTACATTCCAGATCACAAGCGTTGCTCAGTTGACGATCATCTGCGTAAATGACAGTCTGGAACCGTACTAGAGATTGCTCTTATCGCTGCCAGAAACATTTCGCGTGGGATGATGGCTGCCTCCCTCGTTGTGCTCATCTTCAAACTTCAACCCCACATCAAGAAATCACACTGATTCAGATCTGGTCATTTTGGTGGCCACGCAGTTTGGAACGATGGGCCAATGATTCGGTGTTCTCCAAATGTGTTACGGAGGTAACCGAGTGACCGAAAGAGCATTGGGCATCAAAACAGCTGAGACCAAAGCTCCTCTCTCTGGTAGAGTAGGGCGAAGCAGACCACAGTAACGTGTGCCGTTCACGCTTCATGTCTTTGGTCTTTGGATTCTGAGTTCCTCCTATGTGCCTAAGGCTATGTGTATTACAGGGCTTTATCGTCGCCGTACGAAAAGCAGCGCCTAACAGCAAGTCACGAGGTTAACACTACCAACAACGCAAACCCTGAGGCGTAAGTGGGTACATCATTCCTGTAACGTTGGCACGCATACAGTAAATAGTTTTCCGTCTGTACTGACTCAAGTAACAAACGTTTAATTATAACCATCCTGCAAGTGTAGATCAGTTGTGGCTTAAATTCGAGGAAATAGTATTGGTCGCAGCTGAGATATTAAAACCTAATAAATTAATATAATGATACTGATCCCACATAGTACACGAAACAGGTCACCACATAGTGGCGGAAACAACGTCAAACGCCTGCCAAAAGAATGCAAAATCTCCAAGATTGGAGACCTTTTCATGAAGCTCGAAACTTAGCACAGACTTGACTGCGAGCTGCTTTTAATAGTTTCCACAACGAAGCTTTTCTCGAAATATGGCAGAGAGTCCAAAGAGATTCTGGTCATATGTAAAGCATACCAGTAGCAAGACACAATCAATACCTTGACTGCTCAATAGCAATGGTAATATTTCCAACAACAGTGCAGCTAAAGCGGAGTTACGTAACACAGTTTTCCGAAATTCCTTCACGAAAAAAGACAAAGTAAATATCCCAGAATTCGAAGAACAGCTGCCAAGTTGAGTAACTTAGAAGCATATATTCTCGGTATAGAGAAGCACCTTAAGGCACTTAACGAAAGCAAGTCTTACGGTCCACGTTGTATATCAATTAGGTTTCTTTTGGAGTATGCTGACACAATAGCTCCATACTAACTAATCATATACAAATGCTCGCTCAGCGTAACATCCGTATCTAAAACTGGAAAGTTGCCCAAGCCACAACAGTAGTCGAGAAAGGAAGCAGCAGTTCAAATGGCTCTGAGCACTATGGGACTCAACTGCTGTGGTCATAAGTCCCCTAGAACTTAGAACTACTTAAACCTAACTAACCTAAGGACAGCACACAACACCCAGCCATCACGAGGCAGAGAAAATACCTGACCCCGCCGGGAATCGAACCCGGGAACCCGGGCGTGGGAAGCGAGAACGCTACCGCACGACCACGAGATGCGGGCAAGCAGCAGTAGTCTGATGACTTACAGACCCATATCACTGACGTTGATTTATAGCAGGATTGTGGAACATATACTATGTTCGAACATTATGAATTGCATCGCAGAAAACGGTCTATTGACACATAGTTGTCATGGATTTAGAAAATATTGTGCTTGTGAAACACAACTAGCACTTTATTCACACGAAGTGACGAGTGCTATCGATAGGAGCTCTCAAATTGATTCCATATTTCTAGCTTTCCAGAAGGCTTTTAAGGCCGACACTCACAAGAGACTTGTAATCAAATTGTATGCCAATGAAGTACCGTCTCAATTGTGCGACTGAATCGTAATTTCCTGTCAAAGCGGTCACAGTTCATAGTAATCGACTGAAAGTCATCGAGTAAAACAGAAGTGATATCTGGCGTTCAGCAAGGAAAATTTATAGCCCCTCTGCTGTTCCTAATGTATACAAACGATTTAGGAGGCAATCTAAGCAGTCCTGTTAGATTTTTTGCAAATGATGTCGTCATTTGCTGTCTGGTAAAGTCGTAAGAAGATCAAAACCAATTGCAAAATGACTGAGACAAGGTATCTGTATGGTGCGAAAAGTGACAATTGACTCTAAATAATGAAAAGTGTGTGATCATCTGTGATTATCCACATGAATATTAAAATAAATCCGTTAAATTACTGTTACACGATAAATCATAAAAATCTAGGACTTGTCAATTCAGCTAAATACCTATAATTCCAATTACGAATAACTTAAATTAAACGATTACACAGATAATGTTGTGGAAAAGGCAGACCAAAGACTGCATTTTATTGGCAGAACACTTAGAAGATAGAACAGGTCTACGAAAGATACTGCCTACACTATGCTTGTCCGTCCTCTGCTAGAGTAGTGGTGTGCTGTATGAAGTCCTAACCAGATAGGATTGACGGCGAACATCGCAGAAGTCCAAAGAAGAGCAGCTCGTTTTGTATTATCGCGAAGTAGGTTAGAGTGTGTCACGGACATGATAAGCGAGTTGGAATGGCAATAATTAAAACAAAGGTGAGATATTTTCACGAAATTGCAGTCACCAACTTTCTCGTCCGACCGCGAAAATATTTTATTGGTTCCAACCTACATCGGAAGAAATGATTCTCATAATAAAATAAGAGAAAGCAGAGCTCGTACGGAAAGATCAAGTGTTCATTTCTCCTGCATGCTGTTCGAGAGTGGAACAGTAGAGAAATAGCCTGAAGGTGTTTCAATGAAGGCTCTACCAGGCACAAGTGTGAATTGCTTCTTTGTTGATCCATTATGGACCGTGGGACAGCGGCTGGCATGTATTTCTTGAGGCAATAATTTACCAACAGCCGTACGTATTGTAGAAATTTATTTTATGAACTTCTTATGCGCCATAAGAAGTTCATACAATAAATTTCTACAATACATACGGCTGTCGGTAAATTATTGCATCAAGAAAAAGTGTGAACTGCAGTCATGCAGACAAGGGCGTCCACACGATAGTTTGTAGGAGGGGGGGGGGGGGGGGGAGGGACTACACAGGGTGGTACGGACTATTTTTAATATTTTGTAAGACGTATGACAACGTGTAAGTACCCATAAAAAAGTTCCAGTTACGACCAGTTAAAAACCTACACAATACCAACTTTTAAATCATTTCTTAAAGGAAAAGCACCTGACAACACTGTAATATTTTCCTTTCCCCGAGGGCCAGGAAGGAGGGGTAGGGGGCGTTCTCGTATGTAGACGTAGATGTAGCTGTAGGGTGGATAGCCGTTGCAGGCCTTATCCGTTTCGTGGGCGCGGGAAGTATATTTACCGCCAACTGTATTTCTTTACTGCACTCGTGGTAACACATTGTACGATTTCATGTAAATTGAAGGAGGGGGAGGTGGGGAGAAAGGAAAGGGAAGGGACTATTGATATCAGCTGCATTAGGACTTTGTGCGGCATCAGAGACGAAGAGTGAAAACGTGTGCTGGACTGGGATTCGAACCCGGATCTCCTGCTTACTTGGCAATTGCTTTAACTGCTGCGCCACCCAGACACAATGTTTATCGCAACTGCGCCGACTGTCTCGGCACGCTTCTTGGCCAATTCACACTCCCACCTCGCACCACCTATCCACAGTTCCAGCAAATGTCCTCCGTGCTCGCTACTTTGAGATTCCCGCAGGAGGCCGGACGTAATTGTGCATCCACACTGAATGTGGTGGATCCATTGCCCATCGAGGTGCATCAATGATATGAATGCGTCGTATCTGTTCTTTGGGATATGGATTCACTACATTCAGTGTGGATACACAATTGCATCTGACCCCCTACGGGAATATTAAAGCAGGGGATGTGGAGCACACGGACAGGGACTGCGGATAGGTTGTGGGAGGTGGTTCAAATGGCTCTGAGCACTATGGGACTTAACATCTGAGGTCATCAGTCCCCTAGAACTTAGAACTACTTAAACCTAACTAACCTAAGGACATCACACACATCCATGCCCGAGGCAGGATTCGAACCAGCGACCGTATCGGTCGCGCGGTTCCAGACTGTAGCGCCTAGAACAGCTCGGCCACTCTGGCTGGCTTAACATCCTTTCTGATTAGCTTATGTGGAAAGCTATTTCCGAATATTTACATGAATTTGTCATGGAACAGATTAAATTTTATGTCAGCATTTGGTTCACTGTAAATTTGAGACCAGGTCACCTCTATAAATTATTTTTTTAAATATTTACCCCTGAGGCGGTGCAGAGATAGTCTGCGCAATTGCGATAAACACTGTGTCCGGGTGGCGCAGCAGTTAACGCAACTTCCAAGTAAGCAGGAGATCCGGGTTCGAATCCCTGTCCGGCACACGTTTTCTCTCGTCGCTGCTGATGCTGCACAAAGTCCTCGTGCAGCTAATATCAATAATCCCTTTCCTTTCCTTTCTTCCCCCTCCTTTCGGTTTTAATAATACAGGGTACGTAAATAAAGTTTCTAGATTTGATATTTTCCTGAGTAGCGGTGCGCGCGCAGACCGGTCTCACCCCTGCGCCAGGTGGTGGGTGGTGTTGGCTAAGCGAGCCAAGGATCGGCATTCGGCGAAACGCTGGAGTGAAAACATCGCGAGTGCACGGAGTATCTGTTCCGAAACGTCGTCGAGAAATCGGGGCGTCCGAAATGCAACGCCTCTTGGAGCAGCGGTGTTCAATAAAATTTTGTGTAAAATTGAACAAGACGGGTACATTCGAAATGATTCAGGAGGCCTATAAAGAAGACGCCATGTCACGTGCCGTGGTTTTCATGTGGCACAAGAGGTTCAAAGGTGGCCGGGTAGATTTGGAGGACGACGAACGCTCTGGAGGCCCTTCAACGGCAGCACTGACGAAAATCTGGCCAAAGTGGTCAAGTTTGAGGGATCGAATCCGCCGCGTCCGCCAGGAGAAGAAAAATGACTCTGTGCTCCACCATGATAATGCGACCGTTCACACCTGCTTCGCCATCACTGAAGTTTTGACCCAGTTCAAGGTAGCAACGCTGCCGCAGCCACCGTATAGCCCCGACCTCACCCCCAATGACTTCTTTTTGTTCACTCAGATGAAGAGAGACCTGAAACGGAAGCGGTTTGACAGAGTCACAGTGGTCCAAAAGGCTTCGACGAGGGTTTTGTACAGCATTCCGGCTAAGGAGTTCCAGGGAGATTACCACCAGTGGAAATCTCGTTGACAGCGGTGTGTGGACTCTCAAGGCAACTATTTTGAAGAATTTTAGTCCAATGTATGAAAGTATTCAACAAATTTTGTGTTTTGAGACCAGTCTTGAAACTTTATTTACACAACCCGTATGTTTCACAGCTGCAGATTCTGAAAGAACAGACACCATGCATTCATACATTGTATGACCTCCGTACGTTCTTGGCATCAATTGGTAGCATGCTGCATCAGTTGTAGTTTCCTTTCCTTGTGAAATATAGCTTTTAATTGTCGTGAAATGTCTCTTATGCATTTCAGGGGCAGTGGGAAGTAAGGAAATGGAAATGAGTCATGCCGGCCGAAGTGGCCGTGCGGTTAAAGGCGCTGCAGTCTGGAACCGCAAGACCGCTATGGTCGCAGGTTCGAATCCTGCCTCGGGCATGGATGTTTGTGATGTCCTTAGGTTAGTTAGGTTTAACTAGTTCTAAGTTCTAGGGGACTGATGACCACAGCAGTTAAGTCCCATAGTGCTCAGAGCCATCTGAACCATTTGGAAATGAGTCCCATGGAAATGAAGTTTTGACAGAGTGTAGGGGAACCAAAGCACGAAATGATGTCGTTTTAAAGCCCAGTGGGAAATATGGTTTCCAGTAAAGCAATCTTCCCATAAGAAAATGGGAAGTATACTTATCACCTCAGTATTTGGCTGACATCTTGTGGTAGTACGCTGTACCAGATGCATAAAAGTTGCTGCAGCAACCAGTTCCCGTTTGTCGTGAGATCACCACTGTTGTCACTTATGAAGTCAGAACAGAGTGCCCCGTTTCTACAGAAGCCGCCGCTTGGAGCATCAAGCTGAGGGGGGTCGCCAGTGCGTTATCACAATTAGCTGCGAAAACTGCCAACAATGAAAATGTATGAGAGGAAAGGGTCAGGAGGGGTGAGTGGGGTGGGGAGGTATGAGGTGTCAAATCATCTGTCACTTGTGTGTAAAAATGTCCTCGAACCGACGCTGAATATATACTATTGCGACTTGTTGCGCATTTATATGCTGGTGGGTACGTAAAGAAATGGCCAAATTTTCAGATCCAATACACAGTGCGTGGGTTGCTACAGATGTTTAGTGTCATCAGGGGAATTTAGAAGTTTGTGTAATGTCAACCGATAACAGCTCATAAAAGCACAGTAGGAAGAGTACTTAACGACCATAGTTTTTGGTTCTGTCACAAAAATAAAGAAAAGGGGCTGAGGTCCACAGGGAAGTGGAAAGTACCAGCAGTTATCATCAGCAGTCTCCCACTTAACACCTTGTAGTAGAAAAATCGGATGCTGGGCTGTGATTCATTGGAAGAATCGTAAGAAATGTAACTCATTCGTGAAAGGCTTTCAAACTATACCTTCCACCACTTCTTGGGTATTTCGCTTCAGTTTGGGACCCTTACCAGGTGGGCCGGCCGAAGTGGCCGTGCGGTTAAAGGCGCTGCAGTCTGGAACCGCAAGACCGCTACGGTCGCAGGTTCGAATCCTGCCTCGGGCATGGATGTTTGTGATGTCCTTAGGTTAGTTAGGTTTAACTAGTTCTAAGTTCTAGGGGACTAATAACCTCAGCAGTTGAGTCCCATAGTGCTCAGAGCCATTTGAACCATTTGAACCTTACCAGGTGGCATAGTTGTTGTTGTTGTTGTGGTCTTCAGTCCAGAGACCGGTTTGATGCAGCTCTCCATGCTACTCTATCCTGTGCAAGCTTCTTCATCTCCCAGTACCTACTGCAACCTACAGCCTTCAGAATCTGTTTAGTGTGTTCATCTCTTGGTCTACCTCTACAATTTTTACCCTCCACGCTGCCCTCCAATACTAAATTGGTGATCCCTTGATGCATCAGAATATGCCCAACCAACCGATCTCTTCTTCTAGTCAAGTTGTGCCACAAATTTCTCTTCTCTCCAGTTCTATTCAATACCTCCTCAATAGTTATGTGATGTACCCACTTAATCTTCAGCATTCTTTTGTAACACCACGTTTCGAAAGCTTCTATTCTCTTTTTGTCTAAACTATTTATCGTCCACGTTTCACTTCCATACATGGCTACTCTCCATGCAAATACTTTCAGAAACGACTTCCTGACACTTAAATCTATACTCCGTGTTAACAAACTTCTCTTCTTCAGAAAAGCTTTCCTTGCTATTGCCAGTCTACATTTTATATCCTTTCTACTTCGACCATCATCAGTTATTTTGCTCCCCAAACAGTAAAACTCATTTGCTACTTTAAGCGTCTCATTTCCTAATCTAATTCCCGCAGCATCACCCGATTTAATTAAACTGAAAGAACCAGAGGTTGTAGAGAGTTTCAGGGAGAGCATAAGGGAACAATTGACAGGAATGGGGGAAAGAAATACAGTAGAAGAAGAATGGGTAGCTCTGAGGGATGAAGTAGTGAAGGCAGCAGAGGATCAAGTAGGTAAAAGACGAGGGCTAATAGAAATCCTTGGGTAACAGAAGAAATATTGAATTTAATTGATGAAAGGAGAAAATATAAAAATGCAGTAAATGAAGCAGGCAAAAAGGAATACAAACGTCTCAAAAATGAGATTGACAGGAAGTGCAAAATGGCTAAGCAGGGATGGCTAGAGTACAAATGTAAGGATGTAGAGGCTTGTCTCACTGGGGGTAAGATAGATACTGTCTACAGGAAAATTAAAGAGACCTTTGGAGAGAAGAGAACCACTTGTATGAATATCAAGAGCTCAGATGGCAACCCAGTTCTAAGCAAAGAAAGGAAGGCAGAAAGGTGGGAGGAGTATATAGAGGGTTTATACAAGGGCGATGTACTTGAGGACAATGTTATGGAAATGGAAGAGGATGTAGATGAAGATGAAATGGGAGATAAGATACTGCGTGAAGAGTTTGACAGAGCACTGAAAGACCTGAGTCGAAACAAGGCCCCGGGAGTAGACAACATTCCATTAGAACTACTGATGGCCTTGGGAGAGCCAGTCATGACAAAACTCTACCATCTGGTGAGCAAGATGTATGACACAGGCGAAATACCAACAGACTTCAAGAAGAATATAATAATTCCAATCCCAAAGAAAGCAGGTGTTGACAGATGTGAAAATTACCGAACTATCAGTTTAATAAGTCACAGCTGCAAAATACTAACGCGAATTCTTTACAGACGAATGGAAAAACTGGTAGAAGCGGACCTCGGGGAGGATCAGTTTGGATTCCGTAGAAATGTTGGAACACGTGAGGCAATACTAACCTTACGACTTATCTTAGAAGAAAGATTAAGAAAAGGCAAACCTATGTTTCTAGCATTTGTAGACTTAGAGAAAGCTTTTGACAACGTTAACTGGAATACTCTCTTTCAGATTCTGAAGGTGGCAGGAGTAAAATACAGGGAGCGAAAGGCTATTTACAATTTGTACAGAAACCAGATGGCAGTTATAAGAGTCGAGGGGCATGAAAGGGAAGCAGGGGTTGGGAAAGGAGTGAGACAGGGTTGTAGCCTCTCCCCGATGTTATTCAATCTGTATATTGAGCAAGCAGGAAAGGAAACAAAAGAAAAATTCGGAGTAGGTATTAAAATTCATGGAGAAGAAGTAAAAACTTTGAGGTTTGCCGATGACATTGTAATTCTGTCAGAGACAGCAAAGGACTTGCAAGAGCAGTTGAACGGAATGGACAGTGTCTTGAAAGGAGGATATAAGACGAACATCAACAAAAGCAAAACGAGGATAATGGAATGTAGTCAAATTAAATCGGGTGATGCTGAGGGGATTAGATTAGGAAATGAGATACTTAAAGTAGTAAAGGAGTTTTGCTATTTAGGGAGTAAAATAACTGATGATGGTCGAAGTAGAGAGGATATAAAATGTAGACTGGCAATGGCAAGGAAATCGTTTCTGAAGAAGAGAAATTTGTTAACATCGAGTATGGGTTTAAGTGTCAGGAAGTCGTTTCTGAAAGTATTTGTATGGAGTGTAGCCATGTATGGAAGTGAAACATGGACGATAACCAGTTTGGACAAGAAGAGAATAGAAGCTTTCGAAATGTGGTGCTACAGAAGAATGCTGAAGATAAGGTGGGTAGATCACGTAACTAATGAGGAGGTATTGAATAGGATTGGGGAGAAGAGAAGTTTGTGGCACAACTTGACTAGAAGAAGGGATCGGTTGGTAGGACATGTTTTGAGGCATCAAGGGATCACAAATTTAGCATTGGAGGGCAGCGTGGAGGGTAAAAATAGTAGAGGGAGACCAAGAGATCAATACACTAAGCAGATGCAGATGGATGTAGGTTGCAGTAAGTACTGGGAGATGAAGAAGCTTGCACAGGATAGAGTAGCATGGAGAGCTGCATCAAACCAGTCTCAGGACTGAAGACCACAACAACAACAACAACATTCCATTATCCTCGTTTTCCACTCTAAATAGGATTAGAACTCGTCATGACAGATGTGCTTACTCCCTGTATAAATGGGGTAAAATACTATCCCCTGAGTGTGACTGCGGAGAAAGTCATACCATCAGTCACATTGTTGAAGAGTGTCCCAGAAGAGCCTATAATGGGAGCCACGACGACTTCCTGCTCGCAACTCCAGAGTCGATAGATTATATTAATATACTTGATGTTTGTTTGTAATCCGTAAACTTTGTTATATTAGTAATGTTGGTATGCAATTATTAACGTTTGTTATATTAGTGATTTGTCTGTCTGTTTCTTATGTGTCTGTATTGCCATACGATAAATAAATAAATAATCCTCGCTTTGCTTTTGTTGATGTTCATCTTATATCCTCCTTTCAAGATACTGTCTATTCTGTTCAGCTGCTCTTCCAGGTGGCATTAACTCAACGAAAAGCGCCATGTTTCGTAACGGATTCGTAGATGCAGTGTGAGAGAGTTACAAAGACAGAGACGCCCATCAAACTCTATGGCAGGTGCTACAAGAGAGACATTGTGTAAAACGGAGAGTTTTACTGTTGAAATTTGGATAGCACACGTTCCATAAAGAGTTGGGTAACATTTCACTTCCTCCCACGTTCGTCTCGCAAAATGACCGGACGAGAAAGTCAGATAAATTAGAGCCTATATGGAGGCTTTCAGACAGTTGATAGAATGAAAAACCAGTCCAAGTTGCAAATATTATATTTTTCATTCGATGAGTAGTTTCGGGCCGAGGCCCATTTTCAAATCAGACAGTTGTTCCCACGCAACAGGTAGGTGGTGAGCGCAGGGGGGGAGGGGGAGGGGGGGGGGGGAGAAGGGGCAATGATGGTGGCACATGTAGATGTAGACGTACTTGGGGACAAAAAGTACGATAGTGCAATGGATTTGAACCCTGCTGGTGAAAGAAAGTTTCATAATCAGTCTTTGGACGGCAAGGATGGTGGTGGTGTGGTGGAGGAGGAGGAGATCACCACGTTTAGCATGACAAACCGTGTTTGATACAGGCAACGACTCTCCCGTGGGATACCTCCTTCCTGTCACCACATGCATGGGATGTGTAGTGCTTTCAACACGAATCTACACTTGCAATAGTGGTGATAACTGATTCACTTCTTCATCGAAATAACCTACGACTTTTCAGCGATTCTGATATACACAGGTGCGCACGTCACATGTAGTGAAGTACACCGTGTTTGCAGAAAGAAACGGCAGCCCGTGATCTGTCTCAGTATTTGAAGTTTGCTGTGGATGATGATATGAAAAGCGAGAAGAATGTGCCGGTATATGGAAATTCTTTTCATTTAAACTGCTGAGCAATCCCTCACAATCTCACGGCTGCAAATTCTACAATACTCTGCATTATCGTTATTTGCGAGTAAGTCCATGAGGACTAAGCAAATTACGAGGAGCGTTCAATAAGTAATGCAACACATCTGTTTACTCTGCCAGTATCAGCTGAAAAATGCAGAATTTGTTGTGGAACGTCATGGAATATTCCCACTGAAGCCCTTTCAGTGGCGGTGCTATACGTAGCCTTCACAATGGCGTCTGTAACGGAGTTGCGTTCTAAGCAGAGAGCTGTCACTGAGACTATTTTGGCGGAAAACCAGAGCATCGCAGATATTCATAGATGCTTGCAGAATGGCTGCACAGCTCTAACAGTGAACAAAAGCACGGTGAGTCGTTAGGCGAAGAGTCTGTCATCATCGCAACAAAATCGCGCAAACCTGTCCGATCTCCCGCGTGCCGGCCGGCCGCACACAGCTGTCGCACCTGCAATGTTGGAACGTGCCGACACTCTCATTCGAGGTGATCGACGGATCACAATCAAACACCTCGCTGCTCTCAGTTGGACGTCTCTGTTGGTAATGCTGACACACTCGTCCACCAGTTGGGTACTCAACGGCGTGCACCTGTTAGATTCTTCGCCGCCTAACGGAAGGTCATAAAGAGCATGTGTTTGGCCCGATTAATGATAGACTCCGTGGAAAGCAGTACGTGGATGGTTGGGAGATTGTTTATGCAACAAGATGGCTCCGACGTCGAACATACAGGCCCTCCCAGTAAGGTGGCGAAAAATAGGGTTTTGTAGCCAAAAGAGTGTGGTATAATATGGTGTATTGTAATCCTGACTAAAACTAATCTGCTTTCAGAAAAAAATGTATTACAACACTTAACTGAAAGCCCCTCGCACTCAGGGGTGGCCATTTGCCTTCACTTGTCCCCATATTTCGTTCATTGTCTTGAAGTGCGCTACCCTCCTATCTTCAGACCATGTTGTACAGGCTAATTTCAGATCGGTTTTGATACCACCAATCCATTTCATCGTGTCCGTTTTGGCTACGTCTGTCTGCGTTCATTCTTTTAATGTGGCCATAGAATCTTAAGCTGCATTTTCAAATATCGCTATGTACATTAATGTATTGTTTGAATCCCCTTGTGCCTCTGAGTCGGCATTGTTCGTTTACAAGTAACGAACCTAGAATTTTTTTTACAATTTTGCGATCCTTTTTCACAATACTTTCAGTGTTTGTTTTCCAGTTCAATATTAGTGCACCTGATCCACAGAGGAATTCTCATTTATTTCTGTATCGTCGTGTCATAGATCTGAGTGCCTGGGGATCTTGTTGTAGGTATTTCTGGTGAGTCGATATGCAGTTCCAATCTTTCGGCATGTAATTTCGTTTGCTTTTGATTCGATTCCCTTTTTCCTGAATGGTTTCACTGAGATATTAAAACTGCATAACGCGTCCAATTTTGCCATGTTATGGCCGATATTATTATTATTACAAACATGGTGCCCATCATGTCACTCATTTCCCGATTGTTATGGACCGCTGAAAAATAAGCGCAAAGTGCAGAATCACTTTCGTTTCCACTGTAGGAATTTAAGGTTTCGAGATGGAACGCCGACTGCCCAAATTCCGTTGAAATGAAATAACACAGAGACGCAGAAAATGAGGTCGATATATTATGCGAATGTAAACTCTATGCGAGCTTCTGTAAAGATGTACTGTCACGGAACCAGTGGTAACACAGGAAATCACAGCGGCAGTGAAGAATGAGTGAAGAGCATTCACAGTGTACTCCCCAAGACACTGTATGGTGTTTGTCAGAGGTTACAGTGTACCAGTAAGACGGACGGCACTATGGTTACGTTTGGGGCGGGAGAGGGGAAGCACTAAGGAAAACTCGTAACTGTTTCAAGGCAGTAATATGGATACTGCTTGATAATTAGTAATTAAGTAACTAGTGCCATATTTTGCAATGTGAGACTTGCGCGTGTGAGGTAACGGGCGAGTCGTCGCGCCCTGAAGATATTGTAACTTCGGAGGAAGCAGTGGCCGCACGGGTCGCTTGGCGGGCAAGGGGAGATGGCGCTACGTATCCCAGCAGTACTACGTTTTGAAGCCAAGGGGGCGTGGCTCGCTGCCATGACACTCTGACCAAAACATTGCCAGTGTGCTATAGCGCTGCGTGTATTACAGTCGCTAATTGCACCATATACGCATGTAACGTCATCAGATTGGTTGTTTCAAAGTTTTTGTTTAAAATAAAATCTCGTAAAGGCGAAATTCCGCGTTTCTTCTGATTATAAATAGTTTTTAATCTAATATTACGAATAGCTAGCCTTCAAAGTAAACGATACAATTTTGTTAATTCAGTAATAAACGTGTATCACAAACTAAATAATAGAAACTGAAAACTAAGTTAGCTATACCCTCCCTCCAAAGCCCCATAAATACATCTTGTTTGTAATACGTACTGGGACATTTCAGTTACGTTACACTACTGGGAAACACTGTTCATGACCACCAATATTTACTGAAATACGGTACATAGAATGGCAAATCTACACAGTGTCCTGTTTAGGCCTATACTTTACGCCAGTTAATGTAGTGTTAGCTTTTAATTTGGTACATGATGAAGACAAAATGAGTTACTCAACACTTCGATTATCGACGATACGTACGTATTATACTGAAACGTGAACTTGAAAACTAAGAATTTAATTCTTTGAATTAACATACCTTTTGCAAATGTTTTGGGTGTGTAGGGAAAACTGATGGTATAGCATTTTCTCGGAGCCTTACCGTTGAAGGGGAAGTTCGGTCTATGTCCTCTTCTCGGAAATGCTGAGAACATATAGTGCTCCATTTAGACGCACGCCAATTGTTCCTCCTCACGGCATTCTCCCACAGAGCTTTCCGGCTTTCATTTGTAGGAAATCTAAAATCATGCAGGAGAAAAACACGCTATAGTACAATTACCGATGTAGCACACGTTCATTCACAATGAAGTTGTATAATCACACTTAACGAGACAACTTACACATGAAATGTTATTCCCTTCGATTTCGCATCACAATCAGAACGATTCGTACATCCGAACACCACACAAGTCACCATAATAGTGCAAAATCCTTCCAAAAGCGAGCGACAAGCCTATGCACACAAGCTTACAGCAGCAATGTTTTGGTCAGATTGAGATGGCTACCCTCGGCTTCCCATAGCTTCACAGCTGTGACGTCATGGCGTCTCCCTCTATTCTTACCTCCATGGGCAGGCCGACCACGTGGTGCCAGACGCTGGCCGAAGCGAGAGGGGTCCAGCCGCGTGGCTGGGAATTCCACGGTGACGTTATGTTGATGAAGGAGACATGCCGGGAGTGCCAAAGATGGCGGACTTGTGAAACCTTAACGGCAGACATTTCACAGTTCGTATAGAAATTAATAGTAGCCAGATGAATCATTATACCTCAAAAAGAAACATGCACATTACTATTATTTGCACGACGATTCTGATTGTGTATCCAGATTTTCAATATCTTTATTAGTTTAAAGTTTAATATCTGACGGTGAATTATACAAGTAACACCCAGCAACGAATTTCCAAAATTTTAACGCTTCATCCGATTTCGTCGATCGAAGTGTCTTCAGAAAGCTGTTAGTATAGACCTAAATTAGTGTAAATTACAGGCATGTAACTTGAATAGTACATGAGTCATTGGAGGTCAAAGTGGCCGATTACTGTCGATGGCGTCAGGCCTTAAGTACTCCACAGTTACACGAAAAAACGGTAGCAGCATGCTTATAAATATACACTCCTGGAAATTGAAATAAGAACACCGTGAATTCATTGTCCCAGGAAGGGGAAACTCTAGTGACACATTCCTGGGGTCAGATACATCACATGATCACACTGACAGAACCACAGGCACATAGACACAGGCAACAGAGCATGCACAATGTCGGCACTAGTACAGTGTATATCCACCTTTCGCAGCAATGCAGGCTGCTATTCTCCCATGGAGACGATCGTAGAGATGCTGGATGTAGTCCTGTGGAACGGCTTGGCATGCCATTTCCACCTGGCGCCTCAGTTGGACCAGCGTTCGTGCTGGACGTGCAGACCGCGTGAGACGACGCTTCATCCAGTCCCAAACATGCTCAATGGGGGACAGATCCGGAGATCTTGCTGGCCAGGGTAGTTGACTTACACCTTCTAGAGCACGTTGGGTGGCACGGGATACATGCGGACGTGCATTGTCCTGTTGGAACAGCAAGTTCCCTTGCCGGTCTAGGAATGGTAGAACGATGGGTTCGATGACGGTTTGGATGTACCGTGCACTATTCAGTGTCCCCTCGACGATCACCAGTGGTGTACGGCCAGTGTAGGAGATCGCTCCCCACACCATGATGCCGGGTGTTGGCCCTGTGTGCCTCGGTCGTATGCAGTCCTGATTGTGGCGCTCACCTGCACGGCGCCAAACACGCATACGACCATCATTGGCACCAAGGCAGAAGCGACTCTCATCGCTGAAGACGACACGTCTCCATTCGTCCCTCCATTCACGCCTGTCGCGACACCACTGGAGGCGGGCTGCACGATGTTGGGGCGTGAGCGGAAGACGGCCTAACGGTGTGCGGGACCGTAGCCCAGCTTCATGGAGACGGTTGCGAATGGTCCTCGCCGATACCCCAGGAGCAACAGTGTCCCTAATTTGCTGGGAAGTGGCGGTGCGGTCCCCTACGGCACTGCGTAGGATCCTACGGTCTTGGCGTGCATCCGTGCGTCGCTGCGGTCCGGTCCCAGGTCGACGGGCACGTGCACCTTCCGCCGACCACTGGCGACAACATCGATGTACTGTGGAGACCTCACGCCCCACGTGTTGAGCAATTCGGAGGTACGTCCACCGGGCCTCCCGCATGCCCACTATACGCCCTCGCTCAAAGTCCGTCAACTGCACATACGGTTCACGTCCACGCTGTCGCGGCATGCTACCAGTGTTAAAGACTGCGATGGAGCTCCGTATGCCACGGCAAACTGGCTGACACTGACGGCGGCGGTGCACAAATGGTGCGCAGCTAGCGCCATTCGACGGCCAACACCGCGGTTCCTGGTGTGTCCGCTGTGCCGTGCGTGTGATCATTGCTTGTACAGCCCTCTCGCAGTGTCCGGGGCAAGTATGGTGGGGCTGACACACCGGTGTCAATGTGTTCTTTTTTCCATTTCCAGGAGTGTATTTATTCATCTATGTCTTTGTTTATATCCGATATATACCATTCATGAAGAAATTGGTTATATATTTACCGTGTTATAGAAGGCACAGAGACATTAGGCTACTGGCCTACCTTTTGTTCTATTCCTGGATATATGTTTACTTAATTTGTTTATGTATCTATAATCTGTGTTAGAGCGTGTTTATGGTCCAGCTCTAGGAATATTTATATAATTTCAAGTTATTTAAATGTAAATCCAGTATTTCGAATGTGTTTTATGTCTGTGAATGTGCATTGGCTTGAAGACATGGCGGGAGCGCTCTAGCCAATTACAGTGCTCGTGAATGGAAAGGACACAGGTTGTTCTGAGCGGTGCGGCAGTTGGGGGGTGAGCCGCACAGGACACGTGAAGTGCTGGACGTGACGGCGCGATGGACGCACAGTCGGCGGAAAGACTTGGACAGTGGAGCAGTTTGCGCGTGGTCGCGGAGAAAAGAAATATTTCGGAGTACCGACCTGAGCTCTTGTGTGATTTCCGTGGCTTCTGCAGTGAAGACGTAGTGTGCGTTTAGAAGTGAATACCTCGCGAACTATATTGTTGTTCATAACTAATTACGTGCAGTAGGAATCTATTGTTTCCCTGTTATTCAACTTATATTTTACTTAATTGCTGGACCAACGACACCAATAAGTGTTTAGCAGAAATATACCACATTCTCCAAAAGTACTTCTACTATCTTACTCATCATTTAAAGTCGTTAAGATAGTACCTGCAGATTTTATTTAATTGCAATCTTTCATTTAAAAATTTATATGTTACATTCATAATTCGCAATTGTCGAGTGATAGAAACCTTCGACCATTCGATTCATGTGTGTATTCTTATCGTATACTGTGGACTCAGCAGAATTTGGCCCGTAATGCGGCAACTACATATCCCAGCCCCTAGACAACGAAACCAGCCAAAACTTTTAATATTGCAACTCTGAGTCTGAGGGTGCGTAGTTGAGGGCCACCACACCAACATCACCTCATTTAATTATGTTATTTGAAAGCCCGCACAAGGGAAGTTCAGTTTTCTTTTCTATTCGACACTTTTACTAACAAGGGAACCTCCCCATCGCACCCCCTCAGGTTTAGTTATAAGTTGGCACAGTGGATAGGCCTTGAAAAACTGAACACAGATCAATCGAGAAAACAGGAAGAAGTTGTGTGAAACTACGAAAAAAAAGCAAAATATACAAACTGAGTAGTCCATGTGTAAGATAAGCAACATAAAGGATAGTGTGAGCCAAGGAGCGCCATGGTCCCGTTGTTAGCGTGAGCAGCTGCGGAACCAGAGGTCCTTGGTTCAAGTCTTCCCTCGAGTTAAAAGTTTACTTTCTTTATTTTCGCATAGTTATGATCTGTCCGTTCGTTCATTGACGTCTCTGTTCACTGTAATAAGTTTAGTGTCTGTGTTATGCGACCGCACCGCAAAACCGAGCGTCTAGTAGACGAAGGGACGTGCCTCTCCAATGGGAACCGAAAACATTTGATCGCAAGGTCATAGGTCAACCGATTCCTCACAGGAAAACACGTCTGATATATTCTATACGCCACTGGTGACGGCATGTGCGCCACATGACAGGAATATGTTGTCGACCCACCTAACTTGTACACTTGGCAAATGGGTAAAAGGATTCTTCTACCTTGCCCGATTTAGGTTTTCTTGTGGATGTGATAATCACTCCCAAAAAAGTGATGAAAACATAGGAGTTTGTCACGAAAACTGAAAATAAAAAATTAAAGTTTTCACTCGAGGGAAGACTTGAACCAAGGAGCTCTCGCTCTACAACTGCTCACGCTAACCACGGGATCACGGCGCTCCTGAGCTTCCACTTTCATTGATGTTGCATATATTGTGCATGGACTACTCAGTTTGCATATTTTGCTTATTTTTCCTTAGTTCCACGCAACTTCTTCCTGTTTTCTCGATTGATCTGTGTTCAGTTTTTCAAGGCCCATCCACTGTGCCAACTTATAACTAAATCTGAGGGGGGTGCGATGGGGAGGTTCCCTTGTAAGATAAAATACAAAAAAACAAGTGATTCAGTTAATATAAAAATTATCATAAAAAATTTAGTATTAAATGTTGTATGGTGCGTAAAAACTATCAGTACTTTCGAAATTGATTAAAATTTTATGCTAGTTTTATATTGTGAAACAAAAGCTACAACAAAACAATAAATTTAAAGTTGCATGTAAGTTTCGGAGATATAGTGGGAAATGATAACTACTTACTGCAGCAATGTATCTAGCAGCTTTCACAAAAATTGGAATGATAATTTCGTCAGTTTTTAAAAGTGCCGAACCCAAACACCTTGCGCCGTCTAAATTTCCAGGTGTTATTTCATTTGAGCTATCAATTTCAGCGCCGCATTGCGCCATCTTCAGGCCCTCTGACTGACATGCAGCAAGAATCCCACCTCCGGTCCAGTCAAAATAGGGACCAGCATTCAGTGACTGGTACCTGTACATTTCTTCTTAACTCGGCGATCCTTCGATCATCTCTGTGTGAAGAAGAAATCTACGGATATCAGTCATTGAATGCTGGCCCATAGTTTGATTGGACCAGAGGTGAGATTCTTCCTACACGTCAATCAGAGGGCCTGAAGATGGCGTAATGTAGCGCTGAAACTGGTTGCTCAAATGAAAAAACAACTGGAAATTTAGACAGTTGAAGGTGTTTCGATTCGGTACTTTATACATAAAGATGGACTCACCGAGTTTTTAAGAGAATTGTCTTCTACTATGCTGTTCTTAGAATGGACTGCTTACCACACCATTTGGAAATTTATGCTTCTCTCAATGGTGAAATGCTTCGCCAAGAAAGCTATTAGAAAATGGAAATTTGTGGTAAGGACTATGGGACCAAACTGCTAAGGTAATCGGTCCCTAATTAAACTAACTTACGCTAAGGACAACACACACCCATGCCCGAGGGAGGACTCGAACCTGCGACCGTAGCGGTCGTGCGGTTCCAGACTGTAGCGCCTTTAACCGCTCGGCCACTCCGGCCGGCCTGGACAACTTATTGCTCAGTCTAATATAATTTCTTAACTGCAGAGAAAGTCATGCCATCCACATTAACTGACATTTTTGACAAGTTGTAGCCTAACGCAAGCAACTTTTGAAAACCGAGAGCATTTACACGGGAGTAAACATCGATTTTGGAAGAGGAAATCCGACAACTAGCAGAGGATTTCCTGAAACGATGTTTCAATGTTTACATGACCAATCAGAAACGGTTTACAAAAACAGGATTTGGCAGCTGCATGTGAATGTAGCGTGCTTCTCAGACCTACAGACAATATTCGAGAACTGAGGATTTTTCGGAAGACATCCTTTTTCGGTGAGTCATACTTCTCGAAGTTTTTCCAATGTAACTCCATCTAGAATCTGCCTTCCCACGGCCTGACTTATGCGGTTGTTCGATCTCAAAGGGCTCCAAACAGATAGTCGTAGATATATGACGGTTGTCATTTATTGCAGTGACTGATCGTCGAATATGTTGACAAGTGACATGGATTTTTTAAAATTTCCTGGCAGATTAAAACTGTGTGCCCGACCGAGACTGGAACTCGGGCAAGTGCTATATCATCTGAGCTACCGAAGCACGACTCACGCCCGGTCCTCACAGCTTTACTTCTGCCAGTATCTCGTCTCCTACCTATTTTTTTGTTCATCTATTTACACGCAACAAGCATTATAATTATTTAGGTAGGTCAGGTGCTGTTATTTGCACAAGAGCTGATCTTTCTCACGTTTTTCCTAACTAAACTCCATCCGAACAGGCCTGGGGAGGCCCAAAGGTACCGACCGGCCGCCGTGTCGTACTCAGACCACAGGCGTCACTGGATGCGGATATGGGGGGGGGGGGGGGGGGGGGGATGTGGTCAGCACATCGGTCTCCTGGAGGTACGTCAGTTTACAAGACCGGAGCCGCTACTTCTCAATCAAGTAGCTCCTCAGTTTGCCTCACAAGGGCTGAGTGCATCCCGCTTGACAATAGCGCTCTGCGGACCGGATGGTCACCCATCCAAGTGCTAGCCCAGCCCGACAGCGCTTAACCTCCGTGATCTGCCGGGAACCGGTGTTACGCAAATGGGGGAGTGCCACTAGGCGGTTTCGGAGCAAAACGGTTAGCGGCCGTAAAGAATCGAGTGTACGATGATAAACCGTACACAAATCAGGAAGGACAAACCGAGAGGAATTCCTGCATTCAGCCAAGAATCGTCAACAGCGTAGAAACAAAACCTGAATAGCAATCTGAGAGAAAAACCAAGAACAAGGATGTCGGGTGGTCACTGTATGCGAATAGTAATGTCACTGACCGGAAAGTTTCGGATACAGCAACACAAGTTGTCCAAGCCCACCTCTTTAGCTGTTCTTACCGACAAACTTTTGCCGGTTATCTCCGCAGCGTCTTCCTTGACCCCCCTCAAAGTTGGGGTGTACCACGCCTACCTGTCACATGATGCAACACCCTTATCCACGTTCTCATGCATCGACCAAAAACAAACACAATTTTTTTTTTAAAAAAAAAGGAAGAAGACAGAATATGTTATATTTTGTTGTATTTAATGTTTTTCCTTTTTAATATTTTTTTTGTTTAACTAACAGTCATTTGTATATTTTTAAATGGTACCTTGAAGAACAATTGCATAGTTAATATATATGTACTTTTAGTTTGTTCAATACAAATTTTTAAACAAAAACAAAAACAAAAAAAGAGGAAAACAGGATATGTTCTAATTTGTTGTATTTCATGTTATTCTAATAATTTGTTTACCTAACACTTATTTGTATATGTTTAACTGGTACCTTGAAGAACTTTTGCTTTGTGTATATATATACACTCCTGGAAATGGAAAAAAGAACACATTGACACCGGTGTGTCAGACCCACCATACTTGCTCCGGACACTGCGAGAGGGCTGTACAAGCAATGATCACACGCACGGCACAGCGGACACACCAGGAACCGCGGTGTTGGCCGTCGAATGGCGCTAGCTGCGCAGCATTTGTGCACCGCCGCCGTCAGTGTCAGCCAGTTTACCGTGGCATACGGAGCTCCATCGCAGTCTTTAACACTGGTAGCATGCCGCGACAGCGTGGACGTGAACCGTATGTGCAGTTGACGGACTTTGAGCGAGGGCGTATAGTGGGCATGCGGGAGGCCGGGTGGACGTACCGCCGAATTGCTCAACACGTGGGGCTTGAGGTCTCCACAGTACATCGATGTTGTCGCCAGTGGTCGGCGGAAGGTGCACGTGCCCGTCGACCTGGGACCGGACCGCAGCGACGCACGGATGCACGCCAAGACCGTAGGATCCTACGCAGTGCCGTAGGGGACCGCACCGCCACTTCCCAGCAAATTAGGGACACTGTTGCTCCTGGGGTATCGGCGAGGACCATTCGCAACCGTCTCCACGAAGCTGGGCTACGGTCCCGCACACCGTTAGGCCGTCTTCCGCTCACGCTCCAACATCGTGCAGCCCGCCTCCAGTGGTGTCGCGACAGGCGTGAATGGAGGGACGAATGGAGACGTGTCGTCTTCAGCGATGAGAGTCTCTTCTGCCTTGGTGCCAATGATGGTCATATGCGTGTTTGGCGCCGTGCAGGTGAGCGCCACAATCAGGACTGCATACGACCGAGGCACACAGGGCCAACACCCGGCATCATGGTGTGGGGAGCGATCTCCTACACTGGCCGTACACCACTGGTGATCGTCGAGGGGACACTGAATAGTGCACGGTACATCCAAACCGTCATCGAACCCATCGTTCTACCATTCCTAGACCGGCAAGGGAACTTGCTGTTCCAACAGGACAATGCACGTCCGCATGTATCCCGTGCCACCCAACGTGCTCTAGAAGGTGTAAGTCAACTACCCTGGCCAGCAAGATCTCCGGATCTGTCCCCCATTGAGCATGTTTGGGACTGGATGAAGCGTCGTCTCACGCGGTCTGCACGTCCAGCACGAACGCTGGTCCAACTGAGGTGCCAGGTGGAAATGGCATGGCAAGCCGTTCCACAGGACTACATCCAGCATCTCTACGATCGTCTCCATGGGAGAATAGCAGCCTGCATTGCTGCGAAAGGTGGATATACACTGTACTAGTGCCGACATTGTGCATGCTCTGTTACCTGTGTCTATGTGCCTGTGGTTCTGTCAGTGTGATCATGTGATGTATCTGACCCCAGGAATGTGTCAATAAAGTTTCCCCTTCCTGGGACAATGAATTCACGGTGTTCTTATTTCAATTTCCAGGAGTGTATGTACTCTCCGTTTGTTCAATAATAAAGAATACAAAAAAAAAAAAAAGAAAAAAGTAGTGAGAGTGTGTGTCTACCATGCAGTGGACTCGTGTTCGATTCCCGACCGGTTCGGAAATTTTTCTCTGATCGTCAGCTGGGTATTGCGGAGTCCTCATCATTATTTCTTCACCATCGACACGAATATCGCCCTATGTGGACCGAAGTGAAGACTTGCAACTCGGCAGCTGAAATTCCCCAGGTGGAGACTCCCCCTCATCAATGCCATACCATAATTTCATTTTTTCAACTGGCCGAAGAATGCGTGCTATTTCCCTCGATACGCTAGAGGATCTTGCCAACTCAGGCGACGTCCACGCCGCCCGCGGTTGAGCCCTGAGACATACAACTTTGGACGACCAATGCCATTGCGTTCATCTTGACATAGATGTCCGAATCCGGCGACGATACTAAAGGGATAGTTCCTCTGAGCGGATTTAGCTGTTTCCTTCCCCAGGCCAAGCTTGTGCTCCATCCCCTAATGACCTCATCATCGCCGGGACGTTAAATTCTAATCTTTCTTCCTTCGTTCCTTCCCTCTGCGACCGCCTTCGTGCTATTTTAAAGGGAGTAGGCTGTGCACCACAAATGAGTATCGTACTTCCTTATCTCACAATTCATTGTCAGGGTCATTAGTAGCTCAAACACGACGCTCCACGCGCATTCATGACAGTCACGTACAGTAGGTTGCCCTTTAACCGAAGACTGTTTTTTACCGCCTCAGTGCGTTTCCTGTATTGTGGGTGGTTCATCTTCCTCCAACCTAGAACATACTTATTAAATTTCCATAGGAAATGCTAAGAAGAGGCATTTGGTTTGCTTTAAGTATCAGAGTTTAGGATATATGAGGTGCGACAATAAAGTAATGAGACTGATTTTCTTTGCAAGATGTGGCAACCCTGCAGGCTTCCGTAGGCACAATATCTTTGACCTTGGTGTATAAGCTGCTTCTAGTCCAAGCGGCACATCAATGCAACTTCTCAGTCACGAGTTGTGCTCTAATAGGTTAATATGTGTTCATGTCTCTCATCACGGAAATGGAACCGCATAATATTGCACAATGGTATGCCATTTCTTTTTGCGTTAACTTGGGTGAAAACGCGACGACAAATTATCGTAAGATTCAGAAGGCCTTTAGAGAGGGGGTTATGTCAAGAGCTCAAGTTTTTGGTTGGCATAAAATGATGAGTGAAGGCAGAACGAAAGTTGAAGATGAAGACCGCAGTGGACAACCATCAACCTCACGGACAGATGTCAACTTGGCCAGGGTGCCTGAACTTGTACGATCCGATCGAAGATTATCCGTGAAAATGATTGGAGAAGAGCTGAACATAAATTGAGAAACGGTTCGTCTAGTAATAACTGAAGATCTTGGTATGAGGAAGATCTGTGCAAAAATGGTCCCCAAAAATCTCACACCACAATAGTGAGAAACACGGAAAAATGTGGCAGCTGATCTGTTAGAGCAAACGGAAATCAATCAAGAATTGTTGAGCCGTGTTATCACTGGTGATGAAAGTTGGCTTTTTCAGTACGATCCAGAGACCAAACGCCAAAGTTGGCAATGGTGCTCAAAGGGATCACCCAGACCAAAAAAGCTCGTGTGTCAGAGAATTGTTCATAAAGGGTGCCTCCAGGACAAACTGTTAACCAATATTACTACAAATAAATTTTAGAAAGACTTTGTAAAAGAGTTCTTCGTGTCCGTGCCAACATTGCTGATAATTGGATTCTGCATCACGATAATGCGCCATCACATACAGCTCTGTCAGTACAGCAATTTTTAACCTCAAAACAAATTTCAGTACTACGACAGCCACCTTATTCACCAGCTATCGCTACGTGCGACTTTTTTCTATTTCCAAGAGTCAAAACGGCTGTCAAGGGACTTCATTTTCAAACAACACAATATGTCCAAAAAGCTGAGAAGAGGGTCTTGGAGGATATTACAGAAGATGAGTTCCAGAAATGTTACCATCAATGGCAGAAGCGCTGGAAAAAGTGTGTGCAATCAGAAGGGAACTACTTTGAAGGAGACAACACTAAACTTGACTAAAACGGCAAGCAACTTTTTTTTCACATCAGTCTCATTACTTTATTGTCGCACCTCGTAAGATAAAACAGCACTTTACTTTGGTAGCATCTTCTTGGATGGTTATCAACATATAAACATTTAAAACATAAATTCTTTTCGCACGATGAGAAAATATAAACGCTACCTCACTGCACTCACATTTGTTAAATACAAATTCACTTCATTAAATTTGTGCAAAACAATAACCTTAATACAATGATTGAAATGATGTATTCAAGGATCAGAAATTAAATTTAAGAAAAGAATTATATTCAAAACCAAATGAAAGGAACAAAAATAAAGACTACAATCACTCTTATAAGGATGTTTTTGTTAAAACAATCTGTTCTGTAAGTACTGAACACGCGACCTTTAGCTATAAGCCTAGAGCCTAGGCCTACTGACTAAACTCATGTCATTTCTAATAGTTTATTCATGTCATTTTCAATAGTTTAGTCATTAGTATCTCAAGAGAAATTATTTTCGTCACCTTTTTGCAAACGAGGGTCCATCAGGATGGGCGGCTGCACGATTTGAAGCCTGGTACCGCATCTTATACCAGTGTACAGGTGGTTTCAAAATAACAGTCCCGCCGCTTCTGTCGCAGTGGCAAATAAAGCTAATGTATTCGGAAGTGAATGATTTGTAACGATGACATTTTGCTATCAGATCAAACACCTATAACTGATAACTACACTCTTACATACACTACTGGCCATTAAAATTGCTACACCAAGAAGAAATGCAGATGATAAACGGGCATTCATTGGAGAAATATATTATACTAGAACTGACATGTGATTACTTATTCACGCAGTTTGGGTGCATAGATCCTGAGAAATCAGTACCCAGCACAACCACCTCTGGCCGTAATAACGGCCTTGATACGCCTGGGCATTAAGTCAAACAGAGCTTGGATAGAGTGTACAGGTACAGCTGCCTATGCAGCTTCAATACGACACCACAATTCATCAAGTGAGCGGCGTGTTGTGACGAGCCAGTTGCTCGGTCACCATTGACCAGATGTTTTCAATTGGTGAGAGATCTGGAGAATGTGCTGGCCAGGGCAGCAGTCGAACATTTTCTGTACCAAAAGGCCCGTACAGGACCTGCAACATGCGGTTGTGGATTATCCTGCTGAAATGTAGGGTTTTGCAGGGATCGAATGAAGGGTAGAGCCACGGGTCGTAACACATCTGAAATGCAACGTCTACTGTTCAAAGTGCCGTCAATGCGAACAAGAGGTGACCGAGACGTGTAACCAATGGCACCCTATACCATCACGCTGGGTGATACGCCAGTAAGGCGATGACGAATGCACGCTTCCAATGTGCGTACTTGGAGATACTAAAAGGTATCAGATAGATTATATAATGGTAAGACAGAGATTTAGGAGCCAGTTTTTAAATTGTAAGACATTTCCAGGGGCAGATGTGGACTCTGACCACAATCTATTGGTTATGAACTGTAGATTAAAACTGAAGAAACTGAAAAAAGGTGGGAATTTAAGGAGATGGGACCTGGATAAGCTGACTAAACCAGAGGTTGTACAGAGTTTCAGGGAGAGCATAAGGGAACAATTGACAAGAATGGGGAAAAGAAATACAGTAGAAGAAGAATGGGTAGCTCTGAGGGATGAAGTAGTGAAGGCAGCAGAGGATCAAGTAGGTAAAAAGACGAGGGCTAGTAGAAATCCTTGGCAAACAGAAGAAATATTGAATTTAATTGATGAAAGGAGCAAATATATAAATGTGGTAAATGAAGGAGGCAAAAAGGAAAACAAACGTCTCAAAAATGAGATCGACAGGAAGTCAAAATGGCTAAGCAGGCATGGCTAGAGGACAAATGTAAGGATGTAGAAGCTTATCTCACTAGGGGTAAGATAGATACTGCCTACAGGAAAATTAAAGATACCTTTGGAGAAAAGAGAGCCACTTGTATGAATATCAAGAGCTCAGATGGAAACCCAGTTCTAAGCAAAGAAGGGAAAGCAGAAAGGTGGAAGGATTGTATAGAGGGTCTATACAAGGGCGATGTACTTGAGGACAATATTATGGAAATGGAAGAGGATGTAGATGAAGATGAAATGGGAGATACGATACTGCGTGAAGAGTATGACAGAGCACTGAAGGACCTGAGTCGAAACAAGGCCCCGGGAGTAGACAACATTCCATTAGAACTATTGACGGCCGTGGGAGAGCCAGTCCTGACAAAACTCTACCATCTGGTGAGCAAGATGTACGAGACAGACAAAATACCCTCAGACTTCAAGAAGAATATAATAATTCCAATCCCAAAGAAAGCAGGTGTTGACAGATGTGAAAATTACCGAACTATCAGTTTAATAAGTCACAGCTGCAAAATACTAACGCGAATTC
Organism: Schistocerca americana; assembly: GCF_021461395.2. Classification (NCBI taxonomy): domain Eukaryota; kingdom Metazoa; phylum Arthropoda; class Insecta; order Orthoptera; family Acrididae; genus Schistocerca; species Schistocerca americana. The sequence goes on along the minus strand of NC_060120.1, from coordinate 287,617,455 downwards.
TTTACAGACGAATGGAAAAACTGGTAGAAGCCGACCTCGGGGAAGATCAGTTTGGATTCCGTAGAAATGTTGGAACACGTGAGGCAATACTGACCCTACGACTTATCTTAGAAGAAAGATTAAGGAAAGGCAAACCTACGTTTCTAGCATTTGTAGACTTAGAGAAAGCTATTGACAATGTTGACTAGAATACTCTCTTTCAAAATTTAAAGGTGGCAGGGGTAAAATACAGGGAGCGAAAGGCTATTTACAATTTGTACAGAAACCAGATGGCAGTTATAAGAGTCGAGGGGCATGAAAGGGAATCAGTGGTTGGGAAGGGAGTGAGACAGAGTTGTAGCCTCTCCCCGATGTTATTCAATCTGTATATTGAGCAAGCAGTAAAGGAAACAAAAGAAAAATTTGGAGTAGGTATTTAAGTCCATGGAGAAGAAATAAAAACTTTGAGGTTCGCCGATGACATTGTAATTCTGTCAAAGCCGGCAAAGGACTTGGAAGAGCAGTTGAACGGAATGGACAGTGTCTTGAAAGGAGGATATAAGATGAACATCAACAAAAGCAAAACGAGGATAATGGAATGTAGTCAAACTAAGTCGGGTGATGCTGAAGAAATTTGATTAGGAGATGACACACTTAAAGTAGTAAAGGAGGTTTGCTATTTGGGGAGCAAAGTAACTGCTGATGGTCAAAGTAGAGAGGATATAAAATGTAGACTGGCAATGGCAAGGAAAGCGTTTCTGAAGAAGAGAAATTTGTTAACATCGAGTATAGATTTAAGTGTCAGGAAGTCGTTTCTGAAAGTATTTGTATGGAGTGTAGCCATGTATGGAAATGAAACATGGACGATAAATAGTTTGGACAAGAAGAGAGTAGAGGCTTTCGAAATGTGGTACTACAGAAGAATGTTGAAGATTAGGTGGGTAGATCACGTAACTAATGAGGAGGTATTGAATAGGATTGGGGAGAAGAGAAGTTTGTGGCACAACTTGACTAGAAGAAGGGATTGGTTGGTAGGACATGTCCTGAGGCATCAAGGTATCACAAATTTAGCAAAAAATTGGTTGGTTCAAATGGCTCTGAGCACTATGGGACTTACCATCTATGGTCATCAGTCCCCTAGAACTTAGAACTACTTAAACCTAACTAACCTAAGGACATCACACAACACCCAGTCATCACCAAATTTAGCATTGGAGGGCAGCGTGGAGGGTAAAAATCGTAGAGGGAGAGCAAGAGATGGATACACTAAGCAGATTCAAAAGGATGTAGGCTGCAGTAGGTACTGGGAGATGAAGGAGCTTGCAGAGGATAGAGTAGCATGGAGAGCTGCATCAAACCAGTCTCAGGACTGAAGACCACAACAACAACAACAACAACATGTGCGTTCACCACGATATCGCCAAACATGGATGCGACCATCATGATGCTGTAAACAGAACCTGGATTCATCCGAAAAAATGACGTTTTGCCATTCGTGCATCCAGCTTCGTCGTTGAGTACACCATCGCAGGCGCTCCTGTCTGCGATGCAGCGTCAAGGGTAACCGCAACCACGGTCTCCGAGCTGATAGTCCATGCTGCTGCGAACGTCGTCGAACTGTTCGAGCAGATGGTCGTCGTCTTGCAAACGTCCCCATCTGCTGACTCAGGGATCGAGACGTGGCGGCGGGATCCGTTACAGCCATGCGGATAGGGTGCCTGTCATCTCGACTGCTAGTGTTACGAGGCCGTTGGGATCCAGCACGGCCTTCCTTATTACCCTCCTGGGCCCACCGATTCCATATTCTGCTAACGGTTATTGGATCTCGACCAACGTGAGCAGCAATGTCGCGGTACGACAAACCGCAAGCGCGATAGTCTACAATCCGACCTTTATCAAAGTCGGAAACGTGATGGTACGCATTTCTCTTCCTTACACTAGGCATCACAACAACGTTTCACCAGGTAACGCCGGTCAACTGCTGTTTGTGTATGAGAAATCGGTTGGAAACTTTCCTCATGTCAGTATGTTGTAGGTGTCGCCACGGGCGCCAACCTTGTGTGAATGCTCTGAAAAGCTAATAATTTGCATATCACAGCATCTTCTTCCTGTGGGTTAAATTTCGTGTCTGCAGCACGTCATCTTCGTGGTGTAAGAATTTTAATGGCCAGTAGTGTACGTTACACAGAGAACCTACTTGTTTCTTCTTTTTAACTTGGTAGACTATGTAAACAAAAAATTAAGCTTACCTTATTCTTCAATGCTTCTTATTTTACTGTCGGCAACATGTCACTCTTTTAGTAACTTCTATTGTTGTTAAAGAGTTGTACCGTATCCAGGGTCTGCCTTGGACATGCAAACGGTCCAACAGCTAAGGTTGAGCCAAAATTTAAAGAAAAGAGAATTGGCAAGAACACGAACCAATTTCATAATGAAAGTGACGACATGGTTAACAAGGCATAACTTCCAGAGGAGAATTAAAAAATTGATTTTTTTCTACCCTGTCGTTGACACATTATTGTAAAACACATCAAATGAATTCGCAATTACGAATTGGGACTACCATCAGCTGTAGAATGGAATGACAACAATGAAAATTTTGTGCCGGATCGGGACTCGAACCCGGTTTTCGCGCTTATCGCGAGCCGATACCGGGCAAGAGACTTTGAAGTATAACGTCTGACCTGTAAGGGAATATACATAATGGACGTACGGGTTCAGTTCACAGACGCACGCTTGTCGTCATACGGAAGTTTGGGTCTAGCCGTGAGTTGTGCACGGACAGCCAAATGGTAAAGACGACCGCTCGGGATAAGAGGGAAATCAAGGCTCGAGTCCCGATGCATGACCAAAATAACTTTGCATCATAATGAGAATAACAGAGGCGCTGCAATATCATTATTATAAAGTTTGAAAGGAAGGTTTAGGCAAGTGGCTAATTATTCCGAAATATTCGGCTGTTTGTTTTCTCCAGTAAGTTTAAGACACTTACAGGACGTAGAACTGAAAGTGCTATGTAAAAAACTTGAGAAAGAGCTAAGTGTAAATATAAATTATATATGTTCGAAAGGCATTGTGCGCGAGAACTTTTGACACGAACGAATGTGTTCAGGAAATGGTGCCCAAGGTTATGAATACTCCAGTGTTAATATTAATACTTAAATGAAACTGGATTCCCGTTTCCCAACATTTATAAAGGCAACAAAATTTTGCTAACCATGCCAGTGACCATCGCTTCCGCTGAAAGGAGCTTTTCACGTTTGAAAATGATCAAGAATTATTTCACGAGACGCATCTCCCAAAAACGCCTGTTTTCTCTTGCCATGTTGACTGTGGTTTCAAAACAGAATTTTGATGATATCGTTGATGGATTTTTTTTTTTTTTTTTTGGAAATTTGTCGTTAAGTTCCTGTGGGACCGAACTACTGAGGTCATCGGTCCCTTAGCGTACATACTACTTAATCTAAATTAAACAAATTTACGCTAAGGACCACACACACACCCATGCCCGAGGTAGGACTCGAACCTCCGACGGGGGTAGCCGCTCGAACCGTGGCAAGGTGCCTTGGACCACGCGGTTATGCATGATGAATTTGCTCGCCAATAAGTGAGGAAAAAATGTTTTGTGTAAAGTTTGAAAAGCATAAAACCCTTACCTTCCACAACTTACAAAATATTTAATTATATGTAAATATAGAGCACAGTGAAGTGATGAATACAAAAATGGTTCAAATGGCTCTGAGCACTATGGGGCTTAACTTCCGAGGTCATCAGTCCCCTAGAACTTTGAACTACTTAAACCTAACTAACCTAAGGACATCACACACATCCATGCCCGAGGCAGGATTCGAACCTGCGACGTAACGGTCGCGCGGTTCCAGACTGTCGCGCCTAGAACCGCTCGGCCACTCCGGCCGGCAGAGATGAATACATCGCAATATCTGTGAACCTTATTTGAATTTGAATTTCATTAAGTTCGCAGGATTGCCATAGTCAAGTTAGTTTTTATTATTAACATTTTATTAATTACATACATGGTAAAGTTCCTTCCCCGATGAATTATTTTCTTATCATAACAGTAGATCTGTCTTAGTAATAGTCTTTCGATATACTGGCAGTATTAAATTAACGACGAAATTTACAATTCTTTTATAAGTGGCAGAGGTGTATCATCTTTGTCGGAGGAGGGACTGGGAAGAATGGGGAGTAGTAAATGATAGATGTGGAAGAGCCTCATGGAGAAGTTTTGCACAGGGCCCCGCGTCAGTTAACGTCAGCTCTGATTGTATCCTATTAGTCCATAGCGACAGGCTAAGAAACAACGACGCATAAGAAACACAGGAATCGTGAAACTGCTACACACCAGTCTACCAACACGAAAGTATACTATACTCAAGACGGCTTGTATAAAAAATACTGTAAGAAAAGTAATACACTGGAGAAGGATGTACAACTGAACAGAAGACTTACAATAATGAATACAGTATCGGTTAATTACTTTCTTATCGGTAATCAACAGAGCCATATTCTAATTGATAGGGTTGTTACGACTAGCTCGGACAATATTGGGGAATTCCCCCGCAAATTTTGCGGTGTTGTCAACTTACGACAGGTACATTATGGTGCGCCCAGCGCTCACTTCTAGAAATGAGCTAAAATCGTTATGACTCATTGTAGATTTGGACACCACCGTACTTCCATTGGACGGTAGGTAGAATACCATTCATATCCAGTTTGATAGATCTTTTTCCTCTCAGGCTGGGAGGGAGGAGCCCGTAATGCGCGGCGCACCTAGCATTTGTTAACTCTGCTTACTTGGCTAATCCAGCACCGACGGGACCTACAGTCTAAAATTGACAAATATTTTTCATAAACCCAACAAAATTGTCAGCCTCATGAGTGCTCCCAATCTCATTTCGCAACTTCTATGGTCTGGTCAATCTTCTGAGATGCGTGTGGTCGTGGTCCATGAAACTTTTTTGTCCCTGAAATTTAGCTCAAAGGTGCATTGGATATCGTCAGAGATACTGCTGGCTACGCAAAAAGCTGATTCTTCTGCGTCTTGCGTTACAGGGAGTACCTCTGAAGCTGTCCAACACAGCTCTGGACTAAACTTCAGGAATAAAAAGGTTTCATGAACCACGACCATACATCTCAGAAGACTGACCAGCAGCTAAGACAACAGACCGCGAAAGCCTTTATTATGTGACTCCTATCGTCGTATTGTTCAAGGAGAAAGTAACTGATTATAGCGAACGTTATCACGAGGAAATTTCTCCAGAAATCAATTTGATCATGATAAGATTGCATCGTCTTCTTGTATGCTTGGTGTCAGCGCTTTTCAAAGAGAGGCTCAGTACGAGTGGATTTGCAATGAAGCGGCAGAGGGCACTACAGACCATTTCTTTATTCTTTCTTCCTTCGTATTAGAAACCTGCAACTGGAATAACTCCTTTAACCTGTCGTAATTTATTTTGTATACACGAGATTCTCAATTAATTTGCTCTCCTGAAATATGTAAGGGCTGAATATAATCGAATGTTATTGTATGCCAAGGGACGGGTTATTTATTGGCTGTGTATATAATGTTATAAGGATTGCTTATAGTGCAGTCTACAAAACACACTCACAGAATGCCTCGCAATAAGTAATTATTTTACTGATTACAACAGCAAATTATCACTTGGCAACCGATAAATAGATAACTAACACCAAAAACAACTCGAAAGAACAAAGGAGCATTACCCCAGCCGGTCGACCAAAGAATAATTACGTCTCTTCACTTGCTGTACGTAACTGGCGTCTCCTCACAATGTACTTAACCTTGTACCTGCAGTGACTCCAATATCGCTGTAACTTTTCCACAACTGTAAACTCGAAACGTCCCAATATCTTATCTCGTATCTGATGTCCTAAAAGAATGGATAAAAATGTTAACTGTCCAAACCTCCAGTCCCCGAGCGCTAATGTTCGCGAACAATATACATTAAGGTGACAAAAGTCGTGGGATACCTATTAATTTCGTGTCGGACCTCCTTTTGCCTGGCGTAGAGCAGTAACTTCTAGCATAGACTCAACAAGTCGTTGAAAGTCCCTTGCAGCCAAGCTGCCTCTGCAGCCGTCCATAATTGCGGGAGTGTTCCCAGTGCAGGATTCTATGCACAAACTGACGTGTCGGTTATGTCCCATAAATGTTCGATGGGACCCATGTCGGGCGATTTGGATGGCCAAATCATTCGCTTGAATTGTCCAGAATGTTCTTCAAACCAATTGCGAACAATTGAGGCTCGGTCACATGGCGCATCGTCATCAATAAAAATGCCATCATTGTTTGGGAACATGTATGGCACAAACGGTCTCCAAGTGGCCGAACATAACCATTTACAGTCATTCTCGGTTAAGTTGGATCGGAGAACTCAGTCTATTCTATGTAAACTCAGCCCACACCATTGTGGAGCCCCCACCAGTTTGTGCAATGCCTTGTTGACAAATTTTGGTAATGGCTTCGTGGGGTCTGCGCCATACTCGAACCCTACCATCAGCTCTTATCAACTGAAATCGGGACTCATCTGACCAGGCCACAGTTTCCAGTCGTCTAGGATTCAACCAATATGGTCACGAGCCCAGGAGACGCACCGCAGGCGATGTCGTGCTGTTAGCAAAGGTACTCGCGTCGGCCGTCTGCTGCCACAGCCCATTAAAGCCGAATTTCGCCACACTGTCCTAACGGATAAGTTCGTCGTACGTCTCATATGATTTCTGCGGTTATTTCGAGCGGTGTTGCTTGCCTGTTAGCACTAACAACTCTGTGCAAACGCCGCTGCTCTCGGTCGTTAAGTGAACGCCGTCATCTAATGCATTGTCTTGGATGAGAGATATTGCCTGAAATTTGGTATTGGCGGCACGCTCTCGGAATATTGAATTCCCAAACGATTTCCTAAATGGAATAGTGGTGGTGGTGGTTAGTGTTTAACGTCCCGCCGACAACAAGGTCATTAGAGACGGAGCGCAAGCTCGGGTTAGGGAAGGATTGGGAAGGAAATCGGCCGTGCCCTTTCAAAGGAACCATCCCGGCATCTGCCTGAAACGATTTAGGGAAATCACGGAAAACCTAATCAGGATGGCCGGAGACGGGATTGAACCTTCGCCCTCCCGAAATGGAATGCCCCATGCTTCCAGCCCCATCTACCATTCTAAGTCTTATAATTCCCGTTGCACGGTCATTATCACGTCGGAAACCTTTTCACATAAACCACATGAGTACAAATAACAGCTCCGCCAATGCACTGTCCTTCTGTACCTTATGTGAGTGATACTACCGTCATCTGTATATGTGCATATCGGTATCCCATGCCTTTTGACGCCTCAGTGTAGTTTTTTGCTGTTCTGCCTGGCACGAACTGGCCATCAAAAAGGGGCCTACTACAAAAATCCGCGATTATGCGTAACGGATAATTATTTAAAGTCTTATTGGAGTCCTAAATTTGTATTTGACTGCCAAAGCTCACGTCCCTTCTGCAATAGCGAAAGTTCCGCTGCTCTAAGTGAATATCAATTTCAAATAATAAACATCACAATCAAAGAATAATTATTCTTCCCTACAACGTTAAAATGCATTACTTGAACAGGAATTAGCACTGCATTAAATTCAGTTTCGGTCCATCACACTAACACACACACACACACACACAAAATGGTTCAAATGGCTCTGAGCACTATGGGACTTAACTGCTGAGGTCATCAGTCCCCTAGAACATAGAACTACTTAAACGTAACTAACCTAAGGACATCTCACACATCCATGCCCGAGGCAGGATTCGAACCTGCGACCGTAGCGGTCGCGTGGCCCCAGACTGTGGCACCTAGAACCGCTCGGCCACTCAGGCCGGCGGTCTAACACACACATCATTCAGTAAAGTAAAAGTCATTTCATTGAGCTAAAGTTACAACATATATTCTGAAACCATATTTACAGTCAATGTGCCTCGCAAAAAGTTGCAGCGACGGACGTGTGTTAATGACAAGTAGATGACGCAGCAGATGATGATCGGTAATTGCAACATGGAACTATTATTATGGCCGGGACTTGGTCCTTGGTATTCATTGATTTACCTTGTGGATTTTTGTGCTTAGTTACGTTAATATAGTACGAAAGATTCCTTATCTCTTTCTTTCGTTCACTTTTATTATTCACGCCATATTGGTGACCCCGACGAAGCGACCTAAGGAGAATCAGAAGATAAACAAAAAGATTGTAGGTAGCTACAAGACCTGCGAGAAAGTAACCACACGGCTTTGCGGCTGCGATGCATACTGGAATCGTAATAACAGAATTTGGTGTGATACACTAAGAGGTCAATACTGACCATTTATTCCGACGGAGTTTAGATTGCGTTTTTTCCGAGCTTGCATCCACTGGTCCACCCAGGTGTGATGCATCAAGAGGTCAACACCAACCATTTATTCCGACGGAGATTAGACTGCGCATTTTTCATTATTTGCATGGATTGGACCACCCAGGTATTAGAGCAACTGCGAACTAGTGGCGAACAAAGTCGTATGGTCAGTCTTTTTGATTGCATAAATTAGGCACGAGCATGCTTATAATACCAATGTAAGCCGGCCGCGGTGGTCTAGCGGTTCTGGCGCTGCAGTCCGGAACCGCGGGACTGCTACGGTCGCAGGTTCGAATCCTGCCTCGGGCATGGGTGTGTGTGATGTCTTTAGGTTAGTTAGGTTTAAGTAGTTCTAAGTTCTAGGGGACTTATGACCTAAGATGTTGAATCCCATAGTGCTCAGAGCCTTTTGAACCAATACCAATGTAACAAAATCAGCCGACAAGCTCTCCCACTAATTACACAGTTTCTAGGCCCGACTAGAAGATTCGTGCACATTCATGTGGATTTAGTAAGCCCACTACCGTCTTCTAAAGGACAACGGTACGTAGTGACAATCGTGGATCGTTTCACAAGATGGCCGGAAGCAACACCGGTAGCACACAACTCGGCGGAAACTGTGGCGAAAGTATTCGCAGGCGAGTCGTTCGCACGTTTTGGAATTCCACACTCGATCAAGACAGACAGAGGTCGTCAATTTCAAATCACAGAGGGGTAATGAATATCTGCAGCTGCAACCATCTATGAACAACCAGTTGGCCATTCAGCAAGTAACGGAATGATGGGAAGGTTTCTCCCAGTTTCTCCCAACGTCAAAGACAACGCTAATGTGTTACGAGACAACATGAACCGAGGCGTTACCTCTCGTATTATTAGGCGTATGCACAGCAGTAAAATGTACTAATTTCATCGTCGGAATTGGTGCATGGAGAATGGTTGCGAGTTCCTGGAGAACTAATAATGCCGAAGATTCCCTCAGCTGCAGCTCAGCAAACACATAAATGGAAATGCTGTGTGGTTAGGGCCTCCCGTCGGGCAGACCGTTCGCCTGGAGCAACTCTTTAGAGTTGACGCCACTTCGGCGATTTGCGTATCGATGGGGATGAAAATGATGATGATAAGGACAACACAACACCCAGTCCCTGAGCGGTGAAAATCTCCGACCCAGCCGGGAATCGAACACGGGCCGTTAGGCATGACATTCCGTCGCGCTCACCACTCGCTACCAGGGGAGGACAGCAAACACATGAGACAGTTTCAAGCAGTGCCGCCCTTCAGACAAAGGGATAGAAGGGTTTTCCTGCATAAGGACTTATAAACATGCTCCTTCGTCTGGATGCATGATAACATTGAGTGAATGCCCCTAAAATCGCCTTATATGGGTCCTTATAAAGTGTTGACAAAAGGAAACCGTGCTTTTAAGTTAGAAATAAATGGGAAGAAGGAAACATCAACAATTGAGTGATTGAAACCATATTATCAGTATCCATGTTATCAGTACGCTGACATACCTGAGGCACCATGCTTTGAAAAAGAAAGGAAGGAGGGCAGGCGCGGAGGGGGGGGGGGGGGGGGGTGGAGGGGGCTGGTGTTGATTTTTGTATTTAATACGTTAATAAAGCACGAAAAGGTTTCTTACCTGTTCATTTCTTTCGCTACTATTATTCACACTAAAATGTAACTTTCATGTTTCTCAAACAGTGTCAAGTTCTATATCTATTAATCTGAACTGGCACAATAGAAGGTTAACACCAGTTTGAAAAGAATGTGAGCGGACGCTGTACGTATTATGTTATAATTCATTACGGCACAAAGAAATTACAGACACTGGCAGTGTGTGGGCTTTGATGTAAACCAATGGGTGAAGTTGAAAACTAGTGCTGGAGTAGGATTCTAACCCCAGCCTCCTGCTTACTAGGCAGATGCACTGACCACTGAGCCGTCAGGACGCAGTTGTCTTCACAACTGCTCGGACTACCCCAGCACACCTCCCATCAGACGCAAATTCTCGTCTTATTCACACACTACTAATGTAGTCCCTTTGTCCATTATCCACATTATTCGCGGCATTTCACCGAGCCCCATAAGAGTTCGAGCCTAGGAGCCTAGTGTGCATCTCCACTGAACAAGTCATCGGCTGTCCTCATCTTAATTATATACATACACTATGTGATCAAAAGTATTCGGACACCCCCGTAAACATACGTTTTTCATATTAGGTGCATTGTGCTGCCACCTACTGAGAGGTACTCCATATCAACGACCACAGTAGTCATTAGACATCATGAGAGAGCAGAATGAGGCGCTCTTTGGAACTCACGGACTTCAAACGTGATCAGGTGATGGGATGTCACTTGTGTCATATGTCTGTACGCAGGATTCCCACACTCCTACACATCCCTAGGTCCATTGTTTCCGATGTGATAGGGATGTGGAAACGTGAAGGGACACGTACAGCACAAATGCGTACAGGCCGACCTCGTCTGCTGACTGACAGAGACCACTGACAGTTGAAGAGGGTCGTAACATGTAATAGACAGACATCAATCCAGACCATCACACAGGAATTCCAAACTGTGTCAGGAACCACTGCAAGTACTATGACAATCAGGCGGGAGGTGAGAAAACTTGGATTTCATGGTCGAGCAGTTGTTCATAAGCCACACATCACGCTGGTAAATGCCAAACGACGCCTCGCTTGATGTAAGGAGAGTAAACATTGGACGATTGAACACTGGAGTGAAGCATCACGGTACACAATGTGGCGATCCGATGGCAGGGTGTGGGTATGGCGAATGCCTGGTGAATGTCATCTGCCAGTGTTTGTACTGCCAACAGTAAAATTCGGAGGCGATGGTGTTATGATGCGGTCTTGTTTTTCATGGATGCCGCTTGCACCCTTTGTTGCTTTGCGTGGCACTGTCACAGCACAGGCCTACATTGATGTTTTGAGCACCTTCTTACTTCCCACTGTTCAAGAGCAATTTGGGGATGACGATTGCATCTTTCAACACGATCGAGAACCTGTTCATCATCATTTCATCCTCATCAATGGCGCGCAAGTCGCCCAACGTAGCGTCGACTGAAATAAGACTTGCACTTGGCAGGCGAACATCCCCGGATGGGGCCTCCCGGCGAATGATGCCATATGCTCATTTCCATATTTACCTGTTTATAATGCTCGGCCTGTGGTGGAGAGGTTACACGACAATAAAATCTCTGTAATGGACTGGCCTGCACAGAGTCCTCACCTGAATCCTATAGAACACCTTTGGGATGTTTTGGAGCACCGACTTCATGCCTGGCCTCACCAACGAGACATCAGTACCTCTCCTGAATGTAGTACTCCATGAATAATGGACTGCCATTCCCCAAGAAACCTTCCAGCACCAGACTGAACGTATGCTTGCGAGAGTGGAAGCTGTTATCAAGGCTATACTGAATTCCAGCATTACCGATGGAGGGCGCCAAGAACTAGTAAGTTATTTGCAGTCAGGTGTCCAGAGACTTTTGATCACATAGTGCATATATATTTTTGTCTGTTCGTTCTCATCCCAGTCCATCACAAATATTCAACATTTCCCATGATGTAAACAAATGGCCATTCGCAACCAATGTCTGTAATTCCTTTGTGTCTTAATTGATAATGGCTTCTGGATCAAAGCGGTGTCTGTTCTTTCAGACATGTCCGAAAGAACAGACATCCCATAAATATAATTCAAGTCTACATTGTTATCGCCGACAGCTTCTACAAGCACGTTGTCACCCAAGTGATTGTTTCATTGCCTTCACACCACTCATGCTCCTCTGACTGGGTACTGCATCCCCTGGCCAGTTTAAAGTGTGTGACGGCCTGTACTTCATCACGAAACGATTTAACAGTTAATAATATTGTAATTCTTCAGGCTTTCCTGGCAACCTGTTGACATTTTGAGAAAAACTAGACTCTGCCGGATCGTTCTCGCACGATATATCGACGGCGTAACTTGGTCTTCTTCAGGTACTACCCGAGAATGGTCCTTGGGCTTTTTTTGTTTTTTTTGGCACTTTTCATTTTCTCCTATGAAGGAGGAAGGCGGACTGTTTGAGGGCATGCTGGCGTCCCTTTTCAGCCGTGGGGTTTTTACATAGTTATTTTTCCTGCAAGTGTATTGTTATAATTGGTTAACAATTTCGTTAGTGCAGGTTTTTAGGTCCTTGGGTGGATCGAGTCCAGTATTTATGCCTGTAAAGTACTGGGCGCCTCCTAGTCGGTCCGCGCCGCATCGGGTGTTCCCTCCCATGGTCCTCTCTGGGCACTGGTGTTCCCACTGCCGTCCGCGCCCGGCTCGGCCCCTCCTTGGGGTCGCGGTCGTCATCTGTAGTGTCTGGTGCTCCGTATCCTGGCTGTTTCCTTGGTCTCCATGACGCTAGAGTACGTCGAAGTCGGGCGCAGACGTCGGTCGGAACACCAACGTTCAGAGGGAACCATTGGAGCCGCGCCTTGCGGGCCCAGACCAGAGATGGAACACTCGATCCGGCAGGGACTCATTACGGGGCGCCAGCAAGAGACAGAAGTGGAAGCCGAGGAAACAGCCAGGATACAGAGCACCAGACACTACAGATGACAACCGCGAGCCCAGAGAGCAGCCCAGCCGGGCGCGGACGGCAGTGGGAGCACGCTGTTGTGATTTCTTAAGGCTTCTTGCCTTGTTTCTTCGTAGGTTAAGCAGTCTATACTGCTATTCCTACAGCTACCTAAGTGTTTTCTTTCTTCTCTTTCCTGAATTTCCTTCTTGGTGTCATTAGTTTGGTTTCCTTCTTCTTTTGCTGCTGGTGCGTAGTCACTACTTGCGCAGTAGGTCCGGCCAGTGTGTGGTTGGTCGCCAGTGGACTTGGTTCCCAAGTGCACTAACGAGTTGGTTGTCGGCTTCCTTCATTGCCGCATAGAAACTTGCCGCTTATTGCCGGAAGCGTTGTTTAAGCGACGGTATTCCGGTGAGTTTGAGCAATTCCCTCGTGGGGAAATCACGTGGTAGGTGCAGTGCAAGCCTGAGGGCTTTGTTCTGCATGGTCTGGAGCAACTCCCACTTGCAGCTCGATTTCCATCATTCAGCAAATTTCTATACGGCATCGACCGAGCGTTGTTACGCTATCCAGTCGCATTAGTGTCACCACTTGTCAAAAGGCTGAATAACGATCTTTTGTAGCACGGGCTGCTGCAAGATGTGCAGTAAGAGAGTCAGTGAGGTTGTGAAAGCTACCGACAGAGGTGTGGACCCATGCCAGCTCCAGTGCCGTGGTCAGCTGCGCTAGGTTTCTCGGTTGAGGGACCATGTTGCAAACAGTCCAATTGAGATGGTCCCATGGATTATCAATTGGGTTTAAACCTGGGAAGTTTGGTGGCCAGGGAAATACGGTAAAGTCATCCTGGCGCTCTTCAAACCACGCCCGTACACTGCTGCGATCTGTATGACACGTTACATTGTCCTGTTGGTAGATACCATCGTGCCAAAACAAATTGTATGCACAGATTGACGTGGTTCCCAAGGATATATGCGTATTTGTGTTGATCAATCATCACTTGCAGCACGATGATATCACCCAGGGAATGCGGTACAGCCTGAACCTTTCCGACGATTGTTGCAGGATGTTTGCTTTGAGATGTATCACGCTGTATGTGCCAGCAGGCATCAGTCCGATGGAGCATAAAACGTGATTCATCTGAAAAGGCCGCCTGTCGCCACTCAGTGGACGTCCAATTGCGGTATTGGCGTGCAGATTCCAGCCTTCGTCATCCAATAACATTAGTCAACATGGGGGTACATGAATCAGGCCCATTCACAATAGGAACGTTCACTGAATGGTCCTTGAGGAGACACTGTTGACAGCCCTAGGATCATTTGGGAGGTCAGTTGCTTAACGATTGCTCTATTCACCTGTACACATCTCTGTAGCCATCATTCACCCCCCCCCCCCCCCCCCCCCCCCGTCATCTACAGTGTGTGATGCAGCACAGCTGTGTTGGTGCTTGGTGCCATTTTCAGTTAGCGCCATTTTGTGATTCATGGGATAGTTTAACCACAGCCGTATTCGAGCAGTTTATAAACCTAGCCTGAAAGCCAATGATAACGTCCGTTTGGACACCAGATACACTACGTGTTAAAAAGTATTTGAACATACCCAAAAACATACGTTTTTCATATTAGGTACATTGTGCTGCCACCTACTTCCAGGTACTCCATATCAGCGACCTCAATAGTCATTAAACATCGTGAGAGAACAGAATGGGGTGCTCTGTGGAACTCACAGACTTCGAACTTCGTCAGGTGATTGGGTGTCACTTGTGTCATACGTCTGTATGGGAGATTTCTGCCGAGACTGCCGACAGTTGAAGAGGGCCGTAATGTGTATTAGACAGACATTTATCCAGACCATCGCACAGAGATTCCAAACTGCATCAGGTTCCACAGCAAGTACTATGACAGTTAGGTGGGAAGTGCGAAAACTTGGATTTCATGGTCGAGCAGCTGCTCACAAGCCACACATCATGTCAGTAAATTCCAAACAATGCCTTGCTTGGTGTAAGGAGCATAAACATTTGACGATTGAACAGTGGAAAAACGTTGTGTGGAGTGTAGAATCATGATACACAACGTGGCGATACGATGGCAGGGTGTGGGTATGGCGAAGCCTCATTTGCCAGTGTTTGTAGTGGCAACAGTAAAATTCGGAAGCAGTGGTGTTACGGTGTGGTCGTGTTCTTCATGGAGGGGGCTTGCACTCCTTGTTGTTTTGCGTGGCACTGTCACAGTACAGGCCTACATTCATGTTTTAAGCACCTTCTTACTTCCCATTGTTGAAGAGCAATTTGGGGGTTGGTGATTGCACCTTTCAACATGATCGACCACCTGTTCATAATGCACGGGCTGTGGCGGAGTGGTTACACGACAATAACATCCCTGTAATGGACTGGCCTACACAGCGTCCTGATCTGAATATTATAGAACACCTTTGGGATGTTTTGGAACGCCAACTTCATGTCAGGCCTCACCGACCGACATTGATAGCGCTTCTCAGTGCAGTACTCCATGAAAAATGGGCTGCCATTCCCCAAGAAATCTTACAGCACCTGATTAAAAGTATGCCTGCGAGAGTGGAAGCTGTCATCAAGGCTAAGTGTGGGCCAACACCATATTGAATTCCAGCCTTACTGATGGAGGTGCCACGTACTTGTAAGTCATTTTCAGCCAGGTGTCCGGATACTTTGGATCACATAGTGTAAATCACTCTGTTTTCACATTATGACAGCTAGTGCGCTGTTTTTCTGCGTCCCCCAGACACGTTTTATATACCCTCTACTGCTAGTGTTGCCAACTGCTATCTGCGAGTGGTTATTACGCGTTGACGAGGAACATACGCCATGATCATGTTTATGTGACTGACCCGTATATTTTAACTGGGAAAATAAGGAAGTGCATATATGGGCAACATAGTTGTACCATTACAGACTCACATAACATGTTACCCCACAAGCAGCTACGTGTTATTTACTCTTATACGTTGTTGTCAATGATATGAATCAGTCGCTGTTGCCAGTATTTCTTTCGTTTTTTGTACCTTTGTCGAATTCTTGAGAATTTTCTAAAGAAGATAAGCGTTTAACATCCTGTCGACGACGTTATTAGAAACAGAGTAAGCTCGGATTGGACAAGGATACCAACCATGTCTGTTTGAAAGAAGCCATTCTGGCATTTACCCTGAGCGATTTTGCATGACCACAGAAACCTCAAATCTGGGAATTTGAGCCGTCGTCCTCCTGAAAGATGATTAAATTTGTAGATATTTCTGGGTCTGCAGGGTGCGAAAATTAGTACACAGAGCTGCCAGCTCTGGTAGCAGCAATAGGTCACACCCCGTTGGGCATCAAGCCAAACTGATGGCAGATGCTCTGCGGCAGAGATCGTCAGATGTAGAAAGTAGTGAATGGTCGCATACTAGTGTTTGGTAACCCACAACCAGATGTTTCTCACCAGGCGTGACACCTGTGGAACGTCCTAGCCAGAGCATAAGGCGATTACTATCTGTACCAGTGTGTAGTTGATGAAAGATAACATCATGGGCCACAACCACAGCCTCAAACTTATCAGAAACGTAACGGTTGCTGTACATATCACCAGCTAACAGAAACCAGAGATGATCATGTTGTGTACCCAATGGAACTTGATACCATCACGCAAGGTACTGGGAAGAGGATGACGAATGCAATCTGGCGAAGTTAGTCCTCGTGAACATGGATAATCCTTTTCCTTCATGGTACTGTTCACAGAACAGGGAATGGTCTGATTGATGTGGATTCTAGTGTGGGTGCAGACAAGTCCAGTCCCCTCAGTCTAGGTACGTGGCATATCTGTATGACCCTGCACAGCCGAGCAAACAATATGTCCATCCTCTCATGAGCTATTCACACTGTGCGATTGCCATCCTCCATGATGTTAGGTATGCTCCTCTTGAAGCCATTAATTCCATATTCACATGAGAGGCGTGGGATACTGACTACTGCGAACAGCAATTTCAAGCAACCAGAGAGTGCAGTGCGGATAGGCCACAATCCAGCCTCTGTAGAATTCAGTCATATACTGGTGGACACCTCTGCTTCTTATATGATGCATAATTCCATATTCTTGCAAAAAAATTACTTTCAAATGTAATTTCTGACTGAGAAACCCTCGTGTTAGCTTTCCTTATAATGGGCGATCACGAAGTTTCTGTTTGAGGGCATTGCTGCAGTAGACATGTAATGTAGCTTGATTCCAATCTGGGTATATAAACAATGACATTTAGACAAGTGATTAGTATAGCATTTATGTTTTTCAAAGTGTGTGCGGTAAATGCAGAAACATGAACTATGGTGGCGTTATTACTAAATGTGTCAAGACAAGTGAACTGTTATTCTTATCCTGGCTGTCAAAGAACAAACAATGGTACACATCCAGCTGAGGATGAAGATTGTGTATGGGGCAGCATGTCTATCAGAAAACCACTGTTGTGGAATGGTGTGCCAAGGGGCTCTACTGCTGTATGATACTGCACATCCCCATATTGCAAATATCATAACGTAGAAGTTATGCCATCTCAAGTGGGAGACACTTGAACATCTGCTCTATAGTTCTGATCTCTCCCTAAGTGTATACCAAACCTCCTGTCCCTTACAAAAGGCCTTGAAGGGTCGAAGATTCCTGTGTGACGAGGATGTTCAATGGGCAGATATGGATTTCTTCACACAGGAGAACATGGTGTTTGACCAAACACGTATCTTCAACCTGTTGCATCAGTGGCATGGTTACCTCAGTGCTCATGGCATTTTTGTCTGACTGGTATACCGATTCTGGACTGTAGGGCATTTGAACTTTTTGATCGCATCTTATAGATGATGATGTGCCTACCTACCCGGTATGGTTACACTGAAATGCTTATCATTTGCACTTCATGTCAATTTGACATTTGTTATATAACAACTTCCTCATGTTCCAATTTTAATGGCAAGTAGTGAATAAGCACAATAAAGCCAGTCTGTGCAACAGTAAATGTCTGTTGAGCCAAAATCAGCTGCTGGATAACATTCAATAGTGTCGCAGCAGCTAATGCATGATACAAGGGTAAATCAAATGTAAGACCCAACTAAACTCAATTTGATCATCCTCTTTACAGTTTGGACCTATCATCTCGCGATTTTCATTTGTTTGGGCAACGATTTGAAGATGAAAAGGGTGTGGAGGAATTTATATGCAACTGGCTCCTGGTGCATCCAGCTTCATTCTATGATGCTGGAATAAAAAATCCTTCCTTCTTGCTGAGAGAAATGTATTTCTGAAAGAGGAAACTGTGTAGAAAAGTAAATTATATTTCCCTTTTATTTTTCAATAACTATTTTTTTTAGAAAATAAAATCTTGTTTGTATTTGATTTGCCCTCATTACATGCTTGTATCCTCCTTGAAATCCTGACCACAGTGTGGTCTAGACATTGATTCTCAAGCCTGTCCCACCCTTTGATGGTGGCCCACCTGAGGTTGTCCGCAATGAGTTTGCTGCTGCACATGCAGTACGATGTGCCAGAGCCACATGCTGAACATGATGGTCTTCCCTCTTGGTAGTGCTACATGGCCATCTAGAGTTCAGTCTTCTCGTGACCATGCTTTCTCGTGACCGCAGTTGCCAGCATTCATGTACAGTGGCTACATTCCTGCCAATCTTTCTGCAATATCACAGAAGGAGCATCAAGCTTCTCTACCATGCACTACATTGATCAAACTCAGTTAGGTGTTGATAATGGCATCTTTGTTGCCCTAAAGGCATTCTTTACTAATGTCAACTTACCATCCCCAGTCTCAAACTAACATCCACATCTGTTACAGAGTATATTTAAAAGAAACCTGATTTACATCGTCATAGTGGTACTACAAGGGGCACACTTATATGACTGGCACAAAATTTGAACAGACATCAACTTCCACTTATGTGCACATCTCCTTCCTTGTGCTGCAATTTTTTCTCCATCGGTGCATACTGTGAAAAGTAATGGTCCTATAACTCTTTTCGTATGCACCACTTTTATTTTATGTCTGAAGATTCCTCTCTATTGAGAACACCATGCTGTGTTCTGTTTTCTAGAAACTCTTCAACTAAGTCACACAGCTGGTCTGATATTCTGTGTGCTAGTATTTTGTGCAGAACTATATACTGTCTTGTATACTTTCCTATCAGAATTCATTAAGAAAGTCTCTATGAAAATCATCATTGTCTTACACTCTATAACACACCATTCTTAACAAAATGTGATGATTATCTAACACCAACTTCTGCGTGCAAGGAGTCTGCCTCAGAAAATTAAGTATCACAATGTTATTTCCATATCTGAGCTGCTGAGTCACAGAGAGGCACAACGAAAAGACTGCCACAAATAAAGCTTTCAGCCCATAAGGCCTTCGTCAAAAATGGATGACAGACAGACCGACACTCACTCACCCACTCACTCACTCACACACACACACACACACACACACACACACACACACACACACACACACACACACACACAAATGCAACTCACATACACATGACTGCAGTCTCAGGCAACTGTAGCCACACCGCAAGCAGCAGCACCAGTGCATGATGGGAGTGGCAACTGGGTGGAGGTAAGGAGTAGGCTGGGGTGAAGAGTGGGAGGGATAGTAGGGTATGGGTGGCAGTCACTCCAGTGCCGCTGGGGAGCACACAGGGACACGCGGCTGCTACAGTCGCAGTTTGAATCCTGCCTCGGGCATGGATGTGTGTGATGTCCTTAGGTTACTTAGGTTTAACCAGTTGTACATCTAGTGGACTGATGACCTCAGATGTTAAGTCCCTTAGGGCTTAGAGCCATTTGAACCATTTGAATACAGGGACAAGTTGGAGAGGGTAGGGCAGCTATGTGCAGTCGAGAGGTTAGATGGAGGGTAGGGAAGAATTGGCTGGGGGGTGGGGGGTGGGGGGGAGTAGCAGAAAAGGATAATTAAAAAGACTGGGTGCAATGGTGGAGTGAGGGCTGTATAGTGCTGCTGGAATGGGAACAGGGAGGCTGGATGGGCGAGGACAATGAATAACGAAGGTTGAGGCCAGAATGGTTACTGGAACGTAGAATATACTGCGGGGAGAGTTCCCACTTGCACAATTCAGAAAAGCCAGTGTTGGTTGGTAGGATCCATATGGTGCAGGCTGTGAAGCAGTAATTTAAATTAAGAATGTTGTGTTGGGCAGTGTGCTCAGCAACCAGATGGTCCATTTGTTTCTAGGCAACAGTTTGTCAGTGACCATTCATGTGAACAGACAGCTTGTTGGTTGTCATGCCCACATAGAATGCAGCACATGTTTGTAGCTTAGCATGCAGATCATGTGACTGGCTTCACAGGTAGCCCTGCCTTTGAAGGGGTAGGTGATGTTTGTGACTGGAGTAGGTGGTGATGGGAGGATGTATGGGACAGGTCTTACATGTAGATCTGTTACAGGGGTACGAGCCATGAGGTAAGGGGTTGGGAGCAGGGGTTGTGTAGGGATGGACAAGTATATTGTGTAGCTTTGGTGGATGGCAGAATACCACTGTGGGAGGGGTGGGAAGGATAGTAGGTGGGAACGTGCTCTATCTCTAATGATCTCATGGCTGCAGTCCATATTTTCTGAATTACAAATGTGACAACATGGAGATGTGTGATTATCCAATATTGAAACATGACTTCTGTGTAATGCAAGGTGCCTACCAGAGAAAATTAAGTATCAAGACATTATTTCCACATGTATAAAATGTTTGTTGGTATCTGTATGTAGAGAGTACCTTGCCTCCAAAGGACACTCAGTGAGGAAGGAGTCTTAATTAGGCAGCATGTTGCAACCGGCTGGTGGACCCTGAGAAGCTGGGGTGCTGGTGGTGGAGGAGGGGTGGGGTGGCAGTGCACATGTGCACTCTCCATCTTCGTTGGTCACTGCAGCTTATTCACTCCTTCCCACAACTCCTGATTGTACAGCATGGGTGGATTGCAAAAATAAATAAATAAATAAATCTGTGATAGAGGCTAATAGTGAAGTTTTATGCATGATCTGTAGTTTATTTGTTCTGCCAATAATGTGACTGTTCAGTGGCAAGTGTGTAACCTTATTCCTATGGAGGTCAGTTGGTTTATCTTCCCCCCACAGTGTAAATTGGTAACATATGTAATACTGATATGTACACAGGGGTCACAAGCCATGTGTAGGTAGTTGGCTTTCTTGTCAGAATCAGTGTATGGTAATTGTGGAACCTATTGGGCCAGCTATTTAGTAATACACATTTATAGCATAATTTAGTGGTAATTATTAAACTTGGGATCAGTGTTACTAGTTTGGTAGGTCAGTTTAACTCAGTCTTAATTATTAGACACAGTAATTGTGTAGTAATAAGTAGGATAAGGTCTCATCTTAGTTTTTTTCTCACTGTTCTGTCTGTAAATGCCACTGTGGTGTCAAAACACTTGTTATGGAGAAATACAATGACCGTAGCTTTCCCCCTATTTATAAGTTAACCAACTTGTCTAGAGAATTGGAGGGAAGGGATGTTTGATAGTGACATCACAGTCTGCCATCTGGACCATTAACTTTTACTGGGATGTCACAGTCCACCATCTTGAATAAATTTGGCAACTGTGTAGGCTGCCCTAGCTTTTCCCACCATTTTTACACCACCCAAAAAGGGGGAGGGTGTGACCTTGATATTGGTGTAGATCTGGCTTCAATACCAAGTATGACAGCAGTGGTACAGTTCCTTTACTAATACAATGACAGTTTGATGCTGCTGCAGTAAGAACTATGAGAAAGGAGGACAACAGAGTTTCCTGTAATTATCCAGCAGCTGAAGATTAGATGGGTAGATCACATAACTAATGAGGAGGTACTGAACAGGATTGGGGAGAAGAGAAGTTTGTGGCACAACTTGACTAGAAGAAGGGACCAGTTGGTAGGACATGTTCTGAGGCATCAAGGGATCACAAATTTAGCATTGGAGGGCAGCGTGGAGGGTAAAAATCATAGAGGGAGACCAAGAGATGAATACACCAAGCAGATTCAGAAGGATGTAGGTTGCAGTAGGTACTGGGAGATGAAGAAGCTTGCACAGGATAGAGTAGCTTGGAGAGCTGCATCAAACTAGTCTCAGGACTGAAGACCACAACAACAACATCCAGCAACAGTTATTATCTTGATTTTTCTGCCTGTTAAAGAAGAACAAGCTCTGTAGAATTTGTCTCTAGTAGTAGCAATGATTGATAGTAAGTATTTTCTGTGTGTTAGTCTATAAAGGGGAACAACCACTGTCTCGCACATGTCACCTATTGTGAATGATTATGTATAGTCACAGTGAGCAATATTCAATATTTTATGTGTGTCAGAATACAGGAAGATACAATTACTGACTTTTACTTGTCTCCCATTGTGGTTAAAGTATTTGACTGTGTACTGTCAGAACAAGTTACAAGCACAGTGCTCATTTCTGACAGCATAAGATAGAACTCAGGGATCGGGAGCTGCTCGGCCATTCCAAAATCACCTGTTCTAAGCATCGTGAAAGACTTTCTCCTTCTCACTCTGTTAAAGGGAGCTTGGAGCTGAGCCCACTTTCAATGATCTGATTGCACCACACAGGTTACACCTTTGCCCCTGTGCCAGGATGTAAAACACCTCACTCATGGTTATGCATTTTAACAAGTGTTGTACTCTCAAAAGTGACTGTATTAGAGGAAAACACTATGTTAGAGAAAGGGTGCTGCCACAGTGAATGGAATAGTTAGCTGCTCCATATGACTTGGATGCCATCAGACATGATACTGACTTTTGAAGTGACCATTCAGTGCAGGACTGGCAAAGTTCATAGCATGATTGCATTTCATCATAGCCAGGTCATGGGTGTTCAGTGTGTGGAACACTACAGCTACAGTATTGTGGCAGATCTAGGGGTCACTGCCTATGACCATGTTTCACAGCACTGCACAGACAAATTGCAGCTCACAAGATCACTTACTAATTCAATGTTAAATTTCACCAACAGTGAGCAGCCATGCTATCCAGAACTACAACCTCACCAATGTATGCTGAAACCACTATCCCGTGCATGTACCTCTGTATACTACACATCACATGACATTGAGTTTAGTATGCATATAATAACACTACTAATAGATGTGCAAAGGGTGTAAAAAGCTCATGCACACTCATGAACCACGGTCCTTACTGATGGCTTGTTGCAAGTTCCACATTTGGTGATATGTACTTGCTCAAGAGGTATAGTTCAGGGAGCTGATGGAGGTATTCTCAGTGGGTAATATTTATGTGATATAAAATAAGGTTATAGCATGTCTGTCATTGTCTTTCACCATAAAATTATACAGGCATGTACTGTCCACATCCATGTAATAGTCTGTTCACCTTTACCACACCATCGCTTCCAGATTGAATCAGAATAGTATAAAAGACACTAAACACATAGAAGGGTGTTTGTTTGGACATCCAGATCACTTAGCCCCTCTGTTACTGAGCTCCTCTGTGATGCCGTATGCTTGACCCAGATCTGACCAGTCTGCATCCAGTTGTGGATTTGGATGGTTCATGAAATTATGTATCACTACTGTAACCTAGGTAAATGTCACTAAACCCATTTTTCATGAATGTATGTTACTTGTCTCATCTGAAATATAATCTTCCAGAATTTTAAGACTAATCTTTCATGTCATATGCAGTGTCTTTCCTCTAACATCAGTCATTGCAAATTATTGATAATTCCTACTTGTTTTTATTCATACTGAACAAACCCACAATGAACTGAATAGTTCTTCTTAGAGTTTTTTCATACTTTTCTCTTAAAGCAACTACTTAAATGAGCCACAATGGTCAAAATAATTTAAAAATTCCTCAAATGAATATTTGGTACATGACCAATTTAATGTCTCTGGCATTCTTTTAATAACTTTCATGTACACAGTGAGACAGGAGGAGAAGTACATGCTTTGATGGGTGATAGTACTGATGATCCTGAACAAAAAACTTCTAATAAACAAATGCCCTTTTCTTAACTGTCTCCATGTAAACCAATGAAAACAGCTAGGAATGGGAAAGGTGTAGGTGATTGTAAATTAAGATACTGTTATGTTATAGTTTGTTTAATTGTGTACATTTCCTCACAGAAGATGTTCAAACAGACCACCGTCAACTTCAATGTGTGTTGCTGCTCTTGTAGACAGGTGTTGTGTCACCGATCCAAGCTCACTTTTGCATTGCTTTATCTGTGCACAAGCATGTAAAATATGAGTGAAGAGTTCCTCTCTCGTGTCCACTCTGTGCTTGTAGATGTCACTCTTCAGCCACCCCCACAAACAGTAATCCATTGTGGTAAGATCGAGTGACCTTGGTGACCAATCCAATGACCAGGATATGTTGTGTTGAGATACTGTGTCACTGGCCATATGGAATGTGTAGGAGCTCCGTCATGCTGAAAGTACAGACGAGCTCTATTGCCAAATGGATATCCTCCACATATTCTGGTAACACGTTTTGAAGAAACTCAAGATATCGTGTCCCAGTAAGATGGTTATCTAAAACAACTGGACCAATGAGTTGGTCATCGGTAATACTGCACCACATGTTGACTGAGAAATGTCGCTGAAAATTTGTTGCCACAGTAGTGTGCACACTTTCATTTGCCCATACATGAGAGTTACGCATATTGTTGATCCATTGTGGGTAAATGTTGACTTATCAGTGAACAGAATACATGGAAATAATTGCTCATTGGCAATGATCCATTGACAAAATTCTTGCTGGGCAGCAGCATCTCCTTCATGCAGATGCTGTACATTCTGCCAATGAAAGGGCTACAGACCGTGCTCATGTACTGTACCAATCATGTTTGTGGAATATCAAGTTGGGCAGCTATTCTTCTAGAACTAGTAGTAGTGTTGCATTCCACTACTTGAAGAATGTTTGAATGTTTTCAACTTCATTAAGAGTTTGTTGCACGGAATGTTCAGAGACAACATTTATGTTGACAAGCGTATCACGCTCACGCAATTCATGAAACGCCCTGCTAAACACTCTGCTATCTAGCACCCAGTGATTCAGAAATTGTTGTTGGTATTTTCACACAGCAGCTCTGGAATTCCCATTGGACAAACCATAGACAAACACTATGTCAGCATACACTGCATGTGTGAAGATCCGTGGCATTTTCACTACACAAAACTGTACTCGTTGTTCACGTAACAACACTGTAGTACCGTGCACTGTCGGACTGAGACTTGAGGTAAACAAGTGCACTATGCACAAGTGAACTGCTTACTGACATGGTTAGTAAGGATGACACTACACGTTTCCCATTCCTAGTTGTTTTCATTGGTTTACCTAGAAACGGTTAAGAAAAGGGCATATGTTTTGTAGGAGTTTTTTGTTCAGAATCACCACTAGTGTCACCTCTCAAAGCATGTACCTTTCTTCCTGACTCACCTTGTACATGTCTTGCTCACAACAAGACTTACATCGTCATTCTACCTTAAATAACATATGTCTGGTTCTACAACAGGTGAGGATTCATGATGTGGTGTCCCGCTAATTCCCACCCATAAGATTTTGTCTCCCCTCAATCCCAAAACAGGTGGCTCCCTCTTGTCCTGCCCTTCCTTTCTAATCATCCCCAACCCATTCCTTTCTCCTCCTTGAGGAAGGGACTAATAGTCTGAAAGCTAGGATAATGTCATGTTTTTTGTGTGTGCCTATCTGTAGTACTGATATTGTACCCCCTGAAGATGAATGTTGTTCAGCAATTTTGGCTCATTATTTTAAAGTTTTTCCATCTTTTATTCTCCACTACATGTTAATAACATCAGAAATTTCTTCTTCAGAAATTAGGTATTTCAGATGGTCTCCTAAAAAGAATGCACGAGGATTAAGCTCTAGCACTCAAGCTAATTACACTACAGCACTACATAGCATCCATGGCAAATACTTCTGTAAGGAAAAACTGTGTGTGTGTGTGTGTGTGTGTGTGTGTGTGTGTGTGTGGGAGGGGGGGAGGGGGTGCATGCACACATGTATTTGTGCATGTGCATGCAATCTCACTCTGAAGAAGGATTTGTTTGAATCTTCTTTATGTTCCTAACAATGATTCAATACATTTACTTTTTATTTGGTTGTTATCTTTACTTCTTAATTACTTGGCTTGATATAAGACCAATTATGAAAGCAGAGCTTTGATTTTACAGCCTCCATCACCCCCACAGCCTTGGAATGATATTATAAATGCTACAGAAGATGGAGCATGGTGCCCAAATGCAGAGAGTGCAAATGGTACCTCAGAGGACTGCCTGTTTCTCAATGTGTATACAACCAAAGTAAGTAAAAAAAAACTTCTAATTAACTCCAAACTGTTTTATTGTGGTTTCAGGAAACAGTCATACAAACTTTCAGTAACTTCTGTAACTATCTGATGTATTTTGCATTAAATATAGCATATGTTAATTTTTCTCTTTCTTATATAACTTCTGCAATAGTTTAGCAGAAATGTGTGTTGCAACATATCATCAATTATACAATGCATACAATACCCAGTTATGAAGGAAGTGTATAATTATCACAACAGTATGTACTGAGTTGTCAGGATGGGTGTCTAAACTGTAACCTCTCAGCCATCAGCACATGCTGTAGTTAGAGTAGTAAAATCATACCAGAATAGATTCACATAACTCTTACAATTTCCGTATGTACAAAAGAGAGTCATTAATTTGATGCTTACATATACAAGCAACAGCTTTAGTACTAATAATATTCACACATAAAGCATATTTTTGCCAAAAATAACATATTTGGCTTTAAAAGCATACAATCAATAGCATAATAAAACATGTCACCCCTGACTTCCAAAGAGTTTAATTAAGTAATCTTAAAATAGAATAGTAAGCGTCATGCCATATGTGTCAGAAAAATCTAAATGTATATACATTATTATGTATCATAAGATATCAATGCATGTTTTTATACAAGATGGGCAGAATAAAACTGGCGTAGTAAATATTTCATGCACCTTAAGATAGGCATCCCAACTTACATCTTCCACCCCAAGATGTAGATGGCAGTATGACCCACGCCCATCATAAGACTGATTTTGCCTGGTGGTGTTGTGGGCACATGACATGGCAAGGACAATATTTGAGCAGAGCAGAGACAAGTGGGGAACCATTCTAGAGATGCTATGGACCAGAAATGGAGAAATCTGTTGGCTTAAGTGACTCTGACACGGGGCAGAGTGTTACAGCCCAGTACTTGGGAATGGCCATCTTGGAAACATTGTAGTTAGTCAGCTGTCCATGTACTACTGTCATGAGCATCTATAGAAAGTGGCTGAGGGTTACGAAACCACGACTAGGCGACAATAAGTTGACTGTCCACATTTCATCATCACGGAATGTGGAGGATGGAAGATTGTCTGCCTTGTATACAAGGCAATCTGTGACAGTTCTGACAACAATGTTTCAATACACACTGTTTAGTGCACATTGTCAAACTTGGGGTTCTGCCGTAGACAACCCCTACCTCTTTGCATTTTGACCCAGTGACATAATCAATTACAATTTGCATGGAATCATCAGGACTGGACCGCAGACCAATGGAAATGTGCACCTGGTCAGATGATCCACGTTTATAGTCACACCAGGTCATGGTCACATACAGATGTGCTGTCATCCAGATAAAAGGTTGCTCAAAACATCAAAATATACACTGTGCAGTGGACACAGGGCAGTGGGAATAGTAATATTCTATGGAGGAGGGGGGGGGGGGGGTGTTTAACTGGGCCTCCGTGGACCTGTGGTAGTAATTGAAGGTACCATGAGAGCTGAGGACTACACGAATATTTTGTGAACCATCTGCATACCTCCATGCTTGATGTCTTCCTGACAGCAATGGCATCTTCAAGCAGGATAACTGTCCATATCATAATGCAAGAATCAAACTACAGGAGTGTGAGGAGCGTGATAGTGAACTCATGTTGATGCCCTGGCCACCAAATTCACCTGATGTGGACCCAATGGAACACATTACAGAGTTATTTGGTGCCAACTTCACACCCACAAACCATCAGTCCATAATTTTTTTGGTCTTGTGTGAGCTGTGAATAGACATCTGGTGCTATATACCTCCAGAAACCTACACTGGAATTGTCAAATCCATGCCATATGGGTTTAAGCAGATAGTTATAATACTATATTTTGGCATCCGTAGCGGTCGGGCGGATCCAGACTGAAGCACCTAGAACCGCTCAGTCACACCGGCCGGCAGAGTCCATGTCATGATGGGATTTATGGAAGTTATTGTTTGAGTGCAAATTCTGCCACTGACTAAGAAACACCATTAATAAATTCTCTTCTAAACCATTTCAGCTGCCTGAAGGCAGACAAAATACTGGGAGACCTGTGCTGATCTTCTTCCACCCTGGAGCTTTCTACAGCATGAGAGGGAGCAGTGACCTGTTTGGCCCTCAGTACCTCATGGATGAGGATATTGTTCTAGTCACTGTGAACTACAGGCTTGGTGCTCTAGGTATGTACATTTAACATGTGGTCATTTTAGGTTTCATCTCATTTTTTTCCACATTTAGACCCAAGTACAGCAAGTATTGTAGTAATAATACCATTGTAACATAAATTGCACATACATAAAATAAGTGAAAAGAACCACTTGCCTATAGCAGACTGATAAGTGGCACATAGGGTCACATTACGGAAAACAGTATTCACTGGTTTTCAAGTTGTGGCTCGTTTTATAGTAGAAAGTACACACATCATTCACACAGACAAACAAACACATACTGCTGCAGCTGTAGAGACATTGGTTATTGATTACTGAAAGCAGTTACCTGGGCTGATGAATGTGGGATGTGGTAGGGAAGGATGCACAAGACAAGGAAGGGATAGCAGGGCAATGGAAGGCAGGAGTATGAAACACAGATGACTCAGCAGCTGCACAAGATGAAAGACATACTGAGGGGGTAGAGCATATAAGTGATATAAAAAAAGTTGGAGAGGGGGAAAAGAGAGGGAGGGAGAGAGAGAGGGAGGGAGGGAGGGAGTGAGGAAGGGAGGAGAGAGGGAGGGAGGGAAAGAGATAGATAGATAGAGAGAGAGAGAGAGAGAGAGAGAGAGAGAGAGAGAGAGAGAGAGAGAGAGAGAGACAGACAGACAGACAGACAGACAGAGAGGGGGGAGGGGAGGGGAGGGAGGGATAGGGTCCACATGGCATGGGGTGGACTGGGGGAGGGGGAGGAGGGGAGGACACAATGGGAGAAGGCAGTACACAATCTGGAAGAAGGGTAAGGAATGGTGTGGACAACAATGGAAGATAAAGGGGAATAGGTAAGGTGAGGCACGGGGAAAAATGGTTAGTGGAGGTTTAGGTCATGGGGATTGTGAAAATGTAGGATATGCTGGAGTGCTTTCCCTGGTCCTCCCTTATGTATTTAAAACTAAAATTAAGAAGAACATGTACATATATAACTTCAACTGAAGATGTCAGCAAGATTTCATTTTTGCAACAGCAACTATATTATCATGTCACAATTCAGTCAACAACTTCAACATTTTTATTGATAATTCCCATTATCTGTGAAAATTTTGAAACATTTAATGCAACATTTTAGACTGTTTTAATTATTTTCTCTGTACCCTACTTACCACAATGGCAGTAAAATCATGATGTACTTTCAGGTTTCTTGAGTACCGGAGACTCTGTTCTTCCTGGAAACAATGGATTCAAGGATCAGGTACAGGCTCTTCGATGGGTGCAGCAAAACATTGCTTCCTTTGGTGGAGATCCAAACAGCGTCACAATTTCAGGGTACAGTGCTGGTGGAGTTAGTGTCTACTTGCACATGCTTTCTCCAATGTCTAAAGGTACTTCAACCAGTTTTAAACATGATTTTGGTGATATTACTGTTTGAAATATTGTCTTAGTAGTTGTGCGCGCGGGCTCTTCTTCCCGTGGTGGCACATTGGAGTGTGAATGTATAGTGCGAGAGAACTTACTGTCCTCCCCTTGTTTCCACTCACAATAACTAGACGGAACAAGTTGTCTGTTATAATTGTTTATTATATTAAACGTTACAACTTGCACAGGCAGTGCGCCAACTGCGGCTCCTGGCTTAGCTGGAAGACATACACGCCCGTCCGCTACGGGGTCTCGCAGCTACCTGCTCGGCCGTTACAATGGCTAATCCTACCTGCGCACACAAAGGACCTGGGAGGTCCACTTCCGCACATAGGTTGCAAATTCTTCCGACAGGGAGCAGACTATACTGGACAGTCTGACCTGGCCAGTCTGAGCTGCCACTAGATGGCAGTTGGAGTGAGTAGCAGAGTCCAAACATACTCCCACTCTAAAATGAGTTTTCTCATTTTACAAATACCAAAATTTTAACAAACAACAAAACCAAAACAAGTAAACAATAAAAAATATAACTAGGTACAAGATCAATGCACATAAAACATGAATACACTAACATTTTTTACAAATAACCAACATTTTAACAAACATCAACACCAAAACAAGTAAACAATAAAAATATAACTAGACACAATATCAATGCACATAAAACATGAATATACTAACATTTGGGATGCCCACATCACCAAACACCACTGTCATGCTGCATGTGAAACACGATGGGTACTAACATGCAGGACACAAAACAATAGAGTATTCATATTATACTGCATAAAAACATGAAATCAATACTAACAGCAGTTAGTCCACAAGAAACATCCACAGCCTCCCAAGCTGATTTTATGAATTATGAGGTTATTCCAGTAAATGACAATTTGGCAGTGGCTCTGTATCATATATCACTACACAGATCTGCGGGAACACTTAACTGATTCACTGTTTAGGTAGTTGACACAATTTTGCTATAGGCCTCTTAATATGCCCATTAGCAGTTTTTACCATTACCACACGCACACACTTATCAGGACCGGGAAACAGCTGGTCAATGACACCCAGCCTCCACACCAAGGGAGGCAAATTATCCTCCTTGACCAGCACATGATCGCCGATCTGGGGTTGCCATGCTCCTTCCGATGTCCATTTCTTGCATTGCTGCAGATCATGTATATATTCTGTGGACCACCTCTTCCAAAAGGACTGATGCAACTGCTGCACAAGTTGCCATCTGTGCAACCTGTTGGCGGGAACCTCAAGGACAGAGGGTTCAGGATGAGCACAAAGGGGCTGTCCGATTAGGAAATGACCAGGAGTGAGAGCAGCAGGAGAATCTAGGTCATCAGAGAGAAGACACAATGGCCTTGAATTCAAGCATGCTTCTACCTGAATTAACACAGTAGTCAGTTCTTCAAATGTCAACACTGCATTGCCGATGACGCGCTTGAGATGCGACTTCATGCATTTGATTCCTGCCTCCCAGAGTCCACCAAAGGGAGGGGCATGAGGTGGAGTGAACCTCCAACTGATTCCCTCTGAGGTCGAATAATTCACCACACCTTCAACAGTAACATTGTTGGAGAGAAAACGTTTAAGCTCATTGTCTGCACCTACAAATGTGGTACCATTGTCACTGTACATGTGAGAAGGTTTCCCTCGTCTTGCAATGAATCTCCTGAGGGCGGCCAAAAATGAACTTGTTACCAAGTCACTAACTAATTCTAAGTTACCATGGTTGCCATGCAAATGAATAAAGCAATATAAGCCTTGGTGGTAACCTTACTCCGCCTTCCACCATGCTTTACAGCAATAGGGCCTGCATAATCTACTCCACAGTGCTGGAATGGATGAGACTGGTTTACTCTAGCTGCAAGTAGCTGACCCATGAGTTGAACTGCTGTCTTGGACTTAAGCCTAAAGCATTTTATACATTTTCTGATAACTCCCTTGACTGTGTTACGCCCATTGGGGATCCAGAACCTCCTACGCAACATAGCCAACAAAAGTTGTGACCCAGCGTGCAACAGATTTTCATGTTCATCTATAATGAGAATTTTTGTCAAATGATGCTTAGGCGGAACGATAATAGGATGGCACTCATCATATGGTACATCAGTATTCGTTAATCTCCCTCCCACTCGTAAAATACCTTCGGCATCAACAAACGGGTGCAAATCCCTTAATTTGCTATAATGTGGAATAGGGGAGCTGGCCTTCAACAAAGCGATCTCTTTACCATATTCACTGTGTTGAGCTGCGCCAAATGCCCTTTTGATAGCGTTGTGGCATTCCTGTGGAATGAGTGGCCCAGTTATCCTGTCTGATTTCTGAAGCCTAGTTTTATTAGCAAACCTCAGTGCATAGGCCAAAACTCTGTAAGTTTTTTTGAATGATGAATATTTACACAGCATTTGATCATCAAGATTAATGACAGACACCAAGGATACTTGTGTATACCTTCTCTCAGGCACATCTTCTACACTAAGTGGAGTGCAAGTGTTGCAGTCGAGGTCGCAAGTGGATAGCCATGACGGGCCAGACCACCACTGAACAAGTGAACTCAAGGCAGCTGGATTAATACCACGTGATAAGTGGTCAGCAGGATTATCCTCTGATTTGACATGTCTCCAGTTGGCAACTGAACTCAGTTCCTGGATTTCAGAGACTCTGTTAGCAACAAAGGTTTTCCAGTGACAAGGACTACGCTGCAGCCAACAGAGAACTATTGTGGAGTCTGTCCACAAATGAATGTCGCCACTATCTATGATGCCTAAGGCATTGGACACCTTGTGAATGAATCGGGCAAGAAGTAGCGCACCGCATAATTCCAGTCGTGGAAGAGACTGTTGTTTTACAGGGGCAACCCGAGGCTTGGCTGCAGCCAGTGAGACCAACACGCTGTTATTGGGAAGAACACATCTGACGTATACACACGCCCCATATGCCAACTGTGAAGCATCACAAAACCCATGAATTTCTAATTTAACATGCTGGGGGCAAGGAATAATCTTCCTGTTAATGAAAATACCATTTAGGGAAGGCAGTTGCACACAAAGAACATTCCATTCATCAGTGAGGTTGGATGGAAGAATTTCATCCCAATCAAGGCTTAGTTGCCACAAGCGCTGCAAGAACAATTTACATCTTATGACTGCTGGACCTAAAAGCCCCAGTGGGTCATAGATTGATGCTATTGTAGACAGGACACTGTGTTTGGTAACCTTTGAGAGCCGAAGACTCTTCAGCTGTACATGGCACTGGAATGTGTCGGAGCCAGGGTGCCATAATATCCCTAACGTTTTTATGGCTTGTTCACCAGTAAGATGACAAGGTAAAGACGTTTCTCTGTCCTGCACAGGAATCTTTTCCATGACCTTGTGACTATTGGAACACCATTTTCTCAGTGGAAACCCCCCTGAAGCAAATAGTTGAGTCAGCTGGATTTGAAGTTCCTGAGCTTCAGCTTCCATGGCTGAGCCACCTAAGAAGTCATCCACATAAAAGCTAGACATCAAGGCTTGTGATGCCATTGGAAACCTGTTTTATTTTCCAAAGCCAACTGTTGAAGACATCTTGTAGCAAGAAAGGCAGCAGGAGCGGTTCCATAAGTGAGTGTACACAGTCTATATTCTTGCATAGGTTCAGACTGTGATTCCCGCCACAGAATTCTCTGGAAGTTCCTATCATCAGGATGGAGAGACACCTGGCGATACATTTTTGCTATGTCAGCTGACAGAGCCACATTAAAAGAGCGAAATTTTATAATAATGGAAAATAAATCTGGCTGGACAGTGGGACCAACCATCAAGATATCATTAAGAGATACTCCATTAGAAGTGGCAGCAGAGCCATCAAATACTACCCTCAACTTAGTAGTGGAGCTGCATTCTTTGAAGACAGCATGACGTGGAAGGTAACACCTTGGACCAATAATACCTTGTGGATTAGAGATCTCCATGTGCCTCAATTCGACATATTCATGCATGAATGCAGCATATTCCTTCTGCAGATTTGGTTGCCTTTTAAACCTCCTCTCAAGATGCGCCAGTCTCCGAGATGCTTGTTGTCGTGATTCGCCTAATGATTTACAGTCAGGTTTCACTGGTAGTCGAACCACAAATCTCCCTTCTTCATCTCGTGCGGTGTGGCGCTGAAAGTGAGCCTCACATATTTTATCCTGCCTACTCATCGTTTTCGTAGACAGTTCCTCTAACTCCCAAAACCTTTGCAGTTTGGCATTTAAACTGTCACCTCTAACAAAGCACGAGGTCACTGTAGAACGAGGCATGTTGCATGCTGGTGAAGGCATCCTACCAGACAAAATCCAGCCAAATCTTGATTCGACCAGTGAAGGATGACTTGGTTTCACCAGCCTTTCCTTACAAACAACGTCAAAGAAAACCTCAGCACCAAGAATTAAATCTACTGTGGCAGGCTTGTTGAATTCTGGATCAGCGAGCGGAAGATTACAGGGGACACTCCAGGGCCTTGTATCTATCTTGCTCGCTGGTAGGTCACTGGTGACATGACCTACGATAGCACAAGTGGTTCTGATATGAAAGTCGTTGACCCTAGACGACAGTTCAACATCACAAGTGTAAGACACCGAGGCTGCAAAGGCATTGTTTATACCCTTCACAGGAAACTAATGTTTACTTCGTTTCAGTTTTAATTTCTCCGCCATGCCCTTAGATATAAAGGATAGCTGACTCGCACTGTCTAGCAGAACTCTGCAAACCTGCTGTCTACCCATGCTGTCTT
Source organism: Schistocerca americana (assembly GCF_021461395.2). Lineage (NCBI taxonomy): Eukaryota > Metazoa > Arthropoda > Insecta > Orthoptera > Acrididae > Schistocerca > Schistocerca americana. The sequence continues at coordinate 287,582,805 of NC_060120.1, read as the reverse complement.
TAATGTTGACAACAGCTGTTGCCAACAAAACATTACAATGGATGTTTGCTTTCCCATTTGTAGCTTTATGGGCCAAGGAATGGCCTCCTGGTTTACTATTCTGCCCATTCCTTGGTTCAGCAGGCTTGTGGAGCAGTATGTTGTGCCTTCCCTTACAGGTCTTACAAGGAGAAATTCTGCATTTAGTCGAGAAATGACCAGAGCAGATGCACAAGAAACAAAGCTTATTTTTTGTCACATATGCCCGCCGCTCATCGACATTTAGTGCCTGAAACCCTTTGCATTTAGTGATAGTATGAGGTTCACTACAAAAATTACATGATTCCTCAGCATCAGCATTAGCGAGATGAGCCCTCCTCACATGTCTTGTTTGATTTAAATTATTAACATTTCCTTGCAAATCCCTTGAGGTGTTATCCCTGAACCTGATCAACTCAAGGGCCTGACATTTTGTTTCCAAAAAATCTATTAGTTGATTTAATGTGGTGAATGTCGACCCAGACATCTTTACCTCCCACTCATGACGATCTGTGGGTCGCATACTGGACAGAATCTCTTCCGAAAGAATAACTTCATGAAGTGGAACATCAGGTTTGAGAGCTTCTAAGGCCTTCAAATGGCTGCATACGTGATTAATTAGTTGCCTATAATCGCTCGCTGCGCCGTGGCCGACTGTAGGCAAGGCCAACAAAGCCTTAGCATGTCTGGCTGCAATTATTTTTGGGTTATTATACCTCTGCATGATAAGTCCCCAGGCTATCGCTAGATTTCCTGCTGTGACAGGTATATGTTTCAAAAGGTCTTTAGCTTCACCTTGCAAGGACGAATTAAGGTAGTGAAGTTTTTGAACGTCATCAATGGAATTGTTATTCATAATGAGGCTCAAAAACGTATCCCTGTGTGATGACCACTTAAGGTATTCACCTTCAAAATTTGGCAAGTTAATAGCTGGTAGTTTCAAAGAACTGACACTGCCTGATGGATTCGAGCCAAAAGGCTGCGGAAGCTGGGTGTACCTCTTCATTGAACCCTTGAGAGTGGATTCAACAAAGTCCCACAAATCCTCGAATTCTGCCCTGTCCTTACTGTGATCTGCTGATTCGTCTTCAATTTCCAGCCATGTTTGAGACGACTCAAAATCAGTCCGAATCCAAGTCAATCGATTTAATTTTGATTCCAACATTTCGATGCTGGCACTGTCTGCAGACTGCACAAAGCTCGCTAAACGCGCGAGAGCGGCCTTTGCTACACCGCTCTGCTTGACTATTTTTGTTTTCTCGGAGGGCTCCATTTTAGGACCAGGAATATGATAGCAGGAAGCCAACAGTTGCACTTACCTGGCTGCAGCGACAGTACGGACTGGAACAGCAGCGGCGTCACGGACACTGGCAGCTGGCGTGGCAGGTGTTGCATTCTCTAACGGCGCGAAGTTTTGGCGGGAGCAGGAGGTGACGTCACCGACGATGCTGCATCGACGCGTTTCTGTGCCTCCTGCGTTTGAATTAGAGACACATAAAATGTTCACAAATATGTCCCCGATCGCCGTTGTTAAGGCTGTTATTGTCGAAGTGCCGAACAGGCCTTGGGACACTCGATAGCAGTCAACAACGAAACCGATAACGTGCGCAGCTCACACGTGGTTTTTTAGAAGTTCACAAATACCGTAAAATAAGTCCGCGCAAACGTAAATTCCGCGTGGTCACTGTGTCCGGCCCGGAGGACCAAAAAATGTGCGCGCGGGCTCTTCTTCCCGTGGTGGCACATTGGAGTGTGAATGTATAGTGCGAGAGAACTTACTGTCCTCCCCTTGTTTCCACTCACAATAACTAGACGGAACAAGTTGTCTGTTATAATTGTTTATTACATTAAACGTTACAACTTGCACAGGCAGCGCGCCAACTGCGGCTCCTGGCTTAGCTGGAAGACATACACGCCCGTCCGCTACGGGGTCTCACAGCTACCTGATCGGCCGTTACAACGGCTAATCCTAACTGCGCACACAAAGGACCTGGGAGGTCCACTTCCGCACATAGGTTGCAAATTCTTCCGACAGGGAGCAGACTATACTGGACAGTCTGGCCTGGCCAGTCTGAAGCTGCCACTAGATGGCAGTTGGAGTGAGTAGCAGAGTCCAAACAGTAGTAATATTATCATTTAGCCTTTCATCACTAGAAATTGCTTGCACAATAAAGTAACAGAAAAATACTGATCATCCCATGCAGATAAATATACTTCTAGGTTGTTAACTGTGGCCTTGAGGCATTTTTAAATGTCTATGTATAATTTTTTTTTTAAATCTTATTCATTCATCTGTTCATTCACACATGATATTCTATAAATTCTATGACATAACAAAGCCATGTAAATAATGGTATACAGCCCTTAAATGTACGTAAATAACTTTTATTCACACACTAAGACCAAGACCATATGGTATGGAAGTTAGCAGGGAGCTGAATTTACAAGTTTACAACAAAGTGACGTCATATGCACATATTTGATAATTTCGTGATGTACAACACTGGGAAAGGACCAGTGTACAGTGTGTACAGTGTGTACAGTGTACTGAGTCCATTATGCAACATTACATGTGCATGTTTGTGCAAATCTTTGAGCACAAACACCTGATGGTTGCCGGTGGTAGTTCTCCCATTGCAGGTAGCAGTGCTGCCACTAAGTAGTCTGCTGGAATGCACAGAGGCTCACTGTATACGATTTCAGCCACATGTACGTCAATGTCAGGTTTGAATGCATTTCACAATCATAACTGAACTATGGAAAGTGCTTCAGTCCACTTCTTTTGGTGACACACTAGTGATGCCTTTAAAGTTCTGAGCTGCTGCACAACCATACCATTAGTAGTGGGTCATACCTAGTTATGTGGTGCCATTGGAAACTGCACTGTTTGGCTAGGTGCTTGAACATGATGGAATCAAACTGCTGACCCCGACTGGCTGTGACATGGAAGTGGCAGCTGAAACAGCCCAACAGACCACAGCTTAAACTTTAGGAATCTGAGTGAGATGTAGTCTGATAGATGTAGTATTCAACGGCTGTCATAACATTGGGTCCATAACCTGTTTTGTATCAAACTCTGTGTAGTCTATAGTCTGTGCCACAGAACAGATATGAGACCAGTAGTCAGCCACAAAATTTTCAGTACCTTGTATGTGGCGAATGTCTGTGTTGAACTAGTTTATGAACTCAGTGCGCTAGAACTTTCTGGATGGGATCTTGTCACTAATGTAGTCAAATGTGGAAGTAATTGTCTTCTGGTTTGTTAAAGTAGTCACTGGATGAGCTTCACTTGCAGGATGGAAGTATCTGACAGTCACATAAATTGTCAACAGTTCTCTATCACATGCATTCCACTTTTCTTGGGCAGGCTGCAACTTTTTAGAGTGGTTGCCAGTGTTGGCCCACCTGTTGCTGGAACACTACACTGATTTCTGACTGACTCATGTTGTTGATATAGACAGGTGAGCTGAGACACTGGATGAGCGAGCAGCACTGGACGACTCAAGTGGAACAACTTGCCCATTTTGGGACACCCTTTAATAGGTTGCCATCTTGTGGTGCAAGCCCTGCAAACACACCTGTGAGAGGTGTCTGTACAGCCACTGTTGCCAGGAGGTGATGATGGTAGAAATTTATCATACCAAGAAGATGTTTCAGTTGCTGGTAATCTGCTGATTTCAGCAGGGATTGTAGTGTTGGTAACTTCCCTGTCAGTGGGAGTGGAGGGAGCCTCAGTAGGCATCAGCTGCATTCAGCCAGCTGGTCCAATGATGCTGGCATGGCTGTTGGAGCAGGCAACTTGAGCAGTACATAGACCCTATTGTCAACCTGTGGCAGTTTTTCAGGCGACTTATTGCCAAGTTCTAACAATGCTGTTCACACTTGTGCTTGTAGTTGTTGCTGCCAAATGTGTAGCAACAAATCATTTGAACCCGTGGTACTGCCAGCTAAATTACACAGATCTTACCAGATCTTCAAGGTGTTTTGCCACCACACTTTTCTTGGTATGTCACCTGTCTGATCCGGAGGTCAGAAGATGTTGTATAGTGAGAAATCAAGTCACCTTTTTCTGTTGTAAGCTTGATTCAATGGCCAGTGCACAATAATGTCCAAAACTAATACTGTGATTTTGTGGTTGAAACTACCAATTACCAAAATAAATTGTTCATGGTCATTGGTCACTTGTTGTCAATGGAATATGTTTTCCACATGTGTGAACCAAGTTTGTGGTTGGCTGGGGATGAACAGTAGAGCCTGCAATTGCAGTTGCAGTACATGTGGACTGCTGGAGCTGGCAGACAGATAGTTGATTGCTCCAAATTTTAATCACTGGTACCATTAAAGATCTTTAGTCTGATATAATCACAGCCTTGGGTTTGATGTGAAAATTCACTGCACCATGGTGTGTAACTGGTTGTGTTGCTTGTGTTCATGGCACTGTTATAGAGTTAAGCATTAAATGTGATTGCGCCATGGAAGAATTTACCAGGACTGACAGATTTTTTAAAGTTTGGTTTAACGTTTGGTGGGAATGTTAACTGCAGCCTGTTTGGATAGAGTCATTGCAGAATTAGCATCATATTCATTGCACTGCATAGGTTCACATTCTGAATCAAAGCGAAAGCAAGTTCACATACCCAGATGTCATCGTAAAGGTTGTTGATTTTGTCTATGATGGTGAGGAACAGCCTGTTGTCATCACCCATTGTTTTGGCACATATTTAACCTTTTCTGAGGATATCAGTTGCATGACATAAATGAAGTTCATAACTGGTGTCACCAATTACATGGGCAAGACAAGTAACCCACTTAAATTACAGCACATAGCCTTAAAATGTCCAGAAACCACATTTGTTCACACACAAAACCATGCGAGGCTGTTCAGTACAGAAATTAGCAAAGAACGGAATTACCGAGGTTATATCAAAGGTAAAAATGCATGCCAAAGATGTCACATGTAAGTATCAATAAATTCATAACATACTAAGACAAAATACATCACTGCCATAATCCTTCATGTTTCTAAAATTAGTTAAGGTACACATCAAGGTAGAACATGAAAGTCAGTAACTGCTAGGACAATCTCCATCTAATTGAAATATATCTGGTGGATGTTGTGCTTACAAGATTTCATTTTACAAGGAAATTATATAGTTACTTCACTGAATTAGCTATAAAATTACTGAGTCTACATGTAGAAGCAGACTTAATTCAAATGAATAATTGTGCTGCCTGGAAATAATGGCAGTTCTGTAAATACAGTTTAAAGTAAAAGTGTGCACTGCAAGATAATATTCTCTTCTCCTGTGAATGCTTTTCAAAAAAACTGTAGCAGGAATAAATTGTTGATAAATTATTGATATTTGTTGCATGGCACATTTGGGAGATGTGGTAACTTCATAAGAAATCACCATCTATGTAATATATTTTGGGCTGAAACCATGTTAATTATATGTTATGTTCTTTTTCATTTTGCAGCACTATGACAATTAGTTTTCTTGCATGATATACTGTAAGACATAATACCTTCAGTTTATTTATTTAAAGTATGATACATACTTTTACAGCATTTTGATTCTTTCCAGGTTTGTTCCATCGAGGAATTGCAATGAGTGGTGCTGTTCAGTCCATAGTAATTAAAGATCCATTGCAACAGGCACAAAAGCAAGCAAGATTACTAAACTGCCCTGATGGAACTTCACAGGAAATAGTTAACTGTTTAAAAGGCAAAGACGCTCAAGAAATTGCTGATACTCTAGGAGGATTTGTGGTAAGTGCAGCATATTGCCTAATTAATGCCAGAAAACATAAAATGGAATATTATAAATTAATTTAATTTATTTTTTAAAATTACCATTAATCAGCCAATTAATTGTATTTTTTTTTATATCTGACTAGCCATTACTGTGTAAATATAAAAAGAACACATTCTTCTCAGTAAATATCAATTCAGAGGGAAATGTCGACACTGAGTGTGTGTGGTGGGGGGGGAGAGGGGTTTTAGACAGTTGCCATCTCCAGAGGTCAAGAGCACTGATGCTCGGGCATGATGTCTAAACAGCTCGAGAGGTGCTGCAAGCAAATAGATACCTGGCTTGATATTCCAAGGGTGTGTTCACCAACTGGATGTGGGGCAGTACCAACATAAAACAACTTTTGTGGGCTGTCTTTCTTGATAAACATTAGGCGGTGACCAACCCAATATAAAATGCTGTGTGTAATTTACAATTCAGATGATGCACTACCTCAGCTTACATTTCCTTTGATTGTGCAGTGATAGTACGTGGCATCAGGAATGTGAAATGAGCCATACTGTAATAGGATTAACTGTATGGTAGTCAGTTATATGGCAGTGAAGTATGTTTTCAAATGTTCCAAGGCCTTTCAATTTTGTTTCATAGACTGGAGAATCAGCAAAGGAGTACGGGCTATTGGGGAAGGTTTGAGGAGGATATGGGCAATGTTGATTTCACTTTAGATCTAGGTTTAAAGAAATCATATTGTTGAAATACAAGCTAATTAATTATGCCAGTCTAAGACAGTGTTGAAAATAAGGACATATTTGTCAAATTTTTGTGTACTACTTCTGGTGTTGGGCTGCACCAAAATGTCTTGAGGAATCTGTTACTGTACCAGGTGATTTTCGGAAACTAATATTTTCGTCACATTAAGTTATCTCCTCTGAAGTTTAAGTTTGTGCAGGAGGACATGACTCATGCAGAATGAATGACAGCTGATAAAACAAAGATATTGTTTGTTGGTGAAAATAATATGAACAATAGTGTTGAAATGTCTACCGTAGAGATGAAATGTTAGTGATATCTCCAAAGTACATAAATTCTGATGAAGAAGGTGTTGTGCAGTCCCATGAATCAACGAGGGAAGTTCAAGCCCATCTTCAAGCCCATCATGAGTCCAAAAAGTCAATGTTGTATTTGAAATAAGACTGAAAGTATTCAGACTCTTAAAACACTGTATACATGTGTTCCCTATATATGCAAAGATAGGAGTGAGCCATTCCAGTTCCCATTACTGTTCCTCTAATTAGTTTATAAATATATTAGTATTCTGGTTTACTGATATTTGTATAACTTGGTTTTCTTGCTGTGCCTTTTTACTTAGTCATACATGGGCACTAATAAGCACTCAGTTGTGAGCACCACACTGACCATAACAGTCTGGAGATCACGCGATAGCAGTTTAAATTGAAATTTATTACATATGTTTATTTATTTCCCTTCACATTTTGAGTTACCATACAACATACTAATATATTTCTTCCATCTAGTTTCTGGAATACAGATCATTGTTATCATTGTTAGCATCAACTTCTCTTCTTGGTATTGATCTGGTATTAAAGTGACATTGTCTATACATTTTCATTATCTTTCCTGTCTCCTGTCTCCTCTCACACCTATTAAAAGAAATGTTTTAAATGTCCAAAAGTTTAAGTATCATTGTACATTTTTTCTGGTTTTTATGTCATTCTTGTACAAGCAACAGGGAAGTAGGTGTCTCTTTCATGTCATTTGGCACTATATTAGTCTCAAAATTATTCAGTATTATTACACATTTATTACTATCACATCTGTCTGTCTATAAGATATAAAGCAGCATTCACAAGGTATGAGAGAAAAGTAATGAGACTGACGATACTGCGAGTGATCTGGCAATGCTGTGTTGTTCTACTCATTTAGACTGGTGTCTTCATCTCTTCTAGATGGTCAGTCCAAGTTTCAGCTCCACACAGCCATTATGTGATTTTTCAGAGTACTGTCAGTGAAGTTGTGTTTTTGTTGTGTGTTACAAGAATGGAATGGTGGAACTTGGGGCAGCGTTATGCACTCAAGTTTTGTGTTAAAGCTGGGGGAACATGCAAGTGTGACCCTTGAAAAGTTGAAACAGGCCTATGGGGAACATTCCTTATCAAGAGCACACGTTTTTCACTGGTGCAAATCATGTTTGGAAGACCAGCAACATATTGAAAATGAACCTTGCTCAGGGAGACCTCCAATTTCAAAAACCGATGAATATGTCAAACATGTGCATGCTCTTGTGAGATCAGACTGACATTTAACAATAAGGATGATGGGTGACCTGTTAAACTTAAACACTTTCACCATACATCAAATTTTCACTGAAGTTCTGCACATGCAAAAGGATTGTGCCAAAATTGTGCCAAAAAACCTCACAACTGTGCAGAAGGGCAATCAAAGAAATAGGTGTGATGATATTCTTAAGAGGATTGACAATGATGACGAATGGTTCAGTCATGTGATTACAGGTGATGAATCATGGATTGTTGAGTATGATCCTGAGCCACAGCACCAAAATGAGGATTGACACACTGAGACGTCTCCTCAATCAAAAAAATCCAAGATCAAAATGAATATTGGTTTTTTTGACAGTAGGGATATCATACATAAGAGATTTGTTCATCCAAGAGAAACTGTCAACCATGTGTTTTACAAAAATGTCCTTGAAAGGCTCTGGAGAAGGGTGAATTGAGTGAGACTGGACATTGCAGACAAATGAATGCTTTGACAATGCCCTATGCCACATGGCCATTTCTATCACACAATTTTTGACCTCAAAAGGCATTCCTGTTGTTCCATAGCTCCCCTATTCACCTGATCTGAGTCTTTGTGACTGTTTTCTTTTTCTGAAACTGAAAAATGTATTAAAAGGGTGTCATTTTTCGGATTCTGGAGTACACCCAAAAGCACATGACTGACATGTTACAGGTTCTACGAGCTGAAGCCTTTCTGCACTACTGCCAAGGCTGGGAACAATGACTCTGCTGGTGTATAGGGAACAGTTTGAAGGGGACAACATTTTCATTTGAAAAAATAAAAACTCTGGTAGATAAAAAACCAGTCTCATTTCTTTTCTCACACACCTTGTGTATGTATGTCCACAATCTCTTCCTAAACACATGGATTGGTTTCAACCAAATTTGACAAATAAACATCAAACATTTATCAGAATTTTGAGTTTTACAACATCCTGGCTGTAATAGAAACACAGATATGGGCAAAAACACAGGTATGCTGTGTGCAAATTATATCAGCCTACTTTGCTGGGCAACCTCCAGGTCAGGGGCTATAAATGCTATTCCGACCCCCTATATAATGGCTGCCCCCACCTCCTGTCCTATCTCATTCACCTCCACCCCTCACACCTTCCTCTGTACACCTCATCTTCCCTCCTCTCTCATTATCCACCTCCCTCCCCCCACCCTCTCTCAGCAATGTTAATAAGCAACACTGAGCAGTTAGATTGGGGGAAGGCATGATGTATCCAGCCCCTACAATGTCAGTTGCCCAAAATGAAAGACAGGTAGTATGGGAATAGTTGTAACCTGTTTTATTGACCTGCGCTGCAGCACTCCCTACATCAGGTAAACGTTTTTCAAGCTTCTTACATTTAAAGGTTGCCTTGCATGACAGCCTCCATCAACCTGCTTTGCAGGAGTTACATGTGCAGATAAACATGACTGATTGAAGATTAAGATAGAGGAGGGGATGGACAAATGGGTAGAAGGGGATGCAGGAGTCAGAAGAGGATAGGCAGAGAGAGGTGGGGAGAAGGAGGTGGATTGGGAGATGGGGCCAGGAGGAGATGGATAAGGAGAGAGAGGGGAAAGGGGAGATGGACATAGGGAGAGAGGACAAGGAAGAGATGGACCGATAGGGAAATGGAGGCAGGAGGACATGGATATGGATGGTGGGAGGAGATGGACAGATAGGGAAATAGGGACTGGATAGAGGGAGGGGCAGGAGGAGATGAAAAGAGATGGAGGGGTGGGAAGAGAGGGACAGAGAGAGAGAGAGAGAGAGAGAGAGAGAGAGAGAGGATGGGAAGGAGGTGGATAGATATACATGGGTGATGAGGATGACCTAGAGACTGGCGCAGAGGAAGAGGATGACTGAGAGTCTGGGAGGTGGGATGGGGGGGAGGGCAGGTGGAGGGGGAAGGAAGAGGATGACACATGGGAGAATGGAGGGAGGAAGATGAGGTTGCAATATACACTATGTGATCAAAAGTATCGAGACACCTGGTTGAAAATGACTTACAAGATCATGGTGCCCTCCATCGGAAATACTGGAATTCAGTGTGGAGCTGGTGCACCCTTAGCCTTGATGACAGCTTCCGCTCTTGCAGGCGTACTTTCAATCAGGTGCTGGAAGGTTTCTTCGGGAATGGCTGCCCATTCTTCATGGAGTGCTGCACTGAGGAGAGGTATCAATGTTGGTTGGTGGGGCCTGGCACAAAGTTGGCATTCCAAAACATCTCAGGGGTGTTCTGTAGGATTCAGGTCATGACTCTGTGCCATTACAGGGATGTTATTGTCATGTAACCACTCCGCCACAGGCCATGCATTATGAACAGTTGCTCGATTGTTTGGAAAGATGCAGTTGCCATCCCCGAATTGCTCTTCAACAGTGGGAAGCAAGAAGGTGCTTAAAATATCAATGTAGGCCTGTTCTGTGATAGTGCCACGCAAAAAAAGGGGTGCAAGTCCCCACCATGATAAGAAATGACCACACCATAGCACCACCACCTCCAAATTTTACTGTTGGCTTTACACACGCTGGCAGATGATGTTCACCAGACATTTGCCATACCCACACCCTGCCATCAGATTGCCACATTGTGTACCATGATTTGTCACTCCACACAATGTTTTTCCACTGTTCAATCATCCATTGTTTATGCTTCTTACACCAAGCAAGGCATTGTTTGGCATTTACTGACATGATGTGTGGCTTATGAGCAGCTGCTCAACCATGAAATCCAAGTTTTCCCACTTTCTGCCTAACTTTCATAGTACTTGCAGTTGATCCTGATGCAGTTTGGAACTCCTGTGTGATGGTCTGGATAGGTGTCTACCTATTACACATTATGGCCCTCTTCAAATGCCAGCAGTCTCTGTCAGTCAACAGACGAGGTTGGCCTGTACGCTTTTGTGCTGTATGTGTCCCTTCACATTTCCACTTCATCATCACATCAGAAACAATGGACCTATGGATTTTTAGGACTGTGGAAATCTCACATACAGATGTATGACACAAGTGACACCCAATCACCTGACCACATTTGAAATCCGTGAGTTCTGCGCAGCACCCAACTCTGCTCTCTCATGATGTCTGATGACTACTGGGGTCGTCGATATGGAATACCTGGCAGTATGTGGCAGCGCAATGCACATAATATGAAAAACGTATGTTTTTGGGGATGTCCAGATACTTTTGATCACATAGTGTATGTAACTAAGAAAACAATATTTGACAAAATAATTTAATTGGATGTATAACAAAATCTACTCATCAAGTGGCGGCAGAACACACACACACAAAAGAAAGTTATAATTAGGCAAGTTTTCAGAGCCAGTGGCTCCAAAAGCTTGCCTAATTATTTCTTCTTTGTGTGTGTTCTGCTGCTGCTTGAGGAGTAGATTTTTTATCTATTCAATTAAATTATTGATTTCAAGGAACCCAGTGTCTCCATCAGTGGAGACTGGTACTGCATAATGATGGAGAAATTACAGCATGCAGTTTAGGCAAAATATTTGTGAAAACTGCAACAAAAGTGCAGCTGCATCATGGAAACGTATGTCCCAATTATGCAAAGGTTGTAATGCAGAAGTTACACTAACTCAAGTGGTCGATACTTGAGCATCCATTGTAAAGTTCTAATATCTCCCAATGTGTTTATCACACCTTTAGTCACTTAAAAAAATGATTTCAGAGTCAATGATTCCTGTCAAATGGAAATGTGCAGTATGCTGTTAGGGACTTCTTCGTGAAGCAAGACATAGTGTTTTACGAAACAGTTATCTTCGGTCTGATGTGTCAATAGGATGATTGCCTCAATGCTCGCGGCAATTTTACTTGACTTGCATCCCAGTTCTGGACTGTATGGCCTTCAAATGGAAAATTTTTGATCACCCCTTATATATAAGTATGTCCAGGGTCATCTCCAAAACTCCTCAATTGACTTCAACCAATTGGCATACAAACAGCAAAAGTTATGAGTATCAGCACTGTGGAGTTTATAACCTCCTAGCTCCAATAGGAGTGCAGATACAGACAAAAATGTATTTTTTCAGTGACTGCCATATAGGTAGCCATGCACAACAGGCATGTTGTGTAGTACCGCTCTGGTTTATTGACCTGTTTTGTAGGGCCTACATGTTGGAGAAAAGGGATGGAGGTGATATACAAAGAGAGGGGGAGGAGGAGATGGACATATAGAGGTAGGAGGATTAGGTGTATGGAGAGATGGGTGGAGGAAGAGAGGGGGCAGGAGGAGACGTATATATGTGTTGAACAAACATGCTGGAGAAACTGCAGGAAAAAGGCTAGTAGTAAATAAATGTTTCTCAACTGTTTTAAATTTTAATTCAGCAGTGATTTTTCTTCTGTATAAATGTGGCTATTTATTATGTTTTCTATTTAGGAATGGGGTTGGGATCCAATCCTGGTGTTTGGAGCAGTTGTTGAACAGGATTATGGAAATGAAACAGAGAGATTTCTTACTGCTGATCCTACACAGCAGTTCCTTTCAGGAAATTTTACCCATATTCCACTAATTACAGGAACCACAAAAGATGAATTTAGCTGGAAAGCATTGCGTATGTTGACATTCTTTCAATTACATATGTACAGTTAATCATTTTATAAATAGTGTTTCATGCATGTTCATAAGTTAAAGATTTTTTTTTTTTAGAACTGTGAAACAACATGAGCATGTACTAAAAGAAGTCCATGATAACATAAAACACAGATACATTGTGTACCTGTACTATCCTGCTTCTACATGTCTACAATACTCTGTGCCAATGCGCTCAAAACATACAGTGAGCAGCACTACACTTAAATCACACCATTGACTACACTGCCTCTTCCATGCACATACGTTAACTTTTCATTCACTGGAGTACCCTCTATAGTATTAATAAATGAAATCCGAATGTGAGCCTACAATCTGTATTGTGTTTTTGAGGTGTTGTGCCACATTTAGTTTGGACAATTTTGATGCAAGTTTTATTTCAAACTTATGGACATGAATGTATTGTATATAATAAGAAATATTAATATTGATCAATGATAGCAAAACATACAGCTAACAGAATTGCTATTTTAGAATTCAAACTGAAACATTTATTTACAGTTTCATTACTGCAACAAGAAAGCAATTTAAAATAGTTCTCAAATAAAGAAAGTCATGTTTAAAATAAAGTTGTGGTATGTTTTCCTCCTAATTATAAAAGAACTTTTGCATTTATTACTTTCTTCCTCCCTGGTTTTAATTTGTTTTATAGATAATGAACAATTCTTTTGTGGTTGTGCTTTCATAATACTTCTTTTGATAATTATGTGTTAGTTTACTGTTCTGGTTGTTCTGCCAGTGGTTCTGCAGAATATGGAGATGCAACTGTAGACTTAAGGCCTCCATTCAGAACAATAGCATAAGGGAAAACAGGAAGCGTGTTTCCCACATGGGGAGACCTCTCATTAGACATTCCATTACCTAAACATAGTGTTCAGTATGAAGCTGTGAACTATGTTCATTCAGCTGAGCAAAAAACTCACCCATAACAATAAGAAGAGCCATTGTATAACAACACAAAATACTTAAAGATAGAGCTCACATTTTCATGAACAGGTGAAATATTTTATCATTTATGACCGTGAATAAAACCAAAATCTTCTCCAGGAATAGGATATTGTAGGGAGACAAAATATAAATATTGGAATCCTTATAATGAGCTTTGAATAGGCACAATATCATACAAGTGCCACTACATGCTACAGTGTGTCAAAAAATACCTATATCCATCAAATCATCTAAAAACACAATCAAAAAGGGCAATGATGCTACTTCATAATTAATTTTTAAGCACTGTATCTACTGTCCTCTTTTCTTACTGGGCCTCTCACTGTTTACCGCAATGCTCCCACAGTCTCTGGCCTCAGTTTCTTCCCATCCGATATTGTGCGATGTGTTTTGTTCCACTTTTCACATGTATTTTTCAAGCAGTCTTTCCTTGTTTCCCATAACATCTCTTTTGATACTTTGAACATGCTTTAGACCACTTCATTGTTCATAATTTCAAAAATTTCAATTTTTGGAGATGGGTCAAGGACTCACACTCGTAGCAAGAAGAACCTCATGAATCTGAAAGATATCAGAAAAGTGTAACAACAATGGAAATTCGTAGATGGAGCAAAACATAAAGTAAGTGAAAGTCAACCACTCATTGATAGAAGATTGATGTGTGGAGCACAGCAACAGATAATAGAAAACACTGTTCACACTAGCTTTTGACCACTAGCTCTTTTTCATGGCCACAAGAGTGTATGTTTGTGTGCCTGCATGGTTATGTCTGCAAATGTGTGTACCATTGCTGGAAAAAGAACTAGTACTTGAAAAATAGTGTGACTGCTGCTTTCTGTTATGCACTACTGTGCTTCACCCATTGATCCAGTATAGGTGAGTGGTTGCCTCACCCTTATTTTAAATATATCCAAAAATCAGAATACAGGCAATGGAAGGAACACACACACAGGTGCACACACACACACACACACACACACACACACACACACACACACACACACACACACAGAGCGAGCGAGAGAGAGAGAGAGAGAGTAACAGTTTGTTTCACTTCCATAAGTTAGTACTGGCAGTACTCACTGGTTGTAGACTTTTCATTTGAGGTACATTTGGAATTTACTTGTGAATAGGTAATTCAGTTTCCAAATGAACTCTTGAGTCATTTTTTACCCCACTGTTTATTTCTTTAGTTGTCCATGTGCTTCTTATTTTAAGTTGTCCTAAATATACAAATTTGTCAACTGTTTCTGTAATTACAATTCAAACCTAATATTTTCTTATCAGCAAACTGCTTGTACTTCATTTTTGTCTCACTGTAATTAATCTTCAGTCTTACTGTCAAATTTGTTCAGTTCAGTTCCTCCATCCTTTGCTGAAGTTCTACTGGGTTTGAAAAAAACAGGACATCTGCAAATAGAAGGTCATTCAGAGACCATACATTTATGTATACTCCTCCATTATCTCAGTTTTATGATCTGAAGATGTCTTCAAAGACTACAGAAAATAGTTTGGTAAAACGGAGTCTCTCTACCCAACACATACCTCACTTTCAAACTTTTCACTCTACTGATGTAATCAAATGGAAGTTATAGCAAAAAAACACAAGACAATTTCTGGACAGAAAGTAAATATTTGTGCCCTTCAGGCTGAATTAATCAAGCAAAATTTGAAATAGATATGTTGAAGTGAAAAAAATATTTTGGGATCTGGGTAAAAGCAACAAGTAATGGCAAAAAGGGAAATAGGTCAACAGCTTCATCTACTTTTGAGCTTACAGTACCCATTAACTCTGATTTGTTACCTGAAGCATGAAGGTAGGAGCCTCATCCAGCTGTGGGTCACAGTAGGGTGCAGCATACCTCTAGCAAAAAAACTTGGTGTAGTTCAGTACCAAATGAGAGTAGGAAGAAAAGAGTCCTGCTGCTAGATAATAGCCTTGGGAGAGGCGTAGGCCAGATGGTATGGGACAAATTAGGAACAGGGTACCAGGCCACAAGTGCTGTGAAGCAAAGTGCTAGTCTTAGTAACATGACAGAGAGCATAGGAAATTTGTGTAAAACTTTGACAAACAGGATTGTGTTATCATAGTAGGAGGAGCAGCAAACGGTCCGGGCAAAGACAGATATTGCAGTGTTAGGGGTGACCACTGTTTAGATTTCATTAACACATACACTCCTGGAAATTGAAATAAGAACACCGTGAATTCATTGTCCCAGGAAGGGGAAACTTTATTGACACATTCCTGGGGTCAGATACATCACATGATCACACTGACAGAACCACAGGCACATAGACACAGGCAACAGAGCATGCACAATGTCGGCACTAGTACAGTGTATATCCACCTTTCGCAGCAATGCAGGCTGCTATTCTCCCATGGAGACGATCGTAGAGATGCTGGATGTAGTCCTGTGGAACGGCTTGGCATGCCATTTCCACCTGGCGCCTCAGTTGGACCAGCGTTCGTGCTGGACGTGCAGACCGCGTGAGACGACGCTTCATCCAGTCCCAAACATGCTCAATGGGGGACAGATCCGGAGATCTTGCTGGCCAGGGTAGTTGACTTACACCTTCTAGAGCACGTTGGGTGGCATGGGATACATGCGGACGTGCATTGTCCTGTTGGAACAGCAAGTTCCCATGCCGGTCTAGGAATGGTAGAACGATGGGTTCGATGACGGTTTGGATGTACCGTGCACTATTCAGTGTCCCCTCGACGATCACCAGTGGTGTACGGCCAGTGTAGGAGATCGCTCCCCACACCATGATGCCGGGTGTTGGCCCTGTGTGCCTCGGTCGTATGCAGTCCTGATTGTGGCGCTCACCTGCACGGCGCCAAACATGCATACGACCATCATTGGCACCAAGGCAGAAGCGACTCTCATCGCTGAAGACGACATGTCTCCATTCGTCCCTCCATTCACGCCTGTCGCGACACCACTGGAGGCGGGCTGCACGATGTTGGGGCGGGAGCGGAAGACGGCCTAACGGTGTGCGGGACCGTAGCCCAGCTTCATGGAGACGGTTGCGAATGGTCCTCGCCGATACCCCAGGAGCAACAGTGTCCCTAATTTGCTGGGAAGTGGCGGTGCGGTCCCCTACGGCACTGCGTAGGATCCTACGGTCTTGGCGTGCATCCGTGCGTCGCTGCGGTCCGGTCCCAGGTCGACGGGCACGTGCACCTTCCGCCGACCACTGGCGACAACATCGATGTACTGTGGAGACCTCACGCCCCACGTGTTGAGCAATTCGGCGGTACGTCCACCCGGCCTCCCGCATGCCCACTATACGCTCTCGCTCAAAGTCTGTCAACTGCACATACGGTTCACGTCCACGCTGTCGCGGCATGCTACCAGTGTTAAAGACTGCGATGGAGCTCCGTATGCCATGGCAAACTGGCTGACACTGACGGCGGCGGTGCACAAATGCTGCGCAGCTAGCGCCATTCGACGGCCAACACCGCGGTTCCTGGTGTGTCCCCTGTGCCGTGCGTGTGATCATTGCTTGTACAGCCCTCTCGCAGTGTCCGGAGCAAGTATGGTGGGTCTGACACACCGGTGTCAATGTGTTCTTTTTTCCATTTCCAGGAGTGTACATTTATTCCTTGTTAACTTATTCCTTAGTAACTAATAATGATGACCAGTTTATCAACTTGGAAAATACAGTATATTAGTGCACTGAACAGTCACAACCTAGTGCTGAAGTTTATTATTTAATTGTACCACAAAACGCAATTCAGATTTACACAAAAATGTCATGGTTTGCAATCAGTATTGTTTTTTAATAATTTATCAATTTAGAATATGCTCACATAGCTCAATTAATTCAGTCCATCATTATCACAATCACGTCAAACAATCACTCATTTTGGTGATAATAACCTCCTACAACACTTGTTAATAACGATACAGTTCACTTAAAATGTTCAATAATTTAGGTTACAGAAATTATGTTAAAGTCTGTAAACATTAATATTAATGAGTTTTGCAGTTGTTGGTGCAAATATTTTCCCGTAAAAATTGTGCAGGACTGTGGCTGAGAATGCACCTGACATATTTCTCACGTGTGGCCTTTCTAACCATAAACTGCCAATTTTGGATGGTGTCCAATTACTTATAGGCAGGCATAAGGATAAACTGTTGTTTTGTAAATTAAATTACATTTTGCAATTTGGCTAGGCTGGATAATACTGTTTTATTAACTACAAGAACTAATGTGCTTTTGGTTTATATAAAATGTTGCTAGTTAGAAATTTTTAAATAATATGTTGACACTAACATTCTTATGCAATGTGGAATCCCTTGTTTACACGTATGAGCACCAAATTGCAAATTGGGTTAAATTACATGAAATTTTTAATTAGTGATTTCATTAATCAGTTCTCTTCATCATATTGTACAGAAAAGTAACATAACAGAAGTACACAGTCAATGTGTAGAATCTAACAATGGCTATGATGAAATGTGTGATGGAAAATGAAGGTGTCTATGAACACTAATTAATTCTTCAAGTGATTAGTTTCTGATAATGTAAAGCAGATAACTGTAAATTCAGAATGCTTAGCTTTCTGTTGGTGTGGGTCATTACATGGTCTTCTACACCTCCACCTACTTCTACATCTATACTCTGCAACCATCATGAAGTGCATGGCAGAGGGTATGTCCCATTGTACCAGTTACTAGGGTGTCTTCCCATTCCATTCACATAAGGAGCATGGGAAGAGTGATTGTTTGAGTGCCTCTGTGCATGCAGTAATTATCCTAACCTTATGCTCATGATCCCTAAGTGATCGATACAACATAATGCTGTTATGCTGATTAGTTCATAAAGTTTCACACATATCAGATTATATTGTTAACTTTAACCTTAACTTTTAATTAACATGATATACAGCCAAACTAAAGTTACTCCTGGAATCAACCTAGCAAAAAGGAATTTCTAATCAATAAATTTAAATGCAGGAAAGCTTAATTACATTTCTGGAATATCAGTACATATGCCACAAGATACTTATATAACAGTATTGAAAATATAGCGTAAAATTCGAGAAAGGAAAAAAATAGGAAAATAATTTATTAACAGGGGCTGTATACTTTACATTTGGGTAAGAACCACCATGCTATATCACAAGCCATGTAAACACAGAGTTGAGCTGGCTGCTGCTGACAAATGAAATCACACATTAGTGCAGTGCCTCTTGCTATTGGGAGGTGGGGATATACTAGACATGGCCTACACATGAATAAGAGAGGGAAAATTGGATGACTGATCTTCTTGCAGAAAATGGTTGGGGGGCCACTATCCCACACAGGAAGATCTCTGTGCTCACTGGCATCAAAGAGGTAACTTGTTTCCATTATAATCAGGATTCAGGCATCTCGTTATGAAATAAGTTAAATTCACAGAAGAGCCTCATAAAATGTTTAAGAATGCACAGAAAAGTAAGACTGGCTTATATGATCAGAATGTTAGGTGACTAGGTAACAAGGTAGAAGAGCTTCCTGTCTGTTTGCAAAATTTAGAAAGCTCTGAAAAGATAGACATCCTCTGCTTATCTGAGTACCACATGACCATAGGGTTAGAAAATTAAATATAAAAGCTTATACTTTATCTTCTTATTCATGCAGAACTAATATGGGAAAAGGAGGAATTATTACACATATTAAGACAGAGCACAAGTTTTAAAACACTGAGACAAGTCAATTTTGTGGAGATCAGCACATAGAGGTGTGTGCTTATGAATTAACACTGAAAAATAGCTGACTTTCAGTTGTAGCTGCGTATAGGTACCCCACAGGGAAATTTTGAACTTTTATGAAGAATATGGATTCCCTACAGTGCTATCTATTGGACAGCAGTTAGCAGTTAATTCTCCATCATGATTTCAATATACTATCTTTGTCAGAAAATTTCCAGGAGAGGTTTTTTTAAAAAGTAGAACATTACTCTTACTAAGTAATGATCGTAGCTGCTATAGAAGTAGCCCCTTTGGGTATCTGTACACAGTTGCCAACATTTCTGAAGCTCTTGGAAGCAAGCAGGGAAACTTTCAAATGTGATGCTTGTAAGCTCATTTGTTGCAGACCATTAGATGTCTGCAATATCTTAATGAAGCTTTCCCTTCAGTCACCTTTTCACTCATGAAAGCGAGAAAACATTGCAAGGTGAGAGGTTGGGTGGATATAGTGGATGTGGGATAGCGATAACAGAATGTCTGGCCTGATAGTAACAGATAAAGCAGTATGGAGTCTTGCACTGTCATGCAGTAAGAACCAGTCTTGGGAATACCACAAATCAAGGCAGAGATATCAAACTGCTTGTCACAAATGTTTCAAGACTTCAGTGTAAAGAGTTTGGTTCACTGTTTGACCTGGAGGAATGTACCTGTAGTGTACCCTTTACTATCAAAGAATGCACTCAACATTGTCTTTGTTCTTGAACATTGTCATTTGACTTTTCTCAAGGCTGGTGATCCTGGACTCCACCATTCAACACTTTGACACTTTGTGTGAGGGTCATACTCGTAGCACCACCTTTCATCCTCAGCAATATCTTTGACAGAAATTTGAGCTCACATCTGGCTCTATACAGTAGCTCAGCAGAAATTCTTCGTCTTTCCTCTTTCTGTTCATACACTCCTGGAAATGGAAAAAAGAACACATTGACACCGGTGTGTCAGACCCACCATACTTGCTCCGGACACTGCGAGAGGGCTGTACAAGCAATGATCACACGCACGGCACAGCGGACACACCAGGAACCGCGGTGTTGGCCGTCGAATGGCGCTAGCTGCGCAGCATTTGTGCACCGCCGCCGTCAGTGTCAGCCAGTTTGCCGTGGCATACGGAGCTCCATCGCAGTCTTTAACACTGGTTGCATGCCGCGACAGCGTGGACGTGAACCGTATGTGCAGTTGACGGACTTTGAGCGAGGGCGTATAGTGGGCATGCGGGAGGCCGGGTGGACGTACCGCCGAATTGCTCAACACGTGGGGCGTGAGGTCTCCACAGTACATCGATGTTGTCGCCAGTGGTCGGCGGAAGGTGCACGTGCCCGTCGACCTGGGACCGGACCGCAGCGACGCACGGATTCACGCCAAGACCGTAGGATCCTACACAGTGCCGTAGGGGACCGCACCGCCACTTCCCAGCAAATTAGGGACACTGTTGCTCCTGGGGTATCGGCGAGGACCATTCGCAACCGTCTCCATGAAGCTGGGCTACGGTCCCACACACCGTTAGGCCGTCTTCCGCTCACGCCCCAACATCGTGCAGCCCGCCTCCAGTGGTGTCGCGACAGGCGTGAATGGAGGGACGAATGGAGACGTGTCATCTTCAGCGATGAGAGTCGCTTCTGCCTTGGTGCCAATGATGGTCGTATGCGTGTTTGGCGCCGTGCAGGTGAGCGCCACAATCAGGACTGCATACGACCGAGGCACACAGGGCCAACACCCGGCATCATGGTGTGGGGAGCGATCTCCTACACTGGCCGTACACCACTGGTGATCATCGAGGGGACACTGAATAGTGCACGGTACATCCAAACCGTCATCGAACCCATCGTTCTACCATTCCTAGACCGGCAAGGGAACTTGCTGTTCCAACAGGACAATGCACGTCCACATCTATCACGTGCCACCCAGCGTGCTCTAGAAGGTGTAAGTCAACTACCCTGGCCAGCAAGATCTCCGGATCTGTCCCCCATTGAGCATGTTTGGGACTGGATGAAGCGTCATCTCACGCGGTCTGCACATCCAGCACGAACGCTGGTTCAACTGAGGCGCCAGGTGGAAATGGCATGCCAAGCCGTTCCACAGGACTACATCCAGCATCTCTACGATCGTCTCCATGGGAGAATAGCAGCCTGCATTGCTGCGAAAGGTGGATATACACTGTACTAGTGCCGACATTGTGCATGCTCTGTTGCCTGTGTCTATGTGCCTGTGGTTCTGTCAGTGTGATCATGTGATGTATCTGACCCCAGGAATGTGTCAACAAAGTTTCCCCTTCCTGGGACAATGATTTCATGGTGTTCTTATTTCAATTTCCAGGAGTGTATATTAGTATGAGGGCCAAGTTTTGCGTTAAATTTCTGTTTCCCTAAATCTTCACATAAATTCTTATGACGAGCACCATTATTAAAATTAAGTTCTTCTGATACTGTACACACAGTCACATGTCAGACTTATTGGAATAACTGCATTACATGCTCCTTGTTTGCATTGGTATGTACTGTAAGTGAGCTACCAGCTCTATAGTCATCTTGCACTGAATCTTTGGCTTCACAAAACCTTTTGTGACACTCAAAAACATGACTTCTTGAAAGTGTCTTGCCTGCATATGCTTGCTTAATCATTGTCCATGTTTAGAGAGGTTTTCTGAAGCTTAATGCAGAACTTAATGTTTACTCTTTGCTCACAATCAGCATCTGTTGTGTCACCGTAACTAATGTGCCAAGAACACAAACAGTATGCTGCTAAGCACAGACCTGTCACCTAGTGACATTACGTGGAAACACAGCCAAGGTCATTAGTAGGACACACAGATATTAGGTGACATAAACATAACACTTGTTCCTCTTTAGTATTGCAAACTCAGAAATAAAAAAACTATCCTGGAACCTTTCTGACAAAGGGAGTAGATTTTCAAAAGGGTTCTGTTAAAAAATAACAGTCTGGAAACCTTATTTGGGTCTTACAATTTGATCTCAATAATTAACTTTCCAACCTAGGTGGATAAGCACAGTAGGACTCTAACTGATAATGTTTCCTTTGATGAAGCTCAAAGCAAGAACTTAACTTTATAACCAGTGACAAATATTCTTGCTGATCATGATGCACAGTTAGGATAAATGAGATAGTGCCTTACAGTGTACAGTGTAGATAGCCCTAAGTGGAATTAGATTTCAGGACAAACATTTTTAAGAATAAAAAATCCAGGATGGAATAATGGGAATATTTTGAAAAGGACAGACTGCTACTCACCATATAGAGAAGATGTCAAAAAAAAAAAAAAACTGCTAAAAATCTGAGCTTTCAGACAAAAGGCCTTCTTCTAAAGTAGACAAAATGCATACACTCTTACAACAACAACTCACACACTCATGACCGCTGTCTCTGGCCACTGAGGACAAACTGTAATCAACTGCAATGTGTGTGTTCTATACTTTAGAAGAAGGCTTTTTCACTGAAAGCTCACATGTTTAGCAGTCTTTTTGTTGTGCCTGTCTGTGACTCAATATCTTCTCTATAAGGTGAGTAGCACCCTATCCTTTACATAATATTGACAATATTATGAAAAGTATAGATTACTACCCACCACATAGTGGAGATGCTGAGTCATAGATAGGGACAACAAAATACTGTCAAACAGATAAGCTTTTGGCCAAAAAGGCCTTCTTCTAAAGTAGAGAATTGGACAACATTCACAAACATTCACACACACACACACACACACATACACACACATGTGACCACAGTCTCTGGCAGCCGAGGCTAGACTGTGAGCAGCGCAGCATTCTTTTTTTTTTTTTTTTTTAATTCTTTTTTTTTAAAGGCTAACTTATTTGACAGTCTTTTTGTTATGCCTATCTTCGATTCAGCATCTGCACTATATGGTGAGTAGTAATCTATCCTTTTCATAATATTGTCCTCATTCCATCCTGGATTTTCCATTATTCAGATTTTCATTTTTAAGAATAATTTACAAGAGATGATCTGAGATTACATCTATAATGAACCAAATGCTCACATAATATCTAATCTAGTCCACAATAAACCCATATGATTATTTGAAAATAGCTTTCAACATCAACTAATCAGAAAGGACATTAAGCAGAGATGTAAAAAACCATGGATCACTAGAGGGTTTAAAATATTTTGTGAAAGGGAAAGGGTATTGCATTTGTTGGCAAGAACAAGTACAGATCCAGCAGTTGTTGCTAACCACAAAAACTACTCAAAATTAATAAGATATGTTATTAAACATCAAAGAAAATGCACATTATGTGATGAATCAGTAATTCCAACAACAGACTTATAGCTATGTGGAATGAACTGAAATGGGAGAAAGGACAATCTACATCTACATCTACATCCATACTCCGCAAGCCACCTGATGGTGTGTGGCGGAGGGTACCTTGAGTACCTCTATCGGTTCTCCCTTCTATTCCAGTCTCGTATTGTTCGTGGAAAGAAGGATTGTCAGTATGCCTCTGTGTGGGCTCTAATCTCTCTGATTTTATCCTCATGGTCTCTTCACGAGATATACGTAGGAGGGAGCAATATACTGCTTGACTCCTCGGTGAAGGTATGTTCTCGAAACTTTGACAAAAGCCCGTACCGAGCTACTGAGCGTCTCTCCTGCAGAGTCTTCCACTGGAGTTTATCTATCATCTCCGTAACGCTTTAGCGATTACTAAATGATCCTGTAACGAAGTGCGCTGCTCTCTGTTGGATCTTCTCTATATCTTCTATCAACCCTATCTGGTACGGATCCCACACTGCTGAGCAGTATTCAAGCAGTGGGCGAACAAGCGTACTGTAACCTACTTCCTTTGTTTTCGGATTGCATTTCCTTAGGATTCTTCCAATGAATCTCAGTCTGGCATCTGCTTTACCGATGATCAACATTATATGATCATTCCATTTTAAATCACTCCTAATGCGTACTCCCAGATAATTTATGGTATTAACTGCTTCCAGTTGCTGACCTGCTATTTTGTAGCTAAATGATAAAGGATCTATCTTTCTGTGTATTCGCAGCACATTACACTTGTCTACATTGAGATTCAATTGCCATTCCCTGCACCATGCGTCAATTCACTGCAGATCCTCCTGCATTTCAGTACAATTTTCCATTGTTACAACCTCTCGATACACCACAGCATCATCCGCAAAAAGCCTCAGTGAACTTCCGATGTCATCCACAAGGTCATTTATGTATATTGTGAATAGCAATGGTCCTATGACACTCCCCTGCGGCACACCTGAAATCACTCTTACTTCGGAAGACTTCTCTCCATTGAGAATGACATGCTGCGTCCTGTTATCTAGGAACTCCTCAATCCAATCACACAATTGGTCTGATAGTCCATATGCTCTTACTTTGTTCATTAAACGACTGTGGGGAACTGTATCGAACGCCTTGTGGAAGTCAAGAAACATGGCATCTACCTGTGAACCCGTGTCTATGGCCCTCTGAGTCTCGTGGACGAATAGCGCGAGCTGGGTTTCACATGACCGTCTTTTTCGAAACCCATGCTGATTCCTACAGAGTAGATTTCTTGTCTCCAGAAAAGTCATTATACTCTAACACAATACGTGTTCCAAAATTCTACAACTGATCGACGTTAGAGATATAGGTCTATAGTTCTGCACATCTGCTCGACATCCCTTCTTGAAAACGGGGATGACCTGTGCCCTTTTCCAATCCTTTGGAATGCTACGCTCTTCTAGAGACCTACGGTACACCGCTGCAAGATGGGGGGCAAGTTCCTTCGCGTACTCTGTGTAAAATTGAACTGGTATCCCATCAGGTCCAGAGGCCTTTCCTCTTTTGAGCGATTTTAATTGTTTCTCTATCCCTCTGTCGTCTATTTCAATATCTACCATTTTGTCATCTGTGCGACAATCTAGAGAAGGAACTACAGTGCAATCTTCCTCTGTGAAACAACTTTGGAAAAAGACATTTAGTATTTCGGCCTTTAGTCTGTCATCCTCTGTTTCAGTACCATTTTGGTCACAGAGTGTCTGGACATTTTGTTTTGACCCACCTACCGCTTTGACATAAGACCAAAATTTCTTAGGATTTTCGAAGTTCCCTTTGCTTCCGCAGCAGTTTTCTAACTCGGTTGTTGTACCACGGTGGCTCTTTTCCATCTCTTACGATCTTGCTTGGCACATACTCATTTAACGCATTATGTACGACGGTTTTGAACTTTGTCCACTGATCCTCAACACTATCTGTACTTGAGACAAAACTTTTGTGTTGAGCCAACAGGTACTCTGACAATCAGTCAACGAACAGGATAACATCACTATTGAATTAAATGGAAGCACTATAAATGATGAGTCACAGGTAGAAAATACTCATTTCTTAAATACAGTAAAAAGTATAACAGAACCAGTTCAAGAGCAAAATCAGAGCACTATTTTCAAAAAGCAACTCTCGTAAAATTCCATCATATGAAAGTATTACCACCTTCTCCTGCTGAAATTAAGAAAATTATATATTTTCTCGAAAGTAAAAGCTCATCTGGAGTTGATGGAGTTTCCAATCAAGTAATAAATATTTTTCCCATACAATAATAATAATAATAATAATAATAATAATAATACTGTACTCAACATCGAAAGATCCACTGCATATGTATAAAAACAGTTTACAATTCTTGATACATAGCACAATAATATATTCTTCTGAATACATCATTATTTAATAAAATGATTAAATTACAAATAAAATGGGGCTTAACACTATTTACATATTTTTCGAAGCACTTCTTATTCTGCATGTAAGTATGGTATTCTTCCAATGCGTAAAGTGGATTTTGTAATAGGAATTTCTTTCACTGAAATTTAAGCTTCAGTGTGGGTAGGGTCATAACTTTACTGGGTAGTGCATTGGCTAACTTTAAACCTGCATATTGTGGACCATTTTCCTAGAGTGCTGTTCTTGGCTGTTAATGTAAAATTTGTCTTTATTTCTGGTATTGTACTGATACAAATCAGAACAAATGTTGGGCTCCAGTCTTTTAACAAGTAAAATGGCTTTTAGAATGTACATGTTTACTATGGCTCATACACCAGATTTTGGAAACAAACCATGGCATGATTCCTTATATTTTGCTCCACAGATGATTCTTATAGCCCTTTTTTGAAGTAGCAATAGCTTATTTACATTTGCTTTGGTTATTGCTCCCCAAATTTGTGTTCTGTAATTCAGCTGAGAGAAAAATAGTGCATGGTATGCAGTCTTTAGGACTACAATGTCTTTGCAGAACTTTCTGATCATATTGATGGAGAATATATTCTTAGACAACTCACATGCTAGAGTGTCAACATGTGTGTCCCATTTTAGATTGTGCTTTGCATTGTTAAACCAAGGAATTTTACACTAAACTCTGTTTTTACTAATTCATTGCTTATGTATAGTTTAATTTCATCATTAAAACTACTGCTGGCAACTCCATAATACATGTTTTATTACTGCTTACATTTAAGTTGCTCTCATTATATTACTAAACAATTTCATTTGTCACGTTATTACAGTGAGTCACTAGTTCATTAAATGATTCCTTTTTACACACAATGGATGTATCAACTCTGAGTGCAATATCTTACTTCATTTATATAAATCAAAAACAGAAGAGGACCCAATACTGAACCCTGGGGTACTCCATATTTTATATTAGTGATTTTGGGTTTGTGAACACCACTTTTAGTTTTAAGCAGTACAAACTATTTTCGGTTACTCATGTAAGATTTTATTAGGTCATGAGCAGTACTCTGATGCCAATGTTCCATAGCTTTTCTAATAGGATTGTGGCATTCACATAATCAAAAGCTTTCTCAAGATCAAGGTATATACCAGCAAAATGTTGGATGTTCTCGATGCACTTATTATCTCTTAATTAACTGAGCAGCTGCTGTGCTTGTTGATTTACATTTTAAGAAACCATTTTTATTTTCAAATATTAGCTTGTTCTTCTGGAGAAAGTTTATAATTCTGCTGTATATGACTTTTTCAACTATTTTTAAAAAGACAGGAAGTATTGAGATTGGTCTGTAGTTTTGAATTTTTAGTTTGTCTCCTTTTTTAAAGATTGGCATTACCGGAGATATTTGTAGTCTGCCAGGGAAAGTGCCTGATTCTATTATATTATTTACTGCTACAGACAGAGGAACAGAAACATTTTGTCTGCAAACTTTTAATGCATTAATACTGAGGCCGTCATGCCCTGCGGAACTGGAAGATTTTAGAGAGCTAATGATGTTAAGTATTTCTTTGCAGTTTGTGGGGATTAGATATATTCTATGCTCAGATGGATGCCTTTAAAAATATGCTATGTTTGTCATTGATAGCTTCCCCTACGGAAGAAAAATATTCATTGAATATGTTAGCAATTTCAAGTTGATCTTTTACTACCATCCCACTGTGATCAGTAATAAAGTCCATACAGGATTTGTCTCTGCCTGTTCCCCAGACACCAGTAGTAACACTGTGTGAAGCCTGAAGCTTGTTTGCAAGACAGTTGCTCCTGGTCTGTATTAATAAATCTATATAGTATTCTTAATAAGTTTTGAAGCCCTCCTTAACTTGAGATTTTGTCTATTATTCAACATTGTGCCATGGAATAATTTTAATTTTTCCCTTGCTTCAGTGACTTTTGTTTATATTTTTAGTTTGTTTAACTTTTGTGGCTACAACTGGGCATGTGGTATCAAAACAGTAATAGAAATCAGCAGCAAATCTATCATAGGAAAAGCTATCATTCTCAACCCATGGTATATGTGCTAACATGCAGTTCAGTCCATTGATATTATGATTATTTGCTTACATATAGATTCTTTTTAGTAAGAAAGGACATCTCATTTGCCTCCAATTGAAGCTGTACTGCATGGTGATCAGAGATGGCTGTTTTTAGAACTGATGTAGTGTAGGAAAGATGGGTCATGTTTGTTATTATATTATCCAGACATGTTCTGCTGTTGCCAGTCTCTCTAGTTGGTCATGGATAAGTGGGATCAGATTGAATTCATCACATAGGTGGTGTAGCTTTTTGGTGTGGCATCATTGGTTAATAAGTCTATATTTATATCCCCTGTTATTATAGTGTTTGCATAGCCATTTAACCCAGAAACTGTACTGTTTATATATATCAGCAAGTCAGATAGATTTTTGAAAAATGTATCCATACCTGCCCCAGGTGGCCTATACACACCAATAATTGCTATTTTTCTCTACCCCATTTTAGACTTATTGTAGCAAATCCTATTATTCCTTCTATGCAGAATGCACTTAAGTCAATAACACTGAAATTACTTGCTTTAGCAGTGAAGATTGCTATGTCACACCCAGACTTGTTTTCCCTACTAAAGGCACCACAAAATTTCATGGAGAGTGGTTTACTAATGCTAATTAGGTCTTCATTGTACCAATGTTCAGTTATGACTAAAATATCAGGTTTGTCAAGACATGTAATAATATGCATATCATTGTGCCTGTTTTTAAGACTACTGAAATTCTGGTGTATGACATTAAGTCTGAGTTTCTCCTTCTGGACTATGCAGGATAATTATGAGCTACCAAACTGTCCAGCAGGCTTTACAAGTTTCCCATGCTTGCCTGCAGTGGCTGTTTGTCTGGCAGATTCCGATTTGGTGGGATGTGCCATTCCATGGCAATGCACTCATTTACACCACTTTATGGAGAATTTTGTCTAATTTCCACACAATTAATTTGCTGGCAGTCTTTTTGCCTCTTTAATTCATATGCATACCATGAGTTGTGTGCATGTCTCTGTCTATATTGCTCACATTTACCAGGGACACATTGTGAAATTTATTACATGCTGTTTTAAGCCTATCATTTGTCTTGTGCACTTCCAAGTTCACTATAAAGTGTTCCATTAGATTGTGTCTCTGTGAAATATTAATGATAATTACTTTAATGTTAATCAACTTACTGAGTGCCACTTTCATGTGCCTGATAACATCATTTGCTTGGCTTGATTCTCTTTTTTTTTACATCATTTGTACTTCCCATGATTAAGACACAATCATCTGATGAAAAAGACTCACTGTTTTGCATACACGGCTTCACCACAAGAGAAAGAGGTGCTCCAGGTTGAATGTGAACCACAGCTGTAAGGTCATCCTGGATACTCGCGATGTTTTGCACTATTCCACGACCAAGACTACCTCCATATATTAGAATCCCTGTCTTACATTAAATATATAACACAACTCAAGGCATTTTTTTCCAGAGAGATTTAAATATCCCAGTGTTAATCCCCTCTATAAGAAATGTTACAAGAGTGTTGTCAATAAATACCAACCTGTTTCACTAATGTCACGACTTCGCAAAGATTTGAGAAGACGATGTATTCTAGAATAACATCCCATCTGAGCAACAATAAAATCATTAGTAAACCACAGTTTGAATTTCAGAAGAGCAAGAGCTGCTCTATTCAGAATACCATTTGCATATTCATTCACCAGATTTTACATGCATTAAATAACAACACAATTTCAAGAACTGGTTTTAAATGATGACTGTAGGAATATACTACAACCCCCTTCATATCACTCACTTAGGGATCATGAGAATCATATTACAATAATTACATTACAATATTACAATAATTACATCTTGCCCAGAGGCATTCAAACAATCACTCTCTCCGAGCTCCATACATGAATGGAATGGGAAGGAACACTAATAACTGATACAATGGGATGTACCCTCTGCCATGCACTTCATAGTGGTTTGCAGAGTTTAGATGTAGATATAGATGTAGATTCTCTTAGACACACTGAGGTTCTATGGAGTTGATAATATAGCCAACAACTGAATAGTGTGATATGTAACAGAAGGAATGCAAACAGTTGGAATTAGTAATTCAACCAATGTAATCAGGGGACGTTCTTCTCACTGGGGAGAAATCATGTACAGGGTTCCCGAAGTATAAATTGTATGTCCATAATTGTTCCTCGTGTATGTAAACAATCTTCTGGCTAATACACAACAAGAAGAATTTGTTTGTTTTGTGGATGACACTAGTATTGTAATCAATACAAACACACCTAAAGCAACAGGAGATGTGGTAAACAATATTCTTTAAGAGTTTCATTGCCTGGTTTTCTGCTAAAGGTCACACTCTATTACAAAAAGGATAGTTGCTACTCACCATATAGTGGCAACACTGAGTCTCAGACAAAAAGACTGTCAGAAAGTAGGCTTTCAGCAAACAAGATCAATGTCGAAAATAGACAACAGACACACACACACATGCAACTCTTACACACATGACCACAATCTCTGGCAGCTGAAGCGAGACTGCCAGCAACAGTGCATGATGGGAGAGGCAACTGGGTGTGGGTGTAAGGAAGCGGAAGGGGCAGGGAGAGGGAGGGATAGCAGGGTAGGTGTGGGGGATAGTAAAGTGTTGCTAGTGGAGGTGTGCAGTGATGATGTGGAGAGAGAGTAGGGCAGCTAGGTGCAGTCAGGAGGTTAGACGGAGAGTGGGGGAGAGATGGGGTTCAGCAAAAAAGCAGAGAAGTATAAAAATTGCATACATTAGTGGAATAGAGGGCTGTGTAGTACTGGAATGGCAACAGTGTAGGGGGCTAGATGGGTAAGGAAAATGATTAACGAAGGTTGAGGCCAGGAGTGTTACAGGAAAGCAAGAATGTAGGATACATTGCAGGGAGAGCTCCCATCTGCGCACTTCAAAGAGGGCTGATGATAGTGGGAAGGATCCAGAAAGCAGAGGCCGTGAAGCAGTCATTGAAATGAAGGATGTCATGTTTGGCAGAATGCTCAGCAACAGGGTGGTCCACTTGTTTCTGGCCACAGTTTGTCAGTGGCCATTCATGAGGACAGACAGCTTGTTGGTTGTCATTCTCAAGTAGAATACAGTACAGTGGTTGCAGCTTAGCTTGTAGATCACATGACTGAATTCACAAGTAGTCCTGCCTTTTGATGGGTAGGTGGTTGCCATGACCAACTATATCTTCACTCACAATTACTTCTCTTTTGAAGGTATTAGCTACAAACAAATTCAGGGCATGGCTATGGACACCTGCATGGCACCATCCTATGCCAACCTATTCATGAGCTGTCTAGAGGAATCCTTCCTAAACACCCAGACTCCCAAACCCCTCACCTGGTTCAGGTTCATTGATGACATCTTCGTGATCTGGATTGTGGGTGAGGACACCCTGTCCACATTCCTCCAGAACCTCAATACCTTCTTGCCCATTCACTTCACCTGGTCCTACTCAACCCAAAAAAAACCTTCCTCAATGTTGACCTCTACCTCAAAGATGGCTACATCAATACATCTGTCCATATTAAACCTACCACCCACCAGCAACAACTCCACTTTGACAGCTGCCACCCATTCCATACCAAGCAGTCCCTTCCATACTGCATAGCCACCTGTGGCCATTGCATCTATTGTGATGAGTGGTCCCTCTTGAAATATAACGAGGGTCTCACTGAGGCCTCCAAACCTTGTACAAAAACAGATCTCCCATGCCTTATCTTTCCAGTCACCCACCACCTCCCATAGTTCCACAATCTGGTCACAGAGGAGCTTTCCCCTCATGACTCAGTACCACCCAGCACTACAGCAACTGAATTACACTCTGCACCAGGGTTTTGACTGCCTCTCATGGTGCCCTGAAATGAGAAATGCCCTACCCACTATTCTTCCCATCCCTCCCACAGTGGTATTCTGCTGCCCACTGGACCTACACAATATCCTTGTCCATCCCTACACAACCCCTGACCCCAACCCCTTGAGTCATGGCTCATATCCTTTTAGTGGACCTAAATGCAAGACCTGTCCCATACATCCTCCCACCACCAACTGCTTCAGTCCAATCACAAACATCACCTATCCTATCAAAGGCAGGGCTACATGTGTCACAAGTCATTTGATCTACAAGCTAAGCTGCAACCACTATGCTGCACTCTATGCGGGCAAGACAAGCAACAAGCTGTCTGCCCACATGAATAGCCACTGACAAACTGTGGCCAAGAAGCAATTGGACTACCCTGTTGCTGAGCACGCCACACAGTACTACTTTCTTCATTTCAATGACTGCTTCACAGCCTCTGCTTTCTGGATCCTTCCCACTATCATCAGCCCTCTTTGCAGTGCGCAGATGGGAGCTCTCCCTGCAATGTATCCTACATTTCTGCTTTTCTGTAACACTCCTGGCCTCAACCTTTGTTAATCTTCATGGCCTGTGCCATCTGAATCCTTCCTACCAACACCAGCTTTTCTGAACTGCACAGATGGGAACTTTCCGTCCAATATATTCTACATTCCCATAACCCTCCTGGCCTCAACTTTCATTAGTCATTGTCCGCATCTCGTGGTCGTGTGGTAGCGTTCTCGATTCCCGGTGGGGTCAAGGATTTTCCCTGCCTCGTGATGACTGGGTGTTGTGTGCTGTCCTTAGGTTAGTTAGGTTTAAGAAGTTCTAAGTTCTAGGGGACTGATGACCATAGATGTTAGGTCCCATAGTGCTCAGAGCTATTTGAACCATTTCATTAGTCATTGTCCTTATGCATTTAGCCCGTTCCCTGTTGCCATTCCAGCACTGCACAGCCCTCTATTCCACCAGCGCGTCCAGTCCTTTTATTTCTCTCCTTTTCTGCTACCCCCACCCTCTCCCCTGCCCTCTGTCTAACCTCCCAACTGCACCCAGCTGCCCTACCCACTCTCCACCTCATCCCTGCATGCTCCCACCAGCAGCACTTTACCGCCCCCCACCCCTCCCCTGTTATCCGTCCCCCTCCCCATCCCAGCCTTCTCCTTACCCCCATCTGGTTGCATCTCCACTACTGCTCGCAGTCAGGCTTCAGCTGCTAGAGACTATGGTCATGTGCATTTGAATTGTGTTTGTGTGTGTGTGTGTGTGTGTGTGTGTGTGTGTGTGTGTGTGTTTGTGTGTGTACGTTGTCTGTTTTCAACAAAGGCCTTGTTGGCCGAAAGTTCACTTTCTGACACTCTTTTTGTTGTGCCTATCTGAGATTCAGCATCTCCGCTATATGGTGAATAGCAACTATCCTTTTCATAATATTGTTGCATTCTGTCTTAGATTTTGCTTTGTTTGAAAGATAACACACTCAGTTTTCTGCACATCTAGAGATACTACGCCAATGATAAGGGTAACACAATGTGTTGAAATAATAAATAGGGTGGAAACTTCAAAAATTTTCAGGATGGTTCAGCTGTCTCTTGGCCACATAGCTATTCATGTGGACAGACAGCTTGCTAGTTGTCATATGCACAATGAAACCAGCACAGTGGTTGCAGCATAGTTGGTAGATCATGTGCTGCTTTTACATCTAGTCCTACCTTTGATAGGATACAATATTTTTGTGACAGGACTGGAATAGGTGGTAGTGGTAGGATGTATGGGGCAGGTCTTGCATCTAAGCCTGTGGCAGGGATAGGAACATTGAGGAAAAGGATTGGGAAAAAAATGGTTCAAATGGCTCTGCGTACTATGGGACTTAACTACTGTGGTCATCAGTCCCCTAGAACTTAGAACTACTTAAACCTAACTAACCTAAGGACATCACATACATCCATGCCCGAGGCAGGATTCGAACCTGCGACCGTAGCGGTCACGCGGTTCCAGACTGTAGCGCCTATAACCGCACGGCCACTCTGGCCGGCAAAAGGATTGGGAGCTGGAGTGAATTGAGGATGGACAAGGGTACTGTGTAGGTTCAGTGGGTCAACAAATACAATTGTGGAAGGGGTGGGGAGGGTAGTCGGTAGGATATTCCTCCTTACTCCAGTCATGGGTAGTACTGAGTCATGAGGGCAGTCAGTCAGACAGGTGGCATGTTTGCGGTGGAAGCTCACTGGAGAGGCAAGACATGGGAGATTTGTTTCTGTACAAGGTTTGGGGTTTGGGAGAGGAGAGAGGGAGTAATATCAGCTTCAGTGAGACCCTTGAAATAATTGGAGAGGGATTGCTCATCATTATAGGTGGGCCAAGCATGAATGAATAGGCTGTATGGAAGGGACATCTTGGTGTGGAATGGGTCACAGCTGTCAATGTGAAGGGTGGTTAGTACATTAGATGTGACAGAGCTACAAATGTGGCCGTCCTTGAGGTGGGTGGGTGTCAATATTGAGGAAGTTAGCTTCTTGGGTTAAGGAGGACCAGATGAAATGAGTGGAGGAGAAGGTATTGAGGTTCTGGAGCAATTTGGATAGTGTCTCCTCACCCTCGGTCCATATCAAGATGTCATCAATGATCAGAACCAGCTGATGGTTTGGAATGCTGGATGGCAAGGAAGGATTCCTCTATATGGCACCGAGCGAGGTGGCGCAGTGGTTACACACTGGACTCACATTCGGAAGGACGACGGTTCAATCCCGCGTCTGGCTATCCTGATTTAGGTTTTCCGTGATTTCCCTAAATCACTCCAGGCAAATGCCGGGATGGTTCCTCTGAAAGGGCACGGCCGACTTCCTTCCCCATCCTTCCCTAATCCGATGAGACCGATGACCACGCTGTCTGGTCTCCTTCCCCAAACCAACCAACCAACCTCTATATGGCCCATGAATAGGCTGGCATAAGTTGGTGCCATGTTGGTGCCCATTGCTGTGCCATGACCCTGATTGTAGGTGATGCCTTGAAAGGAGAAATAATTCGGGTGAGGACATAGTTGGTCATAGCATCCAGGAAGGAGGCTGTAGATTTGGAGTAGCCAGGCATTGGGAAAGATAGTGTCCAATAGCGGCAAGTGTAGAGGAACATGGCATCTACAGTGATAAGGAGGGCGCCATGTGGTAAAGGAATAGGAGCTCTGGGGAGCTGGTAGAGGAGAGGGTTGGTGTCTTTTATATAGGATGGTAGCTTATGGCTTATAGGATGAAGGTGTTGGATCATGTGATCACAGATTCCCTAAGTGGGGGGGGGGGGGGGGAGGGACAGTAACTGACCACATTTGGGCATTCTGGATGGTCATATTTAGTACCTCTGTTCATCTCAAACCTACCAACCAACAACAAAAACTTCTCTTTGACAGTTGCAACCCATTCCATACCAAGAAGTCTCTTCCATACATTCTAACCATCCATTTTCATAACATCAAGGACTAGCAGTCAATCTCCAAATATGTCAATCCTCTCACTGAGGCCTTCACAGGCCAAAATTAACCCCCTTTTCCTCCCCAACACCCAGCCTCTTACAGAAACAGATCTCCCATGTCTTGCCTCTCCAGTCAGCTTCCACCACCAACATGCTGTCTGTCCAGCCACAAAGGAGCCCTCCTCTTGTGATTCAGTGCTACCCAGAACTGGAGCAAGTGAATCACATTCTCTGCCAGGGATATGCCTACCTCTCATAATGCCTGAAATGAGGGATAGCCTCCCCACTCTTCTCCCCACCTGTACCACATAGGTATTCCAATACCCACTGAACGCATTGCTCATATCTCTGCAATAGACTTGGGCACAAGACATGTCCCATACATCCTCCCACTACCACCTTCTCCAGTCCTGTTACAGGCACCTCCTACCCCATCAATGACAGGGCTACTTGTGAAAGTAGTCACATGAACTACCAACACAGATGCAACCACTGTGACACTTTCTATGAGAGCACAACAGTAAACAAGCTGTCCGTCCACATGAATGGCCACCTCCAAACTACGGCCAAGAGAAAGCTGGATCACCCAGTTGGTGAACATGATGCCCAACATGATATGCTTCAATTTAATGAGTGCTTCACAGCTTATTCCATCTGGGTTCTTCCGACCAATACCAGCTTTTCTGAAATGCACGGATGGGAGCTTTCCTAAGCACGTCTTTTGTTCTCATAACCCCCTTGGCCTCAACCTTCACCAGTTTCTGGTCCTTCACCTGCATATCCTCTTCACTGTTCCTACTCCAGCACTACATACACCTTTCATCCTGCCAATGGACCTAGAAGTCCTTTCCTCTTCTGTACTTTTATTCTTTCTTCCCCCCCCCCTCCCCCACGCTCTTCCCCTGGCACGGTCACCTGACATGGCACCTAGGAAGTCTATCCTGTCCCCCCATTTCTCTGCCCTCCATCAAAGGCCGCACTGGCATCTTCCCTCACCCCTAAGCCTCCCCACCCCATGCCTCCTCCTTACTCCCACTACCCATAATAGAAAATGGCTGCTCACATCATACTGAGTTGCAGTCGCACCTCAGGACCCAGTCATTCATTCATTTCCATGTCCGGTCAGCATTTCCAAAAAATAACAGCTGTGATAGCTTTGTCATTTCATTCGTAAACATCATGTACTGTGCACGGGTTGTCCAGGAGTGGGCATACAAGTAGGTGGCTTGGATCTTCTTCAGCCCTGCAGTCACAAGAGGTGTCTGCACTTGCTGGAAGGTTTCCCCATTTCTTCAGGTTGGTCTTGCATCGGAAGACACCGGCTCTTAGGCAGTTGAGGGACCTCCATACAGGGTATTATAGGTCTGTGCCAGGAGCTAGTTGTTCTTTTGGTGATACATCCATGGGCAGTGAGCTCTTCCATGTTGCAAGACGAATTGCCTCCGCTGCTCCCTCCAGTGGCGCAGTCCTAGCAAGGAAACTCAGGACTGGGTGATTTGTCTGAAGCTTAAATATTTTAGCACTCTTTTCCATCATGCATGTCTGTCACTCAACACCTCCTCTCTGCCATGAGTAGCAATATACTCTTTCCATATTCTTGTTATACAGTCCTTGTCTTTCCACTGTTAATTATCTAGTTTATTCCAACACGTCTTTGAGCATTGTGCCATTACATTAAAATCACAAATATTTTCCCCATTATTACACCGATCTGTTGTGTTGCTTCTCACATCACCACTTTGTTTCATTTTGGCTGTTATGATTTTATGCCTCATCGAACTGTTTATGGAATTCCGTATGCACACCTGTTTCTTGATTTCACAATTTATTAATCTTCATATATGTACCATTATTTACAGTGTGCATTATATGCCTATATTTCTTCTCTGTTTTCATTACATATCATCAGGATGTATTATGCCTTTACTGCTAGATTTTCTTCTTTCTCATATTTCCTTTCAGTTCTTTCTGTTGAGACTCTTTTTGTGGTTGCCACAAATACAAAACACCTGATTGTTCCAGGGGACTACCAATTTATTTTGTAGATTATTTCTGTATGACATTCATTAGAATAAATGAATTGCTTTTCATATGATGAAGAATGTACCGTAACCAAGTCATCCTCATCAGTTTCAAGATGTGTAAGCAGGACTCATGTGTCTACGCACTTTCAAGACCGGTTTAATGATCCTATTTTCTCTTAAATATTTTATTGCTGAACACAGCACATACTACAAAATGTATGTATCTACAGATCTGCATGACATTTGTTGAGCATTTTGGTTGTGTATTTCAGAAATACTTGGTAACATTTCATGGGCAGAAGATATGAGTGAAAATTATGAGACAGTCTTTCCCATATCTTTCTTGTATGAACGGAATACTTCACGATCACGGCAAATAAGCAGAGAGCTGAGGAGTTTCTACCTCGGCACTGAACCAATAACAAATAATTCTAGGACTGGACTCGGCCAAGTAAGTAAAAAATGAAAATGTTACACGAAATCTCAATCACAAGAGAGTATAGGTGCTCATTAAATCGTGTCTTTAAGATCTTCAGCAAGTATTTTGCATATTTTCATTCAGCGATTTCATATGGAATAATGTTCTGCAGCAACCCATCTTTAAGAAAGAAATTCTTCATTGCTCAAAAAATATTCTGTAAAAACAATATGTGGTACTTACCCATGTCCATCTTGTAAACACCTGCTTAAAGAGTTAGGAATTTTGAGTAGGCTTCACAGTATATTTATTCCATTATGAAGTTTGTTGTACATAACCAATTACAGTACAAAAGAAACAGTGGTGTATATAATTACAATAGAAAAATGACATTCATTTTTCACATTAAGGCTGTCTTTAGTACAAAAAGATGTGCACAATTCTGCCACCAAAATTTTTGATCACTCATGCAGTGATATAAAATATCTGACTGAGAGCAAAGTCAAATTTGAAAACTAACTGAGAAAGTTTCTACTTGATATTTCCTTCTATTTCATAGAAGAATTTCTATTTTTGTAATGTGTAAAAGATGATGGGTAGGAACCTACATCCGTACTTACAAAAAATAAAAATAACAAAAGCACATGTAAACGGTCAGCATGTACCCATTTTCACACACGGATGTGTAGTACGAGTGTAAAATGACTCAGTCCATATCATTATGGCTAACAGTACAAATAATCCAGGGAACATTTACGCAAACTAACTGATTATCAAGGTAGGAAAATAATTTTGAAAATGAGATATAGCACTGAGATGTGTGTTCCTTGTCATTTAACTGTTTCATCAGGTTACCTTCCATTAGGAACATGGGAGCACTCAGTGATTGTGATATGATTTATAAATTACAGACTGATTGCTGTGCTCTATAATTTATAAATTTAACTGTTTTACTGCACTGTGTGAAGTGACTGTGAATAAGGCAAAACAACTTACTTTTCAGTTTTAACTTTATGAAACAGAAGAGTTTAACTTCCAGCTACTCATTAAAGTAAGCATCATTGCTAGCTGTTAACACCTGGAAATAATGAAACACTGTAGGTTGGCATTGACTACGCAGTGTCTTTCTTTTTTACTGTGGGCTAGGGGTGAGAGGCCACTACAAAGGGACGGTGGGAGGGGCCGGTTGGGAGGGGGGAGAGGGTCAAAGGCGCTGGCCGGTGGTCACTAGGAAAAAACAGCTGGAAGGTAAAACACTTTTATTAAGCATGTGCTACAGCCTTCGTAGTTCAATGATGCCCCCTTGGGTGTGACTCATGGTGGCTCCAGTGACTGCTGTGGAAGCTGGCTGCTACCAGGATATCTGGCTGCAATATCTGCACCCAGTGTTACTGACACTTGTTTTGTCTGCTC
Source organism: Schistocerca americana (assembly GCF_021461395.2). NCBI lineage: Eukaryota > Metazoa > Arthropoda > Insecta > Orthoptera > Acrididae > Schistocerca > Schistocerca americana. Next base: position 287,543,456 of record NC_060120.1, on the reverse strand, counting down.
AGCAATGTGTACTCCAGTTTACATAGTGTGGGGGCATATGGGAAGTGCCTGAGGCAAGTATATCTACCGGAATTCTTGTAGAGATACTAGAACCTGGAAGAAGAGCTTGTCCCTGCAAGCGACAGTAACAGATGCTGGAATGCTTGCCCTGGACAAAAACCACTGCCCTCCAAGACAGAAGTTCAGATACTGCTGTACAGAGCCTGGGGGTACCTCATCTGTCGCACAGCACAAGGTCTACAGGTGCTAGACTTAGCACTCAGAGTTAGTCTGGGAGAGGTAACAGCCCTGTCCAGCACTGTAATTTGTTGACCCATAATCTGGCAGTAACTGCTGTGGCCGTCACACTGTGGTTGGTGCCGCCAGACTGCTCATATACTTGCTAAAATCTGTGAGTATTTATACTGGTTAATGACACATTTGTTCTGCCAATGCGTGGTTTCCAACCATTTATAAATTAAATCTTGGCAATGCCCAAATTTTAGCAGCAGCAGTAAACACCTTCCCCCCCCCCCCCCCCTCCCCCCCTCCCCCCACACACACACACCTTCTGGGGTGACCTGACCTCTGGGTCTCTACCCCTGACTAGTCTATAAGAAAAGACTCCTCTATATGAACGCAACATATATTATTTACAGTCTCCTTCTTAAAAATGTGCTCCTCATGGTATTGCTGTACATGCTAAAGCATCTTTCCAATGAAATTCGTCCCTCTTACATGTCTATAAGTCAGTTCAAGGAAAAGATTATGTCAGATACATCAAAATTTGTATGGGGAGCATCTCTAGCAGCTTATATGGCCAGTGCAACTGGGCTGTGTAATGTTTGACTTGGTCTCTCCTATAACAATGGCTTGCAAGTGAAATGTTAGCCCTGCAATGTCACATTCTGTTCTGTTTTTATTAATCCACTTGCATCCAGTTCCAATTGCTTAGCTCCTGTGAGTCTTTCCTGTTAGTATCAGTTAACCAACGCCACTATGGTACTGTTCACGAATTAAATCCAGTGCTGCCCTGCTTCACTCCTGGTGAAAATTAGGATTTCCCTCATCTCTGTCTCTGGCATGCAGTAACCTGGGAACAGGGAGTTGCAGTCATTCCCCCTCCTCCCTTCCCCCTTTCCCTGGAAAGGCCTGCTTCTTTTCTGTGTTTACTAAACACAGAAAGAAGCACCAAACACAAAACACCAATACTTTACAATCAAAGTCAGCTACCTAACCACATAAAAGCTTCCTGAGACATACACAACATTATATAAATTAACATTACAATTCACCTTAACCCCTTAATTGTACACAACAGAATACACAACAATAAATATCCTCTCCTACTTACTGGACCTCAATCCATATGAAATATCATGCACATGTCACACAAGGTTCTTGCATCCACCTTTCTTCCTGCTACCCCTCACTTTCTTGCTGGTGGATGGTAACATTTGCACCAACACACCTTGAAATCGTCTCAGGCATCCAACATGAACTATAGATGCATGAGTTGGTTATTGCAGTTTTACGTACAGTGGCGACATTGTTTCAATCACCTGGCATGGTCCTTGGCACCTTGTAACAAAATTTTTTGTCTTGCCCCTCATCCTCAAATCATTCTTGGGACTGAGAGCTGGTTGGAACCCGAAGTGGAAAGGACTGAGATACTTAGCAAGTCGTGGAACATATATCGGAAAGATATGTTAGAGGCCCTAGGAGGCGGAGTGTTCATTGTAGATGACAAAAATATTGTACAGTGAAGCCATCTGATCGCATATAACAGGTATAGGTGAAACTAAGTTAATTGTTGAATGTTTTTAGTGGCTAGTTGCAGGGTCATTCAAAGAAAGTTTGCATGTTCATACCCAGATCATGCAATACCGGTACTAGTTGGATGCGACTTTAACCTGCCAAGTACAGACTGGTATGTCTATGGATTCATTGTGGAGGGGTACAGACAGACAGTTGTGCAAAATTTTTTTGACTGCGTTTTCTGAAAACTGTCTTGAGCAGATAGCTCGGCAGCCCACATGCAGTGGAAATATCTTTGACCTTGCAGCTAAAATGGGTTGGATCTTATTGAAAATGTCACTACAGAAATGGGTACTAGCAATCATGATGTCATTATAGCATCTGTGATTACGAAAGTTAATAAATCAGTGAAGAAGGTTAGTAAAGTGTTTCTGCTAAGTAGAGAAGATAAGCAGTTAAATGAGTCACTTAGACATTGAATTGGCGTCACTTAGTTCCAGTAAGTTGGATATAGAGGAATTATGGGCAAAGTTTAAGCAGATTGTAAATCATGGTCTGGAGAGTTATGTGCCTTGCAAGATGGCGTCAGTAGCTCAGCGCAGAGCTGCATCAGTCTCAGTAGAAAAGCAATTTTATAATAACTTGTCATGTAAAAAATGTAATAAACGTGTGATGAAGGGCATTCTGTGCACGAAGTGCAACTTCTGGTTACATGAGAGGCGTGCGAACACAAACCTGAAGTTCGTAAATGACAATATTTGTTGGACCTGTGGTGACTGTGTGTGTGATGAACTTGAAGATCTTCTCAACGTGGTACACACAAAAAACGAAATTACCAAGTTATTAAATAGTGATACTGAAACTTTCAAGAAAAAATAGCGTTCCTGAAACAAGAAAACAAAAAGCTCTTAAGTGAAAAAAGTTTGTGGTCTAGTGAAAACACTGAAACAGTGGCGGAAAATAGCCACAAAAACAGCCTTGTTGATATTGTTAAACGTGATTTGCAAACAAAAAAAACGTGTTATTTATGGCGAAACAAACATAATATCGAACTCAGAATACGTCGAAACTACAAATAAATTTACGTGGACCACAGCAAAGTCCAAAAACAGAACACGAAACTGTCAAGAAAGTGAAAAACGCGCCAGTTACATCGAATAAGTTTTCAGCACTAGACGCAGCCAGCGAACAGCAAATAGTGTGAGCGAAAGTAAGTACAACTGATCTTCCGATTAAGGCCGAAACAAAAAAATCTAGTGCCTGGAAGCACAAAAAAGTTATTACTGTATGCGGACAACAATGGAAAAAGCCTTTCAGCTCCCCTTCATGAAGGTTTACACAATGAATATTATGTATTCGCAAAATTTAAACTTTGAGCTACATTAAGTGCTGTAGTCAAGAATTTATCAGAAGCTAACAATCTGAAAAAGGACGACCACATTGTAATCATTGGCAGTGCCAACAGTGTTTACAAAAACCAGAGCAAGTCAGCACTCACAATTTACAGGAAATTATTGCCAAAACTATACAACACAAATGTTACCCTAACACACCCACCAGTACAACACGATCTTCCGCAGTGGTCATGTGTTAATACAGAAATTGAGCGCTATAATTTAGAACTGCAGAAACTATGTAAAAAAACTAAATCATATGCTCTTGGTAGACAAACTGAAACGTGAAGAACATACCAGGCTCGGACTTCATTTAAACATAAATGGAAAGCTCAGGTTAGTGAAACAGATAACAGAAGTTAGTAAGGAGCTTTGTATGGACCTAGTCATCTTAGATTATAATCGACAAGTTTTTTTAGGCTCACTTTCAAGCAACAGGATTTTACTGATCAAAATCCCTTGGATTAGAAAGAACCCTATTCACATGACGAAGAAACCAACTTGGAAGTGAGTAAATTGTCATTACAGCGCATTGTTAAAGACTTGTGTAATAATGCGACTGATTCAGAATACCATGTCACAATGTTTTGTAAAATATCATGCCATTTAGGATAATGCATCTAAATGTGCAGTATCATAGGAATAAACTCAATTTGCTACAAGTATTTGTGGACAAAATTCACCACATGTGTTAGTAATTACAGAACATGGACTAAAAGACAATGAAATTGAGTATCATAAATTAGATGGTTATGTAGTAGCATATAGTTACTGCAGGCAACAACACAAAGGCGGTGGAGTGGCAATATTTGTAAATGAACATCTTCCATTTAAGAAAATCTCATTTGTTGAACAATACTGCAAAGAAGGAACAATTGAAATGGCTGGTATTGTGGTCCACATAAACACTCATTCAAGGAAGGTAGCTAAAGATAAGATTATTGGTATGTGCTACCCATCAAATACAGATGTGTCATGCTGTGTTGATAGACCTAACAGGGTAATTAGACAAACAGGTCCCACTGACCTTAGCATAGTTGGAGACTTAAATATTGATGCAAACTCCTGTAGTATAACCTATTTGAAAATAACAGATATATTAAACTCATATAATCTGACAAATATAGTGAACTCTGACTCTAGAGTAACAGAGTCAAGCTCCAGTAACATAGATTATGCAATAGTCAACAAAAATGTAAAAGACAGTGTTAAGTTTCAAAGTGTTAATTTCATTACTTAGATCACTATTGTCAGGTGTTAGAATGTTATGATTTTCTGTACCAACAGCAACTAAGATAATTGAGAAGAAGCGGATCCTGAATAGCACCAGCATCAGTGCCTCCAAAACTAAGTTAGCAGAGGAGAAATGGGACACTATTTACCAAACAAAAGGGACAGAAAACAAATTGGAAAAATATTACAGGACAGAGCTGAAGCATTTCGACTGCCGCTGCCCTCTCAAAGAAATAAACAGGATACGAACCAACTCTCATCTTGAAAGTAATACTAGGCTGAAACTTACACCTACGCTGATTAAGTTAAGGCAGAATATATATGATCTTGACCATTTATATAAGGAAACAAAGCTACAAATATTTAAGGAAAAGTACAATCAAACCGACAGAGTGTTCAGACAACATAAGTAAGGCATCCTCGAGATTAATCAATAAACATCATAAAGCCACCAGCAAGGGACAGAGTGAACCAGTTAGCATTAGACATGAGGGCCATCTAGTGAAAGATCCAAATCAAGTATGTAAATTTTTCACTAAGAATTTTATCTCTCCTTTTGACCAACCAGCACCTATTATAGATCTACAGGCTGGCACACCAAATGATGTTATGGATGGTATAGAGCTCGAATTTATAGAAGTGAATCAACAGGAAATATTTAACACAATGCAAAAGCTAAAGAACAAGCATTCATCTGCATGGGATGGTATCTCAAGTGTGGTGTTAAAGAAATGTGTCAATGAAATAATTAAACCCCTTAACTATCTTATCAACTGTAGTATTAATGAAAACATATACCCAAACGCTTTGAAAATAAGTGTAATTCAGCCAGTCCATAAGAAGGGAAGTAAAGAAGAAGTTTCAAATTAAAGACCGATATCACTAATCCCTGCCTTCAGTAAAATATTTCAAACAGTTATTCTATCACAACTAACAACATTTTGCTCAAGACACAAAATGCTTACTGAATCACAGCATGGGTTTAGGAAAGACCTAAGCATGACCACTGCTGTTACCAGTTTCTTCCATGAAGTATATAGCAATATAGAATGTGGTATGCACACAGCCAGAATATTTCATGAGCTTCTCTTAAAAAAATTGCACGCATACAATATCAGTGATGCAGCAATGAAACTTCTATCCATCTACCTGGTGAATTGGAAACAGTGCACCAAACCTACACATCAAATTGACAATATGATCTTAACCTTTAAATCCACAAGTGAAACAGTGACACAGGGAATCCCTCACGGATCAGTTCTTGGACCTTTCCTCTTTTTAGCATATCTTAATGATTTCGTACACCCCATTAACTTGCACATTGTAAATTTTGCTGATGACACCTCAGTTTTATTTCATGGTAAAGATTGTGAGGAACTGAAATTCTCAGCAAGTAATGGGATACTAGAATTAAGTTCATATTTTCATGCACAAGAATTAAAGGTCAATGTAAATAAATCCCAGATGTTAATATTTGCAACTGGCAGCTTACACCACTCATGCATAAATGAGGTAGGTGGCAGAGGAAGCAAACGAGTGTAAATTTCTAGGGGTCCATCTGGACTAAAACCTCCAGTGGATTATCCACATTAATGCAGCATGTAAAAAAAAAAAAAGTGTGCAATGGGCTGTATCTTCTTATCCAATTGTCCAAAATGATGCCCACCCACACGCTTAAAACTGTATTATGGAAAAATGTATCCCCATCTTAGCTACTGTATAAAAATATGGTGTTGTGCTGCAGACATTCACCTTAACAGAGTACTATTGCTACAAAAAAGGGGGGTTAAGGATTATACATGGACTAGGCTATATAGACTCTTGCAGTGATGTTTTCAGACAACACATGTACTTTGCCATATACTCTTTGTATCTTTATAAATTAATAATTTTTTTGTCACTCTGAAAAACTGAAGTAATTAAATGTAGTGATATACATGAGCACAACACCAAGTTCAAAGAGAATTACTGCCGACAAAGAACAAAATTAAAAATGATGGACCAGAGCTCATATACTGATGGACTTATATGGTATAGTAAACTATCATAGTTCATCAAAAACAGTAATAAAAAGCAATCATAACAGAACTAAAAGAATTCTTAATTGAAAAGTGTCCCTATTCACCAACGAATTTTAAATGGTTAAGATAAGAGCTGTAAAATAATATAGCTTATACAAAAATAATTGGCTGTATTAATATGTGTAAGATGTAATGTATTTTGACAAGCATCAATATACTGTTTAATTACTGCCTGTAAAGCTAAGATCTAATAGTATTCTATGTTTGTAACTGTACTTGACATTTACAAAAGCCATCATATTGATGACTCCACACAAAAAAAATCTAAATGAATAAAAAAATAAATAAATACGGGTAGAAAATAATGAAATTCGGCAAGTGCTGAGAAAGCAGAGGCTGTTGCACACTAGGTTGAAAAGGGGATGCACTAATGACAACAAGCGAAGGTTAGTAGAGATTCATGTGTCAATGAAAAGATCTATGCGCGAAACATACAACTATCACCATCACACCTTAGCAAGAGATTTGGCAGAGAACCTGAGAAAGTTCTGGTCTTATGTAAAATTGATAAGCAGATCTAAGCTTCCATTCAGTCCCTCATTGACCAGTCTGGGGTGGCAGTTGAAGAAAGTGAAATGGAAGCTGAAGTTTTAAATTTCATGTTCAACAAATCATTCACACAGGAGAACCATACAAACATACCATCATTTGACTATTGGACAGACTCTCATGTGGACAACATAGAAATAAGCATAACTGGCATAGATAAACAAATGAAAGATTTGAAAACAAATAAATCACCGGGTCCAGATGGAATACCAGTTCAATTTTACAAACTGTATCCTATGGCATTGGCTCCTTACCTACTTTGTATTTATCGTGAATCCCTCACCCAGCACAAAGTCCTAAGCAACTGGAAAAAAGTACAGGTGACTCCAAGTATATAAAAAAGGTGAAAGAACAGACCTGCAAAATTACAGACCAACATCCGTAACTTCTGTTTGTTGCAGAATCCTTGAACATATTCTCAGTTTGAATATAATAAAGTTTCTTGAGGCTCAGAAGCTTGTGTCTATGAATCAACATGGTTTTAGAAAGAACTGCTTGTGTGAGACTCAGCAGTTTCCCCTTTTCTCCTCACATGATATATTGAGAACCACGATGTGGGGTAACAGGCAGATTCCATATTTCTAGATTTCCAGAAAGCATTTGACACGGTGCTCCATAGCAGGCTGTTAAAGAAGCTACGAGCATATAGAATAAGTTCACAGATATGAGAATGGCTCAAAGACTTCTTAAATAATAGAAGCCAGTATGTTGTCCTCAACAGCGAGTGTTCATCAGAGACAAGGGTATCGCCATGAGTGCCCCAGGCAAGTGTGATAGGACCACTGTTGTTCTCTGTATACCTAAATGATTTGGCAGACAGGATGGGCAGCAATTTGTGATTGATTGCTGATGATGCTGTGGTGTATGGTAAGGTGTCGAAGTTGGGTGACTGTAGGAAGATACGAGGTGACAGACAAAATTTCCAGTTGGTGGGTGATGAATGGCAGCTTGTCCTAAATGTGGAAAAATGTAAGTAAATGCGGATGTGTAGGAAGAATAAACATATAATGTTCAGTTACAGTATTACTAGTGTCCAGATTGACATAGTCAAGTCATTTAAATATCTGGTGTAACATTGCAAAGTGATATGAGTTGGAACGAGCATGTGAGAACTGTAGTAGGGAAGGCATATGGTTGACATCAGTTTTATTGGGAGAATTTTAGGAAAGAGTGATTCACCTGTAAAGGCAACTGCATATAGGATGATGGTGCGAACTATTCTTGAGTACTGCTCGAGTGTTTGGGACCCATACCATGTCAGTTTGAAGGAAGACATAGAAGCAATTCAGAGGCAGGCTGCCCTATTTGTTACCGATAGGTTTCAACAACATTTAAGTGTTAGTGAGATGCTTCAGGAATGCAGATGGGAATCCCTGGAGGGAAGGCAATGTTCTTTTCAAGAAACACTATTGAGAAAATGTAGAGAACCGGCTTTTGAAGCTGACTGCTGAACGATTCTGCTCCCACCAACATACATCACACGTAAGGACCATAAAGGTAAGAAATGAGAAATTAGGGCTCATGCAGAAGTCTACAGGCAGTCATTTTTCCCTTGCTCTATTTGTGAGAGGAATAGGAGAGGAAATGACAAGTAGTGGTACAGGGTACCCTGTGCCACACACTGTATAGTGGCTTGCGGAGTATCTATGTAGATGTAGATGTAGATACAAGGGCTCAATAAGATTACCCACTGTCTTACTCTATACTGTTGTAATTTGCCCTAGTGATTACCTACTTGCTTTTGCTGTTCCAGGCTTTGGTGTCCACTCCCTGAACATACCTTCACACCTCTCTCGATGTTTTGGCCAAATGCTTAACAGACTCACCATCCTTGCTGGTTTTTGGGCTGTCCTTGTCAAACAATGAAGCCATTTTCCTTCCATAAACTGCCATGCACAGAAGTAGCCGAGTACTATTACAGACTTTCAAATTATATGCAGCCACAATAGATAATAAACGTGTGTCCCACTCATTACGGTGCAAGTTTAAATAGTGACTCAGCACGCAACCAGTAGTACAATGCACACCCTATGTTGTACAATTAGCTTGTGGGTACAGCAGACTAGTTCTTAATTTACAAACCTGTAGCAAAAAAAATGGTTCAAATGGCTCTGAGCACTATGGGACTTAACTTCTGAGATCATCAGTCCCCTAGAACTTAGAACTACTTAAACCTAACTAACCTAAGGACATCACACACATCCATGCCCAAGGCAGGATTCAAACCTGCGGTCGCATGGTTCCAGACTGTAGCACCTAGAACCACTCAGCCACCACGGCCGGCCAAACCTGTAGCAAATTACATAGTTGTTTTATCAAATCAGAGAGGAAGTTGGTCCCTTGGTCCATGATTATGATTACCGGGACACCAAATCTGAGCAACCACTATCGACCAATGCTTGCAGCACTGTTGCTACTTGCTGTGCAGAAACAGTGGTCATTTCTGTATACAGAGAAAAGTGACCAGTAATGGTTAATACAAAAGGTTTCCTGCAGGAGTCCACTTAAATGGTCCCAAGATATCCATCCCAATTATTTGAAAGAGTTTAATTTCCTCTGGCAATCTTTGCAGTGTGTTTAGCTTATAGTTCATATCTGCTCATTATCCACTTACATACAATTTCTTACATACTGGCTCACATCTCCCCTTCTCATCTTCCACCAGCAGCATTCCATCACTCTCTTATTCATTGTTCTACATCCCCCATATTTAGAGAACATGTGATCATGTGCCTTCTCCAGAATTACTCCCTTCAGCTTATCTGGCACTACATGTGATCCCAACCTAAGTGTCTTACCTATCAAGCCATCACATATACCAAAGTGTAGCTTCATTGCATGCAGCCTGCAGTCGATGTCAGCATGTTGCACTCTTTGCCACTGGCAAGGCTGTTATCCCCCTGCTTGTACTACCACTACTGTTTTTCTTAAACCATCTGTGTTCCCGTGTTTCTTACCAGGTTTATGTACAACTTCATACACAGTCTACCCCAGTTCTGTTTGGACTGTGGCTATGAAAAATAAAAGACATGAATTATGTTCAAAAAAATCACTTCATTTATTCAAAATAGTCTATCCCTTGAATCAATAAATAGCTTAAATAATTTTAAAAAGGGTTTACATTAGTCACTGTAGACCTATTTTGGAATTGCATTCAGTACTGCAGTTCAGTTTCTGTGGATGTCCTTAACTGCATGGTAATGATATCCTTCCACTGCCAACTTCAATTTTTGGAACAACCAGAAGTCATATGGGGCCAGATCCAGTGATTACAGTGGGTAATCCAGGACCATGATCTGTTTCCTGTCCAAACACTCAGCCATGATCATCAATTTGTGGGCTGGGGCATTGCCGTGTTGTGTTGGAGCAACCAGGTACCTGCCTCTTGGTATTTAGTTCAAATTTGATGATATCTTGCTCACACACACAGAACTTAACACAAAATTTGATGCTGTCTTGCTGCTCTACTACCATTTTCCAACAAGTGTCACACACAATTTGTCACCGGAATGCATGCTGCAGCAATGCTAGCTAGCACTTTGATCTTCTACATGGCTTTTGTTGAAACTTTCCGCAACTCACCACAAGACAGCATTGTAGTTTGGAATTTCACACAAGCAGTCCTAATGGAACTGGGACACACTGTATATTTGAACTCACTCAATCTTAGTGACCCTCCCATGAGCCTACTTGAAGGATTCTTTAGCTCTAACAACCATTGAAGAGTTGTGTAGTCAGTTACCACCCTAAATTTCTTCCCACATAAATAACACTGAAAATACCTAATCCTGTAGTCACACAGAAAACTTCCTTTTATGTTGTGGAGTTGTCCCTTTCCATTCTATTCAACTGTCAAGAAGCATATGTTACATGATGTTCTTTACCATTTACCACCTGACTCAAAACACACTCTAATGTCTGACTGGAAGCAGCATGTAAAAGCACAACCTCTTTTTGTAATGTGGAAAAACTAACACTGGACTTGCCCTCTTCAATTCCTCAGATGTGTCCTGGCATTCCTGTGCTCACTTTAACTTTATACCTTTTTTCAACAACTATGTAAGTGGTCTTATCACCTGTGGAAATACAGTTATGAATTTCATATAACAATCTGCTAGCCCTAAAAATGATTGGAATTCCGTACTAGTGCTAGGAATATTTAATGCCCCACCCATCAAATGCTAAAATGTTGATGGTGCATTTTTTAGGCCATGGCATAATGACCCCAGGGACCAGTAATGCTGAGAATTCTGTCTTCAATTGGTCCTCAGCCAATCTCTCCCCCTGATGGTACTCACCCCTTGGATCCATGGTAGAGAAATACTTGCACTTTCCCAAGTTGTCAATAGTCTCAGTGATATTCAGTATCAGCTACCATCTGACACTGTTTTGCTGTTAAGATGCCTGTAGTCACAGTGGAGCCTATATTTCTTAGATCCATCTGGTGACTTACTCAGTACGACCGCCACAGCAGCCCACCATGGATTATTGTCATCCTTTATTTTTCCATCTGCCAATTGCTGGCTACAAATACTGAGGTATATGATATAGTTTACACTATACTGGTGATTCTTTTACTGCACGAATTCAATGTTGTGTCACAGATGCTGCTGGCAATGTCCTCAAGAAAAAAACACACCCTAAAATTCTAATAAAAACTCCACCATTTCTTTTCTTTATGTTCCTTCTACATGTTCTACTTTCTTATGTAATGTAGTTTTATTGGTGGCCTGTGTCTGATCATGGTGCACACTTGCTGTTTCCAAACCATCATCATCAAGGATATCCAGAGTAGCTACCAGCAGTCCCCTTTGTCAGTTTTACCTCATTGGCTCCAAAATTAATTATATTTACAAGTACCACTTTCCTGTCACCTTTCCCTTGTACACATATAATGCTTCTTCTCACAAAGCAATGTTAAGTATCCAGATCACCACTTTCTGCAAGTGATTCTACCACACACAACATATTAACAAACCACCCTGGTTCCATACTCACCCAAAACAGCTTCCTGGTGCCTTGCAGCACAATATAATGCAAATATAGCTTTATTGTTGTTTTCAGTTCATGCAGTTCACCTCTTAAGATAGATGAACCATGCGACAATGCTTCACTGGTGACAGTTTCCCCTCTTTGGAATACTGTCCCTCTAAGTTCAACTACATGTCATGTAAGGTCAAGTTTGGCAAGTTGTGTCATCAGAAGGTCTAACTCACTGGGATTCTTTGTTAAACTAATCAGCTGCTCAAGCAAAAATCTTGCACTATTCTGTTTCTTATATCTTTTCAGGAAGCCTTGTTCAAATTTCTTAAAAGTCTGTGCATTTCTTAACCCCACTGCACACCTGACACAGATTTTTGCTTCCCCTGTCAATCATACCTCCCCCCCCCCCTCCCCCCCCCCCTATGAACCATGGACCTTGCCGGTGGTGGGGAGGCTTCCGTGCCTCAACGATACAGATAGCCATGCCGTAGGTGCAACCACAACGGAGGGGTATCTGTTGAGAGGCCAGACAAACGTCTGGTTCCTGAAGAGGGGTAGCAGCCTTTTCAGTAGTTGCAGGGGCAACAGTCTGGATGATTGACTGACCTGGCTTTGCAACACTAACCAAAACGGCCTTGCTGTGCTGGTACTGCGAACGGCTGAAAGCAAGCCGTAATTTTTCCCAAAGGCATGCAGCTTTACTGTATGGTTAAATGATGATGGTGTCCTCTTGGGTAAAATATTCCGGAGGTGAAATAGTCCCCCATTCGGATCTCCGGATGGGGACTACTCAAGAGGACATCGTTATCAGGAGAAAGAAATCTGGCATTCTGCGAATCGGAGCGTGGAAAACTGGCGTTCTACGGATCTGAGTGTGGAATGTCACATCCCTTAATCGGGCAGGTAGATTAGAAAATTTAAAAAGGGAAATGGATAGGTTAAAGTTAGATATAATGGGAATTAGTGAAGTTCGGTGGCAGGAGGAACAAGACTTTTGGTCAGGCGAATACAGGGTTATAAATACAAAATCAAATAGGGGTAATGCAGGGGTAGGTTTAATAATGAATAAGAAAATAGGAATGCGGGTAAGCTACTACAAACAACATAGTGAATGCATTATTGTGGCCAAGATAGACATGAAGCCCACGCCTACTACAGCAGTACAAGTTTATACGCCAACTAGCTCTGCTGATGACGAAGAAATTTAAGAAATGTATGATGAGATAAAAGAGATTATTCAGGTAGTGAAGGGAGACGAAAATTTAATAGTCATGGGTGACTGGAATTCGAGAGTAGGAAAAGGGAGAGAAGGAAACATAGTAGGTGAATATGGATTGGGGGTAAGAAATGGAAGAGGAAGCCATCTGGTACAATTATACACAGAGTATAACTTAATCATAGCTAACACTTGGTTCAAGAATCATAAAAGAAGGTTGTATACATGGAAGAATCCTGGAGATGCTAAAAGGTATCAGATAGATTATATAATGATAACACAGAGATTTAGGAACCAGGTTTTAAATTGTAAGACATTTCCAGGGGCAGATGTGGACTCTGACCACAATCTATTGGTTATGAATTATAGATTAAAACTGAAGAAACTGCTAAAAGGTGGGAATTTGGGGATAAACTGAAAGAGCCAGATGTTGTAGAGAGTTTCAGGAAGAGCATAAGGGAACAATTGACAAGAATAGGGGAAAGAAATACAGTAGAAGAAGAATAGGTAGCTTTGAGGGATGAAGTAGTGAAGGCAGCAGAGGATCAAGTAGGTAACAAGACGAGGGCTAGTAGAAATCCTTGGGTAACAGAAGAAATGTTGAATTTAATTGATGAAAGGAGAAAATATAAAAATGCAGTAAATGAAGCAGGCAAAAAGGAACACAGTCGTCTCAAAAATGAGATCGACAGGAGGTGCAAAATGGCTAAGCAGGCATGGCTAGAGGACAAATGTAAGGATGTAGAGGCTTATCTCACTAGGGGTAAGATAGATACTGCCTACAGGAAAATTAAAGAGACCTTTGGAGAAAAGAGAGCCACTTGTATGAATATCAAGAGCTCAAATGGAAACCCAGTTCTAAGCAAAGAAGGGAAAGCAGAAAGGTGGAAGGACTTTATAGAGGGTCTATACAAGGGCGATGTACTTGAGGACATTATTATGGAAATGGAAGAGGATGTAGATGAAGATGAAATGGGAGATACGATACTGCGTGAAGAGTTTGACAGAGCACTGAAAGACCTGAGTCGAAACAAGGCCCCGGGAGTAGACAACATTCCATTAGATCTACTGATGGCCTTGGAAGAGCCAGTCCTGACAAAACTCTACCATCTGGTGAACAAGATGTATGAGACAGGTGAAATACCCTCAGACTTCAAGAAGAATACAATAATTCCAATCCCAAAGAAAGCAGATGTAGACAGATGTGAAAATTACCGAACTATCAGTTTAATAAGCCACAGCTGCGAAATACTAACGCGAATTCTTTACAAACGAATGGAAAAACGAGTAGACGCTGACCTCGGGGAAGATCAGTTTGGATTCCGTAGAAATGTTGGAACACGTGAGGCAATACTGACCTTACGATTTATCTTAGAGGAAAGATTAAGGAAAGGCAAACCTACGTTTGTAGCATTTGTAGACTTAGAGAAAGCTTTTGACAATGTTGACTGGAATACTCTCTTTCAAATTCTAAAGGTGGCAGGGGTAAAATACAGGGAGCGAAAGGCTATTTACAATTTGTACAGAAACCAGATGGCAGTTATAAGAGTCGAGGGGCATGAAAGGGAGGCAGTGGTTGGGAAGGGAGTGAGACAGGGTTGTAGCCTCTCCCCGATGTTATTCAGTCTGTATATTGAGCAAGCAGTAAAGGAAACAAAAGAAATTCGGAGTAGGTATTAAAATCCATGGAGAAGAAATAAAAACTTTGAGGTTCGCCGATGACATTGTAATTCTGTCAGAGACAGCAAAGGACTTGCAAGAGCAGTTGAACGGAATGGACAGTGTCTTGAAAGGAGGATATAAGATGAACATCAACAAACGCAAAACGAGGATAATGGAATGTAGTCAAATTAAGTCTGGTGATGCTGAAGAAACTTGATTAGGAGGTGAGACACTTAAAGTAGTAAAGGAGGTTTGCTATTTGGGGAGCAAAATAACTGATGATGGTTGAAGTAGAGAGGATATAAAATGTAGACTGGCTACGGCAAGGAAAGCGTTTCTGAAGAAGAGAAATTTGTTAACAATGAGTATAGATTTAAGTGTTAGGAAGTCGTTTCTGAAAGTATTTGTATGGAGTGTAGCCATGTATGGAAGTGAAACATGGACGATAAATAGTTTGGATAAGAAGAGAATATAAGCTTTTGAAATGTGGTGCTACAGAAGAATGTTGAAGATTAGGTGGGTAAATCACATAACTAATGAGGAGGTACTGAATAGGATTGGGGAGAAGAGAAGTTTGTGGCACAACTTGACTAGAAGAAGGGATCGGTTGGTAGGACATGTTCTGAGGCATCAAGGGATCACAAATTTAGCATTGGAGGGCAGCGTGGAGGGTAAAAATCATAGAGGGAGACCAAGTGATGAATACACTAAGCAGGTTCAGAAGGATGTAGGTTGCAGTAGGTACTGTGAGATGAAGGAGCTTGCACAGGATAGAGTAGCATGGAGAGCTGCATCAAACCAGTCTCAGGACTGAAGACCACAACAACAACAACAGTCAATCATAACTTTGTTATTTGCAGTACCTAATCTTGCAACCATCCTCTAATCTTATATGTTAACTGCAGATCATCCACGAAATATACTATATCCTTGGCTGACTTTCCAGAGAAGAGCATGTTCAAGTTGGCAGTGGCTGGATCTACTGTAGGACTAGGCTGTTTGGCTCATTCTTACTGTCCATCTCTAGCTTCAAGCAATTCTTTTTTATTCATCCTTAATTGTGCTATAGCCTCTTGCATAGTGACACTCTGTGTTTCAGACTTGGCCACTGTGGATCCTCAATCTCCAACACACACTAAGTAAAACGCAACAACAATCAACAATAGCTTATACACCACAGTACATCAGTTACTATCTATGTTTCATCATGAGCCATCTTGATTCCATGCATTGTCTAGGCACATGACCATACCTACAACAATAAAAACA
This sequence comes from Schistocerca americana, assembly GCF_021461395.2. Taxonomy (NCBI): domain Eukaryota; kingdom Metazoa; phylum Arthropoda; class Insecta; order Orthoptera; family Acrididae; genus Schistocerca; species Schistocerca americana. The sequence continues at coordinate 287,527,332 of NC_060120.1, read as the reverse complement.
AACTACTGCCACTGACTCAGTACACAGTGCATAATGACCTAGCAAATTACACTGACTACACCTCACAGGTTGCAGATATTGCTCCCTAGTATTACCATGGAACTGAGAAAGTTCAGCGGGTTCTAATGCCTCGACTAAGTTACCCTCAAATTCCATGGACTCTCCTACTTAGATCCCATATTTTCTACACATGAAAGCAGGAAGACAACCAAAAAGCCAATAATGTATTCACTCACCCCTCTGTGTAATGATGTTGTGACAAGCCTGGAAGTGCTTCATCTGTCACACAGCACCAAATCCATAGGTGGCAGGCTTAGCACTTGGAGCTGATCTGGCAGAGGTTGCAGTCCCATCTGGCGTAGGCTGCTTGTTGAACCATAACCTGGTGGTGACCAGTGCAGCCCTTGTGTCATGTTGGGCCCTGCCATATTGCTCATATCTCTGCTAAAATCAGTGCGTACTTATACTGGTTAATTACACATTTGTTTTGCTGATGCACAGCTTCCAACCACATATGAATCAGCACCCCTGTGGCTCAATGATGCAGAAAGATCAGACCAAGCCTGCAATTGTGCTGCACTTCTGCTACACCTCGATGATGGAGAGATGTGGCTCAAGCTGCCTCATGGTACGTAAACAGCCCTGTTGATGAAATCAGTATACCATTGCCACAGCACTCATTGGCTGCCCATGGATTCAAACACAGCCATAGCGGAGTTGCTACTTCCACAGTAGTACCCAAAATGTAATAGCGGCATTACATTTCTCTCATTGGGTCCATATAGTAAGACTAATCTAACCTAGTGATCCCATAACTACATGCCATGTGTACTCCGCTAGTACTCCTGCAAGTACATACTATGTGTACTCTGCTACATGAGTAGCCGTTTGTCATGTGTAGTGCACACACAACCTCTTCAAGGGGGCCTCATAGTTCTCCACCATAAAGTACATGATGAAATATCTGCACCTGGACCTCTGATTAAGGGCCTTAATTCAGATCCCAAACAGAGGACCATGGTCAGTCCTTGGAATAATGCTAAAAATCATGAGGTGTTCTTTCAGTTGATGGGGAGGCTAAGGGATTTCACTGCTTCAACCAAACACTGGCCTATAATCAAAGAATCCAAACAATAGGCACTGTTGGTGCCAGCATGAGCCACAACCTGGAGCTGACTGTGGTCAGTAACTGTTCACAGAAATTTCTCCACATGCCAGTTGAGACACTTTGCAAACACTTTGCACATACATTGGATTTTGTTTCCAATCTAATAGCTTACTTACTGGCTCTCAAAAATTAACACGCTCTTTCCCCTTTTGGATCTTTCTTTAATTTTGGTTCAAATCACTCAGTGAAGAAAAGGTCATTGTTTAATTTGTACATAAAAGATTAAGATGTAAATTTGTCTTGTTTAGTATACTGACAATTTTATTAGTCAAAACATTGTGTGTGTGTGTGTGTGTGTGTGTGTGTGTGTGTGTGTGTGTGTGTGTGTGTGTGTCAGCGCGCACCCGCGCATGTGAGCACACCATCTTTTGTTGCACAAATGAGCACCCATGCTTTGACATTTCTTTCATTTCTTTATTTCAGTTATATGCTGATGGTATAGTAATATTTCCAGTTGACCGTATTGCAAAGATAATATCTACAAGGAATACTTCACCAGTGTACTATTACCAGTTTACTTATCAAGGAAGGTATAGCTGGGTGAACTCTCCAGGGACAACAACACCTTATGGTAATCATATTGACTAAAACTAGATAAGTATACTCACTACTGCATAAAACTCTACTTCTTGAACTTTATATATACCTAGCATATAACAGAATGGGGACCATGTCTCTCATGTAAATTGTATTGCAATTGTATGAATTGTATTTTAGTTGAATGAATTGGAGAATTCCATTTATAAACTTATTAAGTTCATGAGGAGACAATGCACTGTTTTGCACATACTTCTAGGAGATCCAAGTGCTGTCAACAGTGGTACACACACAAATTATGGTAAACGTATAGTACTTCCAGCTTTGAGAATCCCAGACTTCTTCCTCAGGATAGCAAAGAGGGTATATGGAAGGAAAGGTGGGGGGGGGGGGGGGGGGGGGGGGGATTGTATGTCATTAAGAATCCAAGTTAAGGAGGACATATGAGTATCTGAGGAGAAAAGTAGCAATCCATAAGGAACATGCATCACAGGGAGTAAAAGAACCAAGAGAGTGTGCCAGTAAGAACTATGCCAGTTCTAGCTAAAAAATGGTAGACAGGAGTGAATGAATGAGAAGTACAGATGCAGACAGAAGAACAGAAAATCACTAATGAAGAACATAACTCAAATAGGGGTAACAGATTTATGGGGAGCAAAATAAATACATTAATAAAAAAATAATACTTGGGCCAACAAAAAATACAGAGGTATGGAAATTAAGAAGCAATTAAGAAGCTTATCACAACATAGAAGACATAAATGAAACACTACGAAAGAGGCAACTGCTATTTTTTGGACACTTATACAGAATAGATTAAAACTGAAGAAACTGCAAAAAGGCGGGAATTTAAGGAGATGGGACCTGGATAAACTGAAAGAACCAGAGGTTGTACAGAGTTTCAGGGAGAGCATAAGGGAACAATTGACAGGTATGGGGGAAAGAAGTACAGTAGAAGAAGAATGGGTAGCTCTGAGGGATGAAGTAGTGAAGGTAGCAGAGGATCAAGTAGGTAAAAAGATGAGGGCTAGTAGAAATCCTTGGGTAACAGAAGAAATATTGAATTTAACTGATGAAAGGAGAAAATATAAAAATGCAGTAAATGAAGCAGGCAAAAAGGAACACAGTCGTCTCAAAAATGAGATCGACAGGAGGTGCAAAATGGCTAAGCAGGCATGGCTAGAGGACAAATGTAAGGATGTAGAGGCTTATCTCAGTAGGGGTAGGATAGATACTGCCTACAGGAAAATTAAAGAGACCTTTGGAGAAAAGAGAACCACTTGTATGAATATCAAGAGCTTAAATGGAAACCCAGCTCTAAGCAAAGAAGGGAAAGCAGAAAGGTGGAAGGACTTTATAGAGGGTCTATACAAGGGCGATGTACTTGAGGACAACATTATGGAAATGGAAGAGTATGTAGATGAAGATGAAATGGGAGATACGATACTGCGTGAAGAGTTTGACAGAGCACTGGAAGACCTGAGTCGAAACAAGGCCCCCGGAGTAGACAACATTCCATTAGAACTACTGATGGCCTTGGGAGAGCCAGTCCTGACAAGACTCTACCATCTGGTGAGCAAGATGTATGAGACAGGTGAAATACCCTCAGACGCCAAGAAGAATATAATAATTCCAATCCCAAAGAAAGCAGATGTAGACAGATGTGAAAATTACCAAACTATCAGTTTAATGAGTCACAGCTGCAAAATACTAACGCAAATTCTTTACAGACGAATGGAAAAACTGGTGGAAGCCGACCTCGGGGAAGATCAGTTTGGATTCCGTAGAAATGTTGGAACACGTGAGGCAATACTGACCTTACGACTTATCTTAGAAGAAAGATTAAGGAAAGGCAAACCTACGTTTTTGACAATGTTGACTGGAATACTCTCTTTCAAATTCTGAAGGTGGCAGGGGTAAAATACAGGGAGCGAAAGGCTATTTACAATTTGTACAGAAAGCAGATCGCAGTTACAAGAGTCGAGGGCCATGAAAGGGAGGCAGGGGTTGGGAAGGGAGTGAGACAGGGTTGTAGCCTCTCCCCGATGTTATTCAATCTGTATATTGAGCAAGCAGTAAAGGAAACAAAAGAAAAATTCTGAGTAGGTATTAAAATCCATGGAGAAGAAATAAAAACTTTGAGGTTCGCCGATGACATTGTAATTCTATCAGAGACAGCAAAGGACTTGGAAGAGCAGTTGAACAGAATGGACAGTGTCTTGAAAGGAGGATATAAGATGAATATCAACAAAAGCAAAATTAGGATAATGGAATGTGGTCGAATTAAGTCGGGTGATGCTGAGGGAATTAGATTAGGAAATGAGACACTTAAAGTAGTAAAGGAGTTTTGCTATTTGGGGAGCAAAATAACTGATGATGGTTGAAGTAGAGAAGATATAAAATGTAGACTGGCAATGGCAAGGAAAGCTTTTCTGAAGAAGAGAAATTTGTTATCTTCGAGTATGGATTTAAGTGTCAGGAAGTCGTTTCTGAAAGTATTTGTATGTAGTGTAGCCATGTATGGAAGTGAAACATGGACGATAAATAGTTTGGACACGAAGAGAATAGAAGCTTTCGAAATGTGGTGCTACAGAAGAATGCTGAAGATTAGATCACATAACTAATGATGAGGTATTGAATAGAATTGGGGAGAAGAGGAGTATGTGGCACAACTTGACAAAAAGAAGGGACCAGTTTGTAGGACATGTTCTGAGGCATCAAGGGATCACAAATTTAGCATTGGAGGGCAGCATGGAGGGTAAAAATCGTAGAGGGAGACCAAGAGATGAATACACTAAGCAGATTCAGAAGGATGTGGGTTGCAGTAAGTACTGGGAGATGAAGAAGCTTGCACAGAATAGGGTAGCATGGAGAGCTGCATCAAACCAGTCTCAGGACTGAAGACCACAACAATAACAACAATATACAGAATAAACAGCGACAGGTTAACCAAGCAGATTTTTAAATATCTTCGGGTCAAGAAGTCAACAACAGCCTGGACTCAAGAAGTTAGGAAAGATTTGGAAAGAAACAACATAACTGAAAAAGATGCAACAGAAAGAGAGATTTTCAAGAGGAAGGTGTTAAAAATGGAAGGATTCCAAGGCAGGAGGGCAAAGAAGGGATGGTCAAAATGGTCCAAGGAGAGAAATAGGATACATAGTGAAAAGATGGAAGAATACTGGAGGAAAAAGAAAGAACAACAAAGAAGGAAGCATTGAAATTGGTGCATGGTCCTTAGATAACCCAAACGATGAAAGAAAGAAAGAAAAATAGAGAATTCTAACAAAGCCAATGGAGTAAGGAAGAAGAGGGGCAGTCAAAATAAAGTTGACTGAGTCTGAGAAGGAGCGAGATAAGAGCATATTTTGAGAGAGCATGCCCATTCTACAGAGTTCAGGGAAGCTAATGCTGGATGCCTGTGTGGTGCAGAAGGTACTTGGGTGCTGACTGTCGTAGAGCATGCTCAGTATTCTGGCATTGGATGTCCACAAGGCAGGCAATTCATGTGTGTCCATTAATGCATTCTTCCAGGTTGGTGATGGCCATTTCTTTGTCAAAATAATTACAGTGAGCACATGTCAACCGGTAAATAACTTGGAGTGTTTTGAATTAAGCCCTACTTTTATTGAAGTACATTTAGCCAATGCTGGGACTGGAGTAGGTGACAGAGGATGGGTTTCGCAGTGTAGACTGCTGCAGGCATAGGAATATTGGAGTATGGATGATGGTATGGTTCTAAGAAATATGCTGTGAAGGTTTAAGAGGGTTATAGAAGACAACTCTGGATGATGTCATGAGGATAATAGAATGGAATAGAATAGAATAGAATAGAATATTTTTATTAGCCTTTCAGTATTTTTCATACAATTGGCTTCGTCAAAGTTTACAGAGGGCTTTAGTTTCAGTAGGATATTCAAATAGTTACAGAAAGGGGAGAAAAGGAACTAAAGACCTTTTCTTCAGCATTATGTAAAACAATGTTTTATACAGTAATTAAATACACACATAAGAAAAGAATCACAGTAAATAACTAGCTTATATAATATCAAAACATTTTCTTCATAACTTAGGTAAAACATATATTTTGATGATTAGTTTCTAAGAATTCTTCAGTTGTATAGAATTCGTTGTTTTTTAGCCAGGTTTGCAATGTATTCTTATATTTATTTAGTGGTACTGTACAAGATGAGCATGGTAACTTATTGAAAAATTTTATGCTTAAGTACTTATAGTTATTATGGACTACAGCAAGTCTTGTGGAAGGCAAGTCCAGCAGGTGACTGTTTCTTGTACTGTGTGCATGCACATCACATCTCATGCTCAATTTTTTCAGATTTTCTCTGGCATATATTAGACAGTTATATGTGTACATGCTAGGCACTGTCATTACGCCAAGAGATTTAAAATAATTTCAGCAGGACTCTCTGGGTGCTAACCCCTCCATGCACCTGATTGCTTTCTTCTGCCATCTGAAAATACATTCAGCCCTGGGGAGTTACCCTAAAGCAATATTCCATATTGCAGTTGGGAATGAAAAAAAGCATAGCATGAGTGGAGTAGCAATTGCTTGCTCACACTGTTTCTTAATTTATACAATAAGAAAAGTACTCATGCTAGTTTACTACATAGATAATTGGTGTGTCCTTCCCATGAGAGCTTTTGGTCTATGATTAGTCCAAGTAATTTCACTGTTTTGTTTTCATTTTTAGTTACTTTGAAATTAAATATTATTTCTTCTGTTTTTGTTTGATTTATGCACAGTTGGTTAGCCTGACACCAGTAATTAACCATTTGCATCATTTCTCTATTTTTGTCCAGTACACTCTGTAAGTTCTCTCCTGTACTTATTAATGTTATACCGTCAGCATATAGTATGTTCTTACACGGTATGTAATTTGAGAAGTCATTAACATAGACAATGAACAGAAAAGGTCCAAGAACAGAGCCTTGGGGTTTTCCTCTTTCTATAGGGAGTATTTCTGACCTCTGTTTATTTGCATATACAAGTTGTAACCTATTGCTTAGATAAGATCTGAATAGTCGGAGTGTGTCATCTTCAACGCCATAGTATTTTAACTTTTTGATGAGTATGTCATGTGACACTGAGTCAAACGCTTTACTTAGGTCAATAAGTGTTCCAGACATTGATACCCTTTTTTCATACCCTTCATAAACATTGCTTACCAAAGCTTCTACTGCTTTTACAGATGACAGGTGTGACCTGAAGCCAAACTGTTGTTCATTTAAAATTTTGTTGGTTTCAAAATACCTGTATATCTGCTTATGCACACAATTTTCTACTAACTTGAATATGATTGGTACTATTGAAATGGGTCTGTAGTTATTTGGGAGGTTTCTTTCACCTTTTTTATACACAGGCAATGCAACTGTGAGCTTAAGACAGTCAGGGAATATTCCTTTATCAAGTACTCTGTTTGATAGTGAGAGAAGTGGCATGGAGGTATGATTTTCATTTCAACACTTGTCTTAAGATTTGTTTTTGGACAAGATCAGTTGGTTACTTGTGGAAGTGGGAAGGCTGGGAGAATTTATTGATGTAGGTGCTAAGTGATGCAATACTGGTCAAGATAATTTCTCATAAATCCTTAGGCTGTAGGAAAAGGAGCATTTGATGTGAAAAGGAGTGGCAGCTGTCACAGTGGAGATATTGTTGGTTTTTGGTTTGTCTGACTCAGACCAAAGTTTGGACATAAGTCTCAATAAGATGGAAGTTTGTGGCTGAAAAGGTGACATGAGATTTTAAGAAGGGCCAAGTAATTTGCAGTGGGATAAAGGAGTTTAGATCTCGAAGGAAGTGCTGGAGTTGACCTACATATATCATGTTGGACCTACATATGAGTTCAAACCATAACAACATCATGAGTGAACCTGTGACAAACCATTGGGCTAGGATTTTTAAAGTCAAAGAATTCCTTTTCCGTGTGGTTTGTGAAAATGTTGTCATCCTGGTTCTTGAGTCAGCCCCCTGATTTGTGATAGATATGACTCATGTAAGTGAAAAATTGTGGATAAATATAAAGTTGACTGGTTTAACAATGGTAAAAGTTTTTAAGTGGCTCTCAGGAGAGTGCTAGAGGATGAAGTGTTCAAGTGAAGAGAGATCATGTGCAAACGTGGGGCCTTGGTATACAGATCAGAACACCTTACCCAACATTAACTAAACATCCCTACATTTTGCCTTATAAATAAAATATGTCAAGACAGGTATCCTGACAATCCCATAATGCATCTCAGCTCTAATAGACCAATAACTTCAGTCTGTCAACTGGAGACTCCTATCAAATATAAAAGACACCAACCACCTTCCGGAACACTTAAATTGGTGCTCCATCTCCCACTTGAAACATATTTTTGTCATCAGCAATACAAAATCTCTCTAAACAAAGAAATCCTTGTTAAAGTGCAGTACCCACTTGCTGAGCATGCTCTGTAGCATGATCCAAGACAGTATGTTACACCACATGGGATGTCTGTATGCTCCAGCTTAGCACAAAATTCCCTGAATTTTTGGGACGAGAATTTGTTTGCAAATATATTATCTCATCAGGATTCAAACAATACTAAACTACACTCTACCCTTTCTTTCTACCTCCATTAGTATTTGTTAAAGTTTTCTACTTTGCTTTTTATTTATATACAATAAATATAAGACAACTGCTTGCCAGTACTCACTGTTAGGGCCTGAAATGTTCAGTACTGCCAATAGACGTAAATAAAGGTATATATGTGGTGTCTGTTCTTCCAGAAATGTCCATAAAAACAGACATTGGGCATTGATTTACACCGTGGTGACAAAAGTCATGAGATACTTGTAAATATCATGTTGGACCCCTATTTGCCCAGCATAGTGCAGCATCTCAACATGTCATGTAAGTCTCCTGCAGAAATATTGAGCCGTGCTGCCTCTATATCCATCCATAATTGTGAAAGTGTTGCTGGTCCAGGATTTTGTGCACCAACTGATCTCTAGATTATGCATCATAAATATTCAGTGGGATTCATGTCAAGCAATCTGGGTGGCCAAACCATTCACTCAAATTGCCAAGAATGTTCTTCAAACAAATTGTAAACAATTATGTCACAGTGACATGGCACACTGTCATCCATAAAATTCCATCATTGTTTGGAAACATGAAGTCCATGAATGGCTGCAAATGATCTCAAAGTAGCTGAACATAACCATTTCCAGTGAATGATCAGTTCAACTGGATTAGAGGACTCAGTCCATTCCATGTAAACACAGCCCACACCATTATGGAGCCACCCCCAACTTGCACAGTGCCTGTTGACAACTTCGATCCAATGCTTTGTGGGGTCTGTGCCACACTTGAACATTACCATCAGCTCTTACCAACTGAATTACTCACTCACCTGACCAGGTCATGGTCTCCCAGTCATCTAGAATCCAACTAATTAGGTCAGGAGCCCAGGAAGGCACTGAAGGCGATGTGCTGTTAGCAAATGCACTCACGTTGATCATCTGCTGCCATGGCCTATTAATGTCAGACTTCACTACACTGTCCTACTGGATACATCGCACATTGAGTTCTGCATGTATTTCACACAGTGTTGCTTGTGTGTCAGCAATGGGAACTCTACGTAAATGCCGTTGCTCTCGGTCATTAAGTGAAGTTCATCAACCACTGCATTGTCCTCGTGAGAGCTAATGCTTAAAATTTGGTATTTTCAGTACACTCTTGGCATGTGGAGCTCAGGATTCGAATCCTGGTCTGGCACAGATTTTCTACTTGCCTCGCTGATATAAATCAGTGCCCACTGCCAGCTAATTTCTTTAACTCCTTTGTGTCTTGACACACAAAAGTAAAAATAATGACGTTATTCTAGCTTTCAGGACTATTAGTTCCTTCCTCAGAGAGGAATCGTATGAGAAAGTTAAAGAAAAAAGGCAGGTCACTCAGACACAAGGGTGAGAGGGACGCATCCTCGTATTTACTAGTTTGCCAAATGAATTCTCCTTTGATATAAATTTTTATTTGTACATGTGTTTCTTTTTTCTCCAACTTAATACATCTATTCTCAGTGCTTGCCATTTTCTTTTCCTTAAAATGCATCTTTACTTCTTATTCTATTACTCACTTCTTCTGTTATCTTTGTGTTGATTACATACAACCTCTGACCTCTGACACCATTTCCACAACTTGGCCACCTTCCTCTTACATGGAGAAATAAACATGTAATTGGCTGGCTCTGAGCACTATGGGACTCAACTGCTGCGGTCATTAGTCCCCTAGAACTTAGAACCAGTTAAACCTAACTAACCTAAGGACATCACAAACATCCATGCCCGAGGCAGGATTCGAACCTGCGACCGTAGCAGTCTTGCAGTTCCAGACTGCAGCGCCTTTAACTGCACAGCCACTTCAGCCGGCAAACATCTAATTGTTTCATATTCCCATAGAATGGCATAACATCTTAAAATCATAAATGAGAGATCATATATCCAGTACACAAAAAGTGCAATCCTTATGTGACTTTAGTCATAGTTTGTCTTTGGTGAGGCTGACAGTGACTAAAAACCTATTTAAGACTGATTGAAGACATATAGTTCCGATATGATAAATGTAGAAAAATTGTGGTTAAAGTGAAAGATGAAATATACTGGCAGATTAAAACTGTGTACCCGACTGGGACTCAAATCTGGCACAGCTGCCTTTCGCAGCAAAGTGCTCTACCAACTGAGCTACCCAAGCATGACTCATGACTCATGACTCATCATCAGAACTTTACTTCCACCAGTACCTCATCTCCTACTTTTCAAACTTCACTGAAGTTCTTCTGCGTGCCTTACAGGATTACCACTCCTGAGAAAGGAGTGCTAGTTCCTCAAAGTAAGCAGGAGAGCTTGCATGAAGTTGGGAATGTAGGAGAAGAGGTACTGGAGGAACTTAGGCTGCGGGGACAGGTTGTGAGTTATGCTTGGGTAGCTCAGTTTATAGATCACTTGCCTGTGAAAGGCAGATGTCCCAGGTTTGAGTCCCAATCCAGCACACAGTTTTAATGTGCTATGAAATTTCATATCAGTGCACACTCCACTGCACAATGTAAACTCGACTTGACAAACATAGTGCGGATACTAAAAATACAGAAAAAAATCATTCGAAATATGTGCTCTGTAAATCACAAAGAACCATGTTGACCATTATTTAGAAAACTTAAAATATTAACTCTGCCATCCTTATACAAATATGAAATTATTATATTTTTGTACGCCAGACATTAATTATTTGAGGGAAACCATGTTGTTCATTCACATGGTACTAGAAACAAAGAAAATTTTATGCTCCCCACTCACCACCTCCTTCTGTATGCCCAGGGACCTCAATACAAGGGAATGAAAATTTGTAATAAATTAAAAGGCAAAAAGTTGATGCAGATGAATTTAGGTTCACTTAAAAGAAAGCTATATGAATTACTGACATTGAAGTGTTATTACTCAGTGAATGAATTCTTGCAGATCAAACTGGAAATTGGAGCAGGATACAATGTGTTACAAATTCCAAGAAACATCCTTATAGTGTTATTATTTATTGTAGTGCTATTGTTTATTAATGTAGAAATCATTGTAACTGTATTATAAATTTTTGACATGTCTCCTGTATGCAAACCAAATTGATTGAAAATGTAAGTCATGGGATGAATAAAACACAATTCACAATATCATACTTATGTTTAGTTTGGTTACTGGCTGGGAGACCGCATCTAGGGTAGTTCATTTGAATGAGAGGTCCTGACATAAGCACTTCTGGTACTGGAAAACAATGAAGAATTCACGATGTAAAAAAGGCAGTTTGCCCTGAGAAAATTTAAATTAGATTTTACAGTGAATATACTGTGGAACTAGCTCCTTTCCTAGCACATTTTTGTCAAGTATTTCTAGCACAGTGAATAATCCCACATAGATGCAAAGTATCCAATCACTCCTGTTTACAAAAAGGGGTGAAATACTGGATGCATAAAATTAGTGACCAACATCCATCTACTGCAGGACCCTAGAACGTATTATAAGCTCATACATTATGACATTCCAAGAGGAAAAGAGGCTTATCATGAAGGAACAGGGTGGACCAGAAATACCACTCATGTGAATCACATCTTGCTTTATTCATACAGTATATCTTGCAAATGGTAGATACAGGTGAATGGGTAAATCCCATTTTCCTACATTTTCAAAAGTGTTCAACACTGTACCACATCACTGAGTACTATTCAAGAGGTGGTCATACACAGTATTTTCACAGACAGATGTTTCATTTGATGGGTAATTGACTAATAAAACTCATTATGTCATTTTGGGCAGTGAATGCTCACCAGGAATGAAAGTAGCAGCAGGTGTTCCAAAACAAAGCATAACAGGATCTTTAATGTTCTCAGTATACATAAACAACAGTATTACCAGCATATTCAGACTATTTAAGATAATTCTTACTTATTGTTACATCTCAGTTGCACATTTTTAATTAGATTACATGTTTTGATCATTCAAGATCATCTTCGGATCTAAGAAGTTGCATCAGCAGCCCATCTTGTCTACTCAGAACCACATGTCAGAGTACTCTGACATGTGGAACTGATTAAACAAGATGGGTTGCTGACACAACTACTCAAAGCCAAAGATGTTCCAGAGTTGTCAAAACATGTAATCTAATTAAAAATCTGCAACCGAGATGGAACAATAAATGAGAATTACCTTAAATATCTACAGAGTTGCTGAAACTCTCAAGCCAATTATGTTGATTATTGTGATTACCAGATTGTTTGCTGATGAAAAAAATCATCACTGGACAAGCAAAGGAAATGCAGGGAAACTTCAACAAAATTTCCGCTTATGTAACAAATGGCTTTTAAATGTGGATAAATGCGAGGTAATGTCTATTTTTGAGTCTTCTGACTGGTTTGATGTGGCCAATCACGAATTCCTCTCCTGCACCAATCTATTCATTCCAGAGTAGCATTCACAGCCTACATCTTCAAATAATTTCTTGACTATATTCCAGTCTCTGTCTTCCCCTACAGTTTTTGCCCTCTACAGCTCCCTCTAGTACCATAGGGGTCATTCCCTGATGTCTTAACATGTGTCCTCTCATTCTGTCCCTTCTTCTTATCAGTATTTCCCATACGTTCATTCTTCACTGACTCTACAGAGAACATCCTCATTCCTTATCTTATCAGTCCACTTGATTTTCTACATTCTTCTGTAGCATCACATCTCAAATGCTTCAATTCTCTTCTGTTCAAGTTTACTCACTGCCCATGATTCACTACCGTGGACTTCTGTTTTAGATTAGATTAGATTAGATTTACTTTCATTACAATTGATCCATAGTGAGGAGGAATTTTGTGCTCCAAACGTACAGCTACAGAAACGTCTTCCTCAAATTAAGGCCAATGTTTTATACTAGTAGATTCCTCTTGGCTAGGAATTCCCTCTTTTCCTGTGCTAGCCAGTTTTTTATGTCCTCCTTGCTTTATCTGTCAGGATTATTTTGCTGCCTACGTAGCAGAATTCCCTAACCTCTTCTACTTGTGATCATCTGTGTTGTTAGACTGCTCATTCCATTCAACAGATCCTGCAGTTCTTCTTCACTTTCATTGAGGATAGCAAAGTTATCAAAAATTCTTATCATTAATACCCTTTGACGCTAAATTTTAATCCCACTCTTGAACTTTTCTTTTATTTCTGTCATTGCTTCTTCGTTGTGTAGGTTGAACTGTAGGGGTTAAATATTGCATCCCATTCTTACATCTTCTTCATCTATCTACCAATCTTATTGTTCCCTCTTGGTTCTTGTACATTTTGTGTTTTCGCCCATCTTTCACTAGAGCTTACTCATATTTTTCTCAGAATTTCTAGCATCTTGCACCATTTCACATTGTCAAACGCTATTTCTAGATTGACATATCCTATGAGTGTATCTGGATTTTTCTTCAGTCTTGCTTCTGTCATCAAGCCAGACCATCTTTCTGGTGCCTTTATCTTTCCTGAAGTCAAGCTGATTGTCATCTAATAAATCCTGAATTTCTTTTCCATTCTTTTATATATCATTCTTGTCAGCAGCTTGGATGCATGAATATTAAGTTGATAGTGCAACAGTTTTTGTACCTATTTGATGGCACTATCTTTGGAATTGCTTAAAAAAATTATTTAATTGGGTAGATAAAAAATCTACTCACCAAGCGCACATACATAAAAGAATGTTGTAATTGGCAAGCTTTTGGAGATATTGGCTCCATCTTCATACAGAAGGATTGAAGGAAAAACAAGAAGGGTGAAGGAAAAGGACTGGAGAGGTCTAGGAAAAGGGGTGGATTTTGCGAAAGTCACCCAGAACTGTGGGTCAGGGGAGACTCACCATAGAGGATGAAAAGGAACGACAAATGGTTGAGGACTGCATCGGACGAGATTTGAAAAGCTGACAGGTTTTCAAATCTCGTCCAACCTTGTCGGGTTAATTTAGATACTGTATATTCAAAGAAAACTGTGTGACCATTATGCTGCCACAGTCACATATCTTGCATAGGGATAGTAAGGTAAGAGGAATTAGTGTGTGTACAAAAGCTTATAGGTAATCATTTTTCCCCTCATTCAATACGCTACTGAAGTAGGACACAAGAATCACTAATATTGGTATGAAGCAGCCTCTGCCATACAGTGTACAGTGGCTTGTGGAGTATAAAGCATGTCACCTAAACCTTGTACCACAAATATTTTGTGAATGCAAGGTGCATAGATATGTAAGTTTCACATATTGGAATGGTAGCCAGGAGCCCAACTTTGCAGCCCACACAAAAGAGTAGTATCAGTTTTGAATATGTGTTTATCTACAGAAGATACAAATATTTCAACGGAACAATGCCTATTGACAGCACCGCAATCAAAGTAGAGTAAATTAGACTGCCAATGGTGTTTGTTGCAGGTGTCTACTGCAAGCTCTTTAGGAGATATCACAGTTTGAACTTTGTAAACACTGGCAGTTGTTTGTTCCATGTGGTAGTACATGTGAATTAGACATGGGTTCTTATTGTTGCAGAAGAACCTGAGTAGCACCATGGTGTAGTGGTTATGATACTAAACTGTTGCATTGAGGGACATTGAGTTAAAACTCACCTGAACTGTACTATTTTAATTTCTATATTTGGTTCGAGTACATTCTAGAATTATCATTGTACTGGAATGTTCTGTAGCTGTATATATATACTGTATGTTTTCTGGCCAGAGGCAGTTCACTCCATGCTCTTGTATGTGCAAGTGCTGAATAAACCTTCATTAAGTGAAGTTAGTGTTCATCATTCATCTAATTACTCCTTCTTCTATGTGACATTATTCTGGTGGAGACACTGGGTGTTGGAAATTGTGATAGCACACACTATCGACGACCAGTGAGACCCATCAGGCCAGGACAGAGCCATCATTTATGTGGTGAGAAACCTGACTTCGAGCCATATTCAACAGATCGCAGAAAGAAGAAGAAGAGGATGTTACAATGACAGCAACGGTGGGCCACCACATGAGACATCCTTCTGGGTTCTCTGGTGACGATGGCCAAGATCCAAACAAGTGGCTGAAGGTATATGAGTGTATAACCAAATTTAACAAATGGGATGACACCGTGTGTTTGACTAACGTATTTTTCTACTTGGAAGGCACTGCCAAGCAATGGTATGAGAACAATGAGGAGAAGCTCACAAACTGGGAAGTATTCCAGGCAGAACTGCGCAAATATTTCGCCAACACACAACAAAAGAAGTGCAAGGCTGAAGATAAATTAAAGTACAGGTCAAAGCATCCAGGAGAAATTACAGCATCCTACATTCAAAATGTCTTGGAGCTGTGTAAAATAGTGGATCCTAGAATGAAGGAGGTAAACAAGGTTGCACATCTCATGAAGGGTGTTTCTGAGGACATGTATCAAGACCTACTCTTTAAGGAGGTTTCGACAGCATAAAATGGTGCCAGTATATTGAGACAATGAATCAAAAAAGAATTACAAGCAAGAAGTTTGAACGGCTTCCAAATGTCATATCAATGTCTGTGATGGAGGAAGCAACTGATTTCACAAGTGTTCTTCGTCGAATAGTGAGAGAGGAAGTTCACAATGCACTTGGATTGCACGGCGAGCAAAAAACTGAGACACTTCAAGATGTCACAAGGGAGGAAGTGGAACAGACATTGAACCCAATCTCTCGTCCTTTATTTCCCTTTAAAACAGAGAAAAAGTCAAGACCCAGGCAGAGTTACATTCCTAGAATGCCGCATGAGGGACCTGTTTGGGCACCAAGGAAGACTGACATCTGGAGGACTCAGGATAACCAGCCAGTATGTTTCCACTGTGGACGGCTGGGACATGTGGTGTGCTATTGCCAAGAAAGGTAGCGGATATCTGATGACCCCCATGCCAGAAGACAGCAGACCGATCTTAGACGATGAAAATGAGCAAGAAGATGTGGGTGTAGGATGATGTAGGTCACGAACGCCACAAGCTAGCCACTGGAGAGGATGCTCCCCAACATGCTGATCAAGGTCTCCATCGCTGTTTAGAAGCTCCAGCCAATCACTTAGCTGCCACAACATGGAAAACTAAAGGGTGTGACCTTCCTTGTAGATGAGGCCGCCGAAGAGAAAAATCCTTTACCGTTGATCACTACAAAAATGATAGGAAACTACGTCAATATTCTCATGGATGGCCAACCAGTCCAAGCTCTTGTGGACTCTAGAGCATCATATTCAGTCATTTCGGAGAAGTACTGTCACCAGTTATAGAAAACTGTATTCGTCGACAACAAAACATCTCTACTGAAGGTGGCTAAAGGGAAATATGTAGAACCTACAGGAGGATGTACCATTCGCATGGGTATAAATGGATATACGCAGCCCTTAGAATTCATTGTCTTACAAGAGTGTAGTCATGATGTCATTCTTCGATGGAACTTTTTGAAAGCTTCTCAGGCAATTATAGATTGTGGTTGCTTGAAGATTATGATAAACAAGGTGCATCCGAGTGTGTGGAGACTATGTGTGCTGGATGAAGCGATCATTCCTGTAGTCAGCGCTAGAAAGGTAACTGCCACGCGTTTTGCCATGCATCAACCCATGGAATGTAACAGAAGCGTACCACTGAAGAATAACTTGGTCATCCCAGCCTCTATCATCTCATTTAAGAATGGATTCAGTGAATTGTGGATAGTTAACTGTCGCCGAGAACCACAGATCCTTCCAAGACGCACGTGCGTAGCAAACACTGAGTCGTTAATTGAAGAACAGCTGAGCGTCATAGAAACCTCCCATGCCACGTCTGTGGGTGAAATCAGCACTACCACTATGAGACAAGATCTTCTAGCTCAACTGTCGCCAGATCTCACTAAGGAACAACAGAAGAAGCTACTTGCTATTCTTCAAGAGTTCTCTTAATGCTTCAACCCACAGGTGAAGAGCAAATTAGACAAATCGATGGTGAAGCACCAGATTACCACTGGAGACCATCAACCAATAAGCCAAAGAGCATACCGTGTGTCAGCGTAGAGAAAATGATGAATAATGACATCATTCAGCCTTCGCAGAGCCCATGGTCATCACCAGTGGTCCTCGTCAGGAAGAAGGGTGGCAGTTGGTGCTTTTGTGTTGATTACAGGAAGCTTAATAATATAACTAAAAAGGACATTTACCCCCTCCACGAATTGACGATACACTAGATTTTCTGAAGGGGGCTAAGTTTTTCTCAACCATGGACATGTACTCAGGATACTGGCAAATCAAAGTAGATGAGGCTGATTGTGAGAAAACTGCAGGGCCTGTATGAGTTTAAGGTAATGCCGTTTGGTTTGTGTAATGCACCTGCAACTTTTGAACGGATGATGGATAATCTTCTAAGTCACCTGAGGTGGACGATGTGTCTTTGTTATTTAGATGACATTATAGTGTTCTCAGAGACATTTGATGAACACATAAAAAGACTGAGGGCTGTTCTTAAATGTCTCGAACAAGGCGGACTGAAACTTAATCCAAGAAAGTGTCTCTTTGGAGCAAAATAAATCAAAATACTTGGACACGTTGTGTCAAATGATGGCGTGTGGCCAGACCCAGAAAAGGTGAAATCTATAATGGAATTTCCTATTCCTAAAAGTATTAGAGATGTGACAAGCTTCCTCGGATTATGTTCTTATTACCATCGTTTCATCAAAGACTTTTGTATCAAAGCCAGGCCACTCCAAGAGTTGTTAAAAGCTGATGCTAAATTTGTCTGGGGTGGCGCACAACAAGATTCTTTTGATGTGCTGTGAAAAGCTCTGACGACTGACCATGTAATTGGTCTGTATGATGAGAGAGCACTTACATAACTACACACAGATGCCAGCGGGTATGGGATCGATGCTGTTCTGACACAAATTTCGGATGGAAAAGAGAAGGTTATAGCCTATGCTTCTATGACACTTACAAAAGCCAAGAGAAACTACTCAATTATAGAAAGAGCATGTCTTGCTGTGATCTGGACCATGCGAAAATTTTGGCAGTATCTATATGGAAGGCCATTCACAGTTGTTACAGACCATCACTCACTTTGTTGGTTGACAGGTCTTAAGGACCCAACAGGACGACTCACCAGGTGGGCACTACATCTTCAAGAATATGACATTACCATAGTGTACAAAAGTGGAAGAAAACACCAAGATGCCTACTGTCTCTTAAGAAACCCTGTGCTAGACCATCAAGACTTTGATGAAGATAGTGACTGTCTCTCCGCACTCCAGGATTGGCTACCAGTGATACATAAACACATGCGCTTAGATGTTCTACAGAAATTCCATGACAGACATGAGGCCGCACTTTTAGGACTTATTAAGACATATGATAGAATCCGCAAGAGATTTTTCTGGCCAGGTTTATTTAGGAGTGTGCGTACCTATATGTAGCACTGTTGAGAGTGCCAGAAGAGAAAGGCAGTTCCTCAGAAACTACCTGACTGACTCCTACCAATTCCACCAGCCAAAACGCCTTTCCAGCTGCTGGGATTGACCTCCTCGAACGATTTCCATCTGCTAATGGCAACTGATGGACTATTGTTTGCACTAATTATCTGACACGCTATGCCATTACAAAAGCCATGAAAACAGCTGAAGCATCTGAGGTAGCCAAATTCATTGTGAAAGAATTGTATTAAAACATGGTGCCCCACGGTCGTTAATTACGGGTCGAGGGAAAGTTTTTCAATCGAATCCTGTGATAGAGATAAACCATCAGTGCAACATTAATCATCACATGACAACAGCATACCATCCACAAACCAACAGGCTTACTGAACTCCTTAATAAGACCTTGGCTGACATATTATCAATGTTCATCAATGTTGAGCAGAGCAACTGGGATGAGGTGCTACCTTTTGTGATGTTTGCCTACAACACCGCCAAACAAGAGACCACAGGATTTGTGCCATTTTTCCTGGTGCATGGGTATGAGGCAACTACGCCGATGGACACTGTGCTTCCATTACATCCTGATGACATGGATGACAACTACATTGGCCAGGTGTTAACCAGAGCTGAGGAAGCTCGGCAGTTAGCTCGACTCCGTACGCTGCAGGCTCAAGAAAGCGATTGCCGAAAGTATGACGTGAGCCACCGACCTGTTGTCTACCAGCCTTGTGACCTCGTCTGGATCTTCACTCCTGTTCAGAAGGTTGGTCTCTCTGAGAATCTCCTCAGGCGCTGCTTTGGACCTTATAAGATTGTAAGACAATTGTCTGATGTTGCTTATGAAGTTGAAGATTTCGACCCCGACACAAGACAACGAAAGATCAGAGATACGGTCCACATCCTTTGAATGAAGCCCTATAAGGATCCTGCCACCTAGGGTAAATTCAAAGCTCCAGCAACAGGCAACAAGCAGAAATGTGACAAAGAGTGTAGTGGCAAAAGAAGTTCTAAGAAGATCACCGCCAGAGCGAGAATCAGTCATCAGGAGGCGGAGTATGCAGAACCGATGACTCATTCCCAGACTAGGAGGACGTAATACCGAGATGCTGTTCTCTTAAGGAGGTAGCAATGTTGCAGAAGAAGCTGAGTGGCACCATGGTGCAGTGGTTGTGATACTAAACTGTTGCATGGAAGGACATGTGTTCAAAACTCACCTGGACTGTACAATTTTAATTTCTATATTTGGTTTGAGTACATTCTAGAAGTATCCACAAATGTCAAGAATCATTGTACTGGAATGTTCTGTAGCTGTATGTATAGTGTATGTGTTCTGGCTGGAAGCAGTTTGCTCTACGCTCTTGTATGTGCAAGTGCTGAATAAACCTTCGTTAAGTGAAGTTAATGTTCATCATTCATCTAATTACACCTTCTTCTACATGACAATATATAAAGCCCTATACAGATGTTAATACATCTCTGGAGGCATCATGTAGTTAAATGGGACATTACCTAGGACAAATGAAAGACAAACAAAGATGAAAAACAATACATCTTTGGGGTCTGACAAGTAAAGAACCAATGTGCCCTCGAGGCCTGTGCTCAGAATGATCACCACCAGTGTCAATACAAGCTTGCAATCTGCCAAGCAACAACTGCTGCACACATTCTACCATTTCAGTGGAAATTGCAGCGTAGGCAGCAGTAATATGCCGTTTCCATATCATGTAATGTTGTTGGTATGTGCTTGTAGACAATGTCGCTCAGCTTCCCCACAGAAAAAACTATAGTGATGTCAGATTTTGGGAACAGGCCAGCCAAAGTACAGGTCCTTTTCTTGTAATCCATTGATTTGTAAATAATCCCTAAAGATACACTATTGTAATTCATCCACTACAGGCCAAACAGCTATCATGTTGATACCACAGGTTTCTCCTAGTCTGAAGGGGAACGTTGTCTAGCATCTGTGGAAGATGGTCTGTTAAGAGGTTTATTTACTTGTGTGAATTCAGTGTTCCCTTTATGAACAATGAACCTGTGAGGTGATGGTGTACTATTCCACACCATACATTTAAATTCCATGTTTGCTGACATTCCTCCTGATGAAGCCAACGGGAATTGTCAACAGAGCAGTAGTGCATGTTTCTGAGATTTACTTGACCATGATTAATAAATGTTGCTTTATCTGTAAAGAAGATACATGACACATCTGGAGTATCATGTCTTCATACCCATGTACAATAGTTTACAAGATTTGCAAAATCATTTCCATGCAGCACTTGCTGGAGAGAGATGTGATAGAGATGGTAACTATGTTGATGGAGAATTCATAGTACACTTCCATGACTCATACTGCTTCGTCGCGTGATTGCACGAGAACTAGTTTGCAGATCTACTGCTACATCACCTAGAACATTATAAATTTCACCCTCCTCTCCGGGAACACTTTTTAGTCTGTTATTTAGTTCAGGCATTACACTACCACTTTTATGTAATTGTCTGAAGAGTTTCACAAATTGTTGCTGTGATGTGACTGTAGGCTATGCTATGCTATGATGGTTGACATCTATTGGGATATCTTTAGGCATATGTGGTATACAATGAAAATGCATTCTTGCTACATTCATCATAAACCATGAGCATGTCTTCTTTTTCTGTGCTGGGAAATACCATCTTCCAAGCATATCTTACTGTGTCCATTATCACACTATAACTGGCAGGACCAACACAGTGAAACTGTAATGCAAACACAACACAATGTAAACAAACATAACATCATCACCTAGCATCTAAGTGATATAATGGAACAAACAGCTGTCAGTGTTTACAATAGTCAGTGTTCACACTATAACTCGTAAATTACTTGCACTAGCTTCCTGCAGTGAACACCATCGACATTTTCATTTACGCTACTTTTAGGATTTTACTCTCAATATGTGTTGTTCAATTAAATAATGTCTAACTGTTGTAAATAACTTCACTTTTGCAAACAGCTCAAACCTATGTATTGGCTGCAAATACGTGCCACTGCCTACAATTCAGTTCTGTGAAAACTGCATATCGATTGTGCCTTCCATGTCCAAAATATCTGCGGTGGAAGTGTTAATTGATTCGCCCTGTACATGTAGATGTACCAGGACTCACATGATAACAGATAGCATGGTGACAAATGGAAGTATATAATAATTTTTGTGTGATGTTGATAATACGGCAGTGAGAAATTAAGCTAACTGTATATGAAACAAAGTGTTTATTTCAAATAAAAATTAGCATTACACAGGAAAAAATTTTATGCAGCAATGGACCAAAGTACAAAAAAAGTTTTTTTTCCACTGATAATGATGATGATGATGACAATGATGATGATGGCATACCATCTACATTTACTTTTGCTATGTCTTTATGCATTGCAACTATGAGTTACAAATGCAATTTTTGCCATTATCATTCTTTATTTTAATGGGTGAAAATTGTTTTTCTTTCTGTTGATTATTACATCAATGTTTAAATGTATATAATATCCATATGAATTTTTCATTCTACATTATATGTACACAATTCATCTTGATTTCCCGTAAATCACAAAATTGTATTCATTTGTTTCACAGGTGTTGTGCATCATGATGATCTGATTTACTTATTTTACATATCAGTATTGTTTCCATCTTTCACCAAGGATGATCCAGAATATCCAACAGTTAAAAAAATGACTAAAATGTGGTCTAATTTTGTTAAGAATGGGTAAGCAAAGATGATGATGATATTGCTATTACTATTACTATTGTTATTGTTATTCTTATTCTTATTACAAATATTATTAAAATCTGAGTATATAATCTTTTGACACTTTTCCAATTTCTGAAGATTCTAATGTGTGTTTTGATTTACATTTGTTGAGCAAGGTGCATTTAGTTACAAGTAAACAATCAATAGATCACTGTAGCAATTTACATGGTCAGACGTGTATTTATTGTGATGTTTGAGGTCTTCCTGATGAGATTGAGAGAAGGTATTTTTTCTTCATCCAACTGCTTCAGTAATTCAGATTCTGTGCACAATATTTCAACAATTTACCGAGTCACCTACATGAGGCTTTGTTGGAAATGATGTACCTTCTGTCTATATTTAAACCATTCTAAAGTACACATGATGTAAAACACCCAAGCCATTTCTCCTAGAGATGATTGCTAATCCAGCTGGACAACTAAAACATAGCTTCTACAGAGTTATTTTTTGATTATTTATCAACACTTTATTTCTTCAGTGCTCATCAGATACTCAGTGCTATTATACAATCAAATAAAATACAAGCAGGAAATTAGAAATCACAAACAAAATAATGCAAACTGATTATGGAGTTGTAACCCAGAAACCTCACTGTTTGTGTCTTTCATTCATATGTATGTTATTGTACCAAAGATTGACAGAAAAACCAATTACTCACAAACAACCTGATATGTAGACCAATATTTCATACAGCTTATGACCAACATTCTTCTATTTAAGAAATCATTTAGAATTAAAGAATGCAACTTATTGTCAAGATAGGCAGTAAATTCCACCAGAGAAGAGAGATACTTGTGACTCTTGAACCAGTCACTAACTCCATCCGTTATGTTTGCACTGGAGTAGAATCCTGCATCTTTAAGTTGTTCAGTAGCCTGAAAGTACTAAAGTCATGGGCTGAACAGATCAGTGCTGCATTCAGGATGTTAATGGTCCCCAGTCCTATTTTCTAACACTTTATCAACAATACTAGTGACACGGGGTTATGCATTATCAAAGGGAAACATGACTCTATAATATTATGAAAAGGATACATTGCTACTCAGTGTTAAGATGACACCTTGAGTTGCAGACAGGCACAACAAAGAGACTGTTGCACATTGAGCTTTTGGCCAAAGCCTTCTTCAGAAAGGAAAGGAAATACACACACATTCACACAAGCAAGCACATCTCAGGCACATGAAAGCTATCTCTGGCCAAGCTGGAGGTAGTGGTCAAGTGTGCATGAGGTGTGCCAGCTTGTGTGAATGTGTGTGCATTTTCTTTCCTTTCTGAAGAAGGCTTTGGCTGAACTCGCAATGTGTAACAGTCTTTTCATTGTACCGTACCTGTCTGCAACTCAACGTATCATCTTGATGGTGAGAAGCAATCAGTATTTTTCATAATTTTGTTGAGAAACATGACTCTTGCAGATAATATTCTAATCTCCTCATTTTTAATATTCTGATTTTGAAGATCATATGTGTTACACAGTATTTCTGGGCATTGACTGTGATGTTGTTCATTTGCTCCACCAGCAAATCCACTACTACCAACAAATTACATCAGCAGTTTAGTTCACAAACAATTTAGTCTAAAAAGAGCCACCATTCTGTAGTTTATGACCATGTGCCTATATCCCTCAGCTGTAAATTATTGTATTTGAGGATACACTGGTTTTGCCAGAGCAGGCTTGACACTACACCAGTCACACTCACTGTTCTAAGGATAGAAAGAAAATTCAGAATTAATGTCCTATCGATGAAAAGGGTGTCATAGGTTTGTCACAATCTCAAATTATGGACAGATGAGGAAGGAAACTGGCCATGCACTTTTCAAAGAACCTGTGCCATAATTTGCCTTAAGCGTAGGGAAGATGCAGAAAACCTGCTAAAATCAATGGGAAGGAATTTAAACCCTGGTCTTCCAGATTGTGAGTTCAGTGTCTAAACCTGTGTGACATTTCACCAATCTCCTCATGTTACCATATTGTACAAAAAAGATAGACAGAAGTATTCCATAAACAATAAAGCTTGTACATGGGTGTGCTCATTTAGAACACATCTCATGACATCTATGAAGATGCTTCACTTCAAAACTCCTTAAATACTGGTATGAAAACAAACTTCATGGCTTTTAATTCCCTGTGGTTGTTATGAATAAATTTTATGAGCACTACAATAAACTTAGTGATTTAGAAAAATGGATTGAAAACATTCTCGACTGCAATAAAATATTTACTTCCAGTGGTTACTCATTTCAGTAAGAATGTGACTGTCAACAGACCATTATACTATGATAGTAGGTGGTGGCAGTAAATAAAGCTGGTATTATGACTCCTTGAAAGTCAGCTGCTGACCTTCATGGAGTCATAACACCTACTCCATTCACTGCCACTGACTACCATCTTGATATATAAATGGTCTGAAGAGGCTCATGTTCTGACCAAAACTGGTAACCATTGGAAATAAATGTTTTACTGCTTTCAAGACCATTTTCAATCCATTTTTAAAGTACGTTTAGCCAGACCACTGTTTTTCCATGAGAAATGTACTCAAAAATTTAAAAAAATTGAGTGAGGCTTTATGTGCCCATGAGAACACCTTTCACCCATTTTTGTCTTTTGCAAGGGCAAAAGTATTATATTTCTCATGCATATAAGTCTTGCACATCCTGGAGCACTTAATTTCTTCCTACACCATACTGCTATATTCATGTTTGCCATGTTACACATGGAGCTATGCCAATGAGTACATTTTTCCAATATCAAAGCTTACTAAACTGAAAACTTGCATAACATTTCTGTTGCTATACCACATTCAACTGGCTAGTCATTTCCGGTAGCCATGGGATGAGTCTTCATCTAATGCTGTGTCATAATATGTCAAGTGTTGTCATGCATGAAAAGTTCCTACCAATAGACATACTTTAGGATGACAGTCAACATACTCCTCTTATGACACAATCTTCAGCAAAGATTCATTGCCTTGTCCACTGGAAATCGAAGCTTGTGACTTTCTTTATCCCAGCAGTCAGATGGTCAGCCTTGTGTCTTCACCTGTCTTGGAACTCCACTCTGCTACTGCCGTTGTCCACCTTCCATCATTTCTTTGTGTGAGATGTCTTGCCCATTTCCATTTTAGAGCCTTTACCCTTTCCAAAACATTCTGATGTCTTCTTATTGCTCTTAAGTCTTCACTTCCTTTCTGATCTTTTTTCTTAGTGATATCTAGGAGAGGCCTCTCCATAAGCTCACTGGACAAAAAGTCAGTCACCTCTGGAAAAACCATTACAAGCATCATTTAATACCAAGTAAGTCAACCTTTGGACTTCATAGCCACCTGGATTCAGTTAGAAAGAGGGTCCACAATGCTATCCAGGTATGCCACATCCATGTTAAGCCACTCGCTGAGAGTTTGATGGTGCAATTCCGCCATATTGCGGGAATTCTGATGTTGCCATTTTACCCACTGTTCCAACATGCCCAACATATTTTATATGGTGTTTAACTCAGGTGATTTTGCAGGCCAATAGAAATGTAATAGGGTGGAAGGTGATCAGAAAATCAGTCACATAATCTACCAGCTGAATGAACTTTACTAGTGTAATCTTTGTGTGCCTGTGGGAGCAATGGCCTCTCGCAAGGTGACCGACTCTTAAATCTTCATTGTGTGCAGTTCCCAACACAATGTCCTCTCACTCACAGTTGGGGATGGATGTTCATTCACTGCCTGCAGCAATTCCTGTTGGGTTAGGAAGCAATTTTTTTTCTGATCACCGTTCTGATATCTTGTTCATGGCTACATATGGTATACCACTATATTTGTAAACATGTTGAACAGTCAGCCTGAACACACCAACAAATCCAGAAATTTCACACACCGTATGGCCATGGCCATGACCAAACATGAGTGACCCATTTTTCCACTGTGTTCTGTCCATACATTTATCCACATTTATGTACAATGTCCACTTGAAACATAAATGGCTCACTGATCACTACTGCTCTATGCTCACATAGAGGAAGTCTGTGCGTGCCCACAGGGGTGATTAATTTTTTGTCTGGTGAGCTTAGCTTTCTGGGCCACTCAGCATTTTCTGTTCAAAAGATTTACTAGTTCCCTGCCTTACATCCATCTCCACTCTATCTCAGGACCTTAATTTTCACTCATCTTACACCCACAGCCTCTTCTCCCCATCTTCCACTCCCCTGTTTTGACTCCCTCTCCCAATACATCCCTCCACACTATCGTCACTGTGCACTGCAAGAATTCACCAGTGCTGGTGGCCATATGTTGTATTCCTATCCTTCCTATTCTGAACATCTGCTGCCTCCCTCTGTCAGCTACCCATTGAGAGAGAGAGAGAGAGAGAGAGAGAGAGAGAGAGAGAGAGAGAGAGAGAGAGAGAGAGAGAGTATGTAATTTACAGAACACAGTGTGTGTGTGAATGAATGAATGAATGAATGAGTCATCATCAGATGTATAAACAAAACTAGGCATGTCCCAATGAAGGTCTTGGGCCCTTGCTATTCAAATTGTGTATGAATGAATGAAGGAATAAGTCAACAAATGAATCATCAGCAAAGTAGAAGTAACATCATGCATGACGAGACATTTGCTGTTCAAATCATATATTAATGCTCTTGTGGATGATATTAATAGAAGCCTTGACTTGATACAGATGATGCAGTTATCTACAATGAAGTACTATCTGACAAAAGCTACAAAGATATCCTGTCAGATCTTGATAAAATATCAAAATGGTGCAAATGTTAAAATCTAAATTAGCTCTTTACAGAATCCAAGAACATTGAATATTATTGCAATATCAGTCAGTAACAAATGGAAACTATCACTTCATACAAATACCTGGATGTAAAAATGTCTGGGTATATGAAATAAACACATAGTCTCAATTTGAGATAAAATAAGTGGTAAACTTCAATTTATTTGGGAAAATACAGTCAGTTTATGACTAAGACTGCTTACACAGTTTTAAAATTTTGCTGAAGTGTGTGGGACTAAATAGGACTAACAATGGATCTGAACATATAAAGTGAAGGATGGCATGAAATCATCACAGGTTTGTTTGATTCATGTGAGAATACCACAGAAATTCTGAAAAATTTAAAGTGAAGGATGGCATGAAATCATGACAGGTTTGTTTGATTCAAGTGAGAACACCACAGAAATTCTGAAAATTTTAAACTGGCATATGCCTGAACACACAGACCACGAACAGAAGGTTAGACTAATTACATCACATCTAGAGGCATCACACGGTCAATCTCTCCTTGCACCTTATGTGACTGGAATGAAAGGAACCCCAATATCTTGTACAGGGGGGGACTCTGGTTACTGACCCGGCGAACTGCCGTCACAAAAAATGCTGGAAATCTTGATTTCAGTGCACCAATCCAGGTTGCTGGCACATTCTGTTTTAACTAAAGATGACAATGCAGAAAAAATTCCAAGCTTCATCACAAGCTCACTGTATACCCTTGAAAACTGGTTCCAGTTAAATGGCTTGAAAATGACCATTGCAAAAACCCATATTGTACATTTCAAAATTTGTGGAAGTTAAAATACAACATTACAATAAACTTATGGAAGAAGTTGACATGATCAATTTCCTAAGACTAAATGTGGGCAAGAACTTAAGCTGGAACATACATATTTCACTTCCTATCAAATCAACTAAGAAGTTTATATTTAAAAACAAAGATGATGTGACTTACCATACGTAAGCGCTGGCAAGTCAATAGAAACACAAACAGACACATACATACACACAAAATTCTAGCTTTCGCAACCAATGGTTGCTTCGTCAGGAAAGAGGGAAGGAGAGGGAAAGATGAAAGGATGTGGGTTTTAAGGGACAGGGTAATGAGTCTTTCCAATCCCGGGAGCAGAAAGACTTACCTTAGGGGGAAAATAGGACGGGTATACACTCACACACACACGCACAGACATATCCATCCGCACATACACAGACACAAGCAGACATTAGTAAAGGCAAAGAGTTTGGGCAGAGATGTCAGTCAGGGTGGAAGTAAAGAGGCAAAGATGTTGTTGAAAGACAGGTGAGGTATGAGCGGCGGCAACTTGAAATTAGCGGAGGTTGAGGCCTGGCGGATAACGAGAAGAGAGGATATACTGAAGGGCAAGTTCCCATCTCCGGAGATCTGACAGGTTGGTGTTAGTGGGAAGTATCCAGATAACCCGGACGGTGTAACACTGTGCCAAGATGTGCTGGCCGTGCACCAAGGCATGTTTAGCCATAGGGTGATCCTCATTACCAACAAACACTGTCTGCCTGTGTCCATTCATGCGAATGGACAGTTTGTTGCTGGTCATTCCCACATAGAAAGCTTCACAGTGTAGGCAGGTCAGTTGGTAAATCACGTGGGTGCTTTCCCACGTGGCTCTGCCTTTGATCGTGTACACCTTCCGGGTTACAGGACTGGAGTAGGTGATGGTGGGAGGGTGCATTGGACAGGTTTTACACCGGGGGCGGTTACAAGGGTAGGAGCCAGAGGGTAAGGAAGGTGGTTTGGGGATTTCATAGGGATGAACTAAGAGGTTACGAAGGTTAGGTGGACGGTGGAAAGACACTCTTGGTGGAGTGGGGAGGATTTCATGAAGGATGGATCTCATTTCAGGGCAGGATTTGAGGAAGTCGTATCCCTGCTGGAGAGCCACATTCAGAGTCTGATCCAGTCCCGGAAAGTATCCTATCACAAGTGGGGCACTTTTGTGTTCTTCCGTGGGAGGTTCTGGGTTTGAGGGGATGAGGAAGTGGCTCTTGTTATTTGTTTCTGTACCAGGTCGGGAGGGTAGTTGCAGGATGTGAAAGCTGTTTTCAAGTTGTTGGTGTAATGGTTCAGGGATTCCGGACTGGAGCAGATTCGTTTGCCACAAAGACCTAGGCTGTAGGGAAGGGACCGTTTGATGTGGAATGCGTGGCAGCTGTCATAATGGAGGTACTGTTGCTTGTTGGTGGGTTTGATGTGGATGGACGTGTGAAGCTGGCCATTCGACAGATGGAGGTCAACGTCAAGGAAAGTGGCATGGGATTTGGAGTAGGACCAGGTGAATCTAATGGAACCAAAGGAGTTGAGGTTGGAGAGGAAATTCTGGAGTTCTTCTTCACTGTGAGTCTAGATCATGAAGATGTCACCAATAAATCTGTACCAAACTTTGGGTTGGCAGGCCTGGGTAACCAAGAAGGCTTCCTCTAAGCAACCCATGAATAGGTTGGCGTACGAGGGGGCCATCCTGGTACCCATGGCTGTTCCCTTTAATTGTTGGTATGTCTGGCCTTCAAAAGTGAAGAAGTTGTGGGTCAGGATGAAGCTGACTAAGGTAATGAGGAAAGAGGTTTTAGGTAGGGTGGCAGGTGATCGGCGTGAAAGGAAGCGCTCCATCACAGCGAGGCCCTGGACATGCGGAATATTTGTGTATAAGGAAGTGGCATCAATGGTTACAAGGATGGTTTCCGGGGGTAATAGATTGGGTAAGGATTCCAGGCGTTTGAGAAAGTGGTTGGTGTCTTTGATGAAGGATGGGAGACTGCATGTAATGGGTTGAAGGTGTTGATCTATGTAGGCAGAGATACGTTCTGTGCGGGCTTGGTAACCAGCTGCAATGGGGCAGCCGGGATGATTGGGTTTGTGAATTTTAGGAAGAAGGTATAAGGTAGAGGTGTGGGGTGTCGGTGGGGTCAGGAGGTTGATGGAGTCAGGGGAAAGGTTTTGTAGGGGGCCTAAGGTTCTGAGGATTCCTTGAAGCTCCGCCTGGACATCAGGAATGGGATTACCTTGGCAAACTTTGTATGTGGTGTTGTCTGAAAGCTGACGCAGTCCCTCAGCCACATACTCCCGAAGATCAAGTACCACGGTCGTGGAACCCTTGTCCGCCGGAAGAATGACGATGGATCGGTCAGCCTTCAGATCACGGATAGCTTGGGCTTCAGCAGTGGTGATGTTGGGAGTAGGATTAAGGTTTTTTAAGAAGGATTGAGAAGCAAGGCTGGAAGTCAGAAATTCCTGGAAGGATGGAGAGGGTGATTTTGAGGAAGAGGAGGTGGGTCCCGCTGTGACGGAGGACGGAACTGTTCCAGGCAGGGTTCAATTTGGATAGTGTCTTGGGGAGTTGGATCATTGGGAGTAGGATTAGGATCATTTTTCTTCATGGCAAAGTGATATTTCCAGCAGAGAGTACGAGTGTAGGACAGTAAATCTTTGACGAGGGCTGTTTGGTTGAATCTGGGAGTGGGGCTGAAGGTGAGGCCTTTGGATAGGACAGAGGTTTCGGATTGGGAGAGAGGTTTGGAGGAAAGGTTAACTACTGAATTGGGGTGTTGTTTTTCCAGATTGCGTTGATTGGAATTTTGAGGTTTTGGAGGGAGTGGAGCTGGAAGTGGGAGATTCAGTAGATGGGAGAGACTGAGTTTGTGTGCAATGAGAGGAGGTTGAGGTTTGCTGGAAAGCTTGTGAAGGGTGAGTAAGTTGCCTTTCCGGAGGTGGGAAACCAGGAGATTGGATAATTTTTTGAGGTGGAGGGTGGCATGCCGTTCTAATTTGCGGTTGGCCTGTAGGAGGATGCTTTGAACAGCTGGTGTGGATGCGGGAGAGGAAAGGAGTTGACGGGTGTGTTCATTGGCTGAGTTGATGTGTAGGTGAAGGATTAGGTGGGTGAGGGTAATGGATTGTTCAGTTTGGAACTGGTATAGGGACTGATGGAAAGAAGGGTTGCAGCCAGAGATGGGAACTTTAAGTGTGAGGCCTTTGGGGGTAATGCCAAATGTCAGACAAGCCTGAGAAAATAAAATATGGGAGCGTAATCTGGCTAGGGCGAAGGCATGTTTGCGGAGGGAATGTAAATAAAACTTAATGGGGTCGTTGTGAGAGTGACATGGTATTAGAAGGTGGAAAGTGTAACATGAGGTTGAAATGAAAATGAAAAAAATATATATATGGGGAGAGATAAAGGTGAACTAGAAAGCAACTGGAGATCTGGTATGAAAAAAGGCAAAAAAGTGTTGGTTGTGTTGATCCTGTGGTGAACTTGGGTTGGTAGACAACGATGTGCATAAAGGTTAGGTGGTTGTGTTGCCGCCAAAACACGTTAAAGGGTGGAGAAATTCGGGAAAACTTCGAAAAAACTACGTGTAAATGTATTAAAAGGAGTGGTTTTGTGGTGGCAGATTATGAGAATGAGGCTAACAATTGTCTGACGAAGAAATAATGATGTTAAAACCTGTGGGAAGCGGCTAAAAATGATTAATGATGTGTGAAAAAACGGAAATGAAAATAAAGCGAAAGTTATTAGAACTAGCCGAAATGGTTGTTTAATAGGTGAAGGGAACTGGTTGTGAACTAGAAATGTTGGATTTTATAGCGGCGGTAGTGTTGAAAGCGGAAAAAAAAATTTTTTTGGTTATGGTTTGGAAGTAGGTAACGTATTATTATGTATTACGTATTATTGAGTATATATCAGCGGGATAAAATTGTATAGTAAATTACGCTAAAAAGGATAAGGTGAATACAAAGTGAAACTACTGGCAAAACACAGAAAGAGAAAATAAGACGACAGAAAAGATTTCGAAATGCAACAGTGACAATAATAAACGTGATTGTTGGGTTCAAATTAATTATCTGAATATAATAGGGAAACATTCCAAGCGGGAAAAATATATTTAAAAACAAAGATGATGTAACTTACCATACGAAAGCGCTAGCAGGTCGATAGAAACACAGACACATACATACACACAAAATTCTAGCTTTCGCAACCAATGGTTGCTTCGTCAGGAAAGAGGGAAGGAGAGGGAAAGATGAAAGGATGTGGGTTTTAAGGGAGAGGGTAAGCAGTCATTCCAATCCCGGGGGCGGAAAGACTTACCTTAGGGGGAAGAAAGGACAGGTATACTCTCACAAACACACACATATCCGTCCGCACATACACAGACACAAGCAGACATTTGTAAAGGCAAAGAGTTTGGGCAGAGATGTCAGTCAGGGTGGAAGTAAAGAGGCAAAGATGTTGTTGAAAGACAGGTGAGGTATGAGCGGCAGCAACTTGAAATTAGCGGAGGTTGAGGCCTGGCGGATAACGAGAAGAGAGGATATACTGAAGGGCAAGTTCCCATCTCCGGAGATCTGACAGGTTGGTGTTAGTGGGAAGTATCCAGATAACCCGGACGGTGTAACACTGTGCCAAGATGTGCTGGCCGTGCACCAAGGCATGTTTAGCCATAGGGTGATCCTCATTACCAACAAACACTGTCTGCCTGTGTCCATTCATGCGAATGGACAGTTTGTTGCTGGTCATTCCCACATAGAAAGCTTCACAGTGTAGGCCGGTCAGTTGGTAAATCAAGTGGGTGCTTTCACACGTGGCTCTGCCTTTGATCATACACAACTTCCGGGTTACAGGACTGGAGTAGGTGATGGTGGGAGGGTGCATGGGACAGGTTTTGCATCGGGGGCGGTTACAAGGATAGGAGCCAGAGGGTAGGGAAGGTGGTTTGGGGATTTCATAGGGATGAACTAACAGGTTACGAAGGTTAGGTGAACGGCGGAAAGACACTCTTGGCGGAGTGGGGAGGATTTCATGAAGGATGGATCTCATTTCAGGGCAGGATTTGAGGAAGTCGTATCCCTGCTGGAGAGCCACATTCAGAGTCTGGTCCAGTCCCGGAAAGTATCCTGTCACAAGTGGGGCACTTTTGTGGTACTTCTGTGGGGGATTCTGGGTTTGAGGGGACGAGGAAGTGGCTCTGGTTATTTGCTTCTGTACCAGGTCGGGAGGGTAGTTGCGGGATGCGAAAGCTGTTTTCAGGTTGTTGGTGTAATGATTCAGGGATTCCGGACTGGAGCAGATTCGTTTGCCACGAAGACCTAGGCTGTAGGGAAGGGACCGTTTGATGTGGAATGCGTGGCAGCTGTCATAATGGAGGTACTGTTGCTTGTTGGTGGGTTTGATGTGGATGGACGTGTGAAGCTGGCCATTCGACAGATGGAGGTCAACGTCAAGGAAAGTGGCATGGGATTTGGAGTAGGACCAGGTGAATCTAATGGAACCAAAGGAGTTGAGGTTGGAGAGGAAATTCTGGAGTTCTTCTTCACTGTGAGTCTAGATCATGAAGATGTCATCAATAAATCTGTACCAAACTTTGGGTTGGCAGGCCTGGGTAACCAAGAAGGCTTCCTCTAAGCAACCCATGAATAGGTTGGCGTACGAGGGGGCCATCCTTGTACCCATGGCTGTTCCCTTTAATTATTGGTGTGTCTGGCCTTCAAAAGTGAAGAAGTTGTGGGTCAGGATGAAACTGGCTAAGGTAATGAGGAAAGAGGTTTTAGGTAGGGTGGCAGGTGATCGGCGTGAAAGGAAGCGCTCCATCGCAGCGAGGCCCTGGACATGCGGAATATTTGTGTATAAGGAAGTGGCATCAATGGTTACAAGGATGGTTTCCGGGGGTAATAGATTGGGTAAGGATTCCAGGCGTTTGAGAAAGTGGTTGGTGTCTTTGATGAAGGATGGGAGACTGCATGTAATGGGTTGAAGGTGTTGATCTATGTAGGCAGAGATACGTTCTGTGCGGGCTTGGTAACCAGCTGCAATGGGGCGGCCGGGATGATTGGGTTTGTGAATTTTAGGAAGAAGGTAGAAGGTAGAGGTGTGGGGTGTCGGTGGGGTCAGGAGGTTGATGGAGTCAGAGGAAAGGTTTTGTAGGGGTCCTAAGGTTCTGAGGATTCCTTGAAGCTCCACCTGGACATCAGGAATGGGATTACCTTGTCAAACTTTGTATGTGGTGTTGTCTGAAAGCTGACGCAGTCCCTCAGCCACATACTCCCGAAGATCAAGTACCACGGTAATGGAACCCTTGTCCGCTGGAAGAATGACGATGGATCGGTCAGCCTTCAGATCACGGATAGCTTGGGCTTCATCAGTGGTGATGTTGGGAGTAGGATTAAGGTTTTTTAAGAAGGATTGAGAAGCAAGGCTGGAAGTCAGAAATTCCTGGAAGGTTTGGAGAGGGTGATTTTGAGGAAGAGGAGGTGGGTCCCGCTGTGACGGAGGACGGAACTGTTCCAGGCAGGGTTCAATTTGGATAGTGTCTTGGGGAGTTGGATCATTGGGAGTAGGATTAGGATAATTTTTCTTCGTGGCAAAGTGATATTTCCAGCAGAGAGTAAAGTGTAGGACAGTAAATCTTTGACGAGGACTCTTTGGTTGAATATGGGAGTGGGGCTGAAGGTGAGGCCTTTGGATAGGACAGAGGTTTGCATTTGCAGTGCAATTACTAGCAAATTCTGGTAAATTGAGTACATGAAAAATAACATATCATAGTTACTTGGAATCTGTCATTAGATATCATATAATTTCCTGGGGAAGTTCAAATATTGTATCTTGAATATTGGAACTGCAGAAGAAAATCATCACATACATGTGTACTGCACATGTATATCATTTTTACCTTGAATCCTCATATACTAAAAGAATTACAACAGAACACCGAAAACACTATTGCTGCCATCTGTCAAGTAGAGCTGCTATGCAAATCTCAATGTCTAATAAATCAAACACCGCACTGCATCGAGATCAGTGGTGGCCGTTTACAGCATCATCTTTGATGTTTATTGACAGGGGCAATCCTGCATCAGTCTTATTGAAAGTATTTTCTGATAGTTTTATTTTGTCCACTGTTTACAATTAGAGATACCTTCTGATATACACTTCACAGTGCCTTGAAGAGTATGATTGAACATGTGAACAGAAGTATAATGAAAAAGATACCTGGTATGCAGAATACTGAGTTCTTTATTGTACTTTTTTTTAGTTTTTTGTGTGTTGTATACCTCATTCACTGTTATCAGTTGTATCACTATAGATATTTTGTTTTTTATGACCGTTGTCTTTTAATGAGACTCTCAGTTGGAAGTTTTTACCTTCAAATTATTTTTATCAGATGCAAACAACACCAGATTTTAGTACCTCTGTGAGTCTCGTGTGACCTGATTGTGTGACCTGCTCCAACAACACTCTCCACCACCACCATCATCATCTATGTCTACATAGATACTACATGAGCCACTGTACAGTGCACGGCAGAGAGTACCCTGTACCACCACTAGTAATTTCCTTTCCTGTTCCAATCACAAATAGAATGAGGCAAAAATGACTGTCTATATGCCTCCACATGAGCTCAAATTTCTCATATCTTTAGCTGTGGTCCATACATGCAGTATATATTGGTAGAAGTAGAATTGTTCAGCAGTAAACTACAAGTGCTGATTCTCTAAACTTTCTCAATAGTGTTTCTCGAAAAGAAAATTACCATCTCTCCAGGGATTCCCATTTGAGTTCCTGAAGCATCTCCATAACACTTACATGTTACTCAAGCCTACCAGTAATAAATCTAGCCAACTGCCTCTGAATTGCTTCAGTGTCCTCCTTCAATCCAACCTGGTACAGATCCCAGACACTCGAGCAGTATTCAAGAATAGGTTGCACTAGTGTCCCATACGAGGTCTCCTTTACAGGTGAATCACTCTTTCCTAAAATTCTCCCTATAAACCAAAGTCAACCATTTGCCTTTCCTACCACATTCCTCATGTTCTCATTCCATTCCATATCGCTTTGCAATGTACGTGCAGATATTCAAACGACTTGACCGTGTCAATCAGTACACGACTAATGCTGTATCCAAACGTTACAGGTTTGTTCTTCATACTCACTACATTACCTTACATTTTTCCACCTTCAGGGCTAGCTGCCATTCATCATACCAATTGGAAATTGTCTTGTATCTTCCTACAGTCACTCAACTTCGACATCTTACTGTACAACATCGCATCACCAGCAAACAACAGCAGATTGCTGCCCACCCTGTTAGCCAAATCATTTATGTATATAGAGAACAACAGTGGTCCTATCACACTTTCCTGGGAACTCCTAATGACACACTTGTCTCTGATAAACACTCACCATCGACAACAACATACTGTGTTCGATTATGTCAGAAGTCTTCAAGCCACTCATGTATCTGTGAAAGTATTCCATATGCTTGTACCTTCATTAACAGCCTGCAGTGGGGCATCATGTCAAATGCTTTCCAGAAATCTTGAAATATGGAATCTGCCTGTTACCCTTCATTCATAGTTCACAGTAAATCATGTGAGCAAAGAGCAAGCTTAGCTTCGTACGAGCGATGCTTTCTAAAACCAGGCTGATTCATGGGCATAAGCTTCTCAGTCTCAAGAAAAGTTATTATATCTGAACTGAAAATATGTTCAAAGATTCTGCAGTAAACAGAAGATAGGGATATTGGTCTGCAATTTGGCAGGTCTTTTCATTTACCCTTCTTATAAACAGGTGTCACTTGCCCTTTTTTCCAGTCACTTGGGACAATGTGCTGGGTGAGAGATTTGCAATAAATGCAAACTAGGTAAGAGGCCAATGCCGTAGAGTACTCTTTGTAAAACCAAATTGGGATTCCATCTGGACCAGGTGAGTTATTAGCTTACAAATCTTTCGGCTGTTTCTCTGCACCAGGCGTGCTTATTACTGTCGTTCATACGGGAGTCTGGCCAATGGTCGAAGATGGGTATGTTTGTACAATACTCCTGCATAAACAATTTCTTGAATGTGAAATTTAAAACTTCAGCTTTTGTTTTGCTATCTTCAGCTGCCTCACCAGACTTGTCAACAAAGGACTGAATGGAAGCCTTAGACCCACATATTGATTTTACATAGGATCAGAATTTTCTCACATTCTCTGCCAAATCTTTCTCTAACATATGATGGTGGTAGTTGTTGTATGCTTGTTTTATCGTCATTCATTCATTCATTTATTTATTCATTCATTCACTCACTCATTCATTCGTTCTCTTATTCAACCTTTTTTCTTTTAGATCCCACAATGGAGCATAGTCTTTAGGTATGTGGAATGAATCAACATATAAATTAAGAAGTAGCTTTCAAAAACTATTACTGTAGACAATATTAATAATTAATTGCAGTGGCTCACCAAATAGTAGAGGAGGCCCTGAGTTGTTGAGAGGCACACAAAGAAGACTGGAAACTCTGCTAGCTTTTGGACAAATCCTGCTTCAAAGATACAGACTGTGTGTACAAACACACACACACACACACACACACACACACACACACACACACACACACTTGTACAGTTACAATAACATATGAGGAAAAAAAAATATTAACCAAAAACAAAAAGGAAGTATCAGCATGAAAATTAAATTTGTGTTTTGTATTGTTAGATTAGATTAGATTAATACTAGTTCCATGGACCATGAATACGATATTTCGTAATGATGTGGAACGAGTCAAATTTTCCAATACATGACATAATTAAATTAATTTAACAACATAATTAAGTTAATATAACAACTTTTT
The DNA here is from genome assembly GCF_021461395.2 of Schistocerca americana. NCBI lineage: Eukaryota > Metazoa > Arthropoda > Insecta > Orthoptera > Acrididae > Schistocerca > Schistocerca americana. Next base: position 287,489,487 of record NC_060120.1, on the reverse strand, counting down.
TATTTTTTTTTTTATTTTTTTAATTTATATATATATATATATATATATATATATATATATATATATATATATATATATATATAAAAAAACAAAGATGAGGTGACTTACCGAACGAAAGCGCTGGCAGGTCGATAGACACACAAACAAACACAAACATACACACAAAATTCAAGCTTTCGCAACAAACTGTTGCCTCATCAGGAAAGAGGGAAGGAGAGGGGAAGACGAAAGGAAGTGGGTTTTAAGGGAGAGGGTAAGGAGTCATTCCAATCCCGGGAGCGGAAAGACGTACCTTAGGGGGAAAAAAGGACAGGTATACACTCGCACACACGCACATATCCATCCACACATACAGACACAAGCAGACATATTTAAAGACAAAGAGTTTGGGCAGAGATGTCAGTCGAGGCAGAAGTGTAGAGGCAGAGAAGTTGTTGAAAGACAGGTGAGGTATGAGTGGCGGCAACTTGAAATTAGCGGAGATTGAGGCCTGGCGGATGACGAGAAGAGAGGATATACTGAAGGGCAAGTTCCCATCTCTGGAGTTCGGATAGGTTGGTGTTGGTGGGAAGAGCGGCGCGTTTCGTCACTGGGTTATTTGGTAACCGTGATAGCGTTACGGAGATGTTTAATAAACTCAAGTGGCAGACTCTGCAAGAGAGGCGTTCTGCATCGCGGTGTAGCTTGCTCGCCAGGTTTCGAGAGGGTGCGTTTCTGGATGAGGTATCGAATATATTGCTTCCCCCTACTTATACTTCCCGAGGAGATCACGAATGTAAAATTAGAGAGATTAGAGCGCGCACGGAGGCTTTCAGACAGTCGTTCTTCCCGCGAACCATACGCGACTGGAACAGGAAAGGGAGGTAATGACAGTGGCACGTAAAGTGCCCTCCGCCACACACCGTTGGGTGGCTTGCGGAGTATCAATGTAGATGTAGATGTAGATGAAGTATCCAGATAACCCGGATGGTGTAACACTGTGCCAAGATGTGCTGGCTGTGCACCAAGGCATGTTTAGCCACAGGGTGATCCTCATTACCAACAAACACTGTCTGCCTGTGTCCATTCATGCGAATGGACAGTTTGTTGCTGGTCATTCCCACATAGAATGCATCACAGTGTAGGCAGGTCAGTTGGTAAATCACGTGGGTGCTTTCACACGTGGCTCTGCCTTTGATCGTGTACACCTTCCGGGTTACAGGACTGGAGTAGGTGGTGGTGGGAGGGTGCATGGGACAGGTTTTGCATCGGGGGCGGTTACAAGGATAGGAGCCAGAGGGTAGGGAAGGTGGTTTGGGGATTTCATAGGGATGAACTAACAGGTTACGAAGGTTAGGTGAACGGCGGAAAGACACTCTTGGCGGAGTGGGGAGGATTTCATGAAGGATGGATCTCATTTCAGGGCAGGATTTGAGGAAGTCGTATCCCTGCTGGAGGGCCACATTCAGAGTCTGGTCCAGTCCCGGAAAGTATCCTGTCACAAGTGGGGCACTTTTGTGGTACTTCTGTGGGGGATTCTGGGTTTGAGGGGACGAGGAAGTGGCTCTGGTTATTTGCTTCTGTACCAGGTCGGGAGGGTAGTTGCGGGATGCGAAAGCTGTTTTCAGGTTGTTGGTGTAATGATTCAGGGATTCCGGACTGGAGCAGATTCGTTTGCCACGAAGACCTAGGCTGTAGGGAAGGGACCGTTTGATGTGGAATGGGTGGCAGCTGTCATAATGGAGGTACTGTTGCTTGTTGGTGGGTTTGATGTGGACGGACGTGTGAAGTTGGCCATTGGACAGGTGGAGGTCAACGTCAAGGAAAGTGGCATGGGATTTGGAGTAGGACCAGGTGAATCTGATGGAACCAAAGGAGTTGAGGTTGGAGAGGAAATTCTGGAGTTCTTCTTCACTGTGAGTCCAGATCATGAAGATGTCATCAATAAATCTGTACCAAACTTTGGGTTGGCAGACTTGGGCAACCAAGAAGGCTTCCTCTAAGCGACCCATGAATAGGTTGGCGTACGAGGGGGCCATCCTGGTACCCATGGCTGTTCCCTTTAATTGTTGGTATGTCTGGCCTTCAAAAGTGAAGAAGTTGTGGGTCAGGATGAAGCTGGCTAAGGTAATGAGGAAAGAGGTTTTAGGTAGGGTGGCAGGTGGTCGGCGTGAAAGGAAATGCTCCATCGCAGCGAGGCCCTGGACGTGCGGAATATTTGTGTATAAGGACGTGGCATCAATGGTTACACGGATGGTTTCCGGGGGTAACAGATTGGGTAAGGATTCCAGGCGTTCAAGGAAGTGGTTGGTGTCTTTGATGAAGGATGGTAGACTGCATGTAATGGGTTGAAGGTGTTGATCTACGTAGGCAGAGATACGTTCTGTGGGGGCTTGGTAACCAGCTACAATGGGGCGGCCGGGATGATTGGGTTTGTGGATTTTAGGAAGAAGCTAGAAGGTAGGGGTGCGGGGTGTCGGTGGGGTCAGGAGGTTGATGGAGTCAGGTGAAAGGTTTTGCAGGGGGCCTAAGGTTCTGAGGATTCCTTGAAGCTCCGCCTGGACTGAGATGCAAGGCTGGAAGTCCCCCCTAAGGTAAGTCTTTCCGCTCCCGGGATTGGAATGACTCCTTACCCTCTCCCTTAAAACCCACTTCCTTTCATCTTCCCCTCTCCTTCCCTCTTTCCTGATGAGGCAACAGTTTGTTGCGAAAGCTTGAATTTTGTGTGTATGTTTGTGTGTCTATCGACCTGCCAGCGCTTTCGTTCGGTAAGTCACCTCATCTTTGTTTTTATATATAATTTTTCCCACGTGGAATGTTTCCTTCTATTTTATATATATATATATATATATATATATATATATATATATATATATATATATATATATATATATAATTTTTTTGTTTGTTTTTTTTTCTTTTTTTTCTTAATTTATATCTAAAAATTCCTCTATGGAGTAGAAGGAGTTGTCAATTAGAAATTCTTTTAATTTCTTCTTAAATACTTGTTGGTTATCTGTCAGACTTTTTATACTATTTGGTAAGTGACCAAAGACTTTAGTGGCAGTATAATTCACCCCTTTCTGTGCCAAAGTTAGATTTAATCTTGAATAGTGAAGATCATCCTTTCTCCTAGTATTGTAGTTATGCACACTGCTATTACTTTTGAATTGAGTTTGGTTGTTAATAACAAATTTTATAAGAGAGTATATATACTGAGAAGCTACTGTGAATATCCCTAGATCCTTAAATAAAAGTCTGTAGGATGATCTTGGGTGGACTCCAGCTATTATTCTGATTACATGCTTTTGTGCAATAAATACTTTATTCCTCAGTGATGAATTACCCCAAAATATGATGCCATATACAAGCAATGAGTGAAAATAGGCCTAGTAAGCTAATTTACTAAGATGTTTATCACCAAAATTTGCAATGACCCTTATTGCATAAGTAGCTGAACTCAAACTTTTAAGCAGATCATCAATGTGTTTCTTCCAATTTAATCTCTCATCAATGGACATACCTAAAAATTTTGAATATTCTACCTTAGCTATATGCTTCTAATTAAGGTCTATATTTATTAATGGCATCATACCATTTACTGTACGGAACTGTATGTACTGTGTCTTATCAAAATTCAGTGAGAGTCCATTTACAAGGAACCACTTAGTAATTTTCTGAAAGACATTATTGACAATTTCATCAGTTAATTCTTGTTTGTCAGGTGTGATTACTATACTTGTATCATCAGCAAAGAGAACTAACTTTGCCTCTTCATGAATATAGAATGGCAAGTCATTAATATATATTAAGAACAACAAAGGACCCAAGACCGACCCTTGTGGAACCCCATTCTTGATAGTTCCCCAGTTTGAGGAATGTGTTGATCTTTGCATATTATGAGAACTGCTTATTTCAACTTTCTGCACTCTTCCAGTTAGGTACGAATTAAACCGTTTGTGCACTGTCCCACTCACGCCACAATACTTGAGCTTGTCTAGCAGAATTTCATGATTTACACAATAAAAAGCCTTTGAGAGATCACAAAAATTCCCAATGGGTGGTGTTTGGTTATTCAGATCATTCAAAATTTGATTGGTGAAAGCATATATGGCATTTTCTGTTGAAAAACCTGTCTGGAAACCAAACTGACATTTTGTTAGTATTTTATTTTTGCAGATATGTGAAGCTACTCTTGGATACATTACTTTCTCAAAAATTTTGGATACAGCTGTTAGAAGGGAGATTAGATGGTAATTGTTGACATCAGATCCATCCCCTTTTTTATGCAAAGGTATAACAATAGCATATTTCAGTCTATCAGGGAAAATGCCCTGTTCCAGAGAGCTATTACACAAGTGGCTGAGAATCTTACTTATCTGTTGAGAACAAGCTTAGAAATCACAGCTCATATGAAACTAACTTTTATAATTAGCCACATTATCATTAAACAGTAAATGGAAGCTCCCATCTCAATTAATAACTTTCCTTTGCCACTTTTATGTACCAAGAAGCAGGCATTAAAATGTTATTGAACATGTATTCCTGCAGCTAATTGTAGTCATGGTCCCAGCAACTTTAGTATAAGCAAATGACTGCATGTTAATACAGGCATCTCCATTGTGGCATCTGTCAAATTATGAAGCTCCTGGTTCTGAAACCCAATTTCATGACAGCTTTTGTTCATTTGTCTGATTGTATTTTGACTCTGAAGAAACTCCATGGATTATATGATATGTGATATGTATGTTTCAGCAATCCAACATCTGAAAGTAATGATTTAGTCAACGTGGAGTGGCAAAGCTTGACACCTTCAAGACAAGTGTATCTGGATATAGGATCGCAGTTGACAATGAAGAATGGGCTATATTATCAGGATCGTATGTCACTATGGGACAGGCTGTTTCCCCTACCAAATAGTGGGCATAAGGGAAATCGAAGACGTGGCCATCATAGAGAACAGTAATGATCTCTAATGTGATCACAGATTACTATGAAATGTTTTGTATATGCAAAGATTGGTAAACAGCAAATATCATAACATTTTCAATAAAAAATAAACTTGAGAAAAACTAAAAACTATTGTTATTTAAGATGACAGAATTCATATACAGAAAGAGTAACAATTTTTCTTATGAATTGTCATCAGTGTGCCACATATTTAAGGTACAACTAATTCCATACTTCATTTCACACTCTCAAATGTTGCTTGCATAACAAATGAGTTTCAAACATAAAATTAATCAAAATCTGGAAGTATAAGCATCATAAAAATGCCAAAGTGACATTAATTTGTAGTTTTGAAGGACAAAAAAAAAAAAAAAATTCTTTGGCTGACAAAATCATCTAAAGTGAATACATGACCTATTACCAGATACATATGCTATTATAAAATTGAATTGCACGTCAGGTAGATTATTACATACCATGCTTGTGAACTGAATAATAATTAACTCTGGCATTTATCATCTTAACAGAATCATTGTATGCAGATATGGGTGACATGCTAACTAACAATGCAGGTCACAGTGTGGGTGAATCTATCCTTAGCAAATGAGGCCACAGCTTCATACAACCAGTAAGAACAGTCGTATCTACAGTACTAAACAGAACAGGCAACTAAACATGAAAGTACAACACCTACAACATCCATGAGACTGCCAGGAAACTGAAACCTACAGAAAAATTACTAGGCATATGAAAGAACAAACATCTATTTTTGTGTAATTCATCATTCCAGATGTTAATGTTGGGTATTCAGATGTATTCACTAATAATGTATGTCTGGAACATTCCACTCATATGTCTTTATTTATGATGTTCATATTGGCATAATGGTAGTGATTTTGTAATTATACAACTCCATCCTCAGCCACCCATAGGACTGTCAAAATCAGTTGAGTGTGGAGTAAACTGAAAGTTATGTTTCCCAACTTCTTCATACAGCAGAGTCCTAAAATGTTAATAATGGCTGAATTCTGTAGACCTACAAATTTATATCTGATATCTTTTTATGCTATAACAGGTATTCAAAATAACTTGCAACATAAGCCTGCAAAACACTATTGGCAATACTCTTGAACCAACATGTGCCACTATTCAATTATATTACACAAAATATACACTGATGAGCCAAAACATTATGACACCTCCTTAATAGCTTGTTTGTCTGTCACTGGAGTGAAATACATCACTGATTGTGCATATCAGGTATCCAACAGTTTCTTCATTGGTTTGTGGAGGTATGTGGCATTAGATGTCTATGCACATGTCAGGCAATTCACAAAAATAACGGGCCACGCGATTTACGAATGTGGTGATTGTGCCCAATAGCAACTCAGATGGGTTCGATATGATTTACATCAGGCACACTTGGTCACTGAGATGTCAACATGACTGCACTATAACGCTCATCAAAGCCCTGTTGCACCATTCTAGCTCTGAGACATGGACATCTATACCGTTGAAAGATGACACCGTCGTCCTGGAAGACATGAAACATGAAGGGGTGCAGGTGATTCGCAGCTATAAGCACATCTTTGATTATTACCCCAAGTCCCATGTAAGTGCAGAAGAACGTCTCCCATAGCATAATACTGCTCCCACCAGCCTCTGTCCATGGTGTGCTGCACATGTTGAACCACTGTTCACCTCGATGATGGCACTTCTAGAGAAGAACATCAACCTAGTGTACCAGAACTGTGCTTCATCTGAAGAGTTGACACATTCCATTGATTGACGGTTGAATCCCAATGAACTTGTGCCCATTGCAATGGTAACTGATGATGTCGTTGGGTCCACAAGTGAACACTTAGGGGTGGTCTGCTGCAGAACTCCACATTCAACGATGAAAGATGAATGGCGTGCTCTGAAACACTTGTGTGTGCACCAGCATTGTGCTCCTTTGACAGAGATGCTACAGCTCATCATGTGTCCTACTTTACAGAGCAGACATGTTGTGTGAAGAGTTGTGGACATCCAACCATTTAACACCTAGTGGTAGTTTCACTGTCCTTCTACCTCTTTCTTTAGATGCTCACAACACTCTGCGCAATAAAAATCTACCCTTCTTTGTCAAAGACTGACAGAATGTGCAAAGGGCAAATCAGGAATGGCTAGAGGAAAACCAGAAAGCTGTTAAAGAGTGCAGGCTACAGGAAAGATAGACGCCACCTACAGGACAATTAAGACGTTTGGAGAAAGGGAAGCATCTGTATAAATACTAAGACCTCATTTGATGGAACTAAGTAAGCATCACTAATCAGCGTCATTTTAAAGTATCTCCAGCTTAGGGTCTATAATAGAAAAATAAATATGAGCTCAACAATAAATAGATGTGTACAAAGATAAAGATCAGGGAAAGTATATAAGTATTTCTGGTAGTATACAATGTGGTTCAGGTACTCTTCTATATAGTGTAAAAAGACCCTTGAAATAGGCACTGCCTCAATTTTTTTTAAACAACAGCTCACCATCCACTAAACAGTTTGTGAAGAGAGACATAACAGCCACTGAAATGGATGCCTCTTTGTACCATATTCACGTTTGTCTGCTCATAGTGGGTACCATCTTTTCTTACAGTATCATGATTAAGATACACATCATTAGTTTTAATTATTATTTACTGATCTTTTTACAATATGGTGATGCCTGAGACTGGTTTGTTGCAGCTCTCCATGCTACTCTATCCTGTGCAAGCTTCTTCATCTCCCAGTACCTACTGCAACCTACATCCTTCTGAATCTGCTTAGTGTATTGATCTCTTGGTCTCCCTCTATTATTTTTACCCTCCACGCTGCACTCCAATGCTAAATTTGTGATCCCTTGATGCCTCAGAACATGTCCTACCAACCGATCCCTTCTATTAGTCAAGATGTGCCACAAATTCCTCTTCTCCCCAATTCGATTCAGTACCTACTCGTTAGTTACGTGATCTACCCATCTAATCTTCAGCATTCTTCTGTATCACCAAATTTCGAAGGCTTCTATTCTCTTCTTGTCTAAACTATTTATCGTCCATGTTTCACTTCCATACATGGCTACACTCCATACAAATACTTTCAGAAACGACTTCCTGACACTTAAATCTATACTCAATGTTAACAAATTTCTCTTCTTCAGAAACGATTTCCTTGCCATTGCCAGTCTACATTTTATATCCTCTCTACTTCGACCATTCTCAGTTATTTTGCTCCCTAAATAGCTAACTCCTGTACTACTTTAAGTGTCTCATTTCCTAATCTAATCCCCTCAGCATCACCCAATTTAATTTGACTACATTCCATTATCCTCGTTTTGCTTTTGTTGATGTTCATCTTATATCCTCCTTTCAAGACACTGTCCATTCCGTTCAACTGCTCTTCCAAGTCCTTTGCTGTCTCTGACAGAATTACAATGTCATCGGCGAACCTCAAAGTTTTTATTTCTTCTCCATGAATTTTAATACCTACTCCGAATTTTTCTTTTGTTTCCATTACTGCTTGCTCAATATAGAGATTGAATAACATCGGGGAGAGGCTACAAACCTGTCTCACTCCCTTCCCAACCACTGCTTCCCTTTCATGCCCCTCAACTCTTATAACTGCCATCTGGTTTCTGTACAAATTGTAAATAGCCTTTTGCTCCCTGTATTTTACCCCTGCCACCTTCAGAATTTGAAAGAGAGTATTCCAGTTAACGTTGTCAAAAGCTTTCTCTAAGTCTACAAATGCTACAAACGTAGGTTTGCCTTTTCTTAATCGCTCTTCTAAGATAAGTCGTAAGGTTAGTATTGCCTCATGTGTTGCAACATTTCTACGGAATCCAAACTGATCTTCCCCGAGGTCCGCTTCTACCAGTTTTTCCTTTCGTCTGTAAAGAATTCGCGTTAGTATTTTGCAGCTGTGACTTATTAAACTGATAGTTCGGTAATTTTCACATCTGTCAACACCTGCTTTCTTTGGGATTGGCGGTTCTAGGCACTCAGTCCGGAACCGCACGACTGCTACGGTCGCAGGTTCGAATCCTGCCTCGGTCATGGATGTGTGTGATGTCCTTAGGTTAGTTAGGTTTAAGTAGTTCTAAGTTCTAGGGGACTGATGACCACAGATGTTAAGTCCCATAGTGCTCAGAGCCATTTGAACCATTTTTTGGGATTGGAATTATTATATTCTTCTTGAAGTCTGTGGGTATTTCGCCTGTCTCATACATCTTGCTCACCAGATGGTAGAGTTTTGTCATGACTGGCTCTCCCAAGGCCATCAGTAGTTCTAATGGAATGTTGTCTACTCCCGGGGCCTTGTTTCGACTCAGGTCTTTCAGTGCTCTGTCAAACTCTTCACGCAATATCTTATCTCCCATTTCATCTTCATCTACATCCTCTTCCATTTCCATAATATTGTCCTCAAGTACATCGCCCTTGTATAAACCCTCTATATACTCCTTCCACCTTTCTGCCTTTCCTTCTTTGCTTAGAACTGGGTTCCCATCTGAGCTCTTGATATTCATACAAGTGGTTCTCTTCTCTCCAAAGGTCTCTTTAATTTTCCTGTAGGCAGTGTCTATCTTACCCCTAGTGAGATAAGCCTCTACATCCTTACATTTGTCCTCTAGCCATCCCTGCTTAGCCATTTTGCACTTCCTGTCGATCTCATTTTTGAGACGTTTATATTCCTTTTTGCCTGCTTCATTTACTGCATTTTTATATTTTCTCCTTTCATCAATTAAATTCAATATTTCTTCTGTTACCCAAGGATTTCTATTAGCCCTCGTCTTTTTACCTACTTGATCCTCTGCTGCCTTCACTACTTCATCCCTCAGAGCTACCCATTCTTCTTCTACTGTATTTCTTTCCCCCATTCCTGTCAATTGTTCCCTTACGCTCTCCCTGAAACTCTCTACAACCTCTGGTTCTTTCAGTTTATCCAGGTCCCATCTCCTTAAATTCCCACCTTTTTGCAGTTTCTTCAGTTTCAATCTGCAGTTCATAACCAATAGATTGTGGTCAGAATCCACATCTGCCCCTGGAAATGTCTTACAATTTAAAACCTGGTTCCTAAATCTCTGTCTTACCATTATATAATCTACCTGATACCTTTTAGTATCTCCAGGATTCTTCCAGGTATACAACCTTCTTTTATGATTCTTGAACCAAGTGTTAGCTATGATTAAGTTATGCTCTGTGCAAAATTCTACAAGGCGGCTTCCTCTTTCATTTCTTAGCCCCAATCCATATTCACCTACTATGTTTCCTTCTCTCCCTTTTCCTACTGACGAATTCCAGTCACCCATGACTATTAAATTTTCGTCTCCCTTCACTACCTGAATAATTTCTTTTATCTCGTCATACATTTCATCAATTTCTTAATCATCTGCAGAGCTAGTTGGCATATAAACTTGTACTACTGTAGTAGGCATGGGCTTTGTGTCTATCTTGGCCACAATAATGCGTTCACTATGCTGTTTGTAGTAGCTAACCTGCACTCTTATTTTTTTATTCATTATTAAACCTACTCCTGCATTACCCCTATTTGATTTTGTGTTTATAACCCTGTATTCACCTGACCAAAAGTCTTGTTCCTCCTGCCACCACCGAGCGAGGTGGCGCAGTGGTTAGCACACTGGACTCGCATTCGGGAGGATGACGGTTCAATCCTGTCTCCAACCATCCTGATTTAGGTTTTCCGTGATTTCCCTAAATCGTTTCAGGCAAATGCCGGGATGGCTCCATTGAAAGGGCACGGCCGAATTCCTTCCCCATCCTTCCCTAACCCGAGCTTCCGCTCCGTCACTAATGACCTCGTTGTCGACGGAACGTTAAACACTAACCACCACCACAACCACCACCACCACCTCCTGCCACCGAACTTCACTAATTCCCAGTATATCTAACTTTAACCTATCCATTTCCCTTTTTAAATTTTCTAACCTACCTGCCCGATTAAGGGATCTGACATTCCACACTCAGATCCGTAGAATGCCAGTTTTCTTTCTCCTGATAACGACGTTCTCTTGAGTAGTCCCCACCCGGAGATCCGAATGGGGGACTATTTTACCTCCGGAATATTTTACCCAAGAGGACGCCATCATCATTTAATCATACAGTAAAGCTTCATGTCCTCGGGAAAAATTATGGCTGTAGTTTCCCCTTGCTTTCAGCCGTTCGCAGTACCAGCACAGCAAGGCCGTTTTGGTTAATGTTACAAGGCCAGATCAGTCAATCATCCAGACTGTTGCCCTTGCAACTACTGAAAAGGCTGTTGCCCCTCTTCAGGAACCACACGTTTGTCTGGCCTCTCAACAGATATGGCTCTGTTGTGGTTGCACCTACGGCACGGCCATCTGTATCGCTGAGGCACGCAAGCCTCCCCACCAACGGCAAGGTCCATGGTTCATGGGGGGGGGGGGGGGGGGGGGTTGCATTTCATGGGGAGCCGATATTTTTTCTTAATTTATGGCCAATTTTGAGCTCAATGTTCTGCAATATATGTTAATGACATAAACAGTAAGTACATATTTCATAATTAGACACTGATTTACATTCATTGTTTAAGACATTTAACATCTTTTGAAACCTCAAATGGTCTTACTGTATGCAATTTTTGCTTCTAGAAATTGCCTGAAAATGGCATAAAAGGCTGAAACCTGGGTCATAATTAAATAAACCACAGTACAGTCAAATGGTAGTGCGTTTGTTTAAAAAAAGAGAGAGAGAACGTTTTTCCCCTATTAAACACATCAGAGGGAATATACATTGTGCAGTGGATGTGAGGATTTCAAATTTCTTGGCTCTAGGGTGGATTCAACTCTTGAGTCTTAGGCTCTTTTCAGATGAAAAACCAATACTAAGCAAAGAAGGGAAAGCTGAAATGTGGAAGGAATATACAGAAGGGCTATACGAGGGAAACAATGACAATATTTTTAGAAGAGAAAGAGGCATATGATGAGATGGGGGGTTCAATATTGTAAGAAGAATTTGACAGATCACTGAAAGACTTAACACAAAATAAGGCCCCTGAAGTCAATGAGATTCCGCGCAGAATTATTGAGATCCTGGGGAGAGCCAGCCATGACCTAACTACCTGACATATAAAATATATTACACAGGCAGAATACCCTAATGCTTCAAGAAGAATGTAATAATTCCAATTTCTAAAAAATCAGATGTGAATATTTCTGAACCATCAGTTTAATAAGTCAAATGATGGAAAGTTCAACTGGGAATGCCAATAATATTATGAAAAAAACAGATTGATACTCGCCATAAAAGAACAGATTGCTATTCACCATACAGATGACACATTGAGTTGCTGATAGGCACACAAAAAGAATTTTACATACTGTGCTTTCAACCACAGCCTTCTTCAGAAAGAAAGGAAAATACAAACACCCACTCACACAAGCAGGCACACCTCACACACATATGACCACTACCTCTGGACAGAACCATGTTTGCAAATTACTGACACAAATTATTTACAGAAGAGAGGAATAGTGACTCTATGACTTACGTTAGAAGATAGGCTGAAGAAAGACAAACCAATGCTTACAGCATTTGTAGATTTACAGAAAGCATTTAATATTCTCTTTGAAATTCTGAAGGAACCAGGAATGAAATACAGGAGTGATACTTTTCCTACAATTTCTACAGCAACAGACTATGGTTGTAAGAGCCAAAAGACATGAATGGGGAGCGGTAGTTGAGAAGGGACTGAAACACATTGTAGCCTATCCCCAATGCTATTCATTCTGTTTGTGAGGCAAGCTGTGATGGAAAGCAAGGGACATTTGGAAAGGGAATTAAAAGGTCAGGGAGAGGAAATTAAACCTTAACTCTGATGTTTGCTGATAGCATAGCAATTCTGTCAGGACAGGAAGGGACTATGAAAAATAGTGGAAAAGGATTAATAGTGCCTTGAAAAGAGGTTTTAAGATGAACATGAACAAAAATAAACAAGGATAACGAAATGTAGAACTGAAATAGGTGATACTGATGGAATTAGATTAGTAAATGAGGCATTAGAAACAATAGACAGGTTTTTTGTTTGGGTGGGAAAATAACTGACAATGGTTGAAGTAGAGAAGATATAAAATACAGACTGGCAATAGCAAGAAAAACATTTCTGAAAAAGATAAATTTGTTAATGTTAAATATAAATTTAAATGTTCAAATAATGGAAACTCTGGGTTGGAATATCAACAATATAAGGAAAAGATAGATTGCTACTTACCATAAGGATGACACATTAAGTAGCAAACAGTCCCAACGAAAAGATACTTACACATTATGTTTTGGCCAAAGCCTTCATTAGAGATGCCAGGGTGGTGGTCATGTGTATGTGAGGTGTACTTGCTTGTGTGAATTAATGTGTGTGTGTGTGTGTGTGTGTGTGTGTGTGTGTGTGTGTGTGCGCGCGCGCGCGAGCGTGCGGGTATGTTTCCTTTTCTGATGAAGGCTGTCTTAAATACCAATGTTTTTCGTGTTCCTCTAATGAATAAATATGATGTTCTAAATGCAGACAGTTCAAAATAACGGACAAAAGATCTCAGTGTAACAGGTAACTGCTCAGAAAGATCTGTTGAACAAAAAAGTGCCAGCAGAAACACGTTACCATCAAATACTATTAAACGAAAAAATCATGTGAGAGTGACTTGTAATAAAACTGAATACGAGACAAAAAAGGAAACAGTGAAGAAGAAGGAAGAAATATATATATTATCGATGAGTCATGGGAAGGGACTGGCTACAATCATGTCTGATATGCAGTCCGAATATAAAGTGACTGGAGTTTCAAAACCTGGTGCTCCTCTACGGGAAGTGCTGAAAAACTGTGAAAGTGCCGTGAAAAGCAACGTCAACTGTGTCATAATCGGAGGAGGAAACGATGTATATAAAAACAAAAGCAGCCTTGCTGTAAGAACACTGAAAGAATCACTAAGAAAAATTTCACAGGCGAAGGTATTTGTTGTAAACATTCCCTACAGACACAACTTAACAGAAGACTCATGTGTAAACAGAGAAATCATCACAACAAATCGGAAATTCAGGAAGATTTGTAGTGGTTTTGTGCACACAACCTTCATTGAAGCAACGAGTTCAGTAAGAGAGCATTTTACTAGACATGGACTGCATAGAAACAACCTAGGTAAGAAAGTGCTGGCCAATAAAATTCTCCAGGTGATAAAGACAGCAGGAGTGGATGCCTATGTAAAAATAGCACTACCTGCAACAGGTTTTCTGCCAATGACAACAGAAAAGAAAAGTGCACCAACAGCATATGAGGAATAAACATCTGCAGATACACTCTATGATGAAAAACTTACATCTGTGCAAACATGTAAAGCGTCACAGTCACCAGTGGCATTATCGGTAGCAGCAGTGGAAAAGGAAGTAACAGTAGCAGTAACAGCAGAAGTTTCACCAGCAACAGTAACTACAGTGCCACTAAAAGCAGAAAAGAGAACTGTAGCAGGAGAAGCAGCATCAAGTATTACGGGTGGACAGAAAACAGCACCGCCTCTCTGTCTAAATGATTTTTTAGTGGAAGGCAGCAAGATGAAGACGCCCACAAGATAAGTAGTGTAACAAATTTCATAACACCTCACCAAAATGTTCAATCTAAAATAAACAACAATTACGATCTTAAAATTTGCTATCTGAATGTTCAAGGACTAATAGATAAAGAATTTATTGTAAACAATTTTGGACTAGATAACAAATATTTTCTGTCTGAGTGAACATTGGATTACTGAGAGTGTACTTCCAGTTGTCAAACTTGATAACTATAATGTAGCAAATAGTTACTGTAGAAAATTGTATATAAGAGGTGGTGTGGCAATATATATTAACCAGTCATTCAGCTGCTCCATTGTTAAGTTGGACCTAGATTATTTGTGTGAAGAACAGAACTTTGAAGCCACTGGTATAGTTATGGACAGTTTTAAGTTAGTAATAGTATCCCTTTAGAGGTCACCTAAGGGTATCATCAACGTATTTCTTGAAAAATTGGACATGCTGTTAGATGTACTAAGAGGGACCAGATGGTTGAAATATGACATAGTAATTGGTGAAGATCTGAATGCAGATTTTGATATGACAAAACATAAACGTACTGTGACTGAGTTGAAAAACCTTCTAAGACAGTGCAATTTGCACTCAATCAATACCAGGCCCAAAGAGATAAGGCATGTCTTGACAATATTTTTGTCAACTTTAAAACTACAGAAGGATCATGTGATGTTACAGTGTTTCCATTTTCAGATCATGACTCTGTATCTTTAAACTATACAAGTAGGTTCTGTATTGATAAGAGTAATATTCCTAAGCCTGTCCCAAAAGTTATAATCACCAGACCTGTCACAGATGACAAAATTGTTCAGCTCTGTAAGTCCCTTGCTGAGAGAGACTGGTTCAACCAATTTCATTGTGACACAAGTTAAAGTCTTAGTGCTGATTTGTCAGGGAAACTATTATTTGAGAGATTTTTTTAAAACATTGCTGACGCAATTTAATGACAACATCCCCATAAAGAAATGCAAATTAACTGACAAAGGTTTTACAAAAAGGGCTACAAACAGACAAAATCCATGGTACACTAAACGATTATCAAATATGAAAAACCAAGTTATGGTGTTGCACAATATATGTAGCAATCAGAAAACAGAACATGCCAGATTAG
Source organism: Schistocerca americana (assembly GCF_021461395.2). Lineage (NCBI taxonomy): Eukaryota > Metazoa > Arthropoda > Insecta > Orthoptera > Acrididae > Schistocerca > Schistocerca americana. The sequence goes on along the minus strand of NC_060120.1, from coordinate 287,473,852 downwards.
CCTATATAAAATGCAGGAACGAGTATAAAAAAGCCATTGTGGAAGCCAAAAATGCACATATTTCAATACCATTGATAATTCCACAAATAAATGCAAAGCTGCATGGAAATTAATAAATGGTGTTGCTAAAGATGTAAGAAGCAAAAAAATTAATATAAGTCCCCAAAAATTCAATGATTTCTTTATTAAATCTGTTGAAGATGTAGGAAATACTATAATCAAACCTGATATCAGTTCATCAGAGTTACTTTCTAAAAATGTTTGCAGAACACCAACAGACACAGGCACGTTTATGTTCTCCGAAGTCTCACCTAGTCTTGTGCCGAGCATTGTAAAACGATTGAAATCTTCAGAAAGTGTAGATATATATGACATATCCTGTAATATACTAAAGAAAGTAAGACATATGTGTCTGCCTGTGTCTGTATATGTGCAGATGGATCTGTGTGTGTGCGAGTGTACATCTGTCCTTTTTACCCCCTAAGGTAAGTCTTTCTACTCCCGGGATTGGAATGGCTCCTTACCCTCTCCCTTAAAACCCACATCCTTTCGTCTTTCCCTCTCCTTCCCTCTTTCCTGATCAAGCAACCTTGGGTTGCGAAAGCTCGAAATTTGTGAATGTGTTTGTGTGTTTTTTATTGTCTCCTATCAACATACCAACGCTTTCGTTTGGTAAGTTACAACATCTTTATTTTTAGATATATTTTTCCCACATGGAATGTTTCCCTCTATTATATTCATATTATTATTTATTAAAACATATTTTTTACCCTGAACACCAAAACAGTTACCGAAAACTACTTTAGGCAACACTAAATTTTACCAATTTGTGTGTATAACAAAACCGTATTATTATTATTATTATGCTGTTTGTTAACCTCAGCTGTTCTTTGTTTATGGCGAAATTGTACCACAATTTCTACATCTACATCTACATGACTACTCTGCAATTCAAATTTAAGTGCTTGGCAGAGGGTTCGTCGAACCACAATCATACTATCTCTCTACCATTCCACTCCCGAACAGCGCACAGGAAAAACGAACACCTAAACCTTTCTGTTCGAGCTCTGATTTCTCTTATTTTATTTTGATGATCATTCCTACCTATGTAGGTTGGGCTCAACAAAATATTTTCGCATTCAGAAGAGAAAGTTGGTGACTGAAATTTCGTAAATAGATCTTGCCGCGACGAAAAACGTCTTTGCTGTAATGACTTCCATCCCAATTCGCGTATCATATCTGCCACACTCTCTCCCCTACTATGTGATAATACAAAACGAGCTGCCCTTTTTTGCTCCCTTTTGATGTCCTCTGTCAATCCAACCTGGTAAGGATCCCACACCGCGCAGCAATATTCTAACAGAGGACGAACGAGTGTAGTGTAAGCTGTCTCTTTAGTGGACTTGTCGCATCTTCTAAGTGTCCTGCCAATGAAACGCAACCTTTGGCTCGCCTTCCCCACAATATTAACTATGTGGTCTTTCCAACTGAAGTTGTTCGTAATTTTAACACCCAGGTACTTAGTTGAATTGACAGCCTTGAGAATTGTACTATTTATCGAGTAATCGAATTCCAACGGATTTCTTTTGGAACTCATGTGGATCACCTCACACTTTTCATTATTTAGCGTCAACTGCCACCTGCCACACCATACAGCAATCTTTTCTAAACCGCTTTGCAACTGATACTGGTCTTCGGATGACCTTACTAGACGGTAAATTACAGCATCATCTGCGAATAACCTAAGAGAACTGCTCAGATTGTCACCCAGGTCATTTATATAGATCAGGAACAGCAGAGGTCCCAGGATGCTTCCCTTGGGAACACCTGATATCACTTCAGTTTTACTCGATGATTTGCTGTCTATTACTACGAACTGCGACCTTCCTGACAGGAAATCACGAATACAGTCGCACAACTGAAACGATGCCCCATAGGCCCGCAGCTTGATTGGAAGTCACTTGTGAGGAATGGTGTCAAAAGCTTTCCGGAAATCTAGAAGTACGGAATCAACTTGAGATCCCCTGTCGATAGCGGCCATTACTTCATGCGAATAAACAGCTAGCTGCGTTGCACAAGAATGATGTTTTCTGAAACCATGCTGATTACGTATCAATAGATCGTTCCCTTCGAGGTGATTCATAATGTTTGAATACAGTATATGCTCCAAAACCCTACTGCAAACCGACGTCAGTGATATAGGTCTGTAGTTAGATGGATTACTCCTACTACCCTTCTTAAACACTGGTGCGACCTGCGCAATTTTCCAATCTGTAGGTACAGATCTATCGGTGAGCGAGCGGTTGTATATGAGTGCTAAGTAGGGAGCTATTGTATCAGCGTAATCTGAAAGGAACCTAATCGGTATACAATCTGGACCTGAAGACTTGCCCGTATCAAGCGATTTGAGTTGCTTCACAACTCCTAAGATATCTACTTCTAAGAAACTCATGCTAGCAGCTGTTCGTGTTTCAAATTCTGGAATATTCCACTCATCTTCCCTGGTGAAGGAATTTCGGTAAACTGCGTACAATAACTCCGCTTTAGCGGCACAGTCGTCGGTAACAGTACCATCGGCACTGCGCAGCGAAGGTATTGACTGCGTCTTGCCACTTGTGTACTTTACATATGACCAGAATTTTTTTGGATTTTCTACCAAATTTCGAGACAGTGTTTTGTTGTGGAACCTATTAAAGGCATCTTGCATTGAGATACGTGACAAATTTCGCGCGTCAGTAAATTTTAGCCAATCTTTGGGACTTCGCGTTCTTCTGAACTTCGCATGCTTTTCCGTTGCCTCTGCAACAGAGTTTGGACCTGTTTTGTGTACCACGGGGGATCAGTTCCATCTCTTACCAATTTACGAGGTACGAATCTCTCAATTGCTGTTGCTACTATATCTTTGAATTTGAGCCACATCTCGTCTACATTTGCATAGTCAGTTCGGAAGGAATGGAGATTGTCTCTTAGGAAGGCTTCTAGTGACACTTTATCTGCTTTTTTAAATAAAGTTATTTTGCGTTTGTTTCTGGTGGATTTGGAAGAAACGGTATTGAGCCTAGCTACAATGACCTTGTGATCAGTAATACCTGTATCAGTCATGATGCTCTCTATCAGCTCTGGATTGATTGTGGGTAAGAGGTCGAGTGTGTTTTCGCAACCATTTACAATTTGCGTGGGTTCATGGACTAACTGCTCGAAATAATTTTCAGAGAAAGCATTTAGGACAATCTCGGAAGATGTTTTCTGCCTACCACCGGTTTTGAACAAGTATTTTTGCCAACATATCGAGGGAAGGTTGAAGTCCCCACCAACTATAACCGTATGAGTGGGGTATTTATTTGTTACGAGACTCAAATTCTCTCTGAACTGTTCCGCAACTATATCATCGGAGTCTGGGAGTCGGTAGAAGGAGCCAATTATTAACTTAGTTCGGCTGTTAAGTATAACCTCCACCCATACCAATTCGCACGGAGTATCTACTTTGACTTCACTACAAGATAAACCACTACTGACAGACACAAACACTCCACCACCAATTCTGCCTAATCTATCTTTCCTGAACACCGTCTGAGACTTCGTAAAAATTTCTGCAGAACTTATTTCAGGCTTTAGCCAGTTTTCTGTACCTATAACGATTTCAGCTTCTGTGCTTTCTATTAGCGCTTGAAGCTCAAGGACTTTCCCAGCACAACTACAACAATTTACAACTACAATTCCGACTGTTCCTTGATCCAAGCACGTCCTGTATTTGCCATGCGCCCTTTGAGATTGCAGCCCACCCCATACTTTCCCGAGGCCTTCTAACCTAAAAAACCGGCCAGTCCACGCCACACAGCCTCCGCTACCCGTGTAGCCACCAGCTGAGTGTAGTGAACTCCTGACCTATTCAGCGGAACCCGAAACCCCACCACCCTATGGCGCAAGTCAAGGAATCTGCGGCCAACACGGTCGCAAAACCGTCTGAGCCTCTGATTCAGACCCTCCACCCGGCTCTGCACCAAAGGTCCGCAGTCGGTTCTGTCAACGATGCTGCAGATGGTGAGCTCCGCCTTCAAGACCGGCAGCCTTCACCAAATCAGATAGCCACTGGAATCCAGAGAGAATTTCCTCAGATCCAAAGCGACACACGTCATTAGTGCCGACATGTGCCACCACCTGCAGCTGGCTGCACCCTGTGCTCTTCATGGCATCCGGAAGGACCCTTTCCACATCAGGAATGACTCCACCCGGAATGCACACGGAGTGCACACTGGATTTCTTCCCCTCCTTAGCCGCCATATCCCTAAGGGGCCCCATTACATGCCTAACATTGGAGCTCCCAACTACCAATAAGCCCACCCTCTGTGATTGCCCGGACCTTGAAGACTGAGAATCATCCTCTGAAACAGGGCAGGCAGCTGCATCTGGCTCAGCCAGAGACAGTGCCTGAAACCTGTTTGTCAGACGCACCGGGGAGGCTTTCTGATCAGCCTCCGGGGACTTCTTTCGCTGCCTGCTACACCTTGGAACGACCTCCCAATCAACCACAGGCGAGGGCTAAGCCCCACTGCGGGAAGCAACCGGGGCAACCACAGCGGCAGACCAATCTGGGGACAGATGGGACGAGGTTGACATCCCCGTGATACTCAAGTCCGGCTCCCCACAGTGGTGCCCATTGGCAACAGCCTCAAGCTGCGCGACCGAAGTCAGTGCCGCTTGCAGCTGTGAGCGAAGGGATGCCAACTCAGCCCTCATCCGAACACAGCAATCACAGTCCCTGTCCATTCTAATCGATGTTGAACAACAGTTACTGAAACATGAGTCAGTGCCTAGATAACGCAAGGGAAACACGCAAAGAATGTGTTAACTAACCTGTACAAATGTCTAACGACTGCGCTACAATCTGCCTGAATTTAAGATTACGGTATCTAAAACTCGAAATTACACCTCCTATACGAAACTCACACGCAATTTAAGTAAGAATCTACAAAGTAAACACTAAAGCGCGATGCTACAACTCTCAAATACTATAATACGCCCGAAATTTATGAATTAAACAATGCAAGTACCCAAAAACACGCAAAGAAATTAAGAATTAAACTATGTAACAAATAAGTAAGCTAGGGGTATACGACTTGCTGCTGCAGCTGCTTATCCGACGGCGGCAGGGAGCACACTGGCTGTGACCAACCGACACTGACCGTTCAAAACAAAAACAGAAGACAGACGACTACGCGAATTTACACTATTCAGGTACTAAAGCGCGATGTTACAACTCTCAAATACTACAATACGCCCGAAATTTATGAATTAAACAATGCAAGTACCCAAAAACACACAAAGAAATTAAGAATTAAACTATGTAACAAATAAGTAAGCTAGGGTTATACGACTTGCTGCTGCAGCTGCTTATCCAACAGCGGCAGGGAGCCGTGTCTCCTGTACCTGAATCAAAATGATGTAGATTATGTATGTTATGATACAAATAATCCACAATTCACAAATTATGAACAAGAAAGCAGGAGTGCAAGTAAGCTACTATGAACAGGGCAGTGAATGAATTATCGTAGCCGAGACAGACATGAAGCCAAAACCCATCACAGTAGTACAAGTTTGTATCCCAATCAGCTCAGTGGGTGATGAAGATATTGAAAGGAAGTATGATGAGACAAAAGAAATTTTTTCCGATGTTAAGTGAGAGGAAAATTTAATCATAATGAGGGAGTAGAATTCAATAGTAGGAAGACAAAGAGAAGGAAAAATAGTAGGAGGCTATGGACCGGAGGAAAGCAATGAAAGAGGAAGTCACCTTGTAGAATTTTGCACAGAGCATAATTTAATCGTTGCTAAGACTTGGTTTAAGAATCTTGTATATGTGGAAGAGACTTTAAGACACCAGAAGGTTTCATATTGATTATGTAGTGGCAAGAGAGGGATTTTGGAACTAAGTTTTAAACTGTAAGATATTTACAGGGGCAGATGAGGACTCTGACCACATTTTATTGGTTATGAACTGTAGATTAAAACTGAAGAATTACAAAAAGATAGGAAATTAAGGAGATGGCAACTGTCCAAGCGGAAAGAACCAGAGGTTGTAGAGAGTTTCAGAGGTAGTATTAGGCAACAATTGACTGAAATGGGAAAACAATACAGTAGACGACAAATGGGTAGCTTTGAGTCATGAAATAGTGAAAGCAGCAATGAATCAAACAGGTAAAAAGTCAAGGCCTTGTAGAAATCCTTGGATAACACAGGAGATATTGAATTTAAATGGTGAAAGGAGAAAATTCAAAAATGCGACAGGTGAAAGGGAATATAGACATCTAAAACATGAAGTAACTGTAAAAGGATAAATTAAGGATATATAAGCATATATAACTAGGGGGAAGACAGGTACCATCTACAGGAAAATTATAGAGATGCTTGCAGAAAGAAAAGCAACTGTATGAATACCAGGAGCTCAGGAAAGCGAGTCCTAACCAAAGAAGGAAAAGCTGAAAGGTGGAAGGGGTATATAGAGGGGCTCTACAAGGGAAACAAACTTGAAGGCAATATTTCAGAAAGAGAAGAGGGCATAGACGAAGATGAGTTGAGAGATACAACATTGCAAAAATAATTTGACAGAGCACTGAAGGGCCTAATCAACAGAAGGCCCCTGCAGTAGATGATATTCCCTCAGAGCCACTGATATTCTTGGGAGAGCCAGCCATAACAAAACTATTCTACCTGTTGCACATGATATATGAGACACATGAAATCCCTCAGAGTTCAAGCAGAATGTAAGTAATTCCAATTCCAAAAAAGTAGGTGCTGACAGATGTGAATATTACCGAACAACCAATTTCAATTTCATACATCATGGTTGCAAAATACTAACATGAATTATTTACAGATGAATACAAAAACTGGTACAAGCCAACCTCAAGGAAGAACAGTTTCCATTCCAGGAACAAATGAGGCAATACTTACCCCATGGTGTACATTAAGAAATAGGTTAAGTATAGTCAAACCTATGTTAATAGCTTTTGTAGATTTGGAGAAAGCTTTTGACAATGTCAACTGGGATATACTCTTTGAAATTCTGAAGGTAGCAGAAGTAAGTACGGGGAGGAAAAGGTTATTTACAACTTGTACAAAAACCAGATAACAGTTACAAGAGTTAAAGGGCATGAAAGGAAGCACTGGTTGGTAAGGGACTGAGACAAGGTTGTAGCCTATCCCCAATATTATTCAATCTGTACACTGAACAGGCAGCAAAGGAAACCAAAGAAAAATTTGGAGTATGGATTATAGCTCAGGGAGAAAAAATAAAAACTTTGAGGCTTGCCAATGACATTGTAACACCATCCAAGGCAGCAAAGGACTTGTAAGAGCATTCCAAAGGAATGGACAATATCTTGAAAGGAATATTAACAAAAGATGAATGTTAATGAAAGCAAAACAAAGATAATGGAATGTAGTCTTATTAAATCAGGTGATACTGAAGGAATTAGATTAGGAAACAAAAAACTGAAAGCAGCACATAAGTTTTGCCACTTGGGCAGCAAAATAGCTGATATGGCCAAAGTAAAGAGGATATAAAATGTAGACTGGTAATGGCAAGAAAAGCATTTCTGAAGATGACAAATTTGCTAACTTTGAATGCAGATTTAAGTGTTAGGAGGTCTTTTCTGAAGGTATTTGTATGAAGAGTAGCCTTGTATGGAAGTGAAACTTGCACAATAAACAGTTCAGGCAAGATGAGAATAGAAGCCTTTGAAATGTGGTGCTACAGAAGAATGCTTGAGATGAAATGGTTAGAACATATAACCAATACGGAGGTACTGAATAGAATTGGGAAGAAATGAAATTTGTGGTATAACTTGACTAAAAAAAGTGATTGTAGAGTGAGACCAAGAAATGAATACAGTAAACAGGTTCAAAAGGATGTAGGGTGCAGTAGTTATTTGGAGACGAAGAGTCGCGCACAGAACGTAGAATGTGTGTGTGTAGAATGTAGTTCATTTGTCTCAAAATGTACAGTTACATATCAAAGATTTTTGTACTGGAAACAAGTCAAATTACTTTTGAAAAAATAAGGTTATAATAATTAACATATTTAAGCAGGAATTTCTGAATCTTTAGACAAGAGCAATTAACAAGAACATATACAACACTTTTGGTCATTTTTCAGCCTGCAATACAATTTATACAATATATTAACAATTTATTATACAATACATAATCTTCATTGTTTCTTTTCTTTTCAAATTGCCAAACTGCCCTGCATGAATTCTTCAATTGAATAATAACATTTTTCCCCTAGTGTATTAAATAACAATCTTTTTAGTGGGTCAAACTCTATATTTAACAGATTTGTATTATTTAATTCATTGTAAATTTTTAATCCCATGTACAGTGTTTGAGCATAAAGTTTAAAATTATGAAAGGGAAGTCTGAAACTCTCTCTGTGACAAGTACTATAATTGTGGTTGAAATGAAAATTGTCAAGTGAGTTTTGATTTTTATATACGAAAATAAAAGTTTCATAGATGTACAGAGAAGGAATGATTAGTATTTTTAATTTTGTAAATAATGGGAAACATGATGTTCTCTTTTGGACTAAACACGTTTCTTATGATTCTCTTTTGAAGAGTAAGTAATCTCAGGCTGTTCGTAGAGTTTCCTCAGAAAATTATCCCGGATTGAATTATAGTCTCAAAGTAGCTGTTGTAGACTATCTTTGTGGTGTTCTTAAGGGTGGAACCAGACACGACATTCATCACATAAACTAAGCTGTTTAGTTTGTTTGCTAAGTAGTCTACATGTACCTTCCAATTTAAATTTTTGTCAAGATTTACACCTAGAAATTTTACATAACTTGCTTCAGTCATTTCCTGATCACCATGCACTATTTTTATGGGAGACACTAATCCTGTTTTAGCACTGAACTGCACTAATTGTGTTTTTGTGATATTGAGTTTTAATCCATTGTGCTGAAACCATAATTCTAGGTTTCCCATAATATTTTCCACAGTACCATGAATTTGTTCTAAACTGGCATTTTCAATTAAAACTGAGGTGTCATCTGTGAATAAAATAGAGTGAACACCAATGCTTAAAGGTAAATCATTTATGTACATCAGAAAAAGTTTAGGCCCTAAAATTGAGCCCTGTGGGACCCCTGTACAAATCTTTTTTCCAGTTCAAGAATGATTTTTTCCCATTTGAATTTAGAACTGTTCTCTGTTTTCTTTATGACAAATACGATTTGAACCACTGCAATGCCCTGTCCACAATCCCATCTCTCTCTCACTTGTGTTGAAGTAGTGAGTGACTGACCAAGTCAAACGCTTTGGTCAAATCACAAAAAATACCTGTGACCTTTTTATCCTTATCTAAAGCAGAGGTTATCTTTTCAGTTAATTCCCTGATAGTATTTATTGTATTTTTACAGTTTGCAGTACAGATCCACATTTTCCATAGCACTTCTTCACGCAGACCCAAAAAACTCACCAACACCACAAATCAGCCAGTGACCAGTCTCATCTCACATCACTCGTACCTTGGAAAACAAATCACTTCCATCCCCAGGGCTTGAGCAACCCCTCCTTGTGTCTTGATGCAAGGGATATTCTATTCTAAAAGCTACTGTTATGCCCCTAAAATGTATTTTATTGTTCACCTATGCAATTTACCAGGCTACCCTTAATTCTGCTCCAAATCCTGCAGGCCAAGTGATCGTTCCCTTGTGGACACCCCAAATAGAATGCCTGTCCTATACACCCATCCAACACTACTTAATACAGTCCAGTCACAGGCTTTACCTATCCTATAAAAGATAGGGTCACGTGTGAAAGCAGCCATATAACATACCACCTGACCAGCAATCTAGATGCGTATGGCAGCCAACGAGCCATCTGCCCACATCAATGGTCATTTACAAATTGTGATTAAAGGCAAACTCAAACTACCATCTACATCTGTACTATGAAAGCTACAGAGTGTGAAAGAGGGTACTTCAGTTATCACAATCACTTTCAAAAATTATTCCATTACACAGTGGCAGGGTGCTACAGCAAACAATTTCGAATTAATGTCAATGAGATGTTTCACCCTTTTGGGGCATCATCAGATTGTGTAAAAGTAGCTTGATATGAAATGCATCTGTCATATAGCCATACAGAATGGAACATGGACACAGTAGTAACTGGCTAGATGATGGAAGAGTCTCCTATCCAGCTACTTTTACAGAATCTGATGATGCCAAAAAGGGTTGTAACATATAACTGACATTAAATAATTTTGCAACCAAGACTGTTTTTCTGAAATAAGACTATCATATTCCTCCCTTTTGCATTTTGACTGTAAATGGTGCATGGGAAGACCAGCTAAAGGTAAGATGCTATACGAGTTTGAATTTCTCTGATGACATCAACAACTGCTTCAAATACTTGTGACGGCATAACATCTCTGACAGAGAGTAAAGGAAGGGCACTGCTCTGTGGGGTGAGGAAGAGTTAGTGTGCTTTGTACACTTCCAACGATTACACGAGTTACGTGTATTGTGCTCTTTAATAAGTAGTGTGGAAATCATATCTCTGTGATGTGTCACTATTCTGCTATAACACCTCTGGTACCCAGTGACTTACAGTAGTGACCCCGAATTTCTGCGCCATGCCACAATTTTGATGTTAAGTTAAAAATCTGTTGTGTTGGTTACACCATTGAGAAGGCTGCCATTAAAAACGGTATAATCTCACTGTTTCTTTGGCAGTGTCAAAAACATAACTCAACAAGTGCTCATGAATTCCATGAACATTCTGTGTGCAGAATCGCCAAATATCCATCAAGGCTCAGGCAATACAACAATGCAAATGACATAACGACAATGCCTTCATTGTTCGCCATATCTTGAGATCACCCTCACATCGCTGATGATGTCAAGCATCAGACTGTGCCATGACATGTGTCGAATTTATGGAGTATCAAACAATGAAAAATCCAGGATGGAATGTAACAACATTATGAAAAGGAAAGTTGCTACTCACCACCATATAGCAGAGATGCTGACACACACACACACACACACACACACACACACACACACACACAAATGCAACTCACACACACATCTCACACTTGCGTTTGCGCAATATTATGAAAAGGAAGGTTGCTACTCACCATATAGTAGAGATGCTGACATACACACACACACACACACACACACACACACAAATGCAACTCACACACACACATCTCATACTTACGTTTGCGTGAGTGTGCTTGTGTATGTCTGTTGTCTACTTTTGACAAAGGCCTTACGGACCAAAAGATTTATTTGTGACATTCTTTTTTAATGTGCCTATCTGTGACTCTGCATCTCTGCTATATGGTGAATTTATGGAGTAACTTCACAATAAACATTCCAAATTTGACAACAAGCGAATCTATTCCTGGTACTTCAGAGAAAACTGCTGCAGAAAATCACAATAAACAATGGCTGCCCACCTCCGTAACAAACATTAATCTAAGTTCCTTTGATCTTTGGGCAGGACTAAACATCATGTATTCCACTGCTAGTGATTATGAGCATTTCCTTTGATCTTTGGGCAGGGCAAAACATCATGTATTCCACTGCTAGTGATTATGAGCATTACAACACTCGCCTTTACGACCTGAACCATAGGGATGCCTCCCACAGTGTCATTATAGTTGAACAACAATGGCCTGCACCATATCACTCTGTGGCTCTGTTTTTTCACCCACCCACCAGTGGACTGTGGGATCAAGGATTACATCATCTTTCTTTTCCAAATCTGGTTCCAACTGTTGTGACTAAACATAAGTTCTGCGAGACAGACTATGAGGCCACTCATATCCCAGGTTTACCAGCTGTGCTAGGCATAACAATTGACTCGATTCCAGCCCGGCAATGTTCTTTGCATGTGAATCACCAGTTCCCAGCTCCAAAACCAATTACAGACTCTGAGAACGCATTTTTCTTGACCTAGGTCAGATACTGCTGCCTCCCAGTTTAGTGATGTCACGCCCACTTTGGGAATGACTGAGCAACTGCATCAACTCCATGAGACACTGCCTGCCTTCTTTACGGTGCCACAACTTCATGTACACTCTCATATACATTTTCTGTCATCTCAGGCATCTGACATTGGAAAAGTTGTACCTAGCACGTTGGCCACACAACTTTACACACACATGCAGCCATTCTTCAAACAGCAACCCAAGTTCTACACACATCTCTGCATGATGCCAATGCCACCCATGCCATGACACAAACTGCCTTATCGCACACCTCCATACGCTGAGCCACATTTCCTGCCCATCTCATGCACTGATGCTCCCACATCTCTCACGCTGTGCCATACCCACCTCACGATGTTGTCTTACAATCAAACCACTGACAGCCATCATATCGTCCACTACCATGCAAAATTACCATTGTTCTGTGTGGATTCTCCTGCGATGTGGTTTGCCCTCAGTGAGTGTTTGTGTCAGCCAGTGGCATCATTGAGGATGATGAGAAGTTTGCCACTCTCCTTAACCACCTCAGAGACAGTGCGGGCCTTATTAGCGACTTGCTTTTGAACTTTCCAGTTTCTCACAAATACGCAACTGCGTATATAATATCACAACACCACACTCTAATCAATAATCAACAGTGCTACATTGCAATTGATGCCCAGTATCCCTGCACTGAAACCGATTTTTGCATGATTCTGGCCAAGCTTCTCCAAAATTTCATACAGCTGCGGACTGCCTGACAATGGCAAGACTGGCCCAAGCCAGTATGTGCTCCCCCCACCAGTACCAATCCAAATGCCTTTCACAGCTCCAGCGGACAACAGTCACCTACTGCAAAAGCCGAGGTTGTTGTCCTCCCTCAACTGGCCACCACCCCGACTTCGCATATAAATGAAAGCTGCACTGACCATGTGCATCGGCTGCTTCCACACTCAACACACAACAATTCTACTGCTGGTTTCACACCAGATTTGGGCACAGTGCACAATACTGCAGACAACCCTGGAACTACCCAAACTAGAATGGCAACAACCTGACAAAGGTGCACCAGGATACCCTTCATTAACAAGATGCCTCTGCACACCATGATAAAACAGCACTGACGCAGTGTTTCAACGGGCAGACAGTTGCTGGCTATCCGTGCATGACAGGTACCAGCACATGTATTTCCTCATCGATAATGGAGCTGATGTGAGCTCTCTACTGCCTGCTCTCTTGACTGCTACACTGTCGCCATCGCACACATCGCATTTGACCTCGGAACAGATACACAAATACCTTGGACTTTTCTAGTGGCAAAGATGGTTGAACCAGTCCTGGAGGCTGATTTCCTCCAGCACTACCAATTACTACCAGATTTAAATTGTGCCCTCCTATTACAATGGGGTGGCCAGCAGCCGATTCATGGTGTGGTCAGAAATACAGTATCTCCTGGCATTGTAATGCCCTTGGTTACCCTGCTGCTGCTGCTGCTGCTGCTTGACACACCACTCGAGATGAAGCTACATAGTGAAGCACTTTTCAACTAGTTAGCTTAAAAGATTAAAACTGAAGAAACTGCAAAAAGGTGGGAATTTAAGGAGATGGGACCTGGATAAACTGAAAGAACCAGAGGTTGTACAGAGTTTCAGGGAGAGCATAAGGGAACAATTGAAAGGATGGGGGAAAGAAATACAGTAGAAGAAGAATGGGTAGCTCTGAGGGATGAAGTAGTGAAGGCAGCAGACGATCAAGTAGGTAAAAAGAAGAGGGTTAGTAGAAATCCTTGGGTAACAGAAGAAATATTGAATTTAATTGATGAAAGGAGAAAATATAAAAATGCAGTAAATGAAGCAGGCAAAAAGGAATACAAACGTCTCAAAAATGAGATCGACAGGAAGTGCAAAATGACTAAGCAGGGATGGCTAGAGGACAAATGTAAGGATGTAGAGGCTTGTCTCACTAGGGGTAAGATAGATACTGCCTACAGGAAAATTAAAGAGACCTTTGGAGATAAGAGAACCCCAAGTATGAACATCAAGAGCTCAGATGGAAACCCAGTTCTAAGCAAAGAAGGGAAAGCAGAAAGGTGGAAGGAGTATATAGAGGGTCTATACAAGGGCGATGCACTTGAGGACAATATTATGGAAATGGAAGAGGATGTAGACGAAGATGAAATGGGAGATACGATACTGCGTGAAGAGTTTGACAGAGCACTGAAGGACCTGAGTCGAAACAAGGCCCCCGGAGTAGACAACATTCCATTGGAACTACTGACGGCCTTGGGAGAGCCAGTCCTGAGAAAACTCTACCATCTGGTGAGCAAGATGTATGAAACAGGCGAAATACCCTCAGACTTCAAGAAGAATATAATAATTCCAATCCCAAAGAAAGCAGGTGTTGACAGATGTGAAAATTACCGAACAATCAGTTTAATACGCCACAGCTGCAAAGTACTAACACGAATTCTTTACAGACGAATGGAAAAACTAGTAGAAGCTGACCTCGGGGAAGATCATTTTGGATTCCGTAGAAATACTGGAACACGTGAGGCAATACTGACCTTACGACTTATCTTAGAAGAAAGATTAAGGAAAGGCAAACCTACGTTTCTAGCATTTGCAGACTTAGAGAAAGCTTTTGACAACGTTAACTGGAATACTCTCTTTCAAATTCTAAAGGTGGCAGGGGTAAAATACAGGGAGCGAAAGGCTATTTACAACTTGTACAGAAACCAGATGGCAGTTATAAGAGTTGAGGGACATGAAAGGGAAGCAGTGGTTGGGAAGGGAGTAAGACAGGTTTGTAGCCTCTCCCCGATGTTATTCAATCTCTATATTGAGCAAGCAGTAAAAGAAACAAAAGAAAAATTTGGAGTTGGTATTAAAATCCATGGAGAAGAAATAAAAACTTTGAGGTTCGCCGATGACATTGTAATTCTGTCAGAGACAGCAAAGGACTTGGAAGAGCAGTTGAACGGAATGGATGGTGTCTTGAAGGGAGGATATAAGATGAACATCAACAAAAGCAAAACGAGGATAATGGAATGTAGTCGAGTTAAGTCGGGTGATGCTGAGGGTATTAGATTAGGAAATGAGACACTTAAAGTAGTAAAGGAGTTTTGCTATTTGGGGAGCAAAATAACTGATGATGGATGAAGTAGAGAGGATATAAAATGTAGACTGGCAATGGCAAGGAAAGCGTTTCTGAAGAAGAGAAATTTGTTAACATCGAGTATAGATTTAAGTGTCAGGAAGTTATTTCTGAAAGTATTTGTATGGAGTGTAGCCATGTATGGAAGTGAAACATGGACGGTAAATAGTTTGGACAAGAAGAGAATAGAAACTTTTGAAATGTGGTGCTACAGAAGAATGCTGAAGATTAGATGGGTAGATCACATAACTAATGAGGAAGTATTGAATAGGATTGGGGAGAAGAGAAGTTTGTGGCACAACTTGACCAGAAGAAGGGATCGGTTGGTAGGACATGTTCTGAGGCATCAAGGGATCACCAATTTAGTATTTGAGGGCAGCACGGAGGGTAAAAATCATAGGGGGAGACCAAGAGATGAATACACTAAGCAGATTCAGAAGGATGTAGGTTGCAGTAGGTACTGGGAGATGAAGAAGCTTGCACAGGATAGAGTAGCATGGAGAGCTGCATCAAACCAGTCTCAGGATTGAAGACCACAACAACAACAGCTTAAAAGCAGCTGACGGCTCATATAACATCACGATAACACGGCCATGCACCTCAACAATGAATAACTATGCTGACCAACCATGAATTCCACCGCATCACTACATGCAGCTCAACTGCATCTTGATGACCTTCGCCACCTTGACACTGATCACTACTGTGGCACCACTGCTACAGACGTGTCTCAGGTTAGTGACGCATCAGAATCCCACTTGAATGTGCTCCAAGACAATGCCAAATGATGCTAACAGCGACAGCGAACTGCATCACACCCCACCTCCTCGACTCAGCCCATGCCCCCCATTGGACCACACACAACCTGTGCTGTGTGGGACAATACAGTCCACCACACTGCAACCACACCAGGTTCCCCTGTCCATCTGAAGCAAAACAAGTACTGTATCATTTGTGAGATAGAAAGGCGAGAAAGTGTGCCAGGAATTACCCCAGTTCACTGCTAGTAGCACCACGTCACCTTAATGCGTCTGCGTGTAGCGCACAAGTATGCACCATAATTAACTATAAAATTAAAAGTCAAAATTTCTTATTCAAACTTTGTCAACATATACGTTAATGTAATAACATTTTAAATGTCAAGCCTTAATGTAATTAAATAAATTGTTTTCATAAAAATACCATTTTAAGAAAACTAAGCGGCACTAAATATTAGACTTAGAAATGTAAAAATTTGTATGATGCTTCAGTTCATCCTAAAAATAATAATTAAGACACCATGTTAAGCTAGCTCTAATAGTTTTCCTGTAACTTAATGAAAACCAAATTTGTAACTAAAACATGCCCATTTGTAGTAGATTAAGCACTTGTAATTTTAATGCTAGAAAATTTTGGTTGCAGCCCATGAGAAAATTTATTAAATAATAGAGCTATAACAAATTTTAGGACCGAAATATTAATAACAACCAATACAAGGTCTTTTAAAGTTATAGTTTAGAGGTAACGATCTACCGCCAGTTCCACTCCACAAATTCTAGAAGGCAAAGTTTTTATTCAAGCGTGCTGAAACTCTTTCTGTGATTTCAACCGACTGACTTGAATGCATGTAAAAATTAAGAAGATTCTAAATTAATTCATAGCATAGTTATTAAAGATTATGTGTCCGAGAATGCTGTCATTCAGGGACTGCAGCCATGTGCATAAGACAGGTGACAGCAGATTTTCCGCTGCAGCACACATATAAATACAGCCCGAGAGGCAGGAAAGAGATTCACTTTGCACTCAGCCACTGTAAGATCTGCATCTGCCAAGTGCCGGATTGCGGTCTGCCTTGGATGATGTCAGAGACAGACTGTGACAAAACGTGTATTTTCTGTAATAACTGACAGTGAATTCATGAGGACTGTACACCACCCTGGACCGCTTAGGTTTTCCTAAAATATCTGTTCATGAGTCGTCTGTGAATAGTTACAAATCCGCATGGAAAATGGTGACTATTATTCCACTTTTGTGGCAAGCATTTATTTCGAACATTTATTTGAGTATCAGTAGTTAGGGCGAAAGACAATTTGGTAGGAATGTTATGTAGAGATCGCCTCTGAACTGATAATAGTGCTGTTTAGGATAGAAAGGTTTACAGTTAATTGAACATAATGACCTTCAAATTGCTGTGCGTGACATACTTTACTGAATATATGTACAAACTGTAACTCTGTACCTTCATTTATAATCATAGTCCCGATCCCGCTAAGCAGAAAGGGAACAGAAACATTTCTTTCAGTGGGCTGGACAAGAATGTGGATGTGCAGACTGGAAACTATGTTCAGTATGTTTTCCATCACTTTCTGGCTGACCACAAAAATAGTTGCCAGATTGGCTTGAGAAAGATGGCAAAACACAAACACTAACTAACTACATAAACTAACAACAAAGAAAGTTAATAAATTTTACCCACTGCCCCACACATTGTCACCCCCATCACCTAGCTCCTCACAAACTTAAAGTGGCTGAAGCTGTGGTGGATGACCATTTGCGAGCTGGCACAGTCAGCCATCAGACAGTGGTTGGGCCTCCTCAATTAAACTAGTTGCTAAAAAGAAGAGCACCTGGTGCCTATGCAGTAACTACCACTACCTCAATGTATGTACAGTCATTGACAGGGACCCCATTCTAAACTGGCACCATTTTTCCCACATCTTGGTTGGGGCACAAAATTTTCAGTATATCAACCGCAAAACAGCATACTTGCAAATTCTAATGGGTCAAAGATGTACAAAAAAACTGTGACAATCATGTCATTCGGTCTCTCTGAGTTCCTGTACATGCCATACAGACTAAAAATGTGGCACAGACAAGGCGAAGATTTGTTGACATTATACTGTTGGATTTGCCTTTTTGTCATGCCTCTCTTGCAAAATAAGCAAGACCACGACGACCACCTGTGTATCATCCTTGACAAGCTGGCCTCTCATGGGGTTGTGATAAATGATAACAGGTGCCAACTTCAGCAACCCTAAGTGATCTTTGTCGGACACCACTGATACACCTCCTCCCACCTCCTGAAAGCTACCAAGAGTTGCATAGGTTTTTGGTGTCATAAATTTCTACTACAGGAACAAACTGCCATAGGCTGCTGAGATTTTACTACCACTCACACAAGCACTGTGCAGCAAGAATACATCTAGTAAATAGTGCCTCAATTGGACAGCATAAATGCAGATGGCCTTTGACAAAATAAAAGAACATCTGTTACACACCACGACACGCCCCCCCCCCCCCCCCCCCCAATCACCCAACACACATCTAATTATCGCATCCGATGCTAGCGATCACATGATCAGTGCTGCTGCTTTAAAGCAAGAGATCAGTGGAATCAGTCAGCCGCTCAGATTTTTTTCGCGCAAATTTACCGACATCCAGAAAAAATGGTCCACAAAATTTATCGTGGTCTACTAGCCATACATGAAGCAGTTCTACTAGCCATACATGAAGCAGTTTGTCACTTTCAGGGTGATGACGATGACAGACCCCTTACCATATATACAGAACATTGCCCATTGGCAGATGCATTCTGCAACCCGTCAGCAGGTTCTGCACCCACATTTCATAGCACAGTTCACTACCAATGTGTGATACCTCAAAAGTGCCAATAATATTGGGGCAAATGATCTTTTCTGTATTGTAACTACCTCACCTAGATGCACGTTGACAGAATCACAGATGTACAAGGGACAGGTGCCAATCTCCAAAGCTCGTTTAACAAACCAGACGCCGGACTCCAAAGGCAACAATGCATGCTACCTGGCACTACGAAAACAAGTTTGGTGTGAGGTTTTGAATGAACAGGTCCAACCAGTCATCCCAGAGACGTATCGCGGGAGAATTTTTGACCGTCTCCACAACTTTGCAGGTACATCCAGGCTTGCACCCTACCATATGCCTCATCATGGAACACTTTGTTTGGGCTAACATTAAAAACGATGGTGCCACATGGACCAGGACTCCACCACACACAACCCCCCTTTTGGTAAATTCCCAGTTACAAAGGGCTGGTTCCAGCATGTCCATACTGACATCATAGGGCCACTCCCCAAATCACATGACTACCACTACATTCTGTCAACGATCACACGACACAACAGGTGGAGGCCACGCCCATTTCCGACATATCAGCAGAGATATTAGCAAAAATTTTCTTCAATAGTTGGATTGCCAGATTCTGCTGCCTGGCCTCCTTAACATCATACCAACATTGGCAGCTCAAATCTCAATTGTTCAATGACTTATGCCACCTATGCAGATGCCACCAGATCAACACAGTCGCCTACCACCTCTCAGTTTTCAGTAGACCATACACTCACTGTCACCACCATGTTTTGCACTGCTGCAGGCTGCACAACACCTCCTGTGAACATATCAATGCAAAACAATGTCGTCAACATGCCTCCCTCTTCAAATACCACTGCCAGGCTAGCAACAATTACAGACGCCAGCGAGACTACATCCTTATCTGCTAAACGCTGCTGGCAGCAACCTGTTAGTCACACCGCCAACGTCGTGCTTTGGGTGTGCCATGTGTCCCCCGGCACACCTTGTTGACACAATGTGTCTTGACAATGTCCTGCCACAGCCTCTCCTCACATGCTCCACACTACAAGGGGTGGAAGTAGGGGAGTTGGGGGGGGGGGGGGGGGGGGGAGCAGTGACTTTTAAGGCGCTGTAAGATCTCTGTCTGGAAGAAAAGGAAGATCAGTGCTCTGGGAGACAAGAAGGAGTTAGTATGCTCTGTATACTTGTAACGATTACACAATTTATGTATATTATACTCAGTAGTAAATAGTGTGGAGGAGGAGGAGGATATTAGTGTTTAACGTCCCGTCGACAACAAGGTCATTAGAGATGGAGCACAAGCTCGGACTGGGGAAGGAAATGGACTGTGCCCTTTCAAAGGAACCATCCAAGCATGTGCCTGACTCCCAAATGCGAGTCCAGTGTGCTAATCACTGTGCTACCTCACTCAGTAAATAGTGTGGAAATCGTACTTCTATGAGGTATCACTATTCTGGTATCATACTTCCAGTACCCCATACCCCACACACTTAACCAGTATAGATTTTTTTTTTCTTCCCATTCTCAACCATTTTTTCTCCATGCAGCTTAGGTGAGAATTGTCTCCACCTTCTGCCATAAAAATAATTCTGAATTACACACGAACATTTATGAACACAAAGATTAAGGGTCCACTCACAAGAAAAAGATTATAAAATCCAGGAATCCAATTTGCATCTCCTCTGCGATTGTCCTTCTACCATGACTTATCACTTGTTTATCTCTAGCGTGTCTGCATTATCTAGCCTGCACCACCTGCCCCACTGCCAGGAGGAAAACCTTTAAATCTCCACTGACTCCCAGAATCAGCCAGTTCCGACAACCATCCAGTTTCAATTAGTAGTCATTTGGCAATTTTTTATTACTATGGCAGCAAATGTTGTAATCTCCTTCTTTGAAACCATCACATTTTATTTGTTTTGACTTTTCTAACTAAGCAGAACAAATGCTTTTGGTCCTCAGTTTCAATTACGTCTACTTCATGTTCACTTTATTGCCACAAGATCACCAACTTTATACAGAAGGCTTTCTATAGATGTCAGCTGCAGATTTCATCCAAAATGTTACAGATTTGCAACTTAGCAGCTTCTGTTATTTTGTTGCACTTTCTTCAGATGAATTGGTAACCTCTTTTTCTAATAGTTTTGTGATGTTAAGTTGATTTGCATCCCAATTCCTATCAAATGTGCAATCGCTGTTTTCCCTATATTTATATGGTATGTTGAATTCACAGCATTTTGAATTGATGAAACCATGTTGAGTCATTAGGTTGGGTTGTCTGTTGTAATCTTAGTAGTTGACCCTCTCAATCCATCAATTGACTCTAGCATTTCATCTCACTGTAAAAATGCGTTCAACTTCTTCCATCCTGCAGTAATTCTCTATAATCTATCCATTTTAGTGACCATCCATTTGCCAGGGCTGTCATTCATAAAGAGTCAGTGTCCCTATGTATGTGTATATTAGAGATCAGAAATGAGCTCTGTATACTCGCTTTAAAGTTGTCAGATGGTCCTAGGATGTCTCCCCCGAAATCAGTATCACTGTATGCTCGGAGTCTTAAGTCTCCATTCTCTGCCTATATTCATTTAACTGTAAACTTATCACTTGGGTGTGTTGTTGAGTACAAGTCGACGACACCAGTGTAAAAAGGAGAGCAAGTGCACGGGTTCACAAGTATAACAGAGGACTTGCAGCATTGTTCAAGGAGATGGATGGACGGGGAGAGGGGGAGGAGGAGATGGATGGACAGAGAGAGGGGCGGAGGAGGGGATGGAACTTTCACCGATTGTATCAGTACCCATTTGCACTGTGATATATGTGAAATGTCAAACATTTGCAAGTGCCGCGATAAACTCATACTGTCATCATCAATTATAAAATGAAATTTCATTGAATTCTTTTAAAATTATTGACAACAGTAGGCCTAATGCAATCAAAACAATTTTTCTCTAATTTCATCATACAATTACGTGAGGAATAGGTTATTTTTGAGAATTTTCAGACACTTAGAAAACTATATATTCATAAGATACCGGTATGAGTGTTTTGGATACATAACTTATTTCGTAGAAAATCAGTGTTTTTTGGTTCACAGTCTACCAAAGAATATATCACCCCTGAATTTCACTGCACATCAGTGCAAATAAATGTGCATTTTTGAGGATTTTCAGAAGCTACCACTGTCCTTTGCATAATTTATCAGCAATTTGTAGTAAATTGGCAATGGCAATTTAGTTACTGTAGTAGACATTCTAACTAACATATTGCGTTACATCTAGTTTCTCCTTAAAGAGGAGTAGCCCTATACATTATCAAATGGTTCAAATGGCTCTGAGCACTATGGGACTTAACATCCGAGGTCATCAGTCCCCTAGAACTTAGAACTAATTAAACCTAACTAACCTAAGGACATCACACACATCCATGCCCGAGGCATGATTCGAACCTGCGACCGTAGCAGTCACGCGGTTCCATACTACAGCGCCTAGAACCGCTTGACCACCGCGGCCGGCCCTATACATTATCTGCATTTATTGTAAATTAACTTTGTTTTTGAGTTTGCTAACAACTATAATTGACCTCAAAACATTTTAGGAAACTAGTAATTTTTACCACAGGTTTTTCTGTTGCCTTGATAGAAATCACGTTTTGTGCATTTGCTTCAGTTCTTATTGGGCATTAGAACTTTCCAGCTCAACAGATTAAAAGGTAATCAGAGAGCTTAATTCAAAGCTATTTATTCATTGTCTTGTAATACACTGCACAAGCCAAAATGCAGCCCCACTGGAAATCCTGTTCTCAAGCAGGAGATGCGTTGGTTGACATTGATAAGCATGTGAAAATCGTCCTGACTACTGACAAATTATTGGAAGCTTTTGTGAATTACAGTGTTGGAAGAGCTCTCGAGAGTCATATACCTGTGATACCGGTACCAGAGGTGCCTCAAGTACTATCCTTTCCTGTCGATGCTGTCTCTACAGAAAGTACAGGATCTGTACTTACCCATCCACTTGACTGTGAGTGGCATATTAATAGTAGATATAGGCATCCTGTAAAGGGCAGATCGGGGCTAGGGAGGACTCGGGGTGAGTACCGATCCCCATAACCAACAAGTTTGAGGTGCTGTCTTTAACTGAAACTGAGCCATGGGGACTCACTTCACCTGTTCTGGGGAAACCTGTTTTGTCCAGTGTCAAGAGGAGGCAAACACAAAAGGGTAGGGGTCTATTAATCATTGGTGGTTCAAATGTTCGGCGAGTGATGGTAACCCTTAGGGAAATGGCAGCAAGGGACAGGAAAGGATGGCAGGTGTAATCAGTGTATATGCCTGGGGGTCCATTCTACATATAGAAGAGGCTATTCCGGCAGCTGTTGAGGGTGCAACTAGCTGCAGATAGTGATTCATGTTGGAATAAATTATGCTTGTCGTCTGGGCTTGGGTAATTCCAGCGGCTGGCAGAGAAGACCAGCCTTGTTCATGGAGTTCCAATGAAGCTCACAATTTACATCATTGTCCCCAGAACCAATTGTGGCTCTTTGGTTCTGGGTTGACAGGAAGGATGGAACCAGATACTTTGAAGATTCTGTTACAAGCTAGGCTGTGACTTCCTGGACTTGCACAATAGGGTTGAGTACTGTAGGATCCCCCTAAATGGGTCAGGTGTGTACTACACATCAGAGGCTACTACACAGTGCTTGTCTGTGGGGTGCACACAAAGGTTGTTTTGATTAGGCGACTCTCCATCCAATCCAGATAATGATAGCTTAGGAAAAACAGAAGTATCAGTGTAAGATTGGAATAAATGCTTCCAACAGGTGAGAGTATTAAAATCCTGAAGGTAAACTATTCAAACATTCACAACAAAGTGCCAGAGTTTGAAGCACTCATGAATAGCAGTGAAGCTCACGTAATACTAGGGACAGAAAGCTGGTTAAATCTGAAATTGATAGCAGTGAGATTTTTAGGGAAAATTTAAGTGTGTATCGAAAGGATAGACAAATGGGAAATGGAGGTGGTGTGTTTGACGCAGTAGACAAAAAAATCAAATCCATCAAGACAGAAATAGAGACTGCAAGTGAGACTGTTTGGGCCTGATTCAGTATCAGGGATGGGCATAAAATGATATCTGAATCCTTCTACTGCCTACCAGATTCATCTCCTTATCTAACTGGAAACTTGTACGCGAGTTCCCCAATCATACTGTAATCATTGATGGAGACTTTAATCATCCAGCAATGATTTGGAAAAATTACAGTTTTGTTAGTGATGGGTACCTTCTCTGAAAACTACCTACAACAGATAGTTACGAAGCTCACAACAAATAGTGGAAATATGTTTGATCTAACATCAAAAAATGTAAACATTGAAACAGATATCAGCAACCACGACGCTGTTGTGGCAATAGTGATTACCAAAGTACAATGGACAACTACAACAAGCAGAGAGATATATATGCTGACCTTACATTATGACAACCAACCTATTATCTATATAAAACCATACATGCAACAGCAGCATCGCCTGGCGAGGAATGACTGCTAGTCAGACAGACACACGGTGCATGTAGTCTCAGTGAGCTTGCTGTCCGTGTGTAGAATGGAGAAGACATACAATATATATGAGTTTGATAGAGGGCAGACTGTGATGGCCCAGAGGCTTGACCTGAGCATTTCAGAAACTGCATGACTTGTCAAGTGTTAGAAGTGTGCTGTGGCGAGTGTCTTCAACACAAGGAGAAACACATCCAGACATCTTGAGGTTGGGCAGCCACCCCTCATTACAGGTGTTGGATAGGTGGAGCTAACATCAGATTTTAATGCTGGATAGAGTACAAGCATGTCTCAACATACAGTGCACCGATCACTCCTAATGGTGGACCTCCACAGCTGACGACCCATGTGTGAGCCAATGTTAACACCATGACACTGGCAACTACGACTGAAATGGTCATGTTATCATTGGCATTGGACATTGGCGCATTGACAGTGTGTTGCATGATCTGATGAATCCTGATACCTGTCTCATCATGCTGATAGGAGGGAGCAAATCTGTCATCTTCCAAGGGATGGACAGAGAGAGTCGGGGAAGTGCAAATTGGCAGAGGAACGGAGGAGGAGGAGGAGGAAGTGGTGGTGGTGGTGGTGGTGGTGGACAGGAAGAAGGGATTGAGGAGATTGCCAAAGAGAGAGCAGGAGAGGACATGGAGCTGTAGGAGGCACAGAGAAGATTGAGAGGGGTAGTGGGCAGGAAGAATAGAAAGAGGTTGTGAGGAGGCAGGTGAAAATGGAGGTGGCTATGAGGAGGCTGGTAGAAATGGGAGAGATTGTGGGGTGGCATGTGGAGGAGGGACAGGTTGTGAGAAGGCAGATGGAACAGATACAAGGTATGAAGAGGCAGGTGGAACAGGGGTTGGGTATGAAGAGGCAGGTGGAACAGGGGTTGGGTATGAAGAGGCATGTGGAAGAGGGGTTGGGTACGAAGAGGCAGGTGGACGATGGGATGGAGAAATAGATGGGGGAAGGTAGATTATGGGAGACAAGACATATATGTGTGAAGTATCATGTCTTTCATGCGAGACTCAGTTTCCACAGAAAATGTTGGTTTGTTTCCTCATTACAAATAAAAGGATCTTTAAAGTAGAATTTTATATGCCTACAATACATCAGTCCTAGGTTAGTGTAGTACAATTTTCATTTTATTGATAAGTATTGACAGGGATAGTGAAACAAGAAGAGTAACCAGTAGTTCAGGAGCAACTTAGCAGTGCTGCTGCATGACAGTAGCAGCTGGTGCAGGAGAAGGCAGTGCTGTTGCTGCTGGAGTATTGGTCAGTTGTCATGTTTTACTACCCCTTACAACAAATATTGATAAAACAAATATCACACTAAACAATCTGAGACCACTCTATAAAACTGGCATGTAAAATTCTGCTTTAAAAATCATTTTGTTTGTAATGGGAAACAAATGACACTTTTCATCGACACTGGGCATGCAAGAAAGTTATGATGAGCAGTATTTGTTTGGGCTGCCTCCAGCTACACACTGCAAAAACGAAATGGCAGTTCCTCCCGTATCTGGCATAGCATGTCCATATTAACGGGTATAATTGCTGCTCTGATGTGCTCGCATTTCCTGCAGGTCTAAGCTGGGATCTGGTAGACAGCATCCTTCACAAAGCCCAAAGAAAAAATAAAACGGGTTTATGTTTGGAGACCTTGACAGACAGGAAATGCGTCCTCCTCTGCCAACACAGTGACCTGGAAAAGTGTTGTCCGAAGTCTTCCTAACAATCAAGGCCCAATGAGGAGGGGCACAATCCTGCTGCAGTATAATGTCAGTCTGCAAGTCTTCGACCTGTGGAAAGGTAAACTGTTTCAACATGTTCAGATAAACAGTCAGCTAATTGATGCCTTTGCATAGAAAAACTGTCGGACCACACATTTACCTTTAGCTTCACACACAATTTCCAGGCTGAAGTGGGGTTCTCAGAGTCCCAGATCCTCACATTTTGTCTGTTCACCTTACCAAACACATGGAAACAAACTTCATCTGTGAACATTACCTTCTTCAGATAGCCTAGATCATTGTCAATATGACTCAGAATCTGAACTGAAAATGCTATACGCTTTGGCCTGTCATTAGGTTCAAGCATATCCAGCAGCTCCACCTTGTAGACATGAAGCTTCAGTCTCTTGTGTAGCACCCTGTGCACCACAGTTGATGGTAGCTGCAACTGTTGAGACACTTGATTGATGAATTTGGTTGGGCTTCAGATAAATACCTGTTGCAGCCATTCCACATTTGCATCACTCGTCCTTGGAAGCCCAGAATTCATCCTCTTCATGATATTTCTGGACTCCTTGAATTTTGTGTATCACTGTCTGATGGTAAGATGTGATGGTGTTATGTTTTTTGCATCAATAACTAAAGTGCAAAAAGAAAAAACAAAACTTTAGGTGTATGTGAACATTATGCTGCCAACCGCTTTACCTATCCCTATTTCTGTAATATAAGTATTCAAAGGTGTAAAGGTATTTTGGAACACCCAGTTTATGTTTGTATTTATATGTGTACATATGTATGTATGAGTATGCAGGGTGATTATAATTAAAGTTAAACTTTCAAACCGCTGTAGAAATAACACCACTGGTCAGAATGACGTCAAATTGCAATGGAATATTATCGGAGACGGGGGGAAATGTATGGCCGAAGAAAAATAAATAGTAACAAAATGTAGCAATAGATGGCAGTGTAAGCATCGTAATTTCATAGTGGTTGACTACAAATGACAAATGAACCGTACAACAATCCCTAAGGTGTGTGTTTGACATTAAACAAACTGTGCTACTCAGTGTGCATGGGTGTACGGATGTGATACTGTTAGTTACATAAGCCCACCCAGCACAGCAAGATCATATCACATCGGATCGGACAAATCAGTTTTTAATTGTCCTGAGGCCAAAACCCGCATAAAAAGCATCACACACATAGGTTTTTAATTGTCCTGGCGCCAAAAACTACAAAAAAAGCATCAATCACATCAGTTTTTAATTTTCCTGAGGCCAAAAACCACATAAAAATCATCAATCAAAATGAAATCAGATTATTAATTTCCGTATGACTGGCGCAAACATGTTCAATATGCTGTCCACCGTTTTCTGCAACAAGCTGAAATCGAGAAACAGCATGTCCACAACTGATCAAAGTGTTTCTGGGGTCACGTTCAGAATGTGTTGCACAATGTGTGCCTTCAATGCAGCCACATTTGCATTCGGAACACTGAGCACATCTTTGAGATAGCCCCACAGCCAGGAGTCATACGGAGTAAGATCAGGTGATCGGGGTGGCCTGGCTGTAGGGAAATGGTGGCTGATAATTCCAGCACTTCCGAAATGGTGCTTCAGCAGCTGCTTAACTGGATTTGTAATGTGCAGAGGTGCACCATCTTGCATAAAAATTATCCCATCCACACATCAACACTGTTGGAGAGCTGGAATGATGTGGTTGCACAAAAGACACTCATAGCACTTAGCACTGACGGTACAGATAACAGGACCGAAAGCACCAGTCTCCTCAAAAAAAATATGGTCCTGTGAAAAATGATGCCGTAAACCTGCACCACACAGTGACCTTTTCAAGATGAAGTGGTTCTGGTTGATTTGCATGTGGATTTCAGTTGCCCTTATTCGACAATTCTGTGTATTGACAAATACTATCAGATTGGAAGTGGGCTTCATCTCCCCACAAAATCTTCCATGGCCAAACATTTTTCACTTCCCTGGGAGCAAGAAATTCTAAAGCAAAGGTCTCTCTTGCTGGCAGGTTAACAGGAAGCAATTCGCACACATGGGTAGTTTTCAATGGATAGCAAAGAAGACCCCCCACATGAACCATGGACCTTGCCGTTGGTGGGGAGGCTTCCGTGCCTCAACGATACAGATAGCCATGCCGTAGGTGCAACCACAACGGAGTGGTATCTGTTGAGAGGCCAGACAAATGTGTGGTTCCTGAAGAGGGGCAGCAGCCTTTTCAGTAGTTGCAGGGGCAACAGTCTGGATGATTGACTGATCTGGCCTTATAACACTAACCAAAACAGCCTTGCTATGCTGGTACTGCGAACGGCTGAAAGCAAGGGGAAACTACAGCCGTAATTTTTCCCAAGGGCATGTAGCTTTACTGTATGATTAAATGATGATGGCGTCCTCTTGGGTAAAATATTCTGGAGGTAAAATAGTCCCCCATTCGGATCTCCAGGTGGGGACTACTCAAGAGGACATCATTATCAGGAGAAAGAAAACTGGTGTTCTACAGATCGGAGCATGGAATGTCAGATCTCTTAATCAGGCAGGCAGGTTAGAAAATTTAAAAAGGGAAATGGATAGGATAAAGTTAGATATAGTGGGAATTAGTGAAGTTCGGTGGCAGGAGGAACAAGACTTTTGGTCAGGCGAATACATGGTTATAAATACAAAATCAAATAGGGGTAATGCAGGGGTAGGTTTAATAATGAATAAAAAAAATAGGAGTGCGGGTCAACTACTACATACAGCATAGTGAACGCATTATTGTGGCCAAGATAGACACGAAGACCATGTCTACTACAGTAGTACAAGTTTATATGCCAACGCTCTCCAGATCACAAAGAAATTGATGAAATGTATGATAAGATAAAATAAATTATTCTGGTAGTGAAGGGAGATGAAAATTTAATAGTCATGAGTGACTGGAATTCGGTAGTAGGAAAACAGAGAGAAGGAAATGTAGTAGGTGAATATGTATTGGGGCTAAGAAATGAAAGAGGAAGCCGCCTGGTAGAATTTTGCACAGAGCACAACTTAATCATAACTAACACTTGGTTCAAGAATCATAAAAGAAGGTTGTATACATGGAAGAATCCTGGAGATGCTAAAAGGTATCAGATAGATTATATAATGATAAGACAGAGATTTAGGAACAAGGTTTTAAATTGCGAGACATTTCCAGGGGCAAATGTGGACTCTGACCACAATCTATTGGTTATGACCTGTAGATTAAAACTGAAGAAACTGCAAAAAGGTGGGAATTTAAGGAGATGGGACCTGGATAAACTGAAAGAACCAGAGGTTGTACAGAGTTTCAGGGAGAGCATAAGGGAACAATTGACAGGAATGGGGGAAAGAAATACAGTAGAAGAAGAATGGGTAGCTCTGAGGGATGAAGTAGTGAAGGCAGCAGACGATCAAGTAGGTAAAAAGACGAGGGCTAATAGAAATCCTTGGGTAACAGAAGAAATATTGAATTTAATTGATGAAAGGAGAAAATATAAAAATGCAGTAAATGAAGCAGGCAAAAAGGAATACAAACGTCTCAAAAATGAGATCGACAGGAAGTGCAAAATGGCTAAGCAGGGATGGCTAGAGGACAAATGTAAGGATGTAGAGGCTTATCTCACTAGGGGTAAGATAGATACTACCTACAGGAAAATGAGAGAGACATTTGGAGAAAAGAGAACCACTTGTATGAATATCAAGAGCTCAGATGGAAACCCAGTTCTAAGCAAAGAAGGGAAAGCAGAAAGGTGGAAGGAGTATATAGAGGGTCTATACAAGGGCAATGTATTTGAGGACAATATTATGGAAATGGAAGAGGATGTAGATGAGGATGAGATGGGAGATATGATACTGCGTGAAGAGTTTGACAGAGCACTGAAAGACCTGAGTCGAAACAAGGCCCCGGGACAAAATATAGAGGGAAACATTCCACGTGCGAAAAATACGAGGGCCGTTCAGAAAGTAACCTCCGGTTGATTTAAAAAAATACACCAAGTTAAATAAAAATATTTTAATATATACATCTTACAACTACATCTTTGCACTATTTTTCTACATAGTCTCCATAGCGATTGAGGCACTTATCGTATCTCTTCACAAGCTTTGAAATTCCTTCTGCATTAAAATCACCCGCTTGTGCCTGGAGCCAGCCTGTGACCGCATCTTTGAGCTCCTCGTCGTCATCAAATCGCTGTGACCCGAGCCATTTCTTCAAATGCATGAAGAGGTGATAATCACTTGGCGCCAGGTCTGGGCTGTAAGGTGGATGGTTGATAACGTCCCACTTGAAGGACTCAAGAAGGGCCGTTGTTCTGCGAGCAGAGTGAGGACGGGCGTTATCGTGCAAAAAAACGATACCGGAAGTCAGCATACCACGGCGTTTGTTCTGTATAGCCCGTTGTAACTTTTTTATTGTTTCGCAGTACAAGTCTTGATTAATGGTCGTACCACGTTCCATGAATTCAACCAACAACACCCCTTTGGCATCCCAAAACACCGTTGCCATCAGTTTTCTGGCAGAAAAATCTTGCGAGGCTTTTCTTGGTTTGGTAGGCGAATTTGAATGTGCCCACATCTTTGATTGTTCTTTTGTCTCAGGGTTCACGTACTTAATCCAGGTTTCGTCACCGGTCACGATTCTGTTTAACAATGGATCTCCTTCGTCCTCATAACGTGACAGAAAGTCTAATGCAGAGGCCATTCTTTGAGTTTTGTGGTGGTCGGTAAGAATTTTGGGCACCCAACGTGCACAGAACTTACGGTAACCCAATCTTGCTGTCACTATCTCTGGAAAACCAGTAGACAACTCCGACATTGAGAAACGTCGATTTTCACGAACTTTTGCATCAACTGTCTGAACGATGATGGTCTACCACTCCTCTCTTCATCATGAACGTTTTCTCGTCCACTTTTAAATAAACGTACCCATTCACGGACAACTCCTTCACTCATAACTCTTGGTCCGTACACGGCACAAAGCTCACGATGAATAGCTGCTGCAGAATATCCTTTGGCTGTAAAAAACCTTATGACAGCACGCACTTCACATTTGGCGGGGTTTTCTATTGCAGCCCACATTTCAAACTGCCACAAAAACTAAACTAGCGCAGGTACGACGTTCACTCGACCACGGCTTGATGCCGACTGACCTGTTGAGTGCGTGAACGCACAGATGGCGTCGCTACTCCCCCCACAACCCGCACTGTGACCAATCGGAGGTTACTTTCTGAACCGCCCTCGTATATATAAAAACAAAGATTCTGTAACTTACCAAGTGAAAGTGTTTGTACGTTGATAGAAACAATAACAAACACAAACACACAAATTTCAAGCTTTTGCAACACACGGTTGCTTCATCAGGAAAGAGGGAAGGAGAGGGAAAGACAAATGGATGTGGGATTTAAGGGAGGGGATAAGGAGTCATTCCAATCCTGAGAGTGGAAAGACTTCTTGGGGGGAAAAAGGGACAGGTACACACACACACACACACACACATACATATATATATATATATATATATATATATATACAAAGATGATGTGACTTACCAAATGAAAGTGCTGGCAGGTCGACAGACACACAAACAAACACAAACATACACACAAAATTCAAGCTTTCGCAACAAACTGTTGCCTCATCAGGAAAGAAGGAAGGAGAGGGAAAGATGAAAGGATGTGGGTTTTAAGGGAGAGGGTAAGCAGTCATTCCAATCCCTGGAGCGGAAAGACTTACCTTAGGGGGAAAAAAGGGCGGGTATACACTCGCACACACACACATATCCATCCACACATATACAGACACAAGTAGACATATTTAAAGACAAAGAGTTTGGGCAGAGATGTCAGTCGAGGCAGAAGTGCAGGGGCAAAGATGTTGAATGACAGGTGAGGTATGAGTGGCGGCAACTTGAAATTAGCGGAGATTGAGGCCTGGTGGATAACGGGAAGAGAGGATATATTGAAGAGCAAGTTCCCATCTCCGGAGTTCGGATAGGTTGGTGTTAGTGGGAAGTATCCAGATAACCCGGACGGTGTAACACTGTGCCAAGATGTGCTGGCCGTGCACCAAGGCATGTTTAGCCACAGGGTGATCCTCATTACCAACAAACACTGTCTGCCTGTGTCCATTCATGCAAATGGACAGTTTGTTGCTGGTCATTCCCACATAGAATGCGTCACAGTGTAGGCAGGTCAGTTGGTAGATCACGTGGGTGCTTTCACACGTGGCTCTGCCTTTGAACGTGTACACCTTCCGGGTTCCAGGACTGGAGTAGGTGGTGGTGGGAGGGTGCATGCGACAGGTTTTACATAGGGGGCGATTACAAGGGTGGGAGCCAGAGGGTAGGGAAGGTGGTTTGGGGTTTCATAGGGATGAACTAAGAGGTTACGAAGGTTAGGTGGACAGCGGAAAGACACTCTTGGTGGAGTGGGGAGGATTTCATGAAGGATGGATCTCATTTCAGGGCAGGATTTGAGGAAGTCGTATCCCTGCTGGAGAGCCACATTAAGAATCTGATCCAGTCCCGGAAAGAATCCTGTCACAAGTGGGGCACTTTTGTGGTTCTTCTGCGGGAGGTTCTGGGTCTGAGAGGATGAGGAAGTGGCTCTGGTTATTTGCTTCTGCACCAGGTCGGGAGGGTAGTTGCGGGATGCGAAAGCTGTTGTCAGGTTGTTGGTGTAATGCTTCAGGGATTCCGGACTGGAGCAGATTCGTTTGCCACGAAGACCTAGGCTGTAGGGAAGGGACCGTTTGATGTGGAATGGGTGGCAGCTGTCGTAATGGAGGTACTGTTGCTTGTTGGTGGGTTTGATGTGGACGGACGTGTGAAGCTGGCCATTGGACAGGTGGAGGTCAACATCAAGGAAAGTGGCATGGGATTTGGAGTAGGACCAGGTGAATCTGATGGAACCAAAGGAGTTGAGGTTGGAGAGGAAATTCTGGAGTTCTTCTTCACTGTGAGTCCAGATCATGAAGATGTCATCAATAAATCTGTACCAAACTTTGGGTTGGCAGTTGGTGTTAGTGAGAAGTATCCAGATAACCTGGACGCTGTAACACTGTGCCAAGATGTGCTGGCCGTGCACCATGGCATGTTTAGCCACAGGGTGATCCTCATTACCAACAAACACTGTCTGCCTGTGTCTGTTCATGTGAATGGACAGTTTGTTGCTGGTCATTCCCACATAGAAAGCTTCACAGTGTAGGCAGGTCAGTTGGTAAATCACGTCCCCACAACTACCCTCCCGACCTGGTAAAGAAGCAAATAACCAGAGCCACTTCCTCATCTCCCCAAACCCAGAACCTCCCACAGAAGAATCCCAAAAGTGCCCCACTTGTGACAAGATACTTTCTGGGACTGGATCAGACTCTGAATGTGGCTCTCCAGCAGGGATACGACTTCCTCAAATCCTGCCCTGAAATGAGATCCATCCATCACGAAATCCTCCCCACTCCAACAAGAGTGTCTTTCCGCCGTACACCTAACCTTCGTAACCTCTTGGTTCATCCCTATGAAATCCCCAAACCACCTTCCCTACCCTCTGGTTCCTACCCTCGTAACCTCCCCTGGTGTAAAACCTGTCCCATGCACCCTCCCACCACCACCTACTCCAGTCCTGTAACCCTGCCTACACTGTGAATCCTTCTATGTGGGAATGACCAGCAACAAACAGTCCATGCACATGAACAGACACAGGCAGACAGTGTTTGTTGGTAATGAGGATCACCCTGTGGCTAAACATGCCTTGGTGCACAGCCAGCATATCTTGGTACAGTGTTACACCGTCCGGGTTATCTGGATACTTCCCACTGACACCAACCTATCAGAACTCCGGAGATGGGAACTTGCCCTTCAATATATCCTCTCTTCCCGTTACTCACCAGGCCTCAACCTCCGCTTATTTCAAGTTGCCGCCGCTCATACCTCACCTGTCATTCAATAACATCTTTGCCTCTGTACTTCTGCCTCGACTGACATCTCTACCCAAACTCTTTGCCTTTACATATGTCTGCTTGTGTCTGTAAATGTGCGGATGGATGTGTGTGTGTGTGTGTGTGTGTGTGTGTGTGTGTGTGTGTGTGTGTGTGTGCGTGAGTGTATAAGTGTATACCTGTCCCTTTTTCCCCCAAGGCAAGTCTTTCTTCCGGGATTGGAATGACTCCTTATCCCCTCCCTTAAAACCCACATCCTTTTGTCTTCCCCTCTCCTTCCCTCTTTCCTGATGAAGCAACCGTGGGTTGTGAAAGCTTGAAATTTGTGTGTGTTTATAGAAGAACAGAGCCTTGGGAGAGTCAGTCCTGACAAAACTCTGCCATCTGGTGAGCAAGATATATGACAGACAAAATACCCTCAGACTTCAAGAAGAATATAATAATTCCTATCCCAAAGAAAGCAGGTGTTGACAGATGCGAAAATTACCGAACGGCTGCAAAATATTAATGCGAATTCTTTGCAGACAAATGGAAAAACTGGTAGATGTCGACCTCGGGGAAGATCAGTTTGGATTCCATAGAAATGTTGGAACACGTGAGGCGATACTGACCCTACGACTTATCTTAGAAGCTAGACTAACAAGAGGCAAACCTACGTTTCTAGCATTTGTGGACTTAGAGAAAGCTTTTGGCAATGTTGACTGGCACACTCTCTTTCAAATTCTGAAGGTGGCAGGGGTAAAATACAGGGAGCGAAAGGCTATTTACAATTTGTACAGAAACCAGATGGCAGTTATTAGAGTCAAGGGACACGAAAGGGAAGCAGTGGTAGGGAAGGGAGTGAGACAGGGCTGTAGCCTCTCCCCGATGTTATTCGATCTGTATATTGAGGAAACAGTGAAGGAAACAAAAGAAAAATTCAGAGTAGGTATTAAAATCCATGGAGAAGAAATAAAAACTTTGAGGTTCGCCGGTGACATTGTAATTCTGTCAGAGACAGCAAAGGACTTGGAAGAGCAGTTGAACGGAATGGATAGAGTCTTGAAAGCAGGATATGAGATGAATATCAACAAAAGCAAAATTAGGATAATGGAATGTAGTCGAATTAAACCGGGTGATGCTGCCGGAATTAGATTAGGAAATGAGACACTTAAAAGTAGTAAAGGAGTTTTGCTATTTGGGGAGCAAAATAGCTGATGATGGTCGAAGTAGAGAGGATATAAAATGTAGACTGGCAATTGCAAGGAAAGCGTTTCTGAAGAAGAGAAATTTGTTAACATCGAGTATAGATTTAAGTGTCAGGAAGTCGTTTCTGAAAGTATTTGTATGGAGTGTAGCCATGTATGGAAGTGAAACATGGACGATAAATGGCTTGGTCAAGAAGAGAATAGAAGCTTTCGAAATGTGATGCTACAGAAGGATGCTGAAGACTAGATGGGTAGATCACATAACTAATGAGGAGGTATTGAATACGATTGGGGAGAAGAGAAGTTTGTGGGACTACTTGACTAGAAGAAGGGATCGGTTGATAGGACATGTTCTGAGGCATCAAGGGATCACTAATTTAGTATTGGAGGGCAGCGTGGAGGGTAAAAATCGTAGAGGGAGACCAAGAGATGAATACACTAAGCAGATTCAGAAGGATGTAGGTTGTAGTAGGTACTGGGAAATGAAGAAGCTTGCACAGGATAGAGTAGCATGGAGAGCTGCATCAAACCAGTCTCAGGACTGAAGACCACAACAACAACAACAACAACAGCGAAGAAGAATGCTTCATAGGATTTTACACGCCATTCTCACGGGTATGCTCAATGTTTGGGCAATTCTCCATGGACTACACATTTTCACATCACCACTCATCTCCTTCTGCATTGTTGTGGCCACTGACGTCAAATCAATTCGCTTCCTCCCTCTACCAGGTTGCACACCAAAAGAACCCATCGTTCTGAATCATTTTCTCCAGACACATGGCAGTCATTGGACCAAAGCCTTTTTTCAAACCCTTCAGTGTCTGGAACTTCTGCAGTGCAATGTGTGCACAGTCATCATCCTTGTAATACAGCTTTACAAGCAGAGCGCAATCTTGCAATGAGACAGGCATGGCAAGTGTCACAGATGTGAAAGAAAGAAAAGCCATGTACCCGGTGTGTTTATACCAACTTCAATGGGTCATACGCATGACAGGTGTTTTCGTTTATTTATTCTGACAAGTATAGCCCCATCTATTGGTCAATTTTCACACTACTTTTTCTCTTCTGCCATATGCTTTCCCCCTTCTCAGACAACATTCCATTGCAATTTGACATCAGTTTGACCAGTGGTGTTATTTCTACAGCATTTTGAAAGTTTAACTTTAATTATAATTGTCCTGTATATCAATAGATGTATTAGTATATGATACGTACATTTGCACGTGTATAGAACTGTTTCAAAGACTGCTGTAAATTTATTTTAATATTTAATAACCACTCAGAGATAGTTAACAATGATACTGATGTTGCTCGCCCCGGTGTTAAAATAACAACTGGTCTCTCTCTCACTTTGAATGCTGCACAAAGTCACATAAACACAGGAATGAGGTTTAGATAGTTTACAACCAATTGCCTAAACTCTAAGTATCAGGGCCCTCAGCAGTTGTCCTCTTGCTTCACCCACTGTCAGCTGAACATGGAATCCGGTAATATTTATTATTTAACAGGTTGGGGAGACACACACACAATAAGATCCAACTTTATTTGGTATAATTCAAATATATTCTTTTAATAAAGCACTGTAATTTATGGGCTGCACCATTCACAACTAATATTATCAAAACGACTGACGTACTCGTTTATTGGTACTTCAGCTGCATAGTCCACTGGAATGTACGGAAGTCTATAACTGTAATATGAATCACACAGTTCAGATAATTGGAGCATGAACACGTTAGACAGGCCATTATACATTTAGATGAGTAACATAGTTCTTGTAATCAGTATTAATGCATCCTAGTGATGTTGCTATTTTCACAAGAGTAAGTGTGAGTGATCCCAATTGCAGCTATTTGAAAATTTCGCAGCATGACATCCGAACAGTAAGTAACTACATACCTGATACTTGTCAAACTGATTGTACATCTCTCTCTCATTTTTAAGGTTCATTCAGATATTTGTCTGGTACACATTACTTGTTCCATAACTGTTGCAACACCATTGATTGTTGTTCTCAGGACATTACATACAATTTCAGAATTATCACCTCAAATATATCACCAATACTGAACTGTCAACGCTGACATGAAATACAGAACTTCTGCAACAAGAATTTTAATTACTTGTACAAAATTATTGTAAATTGTATTTTGCAGCCGTGGCATCGACACTGTATGATACTTGCACAATGGGAGCTGAACCACTATTCTCTACAATCACGCTCTGCACTCGTCACAGAGGTGGCTATGAATACAGCCATGTGGGATAGCAGTGATACCACAATATGCTTCCAAAGTACACAAACTTTTGATATGCTATGTCTGTGACAATGGAAAAAAGAAATATGATACTAGGAATAAGAGTATTCTTTAAATGGTGGTTAATCATTAAAATAAAATACAGCAGTCTTCAAAAAAGATACAGAAATGAACGATAAGCTACACAACTCACTATTAATGCATAAACAGTAGTTGCCAACACCAAAAGAACACACAAATAGAATGCTTTTTGGTTGCAGGGATAAAACAGTGACATTTCTCTATGTCCCGTTTTCATTTCATGGAGCTCATATCATTTCATATGCTGGAGATGGAATAAAAAAAATACAACCATTTTGTTCCCCAATGATCAGTCATTTTCACTCTGTCACTGCAACTTAACAAAAGCAAGATCATACACTCAACATCTGTACGAAGTCACAACCAGCTTCAAGTTCCGGCAGGAAGCAACCATAGTTCCATTGTTCTCAGACTCATTAAACACACAAGTGAATGAAGCCAGTATGGCACTGATATACAAGTGGCACCTTGATTTCTAATGTATGCAACCCTCAACAGTAGACTCATACTTGCTCCATTTCTGATCTCTAGTGTGCACAAGTGTTTGTCATTGGAATTGTTCATCCTGACACTTGAACAGTAGTAGTACCAAGTGGAAAAATGACCTTGGCAATGACATTTGTTGCTCATCATCTGTTTGGTTACCAAATGGCACATTCACAATGGAAGGCAAGGAGCTTCCTTAAATTTACTGTGAAACTCAGTGTCACTACAACAAACATGATGTCTTAGAACGCTGCTTCTGTAGAAGATCGATCCTTCCTGAAGAAATACTCCCTCACAGCCACAGAGAATGGCTGACTACCAAGAATCCAGTCGACTGACTTGTCTTCTGGTGACACTAGGAACAAGACTAATTAGAAATTGTGTTTCAGCGAGGAGTCTGTTTTTTCCTAACAGTGTCAGCCTCATGCACCATGGAAGAATTGGCAAAAGCTACCATTATTGTCTAAGATTTGCAGCCATTACCTATTGATCTTAGGGATACTCTGCATATTCATGATTTATGTTGCTTCCTACTGACACAAAAAATAAAATCACATAATTTTTCTAAATAATATTTAGCTATTGTTGAACCACCTCTTCAAACTTTCAAACCACCATTCAAATCATTTTTGGATGGGTCCATCTATCATTCCACAAAAAATCACTGTCCTATCAGTTGACTCTTCCCTTCTGCAAACAAGGGCAAAGTTACATGTGGCTGCATCCAGGCTATAAAAAGTGCATTTCAGAAATTTGAAAGTTACTGTGATTATAATGGCCCCATGACTTGATACAGAAACTGACCTTCATACCAGTTTCCATTATCTGAGAGCTCAGCAGCACCCATTTCAACAATCTACACTTTAAAGTAACAAAAACAGCCTCTAATCTTTTCTTCAAAACTGGCACTTTTGTACTGACTCAGGTGCACTCTACCACCTACATCTTGTTTTTCAACACTGTTCAATTTTTATGTATGGTAATTTGAAAAGATAGATGTAACAATGCGATCAGATCACAGAATCACCAAACAGATAATAATAGTGAACAAAAATGCAACAAGCAATTGAGAATTTGGTTGTGAGCAGATGTCCGTGGATGAGCACTGTGGCAACTGACATCCTGTTTTGCAGCAACAGCAGACTTACATAAAGAAATTGTACTGTCAATCTGGTGCTTGGAAATATTCAAAGCTAAAAAGTAGTGTTCAGTTCTACACAAAGCCTTGCCTGAACATTTCCAGCATCGCAAGAATAAAGGGTTGCAATCACAGCAGTTTATTCCTTAGGCAGATTTTAATCAAAATACATATTCTCTACATCTTATACAGTGTGTCTACAAATGTAAAAACTGTTTTAACTGTTAATTCTGTTGTATTTTAAATATGTTCAACACATGGGATCATAGATTCACTGGAAAAATAGTACATACAATCTCAAAACAGTATTCATCAACAGTAATGACTCAATTAATTAACAAACAGTACTACAGAAAGAGCCATATTTTACAAGCTCTTTGAGACAGAAATGCAAAAAACTCAATTCTAATTTTGCAACAGTTAGTTTTTAGTACTTGACCAATATTCGGCACCTTTTTCTCTATGGACAACTCCACTGTTTTCAAGAGCTGCCTGATGACAACGTTTTTTACACTCCATTAATCTGGAACATACCACAAAATTCTATAATCAATTCAGATATCACAATTTAAAAAATGTAACAATTTTGGAAATTCCTGGATGGATCTTCAATAATTAGTCTTCCCATGGTCATGGGAGTGTGCATTTAAGTGTCTGTGTGGTTGTACCAGTGAATGCGCATTCTACTACAGGAAAAAGACCTAGAGTGCAAAAGCTAGTATGAATGATGTTTTCTGTTGTGTGTTTCTGTGCACAATCAGCTATAGGTGAACAATTAGCAAATAAATTTGTAGTAGACGGATATTTTACTTTCTGTTGTTAAATAAATTAATGATACAATGTGACAAATATGGTACAACTTGTCATTATATAAGGAAATCATGTTAGTGTTTGACATGAAGGTAAGGTTTTAGAGTAAAAAAACAACAGTCATGTAGTTAGATACTGAAAAGTGGCAGACATCGAATCCAACAAATAAATGTTGATATTTCTATGAAATATAGCATGTAATAAGGACATTAATGGAAGAAGTGTAAATAGTATAGCAACTCCAAGAAAAGTGTCTGCAAAACATCACACACATCACACACTTATAACATAAAAATAAACTGTGAACACAGTTACTAACTTTTGTAAATCTGACCACAACTTCATCTGACGAGTGTGGTTAGTTTGATGCTCCTTGACCGTTCGTTGTTCTTCTTTGAGCTGGCGACTCAATTTTTCTTGTTCGTTTATCAAGTTTGTTAACTTTTCTCTATAAAGTAGAAGGAAGAGAATTATTGCATGAATTGAAAAAAAAATGCAGTTTAGGAGTTAACGAAACCACTCACTGGATAGGAGAAGAGTTAAGTCATTGACAGGCAAACGCAAAAGAGAATGAATATCACACATGCACATACGTGCGCACGCACACGCGCACGTGCACACGCACACGCATACGCACACATACACGCGCACACACACACACCTGTGCACCTATGCTTATGCTTTTTGTCCAGCCAACACAATGTAGGTGCACAGATGTATGTGTGGGGGTTGAGGGGGGCACCCACTCCGAGTTCGTCCAAGGATTTAAGCTAGCAAAGTTTAACACTTACACTACTCAGTGAGTGGTCTCCTTTACTGATAAAATTATTTACATTCTGCCACAACTTTCCTACTACATTAATGCAAAAGTTTGTGTATTTTTCATTATACATCATACCTCATGGACTTATTTTTATCTGCTGGAGTGCTGCTTACATAAAGCTGAATTTCCTCTGATACCATTTCGAGTTTTACTTTTGTCATGTTGCACTGTGCTTCTAAAAGAGCAATCTGTGATTCTCTAGAATTTATTTCATCTTTCAGTGCTCGTACTTCCTGCAAAATAAATGACTATGAAGACCAAATGCAGGGAATAGCTGAAAATTTATTTGCTTCAAATAAATAATTTATTTTAGCCTGCGCTAGAACAAAAATAAATAAATAAATTTACTTCATAACACCAAGTTCAAAAAGTAGTTCATTTATTTGCTGAAGATAAATTCTTAAAACATTTCCTTTATTTCTACACTAAAACACTGTAATGTTCAGCAGTTCAACTGCCAGTGTTATGATGGGCATGAATAAAACACATTTAAAAAAAAAAGAGACAAATTTTAGCTACAGCATAAAACAAACTGCATTACATGTGGAGGGGGTGGGGGGAGGGGAGGAGGGGAGAGAGAGGACGAGGAGAGACAGGTTAAAGAAACAAGAATAGGTAATAATCAAATTCATGAAATCAACAATTTTAACAATATAGTGCACAGGACAGTTGTTAACAGCATGTCCAAAACTGAACTTACTTTGTATTCTTGAGCAAAAACGTCATAAACATGGGGCAATATTTAAGTAACACTGGAGTGTGTGATATTGATTCTAATTATGAGTGAAAAATTGTGTTGAATTTCATTGGTATCCAATGTCAGGCAAGCCAACAATTTTGCTGGACCAGAAACATTTAACCTACCGTAGTCATAATAAGTGTGCAACTAAACTGTTTAAAAATAGCTTTTTAGTGACATTGACTGTTGATAAAAACTTTTTTATTTTGAAAATAAAACTATTCAACCACTGATGGGAGCCAACTGTGACTTTGTTTTTGAACATAAGTTGTGACTGCTAAGGAATTGTTAAGATCCCCTGACACTGCAGAACCTCCACAATAATGTCTAGTAGTAGGCGGAACACTTTTTTCATTTTGGTTAACACTGATAGTCACATGATGGTCCTTTGATGGAAAGAAGATCCTACCCCTCTCTCTGGGCTTGTTCTCCCCACACTAATTCACTGTTTGTGTTTTACATAACTGTTGAGTGTTTGCTTTTATTGTTAGATTTTGTTGTACTGTTCCTTGTTATGTTTTTCTGTCACTTACTAAAACAAAAATAATCTAATAAAAGGAAAACAAATATGCTGTCAGATAATAATACTCAAATTGTCCAATATAACACCAAAGAAAACACCAGATCGGTGTATCAAATAAAATATTTTTCTTTTCCCCCCCTTGTACCTCTTAATATGTCACAAAGGTAAAAGTAAAATTAACACTCAATTTTCAGTGCATTAGTCATAACTGACATCTCACTGAACCAGAAATACATACGGAAAATATGGCAAAGAGTTATGCAGGAAACAGCTTAAATGGCAAATGTCCCAAACAGTACTTCGTGAAACTTTAAACTGCCACAATATGACTATAATTTCATAAAAAAGCACAAATCAATGACCAAAGCTAGTGAAAATAATTACACCAGCCACTCTGGCAAAACTGGTAATGATATCAAAAGTAGACAAGTAGCTATCGAGAACTCACTACTGGCAAAGTTCGAAGGGACAGCAAACAGAATATTCCAGAAACACCATTTACTTAACACCTTCAAATGCAATTACAGCCGTCAGTTAAAACAGTTAATACACCAAAACTCATGCAATCTGGTGAGAAGATTCTTCCACATTGCCAACAAACATTACTGCTTCACTGAAGCTCAACAAACCCTCACCATTGCAAAAGTGATTTTTTGGTATTGTCTCAATACTGATAACATCATTCGAATTTCTTTTTCTGCAGATGCTGTTAATGGTGTCAGTTATCTTGAGATGCTGGAGCTGTATCTAGTAGCTCAATTAATGTGACTGTAAATTGACAAGGCTTTCTTCTGCTTGAAGTAAGACATGTCCTAAACAATGTCTTTCCTGTATTTTTGATTGACAGAGGTTTAGAAATTTCAAAGCATCATAAGATATCCCAAGGTAACTTTCTTACACAACATTTGATCTTTTTCTTCTGAGTTGTCTATTTTACTGTAAGCCTGTTATACACATCCATGGCCTGAAGAGCAGAACTATAGAGGTACTTCTGTTGTAAAAATATATTATGAAATATATGGACAGAGCCAGGTTACAGATTCAAAATTGGTGCACCAGGTCAACCATAGCCCATTCTCGCAAACTAATTGTATGTCATGTTATTCTCCGGTAAAGTTGTGGAATACCTTTCAACAAAACTAATGCAAGCAAACAGAAACAACAGTTTTTGTTAAAATTTACTGTGTATTTTGAGATGTAGAGGCTAATCTTCATCTGTCATTACAATTTGGCAGTTTATAGAGAGCAGGGCTCACTGGTATGTTTGTCTTATGAACTGAGACACTTTACAGTGTACAATACAATATTTGCATATTACACTGGTTTGCAAGATTAATATACAACAACTGTGTTTTGTGATGTAAATCACACATAGTTGTAATCAGTTAACTAAAAATGAAAGCCATTAAATGGGAAAATATGGATGATACGATCCTGTGATCAAGCAAGCGCAACAATAGGCAATTGAGTAGTACATACTGATTCAAAATAGAACATCAAGTGTCAAAAGTACACTACATAGATCAGCTCCAAAGATCAACATGTAATGAAAAACTAAGAACATGTGTTATGGTTATGCTTAAAATTGTATCTTAGAACTCATCCTAATTACAAACTGATGTCACATAAATCGGGACTGTTTTCATACCTGTTCAATTTTTGCTGTAGTGCTCTCCAGACCAGCAGCTGTTGAATCATATATCTGCTTCTTTTGCTCATATTCTGTTGTTACTTCCTGACATTGTTCTCGTAACGGTCGTAATTCTGGCAAATATACAGAACGAAATAAAGTTAACACTATGCAGAATGAGTAATTCTGTCGGAGTTGGGAGCTGACTTAATAAGGTAAAAATATTATCACAAGCATTTTGGAATATATTATGGATATCAATCCTTAAGAGAACAGGTTCATTCCTTCAAATCAGATAAGAATATACAAATAGAGGGAGTGAGATGACACGTTTTCTCTAAGCTTATTCCTCACTTGATGATAGCCAGGAAAATTTCCTTAAACAGACATTTCTCAA
This sequence comes from Schistocerca americana, assembly GCF_021461395.2. NCBI lineage: Eukaryota > Metazoa > Arthropoda > Insecta > Orthoptera > Acrididae > Schistocerca > Schistocerca americana. The sequence goes on along the minus strand of NC_060120.1, from coordinate 287,429,787 downwards.
AAGAAGACTCCTCTCAATATTTTAAAATTCAGCTGCAAAAACATAAGCCCTTATGTTGAATTCATCTGAACAGTGGACATCCTCAATAATAGACATGGACATTGAAATGTATCCCCCAGCAACAATTACAACTTCCACATAACAGATAGCATGAAAGAAAAAGACAGTTGTAAATTAAACAAAAACAATCATTATCATGCATTTGAAGGGTTTGTTAGTTAAAGTGCATACTGTTTCTGTCTACAAGTGAGAGCACTCGTGCACTTTAATGCTAAATCCTAATTGGTTAACACTGAATGAAAAGGTTGAGATCATCAATGTTTATGAAATGGAAAAGCTTAGTGTTAGAAATATGGCCATGAGGTTTGCTGTTGGAAAAACAAAGATCAGTGACATGAAAAGAAAAGAATATTACGTAATCATGAACTAGAAATGATAACCTTACCAGTAAATGCAGTTTTTGCAACGCAACAGGCTTAACAGTTGAGAATTTGACTTCAGAATGGTTCTGCCACGCTCACAGCAATAATTTGCCCGCTAGTGGACCTCAGATCTACAATAAAGCACTCGCAACTGCCAAGGAGTTAGTATTTCACGTATTTTAGTATTTGTAGGCTGGCTTGAGAATTTTAAGAGTAGACACCACATCACCTCTTTTCTAATCATGTCTGGTGAATCCAGTTCATCTGATGAAAAAATTGTGTCAAAAGATGGTAACAGAAATTTGTGAGTGTTAAGAAGAAAGAAAAATTTTTAACTGTGATGAGTGTGGCCTTTTCTTCACAAATTTTCCCAGTGAAACAATGGCCCTGAAAGGTGAAAATTCTTCTGGAGGTAAAACTTCACTGTTCTACTGTGTGAATCTGAAAAATCTTAATTTATATGTATGGATGCAAGGGCTAGACGTTTCAAGGGTACTGACTTGAGTAACCTGAACGTGGAGTGGTATGCTAATAAACGATCTTAATCGATAAGGGCAAAAATGACTGAATGTTTGCTGGCATTTGACAGGAGAATGGAAAGACAAAGGAGGAAAATGATTTGTTTATGAATAATGCCACTTCCCATTGCAAAGCTGCACTAAAAAAATGTGAAAATAAGCCTTTTTAACGCCGAATTCACCTGCAAGTTGCCAATCACTGGCTCAGAGGATAATCCAAAATCTCAAAGCATTTTAAAGGCAAGAAGTGAGGGTTGACACATTTTTTGTCTCAAATGAACAAAGTCGAATGTGGAATGAACTTTGTAAACCTATCAGTGTATTCTGTGGATTTTTTCAGCCTTAAATCAAGTGACATCCACTTCAATCAGAAACTGTTCCAAGAGAGCAGGGTTCATTTTTAATTACTGTACCTCAGAAGTTGATGATGGTTTGCAGAAAACAACCTCAAGAAACTTAAGCATGAACTTCATGCTTTAGTAGAGGAAATTAGTGGATCTGAGGAATATGCCAATATCAGTGATGCACTGTTCACAGAAAACATATCAACAAGCGGGAGTGAGCTCATACAAAAGCTTCACCAAAAAGGGACATTGTCAAAAATGGAAAACACGATGAGAATGATGCAACTGAACTGGACTTTACGCCACTCTCAAGTAGCAGGCAGTTGAAGAGGTAAGAAAACTGAAACACTAGTTTTTAGTGAAATATGATGAAGAGGGACTCAATTTGATGTTAGCAGTTAAAACACACATTGAGAAGACAATTATAAATGACACTCTGTTTCAGAAAAAAATACAGCAGTATTTCAAACCAACCTTACAGAGTACATGAATGAAATTTTAGTTCTGTATTATACTGGTGTATGAGGATTTGTTAAGGTAGTACTGTACTTAAATCAAGATAAATTTTCACTAATTTACTTATACAGTAGACCAGCACTTTTCTATCTCCAGTATATTGCATGTACTGCATTGTATACTGTGTTTCTATCCTTTTCTGAGTATTGGACACAATAATAACTAAAAGTACCATTTTACTTTCCCCACAGATGACCATTATTTGCGATTGCTACTGTATTCCCCACTTTCACATGAAAGTGCTTCTAACTAAGCACAATTTGGATTCTGATGTGAGAGTAGTACAATATCGGCCACTGGAGAGTTCACGACAGTAGTACTTGAAGCTCCTAAAAAGGACCACTGTGTTACAGGCACAGACTTAAGACTTGTCCAAGGCTTTTGACACTGTTGATGATACAAAATTATTAAACAAACTAGAAGTATTTGGAGTAAGAGGGACAGCAAATGAATGGTCCCTGTCTTACCCGGAAAATAGGGCGCAAAATGCAGAGCTAGTTCACACATCTGCTGATGATAAATTTTTTGTAAAACAACTGTCACACATAAACACACATATATAGGTTGCCTCAGGGTGGTGCAATGGGCCCCATAATTTTCTTTATATATAACAATGACTTTCCAGATTGGATAAGTCATTGAGAAAAAGTTCTCTTTGCTGACGACAGTAATATCATAGTCACTGATAAAAACACTGGAACTCATCATAATTGAGAAGGCAAATAAACCTTCACAGATATTTATAAGCAAACAGTATGTTTATAACACTGAACATAGAGAAAATAAACAGCCTGCACTTCAGCACAAAGAGGGAAGACAATTCTGTTGCACTGAGCATAGATAGTGAACCTATAAACTGTGTTACAAAGGCAAAGTTTTTAAAGCTGAACACTGATTGTAAATTAACATGGAATGAACACATAATGATACTGGTGAAACGAATGTTATCAGCATATTATGCTCTTAGGGTTGTAGCAGTGGTTTGAAACAGCCAATGTCTTCTTATGATTGTCACTATTCTTACATGCTATCAACTTTTAGCTATGGGTCTCTTTTCTGGGGGACCAAAGTAGTAAAGTGTGGACACCGTTAGCAAACTGCAGAAAAGGGCCATAACAATAATAACTAAAAGTAACAGTCAGGTTCATTGTAAAGAACTATTTACAAAATTGGGTATCCTTATTGCATCAAATGAGTACACTTAACAACCTGTCCATATCAAAGAAACCATTAATATTATTATTATTATTAATATTATTTAGTTGTAGACAAGTGTTCTATGTTTGTTCTGTTGACACATTCCACACTGTAACGTTTACTGTGAATTTGATCTACAGTACAAGTAACTAATTAACTAAATAATTAACCATCTATTTCACTAATAGTTCTATACACAATAATGGGACAAGGGCCAGTTTGAACTTCCATTTACCAAGGAAAAACAAACAAAAAAACTCGAAACAGTATATTCTACCAGGGAATAAAATTGCATAATAAACTGCACAAGGAGATGAAAAACATTACTAAGATACGTCTATTTAAAAGGGTAGATAACACATACTTCATAACTAATGCACACTATACAATTAAAGATTACTTACATAACAAAAGAGGATAGCTACAACACACTGTCACATTACTATAAATAATCACAATATAATGATTTTACAAGAAAGTGTGTCGAGGCCTGTACAGTACAACAGTAATGACTAACATTCTCCTGAGCTCAGCATCACTCATGAGGAGGGATGTGGTCTCAGTTTTCGAGGTGGACTAAAAGGTGGACATGGAGATGTACATGTTCATGGTACTGGAGTCAACAGTGAGTATTCCTAGTTTGTACAGGGAGAAACTACATTTTTATTACAAAAAATATGGTGCAAACTGTCTATGATCAACTGAAAATTGCACAGAATGGATTAACCAAATGAGGCAGTACAGTTGTCATGCCACAGATTTCATATTTGGGATGATGGAGTTTGCTCTCTCGGGCCATCCTGATTTAGGCTTTCCCTTGTTTTAATGAAACATTTCAGGCAAATGCCAGGACAGTTTCTGCAGCGAGGCCACAGCCAACCACATGCCCTATCCTCATAAACATACTTATGTCTCTGTGCACACGTACAGGGTGTCCATAATTAAAGTTCCAGTTTCACAATGCTGTAGAAAGAAAACCATAATGATGTCAAATTTGCACAGGGAAAAGTCTTGAAACCAAAAAAAGGTGAAAATTTGACCAATAAATGGCACTGTAAGTATCAGAATGTGCACACCAACAGATGCGTGGCACAAGGCTGTTCATCAGTTTGCAAACAAGGCACCCAACGTGACTGTCTCCATGAAGGACTGCACACTGCTGGTAAAGCTCCTTTACATGATCAGTGATGTGTGTCAGCAGCCCTGCAGAAGTTCTGGACACTCAAAGGGCACTGACAAAGGGTCTGGAGAAAATGATTACAAAATCTGAAAAGACAGGTTTTTGTGAAGTGCACTGTGGCAATGGCAAGAAAGCAGTTGATCTGACATCTGTCGAAGTAGTGGCCACGGCACTGCAGGTGCGATCAAGTGGCGGTGTGCAAACATGTAGTGCACGAGGAAACGCCCTAATGATGTACATGTCTGTGAGCACAGTGTACAAAACTCTAGGAAACATCATGCATTGCTATCCACAGAATATCACCCATGTTCATGAGTTGCTGTCCCCTGGCCTGCCAGCAAGACAAACGTTCACTCTGGAATTTCATGCTTGCATGGAAGTGGACAATGAATGGCCATGGAACAATCTGTGGACAGATAAAGCCCATTTCCATCTCTAAGCACATGTCAAAATGCAGGATTGCAGAATACGGGCAGCGGAAAATCTGAACGCACATCAACTGAGACCACTTTATTTTGTGAAGGTGACTGTGTGGTGAAGGTTGATGGGATTGTTTATTGCAGAGCTGTATTTTTTAGAGGAGATGAGTCCTGCAGGTCTTGTTGCCTGTAACATCACTGGTAAATGCTATGAGGGAGTTTTGTGCACCAACATCATTCCAACCCTTCAACAGCGTGGATGTGTGGGTAGGATCATTTTTATGCAAGATGGCGCTCCTCTGCACACTGCAACAGCTGCTGAAGCTGCTGTTGCTACAGAGACACTTTGGAAAAGCTAGAATTATCAGCCATCACTTCCCTGACCATCTAGATCATGTGATCTTAACTGGCTATGGGGTTATGTGAAAGATATTGTGTTCAGCGATCCGATTATGAATGAGCTGAACTGAAGGCACACACTGTGCAAAACATTCTGAACTCTATTACCGAGACACTCCTATCTCTTGTGGAACATGCTGTTTCTCAATTTCAGCTTGTGGCAGAAAACAGTGGAGAGCATATTGAACATCTTGCTAGTTTCATGACAATTATAAACTGATGCCATTTTGCTTTTTATACCTTTTTGGCCCCAGGACAATTAAAAACCGATGACATTTTGCTTTTTATGTGGTCTTTGGCCTCAGGACAATTAGAAACTTATTTTTCCCATACAATGTGGTACAACCTTGCCATGATGGATGGGCTTCCCTAATAACAGTGCCACAACTGTTGACTGCTGAACCTCTGCAGTCTTGCACACTGAACAGTACAGATGGCGTAATGTGCAACTCAAACCAAAAGCCATGATATTGTGATTTATCTGTCATTTGTAACCGAGCCCATTTACATTAAGATGCTTATAATGCCATATTTTGACCAATTTTCCCTAAATTTTCTTTTGTTCTGTGACATTCCACCCTATGTCAATAATATGCTGTTCAAATTTGACGAAATTCTGAGCAGTGGTTTTCTTTCTACACCGTTTTTTAACTGGAATTTTAATTATGGACACCTCATATACTGGAGCTATTTACTTTCATTGAATTACAATGAAAGATCCCATGTCATTGTGAAATGATCACTGTGTGAATAGGCTAAGTAAATCCTTTTCTTCTTCCCTGTTACTTTTCTGCACAATGTGGAAAGGAGGCTGCATAGTTCTACAAGGTCAGCTGTAGTGTTGCTACACTGGTTTTTCTCTTAACTTTGTCAAAATATTGATCTCATTTACAACAAAGGAAATGTCTATAGCTATTTCAAGCCAGTCATGACATGTATAAAGTAAAATCAGTGTTAGTGTTGAGTGAGGGAACTGGACTGCCTAAACTGTTAAAGGTAGAAAGCTCTACTGAGGAAGTTCCGTCACTGTCATAAACCTTGACATATTCCACAGACACTGCAAAATGAGATGTGGAAGGAAGTCAAATGCTACCTTTTTTATTTAAATTCAGTAAAACTTAATGACTCTATGTTATGAAAGACTATTGTATTAGTGAACTAATTCTAATTATAAAATAACTTAAAACATTAAATTTACAGAGTTTCTATGAAGGTACTCTTCAATGGAACATAAGGAGTTGCCCAACAGAAAGTTCTTTAATTATATTTCAAATTCCATCACATTATCTAGAATACATTGAATATGGTTACTTTAAGTTTTCTGAAGAGGTACCTGAAGAATGTTCTACAATTAATACAAAACATCGTTCTTAGAACACATTACTGTATTTTGAAAATACTGTCTCTCTAAGTTCAGTTTCCCAAAAATGATTCCATAATTCATTAGTCAATGTAAATATTCAGAATAAACCAATATCTTGATTTTTAAATCACCTGTAGCAGCAATTGTATACTGTAAATGTAACTGAACTAAGATGCTTTATTGATTCTGTGCTTTATTCATTCTTTCCAATTCCGCTTGTATTATTTCATCGTTTTGGATTTATACCTTGCGGAGTTATGTGAGAAGTACTGAACTGTATGTAGAGAGTCTTATCAAAATTCAATAATAATCCATTTGACTTTAACCATCTGTTGATGTTTTCCATTGTTTCAGAACTGCCTTTTCAGTAAGGGGACAATTCTGAGTGGTTATAACTTCTCCCACTGAGAGGAGCGCACATTTCACACTATATATAATCAAAAATACAGTCTGATCTACTAACTTACAAACATCTATTTATCATATGGCATTCATTAAGAGTTTTTGAATCACATAAATAGCTAAAAATATATACATGAAAAAAATCAATTTTTGAAAATATAATGCAACTGTATAGATAAAAAATATATACGGGGGAACACACATACAATGGGGTGCCCAAAAAAACTGTAATAACATTGCTGTGGGTGAAGCTTGTGCAGTACGCATTTCTGCTGCTCGATGTGTATAGTGAAACTCATTGCCAGTTCAGTGCTGCCCGTGTTGTCGACCTGGCTTGTTCTGTTCATCTGCAGTGAATGTTTTTTCTAGCACCATTTTGTCCTTGTTTCAGTTTTTATGATGGCAAGTTTAAGTAAACAATGCGTAGCAGTGAAATTTTATTTTCTACTCAGTACAAATGCTGCTGAAACTGTTTTAGTGTTGAAAACAGCTTATCAAGATGACACAGTGGGAAAAACTCAAGTGTACAATTGGTCTGCTCGATTTAAAAAGGGCAACATGTCGACTGACGGCAAACCTCATTCTGGACATCCATCAACTACCCAAATCGATGAAAATATTGAAAATATGCGAGAGCTTGTGCTTACCAGCTATCAACAGACAACTGATCAACTGTCAGAGATTAGAGGGTTATTTTGGAGTTCAGTGTTCATCAAAGACGACCTGATTTGTGGCAGACAGGAGACTGGTTCTTCGACCACAACAACTCAGCTGCACTCACAGCCATCTCTGTTAAAACAGTTTTTGGCTAAAAATGGCCTCGTTTCGATGCCCACGCACCTTACTCATTTGCTCTGGCTCTGTGCTACTTTTTCTTATTTCCATGCACAAAAAGGGGCAGAAAGGACACCAATTTGACAACATTAAAGAAGTCAAGGAAAAAATGAGGGAGGAGTTGTCAGCCATTTCTATACATGACTACAAAAAAATGTTTCGAACAGTGGAAGCACCAGTGGGACAAATGTATTAGTTTTAATGGAGAGTATTTTGAATGGAATAAGGTTGTTTTGTAAACAATTCGAAAATATACAGGTTTTTTGTATCCCCCCCTCATGTAAAATATATAAAGATTACTTAAGTAACTTCTACATGTCAATATTTCAACGCACCTCTTCAGCACAATATAAACCAAATGACAACAGCCATATCTGACGATCAAGATCTTTCATATACTTTATCACACCACTCGTCACTGTCAGGTAATCTTCAACAGGACCCTTGTAAGCACTTCACAAAATGAAAAATGTAGTATCCTATGACTATAATGCCAATGAGCCACAGTTGGAATCTGCTGTCTCATACAAATACCTGGGTGTAACAATTTGTAGGGATATGAAATGAGATCACATAGGCTCAGTCATGGGTAAAGCAGGTGATATTCTACAGGGAAAAAATGGAAATGAGTGTTTGGCGTCATTGGCCAGGAGGGCCCTTACAGGGCAGGTCCGGCTGCCTCAGTGCAGGTCTTATTACATTCAACGCCATATTGGGTGACCTGCGCGCCGCATGGGGATGAAATGATGATGAAGACAACACAACACCCAGGCCCTGAGCACAGAAAATCCCCGACCCAGCCAGGAATCGAACCCGGGCCTGCAGGATGGCAAACCGTCACTCTGACCACTCAGCTATCAGGGTGGACATTCCACAGGAGAAATGCAATCAGTTTGCAAAGGAGATTGCTTACAAACAACTAGTGTGACCCATCCAGAATGTTGCTTGTATGAAGAGAAGAGCAGCATAAATGGTTACAGATTTGTTTGACCTGTGGGAGACAACTGCTGAGATGCTGAAGAAACTGAACTATTTTCAGGATAGATGTAAACTATCTTGAGAAAGCCTAACCATAAAGTTTCAAGAACCAGCTTTAAATTACGACACTGGGAATATACTACTACCCACTAAATATCGCTTCTATAGGGACTGTGAGGACAAGATTACATTAATTACAGCATGCACAGAGGCATTTAAACAATAATTATTCCCATGCTCAATAACGAATGGAATGTGAAGAAACCATAATAACTGGTACAATGGGATGTTCCCTTTGTCATGCACTTTACAGCCATTTGCAAAGAGTAGTGCTGATGTAGATGTGTGGGACATGTTGATACAACATGAGCAATTGTCTGTCATCCTGCAGCAGTCACGAGATCGTGATGAAGTTTTGTCCCACTTGTGGAGAGAGTGTGTATGTGTATCTCCCAGCACAAGGTCGACGATATAAAGTCACTTCGCAGTAAAAATATTTCTGCTACTGATAAATCAGATATATGTACAGTATTTAACAATCATTTTCTGAGCATTGCTGGTGAATTAAATAAAAATTTAGATTCTACAGGAAATCATGTAACTTTCTTGGCAAATGCCTTTCTGAGATTGATGTCTGAAATACTCCTCTGTGATACAGACAAGAGGGAGATTGAGTCAATAATTAAATCACTGAAGACTAAGGACTCTCATGGTTATGATGAAGTGTCTAGCAGAATATTAAAGTGCTGTGTTGCACATGATAGCCCTGTATTTAGCCACATATGTAATTTTTCCTTTAGGAATGGTCAGTTTCCTGAGCAATTAAAGTACTCAGTAGTAAAGCCACTTTATAAAAAGGGAGAAAGGGATAATGTAGATAATTTTAGACCTATTTCTAGGCCATCAGTGTTTGCAAGAGTTATTGAAAAGGCTGTGTATGTAAGGATAATTGATCATTTTATATCACACAATTTGCTATCAAATGTACAGTTCAGCTTTAGAAGTCGTTTAACAACTGGGGGAAAAAAGGACAGGTATACACTCGCGCGCGCACACACACACATATGCACCCGCACATACACAGACATGCGGATGGATATGTGTGTGTGTGTGTGTGTGTGTGTGTGTGTGTATGTGTGTGTGTGTGTGTGTGTGTGTGTGTGTGTGCGCGCGCGCGCGCGCACGAGTGTATACCTGTCCTATTTTCCCCCTAAGGTAAGTCTTTCCGCCCCTGGGATTGGAATGACTCCTTACCCTCCCCCTTAAAACCCACATCCTTTCGTCTTTCCCTCTCCTTCCCTCTTTCCTGATGAATCAACCGTTTGTTGCGAAAGCTTGAATTTTGGTGTATGTTTGTGTTTGTTTGTGTGTCTATCGACCTGCCAGCGCTTTTGTTTGGTAACTCTCATCATCTTTGTTTAAAGATATATTTATTTATTCATAAATATTCATGTTGTCTCCTTCAATGTAATACCACTCAGATGCAATTCACTTGTGTCAATGCTTCTTCAATCCTCGAATCATTTCTCGTAAGCACATTTGGTATAGCCTCGAGTACTCCCAGCAACACAGTTTTTATTTCCTCTGTCATTGAAAATCTTTATCCTTTCATAGGTCTCTTCAGTTTTGGGAACAGGAAAAAGTTGCAGGGGGCCAAATCCAGTGAATATGGTGGCAGAGGCATGATTTTCATGTTGTTTTTGGCCAAAAAATCTCTCACAAGCAGCGAGGAATGAGCAGGTGCATTGTTGTGATGCTAAAGTCATGAAGCACTTTTCCACAATTCCGGGGGTTTTTTACATATTGCTTCCCAAAAACGGTGCACAACATGAAGGTAATACTCTTTATCGACTGTATGACCTTGAGGCAAAAATTAATGATGCACTACACCAAAGTAATCGAAAAAAACAGTGAGCCAAGCTTTGACATTTGATTGAATTGGGCATGCTTTTTTCAGCCTTGGCTCTCCAAGATGCTTCCATTGGTATGATTGGGCTTTGGTTTCAACGTCATAACCATAAACCCATGTTTTGTCACCAGTTATAACCCTTTTGAGCAAATCAGGATCATGAATGACGTCATTCAAGAGCTCCTGAGTGACACTCAGGCGACGGTTCTTCTGATCAGAATTGAGAAGTTTTGGAATGAATTTCGCTGACACACATTTCATGCCCAAAACATCCAAAATAATTGTCTAACATGAGCTGACCGATATGCCAACATCCTCAGCAGCTTCTCTTTGGTAATTTGATGATTTTCCAACACAATTTTCTTCACAGCTTTGATGTTATCATCTGTTGTTTATGCGCTGGGGTGTCCAGAGTGAGGTTCATCATTGGCATCTTCTCAGTCATCTTGGAAGAGCTTGTACCACTTGCAAACATTTTTTTACTTAGAGCAGATTCACGGTATGACACTGTCAACATTTCAAGTGTTTTAGAGCACTTGATTCCATTATTCACACAAAATTTGATGCAAGTTCTTTACTCCATTTTTTATAATAATCGAAAATCATGCTGAACCACCCATCTTTTCAAAATTTCATATTTATTGTCCTTTGTAGTATATTTCACTGATAAAAACTCAGAGCTTTTTCCTCAGTGAACTTTATGAAAATCAAAACTGAGAAAGTATGCACATTACAATCTAACTTTATTTACACATCCTATGACATATATTTCTATAGCTCACCAAATTTCAAGCCATCCTATGTTATGCTTTCCTGACATTATAATTGCTTGGATAGGTCCGAGAGGTAATGTAAAATATTGTGTAAACTGCACAATATTTCAATGAGGAAGATGCTTATAATCATCAGGCATAATTGCTGGCGGCAGCTCTGGCAAGCCAATTTATATGGTAAGCATAGATTCCCGCAGGAAGGGAACCTGCCAGAGCAACGAACTGCTAATTGCACTATGTGTGCTGCCAGAAGACCGACAACAAGCAACAACCCTAAAGTATGTGTTCGAAACGTTGGTGCCTCACTTTCAGTTCCTATTAGTGTGTTCTCACTAGATTCTCTTCTCTGCAACTGATACCTTCTTAACACTCTCTCTCATAGAGCACAAACTATAACATATCCCGGGAGCTTGTCAGCAGAGATTGAGCATCTTCATTTGTTGTCTGTTATGAATGGGTAGCAGTGTCGGTTAGACCATCAGTGAGAGCAGCATCGCTTGTTCCTGCTGCTAATAAGGCGAGTATACCATTCGTGTGTTACATATTTTTACGAGCTTCAAGCAGGAGCAACTGCAGTGATGGATAGGAACTGTGATTGCTGTGTACAGATGCGAGCCGAGTTGGCGACCCTTCGCTCACAGCTCCAGGCTGTTTTGGCTTTCATCACACAGCTTGGGGCTGCTGCCAAGGGGCGTCACTGTGGGGGATCGAATGCAGGGATGCGAGGGACTTCGAGCACGTCCCACATGTCCTCCAATTGGTCCACTGCTGTGCCCCCCCCCCCCCCCCCCAGGCACTGCCTGCACTGAGGTTGACCTAACATCCCTGGTCGAGTGGGAGATTCCAAAGTCTGGCAGGCAGCACAAACTTTCCGAGGGGCCGATCGTAGGGTCTCCTCGGTTCGTTTGATGAACACGTTTCGGGTGTTATCTGTGGCTGACAAGGTCTCTGAGCCAGATGCAGTTATCCACTCTGTTCTGAGGAAGCTTCTAGGCCTGCAAGGACTGGGCATTCACAGAGGGTGGGTTTGCTGGTAGTTGGGAGCTCCAACATTAGGTGCGTAATGGGGCACCTTAGGAACATGGCTGCCAAGGAGGGGAAGGAAGCCAGTGTGCACTCTGTGTGCATTCTGGGGGGGGGGGAGTCATTCCGGATGTGGAAAGAGTGCTTCCCGATGCCATGAAGAGTACAGGGTGCAGCCAACTGCAGGAGGTGGCTCATGTCGGTACCAAGGACGTGCGTCACTTTGGATCGGAGCAGATTCTGTCTGGTTTCGGGCGGTTAGCAGAAATGGTTAAGACTGTCAGTCTTGCTTCCGAGATTAAGGTGGAGCTCACCATCTGCAGCATCATTGATAGAACTGACTGTGATCTTTTCGTGCAGAGCCGAGTGGAGGGTCTGAATCAGAGGCTCAGGTGGTTCTGTGGCCGTGTAGGCTGCAGATTCCTTGACTTGCGCCATCGGTTGGTGGGTTTCCGGGCTCTGCTTAATAGGTCAGGAGTCCACTACACACACGAGATGGCTACACGGGTAGCGGGGGCTGTGTGTAAGGGACTGGGCGGCTTTTTAGGTTAGAGGGGCTCAGGGAACCACAGAAGGGACGTCCATCCAAAAGTGGGCAGGTAGAACACAGTAACACAGTTGTGGAAACGATTGGTATTGTAGTTGTAAACTGTCGTAGCTGTGTTGGGAAAGAACCAGAGCTCCAAGCCCTAATAGAAAGCACTGAAGATCAAATAGATGTAGGTACAGAGCCGGAAATAAGTTCAGCCGAAATTTTTCAAACGATATAACAGTGTTCAGAAAGGATAGATTTAATACAGTTGGTGGTGGAGTATTTATTGCTGTAAGAGGTAGTTTGCCTTGTAGCCAAATTTAAGTAGATAGTATGTGTGAAATAGCAAGGGTAGAGGTTATACCTGACAATCGGACTAAACTATTAACTGGATCATTTTACCGGCGCCCCGACTCAGAAGATATAGTAGCTGAACAGTCCAAAGAAAACATAAGTCTCATTTCAAATAAGGACCCCACTCATACAATTATAGTCGGTGGTGACTTTAATCTACCCTTGATATGCTGGAAAAATTATATGTTTAAAGCTGGCGGCAGGCATAAAACGTCATCCGAAATTGTACTGAGTGCTTTCTCAGAAAATTATTTTGAACAATTAGTTCAGTAGCCCACTCAAAGCATAAATGGTTGCGAAAACATACTTGACCATTTAGCAACAAATCATCCTGGACAAATAGTGAGTATTGTGACGAATACAGGGATTAGTGACCACAAGGCAGTTGCTGCTAGGCTGAATACCATAACACCTGCAACCATCAAAAAGTAACGCAAAGTATATCTAGTTAAAAAAGCTGATAAAAATACTCTTAACACCTTTTTAAGACACAGTCTTCACTCCTTCCGATCTGATCATGTAAGTGTAGAAAAGTTGCGGAATGTCTTCAAAGAGATAGTATCGACAGCAATTGAGAGATATAAACTACATAAATTAATAAGTGATGGTACTGATCCCCCATGGTACACAAAACGGGTCAGATCGTTGTTGCAGAAGCAACAGAAAAAGCATGCCAAATTCAAAAGAACGCAAAATTCCCAAGATTGGCAAAGCTTTACAGAAGTTCGAAATATGATGCGTACTTCAATGCGATATGCTTTTAATAATTTCCACAATGAAATTCTGTCTCAAAATCTGGCAGAAAACCCAATGAAATTCTGGTCATACATAAAGCACACCAGTGGCAAGACACAATCAATACCTTCACTACGCGATAACAACGGTGAAGTCACTGATAACAGTGTCACTAAAGCAGAGTTATTAAACACAGTTTTTAAAACTCCTTCACCAAAGGAGACGAAGTAAATATTGCTGAATTCCAATCAAGAATAACTGCCAAGATGAGAAACTTAGAAGTAGATATCCTTGGAGTAACGAAGCAGCTTAAATCACTTAATAAAGGCAAGGCCTCCAGTCCAGATTGTATACCAGTCAGGTTCCTCTCACAGTATGCTGATAAAATAGCTCCATATTTAGCAATTATAAACAACCACTCGCTCACAGAAAGATCTGTAGCTAAAGACTGGAAAATTGCTCAAACCACACCAATACCCAAAAACGGAAGTAGGAGTAATCCGCTGAATTACAGGCCTATATCACTAACGTCGATTTGCAGTAGGGTTTTGGAACATATACTGTATTCGAACATTATGAAGCACCTCGAAGAAAACGATATATTGACGCATAGCACGGTTTCAAAAATATTGTTCTTTTGAAACAGAACTAGCTCTTTATACTCATGAAGTAATAAGTGCTATCGACAGGGGATGTCAAATTGATTCCATATTTTTAGGTTTCCAGAAGGCTTTCGACACTGTTCCTCACAAGTGTCTTCTAACCAAACTGCGAGCCTACAGAATATTGCCTCAGTTGTGTGACTGGATTCATGGTTTCCTGTCACAAAGGTCACAGTTCGTAGTAATAGACGGAAAGTCATCGAGTAAAACAGAAGTAAAATCCGGCGTTCCCCAAGGAAGTGTTATAGGCCCTCTACTATTCCTGATCTATATTAACAACATAGAAGACAATCTGAATAGCTGTCTTAGATTGTTTGCAGATGATACTGTCATTTACCACCTCGTAAAGTCATCAGATGATCAAAATTACTTGCAAAATGATTTAGATAAGATATCTGTATGGTGCGAAAAGTAGCAATTGACCCTGAATAAGGAAAAGTGTGAAGTTATTCACATGAGCACTAAAAGATATCAGCTACATTTCGATTACGCGATAAGTCACTCAAATCTGAAGGCTGTAAATTCAACTAAATACTTAGGGATTACAATTACAAATAACCTAAATTGGAACAATCACATAGATAATATTGTGGGTAGAGCAAACCAAAGACTGCGATTCATTGGCAGAACACTTAGAAGGTGCAACAGGTCTACTAAAGAGACTGCTTACACCACACTTGTCCACCCTATTCTGGAGTACTACTGTGTGGTGTGGGATCTGCATCAGTTGGGACTGATGGATGACATTGAAAAAGTACAAAGAAGGGCAGCTCATTTTGTATTATCACGAAATAGGGGAGATAGTGTCACAGACATGATACGTGAATTGGAGTGGCAATCATTAAAACAAAGGCATTTTTCGTTGCGACAGGATCTGCTCATGAAATTTCAATCACCAGTTTTCTCCTCCGATTGTGAAAACATTCTGTTGGCACCCACCTACATAGGAAGAAATGATCATCACGATAAAATAAAAGAAATCAGGGCTCGCACAGAAAAATTTAAGTGCTTGTTTTTCCCGTGTGCCGTTCGAGAGTGGAACGGTAGAGAGACAGCTTGAAGGTGGCTCATTAAACCCTCTGCCATGCACTTTATTGTGAATAGCAGAGTGATCACGTAGATGTAGTCACATCAAAGCTCTTCCCTCACCCAGGACCTGAGATTTTCTAGCAAGCTATCCTACAAATTGACGCACCACTTTAGCTCTCTGCAAGGCTGCAGATGAAGACGACGAGAAGTTGCCTCATGCCTACATGAGAACGGGCCTGAGAACCATTCAAGCAACATTAACGCTGTTTATATCTATTACAAAATAATTTCTTTTGCAATTTAAAGTACCACTCAATAATTTAGAGACTTAAAAGTTTTTAAAAGTACACTGCATATGGTGTTACTTTCTTTATCTTGTATTTATAGTTGAAGTAATTGTTTTTTTTTCTTCTTTTCACTTTTCACTGTATTCTGTTTCTTTATCTCCCTAGCTACAGATTCAGCTCATAATTTAGAACATTCTTGCAAATGTTTTTTACTGACTACATCAAAACCTGCACACTTCCTTCTTATCCACCACAAATTCAAATTGTTTATCTTCCATTTAAACTGTAATTTTTCACCTTAGAATGGTTACTGTTTTTGCCTTAGCTAGAAATTGAATTTGGAGTGAATCCCCATGATAATGCCATTTTCTTAATTCATCACTTTTACAAGCATCTGTGCTGCAATGAACATTTTTGGTATTAACTGTGGTGGTGAAGTGGTCTCCCTACAATTCACCTAATTTCTTTCCTATTTAAATAATCAAACTTAAGCGATTCTTCACAATCTGCAGATTTTTTCACACACTCCCTCTAAAAAGAGCTTGTGTGTCAATGTATTTGAGCCATATAAATAACAAGAAACATTATTTATGTATGTCATTCCAAATTCTAGAAGTACTTTCAACTGGATGGTGTAAGTGTACAGACATCGAAACTGCTACGATGTATCGAATCTTACCCTTACTCATCTCTGCTGGACCCAAGACTACAAGGCACAAGGATGCCCAATTGGCAAGGGAATACTGTTGGCCAACTGGCAGCTATCATTGTCAACCTATCGCCTCCGACAATCACCAACACGCAACGTCCAGGAAATACCGTCATCCCACTGGCAATTATCACTATCAAGCCATCGCCTGTGACAACACCCAACATACTTGAGGCCTGTTGTTGTCAAGGACATACTACGAGTGCCAGGTCGGATCTTACAGTCAATCATCCTCAGCACCCTTCCACTCTGCCACCTATGATGACTCATGGATTTCATCATGTTGGCACATCCCAGGCAACCTCTTAGACACACATTTCTGTCTCTACTTATTTTTGTGGACATTCATCCATGGTCATCTCAGACAACTTTTCATAGAGACATATCTGTTTGCACTTACTTGTGTGGACATTCATCCATGGACATTGCATTTCATTTCTGTTTCTTATAACGACAGTAAACTACCGTTGTGGCACTTGCACGTTTCATCATTTTTGTTTTTCTTTTTTCACAAGTTAAAATCCACACAATATAATCAAACATGAAGATAATGCTAGTCTCAACCATGTTATAATTAGCTGAATATAGGCAACAGGGAGGACTTAATGTCTCCACAAGGACCTGTTCATTTGGCAACAGTGATTGTAGCTTAAAATCTGTAAATTTAATGAAGGCCCATACTGCTTCTCTCTTCAATTGCACAATGATATGTTGAGCTTAAGTATCGGTGACTTTTATGGTGAGGCCATTTGAAGGTTGGCACGTACACATCCAACTCATTATGTATCAGCAGTACCAAAGGTGAGCAGAGCATGAATGTTAAGGTATACACAAAGCTAATCAACTGGTATCATGCAGTGGGTGAATCTGATGCTACTCAAATGGATCAGCTCTTGATAATATACTCTTACTTGGTGCTGTTATATACTAATTATGTTGTTGGTACATGCAGCTGTTCTCCTGTTTAATAAATTTACCTTAATATTTGTTAGGTATTATAATTATCTCTCAATTTATCTTTGTGCAATTGATTAATGGTGTGCTTCTGGGTCTTCAGCCCCAATTCAGATTCAATTTTGTGCAGAACATACCAATGACCTAACCAGTCATCTACATCGAGTGCTGCAAGTTGTATTCTCATGTGCACTCAATGCCAGGGATACTGTCGGACTATGCTGAACACCTGAAAGCATGCACGGAAAACATGGGAAGTCACCTCAGTTTGGTCTATTGCAACGGGTCGCGGAGGGGGGGAGGAGGTTGATCCAGAATGTAAACAAGTCAGATAAGCTCCCACAGGAGAAAGGTCAGCTTCACAGTACACTGACCTACCTAACAAAAGAGTGCATGCAGAAGAGTGTAGAAGAAGCATGATGCATACTTTCACTGCAGCCAATGGACAAATTGTCACAATCAGTCTTGAAGAAAATAGCACACTAATTCAGCAGAAGACTTGAATATGTCTGCCTAAGCTTTTACAAAGACGCCAGAAGAAGTTCACCAAGACAGGTTTCCATGTGGTCTCATTCCACATACATAGCCACTGGTTGGCCAAAACAAGGATTCTTTGGAGTGCCACAAATCCAGATACTACTGTACCCACTTTATAGCTAAAATTTTGCCACATGTTATTTCTTTCTCTCACCAAAAGTCATTAAAAGAGATTGTTGCCTTCAGAGGCCTATAAATTGTACCTAAATAACATTTCCAATTACTCATATCACTGGGAATTCTTTAACTTTTTTTGTGAAGATGCACTAGTTCACACAATATAAGACACAGAACTTGGATTATGTGAAAATAATTTTCTGTGTAAGTAAATTTGCATTACTTTTCCAGTACATCTAAAATGATCATTATGACAATCATATAGCTTTTCCCCTTATGATTTGCCTGCAAATGACTTTCTTAAGCATGTATATGCTTATAGTGCACCAATTTTTGTGCCAAAAAATGTAGTTCACACTAATCAAAGGTTATTAACAAGCAAAATAGTGCAAAGCTTAGTTCAGTCAAGTGCCTTAATAATGTGAAACAACACTGCATAGATTAAATCAGTGACAGTGCTTTTAAAAACTGTACCACAGCAAATGTAATATTGAACTATGTGGTGCACAAAATGAGTTTAGCCAAAAGGCATCTAATCACTGAAAAGATTACCCTTTATTATTGGTGCCAACAGAGCTTTTCTACTTGCTATACGTTGTGTTAATTGCACAACAACAGATGACATTTCTTCTAATGTCTTTCCTTTCTCTTGATCAACATCTGCTTTCTCACTAGAAACTTCTTCCAATCTCTCTTCAGTAGCACGTAATCCCAATACACCATGCTGAGCTTCCCGAACAGACTATGTAAAAATGGTAACAGCAGACTTCATTATAACAACAGAGTTGATTACTTACCAATTTATGGACTCAATATGAAAGTTATATAAACCTAAGACATATATTTCAAAAAATGGAAAGTCCAGGATGG
Organism: Schistocerca americana; assembly: GCF_021461395.2. NCBI lineage: Eukaryota > Metazoa > Arthropoda > Insecta > Orthoptera > Acrididae > Schistocerca > Schistocerca americana. The sequence goes on along the minus strand of NC_060120.1, from coordinate 287,410,724 downwards.
AATAACAACTATATGGAAAGGACAGATTGATAATCACCATATAAGTGAAGCACCAAGTCATAGACAGGCACAGTGGAAAAAACTGCTAAAGTATTAAATCTTTCAAAGAACTCCTTCTGCAGTACACGCATGCATGCACACACGCACATGCACACGCACACATGCGCGAGCGCGCACACGCGCATGCACGCACACACGCACACACACACACACACACACGCACACACACACACACACTGGCAATGTCAAGTGCACTACAGCCCAACTGCAACTACATCCGACAGCAACAGAAATCTGCTACGGTGGGTGGTGGGGATACACAGGCGCATGATATGGGGTTGGGCAAGGAAAGCAAGGTACCGGTGGGTGAGGATGCTGGTGGAGCTTGCGGGAACTTGGTGAGGACAGGGTAGAGATGTAAGATGCTGCATTGAGAGGCTGTGCTGGGGGAGGGGCATAGCAGAGAGAGAAAGGAGAAGTGGAGAAGGAGAACGGAGTTTCAGACATCTTGGTGCAATAGAACACATTTGTAGTACTGGAGAGGGATCAGAGAAGGGGACAGACAAGTGGGAGGTGAAAACTAGGAAAGGTTCAGGTCAGGGGAGTTATGGGAAAGAAGGACATGGTGTAAAGAGAGTTCCCACCTATCTGACTGAGAAAAGCTTGTGTCATAAGGTGGAATCCAGATGGCACGGGCCGTGAAGCAGTCACTGAAGAGAAGCACAGGATGACAGGCAGCATGTTCATAACTGGGTGATCCAGCCATCTCTTGGCAATAGTCTGGCGATGGTCATTCATGCGGACAGGCAGATTGTTACCTGTCATGCCCAGGTAGAAAGCTGGTGGTGAGTCAGATGGCCCTTTTCACAGGTGGCCTTGCCTTTGACAGGGTAGGAGATATCTGTGACACGACTGGAACAGGTGTAATTTGAGGACGTATGGGATGGGTGCATCTGTGGTCTAGGGGTTGCGCCTTTGATTAGTAATCACAACGTCCTCGGTTCCAGGTTCAAAAGCCACCACCGCTTAAATTTTGATTAATAATCAGCACTGGTGGCCGAAGACTTCTGGCGTAAGAAACCACCCTCATTCTGCCAATGGCCTTGTCAAAGTGGGTGGAGGAGCAGACAGAGGTTCAGGGCACTCTCTTGTTCTTGGGGTGGGAAATTGCCCCTACAGATGGAAGAACCAACTATGATCAACGGCATGAGGATGCAGAAGGCAATGGAAACCACTGCATTAAAGGCATAATGTGTATCCATAGGACATGTGGCCTGTAAGTGAGAAAGTGTCATGATGATCTCTCCATTGGGAAAAGATTCTGGAATAGTCCCCCATTCGGATCTCCAGAAGGGAACTGCAAAGGGGGAGGTGACCATGAGAAAAAGATTGAACAACCAACGAAAGGATAACATTCTATGAGTCAGAGCATGGAATGTCAGAACTTGAATGGGGTAGGGAAGCTAGAAAATCTGAAAAGGGAAATGCCAAGACTCAATCTAAATGTAGTAGGGGTCAGTGAAGTGAAATGGAAAGAAGACAAGGATTTCTGGTCAGATGAGTACAGGTAATATCAACAGCAGCAGAAAATGGTATAACAGGAGTAGGATTTGTTGTGAATAGAAACGTGGGGTAGAGAGTGAGTTGCTGTGAACAGTTCAGTGATAAGGTTGTTCTTATCAGAATCCACAGCAAACCAGCACCGACAATGATAGTTCAGGTATACATGCCAACGTCGCATGCTGAAGATGAAGAGAGAGAGGAAGTACACAATGATATTGAAAGATTAACAAAGTACATAAAGGGAGATGAAAATCTAATAGTCATGGGGGAATGGAAAGCAGTTGTAGGGGAAGGAGTACAAGAAAGAATATGGGCTTGGGACAAGGAATGTGAGAGGAGAAAGACTAATTGAGTTCTGTAATAACTTTCAGATCATAATAGTGAATACTCTGTTCAAGAATCACAAGAGGGGGATGTATACTTGGAAAAGTCCAGGTGTTACAGAAGGATTTTAGTTAGATTACATCATGGTCAGGCAGAGATTCAGAAATCAGATACTGGATTGTAAAGCATACTCAGGAGCAGAAATAGACTCAGATCACACTGTAGTACTGATGATGAATAGGCTGAAGTTTAAGAGATTAGTCAGGAAGACTCAATACACAAAGAAGTGGGGTATGAAAGTACTAAGGAATGACTAGATACGCTTGAAGTTCACTAAGGCTATATGTACAGCAATAAGGCAGTACAGTTGAAGAGGAATGGACATCTTTAAAAAGCAATCACAGAAGTTGCGAAGAAAAATATAAGTACAAAGAAGGTAACTGCAAAGAAACCATGGTTAACAGAAGAAATAATTTGGTTGATCAATGAAAGAAGAAAGTACGAAAATGTTCAGAGAAATTCAGGAATACAGAAATACAAGTCACTAAGGAATGAAACAAATAGGAAGTGCACGGAAGCTGAGACGAAATGGCTGCATAAAAAATGTGAAGAAATCGAAAAAGATATGACTGTCAGGAGGACGGATTCAGCATATAGGAAAGTCAAAACAACCTTCGGTGAAATTAAAAGCAAGGCTAGTAACTTTAAGAGTGCAACCAGAATTCCATTGTTAAATGCAGAGGAGAGAGCAGATAGGTGGAAAGAGTACATTGAAGGCCTCTAAGAGGGGTAAGATGTGATACAAGAAGAAACAGGAGCCAATTTAGAAGAGGTATGGGATCTAATGTTAGAATCAGAAATTAAGGGAGCTTTGGAGGACTTAAGATCAAATGAGGCAGAAGGGATAGATAACATTCCATCAGAATCTCTCAAATGATTGGGGGAAGTGGCAACAAAATGACTATTCACACTGATGCGCAGCATGTATGAGCCTGGCACATACCATCTGACTTTTGGAAAAATATCATCCACACAATTCCAAAGACTTCAAGAGCTGACAAGTGTGAGAAGTATTGCACGATCAGCTTAATAGCTCATGCATCCAAGTTGCTGACAAGAATAATATAGAGAAGAATGTGAAAAAAAATTGAGGTCATGTTAGATGCAATCAGTTTGGCTTTAGGAAAGGTAAAGGCACCAGAGAGGCAATTCTGACATTGTGGTTGATAGTGGAAGCAAGACTAAAGAAAAATCAGGACACATTCACATGATTCGTTGACCTGGAAAACGCATTCAACAATGTAAAATGGTGCAAGATGTTCAAAATTCTGAGGAAAATAGGGGTAAGCTACAAGGAGAGATGGGTAATATACAACAGGTACAAGAGCCAAAAGAGAAAAATAAGAGTAGGCAACCAAGAATGAACTGCTCAGATTAAAAATCGTGTAAGACAGGGATGTAGTCTTTCACCCCTACTGTTCAATATGTATATCAAAGCAGCAATGATGGAAATAAAAGAAAGGTTCAGGAGTGGAATTAAAACTGAAGGGAAAAGGATCTCAATGATATAATTCACTTGCGACACTGCTATCCTGAGTGAAAGTGAAGAAGAATTGCATTATCTGCTGAACGGAAAGAACAATCTAATGAGTATAGAATATGAACTAATAGTAAATCAAAGAAAGATGAAAGTAATGAGAAGTAGCAGAAATGAGAACAGTGAGAAACTTAACATCAGAATTAAGGGTCAAGAAGTAGATGAAGTTAAGGAGTTCTACTAACTAGGCAGAAAACTAACCTAAGACGGGGCAAATAGGACATCAAAAACAGACTGGCTCTAGCAAAAAGGGCATTCTTGACCAAGAGAAGCCTACTAGTATCGAACATAGGCCTTGATTTGAGGGAAAAATTTCTGAGAATGTATGTTTGGATTACAGCACTGTAAGGTAGTGAAACACAGACTATGGGAAAACCAGTGCAGAACAGAATCAAAGCATTTGAGATGTGGTGTTTCAGATGAATGATGAAAATTAAATGGACTGATAAAGTAAGAAAAGAGGACGTTCTGCACAGAATCGGAAAGGAAAACACTGACATAGAGAAGGGACAGGATGATAGGAAATCTGTTAAGACATCAGGGAATGACTTTCTAGGTACTAGAGGGAGTTGTAGAGGCAAAAACTGCAGAGAAAGACAGAAATTGGAATACATGTAGCAAATACTTGAGAATGTAGGTCGCAAGTGGCACTCTGAGATGAAGAACGGGTGGCCATTATTGAAGTGGAGGTATTGTTGAGGGTTGACAGGTGTGATGTGAACAGACAAACATTTCTAGCCATCCTCGAGATGAGAGATCAACACTGAGGAAGGTGATCAGGTCATGGAAGGATGTGGACAGGGTGTCATCTCCCTTGTTCCAAATCACGAAGATGTCATCAGTGGATCTGAACCTGTTGAGAGATTTCAGATTGTTGGTGGTTACGAAGGATTTCTCTAGACGGCCCATGAATAAGCTGGCATAGTATCGTCCCATGCGGATGCCAATTGTTGCACCATGGATTTGTTTGTAGGTGATACCTTCAAAGGAGCAGTAACTGTGGGTGAGGATATAGTTGGTCGTGGTGACCAGGAAGGAGGTACTAGGTTTGGAATAAGTCTGGCATTGGGAAAGGCAGTGTTCAATAGTGGCAAGGTCCAGGGCATTGGGATCGTTAGTGTAGAGGGAGGATGTGTCATCGATAGTGAAAAGCAGGGTGCTGGGTGGTAAAGGAACAGGAACTCTGGAGAGTCGTAGGAAGAAATGATTGGTATCTTTTACATAGGAGGGTAGGTAACACGTAAGAGCTGATGGTATTGGTCCATGAGATCCACTTTCTCTCTGTGAGGGCACAATAACCAGCCACAATGGAGCAAGCTTGGTGGTTGGGTTTACAGCCTTTAGGTAGCACGTAGAATAGAAGATAGGAGTGTGGGATTGGAGGGCTGTGGGGGTGAGGAGGTTTGGGGGGGGCAGAGGGGCAGGGGGGGAGAGAGAGGGGGGGAAGGGGGAGAGAGAGGGGGAAGGGGGAGAGAGAGGGGGGAAGGGGGAGGGGATCGGGGGAGAGAGGGTGAGGGTGGGTGGGAGGGAGGGGGAGAGGGTCGGGGGGGAGAGGGTGTGGGTGGGTGGGAGGGAGGGAGAGAGGGTGAGGGTGGGTGGGAGGGAGAGAGAGAGGGTGAGGGAGGGAGGGAGGGGAGGGATGGAGAGAGAGGAGGGAGGGGGAGATGGTGGGTGAGGGAGAGGGAGGGGTGGAAGGAGGGACAGAGAGAAAGAGAGGAGGGAGGGGGAGATGGCAGGGGGAGGGAGAGGGAGGGATGGAAGGAGGGACAGAGAGAGAGAGAGAGAGAGAGAGAGAGAGAGAGAGAGACTAAGGGGAGAGGTTCTGGGATGGACCTTAGGATTTGACGAGGGACTGGAGATCTTGCGATTTCTGGAATGGAGGCACTGTGGTGGGGTCTGTAGGTGGATGTGTTGAAAGCTGGTGGAGTATGTCTGCCAGGTAATTCCTGTGGTTTATAACGATAGTAATGCAGTCTTTGTTGGCAGAATTATAAGATCAGTTTTTAAATGGTGGATTTGGTGTATTGTTGTTCTTTCTGCAATGCTACTTTCCATGTTGTGGAATTTGGGGAGTGATCATGAGATGAGGCTCAAGATTATTAGGATAGTTTGAAAGTTAACACAGACTGATTCGGGGGCAAGGGGGGTGGATCACAGTTGGATGGAGGAGTAATCAAGTCAGGCAGGATTCAACACTGATTTTGGATTGACCATGACTGATAGGGTTGGTGGTGAGAAAGTGTTTCCACTGTTGGGATTGGGAGAAGGAGAGAAGATCTTTAACAAGCCCAGCATGACTGACTATTCCCCAAATCCTTCAACACTGAAACCTACCTTACACATGGAAAAAGAACCACAATCCACCACCTAACTGACCTGCCAACAAAGTCTTCACCACTGTGATTATACAAGCAGTAAGGAATACCTGGTACAGGGGCTCTGCCAGCTGAGAGATAGGTCCACCTATAAACTCGGCACAAGTTCCCGTAACAGGGAGAACCTCTGCTCCCATGAACCAACACCTTCAGCCTATTACCCACAACCTATCTCCTATATAGAAGACACCAATCACTTCCTCCTATGACTATCCACAGTTCCTGTTCTTTTACCACCTGGCACCCTGCTCATCACTATCAATGCCACATCCCTTTACACAAATATCCCCAATGCCCATGGCCTTGCCACCATTAAACACTCCTTTTCCCAAGGCCTGACTGACTCCATATCTGCTACCCCCTCCCTGACCACCATGACCAACTATATCCTCACCCACAATTACTTCACATTTGAACATGTTGTTGTTGTTGTGGTCTTCAGTCCTGAGACTGGTTTGATGCAGCTCTCCATGGTACTCTAACCTGTGCAAGCTTCTTCATCACCCAGTACCTATTGCAGCTTACATCCTTCTGAATCTGCTTAGTGTATTCATCTCTTGGTCTCCCTCTACGATTTTTACCCTCCACGCTGCCCTCCAGTACTAAATTGGTGATCCCATGATGCCTCAGAACATGTCCTATCAACCAATCCCTTCTTCTAGTAAGGTTGTCCCACAAACTCCTCTTCTCCCCAATTCTACTCAATACCTCCTCATTAGTTATGTGATCTACCCATCTAGTCTTCAACATTCTTCTGTACCACCACATTTCAAAAGCTTCTATTCTCTTCTTGTCTAAACTAGTTACCGCACTGTTTCACTTCCATACATGGCCACATTCCATACAAATACTTTCAGAAAAGACTTCCTGACACTTAAATCTATACTCAATGTTAACAAATTTCTCTTCTTCAGAAACACTTTCCTTGCCATTGCCAGTCTACATTTCATATCCTCTCCACTTCAACAATCATCAGTTATTTTGCTCCCCAAATAGCAAAACTCCTTTACTACTTTAAGTGTCTCATTTCCTAATCTAATTCCCTCAGCATCACCCGACTTAATTCGACTACATTCCATTATCCTCATTTTGTTTTTGTTGATGTTCATCTCATACCCTCCTTTCATGACACTGTCCATTCCATTCAACTGCTCTTCAAAGTCCTTTGCTGTCTCCGACAGAATTACAATGTCATCGGCAAACCTCAAAGTTTTTATTTCTTCTCCATGGATTTTAATGCCTACTCCGAACTTTTCTTTTGTTTCCTTTACTGTTTGCTCAATATACAGATTGAATAGCATCAGGCATAGGCTACAACCCTGTCTCACTCCCTTCCCAACCACTGCTTCCCTTTCATGGCCCTCGACTCTTGTAACTGCGATCTGCTTTCTGTACAAATTGTAAATAGCCTTTCGCTCCCTGTATTTTACCCCTGCCACCTTTATGATTTGAAAGAGAGTATTCCAGTCAACGTTGTCAAAAGCTTTCTCTAAGTCTACAAATGCTAGAAACTTAGGTTTGCCTTTCCTGAATCTTTCTTCTAAGGTAAGTCGTAGGGTCAGTATTGCCTCACGTGTTCCAACATTTCTACGGAATACAAACTGATCTTCCCCAAGGTCCGCTTCTACCAGTTTTTCCATTCGTCTGTAAATCATTCGCATTAGTATTTTGCAGCTGTGACTTATTAAACTGACAGTTCATAATTTTCACATCTGTCAACACCTGCTTTCTTTGGGATTGGGATTATTATATTGTTCTTTAAGTCTGAGGGAATTTCGCCTGTCTCATACATCTTGCTGTGGTAGAGTTTTGTCAGGACTGGCTTTCCCAAGGCCGTCAGTAGTTCTAATGGAATGTTGTCTACTCCCGAGGCCTTGTTTCGACTTAGGTCTTTCAGTGCTCTGTCAAACTCTTCACACAGTATCATATCTCCCATTTCATCTTCATCTACATCCTCTTCCATTTCCATAATATTGTCCTTAAGAACATCACCCTAGTATAGACCCTCTATATATTCCTTCCACCTTTCTGCTTTCCCTTCTTTGCTTAGAACTGGGTTTCCATCTGAGCTCTTGATATTCATGTGGTCTCCTTAATTTTCCTGTAGGCAGTATCTATCTTACCCCTAGTGAGATAAGCCTCTACATCCTTACATTTGTCCTCTAGCCATCCCTGCTTAGCCATTCTGCACTTCCTTCAAATCTCATTTTTGAGACATTTGTGTCCCTTTTTGCCTGTTTCATTTACTGCATTTTGTATTTTCTCCTTTCATCAATTAAATTCAGTATCTCTTCTGTTACCCAAGGATTTCTACTATCCCTCGTCTTTTTACCTACTTGATCCTCTGCTGCCTTCACTACTTTATCCCTCAAAGCAACCCATTCTTCTTCTATTGTATTTCTTTCTCCCATTCCTGTCAATTGTTATCTTATGCTCTCCCTGAAACTCTGTACAATCTCTGGTTCTTTCAGTTTATCCAGGTCCGTGTTAGCTATGATTAAGTTACGCTCTGTGCAAAATTCTACCAGGCGGCTTCCTCTCTCATTTCTTAGCTCTAATCCATATTCACCTACTATGTTTCCTTCTCTTCCTTTTCCTACTGTTGAATTCCAGTCACCCATGACTATTAAATTTTCGTCTCCCTTCACTATCTGAATAATTTCTTTTATCTCATCATACATTTCATCAATTTCTTCATCATCTGCAGAGCTAGATGGCATATAAACTTGTACTACTGTAGTAGGCATGGGGTTCGTGTCTATCTTGGACATAATAATGCCTTCACAATGCTGTTTGTAGTAGCTTACCCGTTCTCCTATTTTTTTTATTCATTATTAAACCTACTCCTGCATTACCCCTATTTGATTTTGTATTTACAACCCTGTATTCACCTGACCAAAAGTCTTGTTTCTCCTGCCACCGAACTTCAGTAATTCCCACTATATCTAACTTTAACCTATCCATTCCCCTTTTTAAATTTTCTAACCTACATGCCCAATTAAGGGATCACCTTCCGATCTGTAGAACGCCAGTTTTCTTTCGCCTGATAACAACGCCCTCTTGAGTAGTCCCCGCCCGGAGATCCGAATGGGGGACTACTTTACCTCCGGAATATTTTACCCAAGAGGATGCCATCATGATTTAATCATACAGTAAAGCTGCATGCTTTGAACATAGCACAAACAAATCCATGGTACAGCACTGGGCACCTGCATCGCTCCAGCATATGCCAACCTATCCATGAGTCATCTAGAGGAATTGTTCCTAACCACCCAGAATCACAAATCTCTCAACTGGTTCAGATTCAGTGAGGACAACTTCTTGACCTCAACCAAGGGTGAGGACACCCTATCTACATCCCTACACAACCTCAACACCTTCTCCCCTATTTGTTTCACCTGGTCCTCCTCAATCCAACAAGCCACCTTCCTCAACGTTGATTTCCACCTCAAGATCGCTACATCTGTACCTCTGTCTGCATCAAACCTACCAACCACCAATAACACTTCCACTTCGACGAGTGAAACCCATTCCATACCAAGAAGTCCCTTCCATACCACCTAGCAACCCTTGCCCTTGTCTGACATCTCTACAGTGTTGAATAGTCCCTCTCCAAATATGCCAAGAGTCACACTGAGGTCATTCACAAACAGAAATTACTCTCCCAACTCCGTCCAGCAACAGATCTCTAATGCCTCACCTCCAAAATACCCACTGTCCAATCACAAAGAAGCACTGCTCTCATGATTGAGTACTAACCAGAACTGGAGCGAGTGATTCACATTTCCCACTGCCTCTCATCATGCGCTGAAATAAAGATTAACCTTTTACATTTTGATTACTAATCAAAGGCGCAACCCCCTAGACCATTGGTGCACCCATTCCATACGTCCTCAAATTTCACCTGCTCCAGTCGTGTCACAGGTATCTTCTACCTGTCAAAGGCAAGGCCACCTGTGAAAAGGGCCATCTAACTCACCACCAAATTTCTATATGGGCATGATAGCTAACAAGCTGCCTGTCCACACAAATGACCATCGCCAGACTATCGCCAAGAGATGGCTGGATCACCCAGTTACTGAACATGCTGCCTATCGTCCTGTGCTTCTCTTCACTGACAGCTTCACGGCCTGTGCCATCTGGATTCCACCTTATGACACAAGCTTTTCTCAGTCGGATAGGTGGGCACTCTGTTTACAACATGTCCTTCTTTCCCATAACCCCCTGGCCTGAACCTTTCCTAGTTCTCATCTCCCACCTGTCTGTCCCCTTCTCCGATCTCACTCCAGAACTACAAATGTGTTCTATTGTGCCAAGATGTCTGAAACTCCCTTCCACTTCTCCCTTCCCCTTCTCCGCTATGCCCCTCCCCCAGCACAGTCTCTCAATGCAGGATCTTAATCTCTACCCTGTGCTCACCAAGTTCTCGCAAGCTCCACTAGCATCCTCGCCCACCGGTACCTTTATATCCTTGCCCAACCCCATGTCATGCGTCTGCTTATCCCCACCACCCATTCCAGCAAATTTCAGCTCTGTCAGATGCAGCCACAGTCGGGCTCTAGTGCTCTGAGACATGTCTGTGTGCGTGTGTGTGTGGGTGGGTGTGCATGTGTGCGTGTGCGCTTTCTTTTTGTACTGCACAAAAAGGACTTCATTTGAAAGCTTTAATATTTTAGCAGTCTTTTCCATTGTGCCTGTCTGCAACTTGGTGCCTCTTCTATGCAGACAGTAGCTACCTATCCTTTCCATATTCTTGTCAAAAAATATGTTTCTAATGATAAACAATGCAAAAGTTCAGAAAATACAGTATAAGCTTTCAAAATAAAGAGATCTTTCTTTTAGAGGTCTCCAAAGCCTTTCTTCCTTGCCCCTTATTCCTCTCATGCCTCCCATCCTCTCCCTAATTGTATTCCTCACCACTGTCCTCCTCCCTCCTCCCCAACCCCCCCTCTCTCCCCCTCTCTCTCTCTCTCTCTCTCTCTCTCTCTCTCTCTCTCTCTGTGTGTGTGTGTGTGTGCTCGCTCATGCACACGCTCATGCTTGGGGGGGGGGGGGGGGGGGGGAGGGGCGGGCAGATGTGTGAGTGTGTGCTTCTTGCTCCTTCCCATTAGCACAAACAAACCACCCTCCTTCCTGAAACCATCACATGTGAGCTGCAATAAGTTTTCATTAGCACCCTTTGAGCTACTGACATTCATTGTTTTACGAAATACATCTTTTATCTACCTTTCATTAGCTTTAAATTTCATTGCTCAACAGTGTCCAGCATACATCAGTCTTTTCCCTCTGCTGTTCAATACCTATTATAACAATCTGTAACTGCACACTGCAGTCGATATTCAACACTAGGAGAAAAAATAATGAAACTACACAGATTTTCTCCATATGTCAATGATAAATAATAAATAAATCATTGAAAATGAATAATGAAAAAGATGCTCAAGGAAACAATATGCTGCATACATCATATAATATGAGACAACATGAACATGGATGATGCATTCTGTTCACTAAAAGAAACATTATACACCTTTTTCTAGAGTACTTTCACAGTAAAAAATTATGCTCAACCCCAAACACAATCTCAGTTGGTCAAGAATAAGTACATTTTACCTCATTCGAAAGTAGGAATCAGGGCTCTATATGTCTATAATTCCTCAATTTTTTATAGCATAAGCAACCTACATTCACTAACTGGGAATCAATTTAAAATATACTATTCTTAAACATTCCAGTTTGAAGTCAAATATGTTGGTGTACAGAGAAATAGACCCATTAGTCATGTACGAACAAAAAGTTTCAATATAACATTTTCCATTGCTTTGCCACATACAATGTTTTGCACAGTATAAATCACATTTCAATCTCAACTGTCTACTCTTGTAATAACCTATTCTTTTACTTTATTGCATTTTGCTAGTTTCAGCTGTATGATTCAACTGTGTATTAGACACATTTTATTCCCATAGCGTGCCATCACAAAAGTTATTTGAGAACTTGTCATCGGCAATAAATGCTGGGAAAGTCTACATACCAGTAGTAAAATTAGTCTCTCACCTGAGGAGTAAGCAACACTCATGGTGAGGGGAGTGGCCTGTCCCAATGGAATATAAGCATCATCAATGTTCATGATGTCTCGTATCATATGATGTATGCAACATATGACGAATCAGTAAAGCAGTGATGTTAGTTACTTATCAGTAAACCCAAGATTCTTTAAAGAATCTAACTCCCATATTAAAACAGCTTCTAACCTCTGATTGCTTTACAAATGTTGAACATGAAAGTGAGAAAAAAATTAGAAGAGGTTTGTAATTAAGGTTAAAGTTTGTTGGGAGTAACTAATCACTCTCATTATGAAATAATGGATGAATATAGTCTTGCACTCCATGTTAAGCAAAAGCAGCAATGTAGAAAAAGGTAGACTGCTGCTTACTGTAAAGACCTACATCCACATCCACACAGATATTCCACAAGCTACCATACGGTGCATCATAGAGGGTACCCTGTACCACTACTAGTCATTTCCTTTCCCATTCTAATCACAAATAGAGCGAGGGTAAAACCACTGTCTATATGCCCCAATATGAGCCCTAATTTTGCGTATCTTATCTTTGTGGTCCTTATGTCCAATGTACGTTGGAGGCAGTAGAATCATTCGTCAGTCAGTGTCAAATGTCGGTTCCCTAAATTTTCTCAATAGTGTTCCATGAAAAGATCATCGCCTTCCCTCCAGGGATTCCCGTTTGAGCTCCTAAAGCATCTCTGTAACACTTACATGTTGTTCGAACCTACTGGTGACAAATTTAGTAGCCCGCCTCTGAACTGCTTTGATGTCCTCCTCCAATCTGACCTTGTACAGATTCTAAACACTCAAGTAGTATTCAAGAACAGGTCACACCAACGTCCTATATGTGGTCTCCTTTACAGATGAACCACACTTTCCTAAAATTCTCCCAATAAACCGAAGTCAACCATTTGCTTTTCTTATCACATTCCTTAGATCCTCATATATAACTATCTCACTATCACTGATCTCTCTCTAAATGAACATTCTCAGAGTCAGGTCTAATGGTAATATGAACCATTGCTCATTCTACCACCACCAATTCCAAATACTCTCCTTCACCCTAACTCAAATCTGTGCAAGTTTAATCACAATCACATTGCATTTGATGCTTCTACCACTGGTTTAGCAACATGGCAACACAAATCCCATTGTGAAATGCCAGCTTGGAAGTCAGTGCTGCAATAAAGCTACATTTCATTTACATCTGACACTGGCCTGACAAGAAATTAACACAACAGAAACCAAAATAAAACTTCTGCTGCTTATCTGGTGGTCAATAGGGAATACAAAAGTATCTCCTAAGATCTTTTCATTTATCACATCAAATCGAAAATTCAGTTGAGAAAACTGTTAAATTATAAGGAGACAGACTGGCTGACCATTACTTACCTTTAAGAGGTGAAATTCCAAATACTTCTAAGAGAAACACTTAAAATTAGAAAACCAGAGTTACTCTTAGGCTTCCAAACTTTTACTCTCATTCCTCAGGGAGGAAAAAGGGTTTGGTTCAGGAAAGATGGAAAGAGGGGCAGGTCACACTGATCCCAGGTGGAGAGCTGCCCATCTACAGTGAGAACAAGAGGAGACAAATATCAAAGTTCTTTCTCTTTATACCTCTTACTGCCTGACAATGAACTTACCAGTTCCCTTAGAAGGGCTACATTTCTGGAATTCAGTAGCTCTAATGTCCTGGTCAGAACTCCAGCTTCAGCTTTCAGTGCTGAAAGTGCTGCTCTGTTTTGTTTGTACAGTGCACTGCGGCCTTTTAGCTTGTTGACATACTGCTTGAATTCTTCTTCGCGCAGAACTCTTTCCCCTGTAAATTCCTTCAATTTTTCCTGCTTTTCCTGAAAAATTCATAATTGCATTGTTTGAAAAAGAGAGATATGTGTAAATCAGGTGGGCAGTAGAGTACTAATGTGAGTATATTTACTTAATTTTTACGAGAGGCGCTCGATAACTAATGCAACGCTTTCTCTCTCAGCCAATTGTGGTTGAAAAAATGCAGGCTTTGTTGTGGGACATTATGGAATAATCCCTCTTCAGCTCCTATAGTTCCCTGAAGTTCCCATAGCTAGCAGTACTATACACAGCCTTCAAATGGCGTCTGTAACAGAGGTGTGTTCCCCGGCAGATTGATGTTATTTAGCTTCTTATGCCACAAAACCAGAGCATCACAGATATTCATAGGATCTAAGAAGTCCTCGCAGTGAAAAAAGCTCAGTGAGTCATTGGGTGAGGCATTTGTAATCATTGCAACAAGTTCATGCAAACTTGTCTGATCTCCCACGTGCCATACAGCCTCACACAGCTGTGACTCCTGCAATATTGAAATGTGCATACACTTTCATCTGAGGTGACCAACAGATCACAATCAAACACCTTGCTGCTCAACTGGGTGTAGCGCTGACACTCATCCACCAGTTGGGGTACTCAAAGGTTTGCCTGCTGGGTTCCTCACTGCCTAACAGAAGACCATAAAGAGCAATGAAGGATCACGTGTGTGGAACTGCTTGTGTGTTATGAGACTGATCATGACAATTTTTTGTTGAACACTGTCACAGACGACGAAACATGGGTTCATACCTTCAAACTGAAAACAAAACAGCATAACATTGGATTGGCACCATGGTACTTGTGTTCTGAATTAAAAATTCAAAGCCACACCCTCAGCACATAGTCACGGAGGCAGTCTTCTGGGACTCTGAAGGGATTATTCTGTTTGAGTATTCCTTCACAGTGCAACTGTCAACTCTGAAGTGTCTTCTGCTACCCCAAGGAAATTTAAGAACCAACTTCAGCATGTTTGTCACCACAAAATTGCGAACGAACTGCTCCTTCAGTGCACCAGAGGACTCCACAAAATTTCATTGGACTGTTCTTCCTCATCCACCCTACAGCCCGGATCTCACACCTTCAGACTTCCATCTGTCTGGCCCAATGAAGGATGCACCCCATGGGAAGCAGTGCGTGGATTATGGGGAGGTTATTGATGCAGCAAGACATTGGCTCTGACGTCAACCAGTAGAGTGGTACAATGCAGGCATATAGAGCCTCCCTGTAAGGTTGCATAAGACCGTCACAATGAATGGAGATTATGTTGAAAAATAGGGTTTTGTAGCTAAAAGATTGAGGAATAATACTGTGTATTGGAATCCTGAATATCACCAGCCTGCTTTCAGAAAAAAAGTGTTGCATTACATATTGAATGCCCCTCATACATTTAATGAAAAAAATGTCACTCTGATAAAGAAGATAAGGTCATATGGGCTCCTAGTTTAACTGTATTCTTACACCAGTTTACACTGAAGATGACAAAAATATATTTCAACAGTGTAGGCTCATACGAATTCTCCTACAGTAACAATGCATGGACTTGAAGAAAAAAGTGGAAGAGGCCCATTAACAGTACATAAGAACTGGAACTGTACAATGAAGAAGAAAAAGAATAGCAATTCTCAGAAGGGAAAACAGATGCAAATTAGAATACAGAATTACATGCTGATACAAGAATATGTCAGGCAGTTTTTTCCTTTCCTTTTTTAATTACAGTTTCCACTGAGTTGTACTGAAAACAAGTTATTATTTGAAATGAAAAATTTATAGAAGCAGCTCATATTTGTACAAAATACTTAAGGTATAGCTGTATGTTAGGAATTCACAAATGTGTAATCGAAGAGGAGTTGGTTGATCAACTGGCTGAAAAAGATACATTATAATGAGAGGCATCTATGTGGTCATTCCATGTCACAGGGACCAATATTAAAAAGTGTCCCCACTCGACCCTCTCCAAATCTAATGAACTTTGGTGTGAAGATTCTATATGGTCTTTGATGGTTACATAGCAAATTTCAGTCCAGTATCTTCAGTGTTTGAACTTTTAGGGGCTGTTAAAGAGAGGATACTCATCTTGGCATCACATATGAAGGTGCAAATGTGCCAAGTTTTCTAGGCTTTTTTAAAAGTTCTAGCGGACATTTGGTCATTTGTGTTAATATACACAGATAACTTTTTATGCTGAGTCCCACCTTGGTGGCTAAAAAATTTGTCGTGCTATTCCAAGAGCCAGGGTTTGACCGACCACTGCTAATTTTCATATGAACCAATCACACCAAAACTTCAGAGGGTTACTCCTACCTATGATGTCTATATGTGGATCAAATTTAATTAAGATTGGATGCCTAGATGAAAAAATATGCATCTGCAAAGTTGGCCAAAATTATCTACGTGCCAATTTTAGGTTGTTTTTGGGGGGCAATATCTCAACGGTCTTGTTCAATCTTTTTTTTTCTTACCACAGCTGGAAAAAGCATGCTTTAAGCTTTCCAAGCTATATTGTAAAATTTCTGGATCTTGCATATTGATGAGTAAGAATACCATCAAAAGTAGGGAAAATGAATTATCGACAAATACAAAAAATTAATACAATTTGAAGTTGTAAATCAAAAAAAGTGTTATTGTAGTGTATTTTAATAGTAAGATTTGTCTGTGGTTTAGGGAATGTAATGATGCTATTAAGAAGCGTTTTTACATTATTTTCCAGTATAGAATATAAATATAGAAAAACCTCAGAAAATGCTCTTCAGATTATAAAATCTAGAAGATCATGACAGAAAGCTATCTTGCTTTAGAACGTTTTAACCCTGCAAGGCATGGTGGTGTATATATGCATTGTCAGCCACTTTCCATCAGCATTATAAAGCAGCAATAATTCTGTAAGGCTCTATTCTTGCAGCAGTGATACATTGCTGAATCACCACTTTCAATTGTTGCTTTCATTATTGGCAGTTTTCACAGTGTCAGTCTTCTGTGCGGTGTAGTTTTTGGTGTTGACATTGTACAATCTTAGTGTTGAATACTGAGTGTTTGAACAATCAATAATCGTTGTAGCTGAAGGTAAGCTCTAAAACAATGTGTTTTGATACACTAATTTGTATATTTTTTATACAAACAAATCTGAATCTGCTGTGCTTCAAATCAGGATATTCATGAGCTTTCAAAATAGCTTGTTATAGGTTAATTAACTATTGTATAAAATGAACCAAGAGACCCTTGCACCCTGCTGCTTTGGTGGATCAGATGCAGCTGATTGTCATAAGTCATCACTATTCTATTGGGGGAAGAGTCAATTACGATCAGTTAAGGAAATGTCATCAGCGGACAAAGAGCTTCTACAACGTAGGCCTGGGCTTGATTTTACTGAAGTTGTTCCTACTGTAATGCCTTGCTAATGACAAAATTTCAATTCGTGCAGAAGACTTGCTGCAACCCGTTTCATAAAGAAAAACATGTAATCAAGAAGACTTTAACACCAGTAACCATTGCAATGTTTAAACCTGGTCAGGAAATTTGTACTAAATGAAGATATGAAGTGGCCTAAAAAGAATAATCCCACCAGGCTAAGCAAGAATCACCATCCACTGAAGATATGGATGTTGTTGACGCTTGCTTTACTGATAATACTTCATTATTATCACTTGGAGAGTCACCATTCAAGCTTCAATGGATCAGCAAAAGGGATTCAATAGGATACATAAAGCGCAAAGTTCTGAAAGCCCAAGGCAACATTACTAAGGCAACTGCCACAACTGCTGGTGTGAGCCAAGTCGATATTGCGCAAATACAAACAGAAGAGGGCCAAAACCATAAAGATATGGGCATCTTAATTGAAGAACTTAAGATTAAGCTTCAGACTTCAAGTAATTGCAGTAAAGTTCAAATTTTGACCCTGTCCCCAAATAGCTGGACTAATGAAAAAATGGCTAAAGAATTTTCTGTTTTAACTAAAATGGTGAGGAAGGCTAGGAAACTAAAGATGGAAGATGGGATTTTGGCAACACCTGCAAACCAAAAAGGGAAAAAGCTCAGTGTTGAAGTAAAACAAAATGTCCTCACTTTTTTGAAGATGATGAGTTTTCTCATTCATGTCCCGGCAAAAAGGATAGTGCTGCAGTAAGAATAAATGGTGAAAAGACTCACAAGCAGAAACGCCTGCTCCTTTGTAACCTGAAAGAAATGTTCATCGCTTATTGTAAACAATATGGAAATCAACTAAGCTTATAAATTTTTGTGAGCTCAGGCCGAAATGGTTTACTACAGTTGGTGATTCTGGATCACTTTCAGTACGTGTAAGTGCAATTCACAAAATGTCAAATTAATGTTGGCTTCAGCAACATCCATCCAAGTTGACTACAAGGATTTGATGAAAAAAAACTATGAAGTTTAGAATCAAAAGATTGTATGCTGCAACATTGTGAGAAATGTCCAGGAAAAATGCAAATAGAGGATTTTCTTGAAGATGCTTTTAAAGACTATGACCCTGAAGAAACAGTATAATACAAGCAATGGGTCCATACTGACAGAGATACATTAGAGACATGTCAGAGAACTGCTGAAGATTTCATGGAGGCACTAATTTTCAAAAGTACCGGTTTGAGAAGCTGTCACTTTGTGTCAAAACACCAAAGTTTATACCTTAAGCAGCTAAAAAGAAATCTTGCAGAAAATGAATTAATTATATTGATGGACTTTGCTGAGAATTATTCATTTGTTGTGCAAGATGCTACACAAGGATTTCATTGGGAAAATAGTCAGGCCTTATTACATCCATTTGTTGTCTATTTTGGTGGCAAAAAATGTCAGAATATTATCATTTGTATGATCAGCAACTGTCTCTGTCATGATGCCACTGCTGTTCATGCCTTTCAAATAAAGTTAATAGCATATTTAAAGGCAAAGATTGAAAACATTAAGAATGTTCATTACTTTAGTGATGGTTCAGCTACTCAGTATAAGAATTTCAAAAATTTCATGTCTGCATGAAAAGGTTTTTGGCATCACTGCTGAATGGAATTTTTTTGGAACGAGCCATGGTAAATCGCCTTGTGATTGCACTGGGGGAAGAGCAAAAACACTAGCAGCCCGTGCTAGTCTGCAGAGGCCCTTAGATAACCAAATATTGACTCCATATGATTTATTCAAATTCTGTGATGTTAGTATTCCAGGCATAACGTTTTTTTAAGTACCAAAAGAAGAGATTGAAAAATTCAGCCTGATCAAGAAACAAGGTTTGCCATGGGACATACAATACCTGGAAGAAAGAAAATCATCAATTTAAGCCAATTAATTGTAATCAGCTCAGAGTAAGCAGAGTTTCCAATGATGCTATAGCATCCACAGTTCATGCCTCCGAAGCAGATGATGAAACTCCAGCAATCTCAATTGCAAGTTTACAATCAGTACAATATATTGCATATATGTATGACAATTTTTGGTAGGTTGGAAATGTGTTCACATGAACAAAAAGGTGTCCTCATCAGCTTTATGCACCCACATGGTTCTGCTCGTTCCTTCCACTGGCCAGCCGCTTAAGACACCTGCTGGATTTCTGAGCAACATATTTTCATGACTTTAGAAGCACCATCAACATCATTAGGAATACAATACAGTTATCCACAATCTGCCCTTGACAAAATTGTAGCACTATTTAACCAAAAATGGAACTGACTCTTAGCATTTTTGTTTTGCAGATTTGCTGTGTAGTGTATTACATTTGTTATTATGAAGTGTGTTAAATTAATGTTTGAAACTGATTTATATACTGGAATTAAATAAAACTAATTATGGGACTTAATCAGCAAAATATTTCACTTTTCAATCTTCTCGAAGTGCTAAAATAAAAACTTTTGAAATGTATTCTTACTCAACAAAATGTAAAATCCAGAAATTAAACAATATAGCTTGGAAAGCTTAAAGCATGCACTTTACAGCTGTAGCAAGAAAGAAAGGATTTAACAAGACAGTTGAGATATTGCCCCCAAATATACCCTAAAACTTGCATGTAGAAAATTTTGGCCAACTTTGGAGAAGCATAAGTTTTCATCTAGGCATCCAATTGATTACATTTCTTCCATATATATAAATCACAGGTAGGAATAACCCTCTGAAGTTTTGGTGTGATTGGTTCATATGAAAAGTAGCAATGGTCAGTCAGACCTTGGCTCTCGGAATAGCGCGCTGAATTTTTTAGCCGCTTTAGAGGCTTGTATTCGTATTTAGGTGTGGCTAAATCCCTAATTTCTGCCATGGTGAGATTCAGCTTAAAACATTGTCTATGTATATTAACGCAAATGACCAAATGTCTGCAAGAACTTTTAAAAAAGCCTAGCAAACTTGGCCCATTTGCACCTCCGCATGTGGTAATAAGATTAGTAGCCTCTCTTTAAAAACCCCTAGACATTCAACCACTGAAGATTCTGGACTGAAATTTGGTATACAACCATCTAAGACCACATAGAACCTTCACACCAAATTTCAATAGATATGGAGAGGGTCCAGTGGGCACCGCTGGTCCCCTTGACATGGAATGACCCTATGTCGATACAGCAGAGCCACAGAATAGAAGATGCACACAAAAAAATTATGTTTGGATTGCTATTGCATAGCTATTCAACTTTCATCCTTCATCAGAGCACAATGTGTAAATGTCCACTGAAACAAACAAACAAACACACACACACACACACACACACACACACACACACACACTCTCTCTCTCTCTCTCTCTCTCTCTCTCTTTCTCTTTCAGTGATAACCTGTATATTTGCTTCAAGTGAAGATAATCTGTTTTTCAGCTCTCTCAACTGTTCGGCTGCACTTTCCTTCTTCCTCCCAATTATCGCTGCTTGCTGACGAAATGGGGCCAGCTTATCTTCAACTGGGTCATTCATAGCTAGGTGCCGTTCAACTAATTGGTTCACATCATTATTTACTTCCTGGATCTAGAAAACAAAGAAAGAATTGCAACTGGATAGTTGGATAACTATTATTAATTTAAAAGAGGTAAGCTATGAGCTGCATCAGAAAAGACAAAAAATTTGGGGAGCAGTCCAAAAATTGAGTGTTCTGTCACCAATAAACCAATTTAAAATAGCAATTACAAGCAAAATGCCAATTGAGAGTAAAGAGGCAAGAAGACAGAATGATCATTGAGTAAAGTAAACGACTTGCAAATAAGGAAACAACAACCGTATTTGCATTACATTTTAACACTTCCCATAATAAGCCCTATTCTCCCCCCCCCCCCCCCCCCCCTTAAGAAATGACCTTTTATTCCATTTACCTCAATCTTGATTCATGGTAGCCTCCCATTCATGCTTTAGTTACCAACATAATGTTTTACGGTTCAGTTTTCAACATTTCATTTTCCTTAGAATAAAATCGCATTTTTTTTCTTATCTGACATGCAGCTTCAGGTATGAAATTACTACATGGGGCTAAATAAAGAGTGATTTTGAGAAGCATGAGAATTACAGTAGTTCATCAGAAAGTGGAGGGGATGTTATCTGCCATGCTGCACACCCATTAGTATTTAGTAGCAATGGAGCAGTGGACCTTTTAGCAATGCAGATACACTGCCAAAACATTTTCTCCCAGCATTAATTTGCATGAACAATTGCATCATGCTGTCACCAGCCAATTTATCATCACTAAAATCAATCGGTGTCACTGTCTCTGTAAATAAAAACAACATGACAAGCGTATATTGCTACCCTTCTCATATTGTTGTTAGACCATCCTGGACTTTCCAGTAAGGAAATAAAAAGTTGTTTGATGAGTTTAAAGAGTCTTTGTCAATAAATAAGTAAATAAACCCCATGAGATCAAAGGCAGTGCGTAAAACTCAAACAATACTGCGAGTATTGTCTCTGAAAGGTCAAAGTTGTTGCTAAATGGTCATCAAGATTATGATCTTTTCCTTGTGCCATTTTTCCACACTGGTGCAGTGTCGGAATGGTTATTAATGGATTTGGCATGGTTAGTTTAAGGGGTGACCAGATGCCCTTCCTGTTGCCTGCCCATTACCCTCTGGGATGGAATGTGTGTAACCCAACTACCTACAAAAAGTGTTGTTCATTTGAAAGTAAGTGAAAGTTTTTTGAAATGTTCACGAATGAGGGGGAACTTAGGTGCCAGCCTGGTATTCACCTAGTGGGATGTGGGAAACTGTCTGAAAACCACATCCAGGCTGACCAGCATACTACCTCTTGTAATTAATCCTCCAGGCAGGTCCGATCTTGGGCGGGTGAACCTCCCCATCACAAAAGCAGTGCTTTAATATGAACGTTTATCCAAGTGAACAAACGGTTATCAAGGTCAAGAAATAAAAAACTTAAACCATGATGAAGTCAACCATTTTAATACATAAATTTTTCATTTGCAGTTAAATTATAAGTAACTACAAGACTATAGCCCTGATAAATAAGGAACTAACAAAATGATAGTGTCACAAAGGCATGAATTATTCTGACAGTTACCAGGAATATTCTTAACTTTGTGGCAGGAAAAATTATGGAAAAGAATTACACATGAAGCAGGAAACATACCTTCCTATTCAGTGTCTCCAAGTCTCCTCTGCCTAATGATGCATCTGAAGCTACATTCTGGAGTATTTCAACTTCTTGTTTCTTCATTTCTATTTCTTTCGGCAATTTTTGCTTCACAATGTAAGTATTAACATTTGTCTCTTCTTCTAAACGTTGTAACAATCCTTCAAAAAGAAAATTATATGAAACTATCAACTACAGAGTACAGAACAAAATCATACCAAAAGATAATAATAAAATGGGGTGCAAAAGAAGAGCACCTAACTATCAATTAATGCAAAATAATCATACAAGTCCTTTGTTTATTATTATTAAAGGAATACTAAAGAAGTAAAAGTTATGGAAATAGAACTGTATGACAATTATTGCACTTAAACACAAATTATGTATTACAGGATGGCCATAAACAATCTGAAAAGCTAGTAATGATGTTGCAGAGGTGACTGTGGTGAGAATTAATTTTTTAAGAAAAAAATTGATAGTTTATGCCATTTTTTATTTATTTTGCGCTGAAGTTAGCCAATAAGATCATTGAGAACAAAAATTCAAGTAAAAGTGTTGGGAAAAATGTTCTTCATTTGGTTTCCTCAAACCAAACAAATGTAACTTTTGCTTATATAGCTTAAATTTATCATTTCCTAAAAAGCACATTCTAGTGGTAATCAGCATTTCAACAAGTAGTAACATATGGGCTATGGATGACTGTGCATTATTGCATTTTGGTACAAGCAAGTGCTTGAATCTGTGTGGGCAGTGACCTGACTGGCTAACTTCAGTGCCAAATAACTAAGAAATGGCACAATCAACTGAATTTTTTCTTAACAATTATTTTCAGTACAACTTTCCCTGCAACACCCTTACAAGTTTTTCAGACTGTTATACAAATATTACAAATCAGAGGCTATTTATTCAAAAATTATGTGATATCAACTACATTACAAGCAGCTAACATGAAGTCCTCGAGATTGCAATCAGGGCGGAACAATCAGGTGAAGAAGATGCTTGTTAGATTTAATGACTTCACCACAATTGCAAAGTGGGGGGAGGGGGTGGGGGGAAATGGTGGGAGCAGTACCAATTATCTCCATTTTAAATGATCTGCTTTATATCTTATCCCTGTCTGCAGTCTGCTGAAGGGTTTCTGGACTTCCCAGATTCAGTGGTGGCCAGGAGCTAGCTGTTCTGATGGTTTCATCCAGTGATGGATTTTGCAGTTGACCACAGATCCACTTTGGTCCAAGTTTGTTGTTAATAGTCTGCAGCAGCTTTGAGGAATTAATTTTTTGATTTCAGTGTTTGCATAGCCTGCTGAATGCCACAGGGTGGCTGTAGTACAGAAATGGAGCACTTCATTCTCTTTCTGCAGACGATTGCATAACACTGAGGTGTTGGTGGAGTCATACCAGCCAGGTGATAGAGCTTGTATGGAGGGTTAGGTTTCAGACAGCAAGTGCTGGAAACATAAAAATGGTCCCTCAAACTATTGAATGTAGTGACACAATCTGGCGTAACTAAAAAAAGCGGACAGCTGGTGCAATGTTACTGTTGACTGCCATGGTAGCACTGCCTAAATCGTATTTGTTGGCAGGAGTGCCCTCCAATAAGGTCATGTCTACCAGAATCCTGCGTGTGAGCTGGCCCAGGACTGGTCTGAGCCACTTGTAATTCTCTAGCAGTGTTGATGCAATGTAAGTGTGCACCAGTGGGACCATTGGTTTGGTTCTTGCTATGGAGTCAATTTACAGGTGTCTCTTCAGACTTGGTCAGTAGCTGAATGAACTCTGACACTGCACAAATTGGATTTTGATTGTGTTGCACCACTATATTTCCAAAGCTGAGTCCATAACTGGCACCTAGGTGAACCGGACAGTTGCCACCACATTCTGCTGCCGAAAGCTAGAAAGGCGTGACAAAGTATGGATTTGGCACTGAAGCAAACTGGTTACCATACATCTAGCCCTGGTGCGGGGCTGGAACATTGTTGGCACAGCACAATACAGGGGAGGGGGGACAGGGTACCGCAGAGCACAGAGGTTATCTGGATTACATTATGCCCAGGCTGCTTCTGCGGTCTATGTGATCAAAAGTAACATCCTGTCACAAACTGGCTGGCGTGAGAGGTCATAAATGCTGCCTGTTCTGGCCATGCAGTACCTGTCATCAACTGCAGGCTATCCTGAGAAGAACACCCATCCAGCCTCAACCACTACCATATGTTGCCTTCTCTAGCCATCGGTCTAGGTGTTGCACCTAGTGCTGATGCTCTCAGGAGCTGAAATGGTGATCCAGCTGAGAGGGGGGGAGGGGGGCGGGGGGGGGGGCGCTACTGTTCCCTAACTCCAGGAAGCCACCCTGTGGTGTCTTCAGTTCACCGACCGCACCTGAGGGCAACTCGTGCACACACGTATGCAGGCACACGCACGCAGGTGAGCGCATAGGCGCGCACCCGCCCACACCCACACACACACACACACACACACACACAAGAAATTTCAGCCTAGGACAGTCAGGGAGGTACCCTGTTGAATGTGGTTAAATCAGAGACTTTGGCAAGATGAGGGAGTCCACGACAGAATAAAAAGAGAGGGACACTGCTATGAAAATACATTCATCTACATCTGTATCCCAGGAATCACAATAGAGTACACTGCATTAGTCATAGTCCATAGATCTTTGCTGAAAGATCTCTGGGATATGGAAATAAGTCAAAACCGTGCATTTTAATTAACTCACAACAATGAAATTGTTTAATATAACAAAATTTTTGAATTATTTTGCTAATATTAATTGCAGAATAACCTAAGACATTAATTTCAATAATTTCTATGGAGACTTTATCAACTGAGGTGACCAACAGAAAGTCCCTTAATTAAACCTTTAACCCCATCATACAACCCATAAAGCATTTCATGTGCTGTGGCAAGTTGTTGAATACAAATGTCCTCACTTCTATCTGTTCTTTTTGTACTATTGCTGACACCCTTGAAGAGAGAGAGGGCTAGATAATAGACGCAGGTGACGGCTTGACTACAGTAAGCAGGTTCACATAC
Organism: Schistocerca americana; assembly: GCF_021461395.2. Lineage (NCBI taxonomy): Eukaryota > Metazoa > Arthropoda > Insecta > Orthoptera > Acrididae > Schistocerca > Schistocerca americana. The sequence goes on along the minus strand of NC_060120.1, from coordinate 287,385,360 downwards.
ATGCAAGTAGCAGTAGTTATGCATGGATGATGAGAGGTGCCCAGGATGGACTTGTGTGGAGAGCTGCACCCACAACCCAGTCTTCAGACTGATGGTTACAACAGCAAGAATAACAACAAGAGCCAACAAAAACATTACTGAATGTATGTATTATCATAGTACACTCTTTGCAGCATATCCTCAACTGTTGCTACAATTATTGATTATGAATAAATCTGCTCCAGTTGTATTTGACAAATCCTTTATTTGGATAAAATCATGTACTCAACCTGGATTTCAGAATGTAAATCCTATCTTAAGGTGCTACAAAAAATAATGATGACTAAAAGGTATTCTTCACTAAATTAACTAACATTAAAAGGGACCATTACAAATGTGAACATTAGATTATGCCTCAACTGCGTACAAGAAAGTCATACCAGTCATTTGAAAAATCCATCTAATTTATCAAGTAGCATCTGAGGTCCCATGCGAGTGATGCACGAAAAGGTTCTTCAAGTCAACCAGTACCACACCACATAAACAGGGCCTAACCAAAAAAGCTATGTAACAGCAAATAAAGTTCACATTACCAGCCTAATGTAACCTCTGAACCGACTGTGAGCAACTAGACATGTGGTGTGGGCTTAAGAAGTTACAATGTAGGCACAAAAGCCATAGAATCCCAATTTGTGAACCTCAAAAGTATTTGACCATATAAGTGCCTGGCCCTCTACATGTTGTGGAAGTGCACCGACACACTCAACAGACAGATGTACGAACCGCAATAGGACTTCTGTGTACACATATACATCAGAGAGCAGGGTCGCACCCCCACATTTCCTTCCAAATTCCGCCCGCTACTAGAGGTAATGGCGCTAATACCATCTTACTTACAAATGGCAGTAGCTAAGATAGGCCTAGTACAGAGCAAAAAACAAAAAGCAAGAGATGCAATGTGTAATGGAATTGAATTGTCAAGCAATAAAAATACTAAGAAAGTAGAATAAAACTGTCAAGAAATAAAATTAATAAAACCTTAGTACAAATTATAAAATTAATAAAACCAAACAGTGGAAAATCCAGGATGGAATGTAACAGTATTATGAAAGTGACAGTTGCTACTCATCATTATAGTGGAGATGCTGACAAGCAGATAGGCCCAACAAAGGCTTCAGAAGCCAGAGACGGTGATCGTGAGTTAAGTGTGTGTGTGTGTGTGTGTGTGTGTGTGTGTTTTTTGCATTGTCTATTTTGATGAAGGCCTTGTTGGCTGAAAACACACTTTCTGAGAGTCTTTTCATTGTGCCTATCTGCGACTCAGCTTCTCTGTTAAATTAATGAACTGTAGTATAAAATCTATACGGGGCCAAACTGACATACCAGACATAAAACATAATAGTGGAAGAAATGTCATTGCACGCAATATTACGATTGCAGATAGTGCAACACCATGTATAGAATAACCTACATAATCATAGCAGACAAAATCTCCAGTAGCAGAGAAACCAGAATGATCAGTAAACTAAACTCCTAAGAACACTAAATATATACACAGCAGCAGAGTTACACATTAGCTACTAACCTGAGGAGCAATATATTACTTAGAAGCCATTAAAAGAAAATTTCAACCTAGTTTTGCAAAAAAAAGTCCTAAATCATCTTTAATGTTATGCAGGCTTTGCTTATTACATGCCAAATGCACCACTAAAGCTGACTTCAGATTATGAGTGGCACAATATTCTCTAAACCTAGTCTGAAAACTTCACCCTTTGAGTCTGACATATCTATCTTCATACTGTGGGCATCAAATACCATAATTACCACCATTATTATATGGAAAAACTACACACTCCTCATGATGGATCCAACACTGCCCATTATTTTTAGGTACATAAACAATAGGGATAATGCCCACAGAGATCAAACATCTCACTAGTTAATGGGTTGTACATACACATTGTTCTTCAGCTTAATACATAATGTGTAACTCTGCAGCTATGTACATATTTACTATTGTCAAGTTTTCTTTTAACAGGCTGTGGCTGTACATAATATATCACTACTCAGAATAGTACCTAATGTGAAATTCTGGAATTATGTATATTTTTGTGTGTTTACTTTACTAGTCATGCTGGTTTCTCTGTTACTGGAAATTTTATGCGCTATGATTGTATAGGTTACCCTATAAGTTGTGTTGCACTATCTGCATCCACAACCTTACATTCATCACATGATGTACTCTGTATATTGCTCATCTTCCACTATTATGTTTTGTGGGTTGTACGTCAGTCTGCCCCCTTTTATATTTTATACTACAGTTTTATGAATTTTATACTTTGTACTAAGGTTTTATTAATTTTATTTCTTGACAATTTCATTACACGTTTTTATTGTTTTTATTTGTTGACAATTGCAGTGTACATTGTATGTCTTGCTTTTATTGTTTGCTCCTTACTAGGCCTATTTTAGATACGGCCATTCATAAGTAAAGTGGATGGGTTGGGTGGTTGTGGGGTAGGGGACCAGAGAGCGAGGTCTTCTTCGGTCTCATCGGATTAGGGAAGGATGGGGAAGGAAGTCGGCCATGCCCTTTCAAAGAAACCATCCCGGCGTTTGTCTGGAGCGATTTAGGGAAATCACAGAAAACCTAAGTCAGGATGGCCGGAAGTGAGATTGAACCATCGTCCTCCCGAATGTGAGTCCAGTGTGCTAACCACTGCTCTACCTTGCTCGGCCCAAGTAAGATGGTTTAGCACTATTAGTAGCATGGCATTTGGGAGGAAACGTGGCGGTGCAGCCTATGATTTCTTCAGCAGTATCTCTAGCCCTTGATATTAGTTCCAATGGCAACCACTCTCTGACTTACAAGTGTACACAGGACACAAGACTTTCATTTGGTTCACACATCAGTCTGTTGAGCAGTCTTGCTGGGCTTCTGTGATATGTGATGGGCTAGGCACTTATGTGGTCAGACACTTCTGAGGTTCACAAATTGACATTCTATGGCTTTTGTGCCTTCAGTGTAATTTCTTAAGACTATGCCACATGTCTAGTTGTTCGAAGTTGGTTCATAGGTTACATTAGGCTGGTAATGTGTGCTTTATTTGACGTTGCATTAATGTTTTTTTGGTTAGTCCTGTTTATCCGTGTGGTACTGGTTGACTCAGAGAACCTTTTAATGCCTCACAATTTGTTGGATTTTTCAAATGACTGGTATGACTTCCTCGTATGCAGTCCAGGCATAACCTGATGTTCAAATTTGTAATAGGCTCTTTTACTGTTAGTTAATTTTCTGAAGAACCTCTCTTTGTTTACCTTGTCTTGCATAGCACCTGAAGATTGGATTTACATCTTGAAACCCAAGTCGTGTATGATTTTATCCAAATAAAGGATTTGTCACGTACAACTGAAGCAGATTTATTCACAATGAAAAATATATGTATTGTGTGGCAGTTGTCAATATATCAAGTTTTTTGAAGAGGTATCTGCAGGATGTTCTAGTACTAAGATCAGGAACAATTTTCATTACCAAGAGATCAATACATTAAGCAGATTCAGAAGGATGTAGGTTGCAGTAGGTACTGGGAGATGAAGAAGCTTGCACAGGATAGAGTAGCATGGAGAGCTGCATCAAACCAGTCTCAGGACTGAAGACCACAACAACAACAACATCTGTATTTTGAAAAACCATCACTGTACAATGAGTTCCCACAAAAAAAATATTCTGCAACTCATTAGTCACTGGAAAATACGAAGAATAGACTAGTTTCTTCATTTTCAGTTCACCTAGAGCAGTAATCATGCATATGGCAACTGTAACTGAAGTATAGGCTTCATTAATTGTGGAGTATGGGTTTTGCAGTTAAAATTGTGCTGTATCTACAGCCCCAAAAACTTACTGCTGTCTACTTCTTTTATTTCATTGTTAGTGTACACTATGTTAATAGCTTGTGGATATACATGAGAACTACTGAACTGCATGTAAAGAGATTCACCAACTCTCTACACCTTTTCTTTGTCTTCTCAGTTTCCCCTTAGGTTTCAACAAAGACAGTTCTTCCTCTGGAAGGTTAAGATTCAATACCATCTTCCACATACATCTGTTGTGAGCACAAATACCACTAAACTCTATAGCGAAATACACTGTTAATACTGTGTACGGATTAGGTTCCTACAAGTCACTCCTCTTTTGTTAATATAGACTGTGACTTTTTCCAAACCCCTGGAGATCTACTTTCTTGACAAAATATAAGAAAAATGATGAATGAATGGATGAAAAGAACAGTGAATGAACACCAATTCTGTTACAATTCATAATCCTTATAAGCATATTGATTTTTGTACACTGGTACCTTTAATATAATTCGGAACCTCATACCTTTTGGAGTTGCTCCAACTGCTGATTGTCTAAGCTCTTTCAACTGCTTCTGCAATCTCTGAGCCCGTTGTTCAGTGTGGTGCAAAATAGTTTGCTGTTCATGTTTCTGTAATTCCAGCTCCTTTTCCCTCTCACGCTCCAGCCTCAGGGCATGAGCTGCTTCAAGCATAGCATCTCTGGTTGGCAAATTTTCAATCTGATCCACAAAAGAAATAAAAGTCTTTTACCTTTTAGTTACACAAAAAACTGACAGATAAATGCAGTGTAGTGTAACATTTCATACCTTTCTTTCCATTCTTTCTATTCTTTTCAAGACAATTTCCTTCTCCTTCTCCATTGCTTCTATGTCAGTGCGCAGCTCTGCTATTGAATTTGCACTCTTCTTCAACACTTCACTTTCTTTGTGAACTGCTTTAAAATCTTCAATGAGATTCTCATACTTTCAGAAATAAACATACAGTCAGTAAAGCAGGGCAATAAATAATATTCAGCAGTGAAAGTTATAATGAATGTATCAGATGTTTTAATTACTTTCTATACGTTATCAAACTGATACTATGACCATTCACTTAACATTAATTTATTCTTATCACATGTTTTAAACTTCTGTTTCCATTTTCAGGTAGTGAAATTCCTTTGGTTTATGGACTTCTACATTTTTGTTTTGAACTATTTTATCTTGCAGTATCCCCAGTTATTTCAATAAGAATAAAATGCGTCAGGTTCTAAAAAGTTAAGAACATGTATGCAATTAGATTTATAATGAATTTACATTTTTTTGCAAGAGTAATATGATAAAATAATGCTAATTGCATCCACAGCCTACTATTTTCAAGTTAATTGCAGAGGTCTGGCATTTTTGCCAAATTCATCAAAATAAAACACGTTACTTACATATCCATGAAACATCAGTATCATGCAGGCTTCTAATCTCTTGCATGCAGCTGCTTTTACTTTATTTTGATCCGAGTAACTAGGACGGACAATATTAAATTTTGCACACCAAAATACATCATGTTATACTGTGCATAAACTAAATAAAATCCTCACTTGAAGATTAAGGTGTATGTTTTAGAAAAGCTGTGTAGTGATAAATAAAGTAGTAGTGGTCACTGAGATGCATGACAAGTAACAGTGATCAAACGTATCCAGACACCCTCTAAAACATATGTTTTTCATATTAAGTGCATTTTGCTGCCACCTACTGCCAGGTACTCCATATCAGCGACCTCAGTAGTCATTAGACACTGTGAGAGAGCAGAACGGGGCGCTCCGCGGAACTCAAGGACTTCTAACGTGGTCGGGTGATTGGGTGTCACTTGTATCATAAGTCTGTCTGCGAGATTTCCACACTCCTAAACATCCCTAGGTCCACTGGTTCCGAAGTGATAGTGAAGTGGAAACATGAGGGGACACATACAGCACAAAAGTATACAGGCCAACCTCATCTGTTGACTGACAGAGACCGCTGATAGTTGCAGATGGTCCTAATGTGTAAGAAGCAGACATCTATCCAGACCATCACACAGGAATTCCAAACTGCATCATGATCCACTGCAAGTACTATGACAGTTAGGCAGCAGGTGAGAAAAGTTGGATTTCATGGTTGAGCAGCTGCTCATAAGCCACACATCACACTGGTAAATGCCAAACGACACCTCATTTGGTGTAAGGAGCGTAAACATTGGATAATTGAACAGTGTAAAAATGTTTTGTGGAGTGACGAATCACGGTACACAATGTGGCGGCCCGATGGCAGGGTGTGTGTGTATGGCGAATGCCCAGTGAATGTCACCCCTTGTTTTGCATGGCACTAACACAGCACAGGCCTACATTGATTGTTTTAAGCACCTTCTTGCTTCCCACTGTTGAAGAGCAATTTGGGGATGGTGATTGCATCTTTCAACACGATCAAGCTCCTGTTCATAATGCACGGCCTGTGGCAGAGTGGTTACACGACAATAACATCCCTGTAATGGACTGGCCTGCTCCGAGTCCTGGCTTGAATCCTATAGAACACCTTTGCGATATTTTGGAATGCTGACTTCATGCCAGGCCTCACCAACCAACATTGATATCTCAACAAATCTTCCAGATCCTGATTGAACATATGCCTGCAAGAGTGGAAGCTGTCATCAAGGCTAAGGGTGGACCAACAACATACTGAATTCCAGCATTACCATGAACTTGTAAGTCATTTTCAGCCAGGTGTGTGGATACTTTTGATCACACAGTGTACCTATTTTCTTTGAGAAATACCAACATAATACTGTAAATATTAAGTTATCAGTAGAAGACACCCAATAGCTATTAAATATAACAGAAGAAGAACCAATTTTTTTTTTTTCAAAATAGTGGCTTTCCTGTTAATTAAATGTACAAGCCTTGCTCAAGGAGATTCAACAAAGCTCAGAGTCTGCAGCATTGTCCCCAGAACAAATCATGGACCCCTGGTTCTGAACTGAGTGAAAGGCTTGAACCTGGGACTGTGAAGGTTCTGTTGACAAGCTAGGCTGTGACTTCCTAGACTTGCCCCATATGGCTGAGAATTGCAGGGTCCCCCTAAACAGGTCAGATCTGCACTACGTTTTAGAGTCTGCTACCCAGGGGGCACATAAGATATTTTTTTTTTTTTTAATTAGGCATCCCTCCATCCAGTCCAGACTACGATAGCTGCAGAAGACCCAGAAGTGTCAGTTAAGGTCCAAGGAAATGCACCCCCCCCCCCCCCCCCCCGCAAGAGAGAATATTAAAATCCAAATGGTTAACTGCTGAAACATTTACAACAATGTGCCAGGGTTTGAAGCATTCCTAAAATGAAGTGAAGCTCAAATAGTATTAGGTACAGAAAAGCTGGATAATACACACAATAGACAGTAGTGATATTTTTGGGGGGAAATTACACGTATATCGATAGGATAAGATAATAAGAAATTGAGGTGCTGTATTTGTTGCAGTAGACATGAAATTCAAATTCCCCAAGGTAGAAATTGAAGCTGGATGCAAGACTGTTTGGGCAAGACTCAGGATCAGTGGCGGGCATAAAATTATAACCAGAGCTTGCTATCGACCACTACACTTATTGTCTGATGTAACCGATAAATTCAGAGAAAACATCAGCTCACTAGTAGGTAAGTTTTCCTATCATACTGTAATCATCGGAGAAGGCTTTCATCATCCAACAATGAATTGGGATAATTACAGTTTTTTTAGTAGCAGGTGTGACAAGACATCCTGTGAAACATCACTAAACTACTTAGAACAAATAGTATGGAATCCCACACATAAGAAGAGGTTGCTCACAATGAAACTTGCATCAGTAACCACAAGGCAGTTGTAGCAATAACAACGATCAAGTTACAAAGGGCAATTACAACAAGTAGAAAAATTTATATGTTCAGTAAACTAGATAAAGAAGTATTAATGTCATATATCAATGAGGAACTTAAAACTTTTAGCTCAGGACAGAAGTATATAGAGAAGCTATGATTCATGTTTAAAAGAATAGCTGACCATGCACTTGATAGATATGTACCTACTGCAACAGTTCTTTGTGGGAGGGACCCTCCATGATATACAATCATTGTAAAGAAACTTCTCTCAAGAAACAGAGACTACTGCATAATAGGTGTAAAACAAAGCACAGAGAGAGAGAGAGAGAGAGAGAGAGAGAGAGAGAGAGAGAGAGAGAGAGAGAGATATGCTGAATGAAGCGCATTTGGCTATCAAGAGACAATATGTGAAGCCTGAGAGACAATCTTGTTTAAAGATCTTTCACAAAACCTGAAGAAATTCTGGTCACGTGTAAGGGCTATTATTAGCTGCAAAGTTAGTGTCCAGACACTGGCGGACAAAGGAGGATCTGAAAATGTGGGTAGCAAAGCAAAAGCAGAAACACTTAATTCAAATGTTCCTTTACAAAGGAAAACCCAGGAGGAACAATGCCATACTTTGATTCTTGTAGGACTGCAAAGATGAATGAAATATATATTTGTGTTAGTGGTGTTACATTACATTAATACTTGTTCCACAGATAATTTTGTAATGATTGTACGTGTCAGTTTAACACAAGCTTTCACTTTGTGACAGCATAATTCACCTGTTTCTGTGCCAAAGTCAGATTTAAACCACTAGAATAGTGAAGATCATCCTTTCTTCTAGTGTTGTAGCTTTGCACTTTGTTATTATTTTTGAATTGGGGTGGGTTATTAACAACAAATTACATAAGTGGATATATGTATTGAAAGGTGCTGTGAATATCCTGAGTTTCTTAAATAAATGTCTGCAAGGTGACCTTGGGTGGCTCCAGATATTATTTTGATTACACACTTTTGTGCAATGAATACTACTTCTCTTAATGATGAATTACCCCAAAATATGATACCACATAAAAGCAGTGAATGAAAACAGGCATAGACAGGCATTTACAGATATGTTTATCACTAAAATTTGCAATAACTCTGATAGCACAAGTAGCTAAACCTAACTCAATAATGTTGATTTACAGAATTGTATATACTGTGTTTTCTCAAAATTTAATAGGGTTCATTTGTAGAGAACCACTTAATAATTTTCTGAAAGACATTATTTATAAATTACTCAGCTAATTCCTGTTTTTTGGATGTGATTACTATACTTGTATCATCAACAAAAGGAACTAGCTTTACATCTTCATGAATATAGAATGGCAAGTCATTAATATATAAGAAGAACAATAAGGTATTCAAGACTGAGCCCTGTGTTGCGAAACAGCTGAAACTGTTAAAATTGGATAATGTCCCAGAACCTGATGGAATCCCTATCAGATTTTATACCCAGTTTGAAGCCGAGTGAGCTGCTTTGTTAATTACAATCCATTGTACATCCTTCAAACAAAAACCTGTGCCCAGCAGCTGGAAGCAGCACAGGTCACACCTGTATACAAGAGGGTAGTGAAGTGATACAGACAGCTGCCATCATCCTTGACATCCCTTTGTTGTAAAATTTTAGAACATATTCTGAGAGCTCAAATATAATGAAGTATCCCGAACAGAATGACCTCCTCGATGCCAACCAGTTCAGATCTAAAAAACATTGATTACATGAAGCCCAGCTCACACTGTTCTCACATGACATACTGAAAATCGTCAATCAAGGCAGTCAGGTAGATGTATTATTTTTTGATTTCAGAAAACAATCTAACTCAGTACTGAAATTACAATCATGTTTGGTAGCATGCAAAATTTGTGACTAGATCAAGGATTTCTTGGCAGAGAGAACACAGCACACTATCTTGGATGGAGTTATTGACAGATGCAGAAGTAACTTCAGTTGTACCCTAGGACAGTGTGTTGGGACTATTCGTGTTCATGTTGTATATTAACAAGCCTGCAGGCAATATTAACAGTAAACTCATGCTTTTAGCAGATTATGCAGCTATTTACAATGAAGTACTGTCTGAAAAAAGCTGCACAAATATTCAGCTAGTTTTTGATAAGATTTGAAACAGATGCTAAATGGCAACTTATTTTAAATGTTCATAAATGTAAAACTGAGCATTTCATAAAATCTAAAAACTACAATATGAAAGAGTCACAGTTCAAAGCTGTCAATTCATACAACTACTTGGGAGTAAGAATTGGTAGGAATATGAAATGTAATGATCACATAGGCTCACTGATGAGTAAAGCAAGTGGCATACTGGCACTGGTATAATATGAGGGAAATGCAATCAGTTTACAAAGGTGATTGCATAGAAAACGTTCATGCAACCTCCCCTATAATATTGCTCAAGTGTGTGAACCACATATTAAATAGAACTAACAGGGGATATCAACTAATTACAAAGAAGGGCAATGGTAACAGGGCACTTTAAAGTGCTTCAGATTCTGACACAGTGTTGCAAACGCTTCAATGGTTAACCATTTGGATTTTAATATTCTCTCCTGTAGGGGCATTTCTTTGGATCTTAACTGACACTTCTGGATCTTCTACCGCTATTGTAATTTGGACTGGATAGAGAGTTACTTTATCTAAGAAACCCTTGTGTGCAACCCACACACAGTTAGCTACCTCGGTAGCCGCCTCTGATGTGTACCGTATTACCTCGAATCTAAGCCGCACTTTTTTTCCGATTTTTGTAATCCAAAAAACTGCCTGCGGCTTAGAATCGAGTGCAAAGTAAGCAGAAGTTCTGAAAAATGTTTGTAGGTGCCGCCACAACTAACTTCTACTGTCGAATATATGTAAGCTACACAGCCATGCTTTGCAGGCACAAAGATAAATACTGGCGCCAAAACCTCTGCGCCAGTAAATAAATTAAAAAAAAAAGTGGAAGACAAGATTTTTTATCCGCCCCGAGTTTCAACCACTACATTTTCATACATTACCCAACGAAGTAGATACAAATTCCGTATTATTCATTTTTGAAAGTAGCAGCATTTCAATGTACTACGAAAATCCGACTAGCAAGACTGTTTGGGATGTTTGTGAATCTGGCCAACTCTACCTTCTGAATTTTTTCCTACCTGTGAGAAGAGATGGTTGCTAATAGGAATTTTTATGAATTGTGAATCACATGCAGTATTCTCTTCACCATAAGAATAATACTAATATAAACATTTTGCCTTGTATTCTTTCGTGTTTGCTGCCTAATAAACTACGAAACTAGAGTGAGACAACAGCAAACACGGAAGAATATACATATCATGTCATGTTTATATTCGTATTATTCTTATGCCTAATAGTGATACAGTCAGAAATGAAGCACGGCAATTGACTAGATTTTTAAATCTAACATGACTCTAATTTCTGTGCAGAATGTAACGTACTACAGAGGCATCTACAAAGATTTTCAGAGAAAAATTTTCGCTGAACTCTCGTTCAGAACATCTTCTATCATACGCAGTCTATTATTTGGTTCTTGTTGATCATTATCAAAGAAAGCATTAGTGTAAGTAACAACAAACAGCAGTCTCTTACCATTGTTTCGCTAATGAGACGATTCCTCTCTTTTTTTTTTATTGTAAGCAGCGGTAGCGCGCACAAAAGCAAGGCATGCCGCTAGCGGCAACTGGTCGTAAACACTCATTATCAGAATGCAACAAACAATGCATGACACAGTACAGTAATGCATTTTCAGCTTAGAGTGACACGTAAAGATCTATAACATAGAGAACGGCACTTATTAGATCAAAGAAAAATAAGCAATCAATTCAAACCAAATGAAGCACGTGAAAAAGGATGGGTACCCGTATAAATACGGACGTAGCGCCTGACGCATTGCAATGGCTACCTGGTAAAGCTTAACTGCTAAGCTTACGACTCGAACCAAACTACTGTAGCTGTATCGTCATTCATTCGACCTAAATTGTGTCTCATATTACAATGGACCAACTTTGTTTCGATCTGGAGGTGCGGCCTAAAACTTTTCTCTTCCCATGAATTTCGAGTCTCAAATTTCAGGTGCGGCTTAGATTCGGGAAATTGTTTTCTCCTTGATTTCGAGTCTCATTTTTCAGATGCGGCTTAGATTCGAGTGCGGCTTAGATTCGAGTAAATACGGTAGTCAATATCTGACCCATTTAGGGGGTCCATGCAATTCTCAACCCTAAGGGGCAAGTCTATGAAGTCGTTGTCTAGCTTGTCACAGAACCTTCACAGTCTCTGGTTAAGGCCTTCCATTCAACTCAGAACTTGGGGACCACAGCGATGTTGAAAAATTGAACTGGCAGATGCTTGAAGATGGATGCCAACTATCCCATGAAAGCCTATATACAAAGTTCCTAGAACCAGCTTTAAGTGGTGAATCTAGGAATGTACAACAACTCCATAGAGATCACAAGGACAAGATTAGACTAATTATAGTGCACACAAAGGCATTTCAGCAACCATAGTTTTCACATTCCATATGTGAATGGAAAGAGAAAACCCCCTAATAACTGGTACCTGTACCCTCTGCCATACACTTTACAGTAGTTTTCAGACTATAGAGACAGATTTAATGTATACATTGAAAGGCCCCAGAATAGACCATTATGAATGGGTCATCATATAAAGACATATGGTCAACTTTCAATAATTTCCAAGAGAAAGTTATTTGAAATTTCCAGGAATGGCAACAGTGCAACTGGCAATAAATTAAAGGTAATTACTTACAAACTTTTAGCATACTGCAGATGAAATATAGGTCTGCAAATTGTTCTATAATGGAAATAAATTGTTGTAGCTCCATCATAAGTTGCATTGAGAAGTTAGTTTTCCCTTTTTTTGTGATTAGCTTCACATACCTGTGTCCACTTTTTCTAGCCATCTGTATCATAAATATGACAATGTAGCCGATAGCCTATGTACAAAAACTGCCCCTGGAGTGATAATCAAAGTGGCACAGTGGCCGACACAACAACAGTAAATACACCACATTTTGCCACTTTGATCATCATGGCAGGGGCAGTTTCTGTATATAGGCCATCGCCTACATTGTCACATTTATGATACACATGTTTTGAAAATGGACAGTTGTCTGAAACTAATCACAAAAAATAAAGAAAACTAACTTCTAAATGTAACTTATGATGGACCTACAACCATTTATTTCAATTAGATCATTACTTCTTGTGTTTCATAATTCATATTTAAAAATGTTATTGCCAACTTCAATGCATTTTATAGTTCAACCCAACAGTGGTGTATTGCTGATGGAGATGGAACATGCATTCCCCTTTAACTTTGTTAGCAAGTTTTTCACTTGTAAGCTTGGATCTTTAAGAAGTCCCATAGACAACATTACAGAGCAAAAGTGTCAGGTGACCAGAAGGCCATGACAGAAGACTGGTGCAACTGATTCAGCTCCTAGGATGGGCACAATTGAGGTACTACGCCATTGCTCATTAAGTAAATGCTGATGCTCTACCATTTTGCAAGTATATTCCAGCCCTTGTTGCCGAAGAAATATAGTCCAAGTATCCTGGCAACAGATTCTTCAGGAATTGCTTTATTAAGACAGCTGCGTACTGTAAATGGACCATTTAGATACGCCTGTTTCTGCTGAAACAATCTATATAACAATCAAAGGCTCTCAAAAGGCCTAACTGAGGAATGATTTATGATGTGGAATTGGAACTGTAATTACCATTACTACCACCATCACTTCTACTACTATATTTCAACTATTTATGCTACTGATCCATGTTTATTATTCATCCTTAAATTCTTCACTAAGAGCATTGCTCTTTCTTTTGCTTTTGTTTGTGTGCAGGGGATAGGGGTGTGTGTGCATATGGATATGTAACACTCCCAAACAGAACATTGCAGAGTTAATACAATATTTTATGACTTATCTTTACTAGTAACATTTAAAAGGTTATCAATGTGTTTGAAAGAATAATTGCGTTATGCAGCTTGTAACATGCATCAACACTGAGGATGAGTGTCATATATTTTCACATATGATATGAAGGTTTCCTCTCACTTCATGGGATTAAACAACATCTGAGTGAAGTTTTTCAACAAAATTTATTTGGTGGGTACCCTGATAACCCCTCTTGACAGACAGATTGTTAATATTACTCCCACTATTAAAACAGCCAGAGATTCTTGTTTTCTGGGTGTTATCCCTTTATTGTGACAAGGGCAGCCATTGAAGATGACAAGACAATATTATTAGTGAAATATTCAGATGCATTAAAACTCACTGACAGACTAGTACACAAACCTAGATCATTTTCTTTTGGGGCAGTGCTTTCACCAACTGAGCTATCCAGGCACTACTTCATGCCAGCAAGTTTCACAACAATACATACAACACTACACAGAGAAAGATTAATTCTGGAAACCAACCCCAGGCAGTGGCTCAGCCATTCACCAAAATATCCCTTCTTTCAAGGTGCTGGTCTTGTGAGGTACTTAGTACAACTTATGTACAACTTCAAAAGTAGGAAGGGCACAGGCAGGAACTGAAGCTGCAAAGATGGCTAACAATTCATGCATGGATAGCTCAGTTGGTAAGGTATGAGTGTAGGTTTGACTCCCATTTTGGTACATAGTTTTAATATGACAGGAGATATCACAACACTGAACATGACACTGAAGAGTGAATGACACAATATTGAACATTATGACTCTGCCTAACTCACATTTCACTACAGTGTAACATCTACAGTAAATCACCTTCAGCTGGTAATTCAATGTTGTTTATCTTGAAACTAAGAACAACAATAAACTCAATGTGAAGCTTGTTTGGTTGGAAATGAAAATAAAATTCTATTGAAAAAGAGAAGTTACTGTTTTTACACAAAATTACTAACTGTTCTCACTACTTATCTCATTTTCATAGTAACTGAAAAAAATTATGTATACAGGAACTGTAACACATCTCTCTCAAAACAAGATACTTAATCTCAATTTGGATTTCAAAACAGTCCCTCCACACAACACATTATTTTTCAATTCACAAATCACATTACACAAAATTTGAATGACAAGATATTGCCAATTTGTATCTTCTGTGACTTGTCAAAAGCCTTTGATTCTGCAGTTTTCAGTATTCTGCTACAAAAGGTCAAATATTATGGTACGGGGTGTTCAAAAAGTCCCTCCGCAGTGCCGTATCCGTATGATTGTTAGTTGCGCATGCCATATGATTGTTCGCCTGCCTGGGTTTTTCAATTAAACAATAAATGCACAACAATACTGCAGTGATATTCTGTACCCATTCATAGGAGAACTTCTGTTAAGTTAAATACTGAATGGTTATTTTCAACAAGATGGTGCAACTGCGCATACAGCTCGCATTTCAATGTCACAGCATGCTGATGTTTTTGATGATCGCATAATTTCACAGGGACTTTTAACTCCATGATTGCCTGACCTAACAACACCCGACCTTTTCTTCTGGTGTGCAGCAAAAGCAACTGTCTATAAAAACCATCCAAAATCCATTGATGAATTGAAAACTGCAATATCCACTTTCACTGCTTCTGTTACAGAAGAAATGTTACAGCTTGTGTTTGGAAACATGATTAGACGAATTGAATTGTGTATTCAACAACAGGGAGGGACACTTTCAACATTTAATGTGAAAATATGTAAGTAAAAATGAATATTCAATAAACTAATAACTTGCATTTCACTGAGTTTCATTTCGGTACATTCAATGCGGCATAAGGCATGCCGGCTAACAATCATACAGAACTGCGGAGAGACTTTTGAACACCCCCCTGGTAACTAGCTTTCATCATATCTAGCTAAAAATGCATCTTCAGAATGGGGAATCATCACTAAAGGTTGACTAGAAGTATTTATATTGGGTTGGTTGTTTGGTAGATTTGGGGGAAGGGGACCAAACAGTGAGATCATCAGGAAGGACGGGGAAGGAAGTCAGCCATGCCCTCTCAAAGGAACCATCCTGGCATTTTCCTGAAGCAATTTAGGGGAAATCACAGGAAACCTAAATCAGGATGGCAGGACGTGGGTTTGAACCGTCATTCTCCCGAATGTGAGTCCAATGTGCTAACCATTGTGCCACCCCACTCTGTTTGATATTGGGTATGTTCTTGATATATACAAATAATCTTCCTCCCCATATCAAACAAACAGAGAAGATGCAAGTATTATAAGCATGACAATTGGAGTAGATTCCAATGCTTGAACGCGTAAATAAAATTGTCTTGAAAATTACCAATTGCTTTTCTGCAAACACACTTTTGCTGAAGTTAGTTAGAACACAATACATGCAATTCAGTACTAACTGTTTATATTGATAAGAACTTGAAGTTACATGTTACAGATTATCTCAAATGTTTTAGTGATGCAACTTTTGGATAACTGATAGTGTCACATTTTGGAGACAAAAATGTAAAAGAAGTTGACTAACTTTTCCAATTTCATTCATTGACGTCTTATGGCATTACATTCTAGGGTAACTCCTCATAGAGGAAAAAATTGTTTGTTCCACAGAAGCATGTAATAATGCTAATGTGTAGACTTTTGGGCACACTGACAAAAGCTTGTGAGTACAATTACTCTCTCCTGAAGTTTGTGGTCAACAATCGATCACAGTGTGAAAACAACTGTACCTTAGTGTGGCACAGGAAGGAGTGAGTTACTCTGCCATAAAAATCATTGACCATCTACTCAGTGACATGAAGAATTCAGTTGATAATAAAATCAACTTCAAATATAAACCGAAATCATTTGTGTGGGAGAGGGGGGCGGATGGTCAAGGGGATGGAGGGAGAGGGAGAGGGAGGAGGAGAAGAGGGAGGAGAGGGAGAGGCATATTGAACATAGTTAGGTATGAATCACTGTTACTATAGGTTATCTTGAGCTGACTGCAATCTAATTAAAAAGAATTACACCAGAAGCATTCCACTTTTATTTATAAAGCAGTTGTTGTTGTGGTCTTCAGTCCTGAGACTGGTTTGATGCAGCTCTACATGCTACTCTATCCTGTGCAAGCTTCTTCATCTCCCAGTACCTACTGCAACCTACATCCTTCTGAATCTGTTTAGCGTATTCATCTCTTGGTCTCCCTCTACGATTTTTACCCTCCACACTGCCCTCAAATACTAAATTGGTGATCCCTTGATGCCTCAGAACATGTCCTACCAACAGATCCCTTCTTCTAGTTAAATTGTGCCACAAACTTCTCTTCTCCCCAATCCTATTCAATACCTCCTCATTAGTTATATGATCTACCCATCTAATCTCAGCATTCTTCTGTAGCACCACATTTCGAAAGTTTCTATTCTCTTCTTGTCTAAACTATTTATCGTCTATGTTTCACTTCCATTTGTCCATGTTTCACTTCCATACATGGCTACGCTCCATACAAATACTTTCAGAAACGACTTCCTGACACTTAAATCTATACTCGATGTTAACAAATTTCTCTTCTTCAGAAACGCTTTTCTTGCCATTGCCAGTCTACATTTTATATCCTCTCTACTTCGACCATCATCAGTTATTTTGCTCCCCAAATAGCAAAACTCCTTTACTACTTTAAGTGTCTCATTTCCTAATCTAATTCCGGCAGCATCACCCGACTTAATTCGACTACATTCCATTATCCTCATTTTGCTTTTGTTGATGTTCATCTTATACCCTCCTTTCATGACACTGTCCACTCCGATCAACCGCTCTTCCAAGTCCTTTGCTGTCTCTGACAGAATTACAATGTCACTGGCGAACCTCGAAGTTTTTATTTCTTCTCCATGGATTTTAATACCTACTCAGAATTTTTCATTTGTTTTCTTCACTGCTTGCTCAATATACAGATTGGATAACATTGGGGATAGGCTACAACCCTGTCTCACTCCTTTCTCAACCACTGCTCCCCTTTCATGCCCCTCAACTCTTATAACTGCCATCTGGTTTCCGTACAAATTGTAAATAGCCTTTCGCTCCCTGTATTTTACCCCTGCCACCTTCAGAATTTGAAAGAGAGTATTCCAGTCAACATTGTCAAAAGCTTTCTCTAAGTCTACAAATGCTAGAAACGTAGGTTTGCCTTTCCTTAATCTAGCTTCTAAGGTAAGTCGTAGGGTCAGTATTGCCTCACGTGTTCCAACATTTCTACGGAATCCAAACTGATCTTCCCCGAGGTCGGCTTCTACCAGTTTTTCCATTCGTCTGTAAGGAATTCACGTTGGTATTTTGCAGCTGTGACTTATTAAACTGATTGTTCGGTAATTTTCACATCTGTCAGCACCTGCTTTCTTTGGGATTGGAATTATTATACTCTTCTTGAAGTCTGAGGGTATTTCACCTGTCTCATACATCTTGCTCACCAGATGGCAGAGTTTTGTCAGGACTGGCTCTCCCAAGGTCGTCAGCAGTTCTAATGGAATGTTGTCTACTCCCGGGGCCTTGTTTCGACTCAGGTCTTTCAGTGCTCTGTCAAACTCTTCACGCAGTATCGTATCTCCCATTTCATCTTCATCCACACCCTCTTCCATTTCCATAATATTGTCCTCAAGTACATTGTCCTTGTATGGGCCCTCTATATACTCCCTCCACCTTTCTGTTTTCCCTTCTTTGCTTAAAACTGGGTTTCCGTCTGAGCTCTTGATATTCATACAAGTAGTTCTCTTTTCTCCAAAGGTCTCCTTAATTTTCCTGTAGGCAGTATCTATCTTACCCCTAGAGAAATAACCCTCTACATCCTTACATTTGTCCTCTACCCATCCCTGCTTAGCCATTTTGCACTTCCTGTCGATCACATTTTTGAGACGTTTGTATTCCTTTTTGCCTGCTTCATTTACTGCATTTTTATATTTTCTCCTTTCATCAATTAAATTCAATATTTCTTCTGTTACCCAAGGATTTCTACTAGCCCTCGTCTTTTTACCTACTAGGTCCTCTGCTGCCTTCACTACTTCATCTCTCCAAGCTACCCATTCTTCTTCTACTGTATTTCTTTCCCCCATTCCTGTCAACTGTTCCCTTACACTCTCCCTGAAACTCTGTACAACCTCTGGTTCTTTCAGTTTATCCAGGTCCCATCTCCTTAAATTCCCATCTTTTTGCAGTTTCTTCAGTTTCTGCAGTTCATAACCAATAAATTGTGATCAGAGTCCGCATCTGCCCCTGGAAATGTCTTACAATTTAAAACCTGGTTTCTAAATCTGTGTCTTACCATTATGTAATCTATCTGAAACCTGTCAGCATCTCCAGGCTTCTTCCATGTATACAACCTTCTTTTATGATTCTTGAACCAAGTGTTAGCTATGATTAAGTTGTGCTCTGTGCAAAATTCTAACAGGCGGCTTCCTCTTTCATTTCTTAGCCCCAATCCATATTCACATACTACGTTTCCTTCTCTCCCTTTTCCTACTACTGAACTCCAGTCACCCATGACTATTAAATTTTCGTCTCCCTTCACTATCTGAATAATTTCATTTATTTCATCATACATTTCTTCAATTTCTTCGTCATCTGCAGAGCTAGTTGGCATATAAACTTGTACTACTGTAGTAGGCATGGGCTTCGTGTCTATCGTGGCCACAATAATGCGTTCGCTATGCTGTTTGTAGTAGCTTATCCACACTCCTACTTTTTTATTCATTATTAAACTGACTCCCGCATTACCCCTATTTGATTTCGTATTAATAACCCTGTATTCACCTGACCAGAAGTCTTGTTCCTCCTGCCACCGAACTTCACTAATTCCCACTATATCTAACTTTAACCTATCCATTTCCTTTTTTAAATTTTCTAACCTACCTGCCCGATTAAGGGATTTGACATTCCAGGCTCCGGTCCGTAGAACGCCAGTTTTCTTTCTCCTGATAACGATGTCTTCCTGAGTAGTCCCCGCCCGGAGATCCGAATGGGGGACTATTTTACCTTTGGAATATTTTACCCAAGAGGACGCCATCATCATTTAATCATACAGTAAAGCTGCATGCTCTCGGGAAAAGTTACGGCCATAGTTTCCCCTTGCTTTCGGCCGTTCGCAGTACCAGCACAGCAAGGCTGCTTTGGTTAGTGTTACAAGGCCAGATCAGTCAATCATTCAGACTGTTGCCCTGCAACTACTGAAAATGCTGCTGCCCCTCTTCAGGAACCACACGTTTGTCTGGCCTCTCAACAGATACCCCTCCATTGTGGTTGCACTTACGGTACGGCTATCTGTATCTTCTGTAATTATTGGTGTTCCTTTACATATTCTGCTCCTTCCCTCCTTGCTAGCAGCGGTTGCTGTCGAAAGGCTTCATTTCACATCTGCACTTGGCATTTTTTGGCAATCTGCAATATTTCCAGCACTGCAGTGTAGGAAACACTGCAGAATGCCAAAAACAGCCAAGTGCAATGAGAAATGGAGCCTTTCAACAGCAACTGCTGCTAGCAAGGCGGGAAGGAGCAGAATATGTAAAGAAACGCCAATAACCACAGAAAATGATTTATAAATAAAAGTGAAATGTGTCTGGTTTAATTCTTTTTAATTAGATTGCAGTCATCTCAAGACGGATAACCTACAGTAACAGACATTAACAGATGCTGCGGAAGATGGCCACGCAAACAAAGGTTTTATGACGATCATTAAAATATCCTTAGAATGTATGGCATTATGTGAGTGGGCACACTAAGCAACCCACAATTGGGTGCCATATTTTTTAAACCAATTTTCTACCATTATTACCAAAGTTTCGCACAGGCATCCTCCCCCTGTGTCCCCCCACCACTCATACACACACACACACACACACACACACACACACACACACACACACACGCAATGTTTGTCACCAAATTTAACTGAATGACATAAGTATTTCAACAAAAGCAAGAGCTATCCACTACTCCTTAGAATACAGCAACAGAGTAGAGAAACAAGTTAGACAATTGTGTCGTGTAACACCGTGAATGCATCTGGAAACACCTGAAAAATGAGTGTAAATTCTGTAAGCGTATGCAATCAAGTGTGGAGGAGAGACAATGATTTTAAAGTTAATAGTTCATCAGGAGCCTATAATTTTGAAAGTTCGAGTCTGACTGTTACCTGCTCATAAAGTGCTGCCAGATCCTGATCAGCAAGTTTGTCAGGAGGCACTTCCACCTTTACAAGGTACTTCGATAAATAAGCCCTCTTCTTCAGAGCCTCCATATTCTGGAATAGCCATTCCAATATTGGATGAATAATGTGTTTGTCTCCTTGGACTAAGCCCTGTCTGAATACTGATCTAAAATGAAGGAGAATGTAACACGTAAAATTGGAAGCAAAATAAACCTCTAAAGATAAAATTAGCATTAGCAGGCTTCAATGCTTTCCAACTTTAAAAAGGAAGTTCCACGATGGTAAATACAGCAAAAACCAGTCAGATGTGTTTCAAAAAAACTGTAATACAGCACAGATCAAGTCATGACCGACAAATATAACTAAAAAAAAGAAAAAATAAACTAAATCAATAATGTGCATTCAGCTTAAAAAACAAACAGGCAGACAAAATACTTTAAGCCAGATACAATAATGTGCTGTAGAAACACAATACAAAATAATCTTTTTGTATTTTTTTAAAAGCCAAATACGACAAGATTAGCAGCAGAAATAGGTGGGTAAACTTTGCCAACACTTGGCTTCACTATGATATGATGAGTACACACAGATACTAATAGGTTTGCAAAAATTTTAGGCAAAGTACTGTAAATAACGGTATGTGTGGGACAATATAATAAAGGAAATTCCAGGTTGGAAATGATAAATCAAAATGATGACAGACAACTTAAGTTTCTGCCTTCCCCCATCCATATAAAAATAATAACAATAATAATAATAATAATAATAATAATAATACTGTAATAATAAGTGGAGACAGATTTTTAATATCCATTCAGAATTTATTGTGTATTCCTTTCAATATGGCTGTAACTGACTCTTCTCCTCACTACAAACTTTGTTTCTCTCACTTTTCTGCTTCTTCGCACCAGCAAACAATGAACCTCAGATTCTTTTACTACATTAATTTTGTTGATGTTGTGAGCATCCTATGAACTGTGAACAGTGCGACAGATTTTGATAATTATCTATAAGGGATATTTGCTTATTTAGAGTATCCTTGCTCAACATTATTCAAGTTGGGGGGGGGGGGGGGTTGTTTTAGGGGGAAGAGACCAAACAGCGAGGTCATCGGTCTCATTGGATTAGGGAAGGACGGGGAAGGAAGTCGGCCGTGCCCTTTGAAAGGAACCATCCCAGCATTTGCCTGGTGCGATTTAGGGAAATCACGGAAAACCTAAATTAGGATGGCCGGACGCGGGATTGAACCGTCGTCCTTCCGAATGCGAGTCCAGTGTGCTAACCACTGCGCCACCTCGCTCGGTAACATTATTCAAAACTAGCCCTAAATAAAAGCAATAAAAGAAATGATTAAAAGCCATCAGGTTCACTGTAGGAAAGAGTTCCTGAGAGTATACATTCTAAACTAGGAGCACAGCTGAATGACACTGTTTATAAAGCTTATTTAAAATGTGAAGACTAGTACAAAGAAAAACTGATCCCGTTTCTGAACAGTGTATAGAAGGTGCTTCTATCAAGTTCAAAGCGGTATGGGATAATATCAAACAAGAAAATTCCCAAAACTAACAATGGAAAATCCAGGATGCAATAACAATAGAATTGGTATAGACTGCTGCTCATCACAAAATGTTTAAGTGAACATTGGGCCACTGAAGATGAAATTCCAGTTTATAAGTTCAAAAATTATAGTTTATCAAACAGTTACTGCAGAAGAGTTCACAAGAGAGGTGGTGTAGCAATTTATGTTGGTAGATGAATCAACTGCAACACTGGTAACTTTGATCTAAATTATTTATGTGAAGAACTGAATTTTGAAGCCAGGTCATAAGTAGTATGAAGCTAATAGTAGTATCATTGTACAGATCTTCCGATGGCATTAGAAGTGCGTTCTTAGAAAAATTGGACATCCTTTTATGTGCACTCACTGAGAAAAGATTTACCAACTATGACAATATAACAGATGATGATCTTAATTCTAATTTTGACATGTCAACTGACAAGCGCAGTGTTCGTGATCTGAAAAACCTACTGCGACAGTTCAATCTACAGTGTGTTAACTATAAACCTACTACAGAACAAGTGTGGAGAAATGATTACAAAAAAGCAGTTACTGAGGCAAAAAAGTCACACAATGCCCAGCACATTCAGACTTCTAACAATAAATGCAGAGCTGCCTGGAGTCTCATAAATAGCGTTGCCAAAGACTCACATAAGGTCAAAATCAATCTCTCTCCACAAGAGTTTAATGATTATTTTAATACATCTATCGAGGAAGTGAGCAATGGCATCAGTAAACCTGATACAAGTCCATCGAAACTCTTAGAAAAAAATTATCATGGGATGCCCTACAATAATATTCTCACTTTCTCTGGGGTTACGCATAATGCTGTATTAAAAATAGTAAGGGACTTCAAGCCATCAGACAGTGTTGATATTTATGACATGTCTTGCAATTTGCTGAAGAAAGTAATTGATTCCATTGTTTATCCATTGACTCACTGCATAAATAAATGTTTATCAGAGGGATACTTTCCAGAGTAGCTGAAATTATCTAGAGTGGTTCCTGTGTATAAAAAGGGTGACAAAGACAACCCTGTAAGTTTCAGAACAATATCAATAGTTCCAGTCATGACCAAAATAATAGAATACATCATTTACCATCAGTTTTCTGCTCATTTTGAAAAATTTGGAATATTTAATGTAGCACAATATGGACTTAGAAAAATATCATCAACAGTAGACGCAACAGACACTGTACTTAAATGTGTTCTTAATGAGTTTGAGGAGAAGGGATTCGCTCATGCCACGTTCTGTGACCTGAGTAAAGCATTTGACTGCGTAGGACATTATACACTTCAGAGAACAGCCTAAAACAACTAAAGTCTTATCTCCAAAACCGTAGGCAAGTTGTGTGTATTGGCACAGAAAAGTCTACCGAGGAACAAACTAAGGTGGGAGTTCTGCAGGGATCTGTATTGGGAGCATTTTTGTTTTTGGTAATGATCAATGACCTACCCTCCTTTATAAGTTCCAATACAGTGCTATTTACAGA
Organism: Schistocerca americana; assembly: GCF_021461395.2. Taxonomy (NCBI): domain Eukaryota; kingdom Metazoa; phylum Arthropoda; class Insecta; order Orthoptera; family Acrididae; genus Schistocerca; species Schistocerca americana. Next base: position 287,361,453 of record NC_060120.1, on the reverse strand, counting down.
TGACGCTACCTTCCTAAACTACAACAATGATCTAAATAAGTTAAAAGATTCTGCTGATAATACACTTGCCCAAACGTCATATTGGTTCAGGTCAGATGGGTTTGTCCTGAACAAGAACAAAAACACAAAAAATGGTATTTAGTTTAAAAGACAAACGTCCTTTTCATGATGTGTGTACCTTCCAATTTCTTTCTATTATTCTTTCCAATTAATTTTTTTAATTATTCAAGCAGCAATTATTAATCAGTTTCCATTATTTTGCCCCCCCCTCCCCATTTGCAACTATTCACATTGAACATAAAGAAAACAAACAATACGCACTTCAGCATAAAGAGGGAACACATTTCTGTTGCATTAAGCATAGATATTAAATTTATAGATGATGTAATACGCATAAGGTGGTTAGGTGCGAATACTGATTGTCAGTTACCATGGAATGAGTACACACAGATGCTGATAAAAAATACGCCATTCACATGTTTTGATCTTAAGAGTTTTATCATCTCTCTATAGCAGCCAATGTCTTATGTGACATACTACTCTTACACACACTCAGTTGTTAGCTATGGGGTTTTTATCGGGGGATCAAAGGCACAGAACCTGGATACAATTTTTAAACTGCAGAAAAGAGTTGTAATGATATGAAACTTCCTGGCAGATTAAAACTGTGTGCCCGACCGAGACTCGAACTCGGGACCTTTGCCTTTCGCGGGCAAGTGCTCTACCATCTGAACTACTGAAGCACGACTCACGCCTGGTCCTCACAGCTTCACTTCTGCCAGTATCTCCGAAAGGCAAATAGGTCCCGAGTTGGAGTCTCGGTCGAGCACACAGTTTTAATCTGCCAGGAAGTTTCATATCAGCGCACACTCCGCTGCAGAGTGAAAATCTCATTCTGGAGTTGTGATGATAATAACTAGAAGTAGTAGACAGGATCACTATAAAGAAATGTTAAAAAAAACTGGGTATCCTTACTGCACAAAGTCAGTATGTCTATCAATCTGTTCTGCATATTAGAAGAGCAGCAGTCTGGACTTACATTTACCATGGAAAAACAAACAGAAAACAAGATTTTCTACCAGGGAATAAAATTGCATAATAAACTGCCAACGAAGAATAAAAAGATTTCTAAAATACATCTGTTTAAAAAGGCAGCTAAAAATTGTTTATAAGTAACGCGCATTACACAATCTAAGATTACTCATAGAATTCGAAGCAGAAGTTCATAAGGAAAGTGGATAACTACATCACCTTGTCACATTACAGTTCTGTAATGCTTTTGCAAAAATATCATGTACCAACATATATAGTGCATGATAATAATGTTTTGTCATTCTCCAGAGCTCAACATCATACTCATCACAGGAGGGGGAGGGGCATTGGGAGTGGGGGAGGGGGGGGGGGGGGTGTTGGCTCAGTTTTTCAGATGGACTGAGGGAACGACATGTGCAGGTGGACTGGAAAATAGTGGAATAGTGGCATGGTTGTTAGCTCGTGAAGACAATTTTCCAAAGAGACTGGACTTAGTGCAAAGGTATAGCAGCTATCAGGGTTATGCAGTCATTAGCATGGGTTTCTGATACATGCAGCAAAACTGTGTTTCTACCAAAAACGTTGTACAATAGTGAAGGATGGTTTCTTCATCATGCCCACTTCTCACCACTTATCCTATCCTCTGAAAGCATACTTCTACATTCTACAAAAAAATTTTATCTATTTATTTTCATTCAGTTATGATGACAAACCCCATATCATTCCAAGATGACCCTTGGATGAATGAGTGAATGAATGAATGAATGAATGAGTGAATGAACGAATGAATACAAATAAATAAATAAAACATCATGTATCATTCCTATAGAAACCATGAAGACTAAATCATGTTAGAAACAGCATACAAAGAGGCATACAAGTAGTCATTCGTCCTTGAACTGAACAGGAAGAAACACATACAATACTATTATAGTTAGTCACTCAGTATTTATGAATATTTCACTGGTACATTATACTACAAGTAAAACACAAGTGTAAATACACTAGTCTTGAAGAGAACACGTGCATGAGTTTTGCTACTTTTTTTCCATCAAATACAGGTAACTTTTTCTACTTGTGCATGTAAAAAAGTTGTCATTTCAGTATTTCCAATAACCTATCATACATTGAAGTGCCAAAGAAACTGGTATAAGCATGTGTATTCAAATACAGGGATATGAAAACAGGCAGAACATGGCACTGTGGTCGGCAACACCTATATAAGACAACAAGTGTCTGACACAGTTGTTACATTGGTTACAGAGCTGCTACAATAGCAGTTTAGCAAGATTTAATTGATTTTGAACGTAGTATTATAGTTGACCACAAGTAATGGGACACAGAATTTCTGAGGTAGGGATGAAGTGGCATTTTCCTGGACAACCATTTCACCAATGTACCGTGAATATCTGGAATCCGGTAGATCATCAAATCTCCAACATCGCTGCGGCCAGAAAAAGATCCTGCAAGAATGGGACCTATGACAACTAAAGAGAACTGTTCAACGTGACAGAATTGCAACCCTTCTGCAAATTACTGCAGATTTAATTCTGGGCCATCAAACATGTCAGCGCGTGAGCCATTCAATGAAACCTCATTCATATGAGCTTTCAGAGCCGAAGGACCACTCATGTACCTTTGATGACTGCACAAGACACGGCTTTACGCCTCGCCTGGGCCTATCAACACCGACATTGGACTGTTGATGGCTAGAAACATGTTGCCTGGTCACCCAAGTCTTGTTTCAAATTGTATCGAATGGATGGATGTGTATGGATATGGCGACAACATAATGAATCCTTGGTCCCTGCATGTCAGCAGGGGCCTGTCCAAGCTGGTGGAGGCTCTGTAATGGTGTGGGGTGTGTGCAGTTGGAGTGATGTGGGACCCTTGATGTGTCTAGATACAACTCTGACATGTGACATGCATTTAAGCATCCTGTCTGATCACCTCCATCCATTCATGTCCATCGTGCATTCCGAAGGACTTGGGCAATTTCAACAGGACACTGTGACACCCCACATGTCCAGAATTGCTACAGAGTGGCTTCAGGAACACTGTTCTGAGTTTAAACACTTCCGCTGACCACTAAACTGCCCAGACATGAACATTATTGAGCATATCAGGTATGACTTGCAACATGCTGTTCAGAAGAGATCTCCACTCCCTCGTACTCTTACTAATTAATGGGCAGCCCTGCAGGGTTCGTGGAGTCAGTTCCTTCCAGCACTACTTCAGGCATTAGTTGATTCCATAGCACATCATGTTGCGGCATTTCTGCATATTCATGGGGGCCCTACATGATATTAGACAGGTGTACCAGTTTCTTTGGATCTTCAGTGTATAAGCTTAACTATGCATCTGGATTCATACATGCAAGCATGCACTCTTTTATACAATAGATCATCTTACGCTGGTGTTTCAGGCCCAGGTTTGTATTTCAAAACTCTCAACATTCCCAAAATCCTGATGGTGGTCTGTTCAGGTTCTTCAGTTCGAATGTCAACTTTGTTGCTGGTATCAATTAGTGCCAACACATCAGTTAGAACCTGAAAAAATAAAACCTAGTCACAAAAAACACAAATAAAATATAAAAATCAGCATGTGTTTTAGAGAAAATCAATATTAATTTTGTGATCCCAAGGAATTTCATAAAACAGAATTATACAAAATGTGATGTATGGTCCATAAATAACACATACTATCAAAGCCAAAAACTAACACACTAACACACACACACACACACACACACACACACACACAAAGAAAAAAAAATCAAGCAGTAATCTCAAACTTATGGCAAATAAATTTTCTGGGGATGAAGAGCTACTGCATGAACAAGAGGCTAGTCTTCAGTAGCCAGAAGATAATTAGTACAGAAGGACTGATGAGTGAGCCCCATCAGGTTATATATGGATCGGGGGTTGATTTAGCCCCTCTCCTAAAAGGAAAAGACTTGTAAATGCTCAGCACATAGACATATTAACAAATTAATATGTGATGCAAATGTAAAATGACTCGTGCCGCATCATTACACTTTATTGTGCAAAAAGATCCATGAAACATGAAAGTATCTATCATACCATAGCTCCTTCAAATAAAAAACCGGATTACCTTGAAATGCAGTGTGTGAGAAGAGGATGTTAGGCATCAGGTGTGTCGCTACGGATGGGCTCTAGTGCTGAATTACTAATGCCTTTTCTTCCAACCGGCTACCCCGCACTATTTCCCTCTGTTACTATTCTCTAACATATTACTTTACACAGTGTTCATCATTTTCTTTCTCTTCTTTGCTGTGTTTTGTGTGTCACCTCCAGAACTACACCACATGCCCTGACTTATGACTGATACTGTATCAACCATCTCATTTACGCACAACACAAAGTGCTGATTGTTGGTACATGGTTGCATGTCCCACATTGCTCCTGCTGATATAATTATTCTCAGAGCTAAAAATTGACCACTCTTCCTGTTTCATTCACTCTGACATATTTCTGCGTGTTTTTTTCTGAACCATCCTGTGCCACACCAACATGCTCTACTTCAACCTTCCAGCCCCCCCCCCCCCCCCCCACACACACACACACACCCCTACCCCATTACTTTCTCTCGTCTTATTCCAATACGCACATACTAATCTCACCTAATCCAATCACACCTGCTGTGTCCCCCCCCCTCCCCCCTTTCTTCATACCAACCTGCATCCCACATTATTGTCTGTCAATTTATTTTTCTCTTGGATCTCACTGTGTTTTAATGACAGTTTCTGTTCATTTTCACCTTTCACTACATACTCCACTCCGTTACGTTTCATCTTGTTTCCCTATACTTCATCCATTCCATTCCTTTTTTTGATTTTTCCCACATATTTGTATGTATTTTATGTTTTATGTGAGCTTTTTCAAACATATTTTTTCATAATTTAATATGTTTATGTGTTTTTATCCTCAACCATGGCTCCTTGCTCCTCCACCTGTGTCAATATAGAACAGTTTCCCTATCCCTAGCAAGAACCCAGTCCTACATACCATTCCTACATTGCTGCCTAGCTCATGTAATCCCCTGAAAAGGCCTGATAATCAAATCACCCATCTCTGGTTGCAACTCCTCCTTCCACAATGATCTCTATCTGTACAAGTTCAATCAGTGCAGAGCCCTCACCAAACAAGTCCAGCAAAACTAAGTAAATCAGGCCCAAACCTCTTTGCAATACCTCCCCTCTCCATCCATAAAAATCTCCTGCACTGCATTCCCAAATTCCTGCATCACACCTCTCACACTGTAACTCTTGCCCTCCAGCAACTAGAGCAATACGGACAATGCTACTTCAAAAAACTCAACCAACCTGTTCATCTCATACTCCTGCCTTGGACTACCAATATCCACCTCCTCTACAAGTGCCTCCAAACCTCCCCCACACCCTCTCATAGCTGACAGAACCTAGCTTGCAGACCTATTACATTTTACAATACAGAATCCACATCTAAACCGACCCAACAAAATCATGAATCTTTCCTACAAAATCCTTAGTTCCACTGAAATATCAGTCCTTTTCAAACACCTTACCAGTTGCCTCACTCCCATATTCAAACACGAAGGGCTTTTTAAAGACCTTCTCCCGATCCCTACAGTGAAAACATCTTTCTGGCACCATCCCTTCCAACTAGATTCAACCCAAAACCAATACTGAACCTTGCCTAACTTAGTTCACCCCTCCACCTAACAATGAATCACTGCCACTGCCCCCAAATCATCCCCTGTTAACATTCCAGAACTTCTTAACATACAACCTTGTCACCATTCCACAAATCTCTTGACATGGAAGCAACCTTACATCTACAGAAAAACCACAACCCACCACTTAAAAACTGGTCCCATCCCTTATTATTCTACCAGCCAACAAAGACTTCACCAATGTGGTTTTGAACCAGAGGGACCATCTGGTGGAGGGACTCTACCAGCTGCCAGATTCGTCCACCTGAAAAGCCTGCCACAGAGACCCCACCAGAAATCTAACAGCATCATGAGACCCTCTTCAAATGCCCCCCCCCTCCCCTCCCCTCCCCCCCCCTCTCTCTCTCTCCTCCCCCCCCCCCTCCCTCCCCGGGCTCTCCCACCACCCCTCCCTCCTATCCTTCACCACTGTTCTACCTTCTACAGATTTTCTGGAGACCACAAACCTTACCCAGGAAGCCCCATTGCAGCCAGTTACTGTTTCCCAACTGAGAGAATCTCTGCTCTAATGGGCCATCACTTTCATTCTATTACCCATAACCTACCCTTCTACATCGATGAGACCAACCATTTCCTCCGTCATCTACACAGCTCTTATTTCTTTACCACATGGAATCCTGCTCATCACTGTTGATGTCACCTCCATCTATACTAACAACCATGATGCCTGTGGCCTTTCCACTATTGAACACTACCTTTCCCAAAGCCTGACTGACTCCAAACCTACAATCTCCTTCATGCTCACCACCCACAATTACTTCTCCTTTGAAGGCATCAATAATAAATGAATCTGTGGTACAGCAATTGGCACCTGCATTGCACCATTCCATGCCAAACTATTTATAGGCCAACTAGAGGAATCCTCCCTAACCACCTAGAAACCCCCAAACCCTCAACTGGTATAGATTAACTGATGATAACATTGTGATCTGAACCGAGGGTAAGGCCACCTTATCTACATCCCTCCACAACCTCAACACCTTCTCCCCCACTTGCTTCACTTGGTCCTGCCCAACCAAAAAAGCCACCGTCCTCAGTGCTGACCTCCACCTCAAGGATGGCTACATCTGTAACTCCATCCCCATCATGACAGCTGCCACCCATTCCATACCAAGAAGTCCCTTCCATACAGCCAATCCACTTGTGGGCATCACATCTGTAATGATGAGCAGCCCCCTCTAAATATACCAGTCTTACTGATGCCTTCACATACTTAAACACCCCCCCCCCCCCCCCAACCTTGTACAGAAGCAGATCTCCTGTGTCTTGTCTCTCCAATCTCCTACCACCTTCCACATACCACCATCTGCCCACAAGGTGCATCCCCTTGTGACTCACTACCACCCAGGGCTGGAGAAAATGAATCACATTCTCCGCCATGGTTTTCACTACCTCTTGCCTTCCCCTGGAATGAGAAATACCCTACGCGCTATACTTCCCATTCCCCCCACAGAGTTATTACACCACGCACCGAACCTCGTAGTATCCTTGTCCATTCCTACAACACCTCTACCCTCATAACAGTACAACAGATCTAGATGTCCCATACATACTCCCACCGCCACCTACTCCAGTCAAGACACAGGCATCTCCTATCACATCATCAAAGTCGTGAAAGGAGTCACATGATCCACAAACTAAGCTGCAATCACAGCACTGTTTCCTACTTAGGCATGAAAACTGAGAAGCTCTCTGTCCCCATGAATGGCCACTGACAAACCGTGGCCAACAGAGACTTGGGCTACTCAGTTGCTGAACATGCTGCCCAACACCATGTGCTTCATTTCAATGACTGCTTCAAAACCTGCGTCATATTGATCCTTCCCATCAACATCAGCTTTTCTGAACTGCACAGATGGGAACGCTCCCTGCAATATATCCTACATTCCTGTAACCCCCCTCCACAAACAGCACTAGAACTTCAGCACTAGAACTTCCTCCACTCCTACTCTGCCTCCCTTCCCCTCCTTACCCCATGCCTTCTTACCCCCACCAGCCACGCCAGATTGCTGCTCCTATCAGGCACAGTTGCTGTCTGCAATCTTGGCACAGCAGCCAATGGTAGTGGTCATATATGAGTGAGTTGTGCTTGTATGAATGTTTACGTATTTTCTCTTTCAGAACCTTAAGTGCATAACAATCTTATCATTATGCCTCTCTGTTACTCAACATTTCTTCTGTATAGTAAGTAGCAATCTGTCCTTTTCATAATATTGTTGTTGTTGTTGTTGTTGTTAGTTGTATTATTTTTAAAAGGCTGTCCTTTGGGATAAGGTGCTAATGACCTGATTTTAAATTGTAATAGTCATATGTTGAACCAAGTGTTGGTCAACATGACAAGTATGATCACTTTTCTATAAAAATACGGTGACTTCCATCCCTAGTTCTCAGTCGAGTTGAAGGCTTGAACCAGAGAGTCCCAATGGTTTTGCAACACACCAGGCTGTGACTTCCTAGACTTGCCCCACATGGCTGAGAATTGCAAGGTTCCCTTAAACAGGTCAAGTGTGCATAACAAAGGCTGCTACCCAGGTAGCTGACTGTATGTGGGGTGTACACAAGGGTCTTTTAGATTAGGTGACTCTCCGTTCCATCCAGATTATGATACATGTAGGACACCAATAAGCGTCAGTGTAAGATCCAAAGAAACACGCCAACCAGGCGAGAGTATTGAAATCCTAGATTAACTGCCAAATAATTTGCAACAAAGTGCCAGAGTTTGACACACTCCTGAAAGGCAGTAAAGCTCACATAATACTAGGTACAGAAAGCCGGTTAAAACTGGACACTGACGGTAGTGCGATGTTTGGCATTTAAGCATATATCGAAAGGATAGGCCAATGAGAACTGGAGGTATTTGTCACTGTAGACAAGAAACTCAAATCCACTACGACTGAAATTGAAGTTTCAGTTGAGATTTTATGAGCAAGACTCAGTATTCAGGGTGGACATACTCAGCTCCTGATGTAACCAAAAATTTTAGAGAAAAACCTCAGTTCAAATCACTATATGGAAGTTCACTAATCATACTGCAATCATTGGAGTAGATTTTAATTGTCCATCAATCAACTGGGATAATTACAGTATTGTTACAGGGTGAACATGACAAGACATCCTGTGAAACATTACTAAATGCCTTCTCTGGAAACTATTTAGAACAGATCGTTCAGAACCCCATTTATGCTAGAAATAGCAACAAACAGACCTGACCACCTTTTAGGATGTCCACATAGAAACTGGTATCAGTAACCATGAGGCAGTTATAGCAGCAAAGATTACCAAAGTACAAAGGGCAACTAAAACAAGTAGAAAGATCTATATGTTCAGTAAAAGAGACAAAGAACCAGTAGTGATACAACTCAATGAGGAACTTGAAACTCTTAGCTCAGTAGAGAAGCACATAGATGGCCTATGGCTCAAATTTAAAACAACAGTTAACCATGCACTGGATAGATATGTATGAGCCGTGTGTACTTCCATCTTTCCATGGCTTGTTTCCTGAGCATAGTGTGGAGCTAATATTTTTGGTAACGGATAGTGTTTGGGCGCAATCCGGCTCTAGCATCTCGTTGCTGTCTTTTATTGCTTCGCTTCTATTTTGTTTTTCCGCGGTTGTTCAGGGTCGGTCTTTTATGAAGCTCTTTCATTTGAACTCTCGCCCGTAGTGTACCCACTATCGACTGCGAGTTCTGTCTTTGGTGTACTTAGAAACCGTAGGTTGATAACACGACCGACTCATGTGTTTACTGCAGCAGACTCTTTGGCCTGTACTATTTATAGGCGAGCGTGGTCACGCTAGAGGAAGTTGTCGCGCAGTGGCCTTCGTGTTTGCTCTGGTAACGTCAACATCCTGCCTTCCGCGTACGGGTGTTATCGAACCCGCACTTCTACACGTGGAGGAGCGTCGGCCTGGTTGAGGCCCCTCTGTCCGCTCTTCACTGGTAGTCTGCGGGAGGCGGATGGCAGTCTTAATCATCGCCTGCATCAACGAAGGCAAACAAACAGTAACCATCATGGGGTGGTGGAGCCGCCGTTCGGCGAGGATTTGAGTCTGGGAGCAGTTCGGCCGGGTCGGTGTCTGCCGGGACGACTGGGGACAGCTCAGAATTGTACACAGCAGTCCCGGACAAACGACGAAGTGTGCCCGAGGGAATGGAGAAAAGAAGTTATGTGTGAATGTTTCAAGTTGATCGTCCTTTGGGATTGAGTTCATCCAGTCATCTTTCCCGCCTTGTGGCCACCGCCGTGGCAATCCTCTGTTCTGTTCACTGGTGCAATTCTGACAGTGCAGATTCCTCCAGGCATCATTCCTAACTGGTGTAGTGGTGTATTTTGGTAGTTATTTGTGTGCGTTTGCACTTCTATGTTTTGGTAGTTCATCCTCCCGCCCTGTGGTTGCAGAATTTCGGGTGGGGAGTGTAGTGTTGACAGATTGCCAACACTACGCACATTATTTAAGGGAGGCGGCCATTAAGCAAGCAGGCGGACTTGATGGTCTGAAACAGGATACTTATTGAATGATATAAAGAAAAGTACGTTGCTTTTGGAATACTTAACTTTAATCTATCCTTGTTGTATACATCGTTCTTCTTGAGACATTTATACGATAACTATCAAACTATGTAAGGCTAATGGCGCCTTGCTAGGTCGTAGCCATGGACTTAGCTGAAGGCTATTCTAACTATCTGCTCGGCTAATGAGCGATGCTTCGTCAGTGTAGTCACTAGCAATGTCGTCCTTACAACTGGGGCGAGAGCTAGTCCGTATCTCGAGACCTGCCTTGTGGTGGCGCTCGGTCTGCGATCACACAGTGGCGACACGCGGGTCCGACATGTACTAAATGGACCGTGGCCGATTTTAGCTACCACCTAGCAAGTGTGGTGTCTGGCGGTGACACCACAGGGAGTTAGTTCCTTGTCTCCCAAGATCTAGTGCTCTATTACTGAGGTTAATTCTAGTTCAGTCCAGTGTTCTATTAATCCCTGGGTATATGTGTCCGTCATACTATTTGCATTGTATTTATTCTAAGTGAGTTGCACTGACAATAGTTGGGAGTTCGAGTCCTGTCACGGAGCTGATAAGGGATCACATTGGTTTCGGCTTGTCAGTTGGAGGGCGTTGTCTTAGAGGTTTGTTAAAATTGGCATGTCAGCGTTGTCTAGCGCTACCGGGACCTAACGAAGAGCATTGTGCTGATTAGGGAATGTTGTTACACGTTCTTGTTTTCATTTCAATATCTGCATTTGTGAAGGCAACCGCGTGAAGTAAGATCTGTTCTGAAGCTATGCTGGATCTTGCGCTCTGGGTATTTTTGGTTTGTTTTGATCCCAACTATTTGGGTGTCAGGAATATGGAACTGTGTTATTAATGTTTGGCTTGAACAGCGGACACGCGGGTAGTTTAGTACGTGTGTAGTGGCATGGCGTCCTCATGAAGGCGCGCCCGCTAGATTGCTATTGCGTCTCCTCAAAGTGTAATTTCCACCTCACTAAAACCCCCTTGTTAAAAGGGAGGAAAAAAAACTTTAGAAATACCTTCTATTTGCATTAACTATCTTACCTGTCGCTTAAGTAAATATCTGCTCAGTGGTTAAGCTAATGGGAGCACCTATCCTAAAAGCAACTAGTGCAATTCTGTTATGGTGGCTCTCGTGCCTATTTTGGTCTGAAAGATTGTATAAACAGGCTTACATGCTCCGTATCGAACTTCTGATGTTGTTTTTTGAGTGATTGTGGATTATTAAAATTCATTATAGTGCAAACGTTTGTATTTTACCAACCGTGTTTATAAGTTATTAATGGGATTGGCTGGAATGTAATACGAAAGTTTTAGGACCATAGGTCGTCCAGGTTGAAATTTGAAGCCATGCTGTGTTGTGAATTCGTGTATTTATGTTTTATATTGCAATGAGAATTTAAATGTGGTAAACCCATGCTTTGTGATTAATAATTAAAGATTTAAGAGTGCATTCACTTAGCGCTTACTTATGTGTTGTATTATTATTATTTTTAAAAAATTATATTAGGCGTTTTAATTTCTTAAGCCTTTCCAATTCGAAAGTGGTGGCCCTCCCATTTTGGGCAATTGTAAGAATTGAAGCAGGATTTGCGTAGTTGGTGTTAGTATTGTATGTTATGAATAAATTATTTGTGTGTTAAATCACATCTGATATGTCAATTCCTTGGCCCTGTCCACACCTTGGTCGTAGTCTTTTAATATTAAATGATCAGACCACTGTTCCAATGTACACAGTGGAAAAGTTCACAAGGGGAGGTACTCTCCACAATATATAGTAAAAATAAAGAAACTTCTAAGGAAACAGAGGCTACTGTATAACAGGTACAAAACAAAGCATAGGACTATAAATGGAGGGATGCTGAATGCAACACATTTGACAGTCAAGAGAGCAATGCATGAAGGCTTCAATGACTACCGTAGCAGGATATTGTCAAATGATCTTTCACAAACCCCAAAGAAATTCTGGTCATGTGTAAAGACTGTTAGTGGCACCAAGGTTAATGACCAGTGACCAGTCACTCATGGACAATACTGGAGCCGGAGCTGAGAGTAGCAAAGCAAAAGCAGAAATGCTTAACTTTGCTTTCAAACGTTCCTTTACAAAGGAAAACCCAGGACTATTGCTCCAGCTTAATTCTCATATGACTGAAAAGATAAGTGAAAAAGATATTAGTGTTGGTGGGATTGAGAAACAGCTGAAATCATTCAAATTAAAAAGCCCCAAGGCCCCATGGAATCCCTATCACTTCTATACCCAATTCACTGATGAGTTAGCCTCTCTGTTAACTATAATCTGTCATAGCTCCCTTGAACAAAAAATTGTGTCCAATAGTTGGGAGAAAGCACGCGTCACACCTGTACAGAGATGGGTAGCAAAAGTGATCCACAGCATCACTGTCCAATATCTTTGACACCCATATGTTGCAGAAACTTAGAACACATTCTGATCTCAAACGTAATGAGGTGTCTTGAACAGAATGACTTGTCCCCATGCCAATCAGCACACGGATATTGAAAACATCAATCATGTGAAACCCAACTCACATTTTTCTCAGATGGCATACTGAAAGCCATGGATCAAGGCAGGTATGAGGTATCAAGTGCAATTTGTGACTGGATTGATGATATCTTGAAAGGGAGGATGCAGCAAATTATCTTGAATGGGAAGACACTGACAGATGTAGAGGTGACTTTGGTGTACTCCAGGGAAGTGTGCTGGGTCCCTTGCCATTCGTGATATATATTAATGACCTTGCAGACAATGTTTATAGTAACCTCGGACTTTTCACGTATGATGCAGTTATCTATAATAAAGTATAGTCCAACAGGAACAACACAAATATTAAGTAAGATCTTGAGAAGATTTCAAAGTGGAGCAAAGATTGGCAACTTGCTTTAAATGTTCAGAAATATAAAATTGTACACTTCATAAAATGCACAAAAATAAAGTATCCGTATGACTTCAATATCAGTGAGTCACAATTGCAGTCATTAAACTCACACAAATAGCTGGGTGTAACATTTTGTAGGGACATGAAATGGAATGATCACATACACTCAGTCATGGGTTAAGGAGGTAGGCAACTTCGGTTTACTGATAGAATACTAGCAAAATGCAATTAGTCTACAAAGAAGAGTGCCTACAAATCACTTGTGTGACCCATCCCAGAATTTGGTCAAGTGTGTGGGACACATACCAGATAGGACTGACAGCCAGTTTTGGATGTGTACACAGAAGGTCAGCACAAATGGTCATGAGTGTGTCAAGGAGATGTTGAAAAAACTGACCTAGCAGACTTTTGATGATAGACATAAACTATTCCAAGAAAGTGTACTTCAAAGTTTTGGGAACCAGCTTTAAGTGATGACTCTAGAAATATATTACAACCCTCTAGATATCACTCTGATAGGGATCATGATTACAGGGTCAAATTACATACAGCATGCACACAGGTATTTAAACAATCATTCTTCCCACATTCCATACATGAATGGAATGGGAAACACCCCCAATAAATGGTACAATGGGACATACCCTCTGCCATGCACTTCACAGTGATTTGCAGAGTACAGATGTAGATACAGATGAGTAAAAGTAGCCTCACTGTGTGGAAGCATCATGAGGAAAGTGTGTTGACATCCATATGGCATGGAATATGGTTCGAAAAATTTTGCAGCAGTGATCCACAATGCAGTTTATTGGATCTAAAATTGTGGTCATTGCCCATCTATTTGGTTCTGAGCCTATAAGACAAGCATTATTAAATATTCTCTACTTGACTGGTTTCTTTTTTATACAAATGAGTTCTGAATTAGTCAAGTATCAAGGCAGATAGAAGGGGAAGGTATAGTTACTAAAATTGATAAATTGGCTTTTAATTTTAGCTTTATTGATGTATGGTCTATGGATATGGGTATCGGGTCACAGGGGGTGATTTTTAGTGGATAGGAGAGAGGGTGTGATTGTATGGGGGAAAGTAGCTGAGGTGGACATTTTATTTAAATGTTCCTTTTTTTCAGAATTTTTACTTTCTTGTTCTTTTGGCTGGTCTAGATCTTTTTTTATGATAAATATTGGTAAGTACTCTGCTAAAATATGTTTAATTAATATTTTATTTTTATTACATATGTAACGACTTGTGTTTAACAGGTTGATTTTAGATATACAGGTTAACTAAAGTCAGTAATGCCAGATATATGTTTGTATCATTGTATTATTTGCTTTTTGGGAATACTATTCATGTGTGTTTGGTGGGTTTTGTGGAGGTTATTTTAACTACATAAGTAAAATGGAGAGGATGCATTTGCCCTACTTTGTAAACGGCTTCTTATTTTTCAGGTATTTGCTGGGTATTGTGGACTTCACTTGGTATGGAAATAGCAAACATACTGAATAATAACTATATCAGTGTAACAGAAAACTTAAAATTGGAAAGAAATAGTCAAAAACAGAAGGGCATTAAGATACAAAAAAAAAAAAATGCAGTACTATGTTCTTAAGACCAGTCACGGAAGATGAATTGTGGAAAACTAAGTCCAACAAATCAGCTGGTGATGATGAAATATCAAATCATGTAATAAAGCTGGTAAGTGAGGAGATAATAACACCACTGCTGAACATAGCAAACTGTTCTTTCAGAGATGCAATTTTTCCAGAAGAACTGAAGATAACGAAGGTAGAGCCAGGGTACAAGAAAGGGTATAAGGATGATCCCAACAACTACAGACCAGTTTCACTGATATCAGGTTTCTCAAAAATCCTAGAAATGCTTATGTATACCAGATTAGTTAATTATTTAGACAAACACAACATTTTCATACCCTCACAACATAGTTTCAGAAAGGGTAAATCTACAGAATCAGCAATTGCCAGTCTAACAGAATACATTTTACAGTCCTTAGATGAGAAAAAGGTTGTGTCTGCAATGTTTCTGGATCTTTCAAAGGCATTTGACACCATTGAACATGAAATGCTGATACAAAAATTAAACAACTATGGCATTCGAGGGCAACCAGGTGAATGGATAAAATCATACTTGTGCAACCGCAAGCAGTATGTATCATTAGGAAACTCATACCAATCAGAAACCAAACCCATCAAATATGGAGTGCCGCAGGGTTCGGTAAGGGCGTCATTGTTATTTCATGTGTTTGTTAATGATGTAGGTGTTGAGGAGGAAGAAAAGAAAATATTGTATGCTGATGACATGACAATACTAAACAGTGATCAAAATATGGACCAACTTGAGAGAAGAGCATACACATCTGCAAATGTCACAGCTCAATGGCTGTTGGAAAATGAACTGGTTATAAATCTAAAAAAGACTATGTATGCAGTGTTTAAAAACAAGGAAAATGCTGTAGACATGGATTTAGAGGTTGATGGAACAAGGCTGGAAGAAGTAGAATCTGCTAGATTCTTAGGTATTCTTGTGGATAATGAACTGAAATGGAAAAAACATATTAATAATGTCTGTAAGAAACTGAGTTCTGTCATATTCTTAATGATGCAGCTATCACAGTATTCAGACAAGAACCTTCTGTGTAAAGTGTATCATGGACTTTTCAAACCATACTTACAGTATGGAGTGACTGTGTGGGGAAACTCAAACAAACAAGAGACAAAACAAGTATTCACTTTTTTTTAAAAAAAAAAAAAAAAAAAAAAAAGCAATTAGGACCATTTTAGAAGAAAGACCTCTGAAACGTGCAGAAACTGTTTCAAGAATTTAGGTATCTTAACTTTTTCATCGTTGTATATACACAAAACAATAATGTACATCACAAAAGGTAGTGAGGACTGGATAACAAATGCTAGTGTACACATCCACAATACAAGAAGGAATAATGAAGTACAGAGCATACACCACTGACTGGCAATGCTAGAAAAAGGAGCCCAGTACTCTGGTATCAGACTACTAAGAAGTCTGCCTAAAAACCTGCAAGATAGTGTACTTCACAATGACTTTCCAAAGAAACTTAAAGACTATCTCATTGAAAAAGAGATTTACAGTGTTGCAGAATACTTATGCCTTAAAATTTGTATATATTGTTATTCATTATTAATGATGTAAAAATGTAAGCTAAAGGCGTAGAAAAATAAGTGATGTGAATGTTAATACTTTGACATGTACTATATTACACGTACATTTACTGTACACAATGTAATCTTACAGGATCAAATAAAATTCAATTCAATTAAACATTCAATTCAATTCAACCCATGAAATAGCTACATTGTGCCACATGATGTCATGTTGGCATGATGTATTTGGAATACATTGTGTTTGCAGATGCCATTTTGTCATCTGTGGTGGCACTCTCTAATACTGAATGTCTATGTTTATGAGTTGTATGTGAGCGATGTTCGTAAGGCATTAGACTTAGGGCTTTATGTTGTTCCATTTTCTGTTGGCTTGTCTGCAAGTTATACTAATGGCAGTAGTTATTGGCTACTCATTTGTTTCCTGTTTGTTTCCCATTTTCAAATTGTTAGTTTGCTGTGTCATTAACAATCACAAATTTAATTCCTTGTTTTTTATTAGTCACTAATTATGTATCTTAATGATGAAATTTGAGAGTCAAACATCGGTTGCTGCTTTGGACAATGAAACAGCCACAACAATTTCATTTTTGCAGTTATATGGTCTCACAGCTGAAGATGTGAATTATCAATAGTGTGGCGAATTAATGAAACTGACCACAGTTGCTGGGTGTCACACTAGGAATGAGCATGTGGCAGAACATGTATATGGGATGAGCTAGTGTTGTATTAGTGTTTTTTGTTTGGTTTGTTTTTATTTCCTTTTCCTTTTAAGAGAAGACAACTAAAAACAGGGACGGGGAGAAAGGTCTACAAAATACTTCATAGAGAAACAGAGGTGTTGAGCTCAAGATTAGATGTCCTTTACCCTACTGCTAAGACAGATAAAAAAGTAAAGTGTGGTCTACAGCTCGAGCATCGTTCACTAAAATGGGTGATAACTCAGACGGCAAACACAAATGAGAATATGAGTGGCTTTAAAAAAAAAAAAAAAAAAAAAAAGAGCATTCTGTCAGGAAATGGCGGACCATCAATAGTTGAGGGCAATGTGCACAAAGTCGTGGAGCACCACCACTTAAATGGCAATAGCTAAAAAACAGTGCCCAAAATGTGACCTTTCCAAAATTATCTCCTCTTGATCAGAGGGCCGATGAAGTGGTCATCTAAGCCACTGGAAGACGCTTAATTCCTCAGAGCTTGTTCTCATGAAGGGAGGACTAGTAGTGATGTCAAAGTGATGCCAAAATGACACCGCCTGCTGATAGATGGGAACACAGAGACCATCGGAGAGAATGGAAGAACTAGCAGGCTGAGAGACGAAGACTGCACCCTTTGGAACAGCGTCAGTGGCCTCATTTTCTGTCAGACTGACGTGACCACGAACCCACATAAACATAATAGTGGCTCCATCAAGAGTGAGCAAGTGACAGCTTTCATGGACATGTTGCCCTAACAGATGGATGGTGTGCAGCATACTGAGGCTCTGAAGGGCACTGAGAGTCCGAGAATATGACAATTGAAAAGCCTGTATCACTGGATGTACTGCGTAGCCTGATACAAAGTGAAGAGCTCTGCTGTAAATGCTGAGTAGTGTTCCAGAAGCCAGTACCTAAAATCGTAGGTGCCAATGACAAAGGTGCACCCGACAGCATGGTCAGTCCGAGAGCCATCAATGTACACAAAGGTACTATACTAAGTTCCATGCAAACAGCATGAAACTTAAGGCAACAGAGCAAGGCTGGAGTAGTGTCTTCAGGGAGCGAATGAAGGCCACAGTGAATACAGGCCGCCGCACAAAGTCAAGGTGGTGAAGGTTCACAGTCATTGTGAAAGTGGCAGGTATCATGAAGTTCAGCTGCCACAGCAAGAGCTGAAAGTGAACTCCAGATGGTAACAGAGTAGAGGAACGTGCCCCATACTGGTGATCAAAGGAGGCATATGATGGGTGGCCAGGCAGGGGAGATAAACGGCATGCATATCTGCCAAGGAGAAAGTCCCGACGGTGTGACAGCGGTATTTCGGCAGCTTCGGCATACAGACACTCAACTGGGGTTGTATAAAAGGTACCCGTAGCCAAACGGATGCCACGATGGTGGATACTATTGAGACAGTGTAGGAGGTACAGACGTACAGGTGCAGAAACAGAACACCCAGAGTCTAGTTTCGCACAGACAAGGGACCGGTACAAACAGAGGAGGGTGGTTCGATCTGCACCCCAAGAAATCCTATTGAAGACACATAGGACACTGAGAGGCCGCATACAGCAGGCTGCCAGTTAAGACGCATGGGAGGACCAAGAGTGTTTCCTATTGAGGATGACGCCAGGAATTTCATAGATTCAACGAACAGAAGAACAACAGGCCCAAGATGTAAAGACACTGGAAGAAACAAACTGTGCCGGTAGCAATTCATACAAACGATTTTGTCAGCAGAAAAGCAAAAGCCATTTTCACTGCTCAACAAGTAAAAATGGTCAGGACATCATTGAAGACACTACCCAAGGAGACAAGTCCATAGAGAACTCTAACAGATCACACAATCATCACCCAAAAGGGATCTGGAGACGTCTGGTGGGAGAAAGGGCATTGTAGGATTAGTGGCAATAGCAAGGATGACGATGCTCAGGACAGAACCCCGAGGCACACCATTTTCCTGGATAAAGGTATCCGACAAGGCGGAACCCACACGTACCTTGAAAACTGCGTCTTTCAAAAATTCCTCAAGGAAACGGAGCATGCGGCCACGAAAGCCCCATGTGTAGAGAGTACAGAGAATACCAGTCCTCCAGCATGCGTTGTGGGCATTCTTCAAATCAAAAAACACGGCCACAGTCTCATATTTCTGCAGAAAGCCAATCATGACATCAACGGACTAAGTAATGAGATGGTCAAATGCAGAGCGGAGCACTCAAAATTCACAAGGTGCAATGCTAAGTAAATTCCAAGACGCGAGCCACCATACCAGCTGGGCATGAATCACGCATTCCATCACCTTGCAAACACAGCTGGTGAGAGAAATGGGGTGATAACTAGAAGGAAGGTGTTTCTCCTTGCTAGGCATAGTTATGGGTACGAGAGTGGCTTTATGCCTTCGTCAGGGAAATGTGTCCTTACCCAGATGTGATTGTAGGTAAATAGGAGAAAGTGCTTGCCTGCAAGAGGAAGGTGCTGCAACATCTGAATGCGGAAATCGTCTGGCCCTGTGGCGGAGGATTGGGCTGAAGTGAGAGCACGATCTAGCTCCCTCATCATAAAGGCGGCATTGTAGCACTCATGAATCTGAGAAGAGAAGGGTACTGACCAAGAATCCTCCACTCATTTCCAATGGAGAAAGGCAGGGAGATAATGGAAGGAGCTCAAAATCTCAGCAAACTGGCGACCCAAAGTGTTGGACATAGCAATAGGATCCACTATGACACCGTCTGCTACAGTCAAGCCAGAAATTGGGGAATGGACCTCGGTCCCAGAGAGCCATTGGAGGTTGGCCCAAATTCCAGAAGAGGAAGTGGAATTGTTAAAAGAGCTAGTAAAGGAAATCCAGCTAGCTTTTCTGCTATCCCAAAGAACACGATGACACTGTGCACGCAACTGTTTGTAACAAAAGGAGTTGGCCATCCTAGGATGACAGTTAAAAACATGGAGAGCATGTCTCCACATGCGAATTACATCACAGCACACCTCAGTCTACCAAGGGAACCGGTCACGACGCAGTAAAGATGAAGTGTGAGGAATGGAACGTTCTGCAGTGGTAAGGATAATGTTTGTAAGATATTTTATCTGGTCATCGCAACTGGGGAAATGTTGTTCGTCAAAGATAGCAAGGGAGGAGTAAAGCCTGCAGTTGGCCTTAGAAATCTGCCATTTGGGTGTGCACATAGGTGAGGTAGTAGTTAGCAATCGGAGAGCTTATGGTACATGTTCACTCGAGTGTGGGTGAGAGAGAGAACTGACCACTCAAGATGATGGGAAAGCTAGGCAGTGCGGAAGGATGCAGAAGGATGTATCCAAATGGGAATCGGTGTGTATGGAGTCTGAAGGGAATGTGGGTGCTTTCGTGTTAAGACAGATGAGATAAAACTGATTGAGGTCAGCCAAGAGGTCACATCTCTGACACGTTTCAGAGAACCTCAAAGGGGGTGGTGCACATTACAGTCAACCAGCAGCAGAAAGGGGTGAGAGAGTTGGGGTTGGGTTGGGTTGTTTGGGGAAAGAGACCAAACACCGAGATCATCAGTCTCATCGGATTAGGGAAGGGCAGGGAAGGAAGTCAGCTGTGCCCTTTCAAAGGAACCATCCCGGCATTTGCCTGGTGCAATTTAGGGAAATTACAGAAAACCTAAGTCAGGACGGCCGGATGTGGGATTGAATAGTTGTACTCCCAAATAAGAGTCCAAAGTGCTAACCACTGCACCACCTCGCTCGGTCTGAGGGACTTGTTCAATAAGCTAGAGGAAGTCTGCCCTGGTGATGCCGAATGATGGAAGGATGTAACTGGTACAAAGGGAAAAGGTCAAGTCGGGAAAGAAAAAAAAATGCGGACTGCAACAGCTTGAAGCCAGGTAGTAAGGGAGATGGGTCGACCATTAACATCATCCCAGATGCATGACTCCCCCATGAGATGGAATGCCATTCTCGGGGGGAAGACCATGGCAGACCAGGTAGAAATGTGAAAGCTCTAAGCAGTCATGAGGACACAATTTTGTTTCCTGCAGCTAGAGAACAAAGATACACTGCAATTCTAAGAGCACCTGTAAGTCCTCTTTGTTGGATCGAAGGCTGCGAACATTCCATTGGAAGAGAGTCGTAACGAGGAAAGGGGAGGAAGGAAAAAATGATGGGATGTCACCTCGGTGACTGCTGAGTGCCAGCCTTCTAACACTCAGTGCTAAATGGCGCAGAGGCTTGATGAATCCGCTCCATGAGGTCTACAGAAGCATTAGCATTCTTCTTCTGTCGGTCTGTGGAGTCCACGACAGAAAAACGGTTGGTGGCGCGCACTGGCGACATGGATGTTGGCCGGGTAAGAGTATCACATGACAACATCACTGTAGAGGATCTCTTGAGTCAGTGAGGGAGAAGACAATTTCCCTTTGTTTTACTTCTTGGATACTTTCCGGTTGGCAGAGGAAGACTCAGATCTTTGTTGACTGGAGGGATGTAGGAAGTCTTCACAGGAGTATTCCTTCTCTCCTTTCCACCCTGTCAGTTGTGTAGGAGGTGACTTCGCCCCGTGAGGCAAAAGTTTGATGGCTTGTTTGTTACACAGCTGGAGGAGAAGATGGTGATGTTTCCATGACACTGGGTGATTTCACAATCATAATATTGAAATTTAGGTCGCATGTCTGCACGGCCACGTGCTTCGTGGAACAAGATGTAGCAACAACAGTACTGTAAGTGCCGGATGGTATAACTCAGGGTTTCTGCCTAACCAACAACTTGCGGGCAATCAGGTGAAGCACATTTTCCTTCACCCAGAAGCCCTGGACAGCCTGCTCATCAGGTACTCAGGACAATCTCGGGAGGTGGCGGCGGCATGATTGCTATTGCAGTTGATACTGTGAGGAGGAGGGGGTAGATAATCGCCCTCGTGAGCATCCCTACCACATGTTACACATTTGTCCAGGGTGTTGACACGACATTCAACTGTAGTTGTAAGGGTGACAGTGGTAGCAGCGCATCGGATTCGGAACATACAGTCAGACTATGATAACTTCATTGCCTGTTTTGATCTTTAATGAAAGCACCACTATATGAAAAGCAAGGAAGACAGTGTGTTTGGGCACTAAGGATGCCTCTGCTTTCTTCATCACCCAATGGAGTGCAGTGACACCCTGATCCTCTGATCTTGGATTTCTGCCTCAGTCAGACTATCGAGCAACCTAGTGTAAATACCAATATGGGAAGAATTCAGTGCTCCATGGGCCTCGACATGAACAGGACCATGGAAGAATGAAGCTGCAAGCAGCTGATGTGCTTGAGAATCAGAAGTCTCCGACATCAAAGTGCCATTTAATAAACAACAGCAAGGGTTCACAGGCCAGCATTAACACCTTCCTGAATAATAAACCAATTCACCATAGCAAAGAACAAGGAACCGTAGTGCAGTTGGGATTGTCTTTGAATGGCTAGCCTCATTCCATTTATGTTTGGTAAACGTTGAATGTGAAGATGATGATTGGTTCATTGCAAGAAAATCCCTCTTGAATACCAGCATATGCGATTATGTGCTCCTTCCAACTGAGGGGGACCCCACACCTCAGGTCACGCATCCTGAATGCCTAACAGAGGGACCAATTAGCAATGTGGGAAGATAGCAGCTCAAGTAATCACCCCTCCCTGGCCTGGCCTGTATCAGGGGGTATGTGTGAAATGCTACCTGTTGACCTGGGGCTGGGAATTACACGTCACCAAGTCACCTGTTACGTATCAGATGCAAGGGGCGGCCTTCAGGAGTGCACAGGGATGAAGAAGGAAAAGAGGAACCTCAAACGGCAAAGTGGAGGAAGGATAGGAGAAGGGAAGTGTGAGAAAAAGAAACGAAAAACAGTGGAGAGACTGCTATGATATCAGCTACTGAATATGCCGAACACATTACCAAAAACATCCAGAAGATGTTCCCCAATGGAGGAGGAAAAGAGGATAGACATGCAGCACAAAAGGGAAAAGATGCTGCGAAGGCTGGGCCCCGTGTGTATTGTTTATTGAACCGGGGACCTAGAAACGACAGAGGCGCTTCATCCCGCCGTAGCCCTCAGTGGTAAACAACCCAACAACAGGCCACCCCACCACCGCCCCACACTGAACCCAGGGTCATTGTGCGATTAGGCCCCCAGTGCTACCCCTCTTAACCCCCCCCCCCCCCCCGGGGAACATTTCATACCAGATGAGTGCAACCCCAAATGTTTGTGTAGTACAGTAATTATGGTGCACATGTATGTGGAGACAGTGTTTGTGCAGCAATCGCCGACATAGTATAACTGAAGCGGAATAAGGGGAACCAGCCCACATTTGCCAAGGCAGATAGGAAACTGCCTTAAAAACCACCCACAGGCTGGCAGGCACACTGGACCAGCACACCTTCCCGATCAGGAAGCAGCGCGTTAGACCGTGCGGCTAGCCGAGCAGGCTGGGGCCCCATGGTATCCAAGCACAAACCCACTAAAGAGCGGCGAGCCCCTGGGGTGATTATTTTGTGTGTTTATGTGTGTGTGTGCTTTGGAATGTTTGCATGCTGTTAAATGAAGTTCATAGATATTAATTGATATTGGTGGATATAACGGTTGAGTTATTTTGGTCAGGTTTGTTAAATCTCCAAATTGTGGTTTGTTGGTATCGTAGGCTTCGGTTGGCCAATACAGATAAAGTGAAATTTTCAATATTGGATTTCTAGAGTTGTGTGGGGTTTTGAGGGTATCATGGATTTTGTATAAGCTGTTTAGGTTCAGTTTTCAATAAAGCAGGTGGCAGACTTTGGGTCATTGTAAGATACTGGGAAAATGTTGTCAGTCTACAAGGGAGATTGCTTACACAACAATTGTGTGTCTTGTACTATACTCTAACCTAAATATTACTCAAATGTGTGGGACCAATACCAGATGGGACTAATTCAAGATGTTGAACATACAGACAGAAGGGCAGCACAAACAGCCTCTAGTCTGATTCATTGATCATCATCACTGAAATGCTGAAAAACATGAACTGCTTGAAGGTAGACTCCAGCTATGTCAGGAAAGTTAGGAATCTTGGAATACACTACAGCTCCCTTTGTATCGCTCCCACAGGGACTACAAAAACAATATTACATTAATTACAAACTGCACAACAGTATTTAAGCATCATTTTCCCTGTGTTTCATCCGATTTTCTTCGGCATATTTAACACAAAACTTCACAGATAAAGATTTTTGTAGAATCATGCACTGTATCTTTCACGAAAACGCGTTACATAGCACCCTATTACAAACTGTGAGTTTTAGTTCCTTGTTTTCGGAAGGAACTAGAAAAAATAAATCTTACTCAAAATGTAATATCATCGGACATCATTTTGTAAAATGCAAAATGTATGGTCAAGAACTAACACTTTGCATATGTGAGTATCGCAAGTTGGGTTGGAAATCTGACTAAGTTGATAATGACGGGATGCGGAGCGCGCTGTACGTTTACCGCAGATATATTTTCAACCGGATACCATTGTTCTATATTTCCCAACCACATATTATGGGTAGGGTTGCATCAAATCTGTCTTCCTACAAAAATGCTGAATGCATACCTGCAGCAGTTGCTCCGAATTCAGGGAATCGAATGATATCAAATTAAAAGATTTGTTCAGAGGACTCTTGTTCAGCTCTTGAACAACATACTTCAATTGATCACTCATGTTTACAAGATTATCGTATTCGAAAAATATACCAAATCGGTGTCTCACAACTCAATTGCGTTGTTTATGTCAAAGCATTCAAACGTGAGATAAAGTCGCACCACGCGTTGCTGGGATGTGGACCTATCCAAAGAAGCAAAGTTTATTTACTTTCCGTTTAGCTGGACTGTAGCAGTTTCACCTCCTCGTTGACCGGAGAGTTGTATAAATTTACCAGTTTATTCATCAGCAAGATAGAGCCTCATGCTTTCAAATCACCTATGTTGAAAGAAATTACGAAAACCACATTTTGAAAGGAGTACTGGTAATGTCTTCGGGGTTAATCTTTGACAAGAGCGTAGTTGTGGATGGTACACGTCAAGCATAGTGCATGAAAACATTGTGTTTGCATGGGTAAAATGGCACCGAAAAACAGCAAGGAAGCGCAGGTGGGTTATTCACAAACTTTATTATTGTGTTCCTTCAGCTTTGCATTTGTGTTCTAAATCCAGAAAAAAATGTACACTAAGCACTAGCTCATAAAACATAAGGCGTGTACAAGCTTACCGCCTGACAGTTCTATCGGCGGTGCCCCTCTACCAACTGTATTATTTATATTGTACACAAAAGTGTTCAGTATTAATCCTTGTTTCGTGTATATTTCGCCACAAAAGTTCTGATTTTCTTGCACTCGTAGTTGCAAATACGGCACCCGTTCAGACAAGTTACTAAGTGATATTTGTTGTCTTCTCCCCCTTCCCTTATCCGCCACTTCATTTACTGCAGGTGAGGGTTGACTTTTTTTTTGTGTAGCATCCACCCAAACTGTACCTCTTCCCCTACAACACCTACCATTCAAAATAACGTAAAATAAAATAAATTAATACAAAAAATTAAAAACCACAGTTTGAAATAAATCTAGCAACTGCTACTAATTTCATGGATTTCCAGCGCTTGCGACAAATCACCATACTTATCCATGTACATCTGTATTCCGCAAACCACCGTGAAGGGTATGGCTGAGGGTGCATCCCATTGTCCCAGTTATTAGGGCTTCTTCCCGTGCCATTCACATATGGCGTGTTGGAAAAAATGATTGTTTGAATGCCTCTGTGCGTGCTGCAATTATTTTAATCTTGTCTGCACGATCCGTATGTGAGTGATATGTAGGGGTTGCAGTGTATTCCTAGAGTCATCATTTAAAGCGAGTTCTTGAAACTTTAGTAGACTTTCTGGGACTAGTGCAGCAGGGGATACAACCCGTCGGCTTTGGACAATGACGTCACAAGTGGCCAATCGAGAAGCGATTCTTCTTAGTGTTGTAGCTCCCTTCAGTGGCTGATAAGTGTTTTTTGACTTTTTTTTAAAAAAATCTCACGAGATAGAATAAACAGATCCACTTTATTAAGCAATCAGTAAAAAAACTAAACTGAAACATAACAGCAAAAGCGAAAATGGTAAACTGCTCTCTGGCGGCTTGTGACGTCCTTGTCCAAAGCCGACGGGTTGTATCCCCCGCTGCACTAGACCCGACTTTCTTGGCATAGTTTACAGAGTCTACAAGAGACTGTCAGTTCAGTTTTTTCAGCATCTGACACTCTCGCATGGGTCAAACAAACCTATGACCATTTGTGCTGCCCTTCTTAATGCATGTTCAATATCCTCCGTTAGTCCTATTTTATATGGGTCCCACACACTTGAGCAGTATTCTAGAATGAGTCACATGACTGATTTATAAGCAATCTCTTTTGTAGACTGATCGCACTTCCCCTGTATTCTACTGATAAACCTATGACCATTTGTACTGCCCTTCTTAATGCCTTACCCACAACTGAGCCTAAGTGATCATTCCATTTCATATTGTTACAGAGTGCTACACCCAGATATTTTTATGAGTTGGCCGATTCTAACAGTGACTCATTGATATTATATTCATTGGATACTACATTTTTTGGTTTGAAATTTTGTCAGGATCTGACTGTATTTATGCAGCTTCCTTCAGGTAGTACTTAGTTATAGATAAGTGTGTCATCTACAAAAAGCCTGATGTGACTTTTTATTTGTCTGCAAGTTTATTAATATACAATGTGAACAGCAGAGATTCCAACACATTTCCCTAGAGCACACCCAAGAAATTATTTCTACCTCAACGATGACTCTGCAGCCAAGATAACATGCCACAGCTTCCCCCTCTTTTTTTTTTTTTTTTTTTCTTTTTTTTTTTTTAAAAAAAAAAAAAAAAAAGTCCTCAATCAAGTCATAAATTTTACTTGATACCCCCATAAGATCGTACTTTTGACTATAAGTGTATGACTTCTGTTTCCTTGTTGGATTCATTTCAGCTTACTAACCGCCACAAAAACAACTACAAGAAGCAGTAGATGAGCAATAGTAATATACACAACAAATTTCAAAAACATCTAGACTTACCGCAGCCACAACAGTGACTTTCAAATACACTGCATATATGACACCATGTACCTCATCTCCATGATGTCCGAAGTCATATCTAATGCCCAACTATGACTGAATATTTTACAAGTTGGTGCAAGGGGCACATTAGCATTTTCACAGTCCTTGGGTCATCAGCAGATGCCCTTAGTTTGTGTGTCTTCATTTGAAGTCTGGATCTATGTCTTATATTACAAGTTACCTGAAACAAATTGTGTGTAAAGTATCCAATAGGATCATTACCGACTGAGGCAGTGCACCTATTAAGACACTGACCTCATATTTGAGAGTATGGAATTGCTCTGTCTGGCCATCCTGATGTAGGTTTTCCATGGTTTTCCTAGATCAATAAGGTAAATGCTGGGATGGTTCCTCAAGTCCATGGCTGACCACCTTTCCACTCCTCATAGACTAGCTGAGCTGTCCTCATAAATCATATTGTATATTGTGTGTTGTATATTTTGACATGTTGATTTGGATTGTTTTACCTTGACAAATCCTATATCATTGTGAGATGATCCTTGTATGGATAAAGGTAAGTGGTGGGTGTATAAAAATAAATGCTTTTTTTTAAATTTACTATATCTTTATAGAGTTTGAAGATTGAGTTAATATCCATACTAATTTAAATTAATTTTAAGTTAATAGCATATTCAGAAAAGAAATGAATTTACAGTGTGTCTGAAAATTGTACATTTGCCACTTTTAGACGTTTGTAAATTCATTTAATGTTCAGTAATGTAATTATTATTTTTATTATTAAACATTGGATACATGCAGATATCACATTCAGATCTCTTGTTATATACAGAGCAATCTTCATGATACTGTATTGCACACAGCATTTCACACATTAAGAACAGGTTCTGTTCAACTTGTGATAAAGGGTCAATAATTGAGTAACTTTTGAAATTTATAACAGTTTTGTCAGTAACAGCATATAAACAAAAACAGTAAGTTCATGTTAATACTGTGAACAGTGGGTATTCCAGGGGATGAACTGGCCATCTGTTTGGCTAGATAAGCAATTACTCATCCAACATTCACTTTGACAGTTCCAGGTGTGAATTTGCAGATGCGAGAAAGGCCCCGACTCATTTGGATATGGAACGTCATCTGATGGGCTAATGCCCCATCTAATAAAATCTGCACAATCAAAGAGTCTGTGACTGCTTGACATCACTCTTCCCGTTTCTCCCAGAAGTAGTCCCCCATCCTATGTTATGTCAGCATTGGTCACACCAGATTAATCTGTAGTTTCCTCTTGTGTAATGAGCCACTCCAACACTGTGGTTGCAGAACCTTGCAGAAAGTCGCTCACATCCTGGTGGAATCCCTCCCCCTGGCTCTCCATGCCAAGCATAGTCTTCCTGATTCTTTGCCTTTAATGTTTATGGATGACAGTTTGACTGATGCTTCATTTCTTCCCAGAAACCGGTTATTACTCTCATATATGAGATGTTAAACACCTTTTGAGGTGGGGTCAACGAGGTTTGGGTTGAGATGTCTCCTCACACATGGTGGTCCGGGGAACCTACACTCAACCCTACCTCCTTTGCCTGGTGCCTTGGTCATCTATCTTTTACTCTGTTTTTAATTGCTTTTATATGCAGATCGTCCTGTTCTGCTGCACCCTATGTCATTTTTTTTAGAAGTGCCTCTTCATACAGCAGTACAATGAAAGCAAGACCTTAAGGATTCCTTATCCTGGGTACTAGCCGATGACAAAAAACAGTTGAACATATTCTTGTGCTTCCTCTGAGTGAGTAGGTTCTGTTCCCATCTATACACTTTGACAGTATCGGATCAGGGGAGGAACAGTTGCTGGAGTGATGCCTCCCACCGCATACAGGGCCCGGGGAATACTTGACTGTGCCCAACTACCTACCAACCTGATTATCTCTCTCAACTTATTTGTCTATTGTCAGTCCACTAATGTTCATTATGTTTTTATCCTTTTCACTTGCGCGTATCTCCTCCCCTCCCAACTATTAGGAATTATTTATTGTGTTACTGGCTTACTCTCTACATTGGGTTAGTGGGGTCAGACATGGGGAGTACCTCTTGCTGTTGGTGGCCTGCTCTCTGGTGTGCAGACTGGTCCAGCCTACATATTGTATTTGTATCATTTCTCATTTCTGGCATCAGTATTGCTTTCAGTGCCTTGATTTTAGCCCTTCTGCATACAGTCACATTTGATGTCTCCAATGCAAGATGGACTGTCCCATGAATGAGGGACTGGT
The DNA here is from genome assembly GCF_021461395.2 of Schistocerca americana. NCBI lineage: Eukaryota > Metazoa > Arthropoda > Insecta > Orthoptera > Acrididae > Schistocerca > Schistocerca americana. Next base: position 287,332,078 of record NC_060120.1, on the reverse strand, counting down.
GAACTCTCTGAAACTTCCTGGCAGATTAAAACTGTGTGCCCGACAGAGACTCGAACTCGGGACCTTTGCCTTTCGCGGGCAAGTGCTCTACCAACTGAGCTACCGAAGCACGATTCACGTCCGGTACTCACAGCTTTACTTCTGCCAGTACCTCGTCTCCTACCTTCCAAACTTTACAGAAACTCTCCTGCGAACCTTGCAGAACTAGCACTCCTGAAAGAAAGGATATTGCGGAGACATGGCTTAGCCACAGCCTGGGGGATGTTTCCAGAATGAGATTTTCACTCTGCAGCGGAGTGTGCGCTGATATGAAACTTCCTGGCAGATTAAAACTGTGTGCCCGACCGAGACTCGAACTCGGGACCTTTGCCTTTCACGGGCAAGTGCTCTATCCTTTCTTTCAGGAGTGCTAGTTCTGCAAGGTTCGCAGGAGAGCTTCTGTAAAGTTTGGAAGGTAGGAGACGAGGTACTGGCAGAAGTAAAGCTGTGAGTACCGGACGTGAGTCGTGCTTCGGTAGCTCAGTTGGTAGAGCACTTGCCCGCGAAAGGCAAAGGTCCCAAGTTCGAGTCTCTGTCGGGCACACAGTTTTAATCTGCCAGGAAGTTTCATATCAGCGCACACTCCGCTGCAGAGTGAAAATCTCATTCTGGTGAACTCTCTGTTTAGCCCCTTACCCCCCCTCCACCTCCACAATCTATTACAACTGCAAGTTCTTAGTCTTTTTCATGTGCCTTTCAACAATTTCCTCTACTATTCAGGCAGTTGTTACCAAGGTACCAGTCATTTCCAAGCAGCACTATTTTAATAAAACCATGTACTTTTCTCAAGAATACAACTGTTGGGTAGTAACATTTTGAAATCATCCTCAAATAAAGTATTTTGTTGCATTCTGCATAAACTTTAAATTCAGCTGAGTCTACTTTTACTTGCTTTTGGTATTTTATTATTCATCCATGGCTGACTTTTAAAAGGATATTGACAGGTCGTGGTATTACAGTTTAAGAAAAGACATTATTTGTAAACACAAGAAGTTACATACAAAAATGCCACAGTTTTTCAGCCATGGCCTTACTGTAAGATTGGCTGTAGTATTATAGGGAAACTATGGATAACTTAGAGTGATCAGATGAAGAGTGAAGCATCTGTCATCCTGAATATGTGGCCAGTCTGTTTTAAAACAGCTCAGCATTATTCAGCTTATTCCCAGTGTACCTTTTTCTTTTTTTTTTTTCCCCCAAAGAAAGTGTTTAGTGATGTAAAAGAGTGGTGCTACACTGTTCATATGCTTCTCTGGCGGAATCACCGAGGTCAACCGGAGTTTACGGTACCATCTCTTTGCTTTGATCTGTGACAAAACTGTGTTGTGAGACATCAAGGGGTGCAGCATATTTTATATTTGAAATGGGTAGTGTATCCAGAGGACATGTTGGGGTATGTGGTGGTGCTCTGTAGTGTGGGATGTTTGTTTCTGTATTGTTTGTGAGTGATTTTGGTGATGAATCAAACTCCTTCTGTTCTGTTTGTGAGGAAAGTTAATGAGTTATTTCAACATCGGCAGTTGTAGACAGTTTTCAGGTCTGGATTATTAGTGTGGGGTGTTTTTTACGACTGTGATTTATTTTTGTGCTTTGTTTTATGAAGTTCACAAGTAGGTCTCTGCATACCACAGTGAGGGACAAAAAGTTGACTGGGATTAAATTCCTACAGTTGTTTGGTTTAATTGCAGAGTATGTGAAGTGTTACGCTTGTGGAGAAGGTATGAGATTGGCAAAAGTTGCTGCATATCATTCCAGGGACCAGTATACATGGCATTGTAGGAGGACAGCTTACGGCATTCTGTCTTGGGGGGGGGGGGGGGGGGTTATCTGGTTTGAGAAGTCTAGGCTGACCACTCGAAAGATTGTGATGATTACATTGTTTTTGCTATCACTATATTGTCAGATTTATGTATTGTCTTATTTTTTTTGTTTTTGTGGATTTATTTATTTTTTATTGCAGGTGTACGGTATGTCTGTTTATGCGTTTCTTGTCTGTTGAAATTGGCATTAATGCAAATGTTTGGCTTGCGCTGATAGTTGTTGCTAATTATGTTAGGCTGCTGTTGGTAAATATCACAGAGTTTGTTTTACCCACATCAGAGAGGTTGGATTTTCAATGTTAGTTAGGCCTGTATCAGCCAGTATCAGATTTTGGAGATATGTGTGGCTTCATGGTACTGTGGTCTTCATTTGAGCTATAGAGCTCAAGGGAAATTTCCGGGTGCCAGTTTTCTTTTGCTGACAATTTTGTTTGCTTGATTTTTTTGTTAGTATTTGTTTTGGTGTCTCTGTTATTGAGACTGACATATATTTATTTTGTGCTCATTAAAATGCCCCCCCCCCCCCCCCACCCCTATATTTCCCGCATTGTCCCATTGCTGTTCAATGTTCTGTGTATTATTTGTGTCTGTTTGCTTGTCTAATGAGTGATGTCATTGTCACCATCTTTTATATGCCTAAAGTAGCAGTGTCCACCACCTTGATGACATCATGGGTCAAAGCTAATCAGTGTTACCACAATACTCAGTTTCATGCTATATGTATTAGTTTGTAATGTAACACTACAACATACATCAGGACCTTGGTGACACTGTTTGGCTTCCATTTTTTGTACTTCAGGTTCCCATTTATTTGCCAGAAAAACTGAACCAGAATCTCTGTAATGAGTGATTTTGACCTCAGAAAGATGTTGTTTTTGGTATTACCTGTTGCAGAGCGTCAAGTAAGATTTTCTAGGCAAGAAAAGAGAAAAATAAAAATTATGGTGTTGAAGTGTGGTGTGAAATGACAGATGCTTTATTGTTATTGTTTATTTATGTTACATTTTTTTTACCAAACAACTACTTGGTGGTGTTTAAATAATCCCCACTGTGTGGCATATATTGCTTAGGGGATAATTTTTAACTGCCTGTACAAGTAAGTTTATCTTAGTGTCTCTTTCATCTCCTTGAACAACTTATTGTAAAGATTTATCCCTTTGTAGAAAATGTTGTTTTCGAATTTTATATTTATTCTTTCTTGATAATTACAAGTTCACTCTAGATCTTGTTCCATGGTCATGGACAGAGCTGTCTGCAGTAATGATCAATGTTATTATTGACTTGTGAAATTGATTGGTGAATGTGTGGTTAAAATCACCACTGTTTTGAACAGGTCTTTACAATCAGCCCAATTAGTGTTTTTGGCTAGTTCTATTTGCTTTATCTGTAATTTGCACACATTGTTAATATTTTCTGCATTTGCTCTCAGAAAAAAAATTCTGTAGCTAAGAATTGATTGTATGTTTGCATATTATGTAATGCCTGTTACACACTGATGACAGGACTCAAGGCAAGTATCTTTATTTGTTCACAAAACTCCAACTTAGAATCAGTGTTCATTCCTATAAATTTTGTGTTTGTTACTCAGTCTGTAGAAGTACCATATGCATTTAATTTAAATGCCCTTTTCTCTCTCCAAAATGAAATTCATAAAATTTTATGTTCATTGTAACTTGTTGAGCAACTGGTCACTTTCTTGATCATTTCATTTGCTTTCTATACAAGGAGTTATATCGCTGTCTCATAGGCCATAACACTGCTGTCCCCAGAAAAGAAAATTTTTCTCCGAGATTAACACTCTTAGGAAAGTCATTAATGTGAAACAGGAACAGTATACCCTGTAAACTCATATATTGACATATTTTGGTTCTGATAAATGTTTCACTAAATGTTTAGCCTTATTTGAGGTTTGTCAAAATTTACTCTTTGTGCTCTGTGTGCTGAGGTAGGCGTAAATTATAAATGCATGAGCGACTTATCCAGTTCGTGACAATTATTGTGAAATTTGTACTTCTGATGATCAGAATTATAACAGTAATGAAAGAGAAATTACAGGGTGAAGTGTGAATAATTTCAAGGACAAAAGTGCAAAAGGAATAAAGAGCAAGCATGGAACAAGGAAACTGTCTCCAAACTATGATGTCTTTATAATGTGCATTTCAGCAACAGGTTTTATTTTCTTTTTGTTTTTCCAGCCGCAAGACAAACCAGTGAAAATCAATAAATGGGATGGTTCTGCTGTCAAAAACTGCTTGGATGATGGAGTGAAAGAGGTACAGTAATAAACTTTGTCTCTCTCTTTACATCAAATTCATATTGTGCATTGCACTGAATAGTCTGTTTTTGAGAAATATTGAGCATTCTTTATCACCCTACATTGTGAATGAACATTGTAAGGGCCAACATTGCAATTTTCCTTAGTCATAAAATACAATATTTTTTTATCAGATTACCCTAAGGAGGGTACTATATAAATAATACTGTTGAATATCTGTAGATCAACTGTAATATAATCAGATAAATAAAAAAAAAATCTACTCACCGAGCGGTGCCCCCCTCTCTCCTCGGGGGCTCACCACTCTTTGGCGGGTTCGAGCTTGGCTGCCACAGGGCCCTAGCCTTAGCAGCATCTTTTCCCTTCCATTATTCTGCATGTCTATCCTCTTGCTATTCTTTTTCTCCTTCCTTGGGGAACATCTCTGGGATGCTTTCAGGAATGTGTTCTGCATTTTCAGTAGCTGACAACAGAACAGTCTCTCCACTGTTTTTGGTTGTTTTTTCTTTCTTCATTCTCCTTCTCCTGTCCTTCCTCCGCTTCGGCATTTGAGCTTCCCTTTTTTCTTCTTCCTCCCTGTGCGCTCCTCAAGGCCGGCCCATGCGTCTGATGTCCAACAGGTGACTGGGTAACACACAATTCCCAGCCCCAGGTCGACAGATAGGGTTTGCACGAACCCCCTAGTACGGGCCAGGCCCAGGGAGGGGTGATTGCCTGATCTGCTACCTTCCCAAAGTGCTGATTGGTCCCTCTGTTAGCTGTTCGGGAGGAGGGTGACCGATCATCTAAGGTGGGTGAGCCCCCTCTGAGGTGGGGGGGGGGGGGGGGGCTAGTTGGAATGAGTGTGCCATCAAATACGCTGGCAGTCAAAGGGGATTTTCTCGCAATGAGCCAATCACCATCTTCCCAGTCAACGTCTACCAAACGTAAACAGAATGAAATTCCCTATTCAAAGACCCTCTCAGCTGCACCATGGTTCCTCATGGTTTCACATACTGTAAGCGGTCAGTCCTTTGCGATGATAAATCCATTCATTATTCAGAAAGGTGTTGATGCAATTGCTGGCCCTTTGAAATCCTGCTCTTGTTTATGCAATGGCACTTTTGTTTTGGAGACTACTTCTGATTCTCAAGCACAACAGCTGAGTGGTGCTTCGGTCAAAGATCAAAGCAAGTAATGAAATTATCACTGTCCGATCATACAATCCAAACCCGATGCGCTGCTACCAGTGTCATCGTTATAACTACACTCGAATGTCTTGTCGACACTCAGTCAAATGTGTAACCTGTGGTAGGGATGCTCACGAGGCTGGTCATCCGCCTCCTCCTTCACGCTGTATCAACGGCAGTGGCGACCATGCTGCCCCCTCTTGAGATTGTCATATGTACCTCAATGAGTGAGCTGTCCAGGAGATACGGGTAAATAAAAAAGTGCCTTACTCAGTCGCCCGCAAGTTATTGGCTAGTTGCAAACCCTGAGTTCTACCATCTGGCACTTACAGTACTATTGTTGCTGCATCTCACTCCATGAAGGACATGACCACAGCATTCCTGCCTCCTCCTCCAGCTGTGCAACAAGCCACCAAGCTTTTGCCTCACACGCGAAGTCACCTGGTACACAACCGGCAGGGTGGGAAGGACAGAAGGAATACTCCCACAAAGACTTCCTATGACCCTCCAGCCAACAAACTTCCCAGTTTTCCTTTGCCGACTTGGAGATCCTCTTCGACAGTGTCCCCGTGTGATATAGTCACACAGCCGACCTCAGTGTCACCAGTATTCACTGCCATCCATTTTTCTGCCCTGGACTCTTCAGGCCGACAGAAGGAGAATGCTGATGCCTCTGTAGATCTCATGGAACAGAATCCTCCAGCCCCTGTGTCCTTTAGCACTGAGTCTTCGAAGGCTGACACTTGGTAGTTCACTGAGGTGTCACCCCTTCATGTTTTCCCTCCTCCCCTTTCCTCATCACGAGTGTCCTGCAATGGAATGTTTGCAGCCTTTGACCCAACAAAGAGGACTTACAGTTACTTTTACAATTTTAGCGTCCACTTGTTCTCTGCCTCCAGTAAAGAAAATTGCATCCTCACCACCACTTTGAGCTCTCGCATTTCTTCCTGGTCCGCTTTGACCTTCCCCTAGAGGAGAGCATTCCATCTCATGGGGAAGACTTGCTGCTCATTCTGGATAATGTACATAGTCAACATATCTCCAAGACTATCTGCCTTCAAACTGTTGCAATCTGCGTTTTCCTTCCTCTCTTGACCTTTCCCCTTTATGCCATTTACATCCCTCCGTCATTCAGTGTCACCAGAGAAGACTTCCTCCAGCTTATTGGGCAGCGCCCTCACTCTTTCTGCTGTTCAATGACTGTAATGCGCACCAACCCCCTTGGGTTTCTCCCAGAAACTGCCTGAGAGGTGTCCTAATGGCTGACCTTCTCAATCAACTTAACCTCATCTGCCTTAACGCATGAGGAGCCATGTTCCTTTCAGACTCCATGCACACCTATTCCCATTTGGATATATCCTTCTGCACTTCCCAGCTTGCCCATCATCTCGAGCAGTCCGTTCTCTCTGCCACATACTCAGCCAACCATTTTCTGTCAGCTATCCATTTTCTGACTCCTAGCCCACCTACGTGCACACCCAAATGGCAGCTTTCTAAAGCCAACTGCAGGCTCTACTCCTCCCTTGCTACCTTTGACGAACAACATTTCCCTAGTTGCAGTGACCAGGTAGAAAAGCTTACAAACATTATCCTTACCAGTGCAGAACGTTCCATTCCTCGCACTTCCTCCTTACCATTCCATGTCCCAGGCCCTTGATGGACTGAGGCATGCCACAACACATTCATGAGCGGAAATGTGCTCTCCATATTTTTAACTGTCATCCTACGATGGTCAACTGTATTCGTTACAGACAGTTGCGTGCACAGTGTCGTCGCATTCTTCGGGATAGGATAAAAGCTGGCTGGATTTCCTTTACTAGTTCTTTTAACAATTCCACTTCCTCTTCCTTCATGTTGGCCAACCTTCAATGGCTCTCTGGGACTGAGAGCCTTCCCCAATTTGTGGCCTGACATTATCAGATGATGTTATAGTGGATCCTATTGCTATATCCAACACCTTGGGTTGCCCGTTTGAGGAGATTTCGAGCTGCTCCTATCATCTCCCCGCCTTTCTCCATCCGAAATGAGTGGAGGATTCTCAGTATATACCCTTCTCTTCTCAGAGTCGTGAGTGCTACAGTGCCACCTTTACAATGAGGGAGCTAGATCATACTCTCACTTCATCCTGATCCTCCGCCCCAGGGCCAGACAATGATCACATTCAGATGTTGCAGCACCTTCTTTTTTTTTTTTAATTATTGTTTTCGTTGATTTATTTAGATCACTTGAATTTTTCTTCATGAAACCTGAACATGTATAAATGAACATTTTTTGTGTAGTTGTAGTCTTGCCAAATGTCAAATAAAACTGAAAAACATCTAATGCAAAATAAACTGGGAGACGTGGCACAGTGTTTCACACATCGGATTCACATTCGGGAGGATGACAGTTCAAATCCCTGTCCACTCTTTCAGATTTAGGTTTTATGTGATTTCCCCAAAGCGCTCCAGGCAAATGCCCGGATGGTCCCTTTGAAAAGGGGGTGTCCAATTTTCTTGTCCCATCCTTTTGTAACCTGAGCTTGTACTCTGTCTCTAATGACCATTTCATCAACAGGGCATTAAACTAATCTTCCTTCCTTCTGATGCAAAATAAGTATCTTTACTTATTTGTTTTGTCACGTATGATGCTGTATGGTTTGCAGACCCATTTAAAACCTTTTTATTGTGTTGTCCTTTTTCTTACAGGTGTTGACAACAAAGTACAATTATGCAGAAAACTTTGCTTTGATGGACGGTCGATTAATAATGTGTGGAATTGCAGTTGGTGTTGCAATGTTCGCGTTGTTGTGGGATTATATTTACCCATTTCCACAATCAAGGTAAGACAAAAGTGAAACTGTCATCAACCTGAAACTCAGTTCAAACACTGCAGTGCCTTACTAGGCATGGTCGTGTTACTTGCAGTATGCCCTTTGTTTCGTCCAAACAGTGAACTGGCTTACCCAACCACTTGTTGAGGACCTAACAGTTTAACTTGGGCTCCAAACCATTGTGCAACTTGATACGTTACACATTAACAAATATTGACAGGAATGAGATAAGTGATGAATGGCAGAACAAATCCAAGATCCACCTGTAGACTGAATTCTTTACATCTGTAGCCTGAAACTGTCATCAAGCCACAGTAATACTTACTTAGAACTATAGATTGAACATGGAAGTTGCACATGGAACTCTCAAACACATGAGATGCTAACAAAATGTTTAACAAATTACAATTTTAATTTTTGACAACAGGTAAATAATGTAATGTCAGTATATTAGAACAGAGGGTTTGAATATATCTGTCATCATCAACCAGTTCAATTACTTGGTGATGTGGCCTCTTTTGAGTTGGCATGCAACATGAAATCCCAGAAAATCCCTCTTTTTAAACAAATCTTGAACTTCCCATTGCCAGTTCAGTCCAGCTTTCTTTTCTAACACTATCAGATCTGATTTTTTTCTGAAAGAGGGAAAATTTTTATTCATGTGGTAATGCTCTTAGATGATTTCTTAAAAATATTTTAGATGCCAGATTTATTCAAAAATATGCACCCATTTTCAAAACATACTATGTACACTTGGCTTAATTTTATTGGCTAAAATAACTGATTACAAAATATTCTAATCGTAATGAATAGTAAAATCATCATTCAGTAATTACCACACTAAATAACAATAACAATATTCAATTACACATGGATTATGCCGAACCAACCACATACGTGTATTCTGGTAGTCACAAGCTGCTGCAAACTGTCACAAGCTGCTGCGCGCTACTGTGTTGACTTGCTGATACTTTCATTGTGATACCCAACAGTTGGCAGCATTTGAGCATGCTGAAAAGGTTGAACATTTACAAATGTGTACTTCAGGTTTCCATTGGGAAAAATACTTCTGTTTCGGCTAAGACACAGTAAAAGTTAATGTACATTATTGCAGCCCCAGAGAATCTCAAAGGGTTAAGTATCTTCCCAACTGTCCTGTGGTCTTCCCCTTGGTCTGTTTTGGTAAATTGGGCTCCAGTCTAGTACTTGTGACCATTTGCTATCTTTTCTTTGAGTGACTTGACGAGCCCACTGCCGTTGTAAGTTATTCACTGTTCCCATTATGTCGCTTATCTTTGCTGTACGTCTGGTATGAACTGAACTTTCTTTGCATAGCCCAACATTAATCTTTCCATTCCTTTATCTTATTTTTAGTTTTCTTACAATGAACTCTTTTAATGTCCGTGCCTCACAGTCGTAAGTTATTACTGGCAGTATACATTGGTCAAAAACTGTTTTCTTCAGCTCAGCTGACATATTAGACTTCAAAACTAAAGAGTATGTTCCGTAAACTTGCCAGCCCAATTTATTATGTTGAAATACATCTGGTTTTAGATCTCCTTTCATATTTAAAAGTTGACTCTTTGAAGTTGCATGCTTCCCACAGACAAAGTTACATTTGTACCTTTGGTCTGACAAGCAATCTTCATTGATATGTGCAGATATTGCAGTTTTACAGATTGTATTTATAAGTCCACAGGGCCTTAATATTAGCACTGATGATGGCCACACAGTGATTGAAATTGATTTGCAACAGAAATAAAGATTTATATTTCAGTGACCAGTGCTGATCCTCCTCTTATTATTGAGACACGTTTCTGTATGGTGTTCATTCAGTCATCATATGCAAAGAAAATTAATGCAAGTTTTTTGATTGAAAATGTACTAGCCGATTTTTTGTTTTAGTAACCAGTATTAAAATACAACTGTCATCGAGCCAAAAGTCAGTTTGCTCACAACAGTCTTTCAATACACATTGCCCTGCAGCACCCCATTAAGTACAGTGACAACCTGCAGTTTATTGTAGAATCTGAATGACAATAGAAAGTGGAAGTTAACATATTTAATGTGTGCAGCGTGCTCCCAGAGGAGAAACTTATGTTTAGTGTGTGGAGGAGTGGAGGACCAACCAGAGAATGAACATCAAACCTTTTTGTTCATAGTCTGACAGCCGCCGAGTGGTATAAGTGTTTTTCTGTCTTGCTACAAAAATATAGCTGTAAAAAGGTTTGAGAAAAACAAACCCTAAAAGATGTTCTAATTATCATAAGATCAGTATTTTTTCTTGGAGAGTATTGGACAGTCTGCAAGGGGATTGCTGATGTGCCCTAGGTGACAAAAATTCGAGAACACCCCACCAAAACTAAATGAATGGTAAAGTTTCATGGTAAAAGTACACGAAGTCTATTATAGTCAGTGAAATTGCTTACATATTGTATTCAGAAGTGGTCTCACATTTGCAGAGTCTGCACCATTGCAATAAATTTTAGGTGGACATAACTTTGTTTGCCACATTCTTTCAGAAAATCGTAGGAAATTCTGATCTTATGTATAAAGTCACGAATGGATCTAAGCCTTCCATTCAGTATCTCATGGGTCTGTCTCGAAGACAGCAAAATGAAAGTAGTACTAAATTCCGCATTAAAAAAATACTTATGCACAAGTATACGACTGTACCAATGTTTGACTACCCCACAGACTTGCAAATGGGAGATTGATAAAGCACCAGTCCTACTGAAAAACAATTAGACTACTCAAAGAGAGTATGGCACCAGGCACTTATAATTTGTGTTAAATTCACTGTGACATTAGCTCCTTTTCTAATTCTTATTTATCAAGAAACTGTTGTGCAGCAGATAGTCCTACATCGCAGCAGTGTGGACCATTGCCTATACAAGAATTTGCACTCACCTTTCAGTGGCTTCTTCTGCAGCACATCTCTGCTCTGAAGATCCAAAAAGTGTTTATTGGCAAAAAGCACTGTAAGAAAGATCAGCCTCACTAGACATGTTGACAGGGTGCGGTACTTGTTCAAGTTTCTGGTCGGGCAAAATACAATTTGAGAGAAAGTCACTGAATGAAAATTATGATATATTGTCACTTTTAAGCACAGATTTGCACTACCAAGTCTGTGCAAAATGTTTGAAATGTAACTTTCACTCTTAGTAGCCGATTTAAGGTATCCACCATGACCAATTGACTGTAACTCTGTCTGATGTGAGCAGCAAACTGCTGGAGTGCATGACATGTGGTGAGGGGGGGATAACAGGTGGAGGACAGGGACTAACAAAGATTGAGGCTGGGTGGGGGGGGGGGGGGGGGGATGATGTATATGTTGTAGGGAAAGATCCCATCTGCACCATTCTGAAAAGTTGGAGATGGCACAAGCTGTGAAGCAGTCATTAAGGTAAAGAACATCATGCTGAGTGACATGTTCAACAACCAGGTACTCCAGCTGTCCCAGACCACAGTTTACAGACGCCATTCATGCAGACAGACAACTTGTTTGTAGTCATGCCCACATATAATGTGACTCAGTGGTTACAGCTAATTTTATAGATCACATAGCTGCTTTCACAGGTGGCACTGTGTTTTCTCTGGCAGGAGTGGCAGTGACCCTACCCTGCATCCTACCCTGTTAATCCAACCCAGCAGGCAGCAGATTGCTGCTCACATCAGACACAGTCGAAGTAAGCCCCTACTGACCAGGGACTCTGTGTGTGTGTGTGTGTGTGTGTGTGTGTGTGTGTGTGTGGTGATTGTTATGTGAATGTATGCTTCTAAGGAAGGACTTTGTCTGAAAAGCATAACTTTTTCTAGTCTTCTTTTCATTTTTACTGTGTACACCTCAACACCTTCTGTATGTGATAAGTAGCAGTTTATCCTATCCATTATTATTGTTCTCAGCCCAGCCTGGACTTTCCATTGTTTGAATAATATTTTTGCAGAAAACCAATTCAACTCAAATTAATCCTTTCTTTAAGTGACTGAATTACTGAGATACACACCATAGCAGTTAAGATTGTAGACTACTGTATTTCGTGAAATTGACGGTGTGGGAACTTGTTGAGAATAGATAGATATCAAATAGCACTATTCTCTCAGTTAACTTATGGATTATCTTCTTCTTTGTTCAATATTTGTTAATGTTTTATGTTTATGGTACAGAAGTATTTATATTTCGTCTCATTAGTACAAACACACAAATTTAATTTGTTTGGATGCTTATTGCCTTAGTCACACCAGTATTGGCAACTGGAATGTGATCAGCCTATGGAAGCCAGAAGCAGCAGTACAAAACCTCAAGAGTGAACAGATACTCAGCAGGCAGAGCAGGTCTGTCATTGTCGCCACTTGCTATAAGATTGCCACCATTCCGGCCTCATAATCAAGCACTCTGGTTGACACATGTAGGAGAAAGTTTCCATTATGCAGGAATAACTAGAGATTCAACCAAATTAGCTCTAGTGGTTAGTCAGCTCGACCACTGTTACAGTAAAGGTTAATTACAGGGCCTCCTGCACTAGATTCTTATGACAAACTCAAAACAGAATTGATTCACTGAGTATCTGCATCATAAGAAGGGCACATGCATTAAGTTCTAACACAGATGATGTCACAATACCTGAGCCACCTATGCAGTGAAGTCAAGGCAGATTACACTTTGGAGGTGGTCATCTCCCAGCCCAGGTTAAAGCTATAATAGTGTCTCCAGTGAAAATGCCATTAGACACTGTCACAGGTCTGGCTGTCAGGGTTTATGACACAGTAATACAACCATCAATCAGTACAGTAGTCCCCACCATACAAAAGTGCTTTGCCGATTGTGATAGCCTTCGAGACAAGGTCGTAACTAGACAGATAGTGAACTGCTGTCTCCTTGCAACTCCAGCAGTATCAGAGGACATTATTGCAGAAGACTGTGTAGTTCAATGATGAACTCATCATTCATGAGTGGCGCAGAACAATGCCCTATAGTATGCACCTCGCCTTGCACCTACCCAAATGCCAGTGGCAGATACACTCAGTTACCAGGCAGTATCTTGGCATCTTTACAGAAGTGATTGGAAGACCAGACGCATATTTCTTCGGATTTGCACATTTACCCCTGGATTCATTTGTATAGTTGCCAGCCACCAACATCATTCTGTCCCCCCCACTCCCCCCACCCTCCTACGGGTCCGGGGGTTAGAATAGGCCCGAGGTATTCCTGTCTGTCGTAAGAGGTGACTAAAAGGAGTCTCACACGTTTCGGCCTTTATGTGATGGTCCCCTGCCATTTTTCCAAAAAGCGAGGCAATTGCGGAAGGGCACCATAATGGTGCATAGTGTCCATCGTGCACTGAGACATCTCGCATCCTTCGTTGATGTTGATCTGCACTTCTGCTCATTCTCCAGCTGTTGGGAGCATTTTCCTCCATCCTCTGTGCAATATCACTTTCTGCACTGTTGACAATAATGGACTTCTTAGCTCGTGTGTGCCTGATATCCAGCACAGTAGCCAGTCCGTTGTAGTGGAGCCACCATGTACCCTGTTGGTTGTAGCCCCCTGACTACACGGGGATCACCCTGCTGATGCCTGTGCTGTTAACTTCCCATGTACGCCAAGGAGTAGATTCCAGTCACCCTAGGGCATCAGCACTCCCGGCAATGGCCATCCTGCCAGGTGGCCTTTGCTGCGACTGAGTGGCACCCATGGGAAGGGCCCCTGGTCAGAGTAGGTGGCATCAGGGCAGATGACACGCCATGAAGAGTAGTACGTCATCTCTTACTGGTGGTCAAACATCATCAGTCTCTAAGCGGTCAAGGTCTAACTTCAATGCTAAGAAATACAACCGTAAATCATCACCCCCCACCACCAGCCACACCATGGGAAGAATGCCATGCTAAGGATGGTAGCAAAACTTATTCATCCCGGTACCTCATATATAGAAGAGTTGATGGGGAATCTTTCTTGTCAATGCACCTCAGTTGTTTTTTGGGGATCATTTAGAGGAGAAGTCTGGGGAGGTGGAGGGCTTGTCCAAAATGTGGTCAGGGTCGGTCTTGATCAAAATAGCATCCTTTGCCCATTCACTGGCACTACTCGTCTGTGACAAGCTGGGGGATGTTTCTGTTTTCCATCATGCCCCATAAGAGATTAAATATGGTCCAGCGTATCATATTTCACGGGGACTTTCTTTTGCTGTCTGACGATGAGCTGCGCGCAGATTTAGAGCAGTGAGGTGTCCATTTCAACTGGCGCGTCCACCAGGGTCCAAGGGATAATCAGGTTGTCACCTGTGCCTTCATTTTGGCCTTTGAGGGTGACACATTACCCGAGAGGGTCAAGGTGATGGTCCATATGTCTTCCCGCTGTACTTCCAGCGTCACCTGTTGGGATTGCTGACGTCCTTCACATCCCAATACTCCCTGTGCCCCGCCTCCCATCTGTGTCAACTGCAGAGAGCACCATTCACCTTGCTCGGTGGAGTGCAGTATTCTCCAGAAAGAAAGAAAAATAATGTAATACAAGACCCTTGACCAACTGACCTACACTGAGGTTAAGAGAAAATTGAAAGGCTACATCCTGTGCATATGATGTCAGTCTATACCGCTGCTACAACAACAGTTCTACCATCTTCGGTTCCACCGTGTACAGTTGGCTCTCAGAGCCATCAGACTCCACCTGCCCCCTTGATGGGGGGGGGGGGGGGCACGTCCCTTCCTGTTGCCGCTGCACAAATTACTTCAGGAGGAACACCCCAACCATCGGGGACGTCAGTCCCCGCTTCTCACACAGAGAAGCGTAAGTCTTCTTCGGCTCCTCTCACCAGAAAGGGATCCCTTGGGTCACTCCCTTCCCAGGTTCCTACCAGTAGCAAAGCTGACACCTGCCAGTGGCTGAAGCAATGACAGTTAGCTGGTCGTAGGGCTTCACGGTCCTCCTCAGTTCCTGAGACTAAATCAGTGAAGCCATCCCAGCCAGACAAACCTAAGGAGCAGCGAGAGAAACCTAAAAAGAAAAAGACCCCCAAGAACCAAGGCACTGCGGTGGCACCCACACCACCACCACCTCCACGCTCTGTGTCTGAGGATGAGGTGGAGATTGTGGCATCTGCTGAGGTCCTAGATCTCGCTGGCCCCTCAGATGCAATGGATGTCCGCATTCGGGAGGACTACGGTTCAATCCCGTCTCCGGCCATCCTGATTTAGGTTTTCCGTGATTTCCCTAAATCGCTTCAGGCAAATGCCGGGATGGTTCCTTTGAAAGGGCACGGCCGATTTCCTTCCCCATCCTTCCCTCACCCGAGCTTGCGCTCCGTCTCTAATGACCTCGTTGTCGACGGGACGTTAAACACTAATCTCCTCCTCCTCCTCCTCCTCCTCCGCAATGGATGTCGATTGCACAGGTACTGATCTGGTAGCAGCGGGTGATCCTGAGGTGTAGACTGCCTCGTTGAGTGTTTCATGGCTTCCCAGTCTCACGATCACATCATCCTCCAGTGGAATTGTGGAGGTTTTTCCACCACCTGGCTGAGCTGTGGCAACTGTTAATCTTTACACCTGCTTTCTGCATTGCCCTCCAGGAAACCTGGTTCCTGGCAGTGCGGATTCCTTCCCTCCACTGCTTGCTATAAGGGATATTATAGGAACCGTAGCGACTATAATAGACTGAAGGTGGAGTTTCTGTCTGTGTTGAACTCAATATGTAGTGATCCTGTACCCCTTCAAACCCCTCTTGAAGCTGTGGCTGTCAGGATAAGGACGACACAGGAAATAACCATTTGCAATGTATATCTTCCTGCAGAAGGTGCAGTACCCCTGAACATATTGGCTGCACTGGTGGATCAACTCCCTAAATCTATCCTACTTTCGGGAGATTTTAACATGCATAACCACTTGTGGGGTGGTGCCATGCTTACTGGTCAAGGTATGGAGGTCAAAAATTTACTGTCACAACTCGACCTCTGCCTCTTAAATACAGGTGCCCCCACACATTTCAGTGTGGCACATGGCACATATTCGACTATTGATCTCTCGGTCTGCAGTCCTGGCCTTCTCCCATCCATCCACTGGAGAGCACATGATGACCTGTGGGGTAGTGACCGCTACCCCATCTTCCTGTCACTCCCCCAGCATCATGCCCATGGACTCCTACCCAGATGGGCTTTAAGCTAGGCAGACTGGGAAGCCTTCACCCCTGCTGTCACTGCTGAATGTCCCCCACATGGTGCCATCGATGTCGTTGAGCAGGTCACTGCAACGATCATTGTGCAGCGCAAAATGCAATCTCTCGTTCTTTAGGGTGCCCCCAGCGAAAGAAAGTCCCTTGGTGGTTGCCAGAAGTCGCTGAGGCAATTAAAGAGTGTCGGAGAGCTCTACAGCGACATAAGTGGCACCCTTCCCTAGAGCACCTAATAGCCTTTAAGCGGCTCCATGCCCATTGGGTGCCATACGTCACCTTCACAAGTCGGGATGAAGATCAGATGTCTTTTTGGGTACCAGACCCCAACAGGTGTCCCTGGCATTAACATCAATGCCGTGTTATCTACTGACGCAAACGCGATTGCCGATCACTTTGCTGAGCTCTGTGCTCGAGCCTCTGCATTGGAGAACACCCCCCCCCCCTCCACCTCAGCCTTTCGCACCCTCAAATGAGGGATGGAAAGTCCTCTCATTCACTACACGCCACAGTGAACCCTATAACTCCCCATTTACAGAGTGGGAGCTCCTCAGCGCCCTTGCACAGTGGCCCGACACATCTCCTGGGCAGGATCAGATCCACAGTCAGATGATTAAACATCTCTCATAGACGTCTGACTACAAGTGACATAATCTGCTGGAACATATGGTGCTTCAGCGTTTGGGTTGGGTCCTGGAGTCATGTGGCCTACTGGCTCCATGTCAGGGAGGCATCCGCCAGGGTCGCTCTACTACTGATAATCTTGTGTCCCTCAAGTCTGCCATCCGAACAGCCTTTTCCAGATGCCAACATCTGGTTGCCGTCTTTTTGACTTACGTAAAGCATACAGCATGACCTGGCAACATCATATCCTTGGCACATTGTATGAGTGGGGTCTCTGGGGCCAACTCCCGAATTTTATCAAAAAGTTCCTGTTGCTCCATATTTTCTTTCCATGTCCAAGTCAGTGCCACCCGTATTCAGGAGAATGGTGCTCCACAGGGCTCCGTATTGAGTGTCTCTCTGTTCTTGTGGCTATTAACGATCTAGCAGCAGCTGTAGGGCTTTCGGTCTCACCTTCTCTGTATGCGGATGACTTCTGCATTTCATGCTGCTCCTCAAGTACTGTTGTTGCTGTTCGGTGCCTACATGGTGCCATTCACAAGGCAGAGTCATGGGCTCTAGCCCACAGCTTCCAGTTTTCAGCTGCGAAGTCGTGTATCATGCATTTCTGTTGTCGTCGTACCATTCATCCAGAACCAGAACTTTACCTCAATGATGATCCACTCACTGTAGTGGAGACATATCATTTCTTAGGACTAGTTTTCGACGCGTGATTGATTTGGCTACCTCACCTTAGTCATCTTAAGTGGAAGTGCTGGCAGCACCACAATGCCCTTCACTGCCGGAGCAACATCAACTGGGGTGCAGATCGCTCTACGCTGCTGCAGCTCTACAGAGATCTTGTTCAATCCTGCCTTGATTATGGGAGTCTGGCTTACGATTCAGTGGTGCCCTCAGCATTGTGCTTACTCAACACAGTGCATCACTGTGGTGTTCACCTAGTGACGGGAGCTTTTAGAATGAGTCCAGTGTCCTGTTGGAGGCCAGAGTCCCTCCATTGAAGGTTAGGCATGCACAACTGCTCGCCAGTTACATTACACACATTTCTGTTTCTCCTGCGCATCCGAATTACCGTTTCCTTTTCCCAAACATGGAAGTTCATCTCCCGCATTGGCGGCCCAGGTCAGGGCTTGTGATTGTGGTTCGCGTCTGGTCCCTTGTGTCTCAACTGGAGTCCTTCGCATTGCCACCTCTCCTTGAGATCCATTCATGTACATTTCCATGCTGTACACCTAGACCACAGGTTCTTCTGGATCTTTTGCATGGCCCTAAGGACTCAGTTAACCCTGCGGCTCTCCACTATCACTTCCTCTCAATTCTCGACATGTACCGGGGCTATGAAATGGTTTACACCAGCAACTCGATGGCTGATGATCACGTAGGCTTTATGTATGTTCATGGAGGACATATTGAACAGCACTCCTTGCCAGATGGCTGCAGTGTTTTCACTGCAGAGCTGGTGGCCATATCTTGTGCTCTTGAGCACATCCACTCATGCCCTGGTGAGTCATTTCTCCTGTGTGCTGACTCCTTGAGCAGCCTCCAAGCAATCGACCAGTGCTACCCTCGCCATCCTTTGGTAGCATCCATTCAGGAGTCCACCTATGCCCTGGAACGGTCCTGTCGTTCAGTGGTGTTTGTGTGGACCCCAGAACATGTTGGAATCCCAGGCAACGAACTTGTCGACAGTCTGGCCAAACAGGCTATGTGGAAACTGCTTCTGGAGATGGTCATCTCCGAAACTGACCTGCATTCTGTCTTACGCCGCAGAGTTTTTCGGCTTTGGGAGACAGAATTGCATAACAGTATGCACAACAAACTGCATGTCATTAACGCAACTAATAACGTGTGGAAGTCTTCCATGCAGTCCTCTCGCAGGGAATCATTTGTCCTCTGCCGGCTCTGCATTGACCATACGTGGCTAACACATGGTTACCTACGCTGTCGTAAGGACCCACCTCGGTGTCACTGTGACTCACAAATGCCGGTCGTCCACCTCTTGCCTTTCCCAGCACCCTATCTTCGGTGTTGGGCGACAATGCCTCAACAGCAGCTTTAGTTTTACGTTTTATTCATGAGGGTGGGTTTTATCATTTGATCTAAGTTTTAGTGCATGTCCTTTGTGCCTCTGTGTCCTCCATCCTGGTGCTTTTAGGATGGAGGTTTTAATGTGTTGCAGAGTGGCTGGCTTCTCCTTTTTATTCTCTGTCAGCCAGCCATGGTAATCTGCTCTCTTGTTTTGATCTCTTCTACATGTCTCATGCGTCTCTCTGTGGTTTTCTTGTCCAATTTTGTCCATTTTAGTGTTTGTTGCCCTTCTGTCATTCTTGTGGTTTTCTCCTTTCTTCCAGCTGTCTTTTGTGTGTCTCGATTATTTTACTCCCGCCCTTGTGGAATTATTTTAATCGGAATGAGGGACCGGTGATCTAGCAGTTTGGTCCCCCCCCCCCCCCCCCTTCTTTTTAACCAGCCAGCCAACCAATTTCGTTCTGCCTTCTGTCGCAAACAACTCATTGATAGCCACCTACTGTATGGAATGTGTTGAGCTGGACCTGGGGTGCTCATTCCTTCTTTTGGAATTTTACTGTTTCTGATTTCGCAGAGCTGACTTCCTGGTGTGTTATCACCTTCTATCTGATGTGGCAAATGGGAGGCTTGTTAACAGCATCACTGGCCTTCAGACTTCTGGATTTCGACGCGTTGCATAAATACATAGTGCCAAGCTCATGCAGGTGGCAGGAAGCAGTAATGCTGAGTTGCTTGACCAGTTTCCAGCCATAATGTGACCACCAGGTGCACAGATGGAGGTATGTCACTATGCCATGCATTACATCAAAATGACTGGTGCTCCACCAGTTTCACGTCATCCTAGGCATTTAGCCCCTGATCGTCTCGCTATCCCAATGGCAGCATTTGACTCGATGCTCAGGGAAGGTATTATTCGACCTTCTAGCAGTCTTGTGTCATCACCTCTCCATCTATTACCCAAGAAATGTGGTACAATGTATCATGGACTTAACGCAAGGACAACTCTGGACAGATACCCAGTACTCATGTTAAAAGACTGCAACCATACTCTCTGTGGTGCAGCTGTGTTTAGCTTAATAGGCGGTGCAAAGTCCTTCACGCAAATTCCTATTGCGGATGAAGACATTCCAAAAACAGCCATAATCATTCCCTTTGGTTTATTTGAAAGTCTATGTATGACATTTGGTTTGCAAAAAGTCGGTGTCTTGGCATAGGTTTGTTGGCTCCATGCTGCAAGAATTGTCATTCTGTTTTGCGTACTTAGGTGATATCCTCGTCTTTTCAGCCACTGCAGAACAGAAGTAGAAGCCATCGTGAAGGCTCCACAGCCAGAAACTATCAGAGAACTATACTATTTCTAGGGAATGCAGAACTTTTAACAGCGTCATCCGCCCAGCTCAACCAGGCTGCAGGAACCACTGACTGCGGCACTTACGGGACCCAAGACAAAGGAGAATTCACTGATCCACTGGACTGATGTGATGAGCTCTGCTTCTGAGGCAGCAAAGGATGCCAAATGTTGGCACACTCCAAAATGAATGGACTTCTGTTGTAGGTAGTTGATGCAGATAGCTGATAGCTACTGGTGCAGCACTGCAGCAGCCAAGTCAGTGTTTGACAACTGCTTGCTGCCTTCTTTTCACACAAACTCTCCCCTTCACAACGGAAGTGGAGTGCTCATTGTTGTGAGCATGTTGCTGTCTATAAATTCATTCAGTACTTTCGACCACAGCTGAAAGCCAGAGAATTCACAATATTTACAGATCACAAGCCATTGTCTGCGCTTTCAGACAGGATGACGATAACAACAGCAACAACAGGTGTGACAGTACAACCATCTGCAGTTCATTGCCAAGTTCATCACTGATATTTGCTGCATTTCAGGTATTAACCAAGTGATTGCCAGCAGTCTGTCATGAGATAACAGTATAACAAATGTCATTGATTTTTTCAAATTGCAAAGACACCAGAATCTGATCAGAAACTTCAGGAACTACTGAATCGTTCATCGTCCACTCTTCAGTTACTACTTTTCGAAATTCCTGGTTCAGATGAGAAGCTTTATAGTGACATTTTAAGTGGAGTGTCTCAGCCTCTTCTGCCACCTGCATTCTGCAAATATGCTTTTGACAGTCTCCACAACCTATGCCACCCTGATATTAGAGCATCAACTCGCCTGATTTTGAAATGTTTTGTCTGGCCTGGTATCCAAAAGGATTGTCACTGGGCTCGTGAGTCCCTTCATTGTCAGTACAGTAAGATATCCTGTCATGTGCATGCACCAGTTGGAGATTTTCCAGACACGACAACACGCTTCACGCAAATGCACATTGACATAGTAGGTCCAGTTCCACCAGACAATGGTCAGCACTACCTGTTGACTGCAGTAGATTATTTCAGCCATTGGCCAGGAACTGTACTACTTGATAACATATTGGCAGAGATGCTAGTTGTTGCCTTTGTATCAGACTGGGTTTCATGCTTTGATTGTCTGCTGCACATCACCACAGACCGTATCTGACAGTTGGAGTTACATACTCAACTCAGTAAGTTCTGTGGTGTTCTGCATCGAAGGACAACCAGTTAACACCCAGCGATCAAAGGCTTGATCAAACATTGGCACCATTCTGCAAGGCTGCATTGATGTATCATGATACAAGTTGGACAACTGTCTTACCCATGGTCGTACGTGGTCTTTGCACCACTCACAAACCAGACTTTGATTCATTGTCAGTGGAGCTCGCATGTGGCAAAACACATTGACCGTCTGCCAAAGTCATTGATCCGAGTTCCACACAGCTATCTGATCACAACCAATCAGACTTCATTTGTCAGCTGAGTGAACATATTGCACTCACTTGCCCTTATCAAGCATCTGTAGTTGAGTATGCATAAGTTGATCCCTAACAGTTGCAGGGAGCTGAGCACAGCAGTTCCGCAGGGCTACCTGAACCAGTAATATAACACAATTTTGTCACTGCTCTATAGATGGCTACTGTTTTCTCCTGCAGCCTTTAGCACTACACAGTTGAAAGCTGGCAGCAATGCTACAAGTTGTCAGGGACCTTCAACTATCGAGAAAGAGTGACATCGGCCTACATGCAAACAGTGTCAGACCATCCTACAACCACCATACAAAGGCCTATATGAAATAGTCAAAAGAGAAGCACATACGCTGTGTATACTGTTAAATGGTAAAGCTGCTATGTCAATCATCAGAACTAAATCTGTATACATATTTTTAAATACATTATATACATTGTGCCAAAAGAAATCGGGTCAGCTTCAGCCGGAAGTACAACCATCTGAGGTAGACCCACTGCCCAAAAGAACACCACTCACCGGATGTCAAGCACACTTTCCTGCAATATTTTTGGATGACACACTGCTTCTCCTTGGGGTCTGATGTACCTCTGATTGTCAGCTGTCAAAGAGTTCACAGCCAAGCTGCCAGTGGCATTCTTGTTTGACATCAGTGGTTGATTTGATATTTCTATTTTCTCTCTATCTTTTTCTCTCTATTTTTTGAATTTCCATGAAAGTGACCGTTTGAGAACTTCCTTGTGGATAGAGACAGATCTCGACTAGCACTATCCTAGTGCTTAACTAGTCTCAAGTTCTTACAGAATATAATTTTCTGTGTTCTGTATTCATTTACAAACGTTTAATTTTCGTGGCGGTACGTGAGTGTTTGTATTTTGTTTCTATTTCAGCTCATTTCCTCAAGTACAGAAACTTAATTTGGTCAGTTGGTTTATTGCCTTAGCCATACCAGCAACACAGTACACGTCCATGCTCCCACTCTATGATACACTCAGTTTCTTACAGTTGCACCAAGTTTTACTCCTTTTGATGCATGGCATGTGTCAATTTTAATTTATAGTGAACGTGTGTAATATTTCATTGCCTGTAAAGTGCTGGCAACTCACAGTAAAGCTATGAGTCATTGCCTGTATGCAGCTAACTTATGTCTGATTCTGTATGGGTGGTTTATTTGGCTATGCCACAGTGTGACTGTAGAAGAGTGCAGGTGACTCCTCTTTACAAAAAGGTAAAACATCATTGGTGTCCATCTTGAAGGATCCCAGTGCATATTCTAAACTCAAGTACTACAACATTCCAGAAGGAAAAGAAGATACAGCAAAGAATCTAAATAGATGCAGGAAAAAGTGGTCATGTGAAACAGAGCTTTCTTTATTGATACACAACATCTTGCAGTTAACAGGTGCAGGTGAATAGGCAGGTTTCGTCTTTGAAGAATTCTGAAAAGCTTTCAACACGGTTCCCCATCTCGACTACTAACTGAGGTACAATCACTCAAAGTGTCTTACAGATACTAACAGAGCCCGTACATTACAGTGGATCCCAAATGTTTAACAAAACTGAAAGTAACATCGGGTGTACTCCAAAGAAGAGTAATAGGAACTCAAGTGTTCTCACTTTACGTAAGAGATTTAGCAGATAGTACCTGCAACATTATCACATTGTTCACTGATGATGCTCTTATCTACAAGAAAGTGTTGTTGTTGGAAGGTCTCAACGAAGTGCAGAAACATTTGGGTTAAATTTCCACCATGTGTAGTGATTAGTAGTCTTAGGTAAATACGAGACAATGCCTATAGCTGTGGGTGACTGGAGAGATGAGGCATGGAAGATCTGTTTCTGTACAAGGTTGGGAGGTTAATTGTGGTCCATATCAAACCTACTAACCACCAGCAACCCTCCACTTAGACAGCTGCCACCCATTTCATACCAAGAAGTTCCTTTCATACATCGTAGCCATCCGTGGCCGTCGCATCTGTAGTGACGAGAGTCGCTCTCAAAATATAACGAGGGTCTCACTGAGGCCTTCACAGACTGTTATTACCCTCAAGCCTTGTACAGAAACAGGTCTCCTGTGGCTTATCTCTCCAGTCACCCACCAGTCCCACCATCCGGCCACAGAGGGACCATTCCCCTCATGACCCAGTGCTACTGAGGATTGGAGCAACTGAATCATATTCTTTGCAGGGTTTTGATTATGTCTTGCTGTGCCCTGAAATGATGTATGTCTTAACCACTATCCTTCTCACTCCTCCCACAGTGATATTTCACCAACGACTGAATCCACACAACATCTTTGTCCGTCTGTACTCAACCCCTGCTCCCAACCCCTTGTCTAATGGCTATATCCCTATAACAGACCTAGATGCAAGATCTGTCCCATTCGTATTCTTAGCGTCATCTACTCCAGTTTGGTCAGAGGCATCACCTATCCCATCAAAGACAGTGGTACATGTGAAACCAGTCATTTGATCTGCAAGCTAAGTTGCAACCACTGTGCTGTGTTCTACGTGAACATGACAACCAACAAGCTGTCTGTCCACACGAATGGCCATTGCCAAACTGTGGCCAAGAAACAGCTGGACCATCCAATTGCTGAGCATGCTGCCCAACACAATGTTCTTCATTTCAGCGACTGCTTCACAGCCCTTTGCCATCTGGATCCTTCCTACACCACCAGCCTTTCTATATTGCTCAGGTGAGAACTCTGCCTGCATTATATCCAACATTCCCGTAACTCTCCTGGTCTCAACCTCTGTTAGTCGCTGTCCTTTATTCACCTCTCCCCTTTCTTGTTCCCACCCCTGTGCTACACAGCTGTCTATTACCTTGTACACCCACACTCTTTTTACTTCTCTCCTTTTCCACTCCACCCTCTCCTCCCCCCCCCCTTCCCCCTCCCTGTCTGCCCTCCATCTAACCTCCCGACTGCACCTAACTGCCCTATCCTCTCCCCACCTTGTCTCTGTATGTTCACACAAGCAGCACTTTACCACCCACCACACTTACCCTACTATCTCTCCCCCTCACCGCCCCAGCCTCCTCCTTACCCCCACCTCCCAGATCCCTTCTCCCATCATGTGCTGTTGCTTGCAGCCTGACTTCGGCAGCTAGAGACAGTGGTCATGTAAGTGTGAGTTGTGTTTGCGTGGATGTGTGTTTGTATGTTATCTAATTCAGAAAAAGGCGTTTTGGTTGGAAGCTTACTTTAACAACACACATTTGGTGTGTGTTAGTCTCTGAGCAATGCCGACATAGCTTTGTTCAAATTATCTACAAAAGATTGAAAACTACTATTATTGTAAGGTAGGAAACACAATCCTGAATGTGGAAATACACTCACGTACACCACACCTAACGTATATTACAGTATTTATCACTTTCCAAGACTGTTGTCTGTGTTCTGTCAGAAATACACCTATAGATTTTCCTGCAGCTATACATTGATATTATATTCTATACTGTAACTGACGTAAAATCATTTATCACTTGCAGGACTTAGCCATAATCATCAAATTTGCACGTTAACTGGTCTGCTTTTCAATTGAGAAGGTGCAGTTGCCACTGTAGAATACCTATTTGGACAGGGAGAAACATAGCTAATTATTTATCTTTTTACATTATTCTAAAAATTTTATTGACAATATAGGAATTACAGTATTTTTCCATATGTATGCCCCAGTGTAAAAGCAAATGTTCAACATCTCTCTCAAACAGATTTCAATATTTTAACAGAAGTCAGCTCTGTTTTGTTGCTTGTTTTCCTATTAAAAGTTTGTGGTTTGCTGTTGCCAGGAGTTTCTGTTTTCATGCACTCAAAAGGCTGAAAATATTTCTCTGCCTGTATTTATTTGCAGGCCCCCAAATTTGTTTTCACCCAGAATTTCATTTTTGTTAATGTTGTTCTAGATTGTTTGTAATATCGCTCATTTCAAATCTGTTGCATGCAATATGTGCTGTCTTTCAGCAAATAAGGTCATTACAACTGTGTGCCGGACTGAGACTCAAACTCAGGACCTTTGCCTTTCGCAGGCTCTGGTAGAGCACTTGCCTGCGAAAGGCAAATGCCCTGAGTTTGAGTCTCGGTCGGGCACACAGTTTTAATCTCCCAGGAAGTTTCATATCAGTGCACACTCACACTCTGCTGCAGAGTGAAAATTTCATTCTGGAAACATCCCCCAGGGTGTGGTTAAGCCATGTCTCCACAATATCCATTCTTCCAGGAGTACTAGTTCTGTAAAGTATGCAGAAGAGCTTCTGTGAAGTTTGGAAGGTAGGAGACGAGGTACTGGCAGAATTAAAACTGTGAGGATGGGTCGTGAGTCGTGCATGGGTAGCTCAGATGGTAGAGCACTTGCCCACGAAAGGCAAAGGTCCCAATGAAGAATTTTGGATGAATTGTTGTAGAAAGTCACTTAAAGATACTAACAACGGCCACTCCATAGTAGTCACTTGGGGAGCTTACATCAGCTTAATAACACTTGTATGCTTTGATTAATTTGTTTTAATCATTGCAAACTATTGCCAAGTAAATGTCTCTCATCGGTTCCAAACAACCAAATTACATTATCCATATCAAAATAAGGAAATCACCACACACATGCAAGTGGTGCCAGTATGTACACAACTCAGTTTCATTGTTTCTGTCCTTGAATTTCCATTATCAATACCTTTTGAAAATTAGTTTCAAAATTATTTTTATAATAACTTGGTCAAAAAAATTTAAAAATAATTTTAAAAATTCATGATTTAGAAGTTCTTTCACATACAGCTGAATTGTAATTAAAATATTTTCTTGAAGTGTTTTGTTTCTTCTCAGGTAGAACCAAAATTGTCGTTACAACCAGATGCATTATGATTCCAGGCCTGTGCTGATATTCTGCGTGACAACTTACTTTGTTATGATGGGGATTCTTACATTATATACAACATACAAAGAGAAAGGTATCTTTGTAGTTGCCATCCAGAAAACAAATTCTGGGCAAGAAAATGTGTGGGAAGCAAGTTCATACTTGAAGAAGTAAGTATAAAATATCAATTTTTAATGAAATTCCACATCATTCATGTTACACATATATAGGAAGCTAATTAACACTGAGTATCCTACCTAAATACACTTACATCTTTTACTATATGCATAGGTGTGTAATTAATGTAATTATGTTTACTTTGTGCATAAGAAATAACTCTGCATGTGTACTAGTTGCCTGCTGCATAGATGCAAAACTGTACAGTCTGGAAGACAACAGTGCAGAAGATAGTCAAACTTCTTAAGGATGGCTGTAAGTTCTACTTGTGGCTAATTTTAATGAAAAGTTGTATATTACTCACTGGAAAATAATTGTTCCCTGGCCCACAGGGTCCACACTAAAGTAATTGTTGTTCCTCTTGCTCTATGCTGGAAACTTAGTTTATTGGGGGAGGAAAAAGAGGGGCGGGTGATAGAAGCAGTCAAAGCTCTACAAAGTAGTTTTATCCCAGTATTCAGGAGTCTCTTTTTTTTCCACTGTAGCAGTAGTGGTTTCAGGGATAAACATTCTGTCTGTATGAGATCAAGTAGTTCTTCATTGACCAACAAAATGTTCAGTGTATTAAAATGATTGTGGTTTGTTAGTATTTTGTAGATTGTGTTGTTTCTTCATTCCAGCCACGACGACTTGGTATGTGGGAACTTGCTTGACAGATAAGCTTTGTCTCCTTTCCCTCCATCTCAACATACAATAATTTTGGCTATCATAGTTTATCTTTTTTCACGCCCTCCAACCTCACACGAAGTTCTTCATTTACTTTTCCCATTTGTCTTATTTCATATGGTTTCATAATATGATTGGGTAGATTAAAAAAATTCCACTCACCAAGCAGCAGCAGAACACACACACACACACACACACACACACACACACACACACACACACACACACACAAGAACTTATAATTAGACAAGCTTTTGGAGCCAGTAGCTCCTACTTCAGGCAGAAGGGTTAAAGGGGAAGGAGGGATGAAGGAAAAGCACTGTAGAGGTCTAGAAAAAGGGATAGGTTTCGGGAAAGTCACCCAGAACTGCAGCTCAGGGCAGCCTTGCCGGATGGGATGAGAAGGAAAGACTGATTGTTGGTGACTGAATCGGACAAGATTTGAAAACCTGACAGCTTGAAGGTGGAAGACAGAGTAATATGCAAGACAGATTACTACTTAAACATTGTGCAGGAGTTAATAGGAGTGAAGAGCTAAGAGCATTGTACGTAACAGTAGTGTGGGGGGGGGGGGGGGGGCAGTGAAAAATAGACGGATAAGGCAATGAAAGACATATAAAACTAGAGTGGAGTGAAGAAAAGACTAGTTACTCTAAAAAACATTGAGACAAAATAAATTAACACAAATTAGGCCAGGTGGGTGGCAAGAACCAAGGACACGTTACAGTGCCAAGTTCCCATCTGCGAGGTTCTGAGAAACTGGTGTCCAAGGGAAAAATCCATAAGGTGCATGTGGTGGTGAAACAGGCACCGAGGTAATGACTGCCATCTTGTAGAGCATGCTCTACAACATGATATTGCGTGTTACTAGTATACACTCTCTGCCTGTGTCCATTTATCCTTATTGATAATTTGGTGGTAGTCATGCTGATGTAAAAGGCAGAGCAGTATCTACATAACAACTGATATATGACATGTAGTTTCACAGATGGCTCTCCCTTTGATAGTATGTTTGGCCAGTTACAGGGCTGGTGTAGGTGTAGGAGGTGCATAGGGCAAGTCTTGCAGCGGGGTCGGTCACATGGATAGGAACCATAAGGTAGGGAGATGTGTGCAGAGGGAGCATAGGATCTGACAAGAATATTGCGGAGATTGGGAGGGTGGCGAAAAGCTATTTTACATGTGGTGGGCAAAATCTCAGACAGAATGGATCTAATTTGAGGGCATGATTTTAGGATGTCATGGTCATATCGAAGTAGCTGATTAATACATAGCAGACCAGGATAATACTGAGTGACCAGTTGTGCACTGCAAAGTTGTTTTTTGGAGGGATGAGCAGTACCAGGATTGGATGTGACAGCCCAGAAAATCTGCTTTTGAACTAGGCTGGTGGGGTAATGATGTCCAGTAAAGGCTGAAGTGAGAATGGTGGTATATTGCTGTAAAGAGCCTGCATTTGAACAAATATGTTTGCCTTAAATGCCAAAGCTGTATGGGAGGGAACGTTTGACATGGGAAGGATGGCAACTGTCGAAATGTAAGTACTGTTGTTTTTTGGTAGGTTTAATATCGATGGAAGTGTGTAGGGCCTTTGATGAGGGTGAAATCAGCATCAAGGACAGTGGCACGGGATTCGAAATAAGACCGTGTGAAATTTAATTGGGAGAAGGTACTCAGAGATACAAGGAATTTTAACAGATCAGCCTCATAATCAGTCCATATAGTAAAAATGTCAACAATGTATCTAAACCAAACAAGGGGCTGAAAATTTATGGATCCCAGGAAAGCCCCCTCCAGGCGACCTGTCTCTAGGGGCAGGTACAAAGGCACACGTGTTAACACGTCCAGAGCAGTTAAAGGGTTAAGATGAGTAGGAAGGATGTCATAGGTTTGGAATCAGGTGGGCATTGACAGATCGTGTAGTTGGGGGATGTTGGTATAGAGGGAGGTGGCATCAATGGTGACAAGCAAGGCATGTTGTGGGAGTGAGACGGGCATGGATTTCAAATGATCTAGGAAATGGTTGGGATCTTTGATATAGGAGGGAAGTCTTTGTACTATGGATGCAGATGCTGATAGTCCATAGTCGCTATTTTAGTTGGAGCTTGTCCCTTAAATCTTCCTGCACAATTTACGTTACTTTGTGTAGTCTGCCCATCTTCAACCAGTCTGTCACAGCCCAGTGACAGATTGTTATTGCTGTACACATTGTTTTCAATATAGCCCCACAAAAAGGAGTTGCAAGTGTTCAGATCTGGAGAATATGGTGGTCAATTGAGGCCCATACCAGTGGTCTCTGGGTACTCCAGAGCCAGAATGTGGCCCCAAAGTGCTCCTCCAGGACATTAAACACTTTCCTGTTTCGATGGGGTTGAGCTCCGTCTTGCATGAACCGTATCTTTTAGAAATCAGGGTCACTTTGGATAATGGGGATGAAATCATCTTTCAAAACTTTCATGTACCATCGGTAATCACTGTGCCATCAAGGAACATCACACCGATTATTCCATGACTGAACATTTCACACCACACAGTCACCTGTTGAGGGTGAAGAGACTTCTGTATCACAAAATGTGGATTGTCAGTTCAACAGATGCATCAATTTCGCTTATTGACAAACTCGTCCAAGTGAAAGTGGGCTCCGTCACTAAACCAAACCATACAGCACATACTAATTCCCATCATGCCCTTCGGCCATCCATGCAGTTTGAACACCCTAACCCAAACCATTCAGAAGTTATGATGATTTTTTTTTTCATATAGTTCAATAATTGTCACCCTGTATGTGAATCATTTATCAGTCCATATGCCTAAGTAACTGGCTGTGTTTTTTGTGAATGTTTGTATTGTGCTATTTTATGATCGGGTCTCTCTGTGGTTTTCATTTCAGTAATATATAGACTGCTTTGTACAGGATCACGTTGAGATTGTTTTTCAGGTACCACATCCTCATCCAGTGTAGGATGCCACTAGCTTTGGTTTCCAATTTTCTTCTTAAGTTGGCTGATACCACAACCAACAGATAATCAGAGTATGAATCAGTCTGGTCAATGTATGTACCCCATCCATTCTCTTTAGCTGGGGTTCGATTTAAAGATTATGAAAGACGGACTCACAGATTGAATTTTGCAGGCACCCCTTTGAGATTCTCTTGATCAATTTCTTTACCTACCCACCACTCAACATTTCATTATTACAGTAGGCTAGTAGACTATTGCTTAGAGCTGCCCTGAGGGTCTCAGCATTCATTTGCTGTGAACGGGATTGGCGACACCAGAGTACCTTAGTGGGGACTGATAAGTGCCGCCAGTCCTCTGTCACCGTAAGTTCTGGGCATGTTTCAGCGACCACTGTATGGCACGGCAGTGGAACGTTGTGTGTCTCAGGGAAAGTGGATCTTGGCTTGACCACCCAGATCACGAGAATGGTAAAAACCTCTATAAAATAACCCTCAATATCAAGGTGTGCTGCGCACTGATGAGATGTACGGCTGTTGATGTGGAACAATCGTTAGCGGGTGACGTTTGTGGAACATGCCCCACCTCGGTTGTATAAGGCTGAGGTGGATCCTTCGAAGTTTTCTCTTCCACCTCCCAGTATAATGGGTGGGCTGCTGGTAGGTACCAACACTCAGTCAAATAAGAGGACTCATTTAGCCAGTCCTCCAGGCTTAGGGATATTAAAGAATTCTAGTGGGTATAGTAAAAGAGTGCATTCTGCAAGCCAGTGTGTGTTTTTATTGGTTAAACAGAAAGAGGTGAGTTTTGAAAAAGTATCACCTTTTTACATGAAAAAGGGTTTAGAGGGGATTGTAGGTACTTTAAAATCAGTTAAGCAGTTGCCAAATAGGGCACTGTTGGTAGAAACATCAAGTTCCCAACAAGTAATAAACCTGCAGAAGACAAAAACCCTTGTGGAATATGCCATTGGGACTGAGCTCCACGCCACATTAAACTACAGTAAAGATGTTACCTGCAGCGACCTGGTGGACATTCCCAAAGAAGACATGAAAGTTGAATGGGCCCAAGAAGGCTTTGTAGACATGCAGAATATTATGAAAATGATGGAAGGTGATCTGATTAAATCTGACTTATTCATCCTCACTTTCAATAGAACAAAACTCCTGGAACATATTAAGGTAGATTTCCTTCGCTTAACCATGCAGCCCTATGACCCCAATCTAATGTGCTGTTTTAAATGCCAGCAATTTGGGCACGCCACACTTGGATGTAAGGAAGAAACCACTTGTGGCAAGTGTGGTAAGGCTGCCCACAAAGGAACAGATGTTCATCTCCTCCAGAGTGTGTGAATTGCTCTGGGGCTCACTCTTTCTTGAGTAAGAACTGTTGTGTCTTCCTGGAAGAATGGAAGTTACAGGAGATTAAAAACCCACAACAGATCCGCTACATTGAGGCCAAGAAGAGATTTATAAGACCATGCTGCCCGCCAACGTTCACTACCCCCTTTGCATCAGTTGTTAAACAGACAGTACAGAAAACTGCTACACAGATGGAGGTAGCTAGTGTCACCACTAGTATCTGCATTTGTCAGTGTACTTGTGCTGCTGCAGTTAACGTCATAGCCTACACTTCCTCCCAAAACATTGGAAAAGTCTGTGATTGCTAATGTTCTGAAGCTCCCTGGTCCCCCTAAGGTCCAGCACTGCCACTAACGCTGCCATGGTTTTGGCTCCGAAGCCTACCCAAGGCAAAAAATCAAATCCCAAGTGCCCCCTCTGACAGAGTCAGAAAGTAAACAGTCCGACAATGTCACCGTCATACTATCTGACATCTCTCTTGACGCTTCAGTAGAGCTAATGGAGCTTGATGTCGGGCTGGAGCAATCATCTCGCCCCAATACTGAGCCCCCACCCATTACAGGTTCCCCTCCCCGGCAGAAATACTGGGTGAAAGTGCAACCCCATGGAAGATAGCATCAATATTACAGTGGAACATTAATGGGTTCAGGACACATGTGGAGGAACTGAAACTGCTAATGCAGGAATGCCCCCTGTGCCTGTGTTTACAAGAAACACATTTTGAAGCTACTGAAAGTCCTGTGCTATGGGACTACACCCTTCACCGAAAGGATGACCTGACTGGGGACAGAGCCAAGGGAAGGGTTGCTGTGTTCGTCAGTAATGCGCATCACTCTTCTGCTCTCCCCCTGGCTGATGACCTGCAAGCAGTTGCTGTTGAAATTCGAGGGTGTTGGAGGATCACTGTTTGCTCTCTGTATCTACCTCCGCCACATGCTATAGACTCTGAGGCTCTAATAGATCTTGTGGAACAACTTCCTCAACCATTTTTCCTAATGGGAGACTTCAATGCTCATTACGTCTTGTGGGGCTATACCTCTACTAGCCCTCAGTATTGTGTTTTGGAGAGCCTCGTGACATCTCACGAGCTGTGCATCATCATCACAGGTACTCTCACTAATTTCTGCACTACTACTGTGTCATTCTCAGCCATCAGATTCCAGAGACCACTTCTCATTCTGCATTCACTACTGGATGAAACACTCCCAGAAGAGAAGCCGTTAACATGGATGGTCAGAGGGGCTAAATGGACACTTACCAGCCAGCCAGCTGGCTGTGTGTGAACATCACAACAGCATCCAGGAATGGGTGTACCATGTCACACAAGTGAACCATCATGCCGCTGACTTATCCATCCCAAAGTCCTCGGGTCATCTTAGGAGACGACCTGTACCTTGGTGGGCAGATAAGTGCTGTTCAGGCATCCGGGACAGCCGTGGGGCTCTTCGATGATTTAAATGCCGCCCTACAGCAGAAAACCTCACAGCCTTTTAGAGTTCCGAGAGCCAGTGCTCTTTGTGTAATCAAGGAGAACAAGAAAAGGTCATGGAAAGTGTTCCTGGACTCTATCAACTTTTCCACTTGTTTTATGAAAGTATGGGAAACCATCAGGAGGATTTCTGGTAAACACAGTCATTTACCAATAGAAGCAGTGTTGAAACAGGGATATCTCCAAACAGTGCCTGCAGACATTTCTCAGACACTGGTAGAGAATTTTGCACAAACTACTGTCAATGCCAGCCAGGATCCAGTGTTCCATTGGTACCAACTGACTTAGGAGAGGGGAAAATTGGGCTTCAGATAAAATTCCAAGACTTAAAACTACACTTTCTCCACAAGGGAGGTGGAAGCAGCCCTGACTGAGACTCGTGATACTGCACCTGGTCACGACAAAATCCAGTAGTGCAAGCCTCAACATTTTCCAGTAGCATTAGAGGAAATCCTCCTCAAATGTTTTAATCCTATCTGGCAGAGAGGTAACTTCCCCATCTCATGGAGAGAGGCACTTTCAATACCTCTCCTCAAGCCAGGAAGGACCGCACATTCCCAGTAGTTATTGGAATATCACCTTAACAAGCTGTGTAGGAAAGACCCTGGGGCAAATTCGTACCCATCATCTGGTCTGGTTGTTAGAGACCAGGCAACTCCTTAGCCACTCTCAGTGTGGATTCCAGAGATTTCAGTCCACCGTTGACAACGTGACTTTGCTAGATGCGGCTATTGACCAGGCTTTCCTTCATAAACATCACTGTATTGGCATATTCTTCAATATAAGTAAGGTCTACGATACTACTCGAAGACACTGTATTCTCGCTCAATTGCTTCAATGGGGTTTTCGTTGCCACCTCCCCATCTTCATATGGTCTTTTCTGTCTTGGTGGGTTTTTAGTACCCAAGTTGGTGACTCCGTCAGATTGTTTTGAGCAGTAGAATGGTGTCGTTCAGGGTAGTGTTGTTGGTGTTACCCTCTTTGCCATAGCACTAAACAATATCACTTCTACGGTAAGGAGTCCTGTACAGTGCTCCTTATTTGTGGAAGATTTTGCAATTTTCTGTTCCTCCTGCAGTGTTGCAACAGCTGGTCATCAGTTGCAACCTACAGTGCAGAGGTTAGAGTGGGCTGCAAAGACAGATTTTCAGTTTTCCGCAGACAGTGTGCGTGTGTGTTCATTTTAATCATTCTCATCATATTTTCAATTTACCTGCCTGCATATGAGGGACACCTTTGTACATTTTAGAGACTCAGCTCGGTGAGGTTCCTGGGCCTCATTTTTTACTCCAAATTGTCATGGTTGCCACACCTGAGAGACCTGAAAGTCAGGTCTTTCAAAGCACTAAACATCATAAAGTGCCTTAGCCACAGGTCTTGGGGAGCAGTCAGGGCACGTCAGCTCCAGTTTTATAGGGCTTTTGTGTGTTTGTGGCTGGAATGTGGGTGCACAGTGTATGAATCGACAATGGCTTCTTATTTGATGTTCATTGACACTGTCCACCCTGAGGGGATTCGGCTGGCCAAGGCTGCTTATAGAACCAGTTCCATACCCAGTCTCTGTCCTGAGGCTGTGGAGCCATCTTTTACCATCTAGCACAAACTCCACATGGTGCATCAAGTATGTAACTTTCTCGCAGCTCTGACTTCAACCACATACCACACTGTTTCTCTCTGCCTCTGAAACGCCTTTTCTCCATCTGTCCACAATGCCTTTTGGGATCCATGTGTGGTGTGTGCTGGAGTCATTCCGTGTGGAGCATGTACAATCTCAGATCCAGGCAGGTTGCTTCAGAGGGCTGGAATGATTTAGATTTAGTGCAGTACAGGAGAGATTTCACTCCTTCTTTTGTTTTAATGCAATATTTTGTAACATTTTAAATGAGCACCACAACTATGTAGCTGCCTTTGCGAATAGGTCTAAGCAGGGGGACTCCATTGGATGCTCTTGTCGTTTTCTCAGTTTGTGTCCTCTGGGTCGAACTGCCTCAAGAATTTAGTGTCTTTGCTGCAGAATTGTATTGCCCCCATGGAGTAGATGAGATGTTCTTCAAGTGCTAAATTTCTTGTCTGTTCCAATTCTCTGAGTGCTCTTCACTCTATGCAGTATTTGTACCCAGCAGGTAAAGTAACCCAGGATGCCTTCCTCTAGCTATGACGACAGGAGAAGATGTCTTTCTACTGAGTACCAGGCGAATGGGTAGGGTGGGGAATGAAAGGGTGGATCTAGCAGCCAAGGTGGCGTGTCGTGATCCTCAGTTCTTTCAGTGTCCCATCCCCCTGCATGCTCTCACCTCACTGTTGAGGTACAAAGTCATGTTTCAATGGGGAGATGAGTGGCTAGAAGTGACCGACAATAAGCTCCATGTAGTAAAGCCCACAACTCGGCCGTGGCATCTCTCCTTCCAGCCACGTTGACAGGACGAGGTCCTTCTTGCTCCTCCTCACATAGGCCACAGCCGTAAGACACGTGGCTTCTTACATCAGCGAGAGGACCCTCCAGTGTGTGGCGCTTGTGGTGTACAGGTAACTCTGCACCACATTTTATTGGACTGTGCTTTATTTTCTGACTAGCAGGCCACTATGGATTTGCCAACAGATCTACCCTCTATTCTAAGTAAAGTTCAAACAAATGTAATTCAAGTTTTAAAGTTTTGTGAATTGTCCAATATTTTTCCAAACATTTTAGGCGAATAACTTTAATGTGTTCTCAGGGTGACTGGCACACACACACACACACACACACACACACACACACACACACACCTGCAGTTCCCAGAGTCTTGCAAACATTGTGAGTCCCCAGAGATTATCAAATGCCAAAGCATTTTCAATGAGTGTGGCCATTACATGCTTGCAGCTGACATGTGCTAATTTGATGCCCAATTAATTGCATCATTAATCAACATATTTTCATCGTCACTCAACACTATTTTAGTTGGAGCTTGGCCTTTAGATCTTTCCCTGTAATTTCCATTACTTTGTCTCGTCTGCCCATGTTCAGCCAGAGGACCCGTATTGGTGTGGCCTGAGTCTCAGGAGCCATCTGTGAGCCTGTAATTGGTTACACAGAAGCTGCCTCTGGGCTTTAGCCAAGGTGTTCCTCAGCCAAATTGGCCTATGTGGTATAGGATTGGCTGATTCTTTGTCTTTCAGTTTCTTGAAGATTATCGTGTTTGCTAACTTCCAGGCTGGTGGTACTCGTCCCAGCCTTAGAGCTTCATTTATTAAATGTGGTAAAATGGGCTAATCTATTGTGCTACTCATTTAAGGGTCTCTAAGTGAATGCTGTCTAGGTCTGGTGCATTTTTAATTTTCCTATGGCTAGTGCCACTTCTTCATTTTTGAAGGAGCAGATGACAGTCTCTGTTGGATAGTCTATCTCTGTTAGAGCTCCTAAATGGGTGTAGTATGGATTGTCTGTGTTTTGATTGTCATCGGGTAGGAACTTATAAAGCAGAAATTCCCCTGTATGTCTCCATCCCTGTGTGAAGGTTCTGTCATCCTGTCTAAGTCTGACTAGCAAAAATG
Source organism: Schistocerca americana (assembly GCF_021461395.2). Lineage (NCBI taxonomy): Eukaryota > Metazoa > Arthropoda > Insecta > Orthoptera > Acrididae > Schistocerca > Schistocerca americana. Next base: position 287,295,293 of record NC_060120.1, on the reverse strand, counting down.
GTGTTTTTGCTCTCTCCATCATCAGTTTGTACAGTGCTTCCCATGTGTTGTCACTTAATTGGGTTTGTACATACTCGTCCCAATGTCTTCTCCTCACTTTCAGTAGCAGTACCTAATATTGTGCCTTTGGCTCTCTAAACTCCCTGTAGCATTTACTGCCCCCTGGTAGTATCTGCCTGTGGTTCTCAAATTCCTATTGAGTCTGCTAGGTTCATTGAACCAGGATACATTTCTTTTACCCTTATCTACTATTGTTGGGATTCCAGTACCTTGTGCTTCTTGCAGTGTCTCTGTCAGTATATGTATCCTATAACCAATGCTCCCTTCAATCTGGGAAAAATCATGCATTCCTAAAAATTCCTGTAATTTCTGCCAGTCTACTTTACCAAACAGAAATGTCTTGTTGTGTGTTCTTGTATCGTGTGTGTGGCAATACTTGTGATTATGACATTATGATTTCTGTATTTAGCTGTGTCAATACCTCCTATTTTATATTTGCTATTGTAAAGTCAGTATTTGATTTTACTCCCATCCTGTTGCTACATGTGTGGGGTTGGCTCTCCCTGTTAACTACATATAGGTTATTCATGTGTATATTGTCGTAACTGGATTGACCCCATGTATCTGTTTGTGGTGAGTCCCACAGTGTTGAATATGTGTTGACTTATGCAACGATGATTTAACTTTTTATGTCGTGCACCTTATTAAAGTGTGTGTATCTGTTCTCTACACAGATGGATCTCAGCAGAGAACTGCACATAAATTTGCAAAATTACCTATGTAACATTCCTTGTGTGCATTTCTACCATAACTGTGTGGTCAGAGCATAGTAGTTAGATGTTTTTTCACTGGCTGCTGGTTGCAACTTTTGGATCAGTGGCCATTTGATCACTGTTGGGGTGCTTGCAGTGCCAATCAGCTATGTGTTCCTTGTGTGCAGTTTCTGTGAGCACATCACATCACATCCACACATTCCTTGTTGTAACCTTTTATAGCTCTGTGTTCATAACAGTGCTTCCCATAGCATTTAGTTGGAACAGGTTCGTAGGCATTTGGTGAAAACAAAGCACTTCATACCCATCCTGGTCAGATCAAAGACTTACACAGGTCTCTGTACACTTGATCAAAGTTGAATCCTACCGATATCCACAAACGTGCTACCCTGCGATTTCTAGCAGTCCACAAGGATCATTTAGAGATTTTTGATGTTAAAAATCATTTGTTCTGATTGTTCACTAGAAGAAAATCATATTGTGCTTCCTTTCAGGTGCCTTACGCTTGTAATGAAACACTGAGCAGTTTAAAAGATGTCTCATTGTTCTAGTCTGTTAGTGCACGTGTTCTCCTGTAGGAACAATTTAGTCGTGGATGCAGTTTTGTTGGATTTTATATCTCCTCATTTTCTTTCTGTTTTTTATGGTTTTTGATTAATTTTTTTCTTTGTTTGTGTTTTTTAGATGATTGGTTTTGTGTGTCATGTTGTTCGTGGTCTGTTATATCTGACTTGGCTCATCTGTTTGTATGCTGTCATTGTTGTCAAATTGTTGCTTACCTCATTTTTTGTCATCTGCTGTACCTGTCATGGATGCTGCAGTCATTGATCTCTTGTGAGAATTGTTGTCCTGCTTATTGTGTCTATTGTGAGCATCCGTGTAACCCCATAATGCAAAGTGTGCTGGTGTGATGAATCAGTTACTATCAGCCGTGTCATGTTCCCTTTTTGTAATGTATGTTGTCATTTTTGCAGTCTGCTTGCTCCCTTTGGTCAACCACTTTGTGTTCTATGTCGCGTAGCTTGTTTGCGTGTTGATCTGTGTTTCTGGCCTTGGGGTGAGCAATACTTGCCTCCAACAGAAGGGCCTCTTCTGCATCATTCAGTCAGTATTCTGCTGAATGCAAGGTTGTAATGTAGGATGTAGTTTCCCTGAGGTACACACACACACACACACACACACACACACACACACACACACACATTCACACACTTCCTGACTTACACATTCCTTGTTGATGACCTCATACTCTGATTCTTCATTGTGTAAAGTTAGCCATATTTGAGTACCTGTACATTGGTATAGTTCATGCTTCAGTTGCCTAGCAAAGTTGTAGTCCATTAAGCCCTGCATTACAATGTATTCTATGTACTATGTCATAGTAATATATCTTGTATGCATGTTCGCGTGTCAAATTTGGCCTTGAAGTCAGTTTGTCATAACCATGCAACCACAAAATGCAAAGCATGCGTTCTGGTGGAGGATGCTTTGTACTTCTTGCTCATTGCGTTGATACTGGAGTTTACTATAGCTCACACACCACGTCAGTGAACATATGTGTGATTATATTCAACGTGTGTGATCTGTCATGGCTCATTGTATGTCACACATTCCAGATCCCTTGCCTTGTTCCTGTCCCTTCTTTGCGTGGTATGCACGTAACATTTTCAGATTCCCCATTGTCGGATTTGACTGAAAGATAAGTCAATTTGAGAGGTCTGTGGTGGGGGGAAATGTAAGACTCCATAGCGTCTGAAGGACATATAATTGTTTTAACTGTTACTTGCTATGCCCAAAATTTTGATAAAACATTTTCGCATCCATGTTGTTTTTGTTGTGGTCTTCAGTCCTGAGACTGGTTTGATGCAGCTGTCCATGCTAATCTATCCTGTGCAAGCTCCTTCATCTCCCAGTACCTACTGCAACCGACATCCTTCTGAATCTGCTTAGTGTATTCCTCTCTTGGTCTCCCTCTACGACTTTTACCCTCCACACTGCTCTCCAATGCTAAATTTGTGATCCCTTGATGCCTCAGGACATGTCCTACCAACCGATCCCTTCTTCTAGTCAAGTTATGCCACAAACTTCTCTTCTCCCCAATCCTATTCAATACCTCCTCATTAGTTACGTGATCTACCCACCTAATCTTCAACATTCTTCTGTAGCACCACATTTCAAAAGCTTCTATTCTCTTCTTTTCCAAACTATTTATTGTCCATGTTTCACTTCCATACATGGCTACACTCCATACAAATACTTTCAGAAACGACTTCCTGACACTTAAATCTATACTCGATGTTAACAAATTTCTCTTCTTCAGAAACGCTTTCCTTGCCATTGCCAGTCTACATTTTATATCCTCTCTACTTCGACCATCATCAGTTACTTTTGCTCCCCAAATAGCAAAACTCCTTTACTACTTTAAGTGTCTCATTTCCTAATCTAATTCCCTGAGCATCACCCGACTTAATTCGACTACATTCCATTATCCTCGTTTTGCTTTTGCTGATGTTCATCTTACATCCTCCTTTCAAGACACTGTCCATTCCGTTCAACTGCTCTTCCAAGTCCTTTGCTGTCTCTGACAGAATTACAATGTCATCGGCCAACCTCAAAGTTTTTATTTCTTCTCCCTGGATTTTAATACCTACTCCAAATTTTTCTTTTGTTTCCTTTACTGCTTGCTCAATATACAAGTTGAATAACATCGGGGAGAGGCTACAACCCTGTCTCACTCCCTTCCCAACCACTGCTTCCCTTTCATGCCCCTCAACTCTTATAACTGCCATCTGGTTTCTGTACAAATTGTAAATAGCCTTCCGCTCCCTGTATTTTACCCCTGCCACCTTTAGAATTTGAAAGAGAGTATTCCAGTCAACATTGTCAAAAGCTTTCTCTAAGTCTACAAATGCTAGAAACATAGGTTTGCCTTTCCTTAATCTTCCTTCTAAGATAAGTCGTAAGGTCAGTATTGCCTCACGTGTTCCAACATTTCTACGGAATCCAAACTGATCTTCCCCGAGGTCGGCTTCTACCAGTTTTTCCATTCGTCTGTAAATCATTCGCGTTAGTATTAAACTGATAGTTCAGTAATTTTCACATCTGTCAACACCTGCTTTCTTTGGGATTGGGATGATTATATTCTTCTTGAAGTCTGAGGGTATTTCGCCTGTCTCGTACATCTTGCTCACCAGATGGTAGAGTTTTGTCAGGAGTGACTCTCCCAAGGCCATCAGTAGTTCTAATGGAATGTTGTCTACTCCTGGGGCCTTGTTTCGACTCAGGTCTTTCATTGCTCTGTCAAACTCTTCACGCAGTATCATATCTCCCATTTCATCTTCATCTACATCCTCTTCCGTTTCCATAATATTGTCCTCAAGAACATCGCCCTTGTATAGACCCTCTATATATTCCTTCCACCTTTCTGCTTTTCCCTCTTTGCATAGAACTGGGTTTCCATCTGAGCTCTTGATACTCATACAAGTAGCTCTCTTTTCTCCAAAGGTCTCTTTAATTTTCCTGTAGGCTGTATCTATCTTACTCCTAGTGAGATAAGCCTCTACATCCTTACATTTGTCCTCTAGCCATGCCTGCTTAGCCAACATAAATTGATATTGTGGTTATTGTCAAACAATGGAAACTCCAGGTAGGAATATAAAAAATGCAGAAAAAGATAGATTGCTACGTACCGTGAAGAAGACTCATCGAGTTGCAGACAGGCATGATTAAAACACACACACACACACACACACACACACACACACACACACACACACACACACAAAACTGCCAACTCCAGCATCTCGGCGGCCCAAGATGTTGGAGTTGGCGGTTGTGTGTGAAACGTGCTTGCTTGCTTGCTTTTGTGTGTGTGTGTGTGTGTGTGTGTTTGTTTACTGTGAAGGCTGTGGCCGAAAGCTACATGTTAGTCTCTTTTAATCGTGCCTATCTGCAACTTTTTTGGGTTATAGTGTTGCCCAAAATTTTGGTTTCTTGACTCACAGAAGTTTTTGACCATTATATCTTAGACTGCCATAAACAAAGATTTACAGTAGTCACAAGCTCATATCTCTGTGGACTGCACTAACTATAGTCATTCATAATCACATACCAATTATTTATATCCTAAGTAGTGCTAGAAACTAACTAGGTTTACTATGAGTTGTAATAACAGCATGAGTGAAAAATAGGTTTTTAAAAATCCTATTTTCATACATCAAGGACAAACATAACTGCAGCAAACTATGATAAAAGATGGTAAAATCACAATCATTTAAATTGGAGCCCGTTGTTATTTTAATAACTTGTAGCTCATCTCGGTACTTGGGATGTCTGGAAAGGTACAGATTGGAAAGAGAAACTGCTAATAAAGTTTGCCGGCTGGAGTGGCCGAGCGGTTCTAGGCGCTACAGTCTGGAACAGCGCGACCGCTACGGTTGCAGGTTCGAATCCTGCCTTGGACATGGATGTGTGTGATGTCCATAGGTTAGTTAGGTTTAAGTAGTTCTAAATTCTAGGGGACTGATGACCAAAGAAGTTAAGTCCCATAGTGCTCAGAGCTTCTTTTTTTTCTGTTATTTCAGGAACTTCGAGATGAGTTGTTCTTGCTTTTGCATTTGGGAACTGTATTGAAATATATTTGTTTTTCTTCTGTTTACAGGTATGATGATAAGTACAACTTAGTGCTAACATACAAAGATGGCAAAACAGGTTCTGTAAGAGAAGCAACAATGGTGAGATCTGTGGCAAACTTTATAGATGAAAATGGTTGCCTTGTGTATGAACTTCTTGAAACAGAAGTTTCCAAACTGCATAACAGTCTCCTTACAGAGCGCAAGGAGAAGTAGCAGTATTTGACAGGAGGGCCTGTTTTGACAGTCTACAAATTGACAGGCTTCAATTGCTCTGTGTGTCAGTGGGAACAAAGACTCCTCTGTGTACATACAGCTGGACTGATATTTATTTATCGTATGCCACACTCTCTGAACAGGATATCGATCCAGTGACTTTTTACATGCAAATGCGGGCACATTGCATCATGTGCGAATTTCAAGGAATGGTACTGAATGGGAAAAATTGTTGATTTGGTGAAAATGATACTTTGTCTTTCTTGTTTCAAATAAAGAAAGTTTAGATCAACTCTGTTTATTTAATTTACCATAGACAAATGTTTTTTAGTACTTACACTTTTATTATGTGTTTCTGTAATACCAAGTTTTCTAAGCAAATTGTTAAGCAGACTTAACGGAAAATACTCACTTACTCCCAACAGACACAAATAAAAGTGCACAGATTACCCTGCTTTTTAACTAATATCCATTCCTTGGGAAAGAGAGAGGGATAGGGTGGGAAATGTTAAATAGGAAGGGCATGTCGTTCAAACCCCAGGATGAGAGGTACCCACCCGTTGTGATTATTCTCTATCTTTTTGGGGGAAACTAACCTCAGAAAAAAAATAAAAACAAACACCATCTGAACAGGCCTTGAAGGCCTAATGCTACCAACCGGCTGCCATGTCATCCTCAGCCTTTAGGCGTCATGGGATGCAGGTACGGAGGGGCACATGGTCACCACACAGCTCTCCTGGCTATTGTCAGTTTTCGTGACTGGTGCCACTGCTTCTCAATAAAGTAGCTCCTCCATTGGCTTCACAGGGGCTGAGTGCACACCACTTGCCAACAGCACTCGGCACACCCAGATGATGACCCATCCAGGTGCTAGCCGAGCTCAACAGCACTTAACTTTGGTGATCTTACAGGAATTGGTATAACCAGTGCAGCAAGGCCATTGGCCCCTAACCCCAGAATGTCGAACATGAGATTTGGGATCCCAAAAGGGTCAGTAGTGGACCCACTCTTCTTCATAACCTACATAAATGAGTTTGATTCCATCAGAACAGTTGCACACAGCAATAGGTGTATATTTCGAATAAGGAAAAGGGAATTCAGCAATCAGTCACAAATCCAGTCTGTATTTCACTGCATATCTAGATTTCTCTTATTGTATAGCTGTCTTCAGTGCTAATAATTTGAGAAAATACCCAGGAATCAGTATTAGAAAGATGTAGTTAAAAATGACATTTTAAAATAGTAGTGACAACATATTAGGTAATGTACTATTTAAACTGAGTCATATAGTCTCGATAAGATTGTGACAATGTACTATACAACTAACACATACATAACCCGATTCTAACAGAGGCTGTTGTTTACAGTACAAGTAGCCACAGCTTACATTTCATGGGTAGAGTAACATGCTCTATATCACTAACATCAATGCAAAATTACCAGTTCAATTTTTTGTATAAAATTGAGGATAAAATTAAAAACTGAGACCGAGTAACCTTCATTACAATTAACAATTTTGGCATAAAGCAAATACATGTTAAAATATTAAAGATAATATTATGAAAAGCGAAGTTGCTGCTCACCGTACAGTGGAGATGATGAGTCACAAATGGGCACAATAAAAATACTTCCACAAATAAAGCTTTCGGACAGTAAGGCTTTTGTAAAAAATATACACACACACACACACACACACACACACACACACACACAAATGCAACTCACACACACATCTGTAGTATCAGGCAGCTGAAGCCACACTGCCCACTGGCACTGATTGTGATTACAGTGTCATCGCATACCTATCATAATTAATGTTACAACATCATATGAACTGCAGTGCCTTAGCTGCGGAGAAGAAAAGAAGTGCACAAATTGCGTTATAACTGAACTTTTAAGAGATCGCTTCAAAATGTATTGGGTGAAATTGACATTAAAAACATTAACAAGTAAGATAACAGCAAAAAACACCCTCAAATAATAATAGATTTTGTTCTTACATGATGAATTGCCAAGTATTATATAAAGAGAAGAACTGTTAGGCATGCTGCAACCCTTCCTAAGAAGTCTTCTGCCTCCAAATAGGAGACCATCAAAAAGCTCCCAAAAATGGTTGCTTTTCATCACCACCTGTTCATTTAGTAGGTCGATATCAGAAGACCTTGGACGGCAAAAAATCACAATCTTCTCCAGTAAGTCCATAAATTTGCTTTTTTCAGTTAGATTAGTTCGCAAGTATTTGCGACCACAAATTGTGATTTAAATTTCTCATGCAAACTGAGACCTATAGAGCATGTGACATTTCCAAATAGCCTGATATGTGTTGTTTGTTGTGCACAGTTGGATGGCAGTCATCATATGTTCCAATTGTAGCTGTTCTCGAGCAATAATGCTCACTTCGTAGCCAGTGTCTATAAGGAAGCATTAATTTATTATGTTGCCTAACACACTCGGGCTACCTCTGTCACATGTAGACAGGACAAAACTAGGTCTTCAGGCTTTCTCAGTGAGGCATTTTCATCTTGGAAAATCAGATTTTTCTGTCCATAATCTGCATCATATGTGCGCAATATTTTGAACATGTAACTCGCAATTGAAATATCGTGCCAGTACAATGCAGATTACAAGCAAAATCCCAGTTTTCCAAGGGGACAAAACTAGTATGGCCCACTTGCTTGAGCTGTAGGCAACTTTGTTGTGTGCATACTGTGGACTGCGTCTTATATTTGGGTGGTTGCATGGTGTGAAGGAGGTCTGTGCCCCACTCCTCGAAAGTGAGTGAAACCAACACAGCCACGGAAACGTTCCCTCACTGCCGCAAGGTATGTTTTTGAGAGTCATGGACTTGGCAGTCACAGCCAGCCAAATGTCATGCTTCCAGGCAATCGCTCGTCTACATCTGCAAACCACTGTGAGGCGCATCACAGAGGGTACATCCTACTGTACCATTTATTAGGGTTTCTTTCATTCCATTCATGTATGGAGTGCAGGAAGAACGATTGACTGCCTCTGTGCATGTAGTGATTATTCTAATGTAATGTGAGTGATACCTTGGGGATTGAATCAGTCTTTCCTTCTCATCCTCTCTGGTAAGTCTCCCGTGACGCAGTGTTCTGGGTGACTTTTCCGAACTCTACCCATTTTCCTGTCCAGTCCTTTTCCTTCACACCTCTTCCATGCCCTCAACCCTTCTGCCAGAGGAAGGAGCCATTGGCTCTGAAAGCTTGCATATGTAAAACCTTTTTTATATATGTGTTCTCCCGCCACCGCTTGGTGAGTATATTTTTTATCTATCCAATTACATTATGCTGTCAAAAAATGATTATTTTTGTTATTATACGGAATTATAGTATATTCCTAGGTCATCATTTAACACTGGTTCTTGAAACTTTGTTAATTGATTTTCTCAGTTTAGTTCACATCTATCTTCAAGAGTCTTCCAGTTCAGTTCCTTCAGCATTTGTGTGACTCTCTCACAGATTAAACAAACCTGTGACCATGCATGGTGTATACATTCACTATCCCCTGTTAGTCCTATTCAATATGGTTCCCACACGCTTATGCAATATTCTAGGATGGGTCTAATGAGTGATTTGTTAGCAATCTCCATTGTAGACTCATTGCACTGTCCCAGTATTATACCAATAAACCAAAGTTACCACCTGCTTTACCCACGACTGAGCCTATATGATCATTCCATTTCATATCCCTACAGTGTATTACACCCAGATATTTGTATGAGTTGGCCAATTCCAACAGTGACTGATTGATACCATAGTCATAGTATACTACTTTTTTTTCATTTTGTGAAGTGCACAATTTTACATTTCTGAACATTTAAAGCAAGTTGACAATCTCTGCAGCACTCCAAAATCTTATCAAGATCTGACTGAATATGTATGCAAATTCTTTCAGATAATACTTCATTGTAGATAACTGTGTCATCTGCAAAAAGTCTTATGTTACTATTAATATTGTCTGCAAGATCATTAATGTACAGCAAGAACAGCGAGGGACCCAAAACACTTTCCTGGGGTACACCTGAAGCTACTTCTACATCTGACCATCTAAGATTACATGCTGCATCCTCCCTACCAAAAAAATCCTCAGTCCAGTCACAAATTTTACTTGATACCCCATATGATCATACCTTTGACAATAAGCATAGGTATGGTAGTGAATCAAATGCTTTTTGGAAATCAAGAAATACAGTATATATCAGATTTCCTTAATCCAAAATTTTCAGTATGCCATGTGAGATGGGTTTCACATGATGGATGTTTTGGAAATCCTTGCTGGTTGGCATTGAGGTCATCATTGTGTTCAAGATACCTCATTATGTTTTAGCTCAGAATATGTTATAAGATTCCACAACAAATCGATGTCAAGTATATTGGATAGTGGTTTCGTGGATCACTACCCTTCTGCGGTTTTTTCCAAGACATGGGCACGGTATTTTGTTTGAGGGATCTATGATAGATTATAGTTGGAAGAAGGGGTACCTCAGCTGTAAATTCAGTATGTCACTCTCGCGATGGTACGTAATTGCTTGGGTCTTGTTATCTCCTCTTGGGTGCAGCCAGCATGTCATGCCAGGAAAGTGCTGGCATTGTTCGTTTTTGCGTGTCATTTTCAAGTATTGTTATTGCTGTGGGACTGCGAAGAGTCTGTCAGACAGAAACAATTTGTTTTCCCTCATATCATATTCGTGTGAAATCACCACCAACTGGATCTGAGGCAGTAATTTAGTTAACTAGAGCATGCTTTCCGGCATAAGCCAGGTTGATCGATTCATCTCAGCAACAGAGATGGTGTCCTACTGCCCAATCTACCCTCATGAATTACTAGCTGCAGATGTTGCTCTGGTGCCTTGGTGAGTTGGTGGAACAGCATTGCCATTGCAGTATCGAATTTGCCTTCAGTCGGAAGGGCCTGTATGACATTACTAACAATGTGGGCAGAATCCCATATGTTGCATAGTAGAGCTGTTAACTGGGCAGTATAATTGACAATTCAGTAACTATATAGTATGAATTCAGTGATCATAAAATTTTTTGACAGGTATTCCCATTGGAAGGTCAGTAGTTTAGGTTGAGAGCTCAGTTGTATATGTGGTCCACAGAAGTCTTGTTGGGAATATGCTGGAATGTTTGGTTGAAGGTCGATGGTGGACAATATTCCATGAACTGTGTGCGGTGTGACCAAAAATTCAAGGGTCTTCTCGTGTGGCTCAATCGGCTGGGGGCGGCATTGGATTACAAGTAGTCATCTGTACCATTTCTGATGTGGGTGGACTGGTAAAGTCACACAAGATGCTGTACCTGAATACTATTTTGTTGATATGAGGCAAGACTTGTCACCAAGAGCTCGAAATGCGTTAAACATTGTTCATGCACACATTCACCATTGTTGCTGTTGATAGTAAAACATGCTAGAATGTCACTTCTGTGTTTCACACAAATCGTAGACTAATCCGGGTAGAAGAAAATATAAGGCAAAACTCATTTAAAATTAGCATTCTGTTCAATTTTTCCAAAAAGAATGCAAGTGTCATCAAATTCTTCGGGATAGCAAAAATGCTAGCTGGACTTCATGTACTAGTTCTTTTAACAGTTCCACTCTCGCTTTCATCATGTGCGCGAACCTCCAGTGGCTCTCTGGGACCAAAGTCCATTCCCCAATTTCCGGCCTGACTGTAGCAGATGATGTCATTGTGGACTCCATTGCTATATCCAGCATCTTAGACCACTATTTTAAGCTCTACCCACTATAATCCTGCCTTTCTCCATTGGAAACGAGTGAAGGAGGCTTGGGTGGTACACTTCTCCTCTCAGAATTGTGAATGCTACAATGCTGCCTGTACTATGGGGGAGCTACATCACGCTCTCACTTCATCCTGAACTTCCAGGGCCAGGCAATGTTCACATTCATATGTTCCAGCACCTTTCTCTTGTGGGCAAGCACTTTCTCCTTCATATGTACAATCGCATCTGTGCAGATGGCAAGGACCTAAGCCCTGTAGGTACAAACACCTTCGTTCTATTTAATTAGTTCTAAGTTCTAGGCGACTAATGACCTCAGAAGTTAAGTCGCATAGTGCTCAGAGCCATTTGAACCTTCCTTCTAGATACTGCCCCATTTATCTCACAAGCTGTTTTTGCAGTGTGATGGAACAAATAATTCATGCCTGGGTGGTATGATGGCTTAAGTCTTGCAATTTACTAACCACTGCACAATGTGAATTTTGAGCATGCAATTGATCATCTCGCCACTTTGTCAACTCATGTCACGAACAGTTTTCTGTGGAAATACCAGACTGTTTCCGTGTTTTTCAGTTTTGAGAAAGCCTATGACACCTGCCAGAGGACTGGTATCCTCTGTACTCTGTACAAGTGGGGCTTGTACGGCAGCCTTCCCCATTTGCTTCAGGAATTTTTAAAAGGCCCAGTGTTCAAGGGACATGTGGGTTTTGCGTTGTCGGACACCTTTATCCAGGAAAAGGGTTCCGTCCTGAGTGTTGTCCCCTTTGCTATCACCATTAACCTTATAATGGCCTGGCTCTTGCCAGGCATTTCTGGCTCCCTTTTCGTTGATGATTTTGTGATCTATTGCAGTTCTCCACAGACTTGTCTCGCTGAGTGGCATCTTCAGCAGTGTCTAGATTGTCTTTACTCATGGAGTAAATGGCTTTCGTTTTTCCACTGTCAAAACCGTTTGTATGAATTTCTGGTGGCACAGTGGGTTACTTCCACTGTCTTTACATCTTGTGGCTGTTGCTCTTCCATTCACTGAAACTACGAAAATCCTGGGACTCATGCTCGATACGAAACTTTCTCGGTCCTCCCATGTATCTTACCTGGCCACCTGCTGGACCCAGTCCCTCAACAGCCCTACATGTCCTATGTGGTACTTCCTGGGGAGCCGATTAGGCCACCCTCCTCCGTTTATACCGATCCCTTGTCCGTTCAAAGCTACACTATTGGTATTTCAGTTATGTATCTGCACGTCCATCCATCTTACGCCATCTAAATACAATCCACCATCACAGAATCCATTTGGCCGCTGGTGCTTTTTTCACTAGGCTGGTTGAAAGTCTCTATGCAGAAGCTGCTGAACTACTGCTGTCATACCGGAATGGTGTTCTCCTCAGCGAATACGCTGGCCACCCATCCTATGCCATCATCTTCTTCTATGACTCCTCTGACTGCCAGTAAGGGGCACGTCCCTCTTCTCTGTTAACTCCCAGAGTTCACTTTCAGCTATTGCTCTGGCAGCTTAACTTCACACTACCTGCTGCTTTCCCAATGGGTGTGAACCCTTTCACCACCTTGGCTTCGTGTGGCAGCCCTTATTCATCTTGGACTTCATTCACTTTCTAAGGAAACTACTCCAGATTCAATCTATCGCTGTAAGTTTCTCGACTCTTGCACGGAACTTAGTGATAGTACCTTTGTATCCACTGATGGTTCTTGAGCTGAGCTGACTGGTGTCGGGAGTGCCTTCATCATTGGCACCAATGATTTTCGATATCGGCTTCTGGAACACTGCCCAGTATTTACAGCAGAGCTCTTCATCCTATAACAGACCATGCAAAACATTCAGCAACACACGCTTTTCAATTGTCACCGGCTCCCATTCTCACAGTGCCCCTCATAGCCTCTGTGTGCTGTACAGTATCCATTCCTTAGTGCAACAGGTCCAAGAAAGCTTCCACTTGCACACTCTTGAGGGAGCCACTGTGATGTTTATGAGGCTTCCTGGTCACTTCGGTCTGATGAGAAATGAGGCTGCTGCCAAGGCTGCAGTCCTCCTTCCTTGGCTTGCTAGTTCTTCCAGTCCCTCCGATGATCTCTTTGTTGTCGTCTGTCAGCAAGTGGTATCACTTTGGCACCACCACCACTGGTCTTCCCATCCGGGAACAAGCTCCAGGGAATTAAACCTCTCCCAGTGGCTTGGCTGGCCTCCTTTCAGCTCTCTCGCCGCAAGGAGATCATTTCAGCTAGGTTGCGTATTGCACAATGTCATTGTAGTCGTTGCCATTTGTTAAGTGGTGATCCTCCTCCACTTTGTGCTCATTGTCAACAACCTTTGATGGTTGCTCATTTCCTGGCCAAATGTCCCTTTTTTTAACCATTTACATTCTAGTGCCTGTTTGCCGTCTGAGTTATCAGCCGTTATAGCGAACAGTGCATGCAGCCTGTCAACCACGTTTTACTTTTTATCCATCTTATCAATGTAGCAAAGGAAATTTAATCTTTAGTTTGGAACCTCAGTTGTCTCTACAGCGTATTTAGTGGACCTTTCTCCAAGAGGAATTCCTTGTTCTTCACTCTCTTTCCTTCCACTGATCGGGCTTAACATGTCGTTTTGAACCGCTTTTTTTGTATTAGTGTTCTAAGGTTCTGGCATTGGCGCATGTGACTTTAGTTGTTTTTGCATCCTAAAACAAAACCAACAAAAAGAACACAACTGTGGAATGACATGATATTTCAATGTGGGGTGTGACATCATCTTGGAGATTGTATTCTGTTCATGATACTACACTGGCCTTTGGTTATTTATATTTCTTATTGCAGAGGAAGCTTTGCATTTTGTACAATGACTTTTCTCTACAGGAATGAAACTTCCAAACCAGAATGTGTGGAACTCTATGTCAAAAGCATTCCAACACGTTTTGAGGATTCCTATAACTACCTACTTTGATAGAACATTTTGGATACTAGTGACTAAAATGTGTAAGCTACAGCTGGTATTCGTGTCGCATCATGTGATATCCTTCGCTCACTTCGCTCTGCTGTAAGAATCTCTAACTTAGTTCTGTACTTGTGCTGTATATGAATGTATGTATGATAGTGAATAAAGTGTAGATATTTGGTATTTACAGTCTCCTTCATTCCATGTGTAGTATCTCTACCTACATCTACACTATATTGGTGACCCACATTGAATGACGCTACCAGCTACGAGCTAACATTCTTCAACTCATCTCGCTTGCAACAACAATGGAGCCATCACACAACGTTATGCTGAAGACATGCAATTACATGACAGTGACTTATTTGCTGTGGAGTTCAGTGCTTTACAACAGCATCAACAACTCTTTCCTTCATTTAAACATAAAAGTGACATTCTTGTATCCCAATTGATGTGTACCAGTTGATGACCTTCTGTGTCACTACGGATATGAATGAAACTCTCCCTCAACCAAACAAGACACTTCTCTACAAACTACCAGGGACAGAGGGGGTGGGGGGCGAGATGATGAGCAATCTGCACCTCCAATGTCATGTACAATTTTTCCAAACAGGCTCACACCATGATATGCAGCCCATCCATTCGGGCCATGATCACTCTCCCGGATTTTACACGCGTGCCATGGCCTCCTCATGAGAGCTCACCTGTCGTCCCTCCAACAAAATGCAATGTTACATGGACCTCAGAATGTACACAGCAGACTGTGCAGCTTAATTCATCACCCAAGCTGCCACCCTTCTGCACTGAACAACCAAACATTTGGTTCAGTGTCATTGAGTGCATTTTCCAAATCATGACATTACTGATGACAGTTCAAGGTTCAGCAATTACTGCGGCACCTCGGCGAGCATGCAGACCTTATTAATGATGATATATTTTCCCTCGTGGCTATCAACAAAAATGATGCAGCAAAGAACTGTTCTCATTCAGTGTCTCGCTGGAACAGCAACTTTGAAATTTTAAAATTACTTCCTCAATTACAATTAGCAATGATCTCACATTAGCATGACCCGTTCAAGAGATGATTAATTTTGGCAGACTGACTTCTTGCAGTATTGCAGAACCAACAATGCTTGAATTGAATGGATAACAATGACGGGCCATGCATTAGTACAAGCTGTGACTTGCAGCAGTTAGCAGCCAAACAACATTGACTGTTCATGGACATCTCTGAAGGCAACATCACTGTCAACCGCGTGGGCTGACAGCTCTCCACTTGCTGACTACTCAAATGGGCAGGACGATCCGCAGTAGGTGCACCAGACTGTCACACCATATCAAGTGTCCTACCATCTCAACATGTGAGTCAATATTGTTGCACACCGCCTTTGTACGGCAGATCGTACATGTAAGACCACATTTCTAATCAATGTTTTCCTGTTGGCAAGGAGCCTGAGGTGGGCATTATTACAGGTGATCCACCATCAGCAGGAAAAACTTTTATCTGCTTTCCAAATCCGTGCCATGAATGTTCACACATCACAGTGTATAGAACCACACCTTGAAAGTTAGACCTTGATTTAGAAGATAAGTTCTCTTGGAAATTTTTCATCATTGATGTCAATGAACCAGTCTTGGGGGCTGACGTTCTGAGGAGTTTACTCTTTTCTGCTGATTTCTGTCTTGGAACTCTTTTGCATCACAGCAGCAAACACTGTGTCACTGGATTTATTTGCGTCCCACTGTCTGTTACACAACCAATGGCTACAGACCTCAGCTTGCAAACTGTCAGTTCAGTTGACACATACAAACAATATCGATAGATACTTCAAGATTCTCTCTCATGGCCCTAGAATGACAATGTATTACCCAGCAATAATTTGACATACAACAGGAAATGCTTTACGTACACAAAGTAAACGTCACACTACGTGACAAAATTTACTCATCAGCAGACGAACTCACTACTGCATGTACATACCTCGAACTGTTCATTCAGGAGTACCTTCACTGTCCCTCTTCTCTCTTTAGCAATAAGTCAGGGACACCGAACAGACTGCAACACACACACACACACACACACACACACACACACACACACACACACACACACTGGAGCAGTCTGCAACTACTTCTTCAGCACCTGTACAGGTCAGTCAAGCGCATTCCTCTTCTGGTGCCCATGTTCTTGCCGTGTGTGTTTTCCTGACCCCATTTAATATCCATTTCCAACAGTATTCTATCAGTAAACGTGCAGTTAATAAAATAAACGCCTCACTAGGTTCCCCAGTCCGACACAAATTGCATAGACTGACTCCTGATAGACTTTGCACAGCTGAGTTGGTTATAAAGGAGTAGTCGTAATTTGAGATTGTTAGCCAGACTGTTAATCCTTGGGTGTTGCCCATTTGGCTCATACCCAAGGAGGATGGTACTTTTAGCTACGATTAAGCGCTCAACTCCTGCACGATACTGAACAGTTACTCTTTCCCAAGTTTTCAGCATACTAGATTGTAAGAAAGCATGTTTACAGATCCCTATGAACCCCGATGATGTTCCAAAGACAGCTACAGTAACTACTTTTACACTACATGAATTTTTTTTATATGCCATTGAACCCCCCCCATGAACCATGGACCTTGCCGTTGGTGGGGAGGCTTGCGCGCCTCAACGATACAGATAGCCGTACCGTAGGTGCAACCACAATGGAGGGATATCTGTTGAGAGGCCAGACAAACGTGTGGTTCCTGAAAAGGGGCAGCAGCCTTTTCAGTAGTTGCAGGGGCAACAGTCTGGATGATTGACTGATCTGGCCTTGTAACACTAACCAAAATGGCCTTGCTGTTCTGGTACTGCGAACGGCTGAAAGCAAGGGGAAACTACAGCCGTAATTTTTCCCGAGGGTATGCAGCTTTACTGTATGATTAAATGATGATGGCGTCCCCTTGGGTAAAATATTCCGGAGGTAAAATAGTCCCCCATTTGGATCTCCGGGCGGAGACTACTCAGGAGGACGCTGCTATCAGGAGAAAGAAAACTGTCATTCTACGGATCGGAGCGTGGAATGTCAGATCCCTTAATCGGGCAGGTAGGTTAGAAAATTTAAAAAGGGAAATGGATAGGTTAAAGTTAGATATAGTGGGAATTAGTGAAGTTCGGTGGCAGGAGGAACAAGACTTCTGGTCAGGTGAATACAGGGTTATAAATACAAAATCAAATAGGGGTAATGCAGGAGTAGGTTTAATAATGAATAAAAAAATAGGCGTGCGGGTAAGCTACTACAAACAACATAGTGAACGCATTATTGTGGCCAAGGTAGACACGAAGCCCACACCGACTACAGTAGTACAAGTTTATATGCCAACTAGCTCTGCAGATGACGAAGAAATTGATGAAATGTATGATGAGATAAAACAAATTATTCAGGTAGTGAAGGGAAACGAAAATTTAATAGTCATGGGTGACTGGAATTCGTCAGTAGGAAAAGGGAGAGAAGGAAACATAGTAGGTGAATATGGATTGGGGCCAAGAAATGAAAGAGGAAGCCGTGTGGTAGAATTTTGCGCAGAGCATAACTTAATCATAGCTAACACTTGGTTTAAGAATCATGAAAGAAGGTTGTATACATGGAAGAACCCTGGAGATACTAAAAGGTATCAGATAGATTATATAATGGTAAGACAGAGATTTAGGAACCAGGTTTTAAGTTGTAAGACATTTCCAGGGGCAGATGTGGACTCTGACCACAATCTATTGGTTATGAACTGTAGATTAAAACGGAAGAAACTGCAAAAAGGTGGGAATTTAAGGAGATGGGACCTGGATAAACTGAAAGAACAGAGTTTCAGGGAGCGCATAAGGGAACAATTGACAGGAATGGGGGAAAGAAATACAGTAGAAGAAGAATAGATAGCTTTGAGGGATGAAATAGTAAAGGCAGCAGAGGATCAAATAGGCAAAAAGACAAGGGCTAGTAGAAACCCTTGGGTAACAGAAGAAATATTGAATTTAATTGATGAAAGGAGAAAATATAAAAATGCAGTAAATGAATCAGACAAAAAGGAATACAAACATCTCAAAAAATTATATCGACAGGAAGTGCAAAATGGCTAAGCAGGGATGGCTAGAGGACAAATGTAAGGATGTAGAGGGTTATCTCACTAGGGGTAAGATAGATACTGCCTACAGGAAAATGAAAGAGACCTTTAGTGAAAGGAGAATCACTTGCATGAATATCAAGAGCTTTGATGGAAACCCAGTTCTAAGCAAAGAAGGGAAAGCAGAAAGGTGGAAGGAGTATATAGAGGGCCTATACAAGGGCAATGTACTTGAGGACAATATTATGGAAATGGAAGAGGATGTAGATGAAGATGAAATGGGAGATATGATATTGCGTGAAGAGTTTGACAGAGCACTGAAAGATCTGAGTCAAAACAAGGCCCCTGGAGCAGACAACATTCCATTAGAACTACTGACAACCTTGGGAGAGCCACTCCTGACAAAACTCTACCATCTGGTGAGCAAGATGTATGAGTCAGGTGAAATACCCTCAGACTTCAAGAAGAATATAAGCATCCCAATTCCAAAGAAAGCAGGTGTTGACAGATGTGAAAATTACCGAACTATCAGTTTAATAAGTCACAGCTGCAAAATACTAACGCGAATTATTTACAGATGAATGGAAAAACTGATAGAAGCCGACCTCGGGGAAGATCAGTTTGGATTCCGTAGAAATGTTGGAACGCTTGAGGCAATACTGACCTTACGACTTATCTTAGAAGAAAGATTAAGGAAAGGCAAACCTACGTTTCTAGCATTTGTAGACTTGGAGAAAGCTTTTGACAATGTTGATTGGAATACTCTCTTTCTAATTCTGAAGGTGGCAGGGGTAAAATACAGAGAGCGAAAGGCTATTTACAATTTGTACAGAAACCAGATGGCAGTTATAAGAGTTGAGGGTATGAAAGGGAAGCAGTGGTTGGGAAGGGAGTGAGACAGGGTTGTAGCCTATCCCCGATGTTATTCAATCTGTATATTGAGCAAACAATAAAGGAAACGAAAGAAAAGTTCGGAGTAGGTATTAAAATCCACGGAGAAGAAATAAAAACTTTGAGGTTCACTGATGACATTGTAATTCTGTCAGAGACAGCAAAGGACTTGGAAGAGCAGTTGAACGGACTGGACAGTGTCTTGAAAGGGGGGTATAAGATGAACATCAACAAAAGCAAAACGAGGATAATGGAATGTAGTCGAATTAAGTCGGGTGATGCTCAGGGAATTAGATTAGGAAATGAGACACTTAAAGTAGTAAAGGAGTTTTGCTATTTGGGGAGCAAAACTAACTGATGATGGTCGAAGTAGAGAGGATATAAAATGTAGACTGGCAATGGCAAGGAAAGCGTTTCTGAAGAAGAGAAATTTGTTAACATCGAGTATAGATTTAAGTGTCAGGAAGTTATTTCTGAAAGTATTTGTATGGAGTGTAGCCATGTATGGAAGTGAAACATGGACGGTAAATAGTTTGGACAAGAAGAGAATAGAAACTTTTGAAATGTGGTGCTACAGAAGAATGCTGAAGATTAGATGGGTAGATCACATAACTAATGAGGAAGTATTGAATAGGATTGGGGAGAAGAGAAGTTTGTGGCACAACTTGACCAGAAGAAGGGATCGGTTGGTAGGACATGTTCTGAGGCATCAAGGGATCACCAATTTAGTATTTGAGGGCAGCATGGAGGGTAAAAATCATAGGGGGAGACCAAGAGATGAATACACTAAGCAGATTCAGAAGGATGTAGGTTGCAGTAGGTACTGGGAGATGAAGAAGCTTGCACAGGATAGAGTAGCATGGAGAGCTGCATCAAACCAGTCTCAGGACTGAAAACCACAACAACAACAACAACAACAACATGTCATTGAACTTAAAAATGCACCACAAACCTAGCAAAGTTTTGTAGGTATTGCTCTTTTCAAATTCTCCTTCTGCTATGCTTACTTAGGTGACATTTTAGTTTCCTCTAATTACCAAGAAGAGCACGCAGAGCATGCATTTTCAATACTTCATACAAACTTGGCATCATTGTCAACAATAATAAATATCAAGTTACCTTCCTAAGGCATTTGCTTTAGCACAGTGATACTCAGCCAGCACTTCACCATCTTGAATTCATTCATCATTTTCGGTGACCACAGGTCTTTGATGACTTATGCCAATTCCTCAGCAGGAAAAATTTTTATTGTAGAAAAAAGCCACCACATAGGCACCTCTTAGAAACGTTAAGCAAGCATACCTCAGGCAAAAAGACCAGTCACTGGACTGCATAGATGTGACAACCATTTGACAAAATCAGTCTATAACCTTGGCTCACCCAGTACCCACTGCCGAACTTATTATCACCAAGGACATAAGTGATTTTGCAATTGGCACTGCTGTCCAACAGTCAATAGCAAGCATGCAACAACTGTGTTTCTTCTCCAAAAAGCTGATAGACTCACATTTTAAGTGGTCAGCCCATGGCAGAGAACTGTTGGCAGTGTATAAAGTAATATGCTACTTTAAAAAATGATGTTAAGACCAGACCTTTGACAGTTCATACAGATTATCGCTCCCTAGTGGATTTTGTTCAAAATCCCATGAAAGATCATTGTCCTTGGTGCATCTGCCATTTAAACTTGGTTGCACAATCCACTGCAGATATCAAAGATCTACATGGTGTGGAGAATTTTGTAGGTGATTTCCTTTCATCAGTTTGTTGCAGGATTCTCGAACATATTCTCAGTTTGAATGTAATGAATTTCCTTGAGACAGAGAAGTTGCTGTCCATGCATTAGCACGGCTTTAGAAAGCATCGCTCCTGCGAAACGCAACTTGCCCTTTTTTCACACGATGTCTTGCGAACCATGGATGAAGGGTATCAGATGGATGCCATATTCCTTGACTTCCGGAAAGGATTTGACTTGGTGCCCCAATGCAGACTCTAACTAAGGTACGAGCATATGGGATTGGTTCCAAAGTATGTGAGTGACTCGAAGACTTCTTAAGAAATTGAACCCAGTACGTTGTCCTCGATGGTGAGTGTTCATTGGAGGTGAGGGTATCATCTGGAGTGCCCCAGGGAAGTGTGGTAGGTCCGCTGTTGTTTTCTATCTACATAAATGATCTTTTGGATAGAGTGGATAGGTAATGATTTTGATAAACTTCCAAGAGTGTAACTTAAGGCCCCACAGGTATGGGAACTTCTGCGTGACAAAATAGCTGGATTGCGGACTGAAAGCCGTTACTTCTCCCAAAGCCCCTTTCGTCCACTGGTACCATGCTCCATGAGACAAGCCATTTTCAATAAACTGCATGAGCTTTCACACCCTGGTATTCATCCAATAATGAAGCTTGTCACTGACAGCTTCATCTGGCCAAAGATCAAGAAAAACTGTAAATCTTGCATACATTCATGCATTGCCTACCAGAGTTCTAAAACAGGACTGTACACAACCGTGATTCGGTTGTTACTCTATTCCTAAAAGCTGTTTTCAGCTTGTCCATTTACATCACATTGGGACCTTTTGCTATTCGAATGAGTATCGATATAGTCTTTCGGCATTTGACAGAGTAATGTGCTGGGGCAAGGCTACATCAGTTCCGGACACCACTGCTGAAACAACTGCAGAAGCATTTACCAGCCAATGGCGTTTTCATTTCAGGTGCCCTGCCACAGTAACTAAGGAACAGGGCAAGCATTTCGAGTCAGCACTTTTTTACTGAACTCTTTCATGTATACAGTGTCTAGTGCTTTCAAAAAACAGCTTACCTTTTACAAAGTAACAGGCTCATAAGATGCTACCACCACACCCTACAAACTGCTCTCATGTGCCATGGAGGGGAGTGGACAGACATCCTATGAGTTCATCTAGGTGTGCATACGGCTTATGAAGAACAACTCTGTGCATCTCTCAGAGAAATTACAAAACCATTGCAATTAACTGCAGACAAAGAACTGTCATAGCTTGTCTGCAAAATCAAGCAACATATTGCACACCTAAAGACACCACCACAGTAAGCACATGGACCCCAGAAAATCTCCGTTCATAAAGCCTTGGAAGACTGTGACTATGTAATGCTGCACAATGATACTGTCTGACCAGCATTACACCCAGCCTACTCGGGACCTCACGAAGTAATTACAAGGGGTGACAGTACCTCTGACATTTGCTGCATGGTAAACAGGCCAATGTTACAGTCATCGGAATTGAAGAACAACTCTGTGCATCTCTCAGAGAAATTACAAAACCATTGCAATTAACTGCAGACAAAGAACTGTCATAGCTTGTCTGCAAAATCAAGCAACATATTGCACACCTGAAGACACCACCACAGTAAGCACATGGACCCCAGAAAATCTCCGTTCATAAAGCCTTGGAAGACTGTGACTATGTAATGCTGCACAATGATACTGTCTGACCAGCATTACACCCAGCCTACTCGGGACCTCACGAAGTAATTACAAGGGGTGACAGTACCTCTGACATTTGCTGCATGGTAAACAGGCCAATGTTACAGTCATCGGAATTGACTACCGTGGACCCTGCATAACACCACCGACATGCTTGGGAGTATCAGTAATCTCATAGATGATATTCCACATGTTCATCTAGATTACAACACAGTTATAGCACGAGTGCACTTACATTAGTTCCAACCTGAGTCAAATTAATCAACAACCTTCTCGCCATGTAAGGATAAGTTGAGCAATGTGTCCACAGTAGGCACGCTACCAGGAACATTCTCCCAAGAATATCGCCTCTCATTGAAGGTCGATCTGGGTTCCATCACTTCCACATTTTCTGCAGACAGGCTTCTCACAGTCATGGCTACTTCAAGACACCTCCAGCCCCAACTTCTGTCATCAGAGCAAGACACATCGACTGCATCGGCCCTGTCACCTCCCTCACCTGTGCCTCCACCACTTACTAATCCCAAGCTTCACTCTCAATTTTGGATGGCTCGTTGGCCAGAATTAATTAGTGCACATATTTCTGTTATTTGCTTATTGCCATACTTGTCATCATTTATGTAGTTTTTAGGATACAATATATCAAATACCCCTATCTTATCTAAATCCCTTAGTGTCTCATTTAAATTTATAAGCAAGTAATCTGTGAATATTTAGATTGTGTACGTAATAACACTTCTATTCCCATTAAATCTTGAATTATGTTTCCCTGAAACTTGAACTCGCTTTCTTGAAATTCTGGAGGTACTTTATCAAGAAAAGGACTGTACTTTGGACCAGGTTTCAATTTAAGATTCTCGAGCCTTTCCACGCATGCGTTCACACAAATTTGCATGCACTCATGATCTAAATTTGGCTTTTGAAAAGCCAAAAATTTTTCCTTGGCTCATAAAGTATTTCTTCCATATCTTTTAATACTTTGGTATTCTTTGATAGCTGTTCAAAGTAGCCCTAAATTCTGTTTAGATTATCTTGAGATCTTACGAGCTCTGAACAGTACTCATCTGCTTGACTGTCTGCTAGAGCTAACAGATGGGCCACATAGTGCACAGGTAATATATGGATGTAATTGTTTTTAAAAAGTGTTGCCACTCCAGATCGAATTCCTGCAAAACTGGAATTTCTGTTTGAGTAATGTCAGTACACTTGTCCACCATAATTGAATACCACCTGTCTGACTTGATAAAATATTATCAGTAATTATTTTACACATTGCATCCTCCATATCCTGAATACTATTATAACTTTCATTGTTTGCATTACCACTGAAAGTTAACTTGGTCAAAGAAAGACGTCTTAAGTATATAAACAGTTCTTTTAGTATGCAAACTTTTTTGTACCGGTATTTTCTTTTGTTATGGTGTAGACGATTTTCATAGTTGCTATTATGGTTTTCTCACCGTTTTTACAGGATCCAGCCAAGGCTTTGACAAAATCTGGCCCATCTAACAATTCTTGTACTGAATTCTTATAGTCCGCCAAGATTTTCATGCCTCCTTAATGTATCTTGTTTGACAGCATGGTATCCTGAATGTTAAAGAAAAATAAAGAACCTTTGTTGGCCATGGGTTTACTTGAATCTAGCTTAGAAGTTACAGCTAGAAGTAAGATGTACTTGGAATACATGATATTCAAATTATTAATTAACAACAGAATAATTTATAAGTGCATTAACAAATTAATTAAGTCAACATTTATAATTAGAACCATGAGGATTTCTTTTAACCTAATGAGAGTTAGATATCGGTGGTGACAAACAGCAACCTTGTATGTAAAAAAATTGATTCACAGGAGAGTGAAAAAAAATTATCATCATGTTGATGGAGAACAAATGTAAAATCATCATAATAATGCATTTCATTAATAAAATATTAGATGAAAAAGATAGGAAAGTAAGTATCAAGCCATATATTAAATAAAAATTGATATACGGTGTTGCTGTACGAACAAACTGACATTGAGGATGCAGTTCAACACACTTGAATGAAGAATGATTTTATAATCATCGTTTGCATTGCTGTATTTATTTAAAAAAACTGGTAAGTTCTCAAGTTTGTTGTGAATGTTCATTAATACTACAGCTTGCCTGATGATTATGCCAAAAAATTCTTCTTTTTCTTGTTCTTGCACAATCTACACACAAATAATGAAATTTTTCTACCATACTGAATTTGCACCGCTTATATAACACTTTCCACTTTTCCACTAATTGTTTATTTGGTACACCTATTTTAGTATCAGGTTTTGTTTCTTTTGAATGACCACTTTTAGTTTCACTGGGACTAGGACTTCATTCCCTTTTCTTCCTTAAAACAAGTTTATCCCTCACTTCTTAAAATGCGCAAACATACACAGAGTGCATTTGACAAGACTAAGTAAACCATGCAGTAATTAGATCCACTAGCTGGGAGGAAAAGCGGCATACCATTTGTTCGAGTGACGTATTGTTATGGCCTGTTGAAATCTGAAAGGTTGTGCTTTTAGCCTCTGTTGTTTGGTTCTGTGGCAGATTGTTGTCACATTCTGGGAGGGAAGGCAACATTTCATTTGTTTCTGTGACAGATTGTTGTCACATCCTCTGCTCCTACATACACACTCCGCACTCCACCATACAGTGCGTGGCAGAGGGTACCTTGTACCACAACTAGCATCTTCTCTCCCTGTTCCACTCCCAAACAGAATGGGAGGAAAATGACTGCCTATATGCCTCTGTACAAGCCCTAATCTCTCTTATCTTATCTTTGTGGTCTTTCCGTGAAATGTAAGTTGGCGGCAGTAAAAGTGTACTGCAGTCAGCGAAAAATGCTGGTTCTTTAAATTTCCTCAGTAGAGATTCACAAAAAGAATGCCTCCTTTCCTCTAGAGACTCCCACCCGAGTTCCTGAAGCATTTCCGATTTCCGTAACACTGGCGTGATGATCAAACCTACCAGTAACAAATCTAGCAGCCCACCTCTGAATTGCTTCTATGTCCTCCCTCAATCCGACCTGATAGGGATCCCAAACGCTCAAGCAAACAGCCGCACATTGCTATCCACTCTATCCAAAAGATTATTTATGTAGATAGAAAACAACAGCGGACCTACCACACTTCCCTGGGGCACTCCAGATGATAGCCTCACCTCCAATGAACACTCACCATCAAGGACAACATACTGGGTTCTATTTCTTAAGAAGTCTTCGAGCCACTCACATACTTTGGAACCAATCCCATATGCTCGTACCTTAGTTAGAGTCTGCATTGGGGCACCAAGTCAAATCCTTTCCAGAAGTCAAGGAATATGGCATCCATCTGATACCCTTCATCCATGGTTCGCAAGACATCGTGTGAAAAAAGGGCAAGTTGCGTTTCGCAGGAGCGATGCTTTCTAAAGCCGTGCTAATGCATGGACAGCAACTTCTCTGTCTCAAGGAAATTCATTACATTCAAACTGAGAATATGTTCGAGAATCCTGCAACAAACTGATATTGAGGATATTGATCTGTAATTTTGAGGATCTGTCCTTCTACTCTTCTTATATACAGACGTCACCTGCGCTTTTTTCCAGTCGCTTGGGACTTTAGGATGGACAAGAGATTCGCGATAAATGCAAGCTAAGTAAGGAGCCAATGCAGTAGAGTACTCTCTGTTAAACCGAATTTGAATTCCATCCAGACCTGGTGATTTATTTATTTTTAACCCATTCAGCTGCTTCACAACCGCAGGGATGTCTATCACTATGTCCTCCATACAGGAATCTGTACGAGACTCAAACGGCGGTACGTTTGTACGATCCTCCTGTGTGAAAGATTTCTCAAATGCTAAATTTAAAATTTCAGCTTTCGTTTTGCTGTCTTCCGTTGTCAGGCCAGACTGATCAGTGAGTGACTGAATGAAAGCCTTCGACCCGATTACCGATTTTACGTAAGACCAGAATTGCCTTGGGTTTTCAGCAAGATCTTTTGCTAAGGTATGATGGTGGTAGTGGTTGAATGCTTCGCGCATCGCTCTTTTTACAGCAGCACAAATCTCTACTAACTTTTGCCTGTCCTCATTCTCCCAATCATTCTTGTACCGTGAGTGCAACTGCCTTTGCTTCCTGAGCATTCTCCAAATTGCGCTGTTAAACCACAGTGGGTCTTTTCCGTCCGTAACCCTCTTTTTCAGCACATACTTGTCCAGTGTGTGATTTACAATGTGTTTAAAATTTGCCCATAATTCTTCCACGTCCATCGTACTAGAAGTAAATGAAATCAATTCATTTACTAAGTGGGATGCTAACAACTGCTTATCTGCTCTTTCTAGTAAGAATGCTCTCCTAGCCTTCTTGACCAACTTTTTAACTTTCGTAACCATAGTCATAATGACAGCATCATGATCACTAATCCCTGTCTTAACAATGACACCGTTGATGAGGTCTGGTCTGTTTGTGGCTACCAGATCTAAAATATTTCCATTACGCGTTGGCTTTCGATTTAGCTGCTCAAGACAGTTTTTGGATAATGTGTTCAAAAGTAATTCACATGACGGCTTGTCTGTACCACCTGTAATGAATCCATAGACATCCCAGTCTATACTAGGTAGGTTGAAGTCGCCTCCGACTAATATAGCATGATCCGGGTACTTCTGCGATGCAGAATGTAGACTCCCTTTGAATGATTCTAGAACTGTCATGGTGGAACCTGGTGGCTGGTAATAACACCCCACAATTAACTTTATTTCCCCTAGCCCTGTTAAACGTGTCCAGATAACTTCACTATCACACTCTACTTCGACCTCAGTAGACACAATATTTTTGTCAACTGCAATGAAGACACCACCTCCTATGGTGTCTAAGCTGTCTTTCCGATACACATTCCAACCCTCACTAAATATTTCAGATCTTCCTATCTCAGGGTTCAGCCAGGTCTCAGTCCCGAGAAGAATTTGCGCGCCACACGCTTCCTGGAGGGCAGTAAATTCACAAACTTTATTCCGAACACTCTGAAAATTTACTGCTAATATCTGATTTCCCTGCCTGCACGTCAACTGGTGAGTGTTCATCAGGACACCTTGCACTACTGCCTAGCCTAAAAAAACCCCATGTGCACACCACAAGTACTCTGCTACCCAAGTAGCCGCTTCCTTTGTGTAGTGCACTCCTGACCTATCTAGGGGCGTACTACAATTCCCCACCCAATAGCGCAAGTCTAGAAATCTGCAGCCAAGACCGTCACAGAGTCGACGAAGCCTCTGGTTGAGACCCTCCACTCGACTCCAAACCAAAGGACCCCTATCCACTCTGGGAACGATGCTGCAAATAGAGAGCTCTGCTTGCACCCCACGTGCGAGGCCAGCGGTCTTCACCAAATCCGCCAGCCGCCTGTACGAACTGAGGATCGCCTCAGAACCCAAGCGACAGGCATCATTGGTACCGACGTGAGCAACTACTTGCAGACGACTGCACCCCGTATGCTCGATAACTGCAGGCAAGGGTGCCTCCACATCTCGGATGAGGCCCCCGCAGACAAACCGAGTGCACGTTTGATTTCTTTCCAGCCCTGTACGCTATTTCCCTAAGGGAAGGAAGGCAACATTTCATTTGTTTCTGTGACAGATTGTCAGGGCTTGTTTGTACTTATGGACTAATTGGGATCCCCCTGCCCCATTGCCAGCTTTTGCAAGGTTCAAAAGAACAAAACTCTAAAAGTGCCCAGTCCCTTGAATGAAAGGTGACAAAAAAAATTTGTTTCTGTGGCAGAATGTCATTGCATTTTTGTGAATGCTATTTTAAAGTTGATAGGATTTTTCAACCTCAAGTAGCAAACAGCGACTGTGACTGAAACCCTGTGTAGGAGGTAAGAGTACTCGAGACAGTAGTTATGTATAACAACAACTAACAGGTTGTGTGATTCCATACAAAAATATTTTATTGTCGTACAAGGTACAAAGCACTCAGTCACAAACATTGAAGAAAGTGAACTAACTGCAGGTACAGAGAGGTTAGTTGAGCTACCATAGGTCAACGATATTGTTCTGGATGACACCACAGGGCTACATTCACAGTACCAACCGCCCTCCCCTTGTAGTGTACAGAGCATGTGGTAGAAAGCTGTGTGCAACAATGGGATGTCAGTGTGATGGAGGTATTAATCGCTGAAATGTTGTAACTAGTGAGGTGTGCCAGCAGGCGCAGTCTGCAGCCAAAGCGGAAGTGGGACGATGTACTGGAAGCTGAGGAGAGGTGAATGGCAGTGGGGTGTAGGTGGTATTGTAACACCTATTTTTGTCCTATTTTGTATCTGTATCGACATTTCGATGTCAGTTCTGTTATGGAAATTCTTTGACTTTGTATAAGTATTTGAGTTATGTGAAACTTTTGAATGATGATGTTTAAATAATGCTTGTGGTTTTAAATAACTAGTGGAATGATTGTTATGTAATGTACTCTAAATGACTTGGTCCATAGTTAGGGAATGTAGTGTTGAGTGTAAAGGATGTGGGTGAGCCCCACAGCTATGGTTTATCCCAAATCACAAACCTGGACAGGAATCCTATCCTAGTAAATTTAATTCCGAGTGTCCTAATTTACTATGAGAAAGTGGTTGAACTTGAATTTAATGTTGTGTTGTCATTTGCACAGCCAATTCTAATTCTGAGTAGGTCAAAAGACTGCTTATGAAAGAACATTTGTTATTTAAAGAGTTATAGTTTGTTGAGCTTGAGAGAGAAGTTCGGGTCAGTTACACCAAACAACACTCCCATTTTGCAGTAGTTCATTTATTCACCTCTTTACACAAGCAAGGCTTACAAAGAACTAACATGGCAGTTTTGTTAAAGAATAATCTTAGTTTAGTTCGAAGAAGATACTCAGATCGATGCTGGTGTTGACCTCATCGGCGCCACAAGGCCCCCCCCCTCCCCTCCCCCCTGCAGTATGGAGCACTCTTGAGAGGCCGGGGGGGGGGGGGGTGACTATGGCGTTGGCAGGGGTGGTCCGTGGGAGCCAGACCACAGTCAGCTCGACAGCGTCGTCGGGGAGCTGTGTCGGTAGATGACGTGAAAGAAGGTTCGGCCACCGAACCTGGAAGTCGTTGAAGCGCGCCGGGTGTCTTAATGAGCGTGCTGGTCGTGTAGCGACAGGGAGGCCGGCGGGTTGCGGGTGGAATGGAGTGACGATGACGATGTCTCTGGTGGGCGTAGTGAACACACGAAGCATGTCCAGGTCGACATCGGGCGAGAGGGGAACACATTTCACCAGGTGGCAGAGAATGGCGGAGGTTGTGTCATGAGCACCAGATGAAGGGAAACACACGACGAACAGTGTGTCATCACGTATTATTATCGAGATGTCGTGGATTATGTCCAGGGGAACAGGCCCAAACACCTCCAGCGAGGGCACGTTCAAGATGGGATGCCATGAGAAACCTTGACAGGGCGAGGCAGGCGAAGGGGGAGAGGTCAAAGGGACCGGCGAAGTGCCCGGTGGCGAGGGCATGATCGTAGGTAAGCTCGACATGGGGAGCATGTGGTCACTCGATGGAGTGCGTGAGACCGGAGTAGAGGGCGAGGTCAGAGAAGAGCTCGACGATTGGAGCTGGAAGCCACTCGACTGAATGTGTAAGTCCGTTGTGGAGGGAGTGGTCAGAGCGTCGCGAGTCACGACAGTGAGTTGGGTGGTCGTGGCCTGAAGGGGGGTAGAAGCGAGCTCAACAAGAGCAGGCTTAAGTCTGTTGAGAGAGACTGTAACAGCTGAGTCTTTTATCTTGATGTCATAGGTGTTGTCTGAGCGCCGGAGAAATCAGTACAGGCCGGCATATGGAGGTTGGAGGGGAGCATGGACAGTGTCAACTTGGAGCATGACGTACTCACAATTGTCCAGAGATTTCGGGGCGTGAACCTTAGGGTGGGAATGGCTGGTGGGCGGGGGGATGTGGAGGTTGATGAAGTGGCGTCTGACTCGGTCCACGAAGGAAGGTAAATCAGAGTGAGGGAGAGAAGCAGAAGGGCTCACAAGTTCGCCAGAAGGACAATGTTCTGGCCGTATACGAACTCGGCTATTGTGCCTTTGAGGTCTTCCTTAAAGATCGCACGAATGCCGAGTAGCACAAGGGGAAGGGTCTCCATCCATAGAGTGTCGTGGCATCAAAGAGCCGCCTTGAAAGTGCGGTGCCAGCGCTCAACTAGCCCGGATGCCAGAAATTTTACAAATCTCGTTGAACAGGGCCGACTCAAATTGTCTGCCCTGGTCAATCATGATGATAGCTGGACATCTGAAACATGATACCTATGACTCGATGAAAGCTCGAGCAACAGTTTCTGCTGTGATATTGGGGAGGGGGACAGCCTCGACCCAGTGAGTTGTTCGGTCGATAGACGAGAGAACATAATGAAAGCTGTTAGAGGGGGGGGGGGGGAGAGGGCCGACAATGTCAATATGAATATGCTGGAAATGCCCAGGAGGGATCGAAAAGGCGCCGAGGGGGGGTGAAGTGTGCTTGTGTACATTGCAGCCTTGGCATGCGACGCAGGAGCGTGCCCATTGCTGGTAGTCCTTGTTGACATTTCTCCACACAAAGTGCTCCGCTACAAGGCAGGCGGACGCACGAACACCAGGATGGGCTAAATTATGCAGTGTGTTGAAGACAGCTCGACGGAGCATGGTTGGGATGAGGGGGCATAATGTGCCCGTACTATCGTCGCACCAGATCTCACCAGAAATGCCAGGGGTGGTGGTGTGGACGAAGTGTAGTGAAGAGGTAGAGTCTGAAATCAGGTTTTGCATGTCCTTGTCGGCGGGTTGGAGGTTAGGCAGTTCAGAGAGGTCTAACAGCAAATGAACGGCGTTGACTCGTGAAAGGAAATCAGCAACTATATCGTCAGCACCCTTTATGTGTCTGACATCGGTGGTGAACTTAGATGTGAAGTCTGTATCTGAAGCAGCGAGGAGGCAGATCAGCTGGCGGGTTTGTAATGGCCGCAGCCAGGGGTTTGTGGTCTGTTAAAACATAGAAAGGGCGTCTGTCAACGTAAGTCTTAAAATGCTTGATCGCTTCGTAGACTGCGAGCAACTCCCTGTCAAACGCAGAATATTTCCGTTGCTCATTGGTGAACTTGCGCGAGAAGAACTTCAGAGGCGAAGTTTGGCCATCGACTGTCTGGCTAAGGACAGCGCCGATGGTAGTATCGCTCATGTCTGTGATGATGAAACGCTGCGCATTGGGATGAGGATGCGTGATGGTGCAGGCCTGGGCAAGAAGAATTTTTTAGGGCAGTGAAAGAGGCAGTCATAGCAGGGGTCCATGGAACGGGCTGAGATCCAGAAGTCTTGGTGCCTGCCAAGTCATCCGTCAGTGGAGCCTGACTCTCCGCAGCCCGAGGTAGATGACGGTGATAATAATTAACCATCCCCAGAAAGAGCCGGAGCTCTTTGAATGACGAAGGTCTGGATAGGTTTAGTATTGTTTGTACTTTCTCAGGGGGCGGTGAATTGCCGTTGGCAGAGACCCGAAAACCAAGAAAAGTGACAGCGGGTTGATGTAGCTGCAATTTGCCCTGGTTGGTCTTGATGCCTGCTGCTACGAGAGTGTTCATAACAGTTTGCACATGTCGAATGCTGTCCTTGAGGGAGGAGCTGAACGCAAGAATGTCATCAAGATATGCAAAGCAGAATTTTAGTTCCAATAGCATTTCGTTAATGAAGCATTGCCAGGTCTGGGTTGCGTTTTTCAGACCAAAGGGCATGAATCGGAACTGAAATAACCCGAATGGGGTGGTGATTGCTGTCTTCTCGATATCTTCAGGAGCCATGGGGATCTGGTGGTAGGCCCATTTGCAATCAGTGACAGAGAACGTGGTCGCACCTGCGAGGGAACTGGTAAAGTCGGCAGTGTTAGGTATGGGGTAGGTGTCCATAATTGTTCGTGCATTTAGTCAACGGTAGTCTCCGCACATGTGCCAGGACGCATCTTTCTTGGGTGTCATATGAATGGGCGTAGACCAGCTACTGGCAGAGGGTTCAATGACGCCAGTGCTTAGAAGTTCAGAAATCTGCTTTTTAAGGTCGGAGAGGCGCTCTGGACAAAGTCGACATGGTTTACTGGAGATCGGGGGGCCCTGGCGTGAGGTGAAGCTTGTGAACCGTGCCGTTGTTGATGACGGAAATGTTGCCGGCAGCACGGGAGGCGGTTTTTTTACAATGTGTGGCGGGCGGGGCATTCGAGGCGAGGCGAGGTCGTGGTGTTCGGAGCCACTCGGCGGATCCGATGGGTGCCGAGGCGGCAAAGTGTCCTAGGAGTCAACGTGACAAGATGGCTGCTGGCCCAAAGCAGTGGCACCATGGTCGGGAGAGCTAGGTAGAGCTCGTGAAGTGAGTGGTTGGTAGTGAGTCCATTGTCTGAGGACACGGCCTGTGGCAGCACAATCGCGGGCGAAGCGCTAGGCGCGAGTGCACTGTTTGTGTTGTCAGTGGCGGTCGCACACCGGCGCACAGGAGCCAAAGTTGCATAGTTTGAGGTGCTGTCTGTGAGGGGAGGGGTAGGAGCTGTCAGTTCGGGAACACGTGATGCTCGTCGCACATTCGCACTCATGTCCGGCCGAGTGTCAAATGCCGCTTTGTTAGAGGGGTGTGGTCCTGTGGAACTGTCGGTACACGTTATGGTAGACTTGATAGCACAGTTGCGAGGGGTAGCGAGAGGTAAGCACACGGAGGCTCGATTGCTGGGACTGCAAGCAGATTCGGCACATTTACTGACCTTGCTTTGTCCTTGCTGCAGTGTCTGTAATTCCTTTTCTGCATCAGAGAGCTGGAGCTGAGTTTCGTGGAGCTGGAGGGAGAGCTCGAAGTTTTCCTTGCATAGGCGAGCGACGTTTTCGAGCTCGACAAGGCACTTATGCGTGGTTTCTTGTAATGTCATCGACAGAGATGAGAATGTACAGATGAGATGAGCCCGGATCGATTTATCACGGGGGGGGTTTGCTCAACAGAACACAGGGGAAGTGAGTCTTTGACGGGTGGTGGAACACGGTGTTTCGCACTAGGTCTGGTGAAAGTTTGTGCTATCGCAAGAAGTCAATGCCTAGTATAGGTTCGTCAATTTCGCACACTAAAAAAGTCCACTCAAGTTTGCAGTTTGCGGAGAGTGAGACAACATATGAAGTTGAACCCGAGAATTGTAGTTTAGTTGAATTCACGGCTTGCAGTGAAGTATGATGAGGGCGGATGTTCGACAACGCTAAGGACGTGGGCAGCAGTGAAACATCGGCGCCTGTGTCCACTAGGAAAAGGTATCCCAAAAAATGTAAAGTCGTCCACAATTATCCGGTCGTTCCCGGACAGAATGTAGCACTGGGGGGTGCCTGTCATGTTGTGCGCAGGAGGCGTTTGGAAAGTAGCAGGGTGGTCTGCAGTTCCATGCCACCTCACCAAACCGTGTGTGGAAGTAACAGTACGCGTGGTGCAGTTGCATTTCCTGTGGAACGTTCATTGCCAGTGGCAGTCGCAGCAGGCTCAGTTGCAGGAGGGGGCGTGGCCGTGGGCAGAGCCGGTGACGTCCCAGTAACTTGTTTACTGCTTTCCGGAGCGAGCTGAACGGTCAGCACAGTGCGGCCCGGCCGCCTCCAGCAGCAGGACGATGAGCCTGCACCTGAGACTTGTCAGGTAGGCAGTGGCTGGCAAAATAGAGCAGTGATGCACCGTGTAGCTTGTCAGCAATTGTCACTGTTTGCTCGACAGGTTCGGGAGGCCAATGAGCCAGAGCAAAGCGGATGTGAGGAGATAGTTTATCTGACCAGATGGCGAGGAGAGCTGTGTCAGAAAGTAGATCGGTGCTGACCAGGGTGCGTAGCTGTCTCCAGAGTTGGGAAGGTTTGTCATTGCCTAGTTGTTCGACATGGAGCACTTGCCGTATTGCTGCCTCAGTTGAGCATGCAAGCCGACATAGAACTGTCTCTCTGGCTAGAGTGTACCGGGTAGATGAGTCCATGGCGTCGACCAGCTCAGCAATCAAGTCCTCCTGGTCGTGCAGGTGAGTGATGAGGCACAGAAACCTGGCTGACTCATCGAGTTTGTAATGGTTGAACTCTTTGTCCACATTTTTGAACCAGGTTGTTGCTCTGTCGGGATTAAACGACGGCAGTGTCGGTAAGCATTGTAGGATGTTCGGAAGAACAGGTTGAGTTGAATTCGTCGGGGCACTGCCTGAAACAAGCTATTGTTGTTGTTGTATTCCAGGAGAGTGTGCCTCCCGGGGATGTGGCGACAATGGCTGGTCGGGTGGTGGCGTGAAGGTGACTCATTGTGGTTGAGCGCGATCCGTCGTGACGCAGAAGGCCGACGCGGTGAGACACCGTAATGTGTCGATTGCGGTTGCGGAAGCTCAACACATTGCGGTTGTGTTCGGTTTGACGTGTCGCAGAAGACCAATGTGGATGAGGCACTGGAATGTGCCGAGAACGGTTGTGGAAGCTCGATTGGTGCCGGCTGTCCAGAAGCACAGTGTGGAAAATGATGTTGAACGTCGGACGGAATGTGTGAATGTTCACTGTTCGTAGTCACTCTACTCAAAATGGTGTGCGGATAAGGTGAATGTCATGGCACAAAACACTGAGGCATAGCAGTGGGATGGAGAAGGAGGTCAGGCACAGATAACAAGTTATTGTTCCTGTTGCAGGCCGAAGTATCGAAGCAGGAAGGCATGAGCTGATGCTTAACCGAGGCAGGCGCGGATGTGGTCGGATGCTGAGGAGGTTGACCTGTGGACAAAACAGTTCTGGCCATGGCAGGAATCCGCATGGTACTGCACGGATTGTGGCCTGGCAAATCGTTGTCCTGGTGGTGGTAGGTTGTCCAACGAAGCATTTGCAGAAATCGGCATTGGTCCTGCACTGCGCAGAAATCCGTAAGAGGTAACTGCACCGTCAATGAGGGAGGGCACATGTGGTGGGAACAAAGGCGTCAGATAGCCGGAGTCATGCACACTCCTAACCTCACTTGTTGTTGCAGGCTCGAAAACGTCCAACGAAATCGGCGTAAACGTCGAGTGAGAGGTATCGTGTTGCAGTCCTGGCGGGTGTATATCGTCCGCAACACGATGCATCTCGATCACAAAATCTGGCGTTAGGCATTGGGCCGAAGTCATTGTTTGAATGCTGTGTCGAAGTAATACATGCGAACATAACCGACGCGGAGGCCGCAGACACAGTAAAACAGCGAAAACGGAAGACGTTACAACTCGGGGTCGTGACTGAGGGAGAAGTTCGGGTCGGTTTCACCAAACAGTACTCCCATTTTGCAATAGTTCATTTATTCACCTCTTTACACAAAGAAGGCTTACAAAGAAGTACAAAGCAGTTTTGTTCAAAGATTATCTTAGTTTAGTTCAAAGACGATACTCAGATCGATGCTGGTGTCGACCTCATCGCCACCACAAGCTTTACTTAATTGATAACTAATGATAAGACTACTTACCATTTCTCATACATACTGGTGTAGTTTTGTTAATGAGCACAGTTCTTCCAACCATGAAAGTTTAAGGGCGCTCATGCTGTAGGCTAGTTAGTTAATGAAGCAATGCAAAGGCTCCTTCAGAGTCAGTGTAATTAGGTTTGCATTCTGTTTAGTTGCTTTAAACCACGTTTAAGAAAGAACTATTTACTGTGTTATATATTCTAATGCAATTCAGTTAATGCACAGGCATGGAGACTCTGTACTGAGCAATGAATTTATAGATTATGATCATTAGCAGACCCCCTGGTTTAAATTCAGAATCATTTCAAGCTTTTCCCTGTTCAGTATTGCTGCTAGTTTCATTTGTGTCAGTAATTGGTTTTATAAACCGTCGCATCGTGTTCATTTAGGGTATGTGTTGTTGAGAGGCATATGTTACTGTTCACTATTTCATTGGCCATTTGTTTGTTAGTAACACATTTATCTGCAAGGTTAGGTAACTGTATTGTAGTATGAACAGATATAAGGAAAGAGTTTAGTGTGTGTGTGTCAAGGAAGTTTAGGTTAGCCTTAACACTGCCTTCTGCTTTATAATTTTGCTTGACACAAGAATGCCTAATCAGGCTAGTAATTGGTTTTAATATTGAATTTTACAACTTGCTTTTGTGCTGGGAGAACAACTCCTGACCCACCTGTTTACTGTTAGTTATACTCTGCTGAAGTGTTTTGGAAATGAATCCCAATTTGATTGTTCTGTTTCCATTAGGTAGTCTCATGGTCAACTTTCTCAAAAATTCCTCACAGAGGTATAACTTTAGCACTGATTGCCGTTTA
Source organism: Schistocerca americana (assembly GCF_021461395.2). Taxonomy (NCBI): domain Eukaryota; kingdom Metazoa; phylum Arthropoda; class Insecta; order Orthoptera; family Acrididae; genus Schistocerca; species Schistocerca americana. The sequence goes on along the minus strand of NC_060120.1, from coordinate 287,258,233 downwards.
AAGTGATCGGTGATACCATTACAGTATGATGGTCCGTGACCGGCGAGGCAGTGGGAGGCATGACGTCATCTGCAACGGAGGGGGGGCAGCTTACCCTGCATGCTGATTAATTAGAGGCTGGCGAGGCAGTGGTAGAGGCGGCAACATCCCCAGTGGGAGCAGCATATACAGGGGCAGTGACGACAAGGGATCCATCAGTCATGAGGTGAGATGTTGAACCCACTGTATTAAAGGAGGGCAGGGGTGTGGCATGTTCAATTGACCTGGAGACTACAACGGGGCCTACCTATTTATGAAACTGGCAGAGATGACTAACAATGGACCACATAGGGTGATGTCAATATGTTCCTGCAGAAAGTCACTCATATTTAGTTATACTTTGAAGTAAGTGTCTGTTGGCTGTGAGGTGACAATGCAGGGCATGCCACCAATGGGGCGGCATATGCCCTGCAGGCTTCATTCTGTTCAAGGACGCCATAGTTGTCTTTCCTGAGATGATAATGTCAAACATGTTGGTGTCCCACTTGACTACATGGTATGGGCTGCTGTAGGGGGCGGTGTCCATAAGTGGCTTGACAGCACTTATGCGCAGAATTTCTGGGAGGAAGAGTGACTCAGCATATAGGGCCTCAGCAGTGAGGCATTCAAACCATCTTTATGAGCAATCCCAATTTCGAAACTTCCTGGCAGATTAAAACTGTGTGCCAGACCAAGACTCGAACTCGAGACCTTTGGCTTTCGCAGGCAAGTGCTCTACCATCCGAGCTACCCAAGCACGATTCATGACACCTCCTCACAACTTCCACCAGTACCTCGTCTCCTGCCTTCCAAACTTCACAGAAGCTCTCCTGCGAAACTTGCAGAACTAGCACTCCTGGAAGAAAGGATATTGTGGAGACATGGCTTTGCCACAGCCTGGGGAACATTTCCAGAATGAAATTTTCACTCTGCAACACAATGTCCGCTGATACAAAACTTCCTGGCAGATTAAAACTGTGTGCCAGACTGAGACTCAAACTCAGATGGTAAAGTACTTGCCTGCGAAAGGCAAAGGTCCCAAGTTTGAGTCTCGATCCGGCACACAGTTTGAATCTGCCAGAAAGTTTCGTATCAGCACATACGCTGCTGCAGAGTGAAAATCCGGTGCACAGTTTTAATCTGACAGGAAGTTTTGTATCAGCGCACACTCCACTGCAGAGTGAAAATTTCATCCTGGGAACATTCCCCAGACTGTGACAAACCCACCAGGAGTGCTAGTTCTGCACGTTTCACAGGAGAGCTTCTGTGAAGTTTGGAAGGTAGAAGCTGAGGTACTGGCAGAAATAAAACTGTGAGAATGGGTCATGTGTCATGCTTGAGTAGCTCAGATGGTAGAGCACTTGCCCGCAAAAGGCAAAGGTCTTAAGTTAGAGTTTCAGTTCAGCACACAGTTTCAATCTGCCAGGAAGTTTCGCATCAGTGCACACTCCGCTGCAGAGTGAAAATTTCATTCTGGAATCCTAATTTCGAGAAGCACCAAAGGCAGGACATCAGTCCACAACTGTATGTGGCATATTAATGCTGCCTTGAGGGTGTGGTGCTGTCATTCCACTAGGCCACTCGACTGGTTGTGGTAAACAGTCATGTGGAAACAAGGGCACCCACAGAGTCGGCACATTTCATTGAACAAGGCAGACTGAAATTCCTGGCCTTCATCTGCATCAGTGATGTAGGGCAGCCAAACCTGGCAACCTGGCAAACAAAGGCCTTGGCAACTGTGTCGGCTGAAATGTCCGATAATGGGGTGGCCTCAGTTGCCCAGTGTGTCATATCCTCAGTCATGGATAAGATGTGCTTTGAACCCTGTGACTTGGGGTGTGGCCCCACTAAATCAATGTGAATGTGTTGAAAATGCCCCTTTGGGATAAGGAATTACACAAAGGGGGGTTGAGTGTGGCGTGCTACCTTTGCCTGTTGACAAGAAACGCAGGCCCTTATCTGTGCAGTACAGTCACTCTTGATGTTGGGCCATACCAAGCGTTCCGTGACTAATTTGAGCAAGGGACATACACCAGAATGTGCAGATTGTGTGGGAAGCCAAATACAGTTTTATGATAGGATTGCAGGACAATTGGTTGTGTCCTCTCATGCATCACATCACACCGAACAGGTTTGGTGGCTCCTGGCAGTGTCTTGTCCGGTGAGTAGTTGTAGGTTGTGATCTGTGGCCTGTGTGTCAGCAAGCAGATTGAAGTTCAGCTGAGTAGATGTGGCTGCCAAGTGAGACAGGTAGTCCACAACTATGTTTTCCACATTTCGGACATGTCTGACATTGGTGATAAATTGCAAGAGCAGGTCGAGGTGGCAAAAGCACCTTGGTTTGGTGTTAAAGGGAGGGATTTTGATTGTGTCCGCAAGGGGTTTGTGGTCAGTGTAAATGGTTAGGGGCTGTCCTTCATAAATGGCCAAGAGCTCTCTATTGAAAGGTGACCACTTCCTCTATGTATCGGTCAACTTTTGAGAGAAGAAACACAGCAGCTGTGTTACACTGGCGATCTCTTGTTGCAGTACCGCACCACTGCACGGGCACTGTTACCTACAGTGATCACAAGGTGTGTGTTCAGTGACAGAAGGGCATGAGGGTGACAGCCAGTGCAACGTCAGATTTAATCTTGTCAAAGGCCGTTTGCATTTCAGGCTTTTGCTTTAGGCATCATTTGCTAATGGTGCCTTTGCCGCGCAGCAGCTCGGTCAGAGGAAAGAGTTTTTCTGCAGCGTGTAGGAGATGATGTCTGTAAAATCTGATGACTCCGAGGAAATGCAGCAGTTCTTGATAGAGGGAAGAGGTAGATTTGTTCCCTATTCTCCTGCGTAGGGCATATCCCCGAAGCATCAACCAAATGTCCAACAAAGGTGACGCACAAGTGCCATAGCTGGCAATTATCATTATTAATTCTGATGCCATGTGCCACTAATTTGTCCAACACAGTGTGTAAATGAATCTCATGTTCATCGGGGACTGCGAGAAAATTATCACGTCATCTAGGTAAGCATAGCAGAAGAACATGTTAAATAGGAAGCCATCAACAAACCTCTGCTAGATCCGAGTTGAATTTTTTAACACGCACAGCATAAATAAAAACTTGAAAATACTGAAACATGTGATTATTAGAGTTCTTGGTATATCCTCGTCTGCCATAGGTACCTGTAAATTGACCCTTTTACAGTCAACAACACTGAAGATAGTGGCACCAGCAAGTTCATATGTGGAGTCTTGCAAGTTTGGTACAGGGTAGCTGTCCATTATAATCCAGGTGTCGAGGTACCGATAATGGACACACAGTTGCCAAGTATTACGCTTTTTGAGGATGAGCTTGAGAGGAGAAGCCCAGGCAGTGTCGGTTGACAATAAAACACCAGCACGCAAGAGTTCATCCATGGCAGCTTTTGCCACTTTGAGTTTGTGGGGAGGTAGGTGTTGAGCAGTGGAGGGGGAGGGGGGGCAATGACACGCAGGTGGGCTGGAGGTGGTGCTGATGCGATGAACTGTCCCATCACGGACAGTACAAATAGTCTGCATCCAGATGGGTTGGTGTGAAGTTGGGGCTGAGGGCCTAGCGATAGCTGTTATTGTAACATCATTGCCCATGGACAACACGGTCGCAGAGACAGTATTGATAACACTGGGAGTGGTTGGGTGAGCACAGTCAGCACTTGACTGACCTGTTTTCAGGTCAACCTGTTGTTTTCGTCATTGGTCAGTGGGTGTAGATGTTGTAGAATGGTGAGTTGCTACTGAGCCATGTGATGCTCATTAGATTCTAGACAATGAATGAGTGGAGATGGTTGTTGGTTGCTCTCATATCTGAGTTGGAACACCAGAGTTTGGCGTGTGAGGCAGATGTCATGCAGAGCTCATCCAGAAGCATTTAACATTTCATGATAGGATTGAGAGGTGTCTGACTGCAAAGTAGGAGACGGTGGCTTATCATTGGCATGAACGGAGTTGCTGACCTTGTCGCTGCAGGAGCTGAGTGCTGTTCAGGTATGGCAGCAAATGGCAGTATCTGAGGAAGTCAGCTCCTAAGATGGCTTCCACCATTTCAGCCACCAAGAACATCCAGGGCATAGGCATGTGATTGCCGAGATCAAGAGTGATGGAGGCAGTGCCAGCCACCGGTACCAAGGACTCATTAGCTGCGCACAATTGCAAGGGGTCACCAATGTTTGGAGTATGGTACACGGGATAGTATAGTTATGCATAATAACAAGTAAAAGGTCGTACAATTCCATACAAACATATTTTATTATCTTACAAGGTACAAAACGCATTATCACAAATGACGATCAGAGCAAACTAACTACAGTTTCACAGAGGTTAGTAGAGCTACTGCAGGGCAGTTCCAAATATATTACAGTGTCCGAACATGTGGTTAGGCAGGGCACCTATGAGTACAGCTTAAATTGATGCTAGTGAATCAAGCAGCAATTACATTTATATTCTAACTTGTTACAAATACTTTACTGTTTATTGTGAATATGCCACAATTTCAGAAGGTATGGTTAGGCAGGAACCTAAGACAACAGCTTAAATTTCGCCAAGTGAAACAAGCAGCAATAATATTTCTAGTCTTGCTTGTCAGAAATACTTTGCTGTTTATTCTGAATAGGTCATGATTCCTGAAGAACCACAGCTTAAATTATTGTTACTGAAATGAGGAGGAATTACATTTAAGGAATTACATTTATATTCTTGCTTGTCACAAATATTTAGCTGCAATTGAATTGTTAAGAATGCTATAGCAAATTCAACACCCGACAGAAAGGTCGTACTACAGAGTAAACAAGGGTTGTCACATGATCTGAACGCCAGCCAAATTCCGAATCCCAGTTATAGCTTCCAAATTTTAGTCGCTTGTCATTTGGATGTCATGTGGAATGACTGCTCAACCCAAAATAAGAATGAGCAATAGGATTTCAAGGTAGTGAGAACCAACAGGACTCCTTCATTTGTGCTGTAGACATTTTTATCTTTGGCGTTCTGTGGACGCTTGTTAGAAACTATGGAAGCAGAATGTTGATATGTGAAACAGCAGGAATATTTTTTTAGCAAATAATTCATGGAGTAGTGTATTTTGTCACTGCAGTTATTTTTCTGAAAAGGGGAGGGAAATAAAACTTGATCCACATTTTCAATGTGTGAGTGCTTGTTGAAGCTGGCTTTTACTTCTGGGTCAGTGTACTGAATAGTTGTCTTGACAATTAGTGTTGCTTACCACAATTAATAACATGTTTTTTCCTTGTATGATCATTTAGTGAGACATACAATGAGAAGCATGAAAATTATGGTACACATCACAGACATCGTAACCTCAATGTCCATTCCCCATTTTGCACAAAACTCATTGTTGCAAAACGTATTGACACTGCATCTGATGTTATTAGTTCAGTTTGCTAAAGGAGCAACACTGTATTAAAAAAAAAAAATTATAAAAATGTTTTTTTTTAAATCTGAAATACACATTGCAGGAAAAATAAGAGATCCATAAGCAACAAAACTAAAACATTCAAGTGTAAATTTCAAAGGAATTTTATATTGCAACATTACAAATTCAGTTTCTGTTGGCTTGAGATAAGCTTATCACAGCATACAAACTGACATTTACTTAACATAATAAATTTTTGGTAGAATTCATTGCAAGGTGGCAGGAATGTAGCAATAACAAGACAAAAGCAGTGATGCTGGTACAGGATTTATTGAATGACCACTATACATTAAACATGTCCACTCACTCACAAGCATAGCTCAGAATGCACTAGTGTCTTTGTGCAATGCAATGCTCATAGGTACTGATATCCCATATAGACCGCCACTGCTGTAGTGCAGAGCACTGAAGAAGGGAGGCTTCCTGGGAACAAGCTCTGGGTTATTAAGCCTCTCCCACTGCCTTGGATGACCTCCTCTCGGCCCTATCGCCATGAGGAGTTCATTTTACCTAGTTTGCGTATTGGGCACTGTCTTTTTAGCCATCACCATTTGTCAAGTGGTGCTCCCCTGCTACTCTGTGCTCATTGCCCTCAACCTTTGACGCCATTCCAATTCCTGACAGAATGCCCTTTTTTTAACCACTTATGTTCTCATTTGTGTTTGCTGTCTGAGTTACCAGCCATTTTGATAAACAACATGCGGGCTGTCAACCGCATTTTACCTTTTATCCATTGTGGGAAGCATGATGAAGGACATTTAATCTTTAGTTCAGGATCTCCACTTCTCTATGGCATATTTTATAGACCTTCTTCCATGTCCCTGTTTTTAGCTGTTATCTCTTCCATCGACTGGGATTAATGTCTAGTTGTTTTTAACTCCTCTCTTTGTCTTTGTGTTCTACAGTTCTGACACAGGCACATATAACCCTGCTTGTTTTTGAGCCCTTAACAAACTCAAGGGAGGATGCATGTGGGGAAATCGACTGACAAGATGGTTGCCGCGGAGATGGCTGGAGCATGGGATACGGTGGCACAAATCCATGTTTTGGTGGGCCCATCTCTCAGTGGTTGTTGGCATAAATGCACATGACTGACCATGTCATGTCTGATGCTGGTCCGAGTCACAGTCAGACTGTTTCTTGGTGGTAGGTGTTGTGGAGTTGGGTGTGATGCTAATGTTAAACAGGAGGTATAGTTTCAGATGTTGAGGAAGCCACTGGGGATGCCTGTACCTGTGTGTTGGTGGGTGTACGAGGGGTGAAGGAGGCATCAGGGATGTGGTCATAACTGCTGATGCATCCGACATGTTGAGTGGTATGAGCAAATGAGTTTTTTGTGAACTAGCAGTCATAGGGCTCATAGCAATGATGACACTGTCCTCAGGCACATAGGACAAGATGGCTGCATAATCAGTGTTGTCTCAAAGGGTCTAAGTGTGTTCCAGCTGTCAAATACTTGCTGCATCTTTTGGAGGCAAGTGTTTGTTTATGGCAGTTATTGATAAGCTATCGTCCAAGAGTTTAGTGGAAACATCATTTGGGTTGAATGGAGCTTCATAGTCACAGTTGGTTTTGCATTGGGTGTGGCTATCTGCATGATAATTGTGTGGCTATCTGCATGGTAATTAGAGATGGGTAGCTACCGATGCTATTGGAATCATCTGGAGTGATGCTCTCTTGAAGTACCCACACCAGTTTCAGTTGATTGGTTGCAATGATAGTGACTTTATTGTTGATAGTGACATCAAAAGTGTGTGTTTTTTGTCTGATAACTTTGTACGGGCCTGAATATATTTGTTGGAGTGCAGACTGCATTTTATTGTGTCACAACATAACATATTTACAGTTTGAAGGAGCTTCGTGTACAAATACTCTACGTGCGATGTTAGGAGTGAGTGGTGGTACATGGGAGTATTGGATGTGTTCTCTGACACATTGTAGAAGTGTTGGTGGACTGAATGTTCATTTCTTGGTGTTGGTAGTATTAAGTCAGCCAAGAGGACCAGAGATTCACTGTATAAGATTCTGGCCAGCGATGCTTGCAGGTCTTCTTTGTAAGCTGTGTGCACTCCGAGAAGAATCCAGGGCAGAGCCTTGGTCCCAGATCTGCCATGGCACATGTCACCTTACAGGATCCTGTGCCACCTCTCAACCAGGCCATTACTCTGCAGGTGATAAGCAGTGGTGCAGGTACATTTAATACCAGATAATATCCAGGGTGCCCTGAAGAGTACCAATTCAAATTGGCAGCCATTGTCTGCAGTAATGGTTTCAGGTGAGCCGAAGCATGATATTTAAGTATCGACAAAAGCACATACTATCATTTTGGGTTAATTCTTTGATGGGTGTTGCTTCGATCCATCATGAATTTCTGTCTAGGTTGGAGAGAAGAAATTTGTAACCCTCCAACTGAGAAAGGGGGCCCAGGTGGTCATGTGGAGGAGGCGGAAGCAAGCTTTGGGTGTCTCAAATTGACCGAGTTGCAGTTGGGCATGTCATCCTACCTTTCTCTGTTGACAATATTCACATGTCTGTGCCCAGGGGCAGCATTCTCTCTTAATGTTGGGCAACACAAAACATTCAGTGATTTCACATCACATTGTTATTGGTACAAATGGTTGAATTTTGTTGAGGGAGACATCGCAAAGGATCGCTGTTTCACTCCCTGGAATGGTGCATCTTTCAGTTTTGAGGTTGATCTCATTGCTGCATAGTAGTTCACCAATTTTGGTATCGCTGTGTTGGGCAGCAGCTACGTATTCATAGTCAAAGCAGAGGGAGACGGTACTAACCTTTGATAGGTAATTACAATGACGCTGTCTGCATCATGTAGGTGCCATATGTCTGTTGAGTACAATTAGATAAAATCCAGATGTCAAAAATGGCATGCAGTGACTTTCTTCTAAAGCTGTTTCATAGTGTCAATAAATGGCTTGTAGTCCTAGAGTAGTATGGTGTTTCGACTTTCAACATCTTTGTGGAAGTACTTAGCTATCAAATGCTGACCACACCATGGTGGTGTCTCACAGCTGTGGTAACAATCAGTTGAGCATCTCGGATGGTATGTGTGAATGTGATTGCAGTACAGAGACATGGTCAAAAGTGCTTAACATATCTTCAGTCAATTTGACCTTCCTTTTAGCCTTTTGTTGTGACCTGATAATGTGTCTGTGAATGAGGCTTGTAAGGCAGTTGCTTGTGGTAGGTGGCGTTGGTAGAAATTCAAAATTCTGAGGAAACACTGGAGTTCGTGGTAAGTTTGTGGTAGTGGGAGCTGTCATACAGTGTCTTCCCTGTCTGATGTTGGTTTGAAGCCTGTGGCACTAAGTGTCCAAGGTTCTTTTTGACATACTTCAGATTTGTCATGACTGATCAACACACTAGCATCCCATAAAGTTTTGAGAACTTGTTCAAGGTGAACCTCATGTCCTTCAGAGGTGGCAGAAAAAGGGAGGTAGGTGTAACAATGTTCGATGTGGCATACAATCTTGTCAATAAACTGCTGCCATGTCTGTGTGGCATGTTTCAACCCATACAGCACAAAAAGGTATTCATACGTGCAGAAGGGTGTGACAATTGCCTTTTTCATAATCTCATCGGTGTGCATAGGGATTTGTAAATAGGTTTTTTTTTTTAAATCAAGCACACTGTCTTGTAGATTATTTACTGGGTAACTGTCATGCAATGTATGGGTGTTGAGGGCTCTGTAACCACTGCAGAGGCATAGAGTGGAATACCATGGGCTATCAAATTAACGAACCATACCAGCCTGCAGCATCTCGGCAATCGCTTCTCTAGCAGTGCGTAAGTTAGCTGGTGCCAGTCAGCATGCTTTATGCCATACGAGTAGGCCATTGGTAATTAGGATTAGGTGTATGGTGCTATCATTGATTGTACATGCTCTAGACCTCCTAATGTGGGGGTTTGAGAAAGGAGTAGAGGTAGTGCGTGAAGCAGCACAAAGCGAAACAGACAGTGTGGTGGTGCCGATGAAGTGTGGTCAGATGGCATGGGCATGTGCATGGGTGTTTCTGTGTGATGTTCAATGTAGTGCATGAGCAAAGTATGTTGTAGGTTTTTGCATGCTAGTGTGAGAGTAGTTGAAGTGTCCTTGATATATTGGAGTAAGGAATCATTTTCTTCATGAAGTGCATTGGTATTGGCACAGCAGTTGTCATAACACTGATGGGTTATGAGAATTTCCTGTGCTATTGTGACAAAATCGCAGAATATATTGAAATGCATATGGAAACGTGTCACTGGGGAGGGCAGAAAGATGGATGGCGGCGTGGAGGTGCAGTCAGGGCGAAAAGCCCTGGGGTATGTTCTCTGGTACCATGTATGAGTGAAGCAGTTGAATCAGTAATTTTAGAAGCAGCATACCTCCATAAATGCATGTTTTTCAGGAAACATAAAAAACTATATTTACAAGAAAGTTCAATACAAATCAAAAATTAGTTCATCCTTTTTAAAGACTATAGTTGACTGCCTAATTTCACATACAATATAATCTCTAGCTCCTAGTAGACTGCCAAAAGTGATCAAATCAATTAGAGTTACATTTCTTTCCAAAAATAAGTCAAATGCTTGTGAAAATATATCACTGAAACATCTACTGTAATCAACTTAATAATAATTTTACTTTAAAAAGCTGTGATGTGAGTAAAAAACTGATTTATACAGTAAACTTACACAAATGTATGACACTAGTAATATATTGCCTTTAACATTAATTTGAGGCATCTAACATTTTTTCTAAAAAAAATTATGCAACAAAACTAATCTTATAGTGTTATGAATTGGTAATGTAAATGCAAGACTGAAAACAATTATTTCAAATTATCAATGATTGTCCAAAATTTCAAGGTAAAATTGCTGCTATTCTTCAGGAATATACTGCAAGATCTTCTTCAGGTCAGCATGTTTAGCTCCAGTGATTGACAGCTGTCTGTTGTATGGCTTTGTTTGCACTAAACACTTCCCAGTACCCTGCAGGATGTGTGTATGTTTCACTGCTGTATTGAGCAGCTAGTGTCCCTGTGTGCTGAGATGAGTACTTGAAATGCCTCAATGTTGATATCTGGAATGCAGTATGCTTGTTTATTGAAAGACATTCACTTTCCAGTGACTTTCCTAGCTTCTTGTATAGAGGATGCCACCAGTTCTTAAAACTAATTACATATTCAATACCTACCACAGTAACCATGAACTACCCAGAGTGTCTTGACTTATCTATCATCTCACATACTTTTTTTGGAAGATAAATTCGATTGTGCTTTGATAAAAGCCTCTTCACAACACAAAAATCATGGTTATTAGGGAGAAAAGAATGTCCTCTCAAGGGAAAGAAGTGCTATATTTTATCAGAATGCTCTATTTCTAAAAGAGCCATTAAAACCCTTACTATGGTGTGATTTCTGTTTCAACCACCACAGCTATCACTAAAGAAGTGTAGTTCCTTCACATCCTTCAGAATGCAATTATCTATGTAATGCAGAAGAAAAGAGGCTACTGTATTTGGTCCTATGTTATACAGGATTTCATCACAAAGGTAAAAATTACCTACTCCTGATTTTGTATTATGAATTTCAAAAACGTTGAGGTTTAATCAAAGATAAAACAAATCTTGCACCTAAATATTAGACAGTGAAATATGTTGCATGTAATCAAATGTTATAACAGCCAGATCCACCCTTTCTTTGAACAGATTCATCAAAGTTGGAACAGTATTGTAGAAAAAAAATTAGCTCTTCTGTGGATCATTAATTCTACTTCAATAACCTCCTTTGTCTTCTCGTTACGCAATGGGGACTTCAGTTTCAGTTCCAGAACTTCCCATGTACTGCAGGTGTCTGTCTACCTGAGGCCTCCTAAAACTGAGGTAAAAATGGTCTTTGAAATCTAAGAATTTTTTGCATATTACACTATGTAGTTGCCGCTGTCAGCCGACCGCGTGGTGAAGTGAGGCCGGGGCTGGACTTCAGTTAAGTAGTTTTAATGCGACATGGTACCACAGTACTATAGGTTTTAATTTTTAATGTTGACTGTGCCTTACTCTGGCATGTTATAGTAATTGTATGCTGCTGAAGAAGGCTAGATTATTCTAGCCAAAACCTGGGTAAAGACCAGAAAATTCTCGCAACTGAGGCGGATCTTTCAATATACTGGTATGTAATGTCTACATCATAATGTTTTTCCATAAACATCTGAAACATGAGCAAGGTGGCACAGTGGTTAGTACACTGGACTCACATTTGGGAGGACAATGATTCAAACCCACGTCCAACCATCCTGATTTAGGTTTTCCGTGATTTCCCTAAATTGCTTCAGGCAAATGTCAGAATGGTTCCTTTGAAAGGGCACAGCCAACTTACTTCCCCATTCTTCCCTAACCCAATGGGACCAATGACCTCGCTGTTTCATCGCCTCTCCTGAATCAACCAACCAACCATGATTTTCACATTTAACTTAGCATGAAGGTAATGTGTCACCTTGGAGTAATAGTGAGCCTGATTTCTTGGAAAAGACTCAATATGTTAACAAATGAGCGTCTTAGTTTCTTGCTTTGGGATTTTTCCTCTTAAATCAACAGGATACTTACCGGCTACCAACAATTCTCTTAGACGATGCAGTCCACTGTCAGCCTTAAAACAATGGAAAGCTATGAAAACTTTCTGGCAGAGTTCCTTCCTTTTATCATTGAGTATGATGAAGCATTGAAACTGTGACTACGCTTAACAGATGACATGTTTTTAGATGGACAAGGTCTTTGTACATTTTTACAGGCAACAGGCAATGAGGACATGTAAGTATATATCCTGTTCATATTTGCTCTTGAAACTGTTGAATCTATCTAACAAAGATGTCTGATGAAATATGTGGCGGCATGCAATTGCTGCAGTGAGCTATCTTTGGACTGCCTTCTTTGGGGTTCGCGGCCGATAGCACGCAGGCCTTTAGTTCGTTGTGAAGATTTTAATTGGACTGACTGTGTGTTGATGTACAGTGATATCAAGCTGATCATTAAAGTACTTACCTCTACATGTGGAATCATAGTGTTTCGTTTAAGCCACCATACTTACTTCCACACTGATGACCCCGATGAGAACTGCTCTGAACCTGTTTTTGTGTTTTTTGTATCATCTTTTGTTGCTACACCATGTGGCCTTTCAACAGCCAACAGCAGTTACCTCCACCTACTGCGACTTAAGCACCTTACTTATCTGTGAACCAGATGCCATCGAAGCTTCCAGCTATGCAATCAGAACTTCTCAACACAAACTTTCATCATTTTTCTACTGTGCCTGTGAGTGCTTTGGTTAACAGGGCCTATGTGGCTGCTGCCATATTGCCTGAGATTGTGCCTTCGTACATGTATGGATATTTTGAAAAAGAGAGTGATGTACCACAAACTGTGCTTCGTGCTCCGATATGTACTGCATCCGATTTTGTACAACATGGGTTTGCCGACCCATGACATCTTGTCTTGGCCAAGATCAAGTCTGCCGTGCCATGAGCACCAGCCACGCTTCTGACCGAATTACAACTCTCCCCCATGCCTACTGTGCATTCTGAGTGGTGCATTATCGATATGAGAGATGCTACTATCTCACCACAACATTTCCCGATGCCCTGGCTGCAACAGGAACCTAGCCTGCCTGGTCAACTTTCTGGGACCCCACGTCCCCCTCTCCCCAGTGTTACCACTACCAAACAAACAGTTACGCACAATCAACACCCAAGTAACACTGTGTTATCAGACGTCCCGCATGCCAAATTTTCGAAATTGACTGCTTTTGTAAAGGACCAGCCACACACCTGGTTTGCACTCACGGACTCACTTTTTTGTGCTACTTGTGTCCACTCTGAGGAATCAAAATTCATGTGTCTCTCCAGCCATTTACATGACCATTTGGACTTAATCAGTGATGCTGTGGTGCACTCGCCTCCCCACCTCCGCAATACATAAATGCTAAACGAATTATCTGTGAACGTTTGTCACTATCATCTGACGAGATCATTCAGCACATTATTCACAAGAAACATTTAGGTGACCTCGCTCTCTCTGCACTGTGGCGTTGTGTACATGCCCTTGCAACACATGACTTTCTGGCAGACGCAGCACTGTGGTCGATTTGGTTAATGAAACTCCCGGAAACATTACAACTGCAACTCCTGCCTCTCACATTGAGCTCACTCAATGAGAAACTGTTAGTGACAGACAGCGCTTTCAGCTTCCCCCACTCAGTCGAGTGACATCAGCGCAGTACCACCCCCTCCACCAGCTGGTATTGGACGCGCTCGGCCATGCGGCCAGCAGCCAGCACGAGTGCTTCCATCTGGTGGCCTAAACCATGAACCTCATGAGCTGCAGCCTGCCCCTCTCTGATGGCGTTGTGTGACAGTGTAGCAGCAACCTCCAGTACTGCTACGGTCACTTAACGGCACCCATGTTATCCCTCTTATGCTAGGTTCACGTCACGTTCGGCGACACCGCTTGCCACTTCGCTCACCATGCACAGTGGAAAACACGCAACATGAGCTGCATTAGGAGCCTCATCTCATGCAAAAAATACACAGTGCCAGTCATGAGCAATCAGCACATATCACCTCACCTGTCGGCTGATGCCTCTATGTGCACGATGCTGTGACTAACAAAAGGCTTTTGATTGACAGCAGAGCTGACACAAGCATCATTCCCCCATCACTTGCACCTCCGAATCTGTGACCCTTGCCTACATTACTATGGGCTGCAAATGATTAAAACATCAACTTGATTGGTACAACTCCACTCACATTGAAATTATCCGCTTCTCTGCAGTTTCCATGGACATTCCACATAGCAGAAGTCAGTTACTCAGTGCTAGGCATTGATTTCCTAAACCACACTTATTTTCTATCAATATGTCAGGCAATATCCTGCAACATCTATCAACTAACATGACTATTTCTCTCGCATCTGCCTCTCGAGTGCAACCCCTGCCACCTTGTGACAGTTCTCTTAGCTCTTTGACAGCCCAGTGTGTTCTGCTTACAGCTAAACTCATGAGTGCAACTTGTGACATTGTAGTTCAATTCCACTCTGAGGAATCGAAATTCATGTGCCTCACCAGCCATTTACATGACCATTTGGACTTAATCAGTAATGCAAATCGAGCCACATTACAATGACTCATTGAGTATACTACTCATGCCTTCAGCCTCGCCAGACACGAGATCTCCATCTTTTGCAGCACCAACTGTTCAGCCTCGCCACTTGCCGACACCGACCACCATGTGACGGATGATATTAAGGTCAGTGTTCCTGCCACACCTAGTGAACAATGTGATTCCCACCCCAGTCGCAAAGTGTTTTGACTGTCACCAATGGTGCATGTCATAAATTGAACACTACCAAAGGCCCCCCTGTTAGACATAAAGCTCGGAGACTGAACCCTCATAAACTCAAGGTCACTAAGTCTATTATTCAGGAACTTTTAACTGCAGGGATTGTTCACCCCTCATCCAGCGATTGGTCATCACCAATTCGCCTTGCTCCAAAAAAGGACAGTTCATTCAGGCTCTGTGGGTATTATCGTAGATTAAACGACAGAACCATTTTGAACAATTACCCAGTTCCCCATTTACAGGATTTTGTACAGCAGCTGAGTGGTTCTAAGATATTCAGCATGGTAGATTGCAAGAAAGCATAACATGAAATCCTGATGCGCCATGATGACATACATAAAACTGTTATCATCACGCTCTTTTGCCTTTACAAGTATCACTACATGCCATAAGGTTTAAAGAATGCAGCGCAGACATGGCAACGCCTCTTAGACTCCCTCCTTTGTGCTATGCATACCTTGATGATACTCTAATTTTTTCATCATCAGCAGAAGAACATGAATACCATCTGAAGGCAGTGTTTCATATCCTATCTGATAATGGTGTGGTAACCAACGAGGACAAAGTGCAACTCCGATGCACTTCGGTCACTTTTCTCGGCAATGAAGTGTTGGCTGCACCCACCTCAGACAAAACTGCGGTGGTTAGTCACCTACCCCCACCTGAAATGTACCGTGACCTGCGATGATTAACTTCTTCTGTTGCCACATCCCTAAGGCTGCATCACTGCGAACACCATTGACAGATGCTCTGTCAGGCCCACATACAACCGGTACATGCAGAGTACCTTGGACTGAGTAAATGGAGCGCACATTTGCGGATTTGAAACAAGCCCTTTTGCAAGCTGTCACTTTAGCTCATCTGGCTGTGGACACCAAAATCTCTGTCACCACGGATGCCAGTGATTCTTCCATTGAGGCCGTCCTGCAACAGCACATTGGGGATGAAGTACAACCCCTACGTTTCTTCTCAAAAAAGTTATCGCCCTCCCAGAAGAAATGGTTGGCATTCAACTGGGAGCTACTTGTTGTGTACGAGGCTATGCATTATTTCCGTGAAGACATTGAAGGTAGATATGTTATGGTCTTCACTAACCGGCCCCTCGCAGACACTTTATGCAACCCACCTGTGGACTCCCCTCCCCACCGGTCTCGCCACATGGACCTTATTGCCCAATACACAAATGAATTTCGTGACATTCAGGGAACAGACAATGTCATGGCCGATTATCTTTCCTGCATCTCTGCCATAGATAGTGTCACTGACTTCGACGCACTTGCTCGAGTACAACCTCACGATGCGTGAAATTACAGACAATTCCACGGTTCTTAAGATCAAGCCTTGCACGCTCCGTGGGTCAAGTGTTCCACTCCAGAGTGACGTCTGAACTGGTTCACCCCTCCCACTTGTCCCATCACCCATGAGACAACAGATTTTCAAAGCCATATACAACCTCGCCCACCAGGCATCAAGGCCATGACTAGGCTTATCACCGAACA
Organism: Schistocerca americana; assembly: GCF_021461395.2. Classification (NCBI taxonomy): domain Eukaryota; kingdom Metazoa; phylum Arthropoda; class Insecta; order Orthoptera; family Acrididae; genus Schistocerca; species Schistocerca americana. The sequence continues at coordinate 287,241,882 of NC_060120.1, read as the reverse complement.
CTTCGTGTGGCCTGGAATTAAAGCTCAGTGCTGCAACTGTACACGAGCATGTGTTGCATGCCAATACTCCAAGATTGGTAGACACAGCAACCTCCGACTGGCAGGTTTGATGTAACTGTGTGCATATGCCCAAGAACAGGTATCATGACTTTTTTACTGTGCTGGAACTGTCCCATTAGTTCAAAGAGACCAGACAATGCTGTTGGTAACAGATAAGCAGACTTGCCATTGTTCAAGCCGTGTTTGTGCCAAACTTTTTTCCCAGTTAAAACATCAAATTACATTCAATTTACACCTCTTGCGTATTTTTCTCTGTTACCGTTACCTCCATTTAAACATTAGGACCTAACATGAGCTACTTACAGGCATTACTGATCACTTTTTTTTCATCCATGACACAAATAAAGCTAACAGAAAATAATAGTGGCTTCCGTAATATCATCTGTATCTGATGAGGTATAAAAAAACACTGGACATTATGCTACACAGAATAATTACATTTGGTATGTGTGGTGTGCAGGCTTATCTTCAGAGAGCTGATACATACACATATAAGCAATGCTCACTTTAGAGAAAATGTTCAAAGCGACCATCTTACATTTGCAAACACTTCGCCACTTGCTGGATCACACATTGTTGGCATGCTCGCAAGCTGTACATTGTGTACATCTATGGGTAGAGTACTATATACTTTTTCCTTAAGTGTCCCCATAAATAAAAATCTTGTGGATTAACATCTGGGGAACGTGGAGGCCGGAACATTTTACTTCAATGACCAATCCATTTCCCTGGAAACACTTAACAAGTTATGCACATTCATTCCATAATGTGGTGGTGCACCATCATACCAAAATCAATACTAAGTGGAACATTTTCTAAAGTGCCAGGTAAAATATTGTGAAGAAATGTATGATACAGGGCACATTTGAACTGTCCAGCAATAAGTAAAGGTCCAAAAGCATTCCTTCCACAATTCCAGACTACAGGTTGATGCCAAAACATGCCTGAAAGCCACATTCGTGGCCAACGCATAGGGTGTGTTCTGAGTAACAATGGCTGTTGTAGAGGTTGAAAATACCGTGGCAAGTGAATTGAGATTCGTCAGTCCATATTGTGTTATTTTATAAAATATTCATTTTCTTCCACTTGGTGCAAAAGCCATTTAAAAAGCTGTACTCATCAATTACAGTCTTCCAGCTGCTGGTGTTGAGTTAACATGAAATGATATGGATGCAGTTCTTCATCATGCAACACTTAAACAATTAGTCCTTGAGATATCTGGAACTGCCTTGCAATATAATGGGTACTTCCTCGAGATATTGGTGAATGGTTTCAAGAATAACATCCTCTGTTTGTGGAGTATGTCTAGTTGTTGCATGACCTCTGTCCATTACTTTTGGATGAAGATTAGCAGTTTCCTGAAGGATTTGCTTCAGGCAATAAGAAACATTGTTATCAGGGTGGTGCCTTAGAGGGTACTGTGCAGCATATACATGAGCAGCAGCAGCAGCTTTGTTATTGGATGCACCAAGCACCAAAAGCGTATTGGCGTATTCATCATTTGTGCACTCCATCGGGAAGCCGTGCTACATCAACTTGACAAGACCATTTATGGTCGTGCACTGTGCATTTAGTTTAATGAATCCCACTTTCACATGATAGACTATTGTCATGTGACAAAATGATGTGCTTATAAATGATGAGAACTAGGGAACAGACATCAAAAAAGTAAAAAAGGAACCTGACGAGGATTCAAAACATAGTTCCATGGTGGGTGTGTTTGATGCCCCTGCAGTTTGCTCACTGAGCTGTGATGGCTGATATGGTTGTGTGGGGCAATATGCGTTCCTCTGTACATTCCGATGTACTGCACAATCTGACGGTTTTGCCAGCTCCATGTTTTCACATGTGTGTTTTCAAAATTCAACCAATATGATTTAGCAAGATAAAATTTTCTCTTGGATCTGGATTAGGAACTGCATGCTGACCTCTGAGAGTGACATTTTTTCTGTACCTTCTGTATGAAAATGGCAAGGGAGTGTGTTACTTTCAGACCATATCAAATTGTGAAGAAGGACTTCATTAGCTAAGCATTCATTTCCATATACTTAATTGTAATAAACTTCCATTTGAAGATGACATGGTCTCAGTCATTTTGCTGCACTAACTATACAATAACAACCCAAGCCATTTAACTATTAAAGACATAGTACAGAACATACTGAGTAAGCTACAGTTAGGGAACAGGACATCTTTGTTATACACCCTTTATCCATAAAATCTAACCGTTTTCTCTGAATAAAAATGGCATAGTTACCTCTGACAACATCCGATGTTAGGCCTTAATAAAACTAGAACTATGCAGTGATACTTTAGAGCACCACTGGCGAGTGAAGACTGTTTCATCTTTGCACGGGACAAAGATGCAAGGGTGTTCTGAGTGTTGCTTGTGAATGGGTGTGTTCATGTATCTTGCTTGTTCAATATTATCATGTACCAGTATCATTGCTTTGGTTTCATTATTGGTACATTCCTATCAGCTCACAGTGAATTCTATCAAAGTGGTGACCCTGGGTACAACTGTGAATTTTTCCTCGTATGGCATAATCATGATTCAGATAGAATTTTCCATTTGATACAGTTGATGGCCATTTAATATACCAACTTGTATAGTTTCCAGCAGAGATTATGTACTCCAAGAACTCACAATTCTAAGAATGTGGATATTAATTACTGCCATGACAAACGAAAAACCTACTTTAACACATCTCACCTAATTGAGTAATTTATTTAATCCCTTAACATGGATACTCCAATACCACAAATAAAGCACTAAAGCTCACATTATGGGGTGCAAAGATAATGCATAGTGATCAGTTAAAAAATTGAATTGTTTTATTTGATAGTTTTTATTCATTTTAAGAACAAAAAGCATGTTAAAATACTAATTTCAACAACATAGTATTGTGAGTACAAAGCAACGACACATCTTGTGGTTTCTAGAACTACGCACTAGGACACTCTTTTTGATAGGCAAGTGCTTCTACTCTACAGATGGATATCTTAACACGGACTGTTAAACCAACTTAAGTAAAAACGTCTGTTAGATTTCAGTTCTGGCTGCACTTGGTCACAACTGTCAAGATTAGGTATTCTACTTTTGATAAATTTATTAAAAGTGCCTAACTATGTTTCATTCTGATAGTGTGTTAATTCTTTAAATATTAGCAGTTCCAGTTTGCTGTAATGTATTCACGTATTTTTACAATTTCCTGACAAATGAGCAGGGAAGTAGGTATTATATTCAGGTGTTCTATTTTTTTATTATTATGTGATCAAAAGTATCCGGACACCTTGCTGAAAATGATTTAAAAGTTCGTAGCGCCCTCCATCGGGAATGCTGGAATTCAATATGGTGTTGGCCCACCCTTAGCCTTGATGACAGCGTCCACTCTTGCAGGCATACGGTCAACGAGGTGCTGCAAGGCTTCTTGGGATATGGCAGCCCATTCTTCATGGAGTGTTGCACTGAGGACAGGTACTGATGTCAGTCAGTGAGGCCTGGCACAAAGTCGGCATTCCATAACATCTGAAAGGTGTTCTATAGGATTCAGGTCAGGACTCTGTGCAGGCCAGTCCATTACAGGGATGTTATTGTCGTGTAACCACTCCACCACAGGCCATTCATTATAAACAGGTGCTTGATCATGTTGAAAGATGCGATTGCCATCTACAAATTGCTTTTCAACAGTGGGAAGCAAGAAGGTGCTTAAAACATCAATGTAGGCACGTGCTGTGATAGTGTATGCAAAACAACAAGGGGTGCAAGCCCCCTCCATGAAAAACACGACCACACCATAACACCACCATCTCAGAGTTTTGCTGTTGGCACTACACACGCTGGCAGATGATGTTCACAGGGCGTTCGCCATACCCACGCCCTACCATCGGATCACCACATTGTGTACCATGGTTTGTCACTCCACACAACATTTTTACACTGTTCAGTCGTCCAATGTTTATGCTCCTTACACCAAGCAAGGCGTCATTTGGCATTTACCAGCATGATGTGTGGCTTACGAGCAGCCGTTCGACCATGAAATCCAAGTTTTCTCACCTCCCACCTAACTGTCATAGTACTTGCAGTGGGTCCTGATGCAGTTTGGAATTCCAGTGTGATGGTCTGGATAGATGTCTGCCTATTACACATTACAACCCTCTTCAAAAATCATGGTCTCTGTCAGTCAACAGACGAGCCAGCCTTTACACTTTTGTGCTGTATCTGTTCCCTTCACGTTTCCATTTCACTGTCACATCAGAAACAGTGGACCTAGGGACGTTTAGGAGTGTGGAAATTTCACATAAAGATGTATGATACAAGTGACACCCAATCACCTGACCAAGCTTCAAGTGCGTGAGTTCCGCAGAGCACCCCATTCTGCTCTCTCACAATGTCTAATGACTACTGAGGTCGCTGATATTGAGTACCTGGCAGCAGGTGGCAGCACAATGCACATAATATGAAAAATGTATGTTTTTGGAGGTGTCCGGATACTTTTGATCACATAGTTTGTTATATTTTCTGACATGTTCCACACCCATGAGAATCATCTCATCTTTGGGTCTAAGGAACGAAAACTGAATCTAATCTGTCTACAATGTTTACTTCATTTACTCACACTCCAACATTCACAGCATCATTTTGTTGTCTTACTACCTGTCTCATAATCAAACTATGCTTTCCAAGTTGGTATCTATAACAGTATATCGAATTTTGTGTAATATGATAGAAAATGGTATGCCTCTTGTTATATCTGCCACAAAACTTTCTCTTTATCAACTGCAGATGACTGAAGTCAAATTTGTGGCCAACTTGGGTTGAAACATATTTCAAATAGTAGCTTCCATGAACCTACCACTTTGGTGGCAAATATAATAAACAGTTATTGAATAGTCTACATTAGCGTGAGAACCAAGTCGTTTGATGAACTTCGACAAAGTTATCTTCTTAGTTTCCTCCTTCCACTTCCAAAATTCAGCAACAGAGCTAAAATTTATTACTTCACATATATTTAATGTACAAACTGTAAATGTTCAAACAAATACTTTCCTGGATAATAAAAAAAAGGCTGCTATACTTGCACTCCATGAATTTCTATCAAAGTCTAAATTTTCTTTTTTTAGGGTAGATTTTGCTGCAAACAATAAAGCACTGAAAATTCACATTTGATATGACAGAAATTTCAGTGCTGAAACAGACACACTTCACATCACATGCTGCAGCATTAAGGGAAAAAAAACGACACATGAGACTACGAGTACGCCCACCCACACACTGCTGTGAAAGTTGTTGCCATTTGACAGCTGGAGCAACACTAGCACTCCAAGCACCAAGAAAGAATGTCTGATGTGTCGTAAGCATGTTTGTTTTGCATCCCTTTCCTTCGTGATTTATGAAATACTTCTTTTCCCCTCCAAGAGTTTGTGTACTATCAAAAGACATAGATGTCTCTAAAATTGAGTATAAAATAAGTGCAAGTAGGGAAAAATATCATGAATCCAGCGGCAAGCTACAAAACATTCGTGAGGAAATACTTGCAGCATCGGATAGAACTGCAGCTTACCACGTTGACATCAAAAGAATGAACACACAGATCCACACATAAGAAGCACAGACGTGTACTTCTATGTACAAAAGGGATCGATGCCCCATTTGTCGTTCTGTAGGCCTACTGTGTTTCTGTCAATGTTGCCTATTGCCACATTATATTACTCTATGTGGGACAAGCAACTGCCAAATAGTGGTAGAAATATGCTGTGCATGTAAAGCCCAAGTCCTCAAAGCCAATAATATTGTCGGAAGTGCTGTCATATGTTAAATTTGCCATTAGAGACGTTTCACCCAATGACATATTCACTGGTTTATCAGTATCTGAGAAAAGCTGTACCTTCTGCTTTAAAAGGTGGAATGTATTGTCACCTATCCCACATTTTATTTGTATGCCTTCCACATACCTCTGTAATGTATGCAATGACTGAAGCATAAAACATTGGCAAGACCTGTATGTCCGAGTGCTGTAATATAATAAATTTAGAGCAAACAGTTTATTTTTATCTTTCCATATTGCAGTATGTTTCTCCTTCAATGGCATGCTAATCTGGCTTAACAATAAGTCAAGGGCATCTTTCTTTAAATATGGGGATCCTATAGTCTTCATATTGTGTTTGTCCTCCTTCACTTGACCCTTCTGATACAGTTTCTGTTTTTGTCTGTACTAAAAATGATAGACACTTTCTTTGTCTCATAATAGTTTTGCTCGAAGTCTAGCTATCGGCATACTGATGCTTCACATGCTTTTACAAGTCACAAGTAACTGCACTTAATCTAACCGCTTCATTGGCAAAGCAGGTCTGTGTTAACGATTCAGATGAATCTTGCACTGATATATGGAGAATTGATCTGGCTGCTTCTGTGCTATAGGACTGTTTTACAACTTTAAACGGATTACTGAACCTGTGTGGCAGTTTCCTGTTCATTGTTACTTGAGGTGGCTTGTTTGGGATGTCAAACTGCGTGGGTACTGCATTCCTCATGAGTTTATCGTTGCCTGCATTCATGAATCGGTTTGGATGGACTTGAGGCGTACAAAAGTTAATATTATTATAAATATAAACAGGGTCTTTTTTGATAAGATCTTCTTGTCTGCTGCTCACTAGCCATTTTCTGCTCCTAAAACGAAACAATCATTAATACACATGTAATATACAAGTGTATCCTGATGATACAGTTTAGTAACATAAACAAAGGCAGACATGGTGTCCTCTTCTTGTTGTTGCTACAATTTATTGAGTTTCAGACATTCCTGTTTGTAAAAAACCGTTGTACAAAACAAACAACTGCTATTCGCTTTCACTTTCACGATCACGCTGAACTCAACAGTTTTACTTATTGGCCACTTGGCACGCTGCTGGTAGAGAAAGCAACGAAATCAAGGGGAAGTGTCACAACTGACTCTGGTACACCCTCAAATCCACTGTTTTGGTGCAGCCTTTGAAATGTAGCAATCCTATCGTCTTTTGCTATACTAAAATACTATTGGTTGCTAGAATGTTCGTTTGAGCAGTTACCAGCGCGTTCATGCGCATGTGCAGAGTTGAAGTCGTGCTTTCTCCTGCTTCTGGCTGAAGTGGCACTGCTTGTTGTATGAACAGTAACAGCAAGCTGCTAGACGCAACCCATAAAAAATTTTCTGGCGCACCCAAGCTGCCAGATTTGCACGTGCGCAAAGCTGTGTGAGTTGGAGTGGGGGCAGAGTCCACATGCATATTCACTGTTCATCATTTGATCATTTTTAGTGTTGTGGAAGCTGTTGTGGTGGTCTGTTTGCCCTTTTGCTGATTAAGCTTCATTTTATTTACTCATATTAAATCACCTTTACTAGGAGGAGTGCAAAGGAATTGCAATTCATTGAAGCATGAAAGTTATTGTTTCTAGGGCTCTCGAGTGTCCAGCTGGATGCGGTCGTTGAAGCCCTGCGAAATCTCAGCAAATAACCTTTCTGCCATCATCAGGTGGTGCTAATGGAATGGTCGGTCTGCTCACTCACTCTCATCTGATACTTTCCCCCCTTTGGGGAAATGTGTACGGGAGTTTGTAGCCTTTCAGCTTTTACTCCACTTGTTTACTTGTGTCTGTCATTATTTCTATGATTTTTGGGTGTCTGCATAATGTGGTGAATGTTCTGTGTGTGTGTGTGTGTGTGTGTGTGTGTGTGTGTGTGTGTGTGTGTGTGTGTGTGTGTGTGTGTGTGTGTCCAGTACTTGCCTGATGTTGGCAAGATGAATGATATTATGGGAGAGGGAGGATTCGATATAAGGATTTTCTCTTCAACTTAGTCATCGAAGATCGTCATTTGGCATTTGTGCTTGTCACAGGACATGTCATACCGAGCTAGGGAGTGGATGAGGACGTTTCCTGATCTGTATGAACTTTCATAGAAGGCCCTTGCCAGATCTTGGAAATACTCTTTCAAGAGTGGGATTTCAGCTGTGGCGTGCAGATTGTCGGTGGGGAGTAACAGGGACAGATGCAATGCTCTCCTGAGGGCATGGTTCTGCAGCCTCTGGTGCTTGTCCAGGTGCTGCTTCGCAGCGTATCCCCGGACAGGGCATGCATACTCCATTACTGGCCGTATAAGGGCCTGATAAACATTCACTCCTACAGAGCAGGGAAGGGAGCTGGTAGTGTTGAGGACCGGATATACACTCCTGGAAATTGAAATAAGAACACCGTGAATTCATTGTCCCAGGAAGGGGAAACTTTATTGACACATTCCTGGGGTCAGATACATCACATGATCACACTGACAGAACCACAGGCACATAGACACAGGCAACAGAGCATGCACAATGTCGGCACTAGCACAGTGTATATCCACCTTTCGCAGCAATCCAGGCTGCTATTCTCCCATGGAGACGATCGTAGAGATGCTGGATGTAGTCCTGTGGAACGGCTTGCCATGCCATTTCCACCTGGCGCCTCAGTTGGACCAGCGTTCGTGCTGGACGTGCAGACCGCGTGAGACGACGCTTCATCCAGTCCCAAACATGCTCAATAGGGGACAGATCCGGAGTGCTTGCTGGCCAGGGTAGTTGACTTACACCTTCTAGAGCACGTTGGGTGGCACGGGATACATGCGGACGTGCATTGTCCTGTTGGAACAGCAAGTTCCCTTGCCGGTCTAGGAATGGTAGAACGATGGGTTCGATGATGGTTTGGATGTACCGTGCACTATTCAGTGTCCCCTCGACGATCACCAGTGGTGTACGGCCAGTGTAGGAGATCGCTCCCCACACCATGATGCCGGGTGTTGGCCCTGTGTGCCTCGGTCGTATGCAGTCCTGATTGTGGCGCTCACCTGCACGGCGCCAAACACGCATACGACCATCATTGGCACCAAGGCAGAAGCGACTCTCATCGCTGAAGACGACACGTCTCCATTCGTCCCTCCATTCACGCCTGTCGCGACACCACTGGAGGCGGGCTGCACGATGTTGGGGCGTGAGCGGAAGACGGCCTAACGGTGTGCGGGACCGTAGCCCAGCTTCATGGAGACGGTTGCGAATGGTCCTCGCCGATACCCCAGGAGCAACAGTGTCCCTAATTTGCTGGGAAGTGGCGGTGCGGTCCCCTACGGCACTGCGTAGGATCCTACGGTCTTGGCGTGCGTCGCTGCGGTCCGGTCCCAGGTCGACGGGCACATGCACCTTCCGCCGACCACTGGCGACAACATCGATGTACTGTGGAGACCTCACGCCCCACGTGTTGAGCAATTCGGCGGTACGTCCACCCGGCCTCCCGCATGCCCACTATACGCCCTCGCTCAAAGTCCATCAACTGCACATACAGTTCACGTCCACGCTGTCGCGGCATGCTACCAGTGTTAAAGACTGTGATGGAGCTCCGTATGCCACGGCAAACTGGCTGACACTGACGGCGGCGGTGCACAAATGCTGCGCAGCTAGCGCCATTCGACGGCCAACACCGCGGTTCCTGGTGTGTCCGCTGTGCCGTGCGTGTGATCATTGCTTGTACAGCCCTCTCGCAGTGTCCGGAGCAAGTATGGTGGGTCTGACACACCGGTGTCAATGTGTTCTTTTTTCCATTTCTAGGAGTGTAGAAAGGACATTCTGGCACAGACCTTCCTGTGGATCTCGTCTATGTGGGGTTTCCACATAAGACGAGAGTCCAAGATTATGCCAAGATACTTGGTGGTTCTGCACCAGGGGAGTTGGGTTCCATTTAGGTGAAGGTGGAGGGAGGAGGGGGCTGAAGAGGTCCATGCCTTCCAAGCCTCTGAGTGACTAGCATAGCCTGCGTCTTTTCCGAGTTGATGGTGTTGCGCCAGCGACAGGCCTAAACTTCTGTGTCATCTAAAACAAAGGTAGCCTACGGATTGCCAGGTCCTTGTTAGCATTACATGTGTAGAAGGCTGCGTCATCTGCATATTGTGCAGTGTGCACCAGGGGAGCCGTTGGTGTGTCCGCAATGTGCAGACTGTACAAAACAGGCCCCAGGACCAATCCCTGTGGCACCCCAGCACGAAAACGCCTTTTGGCATAGCTGGCGGTTTCTACTTTAACAGAGAAAGTTCTATCCATGAGATAGCTTTTAATCTGCTTAACTATACTCACGGGGAACCCTTGTGTATACAACTTCTAGAGTAGCCCTCTATGCCATACTGAGTCGAAGGCCTTGGCTACGTCTAGTAGCACTATCCCGCAGTAGCCTCTGTGGCTGAAGCCCTCTGTGACTGTTTCAACCACTGTCATGATCTGTTGAGGGGCAGAGTAGTTCTGCCAGAATCAGAATTGTATATTAGGCAGAAGTTGCTCTCAGGTAATATGTTCCTGTATGGGTATTAAAAGGAGGCGATCACAGATCTTGCTGAGAGTTGGCAAGAGGCTAATCGGCTGGTAGTGCTGTGGGAATAGAGGGACTTTCCCTGGTTCGTGTATCACGACCACTTCCGCGTGTTTCCTGCAAGCTGGGAACTCGTAGGAACGAGTAATCGCCTTGAAGACGTTCGCAAGGTGTGTGATCGTTGAGGGTGGGAGGTTTTTAACTAATTGATTGGTGACACTCTCGTGTCCTGGCGCCTTTTTTGTGGGGAGGGACCTAATTACTTTAGCCACATCTTCAGGGGCAAAAAGTGGTGGTACGTCTTCTGGGTCCTCCTCAGCATTGAGGAAGACAGCCAGTTGACGACAGACTACCTCTCCATGTTCCTCATCCTGGGGTTCTGCCGTTTGAAACTGCTTCTCGAAGGAGTCAGAGCGGGCATTGGCCTTTTCAGCATGGCTGTAGGCCAGACCCCACTCGCCGTGCAGTGGTGGCATCCTAGCGCATCTTTTTGTGAATTGCTTGCCACGGTGTGTGATAGTCTACTTTGAGAGCTGTGAGGCAGTTTTGCCATTGTGGTTTCTGTGCTTGTTGAACACTACCTTCAGCTCTCTCTCTGTAGACGATTGAGCACCCTCCTGGTGGCCCGATTTCTGGTGATCTTCCACTCTTTTGCCACTCTGGTCTTGGGTCTGTCTGCTTATTGTCGGTGTTATCTATGTCCGTCAGCCAGGCTTCGATTCCCTTCACCGACAGTTTGACTGTGGCCGTCGACAATCCGATTGCGGCCGCTGTCAATCCGTTTGCAGGTGCGGACCTGGGTCAGCGCCATCCCGCAGCATCACGATAGGTGGTGGAAGATCCAGAATCCCATGGAGTGCCCCAGCAGCCGTCGTGGAAGGATCTTGTGTCCGCTTGAGGCGTGACTCCTTGATGGAGCTAAGCAATGATTGCTATGCCTTGCTGAGTTGATAACCTGTGGCTCGGTTTATGAGATTGTACATTACACAAATTTCAATGGCCTCCTTGAAGATGTGGTCCCAGTAGAAGCTGAGAATCTTCGTCTCTTTGTATTTCGTGTTGTGCCCAGTTTCCAAGCAGTGTTCTGCCAGTGCCAATTTGTTGGGGTGGCCTAGCTGCGTGTGGCCTTGGTGTTCTTTGCAGTGGTTGTTTTGATCGACGTAGGATTTGCCACAACCACACGGAATATTATATATGACCGCTTTCTTGAGGCCAAATCCGTCTTTCACAGTCCCCAGTAAGGCGTGTATCTTGGACGGTGGTTGGAAGACCGTGTCAATTTTGTGTAGTTTTAGCAGTCTCCCAATTTTTGACATCATGTTGACTGCATACAGTAGAAAGGCAAGGCCTACTTCCTCATCTTTAGACTGTTCCTCATCTGGGTTTCTGTCGTGTTTCCATCGTCTGAGGGCTGTCTGGATTTGTCGATTGCTGTACCTGTTCCTGTGGAACACATTTTCTAGGTGTTTGAGTTCTTTGTGCAGATTTTGTCTATCTGACATTGAGTATGTCCTATTAACCAGTGTGTTGAGCATCCAGTTGAGTTGTGCAGTCCGCAGCTCGTGGTCGTGCGGTAGCGTTCTCGCTTCCCACGCTCGGGTTCCCGGGTTCGATTCCCAGCGGGGTCAGGGACTTTCTCTGCCTCGTGATGACTGGGTGTTGTGTGATGTCCTTAGGTTAGTTAGGTTTAAGTAGTTCTAAGTTCTAGGGGACTGATGACCACAGATGTTAAGTCCCATAGTGCTCAGAGCCATTTGAACCTTTTTTTTTTTTTTTTTTTTTTTTTTTGAGTTGTGCAGGATGGTGCCAACTCGAGGCATGTAAATATAGGTCTGTATGTGAAGTCCGGTGGTACGCACTGTGACCCAGTGTGCCACTTGATCTCTGCTCTATAAGTAAATCAAGAAAGGGTAATTTCCCTTCCTTCTCGATTTCCATGGTGAACTGTATGTTGTTGTGGATGGAATTTAGATGCTCTAAAAACGTCTGTAGATGATCAGGTCCATGGGGGAAGATGAAAAATGTGTCGTCCACATATCGGAAAAAACACACAGGTTTGTAGTGTCTCCTCTTCAAAACTCTCCATAAATAAGTTGGCTACCACTGGTGAGAAAGGGCTCCCCATACCCAAACCGTCGGCCTGATCATAGTATTGGCCACTGAAGACGAAATAGGTGGATGTAAGTACGTCTCAATAGTTGTCAGTTTCGTACCAAATTTCTCGCTGATAAGGTGGATCGAATCTTCTAGCAGGACCTATGTGAAAAGTGACACGACATCAAAGCTGACCATGATGTCTGTTTCCCGTAGCATCAGCTCCTTAAAACAACAAATGAAGTCTGTTGAGTTCCGAATATGGTGTTCGCACTTTCTCACATACGGTCTGAGCAGGCCTGCCAGGTGTTGTGCGAGAGGGTACGTGGATGTTGCTAACACTAGGGCGCATCCCTTCCTTATGTGTCTTAGGGAGGCTGTATATTCTCTGAGATAGTGCCGAGCACTGCTGAAGTCTCTTGATATCCTGCTCCTTAATTGCGCAATTTTTCAGTAAAGTGGCAATGCTTAGTTGTATCCTGTTGGTCAGGTCCATCTTGATCTTCCAGTATGCCAGGTTGTCAAGTAGTTGGAGCATCTCCTGTTCATAGTCCTGTCTGTTCAGAACAACTGTGGTGTTTCCTTTGTTGGTGGACAGGACAACGGTCCCTTTGTCTTCTCTGAGGGCCTGAAGTGTCACTCTTTCTTCCTGTAAGATGTTGCTGGTGGTCCGTTTCGCCTTGGAGAGAGTCCGATATGTTTCCCTCCTGACTTCTGCAGCCTTGTCCTCAGTTAAGTCCTGGACTGCCTGTTCCACTGCGGAGATGATCTCAGTGAAGGGGAGGTGAGCTGAGGTCGGTGCAAAGTTGAGTCCTTTTTCGAGTATGGAAGTGGCTGCATCGTCCAATGGGTTCCCTGTGAGTTTAATCACAGTTCATTTCATCAGCTCCATCTCTTCTTGTTGTGTGCCTGGTAGCCTTGCAAACTTGTCAATCTGTTTGTCAGTGGATTTCAGGTGCGTCCAGTCAGCCTGGGCCCATGTGACGCCATCCACCCATTCCCAGGAATGGTCTTGAAGCGTGGAGGCTAATTGTAGATGAAGGTGCAGCAGTTCTTTGGCATTCTTGTCAAGTTGTTGTTGAGTGTAGTGAATCCTTCCCCTGACCAAGACCAGGTTGGCTTGTTTCTTGATCGGGTTTGCCGTGGGCGTGCATAAATGGTGCACCATTTTGGTAAATGTAGGAATGGTGTTTTTGTCCCTACACCGTAGTAAAAAGCCGAGTAAACACAGCAGCTGGTTCCAAAGCTTATCTAGTTTCTTCACCAGGTAGTACATACCCTCTCCATAGAGATTTATGATATGTGATCGGAGCCTTTCCCAGTGTATGTGTTGTTCGCAGGGCTCTCCGGTGTCCAGCCGGATGTGATCGTTGAAGTCCCATGATATTTCAGCGAATAATCTTTCCACCATCATCAGGTGGTTCTGATGGAATGGTCAGTCTGCTCATTGTCGGTGTTATTTATGCCCATCAGTTGGGCTTCAATTCCCTGCAATGGACTTCATTCATCGTCTTAAGGAGCTGACATTACGGGAAACGGACATCATGGCCAGCTTTGATGGCATGTCACTTTTCACACGGGCCCCACTAGATGATTTGATCCACCTTATCAGCGAGAAATTTGATCCCGAACTGACACAATTTTTGAGGCATGTACTTACATCCACCTATTTTGTCTTCAACTGCCAATACTATGAGATGTGGCTGTGGGGAGCCCTCTCTCACCACTGATAGCCAACTTATTTATGGAGAGTTTTGAAGAGGAGACACTACAAACCTGTGTGTTTTTCCGATACGTGGACGACACATTTTTCATCTTGCCCCATGGACCTGATCATCTACAGACGTTTTTAGAACATCTAAATTCCATCCGCAACAACATACAGTTCACTATGGAAATCGAGAAGGAAGGGAAATTACCCTTTCTTGATTTGCTTATAGATCAGAGATCAAGTGGCACACTGGGTCACAGTGTGTACCACAGGACTTCACATACAGACCTATATTCACATGCCTCGAGTTGCCACCATCCTGCACAACTCAACGGGATGTTCAACACACTGGTTAACAGGACATACTCGATGTCAGATAGACAAAATCTGCACAAAGAACTCAAACACCTAGAAAATGTACTCCGCAAGAACAGGTACAGCAGTCGACAGATCCAGACAGCCCTCAGTCGATGGAAACACAGCGGAAACCCAGATGAAGAACAGTCTAAAGATGAGGATCCAGGCCTTGCTTTTCTACTGTATGCAAGCAACGTGACTTCAAAAATTGGGAGGCAGCTAAAATACATAAAATTGACATGGTCTTCCGACCACCGTCCAAGATACACACCTTCCTGGGGGCAGTGAAAGACGGATTTGGCCTCAAAAAAGTGATCGTACATAATATTCCATATGGTTGCGGCAAATCCTACATCAATCAAACAATCTGAACAGTCGAAGGCCACTGCAAAGAACAACGCCACACGTGCTAGGCCAGCCCAACAAATTGGCACTGGCAGAACACTGCTTGGAAAATGGACACAACACGAAATACAAAGAGACCAAGATTCTGGCCCCTACCAGCTTCTACTGGGTCAGCATCTTCAAGGAGTCCATTGAAATTCGCGTAATGGACAATCTCATAAACCGAGACACTAGTTTTCAACTCACCTAGGCATGGAAACCATTACTTAGCTCCATCAAGGAATCACCCCTCAAGCAGACTCAAGATCCTTCCACGACAGCCCCAAGGGTTACTCCACGGGATTCTGCATTTTCCACAACCTGGCGCCATGCCGGGGATGGCACGGACCTGGGTCAGCGCCCACAAATGTATTTTCAGGGGCCGCAATTGAAGTGTCGGCACTCGCAATGGGAATTTTGGTGGCCTCAATCGGACCTTTGTCGCAGGGAATTGAAACCCAAGTGACGGACATAAATAACACTGACAGTGAGCAGACAGGCCACTGCACGGCAAGTGGGGTCTGGCTTACAGCCATGCTGAAAAGGCCAACACTCTCGCCGACTCCTTCGAGAAGCAGTTTCAACCAGCAGAACCACAGGATGATGAACTTGAAGAGGTAGTCCATAGACAACTGACTGTCTTCCTCAATGCTGAGGAGGGCCGAGAGGACGAACCCCCACTTTTCGCCGCCAAAGACGTGGCAAAAGTAATTAGGCCCCTTCCTACAAAAAAGGCGCCAGGACATGACAGTGTCACCAACCAGCTAGTTAAAAACCATCCGCCGTTGCCAATCGAACACCTTGCAAACATTTTCAACGAGATTACTCACATCCGTGAGTTCCCAGCTCACTTGAAACACGCAGAAGTGGTCGCGATAGACTAACCAGGGAAAGACTTTATTCCTGCAGCACTACAGGCCGATTAGCTCCTTGTCAGCTCTCAGCAAGATCTATAAGGGCCTCCTGCTAATACCCATACAAGATCACATCACCAATGAACGACTTCTGTCATATTTCCAACTGGGATTCTGACAGAAGCACTCTGCCCCACAACAGATCATGAGACTGGTGGAAGCAGCCACAAAGGGCTTCAACCACAGAGGCTACTGCAGGATAGTGCTACTTTATGTAGCCACAGCCTTCGACTCAGTATAGCCTTAAGGGCTATTATACAAGTTATACACACAGGGGTTCCCTGGGAGTGTAGCTTGGTTAATCCAAAACTGTCTCACGAACGGAACTTTCTCTGTCAAGGTAGGAACAGCCACCTACACCAAAAGGTGTATTCGTGCTGGGGTGCCACAGGGATCGGTCCTGGGGCCCGTTTTGTACAGTTTGTACACTGCGGACACCCCCACAGCCCCTCTGGTGCACACTGCACAGCCTTTTACACTCATAATGCGACTGCATCACCATCAACCCTGAAAAGACACTGGGTATGCTGATCACCCAGGGGCTCAGGAGATGCAGACCCCCCACAACGCCACACCCTTCACCTACACCTATCCCAACTCCCCTGGTGCAGATCCGTCAAGTACCTCGGTGTAACCTTGGACTCGAGGCTAACGTGTGAGCCCCACATAGATGAGGTCGATAGGAATGCCTGTGCCAGAATGTCCATCCTATACCCAATCCTCAACACAACCAGCTCCCTCTCCTGCTCGATAGGGGTGAATGTATACCAGTCGATCATACATCCAATAATGGAATATACATGTCCTTCCTGGGGGTATGTGGCGTAGCAGCACCTGGACAAGCTCCAGAGACTGCAAAACTGCACCCTCAGGAGGGCTCTGTATCTACCCCATGGGTTTGCAACAGACGACTTGCATGCTGCTGCTGAAACCCCCTCCTCAAAATAAAGATTCCAAGATCTGGCAAGGGCTTTCTATGAGAGCTCTTCCAGATCTGGAAATAACCTCATCCAGTCCCTAGGTCGGTATGACATGTCCCACGATAAGCACAAACGCCCTATGACGATCTTTAACGACTAAGTCAAAGAGAAAAATGCCAAAATCTCCAAGTCCTAATACCAATATCCTTAATCCTTAAAATACCCAACATCTCGCCAACCTCAGGCAAGTACAAGAAACAACCAGAACACCATCACAGTACACAGACAGACAAAATTATCCAAGATAATCACACACACACACACACACACACACACACACACACACACACACACACACACACAATGTGAAGTAAAAGCCAACAGTCTATAAAGTCCTCAATACACTTCCCCAAGGAGGGGAAAGTAAAAGGTGAGGGGGAGGCAGACAGACCATTCCATCAGAACCACCCTTTTGATGGCGGAAAGGTTACTCACCTAAATATCGTGGGACTTCAACGATCGTATCCAGCTGGACACCCAAGAGCCCTGGAAACAACACATACGCCGGGAAAGCGACAAAAGATTGTAACCTACATATAGAATGTGGTGCCCGACTACAGTGAGAGTGAATTCGTGGAACATTTTCGTGTGCGGCGTCACGTGGCAGAAGATCTCAGTGAAAGGTTTAGGAATTACAGTTACTATAATTGTCAGGCAAGGGGGAATGGGAAACTACTCCCACTACAATAAGTCCTGATAATTTTGTGATTTGCTCGTCATGAAGCAGCAGGTTTTAGAGACACTGCCAATAGATTTAATGTCTGCATTTCTTCTTTGCGATGTGTAATACAGAGAGTCAGAAACTCTGTCAATGGTTTAGGTAGAGAAGTAATGAACCGGCTGTCCGCCAAGGAAGAACAGAAATAGAGGCTCATTTTCGGGGAAATGGATTGCCTGGTGCAATCGACGGGACACACATTACAATAGATAATCCACGGAAGGATCCCCAATCATATATGAATAGGAAAAATTATTTTTCCATTCAGCTTCATAACCGATGCATTAGGGACTTATTCGCTGGCTGTCCAGGATCTGCACATGAGGAGAGTGTTCAGGACTGTGAAGAAAACAGGTCCTGGAGATTTACTATGACCGTGAATTTGTAATCAGAAAATGTTTAAAGAAAAACTGCATGAAGAAAATTAGTATTGTGTAATCCCAATGGACCCAATTTACTTTTGGAAAATTGAAAAGTACATCTGTATATGAGAAATTTCCGAATTCTGTTAAAATCCTGTTAAAAAAACTTGAATCAATGGTAAATAAACTACTTCTTTGTAATTCGTCAGTGTAAATAACTTTAATGGCAGATGCCTCATCTTACACATTTGGCCACATTATACAGTGCAACACATACATTCTCCTGTCTAAATTACTGTTAGTATTCACAGTTCATAATAACACTGTCCCCTTGTAAACAGTCACTGGAAATGGAAATGTCGTGTGGCTAGGGCCTCCCGTCGGGTAGACCGTTCGCCTGGTGCAGGTCTTTCGATTTGACGCCACTTCGGCGACCTGCGCGTCGATGGGGATGAAATGTTGATGATTAGGACAACACAACACCCAGTCCCTGAGCGGAGAAAATTTCCAACCCAGCCGGGAATCGAACCCGGGCCCTTAGGATTGACAGTCTGTCACGCTGACCACTCAGCTACCAGGGCGGACAACAGTCACTTAACGTAGCAACACGGTTCACAGTTTCCATATTGGCAGTTAGTGTTTCAGCACACGTCATATATCGTAGTCAAGAAAATGAGTAATATTAAATTCACAGCAGCTCAATTCTAAACAGACGACAATACTGTCTGTTGGATGCATTGTCACTGCCAGAGGGATCCATCTGCAAAAACCAACAGCGTTTGTTAATACAATGTCCTTCCAGATTACCCATCATAAAGTTAATTCCAAACCGGTCTAACACAAAAACGTCCGGTATTAATATCGTGTTAAAAGCACGCCATTGCTACACACACATGCTTTCGCGCCATCTGCCACCGTCTGCTTCACTGTTCGACCCGACAACTATCAATACCACTCTCGCTCCACAGTTGTAACGACACTTCTGCCTATTGCATTCTGTTTCACACAATACATTTAATAAAACTATCTGAAAGATCATCAGAAACCAAATCAAAGTCTTTACATAAGGAATTCGTATAAAAAAAATAGCTTAGTAAACATAGTCACACTTCATGTTCTGCACTATATAACAAAATGAAAAATATTCTACGCCATCGAAAACATACCTATGGAGTACAAGACAGTAAAAGAAAGGAAAAATTACATTTCGTTATTAGCCATGGCATCACAGGACGTCTACACACTACCAGTGACGGATTAAAAAAATTTTTACCGTTAGGCACACCATATTATACACTCCTGGAAATGGAAAAAAGAACACATTGACACCGGTGTGTCAGACCCACCATACTTGCTCCGGACACTGCGAGAGGGCTGTACAAGCAATGATCACACGCACGGCACAGCGGACACACCAGGAACCGCGGTGTTGGCCGTCGAATGGCGCTAGCTGCGCAGCATTTGTGCACCGCCGCCGTCAGTGTCAGCCAGTTTGCCGTGGCATACGGAGCTCCATCGCAGTCTTTAACACTGGTAGCATGCCGCGACAGCGTGGACGTGAACCGTATGTGCAGTTGACGGACTTTGAGCGAGGGCGTATAGTGGGCATGCGGGAGGCCGGGTGGACGTACCGCCAAATTGCTCAATACGTGGGGCGTGAGGTCTCCACAGTACATCGATGTTGTCGCCAGTGGTCGGCGGAAGGTGCACGTGCCCGTCGACCTGGGACCGGACCGCAGCGACGCACGGATGCACGCCAAGACCGTAGGATCCTACGCAGCGCCGTAGGGGACCGCACCGCCACTTCCCAGCAAATTAGGGACACTGTTGCTCCTGGGGTATCGGCGAGGACCATTCGCAACCGTCTCCATGAAGCTGGGCTACGGTCCCGCACACCGTTAGGCCGTCTTCCGCTCACGCCCCAACATCGTGCAGCCCGCGACAGGCGTGAATGGAGGGACGAATGGAGACGTGTCGTCTTCAGCGATGAGAGTCGCTTCTGCCTTGGTGCCAATGATGGTCGTATGCGTGTTTGGCGCCGTGCAGGTGAGCGCCACAATCAGGACTGCATACGACCGAGGCACACAGGGCCAACACCCGGCATCATGGTGTGGGGAGCGATCTCCTACACTGCCGTGCACCACTGGTGATCGTCGAGGGGACACTGAATAGTGCACGGTACATCCAAACCGTCATCGAACCCATCGTTCTACCATTCCTAGACCGGCAAGGGAACTTGCTGTTCCAACAGGACAATGCACGTCCGCATGTATCCCGTGCCACCCAACGTGCTCTAGAAGGTGTAAGTCAACTACCCTGGCCAGCAAGATCTCCGGATCTGTCCCCCATTGAGCATGTTTGGGACTGGATGAAGCGTCGTCTCACGCGGTCTGCACGTCCAGCACGAACGCTGGTCCAACTGAGGCGCCAGGTGGAAATGGCATGGCAAGCCGTGCCACAGGACTACATCCAGCATCTCTACGATCGTCTCCATGGGAGAATAGCAGCCTGCATTGCTGCGAAAGGTGGATATACACTGTACTAGTGCCGACATTGTGCATGCTCTGTTGCCTGTGTCTATGTGCCTGTGGTTCTGTCAGTGTGATCATGTGATGTATCTGACCCCAGGAATGTGTCAATAAAGTTTCCCCTTCCTGGGACAATGAATTCACGGTGTTCTTATTTCAATTTCCAGGAGTGTATGTCCCCCCTCCCGAAAAAACATGTATTAAGTAATAACTATGACACGATCACTTCACAATTGCCGTTTTGGGTGGGAGCGCTGTGAGCTGTTTCTATACTCTGCTATTCGTTGTTCTGAAGGACACGTCAGTGGTCTAGTCCCGCTCAATCAAAATGTACGAGGCTAAGTAAGTATCGTTTTGCCACACCGCGGCCGCAGCGCTGTGGTCGGCGTTCTGCGCATACGCACTGGGTACCTACATGTACATCTGTTATCTACGCACTGACGCCATTACAGTCTGATTCTTCCTTGTTTACGTTGTGTACTGAGTGTTTAAGATGCCTCCGATAATCGTGAGTCCCGCCGACTGTGAAGTACGGGCTGTTATAAGATTTCTTAGTGCTAAAGGTCTAAAAGCGATCGATATTCATCGTGAGATCTGTGCAGTTTACGGAGAAAACATTATGAGTGATGGAATGGTAAGAAAGTGGGTGAGAGCATTTAAAGATGCACGATGAACAACAGAGTGGGCATCCTTCGGTCATTAATGAAAGTTTGGTGCAGGAAGTGGACAATAAGGTGATAGAAAACAGACGCTTTACGATTTCCTCCTTGCGGGATAACTTTCCTAATGTTTCTTGTAGTGTTTTGTATGGCATTGTGACCGAGCACCTGAATTACCGAAAATTGTGCGCACGTTGGGTACCGAAAATGTTG
The DNA here is from genome assembly GCF_021461395.2 of Schistocerca americana. Taxonomy (NCBI): domain Eukaryota; kingdom Metazoa; phylum Arthropoda; class Insecta; order Orthoptera; family Acrididae; genus Schistocerca; species Schistocerca americana. The sequence goes on along the minus strand of NC_060120.1, from coordinate 287,220,539 downwards.
ACGGATGTGCACAACCCCAAACGTTTAGACAGTGCATTGACTTTCCTTGAGTGGTACCACAACGACGGTGATGATTTCTTAAGTCAAATTGTTATGGGCGATGAAACATGGGTGGCCTATGTCACACCAGAATCAAAGCAACAGTCCATGGAATGGCGGCATTCAGATTCACCCAGAGAAGTGAAGTTTAAGCAAACAATTTCTGTCCGGAAAATCATGTGCACAGTTTTTTGGGGCAGAAAAGGAGTATTGCTTGTGGAATTTCTGCCTCGTAATGAGACAATCAGTGCAGCAGCTTACTATAAGACATTGCACAATCTGCGCCGTTCAATTCAGAACAAAAGACGTGGCAAGTTGAGCAAGGGCATCGTTTTGCTGAAGACAATGCCCGTCCGCATGTGGAGAATCAGACCAAAGATCTCATCACATCTTTTCGATGGGAAACTCTAGATCATCCTCCATTCAGCCCCGATCTTGCGCCTAGTGACTACCATCTGTTCCTGCACTTGCAGAAACACCTGGGCGGTCAGCATCTTCAAGACAATGACAAAGCCAAAACAGTGGTTAACAAGTCAGGCTGCAGACTTCTATGAGGAGGGTATTCAAAAACTGGTACAACGTTATGACAAGTGCCTCAATATTGACGGAAATTATGTAGAAAAGTAGATTAAGGTACAGGCTTTCATGTAAATATAAAATTATTGAGTTATCTTAGCACGTCTTTTTTTAAATTTCAAAACGGTACCTACTTAAAAAAAACATGCCTCGTAATATGGTTCCTAAACAGTACTTGGCGTATGGCAGTGGATAAAAGAAGCTTAAAACTGCATTGTTTTAACCTGTCGAAAGATAACAGAACCAAACACAAGGAAAATAACTTTTCTTTTGTGGCCTAAAAATTCAGCACAGCGTGTAGGGACTACGGATTTTTGTTACACATTCACTTTCATATATTCTTTTACACGGAACTGTTGGAAATGAAAATAAATAATTGTATTACGATCTAAAAATTGAAGCGAACATGTAGTACATTGGAAATTAATACGTACTTTTACAGAGATACGTTCAAAATTAAAATGTCGTTTTACGATCTAATAACTTCAATGTGTAGCAAACATATTCGGTATTAATACATGAATCTATAGGAAAGTGTAAGAAATCAAATAGAGATTTCGGTGCACGAACTAATAACTAAATACATACGAACAAACACATAACTGGATTTGCTATTACATAATTTTACAGACTAGTGCGGAAAAATCAAATTTGTTCTATAATATAATAGTTAACATGTAAAGCATTAGGATCTGTGTAGCTAGATGCTGTATAATATGTGTACACAATACCAATTATCCATGTAAGGACTGAACAGTTTTGCACTGCAACTACTGCTCTCACCATAGCTCTTTCTAACTATTAGCAAACCTTTTACATATTTATCGACAGAACTCAACTACGTTATTTATTAAGACTTTTTCATCTGAGCTTACTCTGATAACATATATTTCCGTGATAACTACACATTTCAGCAGACGCTAAGAATACGTATCAGCTGTAATAAACTACAGTATCAGTATGACTTGAATATACAGCGCCGAGCGGCCAGGGTCATTCGAGTATTGTTTAGTATTGTCGGGCGCCTTCCCTCACGTCTGTACGTAAACGAGTTTTAGTTCCGCGTCCTGCCATCGGCAATTGTAAAATAAACGGGTAATATGTAGTTCGTAAATCCTATGAATGTGCCGTAATCACATTATAATCTTAAATTTTTAAAACTAATATGAATAAATAAACAAACGCACCAGTCAGCAAAGTTTGCGTCTGGCTTTGACGGCAGAAAACGCGTTGATCATATCTTCATAGGTCAGATGGTTATCAATTAGGAAGTCGGCTTAGATGTGAAGAATGGACAAGGCATTCAGTCTCTCCTCAGACAACGTAGAACGTAGGTACGATTTCAGTCTTTTAAGAGCCAGAAACGAGCGTATTGCTGAACAATTTGAAAGTTCCATACATAAAAATAATCTAAGAGCAATGTCAACACTCGGGAACACAGACTGTAACATCACTTTTTCTTAAAAATTTACTGATTTCGATTGGTATATCACTAATCTCAGAAGATTTCGAAAGTTCCGCGAAATGTACACATTCACTAGGGAAGGAAGGCCCTAAATCTGTGTTATATGATGCCTGGAGTTATGTTGCACGTTCAGCAATATCGTCAGGTGACCTGTTCTTAACGTTACTGAAAACTGTGAAGGAGCCCAACAGTGTTCGATACCTTTCCATTCTCCTCACTTATTCGGCGTACAAGTTGTCGAGTACTGACAGAAATGTTTTGACTCTAAATTTTTCCCTTCCAGTCAGAAAAACTTCTTCAGAGTGCGCTTCTTCGTCATCATGAAGATTGCGTTTCTGTGATCTTTTATAGGTGCATTCATAGTCTTTATCAGCCACAATCTCCATGGATTTCTTTTCATAATAGACGAACATGCCACGAATAGATGCAATAAATCCTACAAGTGATTCATATAATTCATTCACTATTTTAGTATCAATATTTACACTTTGCAATTGCAGATTTACACTATTAAATCTCTGGGGTATGTTCTTCCAAACTGTGGTCACCAAAACTGTTTCCAGTCTGCTGAGTTTATTCAATAAAGCTGAAGCCTCATTTCCCACAAGTGGTTTTCCAAATGTATTATTGGCAATATGTGTGAGGTCATAGATAACGCCCTCCCAGTTTTCATAGACTTACACAGTCTTCCTTTCTTGCTGACCAACATCTTGTTGATAAACTTTTACCGTTTTGGTTTCTGGTTTCATGAAAGAAAGTTTATCCCAGCATTACGTAGAAGCAGAGAAAAACTTATAAACGTTTTGCACTACATTAAAAAATGAAAATTCTTCCCGACAACAGCTTTCAGCACTAGTGTCGACTAAATTCAAAGAATGTGCTGCACAAGGCACATAATGAGCTTTCGGATTTCGTTCTGTAATGGGTGCTGCAAACCATTGTAGGTTCCTGACATTGTCATATGACTGGTCTCTACAGTCAGTAATATCAGTGGAATTTGTAGACAGGACTTTTAGTATGGCCTCAGCTAAGTTTTCAGACTTGTGTCCCGGGTTTGGTAAAAACAGAAGGAAACGTTCAACAGATACCACATTCTGGTTCACATATCTTAATATGAAAGATAATTGATCAATATGTGAAATGTCAGCAGTAGAATCTACTATTATAGAGAAATATTTGGCCTGTTTTATTTCACTTATGATAATTCTTTTTATTAGTTCAGAAAAAAGTCTATTATTACATCACAGATTGTTGAAGAAAGATAACTTGTATGTTCCTGCCCTGGATTTCCATATCGTTCAATGTGCTCAGCAAGAAAAATGTTAGCTTCTTCACTATTGCAAACACCCTTTTCAACACACTGCTCCAGTGCATTTTTTCTGTCTCAACATATGACTCGAAATGGTTGTCTATTGTTCCAAGTGACTTTTTTCTTGTTACGAGTGATAACTCAGAATTTTTGTGTTCAAGTTAATTCTCATGATGAGATAAAATATTAGAAATATTTTTCCAATCTGCAATACCATTAGTAGCAATCGAGGTCTTACCTCAGAACAATTTACATGGTGCACAAAAAACAGCACCGGTGCTACATGAGTATACTAGAAAATCACGCAAAGTTGATTCATTATTTAAAAGTTTACGGTAAAATACATTTTTGGGCAAATATCTGGTTTTATGGCCTATTGATCTTCTCGAATTAGAAAAATCGCTGCTACAATTCTGATTAATGCAACATTGTAAAGAGGATGTCGATTGTTAATTCATTGACACAACATTTTGCAGGATCATCACTAACGAGGTCATTTCTTTTTGTAATGTCTGACTCGACACTTAGTTTTTTGGTGAAACTCGAAATCAGGAACAATCTGCTTTTCTTCACTTTTAACTTTTATTTGTCTGTATTCACTTCTTTTACAACAGCTGCAGTGCCAGAAATATCATCTGTACTTCTTGAACTCGAAGTCAAACCAGCAACATTTTTTGCGAAAAATTAACCTCCTCTGACAAGCGTTTTTAGAACATAGGCTTCTCGTTTTCGCCTTTCCTTCGATAATTTCCGAAATGCCGCCCAACTTAATTTTGGACATTTGCTTTTTTCAGTGTTATTCGTTTTATGGCATTTACAAAATCGTCAACCAACAGTCAAAACAAAAGAAAAAGTTGTACAAGGAAAGGAAGAAAGACTGTGTCCAGTTTCAATCATACTACACCGCACACGAGCACAAAGCTCTTTACTTTAAACACGGCACACAAGCACAAAGATTTGTGCTTTAAACACGGGGCGATGCGGATTACTCGACGTAACTGTGCTATGAAAGAACGACAATGCAAAATAATTTAATTTCATTGTCGCCTGTTTATCTGTTGTCAGTGAACAGCAGAAGCACATCTGCTTCCTGGAATTTATCTCATAAACAAATCGGGGCAGTCCCTGTTTTGGCTTCTGTTTCCTGCGTCGTCGGAATTTTAGCTGGGACGCAAATATGTTCTGAATATTTTGACACTGTCTTTCTAATATAAAAAGCAAATAATTTTTGCAATTTCTTGCAGTGAGGTATGCTGTATCGATTCTTGTCCCACTTATTCTTACAACATTTTAGCAGTTTCTGTGGGCAGAGGAGACAGATTACAAAGTTTAAGTAGTCCTGTTGGCAGCTGATGTGGTGTGTCGTCATTTATGTATACACCGCTGTTACATCTGCACGCACACAATTTTTTGCAACATAAAATAAAAATAACCTTTCCTCGAAGAAGGAAAAAAGCTTAGTTAAGAGGTTTAATATAAAATTTACAATGCCACGTATTATTGGAGTGCACAGAGTGGGAACTTTGATTTCGTGCAGGCTGCAACACAATAAATGAGACAAATGAGAGTTGGTTTCTTCTTCTTTTTTCGCCAGAAAAAGTGACTAAATAACTGAATAACTAAAATTTTTAAACTGTTGTGAAGTGTACTTCATATATTACTAGATAGTCAGCTTTGTTCTTTTCGTATAAACGTGTGTTTAAAAATGTAAAACATGCCCGGTATCAAAACGGTTTGTCAAAAGGGCCTTATTACATCGAACATCAGATAATGAAGACCACAGAGCTTTCACATTAATTACGGTAATTGAGGGATCTTGATACTTCTCTGTAATTTGTACAAGAAATTTAGGTAGAGTCGGGTTTTCCTACTGGTCCACACATGTTACAGTATTTAATAAACTGCTAATTAGTTTATCACAGCTTTTCAGGCGTCACGGTATTTTCACAGGGAAATTATGGTAGGGTTAAGCAGAAACCGACAACATTCTCGGAATAATAACGTTTCAGACATTGTATTGTACATTGCAGTCCTGACATCTTACTTAAAAATATTTTGAACAATCATGTGGATGATACCAGACAGAAACCCAATGTTAAATTTCCATTCAGTCGCCAAGTAAACTAAGTATATTTCGAACCTTGTATTGTCGAATTTTTTCCCAAGGCTCATTTAAACTAGCAAGTTGTTTAACAATATTAAAAATTTTAGTTGTTTGTAAGGATCGTTATTTTAAAACGTAAAAGGTTGGGCATTTGTCCAAAGTGCCATGTGATTTTATTATGGCTCTCTCATGAAACAGGGGGGTGGTAGAACACTGCTTTGGGCTGTTAAAACAGCGTTTTGGACAATTGTACCATTTAAAATTGAGGAATGTGAATGAGGTGGTGCGCTTCATTCGAACATGCAGTGTGCTACACAATCCCACTGTGGAAGATAACTTGGAGTTAGAAGACAACGAAGGTACATGCAATAACTGTATTATTTCATTGTTTTGCTACATTTATATTCTGTAAATGTTACTGATGTAAGCTTAATATACAAATAACTTGTAATTCTCTTGAGTGTATTTAAGTTTCTGATCCAGACAAGTTGTATTTTGATGAAGTAAATTGCATGGTAAACGTGCAGAATGGCTGATAAATGAACATATGAACAATGATACACCAGCTGAAGAACTAGCAGTAGGCTTCTACAATAGAGGTGATAGAACTGGTGTGGCAAAGAGGAACATGATTGCAGCACAGTTGCAAATGTAAAAGCAGCACCAGATGCCCCATCACCATCATATGGGAACAAATGTAAGTAAAACACATATCAGATGAAGTTATACACTCTGGTTGTTAACAGTTTTAGTAACTTCAAATTTGAAGGATTAATGTTCAGTGTCTAAGAATTAAGTCTGAGGTTGCAATACATTTGTATTCCTTTTTTTTTGTTGATCATATCACTGATGTCAATGTTATGAAGTGCTGTCATGAACTACACACGGAAGCTCAAAGTGAAGGAAGTCAATTGAAAAGACAGTAAATCAGGCTATGGAGAAAGAATAGAGGCTATCCCAGCATAATCAGCAGCTAAGCAATATAAAGGGAAGTAAAAATTTTAAACAATCAGTTAAAGGCTTTCCAGATTGAGTGATTACTTTACAAAACACGTAATGTTAAAGAATTTTATAATGTAACTGTTAAGTACTTAGTTGGAGCTCAGCTATTTCAATTATAGGAATTCTGTCTGGCAGTATTATCTACAAGTTCTAAGTCTCTAAAATACTTTTAAAAAGTTTAACTTGTGTATGTTCTGTGGGTGAAACACTGCATTGTCATAATTTTGTTCAGAGTGATATTCTTTTGTATATAGACCATATTAGCTTTTGAGCCTTTATAATTGTATTGGTTTTTTCTTGCCAAGCAGATTTTCTGTTCAAATTGTATGTTATGATTTCTCCTAAATATTATATTCAAATTGCTTCACAGGATACAAATTGATTCACTACTTTCACTTTTCTGTTTACAGGGATTTTACTAGTGTCTTTTACTATCACATTCCTTTCAAGAATCCTGATTTTGTGATATATTTGTTATTCTTACTTGTTCTGTGGACTTTATATCAGCAAGTAATGCTGAACAGACTGTAAACCCCAAGCAATTTAAGTGCTTAATATTTCTTGGTTTGAATTTGTATTTTCTTCGGATTTTTGTTGTACTATTTATTAAATATTACAAACAGCTGAAGAGTAGTGGCAATAGACCATTACCCTGTTTTAATCATTAACAGCTCAAAGTTTTCCTGGATTTGAATCCATATTGTATGTATGTAAAGGTTAATATTATAATTTTGACTAATTTTGGATGAAGTCCTAAGTTTGTTTGCATAGATTAGATTTACTTTCATTCCAATTGATCCGTAGTGAGGAGGTCCTCCAGGATGTGGAACATGTCAGAAAAACAACAATACATGACAAATATTTAAACTAAAACAAATAAGCTAATGTACCATTCCACAGGTCCCAAGTGGAATGATCGTCATTTTTTAATGAACACTAAGAGTCATTTTACAAATACTATTGCACTGAATTTAAAATAAAAAAGTTTTTTATTTATTTATAAGGTAAGAAACATGTAATACAACTACTGTAATACTTATTTACAATGAACACATTACTGCACTGAAATGGTGCAGAAGTTAGATTATACTTACACACACACACACACACACACACACACACACACACACACAAATTTTCAGTGAACACATTACTGCACTGAAATTGTGCAGAAGTTATGTTGTACTTATATACAAATCAGTTGGTTTTCCTCAGAAATTCATCAATGGAGTAGAAGGAGTTGGCCACCAATAAATCCTTTAGGCTTCTCTTAAACTGAATTTCATTGGTTGTTAAGCTTTTTATGGCTGCTGGCAAGTTATTGAAAATGTGTGTTCCTGAATAATGCACACCTTTTTGTACAAGACTAAGTGACTTTAAATCCTTGTGAAGATTATTCTTATTTCTAGTATTGATTCCATGAATTGAGCTGTTGGTTTGAAAAAGTGATATATTTTTAATGACAAATTTCATTAAGGAATAAATATATTGGGAAGCTGTAGTTAGTATCCCTAGTTCCCTAAACAGGCTTCTGCAGGATGTTCTTGAGTTCACACCACATATAATTCTTGCTGCACGTTTTTGTGCCCGGAAAACTTTAGCTTGGCTTGATGAATTACCCCAGAAAATAATCCCATATGACATTATGGAATGAAAGTAAGCATAGTATGCCAGCTTTTTCATTTTTATATCCCCTATGTCTGACAAAATTCGCATTGCAAACAGAGATTTGTTAAGACGCTTCAGCAGTTCTGTGGTGTGCTCCTCCCAGTTGAATTTATTATCAAGCTGTAATCCCAAGAATTTAACACCGTCCACTTCTTCTATCTTCTTGTCATCATATGTTAGACATATACTCTTGGGACACCCCTTACAAGTTCTGAACTGCATGTAGTGTGTTTTTTCAAAGTTTAGTGACAAAGAATTGGCTAGGAACCAGTGTTTAATGTCTACAAATATTTTATTGGCTGATCTTTCTAAGACTACACTTGATTTGCTATTTATTGCAATGTTTGTATCATCAGCAAACAAAACAAACTTGGCATCTGGTAATGTTACTGATGAAAGGTCATTGATATACACAAGAAAAAGTAAGGGCCCCAAAATGGAACCTTGTGGGACCCCACATGTAATTAGTTCCCAGTTGGATGATGCCTGATAGCTTGATACATGTCTCTTTCCTAATAACACCCTTTGTTTCCTGCCAGAGATATAAGATTTGAACCATTTTGCAGCATTTCCTGTTACACTATAATATTCTAGTTTACTTAAAAGGATATTGTGATTTACACAGTCAAATGCCTTTGACAGATCACAAAATATACCAGTTGCCTGCAATTTTTTGTCTAATGAATTAAGTACATTTTCACTGTAAGTGTAGATAGCCTTCTCAATATCAGAACCTTTTAGAAATCCAAACTGTGACTTTGACAGTATGTTATTTGAGATAAGATGGTTATAAAGACGACTGTACATTACTTTTTCGAAAATTTTTGAGAATGCTGGCAACAGTGAAATTGGACGGAAATTTGATGCTATTTCTTTATCTCCCTTCTTAAACAGTGGCTTAACTTCAGCATATTTCAGCCATTCGGGAAATATTCCACTGATAAACGACTGGTTACACAGATAGCTTAATATGTTACTTAGCTCAGAATCACATTCTTTAATTAACTTTGTTGATATTTCATCATACCCACTAGATGTTTTTGATTTTAAAGATTTTATGATGGGCATTATTTCTGTTGGGGTAGTGAGGGTCAAATTCATATTATGGAAGTTACTTGAAATGTCTGGTCTAAGGTAATCCATAGCAGCATCTACCGAACCTGACAACCCCATCTTTTCAGTAACAGTTATAAAATGTTTGTTAAAAAGTTCTGCAACACTATACACATCTGTCACCAATGCATCATTTACTCTTAATGCTATTTGTTCCTCTTCATGTCTGGTTCTACCGGTCTCCTCCTTCACTATATCCCATATTGTCTTTATTTTGTTATCTGATATGACTATCTTTTCCTTGTAATATATTTGCTTTGACATCCGTATTACAGTCTTTAATATTTTGCAGTATTTCTTATAATGTGCTATAGCATCAACATTGGAAATGTTTCGGATTGACAGATACAGTTTTCTTTTTGTTTTACAAGATACCCCTATTCCTCGAGTAATCCATGGCTTCTTTGTAGACTTTGCTCTAACCTTGGTAAGTTTTGGGGGAAAGCAGTGTTCAAATAAGGTAAGCACTTTATTAGCAAAAATGTTATATTTTTCATTCATGCCATGAGCACTGTAAACATCAGTCCAGTGAATGTCTCTGAGGAGTGTCCTAAAATAATCAATTTTTGGCTTACTGATTACCCTCTTGAGCTCAGATTTAACAGATTTTGTATCCTGTTCAGTATGAACATTTAACAGAAGGAACTGCATGTCATGGTCTGAGAGGCCATTGACTATTGGTTTTGTAATATAATTTTGTTCATTTGACTTTTCTATAAAGATATTATCAATGGCTGTTTGTGAGCAAGTGGTTATCCTAGTGGGGAACTTTACTGTGGGAATTAAGTTGAATGATAGTGTTACTAACTCAAATAGGTTCTTATTGGGAGAGTCTTTAAGGAAATCTACATTGAAATCACCAGCAACCACTATTTCTTTGTTTTTGGTTGTTAAATGGGCCAGTACAGCTTCAAGGTGGTTTACAAACAGATTAAAGTTACCTGCAGGTGCTCGATATACACTTAATATTATGAAAGATTTTTTGTGAAAATCTAATTCTGTTGCACATGCTTCCATATGCTGTTCTAGGCAAAATTTATGAATGTCTATGTTCTTAAATTTATGACCGTTCCTGATGAATGTGGCAACTCCTCCTTTCTCCATTTCTGATCTACAATAGTGAGATGCTAACCTAAACCCTGTAACACTTAAAAGTTCTATACCAGTGGTCACATGATGTTCAGAGAGGCAGATTATGTCAGCTGGGTTTGAAGACTCTAATTCATCTATGCAGATAGTTAATTCATTAATTTTATTTCTCAGTCCTCGAATATTTTGATGCAATAAAGATAGCTGACATTTCACATTGACTGACTTAAAATTGGATGGAGTTAAAATATCTGCTGACAGTTGAAAATTCTTAACCAATGGCTGTTTATGTTGATGTAATAAGCTGGAATTATGTTTTTTGATTTCTTTCTCAAACTGAAGGTTTGTCTCAGTTCTAACCTCTCTTAAAATTTGTTTTCTTTCTGTCCTCCCTACCCTAAAAAAGGGTCTTTTCTGAATCCTATAACCACTGGTATTTTACCACTCATGACAGTGCCTCCCCCCTTTAACTTTCCTGCTATTTCCCCAGCCAATTTACCCATATCCAATATTAAAAGATAAGGGTGTCCTCATAGGCTTTCCTGAGGCCTTCAAAGGTTTTCACTGCTTTTTCCTGTCATCTTTTGTAGACATCCATTACTAATTTCAAGATAATATATTCCTGTTAGATTCTCCAGGGTCTATAAACTCTTTGGTAATCTCTTAGTTTCTGTCCAAGTTGATGTGTACAGTGATTGTACAAAATTGATTAGACTAGAATGATTTTGTCACATACATATAGTAGCTACAGTCCAATGTTCTGGTAGTTCTTTACTCCAGATTTTAACCATGCATTGGTGTCATTCCTTTGCTGGTTCTGAGGCATGTTTGCACAGTTCTGCAAATGTTTACTATTCTTAACATGCTTTGTTTTTGTGCTGTTTAAGCTTCATACTTCATGGATCATTGGTGGTTTTATATTTTCTGGCTGTGTTTTTATTGGTGTTTCGTTTATTTGTAGTAGCTCTGGGGATCTGCGCAGTCTACTTGTTTGTTAAATGATTTTTATATTTCAATGTTGACTACAAATCCTATTCTTGCTTTATCACACTTGCTGTGATTAGTGAAAATTGCTCAGCTGACTGGAAAACTTTGAATAACATGGAATAATATCAGAGAGAGTACTATTGTAATACCAACTGTGATACTAATTGATATTTTCAGTTTCTCTACTAAGAAATAAAGTTATTCCAGTCTGTTTACGATTGCATATTCCTTATTACTTACAAACAACATGGTGGTATTGATGTAATACTGCTGAATCTGTGCTGATCCCAATGCTTCTGTGAAATATCAGATAATGCGGATTATAAAAGAAACTGTGTAGTATAAATGTTATAGGAAAGTTCTTGTAGAATGTAAATACTTTAGGATTAAAGGGGGCCACTAATACTGTAGAGCAGAAGTGGTGAGTCATTGATAGACATACAGCGATCTGCTTCTGGTAAATACTGATATGTCTACTAATGTCAAATAAAACATTGAAGATTGTCTACTCATTATTCAGATAGAGTCACATAATTAAATGCACTGCTATTGTGATGAACATTTAAAGAATAAAAATAATTCAGATTATGTAAAGGCAGTCTGTTATTTATGGAATACATTGTCTGACAGATTAATTGGTATTTCACTGTATAACTGTAATGTTTTTATGCAAATAAACTTTATGTATTCTGTCTGTATATTTTGAGCAGTTCTTCATTGTATTGTGATGAAAAATCCTAATCCTTGTTTATAGAACCCATTGTCTGTCAGATTAATCCATATTTCACTGTATAATTTTAATGTTTTATGAAATAAATTTATATATTCTGTATGTATATGTTAAGCAATTCTTCATTGTATTATGGTGAAAAATCCTATATCATTGTGATGCATTCTCTGGAGAATGGCTTGTTGCTTACATAACTGAAGACTCATAAATTTGAGTGGGTTTGCATTCAGATGAAACTTAGTGACACATAAATTAACACCCCAAAAGAAATGCTTCAGCAAACATTCATTATTTCTTAAAATAAAACAGTGCATAGCTGTTCTACCACAGTTACTGGAATCTGAATTTCTTTTTTTTTTTTATTTTTGTGTTCATAAGTAATGAACTGCTGTAAAAAGCACTTACACGACACTCATTTAATTTTACTCAACCATTAATTGTTCTGCTATATAGAAAGTCGTGAAGTTTATTACTTTTTCTGAATTTTTATCTCTCCAACTTTGTTTTAGATATTTTGTTATGTAAAACTCCCACGTGCTATACACTGCTATGTTCTTCACATACAGAACACTTCTTGAGCTGAGATGCTCCAAAAATGGAATGAAATATGAGTGTGAACATGCAAAGTACACACATTTTAGTCTTTTGATGGCAGAATTCTCTGGGCAGGTTATCAGATATGCCTTCAAAACCACATGAGAGTTTGGTTTTTGTTTTATAGGACTGAAGATCTCACCTAGTGAGACTAGATCAAACAAATGAACCTGGTAACAACTCGAGGTCTGATCAGGAGGGGGCAGGACATTCGTGCATCAGTTTGAGTAGTGTGTTGGCAGTGATGCTTATTGAATGCTTTACATATTTCTCTAGGGTTAGAGATGACGCTAACTGCAGTCTTAATGTTACTGAGTAACCTTTGCTTTTCTTCTTAAGTGTCATTGTTAACTCTCTACATGGCTACATTCATTGCTAAAGTAGAATACGAATAGCCAGTTGTAGTTTATTGGCTTCACAGAGAACCTTGTTAATTGTTTTATGGTTTAAAATAACTCTGAGAACACTTGTTTGTAGATCTGGTGTATATAAACCAACCACATATTTTTGCAAGAAACTCGTACTCCTTCCTTCAAGATCCATTTAGTGGTGCTATATAAATGTGACTGTGAATGCTACATCATAACAATACTGCAATAGACACCAATTCATCTACCTTCCTGCCAGCATCACGGGCGCTATAAACGACTCTGGTCTGCTTTATGGAGAAAATATGTGGAAGTTTGTAGATTGTTCATGGAGTTCCCTGGTGCCCCTTTTTTTTATACACATTTGTCTGATTGTGTGTTTAGCACAGATATATTAAATATTGAACAGTTGTGATAAGACGTAACAGTAAAATACTGTTTAATCTGCATAATGATAATGTTAACAATAAAGCTGTCCACAGCACATAGACTAGCAGCACATTTTTGATGAGGCATCTTCTTGGTCTGCGGTCCAAATTTTTGATTTTACAACATATTCAGACTCCACATTGGCACTGATGCCAATCACATCTAGTTTGCATTTCTGAACTGAGCCTTAAAACAGGTAAATAATTTCAACAGTAGAGAAATGTGTTAGGGCTCTATTAATGTGAATTTCTGTGTGTGTTGGATCATAATAGGGTTGAGCCTTTCTGATAGGTTTAGTGCAGTAACAAATGAATACAACATGAGGGACAGGTTAATGTAAAATTCACACGTCTCACAACAGAATTAGAAATAGAGGTAAGTTTTCAGCTTTAATACAAGCAACATATCCCTCATTCTGGAAACATACCCCTGAGTTGATAAAATCTTACCTGCTTGACAGCCGAGTCAATGCATTGTTCTTCAGCAACATTTCAGCAAGTTTCTTACTTGCCATCATTTTCAGGCAAAGTGTCAGGTTCACATCTCGTCTGGATCTCTATAGCTGCTGGACTACGGGCTTCTCTTCATCCGCAGCGCCAGTCAGGCCAATCAGGTGCCAGCGGCGCGTGGGGGGGGGGGGGGGGGGGGGCGGGGGGAGGGGTGAGCGGATTCACGTCCGCTGGGTCCTAGCATCTTGTCTCAGTGCAACCTGTTTACTCCATCTGTCACACCGATCTGCCTCCATAGGTGCGCCCTCGTCTTATTCTTGATAGTGTTGTGTTCCATGCGGTGCTGAGCTGGAAGCCACTATCCCAGTTGACCAGGTTATCACTGCCTCTTGGTTTCTTCACATTAAAATGTGTGTTCTTTGCATAAGCTGTGCTCCACTACTGCGTATTTTTCTTTTTGTATGAGGCGAACGCTTCTCACATGTTCAGAAATGCGTTGTGTTATGCAACGCTGTGTCTGTCCAATATATTTTTTCCCACATTCACAGGAAATGCTATAGACACCTGGTGTTCTTAGACCCAAGTTGTCCTTCATTGAGCCCAGCATATTTCTGATTTTTATGTTCTTCTCCAGTATCCTGGCAATCATGGCCGTGGGCGGCCCTGCGTACAGGAGGTACGCCAGACCTTTGATGTTCTCTTCTTCCTGAAGGTCCTCCTCCTCCTTCTTCTTCTTGCTCATCTTGAGAGCATGTCTAATCTGCATTTCGGTGTATCCATTCTTCTGGAAGGTATTCTTCAAGTGCTGAATCTCAGTAGTTAAACTGTCCTTGTCGCATATGTCATGAGCTCTGCGGACAAGGGTAGTGAGCATGGATTACTGTTGCGCTGGATGATGTCAGCTGTTGGCGTTGAGATACAGGTCTGTGTGTGTTTCCTTTCGGTAGACTGATTGTCACAGTGTGCCGTCCGTTTTCTTCTTTATCAGTATATTGAGGAAGGGTAGGCACCCATTTTCTTCCAATTCCATTGGGAAATGATGTTCTCATGTATGCTGTACAGATGATTGAGAAATTCAATTAGAGTGTCCTCACCGTGCGGCCAGACTGGTAAAGTATTGTCCACGTACAGATAAAAGACCTTGGGTTTAAGGCATGCTGTTTTCAAGGCGATATCCTCGAAGTATTCCATGTACAGATTGGCGATACATGGTGCCAGTGGGGATCCCATAGCGACTCCATCCGCCTGTTGGTAAAACTTGCCCCCACACTGAAAATATGTGGTCGTGAGTGCATGGCAGGATAATTCCGCTGTGTCTTCCTTGAAATGATTCTCCAGTAGTTTCAAGGAGTCCTCTAATGGTACCCTCGCGAAGAGGGATGTAACGTCAAAGCTGACTATAATATCATTTTTTCAAGACGCCACTCCTTGAGTGTCTTAACAAACTCCATGGAATTCCTGATGTAGTGGTGACATGTACCCACGAGAGGCTTGAATAGTTGTGCCAGGTGTTTGGATCTACCATAGGTAGGAGAACTGATCGTGTCTACTATCGGGTGTAGTGGTACCTCTGTCTTGTGTATCTTGGGGAGGCCATATAACCGTGGTGGAACTGCAGCTCTAGGATAAAGCCTTTTTATCAGGTCCTGGTTCAGACCTGATTTGTTCAGAAGACCGATGGTCTTTCCAGTCACAGCTGTTGTAGGGTCTTACTTCACTTCTTTGTAGGCCTGGTCCTGCAGCAGCGAATTAATCTTGTCCCAGTAATTGGCCGCTCTTAGCAGTGCCGTCGTGTCTTGCAGAACTAGCACACCTGGAAGAAAGGATACTGCAGAGACATGGCTTAGCCACAGCCTGGGGATGTTTTTTAGAATGAAATTTTCGCTCTACAGCAGAGTGTGCACTGATATGAAACTTCCTGGCAGATTAAAACTTTGTGCCGGACTGAGATTCGAATTCGGGACCTTTTCCATTCGCAGTGCTCTACCAACTGAGCTACCCAAGCGCGACTCACGCCCCGTCCACATGGCTTTAATTCTGCGAGTACCGCGTCTCCTACCTTCCAAACTTCACAGAAGCTCTCCTGCGAACGTTGCAGAACTAGCACTCTTGGCAAAGACATAGGTCCCGAGTTCGAGTCTCGGTCCGGCACACAGTTTTAATCTGCCAGGAAGTTTCATAATTGAATACTTTCTGTGGGAAACACTGCAAATGATGATACATAAATAAATTCAATATAACCTTTATATTAACAAATTCCTATGAAGCCTACTGCAATAGAATGTTGGCTACCTTTGTTCTCCTACCTAGGAAATGAAGTACTGGTGAAAGTAAAGCTGTTAAGAAGGGTTGCGAGTCATGTTTGGGTAGCTCAGTCGGTAGATCACTTGTCTGCAGAAGCTAAAGGTTCCGAGTTCAAGTCTTGGTCTGGCATACAGCTGCGATCTACAGGAGTTTCATATCGGCATACAAATTGCTGCAAAGCGAAAATATCTCCCTGGAAGCATTTCTATGAGTTGTTTAGTTAGAAGTTTGCTATAGCAATGGTGCAGGCAGTCAATTTAAGCAGTGTTTCCTGTTTCCTGGTTTAACATTTTTCAGAGAAAACTATGGAATAAATGGTTCATGGCCCTTCTCTGGCACATCACGTGACAAAGGACTCAAGAATAGGATTGGTGGAACTGTGAAGTGTGC
Organism: Schistocerca americana; assembly: GCF_021461395.2. Classification (NCBI taxonomy): domain Eukaryota; kingdom Metazoa; phylum Arthropoda; class Insecta; order Orthoptera; family Acrididae; genus Schistocerca; species Schistocerca americana. The sequence continues at coordinate 287,203,923 of NC_060120.1, read as the reverse complement.
ACTCTGAAATACCTGCAAAGCTGGGAAACACATAACTATCTGGTGTTGAGGACTTCACAAAAATTAAAAATGAAAGATGTCACAGCATAAACACTTTCGTATAATAGCAAACAATAAGGAGGATTTAAATCAAATGTGGATGGGAATAGTTCCAGCAGAGCAGCCCAAAACCATGTTGAGGTTCTTCCTCATATTATGGGGTGCTAGTATTACTCACTATCCCCCCCCCCCCCCCAGAAGTTTGCAGCCGAGCGAGGTGGCGCAGAGGTTAGCACACTGGGCGCGCATTCGTGTGGATGATGATTCAAACCCGCGTCCTGCCATCCTGATTTAGGTTTTCCTCTATTTTCCTTTGAAAGGGCACAGCCGTTTTCCTTGCTCATCCTTCCCTAATCCAATGGGACTGATTATCTCCCTCAAACCAACCAACCAGAAGTTTGCATACAATTTCGTACTGCAAGCTTCAGCCAAAGCAAATTCGTAGTGCCTGATTAATCATACTGTCTTCAAGGCGATTTTGCTCTGGTTGCCTATGCTGAAAAAAAAAAAAAGAGTCAAGATATTTTTGTGGGGCAGGTTTATATTGATAATGGTTAAGAAATTTCATTGCTTAGAAAGAATTACACAAATGGGAAGATATGTAATTAAATTTCCCTCAAAGCAATATAAATGTTGAGTGGAAAAAGACCAAGTTGTAAAGAAGCTGGCGGGCCGATGTGGCCGAGCGGTTCTAGGCGCTTCAGACCGGAACTACGCTGTTGCTACGTTCGCAGGTTCGAATCCTGCCTCGGGCATGGATGTGTGTGATGTCCTTAGGTTAGTTAGGTTTAAGTAGCTCTAAGTCTAGGGGACTGATGACCTCAGATGTTAAGTCCCATAGTGCTTAGAGCCATTTGTAAAGAAGCTGGCTGCACCTACTAGGATCAGAGGATTAAGTACCATTTTACCTATGTGACAACGCAAAAGTTAACTGGTAATTTTCATTAAGTGTCATTGTATTCCTGGAGATTTTTAAAATTTCATTAGTGAAATAGTTGTTTAAGGCATTTCTCTTTTGCACTATCTTGTTTCCCATTAATTTCTCTCCATAACAGAATTTTTTTTAGGAAATGTGTGAGCTGAGTTATTGTATTATGAGACGATGCAAGTCATTCAGTTACTTGAAAGTATTTTTTTCACACGGTTATTACAAGAATTTATGAGACGATGCAAGTCATTCAGTTACTTGAAAGTATTTTTTTCACACGGTCATTACAAGAATGGAACATCAGCCGTTACGCAAAATTATATTTGTTTGCTTATGTAGAAAATACAGTAAAATTTTTATATGATGATTCTTGGTCTTATCCTCAAAGTTCAAGGGGAAAAAAATCAGACTCATTCCATTACTCATGGAACTGTTATAGTTTCCGGCTGAGCTATCTGGGTTGTGATCATATGGCAGAATTCTCTTTCACGAATGTGCATGCTAGACCGAGCGAGGTGGCGCAGTGGTTAGCACACTGGACTCGCATTCGGGAGGACGACGGTTCAATCGCGTCTCCGGCCATCCTGATTTAAGTTTTCCGTGATTTCCCTAAATCGTTTCAGGCAAATGCCGGGATGGTTTCTTTGAAAGGGCACGGCCGAATTCCTTCCCAATCCTTCCCTAACTCGAGCTTGCGCTCCGTCTCTAATGACCTCGTTGTCGACGGGACGTTAAACACTAACAACCACCACCACCACCACATGCTCGATAGATAGATGTTTATACCCCATGGATGCGATGTCTGGCGAGATCTAGGTTTGGGAAGACAAATAATAACGCTGACCTGACCAAAGCTCATGAAGTGAAAGACGTATTTTTGTTATTGTTTAATGTTTATGTAGTTCTTGAAAAATCACGTATGGTAATGTTTTGTATCTACTGCCATAACATGTGGACAAACATATGTTAGTGTGATTCAGTGAACCATAATGGAATCCTTCTGCCATAAAGGTACTTTTCACCTTCCGATCTTTTGTAAAATTAAGAAGTTTCAGAACCTGATGACCGGTTCTTTTGAACGGCACCTTTTCTATTTGAAGATGTTATAGTGTACATTTGATGTTATTGTTATGTTGCGAAAAGTAGTTCGTGGTTGATTGAATGTGAACATGATAGGTTAAGCGTGAAAAACCGCGATGTCAGTAACCTATAATTTTCTAACATTAATAAAGCGACTAATAACAGACGTTTGTGTATTTCTATTGCCGTTAGATGTCATGACGAAAATCCATTTTTTTTATGTGCACGAATATCAGTATCAGCTGACAGCATTTGCCACCAGACGAGTAAAGAAGTAATTTCATAAGTACTTTTTCATAATGTTTTTCGAATATGTCGTCAACCGATTGTAAACGTGAATCAGTGGATTTGTAGCCACCTTTCAAAAAATTTTGTGAAGCTCACATTCCATCAATATTTATCTGAAGTATGTGAGAATTCCAGCAGGCAGACTCTTTTTGCTAAGGTTTACAGATGGATAAAACCAATAAATTATCATTTCATTGTTAAGTGTCAGGTAGCTTAATCTTTAAAATCAGAATGACATTGTATTACCCATTTAAGTGATGAAATTGACTATTTTTTTCAATAATATCCATCAGTTTGTTGTTATCTGGAGTAGATCTTCATTATAGGCTATTGTGTGCTAGCTTCTTCACAACTACTTGAGTATTGGAACTTGGTTATTGCAGTGAAGCCTTGGTGTGCCTCAACACGTTTGTGTTCTTCTGTAACACCACATTTCATAAGGTACTATTCCGTCTTTGTCTGCACTGTTTGCCATTAATATTCACTGCTGTACAAGGCAACACTCAAGACAAGTACCTGCAGCAGAGCCTTCCTAACACATAAATTTAAATTAGATGTTAAAATATCTCTTTTTCAGAAAAGCTTTTCATATTATTGTCAGTCTACATGTTTATATTCTCATAAATTAGACTTTTTCCATTTATTCCCCCTAATAGGAAAACTCATTTACTACTTTCTGTGTGTCATTTCATACTCAAATTCCATCAGCATAAGCCAATTAAACTTCACTACATACCATCACTAATGTTTTACATGTGTCATTCATCATCTCATAATCTACTTTAAAAACACTATGCATTATGTTCATCAAAGCCATTTACATAGGCCTACTTTAATGTTTTTATTTATTCTACCTTGTAGGTATATGCATAACAATTATCAAACACGTGACACAATCACAGTGGCAAAAACAGTTTTGCCATCTTGCATTGCTCTTAGACTTTCAAGCCCAATATGTAACAGGGAATATGTAACATCTGCGAGAGAATAGAACTTAATAAAAACCCACTGCTAGATATTAAATTAAATAATAAATACTGTTTAGTCATCTGTAAACAGTATGTAATGACCAAGTACTTGTATTCAAGAGTAGAATGCATGTCAATGTTATTGTGGTTGTAGTGGATGAATAAGTTGTGTTGGATAAATGAAGAAGTGCTCGACTTAATGCATTATATACTTGCTCACCAGTAAAACTTTTTGTGTGTGATCTGCCATACTAACTATGTTAGAAGATAGTTTAGTAAAGTTGGAAGAGGAGTTAAATAAGAAAAAATGGGCCGTAATATCGATTGATTGATTGATTTCTTTATTAATCCATGTTACAATTTACATTGTGTCGATTTAGTCAGCAAAATCATATACAATACAGTATACCTACAATTTATACTAATAAAATTAATATTTACACACATTTTTAAAGCATCTTACATTAGTTTTATATCCTTATGTAATTTTCTTATAGTACTGTACAATTCTGGATTTCGTATTATAATTATTTCCTCATGTATTACAATGCACGCTACTTTAATTACGCCACATGTTTTAATTCAGATAGTCCGTTACTGCATAATAACTTTGATTTAATAAAAAAAATTAGTTTTGTTTTGAGCTGTCCAATTGTGTCAATATCTTTTATATTTTCGGGTAATTTACTATATAATTTAACGGCATTGTACAACAAGCTCTGCTGAGTTTTATTTTTATTTTTCCTCTCCAGATGCAGATTGTATTGGTTTCTATTTTCATAGCTGTGTACTAAAGAATTTTTAACATGGCAGTGTTTTTACGTACATAATACTTTGAAAAATGTTTTCATAGCGGACAGTTAGGATTTCCAGCTTTTGGAAATGTTCAAGGCAGTGAGCCCTATTGCCACTCCTAGTTATTATATGAATTGCTCTTGTCTTTAATTTAAAACTTTTTGAATATTTTTACAGTTGACTCCCCAAAATATTATTCCATAGGTAATAACAGAGTGGATATAAGAAAAATATAGAGATCTGACACATGTAGTATCACACACTGCAGTCAGAATTCTAAGAGCATAGCGTGCTGTAGTGATTCTGTTAGTAAGTATTTTGATATGTTCTTCCCACTTTAACTGACTGTCAACATGCATACCAAGAAATTTTGTGTATTCTACACATTCTATAGTTTCATTGTTTAACTTAAAGTTGTTATCGTGTGGTTTTTTGCAGACATAGAAGTTAACAGCATTTGTTTTGTTTTGTTTTTTTAATTTAGTGTTAGTTTATTATTGGATGCCCACTCACGTACACTGTTTAGTGTTGGTTCGGCTTTTTCTTTCAGTGCATCTGGTGATTTGTCACTGATTAGAACATTTGAGTCATCTGCAAACAATATTGTTTGTCCATGCTTCATTCTCTGTGGGAAGTCATTTATGTAAATGAGGAATAGTATTGGGCCAAGGACACTACCCTGTGGGACACCTATATTTACATAATTTGGGTCTTAAGTATACTTTACAATATAGTTTGAGCAACTTGAAATATGTGAGATTTCAGTTATCTGTCTTCTATTTTTTAGATATGATTGGAACCACTTTTTCACAAGTCCATTAATTCCCAGTTCATCTAACTTATTTAACAGAAGTGTAACATTGGAAAACATTTTTCAGTATCGTACATGCGCAAACATTAGGCTTCGCTATTGGTCATTTCTTTACCACAACCTTTATTTGGCTTCACATTATTTTTTTGGCTCCACCAACTCTCAGCAAGATTGTCATCTGTCAACCTAATTTATACCTCAAGCTGTGCTACAGATCAGTCTGTCACCAAACCAAGAATTCAGGGGGGAGGGGGGAATTGCAGCTTCGGTACCACACTTTAACTGTATTTAAGCATAGAGGTTATTCTAAATAAGAAAATTAAATACAATCATCATATTCATCATACTTATCATATTCTAATTAGAAGGCCAAAAATCTCTGTGAATGGTTAAATATGTGTTTGTGTTGTTGTCTTCAGTCCAGAGACCGGTTTGATGCAGCTCTTCATGCTAATCTATCCTGTGCGAGCTTCTTCATCTCCAAGTAACTGCTGCGACATACATCCTTCTGAATCTGCTTAGTGTATTAATCTCTTGGTCTCCCTCTACGATTTTTACGCTCCATGCAGCCCTCCAATACTAAATTGGTGATCCCTTGATGCGTCAGAACATGCCCTACCAACCGATCCGTTCTTCTAGTCAGTTTGGGCCACAAATTCCTCTTATCCCCAATTCTGTTGACTACCTTCTCATTAGTTACGTGATCTACTCATCTAATCTTCAGCATTCTTCTGTAGCACCACATTTCAAAACCTTCTACTCTCTTGTCTAAACTATTTATCACCAATTTTTCACTTCCATACATGGCTAAACTCCATACAGATATTTTCAGAAAAGACTTCCTGACACTTAAATCTATACTTGATGTCAACAAATTTCTGTTCTTCAGAAACGCTTTCTTTCCCATTGCCAGTCTACATTTTATATCCTCTCTACTTCGGCCGTCATCACCAATTTTGCTCCCCAAATAGCAGAACTCATCTCCTACTTTAAGTGTCTCATATTGTAATCTAATTCCCCAGCATCACCTGATTTAACTCGACTACATTCCATTATCCTCAGTTTGCTTTTGTTGATGTTCATCTCACATCCTCCTTTCAAGACGCTGTCCATTCCTTTCAACTGCTCTTCCAGGTCATTTGCTGCCTCTGACAGAATTACAATGTCATCAGCAAACCTCAAAGATTTTATTTCTACTCTGTGGATTTTCTTTCCTAATCCAAATTTTTCTTTTGTTTACTTTACTGCTTACTTAATATACAGATTGAATAACATCGGGGATAGCCTACTACCCTGTCTCTCTCCCTTCCCAACCACTGTGTCCCTTTCATGCCCCTCGATTCTTATAACTACCATCTGGTTACTGTACAGACTGTAAATAGCCTTTCGCTCCCTGTATTTGACCCCTGCCACCTTCAGAATTTGAAATCGAGTATTCCAATCATCATTGTCAGAAGCTTTCTCTAGGTCTACAAATGCTAGAAATGTAAGATTGCCTTTCCTTAATCTATTTTCTAAGATAAGTTGTACGGTCAGTATTGCCTCCCATGTTCCAACATTTCTACAGAATCCAAACTGATCTACCCCAAGGTCGGCTTCTACCAGTTTTTCCATTTGTCTGTAAAGAATACGTATTAGTATTTTGCAGCCATGACTTATGAAACTGATAGTTCGGTAATTTTCACACCTGTCAACACCTGCTTTCTTTGGGATTGGAATTATTGTATTCTTCTTGAAGTCTGTGGGTATTTTGCCTGTCTCATACATCTTGCTCACCAGATGGTAGAGTTTTGTCAGGGCTGGCTCTCCTAAGGCTGTCAGTAGTTCTAATGGAATGTTGTCTACTCCCGGTGTCTTGTTTTGACTTAGGTCTTTCAGTGCCCTGCCAAATTCTTCACGCAGTATCATATCTCCCATTGCGTTTTCATCTACGTCCTCTTCCATCTCCACAACATTGCCTCAAGTACATCACCCTTATATAGACCCTCAGTATTCTCCTTCCATCTTCCTGCTTTCCCATCTTTGCATAGAATTGGTTTTCCATCTGAGCTCTTGATATTCATGCAAGTGGTTCTCTTTTCTCCAAAGGTCTCTTTAATTTTCCTGTAGAAATATCTATCTTACTCCTAGTGATATGTGCCCCTAAATTTTTACATTTGTCCTCTAGCCATCCCTGCTTAGCCATGTTGCACTTCCTGTCAATCTCACTTTTGAGACGTTTGTATTCCTTTTTGCCTGCTTCATTTGCTGCATTTTTATATTTTCTCCTTTAATCAATTAAATTCAATATCTCTTCTGTTACCCAAGGATTTCTACTAGCCCTTGTCTTTTTACCTACTTGATCCTCTGCAGCCTTCACTATTTCATCTCTCAACGGTACCCATTCTCTTCTGCCATATTTCTTTCCCCTATTCTTGTCGATCGTTCCATAATGCTCTCTCTGAAATTCTCTACAACATCTGGTTCTTTCAGTTTATCCAGGTCCTGTCTCCTTATATTCCCACGTTTTGCAGTTTCTTCAGTTTTAATGTACAGTTCATAACCAACAGATTGTGTTCAGAGTCCACATCTGCCACTGGAAATGTCTTACAGTTTAAAACCTGGTTCCTAAATCTCTGTCTTACCATTATATACTCTATCTGAAACCTTTCAGTATCTCGAGGCTTCTTCCATGTATACAACCTTCTTTTATTATTCTTGAACCAAGTGTTAGCTGTGATTAAGTTATACTCTGTGCAAAATTCTATCAGGTGGCTTTCTCTTTCATTCCTTGCCCTCATTCCATATTCACCTACTACTTTTCCTTCTCTTCCTTTTCCTAATATCGAATTCCAGTCCCCCATGACTTAAATTTTCGTCTCCCTTCACTATCTGAATAATTTCTTTTATCTCGTCATACATTTCTTCAATCTCTTCATCATCTGCAGAGCTAGTTGGCATATAAGCTTGTACTGCTGTGGTAGGTGTGGCCTTTGTGTCTATCTTAGCCACAATAATTTCTTCACTATGCTGTTCACAGTAGCTTACCCGCACTCCTATTTCTTTTATTCATTATTAAACCTACTCCTGCATTACCTCCATTTGATATTCTATTTATAACCCTGTATTCACCTGACTAGAAGTCTTGTTCCTCCTGCCACCAAACTTCAGTAATTTGCACTAAATCTAACTTTAAGATGTTGTTAAACCCCAATATTCTTTCTTTGTGCCATCCTTCAATATATAGACATTATGTAATTGTTTTGAAAGATTCGTCACAGTACATTTACCTGATGTCATGCTGACCAGTGGTTTTTAAGCTGATGTGTAATTTTCATTTGTGTTTCGAAGCTGCAAAGCAGTATCAGTGATGCAGTACAAAACATTGCTGATATATTTCCAGGCTTACTGTACATCAAGAATATCCCTCACTTAGAACTCGTAAGGTATCGTAGAGTCAATGTCCAGAGGCCTGCAAAGCCACACTATGAGAAAGCAAAGGTTTTAGCAGTGTGTGAACCACGATACCCAAAATTTAATTATGGACTCAGCCCTGAAGTAACTTGCAGAAAACAGACGGAACTGAAATCAAAGAAAATCAAAGAGGTGAGTGAGTATAACGTATTTTAGATCTTTTTGTAAATTTCAGAATGAATCTTCCAATATTATACTGACAGACCAGTCATTGATGCCTGAAAAAAATTTATTTGAAATGATGATGATGTAACTACAAATTATGCCAAAAATAAATATATACCCATAGCTTATGAGTCTCTATTTCATAATGTATATGTTTTCATTGAACATACATTCGATTGGCTAGATGAAATAAACTTATTGTTCAGGTACTGAATGAATAATTGCTGTAACCCTACACCCTTCCCTCCCTATCCATTTCCTCAAGTAGAATCCCTTTGGATTTTAATGCTCTATGTTTCTTAGTTATGCTGACCTCCCCCCTGTCTTTGAAATACCTTTGTCAGTGAGAGATTTTAGCAGTGCTGTTGAGAGAAGCTGTGAGAAAACTCTAGCGCAAGAATACTAGCTTATTTATTTATGAACAAACCTTTATTTGTAATTATTGTGAATGGTCTGAGTGTGACCAAATATTTATAACATATCTTCGTGTAAAAATTGTTGTAATATATTAGTAGTGTAGTACGGGAAGTGCTCAAGTTGAGTCAAATCATGTGTATGGAATGTTAGAATGATGTATTTTTGGTGGGGATGGCCTTCAGCCTGTGGAGAAGTAGACGATGGCAGAACACCACTGGAGTCAAGTGGGGAGAGACTCTTTTGGGCAGTGCACTGAAGGAAGCAATTCTAGACACTTTTCTGTTGGTTCTTGAAGAAGGCAGACTGGCCTGCGATATAGTGCGTTTTTCAGTCGTCTGGGTGATAGATTGTGGGCAATGAACAGTTTTGGAAGCATTTTATGTTTGTTCTTCCAGAACAATATAGGAAGGCAGACCTGCCTGAGGTGACGCGAGTTATTCAGTCCTGTAGGTGTTTTCTGGGTGGTGAACGGCCGCTACAATACTCTTTTTAACTTTTTCTGATTGCATTATGCAATTTGGAATAGACACAGTATGAATTTTTACTTGTTATCTCACATGTGTTTATTTGTAAATCATTCTGTTGAACTGTGAGATGTTTTGAACTGGCGAATATTTGGTATATTGTGATCACAAAATGGACTTAGTTTTCATGCATCTTGGAAGACTAGCTTGGAGATTCTGTTACAATTCTCGTAACACTCTCAGTGCATCTTTACTGCATTTGATAAGGTTATTTTCTGTCTGTCTGGATATCATAGGACCGCTTTCTGTTTATTTGAGATATACTTTCTTGAATAAACATTATTTAGCATAATTCTCTGTTGTCTTCTTTAGTTACAGAAGTTAGAATAGTACCAGTTTCATTAAATTATTCATTTATCTTTTATTTAATATGTCTTTATTTCATTCATTCATAATTCCAATCAGTGCATAGACCATTTGACTGCAGAATCACAGCTGCAGGTTATTATTTGCAGCGAGTTAGTTGCTGGGCATGAAAGCAGACATGTGTGGCTCAACCCCATGATATTATTAAGCAATTCTTTTTAACCAGAAGCATGCATAGCTCAACTACCTAAGATGCAAGCAACATTAAGTAAAATCTGCAATTGGTTTACTTATATAGATTGCTGGTTAGAGCAGCTAATCACCAGAAAACAATTCGGTAACATAGCACTGGCTTGATGGCGATTCAAGTCTCTCCTTCAGAAATATGAACACTTATGTGAAACCAACCCATTCCCTGAAGGAACAATACCAACATGCAAGGACATATTGCATACTTTATCAGCAACCAGAAGACAGAAATTGAGTGGTACAGTGTCACAATTAGGCATGGAACAAAACAACCGTAAGGCATGAAAGTTGCTGAATAAACTTTACAGTGATCCGCCAAGCATGTTTAATGTAATTCCTGATTGGATTACACATCAACTACTACTGAATGCTAAAACTAAAAGAACTGTGAACAGGAAGCTTCAACGAAATACCAATGAGAAAGACTGCCTTGGTACTCCATTCACCATGGAAAAACTGGAAGTAATTTCTCAGTGTATGAAGAATAATAAAGCTGTAGGCTTGGATAATCTAAGACTAGAACAAATTAAAATGTTTGAGCCAGTAACAAAGCAATGAATCCGAAACTCAATGAAAACATGCATTTCAGAATTATAGATTCCTAAGATCTGGCGCGAAGCCAAAGGTGTAGTTTTCTGAAGCCTGGAAAAGAGCCAATGGTGTTCTAAACACTTTCGACTAGTCTTTCTCCTTTGCCAACTGTATAAAGTCTTGGAAAGGTTGCTCTATAATAGAATCTCATAAAATACAATATTGCACTGCCTGTATTTATAACAAGTATAATGCAATGTTCCTTCAGACGCATGGGCGTGCGGGGTAGCTGAGCGGTCTGAGGTGCCTTGCCACGGTTTGCGTGGCTCCCCCGCCCCCTTCCCCTCCCAACGGAAGTTCGAGTCCTACCTTGGGAATGGGTGTGTGTGTTGTCCTTAGCATAATGTAAGGGTCTACGGGTTTGCACATAGCCATACAGTATGTAATACGTGCTCGCCAGCCGACCTATCTTGGAATGCTGACAATTTGCTTGGTCAGTAGACATGCGTCCGGCCACAGTGTGCCACAAGGGAGTAAGCGGCTGGCCACCGTCCGCAGCGTGCCGTATAGCTAGTGCAGCCTCGGGCGTGAATATGTCTATTTTCTTAGCTCACCATGGAACCTTTCGATACAGTTGTAATTAGCTGGTGTTAGGATTGCAGACACAGTGATGATGGGTGCACGTAGCATGCATGTTTTATTATCAGCCTTTTGTTAATAAACTGTTTAAACTTACTTCTTGGTGTTCGGTTATTCCTGTACCTCAAGGACCCACTACTTACAAATCCTGGCAAATATTTCATGTAATTATCATCCGGGGGTAGCAACACAAACAACCTCCTCATAGAAGTTGTGTCAGCATGGGGATAATTATGGAAAACCTACAGTCCTGAACAGGTGCAGCACATTGTGAACTTCGAGCAGCAGCAGCAGCATTAACATCTTCCGACTACACGGAACATCCAACACTGGAATTCAGATTGATTTACTCCAGTTTGGCTAGAATATGAAAGGCAGTGATGGATTTTTATTTTACACTTGAGTGACTCATTAGTGCTAAATTAGATGAAATGCCGCAATCCAGTCAGAGTAACGGTGTCGATCTACAAACTGTTATTAATTAACTGCAAGAAGACATTCAGCAGTTAAAAGCAGAAAAAACTGAGCGTAACATTCCAAAAGACTTGTCAAATGATAGTTCATGCAGTACAAGTACAGCTACAATAAAGAATTTTTCATTATTGCCATCAGTACCAGTGTTTAGCAGGAAACCCGAAGATGATGTGAAAGTGTTTTTTCGTAAACTTGAAGGTGCCGCCCTATTAGGATCACGAACAGATTCCGATAAGCTAGTGGTTGCCAAATTAAGAATTCAGGGAGCAGCACAAGATTTCATAGTGTGGAGCCTACTTGCGTGGAAACAGAAGATTACAATGAGTTTAGAATGGTTGTTGTTCAGAGATTTAAACGTAAAAACGCGATCAGATTTTACAGAGAGCAGCCTTACAGTTTTCAAATGCAATGAGACGAATCTATCGAGCGGTTTGCCGACAGAATTCAAAACATCAATGCTGAAACATACTAGTTAGTAGAAGATGAAAATGAAAATCGCATTCAGTTGTTCGAAGCCAACCAGAGAGCCTTGGGTTGTATGGAGAGGAAGTAAGCAAAGCTGTTAGATTGGCACGATGTAAAACTTTTCAGGAAATAGTAGAATCAGCTGTTGGTTTCGTTGAAGCACTAAAACGACCGAATGAGATGCAGGAACAAAAATGCAGAGTTTTCAACACAATAGTACGATGCTACAGATGCAATACGCTTGGTCACAAGTGCAAGGATTGTAAAGAGAATCAAATCTGCTATAATTGTGGGGTCATGTTTCGAGAGATTGTCGTAACAAGAAGAAAGGTAATGCAGACAACAGACAATCTGCCAGATCTTTAAATGAGTACGGTGACATACGGGCCACCATTCCATCCGCCCCCTGGTAGAGACAGTGATTCCTGTTAGTTCTAGCGAAAATCAGACTGAAAATGACTTCGTGATAGGTGCTTTATATCATGGGAGAAACATCAAACTACTTATTGACATAGGAGCACAGACCTCATTAATGTGGTGTTGAATAGATAAAAGGGATAAATTGAAACCGCCACTATTAAAAGTGCGAGGGTTAAATGGAGGAGTACTACGTAACTATGGAGAAGTTGACTTAGAATTAATTCTTGGCCAAGGCCAAGATGAAGGTGGAAATAAAGATAAATACACAGCAAGGGTGCAAGTAGTTTCAAATAACAAAACACGTTACGATGGTGTACTTGGATTTGATTTCTCGTCCGCTAACGAGGCGAAGATATATGTTGCAGAAAGAATGATCACACGAGGTTGTAGCAATTACAACCTAGGAAATCATTCTTCAGATTGTACTCAAAGGCACAGCAATACTGACGTCGTGGGAATGGACCGCCCCAACAATGCATCAGTTCAAACTGTCCAAGTCAATGTTCAGGTTGATCAGCCACAGCAAATTCTCAAGGGAGCAGGAAAGACAATCTACATTGAAGTTAAGTCAACCCGATGCAAGGAAGGAACTTTGTTATTAATTGAACGATCTGAGGAAAGTGAGTTACTGGATACAATGCATTGTTATGTTGCTAGAAGTGTAGGTGTTGCTACAATGGTGAGACAGAATTTCGCAAAAGTCCCGGTTACAATAACGAATATGAGCAATGAGGATGTTGTTTTGCCACAAGGAATGAAAGTTGCTGAAGTGTCGAGCATAAGTAAAAGTGACGTAATACAGATTCCAGATGAGGTAACAAACGCTGCAGTTATAAACACAGATTATTGTAACAGTACCGCAAAATTGCAACAAGGAGACGAAGTTAATAATGAACTGAAGCGCAAGATTTGGAAGAAGATAGAACATTTGACAGCAGATGAACAGAAGATTTTAGTGCCTGTTTTGTTGGAGTGTGCAGATTTATTCTAAGAACGTGAAAATTTACCTGTCAGTCATTTAGATCATCATCGTATTCATACAGGGAATGCAGCCCCAATCACACAGAAACCTTACCGAATACCATTCAGTCAGAGAGAGTTGGTAGAAGACATGGTTAAACAAAAATTAGAAGCGGGAATTATAAAACCAAGAGATCCTTCAGACCCACCGTGGTGTTCGCCTGTTGTAATTGTGAAGAAGAATCAATTTCTGGAGAACCACAGTTCCGTTTTTGTGTTGATTACCGATCTTTGAATGCTGTGACCATACCCGACATTTACCCATTACCAAATTTATTGGAAACCTTGGATTACTTGGGCAGATGTCGAATTTTTTCAGTATGTGATTTAACAAGTGGTTATCACCAGTTAACTGTACATCCAGATGATCAAGCAAAAACTTCATTTGTAACTGCAACAGGAGTATACAAGTATCTTAGTATGCCATTTGGACTTTGTAATGCTCCAGCTACATTTCAGCACCTGATGGATTCAGTTTTGCGAGGGCTCACCCCAACACAAACATGAAGCAGCATACTGAGAGACTACTAACTTCTTTTTGAGTCTGTAAGAAGTGAAAACCTGTCTTTGTCAATAGATAAATGTCATTTTGCATAAAGTAAAGTTAACTATCTTGGTAATGTTATAACCAGTGAAGGTGTTTGACCTGATCCAAAATTAATTGAATATGTAAAGAATTTTCCTGAACCACAGAATTTGAAAGAATTACAATCATTGTTGGGATTGTCAAATTTCTACAGACTATTTATAGTCTTTTGTTAATAAACTGCTTAAACTTACTTCTCGGTGTTCGCATATTCCTGTACCTCAAGGACCCATTGCTTACAAATCCTGACAAATATTTCATGTAATTATCATCCAGGGGTAACAACACAAACAACCTCCTTATAGTAAGTTAGTTTAAGTTAGATTAAGTAGTGTGTAGGTCTAGGGACAGATGACCTCTGCAGTTTGGTCCCATAGGAACTTACCACTACCACCATTACATATGCATGCCCGAAAAACAAGCACTGCCTCAACTACAGTTATTATGAAATACATGAAATGTATTTGCAGTTGCTAATATGGACACTCATCATCTGTATAATGGAATGACGACAATGAAATTTGTGCCAGGCCAGGACTTGAACCCGGATTTCCCACTTATTGCACTGGGCAAGCAACTTTCGATTAAAATGTCTCTTCTGAATGGGAATATACATAATGGATGTACAAGTGCAGGTTGTAGAAACATGGTTGATATATGAAAGTTTGGGTCTGGCTGTGAGACATGCTTGAATAGCCCAATGGTAAGGTGACTGCTCATGGTAGCGGGAAATCCAGGTTTGAGACCTGATCAGGCACAAATTTTCATTTTTGTTGTTTCATTATACAACTGATGGTTTTCCACTTTCACAATTGCGAGTATGTTTGATGTATCTCACAAAATATTGATAAAACCTCATAAATAGTCAATCAGGTTTCTGCCCAGCAAAGTCATGCTGTGGTCAAAACCTTAATCTGACACAGTACATACAAGATGGACATGAAAGAACACAGGCTACAGGAGTGACTTTCATAGATCTGTCAGCAGTGTATGACAACATCAACCACAAGAAATTGATAAAAAGGTATATTCAGTCACTGAAAACTACAGTTTATCCAATGTTTGCTGCAAAACGGAGGTTTTTTTGTCACTCTGCAGAATACACAGAACTGATGGAGGACCGTGAAGAGTGGTGCCCCTCAGGATAGTGTAATGGAACCCCTGCGCTGAACAGCATCTACACAAATGACCAACCAATCAACTCTGGAGCAAGAACATTTATTTACGCAGATGAAACAGCAACAGCAGCTCAAGGCAAACCCTTTGGGGAAGAGAAGATGAAGCTGATAGTAGCCCTTGAAGGCAGGTCTGTGCCTCTCATCTGAGAAACCAGAAAGCCAGGAGGAAATTAAATATTAGCTGAGGAGGGTAGCAACTATGCCATTATGATGCTGGAAAATACCTGGGAATAAAGTTGGATTTTAGTCTCAAATTCCAAAATCACTGCCAAGAAACATAGCTGAAATTATCTGCCCAGAACATCATCATCCATCATAAACTTACTGGCACCACCTGGGGCCCACAGCCAAACATACTCTGTACATCTTCCTTGGCACAATGCTTGTCTGAAGCAGAATTCATAGGACCAGTTTGGCAAAATTCCACACATGCCAAATTGGTGGATATAGCATTGAATGAGACTGAGCACTTACAACCAACTCCTGTCACCAAAATTTATCAAATTAAGGGTATAGCACCACCTGACACCCGCAGAAGAACAGTCGCAGAAGTGGAGAAAAAGAATCAGGAAGTCAATACCAAACAGCCCCTGTTTGGATATGAACCCCAAAAACCTAGGTTTAGGATAAGGAAGAGCTTCATACACCAAATATTAGCAATTCCATCGCCACCTGGAACTCGCCACGCAGAGCTGTGGCAAAATTCATTAACCAAAAGGACATCAAAGAGGAACTTGCTGCAGGCTTTCATCTGCCATATGTGACATGGAAGGTACTGAACCGATTGAGGACAGGTGAACCTTAGGAAGTGGGACTTCTTGACTGGACATGACTCACATGAGTGTCGTGACCTGCTGAACCCACAACATCATCTAGTTTGCAGAAACCTGTCCAATCCTCGCACCACAGAAGATCTATATGCAGCAAGTTATAAGGTCATTGAGAAGTGGAATTCTGGAGCTTACCATCCACATAACAGAAGTGAGCAGTGTCTGGCAGAATTTTTTTATTATTTTCATTATTTTGTATTATCTAAGTCCTGGACATGCAAAATAAATAAATATAGATAATTTGTTGTTGAACTCAGAAATATACTAATAAGACATTGTTTACAAATATTTGCTGTTGACCATTCACGAGGCCTTTTTAAATACATAGTAACTAAAATTTGAGAGCAGCTGTTAATTGTTTTTCTCAAGGAATGTATTTTTCATACGTTGTTGTTAGCACTATCTTTTATTTCTCTTTGAGCTGAAAGCATGCTGTTGGTTTTGTATTATGCACAAATTACTACATAGTAAATACAGGAAACATAAATAGGAAAACGATGGCTGTCAATTGGTTCCTGCAGCCATTGGGGTTGAGATCTTTATGGTACATGCATCTCCTCCATTGGTGACAGTAGTCTTTTGGGTTAAATTCTCAGGAGATAATCTGATCATACGATTTTGAAATGAAAAGAAATGTTACAATGTGAATTATAGGAAAGGAAAGAATAAGTATAGATAGGTCAAGGTAGATAAATAAAAAACGGACAATATACTGTTAGCCAAGCTGGCTAGGTTTGTGAATTACCTACAAAATAGGCAATTCAGTGAGCTTGTGGCATTCGAGAAAGATCTGCAATTGGCTGTGATTATCTCCTACCGCTCAACTCGCCGAAACATCAATCACAAAGTTATTTTCATTGCGTTGCAATATCTCATGAGCAGTTGAATTAGACCTTAGACATACGTAGCAGCATGTAGTACTTCCTTTTACGCTACAAGTGTAGGTGAAGCATTGTGGTATACAATACATCAGGTGACGGGGTGCTATTCTCATCCATGAGTATTTATCTGCCATGCTGCACACTGGCCGAGATACTCAACAGAGTTTATGTAAGCTGACCTCATGCAAGTGGAGTGTTCCTCTTACCATTCGGCATCAGCTTAGTAGCAGTGGTGTGGTATCTTGGTCTACTGACGGTAAATTCGCCTGCAAGTGCTGCAGTGGGACAAGCAAATGCACATAATCGAACAGTAGATTCCAATATTTTTCACTCGAAGAGTGAAAGGTGTGTCAAGAGCCCCATTTCATTCTGGGAAAACATTCCATAGAAGCAAGTACCTTCACTAACTGTCTGAAGAGCGACATGTTATCATTCAGGATGCATTGCTTCATGTAGTTTTCAACTTCCTCGTATCCTGTCCTTGGCACGCACCAATATGTACCATGACTCAACAGTCCAGATAACAGTTTTCTTGTTTCAAACAACCGTTGGTAGCATATCTGCACTATTGGTAATCTGTGCTCTGTGACATGTGGTGAGGTGAGGTTCATATCTGTGTCAGTGGCTTTTGTAATCCTTACCAAGGAAGTGGCTCTGGATATGTGTAATGGCTGTAGTTGTTAAACACTGATTTGGCAAGTGATTTGTTTCTCTGTTGTCCATGCTACAATCCATGATGGTTGAAGGCAGTCTCTCTCTCTCTCTCTCTCTCTCTCTCTCTCTCTCTCTCTCTCTCTCTTTCTCCTGACACATTGTTGTTCACAGCCTTTGGCTGGTGGCATCTGTTTCTAAATTGAGGTACAAAGGTGCTCATAAAACTCTAGTTACATTTGCATGATAGATGTTCTGCTTCATGGAGACATTTACTTTTACAATTCTGAGAGCAGACATTTCATCAAGAGCTGAGCAACATACAAGTTCCCCTTACATGTATCTCAGTTAATGACAAATTTTGTATCTGACAGTGATTCTGATTCCCCGGCTAGCCTGGACACAGATGTGTCAGAGGTGCAAAGGCTGCAAGTGGTGGCTGTGGGCCACCATTATAAGGCAGCTATCACTGAGATATGCGCATCACGTGGCATAACCCGGTGGCAACTGTTTGTATTGTGCCCCTGCACAGCCAAGATGACTTAGTTTGTTTCTTATCTTGAGTGGGTACTGATTTGGAACTCTTGTATTGCTACACTGACTTTGCTATGTCCCAAACTTGTTAGTGCTTCGTTCACTTTATGAGCTTAGTCTGTTGGAAACTCATAGGAACGTGTGCTTGTTTCCCTGTGTTTCAGTGTACCCACCGGAGCAAGTGACAGTAAACAGTTTCCATCCGTGCCACACAGGATAGAAAAACGATCATGAGAGAAATCAAAGAAATTAGAACTTATCTGGAGGTGTACTGACAGATGCTTGTACCTCCAATAATTTGTGAATGGAATAGGAAAAGGAAAAATTATATTATTATCCACAGTACTCTCAGCTTCACACACCATAAAGGGGATTTTGGAGTAGAGATGTAGATGTAAACCAAGAATGGTGCAGATGGAGAACCCAGTGCCTGCACCACCTTGAAGGTGTAATGTCCTACACATTGATTACCCTCTCTCTGGCTTGATCAAATGTGTCGGAATGATGTGAGCTGCCTGTCTTTTGGTAGATTGTTATGGCTTGGACCAGTTCAAGCTCTGACATCTCAGCCACATGTTAAGCCAAGCTGTTCAGTTTTATGTTGTGACAGAGTGACACAGCAACACAATTGCTCATTAGTCTGTAATTTTTATATGCTTGGCATTACATTTCCATGAAAATCCTGTAAGCTGTCAGACTCAAGTTACTTGTGTACTATGAGGAATATTCAAAAGAAAAGGTATGAAACAACACTGTGGGTATAATTGAAGTCTTTACTCAGATGTAATCACCAGGGGTCTGACAGCAACTATCCCCCCCATGAACTGAAGGATTCCCTATTCCAAGTATTTCTGTAGCTGTGACAGGAGCAAGTTCTGTACTGAGTCATTCGGTTCATCGTCCGAGTTGAAGCGCTTTCCTTTGAAATGTTTTTTTTAGCGGACCAAATGCATAGAAGTCTCAGGGTGACATGTCCAGTCTGTAAGGCATATGCTCAAGCTGCACTCACTTGAACTTGGCCATTATACTTTGTGTGGCCTTAGAAAAATGTGGGCATGCATTCTCGTGGAGCAGAATCACGCCTTCCATGAGCAACCCAGCCCATTTGCTCTTTATAGACTTGTGTAGACTACGAATTGTCTCACAGTACACGTCACTGTTAATGGTTTTCCATGCTCGAGGAGTTCAATGAGAAGAGTCCGCACAGAATATTGTGGCCAGTAGATATACAGACACAGGGACAGCAGTAGTGTTGGGGGCTGTGGGCGGGTGATGTAGAGGAAATGCCGAGTGCTGAACGAGAAATGCCATTCTAAACTCAAGCCTACACCCACATTTTTTGTACATATTAAGCAGGACCCCTCCAAGCCCACACTTGCATGCATGGAGACCATTCAAAAAGATCTGTCACATCTGAGTTTCTTAATATCTAAAAAAAAATTCTGCCAAAAATGCAGTGATTTATTTTTGTCTGGCTTGTTAACCATTTGTAACTTTCAGAGAAGTGTCAAGAGTGGCGAATTTGGAGTAAAACTTGCACATTTCTCGTGTTGCCATGTTAAAATTTGCTTCTTTTGCCAAAACCCAGTGGAACGTACACAGTTTCATCTCACAAACATGTTGTGCAGATGCAATTGGAAAAGAATTCCGAAACAGTGGTTTATTAAGTGAGGAACTGAGGAAAGGTAAGATCAGTATCTTGTGCAGAAGTACATTCTTGTTACAAAATAAACGAGTATGTCTTTACTTAAATTGTTCCAAAACCAATAGTATTTCTTGTTTCACCAACTATCGTTGGCCCTTAAAAATTACATTGTTTCATGGAAAAAGTCTGTAGATAATGAAATAAAATGGTTGATAGTGACATTTTGCATAATAACTGTAGCATAATACTCTTCTGTTTGTGTGCTATCACTTGCCAAAATCTCATTTCAATATCTGGAACCGTTTATCAAATATGAGGAATGATGTGGATATTTTACTCTGACTTTATCGCTAGCACGGCACGATTGTAAATGAGTGAGCTAAATTTCATATGCAGCAACATATGTAATATGGACCAGAAGCAAAAATCACAGTGTCCCCTATTTTTCATTACAATCTTTTTCGAATTTTGTGCAGTTTCTTACTTCACACAATACTATGACGATTAATGAAATGATGGGCACATAATAATGAACCTGTCATATAAAGCTACAAGTAAATCAAAAATGTTTTTTTTTCTTTTTAGTAAGTAGTTTCTGTAAAATTGTTTGAGAAAGACTGCAGGGTGCGCCTTGTTTCTGTCATTGCTGACCCACCGAAAGGTGGCAGATGGTGTTGGCCTCCCCTTCCTAAAAAATGAATGAACTCACCCAGTGCTTTGGACGAAAATTGGTCACTGCACATCGGCCACCATACCTTACACGGACTCTATCAGACCTCGTACATTGAAAAAGATGGTGAGTATCACCCTGTCTGCTGAGGGTACAGCTTTGAATTTTTTAGGGAGGGGGTGATGACGCATGCTTCCATTACCTAGATGTCTCAGTTCTTTATCCCAAAGCGGCATATTCCAATTTCAGTCAGTTTGGTTGTTTGATGTTTCATACCTTTTCATTTGAATACTCCTTATATATCTGTCAAGGGAGCTTTTATGAGCTTTAATTTCTGTACTGTCTTTTTTTTCATATTCTGTGACTGGATAGCACATTTTATGCGCATAAATTTTTTTAGCTCCTTAAATTTCACTGGGCTTTACACTTACTGTTCTCTTGTGCCTGCAGTGATGTGTTATACCATTAGATTATATACAGGAATGACACAACCTTTTCTATCTGTTGTTGATAACTACCGAATATCATTAATGTGAATGTCTTTCAGTGTTTTCTTGTGCGATGGCAAATGACATCATGCTGTAGCTGTGTAGGATGTTTAGTTTTTGTTTCTATCCTTGCAGAATAATGTTACTCTTTAGATTTGAGGCTTTGTCTAGAAGAAGTGAAATTAGGAAAAGTGTACCATGCTACTGATAGGTGACTGAAATAAATTTAAAGTCTCTAAGGAATTGTGCCCTGTTAGTTCAGTAGCTAATATTTAAAACTATTCTTTTTGCTATTTTATATAACAACATTTGCCACTTTTGGCAGTAAGTGTGTGCTCTTTCACATGAGGAAGGATCTACATGAATAATTTTCTGTTTCACTACATAGCATTCCATAATATATGCTGCTGTTCAGTTGAAGGATTGTTAAGTTTGTGTCAGTTTATTCTTGACTTATTTTTCTATATTCAGTTAATAAGCCATCATATGTGTATCTCTTTGTGTTATACCAACTCAGAGTAGAATTTTATCAACTGTTGGAAGCCCTGCTTATGCAGTGATAACTACCCACTTTCATTTGTGTATATACTTTGTTGAAACTGTATTTTCCTATTCCACAGTATTTATATTGCATCATTGTTAAGTATATTATGCTGCAGTACACTCACAAATGTTACACAAATAACTTACTTTTTGGTCATGTTAATTTCTTGCCCTTAAAAGGTTTTTTTTTTCATTACAATAAAACCTCAGTAATTTGATCCCTGGCAATCTGAGCATCCGTTTAATCTGAGGTAGATGATAGATCAATACTGTGTTAAAAAAGAAGAATAAGAAAAATCAAAAGAATATCACGAATAAACCTGAAAATACGCAGGGAGTGGGTGTGCTTGGTGGCCGAGATGAGCATGCATACATTGCTTACGATCGTGTCTGCTTTAGCCACTATTATTGTTTTAACCTGTTGCCAGTCAGCCAGTGTCTGCTGATGCTCAATACAGTGTGTATTATTATCAGGTCATGTTACGTATTTATTATTGTTCTTGCCATTTTTCACCGATATCACTGCAGGCTCAGTAAAATAAAAGAGGAAATTTGTTTTGTTGGAGATGACAGTTTTATCATTGAAAAGTTTCAACAGTGGGTTGCCTTTAAAAAAGATGGTGGCATATTGGGTGCATGTGAAGTAACAGTAGGTGACTGGAGACAAAATGGAGCCAAACTAGACCAGTGGAATTCTACCAAAGTATCATGTTCTTCTACTTAAAAAAGTGTCAAAATTTGCTGAACGTAAAACTATGAAATCATGAAATTATGAAAAAGCTAGTGAAGTCCTTAATTTGTGGTTTATTCAACAGTGAGCTAAAGGAAGTCCAATAAGTGGCCTGATTCAGGAAAAGTAAAAGGTCTCTGAATTTGAGACAATTTGTGTCATTCAGTTTTTCCCAAATTCCTTGAATTAAAGAGGATTTACAATACTTCACTGAGAAAAATGGCGCAGACATAGAGAGATTCCACTCACATTCAGAAAGAGTGGAATGCAAATACCAGTCCAGTCATTCTGATTTTGGTTCAATGCACTCACCTTGACTTTTTTGAGGTGCACTACTGCTTATTTTCTGTTTGTAATGACCTTGTTGCTAGTGGAATATTAAACACTCATTCTCCTTCCTTAATATTTGAACTTCTGAAGGTTCAGGAGCTGCACGTCTCTAGAGGTTAGGTAACTAAGACAAACCATCCAAAATGTGTCCAGAATGAGTAAGTAGACTAAAGTACAATTTTTTCCAAGCTTTAGCAAACAATGTGGCAAATTTTCATACACCCGAGTAGTTTTTAACTGCCTATTTATGATTCAGACTTATTTTTAATGTTCCTGTGTCACTGGAAAAAGCCTTCAATGAGGATTTTAAAGACACAGTGTGCAGAAATTAGTAATTGTTCATAAGTGTTGAAAGGTGGCTACACTGAGCCACAGCGCCAGAGATTGCCCCAAAGAGTATTATTCCGCCGCCTCCACTGGCAGTGCTTGTTGAGAACTCGTAGTAGTCAGTGCTTGCTGCGATGTCGTAGTGAAAAGTTCTTGTCGAGAAGTGGTGGTGGAGAGTGCTTGCTGAGATGTCGTAGTGGAGAGTGCTTGTTCCATGTTTTATGCAGTTGTTTGATGGGCTAGACAGCAGATGTTGTTCGAATGGAGATATTGTAATGATCAAAGTGCTTTTCGTCAATATATATGAAGGTAAAATATTCCCTGTTTTTTCATTATTTCAGTGTCTTAAATAATGCGTCATTACAGGATCAGGCAACAAAGCATCTGGCTCGTGTTCTTGTATTAGAGTGTAATTCTGGTTTTTTTACGCCGTGCAGGGGGGCTTAATTATATAAATATGAAATGCAAATACTTTTTAAATTTTTTTAGTAGCTGTATGTCCGATTACAAAGTCTCGTAAACGGTTGGCCCTGACTAGTATTTGTACGCAATCTGACTGCATAGAACAACAACAAAGAATGAAACGAAATTTCCGTTAACACAATTAATTAATTAAGTCCCCAGCAGCTATAAAACCAACGCAACAACAAACACAAGTGTAGCTGTTCTGTGTGTGGAAGTGTGATTCAACGTACACATCTGGCATGGTTCTTCTTCAATAAGACAAGAAATTTTAAATACCATTTATACTGAAGTAATTAAAAAAAAATAGAAATACTATAATTGCGCAAGAAAACCAGAATTCCACTCTAATACAAGAACACAAGCCAGATGCTTTGTTGACTGAACCTGTAATGACGCATTATTTAAGACACTGAAATAATGAAAAAACAGGGAATATTTTACCGTCATATATATTGACGTAAAGCACTCTGATCATTACAATATCTCCATTAGAACAACATCTGCTGTCTATCCCATCAAACAACTGCATAAAACATGGAACAAGCACTCTCCACTACGACTTCTCGACAAGAACTTTTCACTACGACATCTCAGCAAGCACTGACTACTACGAGTTCTTGACAAGCACTCTTCACTACGACATCTCAGCAAGCACTGCTACTATGAGTTCTCGACAAGCACTGCTAGTGGAGGCGGCGGAATAATACTCTTTGGCGCAATCTCTGGCGCTGTGGCTCAGTGTAGCCACCTTTCATATGCCCCTCCTCCACGGGCCAGAATTTGATGGCATTTTTGCCAGCATTGGTGGTGAAAATACCACCAAATTCGTCCACAAAAATACAGACAAAAATAAAAGATAATATTAATACGTAAATATCACATAATTAGATAAAATTTTGGCTTTGCACTGACCTTTCAATAACCTAATATATGAAATACAGTAAGCAATACAAATTCTTTCATACATGTGACTTTACATAATAGTTTACACAATACACAAAAAATCAGTTTATACAAATGTTCACATAAAATGCTTTCAATGATTAAAAAAAAAAACAAGTAGTTGATAGTTCCAACAGTAGCACCCAGCAATGGTCAACAGGTGCAAATACCAACAAGTGACATCATTTAGTAGAAGCAGTTCCATCAGTGGCACCCAGTAATGTTGAACAGGTGCAGTCACCAACAAGTGACATTATGTCAGTAGAAGCAGTCCATCAGTGGCACCCAGCAATGTTGAACAAGTGCAGGCACCAACAAGTGACATTATTCAGTAGAAGCAGTTCCATCTGTGCCACCCAGTAATGTTGAACAGGTGCAGACACCAACAAGTGACATCATTCAGCAGAAACAGTTCCATTAGTGGCACCCAGCAATGTTGAGTAGGTGCAGACACCAACAAGTGACATTATTTCAGTAGAAGCAGTTCCATTAGTGGCACCCGACAATGTTGAACAGGTGCAGACACCAACAAGTGACATCATTTCAGTAGAAGCAGTTCCATTAGTGGCATCCAGCATTGTTGAACAGGTGCAGACACCAACAAGTGACATTATCTCAGTAGAAGCAATCCATCAGTGGCACCCAGCAATGTTGAACAGGTGCAGACACCAACAAGTGACATCATTTCAGTAGATGCAGTCCATCAGTGGCACCCAGTAATGTTGAACAGGTGCAGACACCAACAAATGACATCATTTCAGTAGAAGCAGTTCCATTAGTGACATCCAGTAATGTTGAGCAGGTGCAAACAGCAACAAGTGATATTATTTAAGTAGAATCAGTTCCATCAGTCGCACCCAGTAATGTTGAGCAGGTGCAGACACCAACAAGTGACATTATGTCAAGAGAAGCAGTTCATCAGTGGCACCTAGCAATGATGAGCAGGTCCAGACAGCAGTCCATAATATTCACTATCACTAATCACACTGTTCATCAGAGTTTATAAGCAGAAATTAAACATGTCCTAGTGGCACCAATCATGTAGAAAAATTACAAGTAACAGTCCATAATATTCACTATCACTGATCACACAGTCATCAGCAGAAATTAATCATTTCTAAGTGGCACCCATTATGTTGAAAAAGTGCAGGTAACAGTCCATAATATTCACTATCACTAACCACACAGTTCATCAGCAGAAATTAAACATTTCTAAGTGGCACCCATTATGTTGAACAAGTGCAGGTAACAGTCCATAATATTCACTATCACTAATCAGACAGTTCATCAGAGTTTATCAGCAGAAATTAAACATTTCCAAGTGGCACCCATCATTTTGAACAAGTGCAGGTAACAGTCCATAATATTCACTATCACTAATTAGACAGTTCATCAGAGTTCGTCAGCAGAAATTAAACATTTCTATGTGGCACCCATTAATGTTGAACAGCAGGCATGAACAACAGTTTGAATGCACACACAATTGCTTTTACAAAATTATTATCAATGCTCTTACACTAAACATACAAATTATAAGAAACACACAAATGATATCAGATAATTGTCATATTAACTATTACGAATACACAAATATCAGTAAACCTATAATATTTATGGGTGTCAGTGCAAGCCACAACAAGCAAGTAAAATAATATTTAGGAGATAAGTCGGTACCACTTATCTGGGATTAGGAAGGGAAAACACACAAAACACACTCACTCATCTTTCATCCACATTAAGTACTACTGTGTAATTGAATAGTGTTAACTGTATAAATGCAATTCTGTCAAAGGTTTGATGTTCGACATGTGTATCAAGTAGTAGTGGCAGCAATGTATAACAGTCAATAATAGTTAGTCAACGTCATAGTCATCATGTCAAGACCAATGTTTGCCAAGCCAGATCAAAATGTACAGTTGCTGAACAACTGTCAGTGTGCCAAGATATGCAAATACTTCCTCTCTCCAAAAAAAAAGTATATACTGCTTAGTGATTTAACAAAGTGTGTGTGTAGACAATCTTCCTTCCACTTTAGTGTTCTAGTCTGCCATCTTCACCCTCCTTGTTCCATATAAACCAACAAACAAAAAAAAATATGCTCCTCACTTACTTTACCTCTTATCCACCAAAACTCCAATAATCATCAGCATCACATAATCTCAATACTTCAATAATACCTCTTACGTCGATACATATAAATCTTATCATCAATATCATTTACCTTACCTCTTGTCCACAAAAACTCCAATAATCATCAGTATCACATAATCTTAATACTTCAATAATACCTCTTACGTCGATACATATAAACCTTATCATCAATATCATATACCTTACCTCTTGTCCACTAAAACTCCAATAATCATCAACTTCACACAATCTCAATACCTCAATAATACCTCTTCAATACATCGATACATATAAACCTTGCGCCAATATCATTTCACTTCCAGAACAACTCTTTTCTCTAGTCAGTCTCCTCGAACAAGTACAGATAAAATCCTAGTGCAAACTTCAATTCATCATCCCATACAATCCGAAGACACAATGTCCACACACAACCTCTGTGTAGTCCACCTGACCCATATCTTCTACTCATTATGAATTATAAAATACATTTTGGTTACCTTGTCCATCATTAAATAAAAGAAATGCATACATGACCTCTAACAGACTTTGAACAACATCTGCTGTCTAGCCCATCAAACAACTGCATAAAACATGGAACAAGCATTCTCCACTACGACATCTCAGCAAGCACTCTCCACCACCACTTCTCGACAAGAACTTTTCACTACGACATCTCAGCAAGCACTGACTACTACGAGTTCTCAACAAGCACTGCCAGTGGAGGCGGCGGAATAATACTCCTTGGCGCAATCTCTGGCGCTGTGGCTCAGTGTAGCCACCTTTCAGTGTTTATTATTACATGTGTCAAGAAACATAGCACAAGTAGTGATACATTGTGCAAAATTATTCTGGGCAGACAACGCTGTGTATTGAATTTCGTCTGGTCTTAACACAGCACAGGCCTGTGTTATATGGCATTAAATGTCTTTGGGAGTTGGTAGTGTTCATTTGTAGATCTCTTATTTTAATTTTCCCCACAGACAAAAAAAAAGTACAGGGTTGTTACATCTGGTGAGTGTGCAGGACACTTTGATTTTTTTAAGTAACCGATCCAATGATCCCCAAAGGTTCCATTAAAAAGGTCTGTAGTTACCTGGGACACCTGTCATGTTGATCCCACATGGTTTGCCTTATATCAAGTTGGTTGTCTTTCAATAACTGTGGCATCATATGTGTCAGAAACTGTAGATACTTGTGGTTGTTTAGAATCCCGTCAATAAAACAGGGACTAATGATGTGATTCTTCAGAAGGCCACACCACGTGTTTATGGACTAAGGTCATTGTTTATCAGCCGATATGTATTTGTAACTGACCAGTGGGAAAGTTATACTGTGCTTCTGTTAAAAGATATTCCTCAGACAAGTGGTACAGTGTCATATTCTAAGCTACCTTCTCCTCAAAAACTTGGGGCCAAGGAAGGAGGGAGATGGGTCTATAATTAGATGTTATTATTCCCAATTTTGTAAATAGGTGTTTCCACTGTATTCTTGAATAATTCATGAAATACACCTTCACTCATTGTCTCATTGCAAAAGTATGTCAAGGGGAGGTGCCTCTAAGTCAGCACAAGAGTTTAGCATTTTGGTGGAAATACCATGAAATACCATAATAACTGGCAGAGTTACTGCATTTTAGTGATCAGATGATTTTTATGGGCTCTTTAGCACATGATTTGGCAAAACTTTTGTCTGGTGCTGGAGAAAGCAGTACCTGTCTATTTAGTTTAATGGATCCACTTTCAATGGTTCATGTTTTACCCTTATCATCATTTCCACCTTCTACAGTTTGCAGCCCCTGACTGGGTCTGTTTGTGTAACAAATCTCTCCATCTTTTGCTGTCCTCCCACCATGTTTCTCTCTTCATTCTGTCCCAGTTTTCTCCTCTCTTTGGCACACATTCCTTCATTCCAATGCTCTCTCTGCTCCTTGGTCTGCTTCTTGGTCTCTTGTCTACTGTTGTCATTTCATAGGCTGGCCTCTCACTGTCTCATCTATTTCCCTATCCATTCTGGTAAGTTCTAGTGTATTTCTTTGAAATTTCGTATCACAAGCCTGTATCGTGTCCACCTGCCTTTTCGTCAGTGCCCACATTTCTGATTCATGCAGGAGTACTGTAGCATAATATCCTGGGTACAACATTTCCTTACTTTTTGACAGTATATCCTTGTTTCAGACCAGGCCTCTTAACACTCCGCAGCAAACAATGAGCTCACCTTCCACCTTTCATTTATTTCCTTATCATTCCTCCTGCTGTCTTCTATTATGCTCCCCAGGTACTTGAAACTTCACACTTTCATTGGTACTTGTCATCTAATTCTTATTTTTGTTCCACTCTCCCCTTGTTCCTCATTGTCACCATCTCTTCACACTTCTTTGCATTAAATTTTGATCCATACTATGACACCACTTCCTCCCATATATTTAATCTTTCTTGTACCTCTCTTTCTCCACACCATTAAATTATCTACAAACAGTAACACTTTTATATTTTCATCTCCTGTTTGCGCTGTCATTCCTATCATTATCTCATCTGTAAAGCCATTAAAATTAGAGGAGATAATGCACTGCCTTAATTCAGTCCATTATTTTTGTTCAAACCAATCTATCTTCTTTCCTCGTACATTTCCTTTATCCTGTTCATATTAAGCCCTCAAATTCCACTTTTGTGAAGAGTTTCCAAGATCTTGCTCCTTTTCACACTTTTGTATCTACATGTGCATCCATACTCCGCAAGCCACCTGACTGTATGTGGCGTAGGGTACCTTGAGTACCTCTATCGGTTCTCCCTTCTATTCCAGTCTCGTATTGTTCGTGGAAAGAAAGATTGTCGGTATGCCTCTGTGTGGGCTCTGATTTTATCCTCATGGTCTCTTTGTGAGATATCCTTAGGAGGGAGCAATACACTGCTTGATTCGTCGGTGAAGGTATGTTCTCGAAACTTCAACAAAAGCCCGTACTGAGCTACTGAGCGTCTCTCTTGCAGAGTCTTCCACTGGAGTCTATCTATCATCTCCGCGATTACTAAATGATCCTGTAAAGAAGCACGCTACTCTCCGTTGGATCTTCTCTATCTCTTCTATCAACCCTATCTGGTATGGATCCCACACCGGTGAGCAGTATTCAAGCAGTGGGCGAACAAGTGTACTGTAAACTACTTCATTTGTTTTCGGACAGCATTTCCTTATGATTTTTCCAATGAATCTCAGTCTGGCATCTGCTTTACCGACAATTAATTTTATATGGTCATTCCATTTTAGATCACTCCTAATGCCTACTCCCAGATATTTATGGCATTAACTGCTTCCAGTTGCTGACATGCTATATTGTAGCTAAATGATAAAGGATCTTTCTTTCTATGTATTCACAGCACATTACACTTGTCTACATTGAGATTCAATTACAACCTCTCGATATACTACAGCATCGTTCGTAAAAAGCCTCAGTGAACTTCCGATGTTATCCACAAGGTCATTTATATATATTGTGAATAGCAACGGTTCTACGACACTCCCCTGCGGCACACCTAAAATCACTGTTACTTCGGAAGACTTCTCTCCATTGAGAATGACATGCTGCACTCTGTTATCTAGGAACTCTTCAATCCAATCACACAATTGGTCTGATAGTCCATATGCTGTTACTTTGTTCATAAAATGACTGTGGGGAACTGTATCAAACGCCTTACGGACCTGGGAAACTGTGTCTATGGCCCTCTGAGTCTCATGGACGAATAGCGCGAGCTGGGTTTCACACGATTGTCTCTTTCAAAACCCATGCTGATTCGTACAGAGTAGATTTCTAGTCTCCAGAAAAGTCATTATACTCGAACGTAATACGTGTTCCAAAATTCTACAACTGATCGACATTAGAGATATAAATCTATAGTTCTGCACATCTGTTCGACGTTTCTTCTTGAAAATGGGGATGAGCTGTGCCCTTTTCCAATCTTTTGGAACGCTATGCTCTTCTAGAGACCTACGGTACACGCGTACTCTTTGTAAAATTGAACTGGTATCCCATCAGGTCCAGTGACCTTTCCTCTTTTGAGCGATTTTAATTGTTTTTCTATCCCTCTGTCATCTATTTCGATATATACCATTTTGTCATCTGTGCGACAGTCTTCCTCTGTGAAACAGCTTTGGAAAAAGACATTTAGTATTTCGGCCTTTAGTCTGTCACCCTATGTTTCAGTACCATTGTGGTCACAGTGTGTCTGGACACTTTGTTTTGATCCACCTACTGCTTTGACATAAGACAAAAATTTCTTAGGATTTTCTGCCAAGTCAGTACATAGAACTTTACTTCTCAGTGGTTAGGAACACCATTACTAAATCATTACCATATTCATACTGACACTCTTGGAGCTGCCTTACATTTCAAATTAGATCCTCTATAGACTTTCCTGATTTAAACCCGTATTGTTCCTCTCTGTCCTACTACCTTGTGTATGCTCTTTTCCAGAATCTTCTCAAATACCTCAGCAGTATGGCAAACCAAAGTTACTCCGTTAGAATTTTGATACAGTGCCCTGCAACCCTTCTTAAAAATTAGCACTAGGATTCCCTTTTTCCACTCAGCATGTGTCCTCTTCCATACTGTTCTCATGACCAGATAGAGCCACTGCTTTCCAACAATGCCAGCTTCTCTCACTAGCGCCATACATACTTCATCCAGCCCGGGTGATTTACCTCTTTTTATAGTCTTTATCACCTCTTCCACTTTAGTAGGCAGTTATTTGAATTTAATATCTCCTATCTCACAGCTACAGTTACTAGGGAGTTGAATTTCATTTACCTTACTGAGTTTATTTGTTTTATACCACTGTGGTCTCTCATGGCTAAGGCTATAGCCTATCCCTGGTCTTGTGGGAACTTCTGGTACTAGCTATGGAATTATTGGTGGGAACTCAAATAGTAATGAAAATAACAGCAAACACTCAAAGCTACATATTTCAGATGTACAATAAATTATTCTTTTGTTTCAGGAAAACCCATATGAGCTGATAATTGCAAAAGAATGCTTGCATTGGTTTAACCAGTCAAAAATGGTTGCATTTTTTCATGCCAACCCAATAAAAGGTGAAGACCAGTTCAAAGTAAGTAATTGCCTCTTTGTGTAGCTAAAATTTTCTGTACAACTATAACTGGAAAGATTTGGAATAAGGAAATGACTAGCATCACTATTGCTGCCATGGCCTTTAGTTTGAAGACAGGTTTGTTACAGCTCACCATGCTACTCTGTCCTGTGCAAGTTTGTTCATTACTGGATAACTACTGCAACCTATGTCCTTTTGAATTTGCTTAACTAATTAGTTACCGAGTGCAAGAGCAGAAATGTTACTTCACATTTTCTGGGTCGGCTGGTACTATTGTACATACAGTCTTAAAGAGGAACCTTAAATGAAGCTCTGATTCTCCATTTTCTCTGATAAAAGGCCATTTAGGACTGATCTATTACTCAAACATTTTCAAAATCTTTCTCAACCTTAAAACCTTTTCTTTTGGATGTAATAAACATAGAAATACCTGATACCTAATTATGCTTGTAAAGGTTTTCATGTTCAGTTTACTCATGAATGATAAAAATTTCACCCACCTTTATGTTTGTATTGAGACACATTCTTGCTGTCTGTAACTATAAGTTTGTAGGTAGAAGTGGTATTCCTTCAGTGTCAGCCTAAAATAATCATCTATAATATGAATCATCTTGTAGGCAGAGAATTCAGTCCATGTGGCTGAGATGTATGGCATGGTATGGAATACAAATATTTTTTCCTAGATGTGATAAGACTCTTTTTGTTTTGTATTGTAGCTGTTAGTTTTAGATTGAAATTCAGTTCATTGTAAAGCCCTAAATGACCTCTGCCACTTTATGGTATAGAATTTAATTTTCATTTGATTCACTAAAGAATTTTTTTCCTCAGGCGAGAGTTATGTTCCATAAACACAACATGGCCATAAAGCAGTATGGGCCAAATGTAATCAAGTATGCTTTGGAAAATACAAAATATAGTGCAGTGTTGCCCCTATTTCAGTCAAGAACAGCAGTAGTATTCAGTCCAGAACTGCAACTGGCACAGCTTTTGAAAATTTCAAAGCGTATTCCTCAGCTGATCCTTATGAGTAAGTATTACATCTTTGAGACTTATAACCCTCAAAATCATTTCCAAGAACTGTGGTCCTTTGTATGAAGCTGAATATGAAAATATTAGATAAACAAACCCCTTTTTGGTAATATGAAGCAAGTATGCATATATAATATAAATCTTATACTCAGGTTCCACATAGCCAAGTAAAATGAGTGCAAGTCCATTATGAGCTCCACAGTTTTTGAAAATCCACTGAAGCTCTTCCCACTGGAATTCTTGCTCCTACCAAAAGAAAAACACAAATGTGGAAGGGTACAAACATGAAGTATTAATTTTTTTATTTGCTAACTCTTTTTACATGGCATTGATATAGCTGTTTAAGAAACAAAAATTATCAATAACTTAACTACATCCTCAAGAATCCATCAAAGTATCTGAATGTTCAGCACAAATGCTTTTTGTAATAACCAATAGAGAGGATGATTCAAAATCATCTTAGGTCCTGTAGGCTCCTCACAATTAGCTTTGTGATAACGCCAGTGTGTGATATTAGTATTGAGATGATGTATGCAGACTTTAGTATACATATGGCTTTCACATGATGTGCCAGATTTGGCCATCTTCTTATTGCAGGCAGCTTGCAAATTGTGGGTGTGGGCACAGCAGAGTCAGTTATAAAGGTGTTGTTAGTAATATAGTGTCCAACTTATTAATTTTGGCACAGGCACAACCAATCTAATGCGTAACTGTGCTTGAGGAATGACCATTTTTGTAACTTCGTATATTTTTTTTTCCTGAGACGATTGGAGTGTATGTTGTTAATCCACATCTATTTGTACATCCAAACTCCATTCTGCTCGCATATGGAGCGAGGGAAAAAACGATGGTTACATGCTTCAACATGAGCCCTAACTTATCTTGCCTCTGAGGTCCTTATGTGTCAGTGGCCGTAGGATTGTTCTGCAGTTTGTCACAAATACTGCTTCTTTAAAGTTTCTTCATGAAAAGAATGTTTTCTTTCCTATAGGGATTCCCATTTGAGTTCATAGAGCAGCTATGTAATATGGTTAATTGAACCTACTGGAAAATACAGCAACATGCTTCTGAATTGCTTCAATTTCTTCCTTAATCTGACCTGGTGAAGATCCCAAAGACTCAAGCAGTACTCAATATCAAATATGAATAAATAAAATAATTTACCATAAAATGGAAGACAACTGTCAAGCCACAAGTAAACACAATTCAGTTGTTAGTCAGATATGAGTAGAGATGTGGCAACTAGTAAGATAACCATGCACCAAGTACTCTATAAACAGGGAAGGTGAATTGTCACAGTTAGAATTGGAGAAATGTTAAAAGTTTGATCATTGTTCCTATGCAGTAGCCAACGGCACTTAAATTATGAATTAGAGTCAGCTGTGGTGTAGGTAAAAGATCACTCCTGACATCACAGCAAATGGAATACTTCAAGTTACGTGTCTTGGGTGTCTTCGTAAGTTTTGAACTGTATGTGTGACAGTCAACACCAAGATGGGCAAGATTTACAGTATCAGCATATACAATTAATGGCCAGATTGTGGATGTATGGGACATTCTACATCAGTGGGCATTTCATGATCATCATGTCAGGGGTGCACAGTGAGTACAAAAATTTAGGGATATTGCCACATACAGAGTTGAATATTGTGGGAGATAATGTGTTGATAATAGGGATTGTCCTTGACTAGTGCGGACTGTAAAGTGGATAAACACAGGCTACAGTGCAGCAAATAACTAACCATTTCAATGCTCTGTAACAATTAGTGTACAACCATACCATCTGGAATCATTGAACAACCAGTGTACAGCTATACCCCGAACCACTGCCTTGCAGTGGGGCACAGAATCTAGCTTTTGTAGAACAGCAATGCAAATGGACGGTGTAAACATGAGAGGGCTAATGACTCACTGAAGTTGTTGGTACGAGTCAATTACAGGTACAAGCATGTTGCACAATACACCTTGCTTCCCAGTAGGGCATCATTAAGGCAGGTGGTGGAAAGGTTCGTGGGAAGGGGACGATCACTTGTGATGGAATGGTCATGTGATATGTCTGTTCTGGGAAACAAAACACGAGTCTTCAGAATGAATTTTCACTATGCAGTGAAGTATGCACTGATTTGAAACTTCCTGGCAGGTACAAGTCCCCATCTGCCCATGAAGTTTCAGTACAGGAACCTGTTGTCCAGTCATCTGCATCAGTTTGTTTGGTTGTAACATTCTGCAGGGAACTCATACCTTCAGCAAAGCAATGCATCTACTTATCACACCCAAACTGACTCAGGAGAGGTTTGATGATACTCATTCAACATTGGCGTGTGTCTCCAGCCCAGCAGGTCATCTGACCTCTCTCCTTTTCAGCACAACAGGGCACCATCCACAGTGATGTGAGCACTTCTGACCCAACTCTGACCATCCGCAATCCAAAAGGGTCCTCAATCCAAAAGTAGTAAAAATGTGTGGTACCACATTTAAAAATACACGGAGACTCACATAAAAAATGTTTCAAGAATTATTTTTTTTTAAGTAATTGCAGCTCCAGATTCAAAAAATTGACACAGTTAGTTCTGGGCTTCCTATAAAATTCACATCAAATGAGATGGTTCATTCGATGATATATAACAAAATGACATCACATCATTGTTACTGGTCTTACTTGTATATGCCTTGTGTCTGACACAATTGTGTTCATACTTGCTGTTCACATTTTAATGATTAGTAGTTGGAAGCTATCAGGGCACTGTCTTTCTACTGTTGGACACGAAGACAAAATGGCATTTATCAAGTGATGGCTTATTTGTGACATTGCACCAATGCTCTTTTTTTCCATTTAATTAAATGCTTATTCATGTCTGCTCCTTCAGTTATTTTACTGGGGAACATGGGTCATGGATTTTAAAGTCTCTGCCTTCTGTTTGTTCCACAAGCTGTTCTGGTGGTCATCTAGTATCATTTGACATTGTTCAGAAATGAGATTGATTGTTAGTTGGATTTTGAAACCAGCAGTCATTTCAGTAGTATCTTTGGATCAATAGAATGTAGAAAACATCCTCCTCATATTATTACTGCATTAGACAAATGATTTTTATCAGGAAAGTAACATGAATTACCAGATGACAAATCAGTCGTAGCTACTGCCCATGCTAAGACAAATTGTGTATCTTACACAGTACAGCCAGAGCGCAGAGAGGTTTTCCGGAAGTTAACCACAGTCACAGAGTTGTAAATTCCTTACCAGTATTGTTGGCATACACACTGTTCACTGCCCGTAAACTCTGCTGTAGAATTTTGAGGATAAGTTACACAAATGGCTGTGTATTGTCAGTCCACTGGAAAAAACAATTTCACTGTTTCATAATGGGAAAAAATATTCTTGATTAGCTCTGAGACTGCAAAGGATGAACACACTAAATGATGTAGTGCACTGGTCAGTTTTTGAGCCGAGCTTCTGACAGTCTTCAATTATGTAATAGTTATTCTGCTGCAGGTTGAGAGACTACAATAGCATACAGTTGCTTTTCTAACGGTGCAGTGGTAATGACATATTACTTTCAATAGAATCATTACCACTAGGAAATATATATGATTTTCTCATTTGATCTATCGAAATCATGAGTTTTAAGTGGTGATGGGCCCATTATTCACATGAAAATAGGTGAGACTTTACTCGAGTTAGTGAGAATTTGTTTTTGTGAAGTGTGTTGTAGATAAGATACAGGCTGTGTCAGGTTTTACACATTTCATTGCCTTATATATGTTAAATTAATGAGTGTAGATGTCTTGGAAGAAGTGACAGACACAAAGGTAACATAGACAGTTATAAATTATGTGAAACATTACCTACTTTGCTTTATCTTGTTTTGGTTTTAAAGCCCGTTTATTTACATTAATTATATGATTATTTTACAGCTTGCATTGCCGAAGATCGCCTTCTGAGTAGAAATGAAATTGTTATGTACAGTAATTTGCCAGATTTGACAACGGCTCGAGCTGGTCTTGTTGCGACACTAAATTCTGCTGTAAGCCAAGTCTTGAGTAACATCACACACCACCAAAGAACACTCGTCAGCCACTTGCAGAAACGTGCAGAACTGCTCCAGAAACCAGAAGAAACCTGAGAAAGTGATGTAGATTACTTGGACTGGAACTGCAGCTCATTCATTAAGTATTGTTGAGTTGTGAAAGAAGAGAAATTTTGTTAAACACAGTTGTAAGATGTAGTGTATATATGATCTATCAAAACAATGACACTGTGTATTACACCTTTAAACTCTATTGTGTAACTGTGTTATTTTCTGTTTTAATAGTTTGCTACAGCAAATTTCTTTTGGTGCAGCATCAGTTTTAATCTGTCAGGAAGTTGCATATTAGTGCACACTCTGCTGCAGAGTGAAAATTTCATTCTGGAAAGATCTTAAAAGCTTGGAAAATAATCTCCTAGACTATTTTTTTATTTCTTTTGAAAGGTTGACTTCATTACTCTCTTAAAATCACATTAAACAGGTAGTCCATATATCATAAGTTGATGTTGCAAAATGTACACTATGATTAGACTGCAAGGCCAATCGGATGTACATTTTCATATCTGTGCATTTAAATTTTGTAGCCAACCATTGCCATTCCTAGTAGACATCAAAATACACATTACCTGTTTTCATAGCAGTACAGAGGTAGACACTATTTCACGAAATACATTATTTTATTGGTACCAAACCAGATTGACAACTCATTTCATCTGCTTAGTATTTTCATTATCATTTAGTCATCTGAATCAGATGTCTGTATGGTTGGAGTCAAAAGAGCACACACAAGTAGGACTATCAATTCCACTCCATGATGTTGCGTCTTCTTGTCACAGAGCCAGCAACCAGCAGTATGCTTGAAATAGCTATGTAACTTCCTGTACACCATTAGAAGTTGAGCATGAAAAGGTTCAAAAACCGGCTCGTGGAATGAATAACTATTTCAAAAAAGTGACTTATTGCAATTTTATGTATTTACATAAAACTAGCAATCTACAGGTTGGAGCATTGAATGTTAAATCCTGTAACTCCTTCGCCAGGTTAGAGAATTTTAAAAAAATGGAAAAATGGATAGGTTGAAGCTAACTTGATGACTTCTGTGTGGCCACCATTGGCCACACCTAACACCATGTGCCTGGCCTGGTTGTGAAACATCCATCACGAAGACTGGCAGTCAGTGTGTTACTTCAGAACTGTTACAAACATAAGTATTGTGTAAGTGACAGGTTCAGTTAGTTAATGTTAAACCTAACAAGTCCAAATATAAAAGTATAAAATGTTTACAGCCATGTATAGCAGCCATACATACGAATAAAATATTCGCATGTAACTCATCGTCAAGTTAAACAGGTAATTACATGGTACATGCTGATAACACTCAGGTTGCGTCTGGTATTTATACAAGAAACTAATGCCACCAGAGGCACTTTAGCTAGAGCGCGTACTAAACCAGTGTCGCCAATGTGATGATTCAATTGTGGTTTGCACAGCCTTTAGTTAATTTTTTTTTTTTTTTAAATTGCTTACCATGACAAAACAAGCATCTGACAATAAAACGTATATTGATGTGAGATTAAATTCATACTTAAAATACCATAAAAAGTACAAATACTAATATAATAAAGCCGCTAGCCTGACCAGGTAAACAATACAACTTATGTAAAAGCTAGTATAAAAAGCGTAACAACAAAATAAAATATCTAAAAAAATCTTCCAGCCTGACAGATCAGTTACCATAAACTTAATTGTAGTACAGTTAATAAAGTAGTAACTATACATTAAAGTCAAAAAATCAGTAGTTGATATTATATTCAGTGTGTGGTCTCAGTGGCGACATGTCATGGTATCCTTGTTTTCCTGTGGTGAAGTTTACGGAGGAAGGCCCAGTCTCCTCGTCGGCAGCAGCCAGCGCACGCCAATCCACTGGGGTGCTCTATGCTACTCAAACTAGTAGGTCTCTGAATGTACCAAAAATTAGATTGAACTCATTCTGTTCATTCAGCAGTAATTCCGGTTGTTGTTTCCTGTGCACATAAATCTCCATTTCAAGTAAGTCCAGTAACTGTCCCTTTGGCGTTGTATGCAACACTTTAATATTATTGTCTATGCTTCCTACTGAATGCCTTTCTCTGTCTAAATGTGTACCGAAAGCGCTCTTGTTCTTATTACATGTATGTTCTCTAAAACGAGTCTGGAAATTCCTTCTTGTCCAATCAATATAAAAACTGACACAATCTTGGCAGCTGATCTTATAAACACCAGACCCCATATATTTATCGCCGTCATTGTCAACGTTATGCCGTAGCTTACAACCAATTGTACCTTTCATTTGAAACCCAATTTTTATTTTTGTTTTTCTGAAGGTCTGCACAATTCTGTCGGAAAACGCACCATTGTATGTCATAGCAACAAACTTCTTGGTCTCTGGTTCTATTGACCCCTTCCTGTCACATATTTTTGATTTTAGTTTGTAATAAAGTTTTATTACATCACGCTCTTTATATCCATTTGTCTTAGCTACTTGTCTAATCATGCTTAATTCTTCCACCTCGTCATTAGGAGTAAGTGGCAGCTTTAGCATCATGTTGATCATAGCCCTGAAGTATGCCCATTTATGCTTCCTGGGGTGACAGGATTTCGCTTTTATAATAGTGTCAGTGGTTGTTGCCTTTCTAAATATGCTAATCTTATGTCTTCCATCTCTTTTAGTTAACCAAAGATCCAAAAAACTTATACTTCCTTATTCAAATTCCTTTGTGTATTTAATTTTTTCATGCATCCCACCTATTCTTTCCGCTATCTCGCGTATATCACTTTCGTCACCTTTGTACAGTAGTATGACATTGTCTACATATCGTCTGTAACAGACAATTTTTCGCAGATGTCAGGATTTATTTCAAAAACTTATTTTCTAGCCCATTTACAAATATCTCAGATAAAGACCAGACACACTGTTGTCCATTGTGAGTCTGTCCTTCTGATAAAAAATCTTGTTGTTAAATTTAAAATTATTTAGTGACAACACAAGTTCTAAAACTTCCAAAAGTTCTACTATTTCTCCTTGACTAATCTTCTTATATGTTAGCAAGTTCTTCCTTATAATTTCCAACATATCGTTTATTGGGATGTTGGTATATAAGTTAACAGTGTCAAAAGAAGCCCATGTAGCTCCAGCTGGGATTGGTACATCATTCATCTCATTTGCAAATTCATAACTATTCCTGACATTAAATGATTTTCTGTAAGTATATGCTGCTTGTAGTTTCTTGTTGCTCTCCCGGTTCAATTTGTAATTAGGACACGACATATTATTAACAATCGGCTGAGTCAGTTCCCCTTTCTTGTATACTTTAATTTGCGAACGAAGCACAGGAATGGACAGATTCATCATTTTTAATCTGGATTTTTCTTTTACATCTGGGAAAATAAATAAACTTTTCTCAATTTCTTTCCTTATATCTGACTGAAATTTGTTCACAGGATTTCTCTTGACCTCAACTATGTAACTATCTGCAAGAAACTTCTCGGTTTTATGAATGTAATCGCAATCATAAATGTGTTGTTAAATATATTGAGAAATAGTGAAGTGTTGTGACAGGAAGAACACGACTTCTGGCATTAATAACACAAAATCGGGCAGGGGTAATGATGGAGTATGCCTAATGATGTACAAGAAAATATGAACGTCAGTAAGCTAGTGAACACATTATTGTAGCAAAGCCATTTAAAAAAACCCAACACCCAAAAGAAGTAAAAGTTTATATGCCCACTACCTTCACTGACGATGAAGAAATAGAATAATTTCTTTTATCTTGTCACACCCTTTTTTTCACATACTTTACGAGACAGAAATTTGTTTGTGGCAGAAGAGTATGAAAAGAACGAGAAAGAAAAACGTTAGGTGAATATGGGCTGGGGGAAATGAATAAAAGGGAGGCAGCATGCCAAAATTTCCCACAGAGCATAATTTAATTGCATGTAGCACATGGCTTAAGAGAAAGATGGTTGTATTCATGGAGAGACTTGCAGACACCAGAAGGTTTCAGATAGATGATGTAATGGTAATACAGAAATTTGCAAACCAAGTTTTAAACTGCAAAACATTTCCAGCTGCAGGTATGGGTTCTGACCATAATGTATTGGTTGTGAACTGAAGAAATTGTAGGAAGTTAGGAAATTAAGAAGCTGAGACCTGCATAAATTGAAAGAACCATAGGTTGTTGAGAGTTTCGAAGGGAGTATTAAGCAACAATTGACAAATGTGGAAAAGGGATATAATAGAAGATGAGTGGATAGCTTTGAGATAGGAATTAGAGAATTAAATAGCCAAAAGAATTGATAAAAGGCCACATATACAAAAATGGAGCCAGAAAAGAAGAATATAGGCCTTTAAAAATGAGACTGATAAAAGTGCAAATATGCAAAGCAGGAATAGCTACAGGAGAAATGCCAGGGAATAGAATCATGCATGAGTATGGGAGACATCAATGTTGCATATAGAGAAATTAAAGAGCGCTTTGGATAAGAAAGGTAGCAGTATGAACATTAGCTCTGATTGCAAACTAGAATGACACAATGAAGGGAAAGCTGAAAGTTGGTCGGAATTGAGATCCTTGAGAGAGCCATCTACAATAACAATTATTCTTCTAGGCATGTGAGATCTATCAGGCAGACAGAATAACCCCAAACTTCAAGAAGAATACAGTAATTCTTTTTCCAATGAAGGTAGATACTGATAGGTGAAAATATTACTGAAACATCAGCCTAATGACTCACAGTTGCAAGCTACTGACAAATAACTGGAAAAATTAATAAAAAAACTTCAGGGAAGACCAGTTTGCTTTCAGGATATACATGGTAATACGCACATTTCAACTAAACTTTTTATTATTTACACTCGAACACACACTTTAAAATTCTGAAGGTAACAGGAATAAAATACATGGAAAGAAAGGTTACATACAACTCATACAGAAACTAGACTGAAATTTTAAGAGTCAAAGGGAAACAGTAGTTATTCAATCTTTATACTGAGAAAACAAAAAAAGGAAAAAATTTGGGAAAGGAACTGAAGATTAGGGAGAAGATATAACACTTTTGAGGTTTGTCAGTAACATTGTAATTGTGTGAAAGACAGCAAAGGACTTCAAAGAACAGTTGATCGGAATGTATGGTGTCCTGCAAAAGTTATAAGGTGAACATTAACAAGATTTGAAACAGAGGATGACATGCGTAAAGATGAAATACTAAACACCTTTTTTCCAAAGCTGTTTCACAGAGGAAGACTGCACTGCAGTTCCTTCTCTAAATCTTCGCATGAACGAAAAAATGGCTGACATCGAAATAAGTGTCCAAGGAATAGAAAAGCAACTGAAATCACTCAACAGAGGAAAGTCCACGGGACCTGACAGGATAGCATTTCGATTCTACACGGAGTACGCGAAAGAACTTGCCCCCCCCCCCCCCTTTCTAATAGCTGTGTACCGCAAGTCTCTAGAGGAACGGAAGGTTCCAAATGATTGGAAAAGAGCACAGGTAGGTCCAGTTTTCAAGAAGGGTTGTCGAGCAGATCCGCAAAACTGTAGGCCTATATCTCTGACATCGATCTATTGTAGAATTTTAGAACATGTTTTTTGATCTTGTATCATGTCATTTCTGGAAACCCAGAATCTACTCTGTAGGAATCAACATGGATTCCGGAAACAGCAATCGTGTGAGACCCAACTCACTTTATTTGTTCATGAGACCCAGAAAATATTAGATACAGGTTCCTAGGTAGATGTCATTTTCCTTGACTTCCGGAACGCGTTTGATACAGTTCCGCACTGTTGCCTGACAGACAAAGTAAGAGCCTACGGAATATCAGACCAGCTGTGTGGCTGGATTGAAGAGTTTTTAGCAAACAGAACACAGCATGTTGTTCTCAATGGAGAGACGTCTACAGACATTAGAGTAACCTCTGGCGTGCCACAGGGGAGTGTTATGGGACCATTGCTTTTCACAGTATATATAAATAACCTAGTAGATGGTGTCGGAAGTTCCATGCAGCTTTTCACGGATGATGCTGTAGTATACAGAGAAGTTGCAGCATTAGAAAATTGCAGCGAAATGCAGGAAGATCTGCAGCGGATAGGCAATTTGTGCAGGGAGTGGCAACTGACCCTTAACATAGACAAATGTAATGTATTCCAAGTACATAGAAAGAAGGATCCTTTATTGTATGATTATATGATAGCGGAACAAACACTGGTAACAGTTACTGCTGTAAAATATCTGGGAGTATGCATATAGAATGATTTGAAGTGGAATGATCATATAAAATTAATTGTTGGTAAGGCAGGTGCCAGTTGAGATTCATTGGGAGAGTCCTTAGAAAATGTAGTCCATCAACAAAGGAGGTGGCGTACAGAACACTCATTTGACCTATACTTGAGTATTGTTCATCAGTGTGGGATCCGTACCAGGTCGGGTTGGCAGAGGAGATAGAGAAGATCCAAAGAAGAGCGGCGCGTTTTGTCACAGGGCTATTTGGTAAGCGTGATAGCGTTACGTAGATGTTTAGCAAACTCAAGTGGCATGCTCTGCATCGCGGTGTAGCTTGCTGTCCAGGTTCCGAGAGGGTGCGTTTCTGGATGAGGTATCGACTATATTGCTTCCCCCTACTTATACCTCCCGAGGAGATCACAAATGTAAAATTAGAGAGATTCGAGCGCGCCCAGAGGCTTTCTGGCAGTCGTTCTTCCCATGAACCATACGCGACTGGAACAGGAAAGGGGGGTGATTACAGTGGCACGTAAAGTGCCATCCGCCACACACCGTTGGGTGGCTTGCGGAGTATAAATGTAGATGTAGAGTAATGGAATGCAAGCAAATCATGTGATGCTAAGGGCATCAAATTAGGGAATAAGAGACTGAAAGTAGACTACTTTTGCTATTTGGGCATCAAAATAAATGATGGTTGCAGAAGTAGGTATGGTGTAAAATGCATAGTGGTAATAGGGAGCTAGACATGTCTTGAAAACAGGAATCTGTTACCATCAATTACAAATGTAAATGTTAGAAAGTCTTTTCTGTAGAAAATATCTGTCTTGACTGTGTCAATCACGTCACAGTTCAAAATCTGGGAGCAGGGGGGGGGGGGGGGGGTCAGAAGCTTCTGGAATGCTGGTACTACAGGAGAATCTGAAGATTACATGGGTAAAATGAGAAATTAATGAAGTAGTATCTGCCCATATTGGGGAGAAAATAAATTTATGGCATAATCAAAAGAAGTGACTGTTTGATAGAACACTTCAGTAGGGCATCACGGAAGTACAAGTAAGTAGTGAAGGGAAATATGAGAGGGAAAGGGAGAGGGTTTGACTAAAGTTACGACAATGTAGGAAAAGATAGATTGCTGCTTACTGTTAAGAAGACATATCCAGTTGCAGACAGGCACAATTAAGACACACCTATATACAGGATGTTTGGGGAGGAAAGATCAATATTTTAAACAGTGATAGTATAAGTAATTCTGAACAAAAAATGTTATATGAACATAGGTCCGCAAATGCTTCATTAAGGAGGTATGAGTATTGAAAGGAGCTTTAACTCTGCAAAACTGATGTGCACAAAATGAATGTATATGCAATACAACTGGACCATAACGTGATTTTCTTGCAAACAATGCACGGGTACATGCCCTGTTTACGCTATGCAACCTACGACGTATTATGGTCATGTGACGTACATAGTATAATCACCTGTTGTTTGTGCAGTTGTGCCGTGTAAGCTGCATTGTTAGTGTACTGGCAACGGATCGGTT
The DNA here is from genome assembly GCF_021461395.2 of Schistocerca americana. Lineage (NCBI taxonomy): Eukaryota > Metazoa > Arthropoda > Insecta > Orthoptera > Acrididae > Schistocerca > Schistocerca americana. The sequence goes on along the minus strand of NC_060120.1, from coordinate 287,159,467 downwards.
AGCTGTGTAGTGTATGGTGTTAACTGTGTTCATACAAGCCCTGCTAACAATGCCACACGTCTACAGTAATGAGGAATACGCAGATATGGTGTATGTTTATGGCTTCTGCGAAGGTAGTGCTACCACTGCAAGAGAAGAATACCATAGGCACTTTCCAACTCGACAATTACCTGATCGCATGGTGTTTACCATAGTGTTTATCACTTTGCGTGCAACAGGCTCTCTTCCAAGTAGACATTTATTGTCCGAGCGTGCACGTCGACAAACTTTGCAAGAACAGGAAGAAATTATCACAAGTGTTGAGCGAAGTCCCAGTACGATCATATGAAGAATGTCCCTGTGTATGAATGTCCCACAGATACATGTATGGGAAACATTATATGCGGAAAACCGATATCCATTTCACATACATCGTGTCCAAAATCTCCACGTTGGTGACAATGTCCAACAACTTTATTTCTGTCACTGGGTAATTAAGAATAGTCATTTGCTTCCATACATACTCTTCACTGACAATGCCGTTTCCACGACATGGAATAAACAACACGCGCAATAAACATCAATGGTCACAGGGAAATACACAAGCTTCAATATATAGCAATTTCAAAGTTCGTTTTGCCATAAATGTTTGGTGTGGCATGATCGGTAACCTTTTGATAGGTCCATTTATTATCAATTTTAAGGGAGAGAGGTACCTGCATTTTTTGGAAAATTCATTTGTGGAACTATTGGAAGACGTTCCTTTAGCCAAGCGAACTGGAATGTACTTTTAACATGTTGGTGCCACTCCACATGTACCTTATGTGTGAGGGACCATCTCAACCGCACCTACCCTAATCGCTGGATTGGCCATTACGGTGCTATTAACCGGCGTCCTAGATCATCTGACCTTACACCTTTAGATTTCTGCTTATGAGGTTGGATAAAATCAGAGGTGCACAAAGTGAACGTAAATACATGAGATGAACTGCTTCGTCGCATCATGGATGCTGTTGAATTGATCAAGAACCAACAACAGGCAACTGAACAATTTCATTATAATTTCAAGCAACACATCTTATCGTTAGAGCGCAAAAGTGCATTGACATTCATAGTGGTATGTTTGAACCTGCTCTGTAAACTGTACAACAAGTGTTGGCCATAGCCTTCATCAGTAAAACACACACACACACACACACACACAATCGACCGCCAACTGCAGCATCTTGACCCGGAATGCCTTCCTAGCTGGAGTTTCCATTGTTGTTAAGACTAGAGTAAGTAGGTCAAGTGGATGTAGGTTGTGGTCATTTTAGATCAGTCAACATATTTTGTGTAATGCTTGGTTTAATTTGTTTTCAACTGAAATGGCATGCTATTCAGTGCACTTCTAACATGTTTTGAAAGGTACTTTAAGAAAAGGATTCATACCAGGGTTGGAAAAAAATATGGAAACACCGAGAAATTCACGCTTGTGCATAAATGCAGATGCTAGCCAAGCCTGCAGGTTGCTCTGTTGTATGAGAGTGTGCTAAAAAGTAATCTCTCAGATTTTTTTGTGAAATGCTTTAAAGTTTTTTTTTTTAAAAAAAGTAATTTTATCAACATTCAACATCTTTTTCTTGATGTCTTCAGATTTGCAGCCGCTAGATGACCCCAAATTGTAGCATGTGTGTAACATAACATGTCAGTGCTTGAGAAACAGTGTGCTGTAAACAAGTTTTGAATCTCTGAGATCTCACACAAGGAGCAACCTCACATTCAACTTTTGCCAGACCACACACGAGCACTGCGACATCTGCAACAACCCGATACCTTGCATTCACACTCATCGCACTGCGACATCTGCAACAACCCGATACCTTGCATTCACACTCATCGATCATCCTCCATACCTGATTTGCACATGTTTCAAAAATTAAAGAGCAGCTTAAAGCAATTCACTTTGATAATGATGAAATGGTGGTAGTGGAGGTCAGGTTGTGACTTCGTCAACACAGAGAAACACTACAGTGACAGCATCAACAAACTGGTCTCTCATTGGGAGAAATGTGTTCACTGGCAGGGTAATTATGTTGAGAAATAAATATGTAGACATGAAAAATAAAGATAGAATGTTACTAACACTTGTTTTATTTAATGAGCTCTAAGAGTTTTCATATAAAAATTTTTGAGATATGCTGAAAAGTTATGCCCTCATATTTCACTATGAATGGCACCTGTGCAATACACTCAGCACGTGGCAAGTGTCAGTCGTGATCAGAACAGTGGTCTCGGTAGTTGTGGATGTGTTGTCGAGACTAAGTGAATTCGAACAAGGGAAAATTGTTGTTCATATGGTGAGTGCTTCCGTAAGCAAGGTAGCCATAGTGTTTCACATTTAAAGATCTGCCATATCAAAGTTTTATACTGCATACAAGATAAACTGAAAAGTATCATCTAAGTCACAATAAATGAAAGTTTGTGTTGAGTGGTCAGGACAGTCAGTTATTGAGAGGATTTTAATGATAAATAAGAGGGCAGCTTCAAAAGTCACCGCGGAACAGAATCTCGCAGTTGTAAACCCTGTCGCAGCAAAACAACACGAAGGGAGCTCTGTAAGCTAGGAATTGTAGGGTGAGCTGGTATTCCAAACCCACACATCAGTGATGCCCATAACAGGAAAATGTGGTGCCAAAGCCCTAAAAGCCTGATCTGCAGAGCAGTGGAAGAAAGTCATTTGGTCAGGTGGTTCTCGTTTCATACAGTTTCAACTTGTAGCCGAGTTTACATTCCAAGACAAATTGGCAGGGTTTGGTGATTTGGTCAGCTGTATCATAGTATACCATTGGCCCCATGGTTTCTCTAAAATGTCGCATTACTGCCAAGGATTATATGACCATTTTGGATGATCATGTCCATCCCATGGTACAATGTTTGTTCCCCAGTGGTGATGCTGTGTTCTGAAATGAGAGGGCTCCTGTTCACACAGCTTGTCATCCAGGACTGGCTCTGTGAGCATAAGGATGAACCATTGCATATTCCCTGGCCACAAGACTCACCAGATCTTAGTATTATTGAGCCTCTGTGGTCTATGTAATCACTATCCACCATTATTACCTAACATGCCACTAATTTGCAGACAGAATAGTATAAAATTCACGTGAGAAACATACATTACAGGAATGTATTAATTCTGAGATGACTGGGATCTGTTTTAAATGCTAAAAGTTTTTGTGCATCATATTAGGTGTGGTAAAATGTGTTGTTTTTGGGGTGTCCATATTTTTGTCCGCTCCTGTATATAAACTATGCAGATACAGTGGAAGAAGTATTTAGTGGATGTAAGAAGGGAGTTAAGGCAGCATTAGAGATAAGTAATTGTCCTGGAAGATTATGAGTGGATGGAAGGATTGCAGATTGTGAGTGAAAGAAGATTGGGAATGGATGAAACAAAGTTTGAGGTATTGATTTGGCTGGCTAAGGTCTTTCTAGTGGGAGGTGTACAAATGTTTGTGCACGATTCGCTCTGGACGATAGCTTGCATTAAATTGTTACAGAGTAGTAAGGTTTGAAGAAAAAAAAAATAGGTTTTCTGTACAAACTGAAGTGGTAGGACGGCATGGTCAGAGACAAATTCATTGGAGAAAAAACAATAACTGAAATATGTTACTTGAACAATAAGAATCCCCTTAAAAATGAGAGATCAGTTAGAGAAGATGCTAAATTTGAAGAAAAAGAAGTCACTGTATTTTAACAATATAATGTACAGGATAGTTGCTTCTCACCATAGACTGGAGATGCTGAGTCGCAGAAAGGCACAACAAAAAGACTGTCGGAAAGTTACCTTTCGATCAGCATGGTCTACACACACACACACGCACGCACGCACGCACACGACCAGTCTCTGGCAGCCAGAGCCAGACTGTGAGCAGTAGCACATTATGCAAGAGGCAATGTTAGGGGTAAGGAGGAGGCTGGGGCGGGGAGGAGGAGGGATAGCAGGGTAGGTAGGGGTGGAGCATGATACAAGTGCTACTGGGAGCCTGCAGGGGGGGGGGGGGGGGGGGGAATAGGGGCAGTTAGGAGGTTAGGCAGTGGGCGGGGGATAGCGGAAAAGTAGAGAACTAAAAAGACATGGTGCATTGGAGGAATGAGGGCTGTGTAGTGCTGGAATGCGAACAGGGAAGGGGCTAGCTGGACAAAAGCAATGACTAATGAAGGTTGAGGCCAGGAGGGTTACAGGAATGTGGGATATATGCAGGGAGTTCCCACCTGTACAATTCAGAGAAAGCTGTCGATCGTGGGAAGGATCCAAATGGCATAGGCTGTGAAGTAGCCATTGAAATTAAGGACACTGGGCAGCGTGCTCAGCAACATGAACTCCAGTTGTTTCTTGGCCACAGTTTGTCAGTGGCCATTCATACAGACAGGCACTTGTTGGTTGTCTTGCCCACGTACAATGCAGCAGTGGTGGTTGCAGCTTTGCTTGTAGATCACATGACTGGTTTCACAGGTAGCCCTGCCTTTGATGGGATAGGTAATGTTTGTGGCAGGCCTGGAGTAGGCGGTGGTGGGAGGATGTATGGGACAGGTCTTGTATCTAGTTGTATTACAGGGACATGAGGCAAGGGATTGGGAGCAGGGGTTGTCTAGGGATGGACGAAGATACTGAGTAAGTGCAATAGACATGGAATACCATTGTGGGAAGGATAGTGGGTAGGACATTCATTTCAGGACACGCCGAGAGGGGTTGAGTTGTTTTGAGGGAAGAGACCAAACTGTGAGGTCATCGGTTTAGGGAAGGACGGGGAAGGAAGTCGGCCGTGCCCTTTCAAAGGAACCATCCCGGCATTTGTCTGGAGCGGTTTAGGGAAATCATGGAAAACCTAAATCAGGATGGCCGGACACGGGATTGAACCGTCGTCCTCCCGAATGCGAGTCAAGTGTGCTAACCACTGCGCCACCTCGCTCGGTATGCCGAGAGGTAGTCAAAACCCAGACAGAGAAAGTAATTCAGTTACTCCAGTCGTGAGTGGTACTGAGTCACGAGGGAAATGCTCCTCTGTGGCTGGAACGGTGAGGCTTTGAGAGGTGTTGGGTGACTGGAAATATAAGGCAAGGTTGGAAAGGTAATTGCACTCTGTGAAGACTTCAATGAGACCTTTGGTATATTTCGAGGGGGACTGCTCGTCACTACAGATTCCAATGGCCATAGGTGGCTAGCGCTGTATGGAAGGGTCTTCTTGGTATGAATGGATGGCAGCTGTCAAAGTGGAGGTATTGCTGGTGATTGGGAAGTTTGATATAAACAGAGAGAATGATGTAGCCATCTTTGTGGTGGAAGTCACTGTCAAGGAAAGTGGCTTGATGGGTTGAGTAGGACCAGGTGAAGCAAATGGGGGGGGGGGGGGGGGGGGGTTCTGAAGGAATGTGGGTAGGGTGTCGTCACCCTCGATCCAGATCACAAAGATGTCATCAGTGAATCTGCACCAGGTGAGGGGTTTGGGATTCTTGGCATTTAAGAATTCCTCTAGATGACCTATGAATAGGTTGACATAGGATAGTGTCCTTAGCTGTATCTCGGATTTGTTTGTAGGTGATGCCTTCAAAGGAGAATAATTGTGGGTGAAAGTATAGTTGGTCATGGCGACTAGGAAGGAGGTGATTGGTTCGGAGTTTGTCAGGTGTTGGGAAAGGTAGTGTTCAATAGCAGTAATGCCATGGGCATTAGGGACATTAGTAATGGTCAAAATAGTGACAAACAGGACACTGTGTCGTAAAGGAACAGGAACTGTAGTGTGTCACTAGAGAAAACAGTCGGTATCTTTTATATATAAAAGAGTGGTTGTGGGTAATAGGCTCAAGATGTTCATCTACTAGATTCACTGTATTTTGAAGATGTACAATTGGCTACTTTCGTAATTGATCATAACAAAATGCATGATCAACAGAATGTGTTTTATAATTGTCAAATGTACAAATCTTAAGTTAAAGGTACCAATGTGATATTGATTGTGTCCGGACAATGCATGTTCTTTGTTGTTCACGAAAGTGTGCTTTGTTATGCGTCCCATAAAACATTAGTACTTGACTTTGAGAAGTAAGTAAGTAAGTAAGTATTGCTTGCACCAGTTGGCAGTGCCGAATCAAAATACAAACAACTATTGTTACAGAAATATGTTTCACTTTTAAATGATTTAATTTTAAACAATGGAAACTCCTGGTTGGAATATCAACAATGTTAGGGAAAGGCTAGATTGCTACTCATCACAAAGTTGACACATTGAATTGCTGATAAGCACAACTAACAGACTGTTACACATTTAGCTTTCAACCAAAGCCTTCTTCAAAAAAGAAAACACATTCACACCTCAGGCACATGACCACCGTCTGGCAGCTTGGCCTGGAATGCAAGTCACGTTGAATGAAAGCAATCTGGAGTGGGGCCGGGAAGTAGAGGGATAGCAAGGTGGTGGGTTGTTTTTTTTTTGGGGGGGGGGGGGGGGGGCTGTCTGGCAGGGCATGCAAGGACTCAATGGAGCCACGACAAGATTGCCGGGTGAAGTGTTGGGAGGCTGTGTGTGTGTGTGTGTGTGTGTGTGTGTGTGTGTGCGTGTGTGTGTGTGTGTGTGTGTGTGTGTGTGTGAATCATCACAATTTGCATGCACATTTAAGTGTGTGTGTGTACAAAAATAATTTAAGAAGTGAATGTGGTCTCATGGGCTGTGAAAATTTCTAAAACTAATTGCTTTCAAATTAAATGTTATTTGAGACTAGTTACAACCTTTTTAAGGAAGGTCAAAATTACTTCCTGGATGCATCACTTAGTTAAAAAAAAATTGATGTGCTTCACTGCCTGGCACTAGCCACTTTAGCACCTCGCTTATCAGTTTCTAGGTTTTCGTGTGGCCTCATGGTAGACCCAACTAATGCATAAAATTCCATTATGTCACCACCAATCAAAGCTAACAATGCAGTGTTTAGTGACCAACAACACTGACCAGTGAGCTGGTCAATAAAATGTTTGTTGTTTGAACTTCCTTCTTATTTTAGGCAAGTAATTAAGGAGTGTGTATTCACTTATATCACCTCATAACTGACAATGATATTCAAATACCTATTCTTAATCCAGTTAACAATTTGGTTTTCCTACCTTTTTTTTCACTCTGTCCCAAGTACATTTAAGATCGGTGTTTTAATTAAACAAACTTATTTTGCTGCTATACATAAATTACTTACCTGCTCCAAAGATTGGTAAAATGCTAATTTCAGAACAAAGCACAATAGGGCAAATGCAGAAAAAATGTCAATTTAAATAAATGTGTGTGAAGGGTTGTAATTGGGTTGCACTACAGTTCGAAATCATTTTCAACTGGAATGTGTACATTTTTATTAAATTTACACCTAATACAAGGTTGGTAATTGGTAAATAATCTTAATAAAAGTCAACACCAGCACATATATTTAACCAGCAGTTAATATTTCTAACCAAGAGCTGGCTTACCAATAAAGAATATATATATTTATTTATTTTGAAATGATACGCAAACTGCATAAATCCTTTAACTATGACAACACTGCTTTAAAATAAAAGCTCTTCAATTTAACTCTTGTAAAAATATTTCCTTAATAATAGATTTGTTTTACACTATGTTTAGGAAAATAAGAGGTATGTCTCTACACAAGATCAGGAGGAAACAATACTTTAGATACAAACATCTGCCAGTAAAAAATTTTATAACTGTTTATTCATGTTCCAAAAAATATCAGAAATGATAGTCAGAAAAAGGTTTTTATTTCTGTTTGGACAGTATTTGCAAGGCACACATAATTATTCTAGTCTAGACTTGGAGAAATAACTGCCACCTGTTACTTTTAAGTATTATTTGTGCCTAAAACACGTAGAAGCCATAATAAGTTTAAGAGAGTAATTCTCAGAAAACTGCAACTGAAAATGAGTTTACTCACTCTCTTCTGCATTTTTAACTGTTTTGATAAGCAGCTAGAAGGGAGTACGACTTCGGTGATGTTCCAAGGATCAAATGCACTACAAAAAATCGAACTGTGCATGTTACATCTCGCGTATTATTATAGCTTCTTTCTGTTTTGCAATAGAAGTAAATCAGTACACACAGACACACTTAAAAGAAACTGATGGAAGCTTTTCCTCTCCAGTCCAATAATATACAGATGTGGAGTTCCACATAATGAAAAATTCTAGACTAGTTTGGGTTTATAAAAAAATAGCAAATTTCTACAGAAATATACTAATCAAAGGGATAAACTGCCCTTTAATAAGTTCAAGAACTCGAATTTCAGATTATTCTTTGGAAGAAATTTCTTAATGATAAAATAAAGTTTAAGGAGAATCACTGATACTCCATTACAACAGTGATTATGTCAGCACTGTGCACATAGACAGGATAGTTCAACCAAGCTATGTGTAGACTTATTATCACCACATGTTGCAACACCATCTTGAGACACACACAAACATGTTAGATATTTAGAACCATTTGGCAATAAACTTTGATAATTTTATAAGACAGCTATGAAATGCTGATACAAACGCAAAGCTGATGTGATGAGAGAGAAAAATCAGCTGCAGTCTAAAATAAAAGCCATTTCTCTCCTTCAAACCATAAATTCAGTCCTTGTCCAATGTAAAACATTTAAAAAGCTATTCACATACATAATACAGCCAATGGACAAACCTCAGAGCGAACAGCCAGAGAAGTGAAACTGAAGTTTAATCATTCGGGTAATGGCAGTGAGAATGTACTCCAAATGGGCAAAAATTACTGACTGAATCTTCATCACATCCTGTCTGAAATATGTTATGTATATTTTTATCTTAAATATTCCACTATGTATGTAAGTCAAAGCAATCACACTTATTATTTTATTGAAATATATTTGTTGTTTTCTTAATTGCAAACATTTACCACTGCAGATAATTGGCACAGTTACAAAAATGTATGTATCAGTAGCTTCTTACAATGAAAAGGAAGTTATTTCCTTTATCCAAAACACACAGAATACAAATTCCATTACATGGAGTACACTCTTGAGTTTTGTTTGAAATAAAAGTGCAACTATCATAGTTATCTTATTTAATGATAATACTTTTGGTTGTGCAATAGTTTTTGCCGAACATTTACTCGTGGTCACACTATTATAAGACTGAAAATACAATTTCTCAAAAATATACATTTGTTGGAAAACTGAGCTGCAAAAACACTAAAAAAAAAAGAAATATAAAGTTCCACGACATTAAAGGTCACAAAATATCGCAATGCAGGAAGTGTACTAGATGTAATAAATTAAAACTGATTTGTACACTGTTGTATTCCCCCTATTGATGCTCATAAGTTTGTGTGCTGCTCTCAGTATTGGTGTACATAAAATTTACAAAAGATGAAACTGATTATTAAGGCAATATGTATAATAAATTGAACAAATACAGACAGTATCCCTTCCATCTCCCTGGTAGAGCATAAAATAAATATCTGCTATCACAACAACAAAGTAGCACAACTCTTTTTGCGCCACAGACACGAACACTACAGTTCCCCTGACACACACACACACACACACACACACACACACACACACACACACACACACACACACACACTATTTTTGTAGTAGCAGTTTCCCCCCTCCAAGTTTCGATGTAACAAACATGAACACAGACTCTCTTTACCCCCTCATGTATCTGCATTTAACAGTTTTTTTTTTCTTTTTTTATTTCAATAAATTATTACAAAATAGGAACACGGCGGCACACGCAAAATATACAGGAACAGTACACAAGAGCCAGTTACTGCTGAATAATACTAATGTTCCTAGAATCCTTGTCGCTCATGTTTATATATTTCCCTTTGCGTTTTCAGTCTTTCACTTAAAAAGTCACTCTCTCACATATAAAATGTTTTTAAAGTATTCCAGCCGTTGAGTTGAAATAAATATTTCACCAAATTTGCACTGTTCCCTGAATTGTGCATGATGAAACAATGCAAGCACACTGGTATACAAAACAGTTTTGTAGTAATCACTAACTGTTCCTGTTGGGGTGCTTGCCATGGCACCATCTCGGCCAAGGCAGGGGCCACTCATATTGCCGCGGAACTGGCCCTCCGACATTCTTTTCGAAATACCGGAACACTGGGAACCACCACAACCTTGCAAGGAAATTGTTTGGTCCATTTTGCTGAAACATTACATATATTGTATGTACTTTTACAGTATGTATTAAACACATACAATAATTATTTACAGGGAATGAAAAGATAACCCCCTCACTCAACAAACATGGATAAAGAGCTCAGCAAACTGCACAAGCCCTGCCCTACAGGGAGTGATTATCTTTTTCTTATTTCATTGTTAACACAAAAAATAACTACAATATGCAGTTGAGTGAAAACTAACAGAACATTTGTGCATCATCTAGTGCGGTTCATTATTTGCTCCCTAATCACGGTAAGTCAATAAAAGTTTTTAAATCAAAATGTAACACAGCTTAACATTTATTTTAGGCATCAATCACTATAGCTTTAGATTATACTCACCTTCAAATTAGCATTGTTTGCCAAAGTGTGATACATCCAGAACAAAGTTGTAGTAACATAGTACGCTATAATAACATCAACAGCATAATGCCCATGAGCAACAAGCACCATAATAACCCCAACGACGGAAACAATCCACGAAATCCAATGAACTGGGAAGCAGCGCTTTGGTGAATCTGAAAAATTACAACTTCACATAGTACACGAATTTTCCTTACTGAGCAACATAGTAATGAAGATCTATGTGCCACTATCTGTGTTATTTTAATCATCATATATTACACTGAGAGTCTGCAGGTGCAGGGAAATTGGTTGAAAAGAACAAAATTACTGGATCAGACAAGTTTCCTGCGCAAAGTAAAGCACATTTCCACAAGTTTATTCCCAGTACTGGATTCTATAGCTCTTGCATCAACATTTTTTGCAGAAAAGATGCTGATTAAGGTGTAAGAAGATTCCACTGCACAGTAAACTGGAAATAAACTTCTGAGACAAGCCTTTTCACATCTAGCTATAATCAACATAAAGTTTTTACTTACATTCTGCAATAATGAGGTAACTCATGGTAAGAATGACAGTGTGCCCACTGTAAATGTAGTCACCACAATAAGTGTGCTTTCCATTGATAGAAAGCCCAAAACCAGATATCAACTGCCACACCCTCTGAGCCACTATGTACCCATTTGTAGCATTGGCTTTAGGTGAACAGTAATATGTTGTGCTGGCTACAGGAAGGACTGTCACAAACATCGTGACGGAACGCAGCAGGTACAACAAGGAAAGGATCATGAAGACACGCCGCATCACGATATACCTATAATGAACAACAGAACAACAAAGACCTCACCATTAGCTGCATTATCACATATTCATACAATATTTACTATGTTGTACATTGAGAAAAAGCCAGCAGAATAACATGCTCTTACAAACACATTTGCTCTTCATTCATTAACTTTCACAAGAAACCTAAATAATTATTCCAAACTTTTCTGTGATTATTTTATTTGGATCTCATATTTATATACATTGATTCCCAGGAATTTTCTAGGCACAAACTAGTTAAAATTACATTTTGGCAGCATCTCTCTCATCTTTGAAGCCTGAGGTGACAAAGTGCAGGTAACTTACATGAGCAAAGAATACCCGCAAGATGGCAGTGTAAGTGGTTGGCGTATGGGAAGCTTAGTTTAGTCATTCTATCCTTGGTGTAGCCACGAAGCTGTGTCATGAAAGTTTTACATTGATCAGCGAGAACAATATTGCTGTCTCTGCATAGGTATGTGTTGTAATGCATTTTTTTTACTTACTATAGATCATATGATATGGGTTGCAGATATCTGAATCGTATAAGTATTGATTTTTGTAATAATCTCTTGTGTTCTCATATGAGGACTTTCCATTAGTGGCTTCAGTTCATACAGAATTTTGATTTTCTTCCCCTTTATGCTGTTATAATACTGTATTTTATCATATGTAGTACTGTGTCTAGTAGTGATTTCTGATATACACTAAATGCAGCTAGTGGTTTTAGGCAAACCTCAGACAATTAATTTCAAATACGCACACATAACGAATAATATTTGCAGAGTTATTTCTCAAACGTAAGCGAAGCTATATCATTCCTTTAGAAAGGCCGCATTCATCAACCAAAAATTATTCAGGATGGTATAATTCGTACAAATGAAGAAAAAAGTAACACCAAGTTATAAGTGATGCAAAAATTATACAAATTTTGGAGGCCAAGTCAAACGATGAGTTGGTTTGGATGATGACTGACAATGGCTCATCACTTGAAGCAGACCCCCTCCCCCTCACTGATACTTGTGATATGTTCTCCAAGTGATACTGACAATAATATTGATAACAAAGTAACAATTATAAGAAACAACACTGAGACTGAAATTCTAAGAGGTCGTTACAGTGACAAGATGGATTGACAACTTCCTTGTTGACTACTGTATTTATCATACGTTGAAAGAGAACCTGAAAGTACAGCCACCCAGTTTGGTCAAAAGGAAAAGAATTTTAGAGATTATGAGCAAATGAGAGGGGTTCACCTGATGGATTCTCTGGTTGCTCTCTGCAGAAATGACACTAGAAACCTTATGTGGTTCATGAGGATTTCCTGCCACTTGCTAAATGTGACTAGTAAAGGCCTAGATACTCAATAAGATGAGTGAACAAAAGAAATAATATGGGTCTGCTAGGAAGAGCAGAGATTGCAATGAAGAACACCTGCATTCTGTACCCAATGAATTACTTCAATGCTGTGTGCCCTGAGTGCATGAAACAATGTAATTACACAAAATAAAATTCAAAATATTGTACTCTCTCTCATGTATTCTTTATACTACTAATAAATGTTCTATGTAAGATGTAGTAGCTTTTGTTCTTACTGTCCTCATATGAGGACTCTTCCCTGTTGCCAATCAATTGTAAAGATGGCATATACTGTCTATGCCTGCTATACCTAAGAGTTGTTGGTTGGCTAGTTTCGTGAGCCACTTCTCGTCCCATCATATTCCAAATGTGCTCAACTGGCAATATGTCCAGAGATCATGCTGTCCAGGGTAGTTGCTGCACATCTTGCAGAGCATACTGAGTTTCACAGGCAGTGTGGGGGAAAACATTATCCTGTTGGAACAACATATCACTTTCCTGTTGCAAAATGGCAAAAGAACTGGTCTAAGAACATTCTACACGTACCAAGTGCTGGTTAGCATCCCCAACAGAAAAACCAAAGGTGAACGAGAGGTGCAGCTTTTTTTTTTTTTTTTTTTTTTGTAGGGTTTAAGGGCGCTCAACTGCTGAGGTCATTAGCGCCCAGTTACTGGTGTTAGAGCACAAGGAATCTGCTAAAACTCAAGGGGATGGGGGGACATCAGAAGGACCTGACAAAGATGCAGATTAAATAAGTAAAAAGGTTAAATGTCTTTGGTCAAGCCAGTTAAAGTTATAAAACGCAGAATACGAGCAGCTGCTCGAGCGTCATCAGCTAAAACATCCGGTAAGGTAGATGGCAGGGACAGGACAACACGAAATTGACTAAAACGGGGACACGACAATAAAACATGGCGCACCGTTAATGCCTGACCACAAGGGCACTGCAGGGCTGGGTCACCGGAGAGCAGGTAGCGGTGGCTAAACCGGCAATGCCCAATCCGCAACCTGGTCAGAAGGACCTCCTCGCGCCGAGATGGTCGGGAGGAAGTTGTCCAAGCAGTTGGGAGCGGTTTTACTGCCCGGAGCTTGTTTCCTTGGAGGGATGACCAAGCATCCCACCACAAGGACACAAGCCTCTTACATACATCCCCACAAACGTCAGATGACGGGACGCAATGGGAGGCTGGCCGAGGCTGGAGGACTGCAGCCTTGGCTACAGCATCCGCAGCCTCATTCCCAGGCACTCCTACATGTCCGGGAACCCACAGAAAGCTGACAGAACCGCCATTATCAGCGAAAGAATGGAGGGACTGCTGTATCCATTGAATCAAGGGATGGACCGCATAGGGAGCCCCAAGGCTCTGAAGAGCACTGAGTGAGTCAGTGCAGAGTACATACGATGAATGGCGGTGGCAGCTGGCATACTGAACGGCCTGATGGAGAGCAAAAAGCTCGGCCGTAAAGCTGGAACATTGGTCAAGGAGCCGGTATTTAAAGGTGGCGGCCCCGACGACAAAGGCACAGCCGACACCATCGTCAGTTTTGGAGCCATCGGTGTAAATAAAGGTGTGACCGGCAAGTCGAGCACGAAGTTCGACAAACCGTGAGCAATACACTGCAGCCAGAGTACCCTCCTTCGGGAGTGAGCTGAGGTCGAGATAAATACGAACCGGAGCCTGGAGCCAAGGTGGTGTTGGGCTCTCACCCTCTCTGAAGGTGGTAGGGAGGGCAAAATCCAATTGTCGAAGCAGGCGATGGAAGCGGACTCCGGGGGGCAGCAGGGCAGACACATACAACCCATACTGACGGTCGAGAGAATCGGCGAAGAAGGTCTTGTAAGAGGGGTGTTCGGGCATAGACAACAGCCGGCAGGCATACCGACACAGCAGTATGTCACGCCGGTAGGTCAATGATAACTCGGCAGCTTCAGCATAAAGACTCTCGACAGGACTAGTGTAGAAGGCTCCGGTCGCAAGACGTATCCCCCGATGGTGGATGGAGTTGAGCCGGCGTAAGAGGGATGGCCGAGCGGACGAGTAGACGAAGCTCCCATAATCCAGCTTCGATCGGACTATGGACCGATACAAGCGAAGCAGGACAGTGCGATCCGCTCCCCAAGATGAACCGCTAAGAACTCTGAGGACATTAAGGGAACGTGTACAATGGGCCGCCAAATAAGAGACATGTGGAGACCAACACAGTTTCCGGTCCAACGTGAGCCCTAGAAACTTAGTTGTGTCCAAGAATGGGAGAACAACGGGACCGAGATGTAAGGATGGCGGAAGGAACGCTTTATATCGCCAAAAGTTGATACAAACCGTCTTCTCTTCAGAGAACCGGAAGCCATTTGCCACGCTCCATGAGTAGAGGCTGTCTAGACAACGCTGAAGGCAGCGCTCCAGGAGGCATGTTCTCTGGGCACTGCAGTAGATCGCGAAGTCATCGACAAAGAGAGAGCCGGAGACATTAGGTGGAATGCAATCCATAATTGGATTGATCGCGATGGCAAAAAGGGCTACGCTCAAGACGGAGCCCTGAGGCACTCCGTTCTCCTGGAGGAAGACGTCGGACAATACGGAACCCACACGTACCCTAAACTTACGATCCGTTAAAAAGGAATCAATAAAAAGGGGCAGACGACCGCGTAGGCCCCACTTGTGCATAGTGCGGAGGATACCTCCTCTCCAACAGGTATCATAAGCCTTCTCCAAGTCGAAGAACACGGCTACCGTTTGGCGCCTTCGCAAAAAGTTGTTCATGATGAATGTCAACAAGGTCACAAGGTGGTCAACAGCGGAGCGGCGGCGACGAAAGCCGCATTGGACATTAGTAAGTAGTCGTCGAGATTCAAGAATCCAAACTAACCGAGCATTAACCATGCGCTCCATCACCTTACAGACACAGCTTGTAAGAGAAATGGGGCGGTAACTAGAAGGAAGGTGTCTATCCTTCCCGGGTTTGGGTATAGGAACAACAACGGCGTCACGCCAACGCATGGGGACTTGACCTTCGGTCCAGACGCGATTGTAGGTACGAAGAAGGAAGCTTTTGCCCGCCGGAGAAAGGTGTGCCAGCATCTGAACGTGAATGGCATCTGGCCCCGGAGCAGAGGACCGGGACAGTGCAAGCGCACGTTCAAGTTCCCGCATAGTAAAGGGGGCATTGTAAATTTCCAGATTCAGCGAGTGGAAGGAAGGTCGCCGAGCCTCGTCTGCCTCTTTCCGGGGAAGGAAGGCAGGATGGTAATGGGTGGAGCTTGAAACCTCCGCGAAAAAGCGGCCAAAGGCGTTGGAGACAGCCACAGGATCAACAAGGACCTCATTACCTGAGGTCAGGCCAGGTACCGAGGAGTGGGCCTTAATGCCCAACAGCCGGCGCAGGCTACCCCAAACGACGGAAGAGGGAGTCAAACTGGTAAAAGAGCTCGTGAAAGAGGCCCAACAAGCTTTTTTGCTGTCTTTGATGACTCTACGGCATTGCGCTCGGAGTCGTTTGTATTCAATACAATTCGCCAACGTAGGATGGCGGCGAAAGGTGCGTAAAGCACGTCGTCGAGCACGGATAGCGTCCCTACAAGCCTCGTTCCACCAGGGGACGGAAACGCGACGTGAAGAAGAAGTAGTACGAGGTATGGAACGTTCGGCAGCATTGATAATAACAGCCGTGAGGTATTCGACCTGACTGTCACAACTGGGAAAATCGTGGTCCGGAAAGGTCGCCAGGGAGGAGTAAAGTCCCCAGTCAGCTTTCAGTATGTTCCAGCTCGACGGACGTGGGGATGGGGTGTGGTGCAGGAGACGAACGACACAGGGGAAGTGGTCGCTCGAATAGGTGTCAGAAAGGACATACCACTCGAACCGACGGGCAAGAGTGGTAGAACAGATCGAGAGGTCCAAGTGGGAGTAGGTATGAGTAGAGTCCGAGAGGAAAGTCGGGGCGCCGGTATTGAGGCAGACAAGATTGAGATGGTTGAAGACATCCGCCAAGAGTGAGCCTCTTTGACAGGATGCAGGAGAGCCCCAAAGGGGATGATGGGCATTGAAGTCGCCAAACAATAAGAACGGCGGGGGAAGCTGATCGATCAGGTGCATCATGTCAGCCCGACTAACAGCAGATGACGGTGGAGTGTAGATGGTACAAACTGAAAAAGTAAAAGCAGAAAGAGTAATGCGGATAGCTATTGCTTGGAGTGGGGTGGTCAATGGGATGGGATGGTAATAGACATCGTCCCGAACGAGCAACATGACCCCACCATGAGCTGGGATACCGTCCACAGGGGTGAGGTCATACCGCTCCGAGGTATAGTGGGAAAAGGCAATACGGTCAGTCGGGCGCAACTTGGTTTCCTGGAGACCAAGGACGAGCGGACAGTGCAGGCAGAGGAGCAGTTGTAATTCCTCCCGATTAGATCGAATACCTCTTATGTTCCAATGAAACAACGCCATTGCTAGTCAAAAAGTTGGGGGAACGAGACGGGGAAGAGCTGGTCACCTCGATGGCCGCGGAGGGCCAGGTTGCAAGGGAACAACGCTACAACCGACGGGAGGAGGATCCAGTTCCATCGACTCGTCGCCAGCTGCGGCCTCTGTCCCTGATTGTGTAGGAGGGGCCGCATCATTTGCCGACGAAAGGCCGGCGGAGCGCCTGGCAGCAGAGCGTCCTGGCGAAACTGAGGACGGCCGGGAGCAGCGACTCACGGATGAAGCGTCAGACGAAACGCGCCGGGGTGGAGAGGGGGATAGAGACTTCTTCTTGGAGGCCTTCTTGGAGGCCTTCTTGGAAGGCCGAGGAGGCACCGAGATGGTGGGCTGGACCCGAAGAAGGTCCTCACGCGCGGGGTCCGTTTTGGAACGCCGGACCTCGGAAGCTGGGGTCCGGAACGTTTCCCCAATAGATGCCTGAGAAGAGGATCGCTTCTCAGGTGGCGGGGGGAGAGGAGGAGGAGGAAGGGTGGCCCCTGGGGCAGAGGGGGTGGGGGCCACGGGGGAGGAGGATTTGGAAGGGAGGGATTTGGGAGGCGGAGGCAGAGCCCCCTGATGGGCAGAGGAGGCGGAGGGGGGGACTGGATAGGGGTGAGGATACCGCGGAAGGAGTGGTCACAACTGAGGCAAACGAAGTGGTCAGTGACACGGGATGAAGGCGGTAATACTTCTTCCTGGCCTCAGAATAAGAGAGCCGATCCAAAGTTATGATTTCTTGTATCTTCTTCTCCTTCTGATAGGCGGGGCAGTCTGGGGATCTAGGCGAGTGGACGCCAGGACAATTAATGCACCGAGGTGGTGGGGTGCAAGTATGTTCCTCACGAAGAGGACGTCCACAATCGCCACAAAGGGGCTCAGCCTCACACCGTGACGACATGTGCCCAAAGCGCAGACACCTAAAACAGCGCATAGGAGGCGTAAGGAGGAGTAAGGTCGCACGTCGCACCGGTGGCACATCACCTTTACCTTCTCCGGGAGAACGTCCCCCTCGAAGGCGAGGATAAAGGCCCCGGTGTCGATGCGACGGTCTTTGGGGCCGCGCTGGACTCGCCGGACGAAATGCACGCCGCGGCGCTCCAGGTTGGCCCTGAGCTCCTCATCAGATTGTAGCAGGAGGTCACGATGAAAAATAACCCCCTGCGTCCTATTTAGTGCCAGATGTGGGACAATGGATACTGGGATGTCCCCTAGGCGGTCGCACGCCTGGAGTGCCGCCGACTGTGTGGCAGAGGTGGTCTTGATAAGAACGGACCCTGATCGCATCTTGCTGAGAGCCTCAATTTCCCCGAAGACGTCCTCAATGTGCTGAACAAAGAACATGGGCTTGGAGGTGGCGAACGTCCCCCCCATCGGTTCGAGAACAGACCAAATAGCGGGGGAAGTACTTCGCCCCAAGCCGGCAGGCCTGTCCCTCCTCCCATGGAGTGGCCAAGGGGGAAAGGGCAGGAGAACCAGAACTAGAAACGGTACCTTTTCTTTTGAAAGACTCGGCCGCAGAGCGACCTGATACGTGTTGACGTTTCATCTGCGAAACGTCCGCCCCGATACCACCCACTCCGACCAGGGGCTCTCCCCACGGGCGCCACCCAGCCGCAGCAAGGGCCACCTGGCAGGATGACCATTGCCGGGAGTCCTGATGCCCCAAGGAGACGGGCATCTACTCCTTGGCCAACGTGGGGAGGGTGCAGCTCAGGTATCGGCAGTACGATCCCTGTGTTGTCAGGGGGCTACAACCTAGAGGGTACATGACGACCCCACCACAACGGGCTGGCTACCGTGCTGGATTTCTGGTGCCATGGAAAGTCCATCATGATCGCTGGTGCAGATGGAGATGCGCTATGGGCGTAACTTGGACAACCCATCAGGCGTTTAGGCCCAATTTGAGGAATAGCGGGTATGGTGACAACGCCGGTGCAATGCAGAGTGCCAAGGTCTTAGTGCACTTAGGACCAGTGGTAAACCATGTAAGGTGTCCTTCCCCAAAAGGCTCGTACTTCTGTAGAATTTTGAAAAATGGAGGTCAAACCCCAAGGGGGACCATCACATAGAAGGCCGAAACGGTTGAAACTCCTTTTAGTCGCCTCTTACGACAGGCAGGAATACCTCGGGCCTATTCTTACCCCGGACCCGCAGGGGGAGAGGTGCAGCTTATCGCTCCCCAGACAATAAGGCCTGGGGTGGGGCCAGTGTGTCCTGGATGAATGTACTCTACAACACAGTGCTCACCAGGCCTATGACATACCCACAAATGACCGTCACTTGCATGCAGGCAGGATCTGGTTTCACTGCATAACACCATGGCATGCCATACTGCCTCAGAAGCGATCCTGTGACGATACCCGGCGAAGCATGCACACAGATGCTGTGGCGTTAGTAGAATACCACTGCTAATGACCGGTTTGCAACAGTTCGTGTTGACACGTTGCGCTCGGAAGCACTATTATCTGTGCTGTGTAACTGTACGATCTGCCACTACTGCCCTTGCAATACGACAATCCAGGTGGGCAACTGTGCTGTGTGGACATCCAGAACCTTATCTTCCGGTGTGAGAATGTTCGCTTGACCACTAATCATTGTCACACGACTGACGCAGCATGTCCAACTTGTGTGGCAATTCTCCAGAAGGACAATCTAGCCACTTTGAAGGCCACAATTTGACCTCTTTCAAAATGGCTCATTTGGCTGTATAAAGCACGAGTGCGTCTCCGTGGCATGGTTGCCTGCTTACTTCACACATCTGCATGAAACTGAGCCTTCCAGCTGTGAGCATTTCGTATTAAAGGGTACACACAAAGGTCTCTCTAGTAGCTATGCCACTGTGCTATCTGTTGGCAAATGACATTGAAACCATAGTCAGTACATCTATCTACCTGGTGCCATATCCAGTCATCAGATCAAAATCTGACGTCTTTCTAAGTGTACTAGTCTCCTCGCCTCCCGGCAGTGTATTTACAATACACATTTCCTTATACTTAAGTAGACTGTTAATGACAAACAGCAGATTTGAAACCCTAGGTTGAAAGCTTCTCTCTAGACAATCTGCTTTTATTCCTTCCCAGAATACTGTATGCCCACTTAACGTATTATGGGAATTTAATTCACCAAGTCAAATGGAACAGCAAAACAATACTGTTAATTTGATGTTGGTGATAGAATTGTGTGTGTTTAAAATATGTTGGGAAGTTCAAAAATTTTGCAAGGCTTGTTTACCCATTCCAGCCAACGAGATTTCTTAATCTACAAGGGATAATAATAGTTCCAACCTCAGAAAAAAAAGGTCTCCAATTTTTTTTTTCCAGGTACATGTCTATAGTACTGGTATACACTGAAATCTCCACACAAAAGAATACACTGCCAGAGCAGCCAAAACAAGACAGCATGGCTCCTCTTGTAGCTTGATACAGAACTGTGGTGGAAGGATTTCGAAGTTTAACAGCAGTACCAATATACACCTACCAACAAACAAAAAGTCAATTCTTCCAAAAACCTGCACTCTAAAATACAGTTTTTCAAGGGTGCTTATCTTGGGTTCTGTTGATCACAGAGATAAGGTGCCATGTGTTTTGGATAGCCTTTGACCCAGCGACCATTTGCAAACATATCTGAAGAACAGGCAAACTGTAGGTATCCAAAAGTACAGGGTCAGCCCTTGCAAACTGAGCAAATTGGTTGCTTATCTTGCGTTAGTTGTGGTCTGGGACGGGCCTTCGGCAGCTTATAAAAGCAACATTTGTTCATGAGCAGTTCCTGATAAAATCCCGAAAAGCCATGATTTTTGGGCACCAAAAGTACCAATCATGGGGATGCCCACTTCTAAATTTATATTCGCGGTAAATCGCTGAAACCGTACCGTATGTTTTTAAAATGGTGTTCTTAGGGAACACCTTGAAACTTTTTTCATTATCATTATTTGTAACTGAGATACAGAGTTCAAAGCTAACGTACTAATCCATGTAATATCTAGTCTGAGGCATAAATGTACTTTGAACTGACATAGTAATCACATGGCAAGGATTCTGAGGTCACCAAACTATGTTTTTAGTTGACTTTTTCACCAATAAAACTTTTTAAGACATGCCGTCTCTGGATAATGTGCTGTCTTGACCTAACAATTATTTGATGGTGCCATCTAGCAGCATGAGCACCTTACAAAAAAAATAATTTTGTCATACAAAATTCTTTGTGCTTGCAAACCGAACAATGCATTCTTTGGTATACTATAGGTGCAGTCTAAAAATGTTGTGCATTTTCATGTAAAGTAGTATAAAATGAACTTGCACTGGATGCGAGACAACATTGTGCTGACCTATATTATGTGAACTTTTTTGTTGTTTATGTGTGCCAAAGTATGTAAATGTGTCAAGGTATAAATAAACCATCAAAACTTTACTGACCTACAAAATAAATTTTATGTAAGCAGCACATGCTGTGGTAACAGGGCAAAGAAGGAAACTAGCTGAAAAAACTGCCAGGGCACAAAAAAGGGGAACATCCTCCTCTTTGAAAGACTAACAGAAAAGTAGGGAGTCAGCTTCTTTAATCCTCATTCTGCCTTCCACAACAAAAAATTTGTCATGCAAACATGTTCGCACTTTTAGTACTGAATGTGAGTAGCAGAGAGACAGTGCTGGTGCAGGAGACAGTACCACTGAAAGAGAAAAAGAGAAAAGACAATAATAGTGGGATGGAGAAAATGGCAGTGAAAAATAAAAAGAGGAAGACGAAGACAACAGCACTGTGAACCAAAGAGAGAGAAGATAGTGACGTTCAGTGTGAGAGAGTGGCAGCAAAATAGAGAGGGAACAGTGGCAGTAAAGGAGAAAGAGAGGTAGATGCTGATAGTAGCAGTGGGAGCAAGAGAGAGACCATACATAGGTTGGGGTGGGGGGGTGAAACCCTACCCCAGACTGAAGAAATTTAAAACAAGAAAATTTTTCCACTTTCTCCCATCCCCAACACCCATGTGTTAAAAGTTTCCCAGTTTAGGGATCAAAACAATCCTGAGCAAATCACCCCCCCCCCCCCCCCCAAACACATGCGTGGAAAGGAGACAATGGAGGTTGAAGGGGAATACAGCAGACTGTAAGTGAAAAGTACGAAACAATGGCAATGGAAGAAAGATAAGAATGAGACAAAGACAGTGGCAGTGGGACAGATAGTGTTTAGGCAGCACTGGTAAGGAAGAATGAGAGAAAAGGATGAAAACAGTGACAGTAGGGAAGACACTGACCAGGAAACACAGACAGGAGGCAGTGCATTAGGCAGAAAAAGGAGACAGTGGGGGAGGGACATAGAGAGAGTGGGAGTGAGAAGGAGATGCCGAGTATGGAGGTTTCACTACAACGAGAGACTGGTGAAGGATTATTGGGTAAAGGATATAGAATGTTCCATGTTAAAAAGAGTATGAATAAGTTTTGTATGACAAAATAGTTGGTGAGGAAAGCAGAATGAGGCAGCTGATTCCCCACTTTTCTATCAGAGTCTTTCCCACTTACCAGTCAGAGGAGCATATTTGCCTTTTTTGTGCTCTGACGGGCATTTTTCAGCTGGTTAATTACACGACAATTTTTCAAGCAGCTCATTAAAACTATATGACTTCCCCTCACATGGTTTCCCCAAATCATTCTGGTGAACAGGCAGTAATTGCCGGTTGTGGTAGCGCAAACCATTCTGCACAGAGGAGGACACACATACTTCGCAGCATAGACTGTGTGCGCTCTCTGTCCCGAGCTGCACTCTCCAGCCATTGCCCAACCTGCTAACTGTCAATGCTGTGGTTAGCTCCACATTGGGCCACTGTTCCTGCTTCTGACTCTCCACAGATTAATTTCAATGCTCAGAAAACTACTGCTGTCAATTTTTGATGTTATAATTGGGTGTACACTTTATGTCAGCCAACACGAACACTACAGCTAAGTACTTTCATTGTACCTAAACTGATATGAAAATCAAAATTAAATGTTCTATAAGCATGCTACACACAGACTCAGCAGAATGGAGCTACTGGCTGGGCCATCACATGGTACACTGCTCTGTCATTGTTCATCAACTCATCACCCAACTTCTTATGAGTGCACTGTCCTTGTTAACTGAAATTAATTAAACATTTTATTACTGTGCACATTGCTATTTACATTCTTCCATCTGATTTCTTTTCATAAAGGAAATTTTATGTTATAACATGTTTTGGGACATTACATCACTCTCACGGGTGTTGAACTAAAGAAAAAATTAAATAAATAAATGTCAGTTGCAGTTACTTGTATTTTGTGTGATACATGAAATTCAGTGTCAATTAGGGTCCAGGCTTAAACCTGACAACTTAAAATTGTCGAGTCAAGTCAGAAGAAAATGATATTAACTCTTTTAAAAGTAACTTTCAACATCAAAAATCTTTTTTGAAATTTCTGCAGAATATATTGGCAACTGAATTAAACTTTTTGAGACATTGTACTTTAATGATGCAATATATTATCAGCGCACTCAAATTACCACATCTAAGCTTCATGTCATGGAGCAGGCTTACACAGCCTGTTCCGTCTTCACTGAAGCCATCTGTTTCTTGATTGACCTACATCTCCCTTTCATATTGGTTTATAATTCACCATAACATTAATCAGTCATTCTTTGTTAATGCCAACACCTGTCAGAATACACGTATCCTTCACATTGTAAAATGAATTCAGTTTGAGTCCCAGGTTGTATTATTGTCATTTTCAGTTAACTATTGTGCAACAGAAACAGTCACTATAAAATGATCACTTTCTAAACATATTTTGTTTCTTCATCAGGAGAGTGTCAGCCATCCTTTTCATTCTACTGTTAATAATTCTTGCATAGAGTTTATAAGAAACGTTTTGAATGCTTATTCCTCTATAGTTCTCACAGACACTGCTTCCTTCTCTTCTGTAGAATAGTATCACCTCCGCTGTCGTCGACGAGTCAGATACCATTTCTAATCTTCCAGCATTCATTTATGAGGCATAAGCCTCAGCTGTAATAATCCTCGATATTTAATGAATTCTACATTGATTCCATCAGGCCCTTAGCTTTCCTGTTTTTCATGTTCCAGGGCCTCCTGTATCTCATATAGTGTAATGCTGTCTCCCTGATACACAAATGCCCTTCATCTTCTGAAATAATTATTTCTTCTGTTAGTCATATTCAGTTCACAGTTCTTGGCAGAGCTTTATTAAAGTCTCTTTGTCTATGATATTTATTCCTGCAGCAACTCCTCTTTGCTTGTAAACCATTCAGTAACCTCTCGACTTCCTTTCACATCATTTCTATAAGTGAAAACAAATCTGTCCAACAATAAGTCCTCTTTCTTCTTTCCCTCTACAGCCTCCATTGCTGCTCTGTCAAAACATGACTTAAATTTTCCCATTTTATGTTTGTCCATTCCTCTGGATGATTTCATTCTGTAGATATTGTGCATGTATTCATTGGTATAGAGGACCAATGTCTTCTCGTGAAAGATATACTTTAAATACTGCTTCTTTGGTGTTGTGTAATATATTTGTTTTACCATCTAGCCAACAGGTTTTCTATTTACTATCAAATAATCAACAAGAGACTGGTGGCCTCTTGCACGCCATGTATATTTACGAATTTCCCCCCCAAAGAGTATGATTATAATTTTCATACTATTAAATGTTGCAAGATCCTAATTCTTGGCTAGTATTTTATTGTCTGTGTGCTCTCCATATGTTCCTACAACTTCGGGTATTGGTATGTTCCCAACACATGCATTCAGAGCTCCATTTATTAACAAGTGGTCATATTTATTTTTGTCTACTGTTTCAAATCTTCATAAAGAAACTCAGTTTCTTCCTTTTCCCCTTCTTCAGGAGCATATACAACTCTCATTGTCAAGCATTATCTGTTTTCTTTCATACTGTAAGTATTCTTTCAGTCACATAATTATAACTCCAAATTTTATTTTTCATTTATTGCTAATAAATTTAGTGACTCTAGATCAGGCATTCCCAAACTCTCTCTCTGATGGAACACTTTGAGAATGCTGGTAAATTAATGGTAAATCTTGTTTAGGTTGACAGTTAAAAAAAATTTAAAAAAAATTCAGAAAAAAAATGTTTTGTTCCACGATTACTTCGATTTTAAATCATAGCTAATAACATGGAAATCATAATAAACTTTTAAAATCAAATTAGTATCGTCAAAATGCCGAAACAGAAATGCCACGTTATTAATAGGTTATCGCAGAACACTCATTTGGTTCCCGTGACACACAGTTTGGGAAGCCCTGCTCTAGATCACAGATCATGCTCTCATTGTTTGATTTGCACTGCTGTAGATTATACAATCATTTGATCATTTTACACAATTTATTTTTCTTTTTGTTTCGATTACGACAGCTATATCTACATTTTCCCATTTGTAATTCTCTGTTCACTCTGTCCTAATTCCTTTATATTCCATGGTGCTAATACCACAATTTCTGAAATTTCAAATCTCTTCCGTCTTTGACATGCCTGGATTGTGTACTCTTGAGACACATACAGTTTCTTTCTGCAAAGATACTGAAATGATTTTTTTTTTCCTCTACAAAAGGGTACACACATCTTCATAAGAAATTACTGTGGTAGGCTACACCTCTAGGCCACCTGACCTGCTTGGTTTCCTGTAAGTTTTACGTTACATTAAAAGCACATATCACTTCATCTTATTACAGATATACCTTCAAAACAAGTGTTACAGTTTCAGTGGCAAGAAAAACAGATGTACTACTTCTATCAAGGAATGTTTTATTTCCAAACACTCGGCCAGCACATAGCACTCCACAATGCCCCCATAGTGTACAACACCACCAACTTACTTTCCACTGTTATAAATACTACTTCGTTTTATACACAAAGTATCAGTTAACAACAAATGATGTAACTAAGACTGGGAATAAAACACTGCCTCTTCAAAATGGTAGTACAAAACCAATGTGACATGAGCTGTATAACTATTTACTGACTAGTGAAACTGGAAGAAATGGAGGGCTTACATGAACACAAATTTAAAAATATATTTGAATCTTCGTTTTCAAATTACTTTAAAATTCTTTCAACAGGATGAAAACAGGTGAAAGGAAAGGGTATACGAGTCAGCAGTAAAAGTGATAAAGCATCATCATCATTATTATTTATTATTTAAGGAAAAGGTATAGGAAACAAATTTAAGTAATAATTTGCTAAATGTCCTCATTCAGTTACAGATTAAACATACAGAGTAATAAGTGGAGTTAAAATCCAAAAGACTCAACAGGAAAGAAGTTAGTTAAACAAGGGGCTTCACTCAAAGAGAATGAATAGGATAGAAGCTTTCTTGTTACTGTTTGTGTGATGACAATGTATATCTTGACATTGTTCAAAGTCAAACATTTAAATTCACATTACATTAATTGTGCAACATACAACTGCTGCCTTTAACTTACTGAAAAGCAATGTTCTAATATATTCGAAAAGTAACTTTATCAAATACCTGTGTTTGTGGAAGATAAGAACTATGAAAGCAGTGTTTGTAGAGATCATAATAAGGATTTCGGACACATCTAAGGCCCAATCTGCAGCCTTGACGTTATCCAGGAATATATCTGGTAGTGGTCCATATTTATCTCTATCAGGTACACGTTCATGCACCAATGCCAGAGTTGCAGTGGTGATTATGAAATTCACCACTAACATTAGAAATGCTGAAACAAACCCAGTCATTAAGTACAATTCAACAATGGAAAATCCCGGATGGGATGTAACATTATTACGAAAAGGATAGTTGTTACTCACCACACAGTGGAGATGCTGAGTCGCAGATAGACATAACAAAAAGACTGTCAGAAACCGAACTTTCTGCCTCAACAGCGAGAGACTGCTAGTGTGTGTGTGCGAGCAAGTGCATTTTCTACCTTCAACGAAGGCCTTGCTGGCCGAAAGCTAAAATTCTGACAGTCTTTTTATTGTGCCTATCTGTGACTCAGATCTCCGATATATAGTGAGTAGCAACTATCTTTTCCATAGTATTGTTACAGTCATCAACAAGTATTTTGGTATCTTACTTAGTACAGTTTTCTCTATAAATAAGGTATTAAAAATTTGTTGAAATGTATGTATTGTCCAGTTAGTAATACAAAAGTTATTAAAATAATATTTAAAAGAAAGGTACTGCTACAATGTGTTTGTCAACATCATTACTACTTATCTCGATGGAAGGGGGTATGCTATCACTTCCACTACACTCTACTCAACAAACAGACTCTTATACACCAAATTACAATTACTTCAACTTATAGTCTGTGAAGTTCTTTCTACAAGACACACAACATATTCTGCACAGATGTTTGTAAAATATCTATTTGTGGTGTGCCTCAGTCAAACACAAGCGCACATTATCAGCTATTCTCTTCATACCAACTGGCAACACTTGGATATGTTCCGGAAGGGTGTTGTTTCTGCTTCCTCCTCATCCTGAGAAATGTGTATTCTGAAAACTAGTGCTACCAGTTTTTGACATAATATACTTTAATTATATGAGATGAGAACATAATCAATACGAAAGAGTTTATATTGTACTTAATTCAGTTATAATTGTTATTGGAAAAATATCCTGTAAATGATACAATTTACTTGTATCATGGACATGTAACAGGTATTCAACTGTAATTATGTACAAATTTTAGTGTAGTTATAAGTAACGACTTGCCCTATATCTAATGTACAATGCTTTATTGTACTGTACACCTGAGATTTACTGAAGCGAACAAAATACAACACAAAATAAATGTCAAATGCACTTTGCACAAGATAATGCACCTTCTTTCTACATTGAATTACTTGTATCCACATGAAAATTCTTCTTTGCATCTAAGATATCCAGAGAACATAAAATAATTTTCAGCATACTCCAACAGCATAGTTTATGCAATCCTAAATATGGAAATGTAAACACATTGGCACAAATGATTGGCTTCACAAGCTTTAAGGGCAAATTCTGAGAATTTTACCCCAAAAAAAGATTACTATGGTAGTGAAGAATTATTTTGCAGACTTTACTAAAGTGAAACTTCAGTTAGCTTTCTGATGAGAAATCATGAAATAAAATCCTACTACTCTGGTACTTCTCACCTTCATAAAGCAGCAAGCTTGAAACCCTTTACATGCTCTCCTATTATCTGACAACGACCTGTCTGTGCAACAAACACCAATGAGCATCACTCATTCATTCCCACTCCTCATTCTTTCCAAATCACCTAGATACCATCAACTTAAAATGAAATTGCTACTGGGAGCAACTCAGAGCAAAACATTAATGCACTAAAAATACAATTGAAGAGGTTGGCAGCAGAAAGTGGTTAAATCGTAAGTGCCAAGTTGTCAATAGGCACATACAAAAGAAAGAAAACTTACTACCTTTCGGAGTTATACTACTACTTTTTGGTGAGTGGTCTCCTTTAATTCTAAAGTATTCACCTTAGTAAGGATTTGGTTATCGGGTAATATGTAATGTTTTTGTATGTACCACAAGCTGGTAACAGGTAATTTCACACGTACTGCTCCAACATAAATTGTTTTGATTTACTGTATTTATGTTCTACATTTTCTATGTATTGGAAGGTTTACTTACACTTATGATAGTTGATAATCAAATCAAAGAAGATAATCCATTCTGTAGGCTGATGTTCAACTGTAAATTTTATCTTGTGAATTTTGTTCAAATTTTCTAGCCCATCAGTCCCACACACGTGTGCCATTAAATGGTATTACTGACATGTACATATCTTCCATATTATGTTGTCTGTGTACATAAAATTATAATGTAACATTACGTAACATCTTTCAACAACTTACTAGATGTCAAAGAACCTGATGAAGAAACATGTCATCTCCCCATCCTCAGAACAGGTGGGCTTCTCTCATCCAGGAGTCTGAATGATTTGCCTTTTCTTTTTGACCTTTTCCCCAACCTACCCCTCTTTCCTCCATGAGCAAGGAGCTAAAACTTCCTAAAGATGCACAGGAATGTGAAATTCTGAAGTAACCTAACTAGCATGAATGGGAAAAACATGTTTTTACTGATGAATGCTATTTATGCTTTCTGTACAAAAATCACAAACTGTGCTGGGAAGATGTGCTCCCCTTGGCATTCACATTCTAGTAGCCTGTAATGGAAACTCCATCCTTGGTACAGCATGTTGTGCAGAATGGCAGGCATGTCTCTGGGAATGGCAGTGATTTCGTCCGCAATCTTCTGTTTCAGTTCATGGATAGTTGCAAGATGTGTGATGTACATATTGCTTTTAGTATTTCCCCACAGGAAGAAATCACAAGCACTAAGATGAGCCTTTCAAACAATTTGTTAACAGTTTTCACTGATTGTTGAGCGGTATGTGACATGGCTCCATCCTGCTAAAATGGCAGTTTTGATGTTAAGATCGAAGATTTTCTTATTACTCTCTCACTAAGGGCAAACTTAGGCCTACATAAAAAAATGAACATTCAAGTTATTCAAGAAAAGTGTACAAAAGTGACCTTCAAATGCATCTCCACCTCAACATTCATTCCTCACTGGTTAGGCTTTATAGTACGTCATTTGTGGCACTCCCTCCTACTACCGTACAGGTATACACTCGCGCACACACACATATCCGTGTGTCCTTTCGTCTTTCCCTCTTTCCTGATGAAGCAACCTTAGGTTGCGAAAGCTTGAAATTTGTGTGTGTGTTTTTTATTGTGTCTATCTACCAGCGCTTTGTCGTTTGGTAAGTCAGAGCATCTTTGTTACTTATTTTTTTAGTACTCTAAAGTGACTAGTTCCATTATCAATCAAATGCACCCACTATTTTAACCCCAGTCACAGCTTCAACTTTCATAGTGGAAACGTAAAAGAAAAGTTAGTATCAATAGACTTTCACACCACTGCAGAGAGACGTTAGTAACCCAATCCGACAGCAGTGGTTGTGTCAGAAATAAATTATTGCCATCAGAGACAGCTCAGGTGTACAAGGTTTCTTGTTTATGTCATTACAATGACCAAAAGCATAATGTTTGAGATATTACAACAGCAAACATTACAAGAGACAAAACTAAGATGCTGTTCTACTAACACACACAGTCACTTCTTTTCTGTATACTAGCAGTACGGTACGTATTATAAAATTTAGTATATGAATAGAAGGGCTTTATAAACATACCAACAAATGTTTTCCATTTCTCCTTTGGGAACCTAGGTTCTTCACGGAGAGGTGGTGGTACGTCGATCTTGACGATGCCATTTGAAAGGCTACCATTTCTGTGAATGGACAGACCCTCAGTCTTATCTTCCACATCGTAGTATTCACTGGATGGTGAATGGAGTACACTGCCTTTCCCACTCCCAGACCACGAATCATTTTTTGCTGATGGTGGGAGTAGGGGCTGTAACAAAAAAAGATTGAGCATGTTATCGAGAAAGTCTACAAGAAATTAAAGATGTTCTAACATTTGTTAACTACATATTTTGTCCACTGTGGTTATACAGCGTAATATTTTATAGATTTCAGTCTCGGTAAGAAATGGTACTGGGTCATTCCACCTCGAGTGATCATGGGCCTCCCACTTTGAGTTTCAATTTTCCTGACATTTGCTGTAGACGGAAACCTATCCTAAAAATGAACCTGTACAAATTTTTAAATCATAAACTTAAATATATGAGAAGCAATGACCCATTTGGATAGCTTTTCAACAAATGTGCCTGAAAACGAACAGAATTCAATGTTGTAAACTCTTATTACAAGACAAAATCAAGTAGGAAATTCTGTCAGGTCTTGGGTAACTTTCGGCTGTGAATCAGAAAAATAGGGTGTGATAGAATGTGAACCTGCATTAAAGTGATTCAAAAAACCTGCAGATAAAAGTACACAGTTTTCTCGTACCCTCTTTGGGGTCAGATATCTCGGGAAGAAAAAATGCAAAGCAACAACAACTTGGCACATTTGTTGACAGTGCTTGTGACATGATTTTATTAGTGTATTTTCCTGTATAGCCAACTATTTTGAATTATGCTTGATCACAAACATGGTGACGAATTCAAAATTACGATAAATGAGCCAAGTTCCGATGTAAATATTGCTCAAAGGACAATTCAGAAATTCTCCTTTCTGGCTCCACTTAAAGGAGCACAATTTTCTGCACTAGGAACATCCTGTTGGATCTTACAGTCACATCAGCAAAGGGACCAATTATGAGGATGAACTTCAACACAAGAACGTGCAATATGTTTCGATCACAACACGGTATAGGTTGTTGAACTTATTGCTTCAAGACAAGCAAGAATGACAACTGATAGATTTATGCTTCTGTTCTAACTAGTTATGAAAGCCATGAAAATTTGATGACTCAACCAGTTCAAAACCATCAGTTGCTTCGGTTTCTGCATGTCTCCTGATTTGCAAGGTGGGTATGATGTTATAAAACATTGCTTATTCTGTTACATATAGATGGTTGTGTTTGCTGGTTCTTCATTGAGGTTCCAAAACCTCAACTGAATTTCTTGCCTTAGTTTCCAACCCGCGTTTTTTGGTTTCTACATCGAAGTTCCAAACACTCAATTGGGTTTCTTGCCATGGTTCCGAAGCCAATATGTGGGTCTCTTCTTGTTGCATCCCAAGCTGGGCTATTTAAAATTACTGCTTCATGTAGTTAAATTTTCCTTAAATACTGTTCAATATTGCTTCTGGAAAATTCTGCTGACATTCTGTTCCAGTTGCTGAAGGTGCTACAAAACTCATGCTGATATGCTGTTGAGGAATCTAACATTTATCTTCTCTTTCAGGCCACATGCTGATATGCTGTTGAGGAATCTAACATTTATCTTCTCTTTCAGGCCAACAGAATGGGCAAGCTGGACCACAAGGGTGTCGAATTTGATGACGGCATTGTGTTCTTCAGTATCAACTTCACACGTTACCAATCCACCAGCGAGTGTCATAGATGCAGGTGATGTATTGGCCAGGTATAAGGCTTAAAACTGACATGAATGCCACAGTGGTGGCAATTGACTGATATACTGAGGCCACAAAAGAAGTTGCATTACTTGAAATGCAGCTAACTTGGATGTGGTCATTTGCAAATCATTCTTCTTGTAGCTTTTTTTCATTTCCTACTTCTTGGCTTTAAATAAAGATGAACTTCATTCATTGTACCCACTGGTCACAAAATTTGAATACATCTTTTGGGGTTAAAATTTGATTGCCTGTAGTTCGTTGTAGGATTGCTCCTGCTGCTAAGTATTTAGCCAATCCAACAATTCCATAGCACAGAAATTCACGATAGCTTGTGCCAAACAAATTTCATTCAGCAGTTATACCAAAGTCCTCTTCATCGTAGCACAGGTTGATAATTTTTTTTTTAATTCTTGTATTGAGCAGCGGAACCACCACTGAAATAGTGAATGCGTATTACTACTTCCATCATACAGTTGATCTGTTTGGCCAGAAATGTATGGATGACAGTAGTGTCATGTTTGAGACAATCGCTGATAATGCGTAAGTTAATAAATTGTACTTCTTCAGCTTTACAGTCTACAACAGACAACACATTGTTGCTTCACTGTTGTCCCAGTGATATCCTTGAACAGCATCCTGGTTAATGAAAGAATAATTTTCTGCAAAATTTATTAGAATAACTAGTTCATCAGACCTCAAATTTTCTTTGTTTTTCTTCAAGCCTGCTGTTTCATGCTGAACCACATCATACATGAATTTCGCAATATCAGACTAAACTACTTTCCAGTGGCTTCATAAAGGGCTATTTTTAGATGAAAATTATATAGATCTTCATAGTCAATTGAAAATGAGCATCAATTTGCCAATCACCCCTGTTGCTTGAACTGGCACTGTGCATTAAGCAAGCTGTACCAGCTTCCAATGGTAGAATATTGCGCACAATTCTCTTACTTTTCATCCATTTGCTTAATTGATCTAAGATACAACAAGATGTTTCTAGGAGAGCAAAGTGTGCTCTTTCCAATGGTGCTGGAAAGAACTGACCCTTTTGCAATATTTTCACCTGAACTTGGCTCACATTCTGCAGTTTTATATTTGGCATCATGTTTCTGATTGTTTGATTCACAATAAGTGCTTAGGTAGGAAGATTTACTGATAGGGTCCTGCCCCAAGTACTGTTAATATAAGTGCAAAGTTGTAGTTCTTATGCATTTTTCTTGCGGAGATATTTGACTCCAAAGAAGGCCAAAATATTTGAATGTTTTTCTCTGCAGGTTTTTTGGGGTACTTTCATGCTTTATAGTGTTTTACACATTGCCACACTATATTTTTCTAATTCAGGGCCAAAAGTTACACAGGATCTGAAAACAAGAGGTTCCTAGTTGCTGTATCCTTGTATTAAGAAAGGTTCCAAAACTGAGGTTTGTTCACTTTCACCGCACCCGTCTCAAAGAGCTTCTCAAATACAGAGCCACAGTTTCCACCCTGTAAGATATTATGAGTTTTTGCATGAGTTCTATTCTATGTTATGTTTGTTTCGACGGTAAATTTGAACAAAATTGGAAATGGAAGAGTGGGAAACTTTTGGAAAATGTGATCACTTGATATGGAATGATCCTATTTATTCTGTATCCGTGGGTTTCTGGCAATGTCGTTGGTTTGAAGAAGACAATGAGTAATGGAGAATAAACAATTTGTGAAGCAACAATGTAGTCTAAATGTCAGCACATGTTGAGTGTATCACACAGAATACTTCATGAATAAACCGAAGTTTGTTGTGCCACCCATCTGCTTGGAGATGTGACCTTATCCTATTGGGAGAGGGTGAGCTGGAGCAGCCGATAGCACTCTCTAGTGAGGGATATTTATGTTTCTAAATTGTTTGTGATTTATTGGGTTCTGGTTGGTTGGTTGGTTGGTTTGGGGAAGGAGACCAGACAGCGAGGTCATCGGTCTCATCGGATTAGGGAAGGACGGGGAAGGAAGTCGGCCGTGCCCTTTGAAAGGAACCATCCCGGCATTTGCCTGGAGCGATTTAGGGAAATCACGGAAAACCTAAATCAGGATGGCCGGACGCGGGATTGAACCGTCGTCCTCCCGAATGCGAGTCCAGTGTCTAACCACTGCGCCACCTCGCTCGGTATTGGGTTCTGTGAATGCTGTTTGTGAGAATAATACTGGATGAGTTTGTGGCAATTTGTTAGCAAGTTATTTTGATGTTGGCAGTTACAGGCAGTTTTAGGGTTCGGAATTATTATTGTGATGTTACTGGGACCAGTAAATGTGGCGTTATCAACAGTACAACACATTCTACCTGAACAGGTTCCTGCTGGAAGTCTACGCTGGCCATTCGAGAGATTGTGTTAATGACTTTTTTCCATTGCTAGATTAATGGATTTGTGTCAGCTTTTTTTATTTTTTACTATAGTATGCACGCTGTGTGTGCTGTTATGCGCACAACTGTGTTTCCTGTATAACAAAATTGGAGTTAAGCATTTGTTGTATGAAGTTCTAGGTTGTGTTGTTAGTGGTTAGTAATCATGTTGGACTGTGATTGGTAGGTACCGTGGTGTTTGTTTTACCTACAGTGATGATGCTAGAGTTGTCAGTAATCATGTTGGTCTCCAACTGGTAGGTACAATGGAGTTTATTTTACCCACATTGGTGGGGTTAGGTTCTCGGTATTAGCTATATGAGGTGAGTTTTGGTCTTGTGGTACCCTGGGTTTAATTTTAGCTATATAGGTCAAGTGAAATTACCTGCTTTGGAGCTATGTGTGGCTTTGTAGCCCCATGGACTTTCTTTGAGCTACGCAAGTCAAGGAAAATTTCTGACAATTTCTTTTCTTCAGTTTTTGTTGACTTCTGAGAATACTGTTGGCTTGATTGTTGTGTTAATATTAGTTTTGGCATGTCTTCATTATTAGGAGTGTCCCGTATTTAGTTTGTCCCCACCCAAAACCCCCTAATTCCCAAAGTTTTTGCATTAGTTTCATTGTAATTCTTAAATTAAAAATTTCCTGTATTATTTTTGTCTGTCTGCGTGTCTAAAGATTGACAACATGGCCACCATACTGTATACTACTGAAACAGGGGTGTCCATCATCATGTCACTGTCACTGGGTCAAAGCTGACAGGTTGTACAAAAACCATTTCAGGCCCCCTTCATTATCTTTTAAACACTTATTGCATAAATATGTCACAAAATCACTTAATTAAATTCTCCTGGTCTCCACAATCATCTGTGCACCACTCAGCAATATTCAGCAATATGCCAAGTGCTTCCATTAAATACGCTTCTGAGTGGCCTTGTCATTTGTAAACCCCTGAGAGTGGCATTTGAAGTTGATTGGACACACATTAACAGCACTCCACATAGCTTGGTCAGTATAAGACCTTACAAAATAATATTAACACCCTAACAGGAATCCATACAGTTTCAATCAGATCAGAGCAAGAAACAGTCTGAATAAGATGTATGGTGAAAGTAATCCCTCTGGCCACCAGAAAAAATCCTGGGTGGAATAGTGAATAAATACATGAAAGGTGTACCGGTAACGAAATTTCAGTCTTGTTCATACAACTGTCTACTTCTCAAAATGCCTCTATACATGATGAACTCCCTTCACTACTCTTAAGATTATACCTTGTTTATGCACATAAAAATTCCTGCAGATTCTCTACTATTTCAGTTCCAAATAGGCTTATTACTTTACACGTACATTCATGACAAACTCCTTTTTAAATAGTTAAATATTACAATGAAACAAAAATGTATTACCACATTTTTAAACAATATTTTGCAACATTTGGTACATTTTCCATCACTTGAAACAGTTTATCTTTGGTCCGAAAAGACATAGTCTGGTCTTTGCCACATTTGTACTTGATGTTGCTGACATCCATACAATTTCACACTACACCATCCCATCTTTTTAAACTGGCTTTGGGCACGTCCACTCCTGACCTCACTCTATACATCCATTTCATCCAGTTTTTGTTGGACCTAGGCAATGTTTCGTAACTGTCATCTGCCCTGGGGATCTTGGTGACCTTTCCTTTTCACAAATCTCTCAACAATTTCTGGAGATGCATTTAGTTACTGCAGTGTTCATACGAAGCTTTCTCAATACTTCAGTGCAACTGGAATAGTGCATGATTTTAGCGTATCTAGTGCATGATTTTGGCGTATCACCACGGTGCATCCTCAACAAGCAAGTTCAAGAATAACATATCACTACTTAAGAGATAAGGAGTAATCAGGAGGTGCAGTTTCGCTTCTTTGCTCGTAATTCGGCCAGATTTTGTCCCCAATCAGGAACCCCTGGTTTGAAACGACACTTAAGGAAAATAATCCACTCCAGCGTCGGCAGGACTCTTGTCCAAAGTAGCCAGTTCGAACTTTGACGGTGATAAATTTCTACGGCCAGTATTTGGCGAGCTAAGGTTACGATAGTGCTGGCCAACCACGGAGTGATGACATTACGCCATCTTCTGCCTACGGATACATTATGCTCAGCGTCCTCATAAGTGCAATTTAAAGATGCAGGCTCGGTTTAAACCTCTCCCCTCCTCTTAACAAAATACATAAGAATTACAAAACAAAAACAATTTGCAATTACCTGTCGCTGATAAAGATCAGACTGTGTCATATCAGGAGCTAGGCGGGAACTCTCACTCTCGCTGTGAAGGACTGTAGTATCATCATTCACTTGATGAGAAGAACTTTCTACGTCTATAGCGTGATGTGGGCTTCCTTGAACACCAGGACTATGGAAACTGCCATAATCGTTGTGGCTGTTCTTAGGGTCCAAAACCATCCTGTAATATAAAGAATACGGAATATTACACTCTCAAAGGCCGTTATTGCAGGTGCTGGAAATAAAAAATTAACTAGAAATAGAAACTGCACATGGCTGAAGACAGACTGGTTCATTGAAATTAATATCTAAAAAATTGATCAGCTTAAAGAAAAATTGCCTATTTTCCGGTATAGGCCTACCTCTTCACATACCGCTGTCATTGAAAACAGTTTCGACCACTCCTATGAATAACCCTATGACTATTGCGCATTTGTCTTATTACCACACATACATGCATCCAGCGTGGAAAACTCTTTGTGCAGTCACACCAGTAGGTCAACAAACTGCCTGATAATGTTATGACTACGTTCTAATACCAGAGTTTATACCCAAAACATAGAAAACAAAACATGCTTGCAGAAGAATATGCTTTGGTCAATCAATCAAAATCTAATTTTTCCGCGTTGGTAATTCCAGAGTATAACTAGTAACCGACTACTGCCCTCACTCGCACATCTACTGTGACCTGAAGCGCTGCGTATTCCTAGAGCTACAATGGTGAATTGCTGCCGTCTGTCCCGAATAACAATAATGGCGTTTTGATAGATGCTATCCAAATAGCAACAAGATTCGGAAAGAGGAAATCAATTCCCACAATCAACCGGCAGAAATAACCACCATATGATAGGCACCATTACAAAAATATTAAAGCGAAATGGAATTGAAATTTTAAATTCCGTTAGTGGTCGTTTATTCTGCACTGTAAAATAAGCTAATATTGCCCCGAGAGTTTTAGAAATGTAACGACAATAAACCAGTTGACAACAAATTTTTCACTTGCATAGGACATTGTCAAAAAGCATCATACATCTAATCCAAAAATTTTAGCTTTCTAAGCTACAGTGCTACATGCAGACGACCAACCCCTTCAGCCGTTTAAGTTTGTTGCACCTTTTGAGGCAACTAAGATGTGGAATTAGTCTGTTCTTCTCCAGCCTTTTAACAACCTTAATGGTAGTCAACTGAAAACAGGAATCCGTATTTTATATATATGTACCATTCTGATAGCGAATCACTTTCCACAGAATTGTTTGATTTCCTTTTTCTTGTCATTTTATTTCAACTTCAAATTACGCCATTTTATTAATTTCCATTTACTTTCTGGATGTTCACGTCACTTAATATGCACAACTATTCGTGCTTTTCGTAAATATTTGTGTGCTCAAACTATGCGCTTTTCTTGATCTTCCTTTGTCACTTTTCTCTCTTCCCAACCCCCTTTTCCGTGTTTACCAACATTGCTGCACTCATGCACTAAAGAAAAAAAACGTTGGATCATCAGGATATTACGTCAGGAACAACTTGTTCAGCAAATGTTACTATCACCCATTCCATTTTCTTTCTTCGCGACTTAACTTAATAAGTAATTGAGATGGAATAGATCGTTCACATTTGTCCCCTCTTAACTTTCAAATATCAATAACCCTGAACAAGTGATGAGACACGTCAACGTATGTTTATTAGCTTGACAGAGTGTTTACTGCAGTCTCTGTTATGCTTTCCGGGGATTGTGATTTCATTTAAAAAAAAGAATTGTACACTATATGGTTGGAATTATACGAAACCACACACACACACACACACACACACACACACACACACACACGCGCGCGCGCGCGTCCAACGCGAATCCCTGTAAGTGCATAATCCCGCCAAGAACGCTTCCTCCGATTACGCCTTGCAAATTCGTACAACATTCTTCTGTAAAATGTATTACGGTCATTTTACACTTACATTTACGATGAAGAAAAACCTGTAGCTAACTAGCAAGTGTTACTATCACAGGTGAGGGGGGGGAAAATAAATCCCATTTTAAGGATGCAATGCATGGTACTTCAAAAATAGATCAGGTGCGTAGAACTGTCATATGTACAGCTGCACATAACAACGTACACGGATGTACCGTTTGACAAGCTTTAGCGGTCTCGACATTACGAGCATCCACTACAAGAGTATGGGCTTACCTGGCCACTGCTTCCACAGGAACATCACAGATTCCACGTACGTTACAGTCTTCTTGCACACATAAACACTGCGTTAGAGGATGTTCTATGGAGACACGACACTCCATGAAAAATACACGCACACACACATTCCGGCCACTGTAGTAACACACTTGAAATGACTTCCTACCCTTCGCAACGGCCCGAAGCAGACTGTTTGTTGTAGTCCCCACCGCGTTCCTTATCCCCACCAAGACTAGCCGTGGAGGGGACGGTGGCCTTGGAGGTGGTAAAACTACGTGACGTCACGAAACGGGTCGCCGTTCCGAGTGCTCGCGTACCTCAGTAATTGGCCGGACTGCGGCAAACAACGAAGCCACAGCGAGCTTCGCAAATATAAACTAAGAAGATATTGGATCTGCAGAATCTGGGAGAAGTGATGGCGCCGAAAACCAGATGACACTGTTACTTAGCATTCTTACTGCCGCCAAGGCTTAAAATCAACACGAACTCAAATCTACGGCACCCTGAACATTAAGAATGAAATTTTCGCAGGGGTTGAGCCACTGAAGCGTTATTGATTTTACTCCTGGGTGAAAACTCTCAAACTATCATAGCCACTGGACCTGTTAAAAGCTATTGCTTATCATCAATAAAATTTTTTTAAACACATGCGAAAGTGTTTACTTTAGACTTAGGCTTGCAGAACATTTTTATCTTAAGTTACAACTCCAGATTGCTGCTAACAGTCAGCCCGAGTGGCCGAGCAGTTCTAGGCGCTTCAGTCTGGAACAGCGCGACCGCAACGGTCGCAGGTTCGAATCCTGCCTCGGGCAGGGATGTGTGTGATGTCTTTAGGTTAGTTATGTTTAAGTTGTTCCAAGTTCTAGAGGACTGATGACCTCAGAAGTTAAGTCCCATAGTGCTCAGAGCCATTTGATTTTTTGTTGCTAACACTTTACTTTCTGCTAATGTCTAGATCAGTACAGTAAGTGACGCGAAAGATATAGAATACACATTGTGGCAGAGACCAGCTTCGCAAAACCTAATTGCCTTGCTAAGTTTTCCGTCGCTTTGTGATACGTCAATTTCATGTACGTGGGCAAAAAGAAAGGTTGTTTTTTGCAATACACGAATTTATATTTTTATTGTTTTCGTTACAGTTTTTCGGTTTATCAACCTTTTGTGAGTAATTATACAAAAAAACTGTATCTACATTCATTCCCTGCAAATTTCTGTGAAGTGCCTGGCAGAGGGTACGTCCCACTATACCAGCTGTTATGGCTTTCTGCCTTTCCATTCGCGTATGTAGCGCGCTTCTGAGTAGCTTTTCACAGGATAGTTTGCACATACCTCGATCCATAACTTTCAGGATGTCGTGTGAGAAAAATGCAAGTTGGGTCTTACACGATCTACGTTTTCGAAATCAATGCTGGTTGACACGTAGGTCATCCTGTTCGAGATACCTTTTTAAATTTGAGTTTAGAATATGTTCTAAGATTTTCAACAAATGGATGTCAATCTTCAAATATTGGACGGTACTTCCGTTGATCACTTCTACTACCCTACTCGTTGACAGGTGTGACCTGTGCTTTTTTCAGCTACTGGGTACAGTTTTTTGTTCGAGGGATCTACAATGGATTAGTATAGTTCACAGAGGGGCTAACTCAGCAGCGAATTGGGTTAAAATCCCGCGAGCTGGAGAGACATGGCAGTGTTGCTCACGCCACGCCCACGGGAACGGTGAGAAAGCATGCGCGCCCGGGGGCGTCGTCTTGTGTCCCACTTGCCCCCTATTAAAGACCGCCTCGCGAAGAATGTGCCGCCGCCAGTTCCAGCAGAGAAATAGCCAAAAGACCACGCAGCCGCCCTCATTCGCCTCTTATGCTCTACAATAGCGCAGCGTAGCTACGCTTTCGAAATAGTTCGAAACGAAAGACATGTCTTGGGAAAGCAAACATAAGGAAAGATGCCAGTCACGTTGTACAAAGATCCTCAAGTGCCCGTGCCTCGTTGTTGTTTTTTTTTCCCACCCCAACAGGCTCACTTAAAAATGGCTACAAGAACACAGGACAGAAAATCTGAATATTTCGTTACGTTCCATCTTCGATTACTGCGAGAAAAACAATATCGTCTGTCCATCTCTATAAATATGTCACCCAAAATAATCACTGTGACGACTGTGGAAAAGCAAATTTTTATCCCTGTATTCTATTCATCAAAAAAGTTATTTCTTCAGCCTTCTCGACCGTATTCAGATGTAATTCCCTGGAGTGTGATACTGCGATGGACGTTTCTGACCAGCAAATTTTTTTGTAAATAACAATTATTCTTTACAAAAAAATTTGCTGGTCAGAAACGTCCATCCCAGTCCTAATCCTAGGATGCCACCGAGCGAGGTGGCGGAGTGGTTAGCACACTGGACTCGCATTCGGGAGGACGACGGTTCAATCCCGTGTCCAACCATCCTGATTTAGGTTTTCCGTGATTTCCCTACATCGTTTCTGGCAAATGTCGGGATGGTTCCTTTGAAAGGGCACGGCCGATTTCCTTCCCAATCCTTCCCTAACCCGAGCTTGCGCTCCGTCTCTAATGACCTCGTTGTCGACGGGGCGTTAAACACTAACCACCACCACCTAGGATGCCGATGCTTGTATACAGGCCTACAAATTCACGGATACTATCAAAATACAGGCTGTTTCAAAAAGTACTTCACAACTTTGAAAATTCATATAAATTAACTCACAGTACCTACAGAGGTTCAAATGGCTCTGAGCACTATGGGATTTAACATCTTACATCATCAGTCCCCTAGAACTTAGAACTACTTAAACCTAACTAACCTAAGGACGTCACACACTTCCATGCCCGAGGCAGGATACGAACCTGCGACCGTAGCAGTCCCGCGGTTCCGGACGGAAGTGCCTAGAACCGCACGGCCACCGCGGCCAGCCCCTACAGAGGTGATTGTAGTGTCAATTTGTAGGGAAATACATCAAGTTTTGTCTTGCGTACTCCGAATGGCAAAGAAGCGCTATAATCCATTCAACATAAGAATATACCTGATGTAAACAAACACAAACGCGACGATTGGTCAGAAGCCGTAGCAAACGTTACGCTCTTGGAAGTAGGTCCTACTTATGTATTAGATATTTTATCACTAAGTAACGTTAAATGAAACTTTAAGATATTCAAATGTATTAACAGCCATCAACGTGTTTCTTAATCACGCTTCAGCTACGTAGTTTTCATTTCAAAAATGTGTACAGTCACAGCCTCTGTAGCGTTGAGCTCTGATTGTCGCGCTGTTAATGGGCAGTATAAAAATGGCTGAGGCTGCTTTCTGTTCCGTAGTGAAATACGCGCGTGGAACACGGTTAAAAAGTGCCGAGAAATAGGCTGTTCTTAATTTTTTTCATAAATTTACGGATATAATCGGTTCTGATGATTATTAGCGTTGTATACAATGCAGTTGATATGCAAACACGTATAGAACGTGTAGCACAGTCGGTGGCGTAATTGAATGTAAACCAAATGCTATTATTCGTGCGTTGATTCCAATCTCCCCAGTATCTTTTTTTCTCGTTTAATTTTAAATACCTACATCTCGTAATTACAAAACTTATCATCATTTTTTATGAATAATGCACGTCTTCTTGTTTCTAATTACATATTGGACGCGAAATTCCTGCCGCCATTTCAAGATACTAATTCTTAATTATCGATGTTTTATGAAAGACTGTTTATATAACTTGTTTAAATTAAGTAAACACAACAATTTAATTTTAAGGCAAAATTGGAAAACCAAATGCTCTTTATTTGGACTATGTCCATCGTTTTATACAACAGAAGTAGATAAGTATCGTAGAAACATGAAAAACAATCATTTTCACAGAATCGAGCAAATCATACAAATGCTGCATGCAATTTACATGGTTCCATTACAATATGAACCCACCAGAACTGATTTGGAGACCATTTACGTGATTTGACCCCTAGAAATACCAAGACTGTTAAGCTGCCACACGTACTGGAACTAACGCACGCACGCAGCTTTTTCATACGTCACTTCCGAACAATGGTGGGCTACAGAACGACTCATCTTAAAAGAAGAAGAGAAAATGGTGCACCTGGTTGGCTTCGTGGATTCTGTTGTCGATAGGTTCGTTGTCAACGTAGCAGGTGACACTTCCAGAATTGAAATGTATTTCTCGGATTCGGATATGGAAGAAGCTAAGAGATTACCAGACGAGTGACAGTAAGTAATACCTTCAGTGGCTTCAATATTTAACTATATGGTGAATTCCTTCAATACTGTCTCACGTTACACACAGCTTTGTGCAGAAAAATTACCCTTTGGTTAAGTCAGGAATTTTCATCATTCTTGCTTTTAATTGCAATATTACGTTAGTTAAAAACGATAACGTGTTGCGGTGTTTTCGTTTAGCCGTCTAAGGAGCGTATTGTGGGAGATTTCCAATGTATTATTTCATTCTGCTTAAAAACTAAATGACATTCGAAACTGTATTGTTCCTCTGCCCATCCCTTTTTACGTGTGAACTACAGCTAGCCGCGTCACTGCATGCTAGCTGTTCCAGCTGATATAAAGGCCTGTGCTGTCCAAGTTAAATGTGCCGGTAAAGCTGTTTTCCGCTAAGTCGATATGCTCGTAACGCCCAGCACAAAACGTACCCTTATCTTACTGGAGACAGCTTGGCTGCAGTCCCGCGTGAAACGGAAATCCAGTGAGGTTCCAACAAACGCGGAAGAATACATAGCCAATGTTTACATCAGGTTTATTCTTATGATAAACGGATTATCGTGGCAGTTGCGTTAAACATGGCTGCCTTCACTGGACCCGAGCGTGCTAGCTGTGTGTTTTGGTTTGAAGAATCGAAGGCGGTGACAACAGTTCAGCGTAATTTCCATACATTGCAACATGTTTGTGATAGCCCTAATCTGAACGTTTCTTGCGCCTTGAGCAAGAACAGTGTATGGTCCCTTTTTTGCGTGAGAGTACCATCAATGAATATGTTACAACAATTTTTGATACCACAGATCGACGAGGATGACAAAGAACGAAGTGTTTACTTCATGCAAGATGGTTCAAATGGCTCTGAGCACTATGGGACTCAACTGCTGAGGTCATTAGTCCCCTAGA
The DNA here is from genome assembly GCF_021461395.2 of Schistocerca americana. NCBI lineage: Eukaryota > Metazoa > Arthropoda > Insecta > Orthoptera > Acrididae > Schistocerca > Schistocerca americana. The sequence continues at coordinate 287,115,337 of NC_060120.1, read as the reverse complement.
ACTTAGAACTAGTTAAACCTAACTAACCTAAGGACATCACACACATCCATGCCCGAGGCAGGATTCGAACCTGCGACCGTAGCGGTCTCGCGGTTCCAGTCTCCAGCGCCAGAACCGCGCGGCCTCATGCAAGATGGCGCACCACCCCACTACATGGCTGACGTCCGTGATTTTCTCAGTGACCGCTTTCCAGGTCAATGGATTGGCCGTGATGCGCCAATTGCATGGTCCCCACGTTCGCCAGACCTGACACAACTCGATTTTTTTTATGGGGATTCATTAAGGATATTGTGTTTGTACCTCCTATGCCGGCTTCTCTACCTGAACTTAGAGCAAGAATTTACGCCGCCACTGAGCAAGTTACACCTGCAATGCTACAGCGAGTTTGGGAAGAAATTGACTTCCGATGTGATGTGTGCAGGATAACCAACGTAAGCCACATACAACATCATTACTTTAACGTAAAAAATAACACTAAATCCAGCTCTCTATAGTATTTCAATAAATTTATGTATTTATATGAATTTTTAATGTTGTAAAGTCCTTTTTGAAGCACCCTCTATTTCCAGTAGCTACTATAGCACTAAACTGATAGCTCCAACACTGATCTAAAATACAGCAAACTAAAATTATTGACATTCTTTTTTCATTTATTACAGTTGCACATATTGGTCCATACTGATCACCTAAGAAGAAGAAGAAGAAGAAGAAGAAGGAGGAGGAAGAAGATTAAGGTTTAACGCCCCGCCGGCGTCAAAAGCCGTTAGAAATGGCGCGCGCTCGGATTAAGGAAGAATTGCGAATTGTCTAGTATAGTGCAAACTTACACTTTCACCAGGAATTTCACCTGGGCGGTTTATTTGGGTTTTTCAGTTCTGGAGACACAGACCAGTGTTTACATCTGTAGTGTACAGTAAGCAGTAACAATGTCTTATGCAATATTAGCAATGTATTCTTCTTGTTCTTCAGTGTTCTGTATATTCTGCTACATATATATTGAAATTTACGCATTTTAGTTTTTGTGTTGTCGTTTTGGTACATTTTATGATGCGTCTTCTGGTGCCTAAGTCAATAAAGTGAAAAATTTGTTGTTAAAAACAAGAATAAAATTAATTTGAAAATGAATAGCTATAGTTATTCTTCTCAACAAGATAAAACACCTTTGTTCAAAGTGCATGGACGACTTTAAATATTACTATTATCGTATTTTGTTCTTATGCGCTAGGTACAACTGATGCAGCTTCCTCTGACAGTCCTTTCCGTAGTCATTACGAAAGGCTCTGAGCACTATGGGACTTAACATCTATGGTCATCAGTCCCCTAGAACTTAGAACTACTTAAACCTAACTAACCTAAGGACAGCACACAACACCCAGTCATCACGAGGCAGAGAAAATCCCTGACCCCGCCGGGAATCAAACCCGGGCGTGGGAAGCGAGAACACTACCGCACGACCACGAGCTGCGGACAGTCATTACGACTAATGTTACAATCAGCAAGTATATAAGTGATATAACTGCCAAGATTTAATTCAACGCCTTGTCTCACCCCCAGAAATCCCTTCGTCAGTAAAGCTGGAGAGTGGCTAAGCCTTGATTAGTTTTTAGTGCCTGCATCTAGTGTGTATTTTAATGCTAATATACTTGATGATGATTTGTGACAGGGCCTACCACGTGCTTTGGGAAACCACTTACTAAATAATGTAAGAGGCTTTCCAAAGAAAGCCGGCCGGAGTGGCCGAGCGGTTAAAGGCGCTACAGTCTGGAACTGCACGACCGCTACGGTCGCAGGTTCGAATCCTGCCTCGGGCATGGATGTGTGTGATGTCCTTAGGTTAGTTAGGTTTAAGTAGTTCTAAGTTCTAGGGGACTTATGACCACAGCAGTTGAATCCCATAGTGCTGAGAGCCATTTGAACCATTTTTTCCAAAGAACTTGAAAGGTTTGTCAGAAGTCTGTAAGGATTAATTGTTGCGATGTTAAAATACATACTATTTGTTTAGCAGGTGATGTCCGCATTTCTTCCTTCACTATGGAAGCTGTATCATTCAAATAATTAAGTGAAGATGTCATTGGTTTGAACATAGCAGTGTTTTACTCAGCACGGTCCTTTTGGAAGTAGCATCCCTTGCCACAGACTTCTTAGCCAGTAACATGGCATTTCTCACGTAATAAAGTCACTGCTTGGGGCGACAGAGTGAAAGAAGCGACGAATAAAAGAAAAACCCAGAAAACTGTAACCCAGACCGACACCTATCCGTTGAGCTTCATCAAAACACACACACATCAGGTGCAGGCAATAAAGTCCACCGCGGTACGGAGAAAGGCCGCAACCGTGCAAAACTCATGACCCGCAATGTCTGGTGATTCAAGGCGTTCAACATGCGGACAGCAAACTGTTCCGAGAAAGCCAGCGCAGCGGTTCCGTCACAAGCTGACGTCACTCTTGCCAGCGAGTGACGTATCGGGCATGGTCAGCTGCCTATGCACGTGGCGCCTATTTTCGCCTGTTACGTCACGCTCCGCCTACTGACTGGGAAGCGTCCTCGAAATCACACACATTGGGCTACTTGATAAACTTTCTGATTGACTGGCCACCAGATAGAGCTATTATCGTGCTGACAATATAGCTATATATTGCTGTCGTGTTTCGCGCCAGGAAGTGTATAGTGCTGAAAACCGACGAGATTTTGGGCCAAAAACATTAGTGTCAAATTTAGATATACTTGAAAACTGTGCGAGCAGACGGCATTTCTGATTGTACACGGCAATCAAGACAAAAATGCCATCACTGATGACATGCTTAAATCAATAAAATGAAAAGCGTATGGTAATAAAAATCCGGTTTCTTTAAGTAATTGCACAAACAGATTTTAGATCTTCCAATACTCACCATACTATCTTTGTCAGTAAAATCTGTTAGGAATTTTGCTTTTAACGTTGTTAATAAACTGTACTAGTTCCTCATTAATGTTACTGCAGTACATTCCTATTTATCGTATTACGACACATGGTCCCTCACATCTTCACTTGAATCGATCAGGGCTGAATGAGCATGACATCTACTATCAGCATACGCGTGATTTTGACGCCGACGTACGAGCTCAAACGGCCACTCCTGACAAGCGCGTCCCGGTATCAGAACAATGCCCTCTGAACAGACCACTTGCCACGAGTAGTTGTCTGGCGCATTAAAGTCGTTCGTGTAAATGGCGTTTATTACGAAAAATTAGATGCTGCCTTTAACCCCTTAATGGCGAGCGTCGCGAAACCGTACAATAATAAAGCGACACTAATAAACGGAAGATCTGCTGCTTTTCAGCGCCAGTGATAGTAGGTGTAGATTCTACACGAATGTACCAAAGCCTCTGACACGTGCTGTCACATGCGGCGTGTTTCGGCTCCTTCTCGAGCGACTTGCTATTCCCACCTTTATTCACGGTGCACGCGCGAGAAGATGTCTTCATTGTTTGGAGAATTACAGCTAGGTAAAGTGGTAGTTTCAGTTCCGAAAATTATTTGTTTGTTCTACACTGAAACGCCAAAGAAACTGGTATACATCTACATAGATACTCTGCAAATCATATTTAAGTGCCTGGCAAAGGGTTCATCGAACCACCTTCACATTTCTGTATTATTCCAATCTCGTATAGCGCGCGGAAAGGACGAACACCTATATCTTTCCGTACGAGCTCTGATTTCCCTTATTTTATCGTTGTAATCGTTTCTCCCTATGTAGGTCGGTGTCAACAAAATATTTTCGCATTCGGAGGAGAAAGTTGGTGATAGGAATTTCGTGAGAAGATTCCGTCACAACGAAAAACTCCTTTCTTTTAATGACGTCCAGCCCAAATCCGGTATCATTTCAGTGATACTCTCTCCCCTATTTCGCGATAACACAAAACGTACTGCCCTTCTTTGAACTCTTTCGATGTACTCCGTCAGTCCTATCTGGTAAGGATTCCACACCGCGCAGCAGTATTCTAAAAGAGGACGGACAAGCGTAGTGTAGGCAGTATCCTTAGCAAATCTGTTACATTTTCTAAACGCAGTCTTTGGTTAGCCTTCCCCACAACATTTTCTGTGTTTTCCTTCCAATTTAAGCTGTTCGTAATTGTAATTCCTAGGTATTTAGTTGAATTTACAGTCTTTATATTTGACAGATTTATCTTGTAATCGAAGTTTAACAGATTCCTTTTAGCACTCTTGTGGATGACTTCACACTTTGCATTATTTAGGGTCAACTGCTAATTATCACACCATTCAGATATCTTTGGCAAATCGTTTTGCAGTTTGTTTTGATCTTCTGATGACTTTATTAGTTGATAAACGACAGCGTCGTCTGCAAACAACCTAAGACGGCTGCTCAGATTGTCTCCCAAATCGTTTATATAGATAAGGAACAGCAAAGGGCGTATAACACTACCTTGGGGAACGCCTGAAATCACTTCTGTTTTACTCGATGACTTTCCGTCAATTACTATGAACTGTGACCCCTCTGACAGGCAGTCACAAATCCAGTCACATAAATGAGACGATATTCCATAAGTACGCAATTTCACTATAAGCCGCTTGTTTGGTATAGTGTCAAAAGCCTTCTGGAAACCCAGAAATAAGGAATCCATCTGAAATCCGTTGTCAATAGCACTCAACACTTCATGCGAATAAAGAGCTAGTTGTGTTTCACAAGAAGGATGTTTTATAAACCCATGATGACTGTGTGTCAATAGACCGTTTTCTTCGAGGTAATTCATAACGTTCGAACACAATATATGTTCCAGTATAGGCACGCGTATTGAAATAAGGAAATATGTACACAGGCAGAATACGGCGCTGCTGTCGGCGACGCCTATGTAAAACGAAAGTGTCTGGCGCAGTTGTTAGATCGATTACTGCTGCTAAGATGGTAGGTCATAAGGATTTAAGTCAGTTTGAACATGGTGTTATACTTGGCGCACGGGCGATGGGACACAGCATCTCCGAGGTAGCGATGAAGGGACGATTTTCCCGTACGACCATTTCACGAGTGTGCCGTGAATGTCAAGAATCCGGAAAAACACCAAATCTCCGACATCGCTGCGGCCGGAAAAAGATCCTGCAACAACAGGACCAACGACGACTGAAGAGAATCGTTCAACGTGACAGAAGTGCAACCCTTCCGCGAACTGCTGCAGATTTCAGTGCTGGGCCATGAGGTGTCAGCGTGCGAAACATTCAACGAAGGCCCACTCGTGTATCCTTGATGACTCCACGACGCAAAGCTTTCCGCCTTGCCTAGAGCCCGTCAACACCGACATTGGACTGTAGACGACTGGAAACATGTTGCCTGGTCGGATGCGTCTCGTATCAACTTGTATCGAGCGCATGGACGTGTACGGGTATGGAGACAACCTCATGAATCCTTGGGCCTGTATGTCAGAAGGAGACTGTTCAAGCTGATGGAGGCTCTGTAATCGTTTGGGGCGTGTGTAGTTGGAGCGACATGGGGACCCTGATACGTCTAGATACGACTCTGCCGGGTGACACGTACGTAAGCATCTTGTCTGTTCACCTGCATCCATTCACGTCCATTGTGCATTCAGATGGACTTGGGCAATCCGTGATATCCCAGACGTCCAGTATTGCTACAGAGTGGCTCCAGGAACACATCCGCTGGCCTCCAAATCCCCCAGACATGAACATTACTGAGCATATCTGGGATGCCTTGCAATGTGCTGTTCAGAAGAGATCTCCACCCCCTTGTACTCCTTCAGACATTAGTCGAGTCCATACCACGTCGTGTTGCGACACTTCTGCGTGCTCGCAGGAACCCTACACGATATTACGCACGTGTACCAGTTTCTTTGGCTCTTCAGGTATGACATATGTGACGTGACGCAAAACTCCTTTTAATGCAATAATCTAATTGCAAGTGCATGTGAATTCGGAAATGGCTCTGAGCACTATGGGACTTAACATCTATGGTTATCAGTCCCCTAGAACTTACAACTACTTAAACCTGACTAACCTAAGAACATCACACAACACCCAGTCATCACGAGGCAATTCGGAAATTCTGTTTGTGTAAAACACGCATCATTAAGTGTATGTGTACCTTTGTGGGCGCATGCAAGAGGTGAAATCAAGTGTGTCCGTTGATTTGTAGCACGAGTGCACTTCAGTGACCACTTGCATTCATTATTTACGTGCTGCGTATACAGTAGATGCTTCGAGTTATAACATTCGACTTAAACAGTGTTTTGATTGACTACATTTCACTTTTATTGTGATCTGGAAATTCTAATGTACTTATAATATTACGAAACTTTTATATTATTACTGACAGATCGCCGAGGTTTTATGCCTCACGAAATGCAAATGGATATTTCTAAGCTCGTGCACTACCTGCGGAAAGGGACTGCGACAGTTCCAGAATTCCCCGTAGCAAACAAAAGGATCTACTACTATTCAGATCTGAAATAGTAGAGGCACTCTGCAAGTAGGGGACATACATCATAAAAGATGAGAGTTAGGGCTGCACAGAGGCAGAAGTATGGGCTGCACAGAGGCAGAAGTATTAGTAAAGAAGTATCAGGACCAAACAAAATCGGTGGCGACTCTACCCGAAGTGATGCAGTAGTATATGGGTCCCAGATTACAGGCACAAACATAGGTGTAAGATAGCAAATTCTAGAGGACATGCAGTATTCATGTGTCGTCATCTGTGTCTAAACAGAAAAATAAATAATTTCGGAGAATTTCGCAAATAAAGCTATTTTGTATCATATATAATTATTTAAAACGCATTACATCACGTATTTTTCATTTTTAACCATAAATCCCATCAATGTGTCGTCAAAATGTTAAATGAAAGTCTTTCACTAAATAAAGTGTTGTAAGTGAACAATTTCTCAAATGTGTTGTCGCAAACATGCGACATACCCAATTAAACTTGACAGGTATAACGTAGCTTAGCTTTGACCTTGTGTACTCTGTAACAACTTATTAAAGGTTACAAAATTTGATTTTTACTTTCAAGTTGAAATTTATTCACATATTAGGGGATTAAGGAGATATGATTGGTATGGCAAGTCGTCTTATAAGGAAAGTTTTGGACAACGTGTTGATATCTTTCTTGAGTCTATTTTAAATGACATCAATTCGAGCTCCCACTAATAACGTACCAAATACACAATCCCTGTTTGATGGCGAGCGCTGCGAGTCCACGGTCTAATGTGTTGATTGCTATTCTTATTCGAGTGGATAGTGACACATCCGTGGCGTCGGACAACCCCTACGCCAGAATTACGACGTGTCTTACTCGTCAAATTACGATTCATGTTAATTTAACTTACGCCGATAGCTAATTATACAGATAATTCAATGTATTCAAATGATATTGTCAGTCCATGACAAACTGCATGTTCTGTTGGCATGCAAATAGTGTTTATAACGCACTGATGGAGCTTGAGAGTGTGCGGAAATGGGTATAACGTATATATAAAACAAAAATTACTGGAAAAATGATATCGCGATGGACGAGTACATCAAACGATTCTGTTTGATCAGAGGATTACAAAACTGAAATCAGATTTTGTCTAGGCAAAGTATCACTAAAACTACTGATGAATCTTCACCGACATTTTAATTATTAGTAATTAAAACATCGCCTCTAAAGTAATCTATGGCAATCGAGATATTCTGACGCCATTATTCAACTAAAGACCATCAACTGTTTCTAAAGGCCTGTCTAAATAAATGTCAGGGCAAGCAGTGTTCTCATCTCATAATCAGCTCTGCGGGAATAGCGGATGGAAACCATCACCCACAAAACCTATTATTTCAGAGCAGCGAATAACAGATGGTTCTGACTTCCAACACTTTAGGAGTGCTGAGAAAACTTCTAAAACAGAAACGAAATATGGAAACTTCAATCACAAGAAGAAAGCTGCTGAACTAAATAGAAGTAAAAATATCTATACGGAAAATTTCAAGCAATATTATGTAGTCTCCGACAGGGTCTGTTTTGCTACATCAGAACGTACTTTTTATTACGTAGAACGTAGGCTGTAACGAACAAAGCAATTTCCATCTAGAGGAATCGAAATGCAACAGATAGTTTGCAATCGATATCGGATTTGTGGCCGGCCGGAGTGGCCGTGCGGTTCTAGGCGCTACAGTCTGGAACCGCGAGGCCGCTACGGTCGCAGGTTCGAATCCTGCCTCGGGCATGGATGTGTGTGATGTCCTTAGGCGCTGCAGTCTGGAACCGCGCGACCGCTACGGTCACAGATTGGAATGCTGCCTCGGGTATGGGTGTGTGTGATGTCCTTAGGTTAGTTAGGTTTAAGTAGTTCTAAGTTCTAGAGGACTGATGACCTCAGAAGTTAAGTCCCATAGTGCTCAGAGCCATCTGAACCATTTTTTTCGGATTTGTGAAAAGAGCGGCGAGTACAATGAGACTACGTCGCAGTGTCATTTCAGGAAGCTTCTGCTGGCAGTTATCCTGAAAAGCTTCAGAACTCAGGCACCTGACGGTCGCTGTAACAGTACTGAGTAGAAGCTTGGAAGTGGCCGTTGGCCTGCATTCCTCACAGGTAAAGGGCAAGCTGCGGCCGGCGAGTTTACAACGGCTGCCCTGGAAACGTGGCAACCCCGCGTTTCCTGTCCGCTCGGCTAGGAGCACCTTGGCGCCCCTTCCTGTGGTGTGACCACCCACGTCGGTACACCACTTCCTGATCGCCGCGAAAGACGGACAGACGTCCCCAGCAACGCGTCTCGTGAGAAACCAAAAAACCTCGCGCCCGCCGACGGCACGCGGCTCTGTCCCTGCCTGGCCATCGTTCCTTCCAAGTATGTACTACGCAAAAATTCAGCATGCATTGCTTCGCACTGCGAAGTGCCGTTAAAAGGAAACGTCCGCCTTACAAAAAGTCGGAATACAATATCAGCATAAAGGAACTGACAACAGTGGTAGGCCGGCCGCGGTGGTCTAGCGGTTCTAGGCGCTCAGTCCGGAGCCGCGCGACTGCTACGGTCGCAGGTTCGAATCCTGCCTCGGGCATGGATGTGTGTGATGTCCTTAGGTTAGTTAGGTTTAAGTAGTTCTAAGTTCTAGGGGACTGATGACCTCCGATGTTAAGTCCCATAGTGCTCAGAGCCATTTGAACAGTGGTAGACTTAACTGCTACCGAAAACGTGGAGCAAACCTTTCTCAACGCCACCTCCGCAAATTGCGTATCTTTGTGATGCACATCGGCATTATTTTTAAAAATGAATGTCATCTAGAAACGTATGCGTGTGTCGTTCCGCCGGCCGTGTGGCCGAGCGGTTCTAGGCGCTTCAGTTTGGAACCGCGCGACCGCTACGGTCGCAGGTTCGAATTCTGCCTGGGGCATGGATGTGTATGATGTCCTTAGGTTAGTTAGTTAGTTCTAGGGGACTGATGACCTCAGATGTTAAGTCCCATAGCGCTCAGAGCCATTTGAACCATTTGCGTCGTTCCTTCTCTTTGTGAAGTACAGGGTGATTCAAAAAGTATACCACAACTTTAAAATTGTGGATTTAATGAAAGAAACATAATATAACCTCCTGTTATACATCATTACAAAGAGTATTTAAAAAGGTTTTTTTTCACTCAAAAACAAGTTCAGAGGTGTTCAATATGGCCCCCTCCAGACACACGAGCAATATCAACCCGATACTCCAACTCGTTCCACACTCTCTGTAGCATATCAGGCGTAACAGTTTGGATAGCTGCTGTTATTTCTCGTTTCAAATCATCAATGGTGGCTGGGAGAGGTGGCCGAAACACCATAAGAAAAAATCCCAGGGGGTAAGATGAGGGCTTCTTGGAGGCCAGTGATGAAGTGCTCTGTCACGGGCTGCCTGGCGGCCGATCCATCGCCTCGGGTAGTTGCGACGTTCAGGTAGTTACGGACAGATAAGTGCCAATGTACAACTAAATGAAACTTTATAGCTCCCTTAATTCGCCGACAGATAGTGCTTAGCTCTGCCTTTTGTCGTTGCAGAGTTTTAAATTCCTAAAGTTGTGGTATTCTTTTTGAATCACCCTGTATTATCTTTTCCGTGAAAAACGTGGAGGAGACATATATGCACTTTACATTTGGTGCAAACTATTTTCGTTGTGGACTTGATGCACACTTTACATCGACCTTTCTTCTTCACCATATCTACAAAGTGTTCAAAACCATCAAAATGCACATCCGCTGTTGGAGCAGCACAAACAGTCCTTTTTGCTGAATTCTTTTTCAGGATTTGGTCTTCCTCTCTTCCTTTGCGACGCTGATTTCACCACAAGAGGTAGACCTGTAACAATACTAGCTTGAAACTGCAAGAGTAACATCTTTGTTAATTTTCCCACGTTGGACCTTACGACGTCGGCATACCACTTCCGTGACCTGGAGTGATCTGGTATAGTTCTGTCAACATGTCTGTAAGATCCACCTCCCATATGTTTGTTGTACCTTTCCACAATATAAGGTTTTAGTACATCAATGAAATCCTTTTCAGATGCAGAATAGTGTCTACATGCTGCCCGAGGATCAACACGTGCATCTGCTGACACGAAATTAATACATTTCCTATCATACCAGCGTCCCAAAGCTACATAATTTGTTGTCTCCACTAACGAGTCCAGTTTGCTCGAGCTCCACTTCATCCTTCAAAGGACATTTTACTTTCCTGTCTGTCCTGATAGTGCCACAGAATTCAATGCCCCATTCTTCTACGGCAATTGCTAATGATATGGATGAAAACTAATTATCTGCGAGCACTTTGAAATGCTCTTTCTCTGGCAGTGTTTCCGGCAATGCCAAAACAATATCCCCAGACAAACCTAATCCTCTGTGGCTGCAGGTGTTTTTGCCAATATAAATTTAAAAATCGTATATCATGCCTGAAGCACCAGCCCTCGTAAGAGATTTGTAGCCGCATTTGTGAAGCTTATTACTTACATATTCTTTCAAACAGCTTCTACCCGTGAATGGAATTATCTATTCATGAACAACTTAGTGCTGTCCTAACTGTCCGAAATGATGACAGGAATGCAGACAAAAGCAGGCGGATCTTGAGGAATTTGTCTGTATTACTATTAGTTTCAGGAAATTCTTAATTACTTACCAATTTAAATTTTGCAGTGGCTGGAAGAACCGATTTCTCCTCATGACATCAGTAATTGGTGGATATCTATATTCATTTGACCAGTATAAATGAACAGAAGGCATTTTCATTATTATCATGTGTAGTAAAATATCAACGAAGTGTTCCGATTCATTTTTGCTTATGTGCACAGAAATTGAATCTTTTGTATAGGATAGATGTTGGAATGTTCCGCAGTGAGTTCAAATCCATCATCATTCAGAAACACTTAACAATACTGCAAAGGTGGTGTGGAAGTGACCTTTTCCATTCTGTTTCTTGGACTACATCAGTTTTTCTAAATTTGTAGGCAGCAAATTTACATTTACGCTTCTCTTGCCGCTGTTCAAAAAATGGTTCAAATGGCTCTGAGCACTATGGGACTTAACTGCTGAGGTCATCAGTCCCCTAGAACTTAGAACTACTTAAACCTAACTTACCTAAGGACATCACACACATCCATGCCCGAGGCAGGATTCGAACATGCGACCGTACTGATCGCGCGGTTCCAGACTGTAGCGCCGCTATTCATGTATATATGGTTTTCCTGCATTTGTATTATGGTTGCTTACATCTAATTCTGGCTGAGATTCTATATCTTTATCATTTCTGAATAAATCATCCAGAATTTTAAATATATCGACGTTTATATTATGTAATGACATTTATACCTACGTACTTTCTCAATATTGTTACACCTCATCAGTTTACCCTGCTGCACGCAGCGACTGTTATTTTGACTTGTGAATAACAGATTTCAGCTATCAGTCGTCCTTTGGAATTTTTATTGGCAGATCTAGATTTCAGCTAGAAACTAGCCATTCTCAACGCTAAGAATACAACAGTACATAGTTAGATGATGTCATAAAAAAGTTGCAATTTATGGCTTAACTTATATGGTTTATATATTACATACCACTATCATTTTTGGTCAATGCATGTAATGGCTGTTGGTCGGGCTTTGTCCACAATTCATTGAACACTAATGTTTGCGGAAGGCGGTCTGCGTGGAGAACACATCTGTTGGTCACATGGCGGCGCCATCTATGTGAACTACATATAAACCTCAATGGAAGTACACCACTTCAAATTTAATTACATAAAATGGAACGTAAGTGAAATTCTTACATTGTCGTCCAACTTATTTCAAATTATTGTCAAGTAATAAAATTTCCGTGTTCACTCCTAGTGAGTCCGTTATATCCAGCCATACACGTAGTTTCTTACTGTAATACTTATTGTGTTAAACTGAGCGAGGTGGCGCAGTAGTTAGCACACTGGACTCGCATTCGGGAGGACGACAGTTCAATCCCGTCTCCAGCCATCCTGATTTAGGTTTTCCGTGATTTCCCTAAATCGTTTCAGGCAAATGCCGGGATGGTTCCTTTGAAAGGGCACGGCCGATTTCCTTCCCAGTCCTTCCCTAACCCGAGCTTGCGCTCCGTCTCTAATGACCTCGTTGTCGACGGGACGTTAAACACTAACCACCACCACTTATTAGTAGATTATGACTGGGTTTCAATTTTTTTAATTCGGTCACCAAGTATATGAATATTGAAAACTGAATTGTTGTTGCCCCTTGAAGCCATTAGACTGGCAAACTGCACCAGAGACCGTGGTTCTGATTAAGCCGTGTAGTAACAAAGATGTCGGTTACTTTAAGTCTAAAATAGCTATATGCACTTCTACATGACCGGCCTTTATTACTTTCGAACCAGTACCGGTACAAAATTAGCAGTTTTATTCTTTTCATTTTTAATGTCTAAGATTGCGGCGTTGGATTTATATTTACATCAGACATTGAAATATACAGTCTCTCGGTTGTTGTGTGGGAAGACGTTTCACGTCGGAAGTATTGTGCATATTTATTATCATCCCTCTCCAAATATGAAGAAAACGTTAACAGTTATAACTCTGGATTACTAATGATGTTACCTTAGTTACATCTGGCATTTGTGTCGAATCCGACTATTTCATAAGTAATAGACGTTACGCGTGGAACTGGTTGCTGCGAAGCAAATGCAACCGATTAGGGACGGGTACGAATCTGTACCAAAGCAGAGGGGCTAGATGTTACCCGGTTTGCGACGAATTCCGCAGGTGTCAACCCGAGACGGAGGGAGGACCGTGCTGCGTCTATTTACGTAACGACCAAGGCCGGCCCTGCCGAAGTGGGGGTCGGAAGCTCTCTTGCCCAGCTGAGCTGTCAGCCTCCAGTCGTGAAATCGATAGCAACAGTCGACGCGCTGCGCTCAGTGAGTCAGAGGCACTGGCCCGCAGCCAGACCTGTCTCAGGTACAGAAGGATACGCGCGCGTGTTGTGCCTTGACCGGGATCGCCGCGTATAGTGGGGTTCCTTTATGCGGGAGGCTATTAACAGTCGACAGCACAAGCACACTAGCCAGCGCCACTGTTTACTCCCGCGGCCGCAATATGGCGCAACAGGCGCTGCAACTGCGCCTCTTCGCCACTAATGACGGCAACTTTCACTGGCACATTAAGCAATGTGGGAGGACGGTTCCGTCCAACCGATTGTTAACCCTTAGCTTCCTAGGTCACTTCTTTGTCACACTCACTCTCAAGAGCGGTCTGACAGACCGCTAAATTTGTGGAATAAATGTGCCGAGTAGCGGCAAAGAGCAAACTTATATGCATGCGATATGAGTAAGAGATAATATGTCAGATAATTTTTTATTTCTAAAACAAAAGACAAACAACTTTCAATCATTATTCTTCTGTCTGTTTGAGCTTTGAGAAGAACGTCTTAGCGTAATCTACCAGACGCTACACATTATTTACTTGGTAAAATAAGTCATCAAAAGTATTTGTGTTTTATTTAAAATGACAGTACACCGAAACTAATTGCTTGTGTCATAAACAATTTGTATCTGTGTAGTAATATTTCGCAGCAGTCACCGCGGAGATAATTGACGAAGGATAATGGCCGTTAACTAACATTTTATTGGCGGTCTCGTGTTATGATATGTGTCCTTTCGGGCCAGCAACCTGTATCTTTAGACTATCGAAGTCTGGAGTTTCCTTGTCCAGCGACCTTGAGTCGCAGTAGAACATTTTAATAGTTTTAATTACGAGAGCCATTGTTCTTTCGAGGCTTTGCAACGATCACTAACGGGAGGGTCACCATAAAAGTCAAGCAAAGTTGCATGAGTATTGGAACTGAAATTCTATTTGAGAGACCGCAACTCAGATCTGTAATACGAATATTTATCTCATTTCACAAATAAGCCAACCTTTAACTTAAATAGCCATTCGGCACTTTCATTAAACAGTTTTTTGTGTGAAAGTTTACATTAATACCACAAAAAATATATACAAATAAATTTTAAAGTTTATTTTTACGAAAAACATTCATTTAAACAGGAAACTGCGCAAAATGAACATAATATTACAAGAAATTAATTACGAGATATAAATGCTATGAAAACTCGAATATCCCGCACTCTAAATTTTACTGTGCTATATTTATATTGTTTATTATAGACCTCACAATAAAAAAATAAAAAGCCTTCTATAAATTACTCAAAAAATGAAAATTACGTTACTAGTTTTCAGGTTTTTAGTTCCATTTTCAGAGGTTTTCTTTGCACTAGCTGGAAATTTTTGTAGGGAAATCAAGTTAGATTGGCTTCTTGCAAAAATGGCAAATACATGGCGTCTTTCTTTTCTATTTTGGGTCACACATAGACCATATTTTGCGTTTTTACAATCTTACTACAACGACTTCTACACTTAGTTCAGCCAGCTACACCCAAAACGAAGTTCACAGGGAATGTGAGAGTTGTTAACTCGTTTTTTTTATCTGTGGTGTCGCCAATGTGTTTGCAAGCTTCTTCAAAAAATTAAAACGGCTCGCCTGAGTATCGTCCTTGTAGGAATTGTGAAGGACAAACACATTCACCCCACTTATATCCAACACGCGGAAAACATAATGCCATTGGTCACCGTTGGAAGAGGCTTGGACGACCAGAGGTATTTGTTTTAGCTAAATATATTTGTAGCAGAACGTTTAGATAAACATTCAGTCTCTACATTTCTATCTTCATCACTCTGCTCACCTGTTTCTTTCAAGAGCTTCACAGGTGGCAAAACAAATTCGTCTTCGCTTTCGCACTGTTCCTCTTCTGAATTACGTTCACCTTCAGTTTCGTTGTCACCAGCTAATCCAACATCACTTCCTAAACGGTTCTCAAACCATTTTAAAACAGTATCCTCAAAGTCGGCAGACAAAGACCTGGCTATTGAATCCATTACGCCGTTCCAGGTGCGGGCTCTGAGACCGCTAGCACAAAAATGGCAGTAATAGAATAGGTCCACGTCACATTCAAGTGGCTACTGACAAAGGAAATTACGGTAGCTTCGGGAAAGAACAACTAGACAAGGTTGTAATCTCCTACGCCACCCTGACGCATTAGCAACGGGATTAACAATAAACGCTAGCGGACTGAGTGACCACACGTGGGCCGTGAAGAGTTAACGCTGGGAATGTAGGTGGACAATGTCACTCTAATACGCTTTCTGTCCATCCCCCCCCCCCCAAAAAAAATAACAATCTACTTAAATGTCAATAGCCAATTCTACTGACCTCGAGAATGCACAATGCAGTCCTTCGTCAGCTGGTTCGAATCTCAGAATTTGGTCGCGAAGGGCAGCAGATACGATGGTACACATATAGTTGATACAGCTCGAGTTAGGTACGATGGCGATCGAGTTTAGGCTCGTTCTGCGCACCTGTTGTTGTTGTTGTTGTTGTTGTGGTGGTCTTCAGTCCAGAGACTGGTTGGATGCAGCTCTCCATTCTACTCCATCCTCTCCAAGCCTCATCATCTCCGAATGACTACTGCAGCCTACGTCCTTTTGAACCTGCTTAGTGAATTCATCTCTTGGTCTTCCTCTACAATTTTTACCCTCCACGCTTCCCTCCAATACTAAATTGGTGACCCCTTGATGCCTCAGAACATGTCCTACCAACCGATCCCTTCTTCTAGTCAAATTGTGCCACAAATTCCTCTTCTCCCCAATTCTTTTCAGTACCTCCTCATTGGTTATGTGATCTACCCATCTAATCTTCTGCAATCTTCAGTAGCCGGAGTGGCCGTGCGGTTCTAGGCGCTACAGTTTGGAACCGAGCGACCGCTACGTGTCGCAGGTTCGAATCCTGCCTCAGGCATGGATGTGTGTCATGTCCTTAGGTTAGTTAGGTTTAATTAGTTCTGAGTTCTAGGCGACTGATGACCTCAGAAGTTAAGTCGCATAGTGCTCAGAGCCATTTGAACCTGTAGCACCACATTTCGAAAGCTTCTATTCTCTCTTGTCTAAACTATCTAGCGCCCATGTTTCACTTCATACATGGCTACACTCCATACAAATACTTCCAGAAACGACTTTCTGACACTTGAACTATACTCAATGTTAACAAATTTCTCTTCTTCAGAAACGCATTCCTTGCCATCGCCAGTCTACATTTTATGTCCTCTCTACTTCGACCATCATCGGTTTTTTGCTCCCCAAATAGCAAAGCTCATCTACTACTTTACGGTCTCATTTCCTAATCTAATTCCCACAGCATCACCTGATTTAATTCGACTACATTGTATTATCCTCGTTTTGCTTTTGTTGGTGTTCATCTTATATCCTCCTTTCAAGACACTCTCCATTCCGTTCAGCTGCTGTTCCAGGTCCTTTACTGTGTCTGACAGAATTACAAAAAAATGGTTCAAATGGCTCTGAGCACTATGGGACTCAACTGCTGTGGTCATCAGTCCCCTAGAACTTAGAACTACTTAAACCTAACTAACCGAAGGACATCACACACACCCATGCCCGAGGCAGGATTCGAACCTGCGACCGTAGCAGCAGCGTGGCTCCGGACTGGAGCGCCTAGAACCGCACGGCCACCGCGGCCGGCTTCCCAAGCCTTGGTAAGATTATAGCCACAGTCACGGTTTATGACGTCGTCATTGGTGCGAATTTCGATGACCTCTCTAACAACGCTGTCCCAGTATCTCGACGTCTGTACCAGAATCCTCGTGCGTTCATACTCCATAGCGTGATTTTCCGACAAACAATGTTCAGCGACCGCCGACTTGCTCGGATACATCAGTCGAGTGTGCCTCTAGTGTTCACGGCATCGATCCTCAACGGTACGCATCGTCTACCAATATACGACTTGCCACATTGACACGGAATCCGGTACACGCCGGCCTTCCTCAAACCGAGGTCATCTTTGGCGCTCCCCACCAGTGACCGAACCCAGTTCCCTCTGAGCAGCCATAGCGTACGGATCTCCGTGCCGGCACGTTCACAGGAGCTCAGTCCGTTAGTTCACATTGTAGGGAATCAGCCTACTCACATCAGTCTTTCCATTGTGTGCCAGCCAGTCTGCTGTAAGTAGCTCTGACGCCATAAATGTTGCGCAATACTTTAAAAATCAAGCAAATAACCTAAAACATTTCTAGCATGTCAGGAGTAATACTAAATTAATGTGTGTTGAATATCAGTTCGATAACTTTAGCCGTTTTCGAAATTTGGACGTTTTTCTGTAAAAATCATTGGCGCAACAGAAAAGAGCTAGAGAATTCAAAATTTATAATTAGATTCATTTTTCATAATTATTTAATAAAAACAGTCTTCTGGATCTCACAAATTAAGATTTTAGTTGAAATTCAATATTTTCTGGTTTTCGTCTCAAAACTTAAGGAAGCAAGTCAGATTAAGTAGGCTAATAAATAAGGCTAGGATATTTATATTTAAATAGAATGGAGGTCCGCTATCACCATAAGGATGTGAGAAGTTTCATTTGAATACCTATAAAACTATAGCGATAGCGTATCTCCAAAGGGCAAGTTCAGAGCTCGGCTACTGCGTGCAGTGTAATTAAATTAATTCTCTCGCCCAAAATATTTAACTTAGCCGCGTCAAAATTTTATTATCAATACTTACCTGCGTGCTGAATGCACATTTAAATTAAGAGCTTCATCGGCCATCAGCAAGAGAAGCTATGATTTATTCAATAACTTAATGTGGTGCATTACTAGCCCAGCGGCTAGTCGGGAGAGCCGATTTGATCAGGCGTTCCCTTTGCCGTCCGCACCGCGGCTTTATATATAAGAACGCTGCGCGAGGAAGGAAGGCCCCAGTTCTCTCCAGACGCTGAATAGCCCGCCATCTGTGTCGGGAGTCGCGTCGCGTCGGTATCATTGCTACAAACAGCCTCGGATGCCGTATTAAGTTACTCGAGATACGCGTAACCATGAAATCATTTTCGAGTGAAGTGTCAATTCTGGGTTGACTTTAATTATCGATCTTCAGTTTGCGTATTGTCGTATTTTCACGTGCCGCCGCGGGACAAACATTCTACCATTAGTTAGCGTGGCGTTTGATGAAACTAATCATCAAATTATGGCGAGCATTCATTTAACATTTAATTTGGACATTTATAGTTGCATCAGCGCATTAGACTCTGAACTGCTCTGTTAATTAGGTTGTCTGGATTCTTTTGTTTTTCATCTGTGACTTTCAGAATGTACTCAACTATTTTAGAAAATCGTTTTTGATTATAAATCCCGGACAGTCTCCTAATTCCTCAGAGCTATAAGCTGTAACTATAAGTGTAATCTCAGATGAAGTGGGCACTAGGAATTCTAATTACAGGCTTCACGTTTTGCTCTCACTTTCTGGTTGCCAATATTGTAGTTAGAGAGCCAGTGTTGAGAATGGTGAAAGACAGCATAAATAACATTCTAAATAACGGGAAATGAAATGTTTCAACATTCAAACAAACATTTATGCAACAGTTAAACAATTAATCCTATCCGCCGCCCCACATATGGTGCATCGGCCGGGAAATGTTTCTACATTCTACAACCATTTATATAACAAATAATTCTATCCGCCGCCCCACAACCTGATGATGGCGACATGTATGATCGCCGAAATATTGTGCCCGTTGGACACTGTAGACAGGCAGTACACCCGTGGATATTTTGATTATCAAATACGCCGGGAGAAACTCAAGAATTTTTATTTCTTCTCCGTGGATTTTAATTCCTACTTCAAATTTTTCTTTTGTTTCCTTTACTGCTTCCTCAATATACAGGTTGAATAACATCGGGGAGAGGCTACAACCCTGTCTCACCCCCTTCTCAATCACGGCTTCCCTTTCATGCCCTCGACTCTTATAACTGCCATCTGGTTTCTGTACAAATTGTAAACAGCCTTTCGCTCCCTGTATTTTACCCCTGCCACCTTCAGAATTTGAAAGAGAGTATTCCAGTCAACATTGTCGAAAGCTGTCTCTAAGTATAGAAATGCTAGAAACGTAGGTTTGGCTT
Organism: Schistocerca americana; assembly: GCF_021461395.2. Classification (NCBI taxonomy): domain Eukaryota; kingdom Metazoa; phylum Arthropoda; class Insecta; order Orthoptera; family Acrididae; genus Schistocerca; species Schistocerca americana. The sequence continues at coordinate 287,095,848 of NC_060120.1, read as the reverse complement.
TCCTTAACGTATCTTCTAAGATAAGTCGTACGGTCAGTATTGCCTCACGTGTTCCAACATTTCTTCTGAATCCAAACTGATCTTCCCCGAGTTCGGCTTCTACCAGCTTTTCCTTTCGTCTGCAAAGAATTCGGGGCACCTACGTCACGCATTCTGCGGGAGACAGTGTGTGTTCAGTACTGTTCTTGGCGCTCTGCAGCGAATGTCGTAGCAAGTGCGAGCAATAAACGTGATCGTAGCGATTTATTTAGAAAATTTTTATTTCATTTGTTGTGGCGTTGTCACTAATGGCAGTGGTACGCGCCTTATTCTGTATAAGCAAGCGAGGGATGTAATGTGCACGAGATACGCTTTCTTAACTCTTAACGTCCCAAGTGCGGCCTCACAGACTGCCAGCGTTTATTGTTACTCTGTTGGTAACGCATTGTGATGGGATAGATTACAGCCTTGTCTAGTTGCTCTTTCCCGAAGCTGCCGTTGTTTCCTCTTTCAGTAGCCACTTGAATATGACATGGACCTATGCTATTACTGCTTCTTTCGTGCTAGCGGTCTCCGAGACCGCACCTGGGACTTTACGTTATGGATTCAGTAGCCACGACTAAGTCTGTTGTTCACGTTACCGACCCTCACTTTACACTGTTTAAAAACGGCTTGGGACAAATTACCAGAGGTGATGTATTGCACTGATTTAACAGCAAAGACGAATGTCGGCAAACAAAGAAATGCAGGACAGAGAAAGAAGATGGCAGACATATATCACGTACATCCATATTTCGAACATAGTGTTAAGTATATCACTTCTTTGAGCCCTCGTATCTTGGAATACAAATTTTACAAATGTTGCCTTTTTCGCCTTCGCTACTACCTCAAATAGCAAAAAATGGTTCAAATGGCTCTAAGCACTATGGGACTTAACATCTGAGGTCATCAGTTCCTAGACTTAGAGCTACTTAAATCATGCCCGAGGCAGGATTCGAACCTGCGACAGTGGCAGCAGCGTGGTTCCGGACTGAAGCGCCTAGAACCGCTCGACCACAGCGGCCGGCCAAATTTTACAGTTGATTTCTTTCTTTCGCCTTCGCTAGCACTAGTATTACAACGTTATTTTTCAATCAATGCTACTACCGAGAAGACCGACGTACGAAAAATTTGGATCCTATACCTCAGTTGACCCATATAGGTCGACCGTCGAAAAAAATGGATATGGTTTTCGTTTAGTGTAACGTCGCCGCGTGTTTCCGATAATGAACACGGACGTAAAGTGCAGCAATATCGTGGTGGCTGGGTGTCAAATTTTACGTATATCGGTCTTTTCGCCTTCACTAGTACCATCTGAAGAATAGGCTGCTATTTGTAAGCTGGCCAGGGCGGCCGAGCGGTTCTAGGCGCTTCAGTCCGGAATCACGCGACTGCTACGGTCGCAGGTTCGAATCCTGCCTCGGGTATGGATGTGTGTGATGTCCTTAGGTTAGTTAGGTTTAAGTAGTTCTAAGTTCTAGGGGACTGATGACCTCAGATGTTAAGTCCCATAGTGCTTAGAGCCATTTGAACCATTTTTTGCTTTTGGTAGTAGTAGAGAAGGCGAAACAAAGCAATACTTGTAAAATTGTATCCCATACTTCAGTTGACCTACATAGGTTACTGAAGAATAGGAAACAAGGGCTCAAATAAGCTATATACGTAACACTATGTTCGAAATATGGATGTGCGTGATATATCTCTGCCATCTTCTTTCTCTCTCCTGCATTTCTTTGTTTGCCGACATTCGTCTTTGCTGTTAAATCTGTGGAATACATCATCTCTGCTAATTTCTGACGTAATTTGTCTAAGCCGACGGGTTGTATCCCATTCTTCAGTAATCCAGAAAAGTACTAGCCAGCCACGATATTGCTGCACTTTACGTCCGTGGTCATTATCGGAAACACGCGGCGATGTTACACTAAAAGAAAACCATACCCATTTTTTCGACGGTCGTACAAACTGCGACAGTCCGAGGAATTTTTCTAGTCGTTAGAACAGCAGAGCACATTCTGATGGGCCTCAAACTAATAATTCATAATCATGTCTCTCACATTTCTTGCCACTAGTGATGCAAGATTAAGTTGTTTAAATTGTGTAATACTATTTTCATTAAAAATAAAATTAAGAAAAAAATGAATACAAGGCAATATCAGGCCTGTACATTCAGTCAGATGGTAAACATGTTTACCATTTGACAGACTGCACAGGCCTGATACTGCCTTTTCTTCACTGCGTCCTGGCAAGATAATTACTTCGCACGTTTTTACGTTTTTCCTCCTTCACTTGTGGTCTATAACTTTCATGAAAATGACCGATTGCAAATTTTACTTTTTTAATTCATTCCGTTTATTTCAAGGTTGTCGGGTGTTAAGCTTGTAATGCCGACGGAAGCATATATTTGCCTTAATATTTTGCTTGTTCATGGCGAAGGCAATTTATTAGTGCAGATATTTTATTATCGACACCCATAACTTCGTTATCAACATTTATCGGTAAGTCCAATTTTTAATTTTCCTAATTTCGTCCAGTACCAAGGTAGCCCCCCATGAACCATGGACCTTGCCGTTGGTGGGGAGGCTTGCGTGCCTCAGCGATACAGATAGCCGTACCGTAGGTGCAACCACAACGGAGGGGATCTGTTGAGAGGCCAGACAAACATGTGGTTCCTGAAGAGGGGCAGCAGCCTTTTCAGTAGTTGCAAGGGCAACAGTCTGGATGATTGACTGATTTGGCCTTGTAACAATAACCAAAACGGCCTTGCTGTGCTGGTACTGCGAACGGCTGAAAGCAAGGGGAAACTACGGCCGTAATTTTTCCCGAGGGCATGCAGCTTTACTGTATGATTAAATGATGATGGCGTCCTCTTGGGTAAAATATTCCGGAGGTAAAATAGTCCCCCATTCGGATCTCCGGGCGGGGACTACTCAAGAGGACGTCGTTATCAGGAGAAAGAAAACTGGCATTCTACGAATCGGAGCGTGGAATGTCAGATCCCTTAATCGGGCAGGTAGGTTAGAGAATTTAAAAAGGGAAATGGATAGGTTAAAGTTAGATATAGTGGGAATTAGTGAAGTTCGGTGGCAGGAGGAACAAGACTTCTGGTCAGATGACTACAGGGTTATAAACACAAAGTCAAATAGGGGTAATGCAGGAGTAGGTTTAATAATGAATAAAAAAATAGGAGTGTGGGTTAGCTACTACAAACAGCATAGTGAACGCATTATTGTGGCCAAGATAGACACAAAGCCCATGCCTACTACAGTAGTACAAGTTTATATGCCAACTAGCTCTGCAGATGACGAAGAAATTGAAGAAATGTATGATGAAATAAAAGAAATTATTCGGATAGTGAAAGGAGATGAAAATTTAATAGTCATGGGTGACTGGAATTCGAGTGTAGGAAAAGGGAGAGAAGGAAACATAGTAGGTGAATATGGATTGGGACTAAGAAAGGAAAGAGGAAGCCGCCTGGTAAAATTTTGCACAGAGCACAACTTAATCATAGCTAACACTTGGTTTAAGAATCATGATAGAAGGTTGTATACATGGAAGAACCCTGGAGATACTAAAAGGTATCAGATAAGACAAAGATTTAGGAACCAGGTTTTAAATTGTAAGACATTTCCAGGGGCAGATGTGGACTCTGACCACAATCTCTTGGTTATGACCTGTAGATTAAAACTGAAGAAACTGCAAAAAGGTGGGAATTTATGGAGATGGGACCTGGATAAACTGAAAGAAGCAGAGGTTGTACAGAGTTTCAGGGAGAGCGTAAGGAAACAATTGACAGGAACGGGGGAAAGAAATACAATAGAAGAAGAATGGGTAGCTTTGAGGGATAAAATAGTGAAGGCAGCAGAGGATCAAGTAGGTAAAAAGACGAGGGCTAGTAGAAATCCTTGGGTAACAGAAGAAATATTGAATTTAATTGATGAAAGGAGAAAATATAAAAATGCAGTAAATGAAGCAGGCAAAAAGGAATACAAACGTCTCAAAAACGAGATCGACAGGAAGTGCAAAATGGCTAAGCAGGGATGGCTAGAGGACAAATGTAAGGATGTAGAGGCTTATCTCACTAGGGGTAAGATAGATACTGCCTACAGGACAATTAAAGACACCTTTGGAGAGAAGAGAACCACTTGTATGAATATCAAGAGCTCAGATGGCAACCCAGTTCTAAGCAAAGAAGGGAAGGCAGAAAGGTGGAAGGAGTATATAGAGCGTCTATACAAGGGCGATGTACTTGAGGACAATGTTATGGAAATGGAAGAGGATGTAGATGAAGATGAAATGGGAGATAAGATACTGCGTGAAGAGTTTGACAGAGCACTGAAAGACCTGAGTCGAAACAAGGCCCCGGGAGTAGACAACATTCCATTAGAACTACTGACAGTCTTGGGAGAGCCAGTCCTGACAAAACTCCACCATCTGGTGAGCAAGATGTATGAAACAGGCGAAGTACCCTGAGACTTCAAGAAGAATATAATAATACTAATCCCAAAGAAAGCAGGTGTTGACAGATGTGAAAATTACCGAACAATCAGTTTAATAAGCCACAGCTGCAAAATACTAAAACGAATTCTTTACAGACGAATGGAAAAACTAGTAGAAGCCGACCTCGGGGAAGATCAGTTTGGATTCCGTAGAAATACTGGAACACGTGAGGCAATACTGACCTTACGACTTATCTTAGAAGAAAGATTAAGGAAAGGCAAACCTACGTTTCTAGCATTTGTAGACTTAGAGAAAGCTTTTGACAATGTTGATTGGAATACTCTCTTTCAAATTCTAAAGGTGGCAGGGGTAAAATACACGGAGCGAAAGGCTATTTACAATTTTTACAGAAACCAGATGGCAGTTATAAGAGTCGAGGGACATGAAAGGGAAGCAGTGGTTGGGAAGGGAGTAAGACAGGGTTGTAGCCTCTCCCCGGTGTTATTCAATCTGTATATTGAGCAAACAGTAAAGGAAACAAAAGAAAAATTCGGAGTAGGTATTAAAATCCATGGAGAAGAAATAAAAACTTTGAGGTTCGCCGATGACATTGTAATTCTGTCAGAGACAGCAAAGGACTTGGAAGAGCAGTTGAACGGAATGGACAGTGTCTTGAAGGGAGGATATAAGATGAACATCAACAAAAGCAAAACGAGTATAATGGAATGTAGTCGAATTAAGTCGGGTGATGTTGAGAATATTAGATTAGGAAATGAGACACTTAAAGTAGTAAAGGAGTTTTGCTATTTAGGGAGTAAAATAAGTGATGATGGTCGAAGTAGAGAGGATATAAAATGTAGACTGGCAATGGCAAGGAAAGCGTTTCTGAAAAAGAGAAATTTGTTAACATCGAGTATAGATTTAAGTATCAGGAAGTCGTTTCTGAAAGTATTTGTATGGAGTGTAGCCATGTATGGAAGTGAAAATGGACGATAACCAGTTTGGACAAGAAGAGAATAGAAGCTTTTGAAATGTGGTGCTACAGAAGAACGCTGAAGATTAGATGGGTAGATCACATAACTAATGAGGAGGTACTGAATAGGATTGGGGAGAAGAGGAGTTTGTGGCACAACTTGACCAGAAGAAGGGATCGGTTGGTAGGACATGTTCTGAGGCATCAAGGGATCACCAATTTAGTATTGGAGAGCAGTGTGGAGGGTAAAAATCGTAGGGGGAGACCAAGAGATGAATACACTAAGCAGATTCAGAAGGATGTAGGTTGCAGTAGGTCCTGGGAGATGAAGAAGCTTGCACAGGATAGAGTAACATGGAGAGCTGCATCAAACCAGTCTCAGGACTGAAGACCACAACAACAACAACAACAACCAAGGTAGCTTTAAGCCTTTCTAATTCTATTTTATTACAATGCAGGCCAATTTGAAGATGCACTTCGATACATCTGAATAAATCGGCAGTTAGACATTTATTTGCTTTCACTATTAAATCGGATAGCAATGCGTCCGAGTCTACTGTTTGTGTCATCCCTGCAGAGCGTCACTACAAACCGCCGGACAAAGAACGGCTACTCTGTTACTAAAGCGTCGGCTCGCGTTGTGACGTCATCCAGCGTTCTGCCGGCTCTCCGCCAAGCGCTGCGCTCAGGCCGTAGCCTAAACAGTATTCCCACGCGCGTTACCTTCATTGCTTGTTGAGCAACCCTTAAGTTTTCAATTACTTTCGTAATTATGAATCCATGTCTCACTGTCATGTTTCAAAACTGGTACAACACACGAACTACAAACTTCTCACACAGGTCGAAAATCTACGAGAAAGAGTGGACAAACCGCACCTAAACTGACTGAATCACAGTTCTCGAATCCCAGGCGGCCTGAGTGAAAAGAGCTTGCTGCAGGTAGTGGGAGAGGTAAATAATGATCGGGATCGCATGTTATCATTCTACCCCGTATCAGACCGTGGGAAGGTGGCATGGATTACGATCCTACTTGCAGGGGGCCACTATTTGAATGAATGTTCTGGGAAGGTGTTATAAATCGCAACACAAATAAAATATTTGGAAATTAGCACAAATAGGTACAGTCTGAAATCAGCACAGGAGAACGTACTCTTTAACAGACGGTAGCCTCTACTGATATAGACACATTCACAGAATGACAATAGAGATGGCATTCGCCCTATTGCTACGTAAGTTGAACCAGTGTGCGATTTGCAGGGGGGGGGGGATTTCCCCCCCTCTGCATCAGAGCATCCCCTCCTCTGGCTTTAGTCTATGCATCCCTACCTGGGATGTTTATTTCCCACGCACTGGAGTAAAACTTTACATATAATTTAAATTTGTGGAGCCGAACACTAAAAGTTTTTAATACAGTCTTACTATTAATATATTTGCTTATTAATTTTGAGAAAGTGTTATGTAGTAGTTAAGCATTTCAAAACATTTAGAACTAAATCATCATTCTCATGTTGTCATTGTTGCTTTCGTCTAAGGTGCGTCATCCGTTTACTTGCGAGCTTGCGAGGGAAGTAGTGTGGCAGTCATACCGGAGCAGTCGTACCGCAGAGTTGGGTGAGCTGAGGGCTGAAAGTCCCACCCCAGGCCCTGACACAGGGTGGTGACCGGCCCGGTACCTGTGCCAACATTTACCGTTAGGCCACCTTTTGGCAACGGTATGACGCGGACTAGCGCTCCTGGGACGAAAGCACACCTTACTAAATAACGCACCATCGTCTGCTTCTAGTTCCTAGGATACTATTTCGTGGACCTTCTTTAAATACTCTTCTCTTCCACCATCGTTTTCTTTTTCTTTGGTTTTCATTTCCGTTGTTAGCTGCATGTGCAAGTACCAAGTAGGCCGCCGCTGCGATACTTTATCATCCTTTATACTGCAAGAGCGACACACGTGTGGCACAAATTCTGTTGCTCTGGTATAAATTAACCTGCCGCATGCAACATACGCCGGATGTTGCTTGTTGTAGCATGCTACAAGACGACGCACGCCACATTTCCGTAGCATGCCACAATGTTGCAAGACGTCGCCCCAGCGTAAACGAGGCTTTAGAGCCAGGTCTGTATTGTATGATGGATGTGATGTGTTGCGTACGAAACTAAAACCTGCAATGAGATCCAAACGTCGTGGAAAACTCTGAAGAGGTGTCATCCTGCAGCAAGATAACGGTCGCCCACATTCTGGCAAACGGACAGCCGACGCAATAAAGGAGTTTAGATTCGTGGTGCTGGAACATCCACCATACAGTACAGACCTGGCTCCAAGTGATTTTCACATGTTTGGACCCTTAACGGAAGCACTACAGGGAAGAAGATTTGAAAGTGATGAAGACGTCATTGCTGCGGTGCAAAATTGGTTACAGATGCAACCGAAAAACGTATTTTCTGATGAAATAAAAAAAAAAACTCGTAAAACTTCGGGAAAACTGCATTGAAGTCCAGGGAGGTTACGTAGAAAAATAACGCATGTTTCAGTTTTCTATCATCAGAATAAGTGCAGCTTTTTACAGATGTGCCTTTACTTTTTGAATTCCCGTCGTATACCTGTATGTAGACGATTTTGTAAATAAGCTTTACCTATAATGTACTTTTAAAGATATAACAATGGATGGCTTTTCTGATAGTGTATACGCGTGAATAGTGAGTTTCGACATTAACATCTATTTATAAATAACTGTTTAACCATGGGTAACGCCACGGTCCAAGATAGTAACATATGTAATTATACTAACCCCCTAAGACATCCCCCCCACCGGTAAAAGCACAAATCGCACACTGCGTTAAACACAGAACACTTCGGAGTGAGAATCCTGAACCACTTGAAGTAGATTTCGGCAACAAAAGGGGGAGGGGGGCGGTGGCAGACGTTAAGTGAATCACATGGCTGCCGCTGTTGCTTTCCGTAGTATCGCGAAATACTCGCGGTCGTCCGAAACAGCGATCGGATCAGCGTCGCATGGCGGAGCGTACGCCCGTGGACAATAGGCGGTCGCGGGCGAAATGGCAGCTAGTGGGCCTTCCATGCAGACGTTTCAGGATCGGCCTGGGTTTTGTTAGCTGGTCGGCACCTCGCACTAGTGTGCTTACGGCTGAGAAAAGTAGTTCCGGTGCCAACTTACTTGGTGGCGAAGCGGCTAGCTGTCGCCTGCTCGGCCATATTCCAGGCAGCTTCAATTTTGCCCCCTGAAGTTTCCTAACCTCGCGCAACCTCGACCGTTGGGATGCGGGATGTTCTTTGTCTGTGTGCGTCTCAAAACGCAAAAGCTGCTCCCTTTAAACTCGAATGTTTTTAACAGCCGCCAACATTTGGAACAATTCATTAATTCCTTTCGAAATGACGGCAGCCGAGATCTGTTCACAGATTTCGGCTCCTCTGTACGTAGGGGATTATTATTACAAGTCTTCTTTCGTTTCTGTAATCATTTAGATGCTTTAATTCGCAGTTTGATCTTTAGATACTTCAAAATAAAATTGATATGCCAATTATACACTACCGGCCATTAAAACTGCTACACCGAGAAGAAATGCAGATGATACACGGGTGTTCATTGGACAAATATATTATACTAGAACTGACATGTAATTACATTTTCACACAATTTGGGTGCATAGATCCTGAGAAATCAGTACCCAGAACAACCACCTCTGGCCGTAATAACGGCCTTGATACACCAGGGCATTGAGTCAAACAGAGCTTGGATGGCGTGTGCAGGTACAGCTGCCCATGCAGCAACAACACGATACCACAGTTCATCAACAGTAGTGACTGGCGTATTGTGACCAGCCAGTTGCTCGGCAACCATTGACCAGACATTTTCAATTGGTGAGAGATCTGGAGAATGTGCTGGCCAGGGCCGCTGTCGAACATTTTCTGTATCCAGAAAGGCCCGTACAGGACCTGCAACATGCGGTCGTGCATTATCCTGCCGAAATGTAGGGTTTCGCAGGGATCGAATGAAGGGTGGAGCCACGGGTCGTAACACATCTGAAATGTAACGTCCACTGTTCAAAGTGCCGTCAATGCGAACAAGACGTGACCGAGACGTGTAACCAATGGCACCCCATACCATCAAGCCGGGTGATACGCCAGTATGGCGATGACGAATACACGCTTCCAATGTGCGTTCACCGCGATGTCGCCAAACACGGATGCGACCATCATGATGCTGTAAACAGAACCTGGATTCATCCGAAAAAATGACGTTTTGCCATTCGTGCACCCAGGTTCGTCGTCGAGTACACCATAGCAGGCGCTCCTGTCTGTGATGCAGCGTCAAGGGTAACCGCAGCCATGGTCTCCGAGCTGATAGTCCATGCTGCTGCAGACGTCGTCGAACTGTTCGTGCAGACGGTTGTTGTCTTTCAAGCGTCCCCATCTGTTGACTCAGGGACCGAGACGTGGCTGCACGATCCGTTACAGCCATGCGGATAAGATGCCTGTCGTCTCGACTGCTAGTGATACGAGGCCGTTGGGATCCACCATGGCGTTCCGTATTAGCCTCCTGAACCCACCGATTCCATATTCTGCTAACAGTCATTGGGTATCGACCAACGCGAGCAGCAATGTCGCGATACGATAAACCGCAATCTGCGATAGGCTACAATCCGACCTTTATCAAAGTCGGAAACGTGATGGTACGCATTTCTCCTCCATACACGAGGCATCACAACAACGTTTCACTAGGCAACGCCGGTTAACTGCTGTTTGCGTATGAGAAATCGGTTGGAAACTTTCCTCATGTCAATTCGTTGTAGGCGCCAACCTTGTGTGAATGCTCTGAAAAGCTAATCATTTCCATATCTCAGCATCTTCTTCTTGTCGGTTAAATTTCGCGTCTGTAGCACGTCATCAAATGGCTCTGAGCACTATGGAACTCAACTTCTGAGGTCATTAGTCCCCTAGAACTTAGAACTAGTGAAACCTAACCAACCTAAGTACATCACACACATCCATGCCCGAGGCAGGATTCGAACCTGCGACCGTAGCGGTCTCGCGGTTCCAGACTGCAGCGCCTAGAACCGCACGGCTACTTCGGCCGGCTACCACGTGATCTTCGTGGTGTAGCAATTTTAATGGCCAGTAGTGTAGATAGAGCAGCGGTTTGTTCCTCGTCAAATGGTCCCGAATCTGTCCCCTGATTTGATATTCATTAATTATTTCTCGACTCGTCCTTTGTTTCTGGCCTTTGCTCGGCCGTCCACGCGCTCGTCACTGGATGTGGCGTTCTTGGTAGGGTTCGTAACACGATGCGTTACAAGAAAAATGCTAATTTTCACTTTTTTCTGTCCATCCAGTCTTTGTCTTTAGCTTCCGTTAATATAGAAACTCATCCAATTGTTCTACAGCGTCATTAATGATCTGCACTATTTTCTGTTCATGTTGTTCCCAAATGATTTTATTCGTATCGAAACTGATTTTCAGACCTACTGTCCTACTTAGTTTATTTAATTCTTTCAGTCGTTGCTGAAGTTTTGTCTTCACTAGAAGCACACATTGCAATGCCACCTGATAGTTCTGAAGCGTTCCAAGTATTTGCAAGATGCTGCCAGTAACAGATTAACGTCTCCAACCGGACCAACGAAGGGCCACTGAGAAGCGAAATGAATACAAATAAATGTGAATTCTATCTTGGTTTGGAAAGACAGAACTATAATTAGAAAACAAGGAGGAGCGGACATGTGTAGCCGCGTATCAGCGTTCTATGCTCTCGAATACGTTCAACAACGGACTCTTGTAGACGCACAGGGGTCCGTGAAGTCCTCGCACATGCTGAAATTCCCAGGCAGACTGCAGACGAAGCTCATACACTATGAACGCGCAGCAAAACTAGTAGCAAGTTGCGTTACCTCTACGATTCCGCCCGCTCGGACTCTGCCGCCGGAATACCGTCACGCTAGCGAAGTAGATGCGGCGCGCAGAAGCGCTACGACTGTCGAAGGGCTCTTCCGGACCACACTGCCCGATCGCCGCTCGCCTGCCCGGAAATCCCCGACGGCAGCGGTCCAGCGCTCCCGCGAAATGCGAGCGCGTCCCGCCGGCGGGAAAGTCTGTTTAAAAATAGCGAACGCTCAGCTGGCGGTGACAGCAGAGACCTTTACAGGCGCGGGAGGTCTCACTGCCAGCAGGACTCTCGATATCTGTGGACTCCGACGGCGACCGACATAGGCTGAGCTTTTCAAATCAGTACGCACGATGTGCGCGGTCACAATGTTGCCGATCTCATCGCCCAAACGTACAGATTTCCGAAGACAATCAGTGAAATTCAAATCCTTTTGTCTTCTTCGGTCATAAAGGCCGACGCGGGACTGTGAGAAACAGAGAAGTTTAGTCAGAGGAGTTTCTGGCATTCCGAGGGTGAAAAATATCATAATCGGACTATAGTTCGGAATCTATGGACTGAAGTTGCAGGTTTATTAAAAACCAGAAGTAGGCAAGATATTTATCGGAAATTCTAGGTGTAAATTATAACCTCAAAAAAATTGTTTTTTTAAGTGGAAGGTTGGCGTATCTTATGCTTATGGGTCATTTTTGGGGGCAGACGTACGTCTGCACAACTTCACATAATTTCAGCACAACATGATGCATGTAATTTTGCAGTTCAAAGCCGCACGGTATTAGCCGAGCGGTTTAAGGCGCCGCAGTCTTAGGCTGCGAGGCTGGTTCCGGCGGAGGTTCGAGTCCTCCCTCGGGCATGGGTGTGTTTGTTTGTCCTTAGGATAATTTAAGTTAAATAGTGTGTAAGCTTAGGGACTGGTGACCTTAGCAGTTAAGTCCCATAAGATTTCACACACATTTGTTTTTTTGCTGTTCAAAGTCGCCACGAATCATCTCGAGTATGTAAAACCGAAGACCCAAACGTGAAACACGTTCGGATAACGAAAGCTCATTTCGAGTACTTATGAGGTGTGATTCGAGATCTATTAAACAATCCGATACTCAAATTAAAGATGCTGTTCTGTCTCACGTAAAACTGGAAGTGCCACTTCGATGTTTGACATCTAGCGATTACATTTCTCCAATATTTAGAACTGTACCAAGTTCTGAAAACTACATCAAAGTTGTGTGATGTTGGATACTGTTTACGACGCCCGAAAGATTAATATTTTCACTCTTGCACCCAATATACCACGAAATATTAAATTTACTCCGCATCTAATTTTGAGGCTAAGGTTGGTGTAAGTGCACTAAAGCACACTGTAATATAGTTCACTTCCTTTAGTAAAAGCTGCATTCGCTATAAAATAATACTGCTACGACGAACTTTGTTACTTCCTTTCTCAAATCCACTGCACAGGTGTTTAAAGAGCATTGAAGTTTCTAGTATTACAATGTGATTATCTGAATATACTGCAAGTATTGCATTAATTTTCACCATTTTTAGAATAAAGTAAAACCACAAATCGACCGTTCATTAATTACATAATAATCATTTTGTGGTCGAAGTTGTTTTCTTGACCGGTTTGTTTCCTACTACGTAATACGGAAATGATGTTCTGTCTTGAACAAACATAATTTTTCTTGTTTCACTACTCATATATGTTTTGGAGAAGTTTATTAATGTAAATACTATAATCTCAAAAACTGATGTCATAATGCATAAATTCTTTGCATTGTTCAACAGATAATAAAACCCACTGAAGATGGAGGAACTTTTGCGAAACATGTATGTGTAACAAAACAAGAAAAACTGAGTTTGCTCAAGGCAGAATAACATTTCCTTATAATTAAATCATATTTCGCTTCTTTAGACATAAATTTTATCCTCGCATTATATAAGGAAAGCATCATATACTTTCACCACGTAAATTAACCATTAGTGTTCCTAACCTCATTGGCAAAATCTTTATATACCGAAGTCGCACTTCCTACCACTGTAGGGTAACAAACCATGCTCGGAACAACGTGTTTCTAAGATATCCTTAGCGCAGTGTATTACTGAAGCTACATATTTTCGTAATATACACGTATAAATATGTTAGTATGTCAGCTTCAAAAGTGGCGGTCCCTTCTGACCCTAATCGGTGGTGGAAGAAGGAAAGTGACGTCATAAAACATTTTCAACTTTTCTGGCATTGCGTTTTACCCTTTACCTCATATATTCGTAACATTTGTCTGGTAATTCCAATAATTAAGGACAGATTGTACAGTACTCGCCATGTTATTTCTGAGACGGATATATCTCATTTACATGCATTCGGGGTCTTTTTAATAGCAAACGCAGAGGCGTCGTGGTATGCATCCAAACCTGAGAGGTTAAAATTTAACCTACTTCATACATAGAATAGATTCTGACCTAACCTAACCCAACTCCCTTAATGCTGCCAAAAACTGACGAAGGAGATGGGACGCACCAGGACCGAGCTGTTAATCGGGCGAGCTCTGACGACCGTTGCCGGTGCCACTGTGATCTCCTGTCTCAGACGTGTAAAGACGTCGTCAGAAAAGGTCGTTGGTGAGTAGCCGACTCTGCAAGAAAAATCCGCAAGTTCTTGTACAACTGACGCAACTCGCGTCGTCTGCGTCCATAATTTTGTTATTCGTGCACAGTGTCCGAGCTTCGGCGTGCTCGAGGATTTCACGGACTCTCGCATGTCTGCGAGACTTCTATTCCCTTTTCCCATCTCAAATATAATACTTCTTAGTGACCATATGCATTTTGTTGACATGAGATGAGTAATTTAAATCCACAAACTGAACTATATTGAATTTCGAAAGGTTGGAAAAAAAAAATCAAACAACCAGTTGCAAATAAAGGTTTATCGGAACCCTCGACCTAGATTTCGACACTTTTAAAATAGTCTTCTTCACAATGTTTAATGGACCTTATTAAATCACATGCTGATTAAGTACAATGAATGAAGCCAAACGGCTCTTGTCATATGAGGAATCCATCTGAAGAACGCAAATAATCACAAGACGTGACTTAAAATTGCAGCACTGTAGTATTACAGGTGTGCTGGTCAAATGCCAAGCGTAGTGGATATGCATTGTAGCAATCAAATTTATTCGGTTTCCACTACGTTGCATTTAGAGCGTCGCCTACTTAACGATACTTCTACTGCAGCGACTGACTGCTCAGAAATTGAGCATCAGACTCTCTTGATAAAGGTCTGCGTCATGCTGACGCAATAACGGTGCGCTGCTGGTGTTTGCAGTATAACGGTGAAAGCAGAGAGAAGCGCCTTATGAGACACATTACGAACCCACGAAGGATTGCGTGGAACGCAAGTGGTATTCGGTGAGGAATAAGCAAGGCAGGAGTATGAAGAGAGACGAGCAGAAGGGTGGAAGACAGTTTTAAGACCAATACAAGACCAGTCAACACGGAGCTCCGGTTTAAGTGAAAAGCAATGACGAATTTCGAGACAGTAAAACCACCGGCTTGTGGGCGTAAGAAAGCGAGTACCTAGTTCGAATTGTAAGGAAATCTGTAATTTTAAATCAGTTCTGTATGACCACCACACCTGATTTCTCACTCTCCTCATCATAACTACCACTTATATTTCTTCACTAGTATTCATTATAAAGTGAAAAACAATGCATACTTTATCTACCAAACGTGTGTGTGTGTTTTTTTCTTTCCATTCACGTGTAGCTTATAACCCTCTGTGCGATCTTCAACATCTCTACAGAAGAAATACGTCACTTGCAGCGGAATATTCACATATTACGACCAGGATGCCGAACTGTATAAGTAGCTTGCAAGCTATTATACTTCTCCCTCTTAGAGACAGTGTCTTGCAGTTGACATTCTTCTGTAGCCTAGGGAACAACAAGCCGACCTCTTTCTTTATGTCGCTCATGACGCATTTAAATTCACCAACGTGAGCAGTATTCAATATCGACCTTGCAGCGAATCATCTCTTTCATAGCGGTATCTCAGAAGACCGCAAAAAAGGAAAGGAAGGCAGCCACTTCTTGTACCTTTAAGTGAGCATATGTGGTCGTTGAGCTCGTTTTCGGACACACCACCAGACGATATATAAACAACTAGACCACTCATAACTGAAATATGAAGCTCCGTATTGGAAACCCCTCTCTGAAGCCATAAACCAGTTAAAAACAGAGGTTGAACAGAAATATCGAAACATTTGCAGAAATGCATGCTTGAACGTAAATGCAGACGCTACCCAAGCCCGCAGATTGCGCTGTTGCATTTGACCACGAACGGCAACGGTGTTGTTGTCGGGTCTTCAATCCAGAGACTGGTTTGATGCAGCTCTCCATGCTGCTCTATCCTGTGCAAGCTTCTTCAGCTCCGATTAACTACTGCAACCTATATCCATCTGAATCTGTCTAGTGAATTCATCTCTTGGTCTCCCTCTACGATTTTTAGCCTCCATGCTTCCCTCCAATACTACATTGGTGACCCCTTGATGCCTGAAAACGTGTCCTACCACTCGACCCTTCTTTTAGACAGGTTGTGCCACAAAATCCTCTTTTCCCCAATTCTATTCAGTACCTCCTCATTAGTTACGTGATCTACCCAACTAATCTTCAGTATTCTTCCGTAGCAACACTTTTCCAAAGCTTCTATACTCTTCTTCTCCAAACTATTTATCGCCCATGTTTCACTTCATACTTGGCTACACTCCACACAAATGCTTTCAGAAAAGACTTCCTGACGCTTAAATCTAAAGTCGATATTAACAAATTTCTCTTCTTCAGAAACACTTTCCTTGCCATAAACGGTCTACATTTTATATCCTCATCTATTTTGCTCCCCAGATAGCAAAACTTATCTACTACTTTACGTGTCTCATTTCCTAATCTAATTGCCGGCCGCGGTGGTCTAGCGGTTCTAGGCGCGCAGTCCGGAACCGCGCGACTGCTACGGTCGCAGGTTCGAATCCTGCCTTGGGCATGGATGTGTGTGATGTCCTTAGGTTAGTTAGGTTTAAGTAGTTCTAAGTTCTAGGGGACTGATGACCACAGATGTTAAGTCCCATAGTGCTCAGAGCCATTTGAACCATTTTGAACCTAATCTAATTACCTCAGCATCACCTGATTTTATTCGACTACATTCCATTAACCCCGTTTTGCTTTTGTTGATGTTCATTTTACGAGGGTTGGAACTTTAATAGTGGCAACTATTTATTTACAGCTGGTACAAAATAGATATGTGTTTCAAAGTTTTATTGACCTTCAAAGTAGTCACGTGCATTGTGTATAACCCGTTGCCAGCGATGTGGAAGTCGTAGGATACTCTTAGCAGTGCCAGTTGTGTTGACAGTTCGAGCGGTGCGGTCTATTGCCCGACGAATTTGTAGCAGTTCTGAAGCGAATGCCGTGAAGTGTTTGCTTCAGTTTAGAAATCGAGTTGAACTTACGAGGGCTTAAGTAAGGGGAGTGCAGTAGGTGGTACAGCACATAGCAGCCCCAACAGTCAAACAAATCAGTAACAGCTTGCACTATATGTGCTTGAGCATTGTCCTGCAAAACGATGGTCAGGTCCTCCAGAAAGTGTCATCACTTCTGTCTCTAAGCTGGTCGTGGGTTATGTTCCAAAAATGAACAGCATAGAGACAGAAGTTCAGCTTACATGATGCACTAAGTCTTGCTCATCAGCAGTGGTTAACACACTGGTCTTGCATTCGGGAGGACGACGGTTCAATCCCGCGTCCGGCCATCCCGATTTAGGTTTTCCGTGATTTCCCTGAATCGCTCCAGGCAAATGCTTGGATGGTTCCTTCAAAACGACACGGCCGACTTCCTTCCCCGCCCTTCCCTAATCCGATGAGACCGATGACCTCGCTCTTTGGTCTCTTCCCCCAAACAAACCAACCCAACCCAACCCTCTTGCTCACCAGAAGGATCTTAAGCATACGAACAAGGCCTATAAATTAAGCGGATCGCGAATAGTACCAAGCCGCCACCGCCGCCGCCGCCCCCCCCCCCCCCTCCCCCACAGGATTAATGACGCCAATCGACGACATCAACCGGTTTGTGTTTAATCCAGTATTTTGGTGCAAGGTCTGGCGATGAGGACAGAATTTTTCCTTTATTGTCATTACCTTTGCTTTGTTTTCTATCTTCTCGTTTTACCTTACCGCCTAAATATTTATATGAACTTGTTCATTTTATTTTCTCTTTCGAGGGTTAGCTATTTGTGATTCTTAGTATTTCTGTCAAACATTACCTTCCATTTTGTATTCATCTCTTGGCACTGGATCCATATCTAATTAGATTTTACGGGGGTTTTCTTGCGTCTGGAGCACTCAGAGCTATGTCATCTGCTGTTCCAGTCTGAAGCGCCTAGAACCGTTTGGCCAAAGCGGCCGGCTCACGGATTGTCAATTGAGGTTAAAACTGGAGAGTTTGGCTCCAGGGGTGTACGATAAATTCATGCTGGTGCTCTTCCAACGAGGCACGTACAATGCGAACTTGTGACACGTTGCATTGTCCAGCTGGCATATGTCACCGTGCCGAGGAAAAACAAACTGCACACAGCGGTGGACATGGTCCTCAAGGACAATTTCGTGCTTGGGATGATCCACTGTACCTTCCAGAATGACGAGATCGGCCCGGGAATACCGCGGAAACGTTAACCAGATCATAATGCTCCCTCCTGCGGCCTGGACTCTTCTGAAGATTGTCGCAGGCTGTATGCTTTCACCGTTTTATGCCGGACACGTCAACGCCAATCTGTCCGATGGAGCATAAACACGTGATCCAACTGAAAAGCTTCCGTGTCGCCACTCAATGGACGTCCAGTTGCGGCATTGGTGTGCACATTCCAGCCTTCGTCGTCGATGAATAGCAGTCAGGACGGGTGCATGGAACAAGAGCCTGTTGCGGAGGCCCACACGCGGCAACGTTCGCTGGACGGTCGCTGATGAGACACTGGTGCATCTGCGTGGTTAGTTGCTCAATAGTTACTCGTCTGTTCGCCCGTGCACATCTCTGCAGCCTGGTGATACGCGAACAGTTTACAAACTTAGCCGTTTCGGAAATGTTTCCACCCCTGGCTCGAAAACCAATGATCGTGACCTTTTGGACGCCAGATAAATCGCCCCCCCCCCCCCCCCCCCCCCATCCCGACACGCTTTACATGTCCTCCGCTGCTAGTGCTGCCACCTGCTGTTTGTGAGTGGTTATTGCAAGTCGCGTCGAACACAGGCAGTAGTCTGATTACTTTGACTGGACCGTGTATGTCCTGTTCCCAAAAGATTATTAATTGATTATACCGTACGCTCTAAAAAAAATGGAGCTTCGTTTCTTTCAAAGTGTTTACAGAAACATGTGGGAACTTCGTCTTGATATAAGAATCGAGTTAAAACGTTTTGTTGTTTGATGAAAGTGAAACACGTTTCATAATATTTCTGAGAGATTAGGTACCCGCCAGCATGGCGTGAAGGTTAGTTAAAAGGGAATATATAATTCCATGTCGATAAATAAACACCTTTGGAGACAAAAACCAGATAATTAGTGGGACATTCTCAACAAACCTCGACCTGAGTTATGCTCGCCATTCCAATTGATCTTTGTAATGAATTGGTCTTTAGTTTCCTTCCCTTGCAATAAAATATTCATCATCCTTCGATTTATCATTTCTACAGCGTGGCATGTTGAACTGCGAGTGGCAACAGTTCTAATCAGGGGCAACTGGAATCTTCCAGATTGCGTAATGTTCGGTGCAGCGCGTTTTTGTCGATCCATTTTTACGACCTCCTACGCTAATACATAGAAGCCACGTCAGAAATTGCGCCTAATGATTGACGACAGCCTTTCTGGGGCTGATTGTTACATAAACATCTAAGGAACCAAGTTCAGGTAGCTACCCGCCGCATTAAGGATTTGACAGTTCGCGGAAGGGCCAAAGGGGAAATACAATTTCATTGTCTGGTCACCACTGCCTCCACAGATGTAGGTGGCCTGAATGAATCTGATCTCCACGCAGAACGGCCGTCATCTGTCCCTCAGAACACGTCAGTATACTGTATACCCAGAAGCAGTGGCCGTCACGAGAGCTCTCCAGGACAAGTTGTTTACATCTGACGTTACGTGTGCTACGAGCTTTCACTCCCCCAGCAATAAGAGGGACAACAACATTCACCTTTATCAAAACGCAGAAGGTGAGTGAGTCAGCGAGGCATGAACACATTCTCTGGATATCAGATCTCCAACAAAGCGAGTAAGTGGACTTCCTCGCAAACGGCGCAAAACACAGTGCGCATTTGCTTATCTCCGATTTCAATGCATCCAGCCACATCCCAGATCTTACAGCGACGGGGCATAACGCGTGGAAAGTAGAGTGGGATGAAAGAACTCTGGTCACCTCCACAACACAGGCGTCGCACACCCCCAGCTTGTCCCAGTGACCCAACATCAGAGAACCGCTGGATTCGCTTTCGGGAGTACGACGGTTCAAACTCGGATACCATCCTGATCTAGGTTTTCGGTGATATCCCTAAATAGCTTACGGCAAACGCCGGGCTGGTTCCTCTGAAAGAACACAGCCGCTTTCCTTCTCCATCCTTCCCTAATCTGAACTTGTGCTCCATCTCTAATGACCTCGTCGTCGAAGGGGCGTCAAAACCTAATCTCCTCCTCCTCCCAAAATCACTGGGTGACGATTCGTATAATACAGCATACCGGTTGCAACAATATTTTACTTTAATCTGGTTTCGACACCGAGTAAGGGTGTTTTCCTCAAAGTCCAAACAATTACCTAAAAAAGGTTACAAAACCATTAACGCAGAGAGCAACCGAGAGTCGATTGGTGTAGCAGACTTATGAGGAGACTATACTCACACTTGGTAACAGATGAACAGATTTATGAACAAAGTGCTCTCATCAAACAAGACAATATTTAAACCGTATAAAGATTAAAGGCATTGGAACTGACACAAAATTGGTAACTGTCGGTAAAACTATATACCTACATGCACACTGCACATCGTTAGGGGCTGTAAGAGGAAACAGGTAGTGAAGGTGGCCTCAGATTAATGCCTCACAGGTCGAAGTTACCACACCGTTGACACGAAAAACGTCACGCTACTTGTTAAAAAAAATGTAAGAAATGAGCTGCTTACATTACAAAAATACTTTAAATAGAGCGTAAGTGTTCATCTCGTGAGTCAACAGCCAATACTGTGCAAATTGAAACTGCAATTATTCTATACATGTTTTGCGAGCAATAATTACATTGTAATAAATAGAATGGGGAGAGGAAGCCGATATTTTAGGGTCCGCTCTGAGGATAAGTGTAGTCAGTTTTAGGCGTTTCTAAGTAAGAGCTTTGTAACATTAAAGAAACTTTTATTACGTAGCTGCAACTGTTCTTTCAGAACGAAACCGTCATTAAGACAAAGATGTTTGAAAATTTCTAATTCTTTAATGATATCAAATCTGAAGCCTTTGTTCTCTGTGTACAGGATACTGACGGCCTGAACTTCTTTAGGCTTATAGCCTGCAGTCAATAAATGATTAACACAGGATGAGTTACATATATTTGTACCTTTTTCCCCTAAGGCATGTTTCTCTTTTTTATATTAAACAGCAATTCCTCGTTCTGTTTGTCCTACGCAAGAGGCTGGACATGTGCCACAGCTAATTTTTATAGACACCGGCGTTTTGTTAGGGAGATGCACTGGTTTCAAATTATGAATTAGATTATTTTTTAAGCTGTTATTAGTAGAAATTGCTACTTTACAGTTTGTTTTGGAGGAGACGCTGAATCCCGTAAGATACAGGTCCTAAAAACGGTATAGACTTTTTTTTTCTTTTCATTAGGTTCGTTATTAAGATAAGTGCCAAGAATGGTGAATCTATTATTGGTTTCATTTTTGAAAATATTATCCACTATGGTTGGTTTATATCCATTACTAACTGCAGTAGTTTTAATCAAATTAATCTCAGCATCTAAATTTTCATCAGGTAAATGCGTAGAAGCAACTCCATGACTGACAGGGTGATTTAAATCGCTTATTATTTTCGTTTGAGTCATACGGTAATCAACAAGTCACTGTGTGCAGGAGAGCAAGCACAATAAAATACTGATTTCCAACTTACGTGATTCCTATCCTCTTGTCGCAAAAGGCGAAAATTTACATGCATTATCTACGGATTCTTCCGTTACTTCTTCGTAGAAGAACTCCGTATTTAAGGTTGTATAAAAGGTACACTGTTTTTGTTCTACTGATTTTTTTTTACTTCAAACTAGTTTTCGCTTATTGGGTCATCTTCAGGAAACAGCTAACTAGCGTCTGTAAGGGACACTACTTCTTAGGTAACCAAACATTACAAGCAAAGATACAATCCACTTGCGTAGCACTTGTGCATGAAACTTGTTTCTTAACGTTGAAATTACACTTTACCTAACAGACAATATTACGCACAACAAATAATTAAACTACACAGTATTGCACATTAAGTGGTTACAATGCTAAAGTTTGTGAGGTCTTGACGTTGGCTGAGAAACTGTTAAATCTGAGCCTCTTCATTGAAGTTGTGCATCAAACATGTTTTAAATTGTAAATTACTTTTATGCAGTGGGCAATACCGAACGCAATATGTGGTTAAAGTACGCAGTATTGCAGTCTTACGATTTATATTGTTGAAGTTTGTGGGAGAGGCAAGTTAAGAAATAGGAAATTCTATTATGTTCAATTTTGTGTGGCCGCTGGAGATTACATAAGCCAGACTCCAACTTTGTCGAACATGTGCTGAAGGAAGAACACAGATACTAAGTCTACACAGAAGTACGACATGCAGCCAACAAAGGAAGAAAACTAAGCTTGTTAGAAGCACTTGAGGTAAACAAACATTCAGCCCCAAACCCCCAACTGGTTCTAAATGATCCATTACAGCTGAGTACATCGCCACTTTTAAGCTTCACTTGATACAGTCAACAAGCCACTTCCCACAAACCGCCACACTGACACATACGGCTACACAAAATTAGAACACAATAGAATTTCCTATTCCTAAATTGCCTCCCACAAACTTCGATAACATAAATTACAATACTGTAACACTGTGTACATTAAAAATGTACTGTGTTCAGTATTACCCGTTGTATAAAAGTAATTTGCAATGTAAAACACGTTCGTTGCACAACAGAAATGAAGAGTGCTCAGTTTAACAGTTTCTCAGACAATGCTAAGATGTCACAATTTAAAATGTAATATGATGTAGTTTAATTATTTATTGTGCTTAATACTGTCTACTGAGTAAAGTGTAATTTCAACGTTAAGAAACACGTTTGATGCACAACGCTATCCAAGTGGATTATATCTTTGCTTATAACGTTTGGCTCCTTCCAGATGCTAGTCAGTTGTTTCCTGAAGTTGGCCCAATAAGCCGAAAAGTAGTCTGAAATAAACAACACTCAGCAGAACAAAAACAGTGTACTTATTACGCAAACTTTAATGACATGCATTACTTACCGAGTATATTTCCAAATTTAGAAGTTGGTGCGTTGTTGTGCGCTCTACAGTTTAACGTGGAATCCGTTGACCGGTGGACCTTGACATCGTTGAGAGTCGAATGGTCCTTTAAAGACAAACCGAAACATGCTATTTTGTCGAAAACTGACATTCTGAGCCCGTGGCTGTGTACAAAATATAGGTTGACTCTTACATACAAGATAACAGCAACCATCCACTTTTTACAATGTTATTGTTTATTTAAATAGCGCCGTTACCGGTTTCGAACCGACAGGTTCATATTCATTCTGTGCCCGTGGCTGTGTACAAAATATAGGTTGACTCTTGCATACAAGATAACAGCAACCATCCACTTTTTACAATGTTATTGCCGGCCGAAGTGGCCGTGCGGTTAAAGGCGCTGCAGTCTGGAACCGCAAGACCGCTACGGTCGCAGGTTCGAATCCTGCCTCGGGCATGGATGTTTGTGATGTCCTTAGGTTAGTTAGGTTTAACTAGTTCTAAGTTCTAGGGGACTAATAACCTCAGCAGTTGAGTCCCATAGTGCTCAGAGCCATTTGAACCATTTTACAATGTTATTGTTTATTTAAATAGCGCCGTTACCGGTTTCGAACCGACTGGTTCATATTCAGACGGCTAGTTCGCGTTAAGGTACATTTCACATTAGCACCACAAGAAGGAAATTTCATGAGTTGGGAAAAGAAATAGCGAAAGCTAATGTAATATGTATCTTAACGCGAAGTAGCCGTTTGAAGATGAACCTGTCGGTTCGAAACCGGTAACGGCGCTATTTAAATACATAAATAGCATTGTAAAAAGTGGCTGGTTGCTGTTATCTTGTATGTAAGACTGAACCTATAAATTGAAACATTCCGTTTCCCGACCGGGATTCGATACCGCGATCTTCTGATTTTTCCAGGAGCGCGCTTTACTACTAGAGCACTAAGGCCGAAGACAAGGTAAGAATGAAGAGCTTCTCGGCAGAAGCAGCAAGTAGATGGACGTGTGGAAGTCATTACGACGGTCACTCTAAAAGAAATGCACAGTATTTTTTTTCTTTAAATCCAATTTTTATTCTACTTGTTTGAAAGTTTTACAGTGTGTAGATACATCATTTAGGAAAAATATTTTCATTTATCCACATAATTTCCATCCCTCTCAACTGACTTACGCCATCTTGGAACCAGCGCCTGTATACCCGCACGGTAAAATTCTCGACTAACCTGTTGGAGCCACTGTTTAGCAGCGTGCGCAAGGGAGTCATCATCTTCAAACTTTGTTCCACGAAAAGAGTCTTTCAGTTTCCCAAAGAGATGATAGTCACATGGAGCCAAGTCAGGACTGTAAGGCGGGTGTTTCAGTGTTGTCCATCCGAATTTCGTGATCGCTTCCATGGTTTTTTGACTGACATGTGGCCGTGCATTGTCGTGCAACAGCAAAACATCCCGCTTTTGCCGATGTGGTCGAACACGACTCAGTCGAGCTTGAAGTTTCTTCAGTGTCGTCACATACGCGTCAGAATTTATAGTGGTTCCACTTGGCATGATGTCCACAAGCAAGAGTCCTTCGAAATCGAGAAACACCGTTGCCATAACTTTTCCACCAGAAGATGTGGTTTTGAATTTTTTTTTTTTTTTTTTTCTTGGGTGAATTTGCATGATGCCACTCCATTGATTGCCTCTTCGTCTCTGGTGAAAAATGATGGATCCATGTTTCATCACCTGTCACAAAATTCTTCCAAGAAATTCATCTCCACCATTCTCGTACTGTTCCAAAAGTTCGCTGCATACCGTTTTTCTTGTTTCTTCGTGAGCGTCTGTCAACATCCTAGGAACCCAACTGGCACAAACCTTTTTTAACGCCAACACTTTCAGTATTCTGCAAACACTTCTTTCCCCTATCCCAACGTAGCGTGACAATTCGTTCACTGTGACGCGTCTGTCAGCAGTCACCAATTCGTTAACTCTCTGCACATTGTCTGGAGTGTGTGCAGTACGAGGCCTGCTGCTGCGAGGACAATTCTCAATACTGCCGTGCCCGCTTTCAACACGTAACCTGCTTGCCCACCGATAACTGTACTGCGACCGACAGCAGCATCTCCAGACACCTTTTTCAACCTCTTGTGGATGTTTCCCACTATCTCGTTTTCACAGCACAGGAATTCTACGACAGCACGTTGCTTCTGACGAACGTCAAGTGTAGCAGCCATCTTCAAGACACGCTGTGACGGCGCCACTCACGGGAACAGGTTGAACTAAGTTTGAAAACAAGCGGGAAGGATGCAACTACACACTGTAAAACTGTCACACATGCAGAATGGAAACTGTATTTTTACAAAAATTACTTTTGGAGTGAGCCTTGTAGAAGGAGGGAGAGGGCGGTAGGACGCGTGTTAAGGAGTAACTTGTTTTTAATTTAAGGGAGATGTAGAGGATAAAAACGGTAGGGGAAGACAGAGATTAAAATGTAACCAACAAACAATAGTGGATGTTGGTTGCAAATGCTACTAAGATGAGAAGGTAGGCACAGGAGTGGAATTCATGGCGGGCCGTGTAGAACTTCTCATAAGTCTGTGAAGAGATAAAAAGGATGAAGTTGACGCAGCTATTTCACGCGCGTCGTGCATCAAAAGCTGTGCGTCCAATGCTCCCGATGTACCCGACGTGTGCGTCGGAGGCCACTGCGGTCGCAATTCAGTAGCGTAACAAGTCCCGTGTGACGGTTTCTGAGCACCCATGTACCACGCTGCCACGCTGGAAACTAGACCCACCACATTCCACGCTAGCTTTCTCGTTCCGTGCGGAGAGACAGCTTTATGTTCTGCTGGGGGCTCCTGGAGCTCGGGAGAGGAACTGCCCATATCGATCACGGGTCAAGAGCGGTGGGCCGAGGAGATGTGCTCAGTACATCGACCGCCGCGGCCGTGCCCAGCTTACGTAACCGCCCAACACCGGCGCCTGAATTATTCACCACAGGCCACTTGAGCCCTCCGGCGACGCCTTCATCTCTCGGGCCGGTGCGCCGTCGTGACCCCGGAAGCCCCGTCACTACGGCCCACGTAAACACCGAACAGCCACCACCCGTCGAGAGACCGGCACTCCGTCACTGGATACCAGAAATCAGCCGTGACCGGGCACACTGTTCGCTCGGTTTTGCCGATTCTCTACGCCAAGTTAACTGTCCCGGCTTATCGTCCCATATCTTTTACTCTGTGAAAATGTATATCTGACATATCACACTCCTGCTAGAAGAAAATAGTCACAACTTCGAAGTATACCAACTACCGGCACAAAAAAATGGTGAATTTCGACTAAATTCTGAAAACCTTAGGTGGTATCGAAATGTCAAATACATCTACTAGATCTTAAAATTCTGTACGTGGTTCGAGTAGCAACCGTAGAATGAAATCTTTTTAAAGATCTCTACTAGGTTCTTAACGATCCGTCGACGATGAGATCATCAGAGATTAGAGACACAGCATAATCTCGAATTGGGGAACATACGAGGGCTATTCGGAAAGTAAGGTCCGATCGGACGCGAAATGGAAATCACTGTGAAAATAAAAAATGTTTTATTTGCAACAGTCAGCTACACCCTCTGTCTACTTCTCTACATACTCGTCGCTACTATTTACACATTTGTCGTAGTGTTGTACCAACTTTCCAATACCCTCGTCGTACCTGTGCTTTTCGCCAATTCTCTACACTGGTCTACAGCTCGTTGTCTGTGGCAAAATGTTGTCTTCATAGCCAATGGTTCATGTGAGCAGAGATGAAATGCGGATGGAGTCAGTTATGGGCTGTATTGTTAGTGATCAAACATGTCCCTTCATAATCGCTGCAAGAGCATCTTCATTGCCCCTGCAGAGTGCGGCAGAGAGTTGTCGGAAACGCACGACTGTTGTGTTACGTGGGCTGCATGACATCAGGCGAAATCTCTCGCCAGGCCTTCGTACTTGGCGGGAGACACTTTATATAGGCATCTATACGTGCTCACTGTGTGCCCATAACTGAAAAGAGCGACGTGATTCGATCGGCAGACATACTGGAGACAATGCCCAACACATCTCTGAAAGGTTTCATCGGATTTTCACTGTGGTTTCCATTTCGCGATCGTTAGGATCTTACTTTCCGAGCCGGCCGGAGTGGCCGGGCGGTTCTAGGCGTTTCAGTCTGGACCCGTGCGACCGCTACGGTCGCAGGTTCGAATCCTGCCTCGGGCGTGGATGCGTGTGATGTCCTTAGGTTGGTTAGGTTTAAGTAGTTCTAAGTTCTAGGGGACTGATGACCTCAGATGTTAAGTCCTATAGTGCTCAGAGTCATTTTTTTTACTTTCCGAATAACCTTCGTACAAATTTTACAGTTATCCACATGTCCGATGCCTTGATGTCTGAAGTTCGTATTGCTGTCTAGTCAACGTTTAAAGTGACTATTAGTTTGCCACATCATCCAACAAAGTTGGATGGTTGGTTTGAGGGAGGGCACCAAACAGCGAGATCATCGGAAGAGTGAAATATGGGGAAGGAAATACGCCGTGCCGTTTCAAAGGAACCATTCCGGTTGGCTCTGAGCACTACTGGACTTAACATCTATGGTCATCAGTCCCCTAGAACTTAGAACTACTTAAACCTAACTAACCTAAGGACAGCACACAACACCCAGCCATCACGAGGCAGAGAAAATCCCTGACCCCGCCGGGAATCGAACCCGGGAACCGAACCATTCCGGCATCCACCTGAAGCGATTTAGTGAAGTCACAGAAAACCTAAATCACGATGGCCGGGCGCGGGTTTGATCCGTCGTTATCCCGAATGCGAGTCCAGTGTGCTAACCACCGCACCGCCTCGCTCGATTCCATCAAAGTCCATCGACTTTTATGGAAAAACGGATTCTTAGCTTCAGAATTTTGTAAGTCATTAGATCAATAACTCCTGAATCCTGCACATACAGGTTGGGCGACAAATCTCTGTATCCCCTAGTGTCAATTGCTAACTACTTTGATTTGTTTTAGCACAAGTAAGTTATTACGTATTAAGTAGCTAATATATCGGTATGTTCCCCATGATGCTGTAAGCACATTTCCATACGCCTCGATGTTCGTCTTGACATATTTTTGAGCATGTCCTCCGTTATAGTGCGATATGCATCCTCAACAGCATTGTGCAGTTCTTCGTCCGTAGCATGTACAAGCGCCTTTATGACTTCCCATAATGAGTTGTCACTTTTGGTGACGTCAGGACTTCACGGTGGCCAACTCAGGGGAACTGATGTTCCTGATGAACCACGCTCCACCTTCCTACAACAATATGCGTTCCGTAAGGCCCCTTTCCTCGAGCTGGGGTATTAATCATGTTTGTAACACATGTAAATAACTTGTGCCATTCACAGTTCCTTTAATAAAGTTCGGCCCAAACAGACGTTGCGATTTCATCGCTGCCCATATCATTACGTGAGGCAGATTCCTTTCGATCTTTACTGTGGAACGAGGATTCTCTTTGGCCCAGACGATGATTTTTCTAGCACGTGACCTGCGATAAATGGCACATTCATCTGAAAACATAATCTTGGCACGATTCACTACATTTGCATATTGAGTTAACAAAACACGGCATGTTAAAACGCGCTCATTCCGTTCTGTATCGGGTAACTCATTTACGAAAGCCGGTCGAAAAGGTCTGACCTTAAGGTCTTATTTCACGTGATCTCGCATTATTGTCCTCACTGTACCGAGTTCAGAAGCACGTTTAAGTGTCGACTTCATAGGAGATTGTTCAATCGAAGCAGAGACTCCGGCACGTATTCCTTCTAGTGTCTTCTTCCTTCAACTCCGCATACTGTCTTTAACACTGCCAAACGCAGAAGCACGTCTTTCCCGGTCCAGAAGTGTTGCTTTTCGCGGAGGACCCTTATTAGATCTTTCCTGGAATGCTTCCATAATCTGCCTCATTGTTTGCACTATGTGTTGTCGTTCTTGCACTCACACACTTGTCACTAAGCGTTCCTCAATTGTGTAACATGACTGGTGACATCTACCGCGGTTAAAAATCAAAAATCATGAATTCCAACTACCGGAAACAACTAGCAGCATGCATGATAACATTTGATACTAGACATAGGTTACAGGGGTACGAAGACATCTCGCCTACCTAGCACAAGGGACGCAAGATGATCGTCACACACATTACTTTAAGTATACATATGTACAGACGACAGAGAATTATACACGAGTTCGCTAGTAATACAGTCATATTCTTATAACATCTGTAGACAGCCGGTAATACCTACTGATGATACCACAGAATACCCTAAGCAAGGCCATTCCACGCCGAAGCAGAGTTACGTCGCTGTCTACAGGTATAACACAGCCACAGTCTTCCTTCTCTCTAAAGCGCTATGAAATGCATGGTACATGGTGTTTCTACCAATTATGAGTGCTTCTTCCCATTCTATTGAAGCACAAATGGCGGGAAGAATTTTGTTTAAACGCCTCTGTGCGCGCTACAGTTAGTACCATCTCCGCGATACCTACGGGAACGTAAGTAGGGGGTTGTAGTATACACCCAGATTTATCACTTTGGTTCGCCAAACTATATATATAGACTTCCTGGGGGTAGTTTACACCTGTGTCCACGCATCTGCCAAATCTTTCGTTTCAGCATCCCCATAATGATCTCCCATTACTCAAACATACCTGTGATCATTTGTGGTGCCATTCTGTGTAAACAGTCAAAAGTCTCTGTTATTTCTATTTGGTACGAGACCCACGCGCTTGAGCAATACTCTAGAATGGGTCGCATGGGTGTTTTCTGAATAGTCTCCTTTGTAGACGTCCTACATTTCCCTAGTCGTCTAGCAAGGAAATGAAATCTGTCCGCGGCTTTACCTATGACTGAGCCTGTGTGATCGTTCCACTTCATACCCCTACAAACTGTTACACCCACGTATTTGTTTGAGTTGACCGATTACAGTTGTGACTCACTGATATTATAATCACATGATACTACGATATTTTCTCTTTGTGAAGTGCATACTTCTTTTTACATTTCTGAACATTTAAGTTAAATAGGCAATGTTTGCGTTACTTTTAAATGTTACGAAGATTCAACTTATTATTTGTGCAGCTGTTTTCAGCCAGCACTTCAAAGTAGATAACTGCATCATCTGCAAAATGTCTGAAGTTAGTATTAGGTTGGTGCATAAGTTAGCAGAGTTTTTATTTTGTATATTGGTATTCCGGTTGCTATGGGTTTATTTATCGATTGTTATTTCTTATTTGTAGTTCACTGTTGCTATTTGAGTTTACATGTTGTTGTTTTGTCGTTTGAAGATACAGAGTGGAGCTGTGGACGCTAGAAAATGGAGAGCCAAGTGGAGACATCGCAACATTTCCGACATATTCTCCTGTTTGAGTTCAGTAGAGGAATGACAGCAGCGTAGGCAGCCAGAAACATTTGCTCCGTGTTTGGGGATAATGCCTTTGGACAGAACACGGCAAGAAAATGGTTTTTTGTTTTAAGGAGGTTCGTTTTGACATTAGTGAATCTCCTCGTTCAGGAAGATCTTCGCGGTTTGGTGAAGTTCATTTAAACGTATCAATACACAATGATCCACGTCGGTGAACTCGAGAAGTGGCAAATGCGATGAACTGCGATTTTTCCACCATTGTGTGACATTTTCATGGAGCGGGAAAAGGTTCAAGAATCGGGTGCATGGGTATCGTATGCTGTAAGCCAAAATCACAAAAATCAGCGACTGGCCATATGTGCGTCTCTACTTCCTCGTCATCAACTGGCTCGTGAACAGCACCGACCATTCCTATCCTGTATCGTCATTGGTGACGAAAAATTGTGTCTTTATGATAACGTAAGGAAAAGAAAGAAATGATTGAGCCCTCACAAAGTGGCAACTCCCCGTACAAAGACTGGCGCTTACTCACAAAAGATAATGTTAGACACCAGGTGGAACAGCGACGCTGTAGTGTGCCACGAATTGCCTCCCCGAGGCCCAACCATCACTCACATCTATTAACAACAACTGAGACGTCTTGCAGACGCAATCCAAAAACAACAACCAGGAAGACTGCGTGAAGTGGTGCTACTCCACGATAACACCCACCCGCATTCTACAGATTAACAAAAAAAAAAAAAACTATACATGATTTGGGTTGGTAAGTCAGTCCGCACCCACCTTATTCGTCTGAGAGTTTCACTTGCTTCGCTCTCTATCAAAAAACCTTCAAGAAACTTCCTTTCCGGGCGAAAATGAGGCGGCGAGCATGGTTCGATGAGTTCTTCGCCTCAAACCCACATGATTGATATAAAAGTTACCCCAGTGTTGGCAGGCTGTTGCAGACAGTGAAGGAGAATATCTTATTGATGACTGAATTCTATGTTGCGTGTATCTGTTGTGTTTATTAAACTTATGAAAGACGCTACGAACTCATGCGCCAACACACTATTAGTATCGACTGGCACGTGATTAATACAAAACATGAACAGCAACGGTCCAAACACACTTCTCTGGGGCACTCCTGAAGATACTTTACATCTGTCGATGACTGACCGTCCTAGGTAGCATTATCTAGCACGAAATATTCAATCTAGCCACAAATTTCGGTTGGCATCATGTGTATTTCTATTACAAGCGTCGGTGTGATACTGAGTCACATTTTTTTCCAAAAACACAGGGTTTTTCAAAAAGGACTTCATAATTTTAAAAATTCATATAAATTTATTGAAAGAAGATGTAGAGCTGCGTTTAGTGTTATTGTATAGGGAAACACATCAGTCTTTTTACCTTAGACTAAAGATGTTACACGTGGCTTGCGTTGGTTATCCTGCGCACATCCCATCGGAAGTCAATTTCTTCCGAAACGCGCTGTAGCATTGCAGTGGCGGCGTAAATTCTTGCTGTAACTTCAGGTAGAGATGCCGGCACAGGAGGTACAAACACGATATCTTTGATGAATCCCCATAAAAAAAAATCGAGTGCTGTCAGGTCTGGGGAACATGAGGGCCATGCAATTGGCGCATTACGGCCAATCCACTGACCTGGACAGCGGTCACTTAGAAAATCCCGGACGTCGGCCAGGTAATGGGGTGGTGCACCATCTTGCATAAAGTAAACATTTCGTTCTTGGTCATCCTCATCGATTGGTGATATCAAAAATTGTTGTAACATATCCAGGTACACCTCCCCGTTGATTGTTCTATCACGGAAAAAAAGGGGCCGTACACTTTGTTCTTGCTCAATGCACGAAAAACGTTCAGTTTAGGGCTATCACGAACATGTTGCGACGTTTGATGTGTGTTTTCACCGCCCCAAATCCTGCTGTTGTCTGTGTTCACCTTGCCACTTAAGTGAATAGTCGCCTCGTCAAAAAAGATGATTTTGTCCCAGAAATGTTCATCCTCATGTAATCGATTTAACATATCCACACAGAAGTTCTAGCGAGCAGTTTTTTCAGTATCTTTTATTGCTTGTACGATCATCAATCGCTATGGTTCGAGATGCAAATAGTTTCTCAACACACGCCAGACAGTCGTATGTGGGATTTGCAGTTAACGAGATGCACGCCGGGTCGATTTCATTGGGCTGTTGACAAAACATTGTCTCACTCCCTCAACGACGTCATCAGATCGTCCAAGCACATCTGACGATTTCCCATATCCTACCGAGCACCCTGTTTCTACAAAATATTTATGCCACTCATAAGCTGTAGGCCTACTAGGAGGATCTTTAGCGTACTTGGTACGGAAATTACGCTGAACTGTTGTCGCCAACTTCATTCTTCAAACCAAAACACACAGCTAGCACGCTCGGGTCCAATGAAGGCGGCCATCTTAACGTAACCGCCGCTAGCGCTCCTTACGGCGCGATTCGGCACTAGCGAACTACGCGAGACAGAACTTTATGATTTCCCTACAAATTGACACTACGATCACCTCTGTAGGTACTATGAATTAATTTACATGAATTTGCAAAGTTGTAAAGTCCTTTTTGAAACGCACTGCGCTGCATCCACATGACTACCTTGACCCACGGCTCTGACGAGGTCATACGAGAAATGCGTGACTTGGGTTTCACACGATCGATGTTTTCGGCTTCCTTGTTGGTTGACATGGGGGAGGTCATTCCATTCGAGATAGCTCATTACATTGCAGTTCAGAGCCGGCCAGAGTGGCCGTGCGGTTCTACGCGCTACAGTCTGGAACCGCGAGACCGCTACGGTCGCAGGTTCGAATCCTGCCTCGGGCATGGATGTGTGTGATGTCCTTAGGTTAGTTAGGTTTAAGTAGTTCTAAGTTATAGGGGACTGATGACGTCAGCAGTTGAGTCCCATAGTGCTCAGAGCCATTACAGTTCAGAATAGATTTTAGAACAAATGGATGTCGAGGATATTGGACGGCAGTTCTGTGATCCGCCTCTGATACCCTTTTTGTCAACGGATGCGATCTGAGCCTTCTTCCAGTCGACGGGCACGGTCGCCACGGCAAAATAAGGGAAGTTGGGTAAAAGCGGCGGCCGTGTGACGAAGCTGCTCAGGTGTTGAGGCGGCGCTTACGTAACGAGGGCACACGGCGCGCACAAATCCACGGTAATCTGCTGTTTCCTTGCATAAGCGGGCGTGCCGTGAAATTCGCCGGCCGTGGCGTGGGCGCCGCGGCCGCGGAACCTTCTGGAAGGAAACCGCCTGAGCAACCGGTTTCTTCCGAGATCCCAGGCAACGCGCCTCGGCACGGCGCTGGGTGCGCCGGGAAAACAAAGGAATCACTACCCGCCGCCAAGTACTAACTTTGTTCCTCATAAGAATCAGCCGGATGTCAACAAAGACGAACACGATAATTGGTCAGCGGCCGTAGCACACGGATCCAAGTGTTGTTGCGCTCTTGGAAGTAGGTCCTGTTTACGTATTAGATAACTTGTTACTAAGTTACGGTCAGTGAACTTTAAGATATTCTAATGTACTGACAGTCATCAACGTTTTCTTAATCATACTTCAGCTACATAGTTTTTATTTCAAAAATCGTGTCCAGTCGCAGTCTCTGTAGTGTTGTGCTCAGATTGTCGCTCTATTTCCTACTCCGTAATGAAAAGCGCACGTGCAACACCGTTAAAAAGTGTCGAGAAATAGATTGTTCTCGAAGTTTTTCAGTAGTTTACATTAAAAAAATCGGCTTTTAAGTTTTCAGAGGACTTTATTTAATAAATTTAAGGCTTTTTCGTAAACGGGATGTATGGCTGGATCGGTAGGATCGTGAAATCGTAAGCTGGAATAGTCTGTAGAAGGCTGGTTCAAATTTCGCTTTGGTCTTTCTTTTTCGTTCGTTTAGGAATATCAACACCTTTGAAATTCATCAAATATATGCTGCTAACACTAATCAACATTTCTTATGAAGAATTCACACATTCTTGTTTCTAATTGCATAATGTACGCAGAATTCCAGCTTTCTTTGCAAATTTAAATGGAATGATATGAGACAGGGTTGTAGCCTCTCCCCGATGTTATTCAATCTGTATATTGAGCAAGCAGTAAAGGAAACAAAAGAAAAATTCGGAGTAGGTATGGAAATTCATGGAGAAGAAATAAAAACTTTGAGGTTCGCCGATGACATTGTAATTCTGGCAGAGACAGCAAAGGACTTGGAAGAGCAGTTGAACGGAATGGATAGTGTCTTGAAAGGAGGATATAAGATGAACATCAACAAAAGCAAAACGAGGATAGTGGAATGTAGTCGAATTAAGTCGGGTGATGCTGAGGGAACTAGATTAAGAAATGAGACACTTAAAGTAGTAAAGGAGTTTTGCTATTTGGGGAGCAAAATAACTGATGATGGTCGAAGTAGAGAGGATATAAAATGTAGACTGGCAATGGCAAGGAAAGCGTTTCTGAAGAAGAGAAATTTGTTAACATCGAGTATAGATTTAAGTGTCAGGAAGTCGTTTCTGAAAGTATTTGTATGGAGTGTAGCCATGTATGGAAGTGAAACATGGACGAGAAATAGTTTGGACAAGAAGAGAATAGAAGCTTTCGAAATGTGGTGCTACAGAAGAATGCTGAAGATTAGATGGGTAGATCATGTAAGTAATGAGGAGGTATTGAATAGGATTGAGGAGAAGGGAAGTTTGTGGCACAACTTGACTGCACGAAGGGACCGGTTGGTAGGACATGTTCTGAGGCATCAAGGGATCACAAATTTAGCATTGGAGGGCAGCGTGGAGGGTAAAAATCGTAGAGGGAGACCAAGAGATGAATACACTAAGCAGATTCAGAAGGATGTAGGTTGCAGTAGGTACTGGGAGATGAAGGGGCTTGCACAGGATAGAGTAGCATGGAGAGCTGCATCAAACCAGTCTCAGGACTGAAGACAACAACAACAACATGAATATTTACTTTATTCATTTGTTTTATTTATTTTACTCTTTGTCGTCACTTAATAATTTTTTATGTTTTTCTGCAAATATTAGTTGTTGGTCCTTAAGTGCTCACAGTGTGTTCTTAAAAACGGACCTCTATTCACTCAATCACATGAGAACGAAGTCCGATGCCAATGTGTAAGCGTCATTTCATTGCAAAGTTAATTCTGACTTACAAAACATCTTTGCACGGCTACGTATCATTGTGTTAAAGATATGCCGAAAACACATGCTTCACCGATTTTCGTCGTTCATCATACACGACCTTCCCCTCCTCCGACTTTTCTTGTACTTCAAACAATAATAATACGAGGTCTGCTCAAAACATTGCGGGACTTTGTCCACAAAATTTTCCTACGCTTACCTTTTACTTATTGTGCATGGCCTCCTCCGAAATACTCTCCTCCACAATTGATACATTGCTCCAAACGGCGTTTCCAGGAAGCACTCTTTGTACGCCTCTTTCAGGACCGCGGGAAGAGCCGTCTGCGAATTTTCTTTTATCTCGTCTATCCTCGTCTTCAATTTTGGGAGGAAAAAAAGTTCTCAGAGGTCAGATCTGGGGAGTACGGAGGATGAGGCAGCACGGTCATTTCGTTTCTTGTACAATAGTCACGCACCAACTGGGACGAATATGCGGGTGCGTTATCATGTTGCAAGAGCCATGAATACTCCGCCACATTTCAGGCCGTTTCCTTCTCACATTTTCTCGCAGGCTTTGCATCACGTCCCGAAAGTACCATCGACTAACAATTTGTTCCTGTGGCACGAATTCACGATGAACTAATTCTTCAAAGTCGAAGAAAACTATCAGCATGGCTTTGACATTTGACCTGACCTGACGAACTGTTTTTGGTCTTGGCTGATCTTACCCGGCCTTATTGTGAAGATTGAACCTTGGTCTCAACATCATAGCCGTAGACCAACGTCTCAACACTAGTTGGATTCTCTAAAGGAAAATCTCGTTCTCATTTGCGCAATCAAAAAGCTCTTCACAGACTGCGAGCAGATCTTCCTCGTCTTGACTCATAAGCCGTGGGACGAACTTGGCGGCAACACAGTGCATTCCAAACTGCTGTGTCAGGATTACATGACATGATCCAAAGAAATGTTACATTCTTCTGCAATGACTCGGTCGCTCAGTCTTCGACTGTCACGCACAATTTCGTTTACGTTCCTAACATGATTATCGTAGGTATGCATCGAATGGCGTCCTTTACGAGGATCATCTGTAACTTCCCGTCCGGTCATTTTTAAACCGTGTGAACCATTCATAACTCCGAGGAAGGCTTCAGCACTCATCACCCTAGGTTCTTGCATCATTTCATGCCTCTGTAAAACTTTTATTGAGTTTCACGCGAAATTTAATGCAGAAGCGTTGGTCCTCTAACTCTGCCATCAGGCGTGTTCAGGAAAGCCAATCACATTTCGCTCCAACACACCATTGCCGCGTAATTGCGAATGTTACGGAATTCTTCGAACAGACCTCGTAGCTTACTAAACGGAAAGAGCGAGTATATTAAGGATATACGCCTGCTAGAGTAATTAAGTTCTGTCGCAAAAGACTTTATTAAATATCGCAATGAGATATAGTGTAAAACCGCTGACCGTTCCACTATTTTTTTTTTTTTAAAAAAAGTGTCTGCTGTGTGGTTGCCAAAATTTCGCGAGGAAAGGTTAATGCTGGATATTCCCTCGCGCTGCGGACGACGCCAACGATCCGCGAAGTTGCCCGGTGCACGTTCTGCCAGTTAGTTAGCTGAGAACGGTTCGCGGGCGGCTACTTTCTCTAGCGCGCCGAAATCTCTGCACGGCGCCCCGCACTACTTTCACACCAGCGGTGTTCCCTCTCCAGAGTATTGGGCGAACTACGATGAGCTACGCGGCGCGGCGGCTGCAAGCGCTGGACTATCTTGCAGGAGTGCGCATCAAAGCCCCGGCCGGTCGTCCGGGTTTAGCCGTCGTGCAGTTTCCCAAGTTGCAGCGAATAAGCTGCGGTCGAATTCCTCACCAACCCGGACGGCCTGTATGTTCTATTTCCATTTGTCTATTCATATACACAAACTCCGGATGTGGAGCTCGTCGCCACCTGTGTAAGTCATTCAGAATCAACCATTTTGGGTGCAGGGCGTCAATGTCATCTGTAAATGGCAGTATTCTCTCCAATTAAAGAGTGTTTCTAGAAAGTTATCACTATACCGCAAGCCATATTTGTACAAGTGTTTTTACTTCTGTTTTTGAAACTTATTGTCAAGGACAAATATGTATCTCTTTATTACATCAAAGAGTGAATAAACAGTTTTTTGATGGTGTTGCTGAGCAACAGTCATACAATAACTTCTAAATGAACACACCGCCATTTGACTGTATTGTTGTGTATTTAATTACGACTCAGGTTTCGGTCTTTTATGCCATTTTCAAGTTCAAATGGTTCAAATGGCTCTGAGTACTATGAGACTTAACATCTGAGGTCATCAGTCCCCTAGAACTTAGAATTACTTAAACCTAACTGACCTAAGGACATCACACACATCCATGCCCGAGGCAGGATTCGAACCTGCGACCGTAGCGGTCGCGCGGTTCCAGACTGTAGCGCCTAGAACCGCTCGGTTCCCGGCTGGGTGGCCGAGCGGTTCTAGGGGCTACAGTACGGAACCGAGCGACCGCTACGGTCGCAGGTTCGAATCCTGCCTCGGGCATGGATGTGTGTGATGTCCTTAGGTCAGTTAGGTTTAAGTAATTCTAAGTTCTAGGGGACTGACGACCGTAGAAGTTAAGTCCCATACTGCTCAGAGCCATTTGAACCATTTGAAGAACCGCTCGGCCACCTCGGCCGGCCATTTTCAAGTGACTGAGTTTATGTCATTAACATACACTGCAGGACATCAAGCTAAAAATTGGCTATAAATGAAGAAAAATACTGACTTTTTTCTTAATTTATGGCCAATTTTGAGCTTGATGCCTGCAACATATGTTAATGAGATACGCTCAATCACTTGAAAATGGCATAAAAGGCCGAAACCTGGACCGTAATTAAATAAACAACAATACAGTCAACTGGCAGTATGTTCATTTAAGAAAAAATGGTGTGAATTGAAGTTTTGGACAGCCTCTATGTAGGAGTAGGGACATTATGTTCCTAATTTATACAAACTTTCGTTGTCCAAGTTCTGAGCACTGTTACTTCTTATATCATTTACCACAGAAAAATAGTATATTAATCTATACATTTTTGGACGCCCTGTATGTGCCAAACATTACATCTTTAGCTATAACGGCGCTGAGCACTTTTAAACTGATGTCGCATTGGAAACACGATCACTTAAAATATATACATACTGGAAGATTTTGAGCATATAGCAATTTTTACCTTTGGTTGTGCTCCCTGTAACAGAAAATAACTTGGCGCTCTTAGGGTTAGCGTATCAAGACAATGATTCAAACACTCGAACATCTTTAACATTTTTCATTCTTAAAATTATGGTAAAACGTCACAGCTTTAACCTCCTTATTAAATAAGGCAATAATGACGCTAATAGTGTAAGGTAATAGTGACACGGACTAATAAAGTCCGTATGTTATTCATATTTCATTGTAACGTTTTATTCTCTGTACCGGAACTAGTTTTTTTCGTTATAAGTTTTGAATAATGTAAGAGATTTCTATTTCTCTCGACCGAGCGGGTACGCAGTGCTTTCCAGAAATTGCTACAGGGCTTCACCCTCTTTCAAACTAGACATTGTCGAGCGCGCCTCGATAATGCTGAGACACGGGTTGCCATTTCAGACACACTTTCCAAACACTCCTGGCAAAGTGAAAATTGCTTCGGAAATTGCCATAAAGCGCGCTATCCGGTCTTCATCAGTCTCGGTGGATGTTTCACAGACAACAGACTTCAGGTGATCGCAGAAGAAAAAAATCAATGGACGTTAAGTCGGTGGAACGTGTGGGCCATGCCACCGGCCCAAGCTCTCACCAAAGGTTTCGTCCAAATGCATTCGCACTGCATGTGCGATATGTGCAGGTGCACCATCGTGTTGGTACCATATTCGCTGTCGCACGTTGAGTGGGACATGTTCTAGCCACTCTGGCAGATTTCTCGTAAGAAGATTAATTATCTGTTTGCGTACAGTTACTGAGGGGAACATGCGTGGACCGACCAGATTATAGTCTACCAAGCTGGACCAAATATTGACAGCGAAGTGATCTTGGTGCGGATTTTCCCGTGCCCACACGCGTTTATTGTGGCTGTTGAACATACCCACACGTGTAAAGGATGCCTCATCGTAAAAAGTACACGTTTCGGAAATTCCGGTTGAATGGCACACCTCTGCAAAAACCACTGGCATACTTCAGTTCGTCTGGGTTAAGGGCATGAACCATCTGAGGGCGGTAGGAGTGCATATCATCTTGATGCCACACAAGT
This sequence comes from Schistocerca americana, assembly GCF_021461395.2. NCBI lineage: Eukaryota > Metazoa > Arthropoda > Insecta > Orthoptera > Acrididae > Schistocerca > Schistocerca americana. Next base: position 287,056,136 of record NC_060120.1, on the reverse strand, counting down.
CAAATTGTGGAGTGGTTTACACCCATTTCCCACGCAACAAAAAAATGGCTCTGAGCACTATGCGACTTAACTGGCTGGCTCTGAGCACTATGCGACTCAACTTCTAAGGTCATCAGTCGCCTAGAACTTAGAACTAATTAAACCTAACTAACCTAAGGACATCACACACATCCATGCCCGAGGCAGGATTCGAACCAGCGACCGTAGCGGCCGTTCGGTTCCAGACTGTAGCGCCTAGAACCGCACAGCCAATCCGGCCGGCTCCCACGCAACACCTGCGAGCTTGTTGAGGGTGTGTTTTCCAGCAGTGCTGATGCCTCCCCTTCGACATCTACATCTACACCTACATCCGTACTCCGCAGGCCACCTGACGGTGTGTGGCGGAGGGTACCTTGAGTACCTCTATCGTTTCTCCCTTCTGTTCCACTCTCGTATTGTTCGTGGAAAGAAAGATTGTCGGTATGCCTCTGTATGGGCTCTAATCTCTCTGATTTTATCCTCATGGTCTCTTCGTGAGATATACGTAGGAGGGAGCAATATACTGCTTGACTCCTCGGTGAAGGTATGTTCTCGAAACTTCAGCACTGTGCGCTGACGACCGCGTCCATCAGGTGTTCACACTGGTAACACAAAATGGACACCGGGTTTCGAAGTAGTCCTTAAATGCCCGTGTGCCATTACGAGAACGTGCCAATGCAAAACGTACCTCAAGTGAAGCTCTCCTTCGTAGGGAGCTGTGGATGACAGCAAATCACTACGTTTACGGGCGACACAACCTCCGAAAGGCAAAAACCAAATTTCGAAAATAATTTTTCAAAAATGGCTCTGAGCACTATGGGACTCAACTGCTGAGGTCATTAGTCCCCTAGAACTTAGAACTAGTTAAACCTAACTAACCTAAGGACATCACAAACATCCATGCCCGAGGCAGGATTCGAACCTGCGACCGTAGCGGTCTTGCGGTTCCAGACTGCAGCGCCTTTAACCGCACGGCCACTTCGGCCGGCTAAAATAATTTTTCGCTGCCGTGTTTACATGTTAAGGTATGCAGCGGCTTTGCTAGCCCGCTTAAACATGGCGCCTGGAAAACAGCTGTTACAGTTTCTGATTTAGTCAGCAAACTCGCTATTTTCTCTTCAATTAGAGGAGCAGTAAACAGCTTCAGTCTAATATTTCTACTTATCCTTCACTGTGCAAAAGCCACTTCATCCGTATAAGCCAAAATTTTTTGAAAGCAAGACGAAACCTGACGGCCCAAGCACGTTTCAAAACCGGTTGCTTTTACATGGGAGCGATAATCGACGGCGGCATTGGAAAACAGCAACTAGAAGTGGATTTCCAGAATCGACTTTGAAGTGTTAACATGACAACCCAGAGGCGGTATTGGGAAAACGGTTTACGAAATTCGGTTTTGGGAGCCCCATTTAAACGGGGTGATATGAGTGGCTCTGGCACTCGAAGATTCGGAAACCGCCGAACGTACAAACTTTGGGCAGCGTGAGCATTTCCATCCGCCGTCCTCTAAGCACAGCGCCTGTCTCTCATTTCCTGCCAAGAATAGCGCTCTTTTTCGTGTCCGTTCCACACGGTAACAAACACAAGAGTGTCCCCATTTGATGAGAAACAGACGCAGCGCGAACCACACTCCGCAGTGTGCACAGGTGCTGCCCACTATGGAACACCTATGAAATACGCATTTCACAGCCAAGAGCAAAGTGTTCACGTCCCAATAAGAGGCGGAAAACCGCAGTGTTGTCCCGCCTTGAAATATCCGCAACTATGTCCATTACAGCGTTTGCAAAGAATGGTGATAAAACACCAATCCTACGTCTCTTTCGCCTTGATGTCACAAACACACTGAAATCGTTGACCGATACACCTGCTACCATGACGGCTCGGATGGCACGTTTGTGTGCCTACCCTCTTGGCGGCGCCATTTGCATTTCGACGCCTAGCACCGTATGCTAAGGGATGCGTACATGGGTTGCTATTTGAAATGTGATTGTTATGATCCGCTCCATCACCCCTCTCATTACCGATGGTAGGCAATGAAAACCTCGTAACTCAATTTGTCCGTAAAACCCCTTTAATTCCAGTAACCAGTAACACCATTATCAAAAGAGCGATTTGAAACCGCATAGATGTCTCTAATTTGCCAGTAAATGGGCTCTAGTGTACTGTTTCACATGTAGCAACTTTATCTGAGTCACTTAATGCTATTTTTTAAGAAACCGTTTTTGCTTCTCCTGTAAAACTTAACAAAATGTAGTTACGAGGTTTTCTACTGCCTTGTAACATTCAATAACGAAAAGAAATGGAAACATTTACAATAATTATTTAAAAAAATCCAAAATGCTTCGATATATCAATATTGTTTTAAAGGTGACATGTAACTATTATATGCCGGGCGTAGCGGCCGTGCGGTTCTAGGCGCTACAGTCTGGAACCGAGCGACCGCTACGGTCGCAGGTTCGAATCCTGCCTCGGGCATGGATGTGTGTGATGTCCTTAGGTTAGTTAGGTTTAATTAGTTCTAAGTTCTAGGAGACTGATGAGCTCAGAAGTAAAGTCGCATAGTGCTCAGAGCCATTTGAACCATTTTTGAACTATTATATCTATGATTTTTGTGCCGTCGTTGGTGGTCAGATGGCTTTTTTGGGTATGAGTAATGTAGTGGACTGGGTAAGGGCTGTTTCTAAAATAGACTTGTCACTGCAAGAAATGTATTTGCTGAAACTATGATCTCAAATTCTACTTATTATTTAATCTGGAATATATACTCAGTAAGAAGCAATGAATGTAGTAAAGAAAGCAAAATGCTGACGAAGGTGTTCAGCAACAGGCTATAATGAACAACTTTGAGCAGCAAGATAAACCAGCTAAGTGGAAAGTTAGCTGTACCAATCTGTTGCCAATTATTGTTTAAATGTGCTTAAGCTTCGTCATACAAGAATTAAGTGCACTCAGAAATGATAAATTCTATATGATTAGGTCAAATGATTAAGGCTGTAGCACATAGTCTGACGATGATTTCACACAGGCCTAAGGTGTCAACAGCCGATATGCTGATAGTTGCTTACATACAAAACATATGACGATGCTACAGTCGTGCGAAGTCTCACTTCCAGAACGTCCACAGCAGCTGACATACAGTACATTAGTACGTATTGTGATTGCGTGTAAAATGGAAGAAATGTGTTTCCTTTCGATGCACTTCACTTACAAAAGAACGTTATTTACTGATCATAGATAGTTAATTATAGCCTACTACAGAGAATTTTCCCATAAATCTCTCTCTTCAGCGGATGCAGCTGGCTACTACGGATAAATTCAATACACCATCAACACAATTATTAATGAAAAAAGTAATCTTCACAAGTCTGCTACCCATTTATTGCCCATTCTCCCTTTCTAGGATGTTCTTTCTCATGGTTGAACTCGCACAGCGCTGCAGAAAGCAAAATGTGTTGCTAATGCAATGGTTTCACGCAAAAATTGAACCACTGCGAGACATGCATGATTGAATACAAATGCAGAAGCTAGCCAAGCTTGCATGTTGCGCTGTTGTATCGGAACACGAACGCTGAGCTGTGCCCTCAGCACGTTGCAACTGTCACTCGTGGTCAGAACAGAAAAAAATGGTTCAAATGGCTCTGAGCACTATGGGACTTAACATCTATGGTCATCAGTCCCCTAGAACTTAGAACTACTTAAACCTAACTAACCTAAGGACATCACACAACACCCAGCCATCACGAGGCAGAGAAAATCCCTGACCCCGCCGGGAATGGTCAGAACAGAGTTCTGTGTGGTTGCGAGCAGTGTGTTATGCCGCAGTTAAGTGAATACGAACGTGGGAAGACTGTTGACGATCGTATGGTGGGTGCTTCCGTAATCAAAGTAGCTGAAGTGTTTGGTGTTTCAAGAGACACAGTGTCAAAGATTTATACTGCATACAGAGAAAGCGGAAAAATACACTACTGGCCATTAAAATTGCTACACCACGAAGATCACGTGCTACAGATGCGAAATTTAACCGACAGGAAGAAGATGCTATGATATGCAAATGATTAGCTTTTCAGAGCATTCACACAAGGTTGGCGCCGGTGGCGACACCTACAACGTGCTAACATGAGGGAAGTTTCCAACCGATTTCTCATACACAAACAGCAGTCAACCGGCGTTGCTTGGTGAAACGTTGTTGTGATGCCTCGTGTAAGGAGGAGAAACGCGTACCATCACGTTTCCGACTTTGATAAAGGTCGGATTGTAGCCTATCGCAGATTGCGGTTAATCGTTTCGCGACACTGCTGCTCGCGTTGGTGAGATACAATGACTGTTAGCAGAATATGGAATCGTTGGGTTCAGGAGGGTAATACGGAACGCCATGCTGGATCCCAACGGCCTCATATCACTAGCAGTCGAGATGACAGGCATCTTATCCACATGGCTGTAACGGATCGTGCAGCCACGTCTCGATCCCTGAGTCAACAGATGGGGACGTTTGCAAGACAACAACCATCTGCACGAACAGTTCGACGACGATTGCAGCAGCATGGACTATCAGCTTGGAGACCGTGGCTGCGGTTACCCTTGACGCTGCATCACAGACAGGAGCGCCTGCTATGGTGTACTCGACGACGAACCTGGGTGCACGAATAGCAAAACTTCATTTTTTCGGATGAATCCAGGTTCTGTTTATAGCATCATGATGGTCGCATCCGTGTTTGGCGACTTCGCGATGAACGCACATTGGAAGCGTGTATTCGTCATCGCCGTACTGGCGGATCACCCGGCGTGATGGTATGGGGTGCCATTGGTTACACGTTTCGGTCACCTCTTGTTCGCTGCGAAACTCTACATTTCTGCAGTATAATGTACGACCGCATGTTGCAGGTCTTGTACGGGCCTTTCTGGATGCAGAAAATGTTCGACTGCTGCCCTGGCCAGCACATTTTCCAGATCTCTCACCAATTGAAAACGTCTGGTCAATGGTGGCCGAGCAAATGGCTCGTCACAATACGCCAGTCACTACTCGTGATGAAGTGTGGTATCGTGTTGAAGCTGCATGGGCACCTGTACCTGTACACGCCATCCAAGCTCTGTTTGACTCAATGCCCAGGCGTATCAAGGCCGTTATTACGGCCAGAGGTGGTTGTTCTGGGTACTGATTTCTGAGGATCTATGCACCGAAATTGCGTGAAAATGTAATCACATATCAGTTCTAGCATAATATATTTGTCCAATGAATACCCGCTTATCAGCAGCATTTATTCTTGGTGTAGCAATTTTAATGGCCAGTAGTGTATCATCTGCGTGGAAGAAAGTGTGCGTTACGTGATCGTGACAGGTAGTCATTGAATAGGATTGTGAGGAAACATAAGGGGACGACAGCTGCAGAAGTCACTGCAGACCTGCATGTCGCGCTCGTGAACCCCGTCAGCCCCGAAACAGCACGAAGGTACGGGGTGTTCAAAAAGTCTCTCCGCAGTACCGTATGATTGTTAGCCGCGCGTGCCGTATGCCGCATTGAATATACCGAAATGAAACTCAGTGAAATACAAGTTATTAATTTACTGAATATTCATTTTTACTTACAAATTTTCACATAAAATGTGAAAGTTTCCCCCCTGTTGTTGAATACACAATTCAATTCGTCTAATTATATTTCCAAACACAAGCAGTAAAATTTCCTCTGTAACAGAAGCAGTAAACGTGGATATTGCAGTTTTCAATTCATCGATGGATTTAGGACGGTTTTTATAGACACTTGCTTTCGCTGCACCCCAGAAGAAAAAATCAGGTGGTGTTAGGTCAGGCGATCGCGGAAGCCAAAGTCCCTGTGAAATTAAGCGATCACCAAAAACATCAGCAAGCAGTGGCACTGAAACGGGAGCTGTATGCGCGGTTGCATCATCTTCTTGAAAATAACCGTTCAGTATTTCACTTAACACAAGTTCTCCTATGAATGGGTACAGAATATCACTGCAGTGTCGTTGTGCGTTTATTGTTTCGTTGAAAAATATGGGACCCACAATCCGACGTCTAGAAACTGCAATCCGAACTCATATTTTCACACAATGAAGTGGTTCCTCATGAATACACAATGGATTCGCAGTACTCCACGTACGCGAATTTCGCGAGTTCATTTAGCCGGATAAACGAAACCACGCCTCATAAGTGAAAAACGTTTCATTAAGAATATCCCTTCCATTTTGTGCCGGCCGCGGTGGTCTAGCGGTTCTAGGCGCGCAGTCCGGAACCGCGCGACTGCTACGGTCGCAGGTTCGAATCCTGCCTCGGGCATGGATGTGTGTGATGTCCTTAGGTTAGTTAGGTTTAAGTAGTTCTAAGTTCTAGGGGGCTGATGACCACAGTAGTTAAGTCCCATAGTGCTCAGAGCCATTTGAACCATTTGAACCTTCCATTTTGTTAATCGAAATTTTTGAACCATTGACAATAATGCAGTTTCTTGCTTCGATCAGTATTTTTCAGGTCTTGCACGACTGTCACTTTGTATGGGAAAAGTTCTAATTTTTCCTTACAGCTGTGTGGGCCGTTCCGACATAAACATCGATTTCCTGGGCGAGTTTTCGTACTGACTTGTTCCGACTCACTGACATTTTACCGGAAATATCGAGTAATTTATCCTCAGGCAAAACGCTAGGACAACCACTTCTCGGTGCATCTGTCACTGAACCTGTACTTCGCCAGCTTTGAACACTTCTTCGACTAAAAACACACGTTCTTTCATGGTTAGCATTTTAACAGTGACAAAAACGAAACAAACGAGCAAAGGAACTAAACTTAAACCTTACGTCAACACGTAACGACACACACCAACGATACTACTGGCGCTGGCTGAGATAAACGAAACAGTGGAATGTTAGGAGAGTCCACTTGAAGGGAAGTAATCCAAGCAGGCGAACAATCATACGGCACTGAGGAGAGACTTTTTGAATACCCCGTAGCTCCATTAGCAAGGAATTTTAAGGCGAGCTGGAGTTCCGAACCCACTGATCAGTGACGCAAATGCCCGTAATAAGAAAACGGGGTGCCAAAGCCATAAAACCTGGACTATGGAGCAATGGATGAATGTCGTTTGCTCGGTGGAATCTTGTTTCACACCGTTTCCAACTTTAGGCCGAGTTCACGTCCCATGAGGGAAACATCGCAGGGGTTCGGTAACGATTTCGGGAGCCATAGCGTGGTGTTCCACGGGCCCTGCGGTCACTCTGCAAGGCTGCTTTACTGCCAAGGTTTATATGATCATTTTGGTGATCATGTCCATCTCATTGTACAGTATTTGTTAGCCAGTGCTGATGCTGTTTTCCAAGATGACGCGGTCTCTGTTCGCAAAGCTCGCATCGCCCAGGACTGGTTTTGTGAGCAGGAGAAGGAACTGCCGCATCCAACCTGGCCACTACAGTCACCAGATTTCAATACCACTGTGTCTTCGCGTTCTACTTTGGAGAAAAGGATTCGTGATGACTGTCCACCTCCACCGTCGTTACTTGAACTTGCGGCTATTTTGCAGGAGGTATGGTATAAGAGACCCTTGAAAACCATACAAGACCAGTATTTTTCGATTCCGAAACCATTGGAAGCTGGTTAATTATGCCATCGGTTTTCTAACGCCGGATCAAGCGTGTTAACGTGTTGTGTTTTGGATATATCTACATTCTTGTCCAACCCCTGTACGTAAATAAGTCACAAAATTCGGGTCAAAGGAACTCGTAATGAAAAGAATTATAAACGTCATAAAATTTTCCATTGTGACGAAATATCATTTGTTAAAGCATACACCCTGAGATTCACGACATGCACTCAATAAATTCACATTGCATACAATAATTTCCTCGAGCGTGAAGTAAGTCACCCATACCTCAAACTTTTTTTTTTCGGACAACTGTTTGTTTTACTTTCTTTCCTAGTTTTTATTAAAACATCGGTTACCCTTTCTTAGACACCCTGTATTTTTGGTTTTGACGAATCCTACCAAATGTGAAAATATGGGACACCATCTCTTTTTTTTTTTTAATTCCCTGTGTGTAAGTGTGTGTGTGTGTGTGTGTGTGTGTGTGTGTGTGTGTGTGTGTGTCCTGCAAAATTTTCTCGCCGACTATTTTAATGCTGAAGCAGGCTTTCACGAAGGAAAATATGTGTCTGTGATCCACCAGCGCATGTATAATTTTTATATGCACACACTGTACCCAGAAACAGTCTGAAAAGCTTGTATGGGTGTTACAAGGTAGACTCTGCTGAGAAATAAAATTCGATACGTTGCGCCGTTTCCGAATTAGTAATGAAGTCAGCCAATCAGACCGTTGTATGCGCAAATCCAAGAGGCCCGCCAGAGACGGTGCCGCCAAACGTGTTCTTCGTTTGGATTCCTAAAATCGAACAAGAGAGCGGTACAAAAATTGGACACAGAACAGTGGTAAGGAACCAGAGCCAAAGGCTGACAAGTCTCATGCGCGATCATCTACGCTATGAGAACAATTGACAATAATTGTATCCGGCTGGCCGCTTGAATTTGCGCGTGCGGCGACCTGATTTTAATAACTTAAATGTTAATTAATTCGGAAATGGCGCAGTGTATCGAATATTTTTCTTGACCGTTATTCCTCAGCAACACCTGCCCCGCAACACCCTTACAAACTTTTCAGACTGTTTCAGACCATTCTGCATATTTCAAAAAACATTTTCTGTCTCTTTCCATATGGTTTATATTTTTTACTCTTATAAATCTGCATATTTACCGGTTCGCAACTACGATTGAGGTAATTAAGGTGTCTCACTTCCTACCATTTTTGAGAATTACATTGGCCGGCCGCGGCGGCCGAGCGGTTCTAGGCGCTCCAGTCCGGAACCGCGCCGCTGCTACGGTCGCAGGTTCGAATCCTGCCTCGGGCATGGACGTGTGTGATGTCCCTAGGTTTAAGTAGTTCTAAGTCTAGGGGACTGATGACCTGAGATGTTGAGTCCCATAGTGCTCAGAGCCATTTGAACCATTTGAGAATTATTTGGGATTTCTATCATTCTTGCAATAGCGTCCCACTTTTCCAAGTCCAACAGGAAGCCGGGAGCACTCATCTCACGCGTGGTCAGTCAGAGGATGCGTTCAGAATTGCTCAGTTAAATCGAGATATTTCAAAACCTGTAACCAATCAGCTTGAATTTTCTTCTGGTTTGCTTTTTCGTATCAGATTTCGACCCAAAGTAGGTTTTGTTCAGACAGACGTTCTCCATCAACACAAAATATGGCATCCTTACACATATCTTACCCTTCTCGACCCTGAGTTTCACTGCACGAAAATACGAAAAAGAAGGTGCATGCATACTCACTACCGCGCATCTTCCATAGCAGGTTATCATCTACTGTTTGCAGATTGCGGTCTTCGACCCCGTGGCGTAATTACACAGCGCTAGATGCCACGTCAGCCCTATCAGCTGACTTACCTGAAACAACAGAAAAGAAGGCATGATAAGAGGGTTGTTTCTTGCGGTACAGGTGAGCTATTAAAACATAACGAAGAAAGAATCTGTGGCGAGCCACGTTTTTTTTCTTTTCGTTTAGAATTCCTTCTACATTACTGGCCATTAAAATTGCTACACCACGAAGATGACGTGCTACAGACGCGAAATTTAACCGACAGGAAGGAGATGCTGTGATATGCAAATGATTAGCTTTTCAGAGCTTTCATACAAGGTTGGCGCCGGTGGCGACACCTACAACGTGCTGACATAAGGAAATGGTTCAAATGGCTCTGAGCACTATGGGACTTAACTTCTGAGGTCATCAGTCCCCGACATAAGGAAAGTTTCCAACCGATTTCTCATACAAAAACAGCAGTTGACCGGCGTTGCCTGGCGAAACGTTGTTGTGATAGCTCGTGTAAGGAGGGGAAATGCTTACCATCACGTTTCCGACTTTGAAAAAGGTCGGATTGTAGCCTATCGCGATTGCGGTTTATCGTATCGCGACATTGCTGTTCGCGTTGGTCGAGATCCAATGATTGTGAGCAGAACATGGTGGGTTCAGAAGGGTAATACGGAACGACGTGTTGGATCCCAGCAGCCTCGTGTCACTAGCAGTCGAGATGACAGCCACCTTATCCGCATGGCTGTAACGGATCGTGCAGCCAGCCAGCCACGTCTCGATCCCTGAGTCAGCAGATGGGGACATTTGCAAGACAACAACCATCTGCACGAACAGTTCGACGACGTTTGCAGCAACATGGACTATCAGCTCGGAGACCGTGGCTGCGGGTACCCTTGACACTGCATCGCAGGCAGGAGCGCCTGCGATGGTGTACTCAACGACGAACCTGGGTGCAAGAATGGCAAAACGTCATTTTTCCGGATGAATCCAGGTTCTGTTTACAGCATCATGATGGTCGCATCCGAGTTTGGCGACATCGCGGTGAACGTACATTGGAAGCGTGTATTCGTCATCGCCGTACTGGCGTATCACGCGGCGTGATGGTATGGGGTGCCACTGGTTACGCGTTTCGGTCACCTCTTGTTCGCATTGACGGCACTTTGAACAGTGGACGTTACATTTCAGATGTGTTACGACCCGTGGCTCTACCCTTAATTCGATCCCTGCGAAACCCTACATTTCAGCAGGATAATGCACGACCGCATGTTGCAGGTCCTGTACGGGCCTTTCTGGATACAGAAAATGTTCGACTGCTGCCCTGGCCAGCACATTCTCCATATCTCTCACCAATTGAAAACGTCTGGTCAATGGTGGCCGAGAAACTGGCTCGTCACAATACGCCAGTCACTACTCTTGATGAATTGTGGTATCGTTCAAATGGTTCAAATGGTTCTGAGCACTATGGGACTTAACTGCTGTGGTCATCAGTCCCCTAGAACTTAGAACTACTTAACCTAACTAACTTAAGGACATCACACACACATCCATGCGCGATGCAGGATTCGAACCTGCGACCGTAGCGGTCACGCGGTTCCAGACTGTAGCGCCTAGAACCGCACGGCCACTCCGGCTGGCATTGTGGTATCGTGTTGAAGCTGCATGGGGAGCTGTACCTGTACACGCCATCCAAGCTCTATTTGACTCAATGCCCAGACGTATCAAGGCCGTTTTTACGGCCAGAGGTGGTTGTTCTGAGTACTGATTTCTCAGGAACTTTGCACCCAAATTGCGTGCAAATGTAATCACATGTCATTTCTAGTATAATATATTTGTCCAATGAATACCCGTTTATCATCTGCTTTTCTTCTTGATGTAGAAATTTTAATGGCCAGTAGTGTACACTACATCTATTGTTTAGGTAATTACAAGAAATCATATCCACAGATTCTTGCAACGTTATTTATGTTTAGATAATTAAAACAGAGTTTCATTGTAAATAAGCAACACGAGAGAGAACAATATAACAAACCTACAAGTAGGAACAAACAAAAGGACGAAATCATTGCGACTAAAACATCCACACGAACCCGGAACCCGTTGAGGCAGGACGTAGTGTTACGTCACACCTACAGCGAACTGACTGGAAGCTCTGCCGGTCACCTGACGCGTACCCTGGTTACGCAAGGTCGCGGCGCCTGAAAGGAATTAAAATACCGCCACAGACGTCATCGCCAGATGCCGTTGTGCGGTCACTCGCAAAACATCCGCGCATCGCCGCTCAGTACGCAAAACAAGGTTTGTTGGCGCCGTCGCACTTGACTTTGAAGACTTCTTTCTATTAGACGCGACGAGCAGCTGAAAGAGCATTCGGCCTCACGAAGTGTACAACAAGCGGAACGGGGCATTTTTCAGGGGCTTTCCTATGCTGTCCAACAATAGTTGGCGTATCTGCACAGCCGCGATCAAGGTTGCCGTTCTAGGTTCCATCACAGGAGAAAAGCAGACGGCAAAAATGAAAAACTGAGCAGCAGAGGACGCGACTCAGACTAATGAACAGTTCCTTGCGTTGCGCTAGAGTTCTAATGAATGCAGCGCTTCCTCAATCGGTAGCGATCACAGTGTCGATAACTTAATACTTTGTTTGAAAGTGGAAGCTCTTCGGTTTTGTAGCCTAACTTTACACAAAAAAATATCAGTTGTAATGCAGCGTAGCACACACTTCAGTTTGCTTGTACAGGGTTTGAACAAACGAAAGGAAGAGAACAGTTATATTGAAATTCTAATGACCGAGCGAGGTGGCACAGTGGTTAGCACATTGGGGTCTCATTCGTCAGGGCGACGGGTCTACGTCTACATCTGCATCTACGTGATTACTCTGCTATTCACAATAAAGTGCCTGGCAGAGGGTTCAATGAACCACCTTCAAGCCGTCTCTCTACCGTTCCACTCTCGAACGGCACGCGGGAGAAACGAGCTCTTAAATTTTTCTGCGCGAGCCCTGATTTCTCTTATTTTATCGTGATGATCATTTCTCCCTATGCAGGTGGGTGCCAACAGAATGTTTTCGCAATCGGAGGAGAAAACTGGTGATTGAAATTTCATGGGAAGATCCCGTCGCAACGAAAAACGCCTTTATTGTAATGATTTCCACTCCAATTCACGTATCATGTCTGTGACACTATCTCCCCTATTTCGCGATAATACAAAACGAGCTGTCCTTCTTTCTACTTTTTCGATGTCAGCCGTCAGTCCCACGTGATGCGGATCCCACACCGCACACCAGTACTCCAGAATAGGGTGGAGAAGCGTAGTGTAAGCAGTCTCTTTGGTAGACCTGTTGCACCTTCTAAGTGTTCTGCCAATGAATCGCAGTCTTTGGTTTGCTCTAGCCACAATATTATCTATGTGATCGTTCCAATTTAGGTTATTTGTAATTGTACTCCCTAAGAATTTAGTTGAATTTACAGCCCTCAATTTGTGTAACTTATCGCGTAATCGAAATTTAGCTGATTTCTTTTAGTATTCATGTGAATAACTTCGCACTTTTCTTTATTCAAGGCCAATTGCCACTTTTCGCACCATACCGATATCTCATCTAAATCATTTTGCAAGTCGTTCTGATCATCTGATGACTTTACAAGACGGTAAATGACAGCATCATATGCAAACAAAGGTTTTTTGAACAAACGAAACGAAGGCAACAGTTATGTCGAAATTCCAATGACCGAGCGAGGTGGCGCAGTGGTTAGCATACTGGGCTCTTATTCGCGAGGGCGACGGGTCAAACCCTCGTCCGGCCTCCTCGTTTAGGTTTTCCGTGATTTCCCTAAACCACTTCAGGCAAATGCTGGGATGGTTCCTTTGAAAGGGCACGACCAATTTCCTTCCCAATCTTTCCCTAATCTGAGCTTGTGCTCCGTCTCTATTGGCATCGTTGTCTACGGACGTATTTTAATAAAAATATTATAATTACAGTTCATGTGGAACAGTACAACTATACATAACTGCCACTGACGTTGATAAACCGACGCAGCGCCGGCCGGAGTGGCCGAGCGGTTCTAGGCGCTACAGTCTGGAAACGCGCGACCGCTACGGTCGCAGATTCGAATCCTGCCTCGGGCGTGGATGTGTGTGATGTCCTTAGGTTAGTTCGGTTTAAGTAGTTCTAAGTTCTAGGGGACTGATGACCTCAGATGTTAAGTCCCATAGTACTTAGAGCCATTTGAACCATTTTGGGACGTGTAAACGTCAAGGACATGCCACGCCCTAGAACTTAGAACTACTTAAACCTAACTAACCTAAGGACATCACACATATCCATGCCCGAGGCAGGATTCAAACCTGCGACCGTAGCAGCAGCACGGTTCCGGACTGAAGCGCCTCGAACCGCTCGGCCACAGCGGCCGGCTTTATACGTCCCGCCTCATAGCGCTGACACCACCAGAGTGCTGTAAACCGTGCGACACTTTGCTCTCCGTGCACCTCTTTCATCCTGTGATAAATCTGTGAAGCGAAGAAATTGGATAACTGCTCTTTGTGCTGATCGGGAGGAATCCAGCATGCAACGAACTGCGAAAACAACTCTCCACAAATGGGCAAACTGCAGCGAAGCCGTTAACTCCGCTTGTGCAACTGGGGATACCATTCTCGGCAGACACATTCTCCCATTGAGGTTACATACAGCAACGCTACGTCAAAGGTCTCCTTTTCAAGTGGTCTTACCTTATAACTTCCTTTTTTTTTTTCAGCTCCACACAATTAGCACACATTTTACATTACGGCCAAAGAATCAGCACGGTTTTAGAAAGCATCACTTGGGTGAAACTCAGCTTACCTATTTCTCACACTGGTTACCGCGAACCATGGATGAAGGGCAACAGGCAGATTCCATATTTCTAGATTTCCGAAAAGCACTTAACACGGTGCCCACTGCAGACTGTTGACGAAGGTACGAGCATATGGAGTGGGTTCACAGATATGTGCGTGGCTCGACGACTTCTTACGTAATTTACGCCAGCAAGTTGTCCTCGACAGCGATTGTCGATTCGAGACAAGCGTACCGTCAGTAGTGCCCCAGGGAAGTGTGATAGGACCGCTATTGTTTTGTATACATATATAAACAATCTGGCGGACAGGCTGGGCAGCAATCTCCGATTGTTTGCTGATGATGCTGTGGTGTACGAGAAGTTGTGTGACTGCAGGAGGATGACTTAGACAAAATTTCTAGTTGGTGTGATGAATAGCATCTTGCTCTAAATGCAGAAAAATATAAGTTGATGCAGGTGAGTAGGAAAAACAAACTCGTAATGTTCTGATATAGCATTCATTAGTGGTGTTCTGCTTGACACAGTCATGACGTTTGAAAATCTGGGAATAACGCTGCAAAGCAATATGAAATGGGACGAGCACGTGAGGATTGTGGTACGGAAGGCAAATGCTCGACTTCGGCTTACCGGGAGAATTTCATGTAAGTGTGGTTCATCTGTAAAGGAGACCATCTATAGGACGCTGGTGCGACCTATTTTTTGAGTGCTGCCTAACTGTTTGAGGTAGGCACCAGGTCAGATTAAAGGAAGACATGAAAGAACTTCAGAGGCGGGCAGCTAGATATTTTACCGGCAGGTTCGAACAACACGCAAGTGTTACGGAAATGCTTGGGGAATTTAAATGGGAATCCCTGGAGGGAAGGCGAATTTTTTTTTTTTTTTCGGGGAACACTACTGAGATAAAGAGCGCCAGAACTTGAAGCTGACTGCAGAACCGGTCTACTGCCGCCAACATACATTTCGCGTTAGGGCCACGAAGATACAAGAAATTAGGGCATGTAGACAGTCGCTTTTCCCTCGCTCTATTTGCGAATGGAACAGGAAAGTATATTATTGGTAATGGTACAAGGTACCCTCCGCCACGCACCGTACAGTGGTTTGAGGAGTACGTATGTAGATGTAGATGTACATGTAGTCAAAAATGTTCAGCACGCAAAGCCAGGTTTCTTCTTTTTTTCCTTTTTTGAGATCATTCGAAGAGTTGCTATCATTTATCGATAACCAGAACCACCTTCCACCAGCAGTGGAAAAAGGACGCCCTGAGTTAACTGTATCAAACCCGTAACTGGAATGCAATTCACTGGTCAAACTAACTCAGATGCCTAGTTTATCTCAAAAACCGATAGATGAATTAAACGATTCAACTAAACATTAACGCGAAAACAACTAATACTCTTCGTACACGCTGTTCAGACGACTGAGATTCATATTCCTCATATCAAATGCTGTCACTTCATTTCATGACGAAGACGCCACGTTTAATTTTTATTTTGCTAATATCCTCGTATTTTTACTAATGTTAGTAGTGGCACCACCATCCTCTCAACATGGTTCTGTCCACACGAAGTCTGATTTGAACCCTGCAGTGATTTTGTAAGATACACATGCTGTGCTGTGGAACAATCGGTGTTGTTGATTATGAACACACTTCGTACGCCGCGATCGCACTTTTATTGTTCCAAGATGACAGGTTTCCTGCCCACATCTGATGTTATGGAACTTGCTATAAAATTGCCATGTTACACTACATGAAGTCAAAGCATAAAAGGCACTTCCGACGTATAAATATCTTAATAAAAATCCAGTTGATAAAATTCAGACAGTTAGCAAAATGCACACAAATGATAAAATGCACACAGTTAAAATCCTCGTATTTTATCAACTGGATTTATATCAAAAAATGTATAAGTCTGGAGTGCCTTTAACATGGCAATTTCATACCAACTGCCGCAAGATCAGACGATGACAGCGCAAGGCTGTTGAAACCGCGGCGTACGAACTGCAGTGATTAACTAGCATGGTTCTATTATAGGAGTTGTGCCCTTGCCTTCGACTTCTGAGCTGACTTACCCGGCCAGGGGCACATGCGGTTTCACGTGGACGGCGGCCACTCAGCAACTTGATATTTTTCGCGTTAATAAATGTTTGCCAGAGGAGATGATTTGTATGGTTTAGGAACCACACTCTGTTGACAATCGGTTGTTTTTCTTTCGCTGTTCAAGCTTGTACCTGGTCTCTAATGACCTCGGCGTCGACAAGACGCTAACCCAAATCATCCTCCGCCCTTTCCTATTACATAGTACATTATACAGAAAATTAGACTTCGGCCTAAACAATTAATTAGTACTATCTGACCAAGGAAGCATGTCGACATTATGTCTACAGCTTGCAGATCCTCTCATACACGTATTATCAAGCCGAAATTGAAAAAGAACTGATAAGGACCTGTTTTATACAGAATTCAATACAATTAACAAAAAAAAAAAAAAAAAAAAAACCTTCCGTAGACCAATAGGGGGGGAGGGGAGGGGGAGGTGTCCTCATATGAGAACATGAAAACGTAAATGACTACATCTTACGTAGAACCTTTGTTAACAACATCAAAGACTATAACAAATAGGTGTACACACTGTCTTGAATTTTATTTTATGAAATGAAATTGTTTCGTTCACTCGCAGACACACAAACATTACACTTCTTATAGATGTAACGGCCTACAATCATGATCATTACAGCTGTTGGCATTTGCATCGCTTGACTTGGCGGGCCATTGCGATCCACCATCCAATCGTAATTCATTGAATATGGAACGAGAAGCCCTCTTTTTTATGTCTGTACGATAATTTGTTTCAACTGAAGATCGACCTCTCGGGCTTTTCTATAGTAGCCTAGGGGCCGCTCTAGTTTTGAATGACAATAAATTCACGTATTCTTGTCCATTCAACTTCGCGAGTATCCAGGCATTCACTACAGTAACATTTAGCACGTGATAGAAAGTAACCATCCACCACTTAAGATTTTCAGTGTCTTTTCTGAAGAGGACAGCTAGGGAATCCATTAGGTCAACTAATTCCAAATACTTATCATAAATTTGCGTATAGCAGGGATCTTTTGACCTCTTCAAATTCCTTTTCCTTTCGACTAAACTGGTTGGCAATAGCTTCCGGTTATAGTCCAGCAAATGATGATACAATAGTTACAAGTGAATCGTCAATCCACCTTGTGACATTAATATCTTGCGTTGGGGTGTTACTGAAGAACTGGCGCTTCCCTACTTCTGTAACATACCATATGTTTAGCTTTTCAGTTTTCATCTACATCTACACGATTACTCTGCTATTCACAATTAAGTGCCAGGCAGAGGGTTCACTGAACGGTTTAGTACCAAGAGAACGCTGCTGAAGAGATTATCAACGTAAAGTTTGTGGTTCTTCCCATGAATGAATTGATTTTGCTACACCACAGAAACGCAGTAAAATACCATATTATAAAAGCATAAAGAGAGATAAAACCCGAATGAACTGAAGACAGTAACGCAAAGGTATCTTGACGGATAATGCCTTCATATGAAAACAGGAGTGATTATTACGAAAAGCAATATTCACACGATTCAGACATCCCCAAGCGCCATTAAATAACCCGTAATAACTATCAACGAACGAATTACAACACATACATATGCGAAGACTGCAGCACCTTTTCCACAAATCAGTGTAAAGCTTTCACAACAAAGCTACAGCGACAAAACTAAGCTTCCCAAGCGCTAACATCTGACACTGACGTATTGCAGATTCCACTGAAACTTTTATTTGACCTCATTTACGGAATCTGCGCTTTTACGGTCACGTCAGGATTAAAATGTGAGAGAAACGAGCCAAAAATTACACGTCCTCGTTTGAGGACACGATGCACTAGAGGGCTAGATGCACGAACACTGATGCCACACGCCAGGGCTGCAAAGAATGCGTGCCGACTATGGAGCTCGTGTAGCTGTTCGACCGACAGAATCATTATCTCACGTGCCACTTTCGTTTCAGTATACGCACCGTACGCGGCACAGGGACGTCGGATGATCGGTCATTCAATTCATAAATGTATTGCAACTGATTCATGAACGTTTTGTACGAAACCGATGATGGCAATTAGCAAGAAAATGATTTCAGGACTCAACTACTTTAGTAGTACGGGGAGCTGTTATATAGCTTATCTTGCTACAAACTTTTGGTATACTCTATGTGCCACTTACTGGCCAAACAAGGTTTCCTTTACTTTCTTCTGGTAGGACACGCATCTGTACGTCTCTCTGGCCATTTGTACGTGCTTACAGTCTTTCTTTTTTCTGTCTACGTCTTTGTATTTGAACATAACGCTTGCGAGAAGTAATACGTCGAGAACAACTACAGGAACTCGGTGTAAGAAAAAGAGAGCCTGAAGAGGTAGGGGGAGGGGGGGGGGGGGGGAGGTGGGCACTGGAGACAGAGTTTTGAGCCAGTGCCAGGAAGTGAGTCAGCCTCATCGTCTGCAGCAGAGGTGGACAGTCACACAGTCGCAAAGGAATTCCCAGAAGCTTGCTAATACAGTCGTCTGGTCGACATTGTTACAGTTTCCTACCACGGGAACAGCAGATAGAATGGAAGTGATTCTTTAGTTGTATTACAGTTTTAGTATTGATAACCCCGACACGCAGCGTTATGTTTAAATGCCAAACGCATCTTTATGAAACTGTGTTTGCTACCAACACGAAGAGGCCCAGAAAGAGGACACGTCTACGTTTATACGTACAGTGTGTGTATACTTCGCAGACCACCTTCGGTGTGTGCGGAGCGTACTTCGGTAGCAGTATCATTTTTATCCTTCCCCGTCGAAACAGCGAATACTGCGTGGGGGAAACGACTGCTAGACATCTCCGTACGACCTCCGAATTGCCAGATATTGTCGCTGTCGTCATTTCGGGAGATGTAAAGGGGTTGGGAAAAAATGGAAACACCGCGAGAAATACACGAAGGTGGTAGCCAAGCCTGCAGGTTGCACTGTTAGATTTGACCACGAACGACACCTGTGCAATGTGCTCCGCGTTTTATCGGAGTTAGGTGAATTCTAACGTGGGCGAACTGTTGGTTCTCGTATGGTGAGTGCTTCCGTAACCAAGAAAGTCCAGTTTCGTATTTCGAGAGTCACCGTATCTAAGATTTCTAAGATTTATACCGCACATAGGGAAAGCGGAAAAACATCCGCGGTGTCACAACGCGCATGAAAGTGTGCTGAGTGATCGAGACAGACGGTCATCGAAGAGGAATGCGGCGAAAAATAAGAGAACGACAGATGCAAAAGTCACTGCAGATCTGAATGACGCACACGCGAACCCTGTAGGAAAAAAAAAAAAAAAAAAAAAAAAAAAAAAAAAAAAAAAAAAAAAAAAAAAAAAAAAAAAAACGTGAGCTCCACAATCTGGGATCTGCAGGGCGAGCTGGAATTCCAAAGCCACTCATCTATGGTGCAAATGTCCGTAACAGGACAACGTGGTGCCGAAGCGATAAAACCTGGACTATGGAGCAATAGAGGAATGTCATTTGGTCGGATGAGTCTTCTTTTATATTGTTTTCAGTATCTGGCCGAGTTTAAGTCCCAAGAAGAAAGAAACCTGGTGGGGGTTCAGTGATAATTTGGGCAGTCATATCGTGGTATTCCATGGACGCTACGGTTTGTGACCATTTTGGGTAAACATGTCCATCCACTGGTACAGTGCTCGTTTCCCGATGGTTCAAATGGTTCAAATGGCTCTGAGCACTATGGTACTCAACTGCTGTGGTCATAAGTCCCCTAGAACTTAGAACTACTTAAACCTAACTAACCTAAGGACATCACATACATCCATGCCCGAGGAAGGATTCGAACCTGCGACCGTAGCGGTCGTGCGGTTCGAGACTGTAGCGCCTTTAACCGCTCGGTCACTCCGGCCGTCGTTCCCCGGATGGTGATGCTGTGTTCCAAAACGACAGGGCCCCCGTTCACACACCTAACATCGTCCAGCTGTGGGTTTTTTGTGGTAATCTTTTAGTGTAATAAAATGTGTTTTAGCGATGTACTTCTGATGAAATGCAATTTGAAAGAAATGTGTCACACTCACCGCGACCAAGCCCTTGCACTCATTTAACCCGTGTCAGTCTCTTTCGTCTATTCCAGGGGCGTTGTTTTGACTTGGGTCTTTCAACGCTCTCTCAAATTGTTATCGCAGTAGTGGTCTATCATATCTCCCATCTCATATTCATTTACTTTCTCTTCCCTCACAACAGACGACTGTAGCATTCACAGAACGAGGTCTCGCCTGCCCGGGAAACATGAGCCGCCGCCCCCCTCCACGCCAGCAGGCAGACTTAACGTCTGCCGGCTTTGTGGGACAGCAGAGCACACAGCGACCATCCCGCGCCACCTGGCCGTCGCCGTGTGACATTCCCGCGGAAAGGCCGCCCCACTTGCACCCGGGTCGCGCTGTCCCGTGACGTCACATGCCTCTGACACCGGGCGGGCGCGCGGTCGATACTCCGCGACGTCACACGCCGGTGACGTCATTACCTACTGACACTTGGCGCCTGGGCTGTGTGCAGGAGGTAGGGAGCGCGGGGGGACGGGGGGGGGGGGGACGGCAGGCATCACGCCACCTGAGAGGGCGGATAAAAAAAAAAAGAAAAAAGGAACTGCGCAACCGCCAGCCGAGCCGGGGGAAGTGGGGTAACTCGGTGCTCATGTTGGTGGCGCTGTCTTGCTGCAAATGGGAGTGTCACTTGGGCAACCGCTCATTAGCTTTCTCCTCCTGGTTCACAATCCTAAAGGTGGCGTGTTCATACGACAGTTTAGAAAAGCTCCCCTGCAGTAACAGTCTCCTAGTAACCTTTCGGTTCCATAAATTTGCGTCCTCTCTCCGATGTCCTAAACAGTCAATTGTTTCGCAACAATGTGCTCCTTGGGAGGACTGTGAGTTGTTAATAACGGCCAAATAACAACGAAGTTCCGCGACAGTCATATACACTGAAGCGACAAAGGTCATGGGATACCTCCTAATATCATGTCACCTCGTTTTACCCGGCGTAGTAAGACATGGCCTGGACTCAGTAAGTCGTTGTAAGCCCCCTGCCGAAATATTTACCCCAGAAATACAGCCGTCCATAATTGTGAAAATGTTGCCGGTGTAAGATTTTGTGCCGTAACTGACCTTTCAATTATGTTCCATTCATGTTCGATACATGTAGGGTCAAACCATTCGCTCGAATTGTCCAGAATGTTCTTCAAACCAATCGCGAACATCTGTGGCCCAGTGACAAGGCGCATTGTTATCCATAAAAATTCTACTGTCGTCTGGGAACATTTAGTCTATGAGTGGCTGCAAATGGTCACCAAGTAGCGAAACGTAACCATTTCCAGCAATGATCCGTTCAGTTGGACCAGAGTACCCGGTCAGTTCTATGTAAACACAGCCCACGCCATCATGGAGCCTTGGAAAGTGCCTTGTTGACAATGTGGGTCCATGGCTTCGGGATCTGCGCCACATTCGAACCTTATTATCTGCTCTTACCAACTGAAATCTGGACTCATCCGACCACGCTACAGTTTCCCAGACGTCTGGGGTCCAAACGATGTGGCCACGAGCCCAGGAGAGGCGCCGTCGTGCTGTTAGCAAAGGCACTCGCGTCGGTAGTCTGCTGCCATGGCCATTAACGCCGAATTTCGCCACACTGTCCTAACGGATGCATTCCTCGTACGGGCAACATCTGATTTCTGCGGTTATTTCACGCAGTGTTACTCGTCTTTTAGCACTGACAACTATACGCAAACGCCGCTGCTCTCGGTCGCTAAGAGAAGGCCGTCCGCCACAGCGTTGTCCCACGCCTTTTGATGGTTACGTTATCAAAATCAGTTGGCTTTCGTAGTGTTTTACACCTGGCATTTCACAAACGCTGCTCCATATACAAACAGCTGGCTTATGTCGTTACAGTTTGTTTTCACTTAATTTTGGAAATTTGCGGTAAGTTCCCATGGGACCAAACTGCTGAGTTCATCGGTCCCTAGCCTTACACACATTACTAAACTTATGCTAAGGGCAACACACACCCATGCCCTAGGGAGGACTCGAACCTCTGACGGGGGGAGCCGCGCGAACCGTGGCAAGGCGCCCAAGACCGCGCGGCTACTTGAGCGGCGTTTCACTTAATATTTTGAAACTATTCGCAAGGAAGGGTTATCTTTACAGTACTTAATTTTTATCCAACAAATATGTATGGACGAACAGGTTAACAAGTCCCAATTCAATTCGCAACAGCTAATCATGAACAATGCTGTATTTCGAATCATACTGTAGAATAGACAAACTGATGTTTACATAGCAACTAAAGGCATTTTATCCTTAAACGTTGTTGGTTCCTATTGTCTCCACAATAATTTTTAGTTGACATTAGTATCTCGATATAAATTACCGGCGTCGCTTCTTCCTTGAACCGGTTTCTCATTTGAATTTACCCCATTCCAAACAACCGTTTCACGTAATAAATAGATAGGGTAAAATAGTCCGTATCAGATATTGCTCATAGCTTGTATTTTCTTGCGTTTTTTTTCGTATAACGCGACACGAAATATGTTCATTTTTCTTTCAGTGCATACACTGACAGATAAATTTACTTTTTTTAGTTCCCATGCTACAAAGATAATAATTACTAATCCGCTGAGGAATGTAATACTGCGATGAAGTTTCTAGGGGGGAAAAAGTCGTACAGAGAATTGAGGAGAAGCAGTTACTGTTTTCCGGGCAATATGTACTGATGATCATACCGAAAACGCGTTAACTAGAAGACACTGTCAATCCCTGAGCTGCAAAGTATTTCTTATGCAACTCTACATGATACATTAAAATGTTGGTGAACTTTAAACTCAACTACAGATGTGCATACAAACGTTTTTTTGCACTGAGAAGGGGCAGTTCTGGTTTGGAAAAATCGGCATAAACGTTAACCTACAAAATATACAGTAATAAAAATATTGGTGTGTATTACGTTTGTCAAAATAGAAACAGGAGGTTTATTAACATTGATCTTTTTCAACCACAGAAAACAATTTCTGTAGTTTTATCAGTAGATGAAATAATAGTATTACAAATCTATTTGCCTGTCTTTTCTGCTGAGTAAGAAATAAACATTTGTAATTTTTCTGATACGTTTTTTTTCAACGAGAGGAAATAGTGATGATATTTCGAATTTATCAAGCAATTTCGTAAAAAAATTAGAAAAGAGCGTCGCCATACGTCCATTGTGAAAGACGCACATCGAAGTACCAAAGAAGAGATTACATCGCATCATCGGACTGCTACTGTCAAAATCTTTTCTGCAGTGAACTATTAATGACTGTAAGATTTGTAGGTATGTAACTGTAAGGCGAAGATTACCGCGATCACTTAGGAAAGCATAACGACATTGTAGCTACCGTCCTGAAATATTTTCATTGCGAATTTAACAGTAGTTAATAACATTTATGTACAAGGAAACTCAATTATTTGACTTTATACAGAAGAAAATGTATATCTGAGCGAGCGCTATCACAGTACTGTTTCGTGTCATATTTTAGCTTGCGATGCTCTCACAGTATACGTGTCGCATAATGCCAGACTAAGTGAATTAAAATATTCAACAATAAGTGCGTATGTGTTGAACCATATTACCGTAGGCGAACGTAACACGTGGAACTCCAACATAGAACCGTTCCGTTCTTTTATCACATTTAATAACCGTTAGAGCAACGTGAACAAACCACAGTACTAAGCGTTAAGGAGCCTCAGCTGCTATTTGTAATAACGGGATCAAATTAGGGCTAAATTTAGTACCGTGATAATATAGACGTCGCTGGACAGTTGTCCGACAATGCGATGTGAAGGTTATTATTTGTCGCGGGTTAACTGCTACACCCATTCCAGCATTCGCTTTAAATAAGACCACAGACGGGAATTTGAACACTGATCGTCTCGAATGTGAATACTCTGCTAAGACTCAAGGTTATAGTACGTGGGAGGATAAGCGCAAATCGCAGTCACCATGTTGTAAACATAACGCTTGTTGCATTGCAGGAATCGCCAAGAATTTTTGGGCTTTTACAATCTTGGTGCAGCTCACGAGCAGCACTGAGGTAACGCTCACACCATTTGCTGCTAGTTGCTGACGTCGGAATCACGTGATCGGAACTTAACAATGGGCTTTGTGATTGGCTATTGGGGTTAGGTAGCTTCTAGCCTATAAAATGAGTACGATAGAATACCAAAGTGTGCGGACATGAACTTCTTACGAATCCATCAGTTTTCTCGCCGCTTAAATCCAGTAATTCAAAACGCTGTGTGGGAAAATGAAAACGAAATGTCTCGTATCCAAGAATGTTTCACGGAAGATGCAGATTATGTTTGCAGGATTACTAACAATAAAAATCTTTGATATGTTTCAAAAGAAAATGGAAATCATTTGTCGCTTTTAACTTACACATATTACCGACATCTGTAGGTACAGAATCCCAGTTCTCGCAGATCGGTTTCCGTTACTTAACCATCATCATACTAGCATGATATCTACGGCCAGACTTACCGTGCATCTGAAGATGGTTGTATAACCGAAACTGGTCACCAAATAAAATAAATCCCGATTATACTGTTTTGAAATCAGCCGCTATGTACCTCGGATACTATCCCCATATTTCTCATCGATAAAGATTAACCGGATAAAGGGACAACATTAAGTTACTATCACGCAGTAAACTCGGCTTCCAAAGAAATTTTAACTGATGAAAACACTATTTAGTATTGGCTCAGTTGTGTGGGTATTTCCTTGAAGTTTTTCGGACATCTCTAATTAATTCTTGGAAGAGTTCCTGCATTAAGAACGCATTCCTTAACAGCCTATTTATGGAACCACACGTTGTGTCACTGTTAGACTAGGGTTGCCGTATCTAGCTGGGACCCCGTCGAGGCACTCTTGAGACGGGGGTGCTGAAATGAAGTAAAAAATTTATTTAATATAATTACTTTTTATTTAGAACACAATTACATGGAACTTGTTGCAGCAAGAGTATGTGGTACACCATATTTTTTGGAAGATTTCATCTTTTTCAGCACGTCTTTTTTCCCTTTTACGTATTTACAAAACCGATGCCTCACATCTGCCTTACCTCCGTGAGTTACTGAGGTGAAACAGCTACAAATCTCACGGAACGCTTCATGATTCGTGCGTCCTTCCTTGACAAAAGACCACTCTTTTGTGTAATCATCCGAAAAGTAAGACTTTTTCTTTCCATCCTTTGGCATTTTCGTAAGCTATGACACGTGAAGTTTATTAGGTGGTGAACAGTCGACAATAACACCTCTATCATCGAAGTACACGGCACCATACACTTCGTGTCCTATACATCCGCAATAAACACTCCAAACATTGCAAACCTGCACTCGTTGTTCGTATTACGTTTAGAAAGAGTCGTCTTATCAGATCGTTATTCAAATGGGAACTGCCCGATTCTTCCACGTGGCGCTGCTTAAATAGTTCCAGCCCCGTACTACTGGAGAAGTCTAGCATTTTCTCAAATGATGGCGCTATAGCTAGAAGGTGCTTGCATCATCGATGATACGCAACAAGCAACGCCATCTGTGACACGACCTTGTCAACATGAACTTGTTGACATAAATAAAACTGAGACCGCATTTACATTTTGAGGTAACAGATGGCGTTCCTTCGGTACTTGAGCCAAGCTCGTAACAGTATTTTGCAAAAACTGGGCAAAATTGGGTCTTGTCGCGATGTCGGAATGGGAAGGCCCATAACGGTGACCGTCCCGATATATCGGGACGCACAGCAACTCTATGTTAGGCACATGTTGCGTCATGGTATTCCGCACAGCCAACATTTTCTCAAGAAATACTGAGCGCACCAAGCAAGAAAAGATTCTGTCTCTAGTCGCAAGATTAGAGGAAACAATTATTTACAAAGCAATGTGCTGTTCAATCGAACCTGAACGTCGACTACTGCTCACCCTGTAGGAGCGCCGAAACGGGGGACTGCATCCACCTCAATTACTTACGAACTGCGCGGCGGTTCGCCCGCTTGGCCACATTCCCACATACTAATGCAGACTCGTGATCGCAGCGTTGTGTGCAAAGCAGCGGGCAGATAACGCGAGACAGAGAGGAGGGAATGTTTGTCATGTGACACGAAGTGGTTTTGTTTTTCCTCGGCTGCCACAAAGCCACCTCCAACACCTTACTCATGCAGTCTTAGCATCCACACAATGTCGTTAGCAGCCGCATTAACCTGGCGTCGTCACAGTACACAAAAAGAGCATCATTTACAGCTTCAGCGATGTATTTTAACCACCACTACCGACGTACGTAGGCTGAGATACTCAATTTCTAATTGCATGTCAGGTAAGTTACTGAAGTTTCACAAACTGCAATTCCCAATGTTTCAGAATGCACATACTTAAAATAATCCAAATCGCGATTAATTTTATTTGGAAACCAGTTTCGATTAAATAACCATTTTCAAACCAGTTTAATATTAACAGTAAGACTATAGTGTCGCACATATGTCGTCTATGTAGCGGAGATGGGGCAAGAATGTTGTTTGTCATGCACGTCTATCTGTTACAAACCCCTCCTATGCAAGTACGGCGCGGAGGATGACGCTAACCACATCTACAGCTGTCCCCTATGATTACAAGAAACATCGTTTACTGCAGCGTCTAATGAAGTGTGGCGAGACTTTCTTGTTAACTAGAACTGTAAAACTAGCGTAGGCTACGGTAGTTGTTGTTTTCTAGTAGCTTTGGTCAGGCAAGGTCGTAACCGCATTTCCTGTACGTTGGGCGTGTTGCATACCTATCTGTGTTACTTCATAACAATTGCTTTGTTTTATGTATGTGATCAGTGCCTTAATAGGCCCGGAAGTGGTGAACAATCTACAAACCGCGGGAGGATACGTAAGGGTCCAGGCAACTCTTGGAACATTTTTGTTCTACATAGTTAACTTCCTGTCTGTAACTTAAGAATAAATAGTATTTATAGCCAAACTGAAATTATCGATGTTTAGTTCAGGTTTTATTCGAAAACTGTTGATTCGTAATGTGAAACAGATGGATGTAGTAGTAAAAAATAAAGAAAACGATACAAATTGCTTTGGTTGTATAAAAGCGCAGAAGTTATGCAGTCAACTAATTTTCGTTACTTATTAAATTAAACTTACATTCTGTAAGGATATGAAACACACAACGGACTAAGAATGAATGGCGTGCTGTTCTAATTATGAAAAAAAGGGAAGTCATCAGCTCCCACTTTCCTTCTTTCACATACATTTATGTTACTTTCCCTACCGGTTTTTTCCCTAACCTAGTTTTGCTAGAGCCATTCGTCAAATAATGATACAATTTCTGTTTTTTTCTTTTTTTACTCTGGGGTTGAAAAATTCTAATTCCTCATCTTCAAACAGAAGTGTAGTCGCTAATCTCCCTCATTGCCACAACAGCATTGCCCACGTGATGCTGCTCGCTGTCTGACGCAAAGTCGGACTGTATCAGTCGTTGAAATATTGCGTAGAAACCTCAAACACACTATCAATCTGAACCGGGCGTAAAGATGCCAGAAATGTTAAACTACTGCGTTTTAGAGGAATAGAATAGTTGAACTATGTGGTGTCACATTAAGAATGTCTCGTCACTGTAGAGGTAGATGCGAAACTACACCGAAGAGCCAAAGAAACTGGTACACCTGCCTAATATCGTGTAGGGTCCCCGTGAATAAGTGTAAGTGCCACGACACGACGTGGCATGGACTCGACTAATGTCTGAAGTAGTGCTGGAGGGAACTGACACCATGAATCTTGCAGGGCTGTCCATAAGAGTACGAGGGGGTGGAGATCCCTTCTGAACAACACGTTGCAAGGCATCCCAGTTATGCTTGGTAATGTTCATGTCTGGGGGAGTCTGGTGGCTAGTGGAAGTGTTTAAGCTCAGAAGAGTGTTCCTGGAGCTACTCTGCAGCAATTTTGGGCGTGTGGGGTGTCGCACTGTCCTGCTGAAATTGTCCAAGTCCGTCGGAATGCACAAAGGACATTAAAGGATGCAGATGACCAGATAGGATGCTTACCTACGTGTCACCTGTCAGAGTCTTAACTATACGTATGAGGGGTTCCATATCACTTCAACTGCACACACCCCACACTGTTACAGATCCAGCTTGAACAGTCGCCAGCTGAGTTGCAGGGTCCAGGGTGAGTTTGTCTCCATACCCGTACACGTCCATCCGCTCGAGACAATTTGAAACGAGACTCGTTCGACCAGCCAACATGTTTCCAGTCATCAACAGTCCAATGTCGGTGCTGACAGTCCCAGGCCGTAAAGCTTTGTGTTGTGCAGTCATCAAGGGTACACGAGTGTATCTTCAGCTCCGAAAGCCCATATCAATGAAGTGCCGTTAAATGGTTCGCACGATGACACGTTGATGACCCAGCATTGAAATCTGCACCAATTTCGGAAGGGTTGCACTTCTGTCACGTTGAACGATTTTCCTCAGTCGTCGTTGGTCCCGATCTTGCAGCATCTTTTTCCTGCCGCATCGATGTCGGAGACTGGATGTTTCACCGGGTTCCTGATATTCATAGTATACATGTGAAATGGTCGAACGGGAAAATCCTCACTTCATCCTACCTCGGAGATGCTGTGTCCCAACGCTCGAGCACCGACTATAACGTCACATTGAAACTCACTTACATCTCGATAACCTGCCATTGTAGCAGCAGTAACCGATCTAACAACTGCGCCACACACTTGTTGTCTTATTTTGTCTTGTTTTGTCTTGTTTTGCCGACCGCAGCGCCGTATACTGCCTGTTCACATCTCTCTGTATTTGAATACGCATGCCTATACTAGTTTCTTTGGCGCTTCAGTGTATTTAGCTATTGCTATTTTCTGTACGGATGACACAGAGCTAACACAACAAGTGTTGCGTTAAAAACTATAGTACTTTCCGAACAGGGAAACACTATTGCCATGTGGAACATATATCGGCGTTGCCGGATACAGTGAGAATGAATAACTGGTGCCTGTGGCCTGAGGCAGACAGTTATCACACTGGAGGCGCCGCAAAAACAAACTTACTCTCTCTCCCCTCCCTCCATCCTGCGTACAACATATAACGCACTCGTCTTCTCATTTGTACATCACCATACGTCCCTGTACAGTCTAATTAAATGAACTTGTTAGCTGACGTCTCTCAATTGGTACTGCAGCACTGTCCCAACAGTGCCAGCGTTCCATAGGTGCTGCCAGCCCGGAAAAGATGAACTCACTCTGGCCCGCTGGAGTACGCGACAGTTACTACGGTTCGAGGGCTGGATCCTGCCGTCCAGTTAAGTGCGCTTTATCCGTGTACGTCAGCCACCGCGAAGTACTCTATAATTATAGACTCCGCAAGTGAACTGAAACTTGTCTTGGCACAATGGCAAAGGTGTACAGTTTGCATTAGTATCGGGCTATGATTGGAAGAAAAAGTTTCAATACTTGATGTTTCAGCTAAGAAACAATTTTTAGTTTCTTACCTTACTTGGCGTGAAAGACGTAGAGATTCTCCATCTCTGCCTCAAAAACACGTCGCACAACACCAAGGAAGTACACGCGAGACATATTACTTGTTGTTATGGTTTTAAGTCCGAAGACTGGTTTGATGCAGCTCTCCATGCTACTCTATCCTGCGCAAGCCCCTTCATCTCCGAATAACTACTGCAACCTACATCCTTCTGAAATGCTCATTGTATTCATCTCTTGATCTTCCTCTACGATTTTACACCCCCCCCCCCCCCCCCCCATGTCTCCCTCCAATACTAACAGGGTGACCTCTTGATGTCTCAGAATGTGTGCTACCAACCAATCCCTTTTTCTAGTCAGATTTGTGTCACAAATTTCTTTTCTCCCCAATTCTATTCCGTATCTTCTCTTTAGTTAAGTGATCCACTCATCTAATCTTCAGCATTCTGCTGTCGCACAACTTCTCAAAAGCTTCTATTCACTTCTTGTCTAAACTGTATATCGCCTATGTTTCACTTCCATACTTGGCTACACTCCATACAAATATTTTCAGAAAAGACTTCCTGACACATCTATACTCGATGTTGAAAAATTTCTCTTCTTCAAAAATGCTTTTCTTACCATTCCCAGTCTACATTTTATATCTTCCCTACTACGGCCATCATCAGTTATTTTGCTCCCCAAATAGCAAAACTCATCTACTACTTCCAGAATCTCATTTCCTAATCTAATTCCCTCAACATCACCTCATTTAATCCGTCTACATTCCATTATCCTCGTTGTGCTTATGTTGCTGTTCATCTTATATCCTTCTTTCAAGGCACAGTCCATGAGGTTCAGCTGCTCTTCCAAGTTCTCTGCTGTCTCTGACTGAATTACTGTGTCATCGGCAGATCTCAAAGTTTTTATTTCTTCTTCCTGGACCTCAATTCCTACTCCAAATTTTTCTTTTGTTTCCTTTACTGCTTGCTGAATAGAAAGATTGAATAACATCGTGGATAGGCTGCAACCCTGTCTTACTCCCTTCTCAACCACTGCTTCCCTTTCATGCCCCTACACTGTATAACTGCCGTCTGATTCCTGTACAATTTTCAAATAGCCTTTCGCTCCCTCTATTTTACCCCTGCTCCCCTCAGATTTTCAAAGAGATTATTCCAGACATATTGTTGTTGTTGTTGTGGTCTTCAGTCCTGAGACTGGTTTGATGCAGCTCTCCATGCTACTCTATCCTGTGCAAGCCCCTTCATCTCCCAGTACCTACTGCAACCTACATCCTTCTGAATCTGCTTAGTGTATTCATCTCTTGGTCTCCCTCTACGATTTTTACCCTCCACGCTGCCCTCCAATGCTAAATTTGTGATCCCTTGATGCCTCAAAACATGTCCTACCAACCGATCACTTCTTCTAGTCAAGTTGTGCCACAAACTTCTCTTCTCCCCAATCCTATTCAATACCTCCTCATTAGTTACGTGATCTACCCACCTTATCTTCAGCATTCTTCTGTAGCACCACATTTCGAAAGATTCTACTCTCTTCTTGTCCATACTAGTTATCGTTACATGGCTACACTCCATACAAATACTTTCAGAAACGACTTCCTGACACTTAAATCTATACTCGATGTTAACAAATTTCTCTTCTTCAGAAACGATTTCCTTGCCATTGCCAGTCTACATTTTATATCCTCTCTACTTCGACCATCATCAGTTATTTTACTCCCTAAATAGCAAAACTCCTTTACTACTTTAAGTGTCTCATTTCCTAATCTAATTCCCTCAGCATCACCCGATTTAATTTGACTACATTCCATTATCCTCGTTTTGCTTTTGTTGATGTTCATCTTATATCCTCCTTTCAAGACACTGTCCATTCCATTCAACTGCTCTTCCAAATCCTTTGCTGTCTCTGACAGAATTACAATGTCATCGGCAAACCTCAAAGTTTTTACTTCTTCTCCATGAATTTTAATACCTACTCCGAATTTTTCTTTTGTTTCCTTTACTGCTTGCTCAATATACAGATTGAATAACATCGGGGAGAGGCTACAACCCTGTCTCACTCATTTCCCAACCACTGCTTCCCTTTCATGCCCCTCGACTCTTATAACTGCCATCTGGTTTCTGTACAAATTGTAAATAGCCTTTCGCTCCCTGTATTTTACCCCTGCCACCTTTAGAATGTGAAAGAGAGTATTCCAGTCAACATTGTCAAAAGATTTCTCTAAGTCTACAAATGCTAGAAACGTAGGTTTGCCTTTTCTTAATCTTTCTTCTAAGATAAGTCGTAAGGTCAGTATTGCCTCACGTGTTCCAACATTTCTACGGAATCCAAACTGATCTTCCCCGAGGTCCGCTTCTACCAGTTTTTCCATTCGTCTGTAAAGAATTCGCGTTAGTATTTTGCAGCTGTGACTTATTAAACTGATAGTTCGGTAATTTTCACATCTGTCAACACCTGCTTTCTTTGGGATTGGAATTATTATATTCTTCTTGAAGTCTGAGGGTATTTCACCTGTCTCATACATCGTGCTCACCAGATGGTAGAGTTTTGTCAGGACTGGCTCTCCCAAGGCCGTCAGTAGTTCTAATGGAATGTTGTCTACTCCCGGGGCCTTGTTTCGACTCAGGTCTTTCAGTACTCAGTCAAACTCTTCACGCAGTATCGTATCTCCCATTTCATCTTCATCTACATCCTCTTCCATTTCCATAATATTGTCGTCAAGTACATTGCCCTTGTATAAACCCTCTATATACTCCTTCCACCTTTCTGCCTTCCCTTCTTTGCTTAGAACTGGGTTGCTATCTGAGCTCTTGATATTCATACAAGTGGTTCTCTTCTCTCCAAAGGTCTCTTTAATTTTCCTTTAGGCAGTATCTATCTTACCCCTAGTGAGACAAGCCTCTACATCCTTACATTTGTCCTCTAGCCATCCCTGCTTAGCCATTTTGCACTTCCTGTCGATCTCATTTTTGAGACATTTGTATTCCTTTTTGCCTGCTTCATTTACTGCATTTTTATATTTTCTCCTTTCATCAATTAAATTCAATATTTTTTCTGTTACCCAAGGATTTCTATTAGCCCTCGTCTTTTTACCTACTTGATCGTCTGCTGCTTTCACTACTTCATCCCTCAGAGCTACCCATTCTTCTTCTACTGTATTTCTTTCCCCCATTCCTGTCAATTGTTCCCTTATGCTCTCCCTGAAACTCTCTACAACCTCTCGTTCTTTCAGTTTATCCAGGTCCCACCTCCTTAAATTCCCACCTTTTTGCAGTTTCTTCAGTTTCAATCTGCAGTTCATAACCAAGAGATTGTGGTCAGAATCCATATCTGCCCCTGGAAATGTCTTACAATTTAAAACATGGTTCCTAAATCTCTGTCTTACCATTATATAATCTATCTGATACCTTTTAGTATCTCCAGGATTCTTCCAGGTATACAACCTTCTTTTATGATTCTTGAACCAAGTGTTAGCTATGATTAAGTTATGCTCTGTGCAAAATTCTACAAGGCGGCTTCCTCTTTCATTTCTTCCCCCCAACCCATATTCACCTACTATGTTTCCTTCTCTCCCTTTTCCTACTGACGAATTCCAGTCACCCATGACTATTAAATTTTCGTCTCCCTTCACTACCTGAATAATTTCTTTTATCTCGTCATACATTTCATCAATTTCTTCATCATCTGCAGAGCTAGTTGGCATATAAACTTGTACTACTGTAGTAGGCATGAGATTTGTGTCTATCTTGGCCACAATAATGCGTTCACTATGCTGTTTGTAGTAGCTAACCCGCACTCCTATTTTTTTATTCATTATTAAACCTACTCCTGCATTACCTCTATTTGATTTTGTATTTATAACCCTGTAATCACCTGACCAAAAGTCTTGTTCCTCCTGCCACCGAACTTCACTAATTCCCACTATATCTAACTTTAACCTATCCATTTCCCTTTTTAAATTTTCTAACCTACCTGCCCGATTAAGGGATCTGACATTCCACGCTTCGATCCGTAGAACGCCAGTTTTCTTTCTCCTGATAACGACGTCCTCTTGAGTAGTCCCCGCCCGGAGATCCGAATGGGGGACTATTTTACCTCCGGAATATTTTACCCAAGAGGACGCCATCATCATTTAATCATACAGTAAAGCTGCACGTCCTCGGGAAAAATGACGGCTGTAGTTTCCCCTTGCATTCAGCCGTTCGCAGTACCAGCACAGCAAGGCCGTTTTGGTTAACGTTACAAGGCCAGATCAGTCAATCATCCAGACTGTTGCCCCTGCAACTACTGAAAAGGCTGCTGCCCCTCTTCAGGAACCACACGTTTGTCTGGCCTCTCAACAGATACCCTCCGTTGTGGTTGCACCTACGGTACGGCCACCTGTATCGCTGAGGCACGCAAGCCTCCCCACCAACGGCAAGGTCCATGGTTCATGGGGGGCCAGACATATTAGTATCATCAAATTAAAATGACGTTGTATGGAGAAACAAGTTTCAGAAGTTCGATGAAGCCACTGGCAGTGAACATCACCTCACTGACCACTGAAATCCTTATCAGAAACCACGCAGACGTTCGACCAACATATAACGCAGGTTCCTATTACTGTGGTCAGTAGTTGAAAGAAAGCATGGGCTCCATCCGCTCACAAGAGAAGTAAAAGACAAGATTCACAAACTATCGTCCAACATCTTTGGCATCTATCGGTTGCAGAATCTTGCAACATATTTTGAGCACAAACGTAATGAGGTGTCTCGGATTGAACTACCTGTTCCACGCCACCCAGGATGCATCCGGTATACATGGGTCATGCATTATCAATTTAAGGGTATCTTACATGACATTATGAAAGCCATAGATAGTAGCAATAACAGCAGCAGCAGCAGCAGCAGCAGCAGCAGTAATAGTAGAAGAAGAAGAAGAAGAGCAGTAATTGTTGATCCTGCTGCTGTTGTTTTATTCAGCCAGAGATGACGTTTATGAGGAACAATATAAACTTAAGAAATAGTCTGTGCAGACATCTCGGCTTGTTTGCAGATGTGATGTAATTTACCGTCTAACAAAGTCATCAGAAGATCAAAAACAACTGCAAAATGATTTAGACAAAATATTTGCATGATGCGAAAAGTGGCAACTGTTCCTAAATAATGCAAAGTGTAAGATCTACATGAGTACTAAAAAGAATCCGTTGAATTTCGGCTAAACCATACATCGTACGAATCTTAAGGCTGTCAATTCAACTAAATATCTGGGGATAACAATTACGAACAACTTTAATTGGAACGATCACATAGATAATGTTGTGGGGGGGAAAGCGAACCAAAGACCGCATTTTATGCAACATATCAACTAAGGAGACTGCCTGCATTACACTTGTCCGTCCTCTGCTAGATCACTACTGTGCGGTAGAGGATCCTTACCACACCGGATTGACAGACGACATCGAAAAAGTTCAAAGAAGTGCAGATCGCTTTGTATCATCGCTACGTAGAGGAGAGAGTGTCACGACTATGATATGTGGATTGGGGTGGTTATCATTAAAACAAAGGCATTCTTAGTTGTGGCGAGATGTTTTCATGAAATTCTCTCTAACCTTCTCCTCCGAAATTTGTTGACGTCCACATATATAGAGAGGTATGATCTTCGCAATACAAGAAGAGAAATCAGAGCTTGCACGGAAAGTTTTAAGGGTTCTTTTCTCCCTCGCACTGTTCCAGAGTGAAACCCTCTGCCAGACGCTTAAGTGTGAATCGCAGAATAGTCATGTAAATGTAGATGTCTTGGTAATACAATTTAAGAAAAACAAAAACAACGAAACTCATTTATAAAGGTCTAGTCTGACAAGAATGGGACGGGTAGTTGCCCGTGGCCTTATAGTAGGAACCATCCCGGCATTTATCTAAATCAGATCAAGGCAATCACGTAGCTGCAATAATTCTTCAATGCCAGAAATTATTTGACGCAGTAGCACACCAGTACTTCATTGCTAGGACATTGAGAAAACGCGAACAATCTATAAAGGAGATTGTCTACAGAACACTCGTGTGACCGATCCTAGAATATTTCTGAAGTTTAAGAGACCCATGCCAAATACGACAGACGGGAGATATTGAATTTATACGAAGAAGGGCACCACGAATTGTTATAGGTTTGGTTGATTTACTGGAGGGCGTTACACAGATGCCGGAAAAACCAGAGCTGGCAGATCCTTTACGGTAGACGCTAAGTATAGGAAGCCTGCTTAGAAAGTTTCAAATAACCAATTTTACATTAGGAATACAAGAGCTTTTTACGTATCGCTCCCGTAGGAACCGCCGGAACACGATTAAATTAATCGCTTTTTAAGTAGTCGTTCTTTCCGCACTCCCCACGCCAGTCGGTAGGAATCTCTACTATGTCATTCAGCGGGAACCACCGACTGTAATAGTGTGTATCTGCAGATCAAAGGCTCTTGAGGCGTGCCCCTGCAATAGTTGATTAACGGCGAGGTGAAAAAAATATTACTCGCCGAGTATAATTTGCCCCTTGACCTTGGAACCGACGCCATGGCGTCGAATGCGAACCTGTTGCTACTAGACGCTGTTTGTCGAAAGTCGCGCTTTCCACACCTGGAATAGCCTACCGTCGCTGGATGGGACGGCTAATTAACTGTGCGCCGAGTTTTCGCCGCAGAAATACTGCAGTGCCTGCGGTGAAAGCGAGTTTCTCCAGATATTTGTCTCTGGCATTGCAGATGCAGCTGAGAACCGTAACGGCTCGGTAGGCGGATGAGTTGAATGCCAGTGCAATAACGAAGGCCTTCGAAGTCGCCATAGCTTTCAGTAGACTTCTTGCTGGCTACTGATATAACTTCGACTAGTGGCAGCATTGGAGAGAGCGCAGTCGCACCACGGCTGTGGTTTTAGTTTGATCACTAGATGTTGGCAGAACTGGCAGAGCCTGCAGTGGACGGCAGGGCGTAGCGAGGTGATTCGGGAGCACTGACGTATGACGTCATCGTCACGCGGCTGTTCCACGCTTGGTTGTCTGGGGTAAATTAGCTTGTATCACTCAACTGAGCTCACTGCGAACTAGGAATTTCACAAGTTTTAGAGCATTTTCAGTTTATTCAAAGGTTTTTCAGCTTAGCAACGTTCCGCCTTTCCAAGTGCTATGGCATCAGTTACATGCGGTAATTCTAATCTCATTACCTATGTATTTACTACAATCTCGTGAAGTTGGTTATATTGCATGCAGGTTAGAGATGTTGGTTTTTGCGTCATTTTCAATTTAAAAATCAGTACTTGCAAAATGCGCAGTAGTCATCATCTGTCATTCAAGGTTGCATACTGTGTTCAGTACTGATAATTCGACAATCACAACACCCAAATCTACATGTCTACTCTGCAATTTACAATGAAGTGCCTGTCAGAGGGTCCTTCGAACGACCTTCAGACTATTCCTCTAAATTCACGTATCATAAACGTGGGACTCTCCGCTATTTTGTGACATCACGAAACGAGCTCCCCTTCTTCGAACTTTTTCGATGTCCTCCGTCAATCCTATCTCATGCGGATCCCACACCGCACAGCAATACTCCAGAAGAGGGCTGACAAGCGTAGTGTAGGCAATCTCTTTAGTAGATCGGTTGCATTTTCTAAGAGTTCTGCCAATAAAATTGTAGTCTTTGGTCTGCTTTCCCCACAACATTATCTGCGTGATCGTTCTAATTTAAGTTATTTGTAATTCTAATCGTTAAGTATTTAACTGAACTGACAGCCTTCAGAATTATGTGATTTATCGTGTAAGCTAAATTTAGCTGATTCCTTTTAGTACTCATGTGGATAATTTCACACTTGTCATTATTTAGAGTCAATTGCCACTTTTCGCACCATACAGATATTGTCTAAATCATTTTGCAATTGGTTTTGATCTTCCGATGACTTCAATAGACTGTAAATGGCAGCATCATCTGCAAACAATCTAAGAGAGCTGTTCAGATTCTCCCCTACATCGTTTATGTGCATTACGAACAGCAGAGTGTCTATAAAACTTGCTTGAGAGACACTAAATATCACTTCTGTTTTACTTGATGGTTTTCCGTCGATTACTCACGTGACAGGAAATCACGAATCCAGTCGCAAAGCTGAGACAGTACTCCGCAGGCACGCAATTTGATTACAGAAGTAATTTGTGAGGAACAACTGAGAAGTCCTCTTGTGATGCAACTCCGGCAAATTACCCTAGTAAATATTTTTAGGAGCAGGCGTATCGTTCGAGGCAAATTTTGATGTAAATTTTACGTCCCCTTCACAGAAGGCAGCAACTCGTAGCACGAAGTGGAAGCGGAGCAGTCGCACTCGATAGTGGTCTCGCATAAATACAGGTCCTTCTAAAATTCACACGCTGCACTTGCATATAAATCGTACAAGTGTAAGCACTATAAAATCGACTTGAACTGTTTATTGACTTACGCAGATGCTTTACAGAAGCCACAGAAGTCTGCGAACAATGCGTTTAAAACTTCTTACGATGGATTCTGCATTTAAAGCAAACCTTCTAGAAAACAGCATTTCGCCTCACTGTGATATTCTTGATCGTACGGTCATATGAATTTACAGGCGTCTTATCGAGAAATTTTGAGTAAGAACAAATTGCATAACTAGTTAAGGACGGAAGCAAGGACTAGGGTAAGCTCATTTTATAGAAATAAGCGACTTTTTGCAGTATATCATAAATTGAAACAGCTTCCACCCTCATTCTCAGACGAATGCAGTGGTTAACATGTGCAATTTCGTTTCTGTCAGCTAGTCGTCTGCTTTGCATTTAATTCTGAATTGCTTGTAGTGCGACACACAGTACACGCCGCTATCATATAAACACGTTATGTCACTGGCTGCATTAAAAAGCACAAAGTTATGAAGGATATTCGGAAATTCCCGTTACAAACTTTTAGGACTTGTAGAGGAGAGCGAGTACAAAATATTCTGAATAGGAACCCATGTCCGGAAACGTAGTGTTTCCGTGCTACAGCCGTTTGAAAACGTGTTTACTAGGTGAGTATGCAACAGGGTAGTCATTGTGGGGAGGGAGGGGAGGGATGGTTACGTCATATCACCTGACGTCATCTTTGGCCTGGTTCGAGCCTCGTTCACTTGTCGGTCAGTGTTACAGCAATATGGTTGAGTACACGTCTACGGCATACACCGACACGATCCTTCTGAACGGCGAAGCTCACGGTAACGGAAGAGCTGCTCGAGGCCTTTATCAATATCGTTCTCCACAACGTCCGACTGCATCGCACACCCGTTTCCCCCCTTTCGCCACAATTACACATTACAAAATTTAATATGTTTTGTGCAGTTTCACAGGAAAAGGGGTATTGTCTATTTTTCTTTGCCGAGAACACTGTTACAGGAAGTACGTACCTCGACATGCTTGAGACCGACTCCATTTACTAACAGGACGGGGCACCACCAAACTGGCATCTGGAAGTGCGGGAATTTTTAAATCAAAGGATTGCTGAGGGATGAATGGGTCGCACTGGACCAAATGATTCAGCCTTACCTTATTGGCCTCCAAAGTCATCCGTCCTGACTGTATGTGAGTATAGTCTATAAAAGACTCTGTTTATGTGCTCCGTTACCAACAACAATGAATGAACTGAGACATCGCATAACAGCAGCTGAGGGAGCTATAACTCAAAACACGCTCTCTGCAGTGTGGGAAAAATCTGAATACTGCATCGACATATGCCGTGCATCTGAAGTGGGGCATACTGAACACCTATGAAGAGGTATGAAAAAAAAAAAAAACTTTTTCGGTTTCCCGTTCATCATAAAACAAAATTTATTAATCCCAGAAATACAGACATGCGAAATCGGATGATTCTTTTTGATACACCGTCCGAACAGGCCTTGGAAGGCCCAAAGGTACGGACCAGCCGCTGTCATCCTCAGCCCACAGGCGTCACAGGAAGCGGATATGGAAAGGCACGTGGTTAGCACACCGCTCTCCCGGCCGTATGTCAGTTTGCAAGACCGGAGCCGCCACTTCTCAATCAAGTAGCTCCTCAGTTTGTCTCACAAGGACTGAGCGCAACCCCCTTGCCAACAACGCTCGGCAGACTGGATGGTCACCCATCCAAGTACTAGCCCAGCCCGACAGTGCTTCGGTGATCTGACGGGAACCGGTGTTACCACTGTGGCGAGGCCGCTGGCTCTTTTTGATACACCCTGTGTTATCTACTCTACAAGTGCAAGAAGATTATAACGAGAATTTATGAATACCCTGTAAAGACACATATATCTCGCAAAGGAGTAAAGAACCCGACCAGATCGAGTAGATATACCGCGTTTGGACGACTGCTTTAGTCGTTTGACGAACTAACATGTAGAGGTTAGTCGATTAGCATTTTCCTTCCTTCTGCGCTAATACTGGAACGTTGTACTTTAAAATCTTTAACTGAACTAGGCACAACACAGAGACTAAGATGTATCAGAATCACTGGAATCGTGTCCCAGCTGTTCCAACTACTGTATTTAATCGCGCGGAGCAGCATATTTGGCACCACGAAGCTGAGTGGATCCCTTTCCAGACATCGCCCACAGCAGATCCAGGAATTCCGCATTAATAATCAGTGACGCTAACAACTATATCACGGGGGCGGCCAGGTGAAAGCGGTTCAGCAGCGCTAATGCGACGGTAATGGCCATGAGGCGCGCAACGGTGTTACAACGGTCTGCGTTCGCACTTCCATAGCGACGTAGCTTAGCTGGATGTGCTCACTAGCGACTAGCGGCCGTCACGAAAGTGGCGAAACAGGTTTCCCGGAGACGGAGATTTCTCCGCATTCTGATCTGGAGTCCCCTTCCGAGCTCCGTCCGTTGAACAGCTAGAGAGAGAATTTCGAAAAGATGACGGTATTGAATTCCCTTTTTTTTTTTCTCTCTCTCTCAAACGGAAGTACGCTAGGTTTTGGTTCGAGAACAGTAGTTCCCAATGAGTTCTGTTCCTTTACATGCTTCATATATTCTTTATAAGTTAGTATCTTGCCAGTAATTCTTCGTTAGAGTGACGTATCGATTCTGGCGCCAACCGCCGCCACTTTGAATTCCCGCCGAGTGGCGTCTCCGGTAGCGACAATGACTGAGGGCGCCGCGCTGGTGCTGCTGAGACCCTGCAGGCAGAACGTTCCAGAGGGGGACGACGGGAACTTCTCGCTGCGACAATGGCGGCTGATGAAGAGTGGCTGCAGTCTTCCCTTGGTGATCCGTTGAACTGGTCGGGGCACGTGGTCGGTCATCTGGTGGTTCCAAGCCGTTTTTGGATCGAGGGGGCGTGAAGCGTTTAACGAAGGGGCCCGCTGGAGCTGCTGCATACCACTTTATGTGTTATACATCTGTGCTCTGTGTATCCTGTTATTCATTTGATTATTGTTGAAAAAGGTATCGTTCAGATTTTGGGAGAAGGGCTGTATATGGGTAACGTTATTGTGTGACTACATATGAAGGTAGTATCTGTTCCCGAAAGAACAAATACCATTGATGACAGTGCAGCTTCTCTAGAATGAAATGATAATTAAATCGACACCCTAGCTACAAGCAGGCGTTGATATACATCATTGGGGACATGCTGAAAATGTATGCCCCGACCGGGACTCCAATCTGGGATCTCCTGCTTACATGGCAGACGCTCTATCTATATGAGCCACCGAGGGCACAGAGGATAGTCCGTCTGCAGGGACTTATCCCTTGCACGCTCCCCGTGAGACCCACATTCCCAACATGTCCACACCACTACATTCGTAGTGCGCCTAATAGATGTTTGCCCATCACACTCATTACTCGTGGCAGATTAATCTACCAAGTCCCGTACGAGTTAGGGCATGGCATGTCCCCAATGATGTATATCAACGCATGTTTGCAGCTAAGGTGTCGATTTAATTATCATTTCCTTATTGTGTGAGCTATCAGTTCAGTGTAGTAACGGACTTGTTTATTGTGTAAGGATTACCTGTGGTCATTTTAATATTATTTATTCTGAAATACAGGACGGTGAACTCGGTGCGTAAATTTAAATCTTTTCTTGTTAACTGCCAGTGAGATCAATCCAATTTCTGCCTGCCATTTTACTTGATGGGATTTGTCTTTTTTTATGTGAAGATCATCTGTGGGCGCTTTGAGATTGTTCATTGTAAATGCAAGAAGGTGAACCCAGCACATAATTTGAAAGTTGTTTTGGTTGATTCCAAGTACGCTTACGTGACGCTGGTTCATTAGCTGCTGTCTTAATATTAGTTTCTTAAAGATAAAGGGGGAATGGAAGTTTAAATTGAAATTTTCCCTGCTCATTAATCTTAAAAGTTTTATAAAAAAGGGTTATTTGTTCAGCGTTCAGAACAGTGTGTTATAGAAATAGTTTCATCGATTCTCTCGTAAGGCTAACTGGGGGTTCACCACTTGGAGGAATTTCCTGTGTAAATATTTGCGTGTAATAAAAGGAAGGAAATTTGTTCATTGGAATGTTATTACATATGCCTGTGAACCCCAGCCCCACCACTACATTGTTACATTACATTTAGTACAAATGATCAAAGACTTGCAGTTTGGAGACCAGTTTTACAGTAGTCCCCGTGCAACTGACTGGTCTGTCAGTGCAACACACTGAGGACTGCAAGGTCATATTACCTACAATGCTGAGGCGGGAGGAAAGTCAACACTCGAAACTCCGATTTACTCGCGCCACTTAACCGCATCTATTGACCTGCAATGTTCTCTGATGACGTGACCACCTTTTCTTCTGCTCCAGTTTGACTGTCTCCTACGGCAGTGCCGTAGATACCCGATAGATAGCGCACTAGTCGAAAACTGCGACGGCTTTAAAGTCGACTCACACCACATTCCACTAGGCATTTTAAATGGCGCTATTCATATAGGCCGTTAACGGATCAGGACCGAAAGGCAGGACAGGACAGTATAGGAAAGGACAGGAAGGAAAGGATAGGATAAGACAGGACAGGATAGGAAATGAAAGTCAGTGGCAAGAGCTCTCGGGAAGAAAGTTGACACTGGCTGCGGGAAGTAGGCACCGCCTGAAAACATCTGGCGCTGTAACCTACTCTTGCCGTCACTCACTCAAGCTGCAGCAGCGGATT
The DNA here is from genome assembly GCF_021461395.2 of Schistocerca americana. Taxonomy (NCBI): domain Eukaryota; kingdom Metazoa; phylum Arthropoda; class Insecta; order Orthoptera; family Acrididae; genus Schistocerca; species Schistocerca americana. The sequence goes on along the minus strand of NC_060120.1, from coordinate 287,013,205 downwards.
TGCTGTCGTATTGATCTTCATCGCTCGCTTTACTTTCGTGATACTTGGGGAAGGTCGCGTGAGGACATGGACATTTTTCCTAAGAGAGGTTTTACAAAAAAGAGGCTAACAAGGGAACCTCCCCATCGCACCCCCGTCAGTTTTAGTTATAAGTTGGCACAATGGATAGGCCTTGAAAAACTGAACACAGATCAATCGAGAAAACAGGAAGAAATTGTGTGGAACTATGAAAAAAATAAGCAAAATATACAAACTGAGTAGTCCATGCGCAGTATAGGCAACATAAAGGGTATTTTCACCTCAGGAGCGCCGTGGTCTTGTGGTTAGCGTGAGCAGCTGCGAAACGAGAGGTCCTTGGTTCAAATCTTTCCTCGTGTGAAAAATTTAATTTTTTATTTTCATACCATTATTATCTGTCCGTCCGTCCGTCCGATGCGATCACTTTTTTGGGAGTGATTATCATATCCACAAGAAAACCTAATTCGGACAAGAATCTTTTTACCCATTCGCCAAGTGTACAAGTTAGGTGGGTCGACAACATTTTCCTGTCATGTGACACACATTCCGTCACCAGTGTCGTATAGAATATATCAGACGTGTTTTCCTGTGGAGGAATCGGTTGACCTATGACCTTGCGATCAAATGTTTTCGGTTCCTATTGGAAAGGCACGTCCTTTCGTCTACTAATCGCACGGTTTTGCGGTGCAAAACACAGACACTAAACTTATTACAGTGAACAGAGACGTCAATGAACGAACTGACAGATCATAACTTTGCGAAAATGAAGAAAGTAAACTTTTCACTCGAGGGAAGACTTGAACTAAGGGCCTTTCGTTCCGCAGCTGCTCACGCTAACCACGGGACCACAGCGCTGTTGCGCTCACACTACTCTTGATGTTGCCTATAGTGCGCATGGACTACTCAGTTTGCATATTTTGCTTATTTTTTTCATAGTTCCAGAGAACTTCTTCCTGTTTTCTCGATTGATTTGTGTTCAGTTTTTCAAGGCCTATCCACTGTGCCAACTTATAACTAAATCTGAGGGGGGGGTGTGATGGGGAGGTTCCCTTGTAAGTATACTGACTAGCCAAAAGATGGTGACTACTACGCCACCGCGACACTGAATATCGTCTGATGTCGCTGCGGACACGTGACGCGGCGAGGGAAGCATATAATCATAGCAGAGACGAATACGGAATCATTGCAGCGACGATACGGGCTGCAAATGGGAAAATCCACAAGCGTAAGCCACTCTGACAAAGGGCACACTGTTGCGGCCCGACGCCTGGAAACGAGTGTGTCACAAACGGCGAAACTGGTCGGCTGTTTGCGTGCTGCTGTTGTGAGCGTCTGTGGAAAGTGGTTGATGGACGGCGAAACCACGACTAGGCGATAAGGTGTGGACGTTCACGCCTCATCAGAGAACGTGGAAGTCGAACGCTTGTCCGCTCTTTTATACGGGTTAGCCGGCGATCCGTGACAGATCTGAAGACAGTACAGACACCATTGTTTCAGACACACAATTCAGCGCACATTGTTGAACATGAAGCGAGCTACACATTAGACGACCCTTAGGTGTTCCCATGTTGACCCAGTGATTGAAGAGGGCACAGGTTCATCGAGATCTGGTAGTGGAACAATGGAAACATGCCGCCTGTTACACAGTTCTCGTTGCAGCAGGTCGATCGCCGTATCCGCATACGCTGCCATCCAGGCGAACGCTGGAAGCAAGTACCGCGCCACGGGCGCAGACCCATGGGAGCAGTATTACGCTATGCAGGACGTTCACCTGGGCTTCTGTAGGACCTGTGATAGTAATCGAGGGCAACATGACAGTTTTAAAGTAATAAAGTTATTGCGGACCACCTGCATCCCTTCAGGTTTGACGACTTCCCAGACGCAGATGGCATCTTCCAGCTACATAACAGTTCGTGTCACAAGGCTAGAGTCGTGGTACAGTGGTTTGAGGAGCTTGATGGTGAACTCACGCTGATGTCTTGGTCACGAAATTCACCAGACCTGAAGCCGACAAAACACATCTGGAACGTAATCGGGTGATAGCTCTGAGCTCAGAAACCACCGTCCCGTATGTTGTAGTTGTGTGACCTGTGAGGTAGACAACAGGTAGCGCGTATTTCCAGAAACCTACCAAGAAGCTGTCGAATCGATGTTGCGCTGTGAAGGTGGACCGACTTGCCATTAAAAAGGTCGTGGGAATGTTTCGGCCATCACTGCAAACTCAAGCGTACAGCGTGATTAAGTGAGCACATGAACAGATTAAACAATTTTCATTAGAAATCCGCTTTTTTAGTAGCGTACAAGTCAGCTGTGTTGAAGGAAGGAATACTACTTTTTTACGCCATTAGTCTGAAAGAAAATGAGACACAGAATATAAAATAACAAGGCGCGAAATATAGACTTTTGTTTTAGCCGTTAATAAAGTTTATGTCGTTGTTAGTTGCTTAGTGCAGATAATACAATGCGACTACTTTGCAACGCGGATGGTACGTCATAAACTCACTTTTATCGTTCAGTGGCCCTCCTGCGGTAAGCGACTTGACGGAAGGGTGCCCGACACTATAGTTTGTAGAGGATGGTGGAGGTGGCAGGTGTCGGCGGCAAGACCTGGGGGTATGGAGCATTTTTAATATTTTGGAAGACGAATGGGACTTTTATGTAGCCATAAAAAAGTTCCAGTTCCGACCCTGTTAAAAACGAGCGTAATATGGATTAAATCATTTACTTGAAAGAAAGCACCGGTATATACTGCATTTTTTCCACTCCCTAAGAGCTAGGGCGGGGGCATCCGTCTCTCTTCCCCCTCCCCCGCGTTCCTGGGTATGGGGACTCTTGACGTGACGCGTTGAGACTCAGCCTAGTATGAACACGTCTCCACTTGAGATCCGTTGACGTCCAGAATGTGCAAATCTTTCATCGCCAGTTTATCGTATCCGTTGGAAGGATCCCAGAAACCTAGACTCGCCATAGGCTAAAACACCCAACGTTCTGAACGGACAGAAATCTTAAATGTGGAAGTAACTTCAGGCGTGCTCCAGGGCAATGTTCTGGGACCATTATTTTTCATAATATATAAGGGGCAGTCAAATGAAAACGAGACAGATGGAAAAAAAACTAAGTAAACTATTATTTCAAAAGCAATCGCCGAGACTGTCACACTTATACCCGACTGTGAGGCAAGACGGTCGATGCCTTCGTGGGAAAAATGTCTATGATTGCCTACGGGACCACGATTGTACCCAGGCGCGCACATCTTCGGTCCGAAGCAAAGCGACGGCCACGAATGTTCTTATTCACGGCTCCAAAAATATGGAAATGGCATGCGGAGAGATAGGGACTTTATGAAGGATGTGTGAGGACTTCCCAGCGAATCTTCTTAGCGTAGTCGAAACAACCCTGGCAACAATGTGGACGGGCGTCAGCCTTCAACAGCATGGTGCCGTCCATAAACATTGCTGGACTTGTGCATTTCATGGCATGATTCAATTTATGCAACGTGCCCACGTACTTCTGTACGTTAACTGTGGCGCCGTGTTCAAGAAAGACAGAGAGCAACAGGCCCTAGCAGTGAAAAAAAAGTGATTATGGCTTTCCGCAACTGGTGTGCACACGGCTTTCGATTTGTTCTGTACTTGCATTGTTGTCTGCGAATCTTGCTCTCCAGCTACAAAATGATGACACCATACTTCATCTCCCGCGACAATACGGGACAGGAAACAATATTCTTCATCGTGATACCGTTCCAGGTGCTGCAGTGGTGTCGGCATTCTGTATAGCTTCTGCTCCTACGTCAGGCTGTAGAGAATCCACTGCGCACAGACTTTCCGTAACTTCAGACGCTCTGACACGATAGCATCAGCGGTACCGTGACTGGTGTCCAACATGTGGCAAATGCCTTCCATCGATCGCCGTTGGTCATTCCTGACGGCAGCATTCGCTGCAGGAACGACAAGAGGGATAACGACATGATGAGCCTGTCTTTCAACGGCACCCGACCTTCTCGAAATCGTTTATTCCACACAAACACTGGAGCATGTGGCATATTATGTTCGCTGTACACAGCAGATACTCGGGCACGAACTGCTTTACCTGACACTCCTTGTGTAGTCAAAAAGCGCACTACACCTCGCTGTTCCTCTTTCCCAGCCCTCATAGCGGGGTCAGACGGACACAGGACTCGCCGACCTCACGTTAGGCACGTCTGATAGTCAAATGGCACAGCGGTGAATGTTCGCGCTCTTCCTTCCAGAATCCCAATAGCGGGCACTTCTACAAAAACACCTACACGCGTTACCACGTCCGCGTCTTTCTCGTCCTATAGTCATTCTCATTTGAAATACGTGGAGATTCAGTTGCCCCTACAGATAGGTTTTATGCAATCCGCAATGCCTTCAAAAACCACGCACAAGATTTTGATATTCTCTCGCTCACTACGTGCAAACTATTACTCCTAAAGAAATTTAATGTACTTAAATTCGTACTGGGGTACGGTTTTGCTTGAGGCCACAGTTTCCGAATTATTCAAGAAAAATGTGTTTGACGGTAACCTTTGTGCATTTCTTTTGCCTCTAGCAAAAACGTAACCCTGTACAGAATTGATCTACATTAAGTTCCCTACAAAAAGGTCCTGTTTATTGTTTTATAGAAATAATAGTTCACACATGGCAAGCTAGAGAATATGAAAATCTTGAGTGTGGTATTCGAAGGTGTTGCAAGTTGCATAAAAGCTATGGGTAGGGGCAGCTGAAAAAAATGGTTCAAATGGCTCTAAGCACTACGGGACTTAACATCTGAGGTCATCAGTCCACTAGACTTACAACTACTTAAACCTAACTAAACTAAGGACATCACACATCCATGCCCGAGGCAGGATTCGAACCTGCGACTGCAGCAGCAGCGCGGTTCCGCACTGAAGCGCCTACAACCGCTCGGCCACAGCGGCCGGCTGGGGCAGCTCACTGACCCTGTATGTAACTAACCTAGCGGAGAACGTCGAAAGGACTATCAAGCTTTTCGTGAATGATGCTGGTGTATGCAGAGAAGTTGCAATACTGCAAAACTGCAGCGAAATTCAAGAAAACCTACAGAATATCGACGTGTGGTGCAGAGATTGGAAAATGACCTTAATATAATCAAATCGAAACATATCCATTAAGTATCTAGGAGTTGGCATACGTACGGATTTAAGTGAAGCGACAACATGAAACCAACCGCAGGTAAGGCAGATGCCAGACTGACATTCAATGGAACAATCGCCAGGAATGCTTACAAAATCCTCGTACGACCAATACTTGAACACTGCTCGTCAGTATTGGACCCGTACCAGATAGGATTGATAGAGAGAACACAGAAGATCCAAAGAAGATCAGCACATTTCGTAGCAGGTTCGTTTAGTAAATGGCTAAGCGTCACGGGGGTTCTTACCCAACAGACAGTGCAAGAGAGAAGTTCTGGACCACAGTGTAGTTTACTGTAACATTCCAAGAGCGTACGTTCCTAGGAGTGTTAACAGATATGTTGATTCCTCCTATATATATGGCGCGAAGAGATCACGGATGCCGGCCGGTGTGGCCTAGCGGTTCTAGGCGCTACAGTCTGGAACCGAGCGACCGCTACGGTCGCAGGTTCGAATCCTGCCTCGGACATGGATGTGTGTGATGTCCTTAGGTTAGTTAGGCTTAAGTAGTTCTAAGTTCTAGTAGGGGACTGATGACCTCAGATGTTAAGTCCCATAGTGCTCAGAGCCATTTGAAGACCACGGAGGTGGAATTACACTTTCGAGCCCAGGCTGAAGCTTACGGGCAAACGTTCTTCCCGCGCACCATTGACGATTGGATCACGGAAAGAGGGGAAAGTGATTTGTGGCACGTAAATTACCCTCCGCCAGTCACCATAAGGTGGGTTGTGGAGTATCAGTGTAGCACACTATCGAGATCTCGAATGAGGTTCAGACAGCTGCCGGCCCCGTGAACAGCTGCTGGCGAAACTTGGGGAGCTGTGGCGCAACGACCCCGTGCGCTGTGAGCTACTACTGTATTGTAGGATGGGGGGCGGCCGTCTGGCTGTATCGATCTCGCGGGCGGCAGGCGCGACCATTACTCGGGCAGACAGACAGTGGGGGCGGACAGCAACAGGGCCGACACGTCACGGCCAGAGCCACTGGAGGCGTGCGGCTGCGGCGCCGACACTTGGCACCTGGATCGTGTCCACCGAGTGTGGCTGACGGTACTTTAAGCGTCTGGTTAAAACCGATACCTACGTTTCACTTCTGAATAACCGATACTTGGGATCAGTGGTAACAGTTTTTTTCACTTTAAACTAATAACCGGGTAAAAAACCGACATATAAATCTGCCATTGCAGCAGTGGTAAAATTTTGGTTTATTTAATAAAACTTTTTAAAAAACGAATAATGTTTATTCGTAAAATACCCATTACTGTGAACTATTGAATTATTATATGACTTGCGAAAAGCGATCAGTACTAATTCAATAACGACGCCTACAGTTAGAAACTAGCTTGCATTTATCGCGAACCTCTTGCTCAACGTAAAGTCCCGAGCGACTGGAAAAAAGCGCAGGTGGCGCCTGTATATAAGAAGGGTAGAAGGACGGATCCTCAAAATTACAGACCAATATCCTTAACATCGGTTTGTTGCAGGATTCTCCAACATATTCTCAGTTCGAATATAATGAATTACCTTGAGACAGAGAAGTTGCTGTCCATGCATCAGAACGGCTTTAGAAAGCATCGCTCCTGCGAAACGCAACTCGCCCTTTTTTCACATGATATCTTGCGAACCATGGATGAAGGGTATCAGACGGAAAGCGTTTGACTCGGAGCCCCACTGTAGACTCCTAACTAAGGTACGAGCATATGGGATTGGTTCCCAAGTATGTGAGTGGCTCGAAGACTTCTTAAGTAATAGAACCCAGTACGTTGTCCTCGATGGTGAGTGTTCATCGGAGGTGATGGTATCATCTGGAGTGCCCCAGGGAAGTGTGGTAGGTCCGCTGTTGTTTTCTATCTACATAAATGATCTTTTGGATAGGGTGGATAGCAATGTGCGGCTGTTTGCTGGTGATGCTGTGGTGTGCGGGAAGGTGTCGTCGTTGAGTGACTGTAGGAGGATACAAGATGACTCGGACAGGATCTGTGATTGGTGTAAAGAATGGCAGCTAACTCTAAATATAGATAAATGGAAATTAATGCAGATGAATAGGAAAAAGAATCCCGTAATGTTTGAATACTCCATTAGTAGTGTAGCGCTTGACACAGTCACGTCGATTGAATATTTGGGCGTAACACTGCAGAACGACATGAAGTGGGACAAGCATGTAATGGCAGTTGTGGGGGAAGGCGGACGGTCGTCTTCGGTTCATTGGTAGAATTTTGGGAAGATGTGGTTCATCTGTAAAGGAGACCGCTTATAGAACGCTGGTGCGACCTATTCTTGAGTACTGCTCGAGCGTTTGGGATCCCTATCAGGTCGGATTGAGGGAGGACATAGAAGCAATTCAGAGGCGGGCTGCTAGATTTGTTACTGGTAGGTTTGATCATCACGCGAGTGTTACGGAAATGCTTCAGGAACTCGGGTGGGAGTCTCTAGAGCAAAGGAGGCGTTCTTTTCGTGATTCGCTACTGAGAAAATTTAGCGAACCAGCATTTGATGCTGACTGCAGTACAATTTTACTGCCGCCAACTTCGCGGAAAGACCACAAAGATAAGATAAGAGAGATTAGGGCTCGTACAGAGCCATACAGGGAGTCATTTTTCCCTCGTTCTGTTTGGGAGTGGAACAGGGAGATAAGATGCTAGTTGTGGTACGAGGTACCCTCCGCCACGCACCGTATGGTGGATTGCGGAGTATGTATGTAGATGTAGATGAAGTAACAAATGATTTAAGGGTCGGTACAGTATTGCAGAGACATTAATTTACTTGTTGCCGTGTGGCGTGGCCTGTTGGATGGTACCCGTGCACAAGCGGCGTGTACGACTGGTCTACATCTACATCTACATTTATACTTCGCAAGCCACCCAACGGTGTGTGGCGGAGGGCACTTTACGTGCCACTGTCATTACCTCCCTTTCCTGTTCCAGTCGCGTATGGTTCGCGGGAAGAACAACTGTCTGAAAGCCTCCGTGCGCGCTTTAATCTCTCTAATTTTACATTCGTGATCTCCTCGGGAGGTATAAGTAGGGAGAAGCAATATATTCGATACCTCATCCAGAAACGCACCCTCTCGACACCTGGCGAGCAAGCTACACCGCGATGCAGAGCGCCTCTCTTGCAGAGTCTGCCACTTGAGTTTATTAAACATCTCCGTAACGCTATCACGGTTACCAAATAACCCTGTGACGAAACGCGCCGCTCTTCTTTGGATCTTCTCTATCTCCTCCGTCAAACCGATCTGGTACGGATCCCACACTGATGAGCAATACTCAAGTATAGGTCGAACGAGTGTTTTGTAAGCCACCTCCTTTGTTGATGGACTACATTTTCTAAGCACTCTCCCAACGAATCTCAACCTGGTACCCGCCTTACCAACAATTAATTTTATATGATCATTCCACTTCAAATCGTTCCGCACGCATACTCCCAGATATTTTACAGAAGTAACTGCTACCAGTGTTTGTTCCGCTATCATATAATCATACAATAAAGGATCCTTCTTTCTGCATGGTGGTTTCTCGCTCTTGTCCTCGTACATCAGTTGTCTTGCAGAACTGCTACCATCCCTAGTCTAGAAGTATTTTACGAAGTTCGGTAGCAACTGGAGGTGGGGTGGGGGGGGGGGGGGTGTTCAATTCCCAGTCAATGCAAATTTTTAAACACAGGGAAATGTTGTACGAGCATTTCTGTGAAGCGTGAAATTCATAACGAAGAAAAAAATCGATAGCGCTGGAGACTGGTAATTGCTAGATAGCTGTTTCGAGTCTCGTTTCCGTCATTATTTTCTTCCTTTTTTCCGTTCAGTTCGCATATCTTCGTCATTTAATATATAAATTTCATCAAATATATGCTATTTAATAATATCTAATTGTCGTTTTTTATGAAAAATGCAAGTATTGTTATTTCTAACTACACATTGCACACAAAAATTCAGTTTTCATTCCAAATATAAATTCTCAATTACCAGTCTTTTATAAAAGATTGTTAACAAAGATTTTACAGATTAAAGAAAGCATTACAGACGAAACTTTTTTCAGTTTTATGTATTTTAGACATCATGATAATGCTAATAGAACATACACCTTTGTTCAAAAATTCGCTACTGCTGGGAATCGAACGCAGGCCGTCGATAAACTTGGAAGGTATAGCGACAAACTAGGTGCAAATATAAAGTCTGGCGATATTAATTGTATTTTGTGCATACGTAACGTAAAAACACCAGGCAAGAAATCGCCCTGGATACATCACGATAACACATCGATAAAGGTCTTAATTTGGGTGCCGGATAACGCCACAAGATGATGTCTGTTGATATGGAAGAGTTAGTGGCTACAGAAACTGTGTGGCATCCTCGTATTTTGCTCAGAGTGGTTGTGTATTCTCTGTACATAGTGTTTGCAAGAGTTTCCATAGACTCGTGCTCTTCGCACGGCTGATATATTGCGCAAGAAGCCGTGCGAAAGCCGGCTGAAATATTCCACAAGGCTTGTGTGGTTTCTCAACCTGTTGCTTTGACACACTGCCCGTCAGATAAAGGCAGCAGGAACAAACCCAGAACTGATCCTCATTGGCAATTTATATGTCAAGTGATTCTGGCAAATATCTCTGCTTACGTTAAGATCACGACAGTTTTTCTCATTTCCTTCGAGCCTTTCTGCCATTCTCCAGCGAAATTTATCTTCTTATGCTACCCCACCCTTCCCAGCGTAAACTGAAATATTACCCCGTCACAGATGCTTTATCAATACTTTTTGTTTGGCCTGTTTTGATGCGCAATTTTCTGTGTTTTAACCTCACGGTTCTAAACGACTAAAACGTTTTTTGCGCTCCTGGATATTTGCCAATGCGTTTGTCTTAGATTCGAAGTGAGCGGGGAATGAAAGTATAAGCCTTATGAATCCAAAATACTGGCTGTAAGAACAGATATTTCTACTGGTGACTGAGGACAGTGTACTGAACAACATTGCACCAGTATTTACATCATTTGCAGATTTATAATTATAGTTATTAGGTGTAGTATGTTTTTAGATTGTTTTGTACCTCCAACTGCAAGTTCCAAGAGCAAGCGATAAATGTTTATTTTCACCTGGGCTGCACATTAGGTGCTGAAAGGTGGACACGTGGATTCAAGACGATTAGTCTATACTGACAGGCGTAGTCCGCTTAGTGATGCAATTACGGGCATGCAGAAAACATCAGATAGTAAAGTTCGTGACGTGTCTGTGGGAAGACTATTCCACATGTCGAAGAAAACAACCAACACACACTGATGCGTGTAGATATTATAGAACGAAGTATAAAAATATCTGCAATTATACCCATTACACTCTGTATAATAACTATACTGTGGAAAATATCACCAAAATTAAGTCTGTTGGAAAGTGGTCATCTGTGAATTCAAAATCTGCTGCTAGGTAACGTTCAGTGCAGTGTTCCTCCACCTAGTCTTATATCCTTCTGGGCACATTGGCCATCAGAAGGTGGTGGAGAAGTCGCTGCTCAAGCATGCCTCGCAATGTGACAGCGGCCCTCCTGAAGTCATCCAGTTTGGGAGGAGGCTCCCTGCAACGATGGACTGAAGGCCTCAACTGGTTCAAACCGTGCTCAGTCGATTTAATGCCAGTAGATACCGCAGGCCATTCCATTCGGTTGATTCCCATCTTATGGAGGAAGGTGTTCATGAGTGGGCCCCTTATGCTCGTCTTAAAAGACGAACTCATCGCCGAAATGTTGTCTGTAGGGCTGCATAATAGGTCGGAGAATCCTGCCTGAACAGGAAAAAAGCCCTCAGATTATCCTCGACAACAATGAGAGGCAACCTACATTCGGGCAGAGTACCGCCCTGAAACATGGCTGACGCAGCTTCCTGCTGGACCAGGAAGATTGCATGGCCTGATATGTGCATTCGCCCCTCACCGCCTCCGGACGATCATCAGGTGTCCAACTAATCTTGTGGTTATTAGTGAAGACAAGACGACGCCACTGATCAAAATCTGCCCACATCCTATGTGCAGCACGTTGACAGAGGGTTTACGCTGTTGTTCGTAATGGACAACTTATGGGCTGACACTGTCCTCCCGGATAGTGGTCATCAGCTGATTATGATGACTGTAGACGCCCATTTCTAGAGAAATTCCAGTGTTTCTCGCGTCACGATCGCAGGATGAATGTTAGAACAATATCGATGTGATGCAAGGCAATGCCAGCCACACACTGTTCACTTATGACTACAGGAGCCTATTGTCATAGTGTAAGACACACTTATTACCCCTGTACTTCGAAGTGGAAAGTTTTAAAATATAAGCATAACTCAGAAGCACCTGGGGCAATTTCAACTAAACTGGGTCCATATTTCACTTGCTACCTAGAGAAATATATATTCGGTTCAAATGGTTCAAATGGCTCTGAGCACTATGGGACTTAACATCTGAGGTCATCAGTCCCCTAGAACTTAGAACTACTTAAACCTAACTAACCTAAGGACATCACACACATCCATGCCCGAGGCAGGATTCGAACCTGCGACCGTAGCAGTCCCGCGGTTCCGGACTGCAGCGCCTAGAACCGCACGGCCACCAGGCCGGCAAATATATATTCGGGTAAGTCTCCCCTAGCACCCTTGGTGGTAGACCGGGGTGCGTAACTATAATCGAAAAGTAACTACGAGGGCTGTTCAATAAAGAATAATCGTAATTTTTTTATCTACGTAACTCTACTCATCCTCATAATTTTAATGGTCCTTGTCCAAGTAGTCTCCCATGAATGCGAAGCACTCGTCCCAGCGTTTCTGCCAGTCTTCAAATACACGCTGCAAACCATTTTTTGAGAGGTCCTTCAAAATCGCCTCCGCAGCCTTCACGACTGCTTCTGATGATTGATAATGCCTCACATGAACGTGTTTCTGCATGTTAGGGAAGAGAAAAGAGTCATATGGGGCTAAATCCGGACTATAGGGGGGGGGGGGGGGGGGGGGGGGGAAGGGGGGGGGTCAGGGATGCACTTCACGTTGATTTTTCAAACATATTCAGCAACAACATTGACAATATGCGGCCGCGCATTATCGTGGAGAAGAATCCAGATTGCTCCACGGAAATGTGGTCTTTTGCACTTGATATGGACTTGCAATGTTTTCGGGACATCTCTGTAGTATTGTCCTGTTACTGACGTCTGTGCAGGTACAACATTTGGTTTTGCTTTTTTGGGGGTTGGTGAAGCTTTGCTGTTTGCTCTCAGGATCAAAATGATGTAGCCAAGTTTCATCAGCAGTGATTACATTTGGAAGAAACTCCGGATCTTCCTCTAACATCAACTTTAACTGCATGCAGACCTGCACAGTCTTGGAACCCATCGCGCACAAACACGTGTCATGTGTAATTTTTCTGACACCAACGTGTGGGTGGCACCCAATGAAACGTTCAGTATTTCAGAAAGTGATCTTAAGGTAAGTCGTCGATCCTCTCTCACAATGACAGCAGCAGTGTTGGTGTTTTCTTCCGTAAGATCAGTAACTGGAGCACCGGGTCCACCTTCCTTTGAAATTGATTGTCTCGCCTCTTTAAACATTTTAGACCACCATCGAGCTGTGCTGCAGGGAAGAACAGACTCTCCATAGGCCTCCTGTAGCATTGTATAGGCCTCAGCTGAACATTTGTTGAGGCGAAAGCAGAATTTCAAAGCCGCATATTGTTCCTGGCGTGTTACTTCCATTGCAGCGGTGGGCGATACTAACGAGTCTGACCTTGCCTGCTTCTCACAGACAGGAACCAGGAGTCCCAACAATGAAACTACTACGGCGTGTTTGTTGCACATTAAGCAAACAGAATATCATAAGATTAAATTTTAGCGCGAGAAATTATGACCATAAAAGAATTATGATCACTCATTATTGAACAGCCCTCGTAAATTACAATAGAACCAACAATTTATGGGGTCACTGGTTCAAATGGCTCTGAGCAATATGGGACTTAACTGCTGAGGTCATCAGTCCCCAGGAACTTAGAACTACTTAAACCTAACTAACCTAAGGACAACACACACATCCATGCCCAGGCAGGGTTCGAACCTGCGACCGTACCGGTCACGCGGCTCCAGACTGTAGCGCCTAGAACCGCTCGGCCACTCCGGCCGGCTGGGGTCACTGGGCTGTGATTGATGACAGTCCCGAAGGCGTTTCATGTCTAGAGGTGGAGATGGTACAGGGGGGAGGCGGGGGGAGGGGGGAGGACTTAAAACGCATACCTGAGGAATGCTTGTTGCAATTTCAGGCGATACTGGTAGACAGCCTTCCGGACCGGACTTGTGTTCGATCCCCGAACTATTGCCACTTGCAGACTGAATGCCCTGGTTCGTCACAATGTGTCATGGTCAGCAAGTTTTACAACAGCGTACACCCAACCACAGACTGTTAGAATTATTCACAACGTGTAAGACTTCGATAAGAAGTACAGATTAGGAACGCACTATTCAGAAAGATCCTACTTGCAGTTGGTGGAGGGGTTACATATTCCTTGACGATATCGTCAAAAGGTGCAATTTATGGAACTAAATCGGTCAGATAATGCCTCTGTGGATACCTAGGTTTCACCAGGGTTTTGCGTTGTCTTATCTAGCCTTTGTAAGTACCGTCCTTCGCAGCCGACGTTAAACTGCCGGTTTCCCTGTAACTGGGTCAGTCAGTTCAAGCGTCGCAGGAAAGCAGCGGCATAGCACGTCCAACGGGACCAAAGCACTGCGCTGTTCAAATCATTCTTCGCGTTCACGACAGCTTTACCTTTTCTTGTATAACACTTTTTTAATCCTGGTTGTCTAATGTCAACCGTTGATACAGCAGAAAACTGTTAATTAGCCCAATACTTGCTTTGCTGCACATTTTTTTGACCACCCACATCATGAATACATAGACAGTAATTTTGCCAGGGTTCGTAATTTTCAGAACATTATTGAATGCGGAGTGAATGTTTAAATATATACTAGAAGCACACCGCCACACGAAACCTGCATATAAACGTGTAAATGTAGTCCGGTTGGTTGTCTGGCGATGAGGCGATTCCTGAAATGCTCAGCGAGGTATTTGTATGATAATAACAGAGATGCAGTTGCTTAAAGTTGTGCATGGTTCATGACTGGTACAAACGTAACAGGCCAATTGCACTTGGTATTTGAGTAATAGCACAATTAGCATGGCAGCCGATGAACTCCAAGTTAAAAGAATACCTTGCCCGACAGAGCCTCTTTCGAAGAACAGAATCATTCTCCAAATTTGTCGCTGGGGAAAGACGAGACGGCTCGTGTCGGGACATGCTACTGTAGGGACGCCATTGTTAAGTGCGGAACGTTCTCTCCTGTAATGGAAGCTTGGGGAAATAAATCATAAACAAAGCGCTCTGTACACAGTAGCAGGTGAAGTGGCCAGTAGCAAAATTACTTATTTTCTGTCAAATTCTGTTAGAAATGTGAGCAAGATGTTTCTTACTCAACATTAACAGCCAAATTACAGCTAGGAACTGAATGGACATTCGGTGTAATTCTTACAAAAAGGTAAAAACTCCAACCAACCTCGCTTAATAACGCTATGTATTAAGAACACATAGCACCAGAGGCTCCGGGAGTTATGTTGACTTGTCACCGTTTTCTGCCGCTACCCTCACCCCGTTGTTGTTGTGGTCTTCAGTCCTGAGACTGGTTTGATGCAGCTCTCCATGCTACTCTATCCTGTGCAAGCTTCTTCATCTCCCAGTACCTACTGCAATCTACATCCTTCTGAATCTGCTTAGTGTATTCATCTCTTGGTCTCCCTCTACGATTTTTACCCTCCACGCTGCCCTCCAATACTAAATTGGTGATCCCTTGATGCCTCAGAACATGTCCTACCAACCGATCCCGTCTTCTGGTCAAGTTGTGCCACAAACTTCTCTTCTCCCCAATCCTGTTCAATACTTCCTCATTAGTTATGTGATCTACCCATCTAATCTTCAGCATTCTTCTGTAGCACCACATTTCGAATGCTTTTATTCTCTTCTTGTCCAAACTATTTATCGTCCATATTTCACTTCCATACATGGCTACACTCCATACAAATACTTTCAGAAATGACTTCCTGACAGTTAAATCTATACTTGATGTTAACAAATTTTTCTTCTTCAGAAACGCTTTCCTTGCCATTGCCAATCTACATTTTATATCCTCTCTACTTCGACCATCATCAGTTACTTTGCTCCCCAAATAGCAAAACTCCTTTACTACTTTAAGTGTCTCATTTCCTAATCTAATTCCCTCAGCATCACCCGACTTAATTCGACTACATTCCATTATCCTCGTTTTGTTTTTGGTGATATTCATCTTATATCCTCCTTTCAAGACACTGTCCATTCCATTCAACTGATCTTCCAAGTCCTTTGCTGTCTCTGACAGAATTACAATGTCATCGGCGAACCTCAAAGTTTTTATTTCTTCTCCATGGATTTTAATACCTACTCCGAATTTTTCTTTTGTTTCCTTTACTGCTTGCTCAATATACAGATTGAACAACATCGGGGAGAGGCTACAACCCTGTCTTACTCCCTTCCCAACCACTGCTTCCCTTTCATGTCCCTCGATTCTTATAACTGCCATCTGGTTTCTGTACAAATTGTGAATAGCCTTTCGCTCCCTGTATTTTACCCCTGCCACCTTTAGAATTTGAAAGAGAGTATTCCAGTCAACATTGTCAAAAGCTTTCTCTAAGTCTACAAATGCTAGAAACGTAGGTTTGCCTTTCCTTAATCTTTCTTCTAAGATAAGTCGTAAGGTCAGTATTGCCTCACGTGTTCCAGTGTTTCTACGGAATCCAAACTGATCTTCCCCGAGGTTGGCTTCTACTAGTTTTTCCATTCGTCTGTAAAGAATTCGTGTTAGTATTTTGCAGCTGTGACTTATTAAACAGATAGTTCGGTAATTTTCACATCTGTCAACACCTGCTTTCTTTGGGATTGGAATTATTATATTCTTCTTGAAATCTGAGGGTATTTCGCCTGTTTCATACATCTTGCTCACCAGATGGTAGAGTTTTGTCAGGACTGGCTCTCCCAAGGCCGTCAGTAGTTCCAATGGAATGTTGTCTACTCCGGGGGCCTTGTTTCGAGTCAAGTCTTTCAGTGCTCTGTCAAACTCTTCACGCAGTATCGTATCTCCCATTTCATCTTCATCTACATCCTCTTCCATTTCCATAGTATTGTCCTCAAGCACATCGCCCTTGTATAAACCCTCTGTATACTCCTTCCACCTTTCTGCCTTCCCTTCTTTGCTTAGAACTGGGTTTCCATCTGAGCTCTTGATATTCATACAAGTCGTTCTCTTATCTCCAAAGGTGTCTTTAATTTTCCTGTAGGCAGTATCTATCTTACCCCTAGTGAGATAAGCCTCTACATCCTTACATTTGTCCTCTAGCCATCCCTGCTTAGCCATTTTGCACTTCCTGTCGATCTCATTTTTGAGACATTTGTATTCCTTTTTGCCTGCTTCATTTACTGCATTTTTATATTTTCTCCTTTCATCAATTAAATTCAATATTTCTTGTTACCCAAGGATTTCTACTAGCCCTTGTCTTTTTACCTACTTGATCCTCTGCTGCCTTCACTACTCCCTCCCTCAAAGCTACCCATTCTTCTTCTACTGTATTTCTTTCCCCCATTCCTGTCAATTGTTCCCTTATGCTCTCCCTGAAACTCTGTACAACCTCTGGTTCTTTCAGTTTATCCAGGTCCCATCTCCTTAAATTCCCACCTTTTTGCAGTTTCTTCAGTTTTAATCTCACCCCATTGATCGTTAAATGTCATCGGAGTGTCGTACTTAACAAATAGCATTATTAATAGTGGCTAGTTCCTGGTTTGACTTTTTGTAAAGATTACCCTGTATTCTTACATAGCCACTGTCTCACAATATCAGTTTTCGACAAAATAGCGTGAATAGACACACCTCTACAGCCACACCGTGAAAATCGCTCTGAAGTCTGTGGCGGAGGGCACTTATCCCTGTACCACATATTATTGGCTTTCTTCGCGTTGTGCTCGCGTAGGGAGGGCGGTAGGTTTGAATGCTTGAAACACGTGGTGGTTATGATTAAATTGACTGCTGCAGTGAGGGCTGTATACATCGCAGGACACTGAAGCATCGTAGGTGCGTTCATCAATCGGTGCGCTCGCGAAGTATGCTGAAAAAATAATACTTCCACTTTCTGACATCAGGTGAAAAATGGCGCTGTAAGCAGTCAGATTGTGGTGTGAATGCAGGAAAAGGGGAGGAACGATCAAACACATGATAACGGTGGTTCTGGCACCTTTAT
The DNA here is from genome assembly GCF_021461395.2 of Schistocerca americana. Lineage (NCBI taxonomy): Eukaryota > Metazoa > Arthropoda > Insecta > Orthoptera > Acrididae > Schistocerca > Schistocerca americana. The sequence continues at coordinate 286,995,696 of NC_060120.1, read as the reverse complement.
TAGGATATGGTCACAAGTTACAACGTGTGTTCAATATGGTCTCCCGACTCAGCAATATGCTGCATCCGTAATACGGCGTGATCGACAGTTGCTTGCAGCATATCCGGTGTAATAAGTGCGATATGTCGCCTTGTGCTATCCTTCAGATCAGGAAGAGTCTGGATACATCCCTGTTTTTGCGAATTTTGGGGCAATGGAAACAGATAAAGAAAGAATCGCGTGAAGCAAATCAACTGAAAGTCAATGCCGAAAAGAAATATTGTCTGGTCCATTCTGCACCTCAGGTATCACTTTTACTGTCACCTGTAATTCAGAGATGCGTGACAGCTTGCACAAACTGGCGCGGTGACGGAAAACGCATGGCAATTTTAGGGTATATCGTGCTTCAGCCAGGGAATAAGGCCGGCCGGTGTGGCCGTGCGGTTCTAAGCGCGTCAGTTTGGAACCGCGTGACCGCTACGGTTGCAGTTTCGAATCCTGCCTCGGGCATGGGTGTTTGTGATGTCCTTAGGTTAGTTAGGTTTAAGTAGTTCTAAGTTCTAGGGGACTGATGACCTCAGTAGTTAAGTCCCATAGTGCTCAGAGCCATTTGAACCAAGCCAGGGAATAGGCCACAGTTTGCGCCACAGACACGTGTAATTATAATTTTTCACACTGCACTTGTTTGTTGGGTGTATTATCAATGATGGAAATAATAGGAGGTCGTAAAAACCTCCAGGGCTTAATGTGAGTAAACAAGGGCCTGCAGGTTATCTCCCGAAACAATCCTTGCCTCGACTGCCTGCCCGCCTTGAGGCAGGGCTCATCGTTCTTGAAATGAAGAGTTCACTTGTTGGTGCAACAATGAAGCTACATATCTCTAGTGTCTACACATATCCTGGTACCGCAATATTGTTGACAATGGAAACGATTTGCTACAGATGTCGCGTTTGTGTGAAGCATACAAGGACACCCGTGGCGTACAAATGAGGACAGGACCACTTTTAAAAGTTAGTAAAAATGCTAATACAATTTTCAAAAAGCATCCTAAACCATATACGCGGAAGATGTAAATGCCCATTTCTTAATGAGCATTAGGTTGACACCATCTGTGTAGTCTGACTAATCAGCGATGGGTATGTTAATTATTTGCCTGTTAGTACAGCGAAAACACAGCAGTCGGAACTGATTTAAAAAAAAAAAAGTAATAACTGTTTCATTCAAATAGCAAAGCCAACAGTTTGTAGTAATTATCTGTTCTCTTGACACTAGGTCACGCTATGCTATTACGAGGACACCAATAATGTGTCCACGAGATTTGGGGCGAATACCTGCGCAGGCTATCGAATGCTGCTGTCCCATCCCACTCATTCTGTTCTCGGTCCTCCCTCACCTACTCTCGAGAGAGTACGAGAGAGAGGGGGGGGGGGGAGAGGGAGGGAGAGAGAGAGAGAGAGAGAGAGAGAGAGAGAGACGAGAATAGTAGAGAGGGGAGGATCGAGGGTGAAATGGAAAAAGAGGAGCGGCGTTGGAAGGCGACCGACCTTATCGATCACGGTGGGTGGGAGTGAACTCTGACGTAGCTGTGACGTCACCGCCATCTCGGCCAGCCTCGGCGGTCCACGGCGGTTCGCCGACGGGCCGCGCCCCTTGTGTCTCCCTGCCACCTCCCCGCTCCCCCTCTTCTCTATCCCCCCTTCCTTCCTCGTCTCTGCCTTTGAATCCGCCGCCGACGCCCACGTCAGCAGGCGGCCTATTAACAGGGGCACTAGACCAACTGGTTATGCGCGGAATTCACCAGTAAATACTGGAAGTACTTAGCGTTTGCAGATATACCCCACTCTAAGATAAAAACAAAACATGTTTTTATCAGTGCAGGAACCAGGGAGAATAAATGCCACCGCTTTCGCTGTTAAGCATCTGTGACCTCTTCACTACTCCATATGTGCAGTCCTAGTTTGTCGGCCACGTTCGCAGTCACAATTAAAATAACATACTAAGTGGGTGGATATTTACGCTTGAGATATGTGAAGCACGTATGGTGCCTTCCAAGTAAACATAGTTAAAATTCTGAAACAGGTACGTGCTTTGCATTCTGTTGAACATTTCCGGTAGAGCCTATGAAGATAAAAGAAAGTACAGCTTGAACTATGGGGAATCAGCATTTAACATTTCTTTTTCTTATTTTCTATGCAAGCATGTGATGCAAAAGGGTGGCTTACAGCAATATTCAAAACTGCGAAATGAAACAACTATCGTCTTTGCTGCCCTGATTTTTGAAAGTGAATAGGTGTCTCAATAATACTGACAGTATCAATAACATAGATATTAACAATGTCAATATACTCATAATATAAATAAAACAGATTACACGCCTCTATCAGCGAAAAGTGAATTCTTCGGCTACGGTAATACTCCTATTTATTTAACCAAAATTACCGGTTTCGGTTCTGCAGCCATGTACTGATCTGTAAGGGGGAGAGGGAGAAAAAGAAAAAAAAAAGATGGTTCAGAATTTCTAAGACGAGAAGACAATCCTATTTCACACTCACGGAAACAAGTGAGTTAGTTACCTAAAAAGTATAGCGACGCGCAGGATGATGACTAGTAAACTGATCTATGTAATAAACAAGATACTTAACCCTTAAACAACGAGTAAACTCGTGGCACCATTGGCGCTGACGGAAGGCACGATGGGATTGTTAATAAGCAAATTTTTACAAACAGTACCTGAAAGGGCAGTCAAAAGTAAGATTCAAGAAACCGCCAGTTTAATGAAATAATCATTTTAGCAAAAATTTACGAAAAACTAACTTCTGCACAACATTTTAAGACAAAGTTCGTATAATGATGTTCAACGTTTTTCATGATTACGAGACTTTTTGCCATCTTATTCTGCAAAAAAAATCCAAATTATTTAAAAAAATCCAAGAGAAACGTTAGCTCCTAAATGAATCCAGAGATCTTTTATATCCACACGAAGTATTCTTCTGCTCTTGACAACGGGCCTCTTTTTACGCTGTTTTTTGGCTCCTGGCGTCTGACGCGACCCAGAGCAAGGACAAACGAGAAAGTATACGGACAACAGAGAAACCTCCCCTTTGTCGCGTCTGGTAGTGAAAGCTGCGAGGACAATGAACCGACCGCGCTGGGGTATTGCTCGTCAGGAGACCTGCGTTGTCGCAACGTGAACCCCTAGAATGTGCCTAGGAAACATTCCGGATACATCAGAGTGGTCGTGAAGAACTGATACTTCACCTTCTGCTAGAACATTAATGGCCGATCGAAGGAGCTGAAAAATACATTTTTGGTAGCAGATGGCAGTCAGAGAAGAACCATGCGAGAAGCAAGATTGAAGCGTTTACTATTACTAGCATTGCGTTTGCACGCACAGTGCGACATTTTGCTGTTCGAGAAGAACTTTGGCTTCGCAGGAGGCGCGAGTATTTCCTAAGCAACCCAACCACAGTGAAAGTAAAAGCCAATACAGTATGTGCCAGACTTTGTATGGGGGAAGGGGAGGGGGGGGGGGGGGGGGCGTGTACCATATGTTGTATTCAATACTCGCAACAATAATGGAAGCCGTAATTTCATATAGCTTAAGCATGCAGTTACAAACCTCCGGATTCTTTGCCATATGTCAGCATATAATCTACGATAAAGGTAACCCGCGCATGATCCAGTTGCGCTATGCAAATAACATAACGATCCGAATGCTTGAATGGTACCGAGAGCTGTTCCGATTCATCCACAGAATGAAGACCACCATATTGGCCACAACAAAATTCACGCGTTAAAATTCTGTTTTGTCACTGTCTTCGCACTCGTATTTCGATCCATGATCCCCTGAATATTGTTGCGCTTTTTAGTTTTAGTGCCCTTTGGAGAACAGAGTATAGAAATTCAGCGTTATGATTCACCTATTTATTTACTTGCCTTACCCACACACAATTTGCATTATCTCCAGTAGATGACTATTGGCTTATATACAACGTTGAAAACCGCAACGAGCCCTAAAATTACGGCCGGAAGTGAAAAAGAATAAATACGTTTATATACATTACAGAGATAGTCGTAACGCGGTAATGATACACAATGACACCCCGAAGATGCATTTACAGTGCGAAAGTACAGAGCGTACGGACACTTTATTATTACGTGTCATCTGATGATAGAAGTAACTCGTGTTCTCAGATAATTAGTGCAATACACGAAAATGAAATTTCTGTCACTCAGACTTGAAATCAAGTCACATACTGACACGGGAGAGGGATAGAAATGATAAATTACCTACGAAATATTCCAAAAGCACTGTTTTTCCTGTGTTTCACCAGTTAGTTCCGTATCTTTACTCCGCAAATTGCTATAACTCGCGTAAACAGTGTGGGTAGCGTTCTATGACACAGTGATAAGGCTAATTATGTTCCATTTCCGGATTGAGTGAAGGTAGTAATAACGACGAGGAAATAGTTACTTCGAAGTCCTATTAAATTTATTTTATCTCCACACTTTCTACACGAGTGACATAACACAGGGGTTAATTCGCAGATTTGAACCGGAAACCTATTCTCAGAAATATCTACGATGGTTTCCGAAAGATCTTAGGAACACATTTCTGTCAACTGAGGTTTTTCGACATTCCCTGCGCGCACCGTATCCGAATGACGCCATTCGGCAGAGGATGACATAGCGATCAGTCAGAATCGCGTGGTCCTCTCGCCGTGGTGGCGCTGTCATACTTCTTCATTTTAACCTGTTACACACTGTCGTATTATTAAGTTGAGCTGCCTTTTTTCTTTTGCTTTCGCTGAATGCCCGCTGCTACTTTAAACTTGGGCGATATCGCAGTCTGTGTTGTACGGACAGAAATTCGCGGGAGCCGGTGCTGAGGCACTGACTGTGGCTGTAGCACCGTCCCGGCGCCGGCGCCGCGACCCCGGGGCGTGTTCGGCGCGGTCGATAAGCGCGTGCCGGTCGGCCCGCACGCCACGCCACGGCCGGCCGAGGCGGTCACGCACTCGCCCTCGCCCAGCCCGGACGACCCTGCTGCGCTGCGCTCCGCGGCGACAATCAGTAGATACCTGAGGAGCGCGCGCCGCCACCGCTCGCCCGTCTCGACGACGATCAGCTGCAGTTTCATGGCGCCCGCGCCTCCCGGCGGCTGCTGTGCCGCCGCCAGCTCTGACGCTGCCTGCTGCTACGCCTCGGCCACCGCGTCTCCGGCACTAGCCGACCGCAACCCGCACCGCATCACAGCGCCCACACTACTGGCTGGGCCGGCAGCGGACGCGACCGCGCCTGCTCGTGGCCTAGGGCGCAGGGGGTAGGGGTGCCCCCACCACCGACTCCGCTGCCGTGCCTGCGCATGCGCGGGGCGCGGCCGTACCTGTTGCTCGTTCACCTGCCGCGCTTCCCCCAGGCGCGTTACCTCAATGAAAGCTCTCCGGCTCCCTTTTTAGAAACCGCCAGGCGGCCAGCCCTTACCCCTTTGTCATCCTCCCTCGCTCACTCTGTCATCGAGGACGCAATTAGGAACTGCGCTCACAGTCTGCCCACGCAAAGGGCAACTTCAGCCCCTACGCAGGCCACTCGACGAAAACACACTGTTTACATAATTGGATCGGAGATAAACAGCGTCCTTTAGATAACGAGTATGAGGTTTGTAAATGAGCAAACTAATTTGGGATTGGCTTCCGTTTATTTTGTAAACTCAAAAATCTTCTTATGTTACATTTCCGGCGAAGAAACCTTCTCATGTCTTTTTTTGGGGGGGGGGGGGGGAGGGGGGGGGGGGGGAACGGGCAAGAAAAGTGACATGAAAAGACTTCCGCAGTTCACACGTAGTTCTTTACGAAAGATCGGAAAAACTGGTACAAGCCGAATTCGGTGAAGATCACTTTGGATTCCGGAGAAATGTAATAAGACGTGAGGCAACAATGACTCTATGGCTTCTCGTAGAAGACAGTTTAAGGAAAGGCAATTCTACGTTTACAGCATTTGTAGACCTAGGGGAAACCTTTTGGCAATGTTCACTCGAATACTCTCTTTGAAATTGTAAGGGCAGTAGGGGTAAAATATAGGCAGCGACAAAGTATTTACAACTTGTACAGAAACCAGATGGCAGTTATAAGAGTCTAGGGCCATGAAAGGAAAGCAGTGGTTGAAAAGGGAATGAGACAGGGTTCGGGCCTATCTCGTGTGTTAATCGATCTCTGTATTGGACAAGCAGTAAAGGAAACAGAAGAAAAATTCCCATTCCAAGGGGAAGAAGAAAAAAAAACTTTGAGGTTGGCCGATGACATTATAATTCTATCAGAGACAGCAAAGGACTTGGAAGAGCAATTGAACGGAATGGACAGTGCCTTGAAAGGAGCGTATAAGATGAACGTCAACAAAAGCAAAACGAAGATAATGGTAAGTAGTCCATTTTGAAGTATTTGTATGGAGTGTAGCCATGTATGGAAGTGAAACACGGACGATAAACAGTATAGTAAAAAAGGGAACACAAGCTTTTGAAATGTGGTGATACAGAAGATTTGATGGGTCGATCACGCAAGTATTGAGGAAGTACTGAATAGAACTGGAGAGAAAAGAGGTTTGTGGTACAACATGGCTAGAAGAAGGGATCGGTTGGTAGGACATATTCTGAGGCACCGAAGGATGACCAATTTAGTACTGGAGGGAAGCATGGGGGTAAAACCGTAGAGGGAGACAACGAGACGAATACAGTAAGCAGATTCAGGAGGATGTAGCTTTCAGTAGTTACTCGGAGATGAAGAGGCTCGCACAGGAGCATTTAGAGATGCATTAAAACCAGTCTGACTGAAGACCACAACAGCAACAACACATATCGGCGGAACCCAAGTCCACAATTTCTTTCAGAAACACGTCCGCTGCTAGCACATCGAAAAAGCAAAGAATGATAAAGACCTACCTAAGAGCGCGTTTTTTCACGATAAATATATTTTCTTGAAAGTGATACCGAACCGTCACAGTCGCCGTAACGAATTTCTCTGTTTACGCAGTTTCATAAATAATACTTTATCACTAGACACGACTGGTTTTCATCATCTCAACGTCTGTGTACCGTATGACCTTTACGCCAAAATATACTTTACGTAATGAATGAGGTATTTCCTTAAATCAAGATAGTAACCTCGGGAAATACTGACATGATGTACTACTACTACTTACAACATCCCAAGGGTTATTCATATGTAAATCATTTACACTCATTGATTCCTAGAACAGAGCTGGAAGAAAAGTCTTATTCTTATAAACTAACTCGTTAGATGTCGAATTCTAAGTAGATGAATCGTTCGATACCACTTTACGTCGAATTCTCGCGATCTTCAATTTTTGCTAACACTGATTTTTCCATTACTTTTGTCCTGATTTGCTATTTCAGTGCACGTTTTATAAATAATGATAATACTTGAGTATGACGGATTCCAAAAATGTAATCACCCTTTGAGATTAAATAAAAATAAACAATAGTGCATAAACTAAAAATATGTTTTAATGTAATATACTATTACATGAAATCAGTTTTTCATCCGTGATATAAAAAAAAAATTTACTGAAAATACTTCGATATATGAGGGCGTGTTGAAAAGTAATACCTCCGAATTTTTTGTTTGAAAACTCGTGAACATTTTCAAATAAAGCATTCACTATTCAAGTGAAGTCCTCGTGGCTTTGGAAACAGATGAAACTCGGATGGGGGCCAAGTCTGAACTGTGTGGAGGACGATCGGTGACAGTGAATCCAAGGCGTCGGTTCGTTACACATGTCGGAGTGCCGCTGGTGTGCGATCTGGCATTCTCATGGTGAAGGAGAGGGTGCTCTATCTGTGGACGAACTCTTGGAATTCGTGCTTTCATTTTTCTAAGGGATTACAGCACGTTGTTTCTGACGCACTGACACAGTTACGTTGCACACTGCCAGAGTACACGCTACAATTCGGAGCCCGTACATGCAGAAACATTACATTAAAGTTACTCAAAACATGTCTTGATATAAAATTCAACAAAACCTGTCTATACAAAGAGTTCTAGATTAATCGGGTTTAAGACAGTTTATTTTTAAGTAACATTTCTCTGTATGTATGTATGCATGTATAAACGCCTGAACATGAACAGAACATGTTCGAAACGCATTGTATTACCTTAGATTAAACATAAAATAAAAGTGACTGGTAGCAGAAATTAGAAATAATTAAGTATCCCACACAGTCACGTTTCACAAACATAGCCATTATGGCCGAGAATAATCAATTGACTAACATGCATGACATTTAATGCCTCAACGATGTATAAAACAGAATAAAAAAATTCTGAGGCATTATTTTTCAGCGCTACCTCGTATATATCTGACTTGTAGACTGTTTGGAGTTGTTATTCGCGCAATCACTGCAATAAATTAGAAGTTGGTTCTGAAAGCAAAAGGAAATTGCTAATTAATTATTCTAATAAGGCCTTGAAAATAAGTGCCAGTTCATGTGGAATTATGTTTGAACTTGATGTCAAATGTTGCTGGTGTTGAAACAAGGAGTTAGTAATAAATCGGCGATGTCAAAATGGCATTAGTGTTCTCAAACATTTCGAGACGAAGACCCGGATAAACTAATTTCAGATCCTGAAGAAATTGAGCCTACCGCCGGAAGACTGCAGCCGTTCCAAAAGACAAGTGTTGGAAAATATACAGCGAGACAACTTCTTATTATTATTCACGTTGCAAAATAACGATGAGTCACTAAAGCGTACATTGTGATTTTGTAGAATTATTGGTGGGACATCAATTGTGTGTGGATTTTGTACATAAACTGGTTCAAGTGCCTCGTGACTGCAGCTGTACATGGTGCAGTACTATAAGCTGTTACAATTCTGCATATCGGCTTTTGTGAAGACTGCTCAGTTTGTCCACAGCGCAAAGATTAGAATATCTAGGATCGTCCAGCTCTGCTGTAGGGATCAATGAGTGAAAATTACATACACAGGAAAGATTTATATCTACATCTATTCTCCACAAGACGCCCTACATCGTGTCGGCACCAGAACAGTATCCAGTGTCTTCTGGAAGTCAAGGAGCCCGGCATCAACCTGTGCGCTTTATCTACTTCCTTTTGGATCTCTACACATTTACACTCGCAAGCCACCTTACGGTGCGTGACGGAGGGTACTTTGTGTATCTCTGTCACCAACGCCCACTCTCCCATCCTGTTCCAGTTGCAAATGCTGCGCACTTAGAGCTCGAATCTCTGTCTGGCGTTTTCGCGAGATGTGAAGGAGAAAGCTTGCTAAACGAACATCTGACGAATCGCACTTGTTTCTTTTGGATCTCTTCTATTTGCTGTGTCAGTGCTATCTGGTAAGGGTCTCAGACTAAGGAGCAATACTGAAAAATGACAGATTTCTAAATTATTTCTTTCGTCAGTAGGTTACACTTCCTGAAGACTCTTCCACTGAATCAGTCTGCAGTCTGCTTTTCCTATGTGTTATCCACAACAGTCTTCTCGGATGCTCAAAATGTTTCCACGAATACTGTAGTTTTGCGCCCTCGTGTTGCAGTGTATCATCTTCCCTGGTCTTCTACATGCTGTTACCAGTCGGAGCATAGTAGGTCCCTATCCCCAGCGGACACTAAAAATTCGTCCAAATTCAACCGTGGCAGCTTCCAGGAGCCAAACCGCCTGCGTCAGTGACCAATAGACTGTCTGCTAGGAGGAAATTCTGAGCGAGTTGCGGCAAACACGGAAACTGTCGCAGCACAGAAGAACGATCGAGAGCGTAAGTCTGCAAGCGAAGCATAATGACATGAAAGCCGTGAGATACAGTCGTACTCTAAAAAAATGGTTCAAATGGCTCTGAGCACTATGGGACTCAACTTCTGAGGTCATTAGTCCCCTAGAACTTAGAACTACTTAAACCTAACTAACCTAAGGACATCACACACATCCATGCCCGAGGCAGGATTCGAACCTGCGACCGTAGCGGTCGCGCGGTTCCAGACTGTAGCGCCTAGAACCGCTCGGCCACTCCGGCCGGCAAAACACAGTATTCTGGGGACGTAGCGCAGACCGCCGGTTCCGGCTTTGGCGTATTGTTCCATCGTTGCGTTTGGTTTATCGGACGTCAGGTATCTTCAGCAAGATTATCATTAGTCATTCGTTAGACTGCCACTAGTCTGAGTTACCATCTTGTGAAGTGAAGGCAACTCTTGGCTGCCTATCTCATCGCTCGCGAAAGTTTTGGTTGCCGGACGTTCTCAGAGGTAGTTTCCTGGAGCACCGTCTGGATCAGTTGCTTGTTTTTTTAATTAACTGTTGCTATTGTGTTTGCTGTTTCGCAGCAGGTTTCAAAATTTTTTATATGATTGCCCTCTGAGCGTGTAAGGCCTTCAGCCGTGATTGTGATCGCTTGCCTTAACATTCTAATTTGGTATTTGTATTTTAGCAGTAAGCCTTCAAACCTTATTTACTGGCATTCCTGGCGTCTGATGCCTTCTGCTATGTTTGTGGCGATTTACCTCAATATTTCAATAGCTGTAAGTTGTAAATTGCAGCGAGTTTTAAACAATTCTTAATTTATTGCCATTCCTTGCGTGTAAGGCCCTCTGGCCAGATCACAGTGGCTTGCATTTTAAACATTGTTGTATCTGTATTTAATGGTGATCTGCTAAACTGTAACTCACTGAAAACACTATTATTTACACAGTTTATTCCTTCATTAATAACGTGTGGTAGTTTTGTATTTATTGCTTAGTCTGGAATCACTGGTGTAAAATAAATTGTGTTTAACTGTTAAAGTCAACCAATAGTAACTGATACGGCCCCGTCCACAATCGTAACGAATCCTGTCTTCCCTTGACCGGCATGTCACATTCGGATTGCTGAGCGCTGATTACCGACAGCCCAGTGCGTAGTCTCAGCCCTTGTGTCAGCTGCAGGTATCCAGTGAGAGCGGAGGTTATGGAGGTCGACCCTGTGTACGCCTAGCTGTCTTAGTCGTCTGTGGTGCCACGAGTATGACTGGAAGGACGATGTTGTCAACTTTCGAAGCAACGTTGATGGGGTGTGGAGGCGATCGTCACCCTGGTTGAGTCGCGACCCGCACGACCAGGACACTGCCCATCGTCCACCTTCGAGAGGGACGGCTCCTGCTGCTGCTCATCGCCTACCTGAGGCCGACGCCAATGCTACCAGCTCCTGTCTCCTAAGCGGGTGCTGAGAGCTGACTGTTGTTAGTCAAAGAGTACTTCAGGTGGACCTAAGAGTGTGACTCGTGAGTACAAATCTTCGACGTGAGCGAGAGCACCTTTGGACATCGATACGTAGAGCTGGATGCCGTAGGCGTTCACGGGTCGACGGCCGCCCCATGGCGTAACCTCGACCACGCGACGCTTCGCTGTGCCGGTGGAGCTGCCAAGTCGAGCGCATAGCGGCCCCTCTTATGGCTATGAGCGGTGCTTTGGAAGACAATCCTGTATGACTGCTTAATAAATGTACACTACTGGCCATTAAAACTGCTACACCAAGAAGAAATGCAGATGATAAACGGGTATTCACTGGACAAATATATTATACGAGAACTGACATGTGATTACATTTTCAAGCAAGTTGCGTGCATAGGTCCTCAGTATCAGTAACCAGAACAACCACCTCTGGCCGTAATAACGGCCTTGATACGCCTGGGCATTGAGTCAAACAGAGCTTGGATGGCGTGTACAGCTACAGCTGCCCATGCAGCTTCAACGCGATACCACAGTTCATCAAGAGTAGTGACTGGCGTATTGTGACGAGCCAGTTGCTCGGTCACCATTGACCAAACGTTTTAACTTGGCGAGAGATCTGGAGAATGCGCTGGCCAGGGCAGCAGTCGAACATTTTCTGTATCCAGAAAGGCGGACCTGCAACATGCGGTCGTGCATTATCCTGCTGAAATGTAGGGTTTCGCAGGGAAGGGTAGAGCCACGGATCGTAACGCATCTGAAATGTAATGCCCACTGTTCAAAGCGCCGTCAGTGCGAACGAGAGGTGACCGAGACGTGTAACCAATGGCCCCACATACCATCACGCCGGGTGATGCGCCAGTATGGCGATGACGAATACACGCTTCCAATGTGCGTTCACCGCGATGTCGCCACGGATGCGACCATCATGATGCCGTTAACAGAACCTGCATTCATCCGAAAAAATTATGTTTTGCCATTCGTGCGCCCAGGTTCGACATTGAGTACACCATCGCAGGCGCTGCTGTCTGTGATGCAACGTCAAGGGTAACCGCAGCCATGGTCTCCGCGCTGATAGTCCATGCTGCTGCAAACGTCGTCGAACTGTTCGTGCAGATGGTTGTCGTATTGCAAACGCCCTCATCTGTTGACTCAGGGATCGAGACGTGGCTGCACTATCCGCTACAGCCATGATACGAGGCCGTTGGGATCCAGCACGGCGTTCTGTATTACCCTCCTGAACCCACAGATTCCATATTCTCCTAACAGTCATTGGAACTCGACCAAAGCGAGCAGCAATGTCACCATACGATAAACCGAAATCGCGATAGGTTACCATCCGACCTTTATCAAAATTCGGAAACGTGATCGTACGCATTTCTCCTCCTCACACGAGGCATCACAACAACGTTTCACCAGGCAACGCTGGTCAACTACTGTTTGTGTATGAGAAATCGGTTGGAAACTTTCCTCATGTCAGCACGTTGTAGGTGTCGCCACCGGTGCCTACCTTGTGTGAATGCTCTGAAAAGCTAATCATTTGCATATCACAGTATCTTCTTCCTGTCGGTTAAATTTCGCATCTGTAGCACGTTATATTCGTGGTGTAGCAATTTTAATGGCCAGTAGTGTATTATTGTCAATGATGTTTTCTTGGCATTCTCTAAGCTTATCACTGCATCCTGCTCTCTCCTGACGACTGTAGGACTTCGGGACTGGTCTCCTATAATACATATGAACCCAGATTTTTCAGGCCATTGTAGAGCATCGAGCGAAAGTAGTCCCAGACGATGAAAATCTGCCGCAGAATTTAGTCACCTACAGAAAGTCTCTTCCTGAAATTTCCGCATTCATCGTCATGTTTTGTAAGGCATTTCAGATGTACACGAGCAGGATACCGTGGAGGAACAGAACCAGGTGATGTGCAGGATGAGGATTCAAAACTTCTGGCTTTCGTGATTTAGGTTTTCCATAAATCGCTTAAGCAGCATGTTGAGAGTTTTGTTTTGTTATGGTTTTAGGTTGTTTTCCTCAAAAAGAGCTTCAAATGACCGACGTCATCTCAATGACACTGATAAACTCGAGGACGCGATCGGCTGAGCGCTTGTCATTTGTTAAAAGGGAAGATAGATATGGTGACAGCTGTAAACGGGCGCGTAGTGGATTAAAATAGGGGCACAGAAGTGAAAGGTGTCTCACCGTCCATGGTTGAGAGCAGTGAGCACAAAGCGGGGGAAGATCGCCACTTAAAAGATGTCTATGGTGCCCTATCCGGAGTCTAGTTAAAATTACCTCCTCCCGACGACGAGTTCGGGAGGAAGAGGTCCAAGCACAGGGAAGGGCTTTCACGTCCCGCAATTTGTTATTGGGAAGTGTAGACCAATGTGCGTGCCATACACATGTTGGGAGTGCTTCCTCATGAATGATGCGGTCTACTTCCTTCCCCTGTGCTAACCTTTACACTGTGTCTAAGAATTTGTCGTATACTGGACTTAAACCCTAATCTTCCTTTCATTACAGAATAGAGGATGAAGTTGTGTTGTTTGCCACTTTTTGGCTTACAAGGGGAGGCCGCCAATTGTGAAATTCAGATTCGATTCATACTGCGCATAATAAAAGCTCATGGCCAGAGGTGTAATGTGGCAAAGCACTAAGATGCACTTCTCAGCCGTTGTCGAGAAAATAGACGGTTAAAAGAAACCGTTGCGGTGAAATACTCTCTACGATTAATGATTTTCTACAGCGTCGTGGCGCAGCGGTAAGCGCTCGGGTTCGTAATCCAAAGGTCGCCGGATCCAATCTCGCGCCATGCAATTTTTTTGTTATTAGTTTTTTGTAATTCAAATATATATATATATATATATATATATATATATATATATATATATATTTTAAAGAATTGCTTATGCATGTTGGTGAAGGCGGATCGCTCTCCAATTGTTCCGCCTCCATTTTTCCGTTTTTTTTTTTTTAACAGGGTGTACCAAAGCTCTCCCGTCCGCACTGATTTTCGACGATGTTATAAGTTGCGCTAGGGACCGCATCTACCTTCTTTCGAAGTTAGCAGGCAACTACGCTGTTATGCGGCGGCTCGTTTCGGCCCATTCAACATCTGTCCTCCAAGTGTAACGAGCGAGTAACGGAGTTTATATTTCATACCTGCCACAGCAAATTTGTGTTCGTGGGGTCTCTATTCTAATTCGAACGTTTGACTTACGCTATACGTATTCGTTTCGGAATATCGTTTCTACGTCTTCCGTTAACTATACGTGGTTAACATTATGAAAACAATTAATAACATTTGTGAATATATATATATATATATATATATATATATATATATATATATATATATTTGAATTACAAAAAACAAATACTAAAAAATAAAAAGGTTGCATGGCGCGAGATTCGATCCGGCGACCTTCGGATTACGAACCCGAGCGCTTACCGCTGCGCCACGACGCTGTAGATAATTGTTAATCGTAGAGAGTATTTCACCGCAACGGTTTCTTTTAACTCGATTTTCTCGACAACGGCTGAGAAGTGCATCTTGGTGCTTTGCCACATTACACCTCTGACCATGGGCTTTTATTATGCGCAGTATGAATCGAATCTGAGTTTCACAATTGGCGGCCTCCCCTTGTTTGTCACGTGGAAAGGTTAGCCCACTCCTGATGAAATTCAACACCAAATCACTCTTCACGACGCCGGAAAAACTACAACCGACGAGTCCAGTAAAAAATTGAGTGTATATGATACTCTCTTAGTGTGTTTACTTTTATTTTGGGCGGATAGTATGCACGAAACAGCATTGATTGAAAGAGCAGTGAAGAGGAGTGTTACCACTTCACTAATTACAAGCTGACTACAGTCTATGCGACCACTAGTTCTGTCTCTCATATTGAGACTGTAAATCACAGCGAAACTGAAACTAATTTTTACTGTCAGCAACTAAACCCACTAAAGAGTAAATATTCTGCGAAAGTGGGTGTAAGAATTCCAATATCCAGCAAGTGACCTCTCCAAGGCGTGTAGTTATGTACTTTACATAATATTCTTATGGGGTAACTTCCGAAAAAATACTTTATTGTACATGTTTTGCTTCAGAAAATATGTTCGTAAAACAACAGACTGAAAATATGGCTCCAGCACATAATGAGAGTGACTTCTAAGAGCAAAACATGCTGGACTGACGTTCCTGATTAATTTAGCTATGAGCTGACTCCATTTTACGTAACTCATTATCCAGCGGGACCACAAGGAATTTTAGACGCATTATTTCATTCAGTGTCTCACCATTAATGTCTACTCCAGGTGCTAGCTCGTCTGAAATAGGGTAATATCAGTATTTGTGAGACTAAGACTTAAAATGATAGCTGCGAGCCAGCTGCATGCCTGTTCATCTATCACCTGGGCTGTGTATGGAAAGGTTGAGTTTGAATCATTATGTTGTCGACAGTTTTTAAACCGTCCTTTAAAGTGATTTGAAGATCATTCATGCATGTTAAACACATTAGCGGGGCGAACACGGGTCATTGCAGTATTTTCTCCCATTACGGGTTTACTTTAACGTACGTTTTATGTAACTGTAAACAGCCGACGCAGGTACAGCTACTACTGTACAGCCGTGCTGTCCACGTCAGAGACGCGTGGAGTGCGGCGGGGTCGCCTCATCTAGCGAGGGACAAAATGGAGAAAACAGACACTGCTGGACTCTGCATTGCGATCACGGGGGATAGCGAGACCTGGCGGTTGGGGCGGCTTGTCTCAGTGGCCTATGATGGGCGAGCCGCTGGCACGCTTCTCAGTTCTCCAGGAAGAGACGCCTCCGTTCCGGTCTGCCAGAGGCGCCACTTGGCGGTTATGACGAAACCTCCAGAGTTGCTGCACTTCCGCGTTCATGCCAAAGTAGAATCTCGTCACGCCGATTACCCAACGCAGCGCGGAAGACTCGCTTAACGGTATTAGTTACAACTGATGTTCCATAGGGTTTGATATCAGGTCCACTTCTGTTCCACTCCTATGTAAATCGCCTTTCACCTGGATAATGCAGAGATTGGTCTCTCTTTGTGGTGATGCAAGTGTCACAATCTCTTCCAGTAGAGATGCACCAACGGTAGGAGGGGTAAATGAATTTTTCACAAAAATTATTGATTAGATTTCTGCAATTTTGTCACCAAAACAAACCACAGTTATTGAGTCCTGTACAAGGCACAGGCACGATATAACAACAGAGCATCACTATCATCTTCGACGGCGATTTGTCGTCATTGCTGCTTTTAGGCCACTTCCTTTCTTCAAACATTACAGTATCAAGTGCGTGTCAGACTGTATGGCGCCTGAAGTCATTTATCCTTCTTCTATTAGGTTATTGTCTAAATACCTTGATATTCAGAACTTCCTTGGCCCATCTACCATTCGTCGTCCTGACAACGTTTGCCGTCCACCTCCACTTCATTCTCGAAGGAGTCAGAATTACGTCTCCCATTCCAGTCTCGGTCCCCTGATGCAGTTCTCAGTTTTCCTGTTCCTGATAGTAATTCCCAACATGCATCTCTACTTGTCTACTTACCACGAGATACAACTCTAAGCACACTCTGTAAACTCTTTGTTTCAGACTCATCTAAAGCCGATTTTTCAAACTTTATTTAGTTTAGTGAAGAAATGCAGGCCATATTTACTCATCTGCTTATTTCTTCCGCTGATTATCCACTGACTGTCTTCAGTTGCCTCAAATAAAATAACACGCTCACTGATAACTTGTACTGCTTCTACTTTCAAAGTTAATTGTGTCTTATTTCAATCTTTCAATTGTTTCTGAAACGTATGTTTGAACTTATTCTAATATCTCTCTCCATTCCTTGTTAAAGTTTCTCTACACTAGGGGTAAAGACCACAGTACAGTCATCAAAGGGGAAGGTACGTTTTGTTAACACGTATTCGTTCTTTGTTCCCAGTTTAGGGTTCTGAAAACTCCCTCTGCGGGCTGTTGGTAACATTTTTAACTTCCTCTCACGGGTAATTCTCAATTTCCCACTCTCTTGATGAATTCTAATGAGAGTTGACCCACTAGCGTATGTATTCTTAAGCGTTCTACCATGTAGAATCAGCGCATTGTCTCTCAACTGCCGAGACTGCAGATTCTGTCGAAACAGAAAAACTTTCTGAAGATTACGAATCCCAGATAAAGTGGTAATTTAGATTCATTGCCTCTTTCTATAAATTATATTCACAATTTGCAAGTGGTCCACTTCTGAAGCTAGCTTGTTCCTTTGCATAATTAAAATCCAACACTTTTTCTGTACAGTTAAATTAATCTCTTGTGAAGACTGAGAGCCATGCAGTTTTTATTTTTATCTTGTCTGTCATTTTTCTTTTGAAGTGCAACAATGAGAGCATTGCTCCAGTTGTGGGAAATCGTGTTATTTCGCAATCATTAAGAACCTAACTATGCAAGTTCCTTTTGTATTATTTTGTTTGCAGCTTCAAATATTTCCAAAGAAACGCCGCCATGTCACCTCGCCTTGTTCATGCTTCAAAAGATTCTTCTTGTTTCACCCCCGGACTGTCGGTACCTTCCTCATTAAGTAATATTTAGACTGTGAGGTCTACAACCTTAACTGACGATATATAATGTCTAACCAACATAATATTGTATTTCTTTCATTCTTTATTGTTTTCAAGTGTTTTGTTACCATATCTTCATCGTGTCTTCTCACTTCCTCTCGAAAACATTTCCCGTTTTGTTTAATTCAAAATATTCTATCAAGTTCCTATTGTCGCTTGCTTGAAACCTATATTTAATAGCTGCCTTCTTCGTATTGATATTTTCTGTACTATTGCGTTCTTTGTATTTGCAGTATCATTTACTCTTTGCGTAAATATATTTCTTCAGTTGTGCCTCTTTCGTATACGTCAATTTCACTTTACAGGACACGGAAGCTGTTAATTTAATATGGCATACCTCGCTATTCGTAAATAATCATACTCTAAATTTTGTACTTCCTGCACGATTAACTTGTTTCCTTTCGTAACTTTCCTTCTGCACCTTGCGAGCCGATGATCACTTGTAATTCGAAAGTCGTAGAGTGTCTTTACTTGCTGCTCTTTTTTGTCTGGTGAAATAACTTTTATTGTATTTGATTCACGCCACATGAGATTCTATTTGTGCAGTCTCAGGTAATTTATCTTTGTTCTCAGTAAATCCAGAAAAAAGTATGATTTCACACATTACTGGTACCATAACTGATATTTTCCAGTCAATGGTTTTTCTTTATTCTTTTCCAGTTTCTGTCACAGTAGCGTTCAAATATTTTTACTTGTGATGACTAGTGGACTACATTGCCCATATTCAAACTGAAGCCTTCGTTGTAAATGTTGACATGCATTTCCACCAGTGTACACATATACAATTACCATAACTGTTATTTTTACATGTATAAAATAGTAATGCTTAGTCAGGATCCAGTAACATCACAAAGACAAGCAGTGAAAGCTCCTTCCAAAAGTACGTGGTATGGACAATGTAGTCCGAAACTAGTCACCACCAACAGAACATTTTTGAACGCAACTGTAATACGAACTGGAAAAAATAAAATTTAACAATCCAAGTAACTGGTCTTCGCTCCTACATTATGTTGGAACTTCATAAATTGTTCTTTAGTTTTTGTCTACTTTGATATTAAAGTCCCCCCCCCCCCCCTCATTAAAGTTCCCCGTTATCTTCTAGTAGGGGTACTGCTGTCGTCTTGTATCTGTTTCTAAAACCCTTCCCAGAGATCTTTCACCGCCTCATCTGAATAAGAGCACGTTGGTGCATCGATATAAACGATTTACGAGAAATATCGTTTATTTGTAGTAAATTTTGCTACTCTGTGTAGATTGATTGAGTGTAGGTAATACTGGTTTTAATTTTCTTCTTTAGAATGAAGTCTGCTCTTGAATTTAATAAGAAGGGGATAATACTTATAATTTCCACGAAATGTCACTGACTAAACGGCATCCGATCAGCATAAATCCATAATTTTAGAGCGAATATGTTGTTTCTTTTTGTCATCTGTTGTATATACAATGCAGACAGCGTG
Source organism: Schistocerca americana (assembly GCF_021461395.2). Lineage (NCBI taxonomy): Eukaryota > Metazoa > Arthropoda > Insecta > Orthoptera > Acrididae > Schistocerca > Schistocerca americana. Next base: position 286,976,404 of record NC_060120.1, on the reverse strand, counting down.
TTATTGTGTAAGGTTGACAGCTGATGCAAGAAAAGGTTTAAGGACTCATAAGGTACGTAACAAGTTGTACGAGACCATAACAATACACAGAGAAAGTACGGGTCAAGCAGTGCTTAGTTATGGTACTATCGCGTGACTGAAAATCAGTAGTACACTCTCCGTGGGACTAGGCATTCAATTATATTAGCAGATTACTATATCTGGTAACATCCACGATGACAGTGAAAATTTTATTTTGTGATGCAAGGTCAATAGTGGTCGCAGTGGTTAGTGCCTTGCTCATAATGACATCCTGCTCGCGACGCCACTCATACTAGTAGAATGTGAGCCTGAAATCGCCTTCTTGTGTGAGACGCAAGAACAGACCTCTATCATGTGGAGGTCAGTGGGGCAGTCTCCGGTATGGGAGTGTAGCTCTATCATTGACATTAGATATCGTCTGCCACAGGTGCAATTAGCAAACGACGGCTTTCTGAGGGCAACAGGTTGAATATTGCAGACAGCACTGACGGCCAGTCTACCGGCGTGTTTCCTCGCTCTCTCCCCTCGAAGCGTCGTACGCCTTCTATTTAACTTCAGGCAGATGGTCGGATGCACTGAAGTCGAGAGTTAGCGAGTGCTCGCTTTGAGTTGCGTCCTCCTGCTGCTATGGTATCCAGAAGAAATTCCCCGAAATTCCACACCACTGCAGATCAACCCTCCTCTGCATTATGTCCGTAGGGTGGACGCTGTTGCGTCTCAGTGTTTCTGGTTATTGAGAGCCGATAGCTCCCTTAACGTGTCGGCTACGATGAGGATCTAGTTCTGTCCTTGCAACCTGACCTTTGAACATTGACTGTCCTGAGGGGGGGGGGGGGGGGGGGGGGCAGTGTAACCATTCATTCTGTTTGGTCATCAGGACAGAAGAAGTTGCCACCCTCATATTCTTCGTCAGTTATTTTTGACCAGGAAATGAATATTTTAAACCAATGTGGCCATTGTGTTTGCGTGGTTGTCAACAATGTGTTGTTAATGTGTTTCACATCTGGGTAGAAGACTGATGCTGTCTGAAGCGAGTAGCTCAAAATAAGTAACTTCCAACTGTCTATTCTTTCAGCGAACTGGGTAACAAGAAAGCTTACTGTTGATTCGCGTTTACTATGCAGCAGAAGAGTTTTGGTTTCAATAGAGAAACGACCACTAGTCCCAATGCGCTCCTGTAAAGGTGAACTACTGCGGGCTCCGGAGTCTGCTTTCTCAGAAGCTCAGTTTTTTTTACTTTGTTTATAATTAGTTGTTTCTGTAAGGTTTTGACGCAGCGATCCTTACTCCCAAATAGATAATACGTTTGGTATAATTAACACGTCTTAAATATAAGACCAAAACATAACGCAAGTAACAAGAAACTCGCCTTACAATGTAAAAATGAATACATAAATACAGATTCAAGAAATTTTGCTGTTTGATTTATCTGTAATTTCATTTTTTTTTTAAATGATAAAATTATGAGTGCTAATGATTTTAATATTTATACACCATGCACCACTGTCATTAAAGCATTATTAATCCTATGATTGTCTACCTACGTCCATACACATTGCTGTGTGTGTGTGGGGCGGGGGGCGGGAGGGGGGGGGGTGGAGCGGGGGGTTTTCACATCTCCTCCTAAACCACAAAACCGATTTCAACCAAACTTGGCATTCGGGAGGACGACGGTTCAATCCCGTGTCCGGCCATCCTGATTTAGGTTTTCCGTGATTTCCCTAAATCGCTTCAGGCAACTGCCGGAATTGCTCCTTAGAAAGGGCACGGCCGATTTCCTTCCCCATCCTTCCCTAACCCGAGCTTGTGCTCCGTCTCTAATGACCTCGTTTTCGACGGGACGTTAAACAGTAATCTCCCTCCCCCTCCCTCAACCACACTTGGTACACATACCCCTTACTGTCACGCCGCAGTCGCCATGGGATAAGAACAACCTACTTATCGTATTTCAAGAAATATTAAGTCATAAACAGTGATATATGTGAAAACTGCCTCGTCATGTAAAACGTTCGATTTTACAAAGAGCCCTCTTCGGCATTGGCCCCTTATCTAGTTTGCATTATTGTGAATCTCACCCTCCGCCACGCAAAAACAATTTATAATTTGTACAGAAACCAGATGGCAATTATGAGAGTCGAGGGGCACGAAAGGGAAGCAGTGGTTGAGGAGGTAGTCAGACAGGGCTGTAGCCTGTCCCCGATGTTATTTAATCTGTATGTTGAGCATGCAGTAAAGGAAACAAAAGAAAAAAATTGGAGTAGGAATTAAAGCCCAGGAAGAAAATGATAAAAGGAGACAGCAAAGAACTTGGAAGAGCAGTTGAACAGAAAGGACAGTATCCTGAAGCGAGGATATAAGATGAACATTAACAAAAGCAAAACGAGTATAATGGAATGTAGTCGAATTAAATAAGGTGATGCTGAGGGAATTGGATTAGGAAATGAGACACTTAAAGTAGTATATGACTTTTGTTATTTGGGAATTGATGATGATCGAAGTGGGGAAGATATAAAATGTAGATTGGCTCTGGCAAAAAAAGCATTTCTGAAGAAGAGAAATTTCTTAATATCGAGTATAGATTTAAGTGTCACGAAGTTCTTTCTGAAAGTATTTCAAAAAATAGTTCAAATGGCTCTGGGCACTATGGGACGTAACAGCTGTGGTCATCAGTCCCCTAGAACTTAGAACTACTTAAACCTAACCAACCTAAGGACATCACACACATCCATGCCCGAGGCAAGATTCGAACCTGCGACCGTAGCAGTCGCGCGCTTCCGGACTGCGCGCCTAGAACCGCGAGACCACCGCGGCCGGCCTCTGAAAGTATTTGTATGGAATGTAGCCATGTATGGAAGTGAAATATGGACGATAAATAGTTTAAACAAAAAGAGAATAGAAGCTTTTGCAATGTGGTGCTACAGACGAATGCTGAAAATTAGATGGGTAGATCACGTAGCTATTGAGGAAGTACAGAGTTGGGGAGAAGAGGTATTTGTGGCAAAACTTGACTAGAAGAAGCGGTTGGTAGGACATGTTCTGAGGCATCAAGGGATCAGCGATTTAGTATCTAGAGGGAAGCGTGGAAGGTAAAAATCGTAGAGGGAGATCAAGAGATGAATACAGTAAGCAGATTCAGAGGGATATAGGATGCAGTTTAGGGGCACCGGTTTATAGAAATAGCTGGTAGGCTCTAGTAACCATCTTGTAGAGAGAGATGGTCGTTCGCACGCAGGACACCGGAGCGCGTCGCCCGATGCTGCTGCTTGTTGCTGGAATGTCGCGCATCCAGAAGTCAGTCGCTGTCGGTGGCTTCTGACGCTCAGGTAGGACGCGGCCTAAGACGCAACTTCCATCCCCAGGGGTCACACGAGTTCTACACCCAACGAGGGTCAACTCCTCAATTTCGTGAGCTCTCACTTGCTCCACAACATTATTCAACATTTAAACTTTCCAGACAATTAAAATCCGGACCAGAATGTAGGTGTTTTCACTGGCCATCTCCCGCTTCGACTTGTAGCGCTTCTGACGCCACTACACAATACCGCCTGCTGCCAAGGCTTTGCAAACGTTCATTTCCCAGCAGGGGCTCGGAACCTCCTGATATCCCGAGGTTTGCTGCACAATCTCTGTAAGAGGGTTAGGTAGAGACCGGCCCATCACCTCCAGGCTGGGGAATCTCCCTTCCGTCACATACAGACTCTGGCCTAGCCGACAGCCCCATGTACGAAGACGCGACCAGCAACTGGCGTGTTACAGTGTAGTGCGAAGACAGGACTAGCCTAAAGAAAAAGGACTACAGCTCTTCGATTGAACCCATGTGGCACACTACCACAGTGGAAGACCAGCAGGTGTGCTGACAAGATCAAGTCCGACATGCGCTACGTTGGTTTAAAAGTCACATTGCACCACTACAGACTGTTGACGAAGCTCTAACATACGGAATATGTTCTCAGATACGTGAATGGCACGAAAATTTTTTACGTATTAGAACCCAGTATGTTGTCCTGGACGGCGCGTGTACATCAGAGACAAAGGTATCGTTAGGATTGCATCACAAAGTGTGATAGGACTGCTCTTATTTTCTATATACATATACGATATGACGGATTTGGTACGACTGGTTGCTGATGACGCTGTAATATACGAGAAACTGTCGTCGTTGAGTGACCGTAGAAGAGTACAGGATGAGTTGGAAAGAATTCCTATTTTGTGTGTTGAATGGAACCTTGCTGCAAATCTAGAGAAATGTGAGTTAATGCACATGAGAACGAAAAATAATTTTTACTCGTTCTATTTCGAAAAAATGATCTTTGGAACATGTTAACTAACTAATTAACTAACTGCCTGTGATGTTCGAATACAGTTTTAGTGGTCTGCTGCTTGAGACAGTCGCGTCCATCAAATATCTAGGAGTGATGCCGCAAAGCGATATGACACGAAACGAGCGCCTAAGGTCGCTTGTAGGGAAGACGAATGGGCGACCTGGGTTACTGGGAGGAGTCTCGAAAAGCATAACTATCTGTATAAAGGTAACGGCGTATAGAACACGGATACGACCAATTCTCGAGTGCTTTGGATCCCCAACAGGTCGGATTGAAGAGAGATATCAAAGCAATTCAGTGGCGGGCTGCTAGATTTCTTACCGGTAGGGGCTCAGCACTCTAGTATTACGAAGGTGCTTCTTGAATTCAAATGATAATCCCTAGAGGGAAGAAAACTATTGACAAAATTTAGAGAAGGGCATTTCCAACTGACTGCAGAACGATTCTCCTGTGACTGACGTACATTTCGCGTAACGACCGCGAAGACAATAGACATCAGGGGTCGTACGCAGGCATATAGATAGTCGTTTTTCTGTCGCTCCACTGGGCGAATGCAACAGAGAACCAGATCACCAGCAGTGGAACATAGCACCCCTCCGTCATCCACCGTACGGTGACTTGCGGAGTGCCTGAGTATTTAATGTATGTACACTGAGGTGGTAGGTTACAGTAGTTATTTGGGGATGAAGAGGCTTGCACAGGATAGAGTAGCATAGAGAGCTCCATCAAACCTGTCTTCGGACTGAAGACCACAACAACAACACCGAGGTGACAAGTTAGGGGACAGCAATATGCACATACACAAATGGCGGAACTATCGCGTACACAAGGTATAAAAGTGGAATGAGTTGAGCTGTCATTTGTACTCGGGTGAATCATGTGAACAGATTTCCGACGTCATTATGGTCGCACGACGGGATTAATACACTTTGATGGCGGAATGACAGTTGGAGCTAGATGCATGGAACACTGCATTTCGGAAATCGTTAGGGAATTCTATATTCCGTTATTCATAGTGTCACGAGTGTGCCGAAAATACCAGACTTCAGGCATTATCTCTCACCACCTACAACGCAGTGGCCGACGGTCTTCACTTAACGACCAAGAGCAGTGGCGTTGTCAGTCCTAACAGGGAAGCAGCACTGCGTGAAATAACCGCAGAAATCAATATGGGACGTACGACGAACGAATGTGGAACGTACGACCGTACGACCAACGTATCCGTTAGAACAGTGCGGAGAAATTTTGCGTTAGCGGGCTATGGCAACAGACGACCGACGCGAGTGCCTTTGCTAACGGCACAACATTCGCTTTAGCGTCTCACCTTGGCTCATGACCATGTCGGTTGGACCCTAGACGACATGAAAACCGTGGCGTGGTCAGATGAGTCCAGATTTCAGTTGGTAAGACCTGATGGTAGGGTTCGATTGTAGCGCAGACTCTACGAAGCCATGGACCCAAGCTGTCAACAAGGCACTGTGCAAGCTGGTGGTGATTCCATAATGGTGTGGGCTGTGTTTACATGGAAGGGACTGGGTCCTCTAGTCCAACTGAACCTATTTGTAGACCATTTGCAGCCATTCAACGGTACAATACGACAATGATCCATGTCATAATTTATCGTTTGAGATTGTTTTGAAGAACATTCTGGAGAATTCGAGCGAATGATAATGGCCACGTGGGTAGTCCGGAATGATTGCCGTCAAACATTTATGGGACATATTCGAGAGGTCAGTTTCTGCGCAAAATCATACACTGGCAACACTTTCGCAATTATGGATGGCTGTAGGGGCATCATGGCTCAGTATTTTTGCAGGGGACTTCCAACGACCTGTCAGGGGACTTCCAACGACCTGTTGAGTCCATACCAAATCCAGTTGCTGAAGTACGAGGTCTGTTCAAAAGATTCTGCAACCTTGTCCACAAATTTTTTCTACGCTTACCTTTTTCTTATTGTGCATGGTCTCCTTCGAAATTTCTCCTCCGCAACTCATACACCGCTCCAAACGCCGTTTCCACTTCCGGAAGCAGTCTTGGTACGCCTCTTGCTGGATAGCGCGAAGTGGCGCCTGCAAATTTTTTCGTCTATCGTAGCAAATCTTCGTCCTTTCAACTGTGTTGTCAACTTTGGAATTAAATAAGAAGTCCGCAGCGCCCAGGTCTGGAAACTACGGAGGCTGAGGGAGCACAGTGATTTCGTTTTTTGCACAATAGCCGCGCACCAACAGGAACGAATGTACGAGTGCGTTACCGAGATGCAAGACCCGTGAATTGTCTCGCCACATTTCAGGCCATTTCCTTCTCACATTTTCTCGCAGGCGTCGCAACATGTCGCGATAGTACGATCGATTAACTGATTGTCCCTGCGGCACGAATTCATGATGAGCTAATTCTTCGAAGTCAGAGAAAACTATCAGCATGACTTTGACATTTAGCCTGACCTAGCAAGTTCTTTTTGATCTTGCAGAACCTTTCCCGGCCCATTGTGAAGATTGAAGCTTTGTTTCAAGATCATAACCGTAGACTCACGTCTCATGACCAGTTATGATTCTCTTTCGGAACATCTCGTTCTCACTTGCGCGATCCAAAAGCTCTTCACAGAATGCGAGGCGAAGGTCTTTCTGGTCTTGACTCATGAGCCGTGGGACGAAGATGACGGCAGCACGATGCATTCCAAGATGATGTGTCAGAATTTGATGAGAACTGAAATGTTACCTTGTTCTGCAATCTCTCGACAGTCACTTCGACTGGCACGCACAGTTTCGTTGACGTTCCTGGCATGAGGGTCGTCCGTAGACGTCGAAGGGCGTCCTCAATGAGGATCATCTTTAATTTCCGTCCGGCGATTTTTACCCTTTCGCGACACCGAATACGCCTTAAGCACTCATCACCGTAGGGTTCCTGCATCATTTGGTGTGTCTCTGTAAAGGTTTTCTTGAGTTTCAGGCAAAATTTAAAGCAGACGCGATGCTCCTCTAAGTCTGCATGTCGAAATTCGCAAACTACGCGACAGAACGTTCTACTCAAAAATGCTCTGAACAATAACTGACAGACATACAACAATGCAACTTCCAGCACTTGCACATCAAACAGTGATGCCAACCACATTTCGCTCCGACTCATCATTGGGGTGAAATCATTAATTTTTTGGAATTTATTGAACAGACCTCGGTAGGCCGGAAAAAAGGCGGTCCGACACGATGTTAGGATGGCTCAAATGGTTCAAATGGCTCTGAGCACTATGCAACTTAACTTCTGAGGACACCAGTCGCCTAGAACTTAGAACTAATTAAACCTAACTAACCTAAGGACATCACACACATCCATGCCCGAGGCAGGATTCAAACCTGCGACCGCAGCGGTCACGCGGTTCCAGACTGAAGCGCCTTTAACCGCACGGCCACACCGGCCGGCACGATGTTAGGAGGTGTCCCTTGACTTCTGTAGCCTCTGTGTATGTAGACAGCTGGGGATGTCAACAGCAGAGCGAAATATAGCAGCACGGCCCAGCGGACATTGTCCAGAGCCACGCCGCCGCCGCCGCCTCCACCTGACTGCTGACGTCACACGCGGCCCGGCGCCGACCCGGCGCTGTGACCCCGCGCGTCCCAGTTGCGGCATAATTGAGCAGGGGGTGGGGGAGAACGGGGGGAAGGGGTTGGGCGGCGGCCGGAGGGCTCCATTCAGGGCTGGGAGAGGGCGGCAGAGCCGATCAATAAGACGGGCGCCCGCCACGCCACGCACCTGGCCACGCAGCCACTCACGCACAGAGCCGATCAGCCGCGACAACGCTTTGCCAGCGCCTCACATGCACGCACGCGCGCCGCCGTTGACCTCATTCATCGCGAGCGCCTACATATTTAAACACTGGAGGCAGAAGCCGCGGTCTGCAGACTAGGGTGAGACTCTGGGCTGGCATCGCTCTGCCTTAACAGAACAGCTCTCAATCTTGCCTCGGTCATAAGAATAATTTCACACCACGCCGCGATATACACTCCTGGAAATTGAAATAAGAACACCGTGAATTCATTGTCCCAGGAAGGGGAAACTTTATTGACACATTCCTGGGGTCAGATACATCACATGATCACACTGACAGAACCACAGGCCCATAGGCACAGGCAACAGAGCATGCACAATGTCGGCACTAGTACAGTGTATATCCACCTTTCGCAGCAATGCACGCTGCTATTCTCCCATGGAGACGATCGTAGAGATGCTGGATGTAGTCCTGTGGAAAGGCTTGCCATGCCATTTCCAACTGGCGCCTCAGTTGGACCAGCGTTCGTGCTGGACGTGCAGACCGCGTGAGACGACGCTTCATCCAGTCCCAAACATGCTCAATGGGGGACAGATCCGGAGATCTTGCTGGCCAGGGTAGTTGACTTACACCTTCTAGAGCACGTTGGGTGGCAAGGGATACATGCGGACGTGCATTGTCCTGTTGGAACAGCAAGTTCCCTTGCCCGTCTAGGAATGGTAGAACAATGGGTTCGATGACGGTTTGGATGTACCGTGCACTATTCAGTGTCCCCTCGACGATCACCAGTGGTGTACGGCCAGTGTAGGAGATCGCTCCCCACACCATGATGCCGGGTGTTGGCCCTGTGTGCCTCGGTCGTATGCAGTCCTGATTGTGGCGCTCACCTGCACGGCGCCAAACACGCATACGACCATCATTGGCACCAAGGCAGAAGCGACTCTCATCGCTGAAGACGACACGTCTCCATTCGTCCCTCCATTCACGCCTGTCGCGACACCACTGGAGGCGGGCTGCACGATGTTGGGGCGTGAGCGGAAGACGGCCTAACGGTGTGCGGGACCGTAGCCCAGCTTCATGGAAACGGTTACGAATGGTCCTCGCCGATACCCCAGGAGCAACAGTGTCCCTAATTTGCTGGGAAGTGGCGGTGCGGTCCCCTACGGCACTGCGTAGGATCCTACGGTCTTGGCGTGCATCCGTGCGTCGCTGCGGTCCGGTCCCAGGTCGACGGGCACGTGCACCTTCCGCCGACCACTGGCGACAACATCGATGTACTGTGGAGACCTCACGCCCCACGTGTTGAGCAATTCGGCGGTAAGTCCACCCGGCCTCCCGCATGCCCACTATACGCCCTCGCTCAAAGTCCGTCAACTGCACATACGGTTCACGTCCACGCTGTCGCGGCATGCTACCAGTGTTAAAGACTGCGATGGAGCTCCGTATGCCACGGCAAACTGGCTGACACTGACGGCGGCGGTGCACAAATGCTGCGCAGCTAGCGCCATTCGACGGCCAACACCGCGGTTCCTGGTGTGTCCGCTGTGCCGTGCGTGTGATCATTGCTTGTACAGCCCTCTCGCAGTGTCAGGAGCAAGTATGGTGGGTCTGACACACCGGTGTCAATGTGTTCTTTTTTCCATTTCCAGGAGTGTAGATTTATGAGCAGTTTTATTACAGATAGCTTTTACGTTTGACAGTACTCCCGGTACGACAGCTAACGACAGGGACATTCTACTTCACGCGGAGCAATGGCTCTTCCCAATTCGAAGTCCGAAGCACGAAGAACAACGATGGAGCGGGGAGAGGGGGTGGGGGAGGAGGAGGAGCAGGAGGAGGAGGAAACAGGGTAACCGCCGGACACACCGTTAAGGTCGCTTGCGGAGTACACGTGTATACGTTCCCTGACAAAGTAGTGACGAACTCAGAAGGAGAGGGGGGAGACGAAGTAAAATTTGGCGTCTTGACAGAGTGTGTGATGTTATTTCACTGATTACAATACTGAGTTAAATCTACGAAGAAGTTGGCGGTATGATCCACATCAGTATGACGTGGCATCATCTCTCGCATGAATACATGCACCGATTCGATTGGGAAGGGTGTCATAAAACCGTTTTACCTCTTCCTGAGGCAAGCTGGCCCACAACTATTGTAACTGGTCCTTGATATCCTGGAACAGATTTGACGTCTGAGGTGGTCCATATACAGGGTGATTCAAAAAGAATACCACAACTTTAAAAATGTGTATTTAATGAAAGAAACATAATATAACCTTCTGTTATACATCATTACAAAGAGTATTTAAAAAGGTTTTTTTTCACTCAAAAACAAGTTCAGAGATGTTCAATATGGCCCCCTCCAGACACTCGAGCTATATCAACCCGATACTCCAACTCGTTCCACACTCTCTGTAGCATATCAGGCGTAACAGTTTGGATAGCTGCTGTTATTTCTCGTTTCAAATCATCAATGGTGGCTGGGAGAGGTGGCCGAAACACCATATTCTTAACATACCCCCATAAGAAAAAATCGCAGGGGGTAAGATCAGGGCTTCTTGGAGGCCAGTGATGAAGTGCTCTGTCACGGGCTGCCTGGCGGCCGATCCATCGCCTCGGGTAGTTGACGTTCAGGTAGTTACGGACAGATAAGTGCCAATGTGGTGGCGCTCCATCCTGCTGAAATATGAATTGTTGTGCTTCTTGTTCGAGCTGAGGGAACAGCCAATTCTCTAACATCTCGAGAGAATGTGGAACGAGTTGGAGTATCGGGTTGATATTGCTCGAGTGTCTGGAGGGGGCCATATTGAACATCTCTGAACTTGTTTTTGACTGAAAAAAACCTTTTTAAATACTCTTTGTAATGATGTATAACAGAAGGTTATATTATGTTTCTTTCATTAAATACACATTTTTAAAGTTGTGGTATTCTTTTTGAATCACCCTGTATATCGGGGACGGATCTGCGTGTCTTGATGGGCACGGCACTACCTCAACGTCATGCGGACAGGCAGTTCATAGAGACACATGTCATGTGTGGACGGCCACTGAACTGTTGAAAAACAACACCACGACACTGACGCATGAGTGGCAACACCTAACGACGCAGGATGACTGTGACGTGGCTGGCGTCCTACCAGCCGTGAACTGAAGTCTTGTCCAATGACTCCCCACACCGTGGCCAGAAGTAACAGCTATGTCTCTCCAAAACACTGGAGAAATGGGTCCTTCGGAAGGATTACAGTGCTCAATAACGATGACCACTGAGTGTACCGAGCGAGGTGGCGGAGTGGTTCGCACACTGGACTCGCATTCGGGAGGGCTATCGGAAGGACGAAGGTTCAATCCCGCGTCCGGCCATCCTGATTTAGGTTTCCCGTGATTTCCCTGAATCAGTTCAGGCAAATGCTGGGATGGCTCCTTTGAAAGGATACGGCCGATTTCCTTCCCCATCCTTCCCTCATCCGACGAGACCGCTGACCTCGATGTTCGGTCTCATCAGCCAGCCAGTCACCCAATCACTGAGTGTACAGTGCTCCGAGTGTACCGTGTTCAAAGGTTTGGAGGTCAGTTGCCCGTGCAACATTATACCCTCCCCCCACATTATAACACATGCAGCACCAAAACCATGAAGTTGGATGTTGCTGCACGTTCCCTCACATGACGAGTGGTGGAAACAAAAAACGCACGCAGGAAATGTTATGATACGAATGGGCAACTGTTATGTTCGGAGCAGCTAAACGTTATGTCGCCGTCGCTAATAATAAATGAGTGGAAGGTGGCCAAAGGGGTCTGTCGCCATAGCGATCTGAACAGGCAAGCAAAAGATTAATTCACACAAGTGCACTTTTAATAAATAAATTTTACCGAACTTGTCGCTGAAGATAATTCACACAAGTGCGCTTTTAATAAATGTATTTTACTCAACTTGTCGCTGACGACCCTGTGACCGAGCGGTTCTAGGCGCTTCAATCCGGAACCACGTGGCTGCTACGGTCACAGGTTCGAATCCTGTCTCGGGCATGGATGTGTGTGATATCCTTAGGTTAGTTAGGTTTAAGTAGTTCTACGTCTAGGGAGCTTTCGAAATGTGGTGCTACAGAAGAATGCTGAAGATTAGATGGGTATATCACATAACTAATGAGGAGATATTGAATAGAATTGGGGAGAAGAGAAGTTTGTGGCACAACTTGACAAGAAGGAGGGAACGGTTGGTAGGACAACTTCTGAGGCATCAAGGGATCACAGATTTAGCATTGGAGGGCAGCGTGGAGGGTAAAAATCGTAGAGGGACACCAAGAGATGAATACACTGAGCAGATTCAGAAGGATGTAGGTTGCAGTAAGTACTGGGAGATGAAGAAGCATGCACAGGATAGAGTAGCATGGACAGCTGCATCAAACCAATCTCAGGACTGAAGACCAAAACAACAACAACGTCCAGGGGACTGATGACTTCACATGTTAAGTGCCATAGTGCTCAGAGCCATCTGAACCGTTTTTTTGTCACTGAAGAACTGCTACGTTGTTGACAATTCGTGGTAGCTATAAACCATACGCCTGACACGGTGGAGCGTGTATGTACACCGAACTTTCGCCGGTAGAGCTCGCTATCAACAGCTCGGTGTAACGTTCGGCACCAACTAGCGACACGGAACTGATCTCGAACTAGCAGACTGCAGCTGCGGCGTGCGCGGACCAACACCGGCAGCCCTCGGCAGTGGCCACGTCTGCTTCACGCCCCCCAGCCTAACACCAGTTCCGCTATCAGGAACACTCGCACGCCACGTTGTCCCACAGAGCCGTGCTGCCAAAATTAACCGCCGCGCCACTCACAACCGACGCCTCCCTCGCGAGCCGCCGCCAACAAACTGCAGCGGTTGCCAGCAAACTTCTACACTCTCGCACATAAACCAGCGCGAACCACGGATATCGCCGGGGGTTAAGGATCAGAAACGTCGAAGAAAGACCCATTTTACTTTGGAGCAGTGTGACCGTACGGGTTGTATGTGAATGAGCATGTGGTGCGGATGACGAAATGAAATACGATCTCTCTCATCATCTGCCAGAAAATCAAAGTTCTAAACCGTTCACAAGCTCTGTCTCAGCTCGGAGCCCATGCGTACTGCTGCACGAAAAGACTTACCTACACTTTAGACAGCACAAACACTTCAATGGGCCTCCGTAAATGGGACGCCAACTCACATCCGTCGCAATGTACCCAATGTTCCAAAAAAGTATTTAATATAAAGGCAGCCAGGATTTGCTACGCAAAAATCACGTACGCACTTATGTATATTTTAAAGTTTCACAAATTCGAGTTTATTTCCAATAAGAATATATAAAAATCGAGACGCACAGTTCACAATAAATTAATTTCAGAGCCTGACCAAGTTTCCTAAGATCCTGGAGGCGGTTGAATAAACCACAATAAATTGCGGGAGCTATCTTTAGAAAACCGTTAAAAGTCCACTGTACATCAAACTATAAATTCGACAATGGCTATACACTGAAACCTTATAAATGCGTCTTCTATCACACGCTGCCGAAACAGTAACAAGTTAATCAGATGCTGAAAAATATCAATGTCTGACAGTAGGAACTCTGAATAATTCACACAAGCGAACTAGTGGCTATTTCATCGCTCGTCAGATAAAGCTTTCTCCTAACACAGCCTGATCGCCTCCAATGGCGTCCGAATCGAGACTCCCCTCCAGATTGGCACTGTTCACCCAGCACCACTGAAGTCAGATAAACTACTGACGCGAAAATTGCTGAAATTCTTAATTTTTAACCTTTTATACACATATGCTACATCAAATCACACAAATTTACCGAGAAGTATTGTGCTGTTTCCAGAATGAGATTTTCACTCTGCAGCGGAGTGTGCGCTGATATGAAACTTCCTGGCAGATTAAAACTGTGTGCCCGACCGAGACTCGAACTCGGGACCTTTGCCTTTCGCGGGCAAGTGCTCTACCATCTAAGCTACCGAAGCACGACTCACGCCCGGTACTCACAACTTTACTTCTGCCAGTATCTCGTCTCCTACCTTCCAAACTTTACAGAAGCTCTCCTGTGCTGTTATCAGTTTTCTTTTATCTGCCATAATTTATTTATAAGCAATCATTTCTATGGTTTTCATCTGTTTTCGGATATACAATTTAAATTATATATATATATATATATTGTCACTACTTTTAATGTTTCTGTATTAATTTAGTATGAAAAGCTGTTTTTAATTGTGCGAAATCCACTTTTTGGCCTCTCATTTAAACATGTGAACAACTTCAGTAAATGTACTATCACAGTCCGATACAGGTCTAGGAGATGGTATCCGTAGACACCTCGCTTGTTGCAGTCGCATAATGCTTTGCCGAGATATTCACTTTTACAGTTCAGGTATTATTTATAACATTTAACTTACTAACTGATAAACTAACGCGGATATCGAAGACGCGACTTCACACTCGTATGCATCCATCTTTTCCGCTTCAAATGAGCCCACTGTCTCTTCAGTGACACATATGGTTCAAGACGTATTAATTTTGGAGTAAGCTTTAATATTACACTGGACACGAAAAGCGGCCATGAGAAACGAGCAGCCGTTGTGCTGTCCAACGGAAGGGTTTTCCCAGTGATGCGGTCACCTTAGCGGCCGTTGGAAGTCCAGAGACAACTCTGTCTGTGGAGCATAGTATGAAACTGGCGCTCCACGTGCTCCTGTCACGCTGATTTCAGCTGTCCACACGAATATCATCCGGTCTTAGCCGCTGCCAGTGCGCCCGCGGTCGTGTTTTTGTGACCGAAAAAAGTCTCTCTTCCCTTTACAATAGGCTGTCGTGCTACTTAACAAATTAAAAACAGCTTCCGTAGAGGAATCCAGAAGCATTCTGCAACCACCTGCATATTGCTGTCGCAGAGATAAATATGTGGTGAATAGCTGACAGCAGAGAGGCTTGTGACCGACTTGTCTGTTTTTTATTTTTTTTTCTCACGCTGTATTGAAGAATAATTAATATACTTCTGCTGTGTCTTCGATGTCGATCAACGATACAGTCTACATTGTGGTGATAATAGGATGGTCACTTCCCGTTAGTTGGTGCCGCGCGGTCTTGGGCGCCTTGCCACGGTTCGCGCGGTTCCCCCGTCGCAGATTCGAGCCCTCCGTCGGGCATGGCTGCGTGTGTTGTCCTTAGCGTGAGTGAGTTTAAGTTAGATTAAGTAGTGTGAAAGCCTAGGGACCGATGACCTCAGCAGTCTGGTCCCATAGGTTCTTACCACAAATTTTCAATTTTTCCCGTTAGCTGGCCTTAGCACTCAGGCTGCGACATATCGATATTGTCTTTCACTATTTTGTTTTCCATAGAAGGTAGGGAGATTTCGACTTATCCTGAGGTGTTCTGTCCTTACCTTGAAGCAGTGGTGTAACTCTGATCCGTCTGCAAAACAAATCACCTGTTGTGAGAGCCACTGTGGTGCTCAAGTGCATACGACTGCACAGATGTGTTTGTCTGGCACATGTGGTGGGCAACGCCACAAACTATATCTGCTGCTGCAGCTGTGCATGTGGAAACAGGTGGTAACTGACTGACGTCTCTGCCACACATGCGCATCAACGAAATTCCTTTACAAACTAGAGTACCAAATACGAACTTACGTCAATGTAAAGGAAAGACTTGTACCTAAAGCCATCCAGTGAGGATCGCGTCAAAAAGTTGGTGAAACATACGTAATTTATGTTTTCCTGCCGTATGAACTATGTAAATATTCTCCATTTTCTAGCCATTTCATGTTGTTAAATGCGTACCATACATCTGTTTATAAATACGCAGGTGGTCATTCAATGAGAAACACTAGGAAGGGTGGCAAATGAAGAAATTTTACAAAGTATGCGTTTATAGTACAGGAGGCAGAACACATATTAAAGTTGTTGGTGATTTGGAAGTACACAAGCTGCGAGATTTAGTAGAGACAGCTGACACCTGTGGCAGCAACGGAGGCTCTACTATGATTCGTCATCTAGACGAAAAGAGTTTAGATAGCAGATACGAGAGCATCATTCCATGGTCCGTCACATTTATGCTGCAGTTCACCAATAGGAATAGCTGGTGAGTGGTGGTGTGCTAGTTTCACGGAAACCCGTGACCAGATGAGAGAGGTAACTGTAGAATATGATGCCCAGTGGAAAGGCCGAACAACCTCTCTGTCGAGGTGGATCTCGAAACCGAGGACAACACGCGGTCTTGCGTTATCTTGTTGCAAGGCAACGTCACGGAGAACTTGAAGACAGGACACAGCCACTGGCCACAACACGTCAGAAATGTAACGCCTGCTGTTCAAATTACCGGCTACGCGAACAAGACGTGATCGTGTTGTGTACGCACTGGCACCCCATTCTATGCCGCCAAGTGCTGAACCGGTATGGTAATGACGAATGCAATTTTCGCACCATTCCTTCTCCTCGCAGCCTTCTCAGAAGAGTACACCATCGCGATGCTGTACGCAGAAGCGGGACTGGGTTGAAAAGAGGGGCAACATGTGCCGCTTCTGTGCCCAAGGCTGTCGCAGCACGCCATTCTTGTGAACACCGTTCACCTCTCGACAACCGTGTGTATCGGCGCCGTTTACACGGCAGCTCTAAGAGCGTGAAACGACTATAGGAGAAGCTATGACAGTGGTAATGCTACAAAGGTGGTCGCCCTGTCTGTGTGGATGGTCTTCTTGCTGCAACCAAGTCCGTTACCTGACGTGAGCGCCTTGAAAAGGTCTGCACGAGTCTGAACAGCTGAGCGAAAAATATATCTGTCCTCTCGGGCGCTAGTCGCGCGGGGTCATCGAGATCCTGTATGGCGTTATGGACCTCCTGAACGAATCGATTCCGCATTCGCACGATAGCTGCGGTATCCCGACCAGCAGTATCGCGGAACGGTAACCAGGTGTGTGGATAGGCGAAGACGTTACCACTGTCGAAATCCGACTCTTGCCTGCAGACGTTCCCCTTCGTACACAAGGCATAAAACTCTCTCTCCTAACAAACAAATAACATTCAAACGCGCTTTCTGAAAGAAAAACCCGCTTTGCAATTAGGTCGTCGTCTCTGTCTTGCCTCATCTCTTCTAACCCAGCAGATAACATCCCTGACCCATGTATTGTTCTCTTTCTAGGATCCACGTCCTGCCCACGAGGATTTCATTTTCATTGCAATCAGGATTATGTCTTCTTCTCCAGTCTGTTTCTTCTCCTAGCTCTACTAGCAATTTCCAGCAGACATGTCTCAATTACTTGTATCACACCCCTCAGTTTTTGAATGGTTTTCCCAATAAAAGTCCACGTGTCAGCGCCACAAGTAAAATATGATAATACACACTGATAATATGCTCCTCAATACAAACTGGTAACAAAAACTCGACTTGATATGAATTTCACATTTAAATGTGAATATTTTAGGTTAGGACTGAGTGTGACTCTCGTCAATACATTTGAAACGAGCAACATATGTGATGCCTATCGCCCCCCTCCCCACCATCCCCCCCTCTCTCTCTCGCTCTCTGAACACACTCCCCTTCCACCCCTCTCACTTGTGATGAGTCCCCCCCTCTGAGATATGAACCACAGGAAAGGCATCAAGACAGAAAAATAATGTAATTAATAAAAAATTTAAATGATGTTTTTTGAAAAGTTTTGTATGAAATTCGTCAATGATTGCGGAATCATTACATGTAGTTAGCGGTCGTTAGTTCCAGCATCTTTGGTTGTTTCTGTCTATAGAGGGTA
This sequence comes from Schistocerca americana, assembly GCF_021461395.2. Lineage (NCBI taxonomy): Eukaryota > Metazoa > Arthropoda > Insecta > Orthoptera > Acrididae > Schistocerca > Schistocerca americana. The sequence continues at coordinate 286,958,529 of NC_060120.1, read as the reverse complement.
ATTGTAACGTAAATACGACTCGAAAAGTAGCCTGTTGACATTGAAAGGTATAAATGTTTTTAAAACTGCTAACTTACACAATTAGAGAATGCACGTAACGGTGAGCCACATCCCATATTAGTTCTTTCTCTTTTTCTGGCAGACAATGCCAGAGGTTGCTCAGAAAATCGTACGTTCAAATCGTTTATGCACAGTTAATTTTGAGTACATCCACCTGATGACGGAGATATTTGAAACCGGTAATGGAAACCTCAATAACAATGAGTGGTTATAGTTACTTACGTATTTCAGTTGATAGTCATATTTCATTAATCAATGCCCCGTGCTGGTTTTCATCCTGAAGTGTGATACACTGCTGTAGGTTGTGGTTTAAAGAAATGTGAGGGAGGAGATTGGCACTACGAAACACATCCCTTGTGCTGAGAACCCAGGCTGCCTAGTGTGGGTAACTGGCTGACTGTGAGACTAAGGCATGTCTGTGTGGTGAAATAGAAAGGTACAAAATAGACGTTGGTGATGCCACGGCAGAGGATTACTGCCTGTAAATTTTGCGGCTCGTGTGCGCTATAAACTCAGGAGTTGGTATTCTTCGCCAAAATTGCGCGTTTTCCGTTGCAAGGATGCCTCGTGTTCCTATTTTCATCGGCCCTTCGGGCATGGATAAAACAAGTGTGCCAAAGAAGAGGTACTGACCGTTTAGAGGAAGATAGTTCTAGCCAATCTGACTCGACTTGGTAGCACGTCCAAAATTGTGCAAATGAAAACAATTAGGTGGGCTATAAACCGAGGTACTAAATAACCTCACAGCAAGAGCTCTGCCTCATTCCAAACTGAATTGTTCTGCACTCTAAAAGTTCTTTTGTAGTTAATACCGTCAGTCTAAGCCACATGCTCCTTCCGTTTAGGTCGCAAGTGCAGATAGTTAACTGACTGCTACAGACACAAGGAGGTTGATGTAATACTATCGATTAGATTGAATATTCTCACTTTGAGAGTATTGACGGCGCGATCTGTTTTGCTTGCTAAAAAACATTCAACAGCCTAGATCGCATAAAATATTTTTCTGTTTAGGACAATCGGTTTCTTCAGACTCTGCTGTCATCTTCAGGTCTATAACATTAAGCATATACATGTGTCTCATAACACTAGTTAAGACGTAATATTTGAGATAATAATTACAGTTTGGTTTCATAAAAACCACAGTTCCATTTCCTGTTTTTATAATGCCAGATTAAAACTATTATCTCAAATACAGGGTGTATCAAAAAGAATCATCCCATTTTAAAAAATCATAACTATTATGTTAATTGAGATATGTGCGTGAACAGCATAATGTCGGAAAGAGCGAACTCTTGTTTTACACAGTACCGCCACACTGGCATTTCGAAGTGCGGAAATTTTTAAATCAATGGACTGCTGAACGATGGATCGCTCGCACTGTACCAAATGATTCTACCTTACATTACTGGCCTCCACGGTCACTAGACCTTACTGTATGCATGTGATCATTACTTGCGGGGGTTTATAAAGGACTCTGTTTATGTCCCTCCGTTACCGAAAACAATGAATGAACTGAGAGTAACTCCGTCCACAGGCCCTGGCGGACCCAGTGGGACCGACCGGCCGCCGTGTCATCCTCAACCACAGGGGTCCCTGGATGCGGATATGGAGGGGAATGTGGTCAGCACACCGCTTTCCAGTTCGTATGTCAGTTTCCGCGACCGGAGCCGCTACTTCTCTATCAAGTAGCTCCTCAATTGGCCTCGGCTGAGTGCACCCCTCTTGCCAACAGCGCTCGGTATACCGGATGGTCACCCATCCAAGTGCTAGCCCAGCCCGACAGCTCTTAACTTCGGTGATTTGAGGGGAACCGCTGTTACCAATGCGGCAAGGCTGTTGGCTAGTTTCAGAAATATAGACGTGCCAAATCGGATGATTCTCTTTGATACACCCCGCATTACGTCTTACATTACATTACGAGACATAGTTCATGTACTACACACGCAAACGAAGTTGACACTCGGCTCGGTCGCTTATGGGAGCGACCATAAAGGCATTTCCCATTTACAGTCGCCCCATCAGCCACCGCACCGAGTGTCAACTTTGTTTGCGCGAACAATATATCCACTTTGTTACTGACCTGAAATTGACGGCGAAGTCTGTCGAAACCGGTTGTTTTAAATAAAGAAATATTTTATTCGATCTAGGCTGTCGAATGATTTTTTTGTACCATAGGTTGGTTGGGAAATCCATAATCCTGTTGCCACCGATGCCTCCATGCAGCCGCTACGGCAGACTACCTCGTTCTACTGCCGCGTGACATCATTAGACCGTATCTCCCTCGTTCACCCTCAACTGAGTGTTCCATTTCTCCCTTTTTGTTAAGTGTCCTGTAATAATTTATTCGTACAGTTTTTCTCAGCTGACCGAGCACTGACCTTTTTTGTTGTACGAACTCCGTTATTGATGTAGTTGCCGTACTTCCTTCTTTATTTTAATTATTTCTTTTTAAAACAGTCTGTAGTTCGACTATTACTTCAGTAGAGTTGTGATCATGCAGACGACGTCGAGTTGCCGCCTGTAGTAAAGAGATTTCGATGCCTTAGGCTGCGGTCACAGTGGCACCGATATAGGTGTATTCCGCCAAAAAACGACATCAGCCGAAAAGGGCCGACGTTCTCAGATCAGTAAGCTACAACGTGCGAGTCACACCGTAGCCGTTCAGACTTCGGACGACAATCGGTGGAATTCAAATCAGTTTGTTTTCTTCGGTGAAACTGACAGACGTTCTCACACGCGGAATATGGACTGTGAGAAGCTGATAAGTTTAATCCAAGAGTGAGTTTGTGGCATATTGAATACGAAAAATATAATCGGGATATAGTCGGGAATCTATGGACTGAAATCGCAGGTTTATGGGAAATTTTAGGCGTAAATTATAACCTAAAATATAATTCATTCAAGTGAGAAGGGTGGCGTACATAGCCTGTAGTGGATCTTTTTTGGGGTGAGGTAGTTGAATATGAGCTAACTACAAATTATTATTAGTGCTTATAGGTATTTCTATGGCAGTAGGGTGGTGGTTCTGCTATATGAAGTGATTTGGAAATGTGGTGTGTATGTTTCCACTTTTGAATCCTTTAGGTGCTCAGAAAATTTTATTCTAAACTTTATGCTTGTCTTTCACACGAATACTGAATGACAGTCGCTGAAGGTTAACTGTGTGTTTGCACAACTTCAAATAAATACAGCAAAACAGAACGTTTGTAAGCTTGCTTTTCAAGATCACTACAAATCGTCTGGAGTATGTGACAGAAAGTTTCTCCTTTCATCTGTTATATCCGTAAAACTTGACTGGTTATTCCTATAACTGAGGACAGAGTTTACAGTACCCACAATGCTATTTTCGAAACAGGTACAGATCATTCGCGTGTAGTCGGCGTCTGTTTAACAACAAAGACCGCACTGCAGCTCTCGTCTCCGAGGACGGACACGTCGTGGTAGCCATGCCACCTTCCGTTAGAACAGATGCTTACCGCCAAAAACTGACGAAGGGGATCGGACGTATTTAGCAAATTTTTGTATGTCTATCCTTCCGACTGAAGGTTTGAGGGACTTCGGCCGTTCACTTAGTAACAAAATGGAACACCTACAGTCGTCGTTTCGATATTATTTATTATATGGCTACAAGTTTCGGTGCTTCAGTACACCATCTTCACCAAGACTCCTTGTTGTGCTATCTGTCAGACAGGGGGAAGCAAATTATTATTTGTGGGGACTTCAATGTAGATTCTCTGAAAGAGGGTAATAGGAAAAAATGACCTTGAAGTATTACTCGGTTCTTTCAATTTGACACCCGTTATTGATTTTCCTACTCGGGTGGTAAAGGATAGCAGCTCACTGACAGATAACTTCTTTATAGACCAAGATAAGTTTAACCAGATAAATGCTCAGCCTGTTGAGAATGGTCTTTCTGATCATGGTGCACAGCTAGTTACAATATATGACATAGCTCCATTCAGCAATACTAAACAGTCCTCCAAAGTAGTACGTTCAGTCAACGATTTAACAATTGCAAATTTCAGGGAAAGCCTACAGCAGTTAGACTGGGATGAGGTGTACCGTGAACCTGATGCCAGTTTAAAATATAATTTTTTTCATGACATTTTTGTAAATGCATTTGAAAACTGCTTACCCAAGAAAATAGTTAAATATACTCGTAAGAAACCTTGTAACAAACCATGGCTTACTAAGGGTATAAAAATATCTTGTAACCGGAAAAGGGAAATGTATCTGACAGCAAGAAAGAGTAGTGACCCAGAAACTATCAAAAATTATAAAAACTACTGTGTTATATTAAGAAAAGTTATTAAAAAATCCAGGAGTATGTGTATCATGTCTGGATTCAGCAATTCTGATAATAAAATTAAAACAATTTGGAATATTATTAAAAGAGAAACAGGTCAACCAAGAGCAGAGGAAGACAGTATTACCATCAAATTGAATGAAAACTTTACGAACAAAAAGTCAGAAGTTGAAAATATTTTTAATAATCATTTTCTAAATGTTGTGGATATAGTAGGATTCAGGTGTTCATTAGAAGATGCTAGGCTGTTAATGGAAGAGGCCATACCTATGCAATTTGATACAATTGAAATCTCACCCACTTCTCCCTCTGAAATTAGGAAAATAATAAACTTGCTTAAAAGCAAAAACTCACATCGAATTGATGGCATTTCCAGCAAAATACTAAAAGCTTGTTCTCAACAGATAAGTAAGAAAGATTCTCAGCCACCTGTGTAATAGCTCTCTGGAACAGGGCATTTTCCCTGATAGACTGAAATATGCTATTGTTATACCTTTGCATAAAAAGGGGGATAGATCTGATGTCAACAATTATCGTCCAATCTCCCTTCTAACAGCTTTATCCAAAATTTTTGAGAAAGTAATGTATTCAAGAGTAGCTTCACATATCTGTAAAAATGAAGTACTAACAAAATGTCAGTTTGGTTTCCAGAAAGGTTTTTCAACAGAAAATGCCACATATGCTTTCACCAGTGAAATTTTGAATGATCTGAATAACCGAACACCACCCATTGGGATTTTTTGTGATCTCTCAAAGGCTTTTGATTGTGTAAATCATGAAATTCTGCTAGACAAGCTCAAGTATTGTGGCATGAGTGGGACAGTGCACAAATGGTTTAATTCGTACCTAACTGGAAGAGTGCAGAAAGTTGAAATAAGTAGTTCTCGTAACATGCAAAGATCAGCACATTCCTCAAACTGGGGAACTATCAAGAATGGGGTTCCACAAGGGTCAGTCTTGGGTCCTTTGTTGTTCTTATTATATATTAATGACTTGCCATTCTATATTCATGAAGAGGCAAAGTTAGTTCTCTTTGCTGATGATACAAGTATAGTAATCACACCTGAGAAACAAGAATTAACTGATGAAATTGTCAATACTGTCTTTCAGAAAATTAATAAGTGGTTCCTTGTAAACGGACTCTCACTGAATTTTGATAAGACACAGTACATACAGTTCCGTACAGGGAATGGTATGACGCCATTAATAAATATAGACCTTAATCAGAAGCATACAGCTAAGGTAGAATATTCCAAATTTTTTGGTGTGTCCATTGATGAGAGACTAAATTGGAAGAAACACATTGATGATCTGCTGAAACGTTTGAGTTCAGCTACTTATGCAATAAGGGTCATTGCAAATTTTGGTGATAAACATCTTAGTAAATTAGCTTACTATGCCTATTTTCACTCATTGCTTTCATATGGCATCATATTTTGGGGGAATTCATCACTGAGGAATAAAGTATTTATTGCACAAAAGCGTGTAATCAGAATAATAGCTGGAGTCCACCCAAGATCATCCTGCAGACATTTATTTAAGGATCTAGGGATATTCACAGTAGCTTCTCAGTATATATACTCTCTTATGAAATTTGTTATTAACAACCAAACCCAATTCAAAAGTAATAGCAGTGTGCATAACTACAATACTAGGAAAAAGGATAATCTTCACTATTCAAGATTAAATCTAACTTTGGCACAGAAAGGGGTGAATTATACTGGCACTAAAGTCTTTGGTCACTTACCAAATAGTATCAAAAGTCTGACAGATAACCAACAAGTATTTAAGAAGAAATTAAAAGAATTTCTGAATGACAACTCCTTCTACTCCATAGAGGAATTTTTAGATATAAATTAAGAAAAAAAAATTAATAAATAATAAAAATAAAAATAAAAAAATAAAGAAAAACAAAAAACACAAAAAATAAAGTTGTTATATTAACTAAAGTATGTTGTTAAATTAACCTAATTATGTCATGTATTACAAAATTCGACTCGTTCCACATCATTACGAAATATCGTATTCATGATCCATGGAACTAGTATTAATCTAATCTAATCTAATCTAATCTACACCTCAACTGACGCTGAGGGGGTTAACTGCAGTCGTATAGACGATTCCTTCAGTGGCCAATATGTATGAAGTGGTTTCCGTAGACTGTAACAACGAGTTGGTAGTTGATGGTAAGAGAAACAACGATTGGAGTTAACCCCCTAAGCGTCAATTAAGATCTGAAGATTGTGTACTAATGCACTGAAACTGGAAGCCATATGATAAACAACATCCAAAGGGCGGCTGAACGTGTTCCATTTTATCACATACTTAGCAAGCTGTCGGTGGATGTTATCCGACAAGCTCTGGCGTCACGTGGTTACTTTTGTCGGAGCCACTGTGAACTCAGCCCCGGTTACAACAGAGAGAAGGGTAGTGGTGTTTTGTTTCTGGGCCATGCAGCTGGAAAAGTGGTTCCACATTTTCACATGACGCAAGTGTGCTGACGTACAATGTGGAGGGAAGTGACAGAAGTGGACGCACTGTGATCAGCGAGGCCATCAATGGCCGGTGAGAGGGAAAGCCGATCCCAGGAGCCGAAGCCGTGACACGCTTCAGCGAGGACAATGCTGCTCAGGGTGTAAACTGTCCAGTCACTGTGCGAAGGACGTCTGGAGACGCGTGCCAACAGGCGGTTTGCAAAGCAAAGGAGCTATCAGTAGCCGCAGAACACTTTCTCATTCCTGAAAATGATACTTTCAAATATAACCTTATATTCAGTACTTTTGTTATCGTTTTTGTGCTACTTCAGTTTCAACCTGTAGAGAAACACCGTTTTCTACACATGCCACTTTGAGACCCAAGCGACAAAATCAGAGGCGCCAGCGTGCAAAGTCTGGATGCGGGTTGGATCGTAATTAGCAGCGAGGACTTGGCACGGGCGGAAACTATACAATAGAAGCAAAAACGGCGCAGTAAACATGGGCCAGCGAACGAGCCGTTTTCGAATAACTGAGAAAGTGTTGGAGGAAAGTTTTGTTTGCTGTACAGCGGTCTGTATGAACCTATCTTTAGGTTCGAATAGATCTGCAAAGCTCTCAAAGGAATTGATGCAAACCTACAGAATGCTGTAGATCTAGTTGAATAGTTTTTTTTTTTTAAGAAAATCAGATCATAAAACGGTTTAAATGATGTAATGACGGATACAGAAGTGCTTACTGACAAACTTGGATCTCATTCAGACTTCAAAAATGAGAAAATTCGTTCAAGGGAAGTGAACAAGCAGTTTACCTATGAGTGTAACGATGATTCTATTGATGAAGGTAAACCAGAACGCTCTTTAAGATGATTTTTTCCCACATTATTGTCGGCACACGTCACTGCTCACCAAAAGATAGATTCGAGCTCATAGACAGTAACAGTATGAGCTTCGGGCGTTTCTGATCTGCAGAGTCAATTAACTGATGATACTGAATGTGACATAAATGGAAAGCCGGAAGTTTTTACCTTCGCGTCCATTTTTCGTGCAGGAATTTCACGACAAAGCGTATTATCTAGTATTACAAAAAGACAACAAAAATTGTAAGTGTTACCAATTCTTTTGTAAGCTTACGAATCATCCTAAATTTAACTATATCTGTAACTAGCGATGAAAGGTGATTTTCAGAACTCAAATTAATCAAGACATATCTTACGTCAACACTTCCTCAAGAACGATTGTGTTTACTGTCAGCTTTGGCCATTGAAAGCGATACCTTGAAGTCAATAGATTGAAATACTATTAATATAAAGACCATTATGTTTTTATCCAAGAGAAGTACTGTCAGTGCCTATATGGAACAACTGGAGGAATTATGCAAGACTTTATTAACATAATATTTCTCTTTTGTATCACACAAAATTTGTGCTTTTCTTTTCACATGTATACGATTAATTTTTGAACTAAAAATCAGTGCCCGAAGGGGCCATGAAGACCCAACGGTACCGACGGTTCGCCGTGTCATCACCAGCCAACAGGCATCATTGGATGCGGAAACGGAGGGATACGAGGTCATCACATCGCTCTCCCAGCCGTCGTCACTTTTCGTGACCAGGGCTGCTACTTTTCTATCAAGTAGCTCCTCAGTTTGCCTCACAAGGGCTGAGTGCACCCCGCTGGCCAACAGCTCTCGGCAAACCGGACGGTCACCCACCCAAGTGCTAGCCCAGCCCGACAGCGATCACCTTCGGTGATCTGACGGGAACCGGTGTCACCACTGCGGCAAGGCCGTTTGCTAATTTTTGACCATTTTTCAATTATGAAACACTTTCGTGACAAATTTTATAAAGTTGCTGTTCCTGTCGAGCGGCGAGCTCCTGCGGCAGCTGACGCAGCCTACTGGCCCGTTGGATAGTATTATTGCAAACCAAGTTTGCTCCGATTGTGTGCAAAGTATTTTAAGTATCACAATAACTATGACCAATATCGAAATGTGGCCTATGCATCAGAAGCTGTCACGTGGAACCATAAGATACGAAAAGAAATCAACTTTGTATGTATATACACTCCTGGAAATGGAAAAAAGAACACACTGACACCGGTGTGTCAGACCCACCATACTTGCTCCGGACACTGCGAGAGGGCTGTACAAGCAATGATCACACGCACGGCACAGCGGACACACCAGGAACCGCGGTGTTGGCCGTCGAATGGCGCTAGCTGCGCAGCATTTGTGCACCGCCGCCGTCAGTGTCTGCCAGATTGCCGTGGCATACGGAGCTCCATCGCAGTCTTTAACACTGGTAGCATGCCGCGACAGCGTGGACGTGAACCGTATGTGCAGTTGACGGACTTTGAGCGAGGGCGTATAGTGGGCATGCGAGAGGCCGGGTGGACGTACCGTCGAATTGCTCAACACGTGGGGCATGAGGTCTCCACAGTACATCGATGTTGTCGCCAGTGGTCGGCGGAAGGTGCACGTGCCCGTCGACCTGGGACCGGAACGCAGCGACGCACGGATGCACGCCAAGACCGTAGGATCCTACGCAGTGCCGTAGGGGACCGCACCGCCACTTCCCAGCAAATTAGGGACACTGTTGCTCCTGGGGTATCGGCGAGGACCATTCGCAACCGTCTCCATGAAGCTGGGCTACGGTCCCGCACACCGTTAGGCCGTCTTCCGCTCACGCCCCAACATCGTGCAGCCCGCCTCCAGTGGTGTCGCGACAGGCGTGAATGGAGGGACGAATGGAGGCGTGTCGTCTTCAGCGATGAGAGTCGCTTCTGCCTTGGTGCCAATGATGGTCGTATGCGTGTTTGGCGCCGTGCAGGTGAGCGCCACAATCAGGACTGCATACGACCGAGGCACACAGGGCCAACACCCGGCATCATGGTGTGGGGAGCGATCTCCTACACTGGCCGTACACCACTGGTGATCGTCGAGGGGACACTGAATAGCGCACGGTACATCCAAACCGTCATCGAACCCATCGTTCTACCATTCCTAGACCGGCAAGGGAACTTGCTGTTCCAACAGGACAATGCACGTCCGCATGTATCCCGTGCCACCCAACGTGCTCTAGAAGGTGTAAGTCAACTACCCTGGCCAGCAAGATCTCCGGATCTGTCCCCCATTGAGCATGTTTGGGACTGGATGAAGCGTCGTCTCACGCGGTCTGCACGTCCAGCACGAACGCGGTCCAACTGAGGCGCCAGGTGGAAATGGCATGGCAAGCCGTTGCACAGGACTACATCCAGCATCTCTACGATCGTCTCCATGGGAGAATAGCAGCCTGCATTGCTGCAAAAGGTGGATATACACTGTACTAGTGCCGACATTGTGCATGCTCTGTTGCCTGTGTCTATGTGCCTGTGGTTCTGTCAGTGTGATCATGTGATGTATCTGACCCCAGGAATGTGTCAATAAAGTTTCCCCTTCCTGGGACAATGAATTCACGGTGTTCTTATTTCAATTTCCAGGAGTGTATGTGTGTGTGAATTCCTAAGGGACGAAACTGCTGAGGTCATCGGTCCCTCGACTTAGAACTTAAACTAACTTATGCTAAGAACAACACACACACCCATGCCCGAGGGAGGAGTCGAACCTCCGGCGGGAGGGGCCGCGCAGTCCGTGATATGGCGCCTCAAACCACACGGCCACGCCGCACGGCGAAATCAACTTCGTGTGTCAGTCAATGCGTCTGCCGTGATCGTCGCAGCAGCCAGGCGCGTCGCAGGAATCGGCGGCTGCGCTAACTCCACTGCCTCCTTGTGTGGTATCTACAGCCTCATCAAACTTTGAGCATAGAATCCTCGAAAATGCATGAGAAATGCATCGTACTAGAGAACATCCGTTACTTCTAAGCACGTATCAGAACCGTGCGAAAGATAAGCAAAATAATCGCTGACCCCTTGTGTGTAGGATTCCCTTGTAAGACACGTGTACGAACTTTGGTCCAAAATTCAGTATATTTTCCTGACATCGTGCCAGAAGGGTGGTGGTGGGGGGGGGGGGGGGAGGGGCTATTTGCTGTATAATGAACTCAGAAGAAAAACTTGAAAACGCCAGGATAGCTAGTAACGCATTTATTTCGATAACCGGTGCCGGTAACACCACATTACCATCTTCGGATCCTACGCTCTACACAATACATAGCACATACGGGGTAGATTACGTGGATTTCCAGAACATAAGATCCGGAGATGGGAACGTACTCTCACTGAAACCGGTTTTCGAAATAAATGCTTTATTGGCAGCAGTTTCAAAACAGAGATCCATATATCTGGTAGACTCTTATTGACGAATTACTTTTATCGTAAAATTCTTTTCATACCGAAACTTTGAGATACTAATACTCCCATAAATCCACTTCACAAGCAAAAAACAAAAAAATAAATCTTTTTGACTTCCGCTCTGTCGGTAAGTTCTGCGTTTACAAATTTCTCCTGGAGGAACCGGTATTTTGTGTTCACAAGTTCCCACCTACAGATCTATTTTCTTTCAAGCGTCGAGAGTCATCAGTCTTCTGACTGTTTTGATGCGACGCACCACGAATTCCTCTCCTGTGCCAACATCTTCGTCTCAGAGTAGCACTTGCAACCTACGTTCTCAATTATTTGCTGTATGTATTCCTATCTGTGTCTTCCTCTACAGTTTTTGCCCTCTACAGCTCCCTCTAGTACCATGGAAGTTATCCCCCGATGTCTTAACAGATGTCCTAACATCTTGTCCCTTCTTCTTATCAGTGTTTTCCATGTATTCTTTTCCTCGGCGATTCTCCGGAGAACCTCCTCATTCTTTACCTTATGACTCCACCCAAGCATCACATCTCAAATGCTTCGCGCCTCTCCTTTCCCCGTTTAACCATGTCCATGTTTCTTTAACATAGAATGCTGTGCTCCAAACGTACATACTCAGAAATTTCTTCCTCAAATTAAGATTTATGTTTGATACTAGTACATTTCTCATGGTCGGGAATGCCCTTTTTGCCAGTGCTAGTCTGTTTTTTATGTCCTCCTTGTTCAGACCGTGACAGGTTATTTTCCCACGTAGGTAGCAGAATTACTTAATTTCATCTACTTCGTGATCACCAATCTTGACGTTAAGTTTCTCGCTGTTCTCATTACTGGTACCTCTCATTACTTTCGTATTTCTTCGATTTACTCTCAATCCATATTTTGTACTCACTAGACTGTTCATTCAGTTCAGCAGATCCTGTATTTCTCCTTCGCTTTCCGCAGGCTACTCTCCCCTTTTACCTGCTCTGATACGTGGACAAGAACAAGCCCGTGGCCGTTGTATTTACGTGCTGCAGAAAACACGCCCTTGACCCGTGCCGCGGTAACGGGCACCCACAGACAAATAGCAGCGCCTTGCCTCCTTAGTTCTTGCAGCTGTAGCGCTCTCCAGGAAGCGTGGCCAAAGCGACGGACGGGTCACTGACCTCGTTCCAACACAGGCCGCTGACCCCGCAGCCGCAGAAGCCGGCTGTTCGTCCCACGTCACGAAGCTCTCCGTTAAGGCCGTCCTCACGTGGGCAGCGGGACGAGTTCTGTGACGCCACATTCACGAGCATTCGTCAGAGTAGAAGAACACAGCAAGTCCCCCCTGATTTCCTCAACGGAGTACGAAACGTGAACCAGTAGGAACGAGGGTCGCTTTTTACGTCAAATTTGCAAACATCCATCTTCTGAAGGGTATTGGAACAACAGCTGTGATGTTTATGTGGAATAATGACGCTGCGTGAATTACGTTTATTCAGCATCACTCTCGCATACACCGATGGTTCCGTTGGTTATAGATTTTTACTAGAAAGAAGTATAATGGGAGTACGTTTCTGGATTAAACTTTACCCGATTACATTTTGTTACACAGACGAAATACGATCTCACTGTTACAATGTAGTTACAGAAATTACACTGTCTACCGTGACTTCCGTTGCGTTGTTGTATTGTAAGGCGCCACGTATACCGTTTGTATATGTATTCGTGTATGTCGTCGTTGTCGTCTCTTCTCTCCCTCGTCGATATCGGAGCTTGAGAAATGTTTATGTTAGTTCAAATGGCTCAGAGCACTATGGGACAACTTCTGAGGTCATCAGTCCCCTAGAACCTAGAACTACTTAAACCTAACTAACCTAAGGACATCACACACATCCATGCCCGAAGCAGGATTCGAACCTGTGGCCGTAGCGGTCACGCGGTTCCAGACTGTAGTGCCTAGAACAGCTCGGCCACACCGGCCGGCTGTTTATGATAGTGTTTGCCAATTTGTTGTCGACAACACACAACTACACGGCCACGGTATCACCTGATTCCGGAATAGCTGGCTTAATATAGTATAAAGATAGCGGGTTTCGAGGCTGCGATATTTAAGTGTAATATTATTCTTCACTTAACCTTTGAGACTTTAAGAGCCAGCTACTCTTAATCAGGCCCAAAACTCGACTTGTAACGAGAGCACTTGCGATCAGTCTGTCACAATATTAATAATATGTAAGGCTCTACACCACTATAAGAAAATATCACTGTTTATGAAATGACAAAATATATGAATAAAGTTCCTTATATTTTTCCTTTTTATTTATTCAGATGCTTTCGAATGTTTATTTCACGCCCAAAAATCATCCACACCTCGATGTAGAGCGTAAACGTGTGCATGAAAAATAGTACACTTATTCTGCTGATAACCACGTAAGAGCTTTGGGTTGCTAGGCTACTTCGATCAACAGGATTAATATTGGTTTTTAAAATGATCTTTCTATCCAAACTTACGTCCTCCACAATGGCTCATCAAATATTCTACCCTTTCGCGATAATTAAGAATTCGCGTAAATTGTATTTTCGCGAGTTTGAAGCAAATCATCGGCGGCGCGAAAGCAGTCTTGATTATTTCTGGAATCGTAATCAGTGATCTGACACTGACCGTCCATAAACGCACAATTAACACTCTTTTTTTTCTTTCTAACAGTAAAGAATGACGTCAAGTCATCTACATAGTTATTAAAATATTATTCCAAATGATCACAAACATTTATCGTCATTATATTTTAACGGTAATAAGAAAAAAATATGATTTATTATCGGAAAGTAACACATAACAGATCGCAAATCGCACGTAACTAAATGACAGCTTTGCATAGCGTCGGGACTTAATCACGCAAAACTATGTAAAGAAATCCCCCAAATCTCAATTTCTCCATACCAAGTGACAGATACAAATAAGGTATTCAAGATCTCATAGATCAATCCCGACCTGTAATGTTATACAGCCCTGTAATATTATAACTCCCAATTTTTTTTCAAGATCTCTTTTCAACGTTTTTAGCTCCTTTGAATCCACTGACATCGCCACAATATTCTTCGGAATTTTCAGATTTTTGCGCCACTGGTTAACTCCTCATTAATAAACTTTCGTATAATTTACGACTGCGGTTGGTACCAATTCGCGGTTCCCGCCAATCTGCTATTGACATTATGTAATGTAAAACGGGACATTTTTAACTTATTTTGGATATGGCACACCACTGAAGACGTTATAATTGTAATTAACTAGTGCATAAACTATAAATTGTAACTTCCTTTGAATAAAATATCGAATAGTAAATTTTACGATTGTCTATTGTAATATTTTGCCTCCTTTGGTGTTCTAGGGTTTAACAAGTGATGGGTCCCCTTTCTGGAATGCTTGCCCATGACTGAGGGGACACTGAACTACACAGCGGTGATCGGTGCCAAATTGTACCATCTCTATCTCTGCGACCGGTAGCGGGGAAGACTCTGGGCCGCATAGTTTTATTCTACACACCGCAGCGTCATTTCCAAGGCACGCGACCTCCTGGCTCCACGGAAAAACAACGTCTCGCAGGGCAAAATCTTCATATTGTGTTCCCGACAAGCTTGCTTGGCCGCTATGCCTAATTCTCCATTTGTCTGGCAGGCACTTCGGAGGAAATGGGCACGGGAAACGGCTCCAGCAGCCCAGAGTGTGCTCTTACTTCCATGAATCTGTGTGCGCAGTAATAAGTGTAAAATGCAAGTGTAACAATGCGCGTTTCTTACTGCGTAATCATTCCGTACAAATGACGTTTTCATGTCTATGGCACACACAAAGTGATTCCGTGATCATGTAACATACTTTCAGAAATGATGGAGAAGGGTAAATGTAGCAACTTGAGGTGAGGGGCCTGGTCCGGGAACGACCGAGTTGAAAGTCTATAACCCACGGTGGACGTCTTCTACTAAAAGCTCTTTGTTTTCCACAGTTTGGGAGGAGATAGAATGGACAAAAACAAGAAAAAAATTGCCTAGTAAACATGGGCTCTAAAATGCTTAGCTTAAGACCTATGATGATTTATTCAGCAGAGGAAATGTGTGTCACAGTAGCAAAGATGAACAAGTGCTCATACATTTTAAAATGGCTTGGTTCAAATGGCTCTGAGCACTATGGGATTTAACTTCTGAGGTCATCAGTCCCCTAGAACTTAGAACTACTTAAACCTAACTAACCTAAGGACATCACACAAATCCATGTCCGAGGCAGGATTCGAACCTGCGACCGTAGCAGTCGCGCGGTTCCGGACCATACATTTTAAGGTATGCACTGTAGAGCCGATATTTACCGGATTTTTTCCCCCTTGCTGTGGTCCATACTACGTCCTCCCCACAGTAATTGCAGTAGAGGAGGCCCATTGCCAGACGCATCATAACGATTTTCGCTTACAACTTCCGACTAGGTCGTTTCCGAGCCAGGATTCCTTACCTTAAATTGATACATTTACCCTTCTCCATCATCCCTGAAAGTTTGTAACGTCACCACTGAATCATCTTGTATGTTAGTTTTAATGGCTGCATTCCCTGTTGTTTACTTTAGTGGCAAGTCCCAATGAAACTTCTCTGTCTTCACCAGCGCAATACATTACTTTCTCAGCATATCGTTTGGACACCGCCTGATGATCAGTTTCCCGTGGCGTCGAAGCTGGCGACTGAGCAAATAAGCACTGTAAGGAGAAATGTCGTGACAGATAGAACTGTTCGAATTATATGAAATGGTGTTTCCGATTGCAGAAATTTTTCAGCTTCACAAATTTTTAAAATGTCCCATATTTTCGAACGACTGGACGTTTCGAGCACACGTGTCCACGAGTCGAAACGCAACAACAATGAATTCGCTCTGAGGCCACGTTGTCGGTCAGACCGCCGACACAGGAAACTGCGAATGTTGTTATGAAGATCAAGGAGCTGTTGTTTAGCTGTGGCTGTGTCCACCAGCAGCATCACCTGTTGTTTACGACGCCGGCCGGCCTCAATGTTGGCAGAGCGCCAGCACAGACAGCGAAAGCTGGCCCAGTTATAGAGTGCGATGGGGCCAGCCCACATACAGTCCGTTGGTTAGCTAGCAGCACTGCTAGCGCAGTAGAGTATTCGCTGTGCGCATGGGCAATATCGTTACCGCTGGCGCACTACACTGTGTTTATCATAAGAATAAACCTGATGTAAACATTACACCACGTATTCTTCCGCATTTGCTTGAATCTCTGTAGATTCCGTTACACGTGGAGAGGAAGCCAAGCTGTGTCCAGTACAGTCAAGTACGATCATAAGGATACGTTTTATGCTGTGTTACACGCACATAGACTGAGCGATAATGCGAGACTACAGCATTACCGGCGCATTTGACTTGAACAGCACTGGCCAGCCAGCTGGTTCTACGAACCTGGAATGGTTCAAATAGCTCTGAGCACCAACATCTGAGGTCACTAGTCCCCTAGAACGTAGAACCACTTAAACCCAACAAACCTAAGGATATCAAACACATCCATGCCCGAGGCAGGATTCGAACCTGCGACCGTAGCGGTCACGCGGTTCCAGACTGAAGCGCCTACAACCGCTCGGCCACAGCGGCCGGCCGAACCTGGAATGATTCGAGCTGTTACAGTTCAGACGTACAAAGCGACGAGCAGAGGAACAATATAGCTTCGTACTTCATTTGATTTTTAAAGAGAATGAAATAATATTCGACAAAATTCCAGCACTACCGCACACTTGTTAGGTGACCAGACGAAAAGCATTTCATCGTATTGTTGAATACCGAAGCCACTGAAGGTATTAATTACAGTCAGTCGTCTGGTAATCACTTAGCTCCTTCCTTATCAGAATTCGAGAAATACATTTCAGCTCTGGAAGTGTCACCTGCTACGTCGATAGCGAGTCGATCACCAACAGAATCCACAAAGCCATCCAGGTGCCGGATTCTCTCCTCTTCTTTTATGACGTGCCGTTCTCTATCCCGCCAGTCTTTGGCAGTGACACGTGAAAAACTTGCGTGCTTTAGTTTCCAGTACGTCTGCCAGCTTAATAGTCTCGTTATTTCTCGCGACAAATCCCTTAACTTGGCCCCAGATCAGTTCTGTTGGATTTATATTGTAATGGTACAGCGGCAAGCGTAAATATGCAGCAACTGTATGGTGTGCGCGATGCTTTGAAAATGATTGTTTTTCATGTTTCTGTGACACTCATCGCTCTGGTTCGTCGGAGACTACATCTGTGGTACAAAACAAGGGATATAATCAAAACAAAGAGTATTTGGTTTTTCATTTTTGTCCTAAAAAAGTTAAACTTTAATTTAAGCAATCTTTATTAACAATCTTTCATAAAATATCGATAATTAAGAATTTGTATTTGAAATGATAACAGGAATTTCGCTTGCTGTATGTAATTAGAAACAAGAAGGCGTACATCATTCATAGAAAATGATGATTAATTTTACTATTACGAAATGTAGGTATTTCAAATTGAAGGAAAGAAATGGATGGCCAAGGCAAGTCTTGGATCAGCGAACCGTGAACTGTACCAGATTGTCATTTTACTACGCTACCGATTCCGCTATACACCCAGCGTATATCCGTCTCTCCACTGTATGAAATATAGTACCTCAGAAAACTTCAAAGCCTATTTTTCACTACGGAGCAGAAGTAGCCTCCGCAATTTTCATTCTGCGTATTAACAACGCGACAATTAGAGCGCAACAGTTCACAGACTGTGAGTTTGCTCGATTTTTGAAATAAAAACTACATAGCTAAAGCTCGATCAAGGAAAAAGGTTGATGGTTGTTAATACATTAGAATAACTTAAAGTTTCATTTAACGTAACTTAGTAGTAGCATATCTAATACGTAAATAGGACCTACTTCCAAGAGTGTACCAACACCAGTGTACGTATGCTACGGCTCCTGGCCAATCGTCGCGTTCGTTTTTTTTGCATCAGGTTCATTCTTATGTAGGAACGAGATCTCGCAGTTTATGTGTAGTTCGTGTTGCTGTCATGATAACAGCCGATGAAAGCCGTTAGTTCCGTATCGCCCACTGATAACTGCCGGAAAAGTTCGTTTTTTCATTGCCCAAGTTTTTTGCATGAGTACAGTACCAATAAGGCACTGAAAGGTCCAAAATATAGAACGTTCAGGCGATAAAAATAACGATCTAATCGCACATATTAGTCTCGCTTGGGTGGTCCACTTTTCAAAACTTGAACAGTAGTAGTCCTTGTGGTTTTTGTGGTCTTGATGCAGCTCTCCAAGCTACTCTGTTCCGTGCAGTTTCCTTCGTCTCGGAATAACTATTGCGACTCACACCCATTTCAACATGCTTACCGTATCCAAGCCTTGATCTCCCTCTATATTTTTTACGCACCGTACTTCCTCCCATTAACAAACTGACGACTGCTTCATGCCTCAGTGCGTGTCCTATCAACCTCACACATTTTTTTTTTAATACGACTGTGCGACAAATTTCTTTATTGTTGGGTTGGATTCAGTATCTCCTTATTACGTATTTCATCTATCCACCTAATCATCGCGATTCTTCTGTAGTACCCCATTTAATAAGCTTCTGTTTTCTTCTTGTCTGAACTGCGTGTCGTCCACGTTTCCCTTTCGTACACAAAAACTACAATCAGACAAATCCCTGCATGACAGACTTCGTAATACTTAAATTTATACTAGATGTTAACAAATTGCTTCACTTCAGAAACGCTCCACTTATTACTTCCAGTCTGCATTTTACATTGTTTTTACTTCAGTCGTTTGCTGCCGAGTGCAACAACATTCGTCCACTGCTTTAGCTTCTCATTTCCTAATTCCGTCAGCATCGACTGCATTCCGTTACCCTTGTTTTACTTCGGATTATTCTCATATTATAACCTCTTTTAAACACTTCCCACTTCGTTCAACTACTATTCAAGTCATTTGCTGTCTCTGGTAGAATTACAATGAAAACCTGGTTTTTATTTCTTCTAGCTCGACTTTAATTAAGTTTCCAAATTTTTGCTTGGTTTTCTTCACGCTTGCTCAATGTGCAGACTGAATAACATCGGAGACAGGCTACAGCAGCTATCTTATTCCCCTTTCAACTGCTGCTTCCCTATAATACCCTTCGAGTTTTATCAGTCCACTCTGTTTCTGTACAAGTTGTAAACAGCCTTTCGGTTTCCAGGCTGTGGTTAAGCCATGTCTCCGCAATATCCTTTCTTTCAGGAGTGCTAGTTCCGCAAGGTTCGCAGGAGAGCTTCTGTAAAGTTTGGAAGGTAGGAGACGAGATACTGGCAGAAGTAAAGCTGTGGGTGCCGGGCGTGAGTCGTGCTTCGGTAGCTCAGTTGGTAGAGCACTTGCCCGCGAAAGGCAAAGGTCCCGAGTTCGAGTCTCGGTCGGGCACACAGTTTTAATCTGCCAGGAAGTTTCAGCCTTTCGGCGTCTATAGTTCGTCCCCGATAACTTTAGAATTCAAGAATGTTGTTCAATTCTTCGGAGACGAAGGAATTATCTGCAGGTATCAAGAATTCATCTTTACGGTAACCGTATTCCTTCTTAAACGGCTACTGTCTAGTATTTCCCATGTTTCTTTGCGTCTCGGAAACAATGCGAGTAGTTTTACATCCTCAGTGATTTCTGTTTTGTGGGCGGTCTGAGGCATATTTGTTTTAGACCACGACCTAGTGCTCACAAAATTAATGATTAGTTAAATAAAAAAGAATTTTTAGCACAATACGTTTTTTAAATTGGACTACGAACGTACGAAACAATTTCTCCTCGGCCCGTAAAGATTCCTAACCCCATACAGATAGTCGTGAAAAATGTGTGACTGTTATTTTTTAATAACTATCACAGTACTTTTAAGATTTGAAACGAAATTCTTGGACCACATGCCACAACAGATAACAGTAAGCAAGTAACTACTCACGTATCAATTATGTATTGCAGCGTTCCATATTTTTCGTTTTAAATCTTAAAATTATTTTCATACCTATTAAAAATTCACTGCCACAAATTTTCAGGATTATCAGAATAGGTTTAGGAATCTATACGGGCTAGGAAAACTAATTTCATACTTTTTAGTCCGATGTAAAAACTTCGTAAATTACAAATTTAGTTTTATTTGAATAATTATTTTCTGCTTTTTGGTCTTGTGAGTGTGAAATTATGCGATGATGATGTCTGGCTAGCGGTGCTGTCAACTGCGTAGCTATCAGCGCCGGTACAAAGTGCCAATCTTTACACAGTCCAATCTCGCCGCTTTCACGAATGATGATGAAATGATGAGGACAACACAAACACCCAGTCTCCGGGCGGAGAAAATCCCCAATCCGGCCGGAAATCGAACCCAGGACTGCGTGATCCAGAGGCAGCAACACTAGCCTAGATCACGAGCTGAGGACAATTTTTCGATGGATTTCAAATTTTTTGATGAGTTTACGACAGAGACACTTGGTAAAGTTCAGGTTTATTTCAGTTTCTCTGCACCTGACTCAGTCAGTATATCTCGTGAAAAGAGCGTGAAGGTAAAAATTAAAGAGATCTGAGCTCACACAGAGGTTTAGCAGCAATAGTTCTTACAGCAAAACAACACGAAGAGGGAAATGGTAGTGGTGCACAAAGTACCCTCCGCCACACAGCAGACAAGAAAGCGAGTTAATATTGCATCGTCATCCAGTTCTGAAGTATGTCTGTAATTTCAAGTCTAGTTTTATGGAAAGCTAGTTTAAAATCAATTGCAAAAGTTGTATCTGACAGACACACAAAAAAGAGATATCCAACCTCTCTTTCGCCCCTGTCCTCTAATCTCTGCACAGACTTGCCCGTCCACTTGCATACCACCTGGCATGCATTCCAATACTGCCTGCACAACGTGCTGATCCTGCAGGGCAGCAGAGATGTCAGGTGTTACCAACCTTTTTCACACACGCCCCCACTCTTACAGACCAGACTCACAAGAAAGTGAGTTAATATTGGATTACCATCCAGTTCTGAGCTACGTTTAAAATTTGTGCTGAACAGAGACAAAAACGCGACCTAGTAAAAACGCGGTAAAATCATCAAGGATGGAAATACCAGATGTGAAAGCCACATTTTGTTTATACACACACACACACACACACACACACACACACACACACCAAAAAAGTTTTGCATCGCCCCGGTTCCCAGCACTCCTGAAGACAGACGTTGACTGTGGATATTGTATCACAGACACGGTCCTTTTGACAGTTCAGAGAGTCACTAAACCCGCCCGAAGATGTAAACAACCATGCATGAGCAGCGCCTATTACACGGAGGGGGTCCGACAGCCGATCAGTTCCGGTCATTCCACCAGGAAGGAGGTACACGGCTTGTGTTGTCTGTAGTTCAAGCATGCCTAGACGGTCAATTCCGCGGATCAATCGCGTCCGCATTGTTACTTTGTGCCAGGAAGGGCCCTCAACAAGGAAAGCGTCCAGGCGTCTCGGAGTGAACCAAAGCGATGTTGTTCGGACATGGAGGAGATGCAGAGGGACATGAACTGTCTATGACATGCCTCGCTCAGGCGCCCAAGGGCTACTACTGCAGTGGATGGCCGCTACCTGCGGATTATGGTTCGGAGGAACCCTGACAACAACACTACCATGTTGAATAATGCTATCCGTGCAGCCACAGGACGTCGTGTTACGACTCAAACTGTGCGCAATAGGCTGCATGATGCGCAACTTCACCCCCATCGCGAGGTCCATCTTTGCAACCACGACACCATGCAGTGCGGTACAGATGAGCCCAACAACATGCCGAATGGACCACTCAGGATTGGCATCATGTTCTCTTCACCGATGAGTGTCGCATATGCCTTCAAACAAACAATCGACGAAGACGTGTCTGGAGGCAACCGGGTCAGGATAAACGCCTTAGACACACTGTCCAGCGCGTGCAGCAAGGTGGAAGTTTTCCCTGCTGTTTTGGGGTGGCATTATGTGGGGCCGACGTTCGCCGCTGGTGGTCATGGAAGGTGCCGTACGATACGTGAATGTCATCCTCAGACTCATAGTGCAACCATATCGGCAGCATATGGGCGAGGCATTCGCCTTCATGGATGAGAATTCGCGACCCCACCGTGCACATCTTATGAATGACTTCCTTCAGGATAACGACATCAAATCAAATGGCTCTGAGCACTATGGGACTTAACAGCTGAGGTCATCAATCCTCTAGAACTTAGAACTACTTAAACCTAACTAAACTAAGGACATCACACACATCCATGCCCGAGGCAGGATTCGAACCTGCGACCGTAGCGGTCGCGCGGTTCCAGACTGAAGCACCTAGAACCGCTCGGCCACACCGGCCGGCGATAACGGCATCGCTCAACTAGAATGGCCAGCGTGTTCTCCAAACATGAAACCTTTCAACATGTCGGAGATAGATTGAAAAGGGCTGTTTATGGACGACGTCACCCACCAATGACTCAGAGATCTACGCCGAATCGCCATTGAGGAGTGGGACAATCTGGACCAAAAGTGCCTTGATGAACTTGTGGATAGTATGCCACGACGAATACGGGCATGTATCAATGCAAGAGGACGTGCTACTGGGTATTAGAGGTATCGTTGTGTACAGCAATTTGGACCACCACCTCTGAAGGTATCGCTGTATGGTGGTACAACATGCAATGTATGGTTTTCATGAGCAATAAAAAGGGCGGAAATGATGTTTATGTTTATCTCTGTTCCAGTTTTCTGTACAGGTTCCGGAACTCTCGTAACCGAGGTGATGCAAAACTTTTTTTGCTGTGTGCATTTTCCGAACGATCGATTCCCCCCGGTGTAGTTAGTCGTGCAGTCGCAAAAGTATTCGGCAACGCAGTGTTGTGTTGGCAGTGACCGCGAGATGGTACGGCAGCCTTTGCGGGCACCGCTCGCGTGTGTTTTGTGGCTGCCCGGAGTCGCTCGCTGACCCAGCACATCAAGCGATGTTTACTCCATCGCCACTTTTGTTTCCGCGCAGGGTGGAGTGGAATGGAGCGTAGCCGCTAGTTGACAACTTTACGGCACAGCCCCGCTTCTTCTTGTTGTTCGTTTTGGTCGCTGGAGCGGCTCCAGGCAGTGACGGGTTGCGAGCGCGCGGCTGCGTGTGGCCGCCGCGGTGTGGTCGTGACGCCATGTGGGCCAAGGCCACAGACCGGCCGACGCCTGGCGTCGCGACGCCGTGACCTGGGTCGGGCGCGCCGTTTAATCAGCGTCGCATCCATTCCACTCAGCCCTCCGCCCTCGCACCTGCTACGTGGGCGCTAAGTCTTGCTGAGCTGCCTGGAAGAAACTGATTACATCGCTCTGGGGTCTCCCACACTATTTCTCTCCTACCTAGGAGAGAGGGGCGAAAAGATCGCGTTACAGCATTTTTCGTAAGCAGCTTGGAAGTTTGTGGACACTAATGTACGGTAACTGCAAGCGACTTTAGAGTGAAACAGACACATAGAGTAACGGCAGGAATGAAGGGTGTTCCGGAAGGAATGGCCAGAGTTCAGGGATATAAGGAGGAGGAGGAGGAAATTAGTGTCTAACATCCTGTCGACAAGCGGCCGGAGTGGCCGTGCGGTTCTAGGCGCTACAGTCTGGAGCCAAGCGACCGCTACGATCGCAGGTTCGAATCCTGCCTCGGGCATGGATGTGTGTGATGTCCTTAGGTCAGTTAGGTTTAATTAGTTCTAAGTTCTAGGTGACTGATGACCTCAGAAGTTGAGTCGCATAGTGCTCAGAGCCCATCCTGTCGACAACGACTTTATTAGAGACGGAACACAGGCTGAGACTAGGGAAGGATGGTGAAGGAAAAAGCGGCCCTGCCCTTTCGAAGATACCAACCCGGCATTTGCCTTAAGCCACACTACTGGCCATTAAAACTGCTACACCACGAAGATGACGTGCTACGGACGCGAAATTTAACCGACA
This sequence comes from Schistocerca americana, assembly GCF_021461395.2. Taxonomy (NCBI): domain Eukaryota; kingdom Metazoa; phylum Arthropoda; class Insecta; order Orthoptera; family Acrididae; genus Schistocerca; species Schistocerca americana. The sequence continues at coordinate 286,934,446 of NC_060120.1, read as the reverse complement.
GGAAGATGATGCTGTGATATGCAACTGATTAGCTTTTCAGAGCATTCACACAAGGTTAGCGCCGGTGGCGACACCTACAACATGCTGAAATGAGGAAACTTTCCAACTGATTTCTCGTACACAAACAGCAGTTGCCTGGCGTTGCCTGGTGAAACGTTGTTGTGATGCCTCGTGTTATGAGGAGAAATGCTTACCATCACGTTTCTGACATTGATAAAGGTCGGATTGTAGCCTATCGCGATTGCGGTTTATCGTATCGCGACATTGCTGCTCGTGTTGGTCGAGATCCAATGACTGTTAGCAGAATATGGAATCGGTGGGTTCAGGAGGGTAATACGGAACGCCGTGCTGGAACCCAACGGCCTCATATCACTAGCAGTAGAGATGACAGGCATCTTATCCGCATGGCTGTAGCGGATAGTGCAGCCACGTCTCGAGCCCTGAGTCAACAGATGAGGGCGTTTGCAAGACGACAACCATCTGCACGAACAGTTAGACGTCATTTGTAGCAGCATGGACTATCAGCTCTGAGACCATGGCTGCGGTTACCCTTGACGCTGCATCACAGACAGGAGCGCCTGCGATGGTCTACTCAACGACGAACCTGGTGCACGAATGGCAAAACGTCATTTTTTCGGATGAAATCAGGTTCTGTTTACAGCATCATGATGGTCGCATCCGTGTTTGGCGACATCGCGGTGAACGCACATTGGAAGAGTGTGTTCGTCATCGTCATACTGGCGTATCACTCGGCGTGATGGTATGGGGTGCCATTAGACGTCTCGGTCACCTCTTGTTCGTATTGACGGCACTTTGAACAGTGGACGTTACATTTCAGATGTGTTACGACCCGTGGCTCTACCCTTCATTCGATCCATGCGAAACCCTACATTTCAGCAGGATAATGCACGACTTCATGTTGTAGGTCCTGTACGGGCCTTTCTGGATACAGAAAATGTTCGACTGCTGCCCCGGCCAGCGCATTCTCCAGATCTCTCGCCAATTGAAAACGTCTGGTCAATGGTGGCCGAGCAACTGGCTAGTCACAATACGCCAGTCACTACTCTTGATGAACTGTGGTATCGTGTTGAAGCTGCACGGGCAGCTGTACCTGTACACGGCATCCAAGCTCTGTTTAACTCAATGCCCAGGCGTATCAAGGCCGTTATTACGGCCAGAGGTGGTTGTTCGGGGTTCTGATTTCTCAGGATCTATCCACCTAAACTGCGTGAAAATGTAATCACATTTCAGTTCTAGTATAATATATTTGTCCAATGAATACCCGTTTATAATCTGCATTTCTTCTTGGTGTAGCAATTTTAATGGCCAGTAGTGTATTAGGCATGCTAAGGTGTTGCGTTTTTTGGTGTTTCCATATTTTCATCCACTCCTGTACGTCCTTGTGTAAGCACCCTCAGAAGCATGCTGCCATCATCTAGCAAGTACAAGTTATGACTATTACGTGGTCTTTGTGGGTAGCAAAGCACAGAAAAATAGCCGTTAATCTGTCCCTGGGAATAGGGACCTGCTGTGATCGCGGCAGACCGCTGAACGTTCCGTTGGCAATCTTCCGGCGCAGTTGCGACGTCTTGCAAAGACTTCAGCAATTCATCGGTGGACAGGAACACGCAACCGCCATTCTACACAACCACAGCTTTTATCTGCGGAACGGAGAACTCGTTTACATCTCCCGCCACGAAATCGTGCCACGGGGCAGCTCGCGAGAAGAAACGGAGAGGAGAAAAATTTGCCTGAAGTTATGCTCTGGCGCTCAACCACCATCTTCTTCATCTTACTGACGATATCCTTGACGGAGAGTGGTCGCGGTCCGTCAGAATTGCGCGTTCGCGCCAACGCACGTCTTCCCGTATGCGGCGTTCGTTACGTCGCTTTATTACCGGCTTTCTCGTCCTAGCTCCGGACTCGTAAAACGTCTGCGCTTCTGCACGCCTGGACGCTACGGCTGCAGACTTTTATTTTGCCGCCCCAGTTCTTCGGGACGCGGCAAGAAGCGAGAAATAGCACCTGCCGTCTGGACTCCCTCAGCTTTCGCATACAGGTCACCCGGAGGTGCGGAGCGGCACTAGGCCACGCCAGAATAGCTCCGCAACATCACACCAGCGTACTAATGTGAGAAGCATCGGATGCAGTTGGACGACACAAGGCGTCAGCACCTAACAAAAGAAAAGTACCGGTCTACTATAAAAGATTAACTCGTTTTCAAAGCTCTATATTTTCGAAAGTATTACGTGTACAAATATGATGGTTGCATGAATATAACTGTAAACCCATCAAATTCACATTTTGCACCCTATAAATATTCTATGCGTGCCTTTACGATCAAACGACATTTGTAAAAGCAGCAGTCAAGGTCGTTCCATACCCTATGTAACAATATTCCGTAAGTGGTCATCACAGCAGCACTGATACGTCCTCCGAGCTGGTCCACTGTTCTTGGCGGGGGTGTACGTAAACACGGTTCTTAATCTACCCTCCCCCCCCCCCCCCCCCAAATGGAAAAAGCCACAAGGGGCCAGCGAAACAGACACACATCATAACCGCTACAGCCAATCCAGTGATGCGGAATTTCGTCGTTTAGGTAGCGATGAACATCGATGCTCCAATGAGGGGTGCCCCGTATGGTTGGAAGATGAAATTTTCTGGATCAGCCGTTACTTCAGGAAACAACCAAGATTACAACGTATCAGGGTAAGAGATACCCGCCACAGTCTTCTCACAGAAGGCAAGCGACCGATACAGCTTCGTCTGGGATACTGCACAGAAAACATTAACCTTCGGCGAATCTCGCTCATGCCCACAGTTTCATGATGTTCAATGCCCCACACCATCAAAAGTGGCGATTAACGTTTCCACATAAATGGAAGCTTTCTGTAAGTCCATCTTTATAGAAAATGGTTGCAGGGCCTCGGCTGTTCAGTATAAAATGCCAAATCAAAACACTGTCAGGTGTCTAAATTTCCATTTTTATTCTATCTGTGCAAAGACTTTCAGCGTTACATTACGTCTTTTTCAGATCCCATGACGGACGGGAAGGAAGAATCTCACCTCTTATACAGTCGAAATAAGGGCCAGCATTCAGTTACTCGTATCCGCAGATTTCCTCTTAACACAGCGATCCCTTCGATCGTCTGTTGCCGACGTCATCGGCCCGTACTTCGACTCTGTAGAAGGTGGGATTCTTCCTACAGGTCGATCAGGGGGCCTGAAGATATCGTAATGTTGTAACACTGAAACTGGTTGCTCAAATAAAATAAAACCGGATATTTAGACGGCTGAAGGTGTTTTGATTTGACATTTGAATGAAAGGTTGCTTAGTTGCTGAACATCCGCTTCGAGGCAAAATGAGTTCATCCTCAGGTGCTTCCTGCATTGTGACGCAAAACTGGAGGCGCCGGCCATAAACTTCTGGTTTTAATTGTTGAACTAGCTGCGCACGGCGATTTGAAATGTAACCGCCGTCTCAAAGTCTTCCACGCAGTTTGCTGCTACATTCCAAGTTCGTGGCTTGCTAGGACTGTTGAATTTTTTTTTGGACTGCGTACGAAATTTTGCCTCGCCCGCTGTACGGTTGTATCTGGCACACTAGGTTGGTTGAACAGCAGTTTTGTGTTTACAAAGACAAGCACTGTACCTAAACTGTCGATACCAATTTACATGGCAGTCCTTTCCGTGGTACCTCTGAATGAACGCCGCACTGCTGTAACAGATAAACATCTCGCACATTGCAAGACACAAAAGCTCTTTTCGTGTTGTTGCCATTTTGTCAAGACACTGCAATCGTACCGCCGACTGGGGGGGGGAGGGGATAACGCAAAGACTGTGAGCGTTTAGTTTACGGCTTTATTCATGAATCAGTCAAAATTCTACACGTAATACTTGGGAAAACACAGAATTCTGAAAACGAATTAACCACTGAAACTTCCTGGCAGATTAAAACTGTGTGCCGGACCGAGACTCGAACTCAGGACCTTTGCCTTTCGCGGGCAGTGCTCTACCATCTGAGCTACCCAAGCACGACTTACGCCCCGTCCTCACAACTTTACTTCCTCAAGTACCTAGTCTCCTACTTTCCAAACTTCACAGAAGGTCTCCTGCGAACCTTACAGAACTAGCACTCCTGGAAGAAAGGATATTGCGGAGACATGGCTTAGCCACAGCCTGGGGGATGTTTCCAGAATGAGATTTTCACTCTGCAGCGGAGTGTGCGCTGGTGTGAAACTTCCTGGCAGATTAAAACTGTGTGCCGGACCGAGACTCGAACTCGGGACCTTTGCCTTTCGCTGGCGGAAGTAAAGCTGTGAGGACGGGGCGCGAGTCGTGCTTGGGTAGCTCAGATGGTAGAGCACTTGCCCGCGAAAGGCAAAGGTCCTGAGTTCGAGTCTCGGTCCGGCACACAGTTTTAATCTGGCAGGAAGTTTCATATCAGCGCACACTCCGCTGCAGAGTGAAAAATCACATTCTGAATTAACCACTTATAGTTTTCACGCATTAAGAAAAACGAATAACAACTACTAAGAGCACACAAGAGTCAGCGCACAGTCCAATGTTACTACAAGTGGAATACTTTCACACTAGCTGAGCGCCACTGAATTAAATGCCCATTTGGAAGAAGAACAGAAACAGGACGTACAACATACTGTATTTACCTTCCTTAACTGCACGCAATGCTTTGTTGGCAGTATCCTGCATATCTTCCAACTAAGTCCTCCCATTCACGCATCTTTTAAAACTAAATCCTATGGCTCTGAGCACTATGGGACTCAACTGCTGAGGTCATTAGTCCCCTAGAACTTAGAACTAGTTAAACCTAACTAACCTAAGGACATCACAAACAACCATGCCCGAGGCAGGATTCGAAGCTGCGACCGTAGCGGTCTTGCGGTTCCAGACCGCAGCGCCTTTAACCGCACGGCCACTTCGGCCGGCTCTAAATCCTATAAGGAAAACAATTTTTCTCTGGGTGTTCTTGTCGGGTTTGAGGTCCAATGCGACGAAAGCTGTGAAGTTTTCGCAAACTTCATAATACAGTCGCTAATAACATATTTATCCACATCATCATTGCAAACTTCACAATACATTCATTAATAACATATTTATCCACATCATCATTAGAAAGCTGACTCTTCCTCTTTGGGGCTGGTACGAGTACCTGAACTCCACTCCGCTCCGCATATTGTCCATCCTGCCGGAATTTTCAGGCAGTCGATTTACTGAAGTATTTTTCCTGCGCGTCCCGCCGCCTTCTCCGTCAGCACGATCACGATTTTTCCTTCTCATCGTCGTTACTGATAAAACCGAAGCGGCTATCTGTGGTGGGGCAGGGAAGGAGGGTTTGATGGAGCCATTTTTCGCCTTTACTTTCCAAGCAGGTAAACAACACTGGGAAGTGGAGCGTGGCTGGATCTATAGTCGAGAGACCAAGTTGGCTCCTGCTACGACGGAAGTCCACAATTCGCTTTGTTGAATATTAACTTTATAGTGGCGAGAAGGCAATCCAGACGCTTTACTTCAGCTCTCTGCAGGCCGCGCTAGCCGTGCGCCAGTGCCCTTTCACCTTCCCCGTGTTCGTCAGCGCAAAGTGTGCGGGAACAACGGTTTTCGGTTCGCCTCCTTAGAAACACGTATTTGCTTGCCCCTGCCGCCGTGACCACCGCGTGATATTATGGTCGGCTGGCTGGTTCTGAAAACGTACACTCTCTGAATGTTAACTGCTGACCTTTACGCAATCCACGAAGTGTTTGCGTAGCGTATCCAACTGGAGACTGATTAGTACTTCCCGAACGCCCTCTCTGAGCACACTCGCGAGAGATGAATCGCGCATATCATCTGTGAAACTTCTCTACCTCTCTCTCTCTTATGGCAAAGGCGTAGGTGGATCAAAACATAATGTCCAGACACTCTGTGACCAAAATGGTTCTGAAACAGAGGATGACAGACTAAAGGCCGAAATACTAAATGTCTTTTTCCAAAGCTGTTTCACAGAGGAAGACTGCACTGTAGTTCCTTCTCTAGATTGTCGCACAGATGACAAAATGGTGGATATCGAAATAGACGACTGAGGGCTAGAGAAAAAATTAAAATCGCTCAAAAGAGGAAAGGCCGCTGGACCTGATGGGATACAAGTTCGATTTTACACAGAGTACGCGAAGGAACTTGCCCCCCTTCATGCAGCGGTGTACCGTAGGTCTCTTGAAGAGCGTAGCGTTCCAAAAGATTGGAAAAGGGCACAGGTCATCCCCGTTTTCAAGAAGGGTCGTCGAACAGATGTGCAGAACTATATACCTATATCTCTAACGTCGATCAGTTGTAGAATTTTGGAACACGTACTATGTTCGAGTATAATGACTTTTCTGGAGACTAGAAACCTACTCTGTAGGAATCAGCATGGGTTTCAAAAAAGACGATCGTGTGAAACCCAGCTCGCGCTATTCGTCCACCAGACTCAGAGGGCCATAGCGTTCGATACAGTCTTCCACAGTCGTTTAATGAACAAAGTAAGAGCATATGGACTATCAGACCAATTGTATGATTTGATTGAAGAGTTCCTAGATAACAGAACGCAGCATGTCATTCTGAATGGAATGAAGTTCGAAATGGTTCAAATGGCTCTGAGCACTATGGGACTTAACAGCTGAGGTCATCAATCCTCTAGAACTTAGAACTACTTAAACCTAACTAACCTAAGGACATCACACACATCCATGCCCGAGGCAGGATTCGAACCTGCGACCGTAGCGGTCGCGCGGTTCCAGACTGAAGCACCTAGAACTGCTTGCCCACATCGGCCAGCTGGAGAGAAGTCTTCCGAAGTAACAGTGATTTCAGGTGTGCCGCAGGGGAGTGTCGTAGGACCGTTGCTATTCACAATATACATAAATGACCTTGTGGATAACATCGGAAGTTCACTGAGACTTTTTGCGCATGATGCTGTAGTACATCGAGAGGTTGTAACAATGGAAAATTGTACTGAAATGCATGAGGAGCTGCAAAAAATTGACGCATGGGGCAGGGAATGGCAATTGGATCTCAATGTAGACAAGTGTAATGTGCTCCGAATACATAGAAAGAGAGATCCTTTATCATTTAGCTACAATATATCAGGTCAGCAACTGGCAGCAGTTAATTCCATAAATTATCTGGGAGTAGGCATTATGAGTGATTTAAAATGGAATGACCATATAAAATTAATCGTCGGTAAATCAGATGCCAGATTGAGATTCGTTGGAAGAATCCTAAGGAAATGCAATCCGAAAACAAAGCAAGTAGGTTACAGTACACTAGTTCGCCCACTGCTTGAGTACTGGCTCACCAGTGTGGGCTCCGTACCAGACAGGGTTGATAGAAGAGAGAAGATCCAACGGAGAGTAGCGCGCTTCGTTACAGGACCATTTAGTAATCGCGAAAGCGTTACGGAGATGATAGATAAATTCCAGTGGACGACTCTGCAAGAGAGACGCTCAGTAGCACGGTACGAGCTTTTGTTGAAGTTTCGAGAACATACCTTCACCGAGGAATCAGGCAGTATATTGCTCCCTCCTATGTATATCTCGCGAAGAGACCATGAGGATAAAATCAGAGAGATTAGAGCCTACAAAGAGGCATACCGACAGTCTTTCTTTCCACGAACAATACGAGACTGGAATAGAAGGTAGAACCGATAGAGGTACTCAAGGTACCCTCCGCCACACACCGTCAGGTGGCTTCCGGAGTATGGACGTAGATGTAGATATTTACTCAAGTTAATAAGGAGTACTATACGGGCGAAAAATGATCATAAAGTGGCAGGACGACAGTTTAGAAAGCTACGTCTATCGTGGATGACTTACATGTTCTCACCAGGCTTGCAGTAAATCTGACTGTGCCTAGCGCCATTCCGTGGCCAGGTTTATGTGGGTGTTAAATCGTTCCGGACACACACTCTTACGTAGCTGACGTTCCTAGCCGGTTCCAGCGACTGGTCTACGTCTGCATTTCTACCGCCTGAGCCACCTTACAGCGTATGGCGGAGGATACTTCTGGTACCACAATCTGTTCCATTTGCTAGTGGTGCTGGGGAAGAACAGACGTTGGCAAAACTTCTCATTAGCTCCGATTTCTCAGATTTCTTGTTGTGGCCATTTCGTGAGAGATGTGGATGGAAGTAATGTGTTTCCCGACTCTTCCCAGATCATATCCTCTCGCGGAATTTCAGCAGTAAACTTCTCCGAGATGGACAGTGCCTCTCTTGTAACGTCTGCCAATGGAGTTTATTGAGCATCTGCGTAACGCTCCCGCCGAGTAAACGATTCCATCACGAAACGAGCCGCTCTTCGTTCGATATCGTCCATCTCTTCTATTAATAGAACCTGGTAACGGTCCCAAACTGCAGAGCAGTACTGAAGAATCTTTGAAACAAGTGTTCCATAAGTCACTAACGATGATGTGGAGCACAAACAGATACAATTCAAAATGACTGCTCAATATGCCTTAGAGAAGTAGGCGCCGATCAAGGGATGCGAAAGACTCACCGTGACTTAATAGCTGTGTCAGTAATTTGCTACGAAAACAAAGAAAGCTTCGACATATATTCAAGTGAATCAAAGCCTAGCTGAAAAACAAAAGCTGAATGAAGCGATGTAAGGAGAAAAATGAGGGAAGCGTTCAGTAACTATGGAAGTATAATTCTCGCAACTGATCTGACGAAATACGCTAAGAAGTTTTTAATTTTACGTAAAATCAGTAAGCCGTTCAAAATCATGTATTCAGTCGCTCAGTGACCATACCAACACCGAGATGGACGATGAAGAGAGAAGGCCGAAATACAGAATTCGGCCTTCCGCAATATTTTGACGGCGGATGCTCCTAATACAGTTCCTCCTTTCATTCACAAAAAATTAAACACTCATTTTCGACCATCAGCTGCTTATCTCAAACCATTTTGTTCAAGATTCTACATCTACATGGTTACTCCGCAATTCACACTTAAGTGCCTGGCAGAGGGTTCATCGAGCCATTTTCATACTGCTTCTCTACCATTCCACTCTCGAATGGCGCGTGGGAAAAAGGAACACCTAAATCTTTCCGTTCGAGCTCTGATTTCTCTTATTTTATTATGATAATTTCTTCCTACGTAGGTGGGTGTCAATAAAATATTTTCGCATTCGGAAGAGAAAGTTGGTGATTCAAATTTCGTAAATAGATATCGCCGCAAAGAAAACCGCCTTTGTTTTAGTGACTGCCACCCCAACTCGCGTATCATATCAGTGACACTCTCACCCCTATTGCGCGATAATACGAAACGAGCTGCCCTTCTTTGCACTTTTTCGATGTCCTCCGTCAATCCTACCTGATAAGGATCCCACACCACGCAGCAATATCCCAGCAGAGGACGGACAAGTGTAATGCAGGCTCTCTCTTTAGTGGGTTTATCGCAGCTTCTAAGTGTTCTACTAACAAAAAGCAGTCTTTGTTTCGCCTTCCCCACAATATTATCTATGTGGTCTTTCCAATTTAAGTTGCTCGTAATTTTAATTCCTAGGTATTTAGTCGAACTGACAGCCCTTAGATTTGTGCGATTTATCGTACACCCAAAATTTATAGGATTTCTTTCAGTACCCATGTGGATGACCTCGCACTTTTCTTTGTTTAGTGCCAATTGCCACTTTTCGCACCGTACAGAAATTCTTTCTAGATCATTTTGTAATTTGAGTTGATCGTCTGATGATTTTAGTAGACGGTAAATTACAGCGTCATCTGCAAACAATCTAAGGGGGCTGCTCAGATTATCACCTAGATCATTTATGTAAATCAGGAACAGCAGATGGCCTATGACACTACCTTGCGGAACGCCAGATATCACTTCTGTTCTACTCGATGATATACCGTCTATCACTACGAACTGTGACCTCTCTGAGAGGAAATCACGAATCCAGTCACACAACTGAGACGATACTCCAATGTACGAAATCTACGTAAACCTGACCATAAAGTACAGAACTGCTGAGGCTTTCATGGCCGCTTGATGACCTACCGTCTGTCTGTCTCCCTGAAACTTTGACCGGCGTTTACGTTGATTTTTTTGAGTGTCTGGCACCGTCAAGGCAACGATTCACGGACCCCCCTTTCGCTGCATCGAACGACCGTTGCAGATAACAAGGGGACAACCATAGCGTTAGAACCTAGACTCCAAACTGCGACCAATAGTGGAGAGCGAGTCGTTGACAATACCACCTACTCGCGCTGGCGAGACGTCAGAAAAACCAATAACCAAACGTCCCACCATAAAATACAGGGTGATTCAAAAAGAATACCACAACTTTAAAAATGTGTATTTAATGAAAGAAACATAATATAACCTTCTGTTATACATCATTACAAAGAGTATTTAAAAAGGTTTTTTTTCACTCAAAAACAAGTTCAGAGATGTTCAATATGGCCCCCTCCAGACACTCGAGCAATATCAACCCGATACTCCAACTCGTTCCACACTCTCTGTAGCATATCAGGCGTAACAGTTTGGATAGCTGCTGTTATTTCTCGTTTCAAATCAACAATGGTGGCTGGGAGAGGTGGCCGAAACACCATATCCTTAACATACCCCCATAAGAAAAAATCGCAGGGGGTAAGATCAGGGCTTCTTGGAGGCCAGTGATGAAGTGCTCTGTCACGGGCTGCCTGGCGGCCGATCCATCGCCTCGGGTAGTTGACGATAAGGTTTCATAACTAACCTTTTTCGTAGGACTTTCCATACAGTTGACTGTGGAATTTGCAGCTCTCTGCTAGCTCCGCGAGTCGATTTTCCTGGGCTGCGAACAAATGCTTGCTGGATGCGTGCTACATTTTCATCACTCGTTCTCGGCCGTCCAGAACTTTTCCCTTTGCACAAACACCTATTCTCTGTAAACTGTTTATACCAACGTTTAATACACCACCTATCAGGAGGTTTAACACCATACTTCGAAACGCACGCTGAACAACTGTCGTCGATTCACTTCTGCCGTACTCAATAACACAAAAAGCTTTCTGTTGAGCGGTCGCCATCTTAGCATCAACTGACGCTGACGCCTAGTCAACAGCGCCTCAAGCGAACAAATGTACAACTAAATGAAACTTTATAGCTCCCTTAATTCGCCGACAGATAGTGCTCAGCTCTGCCTTTTGTCGTTGCAGAGTTTTAAATTCCTAAAGTTGTGGTATTCTTTTTGAATCACCCTGCACCACAGGCAGTTGACCTTAAAAGTTTGGTACGCCTCATAGAACGTATCAGGCACACAGGTGCATTGGCCTTCCACCCGTAGAGCGTCTTCGATTGCTTATTGATTCCGCATTCACTTATCTGCGTACTTTTGCAGCACCGAGAGGAACGAAAAGCTGAACTGTAGTCCACAATTTGAAAGTCAGAATTTAGTTATTTAGCTCTTACATCCAGAATCTTACGTTTTAGTTGCAAGCGACACACGATGCAGCCTTTGACACCGACGCGCATCGGGTTCCAACAGAAGAAGCTTTTAAGTGCGGGAGCGCGTGAGCACAGCCAGTAAATCTTAATTACGAATCCAAGTGCGACACGTGCGGAAGAATGGTCCAGTCAAGCGGCAAAGTAGGTCCTCTGTCCGCTCCGTTGTTCTAGCAAGGTGGAGCCCTGAAATTAATTGGAAGGTAGAAAGTAGCCCGAGCTGTCCAAAAATAAACAGCATGTGTTACGTAGGTAGCAGAAGTTTTCTGGGAAACATGACATGGCCTATTTTAGGCAAACATATTTTATGTAAGTACTACACGTTGCATCCTGTAGGATGACCATATGTAATATAATTTACTAGCGCATTATAATATTAACTTGTTGCAGGTTCTGAAGAAGACGTTATTACTAACGTTGAAACCTAGGTAAACGATAAAGTTAACCTGCAACTTTAGGCAGTATATTCTTATATAGAAACACAGTCAGTTCTACGTGTTCCTCAAGGGTGTGTGTTGACACCGTTGCTGTTCATAAGAGATGCAGAATTGTGGTTTTAGAATGTATTGTGTGCTATTACAGGATAAGTGGTGAATTTATGAAGCTCGACATGTCGGTAAATACCTACGGCAGCAGTAGCGAAGCCTATCGGAAGATTAAGTTCTTGTGGAAGAACTTTGTGTACAGTGAATCTGTTAACGGAACTGCATGCAAGACGCTAAATCTACAGTGCTGTTCCAACCTTTGACGGGCAGTAACGAAGGTAGTCACAGACAACCCGTTGTTACGGCCATAACAAATCGGTACAGCCGGTACGAAAGTGTAACAGTGGTATCCTTACAGAGTTTATGACGCACCACCTATCCAAAGGTGTGACTTATTAAAATTTAAAACTAGAACATGTTTTAGGAAGACACGATTCTATTATTAGGTTCTGTAAAGAAATAAAACACTAATCTAAATTCTGCTTTATTTCAAATACTAATAAACATGTAAAAGATATATCCCTATGTTGTTCACGTACGATGGGCGTTTAATAAGTAATGCAACACAATTTCTATGAAAGCAGGTTGGTTTTATTATGGACTGCAATACACCATATAATTCCCCACTCTTTTGGCTACAAACCTCTATTTTTCAACATAATCGCCATTCAATGCGATAGCCTTACACTATCTTACTGGGAGGCCCTGTATCCCCGCTTGGTAGGCCTATCACTCTAGTCATCGACGTCAGAGCCAATGTCTTACTGCATCAGTAACACCCCCATCATCCATGTACTGCTTCCCGCGGAGTGCCTCCTTTATTGGGCCAAACAGATGGCCTTCTGTTAGGCGCAGAGGAACCCAGCGAGCACCCTCCAAAGAAGGGCAGCACGTTTTGTATTATCGCGAAATATGGGAGAGTGTGTCACAGAAATGATACAGGATTTGGGCTGGACATCATTAAAGGAAAGGCGTTTTTCGTTGCGAAGGAATCTGCTCACAAAATTCCAATCACCAACTTTCTCCTCCGAATGCGAAAATATTTTTTTGACGCCGACTTACATGGAGAGAAACGACCACCAAGATAAAATAAGGGAAATCAGTGCTCGTACGGAAAGATATAGTTGTTCATTCTTTCCGCGCGCTATACGAGATTGGAATAATAGAGAATTGTGAAGATGGTTCGATGAACCCTCTGCCAGGCACTTGAATGTGATTTGCAGAGTGTCCATGTAGATGTAGAGTACCCCGACTGGTGGACAAGTGTGTCAAGCACTACCGACAGAGATGTCCAGTTGTGCAGTGAGGTGTCTGTGATCCGTCGATTCATCTAGAATGAGAGTGTCCGCACATTCCAACTCTGCAAGAGTCACAGCCTTGTGCGGTAGGCCGGCACGCGGGAGACTGGACGACAGGGTTGCACGCACTTGCGATGATGACAGACGCCCCGCCCTACGACTCACTGTACTTTTGTTCGCTGCCAGGTCCCCGTAGATATCCTGCAAGCGCCTATGAATACCTGCGATGCTCTGGTTTTTCGCCAAAAGAAACTCAAGGACAGCTCTCTGCTTGGAACGCACCTCCGTTACAGACGACATTTTGAATGGAGAGAAGCCTTCCGAAGTAAGAGTGATTTCAGGTGTGCCGCAGGGGAGTGTCGTAGGACCGTTGCTATTCACAATATACATAAATGACCTTCTGGATGGCATCGGAAGTTCACTGAGGCTTTTTGCGGATGATGCTCTAGTCTAGTATATCGAGAGGTTGTGACATTGGAAAATTGAACTGAAATGCAGGAGGATCTGCAGCGAACTGATGCATGGTGCAGGGAATGGCAAATGAATCTTAATGTAGACAAGTGTAATGTGCTGCGAATACACAGAAATATAGCAGGTCAGCAACTGGAAGCAGTTAATTCCATAAGTTATCTGGGAGTACGCATTAGGAATGATTTAAAATGGAATGACCATATAAAATTAATCGTCGGTAAAGCAGATGCCAGACTGAGTTTCATTGGAAGAATCCTAAGGAAATGCAATCCGAAAACAGAGGCAGTAGGTTACAGTACACGTGTTCGCCCACTGCTGGAATACTGATCACCGGTGTGGGATCCGTACCAGATAGGGTTGATAGAAGAGATAGAGAAGATCCAACGGAGAGCAGCGCGCTTTGTTACAGGATCATTTAGTAACCCCGAAAGCGCTACGGAGATGAAAGATAAACTCCAGTGGAAGACTCTGCAAGAGAGACGCTCAGTAGCCCGGTACGGGCTTTTGCTGAAGTTTCGAGAACACGTTCACTGAGGAGTCAAGCAGTATATTGCTCCCTCCTACGTATATCTCGCGAAGAGACCGTGAGGATAAAGTCAGAGAGATTAGAGCCCACACAGAGGCATACCGACAATCTTTCTTTCCACGAACAATACGAGACTGGAATAGAGGGGAGAACCGATAGAAGTACTCAAAGTACCCTCCGCCACACACCGTCAGGTGGCTTGCGGAGTATGAATGTAGATGTAGATGTAGCAGGCTACGTATAGAGCCGTCAGCTAGCCGAACTTCATGAAACTACAGGGCCTGAAGCCGGAATATTCTACGAGCTTCGACAACAAATTCCGCATTTTTTCAACCGAAATTGATTGAGAAAAAATATGTTGATTTACTTATCGACCGCCTCTCGTAGTATTACGTACCTTAAAAGCATTATGCCATTATGAACAGTAGAAACGTTCAAGCAGCGAAAACGCACTGTCAGGCCCATAAGACTCCATTCCACATGTCAAGGTACACCGATCGCCATTATTGGTGGACTCTCACAGAACTGTGTCCACTCACTAACAAAAGTCAAGTGCGACTTACCCACCAAAGATCGTAATAACTTGTTCCGTATACATCAGTGCGAACCAGTTGAAAGACCTTTGTGTACATTAATGTCAATGTCACAGAAATACCTGAGAAGATTGTAACACCTATGTTAGAATGATTGAATTTACCACAATTTGATAGAATATCAAGATACACCCTGGTATACCAAACCACATACGTGAACCTTGGCAACCAATCGAATCCTCATAACTACCGCTTGACCCACGTTTCAAATTGGACTCACTACATACATTATACGAGGGTCATTCAATAATTAGAGAGACAAATTGGTCTGGGGGAAAAACTGTTAGTAGGGCAAGTTTGGTACTTTATTGATTTTAAGTTGGCATCGCTGGGATGAGCAATGATCAGCTGATATACGAGGGGCGTTTGAAAAGTCCGTGCAGAAATAAAAACTACTTACGTGTTTGGGGTAAACCTTTTTTATTTTTCGACATAGTCTCCTTCCAGACTTCTACACTTCGTCCAACGCTGTTCTAAGTTGTTGATCCCTTCCGAATAATAGGAATTGTCCAAGTCTGCAAAATAGCTATTAGTTGCTGCAATCACCTCCACGTTTGAATAAAATCTTTGTCCTGTCAGCCATTTCTTCAAATTGGAGAACAAATAGTAGTCCGAGGGAGCCAAGTCCGGAGAATAGGGGGGATGTGAAACGAGTTGGAATCTTATTTCCATTAATTTTGCGACCACAACTGCTGAGGTGTGTGCTGGTGAATTGTCGTGATGGAAAGGACCTTTATGCGGTCCAATCGCCGGCGTTTTTCTTGCAGCTCGGTTTTCAAGCGGTCCAATAACGATGAATAATATGCACCTGTAATAGTTTTGCCCTTTTCCAGATAGTCGATGAGGATTATCCCTTGCGAATCCCAAAAGACAGTCGCCATAACGTTTCCGGCCGAAGGAATGGTCTTTGGCTTTTTGGTACAGATTCTCCCTTGGTAACCCATTGTTCAGATGGTTGTTTGGTCTCAGGAGTATAGTAATGAATCCATGTTTCATCCACAGTGACGAAACGACGGTTAAAGTCCCGCGGATTCTTCCTGAACAGCTGCAAACCATCCTCCCAACACTCCACACGATTCCGTTTTTGGTCAAGCGTGAGCAATCGCGGAACCCATCTTGTGGATAGCTTTCTCATGTCCAAATGTTTATGCAAAATATTATGTACCCGTTCATTCGAGATGCCCACAGCACTAGCAATCTCACGCACCTAAACCCTTCTGTCTACCATCATCGTATCATAGATTTTATCAATTTCTGGAGACGTAACCTCCACAGGGCGTCCAGAACGGTCAGCATCACTTGTGTCCATATTGCCACTCTGAAAATTTTGAAACCACTTACAAACTGTTGTAATCGAAGGTGCAGAGTCACCGTAATGTTTATCAAGCTTCTCTTTAGACTCCAGAGGCGTTTTGCCTTTCATAAAGTAATGTTTAATCAACACACGAAATTCTTTTTCTTCCATTTTCTGACAATCACTCGACTTCCTTCATTCACACGAATGATAAACACAAAGAAATAGACCAATATGGCTGAAACTTGGTGTGCGTTCTTTCCAAAGAAGCTACTAACTAAACATGACCTCGATAAGCGCCGGTGGTGCCATCTCTCGGACTTTGCACGGACTTTTCAAACACCCCTCGTATCAACATTGTTTTGTTTATAATCTCAAAATCACATTTCAGGATGGCGAGTCCGCCTGAAACGTCCACATTAGTTGAACAACTTTCTGTTATTTGTTTTTTACTTGCTGAAGGCGAGAAGCCAGTGAAGCCAAGAATGCCTAAAGTTTATGGTGAAGGTTGTATGAATTGTGCAAATTTTTTCAAGTGGGTAGAGCAGTTCAAAACAGTGACTGACGAACACCGTTCTGACCGACCAGTTGCAGTTTCAACTCCCTCACTTGAAAGTCGAATTGATGACGTTATTCGTGCCGACCGCCGTGTGACTGTGGAAATGGTAGTTGATAAGGTTGAAGTTAGTACCGGTACACTTCATAACATTATCTGTAATAACAAGCTGAAGTACCGCAAAACATATCCAAGATGGGCCTTAAAGGAGTTGATGGAGCTACACAAGGAAACAAGACAGAGTGTGCACTGAACTAAAGGAACGTTATGAAAGAGAAGGCGAGCATTTCCTCAACAAAATTTTAACTTGTGACGAAACTTGGCTTGTGACGAAACTTGGGTTCACTATTATGAGCCAGAATAAAAAATACAAAGCATGGAGTGTAAGCACACCAATCCATCCTTGAAGAAAAAGTGCAAAACCCAAGCATCAGCAGGAAAAGTCATGTTGACGGTATTTTGGGATGCTGAAGGTCCAGATTCTTGTGATTACCTCGAACAGCAGCGTACAATGAACAGCCAATACCACTCGGATTTGCTTTTAAACAAGGTGAAGCCAGCCATGAGAGAGAGAGAGACGTCGTGGATCTCAAAGAAGAGGTGTGATTCTCCAGCAAGATTAGATAGAATTATATTTACTTTCATTCCAATTGATACATAATGATGAGGTCCTCCAGGATGTAGAACATGTCAGAAAAACAATAATACATGACAAATATTTACATCTAAAACAAATAAGCTAATGTACCTTCCAGGCACGTCCTCAAACTGCTCAACTAACCCATGAAACCATTGACAAAATGGGCGGAAGTACTGCCTCATCCCCCTTACAGTCCTGATTTAGCACCTAGTGATTTCCATTTGTTTGGTGCACTGAAGGAGGCATTGCATGGGAAGAGGTTCCAGGACAATGAGGACGTGAAAAAGTTTGTGGGAAATTGGTTCAAACATCAAGATACAGAGTTCTTTGCAGCCAGAATAAAAAAGCTTGTAGTCCGTTGGAACAAGTGCATTAAGTGGATTACTCGTATGTTGAAAAGCAGAAAAAGTAATGTTTTTTTAAAAAATGAACTCTTTTTTTCTCCAGACCAACTTGTCTCTCTAATTACTGAATGACCCTCGTAAATTACAAACTAGAAAAAGAACCAAATGATTTCTGTTTCTAGCTTGTAAAACCACAATACCTTTAAAAAGGACAATATCGACACATATCCTTTACATGTAAGTTAGTATGTGAAATCATGATTCGTGGTGTCGTTGTTTGCAGATGTTGATACTGGGATCGCGTCTTTTTCGTTATAATCTCAGTCCTGATATACAGTTGCTCCACGGCTTTACAACAGAGAAATTTAGCGGGTATAGTTGGTTGGATAATAAATAATTTCGTGTGGCCCAGTGACCTGGTGCAAGTCTTTTAATTGGACACCACTTCAGTGATATGTGTGTTTGACTAACCCACCCTAGTTATCCAACCGGGGAAAGCGGACCTACAGTTTCATGTGGAAACCGAATCTCTTGTAGTTTTTGGCGACAGAAGTGAAGGCTGCGCTAAATCGCTGACTGTAAATTCCAGCCGGCCGGTGTGGCCGTGCGGTTCTAGGCGCTACAGTCTGGAACCGCGTGACCGCTACGGTCGCAGGTTCGAATCCTGCCTCGGGCATGGATGTGTGTGATGTCCTTAGGTTAGTTAGGTTTAAGTAGTTCTAAGTTCTAGGGGACTGATGACCACAGATGTTAAGTCCCATAGTGCTCAGAGCCATTTGAACCATATTTTTGTAAATTCCACGGTACAACTGGGATTCGATTCCTCGACGTCTCGTTTTCTAGACAAGCGCTTTACCGCTGGTCGTTCGACAACATTTCTGATGAAAGACGGCATCGTCGTCGGGAAACTCTGTGTTCGAGGGAGACGATAGGACAATTCTACAGCCTTCATCGCATATCCTGCTAAGAGATGGTGAGAATGAGAAAAAGAATATGACGTGCAGACTGAGGCATTTAGCCGTAAGTGAGTGGAGTAAGGAAAGGTAGCGGTTATTCAGGTCGCTGGGAATCTTTAAGGGCCACCAGTTCCGACAAAATTATCCCAAAGGCAAAGTGTCTGGGCAAAATAATGTTTATTAGGTAATTTCATCGCCGCGAGCATAACCGCTCGCAACGAATTGCCTATAAGTGAAGTAAAAAAAGAAGTGTATTATAAGTACAGCCATCCCGCATACTCCAACATGCGTGTGGACAACATTTTCGATCTTTTCAAGCCGCTATGTGTCTACTTTTGAGCATGGACAAACATTTTTGAGTGACCAACTTCTGACGAAGTAATATCGGAAGCAATTCTGCGAGCACTATGAGAGCGCAAAGAACACACTGCCTCCACTCCTACTGAACGACATAGTTCCTCACCGATCGTCAGCAAAGTAAGGATCTGTATAACTCACACAGTGACACAGGCGTTAAAATTAGATTAATGTAGTTGCAAATTCGTGGGTGCACGGAGAATCATAAACGAATGTAATGGAAGAAGCAAACAGTAAACTTTTCGGGTAGCCACTGCATACTGCAGTAATGTGTTTCCGTCACACAAATGATGTCGCATAAACCTAGACAGTGGCAGCGCGAATAAAGGATAAGGTTTCGAGTTTTGCGACCGTTGTCACGTACAGGGCCGCGTTCCTCGACATTTCCACGAGAACGCCAGAGAGCAGCAAAATATATCTGCGGCGGCTCTCTGCAGTAATGCGCGTACTAAACGTCACAGCACTCCGGCCACCGCGCGGCGTGAGAGAAATGCGTAATGGGTGTTGAGATGCGGCTGCGGCGGTGCTACGAATTCAGTCGCGTCCGCCGTTGCCTATTACACAGCAGAGAGAGATAGAAAGAAAGAAAGAAAGAAAAGAGACGGAGAGACAGAAGGGAGAGAGAGGGAGAGGGAGAGAGAGAGAGAGAGAGAGAGAGAACGCGTCACGAAAAGCCGTTGCGGATGCGTCAGGGTGCTTCAAAAATAATGTGCGTATTTCGAACGCGTGTATTTATTCAACTGTAAGATATGAAACTTGGGACACATATTGAAGAATCTCTCAAGTTCAGATGGGGACCAAAGAGCGAGGTCGTCGGTCCCATCGGGTTAGGGAAGGAAATCGGCCGTGCCCTTTCAAAGGAACCATCCAGGCATTTGCCTGGGGCGATTTAGGGAAATCATGGAACCTAATCAGGATGGCCGGACGCGGAATAGTACCGTTAGTCTCCGGTATGCGAGTTCAGCGCCACCTCACTCAACTCTAGGGTCTAGGTTCTGTGGTGGCAATGTTGGTGCATAAACGTTGTCTTCAATGGAACCAAGTAGACAAAAGTCACAGGGCGTCAAATCCGGTGAATGTGGAGGACAGCTGAGAAGTGGTAAGCCGCCGGCTGTTTGACGACCAATACGACGGCTCGATAGAGTTTCATTCGGACATTCACGTTTCATAATCAATGGACGTCACAACACTCGCCAAATTGTTGTATGCAGTTTCAACCTCCGACTGGACGACGAATTTATTTTGTAGGACTACGTTGGCAAGCGGTTTGAATTCGTACGACATCTTCGTCGGAAACACGAGGGCGCCCACGACTCTTCCCTTTACGTAACACATCCTGTGACTACAAACTATCGATACCATCTGCGAATGTTCCGTCCATTCCAAGGATCAGTTAAGTCTCGTAACCTGAAATGTCTTTGCACTGTAATCAAGGACTCAAATTTCGCAAATCCAAGATCACAACTTGATTTGTGCTGCGGAGTAGCCATTTTGCAACATGTCACGCTAACCAAGCAAACAGAAGACAAGCAACGTGTGTAGCGCAGCGATCGATAGTTTTTGACGCACAATTTTTTGTAATACATAATTTTTTTTTTTAGAAATGCCTTTTATACACAGTTGTTACTCACAAAAGCTGGCCACACGACAACACGTTTACTGTTAAAGGATAGATTCTCCAACTAGAAATCGTACTATCAAACTAGGAGCAAACTCCGTTTGCTCACCAGAGTAAAAGTCACTGCATCGACATGGTTGCAAAATCATGCAAAAGCCGATCAGAGTTGGAACTGTGGCTTGTAGATCAGTGTTGTCAGCAGTGATATGCAGATGTCGGCCTTCGACAGATATTTTAAGTCCTGATTACTGGGCAGCCCATAAATAACATTGCTAACCGTGAGCCGCGCACGGATTGCCAAAGCGATTAAGGTGACGGCTCGCGTAAGGCGGGAAATCCGGGTTCCAGTCCCCGTCCGGCACACTGTCGCCACTCCCTTATACAGCTGATGGTCGTTCGTACTAGCAACTGCGATTACATTTTATGTAACGCAGTCATTGACGGTTAACTGACATATGTCTGTTTTGCTGGAGTTATTTGAAGTTGGACGGTGTGTTCGTAACCTCTCCTTTCAATGTCACCATCAGTGTACATCAACATCTACATGGACACTCTGCAAATCACATTTAAGTGCCTGGCAGAGGGTTCATCGAACCATCTTCGCTATTCCCTGTTATTCCCATCTCGTATAGTGCGCGGAAAGAGCGAACACCTATATCTTTCCGTGCGAGCTCTGACTCCTCTTATTTTATCGTGGTGATCGTTCCTCCCTATGTAAGTCGGTGTCAACAAAATATTTTCACATTCCGAGGAAAAAGTTGGTGATTGGAATTTCGTGAAAAGATTTCGTCGCAATGAAAAAAGCCTTTCTTTTAATGATGTCCAGCCCAAATCTTGTATCATTTCTGTAACACTCTCCCCCATATTTCACGATAATACAAAACGTGCTGCCCTTCTTTGAACTTTTTCGATGTACTCCGTCAGTCCTATCTGGTAAGGATCCCACACCGCGCAGCAGTATTCTAAAAGAGGACGGAATGCGTAGTGTAGGCAGTCCCCTTAGTAGATCAGTTACATTTTCTAAGTGTCCTGCCAATAAAACGCACTCTTTGATTAGCCTTCCCCCACAACATTTTCTGCGTGTTCTTTCCAATTTAAGTTGTTCGTAATTGTAATTCCTAGGTATTTAGCTGAATTTACGGCCTTTATATTTGACTGATTGATGGTGTAACCGAAGTTTAACGGGGTTCTTTTAGCACTCATGTGGATGACCTCACACTTTTTGTTATTTAGGGTCAACTGTGAATTTTCCCACCATTCAGGTATCGTTTCTAAATCGTTTTGCAGTTTGTTTTGATCTTCTGATGACTTTATTAATCAATAAACCACAGCGTCATCTGCCAACAACCTAAGACGGCTGCTCAGATTGTCTCCCAAATCGTTTATATAGATAAGGAACAACATAGGGCGGCCTATAACACTACCTTGAGGAACGCCAGAAATCACTTCTGTTTTACTCTATGACTTTCCGTCAATTACTACGAAGTGTGACCTCTCTGACAGCAAGTCACAAATCCAGTCACATAACTGAGACCATATTGCATAAGCACGCAATTTCGCTATAAGCCGCTTGTGTGGTACAGTGTCAAAACCGTTCTGGAAATCCAGAAATACGGAATCGATCTGAAATCCCTTGTCGCCCGCATCTCGTGGTGGTGCGGTAGCGTTCTCGCTTCCCACGCCCGGGTTCCCGGGTTCGATTCCCGGCGGGGTCAGGGATTTTCTCTGCCTCGTGATGGCTGGGTGTTGTGTGCTGTCCTTAGGTTAGTTAGGTTTAAGTAGTTCTAAGTTCTAGGGGACTGATGACCATAGATGTTAAGTCCCATAGTGCTCAGAGCCATTTGAACCATTTGAACCAAATCCCTTGTCAATAGAACTCAACACTTCATTCGAACCCGAGTTATGCAATAGAACGTTTCTCTCTTCATATTTATATAACTTGCCATGTTATTCCAGTAACTGCAGAAAAAGTGTACAGTACTCGCCACATTCTTTTCGAGACAAATACGTTTCATTCTCACACATTCGGCATACCTTTAACAGCAAAAACCGCAATGCAGCACTCTTCTCCAAGCGCAGGGGCATTGTGGCATCCATCTTCCCCGTGGATATTAACATAGAAACTAACCTCCTTGATAGAATACATTCTAACCTAACCTCCTCGATTCCGCCAAAAACAGACGAATGAGATCTGAACGTACTGTGATGAATCTGTCGTCCGATGTTATCGGGCGGCCTCTGGTGATCGCGTCTTCCGACTGTCGTCGGTGCCGCTCTTAACCCAGCCTAGGTGATCGCCACATTTCGTCGGCCATTCCACGTACGGTGTACGAACAGCACACCAGCGGATAATTTGTACTTACAGTAAGAGGAGGCAGGAGAGCAGATGCACTTACCTGGAAGAAAAAAGGAAACACCGTTAGTCTTCGAAAAGCAAAAAATACAATTTGATTACAGCAGTGGTCGTGCTACCACTGGTGAACAACACAATAATAGCATCGCTGTAGTTTCTCTCTGTAGCGATAACGCATCTTTCTGGATTGTTTAGAGAACGCTAATCTGCCCGTACAGCTTTGATGTGTAGTCTTGCGGCGAGACAGCGATGTGGAACGAACTATGATCGAAAACTCGCGTACTGGGTTACCTAACGCCCCGGGGGGGGGGGGGGGGGGGGGGGGGGGGGGTCTGGCGCACCGGCCAACTTAATAAGAGCGTTTACATGCGGTTGCCCACGCTCGTTTAAGCTGCTCTAGTTCCACGCCAGTCTCGCGCTTCAAAAAAGACGAAACACGGACGGCTAAGGCCGCACCTCAAGAATTTGGAGTTCGCCTGTTACGGTGCCCATCTCTCCCTCGGCTATCCCAGACTGTTCCGCGTTACGAGATTATAATTTCTGACTTGACAGGGTAGTCTGCCAGTGTTCATTCTGTCGAAATGTTCTCCCTATTTCCTTCTCTTGTCTTCAGTTTTGTTTCTTACGTTAAATATTTTTAATTCTTTCGTAACGTCGCTTTTGCTTAATATGGCTACTCTGGTACAGCCTTTCGCAGTTCTAAGAAATTTCATTTCACCTGTCTGCCTCTTACTTTCTTGTCGTTTGTAAGTGATTCACAACTGACTTCCGTGGGGCGCAGTTTAATGTGACTACTGCCGTTATTTTATAAAAGTTTATTCGAGGTTATTTTTGTTGTCTTGGTTATGAATCACCTGTTCATTGTTCCGCAGATGTTTCCAAATTTTGCTCGTTTTTTGCTGTGTGTTCCCCATACTCCTGCGTGATGTCACACCAAACATAATTAAAATGACTGACATGTTCCGGGATCTTAATTCTGGTGATAATCAAACATTATTTTCAATTTATAAGAACGGTTTTTATCTGTAATGATATAGGTTCAGCATAATTAAACAACTGCACAATTTTAAAAATTCAAAAGTAATGAAAATATTAAAATGAATTTTTATAAAAATTTAATAAATTTCTTGACCAACAGGGACAGGCGTCTCTCTCTCACAGAATATTTAAGAAATAATAATTTCGTGTTTCAAAAGTAAAGTGAGAATCACTCACGTTCGTATGCATAGAAAATCTGATACATCGCAAATATGAACGTTTTAACATCCGATATATTCTCAACATTCATGTCGCTAAGACGATTTGTAGTAAAGTAGATAGAACGATGTTTTTGAAAATTATTATTGACATCTATTTTGGAGATCTAGTCGGTCTATATAACTAAATAAAACACTGTTTTGTTGGTGAAAAACGTAACGAGCCTCGAATATTTTTAAAAAAGATTTATTTCGTATTTGTGGCTGGTTGCGTTTTTCAACATTAGTCCTTAACGGCCGCGGAATTCCGGAGATCCAGCATCACATGCTTTTTGTTTCTTTTCATTTTCGAAGCATAGTGACTGTCATGTAATACACATTTATTGCATGCTTTCAAAAAACGTGTTTCCAGATAAATCACTACATTACAGACTACGTTTCAGATTTTCTGGAAACTCGTTTATTATATGTATATAACAAACACAAATTACATGCTACTGACGAAGCTTCGCAAATAAAAGGAAGCGTATCGCACATGGCATAAAAATAAACAGAGTTTCTCTCTGATAACGAGAGAAGCTGAAGAAATGAATCAAAATTTGTGCCATAGCTGGGAATTGAAACCGGGTCGCCTGATTTCTGAGCAGATGTGCCAGCCTTTCACCACCGCACAATACAGGTAACACAGCTGCACGGACACTACGTTACCTATACTGCCATGCTGGTGTAATGGCTGGCACATCTGCCTAGCAAGCAGGAGACCCCCTGTTCAAGTCCCCGCTGTGGCAAAAATTTTAATTCACTTCTTCAGCTTCTGTCATTATCGTAGATGAAGTTGAGACTCATATACCTCAAGGAAAACTTAATTCCATCAGATCTGTAGATCACCTGCACCTGACGTACACGCAGGAGTTCCCCATTACGTACGAAGTAGGGGTGCTATTGCAATACCGGAGAGCCTCGTTTTAATACTGACGATTTAAGAAGGCTAAAATAGGCTGAAGGTGTGAACTGAATTTGTGTTATGGAGGGCACTACACTAGGGGAGTCTGTGCAGCTGTGTTAACTCTATTGCTACGGTGGTGTAATGGCTGACACATCTGCCTAGTAAGCAGGAGAGTTGGGTTCAAGTTCTGACAGGGGCACAAATTTTAATTCATTTCTTAAGCTTCTATCATTATCGAAGATAAAGTTGAGATTCATATATCTCAAAGAAAATTTATTTCCATCAAACAGGCTTTTTTTTTACTTGGATAGACGAACTGCATTTCCAAGACGATATCAACAACAACAATCGTGATGATGATGGTGATGATAATGATGATAATAATAATAACATGTGGCATCAGGATAAAGTTGACACTATACCAATTATCCTATCAACAACAGGAGTCATACCACACAATATCCACCAGTGCATCAACGCAATACAGCTACATCCAAACGTGTATATACAACTACAGAAATCTGTAATTATTGATACATGTTCAATTACCCGAAAGTACCTAAATGCAATGTAACATATACCGTACAGTTAAAAGGAAGTCACGCTTGATCAAGGTTCGCGTCACTTTCCATTTTTAACCAGACATAACGTCTGAGAAAGGAAAGAAATAATAATAAAACAGAAGTAACTAAAGAACAGCAGCAAACAAAAAAACGACGTTAATTTTGCCAATCTTGGTTGCAGAATCTGGAAAAACTGGGTTCGCGGCACGTAACCTCCACGAAACCACCAAAGATCGGGATGTCAAAAAACCTTGTTTATTGATCTTCGAAGAAATCAAAATCCTGGACATATATGGACTTTACAAAAGTTATTGTTAAATTGTAAAATCATCGTTCTCTATCATGCCGACTCGAAGCGCGCCTATAAGACGACTTGACACTTTAGGGCATTGCAAAGCAAGCTGACTACTACTGCCTGTCACTTGGATACGTTTCTTATATAAATTAACAATGTGCTCACTATTTTAAAAGTAGCAGAACAACTGTCGTTTACACACAGGTTATCCCCTCTGACCATCACATAGACAGTTTCTGTTTTGTACACGAACAGCAAACTACAGTGTCATTCGCGCCTAAATTACGGGTCTCCCCCCGCTATCACGTCCTGCTTCATGTATGCTCCACACGCTAACCGTATCACCCACCCCGTGTTGTTACGAAACACGCCGGACGTCGCACACACGCCACCTGAAAGCCGTCTAGTGCAACAACGCTCGTACAGTGCTTTTCTACAGCGGTCTGACCGTGCCCATCTACAGCGATTAAATATTAGGCTGCAAAATTAATTTGGAAGAAAGGATATTCCGATTTAATAAGAGACGCATAGTGGCGAGGATAAATTACGGCAGAGTAATTTAGCAGATCCCCTGGGTATTTCTGCGAAAAAAAAAAAAAAATCCGGCGGCCCTGAATACTTGTATTTATTTTTATTTTTATTTTTTTACATGTTCCCTACTCGTGAGAGAACGGTTGACTGTTGTACGACTTCGTCTTTGTCAGCCAAATCTCCCAACAGACCAGGTGGAATCCAAACCGGGACTCTTTGGAAGGCGATTTTTAGTTCCAGCATTCGCCTAGTGACCAAGGGAAACCTCCAAAAACCTTGGGCAGACTACGAGATTGGAAGAATTTTAATTTTTTTCTGGGACAATGTTACCACTGTATTCATTTTGTGTATGAATGGGTGTATACAGTTCGAAAGTTCAATGCTGAAAATGACAAATATGACGATAGAGATAACAACAAATCTGAAACTTTATGGCAGATTAAAATTATGTGCTGGACCGCGATTCGAAGTCGTGACCTATACCTTTCGCGGGCAAGTGCTCTACCGACTCAGTGAACCAAGCACGACTCAAGACTCGTACTGGCGGAAGAGAAGTCGTGACTATCCTCTCAGTTGTGCGACTGGATTCGTGATTTCCTTTCAGAAAGGTCACAGTCCGGAGATATCGACGGAAAGTCATCGGGTAAAACAAAAGTACTCGTAATATCTGGCGTTCCCCAAAGAAGCGTTATAGGCATTCTTCTGTTCTTGATCTACATAAACGACTTAGGAGACCATCTGAGTAGCACTCTCCGGTTGTTTGCTGATGATCTGTCATTTACCGTCTTTTAAAGTAATCAGATGATCAGAACCAACTGCCAACTGATTTAAACAAGCTATGTATCTGTATGTTGCGGAAATTGGCAATCGCCTCTAAATAATGAAAAGTGTGAAGCCATCACATGAGTACCTAAAGGAATCCGTTAAATTTCGGTTACATGATAAATCACATAATTCTAAAAGCTGTAAATTCAACTAAATACATAGGGATTACAATTACGAATAACTTAAACTGGAACGATCACATATATAATGTTGTGGGTAAAGCAAACCAATGACCACGACTTACTGACAGAAGACGTAGAAAATGTAACCGGTCTATTATAGAGACTGCCAATACTACGCTTGTCCGCCCTCGTCTGTAGTACTACCGTTGCGGGGTGGGATTCGCATGCGATAGGATTGACGGAGGGTATCGAAAAAGTTCAAAGAAGAGCAGCTCGTTTTGTACAATCCCGAAATAGGGGAAAGATGCCACGGATATGATACACGAATTGGGGTGGCAATGATTAAAACATAGGCTTTTTTCGTTCCGGTAGTATCTTCTCATGAAAATTAAATTATCAATTTTCTCCTCAGACTGTGAAAATATTTTGTTGGTGCCCACCTACAACGGGAGGAATGGTCATCGTAATAAAATAAGAGAAATCAGCGCTCGCACGGAAAGATTTAAGTGTTTGTTTTACCCACGCGCAGTTCGAGAGTGGAACGGTAGAGAACTTGAAAGTGGTTCGATGAACCCTCCGCCAGGCTTTTAAGTGTGAATTGCAGAGTAATCATGTAGATGTAGATGGGTTGTGAGTCATGCTTGAGCAGCTTAGATTGCAGACCATATGCCCGCGAAAGGAAAAGTCCGGGGTTCGAGTCTGGGTCCGCCGCACGGGTGTAATCTGCCAGAATGTTTCATATCAGTACACATTCCGCTTCAGAGTGAAAATCTCATTCTGGAAACAACAAATCCGTTTCGCTAAGCAACCAGATGTCGGAAATCCATACTGAATAAGCACGTAGCATCCGGCACGTCATGTGTGTTACTGGGAATGTAAAAGTGCACAATTTGTTTCACTCCTTTATTGTTCTGAGCAATATGTAGTACTGTTCAAGTGGACACCGTGAAGCAGGGGAGAATGTTGTACCTTGGAGCAGTTTTCAGACTTTCGCCTGTAATCGAAGTTAAATTATTTTCATATTCCATTTTTAAATGAGAGCTTTGACTGTCTGTGTACCGCAGTCTCTTCCTGAAATTACAAAGATTACTCAGAAAAATTAAGGTTTTTTTTACACATGTCACAAAAATGTTCGAGGTTAGAACAAGACCATGTGCCTAGGAACAATACGCTATTGAAATTTAAAACTGTTGCAGTGTTGTAAATCTTGCCAAATCTTTATTCAGTATTCTATCTGTTACAATATTACTCTGATACCCACCAGTAAAATCACATTATTCAAAATCAGTTACAAGTTAAATGCATTTTGTAATAGCAGTTATTAGAAAGTAACACAAGTTTGTATTTTCAAGAGAGGTGAAATTATTACGACAGTAAAGAAACTTAGGTGATTTGCAAATACTCACATGTTACAGACTTACTTCCGCTCAAGGTACAATATGGTGCAAAATATACGGAGTATGGCTTAACTGTTAAAAAGTTATGTTTTGTATTGTATTGTATTGTATTGTATTGTCTTGTATGGTAACCGTGGGCCTAGAAACGACGGAGAGACTCCGTCGCCGCCGCAGCCGCAGTGGTCCACAACCCCACGACGACTACCGCAGTCCACTTCACCCCACACCGAACCCAGGGTTAAAAGTTGTGTAACTAGTCTTAATAATATACAGAATTTTACTCACGATAAAATTCTGTGAATGAACAATTAACAATATCTTCCAAATAGCTTTCATGCATTATACACCACTTAAATGTGCAGAACTCAGAATATTTACAAACATTGCAAGGAAAAAACCAGCCATACGTCTCACAACAACAAAAATAGTAGGAAAGGCTGGAAACAACTTATGGTGATCTAAAGCGTGCATTCTTTCACGTGATTCAAAAATAGGTCACTACAGGATGTTCCGAAACTATTCGCTCAAATTAATACAGGAGGTAGACAACATCGAAACATTTATATTTGGTTATGGTACATATAGGCCCCGAGGGAAATTTATGACACTGGGGTCGCTTTACAAGGAAGGTAGTTTAGCATGCTAATTATAGGAGGAACTGCTCGAATGGGTGACCATTTTCCTGTATGTATGCAGTACATCAGACTATTCGTTGTCGTGTCCATGCGAAAATTCCTGACATGTCCGCAATCGTACCAAAAGCGACGGCAGTTCCAACGACGAGGTGGTGTTTTCTTTCTACACAGGTTTCATACACCAGCTGCTTCCTATGTCCCAGAGGAAGAAATCCAGACACGTGTGGTAAGGTGAGTTGGGTGGCCAAGCCGCAGTGCCAACTCAACCGATCCGTCGATTCCCGAAGGTGGCTCTGAGATGATTCCCCACAGCAATGCTGAAATGGGCTGGCGCTCCATCGCGCTGGAAGTACACTACGTGATCAAAAGTGTCCGGACACCTCCAAAAACCTTTTTTTTTTGGTCATCAGTCTACTGACTGGTTTGATGCGGCCCGCCACGAATTCCTTTCCTGTACTAACCTCTTCATCTCAGAGTAGCACTTGCAACCTACGTCCTCCATTATTTGCTTGACGTATTCCAATCTCTGTCTTCCTCTACAGTTTTTGCTCTCTACAGCTCCCTCTAGTACCATGGAAGTCATTCCCTCATGTCTTAGCAGATGTCCTATCATCCTGTCCCTTCTCCTTATCAGTGTTTTCCACATATTCCTTTCCTCTCCGATTCTGCGTAGAACCTCCTCATTCCTTACCTTATCAGTCCACCTAATTTTCAACATTCGTCTATAGCACCACATCTCAAATGCTTCGATTCTCTTCTGTTCCGGTTTTCCCACAGTCCATGTTTCACTACCATACAATGCTGTACTCCAGACGTACATCCTCAGAAATTTCTTCCTCAAATTAAGGCCGGTATTTGATATTAGTAGACTTCTCTTGGCCAGAAATGCCTTTTTTGCCATAGCGAGTCTGCTTTTGATGTCCTCCTTGCTCCGTCCGTCATTGGTTATTTTGCTGCCTAGGTAGCAGAATTCCTTAACTTCATTTACTTCGTGACCATCAATCCTGATGTTACGTTTCTCGCTGTTCTCATTTCTACTACTTCTCATTACCTTCGTCTTTCTCCGATTTACTCTCAAACCATACTGTGCACTCATTAGACTGTTCATTCCGTGCAGCAGATCATTTAATTCTTCTTCACTTTCACTCAGAATAGCAATGTCATCAGCGAATCGTGTCATTGATATCCTTTCACCTTGTATTTTAATTTCACTCCTGAATCTTTCTTTTATTTCCATCATTGCTTCGTCGATGCACAGATTGAAGAGTAGGGGCGAAAGGCTACAGCCTTGTCTTACACCCTTCTTAATACGAGCACTTCGTTCTTGACCGTCCACTCTTATTATTCCCTCTTGTTTGTTGTACATATTGTATATGACCCGTCTCTCCCCATAGCTTACCCCTACTTTTTTCAGAATCTCGAACAGTTTGCACCATTTTATATTGTCGAACGCTTTTTCCAGGTCGACAAATCCTATGAACGTTTCTTGATTTTTCTTTAGCCTTGCTTCCATTATTAGCCGTAACGTCAGAATTGCCTCTCTCGTTCCTTTACTTTTCCTAAAGCCAAACTGATCGTCACCTAGCGCATTCTCAATTTTCTTTTCCATTCTTCTGTATATTATTCTTGTAAGCAGCTTCGATGCATGAGGTGTTCAGCTGATTGTGCGATAATTCTCGCACTTGTCAGCTCTTGCCGTCTTCGGAATTGTGTGGATGATGCTTTTCCGAAAGTCAGATGGTATGTCGCCAGACTCATATATTCTACACACCAACGTGAATAGTCGTTTTGTTGCCACTTCCTCCAATGATTTTAGAAATTCTGATGGAATGTTATCTATCCCTTCTGCCTTATTTGACCGTAAGTCCTCCTAAGCTCTTTTAAATTCCGGTTCTAATACTGGATCCCCTATCTCTTCTAAATCGACTCCTGTTTCTTCTTCTATCACATCAGACAAATCTTCACCCTCATAGAGGCTTCCAATGTATTCTTTCCACCTATCCGCTCTCTCCTCTACATTTAACAGTGGAATTCCCGTTGCACTCTTAATGTTACCACCGTTGCTTTTAATGTCACCAAAGGTTGTTTTGACTTTCCTGTATGCTGAGTCTGTCCTTCCGACAATCATATCTTTTTCGATGTCTTCACATTTTTCCTGCAGCCATTTCGTCTTAGCTTCCCTGCACTTCCTATTTATTTCATTCCTCAGCGACTTGTATTTCTGTATTCCTG
Source organism: Schistocerca americana (assembly GCF_021461395.2). Lineage (NCBI taxonomy): Eukaryota > Metazoa > Arthropoda > Insecta > Orthoptera > Acrididae > Schistocerca > Schistocerca americana. The sequence goes on along the minus strand of NC_060120.1, from coordinate 286,902,758 downwards.
ATTTTCCCGGAACATGTTTGTACTCCCTTCTTTCATCAATCAACTGAAGTATTTCTTCTGTTACCCATGGTTTCTTCGCAGCTACCTTCTTTGTACGTATGTTTTCCTTCCCAACTTCTGTGATGGCCCTTTTTAGAGATGTCCATTCCTCTTCAACTGCACTGCCTACTGCGCTATTCCTTATTGCTCTATCTATAGCGTTAGAGAACTTCAAACGTATCTCGTCATTCCTTAGTACTTCCGTATCCCACTTCTTTGCGTATTGATTCTTCCTGACTAATGTCTTGAACTTCAGCCTACTCTTCATCACTACTATATTGTGATCTGAGTCCATATCTGCTCCTGGGTACGCCTTACAATCCAGTATCTAATTTCGGAATCTCTGTCTGACCATGATGTAATCTAATTGAAATCTTCCCGTATCTCCCGGCCTTTTCCAAGTATACCTCCTCCTCTTGTGATTCTTGAACAGGGTATTCGCTATTACTAGCTGAAACTTGTTACAGAACTCAATTAGTCTTTCTCCTCTTTCATTCCTTGTCCCAAGCCCATATTCTCCTGTAACCTTTTCTTCTACTCCTTCCCCTACAACTGCATTCCAGTCGCCCATGACTATTAGATTTTCGTCCCCCTTTACATACTGCATTACCCTTTCAATATCCTCATACACTTTCTCTGTCTGTTCATCTTTAGCTTGCGACGTCGGCATGTATACCTGAACTATCGTTGTCGGTGTTGTTCTGCTGTCGATTCTAATTAGAACAACCCGGTCACTGAACTGTTCACAGTAACACACCCTCTGCCCTGCCTTTCTATTCATAACGAATCCTACACCTGTTATACCATTTTCTGCTGCTGTTGATATTACCCGATACTCATCTGACCAGAAATCCTTGTCTTCCTTCCACTTCACTTCACTGACCCCTACTATATCTAGATTGAGCCTTTGCATTTCCCTTTTCAGATTTTCTAGTTTCCCTACCACGTTTAAGCTTCTGACATTCCACGCCCCGACTCGTAGAACGTTATCCTTTCGTTGATTATTCAATCTTTTTCTCATGGTAACCTTCCCCTTGGCAGTCCCCTCCCGGAGATCCGAATGGGGGACTATTCCGGAATCTTTTGCCAATGGAGAGATAATCGTGACACTTCTTCAATTACAGGCCACATGTTCTGTGGATACACGTTACGTGTCTTTAATGAAGTAGTTTCCATTGCCTTCTGCATCCTCATGTCGTTGATCATTGCTGATTCTTCCGCCTTTAGGGGCAATTTCCCACCCCTAGGACAAGAGAGTGCCCTGAACCTCTATCCGCTCCTCCGCCCTCTTTGACAAGGCCGTTGGCAGAATGAGGCTGACTTCTTATGCCGGAAGTCTTCGGCCGCCATTGCTGATTATTTATCAAAATGTAGGCAGTGGCGGGGATAGAACCCGGGACCGAAGACGTTCTTGATTATGAATCAAAGACGCTACCCCTAGACCACGGGTACGTGACTCCAAAAACATACGTGTTTCATATTAGGTGGATTTAGCTGCGACTACTGCCAGGTACTCCATATCAGCGACCTCAGTAGTCAATAGAAATCGTGAGAGAGCAGAATGGGGCGCTCCGCGGATTTCACGGACTTCGAACATGGTCAGGTGATTGGGTGTCACTTGTATCATACGTCTGTACGCGAGATTTACACACTCCGAAACATCCCTAGGTCGACTGTTTCCATTGTGATAGTGAAGTGAAAACTTGTAGGGACACGTAAAGCACAAAAGCGTACAGGCCGACCTCGTCTGTTGACTGACAGACCGCCGACAGTTGAACAGGGTCGTAATGTATAATAGGCAATCTATCCAGACCATCACACAGGAATTCCAAACTGCACCAGGATCCACTGCAAGTACTACGACAGTTAGGAGAGAGGTTAGAAAACTTGGATTTCAATGTCGAGCGGCTGCTCATAAGCCACAAATCACGCCGGTAAATGCCAAACGATGCCCCGCTTGGTGTAAGGAGCGTAAACATTGGACAACAGAGCAGTGGAAAAACGTAGTCTGAAGTGACGAATCACGATACACGATGTGGCGATCCGATGGCAGGGTGTGGGTATGGCGAATGCCCGGTGAACCTCATCTGCCAGCGTGTGTAGTGCCAACAGTGAAATTCGGAGGCGGTGGTGTTCTGGTGTGGTAGTGTTTTCCATGGAAGGGGCTTGCACCCCGTGTTTTGCGTTGCACTATCACAGCACAATCCTACATCGATGTTTTAAGCACCTTCTTGCTTCCCACTGTTGAAAAGCAATTCGGGGATGGCGTTTGCGTCTTTCAACACGATCGAGAACCTGTGGCGGACCGGTTACAAGACAGTTCCCCAAAAAACCTTCCAGCACCTGTTTGAACGTATGCCAGAGGGAGTGGAAGCTGTCGTCAAGGCTAAGGGTGAGCCAACACCATACTGAATTCCAGAATTACCGATGGAGGGCGCCACTAACTTGGAAGTCATTTTCAGCCAGGTTTTCGGATACTTTTGATCCACTGGCTATTCTGGCAATACATGTTCCATGATTATGCAATATCTACTCCGGTTGATTGGGAGTGGTAGAATGTACGGTTCAATCAACCTATCACTGAAAATTCCGGCCTACGCATTAAATCCGAATCACTGTTGATGAGCATGAGGTCGACTACCTCCTGGATTCACATGTGCCCAAACATACGAACTATGGATACTGAAGCAGCCTCGCCGGTGTACCGGACCTCGGCAGGAAATAAGGGGTGCAGGGCAGTCCGTTGTAAAAAACACTGTGCGAACTGCAAGCGTTGGGGAAACTCTTCAGGCGCTAGTACTGCCACGCGCAACAGATGGAAGGGACGAAGCTGTTGGTCATGTAACACACTCCACACGAGGCTATGTCTGCCGTCAAGACTTGTGTACTTGTGTACTCTTAGATGGAGAGTCTTCAACACGTCGCAGAATTTCGTCTTCCAATTCGGCAGTTCACACAGTTCGATTAGGATCTATATCATCCACTTTCCCGGTCAGCAACCCCGTCACAAAAGCTTACGTCAACACCACTAACAAAATGTTCCCTAACATTACAAGCTGACTTCACAGAGTCAATGTTCCTTATTGATTTTTTTTGTGTTCTCTACCTCCTGTATTAATTGGAACCAATAGCTTCGGAGCATCCTGTAGATTGAAAGACAGACCGGGAAACATCGTATCTACCTAGGTATACTACCTTCAAGGTAAAACACACTCCCCTACAGTGCACAGCTGGTATCGACGTAACAGGGCGTCCAGGGTTCGATGAAAAATGTGTGACGTATTGTATACGTGCGTAACCGCTGCAAGAATTCGTGGAACAAATTCCTCAACTAAGGCAACAGGGGTAGAATACACTTCGGCTTTCGCGTAGCCCCACAGAAAGGAGTCTGATGTGGTGAGATTCGGGGATTTTGCAGGCCAATGTACAGGTCCTCCCTGGCCGTTCCACCGATTGCCGAAAGTGCAATGCTGCACGCACTGCTTCTGCGAAACGCACCTAGAGTCATCACGCTGGAATAACACTACGCACATCACATCAATTTTGGCATAACGAGGTTTGAAAAAGGTACTTTTTTTCACCTCATTCGCCACGGGAGCACTTACGAATGTTTAGTGGCCATTCAATATGCATTTACAACCCCGTGGCTGCTCAATGAAATGTATTTGTTGCTGTCTACGTCGTAATACCTTTCCGTCTTACACACACACACACTCACACACACACACACACACACACACACACACACACACACAACACGTATGTAGGGCAGGGTGTACTACGGGAACACGGCACCGAGCTAATTTTCTGCCTTGTACCTAAGATAAGCGGCATGCTACGTTCCGTGAAAGACGACATTGCCCTTGGAGCCCCTGAGACTGTACAGGGTGTTTCAAGGCCTCACCAGCAAACTTTAAGCGACTTTAGGCCACGTAAGGACGATAATGTTTCTTAGAAAGAAGCCATACTCTTTTCGACCCAAACATTTATGGCAAACATTTATTAACGTTAAAAACACCGAGCTGTACCACGGTTGGCCTTGTAACTGCAAGGGTAATAAGTCAGTTCAAACCTTGGGCGAAGGCTCTCTCCACAAACTACCTTGCGGTGTGAGGCGGAGGGTTCTTTTTCCATGACTCTTTGTTAAAGAATCCTACGTGGGAAGAATGTCGGCAACAACTCTCCTCCTCCCCCCTCCCAACACACACACACAGACACACACACACGCACACACACACACACACACACACACACACACACACACACACACACAAGCTCTAGTTTCCCTAATTTTTTCGTTGTAGTCATTTAACGAGACTAATGTGGGACGAAAAACTCTTCTTGCGAAGTACTCTATCTGAATTTCCACAGTAAACTTCTCCGTCACTCACAACACCTCTCCCATAGCGTGTGCCACTGGAGTCTATTGGGTATCCCCGTAACGCTCTCGCACGAACCAAAGCATCCCGTGACGTAACATGCCGCTATTGGTTGCATCATCTTACTTTTTTCCATTCATCCAACCCATTGAGGGTTGCACAATGATGAGCAGTACTCAAGAATCGGTCGAACACGTCTTTTATGATGCACTATTTTCGTGGATGAATTATAGTTCATTAAGTTTATTCTACTGAGTCTCGACCTTTGATCTGCATTTCGTATAATTAGTTTTCTGTGGTCGCTCAGTTTTACGAGGCTCTGGACGGTTACTCGGGGGTATCTGTTGCCAGTGATTTGTCGTCAGTAGTGTAATCGTGCAGCAGAGGATCTCTGTGCCTACTTATGCTTTACATTTGTTTATGTTCTGGGTCAGCTGGCAGTCTCTCCATCACACGTCGATCAGTTGCATGTCTCCCTGCATTCCACAGTTTTCTCATGTTGACGTCTCCTTATAGGGAAAATATTCTTCTGCAAATAGTATCACGAATACACGAAATTACCCATTGAGTCATTAGCGCAAATTATAAATATTAACAGAGCTAACATGTTAACTGACAATGAACCACGTCAGTGTACTCGAGAACTGCAAATGTGATGAACTGTGATAATTCCACCATCGTGTCGATGTTCAAACCAACCTTCTGCTTGATGGCACATTCATCTGGTAGTTTCTCCATCAAGTTCCGAATGGTGCTGCCATCCAAATGCACGCGTTATTTACTAATGAGCCTAGTTTACCCATCCTGGTTGTTTTGTCAGCAGGAACAGTATTAGGCTGGTGCATAAGTTCGAAGCGTTTTTGTTTTGTATATTATTATTCCAGTCGCTTTGGATTTATCAATCGATTATCATTTTTATTTCTACTTCAGTGTTGTTTTGAGTTTAGATATGTCATTTTGTCATCTGCAGATAGTGAATGGAGCTGTGGACGCTACAAAAATGGGGTGTCTAGTGGAGAAATTGGAACATTTCCGACGTATTCCTCTGTTTGAGTTCAGTATAGGGGTGACAGCAGCGGAGTCAGCCAGACACATTTGCGCCGTATACGGGGATAATGCCACTGGACAGAGCACGGCAAGAAAGTGGTTTTTTGTTTTAAACAGGATCGTTTTGGCATTAGTGACACTCCACATTCAGGAAGACCTTCGGTGTTTGATGAAGATCGTTTAAGCGTATAAATTAACAATGATGCACGCCAGTGTACTCGAGAACGGGCAAATGTGGTTAACTGTGATCATTCCACCATCATATTTATGCAGTGGGGAACGTTCAAAAAGCGGGTGTATGGGTAGTCTAAGCCAAAGTCACAAAAATCTACTGATGGCCATATGTGCGTATCTGCTTGCTCTTCATCAACTGTCTCGTGAAGAACGCCGAACATTCCTATTCTGTATCGTTACTGGTGACGACAAATGGTGTGTACATGCTAACGTAAGGAAAAGAAAGGAATGCCTGGTCGAAACAAATCAGCAACTCCCGCATCAGCAAAAGATTATGTTACGCATCTGGTGGGACAGCCTATACAAGAGTTGGGTTGGGGGAAGTCATTTCGCATATACCTTATTCGGCTAACCTTGCGACCCCACATTTTCATCTTTTCCGCTCTCTATCGAACAAACTTCAAGGAACTTCCTTTCCGCACGAAAATGCGCTCCGAACATGGCACGACGAGTTCTCCGACTCAAAACCGCGTGTTTCTATAGTCGTGGAATCCAAAAGCGTTGACAGACTATTGTAAACAGTGAAGGAGAATATTTTATTGATGACTAGACTCTCTGTTATCTGTATGGAAAAACGCTACAAACCCGGACTACGAGAGTATCCGCATGCGATTGCTGTTCTATCTTACTAACAAGGTCTCCCGCGAACTGGCTGATGGCAGATTTGTAAGAAGAAAACAAGGTTAGCGTTTAACGTGATCTCAATGTTCCAGTGAAGTGAGGACGGCATACAATTACTCACCAAATGATGTATAAGGCGTGACGTAAGAGCAGCACTACAAGGCCCGCTAGTTACTCACCGAGATACACAATCGCAGTTGCGCACTAGTGTGGACCAACACGCGGGCGATACGAGAAATGAGACATCGACTTGCCGGAGCAGTGTCGGGAAGCTCTTGGTATACACGTCACCGGGTCAGGAGGGCACACACTGGCAGCATTAATCGCTGTCGCGGGCGTTAGCACAGCTGACCAGGGAAGATAGCCGCTACTGATCCGCTTCTTCTGCTGTGCTGACAAGGCTTCTGTGACCTCAGCGAATGAAAACAGCGGAGAATTACTTCTCTTGATGTGGAAGAGATGTAAGACGTCTATATCCTTGCGAGCAGAGAAACGTATCGTATCATTCGCTTTCTGTCGTTGTCCACACTGTTTCATGAAATAAGACGATGATAAAGATAACAGACACGCTTTACATTATGTCGTTAGCTACTTTACCACTAGGGTGGTCATTAGACGAAAAGTTTCAATGTACGTGGCACAGATTTCATGTCAAGCTCTCAGTTAATCACGAGTCATACAATGAATAGAATACTACCAGACACAATAGTCTATAAGGGTTGTGTCCAAGGTGACCCAGAACTTCTCAAAATGGCTGAAGTCGCATGACCTGAGCACCTTCATGCCTGCACAATGTTCGACGTACTCGTGCAGTATCGTACTGAAAGCACAGCTCGCGAGCGAGGTACAGCAGGCGAACAAACGGGTGCACCTAGTCAGGTAGTAACGCTTCTGTATCGTTCACCGGTGAGAGATGAAAATGTGTTGCTTGCCATATTTCATCACAGGTCAAAATCCCACGCACAAGATTACACCCAGCACGGACAAAAGTTGTCCTGAAGTTTAGCGCAATGCAACGATAGTCGGACGCTGCTGTCTGGCAGAGGAAACACTGTTTATCTTCTGTAGTTAGTCCGTTTCGATGACACGTATTTAAGAGTGCAGTTAGCGCTTACATATTACTTTAAAGATTTAATATGATACTTGTCATAGAAGTGAAACAGCTTACATAGAATATATTCGAGACATGCATGCTGTATTTCGGGGGGACAGTGAAGTTGTCTTTCCGCAATAACTCCCGTTTAAAGGGCATCCCTTTATTTTAAAATAACTTTACTAGAACTAGCTTGTCAACTTATTACATGCTTCTTCTGCAAAGGGCAACGAGAAGAAAACTTAGTGGCACGTATATTACAGTGTGCATACCAAGTCCAGATCAGCAGTCAATGGATGTAAGTGCTTTGTCCACACAGCAGATCCATGTACTACGTGTGTATCAGAGTAAACCTACGGTGGCGTCACTGTAGCCCGCACGGGTAGGGTTGCGATTGATGGTGGACCATCGACAGCACCCTATCATGAAGGCTTTCTTAATGTACTTTACCATGGCGCCTACGGTTTTATCCCCGGTTGAGGTAGACGATACTCCCCTGGCACGATAGCACATGACAAGACAGCGCGCGCGCGCTTGTGTGTGTGTGTGTGTGTGTGTGTGTGTGTGTGTGTGTGTGTGTGCGTGCGCGCGCCTCTCTCTCTCTACACACACACACACACACACACACACACACACACACACACACACACACAACCGCTGTATCTTACTTCTCCTTCAAAATGGCACCGCCGATATCCTTCCCCATCCTCTACAGCTTCCGAGTTTGTGTACCGTCCCTAATGACGTCGATGTCGGAGGGACGTTAAACCCTAATCTTGCTTCCTTCCTTCCTGCGGATTTCGCTTGTATCATAATCAATCCTTATAAAAATACAGGACGCAGAAAAAGGTAATAATTTGGAACGATTTCTGTACAGGATTTCTGCGTTAGGAAACAGAAAAACAGCAACACATTAAATTCTGCAGTCTTCCTTCCCCTCCTGTTAAGTTCTTCCATTAACTGCTGAAGTTTATTTGCACTAGAGGTAAACAGTACAGTGCTATCAGCAAACCACAGCTTATTCGGACACGTTCCACTGACACGCGTTCGTCCTCCTTTCTCCAGTTTCAGGATTAGAAGACTTCCTACGCTGTTCTCGATAACGGTTCTGCCGAAGCGGACTCTTTTTCCTCAAACTCCTGTTCATCAAATTCTGAATGTCCCCCTATCCTGATTACGTATAAAAGAAGCTGTAGCATTGAAGTACGTACGTATTCAGCTGAAACTGAGTCAAACGTTTTTAGAAGATGTATGAAACTCTGATGAAAAGGTAACACACACGCTCTGTCGAATTATATATTTCTAATCACGACTTATAAATTAACCATTGTGCTACATCAACTTATAGAAAAATCCTTTTCTTGATTAAATGTTTTCTCCTAAACAGTTTCTTATAATTTTAGTAAATATATTTACTTTACAGATAAGAGGCTGATATATTTATAGTTATTATTTATAGTTATATTTATAGTTATTTTCTGTTAAGGATAATAATATTACAGTGCTCTTCTCGTTCTGTGACATCCCACAAAATTGTCTTTCTTCGCAGGCGTTCTACAATCAATTCGTCGCGTTCTTTTTGCATTACTTTCCATACAGTTTTAACAATTGGTACTGGTAGATTATCATCTCAAAGCACCTTCACTTTCTTCATACCTTGAATGTCTCCATACACCACACCTGGAACTCACATCTAAATTTTTACGAATTGTTTCAGTTAATTCACCTTATCTTTTATGGTAGCTAGTATTGGTTGCTTGGAACTCTCATCTCTTTAATAGCTGGCTTGTGCCATTTGATACTTTCTGTTCCCTTGCTTTCTTTCTATCTGTAGCATCTTATAATACACTCCTGGAAATGGAAAAAAGAACACATTGACACCGGTGTGTCAGACCCACCATACTTGCTCCGGACACTGCGAGAGGGCTGTACAAGCAAGGATCACACGCACGGCACAGCGGACACATCAGGAACCGCGGTGTTGGCCGTCGAATGGCGCTAGCTGCGCAGCATTTGTGCACCGCCGCCGTCAGTGTCAGCCAGTTTGCCGTGGCATACGGAGCTCCATCGCAGTCTTTAACACTGGTAGCATGCCGCGACAGCGTGGACGTGAACCGTATGTGCAGTTGACGGACTTTGAGCGAGGGCGTATAGTGGGCATGCGGGAGGCCGGGTGGACGTACCGCCGAATTGCTCAACACGTGGGGCGTGAGGTCTCCACAGTACATTGATGTTGTCGCCAGTGGTCGGCGGAAGGTGCACGTGCCCGTCGACCTGGGACCGGAACGCAGCGACGCACGGATGCACGCCAAGACCGTAGGATCCTACGCAGTGCCGTAGGGGACCGCACCGCCACTTCCCAGCAAATTAGGGACACTGTTGCTCCTGGGGTATCGGCGAGGACCATTCGCAACCGTCTCCATGAAGCTGGGCTACGGTCCCGCACACCGTTAGGCCGTCTTCCGCTCACGCCCCAACATCGTGCAGCCCGCCTCCAGTGGTGTCGCGACAGGCGTGAATGGAGGGACGAATGGAGACGTGTCGTCTTCAGCGATGAGAGTCGCTTCTGCCTTGGTGCCAATGATGGTCGTATGCGTGTTTGGCGCCGTGCAGGTGAGCGCCACAATCAGGACTGCATACGACCGAGGCACACAGGGCCAACACCCGGCATCATGGTGTGGGGAGCGATCTCCTACACAGGCCGTACACCACTGGTGATCGTCGAGGGGACACTGAATAGTGCACGGTACATGCAAACCGTCATCGAACCCATCGTTCTACCATTCCTAGACCGGCAAGGGAACTTGCTGTTCCAACAGGACAATGCACGTCCGCATGTATCCCGTGCCACCCAACGTGCTCTAGAAGGTGTAAGTCAACTACCCTGGCCAGCAATATCTCCGGATCTGTCCCCCATTGAGGATGTTTGGGACTGGATGAAGCGTCGTCTCACGCGGTCTGCACGTCCAGCACGAACGCTGGTCCAACTGAGGTGCCAGGTGGAAATGGCATGGCAAGCCGTTCCACAGGACTACATCCAGCATCTCTACGATCGTCTCCATGGGAGAATAGCAGCCTGCATTGCTGCGAAAGGTGGATATACACTGTACTAGTGCCGACATTGTGCATGCTCTGTTACCTGTGTCTATGTGCCTGTGGTTCTGTCAGTGTGATCATGTGATGTATCTGACCCCAGGAATGTGTCAATAAAGTTTCCCCTTCCTGGGACAATGAATTCACGGTGTTCTTATTTCAATTTCCAGGAGTGTATTTACGTAAGTGTCTTTGTTATATTTTTTCCCCTTTTCGTCTATGTTGTATGGAATTTTGTCTTTTGTTTGGTGGGGGGGGGGGGGGGTGGAGGGGAGGGAAGGGAATGAGGAGGGGAGGGGTTGGAGAGAGCGAGAGACAGAGATATTTTTAGCAGTATTGCATTCAACGGTCTTGACATGAAATGGAAGTTTTTTTTAAGGCCGCAAATATGCGTGTATTATATAAAAGTGTCGTTGCAAGCTGTGGGACTGTAGTCAAGGTTACGACCTTGGGAAGGCCGCTCCTGGCTACGTGAAGGTGAGGCACACAGCTCCCTGCTAGCTGGACGTCACGGGGAGCCGACAGGAAGGTGTGGCAGCTCTCCGCTCCCTCCCCCCCCCCCCTCCCCGTCCCCTTCCCCCTACCAAACTTTCTTAAAGCTTCATCACCAATTCGGACACACAAAACCTTTTTGTTGTTGTTTTTCTTTTTCGGTCATTAGTCTTCTGACTGGTCTGACACGGCCAACCCTTCCTTTTAATTTCACCGAAAGCTGAAACTTCCTGGCAGATTAAAACTGTGTGCCCGACCGAGACTCGAACTCGGGACCCTTGCCTTTCGCGGGCAAGTGCTCTATCAACTGAGCTACCCAAGCACGACTCACGCCCCGTCCTCACAGCTTTACTTCTGCCAGTACATCGTCTCCTACCTTCCAAACTTTACAGAAGCTCTCCTGCGAACCTTGCAGAACTAGCACTCCTGAAAGAAAGGATATTGCGGAAACATGGCTTAGCCACAGCCTTAGTAGCGTTTTTCCATCACTTTAATGTCCTGGTGAAAACGCCCTCCTTGCTCCTCACAAACATCTCCCATCTCATTCATCAGACTGGGAATGTCTGAGCAGTACATTAAATCACTCTCTTGTTGAAGAAAAACTTGGAAAACGTTTGCTCTCTCTTTCTATACGTATAATGCTGGTTCCAACTGCCAATAAGTTCTTTTTTTATAATCTAGAGCCAAGCAATTCAGCTTTTTCTTTCGTTAACCCAGATCCTTAACCAAATCATTAAGCTCGGTCTGAGTAAACAATTTGGGCTCTAGACTTCCAGTATTACAATGGAATTCATCATCATCTGGTTCATTTAAATCACATTGTACATCAGAAAATACTTCAGCTGGAATAGAATTTAAATCATCTGGTGGTTCAGGAACCGGCAAAACTACACTATGCCCTACTGGTCGGACAGCGGACGGAAGGTTAGATTAGCTTATTACCTCCTTTGCCAGCCGCGGCGGTCTCGCGGTTCTAGGCGCGCAGTCCGGAACCGTGCGACTGCTACGGTCGCAAGTTCGAATCCTGCCTCGGGCATGGATGTGTGTGATGTCCTTAGGGTAGTCAGGTTTAAGTAGTTCTCAGTTCTAGGGGACTGATGACCACAGCTGTTAAGTCCCATAGTGCTCAGAGCCATTTGAACCATTTATTACCTCCTTGTTTTTCGAATTATGACCCGTAATATCAATACTGCAAAAGTATCAGTCATTAGAATGATTTCTTGGCTCCATCCATATCATAGGACCAGACACAAAAATAGAATCGACCTTTTTCTGCCAGCAAATGTATATTCATTACACCTCCTTTTTAAATTATTTTAACTACATAAAAGCTGTCAAATTCTTTAAAAATCGCTTAATTTAATAAGAAATTGTGGGTGATACAGTTTTTTAAGTACCATACTTGGATTTGCCACCCTATAAAACATAAGAATAAGATATTTCCAGCAAAAAAGTTTTTCCATCATTGGCCTGTGCTATTGTTGTTGGCGTTCGTTTGCTGTCGATTCTGACGAGGATAATCCCATCACTGAACTATTCACTCTCTGCCCACGCTTCTTGTTCTCCCGTTATAACATTTTCAGCTGTTGTTGATAGTACGCCATGTTAGTTTGACCAGAAATCTTTATCCTCTTTCCATTTCTCTTCACTGACCCTCACGATATCTAGACTGGCCCTTTGTATTTCCCTTTTCAGATATTCTAGCTTTCCTACCACTTTCAAATTTCTGACATGCCATGCTCCAATTCGTAGAATGTTACCCTTTCATTGATTATTCAGTCTTTTTCTCGTAGTCATCCCCCGTTGGCAGGTTGGTTGGTTAGTTGATTGATTGACTGATTTTTGGGGAGGGAGCAGGGAAACAAACAGCGAGGTTATCGGTCCCATCGGATTGGGGAAGGATGGGGAAGGAAGTTTCACGTGCTCTTTCAAAGGAACCATCCCTGCATTTGCCTTAAGTGATTTAAGGAAATCACGGAAAACCTAAATCAGGATGGCCGGACGTTGGTTTGAACCGTCGTCCTCCCGAATGCGAGTCCAGTGTGCTAACCACTGTGCCACCTCGGTCGGTCCCCCTGTCAGAGCTTTCCTGGAGATCTGAATGCGCGGCCAATCCGGATTTTTTTTTGTTTGTTTTGTGAACGGAGAAGTTATAATGAGATACTCGCAAGGGAAACCAAAAGTAACAGTCCGCACTCAGCGTTAGCGGAATGTCTTGTCGAGGGAACCACAGAAGTACATTCGACTACAACAAAACTAACAATATAAGAAAAATTTCTTCCCACTGAAGATCACATTGGAAGCGAAAAGAATACACAAAAACTGAACAGTCTTCTGAAACTTCTCTCTATGCTCAGTCTTAAAATAGCTATAAGTAAACAGTGGTACGTAGCTTGTGACTTAACTTTCTTGGGCTAATGTATGACTGTTCGCTAAAACCTTGGCTCGTAGATGTCTCAGTGTCGAGCCGTACGACGTCTGCTTTACGCCCTGATATGGCAGTGACCCGTCAATCCACTGCACCGGTGATCCTGCCGTAAAATGTTTGAGGGCAGAAACGTAAATAAAAGATCACGAAAATCAAACTAATAATGTACGCTACACTCCAGATTTATATTTTACCTAACTGGTTTATTCAGCAAGATATAGATTTCTATTTAATGAAATGAAATATGAGTTCGTCTAGTAAGAATGTCCCATTTGCAACTTGATTAGCAGCACACTAGTAGTGGTAGTCTCCACCTGTTATACTCAAAATACAGAGTGCGCTTACACGCCAATTCTTCTAACCGCACGCTGAGATGCGTAATTGCACAAATATACTATGTAATTACATGAGAAACATGAACGTCACACTTTGTAGCCGAAAATCGGAATAAACATTACGGCAAAAGAAAGTGGTATCGCAAACTTTGGTTAACCCGAGATGTACGCGTAAATCTTGATTTGTTATATGCACTACATTAATTGTTGATGTGATTCGATTTGTTGTATAAAACTGAATAAAGAGTAGTCTCAATTAAGGGTAGCACTTAATAATTGTTTGCAATACATTCTTAACCTCTCCTTCTGTTGATTTCTCTCCTGGACAATCAGAAATGCAGGAGGGCAGTATCGTCGTTACGTTGGTGGCGAGCATTTCCGTGTTCAGACGGGTGAGCCGCCATTAACCGCAGGGGACTGAAGTGAAGTGGGTCAGCCGGCCTCCAGGGGCCACGCGCGCACTCAGCACGCACGCCTGCCGTCTAGGCTACACGCCCAACACTAACCACACGCAACACCTATTCGCAGCCCCAGTATGAAGTTTCTGGCGCCCGGAGTGGCCGTGCGGTTCTAGGCGCTACAGTCTGGAACCGAGCGACCGCTACGGTCGCAGGTTCGAATCCTGCCTCGGGCATGAATGTGTTTGATGTCCTTAGGTTAGTTACATTTAATTAGTTCTAAGTTCTAGGCGACTGATGAGCTCAGAAGTTAAGTCGCATAGTGCTCAGAGCCATTTGAACCATGAAGTTTCTGTGGCTGACATTTTAAGGAATTTCGAGGTTCTGCGTGTCCCCATCTACAACTTTCTGAACGCCTACAATCCGCACAAACTCAGTCGTTCCTCCTCGTCCTGCCAATGAGTTCTTTCTTTTATTATCGTATTAACCGCGACCTTCAGCACCTCCTCCTCATTACGGCCATGTCCAGACTTCGCGGTTCCTTCCCCTCTCGTTTACTACACTTTTTAACACTGCACTGCTAGACACATTTAACTTGAGTAAATGTTTTACTATTTACATACAGGTCACGTTTCGCACAGTACCACTTTCAACAGCCATTGTTACAAAAACCAATCATTTCACATAACCACACCTTTCTGAGGAACTAACTTTCTTAGTTGATACAGATCTTTTCACGATTTGTGTCAGCGAGTGCATTATATAAAGTATTTCCCGTTTTTGTTGAAATGTATTTCGGAACGTCTCCAGAAGATGAATGATTAGGAATGGCGCATTGTGAGGCAGCCAAAATGTCGTTACGTAGAAACAAATGGTTCAAATAGCTCTGAGCGCTACTGGACTTAACATTTGAGGTCATCAGCCCCCTAGAACGTAGAACTACTTAAACCTAACTAACCTAAGACACACATCCATGCCCGAGGCAGGATTCGAGCCTGCGACCGTAGGGGTCGTGTGGTTCCTGACTGTAGCGCCTAGAACCGCTCGGCCACTCCGGCCGGTTACGTAGACACACTTTCTTGCTGCCGGCCGGAGTGGCCGAGCGGTTCTAGGCGCTACAGTTTGGGACCGCGCGACCGCTACGGTCGCAGGTTCGAATCCTGCCTCGGGCATGGATGTGTGTGATGTCCTTAGGTTTAAGTAGTTCTAAGTTCTAGGGGACTGATGATCTCAGATGTTAAGTTCCATAGTGTTCAGAGCCATTTGAACCATTTTTTTTTAATTTTCCTGCTCAGTGACACTACCATTTTCCAAAAACTGTTAGAAATTAAATAGTGAGGACCCTTGTACCTTGCAACACTCTTCAGACATTCCCCTCTAGCCAGGCCTGTAATGGAAGTTTAATATATTTTCATATTAATCTATTTATTCCTACTGAAATTCAAACTCGTTGCAATCGAGAATAGTCTCGTCAATACTGTATTTAATCGTCTTTCTGTTACATTATTAATGTGTTACACATCAATAAACAGTGGTGGTGGTGGTGGTGGTTAGTGTTTAAGGTCCCGTCGACAACGAGGTCATTAGAGACGGAGCGCAAGCTCGGGTTAGGGAAGGATTGGGAAGGAAAGCGGCCGTGCCCTTTCAAAGGAACCATCCCGGCATTTGCCTGAAACGATTTAGGGAAATCACGGAAAACCTAAATCAGGATGGCCGGAGACGGGATTGAACCGTCGTCCTCCCGAATGCGAGTCCAGTGAGTGTGCTAACCACTGCGCCACCTCTCTCGGTCAATAAACAGTAAGCGTAATCAAACAAAGCAGGAGTTTTCTCAAAAACCTGTTTCAAGCTAAATGCCAACGGACCTGCCGCAGATCACGACCGGTTCACGTCACATCACCGAAGTTAAGCGCTGTAGCACTTGGCTAGCCCTTGGACGGGTAAACGGGCGCTGTTGGCAAGCGAGGTGCATTTAGAACCCGTGAGGCCAATTTAAGATGCCACCTGATTGAGCAGTAGCGGCTCCGGTCACTGAAACTGACTACGGCCGGGAGAGCGGTGTGCTGACCACATGGCACTCCGTATCCACATCCAGTGCTGGCTATCGGCGCAGGATGACACGGTGGTCGGTCGATACCGTTGGCCCTAACGGGGCCTGTTAGGACGGAGTTTAATTTTTAGTTGCAAGTTACTACATTCTGAAACTGAAGCTGTTGGAAATTAACACAAATATCCATTTTCAGTTCAAGTAAGATCTTTAAGATTGGAGAAACTCATTTCACTTGAGAGTATCACATATTTCATGGTAAAAGACCACCTCCTGTTTCAGCGTACAAGATAGTACATGACCGACGAACAACGGCCTAATCGTCCATACATTAAATAACTAGTTTCAAAAATATACCCTACAGAAGTTCGAAATGGTTCAAATGGCTCAAAGCACTATGGGACTTAACATCTGTGGTCATCAGTCCCCTAGACTTAGAACTACTTAAACCAAAGTACCGAGCGAGGTGGCGCAGTGGTTAGACACTGGACTCGCATTCGGGAGGACGACGGTTCAATCCCGCGTCCGGCCATCCTGATTTGGGTTTTCCGTGATTTCCCTAAATCGCTCCAGGCAAATGCCGGGATGGTTCCTTTCAAAGGGCACGGCCGACTTCCTTCCCCGTCCTTCCCTAATCCGATGAGACCGATGACCTCGTTGTCTGGTCTCCTTCCCCGAAACAACCAACCAACCAACCAACCAAACCAAAGTAACCTAAGGACATCACGCACATCCATGCCCGAGGCAGGATTGGAACCTGCGACCGTAGCAGCCGCGTGATTCCGGACTGAAGCGCCTAGAATCGCTCGACCACAGCGGCCGGCCCTACAGAAGTATTACTTGCAAAAACAATGTGTAACTGAACAACTTAACAATTCATTCCAAGTGGCTTTAATATTTTACACAGCACTTAAATGAGTACAACTCCCAATATTTACAAATGCTGCACAAAAACAACCCCATGTCCATAAACAACAAATATGAAGAAAATGGCGGAAACTGAACATGGCGGTCTATAGTGCACATTCCTTCGCGTACTCCTAAAATCAGTCATCACTATACTGAAACACCGACCATAAACGTCACGTGTTCCTAGCTACACTGTCGTCTAGGCACAAGAATCCAATAACACAATCAATTTTTGTATTTAGGGCAGCTGAAGATGATTTCTGCATGAAGTGAACACAAAAGTAAAACCGGACTGGGGTGTTTTTCACTAATTACTTTTTGGAACCAAAGCCTTCATTGTGTGCGAAACGGAAGGTATAAAATATTTGTACCATTTGTACCAGTCTTGATTTATAGTAGTTACGGTGAAATTATAATGCGAGAAAACACTGAAAAACAGGCAGGACAAGGACTATCACATGAAAAACAAATAGTACAGAGTGTTACACACTCCGGAATTAAATTCTTCCGGAATTCTAAAATAATGGAAGGAACTGACATTAAGACGATTATGTCAATTTAGTGTGTAGAACTATGAAACTGGTAACAAACTATCCGAATATCCTCCGCACAATTATGACAACTAGGGCAGATTTATGCTACAACTATTGTACAGTCAAGACATAAAGGAATTAAAAACATTGGTTGCCAGTGGACACTGATTTACACCAGTAATTGAAAATTTGTGTCGGACTGGGATTCGAACCCAGGTCTCCTGCTTACTAGGCAGATGTGCTGACCACTACGCCATCCGGACACATTGCTCATGGGAACCATATTGACTAACCCAGCGCGCCTCGTGTCAGATCCAACTTCTAACACACTACTGATATGGTATCCCAATCCACCACACATTTTCAACTTGCCCCACTGATTTAAAGCAATGCCCAAAAGCAGCTAATGTCTTTAATTCCTTTGTGTCTTGATTCACAGTGGCTGCAAGACGTCCGAAAGAACAGAAACCAAACATATAATATTGTACGATCAGTTTGACAACTAATGAATATAAACCTCCGACCAGACTAATACAGAGAAGAGTGGAAAAGAAAACTGAGAATCTGTTAGACGGCGACTTTGGTTTTAGGAAAAGGCAACGAACCAGAAAAGTAGTTTTAATGTAATGATTTGTCTTGATGGCAGGACAGTTTCATTGGATTTGTCGACCTAGAAAACACGTTCGATAACGTAAAGTGTTACAAGATGTTTGAAATACGTATGAAAAACGGGTATACGTGCAAAAATAATCAAAAAGGCTTTGCATTAAGGTAAATTCAACAATTTTCAATTTGAAACTTCCTGGCAGATTAAAACTGTGTGCCCGACCGAGACTCGAACTCGGGACCTTTGCCTTTCGCGGGCAAGTGCTCTACCATCTGAGCTACCGAAGCACGACTCACGCCCGGTCCTCACAGCTTTACTTCTGCCAGTACCTCGTCTCCTACCTTCCAAACTTTACAGAAGCTCTCCTGCGAACCTTGCAGAACTAGCACTCCTGAAAGAAAGGATATTGCGGAGACATGGCTTAGCCACAGCCTGGAGGATGTTTCCAGAAAGAGATTTTCACTCTGCAGCGGAGTGTGCGCTGACAGGAAACTTCCTGGCAGATTAAAACTGTGTGCCCGACCGAGACTCGAACTCGGGACCTTTGCCTTTCGCGGGCAAGTGCTCTACCATCTGAGCTACCGAAGCACGACTCACGTCCGGTCCTCGCAGCTATACTTCTGCCAGTATCTCGTCTGCTACCTTCCAAGCTCAGATGGTAGAGCACTTGCCCGCGAAAGGCAAAGGTCCCGAGTTCGAGTCTCGGTCGGGCACACAGTTTTAATCTGCCAGGAAGTTTCATGTCAGCGCACACTCCGCTGCAGAGTGAAAATCTCATTCTAAATTTTCAATGTGGTAACGCTGACTGGTGATGTCCTCACCACAGCAGACACATACGTGTGGGAGTTTGGGCAGGAGGAGGGAGGGGGCAGTGATGTAGAGGACAACTGTGGAATGTGTGGAACAGTTTCAATCAAATGTGGCACACATATTACTTATATTACATACTATGTGAATAGCACTATGTGTAATACATCACGAGTACTCCTAGGTGTTGTCGTAAAAGATGAATCTGGTGAGACGGATAAACAATCGAAAGTAGAAAAATGTTTGAAAGTGACTGACGTCAGTGCGACACCCATTGGATGAGGTAAAAGGCGACATTCCCTGTGACACTTCACACCTATTGGCGCTTTAGATAGGTAGCGGGTGGATTTTATAGCAGTAACACTGATTGTGGTTTGTGTACTGTATTTAAACTTTCAAAAGTCGTAAGCAAACCACCTTTTTTTCGACACTATCATCCGCCGAAATTGGTGAGACGAAACATATTACAGGACGTCTAGCTGCGATCAGCTCATGCTTTGCACATTATTCTCACCAAGTTGTAATCGAAAAACGAAGTGATATCCTTCATTGCCATATTTCCAGCACCTGTCAAAAAATATAAATTCGCTTTGTTGTAGAAGGACATCGAAAGCGAGAGAAGCAAGTCCTAGGCTACAACCAATTATTCCTCACGGCCGCCTTAGTGGACCGGTCTTTTGTGGCGTAGAGGTCACTGTTGCATAACATGTGGTTCCAGACCGCTTAAGCGAAATGGCGAGCTCCGTGACGTTTGCCAGAACTACATCAGCGATACTTTCCAGGGTTTTTACGAGCTAGTGTGTTCTCTTCCGTTCTTTCTGCCATGCCAGCGCTGGCATCGAATTCAGTCGGTGTTATTGTATACAGGGTGATTGAGCTGCCCCTACCAATGTCGTTTTATGCAACCCGCAATACTACATCCGGCTTTCAAAAACCACGCACGAGATTTTCACATTCTCTCGCTCGCTACGCGCAAACTATTAGACCCTACATAAACAATGAACAGGACCTATTTGTAGGAAATTAATGTAGTTAAGTTTTGGACGGGATACGTTTTCGCTGGATGCCACAGTTTTGGAGTTATTCAAGAAGAATGTACGAAAGTGACCTTCAAACGCACCTCCACCCCCCACACTCATCCCTCGCCAGTCCGGATTTCTTCCATGATGTTTGTGGCACTCCCTCCCATCAGTGTACACAATTTTTCCGACTAACGAACTATTCCCAATATTCGACCTTTTTTTGTCTCTACTGACTGGACTATTACGGCACCATCATAATCGGCTATTACGTTAACGTTATTAATTTAAACGTGCCCGTTAGGGTAATGAAAGAAAAACGACTTCTGTAAAAGTTACGCTAAAACTAATTACGCTGACAATTCGATCCAAACTTAACCCTTACAAGCACAGTAGCGCTACACTCAGAAGGTTTGACGAGTATAACGATTTAGTTATTTTATGCTGTTAAAATTCACAAAATGATTAGATAAAATTTACACTAAGGACAATTTTACAATCTTTAAGTGTTCAACTAATCCGGTGGCGTAATAAGGCCAGTCAATGCAATGAACTCATCTACTGAGTTTTTAGATAGAAATTAGTAATCACCTTTTTTAAAAAAATACTTGAATTATAGCATGCAAAGAAAATTTTTCTTAGACTGACACGTTCCACATCATAACGAAATGTCTTGTTCATGATCTGTAGAACTAGTATAAATTTAATGTAATCTGAACAGCATACTAGAAACTATAACCGGTGGGGGCTGAGCGTGGGAGTGGGGATAGATTTTAAGGTCACTTTTGTACGTTTTCTTGAATAACTCTAAAATTATGGCGTCTAGCGAAAACATATATCAGAACAAAATTTGTTAACTACATTAAATTTCACAAGAAGATCCTGTTCACTTTCTCCGTAGGACGAACAGTTTGCGCGTAGAGAGCGAGAGAATATGAAAATCTCGCGCGTGGTTTTTGAACGCCAGATATAACATTGCGGGCTGTATTAAAAGACGTCGATAGGGGCAGCTGAATCACCGTGCACCGTGCGTCGTCTGCTATCGAACGCTGGCTTACGCGGTGCCAGCCTCGCCGTGTTCAGACAGACACAGTTGGGGCTCGTAATCGTCAGAGCTACATCAGCGTTGGTAGGAACCTTATCCGCGTCCCTGTCTCGGGCACTGCGTCAGTTAAACGATTCTTCGTGTGTGCACCTCACAAATGTGTCCAGGATACCAACGGTTGTTGTTTCGGTCATCAAGTTTAAGGCAGTTCTAGAGCCCCTTTGCTCGCCAACTACCGTATTCATTTCAATGTAGCTACTGTATCTAATACCATACACGCATACCTAGGCCTACCTCTGTGATTCTTTTGTTACACCATTACTTCAACTACTGTTTTCAGCTACGTTAGACCATTCTCTCACTTCGGCTCATTATGTTGTTCTTTATCAGTTATCTTCGCGCATTAATCAATCCAACTGGTCTTCTGTAGTCACCTGGTAAGACGACATTCGAAAACCTGCTAATTGTTCCATTTATTTCTTCCCTATTGTCTACGTCGTGCATCAATATAAAGCTTTTCATTGATCATTTCTGGTTTCAAGGATTATATTCTTGGCTGTCAGCAGCTGTTCCTTTTTAAAGAAAGTCATTTTGCCTTGTGCAATCCTCGCTATGTCTTTCTTACATTTCCCTTCTGCATTTGTTATACATCGACGACAGGAAAATTAAATCATTTTTCAAGTGTCTCAACTCTTACCTTTCCAAAATATCCATATTTTATGCACACGAATAACTTAGTTTTCTTTTTGTTGATGTGCTAAAACATTTTACATTTCATTAAGCAGCCGACTCAATACCTCTTCAGTATCCGTGACTATCACTGTGTTATAAAAAACTATATCATGTTGATCTTCAGTCCGTGGCAAACAACTCGGACATCAGTTGTTTTACGTGCCTCACCTCCATTTCAGTAGGCCTACATAAATCAAATATCAGTGATGACAGGAGATAGTTCGCCGGATACCTTTCTTCATTTCTCTCTCTTGTATCATTCCACCTCTGCTGACCTGTCCAGGTCCTTCACATAAAGAGAATGGATTTTCCTTCAGCCCCTTTACCACATAACACATTGCCTAGGAATGCAAAACTTTTCAGTCCATTGCACATTATCAAAATCCTTTAAAAATCTACAAATGGAGTGTATGTTTCTTTATACTTCCTAAACGTGGCCACTACTATTAACTGCAGTGCTAAAATTGCTTTTCTGGTGTCCCTGTTTCTCGTAAAGGAAAATTGTCGTCTCCAGTACCTTCAGTTATTCCTTCCATTATTGGATAAAGTACTTTTGTGAATATCTGTGACGCATGTGATACAACACTGACTGTGTTGTCATATAAGGATTCAAATGGCTCTGAGCACTATGGGACTTAACATCTGAGGTCATCAGTCCCCTAAAACTTAAAACTACTTAAACCTAACTAACCTAATAACATCACACACACCCATGTCCGAGGCAGGATTCGAACCTGCGACCGTAGCTTTCCCGCGGTTCCAGACTGTAGCGCCTAGAACCGCTCGGCCACACCGGGCGGATGTAATGTAAGGAAGTGTAATAATTATATTATCTTTAAAACCTGAAGCAAGATCCTCAGTTGCACAAATTGCACTCAAGAGTTCGTACAGTTCCTGCTCCGCCTTTTGGCCTGATAGCCGTAAGAGTTCCGCTGGTGTTTGATTCCAACCCAGTCATTCATTCCTTCAAAGTTGGAGCAAAACTTTTTGTAATTTAGAGAGAAGGATTGAGTCTCCGCTATAATCTTCTTGAATAGTGTCCTCATTTTTAATTGGCTTAATTTCTTCTAGTTACCTATAAAGCTTCTCCAAACAATGTTCCCATGTTTTCTCACTTTTTGCTTTCCGTTACCCAGTTGCCATTTTCCATCTCTAATCACTGTACTACTTGTTCTGCATTCCTTAATGTGATTATACCGCGTACATTTGTGCGCTACAATCATTAATCCAGATTGTAATTTGGTACAAAAATGCGAGAAACCAGTAACGGATGTAGTCCGAAAATGAAGTACTTGACAAAACGTGTCTAGCGAAACTCTCACAGCGGCACATTTTGGCTGCTTTCAACTGATCACCCTGAAATTCTAATCAGAGACGAATTCCCCCTACAACATGTTGACTTGCGCACCTGGAAAGAAAGTGTTTATCTACGACTTACGAGAGCTTTTACATAGGACTACGGCCGCCCTCGAAGTGTCAGCAGCCAGTCCTCTTCACACACGAAACGGATTTTAAGGTCAGAGATAATACGGATAGCAGTGTCCAAGACTACTGAAGGTCGACATATAGAGAGGGCGATACAGTGCATGTTTACTCTGACACCATCTTGGAGATTTGTGTGCGCTGTCAGTAAGGACTTGTTAAACTCTATACATTCTGGCGAGATTACAGACCCTTACGTTGAGTAAACAAGAACGACAAGGGCAAATACACAGTACCAGAGGACGACATCCGTCCACAGGTTAGTCACTACCTGAAGGATATAGGAGATAATGAGATCCGCAAACCGTAATCGCATCAAGCGAATGTCCGTTAGGAAGCTTTCTCTCAGGTATCCAACTACCAAGTACTTTGTTTTTTTTCCAATTTTTGTTTCAGACCACATTTTTTTGTAATCTTTATAAGTTTTGCTCACCGTATATTGCACATCTTCTCGGTATTCAAGTTGAACAACGTGGTCGTCAGCAAGCAACAAATTATGTCTATATTTATTATCCAAATTGGACTCCAGTTTCACTACATTTTTTAGAGCAATGTGTCATTGTTGAATAACATTGCTGAAAAACAGCCCTTAAGCACTGATGTCTGAGATTAAATGCTGAATGTGTATGTGGGTAAGTGCTAAACCTCTACATTGTTTCCACGTGGGACACGGCGCTCGTCCCGAAGTTTTACGTGACGACTCAGCCCCTTGCATGAGAGTAAAGGGCATAGAATATAGAATGGCAGCAGAGACGCGCAGCAGAGCTACTGCACGCGCGCTCTATGAACACTCTTGACGATGCCAGTGAAGAGAGCACCTGAACTGACAGAAATCAAATGACATCGACCGGTCCTGATTGCTTTCTGACTGCTGCTGGTGTCAACGAGCAGACAGCATTGTGCCTCGTGTAAAAGCAGAAGTTTAATATTTTATCCTTCTTCAGCAACTGTAGTTGCACATATAAACGAGGGTAAGCCAATTATTATCCGCAAGGTAGTTATAAAATTTTATTGTAACCAAATAGGAAACTTACAAGAACATCATTTTTCGACATAGTATCCTTGCGTGTCAACGCACTTGGTACATCGTTGTACAAGCTTCCTGATGCTCTCATAATAGGTTCTCGGTTCAGCTGCGAGCCAGGAATGCACCGCTTCTTTCACTGCTTCGTCCGAGGCAAATCGACGGCACCTTAATGCCTGTTTGAGTGGACCAAAAAAATGATAGCCAGAAGGGGCATGACCGGGACTATATGGAGGATGATCCAGTACTTCAAATTTGTGTTTCTGGAGCGTTTCAGCAGTTTGGGCAGCAGTATGTGGACGGGCATTGTCGTACAACAACACAATACCTTTTGACAGCAATCCTCGGCGTTTGCTTCGAATTGCAGGCTTTAGTCTGGCAGTAACCATCTCACTGTAACGTACACTGTTTATTGTTGTGCCCCTTTCCCCATAGTGTTCCAGTGCTGGACCTTCTGCGTCCCAAAAAACCGTAAGCATCAGTTTTCCTGCGGACGGTTGGGTCTTGAACTTTTTCTTGCACGGCGAATTTGGATGTTTCCATTCCATACTCTGCCGTTTATTCTCCGGCTCGAAATGATGGATCCATGTTTCGTCACCAGTAATGATCCTGTCTAAGAAGTTGTCCCCACCGTTACCATAACGAGCCAAATGTTTTTTGCAGATGTCCAAGCGCGTTTGTTCATGCAACTGTGTGAGTTGTTTTGGGACCCATCTTGCACAAACTTTAAGAAACCCAAGTCTGTTGTGGATGATTTCGTAGGCAGAACTGTGACTAATTTGCAGACGATGTGCGACTTCGTCAGTAGTTAATCGTCTGTCCAAGAGAATCATTTTAAGTGAACGCTCAATGGTTTCTTCATTTGTTGCGGTAAACGGTCGTCAGGCTCCTTCATCATAAACAATTGTCCGGCTCCTTCAACACTTGTGCGACCATTTTGGATTTTATCAATCCATTCGTAGGCAGTCCGTTGTGGCAAAACACTGTTACCGTACTGTACCGAAAGTCTTCGGTGATTTTCGGCGCCTCATACGCCTTCCGACCACAGAAAACGGATCACTGAACGTTGCTCTTCTTTAGTGCAAATAGACAGCGGAGCAGCCATGATTAACAACACGGCAGCGATATCGAAAGTAACGTAGCAGCTTGAAAACTGCAAAGATATAACAAAAAATAAACAAAGCATGCGTCATGAACGTAAAACAACAGTACTGCCAAAATAAACAGAAATATAACTAAATTGCGGATAGTAATTGGCTTACCCCCGTACACACAATAAGCAACCAGCTGCATAAAAGAAATTTAATTTCTTAAGCGGGTTCAGGCACTTAGTACCCTCCTGCGGAAGGTTGTAACTATCGCATTTTTTGCGTGTGTCGACAATACGATGCATGCAGCACACTTCTGTGGTCATGTGGCTCATAGGGCCTGTACAAAAATGGTATAAAGAAGCCAGACAACAAAATCAGCCTTTGGGTTGATGCCAACTTCACCTTTGTAGTAATGCTTACGCGCCGAGTCAGCAAACACGGTGAAACCTGGCCAATGCGAGTGCCGTGGTTTCTGCCAGGGAACGTGGGTCGTGGTACGCGTGTTGAACACGACCCTGGGTCAGTGCTTGGCTTGGTTCCCGTGGGCACTTGTCGACTTAGCATAATTATGCTAAGTTCAGGTGACGGAAATATGAAGAACGTTTTCGAATCGCGCATTTGGAAATCTATTAGTCTACCTACATCCGAGCACACGAGAGCGCATTAAAGCAGCGTTCAAGGAAAATGTCTCCAGGCGCAGACAAACGCGCGATTTGTCGCCCGTGAGCTGTTACGCTGACCGTGCGTTTCCGTCGTGACCAGACTTATTTTCGTTGGCTTTCTGTTATTTTCCTTCGTTAAACAGTGTGAGAGTTGTTTCGTCCTTAGACTCGGTACAATATGGAATAAAACACACTGTAAATGAATCCGAAGAAACCGGAAGGGCATTACACGGCCAGTTAGATTTGAAGTAAAACAGAACTCGTGTTCCACTTCCACAATGGTCGATAACAACACAAACTGTCATTCCTTGCCCACTCGTCCGTAATAACCGTCCATAATTCTATTCAGTTGGTAGCCGAAGACGCAGTGCCTGAGAATCACAAAATATTCATCGAACGCCATTGGAAATGGGTCGCAGCACTATGATAATTTTTGAATACATTACTCGAATTATCAGCTATCGAATTATAATCTTTGAAAATAATTATGACAGTCTAGGTCGCAAGGCAGATTCATTCAGAGGTCGCCCGTTTCTATCATTACAAGATCATCTTCAGACCTAGCCATTTTGATGGACAATGGCTGTGTATGCAGCAGGAACCGCTGAATGACGGAGGAGGGGGAGGAGGAGGAGGAGGAGGCGGGGATTAGTGTTTAACGAGGTCATAAGAGACGAAGCACAAGCACGGATTAGGGAAGGATGGGGAAGGAAATCGGCCGTGCCCTTTCAAAGGAACTATTCCGGCATTCGCCTGAAGCGATTTAGGGAAATTTCGGAAAACCTAAATGTCTATCTTCAGACACAGTCTTCCTCCCGAATGAGAGACCAGTCTCCTAACCACTGCGCCACATTGCTCGGTAATTCTGTTTTGAACTAGTGACTTTACGCGCAACAATGTCACGTGTGCTGCAGGTCGTTGTTTTTCGATTACCTATATCTAAATGTGTGCTCCGCAGGAGGCGCCTTACGGTGTGGCGCAAATTACTTCAGATGGCGGTACTGCTATAGTTTCCCTCCTTTCTCACTCCAGTTGTCACTCAAGCACGCAAGATGAACCGTCGGCAAATCCCTGTACGAGCTATAAATTCCCTTATTTTTCCCGTCGTGGTCATTTTGGCGACGTAATATGTTGACTGAATCATCTCGGAATGTAAGCCACTGATTTTTACCGGGAATCCTCACCTGTAGCGCGTCGCACTGGAGTTTGTTTTGCGTCCCTGTGATGCTCTCGCGCTATCTAAACGCACCCGTGATGAAATACGCCGCGCTTCTCTGAATCCTCTCTGTGTACACTATTAATCGTACCTGGTGAAAAGGTGAAAATCTTGGACTGGCGAGTAATAATAAAGAATCGGTCCACCTTCCGTGTGTGTAGCACCCTTTCTTCTTCGTGGGTAAATTACACTGCGCTGGGATTCGTCCAACAAACCTCAGCCTAACAGCTGCTGTCTTTACAACTACACGGTCCAGTCACATTAATGTGACCACCGACTATGTTCGATGTCAGCGTGCAGTAACCACTGACAGACCGCAAGTGGCAGCACTAGCAGTGGAGGGTATACTTTTCTTTTCCACCCTGTACAAACTCTAGGGATTGATCGATGAGAGGGTAGGGAACAAAAATGGTCTAGTGAACTAATGTCCGGAACTGCGTGGACTCCATGCTAGAGGCCATTCATTTGTTTGGTTTGGTTTGGGGAAGGAGACCAGACAGCGATGTCATCGGTTTCATCGGATTAAGGAAGGACGGGGAAGGAAGTCGGCCGTGGCCTTTCACATGAACCATCCCGGCATTTGCCTGGAGCGATTTAGGGAAATCACGGAAAACCTAAATCAGGATGGCCGGACGCGGGATTGAACCGTCGTCCTCCCGAACGCGAGTGCAGTGTGCTAGCCACTGCGCCACCTCGCTCGGTCGGCCATTCATTCAATCATACATTGTTACAGAGATTGCGGTCTAATACGCGCTGTACCATGCAGCCACAGTTACAGTGTGTGTTGAAAATGGTTTCCACGTGCCTCAGCGCATGCATGGAACGCGCCGTAGCATGTTCTGTCTCACACGTTCACATCGGCCAGGCTACATCGGAACAGGGTCAAAGGCAGTATGAATACGCTGCTCCAGTGTCTCCATATCTTGAATGGGCTCTGCATGCACGACACTTTTGAGATGGCCCTGTAGCCAGAAATCGCACTTGAGATCCGGTGAACGAGCAGGCCATGCAACTGGATACCCCCGTCCGACCCATAGACCAGGGAAGACAGAATTGAGATGCGACCGGACGTTAACGGCGATATGGGCTGCAGCACCATCATGTAGCAGCCACTTAACCCTTCGAATCATCAATGGCACTTCTTCCAGCATGGTAGACAAAGTCACCCGCAAGAAACGCCGATAGTTCCGGCCTGTTAGGCGACGTGGAAGGAAGACTGGTCCCAAATACGGTCGCCAGTTATCCCGGCCCACACATTCCGGCTGCACCGATGCTGATGATTCGCTGCCACCATACCATGAGGATTCTGCATACTATCCCACAGTTGTCTGTTATGAAAGCTGAAGACACCACTCTACGTAACGTTGGCCGCCTGTTGAACAAATCAGTGACAAAACTGCTCCCCATATGGAAAGTCTATCGCTAGTAAGCCCTGCACACGCTATAGGTAATAAGGGTTGTTACAATTACGGAGAATGTTTCACACTGGCTTCTAGCTTACTATGCACTGCCGGGCCAACTGCCTGGTATTGACACGGTGGCTGAGTTCCACAGTGTTAATCCATTTTCGTAACATTTCGGGCACGCCCTTTATGATTTCCTGCTTCCTGAAACGCCCCTGTCTCAGACAAATGTCGAAACACTGTTGCAAACATTGACTGCTGTGGAATGAGATTTTCACTCTGCAGCGGAGTGTGCGCTGATATCAAACTTCCTGGCAGATTAAAACAGTGTGCTGGACCGAGACTCGAACTCGGGACCTTTGCCTTTCGCGGGCAAGTGCTCTGTCAACTGAGCTACCCAAGCACGACTCACGCCCCGTCCTGACAGCTTCACTTCTGCCAGTACCTCGTCCCCACCTTCCAAACTTTACAGAAGCTCTTCTAGGAACCTTGCAGAAGAGCTTCTGTAAAGTTTGGAAGGTAGGAGACGAGGTACTGGCAGAAGTGAAGCTGTCAGTACGGGGCGTGAGTCGTGCTTGGGTAGCTTAGTTGGTAGAGCACTTGCCCGCGAAAGGCAAAGGTCTCGAGTTCGAGTCTCGGTCCAGCACACAGTTTTAATCTGCCAGGAAGTTTCATTGACTGCTGTGGTTGTTGTCGGCGGGGATAGGTCTCCTGATACTACGTTGTTGCCCGCCACCCGTTGCCATTTGCCTTTCCGTAACCATATCGGTGAGATCTCGATCCGAATACGGAACCATTGTGTACAACGCTGTATCACATCCACTACAAGGTGAGTCAGCATGAGAAGTGAATCGGCCATAACACTACCAGTTAGTGTGGCAGGAGAGGGCGCAAGGGCATGACGTGTGAGGAAACCTTCTACGAGGAAACCATGCATAGTGCAACTGTGGTTGCATGGTAGACCGCAGACTGTAACAAAGTATGATTGAATAAATGGTCTCTACCATGGAAACCATGCATTTCCGGACATAACTTCTTTAGATCTTTTTTGTTCCGTATTCTCTCACCGATCAATCGCTAGAGTTTGTAAACGGTGGAAGAAAAATCACCCTGTATAAAGCGTGTCGGTGGGACATGGAAAACAGTGCAGTTGTTGTCGTAATGCGAAAAAAATTTATCTGACTTCCAAAAGGGAATGAGGATTTCGGGCTAAGGGTGGAAGTATGTACGAAACGACTAAGTTTGTAAACTGTTTGCTTGTTGCCATTGTTAAAGTACGCCGCGCATAGCCAAATGCCGCTATTCAAAATCGGCGCAGTGCAACTGGTTAACCATGGGCCATAGATGACAAGCTTGAACGACGGCTGGGGAGATGTGTACGGGCGAACAGTGGTGCAACTGATGAGCAACTGACCGAGGGGCTACCAACAGTATCTCCTCAACGACCGTCCACTGAACGTTGCTACATATAGAAGTCCGCAGCAGGCGCTTGGTTCAAGCACCCATGCTGTTTCCTGTTCATTGGTAACGAAGGCTGGAATTTGCATGACAACACCGCAACTGGACTCCCATTGAGTGGCGACAGAGCCTTGGAAAGATGGTGGGGAAGGTGGAACGAGACAGCTGGTACCCCTCTTTCCTGAGCAAATATTATAAGCACGAGCATATTCGCCTGATGGGCTCCGATAGGGGCATTTTACCGTTGGTTATTGACTGCATCTTTCCGATGAATCATTCCAACCAACAGTTCGTTGCTCCAGCTGTCTAAGATATACTGCTCCAAGAACAGATTTCTCGTTATACCTAGGTCCTCTGAACAGTATATCGCACGCTGCATTGTTCACATTTCATGACGGGCTGCGTGTCCATCTTCTGATGGCGATGCAGCCGTTGCCAGCTCTTTGGAGAGTACACCCGCGCGACGCCGACAGCAGAGCGGCCTGGCCCCGTGTGAACGCCTCGGCGTCGCTTCATTAAAAGTTGTGCGCGGCTCGAACTCCCGGCTAAGCGCATTAGTGGGCCCGGCAGTAATTACGGGGACGCCCGGAAGGCGGCAGCACTGGCGCGCGCCGCAGCTGGAAACATCAGGAGTTCCCGCGTCAGCTGCACGTCCTCGCCAGCCAAATTAGTAACTCGCTGCGGGCCCCTAATTTTTATTTCAACTTAATTTACAACGCCGAGATATTTCTTTGTACGGGTAAATTGCTGAACTTTCTTTCTATGGTCGACAGTCAACAACAAAACAAGTCTCAGCGAGAAAACACACTTATTCGTACCTGGCCAAGTTGTCGAGGGCGATTAAAAGAGAAAAATAAGCTAAAGAAAAAAAAGGAGTACTTCCACTTCTTGGGGAATTATAAACAGCAGAGGATTGAATCGTTGTTTTTTCTGGCGTCTGGCGTCGCAAGAAATCTCAAGCGCGGCCCCAAGTCGCACACTCTTGGGGTGTGAAACAAATACGCGACATACTGCTGCTCACGTTTACTCGGAAGATTTTGCTGGTGATCCGGATTGATTCCCTGCACTATTAAACATGCTAAAGCAGTTTAAATAGTAGTCGCTAGGCATGCTTTGACCAGCGAGAGACTGTTAAAATTACTTTCTTCTTTTTCTTCTTCTCCTTTTGTGGCTTCACGGTAGGACCGTTGATATTTTTAAAAATATCGGGAATCCCATATATATCGAAATTTAAAGATGTACATTGGACGGCTCTCGATATATCAAAAGTATCGATACGTCGATATATCGAGGGAAGAAATATAGACGTGGCTGCCTATAAAAATATCGGCTGCACATTTTAAATATACTGCCAGTTTTAGAGCTGTATATTTAAGTACTGATTTATTATTAGATATTGTGTACATCAACAAGCTAGCAGCCTTCTTATCCTCTCAGAGCAAGAACTGAAAGGAGAACGACGTACGTTCACTACTGGCGATAACCAATTTGCTAATAGTGGTACCTGTCTGTAAGTGCCACAACAAAAGGCGTCCAATGGGTCTCTGTGTGTGAGTGTATGTATGTATGTATGTGTGTGTGTGTGTGTGTGTGTGTGTGTGAATTTCTAAGGGACCAATCTGCTAAGGTCATCGGTCCCTAGACTTACACACTACTTAAACTAATTTATGCTAAGAACAACACATACACCCATGTCCAAGGGAGGACTCGAACCTCCGACGGGAGGGGTCGCGCAATCCGTGACATGGCACCTCAAACCGCACGGCCACTCCGCGCGGCTGTTCGATCTGTCGTCCGGATTTGTGCGGAACACTTCATGTCGTCTACCCTGTTTACTCGTTTCTGCCTACACCAGCGAACTAGCAGCTATAGTGTCAAAATTGCGTGGTGAAGCTAAACGTTGCAGTTCTGTTGGTAGCGCCGAGTGCCGATTACGTCAGCATTTCCCCTAACTCATCTCCGCCCACCGTAAAGATATTTCTTCATCATTTTCAACATCTGTTTTTAAAGAATTCCAATGTGAAGAAATAGCACACTAGTTGCGTTAAAAATTGTTTCTAACGCAGCTGATGTGCTATTTCGTCACAACGTTAATTTTGTTATTCTATTCACACCGCCACCTCCCAGGAAAATCGGACTTCTATTTTTTTTGTACCACATATAGTTGCTTCACACTTTCAAAGACAAAGATTGGACGTGAAGAAACCTCAAAAAGTAGGACTCCTTCACATAGTCAAAGTAAAAAGTAAAAATATATTCTACTACAATTTCAAATGAACAACTTCAAATATTTACCGAAAATTGTGAAAAAATTTATAACATAAAACAAAAATATCGGCACTCGATATTACCATTCTGATAGCCATCTATCGATGTATCAGGAAAAAAATATGGCCGACGTATATTGATACTTGGGAAAAACATCGATATATCGATATTTTATCAACAGCCCTTCTCCATGGCACGTTCAGGGCCTAGACCTCTTCAACAATTTTCTACTATTTATCTCGATTCGTTGCTACAGCTCTCCACTTTCTACAACTCAGGGGTTGAGATCCTCAATGAACCTATCCTCCCAACTGATTCTCAGCTCCCTAACCTACCGGATTTCCTAGAAATTTTTTTGGGTCTTCCGCATCACTGATCAGTGTTAGACGCCCACCCCATATCAGTCTGAACTATTTCACTACACTTCTGATAGAAGGGTCTCTATAAATGATCTACAAGTCATGATTATATATTCCTCGCCATATATCTATTTCACAAATTGTGGCGATGATTCTTCGAAGAAACTTTCTTTCGAAAGCTTCCAGCATTTCAATGTCCTCTTCTGTTAGGGCCCAAGTTGTGGAGGCGTACGCGAGCACTGATCGTACAAGGGAGAACTGATCATGTGTTAGAGAGGTCGCACAAAATACCAACCAGTGCTAACCCTTCAGGAACCCAAACTGTGATTGGTTAAGATACTATTGTTGATAAGGTGAAATCATATTCCAAAATACATCACCTTCTCCATGACTTTGGAGAAGATTTCAGCAGTGAATTTTATTAGTCTCCGGTTTCATAGGAACTGTCGTTTGAGTAGATGACTGTCGAACACAGATACCTGTACTGCTCATCTCTTTCAAAAACGAGTCCTTATACATTCACATCACAAATTAATTTGTACATACGATTACATTCTGAACATTTCTAATTTTTTTTTTACAAAAGAAACAGATATATGTACAGATGTGAGTTAGTCATTCCTAACGAGCACTTTCTACACATTATAGTAATAGAAATTCTTCTACGGAATAGAAGGAATTGTCACGGAGAAACTTTCTCAGTTTGTTATCAAGTATAGTTTGCCACCGTTACTGAGGCCGGCATGTTCTCCTTGCGAGCCTTTCCGGCAGCCAACTATTTTGTTATCTGCTGACTGATGCCATGTTCCTGCCGGCCTGTTCAAGAGCTGTTGATGTTTCGTCCATTGACTTTCGGGTTCTTGCCACTACGTGTATGTCATCTGCATACCGTCCGCCCCCGGCAGCTGAGTGGTTTGATTTTGTTGTTATTTCATGCTGCATGGTAGGACGGCAGCGAGGTTCCTTCCAGGACAGTTATCATGTGTCAGGACGTACTATGTTTATTTTGTGAATAATAAAGATTTCTGTTTCTCCTAACTTCCTTAATAAAATAAATTATGATAAAAAACCCTCACTCCTGACAAAAAAATGGTTCCCTTGTAAAAAAAATTACAAAAAACAAAATAAAATAAAAAAAACAAAAAGCAAAAAATAAAATAAGAAAACTACGTTTCTAGGAAATCGCGCTATAAAAAAAGTTGGTAGAGCACTTGCCCGCGAAAGGGTAAAAAAAAAGATGGATAGAAAAAAAAAGTGGTCAGCGCGACAGAATGTCAATCCTAAGGGTCCGGGTTCGATACCCGGCTGGGTCGGACATTTTCTCCGCTCAGGGACTGGGTGTTGTGTCGTCCTAATCATCATCATTTCATCCCCATCGACGCGCAAGTCGCCGAAGTGGCGTCAAATCGATAGACTTGCACTGGGCGAACGGTCTACCTGACGGGAGGCCCCAGCCACACGACATTATTATTATCTAGATACCACTCTCAAGCCAATAATTACAGCACCTGAGGGTACGTAAGCACTCTCAGATTGATTCTGAGGTACTACGATTGAACTGGAATACGTAGATCGCAGACACTTCCTACAAGGCCTCCAACTGGCTCCTAACAACGCCCGCCGGTAATCTCTATACAACAAAACAACAACACAGTTCAACATCAACAGATGAAAATGGGATTAATACCGTTCACTTAAATCCCTCCAGGCGTGCTTCGTTCAGTGAACACTGCCTGCAGCTATCTTCACACTCTTACATAATATGGCTCCTCCTAGGCACTTATACACACTAAAAGGTAAAAATCACCTACAAAACCTATAAAAACAAAATAAAATTCGACACCAATCCTGTTCCGATTTTTGTAGCATCTCCGTTTCTGAAAAGTAACTTTGTCGACCACGAAGAATCTTCAAGTCTCTATTGGGGTTACATTCTTCCACCCCAGCGGACACACAGCTAGCCGCATCTGCCCCACCAAACTGATCCACACTATTAAACATTCGGCCCTTTCAGACAATCAGAATCAGCAGCAGGATGCGGACATTCTCACTAGCCATTACCTGCTACCGTTAAAACCGCTTTCTTTGAGATCCTGCTTCCTCCCAGCATTCCAGAAGTTTCTTTCCAATGGATGATGGATAACGGGGTTCGAACACATGTACGGAATGACAGTCCTACACAGCCTGTGGCTCTTGTTGGGATAAGCGATTTTGGACACGCCAAGTAGTCTCGCATTGTAATGCAGTGAGATATTATTTACGAGCCGGCTGCTGTGATCGAGCGGTTCTAGGCGCTTCAATACGGAACCGCGCTGCTGCTGCGGTCGCAGGTTCGTACCCTGCCTCAGGCATGGATGTGTGTAATGTCCTTGGGTTAGTTAGGTTTAAGTAGTTCTAAGTCTAGGGGACTGATGACCTCGGATGTTAGGTCCCATAGTGCTTAGAGCCATTTTTTGTAATTTACGACAAGTCTTGAGACGAGCGGAGAGTGAATGGATGCAGTTGCATGTGATCTGCCTGCGTTTCCGCCGCAAATATTTAGTATACTGTCTCGAACCACACAGATTTTGACTCTAAGAATCTCTCAAGGAGAATCCCGTAATCATTCCGTAGAAGAGGTATGGTGTTTGAGATAGTCCTGTCGGTCTTCAGTAGCGAATACCTTACAATTTGCAAGACACATTCAGACTACTTTGTGTCATTTCCAAGCAAACTCACATTTCGTCCTACATTACGCTTAGTTACAATATTTACAAGACTGTCAATCAGTGTGACTTGCACATACAACTTCCCAATACTTATATGATTTCCAGTAACTATAGCGTTTGTGCGTGGGCCACGGAAGTCAGAAATGTTTTGGAGTCATTTTAAATCTTTTGCAGAAATCTCGTCAGTCTTAATCGATGACTTCTTTCTTCTTTTCCCATCGAATTTTAAAATTAATCGATCAGACGTGTGGCCCTGAAATTCCACATATGCCTTGGCGTATGCTCGTTGTCGAGCCACTAGTCCCGGAATAGTCTTAGAAAACCTGACGCTTTTGGTTTCCAGAAAGTTGCTAGATCTGGACACTCTTCTGCAGCAGTATGTTTCTACGTTTTTCTTATAGGCAGGAACAAGGCTGCAACACTAAACTTGTTTCCACAAACATTATCAAAATAATTTCGATGCTTAATCTATTTCAGGAAACAAACTTCTAGCTGACTGTATGACAGCAATTTCGAAATCATTACGAGAAGAGCAGGATTCCATCCAAACTTAAAAAGAAAGATCATGTTTCTCACTTTTTGTTCTATAGCAAAACTTAGACGGCTGGAAGACTGTTTGTTTCCTCCCAAGAACTTGTAAGATCGGCGTGCAGTAGTAAGAACTGTCCAAACAGTTTAATCGACCTCTTGAGAGTTCCATCCACAAAGAACGATTTACAGATCGATAAATATGATATTCCCTTTTCACTGACAGACACGAATATTCTCTCATTCGGTCCCGTGTTGTCATCAGCAAAT
Organism: Schistocerca americana; assembly: GCF_021461395.2. Lineage (NCBI taxonomy): Eukaryota > Metazoa > Arthropoda > Insecta > Orthoptera > Acrididae > Schistocerca > Schistocerca americana. The sequence goes on along the minus strand of NC_060120.1, from coordinate 286,866,431 downwards.
AAAAATTTGCTGCCATTATTCACCAGTAAATTTTTTTTAAAGAATATAACACGAGAATCGGTCGGATATTTTGTGGTTCCCACATACTTTCATCTAATGTGATGCTATCTGACGATAATGATGTTACTAAGCTATAGCCTCGATTGAAGAGCTGTCCTACTTTGTCTACGTAAACTGATGGAACTGTAGTATCTTTTCCTTTTGCACGCTTTTATACGCTTTTTCGTACTCAACTTTCTGCTTCAACTGGAATAGAAACATGGCTACCTTCACCTAACACTTTTATTTTTAGTGGATCGTATTTCTTTCCAATCATTCTTCATCATAACTTTTACACAACATCTTCTTCGTTGGTATAATATAGTATACAGTGATGCTCGTTGTAAATCAATAATGGCTTCCATGTGATAGTGTCGGTGAACTCTTATCGTCACAACTGAGAACACTACTTGCCGGTCAGACATCAGCTGAATCACAGAAGTCTGGGAGGAAGCCACGCTCCACAGCCGTCTGTCAATGAAAGGGCATGCGGACAGGATTCTTAGTGCAGGACGTCACCATTTCCCAGTAGTACGTGGCATGTAGCGATGCCAGATTAGTGTACGCTACATCTGGAACACACTATTCTGAGGCGCGCCACCTATATTCTCCTGGGCTCCGTAGAAATATCAACACATTCCATTTCGGTACAATTGTCACAAACACGAAAAACAGCTACCGTCGCGGTAAGTCGCAAACCATTAAGCCTGCTTAGAAGTCGCCGCCACGGCCCATTTAGGAAGATAAGAGAACGACTTATACATCATCTCCTGGCTGGAGAAGGCCTGCTTCCCCCGAACACTGGAAACAGGGGGAGCGCGCAAGGAGTGATACGTAGCAGATTCCAATAAGAGGTTGCAAACAATTTCTGTCACATAAGAGACGAGAAATGTCACAGTAAACAGGCCGAGGTAAGTCTCATATTTTCTACTGCTTTTTGGACGAACGCCGGCCGGGGTGGCCGAGCGGTTCTAGGCGCCACAGTTTGGAACCGCGCGACCGCTACGGTCGCAGGTTCGAATCCTGGCTCGGGCATGGATGTGTGTGATGTCCTTAGGTTAGTTAAGTTTAAGTAGTACTAAGTTCTAGGGGACTGATAATCTCAGAAGTTAAGTCCCATAATGCCCAGAGCCATTTGGACTTTTTTACGAACGCTCGAGTCGCACTAGGTGTTGTTGGTAAGGTCTTAGAAGGAAGGGAGAGAGATTAGAGGTTAGGGCCACAACGACAACGCGGTCATTAGATGTGGGGAGCACAAGCTCGGACTGGACAAGATGGCCATGGAAGTAGGTAGCGTCCTTTTAAACGGAACCATCCCAGCATTTATATTAAACGATATGTCCAGTATATCAACCAGTGTGCCATCTCGAGATCGGCAAAGGTCTCAGAGGAGGTGGATTAGCTCGTTCGTTCCTACTGGCCTTAGACAATTTTTCTCATCAGCAGAGTTCGGATATAATTTGCATGCATCGCTGAACACGGTTCTGGAGAAAATTATTTTGTGTGCGGTTGATGCAACCTGTTACAACCGAGCGTATCTTAGAATTACACTGCTGGTTATTAGTGTTACCAACAAGAACACCCAACATTCACTAACTGAAAGAAATTAGATCAATTTTACACTTGTAAAACAACGTGGCATTATGCCAACAAGTATTTCAGGCAAGCGAAGGTTAGCCGTGAAATCTTGCACTGTTACACGATCGCGATACTGCAGTGGTACAGTGTGTAATCCTTATGCAACGTTGCCAGAACTGATATTCAGGCAGTAAATAAAAACAAGCCACGGCCGGATTTTTCATGATACCGAACGTGTCTGTTCTCCAATCATGTATCGGTTATCTGAAACTATGCTCCCAACACGAAGAACTTGTAATGTTATGTTAGAGTCTGTGGTATGTAGATGGTTAATTTTAGTGTACAATAGAAAAGTTGATTGCCTATCCTGTTAATAGGCAGATTATGGTTTGAAAGGTGGCAAAAAAAAATACTTGTACGTTTTAGTGGTATCTATAATACAGGCAAATCACAAATTCAACAGGAATTTCTGAAGGTGGCACGTAAAAACTTGCTGAAACGTTGAAGGAGAAAGGCACATAGACTCGGTTGTCAACCCGAGAAGATTTTTTCATCGAGATTCGCCGAGAGAGCCTGCATTCTCATTAAACAATCTTCGTTTCTTTTACATTATTTAAGATATCACAAACAACATAAACTAGTTTTAGAAATGATCCCCATTCCCCTCCCCCCCTCTTGCCACCACAATAATAGGATTTGTGGACGTTCCCCCACTCCCTGTACCTCGGAGTTGCGTCCGTCTTGGCGGATGGCGCAACACGCAGAGGGTGGTGACGGCAGCGGCTGGACCATCTAACCAAGGCCTGCCTCCCTCCTCCCCTCTTTCCGTATCTCACTTGTCCGTTCTGCACTGTCGGGGCTCCGAAGGCGTGACCAGCCTTGGGCGACACACGGCCACTTCACGCGAGGTCGCCCGGAAAAGGGGCCACAGCAAACCGAGACAGAAAAAAAAAGAGCAAAGAGTTGCTGGCGCGAAACGTATATAATGAGGAAACGCATGGAGCTGTTCTAGCCGGCCGGAGTGGCCGAGCGGTTCTAGGCGCTACAGTCTAGTACCGTGCGACCGCTACGGTCGCATGTTCGAATCCTGCCTCGGGCATGGATGTGTGTGATGTCCTTCGGTTAGTTAGATTTAAGTAGTTCTAAGTCCTAGGGGAAGTTAAGTCCCATCGTCCTCAGAGGCATTTGAACCGTTTTTGAGCTGTTCTAAAACTTTAGATTAGTAAAGTTGTGTAACAGGTAAAGTACAAGAATAAGCGGAATGCACAAACAATTTTAGTGAACTGTCGGGCCTGTGAAATAAAATGGCGGAAACCGCATTTCGTAAAGATACATCCAAGTATCTATCTGTTTCATAACGCGCGATATTGTGAAGACAAAGAATGCTTAAAAGCGGTCCATTTGATATTCCTGTTCAGAGTTGTGAGTGTTGATTATGTCAAATATTTGGCAGATCGGTTCATGTTTTTTAGTCTGTGCCATCGTTAAGGCGCTTGAAGAGCAAATGAAAACGGCTGCCAGCCGAAGTGGACAGTGCAGTGAAGTATCATACTCCGATACTCCCCTGACGAAAATGTACTGACTTCATAAGTACAATGCTCTAGTGGCGTCAATCAAATGGAAAACACAGCAAGACATGGAAAAAAATAAATTACAAAGATACGGAAGTTTAAAGCCCACTCTTTTTTTACGTTAAACGTCTTTAATACTTTTCTGTGGGTTAGGTGATGCCGGGCAGCTGGTACGGTATGTTTGGAGTCGCACAGCATGAACAACTGCCATTCTAAATCTGTTTATCTTAGCATCTAGTTCAAGCGTAACAGACCATTTTCGGGCGCGAAACATTTCTACCACTTCAGAGTGTGAATAAGGTTACTACCATGAGGCTGAAAACATCATACTACACGTCGAATAACTTGTTATAAACATCACAACCCGTTACACCAATGTTGCGTGTCGAAAAACTCGTTATTTAAACATGACTGCCAACAAGTTCAAATGGTTCTGAGCACTATGGGACTTGACATCTGAGGTCGTCAGTCCCCTAGAACTTACTACTTAAACCTAAGTAACCTAAGGACATCACACACATCGATGCCCGAGGCAGGATTCGAACCTGCGACCGTAGAGGTCGCGCGGTTCCAGACTGAAGCGCCTAGAACCGCTCGGCCACACCGGCTGCCAATAAGTAAGAGTGCCCAAGTAAGGCTGATTACGTTTTGCATCAGTTATCTACGAGGTGTGATTGGACAGTTTTAAGAATGGATCCGCTACTGCTTACTGGTTTGGCGGGCAGGTACATGGAGGTGGGGAGTCAGTCACTCCCTTGTGCTTGAACACCCTCTGACGGGAAACTGTGTTTTCTTTATTCATTTCGTTGTGGCAGCTGGTTGAGTGCGGGTCTGTTAGGGTTTGTTGCCGGATTCTGCCTGCGTGCAAATGGACGTAAAAAAGGAGCAACGAGTTTGTGTGAAATTTTGTTTTAAAGCCTGGAAATCAGCTTCTGAGGCTTACGAAATATAAAAAACAGCTTTTGGAGATAACTGTATGAGCCTGTCAAATGTATTTGTCTGGTTCAAAAGATTTAAAAATGGCTGCGAATCATTTGAAGATGAACCACGGTCTGGCCGTCCTTCCACCTCAAAAACGAAATGAAAATGTCGTGAAAGTTCGCGACTTACTACGCTCTGATCGTAGACATACAATTAGGGAGATAGCTGATGAACTTCATTTAAGTTTCTATGCACTTCAGTCAATTTTAACTGAAGATCTGAACATGGGTCGAGTGTCCGCAAAATTCATTCCAAAATTGTTGTCAAGTGACCAGAGACAATACCGACTTGAAGTGTGCCAATAAGTTAATCGGACTAAAAATGATCCAGATTTGTTGAATAGGGTAATTACACGTGACGAATTTTGATTATATGGATATGATCCTGAAACCAAAGTGCAGTCTTCGCAGTGGAAGACTCCAGGTTCACCACGACGGAAAAAATGCAAGGCAAAGTCGGTCGAAGGTGAAGACAATGTTGGTGATTTTTTTCTATTCTACTGGTATTGTGCATCATGAATTTACCCCTGGAGGACAGACAACTAACCGGGAATACTACAAATATGTCCTTGAGCGTTTGCGCGAAAAGGTGCGAAAGAAAAGGCCTGCATTGTGGAGAGACAGGAGTTGGCTGCTACACCATGACAATGCTCCAGCTCATCGTGCCTTCTCCATCGTTGAATTTTTGACCAAATTCAAAATTCTTGTGTTTCCACAACCGCCATATTCCCCTGATTTGGCTCCTGCGGACTTCTACCTGTTTCCTAAACTGAAATTTTCACTGAAAGGGAAGCGATTTGACTCTATTGAAGACATCAAGGCAAATACGGAGAGTGTCCTTCACACACTTCCGGAAAAAAATTTCCAGGAATGTTTCCAAAAGTGGAAACACCGTTGAAGCCGGTGAGCTCAGTCGGAAGGGGACTATTTTGAAAGTGGCAGGTAAGTACCACCATTGTACAATTACAAGCCCATTCTTAAAACTTTCCAATCACATCTAGTGTGTATGATCTTTTCTCTAGCTCACGTTCACATGGCTTAAAAAATGACACTACTAAGAACTGTGTGTGTGAGTGTGTGTGATGGGAAGTCGGATAGGAAGGAGTAAATCTCTAATTACACGTTACTAAGAAATAACGCAACCAAACACGGTAGAGATCAAGTACAGTCCACACGTTAACGCAGTGATACTGCTAGCAACCACCTGACAGATCGCACTGGATGGACTGCACACGAACCTTTCCGCTGGATTCGAAACCGGAAGAGAACTCAGACAAGAAGACTCCATGCAGTCAAAACTACTCTCCGTAGTAGCGAAGTAGCATTTCGAATCTGGAAACTGCAAAACAAATAAGAGTGAATCACGTTTAAACCTTTTTAGTTTTGTTCTGTTCGCCTCTAGCGCAGGTAAACTTCAACAGCAATTCGAATATCTTGGCAGAGATTGTTGGTAATAAGTCAGTTACAATAAGAGTAAAATAATATATAATCAAAGTGTCACAAGAAAGTAATACAAATCAGTAATAACTCATGGGACCATTTGTATTTACTGTAGTGAAGACAATGACTTTGATATACTAGTGAAACAGATAGAACCGTGAATGTGGTCTGGGATGCTTTTCTTGAGCTGAGTTAGATGTTCGAAATTAAGCTTCAGATGTGTCTGAGAAGCAGAGTTCCCAACCAGTGTATATTGTCATTTTTTATGTAAGGCAGAGAGGCGTAGGCTTATTAACGCGGAAACTGAGAGTTGGATAGATGCATGATGGGAGTTACTGGGAGAGGCAGGGAAACAAGCAAACGGACGAGCAAACAGACCTTCGTAGGAGACGTATTTATGACTTTGTCGAAATCTTCTCAGGTTATCAGCCAGGTCGAGGTGTCGTGTTGTTGCAACGTTTCAACGAGTTTCCTACTCGTTATCTTCAGGTGAAACGTAGTGACAGCACGACACCGGTATCTGGCTGATAACCCGAGACGATTTCATCAATGATATTCGCCGACAAAGCCTACAATACAATACTATCTAACTATAAGGATAATGAATCGGAGGTGAGTGGCGCATGTAGATGTGGCCAGGTGACTGGATTGGATGCTGTGGATCAAGGACGATAGTTGCCGGATTCCAAGGCACAAGAAAAGTTCGAGATGACGCACTAGTATAAAGTGAGCAGACGACGTTAAAAACGTGCAGAAGCGACTGGGATTAGAGGTTAAATAAACCAATAAATAAAGGTAAAAATACAGGTAAAACAGTAATGTATGGAGAAGTCTAGCCTGAAGCATATGTAAAATGGCTGATGATCAATGTCTGTGTAACTGTTGTGATGTTTTTAACACGTTATTCGACGGTGCATAGTGTATTTATGGTCGTCATGGATGTAGCCATAAATAAACGCGGAAATTATAATGTTTAGTGCCTGTCGATAATCTGTTAACGATTATTGATACTGGCTCCCAAAATAAAAAGATTCGCTATAGCAGCTGTCCGTGCTTCAATACCACGCCTGTAAGCTGAATGAAAGCATCATTTTTCCATTTCGGGTGTATTTATTTAGACAACCACTTCATACACAAGTTTGGACTTTTTAGCCGTTATCGAACCTCTAGCTGCACACGCGACAATGGCTTAAAAAGCCCAAATTTGTTATGGACAGAAGAAGATCTCTGAATAAATACAATCTAATTGGAAAAAATGCCGCCTTCATTTGATAAATTCATGGCAGTAGTAGCCGCTATGAAGAACATGTACTTCAAGAAGTCTTTAAATTTGTTGGCAGTATAGGGCACGACCACGTTAGATGAATAACGAAATTAATTCGTTTTTATCTCGTTATAATATATCCGTACGTATCGCAAGCTATATAGCCGCGTGTTCTTCAGATTCTAGCAATCGACCCTACACCTGTTCTCTTGTTTGAGTGCTTACGTCACGAGCAGTGGTCGGGTCAATTGGAGTCTCGATTAGGCTCGGTCCGAACACAGAATTAGTGTTTGCTCAGTAACGGAAGATGTAGTACACCTATGTATGGAATTTGATGAGCTGCGTTCAGTGGGCTGAGCATGAATTGCAATTCGAAAGCTATACTTAACAACTGTGAAACACTGTTAAAAAATCACAATTCTACTCTTACATATGTACTTCGCAATCCATTGAACGGTGCATGGCGGAGGGTACTTCTAGCAATGTTTGCCTCTTGCTGTCCTACTCTATCTGCGTATGGGGAGAGAGGAAAATAACACTATGTACATACCTCTGCGCGCGCCATTATATGTTGTCTGCAGGCCTGTGTACGCGCCTTAATCTCTCTCATCGTGTTCTCTCGAGCCCTGCGCGAGGTATACCGTATGGGAAGTAGAATTACAGTAACGTCTCCCGCGGTTACCCATTCTTTAAATTTAGCTAGCAAGGTATCGCGAGAATCTCTGTCGTCCTGGCGCGAGCATGGGCCTCAGCAGCAGTTGTCTTCAGCGAAGAGTTACCTGATACATGAGCACGTAGTCACTTCGTTACACAAGCCAATGTTTCTCTTGTACATTTATATATAAACTGATTTTATGTTGAAAAGCCCATTGCGTTTTGATAGTGAAACCTCATGACGTCACGTAATTATACACAATATATGGGTAACAATAAATTATAATCTTTTCCTTGCACTATCGATCACATATGCATTTAACACACACGTTGAACACACGTCCTCCTCCCCTTCTCTGTATCTAGCTCTCCCTCCTACTGTCTGTCCAACTCATCCTCCCTCCTCTATCTGTATCCTCCTCCCCACTGTCTCTCTCTTCATCTCCTTCTCCCCCCCCCCCCTCCCCCTCTTTGTCTGTTTCCTCCAACCCCTTCTCTCTGACCACATCTTTCTCTCCCCCCTCTGAACATATCGTCCTCCCCTTTCCATCTCTGCCTCGCCCTCTTCTTTTGTCACCTGCCCATCACCCTCTACACATTCCACCTGCCTCATACATCTCCCTCTCCTCCCCAGTCTGTCACTTTCCCCCTCCCACTCACTCTGCCCATCCTCTCCTCTGCCCTCTCTCTCTCATCTTCTCTCTCTGACAATTTTCTCCTCCCCCTCACTCCATATATCACCTCTTCTATCCATCTCAACTTGTCCCAACGATGTTCATCAGCATAAGTAACCCCTGCAATACAATTCAATAAAGCAGGCCAATACTACTCCCACAACATGCCTTTATTCATAGCAGGCTACACAGCCAGCGGCTTGAATCATTTATTTTCCCATGATGTACATGCTGCCATGCAAAGCCGGTCGACTAAGCAAATGAATACTACTACCACACAACACACGTGTCATGAAGGGCAGTCCAAATCAGTCTCCTGCAAAACAGTAACTTGTCCCTGAAGTGTAGGCTGTCCTGCAAAGCAGGTTAATTTGGCCGACACTGTTTCCATACGAAGTGCCTGTTGTGCAGAGCAGCCTATACGTCAGGGACGATAGAAACACATTTTTGCCTGTATCTCCACTCCTACTGGTGCTAGGAGGTTATAAACTTCACAGTGCTGGTACTATGAGGCCTGCTGTTTGCGTGTCACATCGATCCTGGGATTTGGGAGAAGATACTAACACCAACACACACACACACACACACTTCCTAGGCACGTCTGTTACACTTTCATATGCTCTGTACAATATTGGCGAAAAACTACAACTCACTATCATGAGATGCATGGAACTTTACCAGTTTTAGAGAATTTCTTGGTGAATACCTGTAATTGATTCTGAGTGTGTCCTTTGCCAGGCAAGGGTGAATTCTCCTTTGACAATGGGATAAAAGGAACAGACACAGCATTATATTCAATTGTGTTCGTTGCAGCATAATGACCATTGATGTGAGGAAGCTTAAAGGGTAGATAGCCGCCACGAGACTATAAATTTCACAATAATCCGAGTAGCTAGACGGAAATCGTGAATGGGAATAAATGAAATGGGAGTTAAAACGTTTGACGGTGTGCCTGGTCATTAGTTAGAATCTGAAGCCTGTCGTCCATGATCACATATGTTTCTGGGAGATACTCATGTAATCAGGAACTGTCCTAAATGTCCATTTTCTGCTCAGCAACCCAGTTTATGGAGGGTGGAGCTGAGTCTGACAAACTTCCCATTTGACACCTCACATGTTTCGATTTTTTTCTTTTCCGACTTTTTGGTATTCCATGATTCATTCCGTGCACTCGCAAAATTTCTCTCCCAAATTATGGCCTATGTTTGGTACTAGAAAACATATACCCTCGCTTTTCTGTTTCTTACGGCCACTTTGTTTCATCCCTCATGTTTCACTTCGCTTCCTGGGCACCAGAATTCCTTCCTTTCGTCTACCACTTGGTCTGAATCTCTGAAGTTTACTTTGCCGGTAATGTAACTTTTGCTACTCCTCATTACATTGGCTTTCTGCGGTTTACTCTCAGTCTGCAATCTGTGTTCAGGGTTTATTCCATTCAGTAGGACCTGTAATTCTATACCATCTTATGAAGGATAGTGTGATACCGTAGCCTGTCGGTACCACACAGGGGGCATTCGTTGCAAGTACAGGTGTGAGCTGCCGCTGTTGTCTGACAGCGAGCGGTGCCGTTCTACCGCCCCCCCCCCCCTGACTGTCACGCCCCCTGAGGCACTACCGGCGCCACGGATCACGTGTTTAACAGGCCGCCTGCCCACAGCTCTGCCGAGTTTAGCTCCAGTCTACCAGCAGCCGAGCGTCGTCACAGCAGCAGAGTGTGATTTGTGCTTTTACCAGTGGGGGGGATGTCTTAGGGGGTTAGTAGAATTATATATGTTACTAGCTTGGACCGTGATGCTACGCACGGTTAAACAGCTATTTATAAATAGATGTTAATGTCGAAACTCACTATTGACGCGTATACACTATCAGAAAAGCCATCCCTTGTTATATCTTTAAAAGTACATTATAGGTAAAGCTTATTTACAAAATCATCTACATACGGGTACAGATATACGAGGGGAATTCAAAAAGAAGAGGCGCATTTGTGAAAAGTTGTACTTATTCTGATGATAGAAAACTGAAACATACTAGTAGTATTAATAGTAAGACTTATTAAAAAACTTTCAGTGTTCGGCTCCAGAAATTTAAATTATATGTAAAGTTTTACTCCAGTGCGTGGGAAATAAACATCCCAGGTTGGGATGCATAAACTAAAAGCAGAGGAGGGGATGGTCTGATGCAGAGGGGGGGAAATCCCCCCCCCCCCCCCCCCCCTGCAAATCGCACACTGCACAGCAGCAGTCGCAGCTCTCCCTACGAGTGTAGCACAGCAGAACCGGTCTCAAGATTTGACTTATGTTTCATTCTGTGGATTGCAAGCTGGACGTGAATTGCGAACTGTTAAGTAGTTTGGATTATCCCAGAATTGCCCAAGGACTTGTATAAAGATTTAGACGAGAATTTATTGCACTAAGTTGAGCGTATTACAATGTTTCTCGCTGCGACTGTGTTCTTTCATGCTTTTCATTCCTGTCTCAGAAACGCACGCGCCGTTCCGACGGAACACGATTATTATTTTGCCAACGAGACATTACCTGGTCAGTTCAGATAGGAATGTCATCGACAAATTGTATCACTGGTGTACTTCCACTGTGAACTTTGACCCCACCTATGAACCTTTGTTCTATTTCCATCATTCCTTCTTCGGCGTACAGGTATAACATTACGAGAGACAGACTGCACGCCTTCTTATACTTTTCTGAATCTCAGCACTTCTTTTTGGTGTTTTATTCTTATTGTTTCTTCTTGGCTTTGTACATGTTGTATACTACGCATCTTTCCCTACACTGTACAGATGTTTTTCTGAGTATTTCAAAAACTTGCACCATTTTACATTGTCCAATATTTTCTGATCACTTGCTTCCGTTATGAAACGTAACCGCCTCGCTGGTACATTTAACTTTCCTAAAGCCACACTCATCGTTATCTAACAGCCCAATAGCTTTCTTTTCCTTTATTTCCCATACAGCATCGATCAAAAACTTGGATGGATAACTTGGCTGTACTATAGTTCTCGCATTTATTTGCCTGTTATCTTCGGGATTAAATAGATGATATGTCCTCGCGTCATAGATTATACATTAACGTGTGTCATCCTTTGCTTGCTGTTTCATCCAGTGATTCTACAAATTGCAAAGGTTTTTTACTGTGGGTCCACAGCCACTAAAATCTTCTTCCGTAGCCATTTTTCTGCTACAGGCTGTCTTTCTCTTTACTTAAAAAAGAAAAAAAAATTTTGTCATTACATTTAGTGATTAGCTAATTTCACTCATTCGGGCATTACTAAGAGTTATCACAAAAATAGTATTACGTGCTTACTACAGTTCACGCTCCGTGCAGCAGGGAGGAAGAAAAACAAACATTCATTGTCATCCCTGGTGAGTTTTTAGCACAGCAACAGCAGGTACGGTAACATCCATCGTAAATATGAAATGCTATACTCGTATGTAGAATAAAAAACGTGCAAATCAAATTTCTCATAAAATGTTTATTTCAATTGAAGAGCAACCTAGAGGAGGTGAATGGTCACTTTCAAGGATTGTTGTCAATACTTCTGTCTCCTTTGATATCTTACAAAGCTCTATAAAATTATGATTCTAGTGTTGGTTCTCTTATCTCGCAGAGGTCCTACGAGTATTCTCCATCTATCTGGTTTCCCCACTGCGTTCAAGAGTGAGATTATTTTTATAATCTTAACGCTGAAGCCTTTGCTTTTAATTTCTCCAAAAATAATTTTGACTTTTCTATATGCTGAATCTATCGCGATTTACAGTTTCATTCACTATCGCAGTAATGTACTATTACACACACTTCACAGCAAAATTCCAATAATAAGACAGCTAAAAATGAAGAGAAAACTGTTGATATGGGAATAAATTCCGTAGGAGCAAATATACGGCGACATTATGGCGTGCCGGACACTTCTGCGCCATACGCGTTGTAATGACGGAGCACACTAGAAGACGAAGGGTCTGTGTGGAAGCTTCGTTGTGACAATAGGGCCACAAAGCTTCGTCGTTGTTCTCCCTTTTTCGCTGCACACATGGTTGGCAGTGGAACCTCTCCGCAATGGCTGGCATCTGGTTTCGCTAGCTATTCTGTTTGTGCAGCAGCGGCGGCAGCTGTTTGTAAACAAGTGCCAGACGAACCGCCCCTTGTCCAGAAATAGCGGCGCCCAGGAGAAAGCGGCGCCGCGCTATGACGTCTCTACCTGCTGTCTGCTACAGTGAGTCACGCGGCGGTGGCGCCGCCAGCGGAAACCTGCCGAGTTACGGCCACCGCACGTGTCGACCACCGGCCGACCTCCGGAGAGGAGTGGCTCCGCCAGAAACCGGAAAAACAGATGGTTGCGTCACTCGCCATGCAGCCAATGAAGAGCATGCTAGCAGCTGGTACTGCTGGCTGAGTTAAAGCATTGATCCTAGAATGCGAAGGCGAACCACGTCTCTGGGATCGGATTTGCTGGAGGGATTAAGGACTTAACATCTGGCATGTCAGCCACCAGGAGAAGCGTTGTGGTTGCCGGTGACACATTCTATAAGAGACGGCAAAGGACCTGAAAATCAGTTGGACGTAATGCATAGTCTCTTGAAAAGAGGTTAAAAGAAGTACTGGGTGATCAAAAAGTCAGTATAAATTTGAAAACTTAATAAACCACGGAATAATGTAGATAGAGAGGTAAAAATTGACACACATGCTTGGAATGACATGGGGTTTTATTAGAACCAAAATGCAGGACGGCGCTCCACCCCATATTGCTAGACGCGTGAAAGATCTCTTGCGCCCGTCGTTTGGTGATGATCGTGTGCTCAGCCGGCACTTTCATCATGCTTGGCCTCCCAGGTCCCCAGACCTCAGTCCGTGCGATTATTGGCTTTGGGGTTACCTGAAGTCGCAAGTGTATCGTGATCGACCGACATCTCTAGGGATTCTGAAAGAGAACATCCGACGCCAATGCCTCACCAAAACTGCGGACATGCTTTACAGTGCTGTTCACAACATTATTCCTCGACTACAGCTATTGTTGAGGAATGATGGAGGACATATTGAGCATTTCCTGTAAAGAACATCATCTATGCTTAGTCTTACTTTGTTATGCTAATTATTGCTATTCTGATCAGATGAAGCGCCATCTGTCGGACATTTTTTGAACTTTTGTATTTCTTTTTTTTTTTTTTGTTCTAATAAAACCCCATGTCATTCCAAGCATGTGTGTCAATTTGCACCTCTCTATCTACATTATTCAGTGATTTATTCAGTTTTCAAATTTATACTGACTTTTGGATCACCCAGTATATTTACACAAGTGAAGGAAGAGTAATGGGATGTAGTCGAATAAAATCAGGTGATGCTGAGAGTATTATTGAATGACACAATAAAAGAAAGGGCGTTCATACGCGTGACACGGCCGTCCACTTACCTGTCAGGGAAAGGAAAAAAAACTTAGTGTACTCAAGTGTTTTTCTTTCAAGAACATGATTTAAGAGTCGTTATAGCACAGGTTTTTAACAGAGTCGGAAGCGGAACTTTTTTGCGGCTACTTAGAAGTCACCATTCGTGTTCCACAATACTAAATGTAAATGTCGTGTGACTGGGGCCTCCCGTCGGTTAGACCGTTCGCCGGGTACAAGTCTTTCGATTTGACGCCACTTCGGCGACTTGCGCGTCGATGGGGATGAAATGATGTTGATTAGGACCACACAACACCTAGTGCCTGAGCGGAGAAAATCTCCGACCCAGCCGGGAATCGAACCCGGGCCTTTATGATTGATTTTCTGTCGCACTGACCACTCAGCTACCGGGGGCGGACTTCCACAATACTAAAAATACTCCATACCCCCAGGTCTAAAGACACCTTGCCCCATGTCTAGCCGCCGCCCCCTCCCCCCAAACTATCTTCAGGGCACCCTTGATAAAAGCAGTCTATGCGTTTTTTCTATTTTGGGCAGTTAAAGCAACTAGTGATGGCCTAAGTAGAGACGAAATAAAATTCAGACTGACTTTGCAAGAAAAGGGTTTTTGAAAAAAGAGAATTTCCTGACATTGAATATAAATTGAAATATTTATAAGTCTTTTCTGAAGGTATTCATCTACATCTTCATATATAATCCACAAGCCACTGTATGGTGCATGGTGGTGGGTACTTTGTGCCACTATTAGTTATTTCTTTTTCTGTCGCACTCGCAAAAAGAATGAGGGAAAAACGTCTATCTATGTGCCTCCGTAAGTGTCCCAATTTGTCTTCCTGCCCCTTACGCGAATTGTACTTTGCCAGCAGATGAATCGTTCTGCAGTCAACTTGAGATGATGGTTGCGTAAATTTTCTCAACTGTGTTTCGCGAAAAGAACGTCGTCTTCCATCCAGGAACTCTATTTGATTTACGAAGCATGTAAGTAACACTCGCGTGCTGACCGAAAGTACTGGTAACAAACGTAGCAGCCCGCCTCTGAATTGCTTCGATGTCTTCCTTGATTCCGACCTGGTGCGGATCCCAAACACTGCAGCTCAAGAGTGGGTGGCACTAGTGTTGCACAAGTGGTCTGCTTTACAGATGAACACCACTTTCCTTAAATTCTCCCAACATACTGAAGTCGCTTTCCCTACTATGGTCCTTACATGCTCGTTCCATTTCATATAGCCTTGCAACACTGCTACGTCTAGACGTTTGATTGCCGTGCCTGTTGCAAGCAGCATGCCACTAATGCTTTATTTTAACATCAGGGGGTTGTTTTTCCTACTCATTTGTATTAACTTACATTTTTCTACGTTTAGAGCTAACTGCCATTCATCACATCAACTGAAATTTTTGTCTAAACCATCTTGTACCCTCCAACAGTCACTTAACGAGGACACCTCCCAAACCTGGGTTACGAACCACAGTCGACTTCAGTGTCAAATATTGTCCTAGGTAGGGGAAATATATTTGAAATGTAGGCGTTTGGATTAACACCCCATCTAATTGGCCTCAGGTATTTCCAAGTCCTACCTTAGCAAGAAATACTACTTCAGCTCGATATATGTCGTGAAAGGAGATAAAATGAAAAAAAAAAATTCGATGAGAATCATGGCATATATTCGACACGTCTACGTGCAATAACCACACACAGACGGCAGACTGCTGCATTAGCAATGAAGGGTATATAAAGCGTGTCGGGGGAATACAGAAAACAGTGCAGTCGTTGTCGTAATGCTGAAACGGAACGATTTACCTGGTGTGCAAAAGGGTTTGAACTTTGGCTTTCGGTCCAAGATGGAAGCATTTCAGAAACAAAGAATGGTTCAAATGGCTCTGAGCACTATAGGACTTAACATCTGAGGTCATCAGTCTCCTAGAACTCAGAACTACTTAAACCTAAGGACATCACACACATCCATGCCCGAGGCAGGATTCGAACCTGCGACCGTAGCGGTCGCGCGGTTCCGGACTGAAGCGCCTAGAACCGCTCGGCCACTCCGGCCGGCCATTTCCGGAACGGCTAAGACTCAACTGTTGGCCTGCCGCCGTGGTAGAAGTATACCGTGCATGGCAAAATTGCGCCATCCAAAACCGGTAACTGTAGTGCGTCACAGGCCACAGATGACAGGGGTGAGCGACGGCTGAGGAGACGTGTACCGGCGAATAGACGTGCGACTGGCCTCATGAACCAAGAACAGTGTCTCCTCACCGACGGTTCAGCGGACCTTGCTGTGTATGGACCCCTGCAGCAGGTTCAGGCCCCCATGCTGACTGCTATTCAGCGGCGACGAAGGATGGAATTTCGACGCTAGTATCGCAACTGGACTCCCACTGAGTACCGACAGGAGGCCTTTCCAGATGAATTACGTTTATGTTCCATCGGACAGGTAGCCTTCTTCTGTGCTGGATGCACACGCATTGCCCGAACTCTTACGGGACTCGGTAAGATTGTCTGCCGCGAGTAATGAGTGTAACGGGCAGGTAGCCACCTGTCCGATGGAACATAAACGTAATTCATCTGGAAAGGCCTCCTGTCGGTACTCAGTGGGAGTCCAGTGTACTGTGTGAAATGTCTAAAAGCCAGGATCCTGCATGCGTTATGACCTGGGGAATGTTTCTGTGGCATTCCCTGGGTAATTTCGTCATTTAGTAAAGCACAATGGATCAACACAAGTATGCATCTATCCTTGGGGACCATGTCTACCACTAAATACAGTTTGTTTTTCCTTGGCACGATAGCATCGTACATGCATACATGTCCGAAGGAATATAGCATCGTTCTACTTAATAACACAGGCACTGAAATATCGTATTCATCCGCCGATGCCAGGCGGATGTCCTTCCTTGCACGAGGATTACACAATCTGTGTATGAATACAGATTGCGACGCAAGAACGACAACATACGGAAATTTAGGTCTGACCGTGAGTCGTGCAAGGATAGCCAAATCGCGTAAAGCGACCGCTCGTGTAAGGTGGAAAATCCGGTTTCGAGTCTCGGTCCGGCACAAATTGTCATTGTCATTCTCTCATATAGCTAATGGTGATATGAAGATGGTATCTGTTATTTCGAACATGTCCGATAGCATCTTCATATAGTTAAGGCTAACCAGCCATTGACCTCCTTCTTCTGTGCTGGATGCACACGCATTGCCCGAACTCTTACGGGACTCGGTAAGATTGTCTGCCGCGAGTAATGAGTGTAACGGGCAGGGGCACTGCGAATGTAGTGTGTGGACATTAAGTTGGGAACGTGTGGGTCTCACGGGGAGCGTGCAAGGGATACATCCCTGCAGTCGCACTATCCTCTGTGACCTCGGTGGCTCAGATGGATAGAGCGTCTGCCATGTAAGCAAGAGATCCCAGGCTCGTGTCCCGGTCGGGGCACACATTTTCAACTGTCCACGTTGATGTATATCAACTCCTGTCGACAGCTTAGGGTGTTGATTTAATTATCATTTCATAGCTAATTGTTGTTGATATTCGCAAGTACGGACACATTTCATGAAATTATCGACGCCTCGTTACAAGGCAGAATGACATCTGAGTTTAGATTTATAGCGGGCTTGTAGTACACGGTGTCCACGGCAACAGCGGAACAATTGTGTGTGTGTGTGTGTGTGTGTGTGTGTGTGTGTGTGTGTGTGTGTGCGTGGGCCAATGAGGGAAGCGATAACATTGTTCAAACGTTACCTCAGCCACTTCCTGTTCGGAATGCTCGGTGCTATTTCTGTAACAACTTACACGGCAAGTCTTTCTGCTCCGTATGAACCGAAAGAACAGACTGTCCACTGCACGGAGCCCCGCGACATATCTACGGAAGACTGAAAATCTTGTAATTTGAAAATTAGCGCAAAACACAGAATAGCATCGTGGTGCTTCTGTCGTAAAATGATCATGGCAGAAGATATTTCTCTAGGTATGCAGCCAAGCTGGGAGTTCAGTTGTCCTATTTCATTTTTCCACGACTGACTTAGTCTTCGTTTCGTTTAATAGACTTTATTGCCTCATCATCTGTGAAAACCTTTGAATTTGTCGTATGAAAATGGATCTTATCTACTGTATCTCTAGGCAACATAGTAATATATGAACCTGAATCAAATCACATTCATAATTTATTTAATTCAAATGGCTCTGAGCACTATGGGACTCAACTGCTGAGGTCATTAGTCCCCTAGAACTTAGAACTAGTTAAACCTAACTAACCTAAGGACATCACAAACATCCATGCCCAAGGCAGGATTCGGACCTGCGACCGTAGCGGTCTTGCGGTTCCAGACTGCACCGCCTTTAACGGCACGGGCACTTCGGCCGGCTATTTAATTCAGATAGGTTTTTCAACCAGTAATATTAATTTTCAGTATTTAAGTAATTTGTGTACAGATCATGTCGTAGTTGTCTAACATGTAACCTCTTTTTTACTTCTAGCAATTACAATACTCATTCCATTGGCGACGTTCTTTATCCCGTTAAAGACTAGTCGCTTCTTTCGATAAGCTGACGAAACGTTCGTCATTTGGCCTCAAGGATGTGAAAAAGTTGAGTTCTTACAACATCGGAACTGGACTGACACTGTCGAAGTAGAAAAAGACGACGCCTTG
This sequence comes from Schistocerca americana, assembly GCF_021461395.2. NCBI lineage: Eukaryota > Metazoa > Arthropoda > Insecta > Orthoptera > Acrididae > Schistocerca > Schistocerca americana. Next base: position 286,848,175 of record NC_060120.1, on the reverse strand, counting down.
CCCTTGCTCTACGTCCTAGTCCGCCGCCAGACTAGTGGGTGCCTCTGTCACAGCGTCTACGGGATACCAACCCACACCGACCTGTACTTCCACCCCATCAGCCACCGTCACCCTACACACACGCTTACTGTGTTGCAAACATTGGTGCAGCGTGCAAGAAAGATATCAGACGCCGATAACCATGAGCTGCGTCACCTCAGGAACAACAGCGACAACTATGTTGTTTGTTGCTGTGGTCTTCAGTCCTGAGACTGGTTTGATGCAGCTCTCCATGCTACTCTATCCTGTGCAAGCTTTTTCATCTCCCAGTACCTACTGCAACCTACATCCATCTGAATCTGCTTAGTGTATTCATTTCTTGGTCTCCCTCTACGATTTTTACCCTCCACGCTACCCTCCAATACTAAATTGGTGATCCCTTGATGCCTCAGAACATGTCCTACCAACCGATCCCTTCTTCTGGTCAAGTTGTGCCACAAACTTCTCTTCTCCCCAATCATATTCAACACTTCCTCATTAGTTATGTGATCTACCCATCTAATCTTCAGCATTCTTCTGTAGCACCACATTTCGAAAGCTTCTATTCTCTTCTTGTCCAAACTATTTATCGTCCATGTTTCACTTCCATACATGGCTACACTCCATACAAATACTTTCAGAAATGACTTCCTGACACTTAAATCTATACTCGATGTTAACAAATTTCTCTTCTTCAGAAACGATTTCCTTGCCATTGCCAGTCTACATTTTATATCCTCTCTACTTCGACCATCATCAGTTACTTTTGCTCCCTAAATAGCAAAACTCCTTTACTACTTTAAGTGTCTCATTTCTTAATCTAGTTCCCTCAGCATCACCCGACTTAATTTGACTACATTCCATTACCCTTGTTTTGCTTTTGTTGATGTTCATCTTATATCCTCCTTTCAAGACACTGTCCATTCCATTCAACTGCTCTTCCAAGTCCTTTGCTGTCTCTGACAGGATCACAATGTCATCGGCGAACCTCAAAGTTTTCATTTCTTCTCCATGAATTTTAATCCCTACTCCGAATTTTTCTTTTGTTTCCTTTACTGCTTGCTCAATATACAGATTGAATAACATCGGGGAGAGGCTACAACCCTGTCTTACTCCCTTCCCGACCACTGCTTCCCTTTCATGTCCCTCGACTCTTATAACTGCCATCTGGTTTCTGTACAAATTGTAAATAGCCTTTTGCTCCCTGTATTTTACCCCTGCCACCTTTAGAATTTGAAAAAGAGTATTCCAGTCAACATTGTCAAAAGCTTTCTCTAAGTCTACAAATGCTAGAAACGTAGGTTTGCCTTTCCTTAATCTTTCTTCAAAGATAAGTCGTAAGGTCAGTATTGCCTCACGTGTTCCAGTGTTTCTACGGAATCCAAACTGATCTTCCCCGAGGTTTTCTTCTACTAGTTTTTCCATTCGTCTGTAAAGAATTCGCGTTAGCATTTTGCAGCTGTGACTTATTAAACTGATAGTTCGGTAATTTTCACATCTGTCATCACCTGCTTTCTTTGGGATTAGAATTATTATATTCTTCTTGAAGTCTGAGGGTATTTCGCCTGTTTCATACATCTTGCTCACCAGATGGTAGAGTTTTGTCAGGACTGGCTCTCCCAAGGCCGTCAGTAGTTCCAATGGAATGTTGTCTACTCCGGGGGCCTTGTTTCGACTCAGGTCTTTCAGTGCTCTGTCAAACTCTTCACGCAGTATCATATCTCCGATTTCATCTTCATCTACATTCTCTTCCATTTCCATAATATTGTCCTCAAGTACATCGCCCTTGTATAGACCCTCTATATACTCCTTCCACCTTTCTGCTTTCCCTTCTTTGCTTAGAACTGGGTTTCCATCTGAGCTCTTGATATTCATACAAGTCGTTCTCTTATCTCCAAAGGTCTCTTTAATTTTCCTGTAGGCAGTATCTATCTTACCCTTAGTGAGATAGGCCTCTTAACTATCTCAAGTAAGAATCGCTGTATGATTGGAGTAGGAAACGAAACTCGCTTTTTGCCGTTCTGTGGATCGGCATCGCCCACCATAAGCGACGTGCTGAAAAGGCGCAAAATTACATTGCTCCTCTGGCCTCCGACAAATTTCCGGCAGAGATGCAGCAGTTCTCAGAAGACCTGGGATTAGCAAAATACTCTGCGGGTGCGGTGAGTCTTTAGTCGGACATACAGTGAGCGATGTAGAACAACGGAAAAAGGAGCCGAGACGTTTTATCGCCTCCGCTACCACGAGAAATCCGCTTTAGTTGAGGGTGCTTTAGGAAACGGTCACTGGACCACATTTAACGAAACCTCTATCCTGGTTCACATAAAATGCTTCTGTAACTGCGTAATTAAGGTGGCCATCGACATAAAAATTATTGGCAACACCTTTAATAGAGACGGCAGCCCGCAGCTCGGCATGGCGTGGGATGCCGCGGACGGGTAGTTGAAGCGGTCGAATAGCGATAGCCGAGACAACGTGCGCCATATGTGGCGATGTCTAAGGGCAACTAGAGTACCTATTTTTATTTACTTATTTATTGCTCATTTAGCCTGAGCAGATTAGAGCCTTAAGGCTCTCTTACAGCTCACCAGGAACAACATATACAATAGATATTACAAAACTTCCCAGTAATAACAATAATAATAAATGAATAAAGCTAAAGAAATCTGAAATGTGAGGATTGTGGTAGCGAAAACGAATGGTCAACTAAGGTTTATTTGGAGAATTTTTGGAAAGATTGGTTCACCTGTAGAGGAGACCGCGTATAAGACGCTAGTGCCATCTATTCTTGAGTACTGCTCAAGTGTCGCGACTCCACACCAGGAACAAAGGAAGGCATCGAATCAGCTCGGAGGCGGCTGCTAGATTTGTTACCGGTAAGTTCGAACAACGCGGAGCTACTTCGGGAACTCAAATGGGAATTCCTGGAGCGAAGTTGAAGCTTTTTGTTAGGAACACTATTAGAGAACCGCCATTTGAGGATGACTGCAGAACGGTTCTACTGCCGCCAGCATACGAGGGTTGGAGCTTAAATAGCGGCAACACTGCTGTGGAGACGCTATGCAGTGGAGTCTACCCTATTGTCGCTGATAGCACACGTTGTTGACATACCTACCTTACCTCCGAGCAAAAGGACTCGCCCGTCCCACGTCACCGCCGTGGGCACAATCGAGGGAAACAGTCAGTCACTTGTGAGCGAGCGGTCTAGCGTAACGATGTCACTATGTTTTCGAAACAGGACAACGGAGTTGGATCAAGACTGAATGTGCCAGAGGTCGTACAGCACAACAGTGTCATCAAGGTCTTCAAGAGGCGTGCGGGGAATCGGCATTACCGTACAGAACAGTGGCACGTTGCGTAAAAGCTTTCAACGAAGGTCGGCAAATTGTGGCAGACATGCATCGGGCAGGTCGTCCTCGCGTCTCTGAGGAAGAAGTGCATGCTGTTGCCGTGTGACAGCGATCGACGTCATACTTTCTGCGCAACCTACCCATCACTTTGCACGGCAAGCTGTGGCTGCTCTGTTCGGTCGATGGGACTGGAAAGTACTGTACCATCCACCATACTTCCCGGACTTAAGTCCTTGTGACTTTGATTTGATTCTGAAGATAAAGGAGCCACTTCGTGGCATTCGGTTCAGTACTATTCCAGAGATTCGACAGGCAGTAGACCGCTGCATTCGCACCATCAACAGCAACAGGCTCTGCTAACGGTATACTACGCCATCCACATCGCTGGCAACTGGTTCTACACAACGCTGGTGACTACTTTGAAGGACAGTAACAGGTGCAAACATGTAACTCTTTTGTACCGGTTGTGAATAAATAGTTGCCACTATTTAAGTTCCATCCCTCGTATAATTTGCGTAAAAATAGCGAAAGTAAGATAGGAGAAACCAGGGCTCATACGGAGGACTACTGACACTCGTTTTCTCCTCGCTCTATTTGGGAGTGGAACAGGAAAAGAAACACTAGTAGTGGTACAGGGTACCCTCCGCCATGCACCTTACCGTGGCTTGCGGAGTGTGTATGTAGGTGCAGAGAACAATAATAACAAATACATGGTTCAAATGGCTCTGAGCACTATGGGACTTAACTTCTGAGGTCATCAGTCCCCTAGAACTTAGAACTACTTAAACCTAACTAACCTAAGGACATCACACACATCCATGCCCGAGGCAGGATTCGAACCTGCGACCGTAGCAGTCCTCGATCGAAAGCTCTTGGCATTTTAACCACTTGACGCGGCTGCAAGCTCGGGAACTTTTTATTCTATGGTTATGTGGAAAAGCTTTCGCGTCCTGTATCGTGCTCTGCTATAGGTTACCTTTCTCCACCGCGCCCATGTCCTACCATAACTTTGCAAATTTCAACTAGAAACGGACTATAGTGTTACCCACAGATAGGTGTTTTCGTCGCGCTAATATCACAATGCCGGCCGAAGTGGTCGTGCGGTTAAAGGCGCTGCAGTCTGGAACCGCAAGACCGCTACGGTCGCAGGTTCGAATCCTGCCTCGGGCATGGATGTTTGTGATGTCCTTAGGTTAGTTAGGTTTAACTAGTTCTAAGTTCTAGGGGACTAATGACCTCAGCAGTTGAGTCCCATAGTGCTCAGAGCCATTTTAATATCACAATGTGCTTCGAAATGTACAGTCGTGGACAAAACGAGCGAGACCCCTCACCTTTTCGTTATGCTGACCCGCACAGCTTTAAAGTCTGCTACACAGCATAACAGGCAAGGCGACGAAGTGCTACCAACTTACTATGCACAGGTGTGAAATTGTCAGATTGTTTTCAATCATGTGTAAGACTATATTAATGCTGAATTGTGTGTTAACCACAACACCTAAATATAAGATATAAATGAAAGAAGAAACGCTAATTAGTATGAACTGTACTAATAAAAATGAATTTCAGCTTATCGAGATAACATAAATGTTTTAAGCAAGACAAAGTACCCCAGATCGTTACGAATTAGCAAAATGTTATGCCCATTCGGCCGCGAAATGGATGCCGGATTACCGTTGCTGACCTACCATGAAAGTATGAAAATTTAGCAATGCGTGAAGATTCATAACGAAATTCGGCTAAAAATCATTCAGTGTCACACTTAAGTCAATTCAATTATTGACAGAAGCGGGAAAAGTAGGCAATAACAAGTATGAAATTCCATAAGAGTTTCATATCGACATCCACGGGGCGCCGGTACAGAATAAAGGTAGCAATAAAACGTATTGGGGGCGCGATAATTTCTTAAAATTCCTTTACCAGTAGTTTATCTGCCTCCATCGAGGTTAGAACCGAAAACAAATCAGACATCGCTTGCAGTAGCAGACACCTTTCACTACGCTAGCAGACAACCCAGGCAAATAGCCCTCTATTATTACCCCAGACATGAATAAGCCGGCAATTTCGCAATGAAAATGGCAAAATGATTTGGAGTTTCTGTTGCATAGAGCTTTCTGGACTCAAAAACATGAATTGTCTAACTTTATGTCACCGCTTATGTGACAATCATTCGGGATGTTTATCGAAATAACAAAAAACTGTTATTAGCGAGTAAATTTAGCAGGATAATTCTGCACCAACCCAGGAAATAAACGGCGACGTAGCTGCCAAACGTATTCTACAACGTTTCGAATTCTCCATTAGACTCTCCACAGCCCGAAAACGTTCATTAGCCGAAGTGTTCCTTCGGTAGCTAGCAATGGGAATGCTTGCACATCTAAAACGCGGTGGCATTAATACTGGGATCTGAATTACCACGTGTATAGGCAAATGGATTTTATTTGCATTCCTGTAAACGTGATTTGGATCGAAAGCGTAGCTACGAGTAATATGCTGATGTATCGCCTACAACTAGAACATTTCGAATAGAGAGTAGGGAAAATTATTATGCGGCCTTCATCTTCAGTAACTGTGGTAGCTATTTTCGTTGTTAGGATTTCTTCACGTAAATCGGTAAAAATGGAACTCTACTAGTCTCACTTTCTTGACCGTCTATCTGTCTTCCTAACCCTTAAAACCCGTTTACCTCGAGTACGGGTGGTCATAATAAGCGGAAATGAATCGCACTTCCTGCGGTATACGGTCCCTTGGTGGTGTAAAAAAGTGAGATATGTCTACGCAATCTAAAGATACGGCCGTTTATGTAAAGAAAATTTACGCGAAAGGTCAAACTGCTTAGGTCACCAGTCCCCTAGACCTAGAACTACTTCAACCTACCTAACCTAACACACATCCATGCCCGGGGAAGGATTCGAACTGACGGCGCAAGCAGCCGCGCGGTCCGCGATATGACACCGTTGAACGCACGGTTGACCTGCGCCGGCAAGCTGTTAATATCATCTGGTGTTACTAAAAAGTTACTCACTTCTGGTGAATGATTCTCTGCGCGGTTCATTTAAGAAAGAATAACTAAAATATATTTGATGTTACAGAAGAGGAAGGACGCCTAATTCATTTACCCTTGTCTGTATTCATGATGTTAGATTCGCAATCTGAGGATACGTACTATCCATAACCACACTTTAGATCCACGTCATAGTCACAGATACGCGAATACAACACACTGGCTTATACTTGAGGTATTTCGTTTCCTACGAAGTGGTGGCAGACGATGCTGTGGCGTCTTCGAAGCGCGAGTTTCTCCAGTGCTAGCTATCTCAGCACATCAACTGAGCGAACTTACATAGTATGTTGGTAGCACTTCGTCGCCTTGCCTATTATGCTGTGTAGCAGACTTTAAAGCTGTGCGGATCAGCATAACGAAAAGGCAAGGGGTCTCGCTCGTTTTGTCCACGACTGTACATGTGAGATTACTAAACGCTATGAAAAGACAGTTGACGGACTTTATTATAAAATTTTCCGTTCATTTCGTTGCTCTATTTTTGCCAAGAACAGCCACTATGGCAACGAATTTTGAAAGATCTGAATATTCCAGAATTACTGCGGTGGAAATGGGTGTTGTACATGGACCGTGACTATCAACGTAGTGCACAGGAACGCTTGCTGTGTGATTATCTCGACACGGGAGGACAGTAAACGGCCGCGCAGAAGCTGCAGATGTTCGATCCACTTGGAAGCCTGCTGGACGAAGTGGAACACACGCCATTACGTAACGAACAGTCTGTCCGTGTGCCTAGCAGCAGGGCGTCCATCAGGGAGCTGCAACAGGACTGGCTGACCGCTGCAATACGTCGCTAAATGACTGTGCCACGGCACGGTGTGTGGACGGCGCAGTGCTCTTTGCTAAACCAGACAGAAAACAGCAACGTTGGCCACGATCAAAAAACGTAGCAGACGTGCAACTTACAGCAACAGCAGCAGCAGCAAAAAGTGCACGAACGAGACTATTTATTCCATCCTGTTGCCTGTAATTTAAACGCAGGCTATATTGATTCTTACACAAATTGTGCGTTAATAGTTGCCGGCCGTGGTGGCCGAGTGGTTGTAGGCGCTACAGTCTGGAACCGCGCGACCGTTACGGTCGCAGGTTCGAAACCTGCCTCGGGCATGGATGTGTGTGATCTCCTTAGGTTAGTTAGGTTTAAGTATTTCTAACTTCTAGGGGACTAATGACCTCAGAAGTTAAGTCCCATAGTGCTCAGAGCCATTTGAACCATTAATAGTTGATTTGTCCCACACAATACTACCTTCGATCCCCATATTATTTCCACTATCAATAATATACAGGGTGATTTTTCCCACAGCGTACAAACTCAGGAATTGATCGATGAGAGGATATGGAAAAAAATGAAGGTCAATGAACTTATGTCCGGAAACGCATGGGTTTCATCCTAGAGACCATTTATTCGATCATACTTTGTTACAGAGAATGCGGTCTAATACACGCTGTACCATGCAGCCACAGTCACAGTATTCGTTGAAAATGATTTCCCTATGCCTCAACGCGTACATGGACGCGCTGTAGCATGGTCTGTCTCTCGCGTTCAAATCGGCCAGGCTGCATCCGAACAGTGTCAAAAGAGGCATGAATACACTGCTCCAGTGTCTCCACATCTGGTGTGTGAAATCTTATGGGACTTAACCGCTAAGGTCATCAGTCCCTAAGCTTACACACTACTTAACCTAAATTAACCTAAGGATAAACATACACCCATGCCTGAGGGAGGACTCGAACCTCCGCCGGGACCAGCCCCACAGTCCATGACTGCAGCGCCCTAGACCGCTCGGCTAATCCCGGGCTTCACATCTGGAACGTGGTCTGCTTACACAATAGTTTTGAGATGGCTCCATAATCAGAAATTGCACGGGTTGAGATCCGCTGAACGAGCAGACCATACCAGCTGGACCTCCTCGTCCGACCCATCGACCATGCAATACACCATTGAGATGCGACTGGGCGTTAACGGCGAAGTGGGCTGGAGCACCATAATGTAGCAGCCACATAATCCTTCAAATCATCAATGGCACTTCTTCCAGCAGAGGAGGCAAAGTCAGCGGCAAGAAACGCCTACAGTCCCGGTCTGTTGGGCGACGTGGATGGAAGATTGGTCCAAAATTACGGTCGCCAATTATCCCGGCGCACACATTCCGGCTGCACCGATGCTGATGATTCGCTGTCAACATACCATTGGGGTTCTGCATACTATCCCACAGATGATTGTTACAAAATTGAAGATACCACACCGCGTGAAGGTGGCCTCATCTGCGAATAGGATGGACGACACAAATCCCGGAATCGTGGTTCCCTGGTCAAGAAACCAGTGACAAAACTCCTCCCGATGTGGAAAGTCTGTCGCTAATAAGCCTGCACACGCTTCAAGTGATAAAAGGCTCTGAGCACTATGGGACTTAACATCTATGGTCATCAGTCCCCTAGAACGTAGAACTACTTAAACCTAACTAACCTAAAGACACCACACAACACCCAGTCACCACGAGGCAGTTCAAGTGATAAGTGTAGTAACAATTCTCATGGAGAATGTTCCACCTGGTCGTCCGGCTTACCCTGTACTGCCGGGCCAACTGCCTGGTACTGACACAGCGGTCGCCTTCCACAGTGTTAATCACATTTTCCTCCAAGTCTGGTGCCCGAACATTCCGCGTACGTCCTTCGCGATTTCCTTCTTCCTGGAACGACCCTGTCTCAGACAAACGGCGAAACACTGTTGCAAACATTGAAAGCTGTGGTGGTTGTAGCCGGGGATAGGTCTCGTGATATAACCTTGCTGCCCGCAGCCCGATGTCTTTCCGTAAGTAAACATTTCGGCACGCTCTCGATTCGAATACACAACCATTGTGTACAACGCTGTATCACACCCACAACAGGATAAGTCAGCAAGAGAAGTGAATTGGATACAACATTACCAACTACTATGGTAGGAGAGGGCGCTGAGGCATGACATATGAGGATATATGTCCTCTCTAGCAGGAAACCACGTATATGGTAACTGTGGCTGCATGGTACAGCGCGTACGACCGCAGTCTCTGTAACAAAGTATGATTGAATAAATGGTCTCTTGCATGAAAACTATGCATCTCCGGACATAAGCTCATTAGACTTTTTTGTTCAGTGTCCTCTCATCGATCAATCCCTAGAGTTTGTACACGATGGAAAAAATTACCCTGTATGTATACGTATATATAAAAATACTATCTCTAATATGAATGAAAAACTACATGTACTAGCTACTAAATTTATGTCTACTACTGCTGTAATCAGTTTTTGTCTGTAACATTCCACAATGTACTCCATCGCTCCCTTGTCTATAGGCAAGCCCTGTCGGTTCCTGGGGCGCTGTGGTAGCATCTGCTACTTCCATTGTTTGTTGGTTCCCTGCTTGCAGGTTCAAATGGTTCAAATGGCTCTGAGCACTATGGGACTCAACTGCTGAGGTCATTAGTCCCCTAGAACTTAGAACTAGTTAAACCTAACTAACCTAAGGACATCACAAACATCCATGCCCGAGGCAGGATTCGAACCTGCGACCGTAGCGGCCTTGCGGTTCCAAACTGCAGCGCCTGCTTGCAGGGAAGGACTCCCCTGTTCCAAGGAAGCATCGTTATTGCCGGTGGCGAGCGCAGCCACACACCGACGGCCGATTCACGTCACCCATTTTCTGGTCCCTTGGGTGGTGAGACACGGCCCACTTTTCTCTGCGGTGTTGTTACGATGGCTGCGCATACGGTGTCGGCTGTTGTTCTGCCGCAGCTGTTGACCTCAGCTGCCTTCGCTGCATTGCTTCTCGATCTTCTGTCGCAACCTCTCGTGGTGCAGGAGATGGAGGTTGGTTGATAAAATAACGCGCTACCCAGGCCTTTCTTGAAATAGCGTCAGCAATGTTGTCCAAGATCCGCCATTCTGTTTCGCAACGCCGTATCTCCGTTCCGATTCTGTTGCTGCCGATCAGTATCAGCAGACGTCCGCAGATGGTCTGTTCTGGCGTACTTTCTTCACCTCACACATACTTCCACCAATTCGATGCCAGTAGGTGGCGTAGGGTCCATGGTCAGTCAAGAAGGGTGTGAGGCCTCTTGAGGGGTTCAAGCGCTTCATTCTCAGTTTTACATTTGACAGAATATCGTAGGTGCGCCTCGCTGTCTGGGCATCATTCCATCGTTCCTCCCACAGATGGAAGGTCTAATTTTGAATACGCTGCTTGCTTGTCGCCCGTATTCCTATTAAATACAGCACTTCATGAGACTGTTTCTTCTTCAGTCAACATATCGCCGCTTTTTCCCACATCTGGAGACCGAGTGGACACATGCCAAACGTTACTTGCAACGCAACAACTGTCACAGTGCCACAAGCTCCCTTCAACTGAAGAACGATTCCACATATCCGTGCTGGTGTTAAGAGGAAAAGTCTGTGGGCCCAAGCACTCGTACTGTATCCTTTGATCGCAGTTAACTTAACGTTATAATACGTTCTTGTTGTTTACACTGGCAGCTTATAATCGTAATTGGCGAGAGTAATGATTTTGTTCATAATGTTCCTGGGTCTCTTGCTCAATTCTTGAATATACGCACCATACTTCTGTCGCTCGTCCAAGAAGACCCTACGTATCTCGTGATGGACTCTCTCTCTTTATGGGCATGTAGCTCAATTTCATGATCTGGTCTCTTACAAAGATTCCCTTTTAAAAGCATGTAAGTTGTCTTTCCAGGCGCAACCGACAAACTGACTCCTATCCACGATCGACATAATTGTTGAAGGACCATCTTCCGGCTTGCTTCTGGAGCTACTATTCATGAGTGTTATCGTCGGCATATGCCACTACTGCGCCCTTTTCACTATCCTGTAGCTTTCCTAATACCAAACGAAACAAATACTTTAGTGAAACTTCCTGGAAGCTTAAAACTGTGTGCGGGCTGGGACTCTAACCCGGAACCTTCGGCATTCGCAGGCACGTGCTCTACCGGCTGAGCTGTCTAAGCACGACTCACGACCGGTCCTCACAGCTTTATTTCAGTCAGTACCTCGTCGCCTGCCTCCCAGAATGCACAGAAGCTCTCCTGTGAAACTTGCAGGACCACCACGCCCGGAAAAAAGGACATTGCGGAGCCTTGCTCACGAAACGCAAAGGACCAACGTTCGAGACCCAGTCTGGCACACAGTTCTAATCTTAAGGAAAGTGTCAAATGAGCGAACACTCCACTGCATAGTGAAAAATTATTCTGGAAAAATCCTTCCATGTCCATACACATTAATATGAAACGCCTTGAAAAATTTGAAGTCAGACTCAATAACGACCTGAAGAATCTGTATATTACATCCTTTAAAAAAAAGTTAAACCTGTCATCAAGCTGAAAATTGGTCTGAGCACCACAGTGTTTTACTACGCTTGGTGCTGTTGGAGGTGGAACGCCGTTCATTGCATCCGACCGTTGACCCGATATACCGAGCCAATTTAAAGCAGGTTCCGAACCACGGGGAAAAAAGTGTCAGATAAAAATCCTACGACTGCTGCGGATCGAATCCAAGACCACTAGATCCACAGCCTGTCACTCTACCGCCTTTTCCCCCCTCTGTCTGTTTCTTTGCCGTCGCTACTCCTCTACGAGATCGCTTCTGAGCGGACGTCGAATGACGTCTCTTAAAGTCTACGTATCAAAAATTTACTCTTTTTTTTATTACAGAGGGCGCCAGTTTGTTGACCGGACGCGCTGAGCTAACGAGCCGGCTCCCAATATTAAATATATAGGATGTCTGGCATTCGAATTATGTTAATTTTAATGTGACGAAATAATGGTGCAGACAAAAGTTGTTTGGTTGCAGAAGTCCTAACTGTTTATGTAATGGAAAATCAGAGACTTATTCTAAGGAAGAATACAATAGTCGTTAGCATTAGTCAAAATTGGGACTATGGTATTTTTTGTGCCTGAATAGCAGATATGAATGAGACGAAGTGAGCGCTGTCCCAGTAACTCTTTTGCAAGGTGAACGGGCGCGGTGCCCTCGTGTTTACCCCATTTATTCCACTTCCCGCCGGGACCGGAGTAAACATCGAGGACCGCTTGCCTCAGCGGCGCTCCTACCCCTGGAGAGTGACGGAAATTTCCAGTCGGCATTCCATTCAAACGGCCGCAACAACAGCGCAAAAATTTCCGTATATTCAATGCATTTATACTCCGTAATTTCGTGTGACACCTACAAAAGACTTATATTACACAATTTTGACAGAATTTTGCTTTTATATTACACAATTTTGACAGAATTTTGCTCATATAGATCAGCTATTCTGGCGCAAAAATACCACAGTCATTTTTTTTTAAAAAAATACCTTTGACCTCTTTTATTTATTGTATATATAATGGCATTCCTGTCGTCTTCAGTAGAGTAAGCACATGGGACTTTCTCAGATACGGCCTTTGTAAAAATGAAATGATCGTGTGGCACTGAAGGCCAGGAGGCTCCAACCTGGGAAGTTCGGCCGCCGGGTTGCAAGTCTTATTTCAGGTGACGCCACATTGAGCGACTTGCGCATCGGTGATGACGAGGGCAACACAAACCCAGCACACGGACGGAGAAAATCTCCAACCCGGCCGGGAAAAGAACCCCGGCCCGGTGCATGGTAAGGAAATACGTTACCACTTTTTTTTTGTTCGGTACTGTTCGTTGCGTTTTGTCTGGGCAGACGTCACGTGTATTCCGTTCAGTTTGATCGTTGATTGCTTTACTCACTATTTTTCATTACAGAGGTAAGCTTGCCCTCTGACCGAACACGCTGAGCTACCGTGCCGGCATTCTCAGCTAAGCAAGCGGACTATGGCTTAACGATTTTCCTGTCAGATCAAAATTAACAAAGTTCTTGCAGATGCCTTGGTTAGGTGGGACAACCTAAGTAATTTAATTTGATTAAATCACCTTTGCTTGGCTTTCAGGTAGGATTCCCCGTTTCATACAGTTGGAGAGTCTCTGTAATGCTGTTTGAATTTAGGGGCAATACCAAGTGGGCTGAGGTGTGAATGCGAATTTGGGCTGAGGAGGGAGGCATGCTAGGGTCGTATGTGCAGTTGTGCAAAGGCACTGCGCCAGGGTGGCGTAGTGGTTAGCACGTCTAGTGAGCAAGAGACCCGGGTTCGAATACCGACCTTGGCAAACATTTTCATTCGTCGCTTCAGTCTGCATATGTACATCACAGATGTTTGAGACTTGGAAAGATCTCTGGAACCATATAGTTTCATTTGATCTACATAAATATTAGACGAAGTGGCATCCACATCCCAATGCAAGTACCACAGTACGATCAATAAAAGGGAAGACAGAAAATTACGTGTATGAAGGAGTAACGCTGGACCGAACGCTGTCACGCAGATCATAGTTAGAAGGGCCTGAAGAGGGAACTGGAGAACCGTAATTCTGTTTTGCAGCTACATGACGGGGCTGTTAGGCAGACGCCTTAAGGATCGCTGGGTAGATATTGTGGTAGAATACTGTGCACCTGTCTGGTATGACTGCGCCCGTGCAGCTGTACTATAAGAGAGGCAACAGAGAATAATCGCGGGAGTAGCCTACTCAGACCTACACAGTGCGCCTGCTTTCCGATCTTAGCGCTTGTCGAACTTCCTGAAACTGAAATTAAAAGCGGAAATTAAAAGTATCCAAAATACCAAGTACAACTTCCATCACCCGATATACACTGATCTCATAAGTACTAACCGCCTCAAATCCAGGTCTCCGCTATGACGGAAGCAAAGCGCCAGGGAACGTCGAAGTGAGAGAAGAATGGAAGAAGTTCTGCGATACATTCAGATTTAGGAAGGTGACTGACGCAAATGTAAGAAGAGAGGCTTCGACCTCACTAAAAAATACTATGGTGGTGCATCCTTTTGGTCTATCAGATCCACATACGCTTCAAAAATGTGGCGGTTATCATAATGCGAGAGAGACAGGCAGTAATTAACCAGTTCGTTGGGTTATGTAAGCGCCGCAAGCGAAAGCTAGCCGCTAAGAATGTGCTGCCTGTCCCATCTAGAGCGCGATGAGAGAGCGCTGCTGATGTCACTCTGGTACACGGCCGCACACCACTATACACCGCTACGGTATTAAAGATCACACTTATAAGGGAGCTAAGAGAAAATCTATCTCGACCACGGAAAGATGAAAACCGGGTACTGATTCCTATCGTTCGATTCTAAGGGAATTGAGTCATAATTAATGCTTCACTTCCCCCCAGAGTTTGAAGACATTTTTCTTCCACCTTATGTCGAGGTACGTGTCAGAAGGACTCTATTCTAGGCTTTCGAGAAAGTCACTCAACGTTTTAGTATTTGCAAAATGCAACCTATCCCAAACAGTGTCTCAGTAACCACACTACCGCCCAAGCACACAACGACACAAACAAACTAGAAATTAGGAATTAAATACACCAAAATTGGTTCACTGCGGAAGATCGTACTATGGTTCCTCCTTTCAGTCATAACATGAGACTTTTTTTTTCCGAGGTCCAATCGGTCGCGAAATTAAAACCACAGTGAAAATGCAACGAAGCTTTGCGCAGATGAGCTGCGCAATGTCTCAAGTATTGCTTAGCATTCCGCTCACTTAGCTGAGTGTTAACGTGTTTGTTTACCCTGCAGCGCGTCCGGGTTCGATTCCCGGGGATTTTCTCCGCTCGTCGACTTGGTGTTAATCCTCATCATAATCTCAACATCACCGACACGCATGTCGCCCAATGTGGCGTCACCTGAAATAAGACTTGCAACTCGGCGGCCGAACTTCCCCGGACGTGGCTTCCTGGCTATCAATGCCGCACGATCATTTCATTTTTTTTTTTTTTTTTTTTTTTTTAGTATACCCGTCAATAGCCTCACGTCGCTCTTTTCAGTTTTAGCGCACAGTGAGCACGTAAGATGCCTAGAACAATAGTCTCACGCCAAGTGTGAAGTGCGTGCTGTCATTCGATGTCTTTGCGCTAAGGTATTTCGTCTAATTTCATGCAGCCCACATTACGTAACTTTAGCTAAATGTTGCAGATAACACATTTTTGATTTTCACTTCGTTTCAAATTTGCGACCGATCGGACCTTTGGGGCGGGGAGAGTAAAAAATTTTTAAAAAAGCTGAAATGACAGGTATTGAGGTACGTGATCAACTAAAATCGCTCAACAACCATCAGGGAACCGGACTTACGTGATTCTGTACAGATTATGTGAAACAACGTGCTCCCCTTCTAGCAGCAGGTTATTGTAGGTCGCTGGAGGAACGAGGGGACTACAAACGATTGGGGAAAGAGTTCAGATTATTCCCGTTTTCAAAGAAGGGCCGGCTGGCCGGTATGACCGAGCGGTTCTAGGCGCTTCAGTCTGAAACCACGCGACAGCTACGGTCGCAGGTTCGAATTCTGCCACGGGCATGGATGTGTGTAATGTCCTTAGGTTAGTTAGATTTAAGTAGTTCTAAATTCTAGGGGACTGATGACCTGATAGTGCTCAGAGCCATTTGAACCGAGAAGTGCCGTCGGTCAGATGCGCGTGACTATGGACCACTGTCTCTGACGTCACTGTATTAAAAGCTGTAGAAAACTAATTATCGTCGCGTGTTATGAGCTTTTTGAGTAACGAAAAGGTTCTCTGTGAGAATCAACAACGGTCCTGGTAACACAGAATTAGTAAAAACAGCTCGCTTTGTTTATCAGAGAGCTCGACAAAGCATTAATGTGCACAGCTAGATGCTGTATTCCTTCACTTCCTGAAGGAAGCATGCAGTGTCGGTTAGTGAAAAAAAGATGACATTACAGAATATCAAAAATGGTTCAAATGGCTCTGAGCACTATGGGACTCAACTCCTCAGGTCATTAGTCCCCTAGAACTTAGAACTAGTTAAACCTAACTCATCTAAGGACATCACAAACACCCATGCCCGAGGCAGGATTCGAACCTGCGACCGTAGCGGTCTTGCGGTTCCAGACTGCAGCGCCTTTAACCGCACGGCCACTTCGGCCGGCTACAGAATATCAGACCAGCTTTCTGAAGAGGTTCAGAACCTTCCAGTAGGTAGCACACAATATCTCGTTCTTAACGGAGCGAAATCTTCGTGTGTGTATATATATTAAAAACATATTTTTGGGCGTACCGCAATGAGTTGTTACAGGATTCTTACTGTTCAAGATAATATGCAAATGATCTGATGGATAATGCCGGAAGCTTCGTGGCGTTAATTGTGTACACGACTATTTTTGTGTCTATCAATGTTTTCAAGCATTGTCGCAAGAAAATACATCTTCTCCACTTGTTTCTCTGATGCCAGTCACAGCTATTGTAATAACAATCAATCTAAGAAAAAAAATGTGTATTTGACAGTAAGCGTCGTTTAGTGGGCACCGTTTAGACTTTTTGTGAAAAATACGATCGAAGATTTTGGTTAGGAAAAGCAAGAATTTCTGCTAGTTTGTTTGTGGCGGTCGCAACAGTAAATACTGTCCGGATGCAAACCAAAATATGTGAAAAGAGGAAAAGTTAAATTTCCTAGATACGTACCACAGAGTCACGCGATTCGAGAGACCATGTACGTAATTGCGTTCTGCGCCTCTGAATAGATTACCCAGTCCATAGATATTGTTACTTACGGTTCCGTCTGAGAGCGCGGTAATAGCCGCCAGCATTTTCTTTTATTTTATATCTTAAGATTACGTTCAGTTGTCTGCTACACGAACGACAAATACCTGTGGCACTTTGGTGATGGAATTACCTGAAAATAGCCTACAAACTGCAAGCAACGAGAGAATAATGTACGACTTCCGTCACTAGCGTGTGTTTCATATCTGCGTGTAAGAACTGACGACTTGAACTATCAGCTTACTACTCTTATTAGACTGATTCCACCACAGCTGCATCTTGGTGCCGAGAAAACACGAAGAACAGGTATCTATTTCAAGCTGTGAAAATCCTGACG
Source organism: Schistocerca americana (assembly GCF_021461395.2). Taxonomy (NCBI): domain Eukaryota; kingdom Metazoa; phylum Arthropoda; class Insecta; order Orthoptera; family Acrididae; genus Schistocerca; species Schistocerca americana. Next base: position 286,830,797 of record NC_060120.1, on the reverse strand, counting down.
GACGCTCCATTATCACGACGGAGGAGGTGGAGCGACGTCAGAGTGTTTACGTTCTGGCACGCAAGTTATCACTGACCGCTGCTCCTGGTCCGTATTGCGTAATCCCGAGCCGGGGAGCAGCGCACAGAGCGTTGTGCGGCCGACAGACGCCCACAGCCAGTGTTTTGGTTGCCCTGTGCCGCACCAATCACCACGGCAGAACGACCCTCCCTGCAAACGCCGTCGCTGTTCTTGGCTGGCCTTCTACACACACACACTGTGAACACGGCCGCTGTGGCCGAGTGGTTCTAGGCGCTATAGTCTGGAACCGCGTGACCGCTACGGTCGCAGGTTCGAATCCTGCCTCGGGCATGGATGTGTTTGATGTCCTTAGGTTTGTTGGGTTTAAGTGGTTCCACGTTCTAGGGGACTGATGACCTCAGATGTTAAGTCCCATAGTGCTCATAGCGATTTGAACCAATTTTTGAACACGCGTTATACCTGGATCTGAACTGATAGTGGTGCTGAGTTGCTGATGGAATTTACTACGCTGTCGGTTCGGTGTTATCCCACACGCGTTGTATGGCTGCACCAGAGAAAGTAAATCGCACGCTCCATAGTGTTGTCTAGTAAGTGCTGTTGGTGGTGTTTAGCAACGCAGTGCTTCAGTTTCCACAAAGATGAGCAATAACTACACCTAACAGCGTTCAGCGCTACAAGCGTACTATGGCATTAACCAGTCCCACGGCTCGTGTTCCTTAGGACAGGGCCGGCCGAAGTGGCCGTGCGGTTAAAGGCGCTGAAGTCTGGAACCGCAAGACCGCTACGGTCGCAGGTTCGAATCCTGCCTCGGGCATGGATGTTTGTGATGTCCTTAGGTTAGTTAGGTTTAACTAGTTCTAAGTTATAGGGGACTAATAACCTCAGCAGTTGAGTCCCATAGTGCTCAGAACCATTTGAACCTTAGGACAGGTGGTGTCTTCGACCTTCAGACTGCGGAATTAGCGACCCGAAACATCAACGTGGAGTTTCCGTCCACAGATAGCTCAGCCGTGGCTTTACCGACCGTCAAAGAAAGCCACAGCAGTAGGGGAGGCTCTGGTCGTATGTACGACTGTGCAAAACTGTTTGGTCGGGAGTGACACGGTATGTGGGGCACCTACAAAAAAGGTCGGAAACGCCACAGTCTGAAAGTCCACGCAGCCAGAGAGGAGAGATCTCAGTCGCGAAGAATAAGAATGATTCACAGTGTTCAGCAACGCGCGCGTCTCGTACCGAACAGCAATATAAAACATTACCGGTCTTCAATAAAATGTGTTCTGCAGTGCTGCAACGTGCAGTGTTTAGAGACAGTAAATATCAACTTTGGTGTTCATCACGTACAGGATCTTCTTAGCAACACACACGCCTCCGAAAATTCAGAAGTACAAGTATGTCGGGATCTTCAGTATAGAAGATTAGAGCTTAGTCTTCCATCGATGGTGAGGGTACCACGGACAGTAGACAAGCCTTGACTGGGAAAGGAAATAGGCCGTGTCCTTTCAAAGGAACGTCCCGACATTCGCCTTAATTGACTTAGGGAAATGAAGAAAACCCTAAAATTGGATCGCTGATCGGGGATCTAAACCACCATCCTCCGAAATACGAGTCCAGTGTGCGTCTTACCACTGCACATCATTACTCGGTTATTGAACTTAGCCGAGTAAGGATGTGCAGTGGTAAGACGCACACTGGACAGACAAGTGCCGCTTACGCGCTTTCGAAGAATTTCAACCGGTCCAGTGTGCGTCTTACCACTGCACATCCTTACTCGGTTATTGAACTTAGCCGAGTAAGGATGTGCAGTGGTAAGACGCACACTGGACCGGTTGAAATTCTTCGAAAGCGCGTAAGCGGCACTTGTCTGTAATACAGGTAACTCAAAATGTTCAGCGCAACATATAGCTGTAATTTTCAGCAATGAACGTGATTTGTCTGTCTTCAGCAAGGCATTGTACCCTGTGCTTCTCGTCGGATAACAACGCGCAGTGCTCGGCATATTGCACGTTTTGAAGTGAGCTTCAGTAAAAATTATTGGGAGTGCTCAGGAATGCGGTGCTTCAGCTTTTTACTGATGAGTGATATAAACGCTTCATCGTGTTCACATCATTTAGTAACACCGAAAAGGATTGAGCAATTCACAGCGTTCAGAAATAACCACGGCCTGTGATGTTCAGCAGTTGACACAAATAGAGTTGTGTTCAGCAAGATATTGTGTCCTGCGCTTTATCTCCCGATTACGAAGCCGGTCGGGGTGGCCGAACGATTCTAGGCGCTACACTCCGGAACCGCGCGATCGCTACGGTCGCAGGTTCGAATCCTGCCTCGGGCATGCATGTGTGTGATGTCAAAAATGGCTCTGAGCACTATGGGACTTAACATCTCTGGTCATCAGTCCCCTAGAACTTAGAACTACTTAAACCTAACTAACCTAAGGACATCACACACATCCATGCCCGAGGCAGGATTCGAACCTGCGACCGTAGCAGACGCGCAGTTCCGAACTGAGCGCCTAGAACCGCGAGACCACCGCGGCCGGCTGTGTGATGTCCTTAGGATAGTTAGGTTTAAGTAGTTCTAAGTTCCAGGGGACTGATGACCTCAGAAGTTAAGTCCCATTGTGCTCAGAGTCAGCCCATTACGAAGCAGAGTGGTTCAAATGGCTCTGAGCACTATGCGACTTAACTTCTGAGGTCATCAGTCGCCTAGAACTTAGAACTAATTAAACCTAACTAACCTAAGGACATCACACACGTCCATGCCCGAGGCAGGATTCGAACCTGCGACCGTAGCGGTCGCTCGGTTCCAGACTGTAGCGCCTAGAACCGCACGGCCACTCAGGCCGTCCGAAGCAGAGTGTTCGGAACATCGGATGCCATGCCGTGCTGTTATGCGATATACTATTTCCGGTGTTCATTGTAACTGACACCCCGTAATTTTCAGCAATACAGTGTGCCCTGGGATTCCTTTCAGATTACTGAACACAGTCTAGTCAAATCACACGCTCAATAGTGCTCTTCAGTAGATACTATTGGCGGTGTTCAGCAATACAGTGTTTGAGTATTCACTATGATGGCAATAAACGTTTACGGTGTTCGGCACCGCATGTGTTTAGCAGTTTCCTCATGGCGTTTAACACAGAAAAGGTGACAGCCTTAAAAAATAAAATCGATTCACAGCGTCCTGAAATACTCTCACCCCGCAGTGTTCAATAAAGCACGCGAGTAACGATGTTTGGCAAAGGACGGTATATCGAGTTCGTCTCGTAATTACGGTGCACAGTGTTCAGCAAGTCGCGCGCGCCTCGCCGTGGTGTTGAGTACACAATACTCGCGGTGTTGAGCGGCGTACCTGGGCTTCATGGTGGCTGCTGTCCCTGGACGCCGCGAGTCGCCGCCGCTGTCCCACTCGTGCGGCCGCAGTCGCGCCTGGCCGTTCAGTCGCTGGCTGGCTGACTACTGTGCGTGGCCGTGTGTGGCCCGCCGGGCAGCAACGGCCGGCCGGTCCTTCTATCCCGCCCCGCTGGCACTGCGCCAGTGGCCAATCGGAGGCCACGCCACGCTCAGGCGTGCTCTCTCGAAGCTTCCGGCCGTGCCCGGCAGGTGCATCAAATATGCAGGCCCGGCCGGAGGACACTGGGTCGAGCACCGCCCCTTTGCATGATGCCGCCTGCTAGTCAATAAGGCCGCCTGCTCCTCCTCTGTCGCGGAAACTTCTCGAGGGCGACAGCTGTCCTCCGAGCCCAGTGCCTATCTCTGTTCTGACGTCGCACGCAGAACCTTTAGTCCAGAGGCGAAGTAGTCGTCCGTCTACTTAGACGGACTCTCACTGACGGAAACTGAAAACGCTTAATCGCCGTGTTTGGCCAACACCGACTCAAAGGAAGGCCTCGGCGCTTGTTGGTGACGTCACGTCAGCTAGGCACGGCGAACGCCAGGTCTCTTGCAGGCAGAAACGCCTGGGCATGCTTATCACTATAAATCTCTTATTTTTGGACAAAATGTTTTGTATTGTTTTGGATTCTGCAGTTTTATTTACATGAAAGATTTTCTTACTATCGTAAAGCTACAAAAGAAGATCATAGTTCTGTATTACTGAATCCTGTCGAAACAAACGTAGATCAATATGAGAAGATGCTTTGCCCCATTGCAAGCTCGGAAATTTTACATTCAAGTAACTATATTTACTTGATCCATTTTGTTATCGAAACTTACCCCAACCCCCTTACAATGAACTCGTTTATTTATTTATTTATTTATTTTCGTTTGACATCGTCACTGGAAATGTGAACTAATTTACATGTGTAAATGTCCAACTGTTGCCAGTCATTAGATTACAGTCGTTTTCAACGAAAGGAATTCTAAACAGGAAACAAAATAGCTTCATACATCGAAAATACTGCTGAGCTTAAACTTTTTTAAACATGCACATTAGGAAAGATAAATATTCCCCTCCTGCAACTGAAAGCAAAAACTTTATAAGATAAAAAAATTATTTAATAAAACAAGTATCTCTCTCTTGCCTCTCCTTCTGTCCCCCACCCCCTCCCTCGACGTGTACAATCGCAAGATATTTCATTAATATTCAGTGCTCCTCACCCCATAGTCAACCAAGATACGTAAAGAAGAGCACTAATATGTTCACAGTTTATTGTAAAAGCAACCCAGTACAAACGTAACTTCCTCAGATTTACAAATATGGTAAAGAAGCACGAATTCTGTTGCTGCTGGACCATAAAGTTGTTTTTGTATGTCAGTCCTTAAAACAGGTGGAAAATTAAGTTCAGGAGTACACTATTTGTTCAGAAGTGTAATGCATTGCTCAATTAATTGTTTGCAGAAATCTCTCAGAACAATGTGTGTTGGTCAACTACCGCCAATAGTTTCACATTTTCCTATGTCAGAGAGGGAGACACCACCATTATGAGTATGCTTGCAACAGACCTGGCGTTCGCCGTGCCTAGCTGACGTGACGTCACGAACAAGCGCCGAGGCCTTCCTTTGAGTCGGTGTTGGTTTGGCAGAGCCTAAAAGTAAGCTTCGACGGAAATCATTCTTAGCCGAGCGGTCTCAGGCGCTGCAGTCATGCTGTGCGGCTGGTCCCGGCGGAGGTTCGAGTCCTCCCTCGGGCATGGGTGTGTGTTTGTTTGTCCTTAGAATAATTTAGGTTGAGCATGTAAGCTTAGGTACTGATGACCTTAGCAGTTAAGTCCCATAAGATTTCACACACAAATCATTCTTGAAGTTTCGGAACGAGGACTCGAAAGCATAATCTCTACCTTACGAGGGCAATGCTGCAACTCTATGGATCTGATTCAGGATTTAAAAACATACACTCACTAATAGTCCATGAAAAACAGTCCATCACTAACGCCAATATTCTTGTATCTCCACTGTCAGGCATCGGCCTTCTCGCCGTATCAAGGTGACTTGATGTTCGACGACAAGCAATTTCGTGCGACGCCAATGGTTTTTCAGTAATGTAGAACCTGGCATTGACGTAAAAGTAAATCTAATATACCGGGAAACTGTATGGTTCCAGAGACCTTATCAAGTATCAGACGCCTGCGATTTATATGTACAGACAGAAGCGACAAATGAAAATTTGTACCAAGCCAGTATTCGAACCCAGGTCTCCGGCTCACTGGACAGATGCGCTAACCACTACACCACACTGGCACAGTGAATTTGCACAACGGCATGGACTTCGTCTAGCACGTCTCCCTCCTCAGTTCAAATTCCCATTCACGCCTCAGCACACTTGGTATTTCCCCTAAACTCTAACAGCTTTGCATCTGCTCTTCCAATGGAGAGTCTCTGCAACCTTGTCTCACTCCCTTCCCAACCACTGCTTCCCTCGACTCCTATAACTGCCATCTGGTTTCTGTACAAATTGTAAAGAGCCTATCGCTCCCTGTATTTGACGCCTGCCACATTCAGAATTTGAAAGAGAGTATTCCATTCAACATTGTCAAAAGCTTTCTCTAAGTCTGCAAATGCTAGAAACGTAGGTTTGCCTTTCCTTAATCTATGTTCTAAGATAAGTCGTCTTGTCTTACAAAATATTTGTAGCTACAAGGTCGAAAATATTTCCATAGCGTGTGGGCTGCCGAAGTACCTGTTCAAGACAGTTTTTCAGAAATCACGTTCAAAAGTACTTCGCACGACTGTCTGTAAACCCTACAATGGATACACATACATATCAGTCTTTTTTCATCCTTTATACATTTTGGGTGGTTGAACCGGGTGGTTGTAATTAAAGTGCAGCTACTCATTGAGGTCCAGTACACGCTATGATTTTGATATGACAGCGAAACTTGGTAGGTATGGTACAAATGCTAATGCGTTAACGCGGATCCGATTATGTTGGAAATTTTTTTTTTCCAATTCTGGCCATCAGGTGCAAATCTGGCGCTGTACGTTGTTTGTATGACATCCACGCTGTTGTTTAACAAGGCATAACGTGACTGAACGGTATGGTTACGAAGAGAAATCATACGCTGTTAATGATACTGTTTTATGCGAACGGCAGCAGTTACGGTGCTGCAGTGAGAGAGTATCCCGACTGAAATATTCTAAGACAGGGGTGAGCTTGGTGCGGTATCTGGAAGAGGAAGGCGTCCTACTTAGGTGGAAAAGAGTCTCCAGCTCTCGGCTGACACCCTTCTACAGAACGGCAATTAAGTGCTTATCTTTTCCTGTGTTTTCCTCATAGAATATTTCTTAAATTTCACGAATGTTTTCTGTTTAAGAGATATAAGCTCCCATTTTGTTAAGTGTAAATTTAGGCAGACTGTAGCATTGTTTTCATTTCTTCTGAATAGCCAACTACATAGGTCATTGAGGCATCAGTGTCCATTGGTGACCATCAGGAAGGTAGCAAGTTGCATAGCCATAATTCTGTCTGTTTTCATACTTCACTTCCACAGTTAGTCTTGCTTGGATGATTAGGATGTGTGGGGCGCAGGAGAAGCTGGCCGCAGTTCGCGAACCGCTGAATGCGCTTTTGGCTACGATTAATGACCTTCGGGCTGTTGTCTCAGAGTGCAGCGGTGGTGGAGAATCTGGCGCGTCGCATGGGACACCTCAGGTGTCATCCCTTGTTTCGCCCGCGGGCTCTGCTCTCCAGGCACCTCCTAGTGTACCAGACGCGATTGATCCGCTCTCACAGCAGGGTGAGTGGCGGGTGGTAACGCGTTCTCGTCATTCGAGGCGGACGGAGACGGGCCCTGTGAGTTGGTAGGTGGTCGCTCATTCATCACGGTCCTAGCAGCCACATGGGGGGGAGCGGTTTGCTAATTATCCGGCGCTCCAACGTCAGCCGCTCTATGCAGCCCCTTAAGCAGGTAGCGTTCAGGGCTGGAAAGAAAGCCAACGTGCGCTCGGTGTGTCAGTGCCGGGTGGCTCATCCGAGATGTGGAGGCGGCCCTGCCTGTGGCTATCGAGCGTGCAAGATGTACTCGTCTGGAAGTTGTGGCTCACGTCGGCACCAACGATGCCTGTCGCATGGATTCGGAGGCCATCTTCAGCTCATACAGGCGGCTGGCGGAAATGGTGAGGGCTGCTGGACCCCCGCGCGGTGTGCAAGCAGAGCTCGCAATTTGCAGCGCTGTTCCCAGAATTGATCGGGGTCCTTTAGTCCTTTAGTTTGGAGCCGAGAGGACGGCCTCAACCAAACTATTTGGAAATTTGTGATAAGATTCTATGGGACCAAACTGCTGACGTCATCGGTCCCTAGGTTTACACACTAATTAAGCTAACTTAAACTAATTTACGCTAAGAACAACACATGCACCCATGCCCGACGGAGGACTAGAACCTCCGACGGAGGGAGCCGCGCGAACCGTGACAAGCCGCCGTAGACCGCACGGCTACTCCGCGCGGCACCAAAGTAATCATCGATTCTGTGACTGCCTTGGCTGCACGTTTCTAGACCTGCGTTATCGGTTAGGGATTTTTAGGACCCCACAAAGGAAGCAGCTACTAGGGTAGCAGAGTACCTGTGGAGTGCACATGAGGGTTTTACAGGCTAGGCTAGGCCGTAGTTTGAGGTGGTCTGATGGTTCAAATGGCTCTGAGCACTATGGGACTTAACATCGAAGGCCATCAGTCCCCTAGAACTTAGAACTACTTAAACCTAACCAACCTAAGGACAACACACACATCCATGCCCGAGGCAGGATTCGAACCTGCGACCGTAGCGGTCGCGCGGTTCCAGACTGACGCGCCTAGAATCGCTCGGCCACACCGGCCGGCGGTGGTTTGATGAATACTTGCCAGTCGATACGCAGCAAGGGGAGTCAGACGGGGTCCAGAGAAAAGACACTTCGACTGTCAAAATTTTATCAGTAAATTGTCGAAGTATTCGTAACAAAGTTCCAGAATTTACTGCCCTCCAGCAAAGTACTCGCGCTCAAATTATTCTCGGGACCGGCAGCTGGGTGAAACTCGACGCTGAAAGCTCTGAGATATTTAACGAGACATAGAACGTATATTGGAAAGACAGATTAGTGGCTATATAAGGGGGGGGGGGGTGTTCATTGCAATTGACAAAAATATTGTCTCCACTCAGGTCGAAGTTGAAAGTTGAGTGTGACAGTGAAGTTATTTGGTCGCGTATAACTGGTTTAGATTTAACTCAGTTGGCTGTTTTTTTGCCGGCCACCTGATTCTGCTGCGACAGTTCTACACTATTCAAAGAAAGTCTACGGTCAGCAGCGTGCAAATGCTCAGATCATGCAATACTAGTTGGAGTCGACTTTAAGGGGAGTTAGAACGGAAAAAAATTTCACATTTTCAGATTTTTATCTCATCATAAAATTTGCAATTTTCCGAATAAAATGATGTATATATCACTCATAAACACACATGGGAAATATTTTCTAATATAATCTACACCGATTGAAAATGTTAAAATTTTTAAGTGCATTACTTCAAGATCTAATAAAATCGGTAATTTGTGATATAGAAAGCTGTGGGTTGCTGTATTATAAAGGTTAAATTACGTGTCTGTACTGGTAGCACAGTCAAGAACAGTATCGCATCATTTCATAGTATAAATACGCGTAAGTCGAAGTGCTAACGTTTTTCAGAGGAAAAGTGACGAATAGATTGGTAAATCTCTCACAAAGTGAAGTATGACGAAGTATTTTTAAGAAATGTAGGTTTCATGATAATAGATTTTCGAATAAGGGAAAACACTGTGTTCAACATGTGGTTTGTGAAGCTACAGACAATTAAATACAGGCAAACTCGTCAGTATCTAGAGAAACACCCATTAGCGCTTCGAAGATTAAAATAAAACGTTGTGATACACAACCGGCTGGTGTGGCCGAGCGGTTCTAGGCGCTACAGTCTGGAACCGCGCTACCGCTACGGTCGCAGGTTCGAATCCTGCCTCCGGCATGGATGTGTGTGATGTCCTTAGGTTAGTTAGGTTTACGTAATTCTAAGTTCTAGGGGACTGATGACATCAGATATTAAGTCCCATGGTGCTCAGACCAATTTGAACCATTTTGAACCTCAACACAAATCTACGATTTCTACCAGGAGTGCTACTCCCGCAAGGTATACGGGAAAACTTCTGTGACATTTGTAAGGCAGGATATGAGGTACTGGGAGAAGTAAAGAAGCTATGAAGAGGGGTCACAGGTCATTCTTGGGTAGCTCAGAGCACTTGCCCTCGAAAGGCAAAGATCCTGGGTTCGAGGCCACGTGCGGCACGCAGTTTCAATCTGCCAGGGAGTTCCAAATCTGCGCAAACTCCGCTAGAGAGTATTCATTCTGGATGCATGTAATTGTAAGATGTATTCGGAAAGCGTTAACAGCCGGCCGGTGCGGCCGAGCAGTTCTAGGCGCTTCAGTCTGGAACCGTGCGACCGCTACGGTCGCAGGTTCGAATCCTGCCTCCGACATGGATGTGTGTGATGTCCTTAGATTAGTTAGGTTTAAGTAGTTCTAAGTTCTAGGGGACTGATGACCTCAGATGTTAAGTCCCATAGTGCTCAGAGCCATTTGAACCATTTTTGAAAGCTTTAACATAAATGGATCTATAATGATTTACATAACATTGCAGCAATCTGCAGTCGCCGTACGTGTTAAAAAATATATAAAAATAGATAGAAACAAGCTACTTTTTGTCGTAAGATGTTTTCAGCTCTTTGAGTCTGTTTCCAGAAGACCTGTTTTGTATAGAGACCTCGTGTGATTCGTAAACTGTCATGAAGTGCTCGAAGATGATCTTGGTGCAAAGAATGGCAGCTGACTCTCAACATAAGTAAAGATAAAGCAATACATGTAAACAGACAAGATAGTGTCTATGATGTTCCAACATACTGATGGAGGATAGGGCCAACAACTTGGGTATTAATTTTGTTTTTTCATTTTCTTCCAATGTCTGTCACAGTTTCGAAATGACTGTCATCACAATTGTGACGGATATTGGAAGAAAATTGAAAAGAAAAAAATCCGGGTACACGCGAGTAGCTCGCGCACCGTGGGTTCTGTACAAACTTAACTACATGTACAGATAGTTCATCCATTTCGGGAAACGAGAATTTCCAGGATTTTTGCCTATGGTCGATACCGATACTGGCAAGACATCAAAACATGTGTCACAAACCGCCGCATCTTTTGACTGCGTTGACTTAGAACATTAAATGTTTTACACCGCAAAGAGACCGTAGTCCTTAGTACGTAACATTAATTTAAACATGATACAGCTACCCGTTCCTGAAAATAGGGTTCTTGGCGGACGGACGTATGGACGGACGGAAAAAGTGATCGCATAGCGCCCGCATCTCGTGGTCGTGCGGTAGCGTTCTCGCTTCCCACGCCCGGGTTCCCGGGTTCGATTCCCGGCGGGGTCAGGGATTTTCTCTGCCTCGTGATGGCTGGGTGTTGTGTGCTGTCCTTAGGTTAGTTAGATTTAAGTAGTTCTAAGTTCTAGGGGACTGATGACCCTAGATGTTAAGTCCCATAGTGTTCAGAGCCCCTTTGATCGCATAGCGGTTTGCGTCTTTACCGATTGAGATGTGGAACCCTAAAAAAAAGACAGCGTTTAACTAGACAATCACAAACTTCAGGTTATCTAGGGAGAGTAGTTCTTCCGGAAATAGCAAGGTGGAATCCAGTTGCCGCGGGACATCTCAGAAAATCCCAGAGGAAAATGATGTTACTAGTAGCGCAGGAAACTTACAGGAACATTCTAGCACGTAATCCTTTTATACTGTTAACCACTTTGGGACCCTTACCAGGTAAGATAAACGAAAGTGGAAGAGAACGTAGTTTCTGAAATCCACGTTCTGGAAGAAAACGAAAGCTCATTCTTTTCTTTATTTAGATGGACATGTTTCAGCATTTCTGTCTCATCATCATGAACTGCAACAACCATATTCCTATATTTCCGGAAAGCGTTTTTCTGACAGCCACACTGCAGACTGTTACCGAAAGTCCGAGCGTATGGAATATGTTCTCAGATATGTGAGTGGCTGGAAGGCATTTTGTGTAAGAGAACCCAGTACGTTATCCACGCTGGCGAATGTTCATCGGAGACAAGGATACCGTCAGGAGTGCCTCAGAGAAGCGTGACAGGGCCACTCTTATTCTCTATATTACAGACGAAACGCGATGTCTGGCCATCCCTTAAGACGGATAGCTGGACACTGGCATCGAGCACCTCGTAACGTCTATCTCTGACCGAGCACGCAGAGATCACATGCCGTCGATCAGATGAATTCGGCTAAATTTGGGCGTCGCCGTTCATGTGTGGAGCGAGCGATTGACGTATTAATTGATGGACTTGACTATTTGACTTCTTGCGGACTGCGATCGCATTCATTTGCTGTTGTTTAAGGTTACTACCCAAATTACTTTTTTAGTTGCCAGACAAATTACAAAAAACGACATCGGCAAGGAGAAGAGCATCTGTTTACGAATATTCTGATATAAATGGTGACAATAATACCTTTGCCAATTGTTTGTTGTGTCGAGTCATATTTGTCGTGGCAGAGAAGGAAAATGAGGTACATACCACAGCTTCAGCTTGTCTCTTATTCTTTCTTAAAACTATTTTATTACACTGATCAACGAGGTACCTGTTTATCGAGTAACCGGTTTAATTAAACATGTCTGGGATAAAGGGATATTTTTGTGAAGCGTAGCTGCAAAAAAATGTAAATTAACACGAAATACCATACCTTAATCTGAATTAAATATCTTTTTTTTGTTTAGCCATTATTTCAACTATGAAATATCATTTAAAAACCAAATATCCAGATGAGGAATTAATAAAGCTACAGCCGATGGCGTGCCTACACTGTCTTCAGCCAGCCCCGATACAAGTTTGCCTTCAACGTCGGCAGACAAGCAATTGACTACGTATGATCGTTTGAAAGGAAATTGCTTTGGGACGTGAACGACGCAAATGCTAAAAAAATATTATTTAACAGCAGAAATGATTGCACTAGGCAACGAGCCATTATCTCTCGTAGAAAGAACCGCATTTACAAGACTTCTAGCACAAGCTTTGCCTCGCTATAAAATGCCAAGCCGTTGATACATTTTGCAAAATGTTGTTCCTGACATCTACGACAGAATTTATGGAAAAAATCAAAAGATACATTTCAGGAGCTCTCAAGGTTCCTGTAACTTGTCAATTATGGACCTGATTGCATAACAACGCCAGCTTCTCGAGTTTATGCTTATTGATTCTCTCCTGAAATCCAGCTGGAACATGGATTTTTTTTTTTTTTTTGGCCTTGGCTACGTTTTCACACTGGAGAAATTCTAGCAAGGGAGCTTAATTTTATCACAGATCGCTAGGACACTGACCAAACCAAAACATATTTACTCGTTCATGGCAGTGGCGCTAACACGGTAGAAGGTGCTCCAGTGGCTGAAGCTGATTCTGCTAGACGTTTCATCCATTCGCTTCAGAAGGCTGTAACTGAGTCATTGAAGGTCTAGCCGGAAGTAGCTGGTATGACTGCTGCTGGTAGACATCTGATCACGCACTTCAATCATTCGGGCTTAGCTCAAGAGAAACTGCTGGCGATTTACAAGGAGCTAAATTTAGCTCAGCGTCGATTGGTGTAAGATATCAGCATGGGGTGCAATTCCACCTTTTATATGGTAGAGTGCCAGTTAGAACAAAAGGGGGCTATGTCGCCGTATGGGGCTGACCACGATATGTTTGCTAATTTGACGTGTCATCAGGGGTGTTTTTGATCGAACACTGCGTTAAGCTTTTGAAACACTCTGAATAAATAACAAAAGTTAGTTCTGGCTCCTCCTGCATTTCTGAAGTAATATTACACGTCGTGTCATTGAATAAATATTTTGATGAGGATGAGGACAGCACAAAGAACCTCCGGCTTACCACACGCCTCATTGAAAGCTGAATTACAAAAGCGTGCTGAAAAATAATACTTCCGACTTTTTTAATTCTGTTATCAATATCAGTTGAGGTATCACATGTCACGCATATTACTCGGTCGACTTTCCCGCTCAAGTTGCCACCCTCTGCCGCTAGAGGATATCACCGTATAAGTGTATATTTTTATTTTTATAATTATATATTTTATGATTTTGTTTGGGGTGGCTTTAAATATTGTGGACTAGCATGAGCTTTTAATTATCTTATACCGCCATAACACTCGTACGGACATCGGCTGCTCCGAAGTACGTACGATATAATATTTTTTAAACACAGCGCGCGACTCACCGCCTTCTAATACCGTAAATAGTCGGCGTGAGCGCTGCTATTTAGAAAAGAAAATATGCGTATTCTTACGCAAACTGTAATTATTAGTATGGGTTTCAGGCTCTACTGGTTATTTATGTACCAAATTACATAAAGATTAACTGAGATATTGCGGAATGTAATGATTTGCAATATTTCTTGTTCATTATTTGCAAGGCAGAAATGGAGGGAATCTCGTCTGCCGTTAGGCGGCCAAAATGAAACATACTGAACTCATTAAGTGCTGTGAATTTTGGTAACTGATATTACTTTTAACTTCGAAATTAATGAAAGATCAAATGGTTCAAATGGCTCTGAGCACTATGCGACTTAACTTCTGAGGTCATCAGTCGCCTAGAACTTAGAACTAATTAAACCTAACTAACCTAAGGGCATCACACACATCCATGCCCGAGGCAGGATTCGAACCTGCGACCGTAGCGGTCGCTCGGTTCCAGACTGTAGCGTCTAGAACCGCACGGCCACTCCGGCCGGCAATGAAAGATCAAAACTGAGAAGTCTCTCGCATTTACATTTAATAACATGAACCGTCAGCGTAATGGCTGACTAAATCCTGCTAGGGGAGATGAGATCCCTGCACTACGAAGTCCTGTAAAAACTTCGTTAATTATAATTAATGGTTACGATCATGAGAGGTGACAACTAAGTCAATCATACACACTTTCTAATAACAATTTATATTATATGTTTCAAAAATACAGATAATACTTACGTTAATTATCAGACAGCACTACAATGGCGGCCTACCGCTAGACGAAACAAAACAGGAGAGATAGTTCAATCAAAGCATTGTCTCTGATCTTCATGGCCTATGTTACACAGAGATTATACCAAAAAAACTGTGTTTTGTTAATTACATCGATATTTGTGTTGTGATAACAATAACTTGCGTTCTTTACTATTTGTTATACATTACGCACAAGTACACATTGTTGAAATAATTTATAATTCACACGTCTCATAACAAAAACTTCCTTTCCATATCTCCAAATGTCCATTTATGTCACGTACCGTTACAAGGGCTCTGAATTGTAGCATGTAACATGGCGCGGTGTGGGTGCGTGAGAAACATCATGTTGTAATTAAGTTTCTAAAAGCACGAATTCGAAGAATTTATCCACACGTGGAGCGACAATGCGAGATCATACACGAGCTCTGTCAAATGTTAATAACGTTTGTTTTACTTAAAAAACTTTAAGAGTATCACATAAAAAAATCGGAGGCATTACTTTTCCGCACGCCCTAATAGAGAGGCGTTTCGCCTCCTCAAACGAAGATTCAAATTACTCGGTTGCAATCTTTCTAGACCTTATATTCAAGAAAAAACTGTTTGACGATCGTTGAAACTGAAAGAGACAGACAGAAGATCTCATCGTAACTTTGCGAAGAATCTTCCAGCAGCAGTTGCAGCTGTTCATCTCCAATGCGTATGAAAAAAGTAGAAGGAACGAGACAATCAATTGCGATTCGCGCAGCTCACGATACTTTTTATGAATGTTTTAACGAGTTGGCAAATTGAAATAATAATAGTCAGCACGACGGTCAAGAAACAAACGCGATCGAAAGCGAGATCGATTTTTACTTGAAGACAGTTCGGATCAACGGCAATCGCAGCCGAAGTTTGCCAGAATTTGTCTTCCATGCAGCAGTGCAGTTAGAGGAAAGCTTGTCTCTGAAACTGGTCTTCTTTACAAAGACAAGTGAAATCGCTCTTTACCTCTTATTGCAGAGAAACTGGTGTTCACTCATCATGATTTTCCTGTAGTTCAGTGCGTAAACTCATTTTTTTCCTTTTGTTAAAATGAATAATGAACAGTATTTTGAAGTATTGTGGTTTTATTCAGGTTTCGAGTAAGTTACAACTGAATTAAATAGAGCCGCCTTTTTTAAAATTTTCATAATTTATCGAAAAGCTGGTATTGGCCGGATAGTAAAATACTGTATGATGAGCGGCAGCTGCCTGTAAATCTAGAAAAAAGTAAGTTAAAGCAAATGAGTAGGAAAAGCTTAATCCATAACGTTCGCATGCACTACGAGGTGCATTCAAGTTCTAAGGCCTCCGATTTTTTTTCTAATTAACTACTCACCCGATATCGATGAAACTGGCGTTACTTCTCGACGTAATCGCCCTGCAGACGTACACATTTTTCACAACGCTGACGCCATGATTCCATGGCAGCGGTAAGGGCTTCTTTAGGAGTCTGTTTTGACCCCTGGAAAATAGCTGAGGCAATAGTAGCACGGCTGGTGAATGTGCGGCCACGGAGAGTGTCTATCATTGTTGGAAAAAGCCAAAAGTCACTAGGAGCCAGGTCAGGTGAGTAGGGAGCATGAGGAATCACTTCAAAGTTG
Source organism: Schistocerca americana (assembly GCF_021461395.2). Classification (NCBI taxonomy): domain Eukaryota; kingdom Metazoa; phylum Arthropoda; class Insecta; order Orthoptera; family Acrididae; genus Schistocerca; species Schistocerca americana. Next base: position 286,814,666 of record NC_060120.1, on the reverse strand, counting down.
TTATCACGTAGAAACTGTTGCGTAACGTTAGCTCGATGTACGGGTGCGTTGTCTTGGTGTAACAGCACACGTGCAGCCCTTCCCGGACGTTTTTGTTGCAGTGCAGGAAGGAATTTGTTCTTCAAAACATTTTCGTAGGATGCACCTGTTACCGTAGTGCCCTTTGGAACGCCATGGGTAAGGATTACGCCCTCGCTGTCCCACAACATGGACACCATCATTTTTTCAGCACTGGCGGTTACCCGAAATTTTTTTGGTGGCGGTGAATCTGTGTGCTTCCATTGAGCTGACTGGCGCTTTGTTTCTGGATAGAAAAATGGCATCCACGTCTCATCCATTGTCACAACCAATAAAAAGAAAGTCCCATTCATGCTGTCGTTGCGCGTCAGCATTGCTTGGCAACATGCCACACGGGCAGCCGTGTGGTCGTCTGTCAGCATTCGTGGCACCCACCTGGATGACACTTTTCGCATTTTCAGGTCGTCATGCAGGATTGTGTGCACAGAACCCACAGAAATGCCAACTCTGGAGGCTATCTGTTCAACAGTCATTCGGCGATCCCCCAAAAAATTCTCTCCATTTTCTCGATCGTGTCGTCAGACCGGCTTGTGCGAGCCCGAGGTTGTTTCGGTTTGTTGTTACACTATGTTCTGCCTTCATTAAACTGTCGCACCCACGAACGCACTTTCGACACATCCATAATTCCATCACCACATGTCTCTTTCAACTGTCGACGAATTTCAATTGGTTTCACACCACGCAAATTCAGAAAACGAATGATTGCACGCTGTTCAAGTAAGGAAAACGTCGCCATTTTAAGTATTTAAAACAGTTCTCATTCTCACCGCTGGCGGTAAAATGCCATCTGCCGTAGGGTGCTGCTATCTCTGGGACGTATTGACAATGAACGCGGCCTCATTTTAAAACAATGCGCATGTTTCTATCTCTTTCCAGTCCGGAGAAAAAAAATCGGAGGACTTAGAACTTGAATGCACCTCGTATTAGTAGCGTGCAGGTTGATACAGTCATGTAATTTAAATTTCTAGGCATAACGTTGCAAACCAACATGAAATAGAATGAGTACATAAAGGTGTGTAGTAGGAAGGGGGGGGGGGGGGGAGGGAAATCAGGTAGTGTGGCCATGTATGGATGTGAAACATGGACGATAAACGGTTTAGACAAGACGAAAGTAGAAGCTTTCGAAATGTGGTGCTACAGAAGAATGCTGAAGATTAGATGGGCAGGTCGCGTAATTAATGAGGAGATACTGATTAGCATTGAGGAAAGAGAAATTTGCGGCACAACTGGACTACAAGAAGGGATCGGCATCAAGGGATCACCAGTATAGTACTGGAGGGAAGAGTGGGGAGTAAAAATCGTAGAGGGAGACCAAGAGATGAATACACTCAGTAGATTCAGGAGCCTGTAGGCTGCAGTAGTTATTTGGAGATGAACAGGTTTGCACAGGATAGAGTAGCATGGAGAGCTGCATCAAACCAGTCTTCTGATCGAAGATAACATCAACGAGCATGTGTAAAGAACGTGTTTGTCACATACCGATTGAAAATTTGGGGATGAGAAAGCTGACCGCACGCTGTGTTTCATGACTGTTCACTCTCTGCTGTCTCACACCTCAGCGATCTTCATGGCGAAAATCCACGAACTGCGGTTTCAAGTGCTTGACCAAGCTCCTTACTCACCAGATCCAGCCCCAAGCGACTTCTTTTCCTTCGGCTAAAAGTTGAGCTCGGAGGACAGAAATTTTCGTCGTATGAAGAGGCCACCCCTACTGCCTCTCAGTATATTTACTCCTTACTGAAATTTGTCCTAAATAATATATCTCTTTTTCCAACAAACAGATCAGTTCATACATACAATACCAGGAAGAAAAATGACCTGTACACTTACTTTAGTTCAAAAAGGGGTCCACTACTCTCGAACACTCATCTTCAATAATTTGCCAGCAAACATAAAAAATTTAGTTACAAATAAAGATCAGTTTAAAAGGAGCCTGAAAGACTTCTAGTGGCCAACTCCTTCTACTCCATTGACGATTTTTTTAATAGAAACAAATGAAGTATTTTATATATTCATACTATTAGTACTGTCATTTCAGCTTTTAAAAAAATTGACATGTTCCACATTCACGAGTATCTCCTCAGCACGGATCTATGGAACGAAAAATTAATCTAATCTAATTTAATCTAAACCCCCTTCGTAAACAACTATTTTGCACAGAAATACACCAGTATTATTTTGACAGGTTAAAGAGACGGAACGTCGCTGGGAGAAGAACTTACAACGAGATTATCTTAAAAATAAAAATAAATTTGAATAAAACAAGTGTTTTTTTTTTTTGGTAGGTCGGAAACTTTTTAGAGTATCCTCGTATAGCTTGCGTTATGTTATCGGCATTAAAATTAAAGAAATTCGAGTATATGGGGGTAGCGACAATCTTTCTTGTTGGAAAGGAAAGGAGAAGTAGGGTTTAGCGTTCCGTCGACATCAGAGTTATGAGAGACGGACCATGCTTGTCGGGAATGTTATCTTCCGCCAAGCTTGAGGCGTTGGCTGTCGAGTTACAGAATACTTACACGAGAACGCACTGTTTACTGTACAGGTAGCAACGCAGTCAGGCGGCGGACTTAAGGGCGATGGCAGCGCACCTGGCTGCTCGCCTTGGCGCACCGCCAAAGGTTCCGCCTCGTAAACAAAACACTACACCTGCATCCCGAACTCTTCCTCCCCCCCCCCCCCCTCCCCCCACACCCCTTCCCCACCCTCACCCATCCAACAGGCGGCTGCGTGCATGTTCGCCAGACGAACCGCTTTCGTGGCTGCCGGCAATATTTACAGGAGGCACCGTAAACAAAATCGACGTTTATACCTCTCCGCTTCACGTCCGCAAATAGCATTAGCCGCTGCGAGAAACCTGTGACGGAGTTTCCCGGCATCTGACGGAATATATAGCCGTCAGAAACTCCTGGTGGAACTCCGTCTCGAGCGACAGTTTTGAGGCGACTCCCCAGCCTATGACATCGAAATTTGTCCGAGGACTACTTTGGCATCAAGAAATGCATATTTAACATCGGCTACGAAATAAGCGTTCCTTTTTTTTTTATCAGCCAATATCTTCCTTCTTCTTCTTCTTCTTCTCCTCCTCCTCCTCCTCAAGCCTTATGTCTGCTACACATTCACAGCGTTGCCCCCGTCTCCTTGCTGATATTCCCTAGCGGCGTCTTCCTCTCTGCGGGTGGCACAGCACTGCTTACGGGTGCCTGGTACCCACAGCTACCCGCCGTCTCCTCAGCTCACAATCTCGCAATCTGGTGTTGATTGCTGTCGCTTTTATTTGCACTTCAGTGGCAGCTTATCACCACTGTTGTTCAATATGTACATCGAAGAAGCAATACAGTAAGCGGCAGAAATTTTCGCGGCGGGAATAGAAGTTCACAGGGAACAGAAATCAACCAGAAAACTCCCAACCCCAATTCTTTAAAGTCTCTAACTCCCATTCATAAAACGCTATAGACTGTCCGGTCACATTAATGTGAGCACCGTCTATGTTCGTCGTCAACGTCTAACAACCTCTCGCAGACGGCAGGTGGCAACACTGGCACTGGAGGGTACATAAGAAGTGTCGAGGAATCGTGGAAAACGGTCTAGTCGTTCTCTTAATGAGGAAACGGATCGATTTATCTGAAGATCAAAACGGCATGGTCATTGTCTTTCGGGCCAAGGGTCGAGGCACTTCAGAAACTGTTCGTGTTCCACCTTGGTTAAAGTATACCATACATGGCAAAAATGACGCTGTCCAAAACCGAAACTGAGGCAACTGGTGCACCACAGGCCATAGATGACAGGGGTGAACGACGGAGATATTTACGGGCGAACAGACGTGCTGCTGTTGAGCAACTGACTGGCCAGATGAACCAAGCGGCTACCAGCAGCCTCTCATCAACGATCTTTCAGCGAACGTTGCTGGATATGGGCTTCTGTGGCAGGCGCCCGGTTCGTGCACACATGTTAAATGCTCCATCTGGCTGGATTTGTATGGCAATACTTGCCGCAGCTGTAGGTCCTGTAAGTGGAGACAGGTGGCCTTCCTCTACTAATCACGTTTTTACACTCCATGGCACAGCTGGCCTCCGCCGTGTGCGGCCCTTCAACAATTGTCAGCATTCTGAGGAGGGAACATTATGGCCTGGGGAACGTTTTCGTGACATTACCTGAGTGATATCGTCATTCTGGAAGGCCCAATGGATCAACACAAATACGCAGCTATCCTTGGGGACCCTGTCCACCACTACATGCAATTTGCTTTTCCTCGGCACGACAGTATCTCTGCCACACAGCTGACAATGTACGTGCGTAGTTCAAAGATCACCGGCCGGGTTGGCCGAGCGGTTCTAGGCGCTGCAGTCTGGAACCGCGCGACCGCTACGGTCGCAGGTTTGAATCCTGCCTCGGGCATGGATGTGTGTGATGTCCTTAGGTTAGTTAGGTTTAAGTAGTTCTAAGTTCTAGGGGACTGATGACCTAAGAAGTTGAGTCCCATAGTGCTCAGAGCCATTTGAACCATTTAGTTCAAAGATCACCAGGACGACTTTTCCATATTCCCCTGGTCAACAAACTGTCCGGTTTAAACCCAATCGAGAATCTGTGGGACAGTGTCGCTCAGGCTGTCTGTGCCATGGGTCCTCAACTGAGAAATCTAGTACAGCTTGCCACGGCACTGGACACAGAATGGCTGTAAATCCCAGTCAGAACCTCAATGACTCTCTTCCCGCTAGTCCCCAGTGGTCCGTGCCACAAAATGTGGTTATTCAGACTTCTGACAGGTGGTCACTGTGCTGCTATAAGCTGTCGCCAGCACACTGGTCGGCAACGATGAAGCGCCAAGATCGATTAGTAGCCGGCGAATCAAGCGAGCCTATCACGAGAGAGGCTAGAGACACACCGACAAGCAACACGCCGCCAACGCCCTCTCGACAGCAAGTATTTAGGCCGCCGCCACTGACCGAAGGACTTCACTCACTCATCCAGTTTGGCGTCTGTCAAGTTACTCACAGAACGGGTTAAGTTCGTCACAGGCTACGACAGTACATAGAGACTAGATTAGTGACTATAGTGGGACTAGTTTATGTCAACCAGAATTGTACTTTACTAGCAGTGAGAAACTCAAGTTTGCGATAGCAAGATTACCGATACTGACATTACATCAGTCTGCAAGAGAACTATTACTGATGAGCCTGTGTCACAAAACATGGACTCTATTCAAGTTAAGTAAATGTTTCCAGTTCATGTAAATAAAGAACTCTATTAATCCACGTGTGCATTTGTGCTGTAAGAAGATGATACCGGCCATCCATAACAACATATTCTCCCTTGCTTCCTTGCGGTACAAGGCTTTATGGTCACAAAAGCTGACTGGATCGTGTATCTCCTGACCCACGTGTCGTTCGAGGAACGTTCGATATGTTATGCAACAGTTATTTTTCTGAAAATAGATTTGTTTTGCTCATATTCCAATATACAATATTATTTCCCATGTTTTTGGTTACAAAATCCCATTTTTCAAAATACTCCGCCTGGCGCCACGTTGCTGGGAGGGTCTGTGTGCCCGCATAATATCACTCTACTGGCCGACGTCGGAGCCAACGCAGTGATGCCTATAGCAGAGGTTGAAAATACCGCTTCAGTTGTAAATTATTTTCACACGACCGGTTTCGGTTTGTTATAAGCCCATCCTCAGGTGTCGTACTGGAAATAGTAAAAGACGGAAGATAATTTTCACACACCGCAACACGCATAAAAAACAAAAAACCATTTTTTTCTAAAAAGTTTTAAAAACTTTTAAAAAACATTTCGAAACCACACGTCGGGCTAGGTGCTATGAAACCTATATTATTGCGCAAGTGGCACCAGACAGTACTACGGGCACTGCCTGGGGAGGCAATATATACAAATGATATCACGACACTTAACGCTGTGCTGTGGTCCCCGAGCGCCGCGTGTACCAGGCGCGGTATGCTGCCCATGAGCGCTGAACAGGGAGTAGCGGATGCGAACGAGGAGGCAAACTGGTAAACCAGAGTGGTAAAACTGCTGCCATCTACTGACGGAGAGAAGAACACGGGGCCACTAGCCCGGCCATTCACAATTTGAATTTAGTGGTTCACATCTAAAATGAAGAAAAAACAAATAAATTACATAAAAAATACACGATATAAGTTAAAAGTGCATTATGCATAGTAAACGAGCGTATTGAACAGGTCGGTCCAGAAATGGGGTAAAACTGAATGGAAGGTGCGATATAAAATTATTATATAAACCGTAAATCGCAATGAAACTTTCCTTTTACTTGAGTGGCAAACAAGTTTTAAATTTAGTGGTGATAAAGTGGCAAAGTGGAACAACGCGTCACAGTCATCAGGTAAAAGAACATGCACTTGTGCCACTCCTATTTACATGCTCTCGTTACTGATCAACAAGGAAAGTAGCGAAACCTTACAGTCCATACTGTCAGAAAGTACAGGGTGATTCAAAAAGAATACCACAACTTTAAAAATGTGTATTTAATGAAAGAAACATAATATAACCTTCTGTTATACATCATTACAAAGAGTATTTAAAAAGGTTTTTTTTCACTCAAAAACAAGTTCAGAGATGTTCAATATGGCCCCCTCCAGACACACGAGCAATATCAACCCGATACTCCAACTCGTTCCACACTCTCTGTAGCATATCAGGCGTAACAGTTTGGATAGCTGCTGTTATTTCTCGTTTCAGATCATCAATGGTGGCTGGGAGAGGTTTAATACACCACCTATCAGGAGGTTTAACACCATACTTCGTTCGAAATGCACGCTGAACAACTGTCGTCGATTCACTTCTGCCGTACTCAATAACACAAAAAGCTTTCTGTTGAGCGGTCGCCATCTTAGCATCAACTGACGCTGACGCCTAGTCAACAGCGCCTCAAGCGAACAAATGTACAACTAAATGAAACTTTATAGCTCCCTTAATTCGCCGACAGATAGTGCTTAGCTCTGCCTTTTGTCGTTGCAGAGTTTTAAATTCCTAAAGTTGTGGTATTCGTTTTGAATCACCCTGTAATATGCCAAGTAAAAGCTAGCAGCAATAGCATGAAAAGAACACATTAAAAGTGGGGTCAATTTAAAACTGCTAACCAACCGTCGACAACTAATCGAGGCTTACATTAGATAAGACCTGAAACGCACATTACATCATGAAATACATCTCCCGTCTTTTGCTATTTCCAGTTCGACACCTGAGAATGGGCTTATAACAGTCCGAAACCGGTCGTGTGAAAATAAAGTACATTACTGGCCATTAAAATTACTACACCAACAAGAAATGCGGATGACACACGTTTATTCATTGGACAAATATATTATACTAGAACTGACATGTGATTACATTTTCACGCAATTTGGGTGCATAGATCATGAGAAATCAGTGCCCAGAACAACACCTCTGGTCGTAATAACGGCCTTGATACGCCTGGGCACTGAGTTAAACAGAGCTTGGATGGCATGTACAGGTGCAGCTGCCCATGCAGCTTCAACACGATACCACAGCTCATCAAGAGTAGTGACTGGCGTATTGTGACGAGCCACTTGCTCGGCCACCATTGACCAGACGTTTTCAACTAGTGAGAGATCTGGAGAATGTGCTGGCCGGGGCATCAGTCGGACATTTTCTGTATCCAGAAAGGCCCGTACAGGACCTGCAACATGCGGTCGTGCATTATCCTGCTGAAATGTAGGGTTTCGCAGGGATCAAATGAAGGGTAGAGCCACGGTTCGTAACACATCTGACACGTAACGTCCACTGTTCGAAGTACCGTCAATGCGAAGAAGAGGTGACCTAGACGTGTAACCAATGGCACCCCATACCATCACGCCGGGTGATACGCCAGTATGGCGATGACGAATACACACTTCCAATGTGCGTTCACCGCGATGTCGCCAAACACGGATGCGACCATCATGCTGCTGTAAACAGAACCTGGATTCATCCGAAAAAATGACGTTTTGCCATTCGTGCATCCAGGTTCGTCGTTGAGTAGACCATCGCAGGCGCTCCTGCCTGTGATGCAGCGTCAAGGGTAACCGCAGCCATGGTCTCCGAGCTGATAGTCCATGCTGCTGCAAACGTCGTTGAACTGTTCGTGCAAATTGTTGTTGTCTTGCAAACAACCCCATCTGTTTACTCAGGGATCGAGATGTGGCTGCACGATCCGTTACAACCATGTGGATAAGATGTCTGTCATCTCGACTGCTAGTGATATGAGGCCGTTGGGATCCAGCGCGGGGTTCCGTATTACCCTCCTGAACCCGCCGATTTCATATTCTGCCAACAGTCAATGGATCTCGACCAACGCGAACAGCAATGTCGCGATACGATGAACCGCAATCGCGATAGGCTACAATCCGACCTTTATCAAAGTCGGAAACGTGATGGTACGCATTTCTCCTCCTTACATGAGGCATCACAACAACGTTTCACCAGGCAACGCCGGTCAACTGCTGTTTGTGTATGAGAAATCGGTTGGAAACTTTCCTCATGTCAGCACGTTGTAGGTGTCGCCACCGGCACCTACCTTGTGCGAATGCTCTGAAAAGCTAATCATTTGCATATCACAGCATCTTCTTCCTGTCGGTTAAATTTCGCGTCTGTAGCACGTCATCTTCGTGGTGTAGCAATTTTAATGGCCAGTAGTGTATTTGCTGGAGAGTTCTATTGACGGTAGCAGGAAGTGGTCGGCGGAAACGCCGTAATTCTTTTCTGAGCCTAACTGGCTGAAAGATCTATGTGATAAAAAAAATTTCGTGGCGTGGTTTGGAGCTCACGAAAACGAAGAGTCGGCCGGTTGCGATGTTAAGAGGCAGGGGCGGACGTGATGATTGAAGTGTTGAGTACATCAAGCCAGGATCGAGTAGTCCTACGTAATCTATAAAACTGTTTCGACGACTACAGTTACCTTTGTACAGTTCGGGAGTGCGTTTCCCATGCGTGAGCACCGAACTCTCCTTTATCTACCGTCCCAAAACAAGTCGTTAGGCGATAAATCAAGCTAATACCAGCCAGGAGACATTAATTTCATGTTTTTCTTTGTCAAATAACCGGTCACTTGATCAGCTGTGTTAAATCTGGAACTCTCACGATCAATAACGATGCGACGTTTTCAGTTGTTTTTCCCGACTTCATCGACGAGTTTTCGAAAAAAAAAAGTACACTAGTCACCACCAACCGTTCTTCGATCCTGCAATGCAAATGTAGCCAGTAAAACAAGCGATCATTTTCTTGGAAGTGATTCGTTAACGAACGACTGTTGTTAGTTTCGAATCAACTTGCCGCACTCAAAACAGTTGATTACTGTTTACTTTCCAGGTCGTTTCTTAAACCAACAGACATGAGCTTGTTTTTCAGCTTGAGTCAAATCGTGTGGTTTCCATCGGGAACAGATCTCTAACACGACTAAATCGAATGTACTGCACAGTTCAGTACGTTTAAGGATGTGTCTGTCTAACGGTAAATCAAGTGTCCGTGTTCGTCAATCATGCTGCGAACGACGACCGAATTTTGCTCGATCGTCACGAAATTAGTCGCTGACAAGCACGACAACGTCATGTTCTGCAGACGGTTTATGAACAATCATCCCGATTGTGTTTTACTAAGAAAAGTTGAGCGATGTTATTCTAGGCGTTGTTGTTGACTAGGCCTTTATGAAAACCGTAAAAAAATACTTAACGAAAACCTTAAAGTACAGTTTTATTCAATTATCACGAAACTGTTTCTTTAAACTCTCACTGTACACTAATTACTGGACCGATTTCTGTACTGCCATTGTTTTAACAATAACAAATGACGTCTAAAAAGTGGTCGCTTATAGAAAGTTAACAGAAGACTCCTGTATTTTGCTATGCAAATTGCAGAACTTTCTGTACAACAACGGGTGTACTAATTACCGCTTCTAATTATTAAGGGTGCCCATAAAATATGCTGTAAGCATTGTAGGATACTGGTTCAGGGTTACAATTAAAGAGTAATTCAAACAGATTTGGATAACCACATGTCTGAGTATTGATTTCTTGTTTTCCCGCTTTAAGCTCCACATAAGCAAAATGGCGAATCCTGAAGGTAAAGCGTTTAGTGTTAAGCAGTTTGCTAAGTACGAATCTCTGATTTCAGTTAATGTGCGATTCGTTTAAAGTCCCCCCCAGTGGCAAAAACATCCGCCTATGGCACACTCAGTCAGTTCGAAATGATCGTGTGTGTGTGTGTGTGTGTGTGTGTGTGTGTGTGTGTGTGTGTGTGTAAAGAGAAAAACATAGGACGACGGAAGTGTTTGAACAGGATGTGTCAGAGCATGCTATTTACCTTCATAGTCCCAATAAGTCTGATCGGCAAGCCAGTCTTGAACTTCAATTACGAAAGACGACAGTGTGGAAGGTTTTAAGAAAACGTTTACACATGCGTCCATACCGGTTACAGTTGGTACATGCTTCAGGACCAGATGTCTATGGTTTACGATATACCTTTCGAAGTGAAGTGTTGCATCGGCATGACGATTTTCTTTTATCGTGTGGCGTTCAGTGACGAGGCTACTTTTCATCAAAATGGTAAGGTAAATTCCCACAATGTTCGTATCGAGGGTCAGAACATCCTCACATGAGTCCGTGCAATATGAAAGAGATACCCTAAAATTTAAACTTTCCTGTGCTCTGACCCGACGTAAAGCGTACAGGTCTCTTTTTTTCGTTCAACCTTCTGTAACAGGGGTGCCTTACCTGGATATGTTACAACAATGATTCTCTCCCCAATTAGAAGGTGAACCTGAAAACTTTATTTGGTAACAAGATGGAACCCCTCCACATAGGCATCTCTTTGTACGAGATTGGTTGGAAGTCGAAATCCCTGACCGTTGGACAGGTCATAACGGTCAATAGGACAGAGCGCTTTTCCTCTGGCCTCCAAACAGTTGCGTAGCGAACATAACCGGTGCCCGGAGCACAACATTTTATTGCTACCCCCGCCCCTCTTCTCAGCGCCCGGAGTACGACACAACACTTCATTAGAATTATATATTAATACATTCAGCTGCTGACGGGCGTTGATATATATTAACGGGGACAGGTGAAAATGTGTACCCCGACAGGGACTCGAACCCGCGATCTCCTGCTTACATGGCAGACGCTCTATCCATCTAAGCCACCGAGGGCACAGAGGATAGTGCGATTGCAGGGACTACTCGCGCACGCCTCCCGCGAGACCCACATTCTCACCTTGTATGTCCACACAGTACATTCGTAGTGTCCCTACCCAACACACTCATTACTCGTGGAAGACATTCTTAGCAAGTCCCGTAAGAGTTTGGGTAATATGTGTGGGTCCGCACAGAAGAAGGTCATGGGCGGTATTGCTAGAACTATATCCGTATAAGTACACGACACTTCATTGACGCCCCCTGCCCCCTCCCCCCTCGAGAAAAAATGGTTCAAATGGCTCTGAGCACTATGGGACTTAACATCTGTGGTCATCAGTCCACTAGAACTTAGAACAATTTAAGCCTAACTAACCTAAGGACATCACACACATCCATGCCCGAGGCAGGATTCGAAACTGCGACCGTAGCGGTCACGCGGTTCCAGACTGAAGCGCCTAGAACCGCACGGCCACACCGGCCGGCTCCCCTCGAGAAGCACATATAGTAATATAGTATAGAGAATTTACTCTAATAAAAACATTTTTTCCGGAAAATCTTGTGTGTTGGAGAGCATTTGGCGCCCCTCACACCCCCTCCCTCCACTCTGCCACTTCCTCCAAATTCACCTGACCTCACGCCATGCGATTATTTTCCTTTGTGGCTTTACACAAGATCGTGTCTAAGTTCCATCGCTACCTAAGATTTGCCGGAGTCGAGGCACGGAATTGAAGAGGCTATTGTTCCGTTACTCAAGACTTATTAACCAAGTGTGGGAAGAATTGGATTTTAGCTTGGATCTGTGTACAGAAGTGTGAATAACATGACAGTTTGGCTGGCTCTGAGCACTATGGGACTTAACTTCTATGGTCATCAGTCCCCTAGAACTTAGAACTACTTAAACCTAACTAACCTAAGGACATCACACAACACCCAGCCATCACGAGGAAGAGAAAATCCCTGACCCCGCCGGGAATCGAACCCGGGAACCCGGGCGTGGGAAGCGAGAACGCTACCGCACGACCACGAGATGCGGGCCATGACAGTTTAAGAGGAGCCTAAATAATTAGTTGGTAGTCAACTCCTACTGCAGTGACGTATTTCACTGCAAAACCAATTCATGTAGCTGAAAGACTTTCAGGCGTACTGTGTGATGAAATGATAGGTACGGAGGCGCAAAGAAAAACTCCGCCCGTAGAATCGCTTAAAATGAAAACGGAATCCCACCGTTGAAAGAACACGTAATGGTGCCTCAGCGTCTTCACTCTCTTCCGACAGTCCCCAACCTCCTACCTCCCGACCACCACTTCCCGCGCTCATCAGCCGCCACCAATAGCAGCCTTCCAGTCTCTAAACACGAATGTCAGAGCGGGCCCCTCTTGCGGTCTGGAGACAAAAAGCAAACACGAGGCGTGCAGATAGCAATTTCGCTGTTTGCGTCTACTCGACGGAACAGCCAATTTAATCCGCTAAAACTGATGTCACCGCTTCAACAATACGGCGGTTAGCAAACTCACCTTTGTTTTCGAGTCCTGTCCTCAAACATGCAAACACTCCTTCGAAATTACTCTTGAGAGTTAAGCATAGCTATTACGTCACAAGGTCAAACCGGCTCTTGAAAACGCGTCCTTTCGCGGCAGACTACGTGTTTGCTCGCGGAGAGGTATACGGGATTTGTAAACAGAGTAGTGCTGTGAAAGCTACAGGTGCGAACAGTCATCAGTATAATTGAGAGAGAGAGAGAGACTAGCGTTTATTCTCCAGTGTACGTAGGGAACAAAAGTGTAAATGCGTCTTCTTGGGTCTGTTCACGTTCGTAATGTACGGGAAATAATTATTTATTATCTACGGCTTTCATCTGCACTTACGTAAAAACAGGTAATTTCTCCTTATGGACGAGGGAAAAGGGCAATGCTTGTTTCTGTGACTGTAACGCAACATTGTTACTTTAAGTTAGCATGCGTACCGTGATGTCCATGATGTATGTACAGGAGGCAGAGGATAACGCTGTACCTAGACGACGCGACTGCATGCAGAACTTTCTAAGATACGCACAGGGACGATGAGCACATAGTTCAAAGATTAGCAGCTCACTCTTAACACGTCACGTAAATGGAAGAAAACATCAATCACTGGAGTCAGTTGGTGACAAAACACTCGTGCGACCCATCCTAGAATACTGCTCAAGTGCATGGGATTTATCTATGCTAGCAATAAAAACGTAAAACAGTCGTGTATGTTTGTCTTTGATCACGTTAATCTCCAAACTATTTCTAGACGGTTTGCTACGGGTTGTCGCTGGTAATTTCAGCGTAGCTTGCAGCAACGTACAGGCTTTATTTCAGCAGTCTGTGTGTGTGTGTGTGTGTGTGTGTGTGTGTGTGGACACGCTAATCTCAGAAACTACCAGAATTTTCATGAGGTTTCGGCAGATAGCTTGGGTATGGTTTTGGGCATCGTACAGGCTTTAATTCATCAAAATCGGGGCACAGAAAAAAGGCATCCACACTTATCATAAAATAGTATGTACGTATGTTCCGCATCACCTCCGAAACCACTGAACCGATTTCAAGCAAACCTGGTGCAAATATCACTTACCGTCTGGAAAAAATCGCTGGGGGAGTAAGACCCACTTACCTATCAAAGGTGGGGGTGAAAAACAAGTGTAGACCATGATGCGCGCATACCCAGGTTTCATTCATCCGATATTTCAGGACGAGAGCACTTAATGACTTGTAAGAAACTTTACATATTATTTAAAACCTTTACGAAACGCCGGCCGGGGTGGCCAAGCGGTTCTAGGCGCTACAGTCTGGATCCGCGCGACCGCTGCGGTTGCAGGTTCGAATCCTGCCTCGGGCATGGATGTGTGTGATGTCCTTAGGTTTAAGTAGTTATACGTTCTAGGGGACTGATGACCTCAGAAGTTAAGTCCCATAGTGCTCAGAGCCATTCGAGCCTTTGCGAAACTTTTTATCGCTGATACCCCCACAAAATGACGACAGGAAAAACCGTTTATGGCTTACTACATTTTCTCTGTTCTTTTTCATGTCAGACATGACGTCTTAATTTATTACTTCTTTACTACTAACATTCGCGACACATTTTGCAGACAGTGTTCACGTATACCATTGAATGAAGGTGCAAAATTATGTCATTGTACGACACATAGTTCAGGATATATGACGTTACAAATACTGAGATACGCGAAAAGTGCCGCATCATGCATGACGTATGAATTTGTTAACTCTGAGGAAGGAATAGTCTACTTTAGGAAGTCTATAGTAAAAGATACTTACTGAGTTGAAGATCATTAAGCGAATTAGGGAAAAATTTTTACTCTTTGAAGAAGCTATCTGCTTTTGAATTTGATCATATTTGTGAAAACTGGTTGATATGTGCCATGTGATACAAGTAACGAATACGATGCTTATACAATCTTCAAAGTGTGTAATCCATATTTTTCATACTACACACTGCATAACGCACAGCTACTTACTAAGTTTACGTCTTTTGTGAAGTGCACGATTTAACATTTCTCAACGTTTAAAGCGAGTTTCCAATCTTCCCAGTCCTTTAATTTTTTGTGTAGCTTTTTTCAGAAAGTACTTCATCACAGAAAACTGCGCTATCTTCAAGAAAGATGTTACTATTAATATTTTGTCTCAGGTCACTAATATACACCATGAACAGCGAAACACCCTGCATACTTCCCTGGGACACATTTGAAGTTGCTTTTAACTACAGCTGTCGGTGACTCTCCATCCAAGAAATCCTAAATCCAGTGCGAAATTAGCTTGATACTACATACGATTGCACTTTTGATAATAGCGGAATTGTGGCAATGCGTCAAATGCTTCTCGAAAGACTGGAAATAACAAATCTACCGGAATGCCTTGATTCATGGCTTTTACGATGTCGTATAAGAAAAGTGAGAGTTGGGTTTCGCATGATCCATGTTTTTGGAACCCATGCCGGTTGGCTTACAGAAGATCAAACTGTTCGTAATACCTCATTACGTTTGAGCCTTGAATATGCTCCAAGATTCTACAGCAAATGGAAGTCAATGATATCGGACGGTACAATATATTATGGCTAAGAGACGGGCTAACTCAGTCGCAAATTCTGACAAATATTCTATCGAGTCTTGGATGTTTGTTCAGTTTTATTTGGCGATTTCAATTGTTTCCCATCGCCACTATTATCAATAATCTTACAATTAGCATTAGTGCAAGAATTAAACTGCGGCAGTTCTCCTGGACCCTTCTTTGCAGAATTTGAATACGGACTACAGTATTTCCATTTTTGTTTTTTGTCACTGTATAGTGTCAAATGATAATTTATCATTTTCAGAAATGATGTGACGACGTATTCATTCAGCCATTAAACTCACTCACTACGACGTATACCTATGCCTACAGTAACACAAGTGAACTACGCAAGACAGAATAAAAATACCAGATGACTTTAAAAAGAAATAAATTATATATATTGCCATTAGTAATAGCTAAGTCACAGTGACGCTAAAAACTTACACCTAATGCCACCTACCGAGAACACAGTTTCGCGGAAGACCTCTGGCGACGGCAGAGCCTGCGTAGTTGTGAAATTCGCTACCAGAGGACAGCACCACCCGTATGCTTACTGGCCCTCGCTAGATGGCGAGCACATCGCGAAGCAGCGCCGCCGCGGCCATCAATGAAAAACGAGTGCGTTATTCCTTTATTGTCCTAATCCAGCAGAAAGAATAGAGGAGCTTTTTTTTAAGCTATTCAAATGTAGGACAATGATCCTATTCAAGACAAAGACAGAAGCGTAGAGTTATTACTGGACTGGCAGAATTCGCGATTCAGTGCAGTTAAGGTGTTGGCAGTGGAACAATATTTGACAGCGTGACGATAACGTGACACACTCTATAGTTAGCTATCGATTTGCCACGTTGGAATTACCACACGCTCATTTAGAGAACGTGTAACAGAATGAAATGTTACGGCTAGGCACGGAACTACACGACAGCTCAGTAACAGCCGACGAACAGTGTTGAAAATCTGTTTCCTATAGAATTTGGCGTGTAAACAAATCACAAATGCAACGGAAATGAGGTTGGTATAGTTTCAGAAAATTATTGCTCATAGTACGAAAGCGAGTGTACTTTATTATTGATCATGAATATGAATATCAGTCGTTGCTATTGCTTCTGTGATTTTAACTTAGCTTATATTTTGTCGGATTTGCATCACGTATAAATGTAATTTACTTATGTCTCAATATATTAAGCCACGCAGTTCACAGCTTTTCCGTCCATCGGTAATAAGTGCTGTAGAATCATTCACACGAAATTGACAGACAAGCGGTGGAAGCATGAGAATATGTGTTGTAACAAAATAAATTACAAACAAGCAGCTCCTAGTTGTATGACAGAAATAGTGATCGATGCCCACATTATTAAGAAAAACTCAAGGGCGGAAGTTAGGAATCTAACGTTATTGAACATCAGGACGTACCACAAGACGCAAGTAGACAAAATTCCGTACTCGCCTTGTGAATTTTCTCTCCAGCCTCACAACCATTCCTTGGTATAAGAACAAGAAACTGAAAACTGGAGAGCTCGGAAGAGAACATTCGCATTAACTTTAGATCTGAATCACTCCCTGTTTCCATTTTGCAACGATGACCGCTTCAGGTCAGTTCAAAACTATGATACACGTAAACACGCTTCTTTCTAGTAGGCTAAATTAGTACACTAACAAACATGAACGTGAGATAGAAAAAGATAACTTTTAGTCCATGGGCTTCAAAGACTTTTGTTAAATTTAAAACGATGTCATGGTCACCTTTAATTGTAAAATCTTGTGGTTTTTGTGTAATCCACACTTGCAATTTTGACCATGTGGCCATTATGAAGAGAAGTACTGAAGCAGAGGTCTCCCAGAACTTTACTTGATAATGGTCACACGACCAAAATTGCGGTAGTGGCTTTTATGAACAAACAGTGTTTGCAACCAAAGGCGACATGATGTCTTTTAAAGAAAAGGTAAATGTAATGCGTATTTTCGAGTTGTCAACCTTTCGAATGATTCGATGCGATGCTGCACAGTCTCCTCTCATGTACCAATATCTTCAATTCACAGTAACATCGGCATGCGACATCCGCATTTACTTGTGAAACATATTTTAATCTCTGTCCGCCGCTATATTTTTTGCTTGATTTTGTATGCAAGGTGCAGAATTCGTTCAGTCCTATATACGTGACCCCGATTTTGATGTTAAGGTTTTCCCGAATTCATTTTTCCGCTTGTGTCTACCATTTATTTGCCCTCTATTCCTTTCTGTGTCTGGCAGACATTCCGTTCAACATGTCTTTTACTTCTTCCTCACTTTCATAGAGAATAACAATGTCATCAGTGAGTGTTATCACTGTTTACATTTTTCCACCCTCTGCCGCTAGAGGGCTCCGAGTTGTAGCGAGTAACATGCAACTAAGTCTGTGTGAGAAACAGCTTGGAGTAACTGAATTTCGAATTACAAGGAGCACCCTCCTCTTGAGCGTAACAATTCCAGAACATACACGAGCGCTGAGACATCGACGAAAACCCGACGCCTTGGGTTCACTGTCATCCGTCATCCTCCAACAATTCCGACTTGGCCCCAGCCGATTTTCACCTATTCTCAAAAATTAAAGAACGCCTTTGAAGACTTCACTTCGATATTGAGGAAGCGGTGCAAGCAGAGGTGAGGTTGTGGCTCCATCAATAAACATTTTACAGTGACGGTATCAACAAACTGGTCTCTCGACAGGAGAAATACATATGTTCATCGCCAAGATGGCTATGCTGAAAAATAAATATGTAGATATGAAGAATAAAGATGGAGACTAGGGGACTGATGACTCAGATGTTAAGTCCCATAGTGCTCAGAGCCATTTGAACCATTGAACCTCGATGTACAGAGACGGCAGCAGGGGAGAAAAACTACATGCTCACCTTACACCGTTTTTAGTCCATGCACTTCTCTCATGGTCTAAAATTGTTCCCTATTCGTTCTTGTAAATACCGCATATTACCAGTCTTTTTCTGTAGCTTATACTTCTATTGCTGAGCCTTTCAAAAATCTTGCATCACTTTACATGACCGAACGATTTTGGTAAGTCAGTAAATTCTAGGCAAGTGTCTAGGTCTTTTTGAAGTCCTGAATCAAGTATCACGCCTACCGTCTGTACTACCTCTCTAGTGACTTTACGTTTTCTGAAGCCACACTTATCACCTGACAAGAGTAGAAACAGCCTCAACTTCGTTTTGCTTTCTACTGTATATGAGTCTGGTCTGCAACTTGTATGTATGATCAAATAACATTCCGAAATATAGCTTAATCAGGAATTCATCTCTCAATTGAGATTACGACACTCCACTGTCATATTGGTGAAAATACGTGTCTACAATTAAGTCTTGTTGTTGTTGTTGTGGTCTTCAGTCCTGAGACTGGTTTGATGCAGCTCTCCATGCTACTCTATCCTGTGCAAGCTTCTTCATCTCCCAGTACCTACTGCAACCTACATCCTTCTGAATCTGCTTAGTGTCTTCATCTTTTGGTCTCCCTCTACGATTTTTACCCTCCACGCTGCCCTCCAATACTAAATTGGTGATCCCTTGATGCCTCAGAACATGTCCTACCAACCGTCTTAAGTAGTTGGATTTCTCCGTTTCAAAGTAACTCCAAAGTTCCACAAATGCGCTTAGCCATCTCTGCGAAGTTTTCTTGATAGGAAGCTGAAGTGCTGATGGTATGATTCACAGAAGAGCTGCTTTATTTGTTGCTGGGTCATTCGATCGAAACCAAAATCTTGTACAAATGAACAGAACGAGAAAGGAGTTATACAGAACATTAGGGCTATTCTTAAAATTCTAGCAGTGGATTCAGAGTGTATGCTACTCTCCTCTAAGAACGTACTACCCGGAACGCATCGGGTAAATAAAAGAAATAAGAACTAGAGTAGGGGCGCACAGACAATCGTTCTTGCATCATTGCGTTCGTAACAAAAAAAACCGAGGGCCCTGCCCTTCAACTCCCCCACCATAAATCATGCAGTGTATGAACGTAATATAAATTAATAAACTGAAAACGAAAACTGTTGGAAACCCATTCGACTTAAGAGACCTGAAAGTTACATCCAAATTTCTTGTCTAGCTTTTGCAACTGACCTGGCAATACTAGTAGAGGATGAGACGACAGTAATTAAGGAGACAAAAAATATTCAAGGAAGATTTATCCTACGGATATCCTTTAAAAAAAACAAAGAAAAAAAAACAAGTTCATCTGTTTAAAACGTCCTTCTCGAAAACTGATCACTAAACATGAACAAATTCATCTAGTTGCGTACTTCATGTATTTAGAGGAAATCCTTCAACCTACAGAGGGAGAGAAAATGGTACAGAAAATTCGGATACAAAAACTTAGGAAAGCTTGCGGTAAAATTTACATCAAAAAATGTATGTCAGTACACACTAAAATCCGGAACTATACCACAGTTATTAAGCTACGCTAGCTAAACGCTTACACTCCACAGAAAAGGTGATCTTGAAGACATCCTAAAAGAGGAACGTAAAAAAAAAATTCTCGGACCCAAAAGAACAGAAGATGGATGCAAACTACTACCCCAATAACTAACGAAGCTCCCGGCAGGCGTCAGAAAAAAAACTAAAATTCTGACATTTTATGGGCACATCCAAAGATTCCTAGCACGACGTACAGAGAACAACTTAAAACCTTATCCTATATCCAGCATGTTAAGAAGGATTTAGAAAAGGCTCATGTAAGTCAATCAGACATTTTC
The DNA here is from genome assembly GCF_021461395.2 of Schistocerca americana. NCBI lineage: Eukaryota > Metazoa > Arthropoda > Insecta > Orthoptera > Acrididae > Schistocerca > Schistocerca americana. The sequence continues at coordinate 286,794,603 of NC_060120.1, read as the reverse complement.
AGCAGAAACGCATACAGACAAAAAATTAGCAAATGGGAAATGCTGCCAGAGAATGAATTCACCACCAGGCCAGGGACAAAGTGGATTGAAGGAAGAAAAAGAATCCACAGAAAACAATGAGACTTGCTTGAAAACTCCGAAGATAGAAAGGTAGGGTCCAATATCTCATAACAATAATAATAATAATAATAAATAAATAAAGAAGCTGAGCTTAGATATGAGCAACTAACAAGAAACGAAATTTTAAAGATAGCAGACAGATACGATTCTCACATAAAAGCGGCGTAGCATTACGATATGTTCAGTCATACATAGGGGCATAGATCGAAATTTATATTCCTCGACGTCCTATGAAGTGCTGTACCATTTATAAAGTTTCTTCCCATTCCATTCAAAGCTTTGTGCAAGCTATTACACGCCTGATTTTATATGCGTGGCGTCTATGAGATTCATACATACGGCGCTTTAGAATATTCGTTGAATTCGCTCTGAAAGACGATGAATTTTTGGTTTAGAGAGGAGTAAGCTTCAAATAAGGTACTTCACGTCACGTGAAAGAGTTTTTTACTAAAACGAGTGGGTTCAACAACTTCTTGCGAAAAATGTCATATTTTGGCATAGGTACACCAGAGGTAATCATAATTACTTTCAGGGCTGACGTAAGTTTAGTTTTTATCGAAAAAGAGTTATGTACACTAGTAGCCTCGTTTTAAAATTATATCGTTTTAAATGGATTATCGACAATTCCTTTCAATGCGAGACTAACACAAACATTAATAATCCAGCGGAAAAAAGCTCCTGTCAGAGCACAAAAAGGCTAACACGTTCCTCTTTAAAACACGTTGATAGAAAAGCGAGGAGCCAGCTGTCTCAATCCTCATCCTGCCTTTCTCACAAAAAATTTTGGCGTTCCAACATATTCGTACTCTTTTTACTATAGAACATTCTAACTCCTTTTATCACCTCTCTCTCTCTCTCTCTCTCTCTTCTCTCTGTAGTTACGCCTTAATAGTCAGCATTTCCCCCCACATTGCCACTAGTTTATACAGGGTGATTCATGAAGATAATCAAATACTTTAATATGTTATTCTACAAGTAAAACTAAAGAAAAAAGTTCATATAAACATAGGTCCGCAAATGTTTAGTTACGGTTACGGCTAATAAAAGATTTCGCCTGAAATTTAGCAGCTTCGCTAACATGAAGCCATTGCAAAACTGTACGAGGTTAAAGTAAAGCACGATTTCCATTTATTTTGTTGTTATTGGCCTGTGTGTGTGTGTTTTCAAACAATTACGAGTATTAGCTGTAAGAATTATTTGATACGTTACGGTAACGCGGTGTTGTGGAGTCGCGACCAGCGTGGCTGTGCAAAAGAAGTCCAGGTCTTGACACTTCTCTGCTACGAGTTCTCGGGGACCACCGTACAGTTCGGGCGTGCCAAAGAGAAACTTACCTGGAAAAAAAGTACAAAACAAAACATTAACTTCATATACTCTGGAAAATAGCAAATTAAATAAAAATATCTCCAAGTACATGCCACATATAGGTTATGCCTAAAATGTACACAGTGTTTGCAGTCCAGATAGCAAGTACTTTTTCCAGTAGTCGCAGTGAAACCAGAGCGAAATAATAATCGTCTGTTTTCTTCACGCCGTGACCACAGCCATCGGTTGGAAGAAATTGATCAGGCTCTTCTGCTATAAAAACGTCAGTACTATTACTCAATTTCAACACCATGCAAATGCGCTTGTACGAGGGTCATTCAATAGTTAAAGAGACAAATTGATGTGGGGAAAAAACTGCTAGTAGGGCAAGTTTGGTACTTTTATGACTTTAAGTTGGCATCACTGGGATGAGTTCTGATCAGCTGATGTATCAACATTGTTTTGTTTATAAGATCAAAAATACATTTCAAGATGGCGAGTCCGCTTGAAACGTCCACGTTAGTTGAACAACGTTCTGTTATACGTTTTTTACTTGCTGAAGGCGAGAAACCAGTGAATATATACTGTAGAGTGACTAAAGTTTATGGTGAAGGTTGTATGAATCGTGCAAATTTTTACAAGTGGGTAAAGCAGTTCAAAAGTGGTCGCGACTCAGTGACTGACGAACACCGTTCTGGCCGACCAATTGCAGTTTCAACTCCCTCACTTGAAAGTCGAATTGAAGACATCATTCATGCTGACCGCCGTGTGACTGTGGAAATGGTAGTTGATAAGGTTGATGTTAGAACCGGTACAGTTCATAACATTATCTGTAACAAGCTGAAGTACCGCAAAACATGTGCAAGATGGGTCCCAAAGGAGTTGACGCAGGTACACAAGGAAACAAGGCTGAGAGTGTGCACTGAGCTAAAGGAACGTTATGAAAGAGAAGGCGAGCACTTCCTCAACAAAATTTTAACTTGTGATGAAACTTGGGTTCACTATTATGAGCCAGAATCAAATGTTCAATTGTGTGTGAGTTCTTAAGGGACCAAACTGCAGAGGTCATCGTTCCCTAGACTTACACACTACTTAAACTAACTTAAACTAACCTATGCTAAGAACAACACACACACCCATGCCCGAGGGAGGACTCGAACTTCCGGCGAGCCAGAATCAAAAAGACAAAACGTGGAGTGGAAGCACACCAACTCACCTGTGAAGAAAAAATTCTAACCCCAAGCATCAGCAGGAAAAGTCGTGTTGACGGTGTTTTGGGATGCTGAAGGTCCAGTTTGTTTGCGATTATCTCAAAAAGCAGCGAACAATGAACAGCCAATACTACTCGGGATTTGCTTTTAAACAAGGTGAAGCCAGCCATGAGAGAGAGACGTCGTGGATCTCAGAGGAGAGGTGTGATTCTGCAGCAAAACAATGTACGTCCTCATATTGCTCAAATAAGCCCTGGAACCATCGACAAAATTGGCTGGGAAATAGTGCCTCATCCCTCTTACTGTACTGATTTAGCACCCAGTGATTTCCGTCTGTTTGGTGCACTGAAGGAGGCATTACATGGGAAGAGGTTCCAGGACAACGAGGACGTGAAAAAGTTTGTGGGAAATTGGTTCAAATATAAAGATTTTTTTCGGGGTAGCGTAGGTGATAAAACCTCTCATGTTTCTTCCAGCGTTGTTCTACAGTGCGCATTGTTAGTCCGACGTAAGACTGGCCACAATCGCATTGGTATCTTGTAGAGCCCCGGGTGTTCTTAGACCTGTCGCTGCTTTAACTGGTCTCAGTAATAGCTAGATTTTTTACGAAGACTCGAAGATCGTTACTGACTCCCAAATTCCTTCACCAATGAAGACAAAGTTAATATTCCAGAGTTCTAATCAAGAACAGCTGCCAACACGAGTAACTTAGAAGCAGATATACTCGAGATAGTGCAACAACTAAAAATTCCTTAATAAACGCAATTCTTCCGGTCCAGATTGTCTACTAGTTAGGTTCCTTTCAGGGTGTGCTGATGCAATAGCGCCATACTTAACGATCATACACAACCGCTCGATGAAAGGTGCGTACCCAAAGACTGGAAAGTTGCAAAGGTCACACCAACATTCAAGAAAGGAAGTAGGAGCAATCCACTAAATTACAGAATCGTATCATTAACGTCAATATGCAGCAGGATTTTGGAACATACATTGTGTTCGAACATTATGAGTTACTCAAAGAGAACGATCTATTGACACACAGCCAACACGAATTTACAAAACATCGATGTTGTGAAACAACTAGTTCTTTACTCAAACGAAGTGTTGAGTGCTATCGGCAAGGGATTTCAAATTGATCCCGTATCTCTAGACTTCCAGAAGGCTTTTAATAAGATATTTCAGAAGAGGCTTGTAATCAAATTGCGGCCCTCTCCGGTCCTTGTTTATATAAATTGTTTAGGAGACGATCTGAGCAACCGTCTTAGGTTGTCTGCAGATGATGCTGTTGTTTACTGTCTACTAAAGTGATCAGAAGATGAAAAGAAATTGCAGGACGATTTAGACAAGATATCTGTACGGTGTGAAATTTGGCAATTGGCCCTAAATAACTAAAGGTGTGAGGTCATTCACATGAGTTCTAAAAGGAATCCGTTAAACTTCAGATACACGATAAAGCAATTAATTCTAAAGGCTATAAATTCAACTACATACCTGGGAACTACATTTACGAACAACTTACACTGGGAAGAACACACTGAAAACCAAAGACTGCGTTTTATTGACGGAACACTTCGAAGATGCAACGGATCTGCTAAAGAGACTGCCTAAGCTACTCTGTCCGATGTGGGATCCTTACCAGACAGGGATAACGGAGTAGATCGAGAAAGTTTACGTTCTATATTATGGAGAAATAGGGGAGAGAGTGTCACTGGCATGATACAGAGTTTGGAGTGGACATCATTAAAACAAAGGGGTTTCTCGTTACGACGGGAACTTATCACGAAATTGCAATCACCAACTTTCTCCTCCGAATGCGAAAATATTTTGTTGACGCCGATCTACACAGGAACAAACGATCGTCATAATATAGTAAGGGAAATCGGAGCTCTCACGGAAGGATATAGATGTTCTTTTTTTTGCGCGCGCGCAATTCGAGAGTGGAATAATAGGGAATTGTTGTGATGGTAGTTCGATGAACCCTCTGCCAGGCACTTAAGTGTGATTTGAGGAGTAGTCAAGTAGATGTAGATTTTCTGCGGTAGGCTGCTTATGTTACCTGAAACAGAACCACAAACCTCTTTCTCTGCTCCTGATCGGTGGTCTTATTGCGATTCTTACTTGAAATCATTTATTTGGTAACTTACATAATGTAACCGTTGTTGCTGAAGATCTTGCGTATGTGCCTCAGCTTATCGGTGGAGTGTTTATGGTCTCGTGGTTTCTTCAGAAATACAACCAAACTTAGCAGTCCACTGTAGCGTACCTTGACTTACTTGACCGATAATTCGCACGGTTGACCATACGTTCAGGACCAAGATACATCCGTCTCCAACGAGAAAGTCTGTTCGGTTTGTACACTGCATGTGGTATGCTCTTCCCATCCTCCAACCTTCGACTCAGTTTTAAGGGGACCTGTATTCTAAGTGCAGTCAGAACTAAGGAGTAGTCTGGCCTTTTGACTCATAAAAATCGTTGCCAGAGGTGACAGAAGCGGCAAGAGGCAGAAAAAAAGTTCTTGACCTGACTGGGTGTTGAACTCCAGACTCAACCACCGAGTCACACCGCATAAAGCCATTTAATGCGACGTCATTAACCTGTCACGGATAACTGAATACTAAAAACTCGTTGGTACATTTGTGAATTTCCAGAAAATATGTGACTATGTTGACGCAAACTTAGTATTAAATCCATAGTGTCAAACTAATATGTGAAAGGGAGTCAGGCACAAGGAGAGTTCTTGAGTCAAATGTCTAAGCCCTTTATAATTGGGCTTAAGGCAAGTTAATGGTTTATCTCCAATCCTCTTCAACTGCCAATGAGAAAAAGATAGTAATAATTTGGAACGAAAAATTGAAAGGATACCAAGTAATATACAGCTCAGAAGATGGGAACAGTGTTTTAATAAACTGCCTGGCATTTTCGGATGATTCTGCTGAAGAACAGGTTTCAACAAGTGTTCATCAGGCCTGTCAGTCCCGGGATGTACATTTCTGTGAAGTACAAGGTCCCGTGACGGGGCATATCAAGAGAGACGGCAAATTTTTCTGATTATCGATACACCGGATTTTCAATAAATCGACAGAATGATTTTGATCCTGTGATGATAGGATGCAAAATATTGATATTTTGATGTGTCGGGATTGTAATTTTCAAAAACTTGTTTTGTTTGAAATTAGAACACATTATTAAACCTGGTATACGGGTCGTCTTCCGCTTTGATTTACACATATATTTTGAAAGAAATATGTTAAATTTTATAGTAAAACTATGATTTTTCATTGTTTTTAAAGTAGAGGAACTTTGTAGAGCTGGTAAATTGAACTAAACCTATATTAATACCTATATCAAAGACAAAACAGTTCTTCTAAACTACAAATCGTATGAGGAAATCAGCAACATTATAAACATTTTCTTAGTTTCACTTAATATCTTCCTTCACTGTTGTCTCAAAAAGCGATATTGAACAAAAATGCGTCAAGTGAATATTAACAAAAAATAAATATCAACTGAAGACTAGGTGTGTTAAAAATAGCGTACAACTCACTTTTGAAAGACTTTTTTGTTTCTGCACAAGACCAGTTTTTTCTTTGTTGCAGAAGTGAAATGTACACTATTTATCGTGATTCACATTGACAAGTGAAATATGCATATTTCTGATACTTTTGATGAAAAGGAACTTTGGGAATAGATTGGCACACAGACTGTTCTTTTTTCAATGAAGATGTTGCCAGAAATCACAACTCTAAAGTACTGTCCCGTTACGGGGTTCCGTACCGGTTGAAATCTTGAAAATTTCAATGTTCTTTCTCATTGATCTTAGTCTACGGAATCTCCCCTTTCCTGTGATCTATAATACGTTTATATTATTCCTTATTTCTAGTTTATTCATTCATTTAAGCAAAACACTAAGTCAGCGTGACCCTTTTCCAAGAATCTGAACCGTTGAAGAAGGTAAGATTCGACAGTTATTTAGGAGACGGGGATTCAAACGCTTTCAAAGTGGGTGAGGAAGAGAAGCCACATGGACAAAATTGTAACTATTACTAAACTGGAGTGCGTAGGTCATGTACAAAATCGAACAGGTACAAGACTGCGACGAATAAAAACTACAAAAACTGGAAGATGGGAGAGGATTAGATTCTAAGAAAAGACTCACAGAATCCATCATAGATAAAATCCAAAATTATTATGGCATGGCCATCCTGCAAAATATTAGTAGTGTAGAAGATACTGTATGAGAAAATCTGCATTGGCAGTTTTGTTTTACCTCCCTTCAACAGTAGATAAACCCATTCGTGGTCTATGCCCTGCAGAAATTCATTCACGGTGCAAATACAACAGACCACAGCAAAATAGTGAAAAATTTATTCGCAAACCAGCTATAGTTCTTGCCATGGTGGAGGTTAGAAAGAAACTTTCAGAGTTTTGTCAGATGTAAGACTATTGAAGAAATGTCTTCATGGTCCCAACGACTCCACCAACAACATAATCTGGAACTTCCTGGCATATTAAAACTATTTGCCGGACTGAGACTCGAACTCGGGACCTTTGCCTTTCGCGAGGTACTGGCGGAAGTAAAGCTGGTCGTGAATCGTGCTCGGGTAGCTCAGATGGTAGAGCATTTGCCCGCGTAAGGCAAAGTTCCCGAGTTCGAGTCTCGGTCCGTCACACAGTTTTAATCTGCCAGGAAGTTTCATGTCAACGCATACTCCGCTGCAGAGTGAAAATTTCATTCTGGAAACATAATCTGGGCCAGAATTCCCAAGACAGTGCTTGCGTCAGTTAGTACACTGCATTTTGGTGTCGTCGACGCAGTGGCGATGCTCAATGAAGGAAATGTTGCAAGGTGCGAAGACCCGAAAGGATTGCTACAAACTGTTGGTCATTTATAATGAAAAAATGTAAAACGTAGATAAAAAAGGGTTAGGGCACCAGAGAGAGCTATTAGAGACCTTGAGACAAGGGCACGACAACGCAGACGTACAGGAAAAAGGACATTGCAAGATGAGATGAAAGAAAATGCAGAAAATTCATCTTATGGAGCTGGAATACTTTTTAATAGCTGTTCCCCAAAAGTTGTACGTTTTAAGAATAAAGTGCACTTTTTCTCAGTTTCTACTCGCCAGACTTTGTTCGAAATTACAGATACAATAATCTGAGTATTGCGCGTGTTTTAACGCGGGGGTTCCCTATTTTGTAAATCTCAAAGAAGTTAGAGCCTTATGTACATAGAAAAATGTAAACTGTTTCTTATTTTGATGTCCACTTTTTACAAAAATAGTTATTATCTTAAAACTAATCAATATTTTTGGAGATCCTTCTGTTAAAGTGGTAAGAAACGTGTAACCTATAAGCCAAATTTTTTACAAATTTTTATTCGCAACAAATTCTGATAAGAGGTGCCTTTCGTATGAATACATTTTACATTATTTTAGATAGGGATTACGAACCTTCCCTGACAACCTTACAACATTGTTGTCTCTGAATGATTCCCTATGTGACTGACAGCTGCAGGAGTTCACAACTAGAGGCATATTTCTACGGGGAAGAGCTTAGCACTACGCGCCAGAGGTGCTGTCGTGTTCTTCACGTTCTTGTTTGTATTCAGAGCCAGTACTTTTGGGGCGACGATTTATCTGAAGCATTTCTTCGCAGTGTGTCAGTTCCGTCGTGTTTTGTTAATTGTCTCCACACATCACTTTTATGATTTGTGACTCATCGCACTAGGTTAGTAATTTACACCACCTCAGTAAAGAATCAAAGAAAGATGCAATGTGCCGCTTCACGAACTGCAAGCCAACAGTTCACACAGACGACGGCAGAGGGATTTGATTCTTCTTCTTCTTTCTTGGCTCTGCAGCTCTTGATGAGCCTTGGCCTCTTATACAGTTTCCTTCCATCTCTCTCGGTCCTTCGCCAATACTCTCCAGTTTCTATAGCCCATCTTCCTAAGATCTTCGATTACTCCATCTCCCCATCTGGCTCTTGGTCGACCACGTCCTCTCTTCCCTCCTGGCTTTCCTTGTAATATTCTTTTTGGTACTTCTGTGTCATTCATGTAAGCCACATGTCCCGCTCACCTCAGTCTGGATGGTTTCACTATCCTTCTGATGGGTTGGTCTTTGTATATGGTGTACAACTCATGGTTGTATCTCCTCTTCCATCTTCCTCTTTCACAGATTGGGCCGATAATTCGTCTAAGCACCTTTCTTTCAAATGCATCCAGTGTTTCAGTATCTTTAGCTGTTAATGTCCAGGCTTCAGAGGCATGTGTAAGCACTGGTCGTATAAGTGATTTATACATAGTTAATTTCGTGGTACGAGTCAGGAGCCTTGAGGACAGAAGTCTTGTTAGGGCAAAATAGGCTCTGTTGGCCAGTATTAATCTCTGCTTAATTTCAAAGGAGGTATTATTTAGATGTGTAACTGTCGAGCCCAGATACTTGAAATGTTCAACTCTCTCAAATGTATAATTGCCCATTGTTATTACATTTGGCATATTTGATTGAACAGCGGAAATGAACATGTGCCTGGTTTCAGAAAAGTAACGGGAATCATCGACTAGATGAGTTCAGATAGAACGGCGATTCACGGACTGGGAACTTTCAGATACATCGGGAACTAAGCAAGTCGTTCATCTTACATGTACCTGAATATGCCTGATACAGGGTGACAATTACTGAAGTATATTAAGAAAAACGTAAATTAGTTACAGACTCCGGCGCGAACACAATTTATTTAACATGTAAACGTCACTACAGATATTCGGATTTAGGTTATGACATGTTCAACATGCGTGCCATCATTGGCGGAACATCGATGCTGTCGATGACCCCCTGAACGGCTGTTTTCAGCTCAGCAGTGGTTTTGGGGTTATTGCTGTACACCTTTTCTTTAATATAGCCCCACAAAAAGGAGTCGCGCGAGTTCAGAACCGGAGAATATGGCGGCGAATCGAGGGCCATGCCAGTGGCCTCTGGGTATCCCAGAGCCGGAATGCGATCCCCAGAGTGCTGCTCCAGGACATCAAACACTCTCCTGCTTCGATAGGGTCGAGCTCCGTCTTGCATGAACCACATCATGTCGAAATCAGGGTCACTTTGAATAATGGGGATGAAATCGTCTTCCAAAACCTTCACGTACCGTGCCATCAAGGAACATCGAACCAATTATTCCCTGGCTGGACATTGCACACCACACAGTTACCCGCCGAGGGTGAAGAGACTTCTCGATCGTGAAATGCGGATTCTCAGTCCCCCAAATGCGCCAATTTTGCTTATTGACGAATCCATCCAACTGAAAATGGGCTTGCCGGCCGGTGTGGCCGAGCGGTTCTAGGCGCTTCAGTCTGGAACCGCGCGACCGCTACGGTCGCAGGTTCGAATCCTGCCTCGGGCATGCATGTGTGTGATGTCCTTAGGTTAGTTAGGTTTAAGTAGTTCTAAGTTCTAGGGGACTGATGACCTCAGATGTTAAGTCCCATAGTGCTCAGAGCCATGAAAATGGGCTTCGTCACTCAACCAAACATTACTAATTACCATCATGCCCCGCGGCCGACGGTGCAGTTTCAACGTCCTAACGCAAAACGTTCAGAAGTTATGACGATTTTATTTCATGTAGTTCAATAATTGTCACCCTGTGTGTATGAAACATATGGACAGCTAGAAAGTCAAATGCTTTCTTTTACAAATACGTCAAGCAGACCTACTTACCATATACGAGGCGTGTTTTTTAAGTAAGTACCGTTTTGTAATTAAAAAAACACGTGCTAAGATATATCAATAATTTTATTTTTACATGAAAGCCTGTACCATAATCCATTTTTCTACATAATTTCCATCAATATTGAGGCACTTGTCATAACGTTGTACCAGTTTTTGATTACCCTCCTCATAGAAGTCTGCCGCCTGACTTGTTCAGACCCTGACCGCCAAGGTGTTTCTTCAAGTGCAGGAACAGATGGTGCGAAAATCGTACCGAAGCTCTTGGCGCCAGAACAGAAAGCAAAGAGGGTAGAGTGCTGTGAGGATTGGTTGGAAAGCAGAGGAACGAGGGGACTTTCTCAACCGAGTCATCACTGGAGACGAGTCCTGGTTTTACGAATTCGATGTGGAGCTCAAATCTCAAAGCAAGGAATGGAAACTGGCAGGAGAACTGAGATCAAAAAAGTCGCGAAAATCAAGGTCCAATGTGAAGACAATGTCGATTGTTTTCTTTGATTCTAGGGGCATTGTTGACAAGGAATTTGTCCCTCCCGGCCAGAGAGTGGACGGAAATTTTTACGTTGAAGTTCTGACACGTCTCAGAGATCGTGTGGCCCGAGTTTGACCGGAGTTGGCAAAAGGGGGCAGGTGGATCCTTCATCACGACAATGCGCCCGCTCACACGTCGCTCGTTGTGCGCGAGTTTTTGACCCGAAGCTCAATCACCGTGACAGACCACCCGCCTTATTCACCCGATTTAGCCCCATGTGACTTCTTCATCATCATCCCGAAATGCAAAATGATGTTTCGGGGGCGGCACTTGGGAGATGTGGAAGCCATCAAGGCGGAAACGACACGGCAACTGAACAACATCACAACTCAAGACGTTCAGCAATGTTATCAACAGTGGAAACGGCGTTGGCAGAAGTGTATCACGTCTCAGGGCGAGTACTTTGAAGGAGACCATACTGTAATACCTGAATAATTGTAAAATAAAGTTATTGTTCAGCTTTTGTACGTGTTTTCCGGACAAACCTCGTATAAGAGTTTCAGCGTCATTCGCCAACAGATAGCGTAGATCTACCTCGAGCGCCATCTATGTCTACCATGTAATAGAAAGTTCAAGGCCAGAAGGCTCAGTATGGTGAAAACGTGTGAAGCAAGCTGGCATCAATGCCACCGAAACGCACTCGTGTTTCCTACAGCCAGCTGAGCGAGTTTGAAAGGGGTCGAATTGAGGCCTTCCTAGAAGCGGGATGATCCTCTCGGAAATTACCATACAAGTTCGGCGTGCTGCGTCAGCAGGTCGGCGATGGTGGTATCAGTGGTTACATGAACATTCTCTCACCCATAGACGAGGTTCTGGACGTTCACGCTGCACAGACGCCCGCCGGGATCTTCGTATTGTAAGGGCAGCAGTGGCAGATCGTACAGATACCAGAGCACAGATAAGAGGGATCGTGAGCCTAGACGTATCAACGAGATCCTATCAGGACGATTGAGGGAGGAGTGCTACATTTGTTACTGGTAGGTTTGATCATCACGCGAGTGTTACGAAAATGCTTCAGGAACTCGGGTGGGAGTCTCTAGAGGTAAGGAGGCGTTCTTTTCGTGAATCGCTACTGAGGAAATTTAGAGAACCAGCATTTGAGGCTGACTGCAGTACAATTTTACTGCCGCCAACTTACATTTCGCGGAAAGACCACAAAGATAAGAGAGATTAGGACTCGTACACAGGCATGTAGGCAGTTATCTTTCCCTCGTTCTGTTTGGGAGTGGAACAGGGAGAGCAGATGCTAGTTGTAGTACGAGGTACCCTCCGCCACGCACCGTATGGTGGATTGCGGAGTATGTATGTAGATGTAGATGTAGTCACTGGGCGCAAGATCGGGGCTGTGCGGAGGATGATCTAGAGTTTCCCATCGAAAAGATGTGATGAGATCTTTGATCTGATTCGCCACATGCGGACGAGCATTGTCTTGCAGCAAAACGATGCCGTTGCTCAACTTGCCACGTCATTTGTTTTGAATTGAACGGCGCAGATTGTGCAATGTCTTACAGTAAGCTGCTGAATTGATTGTCTCATTACGGGGCAGAAATTCCACAAGCAATACTCCTTTTCTGTCCCAAAAAACTGTGCACATGATTTTCCGGGCCGAAATTGTTTGCTTAAACTTCACTTTTCTGCGTGAATCTGACCTCTGTACAGCCCCGATCTTGCGCCCAGTGACTACCATCTGTTCCTGCACTTGAAGAAACACCTGGGCGGTCAGCGTCTTCAAGACGATGACGAAGCCAAAAAAGTGGTGGTGCAGTGGTTAACAAGTCAGGCGGCAGACTTCTATGAGGAGGGTATTCAAGAACTGGAACAACGTTATGACAAGTGCCTCAATATTGACGGAAATGATGTAAAATGTTCAAATGTGTGTGAAATCTTATGGGACTTAAGTACTAAGGTCATCAGTCCCTAAGCTTACACACTACTTAATCTAAATTATCCTAAGGACAAACACACACATCAATGCCCGAGGGAGGACTTGAACCTCCGCCGGGACCAGCCGCACAGTCCACGGCTGCAGCGCCTGAGACCGCTCGGCTAATCCCGCGCTGCGAAATGATGTAGAAAAGTAGATTAAGGTACAGGCGACGGCCGGCGTGGCCGTGTGGTTCTAGGCGCTTCAGTCTGGAACCGCGTGACCGCAACGGTCGCAGGTTCGAATCCTGCCTCGGGCACAGATGTGTGTGATGTCCTTAGGTTAGTTAGGTTTAAGTAGTTCTAAGTTCTAGGGGACTGATGACCACAGATGTTAAGTCTCATAGTGCTCAGAGCCATTTTTGAAGGTACAGGCTTTCTTGTAAAAATAAAGTTATTGAGATATCTTAGAACGTCTTTTTTTTAATTTCAAAACGGTACCTACTTAAAAAACATGTCTCGTAGTTTAGCTTAGGTGTCATGTATTATAATTTTATCTTGAAATAATTAATGAATCTTCGTTTGATTAAATTTATTTAACAAGATGTATGGAAAAGTGATTAAATACATTCAAGACGCAGTAAAAGTATGAAGATAATATAAGAGCCCGATATGGGAGGAATGTATCGATATTGCTGATGTATCGACGTGTGAATATATCTGAATGTATGTGCTTGTCAAACGCCGTTCGCGCTGTTCAGTGGATCCTGCTTTGCGTTCCGCTTGTCTGGCAAATTCCGCGCGACCCACAGCTGACGCTACGGTATGACGCCTGCGGCTCTTGTCAGCACACGACGCAAGTTTGGCGATCGCTGCTGCGCGTCCTCCACTGAACGGGAACTTCGGCACAGCCCGAAATTAGACGGCAAACTCTAATGCAGTGTGCGCGGGGCACTTGGCGACGCAACGCGGGAGTTAGGTAGCAAGAAATGTACGGCCAACTATGAAGCGCAGTCGCAATTAGCTGCTACCGTTTCTTTTTACGTCCGTCACATCGATATTTTGAGACATTACCGCACATACGGGAAGCACTGCAGGCAACGTGCTAAACGAGTTTATTCTGTGGAAATGGGGAAGGACTAGGAGGGTCCACCATGGCTCAATAACAAATTTAGGAAGCTTCTGCGAAAGCAGAAAGAGTTTACTAGGAGGTTCAAATGACGCTGAATACTTGCAGTCAAACAACAGTTGAACAACGACAAAACAAGCGCAATGGAAGTTATGCCAAAAGCGTTCAATGATTTCGAAGCAGATATCTGCCAACGTAAGTACTCTGTAAAGTCAATGAAACGAAATCGGTTGTCGTTATGTTTGCGTATCATAATAGACCGAAATGGAAAATCATAAAATGAACGCTCAAATAATAAATTTTTGTCTATGAAACTGATTCACTCGAATTAAATCACAATTCATTTCCTACTAACATTTTTAGTTAGACTTTACCGTGCCTGTTATTAATATCCAATGAAAAAACAAGTTTATTGTTACCAGTTACTGCTTATTTACTTCCATAACGCGTTTGGAAGGTTTCGAAAATGGCTCCAAGCACTATGGGTCTTAACATCTGAGGTCATTAGTCCCCTATACTTAGAACTACTTAAACCTAACTAACCTAAGGACATCACACACATCCAAGCCCGAGGTAGGATTCGAACCTGCGACCGCAGCGGCAGCGCGGTTCCGGACTGAAGCGCCTAGAACCGCTCGGCCACAACGGCTGGCTGGAAGGTTCAAACTTCCATCATGTGGATTTGTGTGTTGTGTTACGACTTTGAGTAGCCTGGGGCATTATCTCCACTCAGGGAACAAAAATGGTGTCTAAAAACGAATTTGCATTTATTAGTTTGTAAACCCCATCTTTGTTCCCTCAGTGTTCATGTGACGTAAAATGACAATGAAAGTAGCCTGTGGCCACTGGAAACAGTGGCACAGGTTAGCCGAAAGTCGTAAACCAAATTATACATGCCATATTAAATACACAAATGGACCTTATGATGGAGGTTTATACCTTCGAAACGCGTTGTAGAAATAAACAAACAGTGTCTGGTAACAATCCACTTGTTTTCTCATTCCATACCAGTTACTGCTTGTTACTGCTTGAAATGTACTCGGTCCCCACAATGATATTACTGAGGCAGTTATTTAATGAAGGCATTTTAGAGCAGCATCTATGTCGTATTTCGAAATAATTTGGAGAGGAGTACATTTAATTATGAGAGCAGATGCTTAAATTCGGCAACGTCGTCTCGAGAATGATTTCTCCTGTTGATTTGGTCCGGATTTTTATCAGCTGCTTGAATGAAACGCAAGCTTCCTTTTCGGCTGTTTATTCAATCCGAGAATAATCTCTTCGTTTACTTTTGACGTAGACGATACATTCCATTTTTATCATGTTGTTGTTGTTGTTGTTGTGGTCTTCAGTCCTGAGACTGGTTTGATGCAGCTCTCCATGCTACTCTATCCTGTGCAAGCTTCTTCATCTCCCAGTACCTACTGCAACCTACATCCTTCTGAATCTGCTTAGTGTATTGATCTCTTGGTCACCCTCTACGATTTTTACTCTCCACGCTGCCCTCCAATGCTAAATTTGTGATCCCTTGATGCCTCAAAACACGTCCTACCAACCGATCCCTTCTTCTAGTCAAGTTGTGCCACAAACTTCTCTTCTCCCCAATCCCATTCAATACCTCCTCATTAGTTACGTGATCTACCCACCTTATCTTCAGCATTCTTCTGTAGCACCACATTTCGAAAGCTTCTATTCTCTTCTTGTCCAAACTGGTTATCGTCCATGTTTCACTTCCATACATGGCTACACTCCATACAAATACTTTCAGAAAAGATTTCCGGACACTTAAATCTATACTCGATGTTAACAAATTTCTCTTCTTCAGAAACGCTTTCCTTGCCATTGCCAGTCTACATTTTATATCCTCTCTACTTCGACCATCATCAGTTATTTTACTCCCTAAGTAGCAAAACTCCTTTACTACTTTAAGTGTCTCATTTCCCAATCTAATCCCCTCAGCATCACCCGATTTAATTTGACTACATTCCATTATCCTCGTTTTGCTTTTGTTGATGTTCATCTTGTTTCGTCCTTTCAAGACACTGTCCATTCCGTTCAACTGCTCTTCCAAGTCCTTTGCTGTCTCTGACAGAATTACAATGTCATCGGCGAACCTCAAAGTTTTTACTTCTTCTCCATGAATTTTAATACCTACTCCGAATTTTTCTTTTGTTTCCTTTACTGCTTCCTCAATATACAGATTGAATAACATCGGGGAGAGGCTACAACCCTGTCTCACACCTTTCCCAACCACTGCTTCCCTTTCATGCCCCTCGACTCTTATAACTGCCATCTGGTTTCTGTACAAATTGTAAATAGCCTTTCGCTCCCTGTGTTTTACCCCTGCCACCTTCAGAATTTGAAAGAGAGTATTCCAGTTAACGTTGTCAAAAGCTTTCTCTAAGTCTACAAATGCTAGAAACGTATGTTTGCCTTTTCTTAATCTTTCTTCTAAGATAAGTCGTAAGGTTAGTATTGCCTCACGTGTTCCAACATTTCTACGGAATCCAAATTGATCTTCCCCGAGGTCCGCTTCTACCAGTTTTTCCATTCGTCTGTAAAGAAATCGCGTTAGTATTTTGCAGCTGTGACTTATTAAACCGATAGTTCGGTAATTTTCACATCTGTCAACACCTGCTTCCTTTGGGATTGGAATTATTATATTCTTCTTGAAGTCTGTGGGTATTTCGCCTGTCTCATACATCTTGCTCACCAGATGGTAGAGTTTTGTCATGACTGGCTCTCCCAAGGCCATCAGTAGTTCTAATGGAATGTTGTCTACTCCCGGGGCCTTGTTTTGACTCAGGTCTTTCAGTGCTCTGTCAAACTCTTCACGCAGTATCGTATCTCCCATTTCATCTTCATCTACATCCTCTTCCATTTCCATAATATTGTCCTCAAGTACATCGCCCTTGTATAAACCCTCTATATACTCCTTCCATCTTTCTGCCTTCCCTTCTTTGCTTAGAACTGGGTTGCCATCTGAGCTCTTGATATTCATACAAGTGGCTCTCTTTTCTCCAAAGGTCTCTAATTTTCCTGTAGGCAGTATCTATCTTACCCCTAGTGAGACAAGCCTCTACATAATAACACTGAAATCAAACTTTCTTGTGCATAATCCAGACAACTAATAACTGTCCATAGACGATTTGCAAGCACGGTTACACAGTTTCTTCCTCACAAACCGTTATATGCATGCCGACCCGACCATGCCTTCAAAGGCCAAAGTTACACATGTCCCTGTGACAGGCTTCCAAGAAGATAAATTGGCACGGAAATAAGAACCATGACTGAATTCTTCTACATCAGAAGGTAAAAATTTGTGCGTTATTTCGAAGTATGTTTGTATTAGTATATTCAACTATTGTTTTTATTCAAATCCGATTCAAATCAAATATAAAGTTTCTGGATGACTATTCGTCTGACATTTATGCATTCTGAAAACATAAAAAATACATGCATGAACTTCAAATAAAAAGAAGAGCCGAAACTTCCTGGCAGATTAAAACTGTGTACCGGACCGAGACTCGAACTCGCGACCTTTGCCTTTAACAGGCAAGTGCTCTACGAACTGAGCTACCCAAGCACGACTCACGCCCCATCCTCACAGCTTTACTTCTGCCAGTATCTCGTCTCGTACTTTCCAAAATTTACAGAAGCTCTCCTGCGAACCTTGCAGAACTAGCACTCCTGAAAGAAAGAATATTGTGGAGACATGGCTTAGCGACAGCCTGGGGGATGTTTCCAGAATGAGATTTTCACTCTGCACCGGAAGGTGAATGCAAAAACCGATTGAAGGCAAGGATATGGCGCCCTGGCTGATAGACTAACTATTATACACTGCCGAAAAATGAAATTAGAGCAGCTTTTTAGAGTTCTCCAGTTCACTCGAGATTTATTGTTGCAACAGTACATACCGAGTACATGGAATGATTACATTTACAGATCAATAGCAGAATCGGTTCTGAGGTACCAGTTTTCAACCCACACTGAAACACTGGTGTAGCCTCCGCGGGCAGCAATGCAGACGCTGATTCTGGCACCCAGTCGATCGTACGGATGGCGAATACTGTTCTGGGATACGTTACGCCACGCCTGCTCAACCTGTTCACGTAGTTCTGTATGCGTTGTTGGTTGACGAGTCACACGAATCACTTCTCATCCCATCACATCCCACACTTGCTTGATTGGAGACAAGTGCGGACATCGTGCTGGCCAGGGAAGTTGCTGCACGTCTTGTAGAGCACGTTGAGATTCACTGGCAGTGTGGGCGAGCATTATCCTTTTGGAATTATCCTTTTTCTTGCTGTTGTAAGGCCGGCCGGAGTGGCCGAGCGGTTCTAGGCGCTACAGTCTGGAACCGCGCGACCGGTACGGTCGCGGGTTCGAATCCTGCCTCGGGCATGGGTGTGTGTGATGTCCTCAGGTTAGTTAGGTTTAAGTAGTTCTAAGTTCTAGGGCACTGATGACGTCAGAAGTTAAATCCAATAGTGCTCAGAGCCATTTGCTGTTGCAAGAACGGCGCACATACCGAGCGCCGGTTAGCGCCCCTTCCAGGAACACCAAAGGTGAACGAGAGTTGTAGTTTAGCGCGTCCAGACCATAAGGCCTGGGGTGCGGCCAGTGTGTCTTGGACGAATGCACTCTATGAGACAGCGCTAGGCAGGTCTACATCGTACGTGCGAACGACCATCACTTGCCGAAGACCAAGGTTTACGCCGATGCTGTGGCGTGAGTGGAAGACAGCCTAGAGGCGTGCGTGCCCGTTCTCCCACAGCTAATGACGGATTCGCGCCAGTTCGTGTTGACACGTATGGGCTCACGAGCCCTCTTACCTGCGCTGTGGTAGCTGTACAACTGCCACTGCTGTCCTTACAGTTCAACGACCACGGCGGGCGTCTGTTTTGCAAGCACATCCAGGACCTCGTCTGCGGGTGCGTGAATGTTCACGTGACCACTGATACCGGTATCGTTGCACAATTAACGCAGCACGCCCAACTTGTGTGGCAATTCTGGGAAAGTACCATCCTGCCACTCGGAAGACCACAATTCGACCCCTTTCAAACTCTCTCTGTTGGCTGTAGGAACCACGAGTACGTCTCAGCACGGTTGTCTGCGTGCTTCACACGTTTGCACCACAATGAGACTTCTGGCTGTGAGCATTCGCTGTTGAAGGGTAGACACAGATGGCGCTCTGGTAGCTATGCCGCTACGCAATCTTTTGGCGGACAACGTTGAAACCATTACGATACATCACAGGTGGCATATGCTATCATCAGATCAAAATCGACAAAATCTTTCTAGGCGTATTAATTTTTTCCGGCAGTTTGTTTAATATGAACACGGTATCCGCGAGCAGCTGTGAAAAGCAGCTCGCTCTGTTGTTTGATAGAATCCAGACAGCAGTAGACAGTAGAGCTTAGGGTGACGCATTCTCTCCCAGAAAAGCTTCGATACAGTTCCTCTCAATCTCCTAGTAACAAAGGACGTGCGAACGGAATATCTGAAGAGGTGTGAAACTGGAATGAAGACTGCCTTGCGATTACATTCCATTATGTCGCTCTTAATGGGCAGGTACCCTCAGAAGTGAAAGTCGCGTACGATGTGCCTCAACGTAGAGTCATAGGGTGTTCACGAAAGCACCTGGCTGATAACGTAGATCTGGTTGATCCGAATATTCTGTGTCTTTTAATCCCCAATGCATCGCATTCGAAGATCAAATGTGATGCGGTTTCTTCGCCCACACCACACATCCTACATTTGATTTGGGGTCTTCTTCTATTACCCCTATTGTATGTTGGTGTTTTTTGAAATTTCCATGGCCTGTCAATAGTCCAACCAAAAGTTTCATTTCTCTCCTGTCAAGCCCAGCATTGAGAGACTTCTCTTAGAACATGGCTTCGGCATCAATATATCCTAATATACTCGATAATATCTGCAAACAGTAACAAAAAAGCTATACTCACTCTGTTCATTTTCATCCGACTCGCTGCTGTCAGAAACTACTTGATGTGGGGGTTCCACAACTACATCTTCAGTTGCGCTGCTTGAACTTTCGGGTAATTCCCCATTGAATTCATTGTCTGAGTTTTCAAGCGTATTTCTTATTTCGTCATCTGTCGGTTGAATCTTTGTACGCATTCTATCAATGTGCCATGGGAAATTTAAGCTTCCAATCACCACAATGTTTACCGGTTGACTAAAGGTGACTGTTGCGCTACTGCACATTCAGTCATGACAATCGCTTTAACTCAGCGATGAATCTAAACCAAAAGCTCTTCTTATTCACAACTGTAGCAATAATCATTACAATAAATGCCATGTATGTATTCAATAACATAGTCAAAAAACGGGAGTTGTAGTCCAGAAATTTCGTTGGTGTCTGTCACTGACCCCCCCCCCCCCCAAATTTATTGGTACGCAATTGTTAATATGACTGGACAGTGTAGTTGCGGAGTCGTAGCATATTTACATACACACGGTACCGAAAAGACCCCGAAAACCACCTCTGGCATGATCAACATTCTCCACAGACTGCCGGTTACAGGCCACCTTCCGTCGTTGGAAAGAGGCAAAACTGCAACTCGTAGGACAGAGCTACGCGCCTCCAATCAGCTAACGTCCAGCTTCTGTACTCTCTGGTCCACTGAAGACGTGCACTTTTACGTCCAGCTATAAGCGATGGTGTTATGCGAGGTACATGAATCTAAATGTTCATTGCAAAAGGTTGCTCTCGCAAGGTTCGCTCGGAACGTGGTGGATATGGATCTGGATTCACTGACCCCGTAAATTCCTGTCGGCTTCGAAACTGACTGCCATTGGCAAGGCTTGTCACTCATTTTCGGTCCCTGTCGTTCAAGATATTTTTACGACCATTGTTGTTCCGCCTTGCTATATGACTGCGAGTTGTATACCTTTCCTTGCAGACGCGTTGGAAAGTCCGCGTTCATACGTCAACAAATCGGGCAACTTGATGCAACTTGATTCACGGTGTTATCCTGGGCACGTCCAAATACGACACCTTTCTGCAGTACGGAATTTTACTGTTTTCTGTAAATCGTCTTAAATATTTAATTATGTCATTCTATGCTCATAACAAGATTTTTCTTTCTTGAATTTTAGTACTTCTACAAAAATGGAAATAAAATTCAAATAATTTGAAAGCCGAGTAAAACGCTCCATGCGAGTCATGTGATGTCTGTGACGTCACTGGCTAGCTCGCTTCCTCTACTGTCATAGAGGTAATTCACAGTGATGTCTTGTTTTGGAATTTACGATTCGGAAAATGGATTACAAATGGCATGTAGTACCACACTGTAGAAATACACCCATAAAGCTCTTGAAAAATTGCTTGCAAGTGTTTCAGATAAAGAGAACGTGCGTAAAAAATTGGTTGCATTGTACCGGCAAAATGCCACCACGTCGATCCCCGAGTTCCCTTACCGTACTTAATTAAAAATGTCTTGTACTCAACATTAATTTACCTGCGAGATACGCTTTCCCACTGTTACAAAGAAGGATAGCGTCAGTTGATAAAATTAAACTCTTCCAAAGAATTATAATTATGGCTGTTTCTTTACATATCATTGGTAGCTTGGTTCGTAGCGCGGCGAGATGTCGAATATTTAAGGATGACAATATTTTAACTTAATTAAAAAACAAATCGACAGTACTGTCATACGAAAACCAAATCACAATGACAAAACTTCACCGCACCGATTACAAACAGAATATTACTGTGTTTTCCTTGGCGTTTACATGCGTAATAGCTGTTTCACACACGTCATGTTCAAAAAGATATTTCTAGTATTTAATGTGACCACACACTTTCTATTTTATTGGAAACAACTTTTTTTTTTTTGCACCTTCGTGCTGTCCAGCTACAGTTCTTATTGTATAAGATGAAATCAAGTTTGCTTCAGGCACTGACGCTAATTTACACTCACAAACAGCGCAGCCCTTACGTTGGTGTTACCTGCATGTTGCACATGCTTTATATCTCTCGCTCTGCACACAAAACTTCATCGTCCTACACCTCGCTGTACTGCGGGAGTCTGGTGATAATCTTCAACACTAACAATGCTTTCCAACAAAAGGTAATTGTTTGTAAGTAAACTAGGAGCATTTATCCTCAGTTTTCCATTTCTCAGACTAAGATTAATGCGAAGCTGTATATAATACGTCCCACCATCAAACCAACTGCTACAATGAGTTCTTGCTAACGCCCTATTCATATTTCGTGTACAACTTTCCAAAATTCGTGACCTTTGCAGGACTGGAACCTGCATTCTTCTTCTTCGTAGTTACATACGCTATCCCTTCCGCAACAGCGCCCATACTTCTGGCCGAATCTCTGCTGAGTATCTTCTTTAGCGGAAATCAGGACTAGGATTTGCCAACAATAATTTTATTGTGCTTTGGGACCTATCTCACGAGTGGTAGACGACAGTGAGGATATAAGATACGGACTTCTTTGCAAGTATTCCTTTGTTTTGAGCGGGTTTAATGATGTCGCAGGGAGCAGGGAAAAAATGTCCGCCCTTGCGCATATCGCTGCTCCAGATGAGTGTAGCATAAAGGCATCGATTTTCGTAAGGTTCCCATTATCAGCGTTCACAAAATTCCTTTCTATTCCTATTTAAATGTTTTAGACGTGTTTTCCATCACTAAATAGCTATATTATTTGCAGAAAAAGTACGTAAAGGCCTAGTAACTACGGCTAACACTCCTGTAACATACGTGTAGCTTCGTCTTACTCCTCGTCTGTGACGTCACCAGAGCGTCAGCCAATAACAGAACGTTTTCGATCACGTGAACAAATCTTGATGTTTAATGATTTTTAAACTTTAATTGCATAAAAATAAGATATTTTGTGAGAATATTGACCGTAAATGCAGATTTGAATCTTATAATCACTCCGAATAACAACAATCCGAACCATATTTTTAACACAGGAAAATAGCCATTCTGTCACGTCTCCACGTCCGTCCATCTTACTGTGGGGATTCAAAACAACCGACCGACACATTCACACTACTTCACGTTCATTACTTCAGTCAGCGGTGTAGGGTCACATGACCACTTTTTATCGCTTCTGCGCCATCTGATGCTCGAAAGCGCCAGTGAGCTCTTTTAAACGCGGTGGCTATTTCTCCGGTGAGCTTGTATTGTAATGTAATGAACTGGAGACCTAGGAACGACGGAGAGGCTTCGTCCTCGCCGTAGCCCTCAGTGGTTCACAACCCCACATCAGGCTACAGGAGTCCACTCACCCCCCATCGCCGCCCCACACCGAACCCAGGGTTATTGTGCTGTTCTCCTCCCCTCCCCCCCCTGCTCCCCCCCCCCCCCCCCGGGGAACGTCTCACACCAGAAGAGTGTAACCCCAATGTTTGCGTGGTAGAATAATTATGGTGTATGCGTACGTGGAGATAGCGTTTGCGCAGCAATCGCCGACATAGTCTGAGGCGTAATAAGGGGAACCAGACCGCATTCGCCGAGCAGATGGAAAACCGCCGTAAAAGCCATCCACAGACCGGCCGGCACACCGGACCTCAACACTAATCGGCCAGGCGGATCCGTGCCTGTGTCCGACAAGCCTTCCCGCCCGGAAAGCAGCGCGTTAGACCGCACGGTTAACCGGGCGGGCGTCCGGTGAGCTTACTCTCTGCTCGCATTGTGACGTATGGTGAGGAGTGTATTGATAGAGAAGACCTGTCGAAAGGAGGAACGTGTGCCGACTCCCCCTGCAACAGGTTGCCGCGCCTGTCCGGCTCTGCCGAAAGCCAAAAAACGTGACGTGACGCTGTCGCTTCGTCTCGCTGCTGTCGCCCGGGCTGTCCACTCAGTTACCTCGTGGAGGTCCCGTAAAACTTCTGGCACCAGGTGGATTTCGCAAAGACCATAAGGAGAACGAAACAAATATTAAAAGTTACGGCCGATGTCACAGCAACTAACCATGGGGACAAAATTGTACTAACATTCCAAGATATCTATAAATGATTTCACAGTTCGAGAGAGTCCGCAGCTCGTGGTCTAGTGGCTAGCGATGCTGCCTCTAGATCACGGAATCCTATGTTCAATTCCCGGCTGGGTTGGAGATTTTCTCTGACTGGGGACTGGGTGTTTGTGTTGTCCTCAACATTTCATCATCATCATTCGTGACAGTGGCAGGGACAGTGGAGCCTGTAAAAATTAGACTGTGTAAAAATTGGGACTTCATACGGGCGCAAACCAAACATCATCATCATCAACACTTCAAGCGTTTCAGAGACACACAATGTTTACAGTGAAACTAATGACGTTCTGAGAGTAATGCCGGATATATAGAAAACCATTCGAGTTGCGGATAAAGGAAAGGCGTATGGAGGTGATGAAGTGTCATTAAAGATCATTAAAGCTCGAGGGGAAAGTAATATTAAAAGAATTTGCAGAACTATTTATAAAATGTCAACGAAGAAAAAAAAAGGAATTTTAATCAAGCGTAGGAGGAATCTGATTATAGAAATGGGAACAGCAAAACAGACCATTTGCCAGCCGTGAACGAAGTTACACAAACCGCATGAGCGTGGCGGCGCAGTGGTTAGCACACTGGACTTCGGGAGGACGACGGTTCAAACCCGCGTCCGGCCATCCTGATATAGGTTTTCCGTGATTTCCCTAAATCGCTTGAGGCAAATATCGGGATGGTTCCTTTGGAAGGGCACGGCCGACTTCCTTCCCTAATCCGATGGGATTGATGACCTCCCTGCTTGTTCGCCGCCCCCAAATCAACCAACCAAACTACCAATAATCCTCATGCAAAAATATGAATTATCGCTTTGTCTGGCATTCATAAACTGACTCTTTAATTTCGAGAATACTTTTTAAACAGTTTTAACAAAATATGTACTAAAA
Organism: Schistocerca americana; assembly: GCF_021461395.2. Lineage (NCBI taxonomy): Eukaryota > Metazoa > Arthropoda > Insecta > Orthoptera > Acrididae > Schistocerca > Schistocerca americana. The sequence continues at coordinate 286,769,826 of NC_060120.1, read as the reverse complement.
GCCACGCGAATCTGGGCATACGTCCAATATATGTTAGTACGTGGGTCAGTGAATAATGATCTGATTTTCGTTCTGATCGGTTGGCAGTACGGAAGAGTGCTCGCTAGCTACTACATGGCACCATTTTCTTCCCCTGAAGCAGGTTTCAGTTTTGCCACATCAGTTCGCTTTGCGCTCTGGCGAGCTAAACACGACCGTTCGCACCAACGAACAGCAGCGTTGTGTAATATGTTTTTCTGGGCGGTAACGTGCTCACCTCTCATGCGAGTGGGCCCGGGTTCGATTCCCAGCCAGGTTGGAGATTTTCTCCGCTCGTGAACTGGGTGTTGTGCTGTCCACATCATCATCTCATCCTTACCACAGGCACGCAAGTTGCCCAATGTGGCGTCGACTGAAATTAGACTTGCACTTGGCGGCCGAATTTTCCAGAATAGAGGCCTCTCGGGCAACGACGCCATCCATTCATTTCATTTCCATTTGGTCTGAAGTTGTGTACCAAGAGCTGAGATCCACAGACGACTTTAGCACAATACGGGGACAATCTTTTGCCACGACGAAGCTTCACCAAAGGACTGACTGAACACTGTAAAAGCGCCCGAACAAGTCGTATTGCCCCATCCGCTGCTTGGCCAACACTGAGCAAATCCGTGAGCCGATTTTGAACAAGCGGCGAGTGACGAAGTGGAAAACCAAATGTACGTTATTCATGCTTCTGCATGCGTAACAGGCTCAACTTTCGTAAAGTTGTCACAACTGAACGAAGAGCACATGTTGTCCACTTAATGTTGGTTTATAAGGCCGTCGAATCGCACCCGACGAAGAGGTGTTGTATCAGAAAGCTTGTACGACCGAACGCATATAAAACCAGGATTGAAAATTATCCATTGTAAATTTCATACTACTGTTGCAATAAATTAAAAAATAATGTATAGATACTTTTTGACGTATCCTCGTATATGAAAGAATACGGATCACTGTTGCAACTTATATTTTCATCAGGGTAGTAGAAAACTCAGAAGTAAAAGAGGAGCCAAGCAAGGATATTCCATAATTATCATCAAAATTACTTTCAGCAGCTATAAAAGAAGGTTTGAGACATCTAAACCGGGAAAAGAGAAGAAGGAAAACGTGCTAATGGAATACTTCCAAATCACATTCGTTTTGATGATGGCATTCTACTGTTTGCTTCCAGAGCAGATCAGCGACTAATGGACGAACTTAGCAGAACGTCTCTTAAAACAGACCTCGGAATTACAGTAGGAGTAAAATAATGGATAAACATCAAACTAGAAAGAAAACGGTATAACAGATTTGTGAAGCTACATATTTAGGACAATCAAAGACTATGACTAGATGGATAGCAAATACAGGAGAGAACAAATTACGCACATTGATTTTAGTAACAGAACAGAATTTTCAAAATCTAGTTTCTGGTGTGTCTAAAAACGAAAGTTTACAATTTGTAGGTATTTTCAATGTTGACTTATGACAGCGAGACATGGACTTCTTAATACGAAAATCTACATCTACATCCATACTCCGCAAGCCACCTGACAGTGTGTGACGGAGGGTACCTTGCGTACCTCTATCGGTTCCCCCTTCTATTCCAGTCTCGTATTGTTCGTGGAAAGAAGGATTGTCGGTATGCTTCTGTGTGGGCTCTAATCTCTCTGATTTTATCCTCATGGTCTCTTCGCGAGATATACGTAGGAGGGAGCAATATACTGCTTGACTCTTCGGTGAAGGTATGTTCTCGAAACTTCAACAAAAGCCCGTACCAAGCTATTGAGTGTCTCTCCTGCAGAGTCTTCCACTCGAGTTTATCTATCATCTCCGTAACGCTTTCGCGATTACTAAATGATCCTGTAACGAAGCGCGCTGCTCTCCGTTGGATCTTCTCTATCTCTTCTATCAGCCCTATCTGGTACGGATCCCACACTGCTGAGCAGTATTCAAGCAGTGGGCGAACAAGCGTACTGTAACCTACTTCCTTTGTTTTCGGATTGCATTTCCTTAGGATTCTTCCAATGAATCTCAGTCTGGCATCTGATTTACCGACGATCAACTTTATGTGATCTTTCCATTTTAAATCACTCCTAATGCGTACTCCCAGATAATTTATGGAATTAACTGCTTCCAGTTGCTGTCCTGCTATATTCTACCTAAATGATAAAAGGATCTTTCTTTCTATGTATTCGCAGCAGATTACACTTGTCTACATTGAGATTCAATTGCCATTCCCTGCACCATACATCAATTCGCTGCAGAGCCTCCTGCATTTCAGTAAAATTTTCCATTGTTACAACCTCTCGATATACCACAGTATCATCCGCAAAAAGCCTCAGTGAACTTCCGATGTCATCCACAAGGTCATTTATGTATATTGTGAATAGCAACGGTCCTACGACACTCACCTGCGGCACACCTGAAATCACTCCTACTTCGGAAGGCTTCTCTCCAATGAGAATGACGTGCTGCGTTCTGTTATCTAGGAACTCTTAAACCCAATCACGCAATTGGTCTGATAGTCCATATGCTCTTACTTTTTTCATTAAACGACTGTGGGGAACTGTATCGAACGCCTTGCGGACGTCAAGAAACACGGCATCTACCTGGGATCCCGTGTCTATGGCCCTCTGAGTCTCGTGGACGAATAGCGCGAGCTGGGTTTCGCACGACCGTCTTTTTCGAAACCCATGCTAGTTCCTACAGAGTAGATTTCTAGTCTCCAGAAAAGTCATTATACTCGAACATAATACGTGTTCCAAAATTCTACAACTGATCGACGTTAGAGATATATGTCTATAGTTCTGCACATCTGTTCGACGTCCCTTCTTGAAAACGGGGATGACCTGTGCCCTTTTCCAATGCTTTGGAACGCTACGCTCTTCTAGAGCTCAGTGAGCAACGACACAGGTAGGATGAGACTTATTATGGCACACAGTAGAACGAACAAATGGATCACGGAACAGACTGGAGCACAAACTTTCGATTCAGTCGCAACGCAGGTTACATATTCCAGAATAAAGTATGTATTACTTTTAGAAGGTGCCGTGTGATACTGTATGAAAACCTTGTGGGGAAACTCTAGACACAACGCATCAACGTGATTTCCTCTGCCCGCAGCGCTTAGATATCACGACTGATGACTGCGAAAAGAGTATCGCAAAGTCTATATTTCTCAACATAGAACGTTCAAAATTCCGATGAACAAAGAGGGTAGGATGTCGGGTCTGAATGTTGGTAGAGAGTTAACCGAAGCAATCTGGTACCAAGAAAATATCGTGAGTATATTATGAAAGAAAAAGATCTCGTAATCACAACGAACTATATTGGTCAAACAAAAAAGTCCTTCAGAATGAGACACAGGGATGCATTCTGGCTTAATAACTGCGAAACGTCAGCTGTAGCTATGCACATATATGAAACTGACCACCTTTAGTTCGAACTTAGGATCTTACAATCGTGCAGATGCAAAATGAAGGCAGGGAAGTGGATCTGCTGGAAGAATAAAAGGTTACGTTGCAAAGCGCTAACAGTGCTAATACGTCAAATAAAAAGATGACAGGCAATGGGAATAACTTGTTATAACGTGCCGACATCTGTTTGAGCTACCTTAAAGGCACCTGATATTAGCGATATGAGTACTTTTAGGGCCAGTTGTGTGTGATGGCTGCCGGCCGGAGTGGCCGAGCGGTTCTAGGCGCTACAGTCTGGAACCACGCGACTGCTACGGTCGCAGGTTCGAATCCTGCCTCGGGCATGGATGTGTGTGATGTCCTTAGGTTAGTTAGGTTTAAGTAGTTCTAAGTTCTAGGGGACTGATGACCTCAGATGTTAAGTCCCATAGTGCTCAGAGTCATTTGAACCATTTTTTGTCTGTGATGACTAACTTGTCATTACTAAAGAAAATGATGTAAATATTTGCAGCCTCTAACATGGTGGGAAAATCTGTTACCTCGGTAACGTGCGAGAGGTGCTCGCTTATGTTGGATTATGTGCTAACGTCAGGATGGGCTTTACTGGTGGGGCAGCAGATGCGCACAGTGGGTTGTTATCAACGTTCACGCTCCGTATACACTGATTTATTTTGGCTGACATAAAGACGCTGATACGCTACATCTTGTGAAGACACTGTTACAAGGAACGTGACCACAAAATTTATATTGACTTGATGTAGGGGCTTTGCGTGGATCAATGCTTCTAAGTGTATTCCATGTACGAAGACTCTTGGGGGTAGACATGTCTGATGATGAAGGCATACACTTTCGAAATGTGTTAAATTAGTGCTTTTGCATTATACGTGGCTGAGTCTAAATTATAGACGGGTACACTTTCCAGGCTTTCACCCCAAGCAAGCCCTGTTTAATATATTACCACAACCATTTTGAAGTGATAGCATTCACTTTCTGTGTGCTGCAGTTTTTTTCCTGAAATTACAAAAATTACTCCGGACAAGTATGATTTTTCCAAATGTGAAATTATGTTCCAAGGTACAATATGGTAATGTACCTAGGAACAAATACTGTACTGAAGTTTAAAAGTGTTACAGTCGAGGAAAATCTTGTCAGTATTGTATTTAATAGTCATCTGTAACATTTTTATTCCACTATATGCCACTAACTAGTAATTGAAATAAAATTAGACGTATGTTATATCAATAACCAATACTAAATTAAATACTTTTTTTTTTAATAGCAGGCCGGCCGATGTGCCCGAGCGGTTCTAGGCGCTTCAGTCTGGAATCGCGTGACCGCTACGGTCGCAGGTTCGAATCCTGCCTCGGGCATGGATGTGTGTGATGTCCTTGGGTTATTTAGGTTAAAGTAGTTCTAAGTTCTAGGGGACTGATGACCTCAGATGTTAAGTCCCATAGTGCTCAGAGCCATTTGAACCATTTTTTAAAAAAATAGAAGCTATTGGTCATTTTCCAAATAGCTTTAATATATTACGCAGCAGTAAGACGTATGTAACTCAAAATATTTACAAGTGATGCACGAAATACACCCGTATAATAATTTTTACGTCACGATCGCTTAGATATGTAAGAAAATATTCACATTACCGGTTTCGACAAGTAACTGCCATCTTCGTACATATATGTAAACAAATATAGTTAGGCACATTGAACATCATGAAGTCATTTAACATTTCAGTGATTGTACATCATATCGTCACGTTCAATGAAGTGTTAAATGACTTCATGACGTTCAATGTGCGTAACTATATTTGTTTATAGGTATGTACGAGGTTTTTGCCGAAACCGATAATATGAATTTTTTTATATATCTGAGCGATGGTGACGTAATAAATTATTGTAGAAACATTTACAAAGTCGCGACCTTCCAGTTGGCAATATGTCAATTTAAAACAAAAAACACACAACCTCAAATCCCACGACAAAAACCGTATAAACTACCGGAAGTTTCTGATGATCATTCCTTATGCTATTCTAAAATCAGTAACCAGACTGAAACACCAACCGGGAAACATCATGTTTTCCTGGCTACACTACCCTCCAGGTACTCTCCCCTACTGATTTGGAAATTTGTGGTAAGGTCTTATGGAACCAAACTGCTGAGGTCATGGGTCCCTAAGCGTACACACTACTTAATCTAACTTAAACTAACTTACGCTATGGACAACACACACACACCGATGCCCGAGGGAGGACTCGAACCTCCGACTAGGGAGCCGCACGGACCGTGACAAGACGGCTCAGACATTAGGGCAAGGGAAGCTAATGGTTTGCAGACACCTCCCTAACGGTGTTCTAATTTCTACTTTCGCTCCGTCATAATTTTAACCCTTTCGCGAGCTATGGGGGATTCTGGCACCTAGTGGCAGTTCAAATGGCTCTGAGCACTATGGGACTTAACATCTGAGGTCATCAGTCCCATAGAACTCAGAACAAACCTAACTAACCTAAGGACATCACACACATCCATGCCCAAGGCAGGATTCGAACCTGCGACCGTAGCGGTCACGCGGTTCCAAACTGTAGCGCCTAGAACCGCACGGCCACTCCGGCCGGCAGTGGCAGTTCGCTACACCAGCTGTAGTTTCTGGGCCGGCCGGGGTGACCGAGCGTTTCTAGGCGCTACAGTCTGGAATCGCGTGACCGCTACGGTCGCAGGTTCGAATCCTGCCTCGGGCTTGTATGTGTTTGATGTCCTTAGGTTAGTTAGGTTTAAGTAGTTCTGAGTTCTATGGGACTGATGACCTCAGGCTTGTAGGATTGTTTCCACATTGTGGAAAGTAAACTTGAATATCGATATTTTAAATAAAGTAAAATAAAACATAAAATAAAAATAGAAAACACTGTTCATTATCTTTTTGTGTAATGGCAACAGCTAAAAAAAAGGGAAGAGGGAGATCGATTTACTACCATGGTTTTAATACCTCACAGAGGTGCTGTTGTGGTATGTGTACCACCATAGTAGTTGGTCCTAAGTCACAAAAATAAAATTATCAAAAAATATAGTCACTTGATGACATTTGTAATACGATAGCAAAAAAATTATCTTCGTTGAGTTGTTACAAAAAATGCGCCCGCGAAAGGGTTAAAGATTCGTTTCGGGTATGTCGCTGGTACTTGACATGCGCAGCGCTGGTGTGTCCAAGTTTTGCCCCGCAGCTGTTACGCGAGCCGGCACCGGGGGCGAGGAAATAATTCTGCACGGGGTACGTGCGACGCATTCGCCACGGGACGGCGCTTCCGTGCCCGATACGGAAATCACATCACGTCTTTGGGCCACCACGGAAACGTAAATGCGTTTCTCCGTTCAGATATCGGACCGGCCAGTAGCGTCCTCCAAGTCCGCCGTACGGCATAAAACAGATATGGCGGTGTCCTCAAGATAACTCGAGCTTCGTTTCAAAATTACCAACCGATCGTGCAATAACCCTGGACTAGCAACACTGATTGGTTACCTGATGTGTAGTAGCGCTACCTGGTCTGTTTGGAACGCAACTTCCAACTCACTGTTACACTGTGTTAAATTAAACTAGCATCGCCTGTGGTCGAAATTCGTCAGTGGACTCGTTCCGTGTTAGCAAATATGTGCACTATTGGCCATTAAAATTGCTACACCACGAAGATGACGTGCTACAGACACGAAATTTAACCGACAGGAAGAAGATGCTGTGATATGCAAATGATTAGCTTTTCAGAGCATTCACACAAGGTTGGCGCCGGTGGCGATACCTACAACGTGCTGACATGAGGAAAGTTTCCAACCGATTTCTCATACACAAACAGCAGTTGACTGGTGTTGCCTGGTGAAACGTTGTTGTGATGCCTCGTGTAAGGAGTAAAAATGCATACCATCACGCTTCCGACTTTGATAAAGGTCGGATTGTAGCCTATCGCGATTGCGGTTTATCGTATCGCGACATTGCTGCTCGCGTTGTCGAGATCCAATGACTGTTAGCAGAATATAGACTCGGTGGGTTCAGGAGGGTAATACGGAACGCCGTGCTGGTTCCCAACGGCCTCGTATCACTAGCAGTCGAGATGACAGGCATCTTATCCGCATGGCTGTAACGGATCGTGCAGCCACGTCTCGATCCCTGAGTCAACAGATGGGGACGTTTGCAAGACAACAACCATCTGCACGAACAGTTCGACGACGTTTGCAGCAGCGTGGACTATCAGCTCTGAGACCATGGCTGTGGTTACCCTTGACGCTGCATCACAGACAGGAGCGCCTGTGGTGGTGTACTCAACGACGAACCTGGGTGCACGAATGGCAAAACGTCATTTTTTCGGATGAACCAGGTTCAGTTTACAGCATCATCGTGGTCGCATCCGTGTTTGGCGATATCGTGGTGAACGCACATTGGAAGCGTGTGTTCGTCACCGCCATACTGGCGTATCACCCGGCGTGATAGTATGGGGTGCCATTGGTTACACGTCTCGGTCACCTCTTGTTCGCACGTACGGCACTTTGAACAGTGGACGTTACATTTCAGATGTGTTACGACCCGTGGCTCTACCCTTCATTCGATCCCTGCGAAACGCTACATTTTAGCAGGATAATGTACGACCGCATGTTGCAGGTCCTGTACGGGACTTTCTGGATACAGAAAATGTTCGACTGCTGCCCTGGCCAGCACATTCTCCAGATCTCTCACCAATTGAAAACGTGTTGTCAATGGCGGCCGAGCAACTGGCCCGCCACAATACGCCAGCCATTACTCTGATGAACTATGGTAACGTGTTGAAGCTGCATGGGCAGCTGTACCTGTGCACGCCATCCAGTCTGTGTTTGACTCAATGCCCAGGCGTATCAAGGCCGTTATTACGGCCAGAGGTGGTTGTTATGGGTACTGATTTCTCATGATTTATGCTCTCAAATGGCGTGAAAATGTCATCACGTATCAGTTCTAGTATAATATATTTGTCCAATGAATACCCGTTTACCATGTGCATTTCTTCTCGGTGTAGCAATTTTAATGGCCAGTAGTGTATATTAAAGTGTCTGAAATTTTAGTCGCACAACTGATCCGCGGTAAATACTGTATTGCAGCTACGTATATTCTTGAAATAATTCTTTGATTTGTCTTTAACTGTTCGACCGTTTGAAGGGAGTCTTTGATACACTGCGATGAAAAATAAATTTAGTGATACTGGCGGCAAATTAACTTTTCCCTTATGACAACACAATGTGAATGCTGTTGTTTCGCGTGAGTCATCTCAGACAAAATCTGCACTGTAAATTCATCAAACCTCAATTACAGTTCTCAAAAGTATTTGGAATTATGTTCAGCGCACTTTTAAATCTTGTCTTTCAGAACGACGATAGAATTATCGTTATCAACATCTGCATTATTCCTATTAATTTTCCCTTGTCTCTCTGTAGCTCTTCGTCTTTCAGTCCAACCCGTTAATGTTGTTGTAGGCATAGCATGAAACAAACAGTTTCCTTATAATAAGGGATGTTGTAGCTACTCAAAATGAAGATACTGAAAATTAGGAACACACTAAATTTTGTGGTGACAGCGGCAGACGAACACAGAGTTAGTTCCTTTTACTCTTAGACCAAAGTAAGTGAAAAAACGACGCTAATTAATAACTTTTCTTACCCCCGGTAGCTTCATTACTACGTTTCGTTTTCCACTGTTGACATAATCAACGACGTAGCAGTTGCGGTACTCTAGCTGTTCTGCAACATTTAAACATGAACGTCGTCCTTAGAATGCAACTTCACGACACGTTGCCACTTTCGTGTCCCGCTTCTACCATAGCACCTGATTGTTATGCGTGGTAGAAGTTGATAGCAATGTCAGAGACAGAGGAAAACTTTTCTCATGTGTTTGTGTGTGTTTGTCTATTTCCATTTACTCCTCCTAATGGCTATGTATACAAATGATTTTTTTCTTTTGTGCACACCTACGGCAAAGTTCCTTTCAATTTGTAGACGTTTCAGTGGCCTACTTGCACAATTAATTTTAAAAGACCGTACGTCAGTTTTCGATGGTCAGGTAATAATATTACAATCGTTACATAAAATAAATGCATTATCATTATGAATGTCCACATTGCTATTACTTTCTGTACGCAAAAAATTGTGTCTGTCTGGCTCTGCCTCTTTCACTGTGACGAACTTGCGTTCTCCTTCTAGACATACCCGAAAGCAGATACATTTTCCGCATAACAGGGATAGTCGGAAGTCGTAGTTATTCAAAATGAAGAAATTAAAAAATTTGGAACTTACTTTAAATTTTCTGGTAATTATAGCAAATGACTACACAGTAACTCTTAGAGAAAAGTAAGTGAAATAATGACGCCAATATGCAACTTTACTCACAGACTTCGTTATACGATAAGTTGATTTTCACTGATGACAACGTCATCGACCTAGCAGTTTGTAGCATTGTAGCTGCCCGGTATGCATGTTTAACCGCAAATGGACCACGTAAACATGAGAGCCCCTAGAATGCGTTTTCACGAATTGTTATTATTTTCGTGCGTCATTTCTAGCATAGTACCTGATCGGTGCGCAGGGCAGAGGTTGGTAGCTCCTCAATTTTTGCTATTCAGGTACTGGAGATTTTAATGGTTCAAATGGCTCTGAGCACTATGGGACTCAACTGCTGAGGTCATTAGTCCCCTAGAACTTAGAACTAGTTAAACCTAACTAACCTAAGGACATCACAAACATCCATGCCCGAGGCAGGATTCGAACCTGCGACCGTAGCGGTCTTGCGGTTCCAGACTGCAGCGCCTTTAACCGCACGGCGGAGATTTTAATGCGTGATAGAGAATGTTACATCAGTGTTGTGATTGTGAAAGCTTCTACTTCCTTTTACCACCCTTATCGGCTACATACATACATTTTTTCTTTATGCACCTCTATGGCAAAGTACCTTTCGTATTATATAAGGACCATTGGAATCCTCGTAGAAGTAATATTAAAACTCGGTACTTCAATTTTCATGTTGAGGTATTAATATTATGAAGGGATGAAAAAAAATTTCGCCAGTTCAGACATTCAGCGAATGATTAGTTTCCTGTCTCGCAAAATGACGTATTGCTGCTGAAATCCACCGTGAACTGAGCGAGACATGCGGACCGATCGCGATGAGAAGGTCCGTCAAATGTGGAGGATGATAAGAAAGGGCGAAGACGGTGTGTCTGGACTGAAACTCGACGAATGTGTGAATCAAACAGCCAGAGAAAATGAGCATCCATACTCGCCCGATCTAACCCACTTTGGCTTTCTCCTGTTGTCGGAGCAGAAAAGAAGGACTTCGTCTGAACAACACTGAATAACTTAACATGGAATCACTGAAGGAGCAATACGATCCACGAAAGCGTCAGTACTTCGAGTAATGGAAAAAGTTCTGGCACAGATCTGTTATATATTAATTATATTTATTATGTATAAATGTGTATATACATATATATTATGGGCATTATTACATTTATTCATCTTCTCTAATGTGAAACACATCTCTTCTCACAGCTCTTTAAGATACCTATTTTAGAGCCCTTGTTTACAAGTATTTTTTTTATGTTTTGATGTAAGGAATTGATCCCTAAAGCTGCATGTTAATCATACAACGAGAAATCGAGCTCTAAATTTTATAGTTGGTTCAGGGATGCTTTCAGAGTATTTTCGTACTAGGAACCCGTGGTCTCCGGTGAATCGTTCCAAACTAACACGCTGAGGTGACAAAAGTCATGAATTATCTCCTATTATTGTGTCGAACCTCCTGTTGCCCGGGGTAGTGCAGCATCTCGACCTGGCTCAAATGGATCTGAGCACTAAGGGACTTAACATCTGAGTGCATCAGTCGCCTAGAACTTAGAACTACTTAAACCTAACTAACCTAAGGACATCACACACATCCATGCCCGAGGCAGGATTCGAACCTGCGACAGTAGCAGTCGCGCGGTTCCGAACTGAAGCGCCTAGAACCGCTCGACCACCGCGGTCGGCAATTCGACCTGGCATGGACTCACAAGTCGGAAGTTGCCTGCAGAAATATTGAGGCATACTGCCTCTATACCCGTCCATGATTGCGAAAGTGTTGTCGGTGCAGGATTTTATGCAGGAACTGACCTCTCGATTGTGTCCTATAGTCCTATAGTGAGTGGTCAGTTCAGAATGTGCTTTCAACCAGTCGCGAACAACAGTGGACCGGTGACATGATTCGTTACTTCCTAACAAAGTCCATGAATGGCTGCAAATGGCCTCCAGTGGCCTAACATAACTTTTTCCAGTCAATTATAGGTTTATTTGGATCAGAGGACTCAGTCCATTCCACGTAAACACAGCCCACACACCGAGCGAGGTGGCGCAGTGGTTAGCACACTGGACTCGCATTCGGGAGGACGACGGTTCAACCCCGCGTCCGGCCATCCTGATTTAGGTTTTCCGTGATTTCCCTAAATCGCTCCAGGCAAATGCCGGGATGGTTCCTTTGAAAGGGCACGGCCGACTTCCGTCCCCTTCCTTCCCCAATCCGATGAGACCGATGACCTCGCTGTCTGGTCTCCTCCCCCCAAAAGAACCCAACAACAGCCCACACTAATATGGAGCCACCACCAGCTATCACAGTGCTTGTTGTCGACTTGGTTCCGTAGGTTCGTGGGGTTTGCGCCACACTCGAATCCAACCATCAGGTCGTGTCAACTGGAATCGAGACTCATGACTCATCTAACCAGGCCACGGTCTTCCAGTCGCCTAGGGTCCCAGGGATATGGTCACGAGCCCAGGAGAGGCGCTGCAGGCGATGTCGTGCTCTCAGCAAAGGCACTCGCGTCGGTCGTCCGCTGTCTCAGACCATAAACTAAAAACTTTTCCGCACTGTCCAGACGGATACGTTCTTCGTACATCCCACATCGATTTATGCGGTTATTTCACGCAGAGTTTCTTGTCTGTTAGCACCGACAACTCTACGCAAATGTCGCTGCTCTCGATCGAAATGGAATGCCCCATGCGTCTAGTTCCAACTACCATTCCGCGCTCAACGTCTATTAATTTTCGTACTGCGGCCTTAATCAGGGCGGAAACCTTTTCGCATGAATCACCTGAGCACAAATGACAGATACGCCAATGCACTGCCCTTTATTCCTTGTGTACGCTATACTGCCGCTATCTGTACACGTGCATATCGGTATCCCGTTACTTCCGTCACTTCAGTGTACTGTAATTACAATTCATTCGCATGCTGCCCCAATCATTTTTGATTCTGTGAAAATACTTTCACAACAGTGAGAAAGCATGTGTTATGCAAACACCACAAACAAAGAACATGAAGAAAGGCAGTAACCCCCTGGCGAAACACGTACACTTTTATCACAGTGCCGTCGATATACAGGGGGTGCGCAAAAATACGGAAACACCATAAACACAGAGCCATGCCTAATACGTTGTAGGAAAACCGTTGGCATTCAGAATAGCTTCCAGTCGTCTCTGAATGGGTAAATACAGGTTCTGTATGGTTTTAAAGGGAATCTTTTATCATTCTTCCTGCACAATAGTGGGAAGTTCAGGTGACGATGATAGAGATGGACAGAGATCACGCGCCCTTCTCTCCAAATCAGACTGCAAAGGCTCAATAATACTGATACCTCGTGACTATGGTGGCCAGGGGAGATATGACAAACCACCCTAAATTGGAGAAGATTGCACCATGGGATAGACCTCATGAGAAAAAATTGTCACATAATCATTGGTAGTATTATGGCGTTCTAGAGTAACGGTGAGGCCCAATGGAATAGCACGATATTGCTGCCTCAAATGATCAGCGAATCCCTTCATTTTTTCGCTCTTAGGACGTAAAGCCGGTCAGATGTTCGAGACAGTGTAAACAAGACATCCGACGAAACGACTTTCTCCCACGACTCCATAGTCTAGGTTTGACGGCTTCAGTACCACGTTTTCCAGATAGGGGCATCGGGATCACTGATGAGTGTTTTCGAACTGCAGGAACTTACTAATTCCAACTAGTTTACAGGCCAAGAATTATAAAAAACCAACTCCGTTAGTACGGGAACGCAGGGTTTCGTAGTATGCTATGCGAGCTAACATCCCAAAGATGTTCGGGCTCACATGCGGTTCCTCTTCATCGAAATTTCCTGGCCCACCGCACGTGTTGCATTACACGCCCTAAATTAGACACTTGTGACCCTTTGGTTAAATTGTCTGGCTCGTGGCACGTTTACGAAATGCAAAGTTAATGTAACATATAATAACATTAGTAATAATATCGGGAAGTAAATTAACGACCCATAAATGATGTAGGCCACACAGTTGCGTTTTGGTTAGAATAATGTTTATTCAGAAAGAAAACTAATAACGAAAGTAGTCGTATTTAGAACTACTATTACACTCGAGCGCATATCAATTTGACACAGTTCGATCATTCATAATCTCATCGCGAAATACAAGTTACCTACGCGAAAAGTTAAGAGTTCACACGAGGCGCGCGGCTGCTCACCTCTGAGAGACAAGTCCCGCGGAACACACAACGCGAAATTTTGTGAGTCGTTTCACTTCCTAGCTGCCTACAGACCGACCGTTCGCTTTCGCGTCTCAATCTGAACTGTGCTCTTTGGTGTCTCCAGCTGAACTGCCCGCTTTCGAGTCTGCACCAGCACTCCCTGTGCCCGTCCCTGGCTGCGTTTCCTGCGCGCCGAATATCCTCGCTCAACTGACTAGCGCAGTTCCCTTTCCTGGAGCCGTCCATCTGGTTGGCTACAGCTTATTCTTCATTATTTTACATTTTAACATATTTAAATAATCAAAGCTTGACCACTTTCACGTTCTAAATAAAGTAACGATAATATCCAATGTTAAATTCTTTTACATAAAACCAATACAATTTCCTTCTTAACTTAGCAGCCTTGCACCAATGTGCTTTCTGTTAAAAAATAAAGAACAAAAGTAACTATTATGCACAAATCTTTACAAGAAATATTCTATTACCTAATGATGCAATAAGGTGTCATGCTCTCATCGTTCAGTGTGTTTTGTGTGGAGGAAATGATGATCTGATGTTTAACTGAAAATACTGATAATTTAAATTTACTATATCTTTTAAGCAAATAAAGTTACAGAGTTGATATTTACAACGTTTTTTTAACGATGCACTTCTATATGAAATGTCGATCGTTAAGATCGAACACAGCGTTCGGATTTTAGCATTCAGGTCTTTGTTAAAAAATTGTTAATTTCACTTTAACAGTAAATCCTAAACTATTGTAGGTATGGTAAATATTCAAGTTTTATTGGGATCACCATGAAAATTTATGGAGGATGGCAGATTAAAATTACTGTGGTTCATTCCCTGCATTTCTACAGAATTAAATAGTTTTCATAAATGTTTCCCTTTATGGCCGATCTTAGGTGCGCCATATTTAACACTGCTACGTCTCCTCGGCCACAAACGGCTTCTACTGGGTTTCCCTACGACGTAGGTTCTCGTCTGTCTCACTCGCTCAGTACAGCTCTTAGGCCTCTATAGACGCCTGTGAGTTTCCCCATCTCGTGGTGAATCTGCGCCCTTTGTGGTACGCGGTCCTGGACAACAGGGTTCGTTTCACAATTCCTGTAGGCAGACTCTTTCTGCCATATATTTAAATGAGAGCGCAATGTTCCCTAGTTCACAGCTACCAAAATAAAGAGGAAATAATTAAAACAGTCTTATTATTTAACATAAAATAGAAGTAACAAGAACGATACAAACATATTACCGATGCTCGAAGAGGAAGAGGAGAAAGAAACACTAGTTCTGTTAGAGTAATAAGAAAGGATCGAAAATTTCTTTCACAAGTAATTGACAAGGGTAGGTCACTACGTTCGGATCGCGGATTCACTTCAAAACTTTGTGCACCTTTAGCAGGCCATTAAAACAACATAATGTGCAAACAGTAACGTGCACTACTCGGGCAATTTCGAGAGAATCGCAAGAGAAGTTTTACGCGCCTGTTATGTTACTGACGTATCTATGTGAAAGGACTGGTTGCAAGCATCCATAGTTATGCGGTTAGCTATTGCGCTCTGCAAGAGGCTCGTAGAAAAGGCGACCGTTCGAATCCCGCCAACATTTATTTTTTAATCTACATTTTTTGCATCAATGGTCACATTATTTAATTTATATGACAATTGAGAGGTAATTAATGAAAAAAAGAAACACCCGCATTTTCATAAAGTTATAGCGAATTTCATATATTATTTGCCTATTTACTATTTGCATTAAATTTTCAAGGAAGAGGGACAGGCTTGGAGAGCCCGAGTCAAACCTCGATAAATAATAATGCGAATGACGTTATTCAGTAAAGCAGTAACTCACAATGTGCCAGACCACAAGAGTAATGTACCATCGGATGTGCTCTCGACATCACACTTTCTAGGATGACACTTGTCATACAGACATGGAAAACATAAATTGATACTGCATGTACTACATCGGATGAATGCAGTTTTCCCGCGTTTACAGTGTACGTTCAGAGTCCCTGAGGGAAAACACACTTTGCTGACATTCTGAAAACTTTCTCGTTGTTCCTATAGCACAGATTAAAAATTAAGCCTGAGCGGGAGTCGAACCGTCGCCTCATACACACTCGTCTTACGCAGCTCTAACACTAATAACTTTTTTATCTCATTTTGTTCGTTATGGCCCGTTGCGTTTGTTCGGAGGGGACATCTCATGGCATCCATTCAAGTTCATCTTTGATCCGTTCACTCAGTTCTTTTTTTATATTACAGAGGGCAGCTAACCCTCTGAGCGAACACGCTGAGCTACCGTGCCGGCATCCACTTGATCACCACGAACTCTTTAACATCCGGCATCTATGCACAGATACATAAGGTCGGTATTACTCTATCATATTTCTTTGTAAAAAGTGATATGTGAAATATTTATGTCAAAGAAATTTGATAGTGTAATAGGGAACTTTGTCAAAACTAGCCTGTCGTCGAATAAATATGATCAAATCTAGGGCCTCGCTTGTTTTCTGTTAATTGCAATGTGAAATTTTACCACTCGGAGCGCTTTCATCACTGCAGCGTTCTGTCGCCAGTAGTGTGTTTGTAAACATGGCTGCGAAGTTTAATTTGTATGTTCTGTCAACTACAAAATTAATAGAAATGTATGAAGCGCTTTACAACGTCAGTACCTTGAGTACAAAAATAGATTAAGAAGACTGGAGAGCTACAAAAAAATAAATAAATGCGGAGGTCATTAGCCGTGAGATACGGCCGGGTTGCATGGCTAACGACATAAGAAAGAAAATTAATGGCCTCTGCTCAAGGTACTCTCACGAGAAAGCAAAAGTACGTATCGATAATTCTGAGCTCTCCAATTTTCTTAATCTATTTTTGTACTCCGGATGCCTCACATTGCAAAGCGTCTCACAGCTTCATACATTTCTATTAATTTTGTAGTTGTGGGACACAAAATGTAATTACTACTTTGATCTACAATAAAAATAGTTCCTTAATGCATTTATTTACTTTCACACGTTTCTGCTATTGTTTTAGTTAATGTGCACTGTGGTATTCGAGTGCTGTACTGTAAGCTACAGTAACTCTCTGCTGTGGCAAGAACTCGGAGCGTTACTGTGAGCCTGTCTTCTGCAGATATAGCAGTTCTTAAGTGAGTATTGTGCTTTGTGATATGACGAGACACTTTACAGAGCATACCTTAAGTAACTTATGCACGACTTGACGTCCTCCACTGGAAGCTCACAAATTTTGAAATTTTGTTGAATGCTTTTATCGTCTCCTCGTAAAACCCACGGCTTCACCAAGGAACGTTTCTCCCCCCCCCCCCCCCCCCCCCCCGCTCCAAATTCGCGCACAGTGCAATCAAATTCGCGCACAGTGCAATTGTGTTACTTGCAACTGCTGCGCATAATAACAAGTCGTTGTTGTCAGCCGTCTTGAACTTTGACGAAAAATATGATGACAGTGTAACACCCCTTTTTAGCGCCCCGTCAAATATGGTTCAAATGGCTCTGAGCACTATGCGACTTAACTTCTGAGGTCATCAGTCGCCTAGAACTTAGAAATAATTAGACTTAACTAACCTAAGGACATCACACACATCCATGCCCGAGGCAGGATTCGAACCTGCGACCGTAGCGGTCGCTCGGCTCCAGACTGTAGCGCCCAGAACCGCACGGCGTCAAATATCTTTGTCAAACAAATTTGAGGAATATTTGATCATATATTTGATCAAATCTTTGTCAAAGAAATATGATAGTGTAATACCGGCATAAGCCACATAACACACGCGTAAAACTTCTCGGAACTGCTAAAGTAGTGCACCTTACCACTTGCACATTACGTTGTTTTAATGGCCTACTAAAGGTGTACAAAGTTTGAACTAGATCTGTGATCCCAACCAATGTCGTGGCCTGCCTTTGTGAGATACAAAGATGAAGTTGATTTTCTGACAAATAATCATATTTCTAATATCAAAATATCAAGTTCAGACAGGCAGCTGCTTGAAATAGAATGTTTAGCATCAGTCTCCATGAATGGTGGGGACAATGTGTTCACTTACAAGGTACTCTTCAAAACGTCGGCCACCATGATCAGGACACAGATAACAGCGGAATACGACAAATTGTCTTCCACGATCAACGGTCTTAGGAGGTAGGGGTACTGCTTCTGCGGCTGCAACAATTCGGCAACTAGGTTCACGTGAGTAAGAGTCTCGTAAACTAGGCTCATCACACGGCCCGAGAAGACGCAGCCTTTTGATCTCATGTCTGGTGATGGAGCTAGCCGAAGAACAAGACAGCGATGATGGGGAATTCATTTTTTCCCAAACTGAACATCTATGCTGTTCCTAACGCCGACTGTAAAGTGTGGCTGCGCCCCGTCTCGTTGATACCACAAAAGCTAACGAAAGAAAGAAAACCTTTCGAATGAGGTAGCTCAACCTACCCTCGAAGCCTCTCAAATCAAGGGGCCCATACTGCTATAGTTGGCTTTACAGGAAGATCTTTCGTTGACAGTGAAAGACTGGTCGCAGTGATTTCATCCAGCGACAGTTTTCGAACCGGTCAGCCGTGAGCTAATCCCCTGGCGGGAGGTGACTGAAAGAAAAGTCGCACGCTAACGACGAGGTGGAGACAGTAATGGACTGTGTTCCCGCCGGCTCCCGCCTCCATTAGCTGAGCGCTGATAACGGGCCGTGGAGCACTCTGACGCGATGACGATTCTCTGATAGCGGGAGGCACATCTAAAAACGAATCTGTGGAAGCTGCCGGCCATCGAGGTGAAAGCCCCGCCACTCCCATCAGGTGGGGTCGCTGATAGCGGTAGATAAGATAGCCGCACACTGCTGGTATATTTCCAGTCTCTCTCTCTCTCTCATATTCCAGTCCCATAAATCACTTTCACTGACCTTCGGAACACGAGACGTATTCAGCTGTTAATATTAACTGCGGTGCCAAAAGTTATGGCCTAGCGATATGAACATGAACAGATGGCGGTACTACCCCGTATACAAAAAAGAAGGGCAGTCCACGACGGGAATTAACAGACTTCCAGCGCAGAATGGTAGTTGAGGCTAGACGCATGGGACACAGAGTATCTGTGCAAACATCGAACTTTGAACCCTCCTATATCCAGCGACATCGCAATGTGCTTCTATCTTTCGTAGTTTGTCTGTAATAAACAACTGAAATCTGTTCAAAATGGCTGTGAGCACTATGAGACTTAACTTCTGAGGTCATCAGTCCCCTAGAACTTAGAACTACTTAAACCTAACTAACCTACGGACATCACACACATCCATGCCCAAGGCAGGATTCGAACCTGCAACCGTAGCGGTCTCGCGGTTCCAGACTGTAGCGCCTAGAACCGCACGGCCACTCCGGCCGGCTGAAATCTGTTCTTTCTTTTTGAATCACCTTGTAGTTCTTTACGTGGAGGGCGGAGCATCTTAGTATCGAAACGAATCTCCTGCATGCGCGCGGAAAAAAAAGTCCGAAGAAAGTCAGAAGAAGCTCCGGTAGAGGAGAGGGAGAGGGATAAGTAGGTAGAGGAGTGGGAGAGGGAGGGGGGGGGGGAGGGGAGGGGAGGGGAGGGGAGGGAGGGAGGGGAGGGAGGGAGGGAGGGAGAGAGAGAGAGAGAGGCAGACTGACAGTCGGTCCAGTTGGTCGCGGTCGTTTTTTTTAATTTTTTTTTTTAGAAGGCGTACTTCGTACGGGGATTGCGGCAGGTACGTATACCTCGGTGGAACGATGATTATACCGACAGCGTACTGATGCAATGGCTACGACCGCAGGCGTACTTAACACTGTGGCAGCCGGTTCAGAGCCAGGGAGCGACTAGCGGCGGCCGTGTAGGTGCGAAGGAAATGCCTGGCGAGGGCGGGAACGGAGTAGGCGAGGTCGGGAAGGTGATGTGATGTGCTGTGCTGCTATTCATAAAGATGAGGCCGTCCACTTAGCGCGTCCTTCCCCTTCACTTCTCAGGGCGAGGTCTTGGGTGTAAACAGGAGTGGTTTGCCACTAAACGCCACCCATCCTACTAAGTAACCATATGGTGTGCCAACAGTGCCACGCCTCAGTATTTCATTGCGTCCGAGTATCACGCACGAAAATGTGTCGTAGCGTTCCTTTTCCAACTCGTACCAGATACTGGACGAATTCATGCTACACGGATGTGGGATATACACTGGAGCCATTGAAGCCCCAAAGAAACTGGTATAGGCATCCGTATTCAAATACAGAGATATGTAGACTGGCAGAATACGGCGCCTGCAGCCCTGCAGGATTCATGGTGTCACTTCCCTACAGCACTACTTCAGATATTAGTCGAGTCCATGCCACGTCGTGTTGCGGCACTTCCGTATGTTGTGCCTGAACGCGCACCGAACTACGGAAAGCAGGCGATTTACGTGTGTTTCAGTGCGGAATGAGGAAATGGAAGGTAAGCACCGCCGTTCTGGTCTCAGATCGGCCAATGTGGACCGATCGACAGCCATAACACTGGCGCCATCTGGAGTGGTCTGGGGGTGAGGTGGGCATACCGCTCTCCCGGCCGTTGTCGGCCTTGCAGGACGTTGGAACCGCTACCACTCACTCACGTAGATCCTCAGCAGGCATCACGAGCCTGAGACGACTCCAGCCCAGCTCTCCCAGTGTGGCGAAACAAACGCTGTACCGTTCTAAGAAATACAGAGGTGTGTGAGTGTGCCGGGACTACCCCAGTTCACTGCCACTAGCGCCACGTCATCGTAACGTCCCTGTGCGCAGCATACGATGTATTGCGCCATAGTCTAAGAGTGAAATTAAAAACTGAAATAAATTTTCGAAGTTTTGTCATTACATGCTTCAGTACATTAATGTCAAAAATTGTTAAATCTCAGAATGATAAGATGAAAAACACATCGTTTTAATAAAAAAAAAGTAAGTGGCGCTAAATAATGAAGCTAGAAAGCCAAAAATTGTTCAAGATGTGCAAATATACGTCACAATCAAAAGTTACGCGTCTCAACTTGAACGCAGCAATATTTTGCTCAAAATCGTCGTTTTTAGGAAAAATTGAAGGCGTTAAATATTAGACTCAGAAAGATGAAAATTCGTATGAAGCTTCGTTTGATATAAAAATATTAACTATACGACTCTATTAAGCTACATCTAATAGTTTTCAAGTAATTTACTAAAACTATATTTGGAACAAAAACGTCCTTATTCGTAATAGACTAATGATGGAAAGTTCTCATTACAGCAGTTGATTACATCCATCAAATAATACAACTGTACTAAGTTTAAAGACTTTGATGTGAATAACAATCAATACAAGGACTCTTAAAGAAGTAGTTCAGAGGTCTTTTTCTATTGTTGGTTCCGTTCTAGAAATTCTAGCCGGCGGACTTTAAATGCAGTCGAGCTGAAACTTTTTCAGTAATTAAAGCCGAATTAATTTCAAAAAAATGGTTCAAATGGCTCTGAGCACTATGGGACTAAACTTCTAAGGTCATCAGTCCCCTAAAACTTAGAACTACTTAAACCTAACTAACCTAATGACATCACACACATCCATGCCCGAGGCAGGATTCGAACCTGCGACCGTAGCGGTCGCGCGGAATGTATTTCATTCATACAAAAATTATGAATATTGTAAATTCATACCCAACCGAGTTATTAAATAATACGTGTCCGAGAGAGCGGTCATTTAGATGCTGCCGTCCGTGGTGATCGAGCGGTTCTAGGCGCTACAGTCCGGAACCGCGCGACCGCTACGGTCGCAGGTTCGAATCCTGCCTCGGACATGGATGTGTGTGATGTCCTTAGGTTAGTTAGGTTTAAGTAGTTCTAAGTTCTAGGGGACCGATGACCACAATAGTTAAGTCCAATAGTGCTCAGAGCCATTTGAACCATTTAGATACTGCTACTGGTGTCAGGAACTGTTGACAGCAAAATTTCCGCTGCGCCCATATATAAATACGGCCAGAGAGGAAGTAGGGGAGACACTTCGCACCCAGCTATCAATGTGAACGCGTCAGTCAAACACCGGCTTATGCGCTACCTCGGATGAAGTCAGAGCTACGCACATACCAAATGTGTTCGGTAAAAATAGGAAGTGAACTCGCGAGGGCTATACACTCTCCTGGATCGCTTAGATTTCACACAAGTAACTAACTGTTTGTATGCCGCCCGTTACTGTTGACAAAACCGCGCGGCAAGTTGTGAGATTATTTTCCACTTTTGAGGCGTGCAGTAAACTTTTATGATTAGGAGTCAGGACGATAGACCATTTTACTTGAAGCTTACCGTATAAGTCTCCCCTGCACTGCTAATAGAGCTGTTTATGATAGGGACATTATTATTATTATCACCATCACGAATAGTATTATGTTTGTGCGTGTGAACTTGTACTGAATTAATTAATTAGTTAGAACTCAAAACTTTTATTTATAGTAATTATACAAGATACCGCTGACTAAATGGAGACTAGAAACATTTTCTTTCAGTGAACACAAGAAGAATGTGGACTTGCAGACTGGAAAATATGGCCAGTATGTTATCCATCACTTTCTGGCAAACAGCAAAAATAGTTTTTAGGCTATTCTAAAGACGGCGAAGATAGCTATTATTGTTTAACCCGCTGCCCCACACCAGTAAGGAAAATTCCCTGCCAGCAGCGGGAATTGAACCAGGGTCCTCCGCGTGGCGGTCAGCCTCGTTGACCACTGACCTACAGAGGCGCCACAAAATTTTTTGGTACCGCCTATCTCGAAGGGACTTAGTGAAACAGTGTGAATGACATGTGAGTTGGGAACAAGGCTACCCACAAATCCTATAAAACAAGTCAGTAGTCCGATGTCATAAAAGATTACAGCAACTAAGGGAGTTGAACATCCAGAACCAACAATGGATCCAAAATAAGACGTTACGGGGCCTTACACACAGCAAACCACTGTCAAGTACGTGCCAGAAGGGACTGTGACGGAATTATCCTGGTTTGTTCATCTATACACCTTTTCTTTCATTTTCATTAATTAATATTATCTATATGACATGAAATATGTAAATTTGTGTGTACGTAAGTGTTGTACATGTATACTTTCTGCTTTACTGGTGCAACGCTCATACAGAAGAATTATGGGCAGTTGAATGAAGATGGAAGGAAAGTCACGGAAAAAAGAGGAGGAGGAGGAGGAGGAGGAGGAGGAGAAGAGGGTTGTAATTCGATTTTCTGGACATCGAATGTACGAGGATGAGGATCTGAATGACCCAAGAACTAATAGTGGAGAAGCGGTATAAAGGCGGAGCAACGGTTGTGTAAATCCCAAGTGACTGATATTGTCGAGATTCAGGATGTGATTTATGAACTTAGAGGAGCGGATGTGAGAGCTATAAATAACGGAACAACGTGGCCCTTCACTGCATTACGGTGAGGGATGATTGATTACTTCATAACACATTTTTTGAAGGCGTATAACATGCAATTGCTTTACGTGTCTTTTCTGTTTAAGAAAGGACCGCGCCCCTACAGTATTTCGGGCGTTGCGGTCAAATACCGAAAACTGACGATTGTGAATAAATTCAAGATACTTTCCCTACCCGGATATTCCTTCACATACTACTCCAAATTTATTTGTTCTTCTACGAAAAGCTGTTTTATTTAAATCACTTTGTCGTCTACGAGCGACAATAATCATTTTAGTGAGTATTCGCACAAAATCAAGAAAGATGCAGCGCCATCTTAGTGAAATCAACGAAGACAGTAACTGTTGTTGTTTATAGGTCCGTTAACTCTGACTTCAGAGCATTTCTGCTCAAGCTATAGAGGGTTCTTGATACATTTTGTAGGAAGTGCCAGGATGTTGGTAGATCTCCTAAATTCATATGATATGATGCAGACTGTGTTTTTTTTCCAACAAGGGTGCAGGGAAACAGTATCACAGCTATAAACAATATTTGTATTCTTCCTTGACTACTAGATTGGGCATTCTGTTAGTAAAAGCGTGAATGGTCTTTCAGAGCATGATGCACAAATTTTAACACTAAAAGGCTTTTGTACTCAAACAAATGTCGAATGTAATTGCAAACTATGTAGGAAAGTTAATCCAACAGCAATAGAGTTTTTTAAAACTTGTCAAGGAACAAGAGTGGCAGGATGTTTATAGTGCCGATAACATAGACGATAAATATGATATTTTCCTTAACACATTTCTCGTACTCTTTGAGAGTTGCTTTCCATTAGAACACTCTAAACGGGGTACTAGCAGTAGTAGGCAGCCCGGGTCGCTGGCTAGTGGGATAAGGATATCTTGTGGAACAAAGCGGGATTTATATCAAAATGTTAGAAGTAGTCACATTACAAACAGTACTGTAAGGTGCTTAAAAATGTTATTAGTAAAGCAAAGAGTATGTGGTATGCAAATAGAATAGCTAATTCACATGACAAAATTAAAACCGTATGATCAGTTGTGAAGGAAGTGTCTCGTCAGCAGCACAACGTCGACGATATAAAGTCAGCTTGTAGTAAAAATATTTCTGTTACTGATAAATCAGTTATATGTACAGTATTTAATTATCATTTTCTGAGCATCCCTGGTAAATTAAATCAGTCAAACCTGCCTGCCACCACATGTGATACAATTATTGGCGTCTCAGGCCAGTCAGAGTGTATGCAGTTCGTAACCACAATGAGTATGGCCTTGCAATGGGCGATATGAAACACTGTGTTTGAGTTCTCCCACGGTTACTAGGAAATTCTTAAGAACTGTGCGTTTATTTGGTCTTTTGTTAACGCCATATTAGTCACGCTTTTTGCTGGCCTATACCACGGAAGCGGGTTGCCTCAGTGGACAGTAATGCTTCCTGTTACGTAACGTGTACAGTCAGGCCGCGATGTGTCATCCTTCAGCGGATTACCTGCTCGGCATGTGCACAAATTGATGACGACGACGACGAAAGGTAATCACGTGTTCTGCCCATGAGACAGGTGCACCACTGCAAGTTCAACATTTTCTAGTCCTCTCCATTTTCCGTCTTTCTGTGTGTGTATGGGGAGAGCAAGCAGTAAAGAAAACAAAAGAAAAATTCGGAGTAGGAATTAAAATCCATGGAGAAGAAATAAAAACTTTGAGGTTCGCCGATGACATTGTAATTCTATCAGAGACAGCAAAGGACCTGGAAGAGCAGTTGACAGGACAGTGTCTTGAAAGGACGAAACAAGATGAACATCAACAAAAGCAAAACGAGGATAATAGAATGTAGTCGAATTAAATCGGGTGATGCTGAGGGAATTAGATAAGGAAATGAGACACTTAAAGTAGTAAAGGAGTTTTGCTATTTGGGGAGCAAAATAACTGATGATGGTCGAAGCAGAGAGGATATAAAATTTAGACTGGCAATGGCAAGGAAAGTGTTTATGAAGAAGAAAAATTTGTTAACATCGACTATAGATTTAAGTGCCAGGAAATCGTTTCTGAAAATATTTGTATGGATTGTAGCCATGTATGGGAGTGAAACATGGACGATAAGTAGTGTGGACAAGAAGAGAATAGAAGCTTTCGAAATGTGGTGCTACAGAAGAATGCTGAAGATTAGATGGGTAGATCACATAATTAATGAGGAGGTATTGAACAGAATTGGGGAGAAGAGAAATTTGTGGCACAATTTGACTAGACGAAGGGATCGGTTGGTAGCACATGTTCTGAGGCATCAAGGGATCACCAATTTAGTATTGGAGGGCAGCGTGGAGAGTAAAAATCGTAGAGGGAGACCAAGAGGTGAATACACTGAGCAGATTCAGAAGGATGTAGGTTGCAGTAGGTACTGGGAGATGAAGAAGCTTGCACAGGATAGAGTGGCATGGAGATCTGCATCAAACCAGTCTCTGGACTGAAGATCACAACAACAACATGGGGAGACAACATACGACGATAGTCACGCAGCAGCTTATAGTTTATCATATTGGTACTTACAGTAACAGCAGATTGTGTAGTGGATGCACTTACCTGGAAAAGAAAAACAAATCATTAGTCGATGGAACACCCTTTACAATAGTTTGTGAAATACTGGGTAGGTGTGTGTTCACAAACGCGCATGCTCATGATGTCGAACCGTAATAATACATTGTAATCAAATAAACAGATAAAAGGATATTCAGCTGCACCTGACGAAGGAGATGCATGTAACAGTAGAAAGCTCGAGTTTTTACTCTAATCTGACGCGGCAAGAGGAAACAGAAACTTTTATATAGGGACATTGTCGCGAGAAAGTTTGTTCCCAGTTATAACTTGTGGTATCTGTTTCACACAACACACGTTTCACTAGTACTTTCATGTTAAGAGTGTATTTACATACAGACTACAAGCTTGCATAAGAGTTCTTATAAGAGGGCAAAATACACCGCTGCGTCTGTTGAAAGTTTTTTTATTAAAATGACGACCATTTCCACACCAATTTAGGCGCATTATCAGGTGATATAAATTGTGTCTACAACATTATTTTACGCTATCCTGAAACCTATCTCTGTCCTTCACGTCACTGAAGCGTTTGTGAAATTGATAAAAAGGAGGGGTCCCATATTATCGGAGGCGATGCGGGCACGGCCGTAATAAACACTGAACGTAAAGGGGTCAGGCACACACAAAAATTTGAAATTCAAGATGTCTTTGTTTTAGTAATGTGATGCGGACCCGCTCCCAATAACAGTAAAGGGTGTAGACGAAACAGTTTGGTATGTGCTGCTTATTCCGTTGAATTTTTCAGTAGGCAGCTGATGCCAATGAAGTAACCGTTCCTCGTCCAAACCTCGCGTTGCCTTGCGACAAACTCTCAGTGGAGTTCGGTCAAATGCTTGGCACTTCAGTTGGCAAAAATGCTACGATTATTAGTCGGGCGGAGTGGCCGAACGGTTCTAGGCGCAACAGCCTGGACCCGCGCGACCGCTACGGTCGCAGGTTCGAATCCTGCTTCTGGCATGGACGTGTGTGATATCCTTAGATTAATTAGATTTGAGTAGTTCTAAGTTCTAGGGGACTGATGACCTCAGAAGTTAAGTCCCGTAGTGCTCAGAGCCATTGAACCATTTTTTTGCTACGGCTATTAAAAAAATGGTTCATGGAATTTTGATAGTTCAAAATGAGTTTGATTCCATAGATTGCCTACTTCTTTTAGCGCCAATGAAACTTAAAATCTAGTTTCACCAATATCCATGTCGCTCTTAGAACGTACATACCTGCCACTTAATGATCTCAAACCAGCAGAGAGAAGCGATATTTTCATTTTTGTGGGTTTATTTGGCATAAAGACTCCCCTGGCAGGGCCCGCACCACCTAGGGGTTTGTAGATCGTAAATACGGAGCTGAGACTGACCATGTAATGTCTCCTCGGTGATTTTTGTTTTTGGGGATTAGCCTGTGGTCCAAGCCCTATTTCTCTGCCTAACGTTTCGTCTTCCAATGTTGGAGACATCATTGGAGGGTGTAAAGGGTCAGGAAGGGGCACATGGGGAAGGTATTCAGTGTCACAATAACACTGGCCGATGAGTGTAACAATCTTTGGAGATCAGTACGCCCATGCGACATTATGCTTCCACACACCGTAAGACCTGAACTACCAAAACGACCATGTTCGATATCGCTGGACGTATTCTCATATGGCGAGAGGTGAGAACACGTAACAGACCCACGAACATTATCGAACAGGGTCGTTTTGGTGGTGTGGGGAGGCTTAGTTTTCCATGGGGCAACTGGCCTCTGAATTTTTGAACGCGCTACTACGGTGACCAGTCAACGTTATGGGGTACAATCATTCGGCTCTGCTCTCATTTCTGTGGATGACAATGCGCGACCGCATCAAACAGTGTAGGCGGAGCAGCTCTTGGAACGAGGGGATATTCCGCGAATAGACTAGCTGTTTCTCAGACATACCCATCGAACACGTGCGGGATGCGTTGGCGAGACGTGCTGCAGGACGTTCACATGCACCAAAGATCATCCAGCAGGTGTCAGCCGCGCTGGTGAAGGAATGCAACACCCTACCACAAGAAGTCCTTACTAACCTTGTGTCCAGCATGGGAGCACATTGCAGAGCATGCATCCCTATTAAAAACCATGTCCCCGCCTTTGGTGATGTCCAGGGCACCATCATGAATCACCGTGTCTTCAATGTCATTACTGTCTTTGAATAAAAGTGTCATTTCTGTTCGTCTCATTAATCACTTCTTTCACTTAACTCCTGCACTATACCGTAGCAGTTCTTTCTCTTATCTCCCAGTGTCATCGAAACTGTTACTTTCGTCTTTTAAATTTTGCACACCGGTGTAGTTTCCATCACGTATGGCCGATATTTTAATTCAGAATTTTGCAATTACTTAAAAGTATTGCAATAAGCGCACATATCAGTGGACGGAGCACTTGGCGGTTACTCGCCAACAGCGAAGTAAACACTTGCTATCAGAGTTGTGCACCACACACACACACACACACACACACACACACACACTTCCGCGTTTATATCGCGACTAATTTATGAAGTTAGAGCGCTGATATAATGGTCCATAAAAATGTCAGAGTTAAATATTCTTTCCGTTTCCTCTCGCGGCGATATGCGCCAGTTGGGAAGCTTGCTTATCGCGCTCCCTGACAAGAAACTGTTTAGGCTATATGTCACTGACTTCACAGGCCCGGGTCTGGAACAAGCCTTAACTACTGCAACCTTGTCTCACCGTTTAGGCATCCTGACAACTTGGGGACAGATTGGCGTGCTGTCCCGCTGGTAGCTGGAACTTCAGTACAATAGAGATGGGGACGAACGCGGATGCTTACCGACTATGTTTTGTAGTTATGACGCTGTTCGACGGTATGCTCATATTCAGTGTGTTCCGAGGAGCAAACACCCGCAAAATCTGTGTGCTCAGAACCAGGAGAGCGGCTCTTTTGTGAGCTGGAGCTGATCTTTGAAATACAAACTAAATGTCTGACGATGCTCGCGGCTGACGAGCGAAACACGTGAAAACTGAGGAAAACTCCGTGCGATTTGTGGCTGCTCCGTAATTGTATTGTCTGTCGTCGCTATTCTCCCTGGATGCGATTCTTGTGCTCGCTACAAACTAATGCAATGATCTGACAAGTGTCACTCACTATCGTCAGTCAATCATTTGCTAGAAAATATGATAGGCACGCAATTATAATTAACGAATGGGAGAAAAGCACTCGGAACTAGAAACTACTTCTAAAATTCGTTTTGATGGATTAATTACGGAAATAAAAAGAAAAATTAAGGCGCGATCACACAACTACTTTTACGGCTATTCCCCTAAATGTAATGTAACTCAGTATTATTGAATGGCGTTTTCTCTAGGGTAGTTGACCTTGCTCCGGTTTCTAAGCTCCTTATCCCATTCCTGCTTGCGAAATAAATATAGTTTTTACAACTCCGCCGTCTACAAAGCACCAAATGTTATTTTTTCTTTCCTGTTTCTTAACCAAGCATCTTATGGCACCTTCGATACATCTTCTGAGGCTATCACACTATTTCTGAAAAAGTTAGGAGAGATTTGAATGGTTTTATTATGTTATAATTTCAGTTCTAAAACTATGATATAGATGGTCCTGAGAAAGAATTACGAACCTGTTGAATGAAATGAAGGCTACTGAGCGCAGAACGTGGAGTGAGAGTAAAACGGAGAAGTATTGAACAGCAGCAGGATACGGCGACAAACTCGATATCAAAACTGAGGATCACATAGAAACATAACTGAAGAAATTGCGCTACTTTGGATACAGATAATGCATGACGGACGAATCGAGGTAGGAGAGTAGCCCGGTCGAGGAGAGTATTCTTCATCGAAAGAAGTTTACTGCAGTATCAAACATTCAAAGTCATTGGAGACTGAATTTTCAGCCGATGTATGTCTGAAGCACAGCGTTAAATGGATGTGAATCATGGGCTGCGAAAAAAATAAAAAAGAACAGAATCGAAGAATTTCACACCTGGTATTGGAGAAGGAAGATAAAATAGCGTGGATTGATAAGAAACGAGGTGTTTTATCACAGAATTGACGAGGAAGGACATTGTGTGAAACATTAATTACAAAAAGGGACCTGCTGACAGGATGCGTGTTGAAGACGGCGGGGAATAATTTCCGCGGCATTATAGGACACTCTAATGGGCAAACATTGCAAGGGAACACGAGGATTCTAACACAGATAACACATAATAGATGACGTTGTAACGTCGGAAATACATATCCTCCTATTTCCATCTATTGTACTATAATTTTTTTCCTTATTTTGTTACCTGAAGATATGACATTTCTGTGTCTTTATATATTGTAATTATTTTACAATTTGTATATATATATATATATATATATATATATATATATATATATATATATATATGCATTTATGTCGATGTATAATTGGTTTGTTTTGTAAATATTATTTGTATTTTTACGCTGGGTCTTGCCTAGGGAAAACTATGCTATCGAACGATTACATCGATAGGTCGTGTGGAGAACCAAAGTGTTTAGGATCTTGGGTGGTGCTAACTCTGCCGTGGGCAGACCAGAGTCTGGCTGGCGTAGGGCGGTGGAGGAGGTGTGTTGTGTGACGCTCCCGCGAGTTGCCGCGCTTTCGGGGATTGGCAGCATGCAATTGCGCTCGACTTGCTATGATAGTTTCTGACGGGAAGCATTAGCTGGCGCACATAAAGAGCCCGTTTCGCCTGGTGACCGTGTCGAGAAGAAGGCGCGCCAACATCCAGCTTCTGCAACAGCGACGGCCGACAATAAGTGATTGTCGCCACCTCCTCGATCGACGACTTCAAACCTTCAATCAACCAACAAGGAAGACTGAAAGCTCGTAAGGTTTTAGAACTGTGTGGCAGACGTCAGCTTCTCAAACTGTTCGATTTCCATCACAAAAATACAGCAACGAAGCATGAACCTTTCTTGATCATTGTCCCAATTGCATTACTAAGCAGGGTCCCTTCCTTTTCCGGAATGAACACGAGTGTCGTTGAAATTCAAACGCCAGCATTAAAGTAATCATTCCATTTCACTGCTTTAATTTCGAAGTTCAGTTAAAGTATTCATAGCTGCCTACCATAACCAAACAGAATTATATTTAGATTACACAAGCACAAATTAAGAGTGCGAGTTTTGTTACCATATTTTAGCTTACCTGTGACTGCAGCTCAGTTTGGTACGTACTAAATTTTACTATTGTTAATTGTTCAGTATCATTTAATTCAAGTTCAAAGTTAAATCTCTTAGTTCCAAATTGCGTAGATTCAAGTTGCTTTTGAGATGATTGTTGAGGTAGCCCAAGACTAACTTTATTTTATTTAATTTCGTAGTGCTTCAGAAACAAAGGAACAGCGAACGAGCGGCATTTAAATGGCAGTCCAGTCGCACTGCAAGAGACTTGGTTTTATATTTAACATTTCTCAACAAAACAAATCAAAACAAAACAGTTTTTCAGTATTAATTAATTATTTTTGGCGCGCTGAAGACATAATCTTTGTCTGGTACAAACTGTCGGCATACAGACAGACACAGACAATTCCAGAGTTTTGCACTCAAGTTCCCACTTAATCGTGACTGATATAGTTTCATAATCGAAAAAAAGGTCTCGCGCACAAATATGTCGATCGAAATATTGTAGTACTTTTGCAACCTCGTTATGGAGACTTAGAAAATCTACCTGAGGAAAGCAATGTAGACGTCCTGAACAGTTAACACAAAAAGATTTGCCACTGAAACTGCAGTTACCTTGCAGGTCAATCAATTACGTCTGCGCATGCACAGGAGCGCTTTCAACTGAAACGGCAGTCAGTCTCGAAAACAGCTCGAAAAGAAAAGTAAGACTGACAATGTCCTCAAAAACTTTATAAAACTATCTTTTTAATTCTTCCAAGGCCACAATGAGTTCTTCAAACCTCGCCCTTTCTTTAACGCCTGTGAGCTTTGGGACTGGACTGCCTTTGCCAGAATGTGTCCCTTCTGCAGTGCAGTTTTCTTTTTACATCCATCCCCATCAAATCAGAAAGAAGTTACTTTGCAATGTCTTGCTGTGAGCACTGTTGCAGTCAGGTCCAATTAAAACGCGAAGTCTGCAATCCATCCCCGAAGTTCTAATTTTCGTTCCTGCACTCCTTTTTTCCCCTCATAAATTCAACCACAGCGAGTTTGAAATCGAAAAATCGTTCGAGACATGCCCCTACGGACTTTGCAATAACATATAAAGTGTCCATACCATTCGTTCAGTTCTAATGAAAACTGTTTAGCCGGCCGGTGTGGCCGAACGGTTCTAGGCGCTAAAGTCTGGAATCGCGCGACCGCTACGGTCGCAGGTTCGAATCCTGCCTCGGGCATGGATGTGCGTGATGTTCTTAGGTTAGTTAGGTTTTAGTAGTTCTAAGTTCTAGGAGACTGATGACCTCAGAAATTAAGTCCCATAGTGCTCAGAGCCATTTTTGAAAACTGTTTAACTAATAACAGAATAATGGATGCGTCTTCAGACAAACGGTTCAAATGGCTCTGAGCACTATGGGACTTAACATCTATGTCATCAGTCCCCTAGAACTTAAAACTGACCCCGCCGGGAATCGAACCCGGGAACCCAGGCGTGGGAAGCGAGAACGCTACCGCACGACCACGAGCTGCGGACGTCTTCAGACATTTTAGTATTCGTACCACCAATTTCTTCAAGTGCTCCATGCTTGCAAATTTAGTACGAAGTGCTTCTTGATGTACAGAACAATGAATCCCGTCTGTCGATCGTTGCATTTGTTTTGCTCTTTCAGTGTCATCTGAATGTTTAAATTCTCTCTGCGTGGCACTGTAATGTTATTTCATAGCAAATAAGCAGTACCCGTCGATTATGAGAATTGGGAATTCTCATCCCTCTTTCTTGCGCAAACAGCCACTGGAGCTGCGAACGTCCTCCGTACCACTACTAAAAGCAAAGGGTAAACAGCGCTGACACCATGGTTCTGCCGAAATCACGAGTTGAGCCGACCGAAAAATGCAGCAACGCAATGCTAAATCAAATGTCGCGCTGTTCGGAATATATCTGCCCGCCGCCCGCACACGCTGCACGCGAGAAATTTGGCACACCGTGGACCTGATCTAGAGCCATTTACTATTCTTGGCCTTAGACAAGACGTAACTGCACAGGTTCATTAATGATTAACGTATGGCCTGCGGCTTAACACTTCTGCCTTATTTACGTGGATTACATCTGCCACTGCTATCCTTTAATGAAGTAATAAAGACCCTGTTTCTTATTCGTGAACCTGTGGCGATTAGTAAAGCTCATACACCACTTATCCTATTACCAACTGAAGATCTAATCGTCAAAGATGTCATTATAGAATTAACTTCCGTTCTCTGGGGCCCGCAGTTACTCTTATAATACACAGCCCAGAAAAACGATTACGGCCCCAAAATTGAAACACGATTATACCACAGTAAAACACAACCTGAAAGAGACAATATACATAAAGAAGTATCACTAAACTTAAACATAACGAAAAAGAAGAAAACAAAATACGAAACCACAACTTATCTAGGAAACATCTCGAACAAAATCAAGAAATCATTCAACAAAACCGACATCGCATTTGCATTTCAAAACACACACGGCCTCAAACACAATATCCATAAACGCGGCTCGAAAATTGCCATATACAACAACCCCTGGTTTACAAAATTTCGTGTAACGCATTCCATAAATTCTACATAGAACAAAATGGTAGAAACTTCAAAATTAGATATAAAGATCACACCAGAGAAAGTCAAAACAATCCATCACATTTTTTCAAGATTTACAAACAAAAGAACACGACGTAAAACCTTTAAACAAAGCGCTAGAAATCCTCCATATTACACAGAAGAGGACATTCATGAACATCCTCGAGGAAATAGAGATATATTCACGTGCATACAGCAACCAGACAAATTAACTGAACGAACAAACCGACCAAAAGCACAAAAAGTACATAGAAAACCTATTTCGCTTTATAAATTGCGAAAACGGGTAAAGTAATAAATCAGAGAAGCTAAATAACATATATTCATAGTAATAGCGAAAATAACATGAAGAGTATAAAACAGAGACATAACAGCAACATAAATCAATAACAAAATTATTAAGAAAAAATTAAAAATGTAAAACAAAAATCTCAAATAAAACTAAAACTCTAGGTAAAAACATAATTAGAACCAAACGTATAAAAATAATAAAAAACAACTGAATTTCACACATCGCTTATTTATAATGGTAACTGCGGAAACACGTAACATCGCTGATCCACCGTCAACCAAGCTGTCAGAAAAGTAGCATACATGGAAACCAAATAAAATTCGATATACGTCTCCACTGTACACCTAGGAGAAAGTAATAATTCTATAAAGACAGGACATGACAGCAACTATGTTACATATAAGGTAAAATCACCCAATGATGTATTATAGCTTTTTCGATCATAGTTACAAGACCATTATTTTCAGAGCATCACTTACTTATGTATTTGCAGCTTACCTATGTATTTACAGAGCACCTGACTGTGGCAATACGCCGAAATGGCCTCGTCGTGAATGACGTAAAATATAAACAATTTCCATAGCAGTGTAGCTGGCTACTATTCATAATACGAGGGCTGTCCAGAAAGTAAGTTACGATTGATCGCGAAATGAAAATCACAGTGAAAATCAGAAATGTTTCATTTGTAACAGTTAGCTACACCTTTCAGCTACTTCTCTACGTAGTCGCCTTTCTGACTCAGACATTCGTCGTAGTGTTGTACCAACTTTCCAATACCCTCATCATAGAAGGCAGCCGCCAGTGCTTTCCGCCAATTCTCTACGATGGCCTAAAGCTCGTTGTCTTTGCCAAAATATTGTCTTCTTAGCCAGCGGTTCGTTTGAGCAGAGATGAAACTCAGTGGGAGACAATTACAGGCTGTATTGTGGGTAACCAAACATTTCCAATTGAAACGATGCAGGAACATCTTCATTGCCCCTGCATAATGAGGCTGAGAATTGTCTTGAAGAAGAAACCGCATGACATTTATGTAATGTTGGTGGCATAGCTTCAGGGGAAAATTCTCACCAGGCCCTCGTACTTGGCAGGAGACACTATTTTCTATAACATCTTTACGCGCTCAGTAAGAGCTCACGAATGAAAAGAGCGACTTAATTCTACCTAGAGTCGTACTAGAGACACTGCCCAACACATCTTTGCAAAGCTTTATCGGATTTTCATAGTCGTTTCCATTTCGCGACCGATCGTAACTTACTTTCTGGACAGCCCTCGTAATTATGGAATTAGCTTTGATTCTTGTGTGAAACTGTTGATAGCCTGCATGACACCTTCACTTAGTATTCTAAAATGCAACAGAACAGCCTCTTAACACTACAATCTCTGTCCGGTCAGATAAGGAACGTGATGTTCTTGACATGTAAGACGTGTACATTGTATTGTAATGTATTAATACTGAAAAATGTATCTTAATTGCAGAATCACTTCACAAAGGAACAAAAATAACAATGAAATAGCGAAAGCATTAACAGTCACCATCTATTGTCCAACTGCATGGATACGTGAGGAACCTTCTTTCATTTCATTTTTATTACACTTGTAATCACATCTTGCACTCCAGTTTGTTGCCTGATTCATTTTGTTTGTTTCCATAGCAGTCTTAGTAATTCTAATCACGCGTCTCCCACGACATAATCACAGTTTTACTGAGTGGGGTGGCCCAGTGGTTGGTACTCTGGACTCGCATTCGGGAGGCCAACGGTTAAAACCCGCGACCAGCCATCCTGATTTAGGTTTTCCGTAATTTCCCAAAGTCGGTCAAGACAAATGCCGGGATGGTTCCCCTGAAGGCCGATTTCCTTCACCATCTTATCGTAATCCGAGTTGTACTGCTTCTCTAATGACCGCGTCGTCGACTGGACGTTGAATTCTGATCTTCTTTGCTTCACGGAGCTCCTGATATATGTTTATTGCAGATGACTGTGATGACTGCGCTTGGAGATGTGTTATCGCTGCTGATGACTGGGTACTAATTTCATTAGACACAGACAACAGTTTTGGGCCACTATCTGGTGTTCCCTATTGGAAAATGAAAATAACTAAATAAATAAAGCAATCCAGTGTTCGTTCCTCCTGTAGCCAAACTTCGTGTCACCGCACTTGTGTTATATTCTCGGCCACAAAGGCGAGCACCCTCTCCATCTAGATATCGGCATATCCATTAAGAAGAGCAGATGCACACCACAAAGAGAATTCAAGACAACAGGTCGTTATGGGCATTTGTTTTCCTACAGGAACAGCCTCGATGTTAATTTTTTAACATAATTACTCTTATACACCCAAATAACAAAGTTCATCAGTATCTTCCTTGGAGAGTCGACGGAACTTCGCGTGAAATGTTTGCCGATCAGCACACATTTATGCGCGTCGTTATTAGCAAACAGTGTCGCTGACATACCCGTACTGATTCAAACGTCATGTACATAAATACATAGGATTAGTCATGCTAACACTGCTCTGTCTTGAAGAATCTCAGCATTCGTCTTTTCACCTTTTCTACGGTTTTTCTCTGCTGCTTTCGCATATCATTTCATAATTGTTAGATATTTTTCGATACCTGTTATCGGCTATTCTTCCAACATGACTTAACGGTTTCCATCTGATGTGCTTCAATATCTCTCTCATTCTTCACACGTAACCTGAATTTTGTGTCTTCGTGTCGAAAGCGATCAACTGTTCTGTGTCCTAAAGTCGGTATACAGTATATCTTGATAGCCTCTTGACATAGATGTATCTCCCATCTAATTATGGCATCTGCAAGAACTGTGTTAATTACGATGAGACAAAATGATTCGCACATATGTTCATTGATTCCAGGACTTCTGCCTTCCTACGCTACTGCAGATCTACTCAATGACACATTCCTAAAAAAGGAAAACACAGGTCACTAGTAATTTTTGAAAATCGAAATATGATACATTTATTCTTGCGCCAGAATAGCAAATCAGTATGAGGTAAACTCTGTAAAACAGATCTTTTGTACGTCTACCAGGAAATTTGGGAGTAAAAATACGTTGACTGTCGGGATTAGAGTGTTGTTGAAGCCATTTCAACGGTTAGGCGCCCAGAAGATTAGACCAGTTTCCGTACAAATTATCGCACCGGTACAGGCGACAGGCCTACGTGATGTTTACGCGAGCATCGGAGGAGAGTGGGGTAAGCTTCCTGGCGGCGATCCATTCTTAGCGCGTATTGATCAATTACAAGAGAGAGAACTGTCATCGTTCTAAAAGCAAATGTAACTTGTTTGTGAAACTTCCTGGCAGATTAAAACTGTGTGCCCGACCGAGACTCGAACTCGGGACCTTTGCCTTTCGCGGGCAAGTGCTCTACCAACTGAGCTACCGAAGCACGACTCACGCCCGGTACTCACAGCTTTACAGCTCACATATCAGCGCACACTCCGCTGCAGAGTGAAAATCTCATTCTGGAAACATCCCCCAGGCTGTGGCTAAGCCATGTCTCCGCTACATCCTTTCTTTCAGGAGTGCTAGTTCTGCAAGGTTCGCAGGAGAACTTCTGTAAAGTTTGGAAGGTAGGAGACGAGATACTGGCAGAAGTAAAGCTGTGAGTACCGGGCGTGAGTCGTGCTTCGGTAGCTCAGTTGGTAGAGCACTTGCCCGCGAAAGGCAAAGGTCCCGCTGCAGAGTGAAAATCTCATTCTGGTAACTTGTTTGTATTTGACAGCTATTTTGTAATGTTAAGCGAGTTGATTGCGATTTTAACTGGCTCTAATAGGTTATTAACTATCATCATGCAAATATTTTGTGTGTACTGAAAAATGAATTCGAGTAAAAGACTTCCGAGCTATGGCCCTTGTAAATTATCATTACCCCCTGAACAATGAGAAGATCGGCTTAGAAAGGCTTTGGGCGAAGAAACCCCACCTAAAGCAACAATTTATAGTTGTTGCAGCAAATTCACGAGAGGTTGGTTTTATATTAGTGATGAATTTTCTGTAGGACGCCCAAGAACTGCTGTTGCTGATGAAAATATTGGCGCTGTTTGGGCAATGCTTGAAAAAGATGGACGGGCAGCTTACGAATTTATTAGGGCGACATTGTATGCTGGTATGAGTTCAATGTAAAAGAAAATTGAGGATTTGTTAGACGACTATCGGTTTGGCTTTGGGAAAGATAAAGCCACCAGAGAGACCGTTCTGAAGTTGCGGTTCATATTGGTAGCCAGATTGAAGAAAAATCAAGACACGTTTATAGGATTTGTCGACCTGGGAAAAGCGATCGACAATGTCGAACAGTGCAACATGTTCGAAATTCTGAGAAAAATAGTGGTAAGGTATAGGGAAAGATAGGTAATAT
This sequence comes from Schistocerca americana, assembly GCF_021461395.2. Taxonomy (NCBI): domain Eukaryota; kingdom Metazoa; phylum Arthropoda; class Insecta; order Orthoptera; family Acrididae; genus Schistocerca; species Schistocerca americana. The sequence goes on along the minus strand of NC_060120.1, from coordinate 286,731,457 downwards.
ATAACATGTACAAGAACAAAGAGGGAACAATAAGACTGGTAGATCAAGGGCGAAGTGCTCGAACTAAAAAGGGTGTAAGACAGGGATGCGGTCTTTCGCCCCTGCTGTTCAATCTATACTTGAAGAAGCAAAGAAAGGTTCGAGAGTGGGATTAAAATTCAAGGTAAACGATATCAATGGCAAGATTCGCCGTTAACGATACCGTCTTCAGTGAGAGTAAAGAAGAATTACAGGAGCTGTTGAATGGAACGAACCGTCTAATGGATGCAGAATATGCATTGAGAGTCAATCGATGAAAGACGAAAGTAATTCGAAGTACGACTCGGGGATATACCTTAATCATTTTTCACCAAAGTAAATCTGTTTTTATTAAATATGACATACTCCCATTATTATTTACTGATCCTTTAACAAGATGGTGATTTTACATCTGGAATTTTGTGGGGAGCGAATATTTTTCTTAATTTATGGCTAATTTTGAGCTTGATGTGCTTGAAAACGGCGTAAAAGGCCGAAACCTGAGTCGTAATTAAATAAACAAAAATACAGTCAAACGGCGGTGTGTCCATTTAAAAATTATTGTATGACTGTTACTCTGTTCACTGAAATACAAGTGTTTCGAAGTCTTTTCTGAAAGTGTCTTTGTGGTATGTTGACCTGCCCGATAGCGAAACATGGACGTTAGACAGCACAGACAAGAAGCTCTTGAAATGTCGTGCTGCGGCGTAACGCTGAAGATATACAGACAGGATCGGTTAAGTAATGAGTAAGTACTGAACCGAATCGCGGAGAAAAGAAATTCACGCTAAAACATGAGTAAAAGGAGGGGTTGGTTGAGAGTACACATGCTGAGTCATCAAGGAGTCGTCAATTTGACGATGGACGGAAATGGAAGAGATGAAAATCATAGAGGGAGACCAACGTTTGACTTCATTAAGCAAGTTCACAGAAGTTGCAATAGTTTTGCAGATGTGAACAGACACGCAGAGGGTCAAACCAGTTTCCAGGTTGAAGACGACAACAACACCAACAAACACTACTACTACTACTACCACTACTACTACTATTACGGTCCTAATGTCACGAGTGGACTATAATAAGACGCTTTCCGATCTTTTGAATGACGTTACATACAGGCAAGTAGTTGACGATGCTACGAATAAACACGAGAGGACGATGATGACTTTTCTCAATGAGTCACGCTTCCACGTAACATCGTCAAGGGTCTTACACACGAACAGCAGAGCCACATCGACTATACGACATTCCTACGATACACACGGAAAGAATTTCTCTAAGACTCAAAATAATATTGGTGCACCTACACACCAGCTTGCAAAATACTTAAAACACATTATCGGCGAATAGGTGAGGAAGTGTGCACACCACATCTGCAACTCTGCTGACTTTGTACGCCGCATCAGTCAACTGCATCTCCAGGATACCGATGTTATAGTCAGTTTCGATGTAGCCTCACTCTTTATGAGAGTTCCACTGCTTGCTTCCCTGTAACTAGTCGCGAAAAAGTTCGATGATTGTTTCACAGAACATTTTAGGCGATTTCTGACATCTACCTACTTCTTATTCGACGGAAAATATTACAAAAAACCGATGGCGTTGGAATGGTTAGTCCGTTACCACCTGTAGTGCGAACCCATACATGAAACACTTTTCAGCAAAGGCATTACGATCCGCCAAGTTGAAACCGAAGTGTTTCTGTCGTTTCGCTGGCGACAAATTTTTAATGTGGCCACTTGGAGCCCAAAAGCTTCAACGCGACGTGGAATATTTAAATTCCATCCATCGTGTTATAAATTCACGATGGAACTTTAAAAAGTGGGCCAGCTACCTTTGCTCGACATGTTAATAGAAGAACGGACGGATCCTTCGGTTGCTACATATATTGAAAAACTATGCACACTGACCTCTATCGCCACGTCTCGAACCATCGCTGTCCATCACAAGGAAATTCGGTGCTAAGGACTCCGGTCGATATAGCGCCAAAACTTTCAGACAAAGAAAGCCTCGCCGAAGAACCCTACCTACGAATAGTTTGCACTGCAGTCCTTTTGTGAAATAGAATTCATTTGCCACGACCGTTGTGCTAAGAGAATTAGTTTCAGTAATATGTATTGCCATCCTGTGTTCCATAAAACGGAGCAGTGCTAGTTACCTCATCCAGTGCTTATACCACTCTGTCACATTAGCAACATAGTACTGCTGTGACAGAGTGGTTTAAGCATTGTATGATGTAACTACCACTGCGCCGTTTTATGGAACACGGGATGGCAATACATATTGCCGAAAGTAGTAATCCAGTAATTGTGTTAACATAGTGATCGTGGCACATAATTTGTTTTTTACAAGAAGACTACAATACAAATTTTTAGATCGCCTCCTGCACTGATTGATCATCTCAGGAAACCATAAACTACGCATAGTATTCCGAAAGAATAGGTACTGTGACTCAGCGGGCGATGGAGTCAAAACCAGAAACGCCTGAGAAACAGGTTGAGACTGAAACCGTGGAAGAGCTGCCAAAAATTGTCTTACACCTTACGCTGGCGCAATATCCGGAAAGATCGGTAGAGTGCTACGGAAACATGGCGTCCGGTGTATTTCGCTCCCTTTAAAAGACATAAAAAGTCTTCCTCGTAATGTTAAAGGCGATGTAGGTTTCCGAAAGCCATGTGTGTACCGCACTCCATGCGAATGTGCTGTGTCTTACGTGGGCCAGATAATCAGAACAATCAAGGAGAGATGCAAGGAACACCAGCTACACACACCCGAGACTAAAACAATCAAGCATCTACATCTACATCTACATGGACACTCTGCAAATCACATTCAAGTGCCTGCAGAGGGTTCATCGAACCAACTTCACAATTCTCTATTATTCCAATCTCGTATAGCGCGCGGAAAGAACGAACACCTATATCTTTCCGTACAAGCTCTGATTTCACTTATTGTATCGTGGTGATCGTTCCTCCCTATGTAGGTCGGCGTCAACAAAATGTTTTCGCATTCCGAGGAGAAAGTTGGTGATTGGAATTTCGTGAGAAGATTCCGTCGCAACGAAAAACGCCTTTCTTTTAAAGATTTCCAGCCCTAATCGTGTATCATTTCTGTGACACTCTCTACCATATTTCGCGATAATACAAAACGTGCTGCCTTTCTTTGAACTTTTTCGATGTACTCTGTCAGTCCTATCTGGTAAGGATCCCACACCGCGCAGCAGTATTCTAGAAGAGGACGGACAAGCGTAGTGTAGGCAGTCTCCTCAGTAGGTCTGTTACATCTTTTAAGTGTCCTGCCAATAAAACGCAGCCTTTGGTTAGCCTTCCCCACACCATTTTCTATGTGTTCCTTCCAGTTTAAGTTGTTCGTAATTGTAATACAGTACCTAGGTATTTAGTTGAATTTACGGCTTCTAGATTAGACTGATCAAGTGAGCCGAGCATTGAGTAGAATACAGTCATGAAATGAGGTACGATGAGACCAGTGTATCGTTCTGCAAACGCCAAGTTTCTAGGACACCTTGGTTCAAATGGCTCTAAGCACCATGGGACTTAACATCTGATGTCATCAGTCCCCTAGACGTCTTAAACCTAACTAACCTAAGGACATCACACACATCCATGCCCGAGGCAGGATTCGAACCTGCGACCGTAGCAGCAGCGCGCTTCCGGACTGAAGCGCCTAGAACCGCTCGGCCACAGCGGCCGGCTAGGACACCTTGGTTAAGGTGTGTATCGAAATGAAGATGTCAGAGAACCTAATAAACTGGTGTGGATGTTTCAGTTTGAGTAACATCTAAAACTCTGTAAGAATTTGCGTTTCATGGAGCATCAGAACCTGCTCTGTAAAACGAAAGACTATCAAAGGACGTAGTGGGCATCGGGAATCGAACTATGCTACATACGACGGGGTGCCCAAAAGAAAAACCGGAATAACATTGCCCTGCGCGGAGCTTGTGTAGTACGGATTTCTGCCGCTAGGCTTTTATAGCATCAGCTCATTGCCAGTTCGGTGCCGCCTGTGTTGTCGACCTGGCTTGTTCTGTTCAACTGCAGTATTTTTTTCTCTTCTAGCGCTGTTCTGTACTTGTTTTGTTTATTGTGATGGAAACTGTAAGTGAACAACTTGCACCTGCGAAATTTTGTTTTCTACTCGGTACAAATGCAGCTGAAATTGTTTTAATGATGCAAACAGGTTACCAAGATGAGGCTATGGGAAAAGTCAAGTGTACGAGTGGTTTGCTATATTTAAAAATGGTGACATTCCATTGATCACAAACCTCGTTCTGGTCGTCCGTCAATTGCCCGAATCGACGAAAATATTGAAAAAATTTGAGAACTTGTGCTAACAGACCATCGACAGACAATTGATCAACTATCAGAGTTTAGTGGGTTACTTGGAGTTCGGTTCAGTGAATTTTAACGGAAGATTTGCTGCCGAGTTTGTTCCTCGAGTTCTGACTGACAATCGAAAGGAACGTCGAGATGAAACATCTGGCGCTTTGGTACAACAGCTTGAAACTGATGCAGTTTTTCTGTCAAAGGTCATTGCTGGCGATGCGTCCTGCTGCTACGGCTACGACCTAGAAACGAAGCAACAGTCGAGCCGATGGAAGACGTCATTGTCACCCCGTCCACAAAAATGTCGTCAAGTCAAATCAAACATAAAAACAATACTGATTTGCTTTTTTGATACCAATGGCGTAGTTCATTCAGATTTTCCCTCCCTATCAGACTGTCAATCAAACCTTTTATGTGGAAGTTTGAAGAAGATCACGCAACAGTGCTCGTCACGAAAGAACCGATTTGTGGCAGACAAGAGACTGGTTCTTCCACCACGTAAATGCACCTGCGCATACAGCCTTCTCTGTTAGACGGTATCTGGTTAAAAGTAGCATGGTCCGCTGCCCACGCACCGTACTCGCCTGTTCTGGCTCTCTGCGACTTTTTCTTATTTCCACACATGAAAAGGGGCATGAAAGGAAAATGATTTGACAACATCGAAGTCAAGCAAAAAAAGAGGGAGGAGCTGTCAGCCATTTCTAAAGATGATTACATAAATGTTTCGCATGGTGGAAGCACCAATGGGACTAATGTATTAGTTGTAATGGAGAGTATCTTGAAGGGGATGAGGTTGTTTTGTAAACAATTTGAAAATATATAGCTTCTTAAAACAATTCCGTTTCTTTTTTGTGTACTCCTTTGTATAGCGGAGTGAAACAAACAACATTTCACAGTCTGGATGTCAAATTAAACACCTTTCAGCCGTCTACTTTCAAAACTTATTTTATTTGGCTACCAGTTTCAGCGTTTTACTACGCCATATTCAGGCCCCTGACTGAGTTGTAGGAAGATTTTACCCCGTTTCTGATCAAAACAGGGGCCAGCAATACTGGTATTCGTATATTTCTGCTTGCTGTAGCAATCACTTCAATCATGACCTTCCGACTGTTAATGACGGGAGATGATAGTTGAAGAGATCGTTACAGCAAGCAGAAATCTACGATTACCAGTATTGCTGGCTTCCGTTTTGATCAGAACCGAGGTAGAATCTTCCCACACGTCGGTCAGGGGCCTGAAGATGACGTAGTAAAACGCTGAAACTGGTAGCCAAATAAAATAAGTTTGGAAACTTGACGGCTGAAAGGTGTTTGATTTGATATCCTATATCGAACAGCCAAGTCCCGCAATCATCTCTGAAACGATGGACACACAGAGATTTGACAGTCTGGTTGGAGTCTGGAGAGCGAGTACACGCAACAGCAGAACTCGGCAGCACCTGAAGAAGACGGCTGTGTGTGTCGTCGAAATTACACTACTGGCCACTACACCACGAAGATGACGTGCTATAGACGCGAAATTTAACCGACAGGAAGAAGATGCTGTGATATGCAAATGATTAGCTTTTCAGAGCATTCACACAAGGTTGGCGCCGCTGGCGTCACCTACAACGTGCTGACAAGAGGAAAGTTTCCAACCGATTTCTCATACACAAACAGCAGTTGAACGGCGTTGCCTGGTTAAACGTTGTTGTGATGCCTCGTGTAAGGAGGGGAAATGCGTACCATCACGTTTCCGACTTTGATAAAGGTCTAATTGTAGCCTATCGCGATTGCGGTTTATGGTATCGCGACATTGCTGCTCGCGTTGGTCGAGATCCAATGACTGTTAGCAGAATATGGAATCGGTGGGTTCAGGAGGGTAATGCGGAACGCCGTGCTGGATCCCAACGGCCTCGTATCACTAGCAGTCGAGATGACAGGCATCTTATCCGCATGGCTGTAACGGATTGTGCAGCCACGTCTCGATCCCTAAGTCAACAGATGGGGACGTTTGCAAGACAACAACCATCTGCACGAACAGTTCGACGACGTTTGCTGCGGTTACCCTTGACGCTGCATCACAGACAAGAGCGCCTGCGATGGGGTACTCAACGACGAACCTGGGTGCACGAATGGCAAAACATTTTCTCAGATGAATCCAGGTTCTGTTTACAGCATCATGATGGTCGCATCCGCGTTTGGCGACATCGCGGTGAACGCACATTGGAAGCGTGTGTTCGTCATCGCCATACTGGCGTACCACCCGGCGTGATGGTATGGGATGCCATTGGTTACACGTCTCGGTCACCTCTTCTTCGCATTGACGGCACTTTGAACAGTGGACGTTACATTTCAGATGTGTTACGACCCGTGGCTCTACCCTTCATTCGATCCCTGCAAAACCCTACATTTCAGGAGGATAATGCACAACCGCATGTTGCAGGTCCCATACGGGACTTTCTGGATACAGAAAATGCTGCCCTGGCCAGCAAATTCTCCAGATCTCTCACCAACTGAAAACGTCTCGTCAATGGTGGCCGAGCAACTGGCTCGTCACAATACGCCAGTCACTACTCTTGATGAACTGTGGTATCGTGTTGAAGCTGCATGGGCAGCTGTACCTGTACACGCCATGCAAGCTCTGTTTGACTCAGTGCCCAGGCGTATCAAGGCCGTTATTACGTACTGATTTCTCAGGATCTATGCACCCAAATTGCGTGAAAATGTATTCACACGTCAGTTCTAGTATAATATATTTGTCCAATGAATACCCGTTTATCATCTGCATTTCTTCTTGGTGCAGCAATTTTAATGCCCAGTAGTGTATTTTACATAAGATGGAAAAAGCAGTTCGGCAGAACTGCCCTTTATTGACGACTAGTGGATAATTTCAACCTGACGGTCTGCGCAGTCACAAGCTGCCGGCTACTCTTGAGAGAGACACACAGTGTCCGCCTCCTGCTCTGTAGCCAGCGTCAGTGAGTGGTGTGAGGGCTCTGGGATGAGGCGTGCGGCTTCGAGCGCCGCCGGCCCAGCTGTGCTGTGAGAGCGACAGGGGACTCATCGCCACCCGCCGTTTGGTTTCGCAACGCCGAGGCCGCACCGCCCCCATCCAAGCTCCGCCAATCAGCCGAGAGCAGAGAACGGAGCGCGTGCGCCGACACCACAGCCAAGGGCAAGGGCAAGGGCAAGGTCAGCCTCCGCTCTTCCGTCCAGCAGACGGAACGAGACGACTGGGGCGCGTTCCAGCCGGTAAACAGTGGCAACAGAGCGCCCGCGAAACTGACCGAGTGCAAATGTACACAACAATTTATGAGGCTTTCCTGTGCCCAAAGCTGATACCACCTAAAAGAGTCGCAATTTGGGTGAGTCATTCATCTTAGTGTGGCACGAACAGACAGGTATTTCAGCTTAAAAAATATTTGACCCCTATCCAATGATGCAATAATCTGCCGCACTTGCTGCCGTCAATTTGTGTTAGAATTTCCTCCTATGTCGTCTTTTTCGCCGTTGGACAGCTTTTTCAGCTATGTAGCGACTTTCAGCTGTATGGTACAACGCGTCGAACGGATGTGTTTGCGGAACAGTCATTGTGACATTGCATGACACACAAAAGTTTTCACTGTAACCCAAATACATCATCTGATCAAAGCCATCTGGACACCTACGCATGGATATTAATATGGGATGTGTCCACTGTTCGTCACTGCAACGGCTCGAGGCCTGCTGGGGGCTTTTCAATGAGGTGACTGAATATTTGTGGAGGAGTGGCAGCTTGTTGTTACACGAGAGCCGAAAGCAGAGAAGTTAGTGACGTTGGACGCTGGGATCTGGAGCGAAGTCTTCGTTCCAACTGTTCCAAAAGGTGTTCCATTGGGTTCATGTCGGGACACTGAGCACCCCAGTCCATTCCAGGGAAGTTATTGTCCACAAACCATTGCCTCACAGATGCTACTGCATGACAGGGTGCATTATCATGTGAATCTGCCTCCTTAAATTCATTTTATTTTCATTTTTACCTAATTACCATTAACATGCATGAGTATAATCGGCATTTCCTTAAAAGAGAAAAGCTGGTCCTCGGTCTTAAGGAATATAGCACCAGATCTCATTTTGTGCTTAGTTTTGTGTGTGTAATTACTTCCCTAATTTATTTTGAGCATTCCTAGTTAATACTTTTGTTACGGGGTGAAATCAGTAATTGTTTTGTGACTTAGATTCTATTATTGACTTATAAACAAATATAAATTATGTACTAATTATAAACATTTGGAAGAACTACTAGGATTCTTAAAGTATTTATTTGGCTCCATTTGAAAACATGTTAGCAAAGCCCGTCCTTAATTAATTCCAAAATAATTAGCAGGCTTGTCAAAAGTATTGTTTGTATAACTGTATCTGTTAATTTCATTATTTAAACAAATAATTCGACCTAACATTTGTGGTAAAAGGAACTGTTAAAAAGGAGGAATTTTTCGGTGTATTCAGTTAATTGAATGAGTTATGTTTTAATTGTAATTTCTGTAAATTAAGCATCAAACAATGTATAGTTTCAGTGCCCATTATTGTGAGGATATATAAAGGACGGATGTTTGGTCTCTACACAGTCAGTCCGAGGCAGATTTTCAGAGGGGCATTATGTACTGTTTCAGGTAACAACGATGCATCAACGTAACAGTGGAATTAGTGTAACACAAATAGGCCGTATGTTACAACTGTTTCTGTTCGTTTATTTGAGAAATAGTGTCACGTGTACCTTATTATTCTGCAAGAACTGTGAACTGTGTGGTTAGGTATTTACTGCTCACAGATGTTCAACAGCAAACCGCTGTACCAGCATGCTGATCTTTGCCTGCAACCTATTAATGACGTTTAACATTTACCAATAGTGAACTGCTAATATAACTGTGTAATATTAATATTCGGGGATTGTCAACAGTGAAAGAAAAGAACTGTGAAACGCAATGGTGAAACTGTCGGATACATGATTTACAGTAGCCAGTGTTGAACTTCCAACCCCCCCCCCCCATTTTTCAGCCAGTGTAACAATGCAATACGTTGACACCGAGGACTATCAACGAAGAAATAAAGCAGGCGAACGCCACACGTTCCACACTACCGTTCGTATTACCCAACGCTGTAATATGTGTTTCCTTAAGGGAAAGCCGGCCGTTGTGACCGAGGGTTCTAGGCGCTTCAGTCTGGAACCGCGCGACCGCTACGGTCGCAGGCTCGAATCCTGCTTCGGGCATGAATGTGTGTGATGTCCTTAGGTTAGTTAGGTTTAAGTAGTTCTAAGTCCTAGGAAACTGATGACCTCAGATGTTAGGTCCCGTAGTGCTCAGAGCCATTTGAACCTTAAGGGAAGTACACCCTGACCTCGGAAAACAACCCCATGTCATAACACCACCCCCTCGATATTTCAGTGTTGTGACTTCACCTGATGGCAGCACACATTCGCCAAATGCAAACCCTCTCATCGGGGATTGCCACGGGGCATAGCGTGATTCGTCACTCCAAATCGTTCGCTTTCAGTCATCCTCTGTCCAGAGGGGTCGCTTTTTACTCCATCTCAAGTATCGCTTAGCACTAATTTCAGAAATGTGTGGCTCTTGAGGAGCTGCTCGACCACTGTACCCAATTGTTTTTAACTCGATACGCACAGTCATTGTGTTAACTGGACTGCTGGTACCGCTTTGGAAATCACCAAGGATTCTTTCCGCTGATTTCAAGCTCGACGGTACCCGTCCATCAGTACATGAGGTCAGCGTGGTCTTGGTTTAGATGTGACTGGTCCTTCGTGTTTCAACATCACCATCACATCTCTAGGAATCGATTTGGGCAGCTTTACAAGGTTTGAAATGTCCCTGATGCCTCTGTTACTCAGGTGACATCCAATGATCACGTTCGAAGCGACTGAACTCTCCTGCCCAACCCATCCTGCTGTTTGCTGCCTCTCTGCTGACAACACAACACTCCCACCCCCATTCTTGTGTACCGGCAGGTCCGCCACTTCCGACATCTGGTGGTCGTTTCGCATTACACAGAGATGTCTGGATAGTTTCGATCAGATAGCATTTGTTCGCATTGCTTCGACGATGATATTTGGTTTGTGGGGCGCTCAACTGCGCGGTTACCAGCGCCGTACAAATTCCCAGTCTTTCCACTGTCCAGTCTCGCTACTTTTCTCGAATGATGGTGAAATGATGAGGACAGCACAAACACCAAGTTCACAGGCAGAGAAAATGCCCGACCTGGCTGGGAATCAAAGCCGGAACCACGTGATCTAGATGTTTGGTTGGTTGATTTGTGAGAGTGGAGCAATCAGCGAAGTAATTGGTCCCATCGGATTGGGAAGTTGGCTGTGCCCTTTCAAAGGAACCATCCCGGCAGCTGCCTGAAGCGATTTAGAGAAATCACGGAAAACCTAAATCAGGATGGCTGGACGCGGGTTTGAACCGTCGTCCTGCCGAATGCTAATCTAGTGTACTAACCACTGCGCCACCTCGTCCGGTCCGTGATCTAGAGGCAGCAACGCTAGCCGCTAGACCACGGCCTGTGGACGCGAATTGCTTCCGATGCCATGTGTTGGTTTGCATTCGGACTGTCACAATTCCCTCCCTTCGTTTATCACATTTCAATTAGTTATCCAGTGGTTGTTTCGAAAGCGAGAGGATTTGCGAGCGAATTTGTAAACAACAAAACTACTAAGAATCACATAACTGAAAAGCTTAAATCCACTCAAGTGAAGTTTGTCGCTCGATTTGCATCAAATCAATTAAACGCAATGACATCGTATTATATTAGCGCAAATTAGAGATGCTACTGGTCGCGATGATAAAGGAAATAGGGATTCCAGTCTGCTCGGCACAATTTTTCAACTATCACGATTCGCTTATTTAATTACCTAATCTGTTTTTGAAATCATGTCTGCAGTAGTCCCGGCGGAGGTTCGAGTCCTCCCACGGGCATGGGTGTGTGTGTTTGTCCTTAGGATAATTTAGGTTAAGCAGTGTGTAAGCTTAGGGACTGCTGACCTTAGAAGTTAAGTCCCATAAGATTTCACACACATTTGAACACTTGAACATGCCTGCTGTGCGCCGGCATACAGCTGCACGCACGAAACAGATACAAAACCAGACAAAAACAGTCTCGTCAGCAAGGAACTTACAAACGTGGGGTATGATAATTTACTTAAGAATAGCGACGTATACCGGATTAAATGAAGCAACAGGGTCGGGGACTTAGAAAAAAAGAGAGTGTATAAAGACGAAAACGGCAGTTGTTTAATAACGGTACTCATGCCAGCAGCAAAAGAAGTTACTGGTACGAAGAATGCACAAAGACAAGAAACTCTCAAATTGAACTAGACAGCTATCAAAGAGAAGGCGAGAGTTTCAGGAACACGATAGACTGCGCCGAATTAAATACTTTCAAGAGAATGTGGCAACAGAAGCAACTGGAAACGACAAGAGTAACAGCATTGAAAACACCAGCACTGGGCAAACACCACATATCTTCAGTTAAGATAATAACGAACAACAGGGAACGTATTCTGCAAACACACCAAGATGCCTTTGAATATTTTTGTTATTAAAAAGATCAATAACAAAACCTAGTAATGGAAATAACGACAGTCCTGAAGTAATGGGTGAGTTCCGTTAAACAGTACGGGGTATCAAGGAAGGGAAGTCACACGCAGATGAAGGTGTTTCAGCAGAAATTTTTAAAGCTGGAGGGACAATAAAACCAGAAGACATGTCGAATAATAGGGTCTTCTGCCGGCTGTCCGCGTCAATGAGAACAGCCGATAGAAGACCCGCTTATTCAACACTTGAACATAACGCCGGGAGAGCCTGAAGAATGAACAAAAGAATTTACAGAATGAGTACAAAGGAGAACAGTTTCGCAGATATGGCTCAACGCTGTACGCGTTATATTAAGTAAGAAATAAAAAACTATATAGTTATCAGCATTTTATCCATAATTTACAACGTATTCACTAAAAATGTGCTTCAGAAGTGAATATAACGCAACAGACCATTTTCAGCTCGTGATCCAGAGAACGGGACAATGAGTGAATTTACATTTTAGACTGCAATAGCAGTTTTCGCGAAAACTTTGAATTAAAAAAGGCAAAAGAAAAAAATACTTTGTCTTAGAAAGGCACCGAGTCAATCTAAATTAATCGCCCTGAAGTATATGCACGTCAATGCTACAGTTGCCATTAAACTTCGCTCTGTTCATGACACAGTCTAGATAAGAATCCGCAATCGTATAGCACTTTATTTATAATGTTGGATCTAGATCGCAATAACAGCCTTTGTCACCATCAATGTAATCTCTCGCTTAAATCTTGTGGTACGGAGTATCACGTGGAACCTTTGTAAAACAAGATTACATCGAGATCAACTTCACGATGGTCAAGGCCAAACTAGATATCGCTGAAGCATATTAAATGCAGTCGCGATGGGGACAGAACGCCGTTAAGAAAGTGTTATTTCAGTCAGATCCCATGCCCTTCTTATCAGTTACAGACGAGAAACTTTCCCCAGAAGTCTTCACCACACGGAACGTGAAACCTAACGTGAATATTAAACAGGAAGAGTTTTGTGGAGTTCAAAATGGTTCAAATGGCTCTGAGCACTATGGGACTTAACTTCTGAGGTCATCAGTCCCCTAGACTTACAACTACTTAAACCTAACTAACCTAAGGACATCACACACATCCATGCCCGAGGCAGGATTCGAACCTGGGACCGCAGCGGTCTCGCGGTTCCAGACTGGAGCGACTAGAACCGCTCGGCCACCTCGGCCGGCTTTTGTGGCGTCATTTCATCGCTAAGTATTCTCGCGAGTGCAAAACGCATTGAGTCGTGTCGGATTTCGGTAACGTGAGCCAGTACGATACAAGATCGTTCCTGTGACACTGGGCGAACCGAGCAGATGCTATATTGGAATACAGCTTCCTAAAGCTAAGACTAAGTGCACATTTTTCGCCGGCCGGAGTGGTCGAGCGGTTCTAGGCGCTGTGTCTGGAACCGCGCGACCGCTACGGTCGCAGGTTCGAATCCTGCCTCGGGCATGGATGTGTGTGATGTCCTTAGGTTAGTTAGGTTTAAGTAGTTCTAAGTTCTAGGGGACTGATGACGTCATAAGTCCCATGTGCTCAGAGCCATTTTTTGCACATTTTTCAGTCGGCCAATCACTGTGTCATATTTTTACAGTAGGTGCTTCACACACGAGACGATTTTTCAACCGATATGGTTAGTGAGGGAACTCTACCGGAGTTTTTTGGCGATGGTTACGATAAATCCGACAATTTCCAAATATGGAAAACCAGACACAAAAGCTGGCGTGAGGTATTATTCATCTGCCGATTCTGATCGCTAAACATCTCCTCTGCTCGTAATTGGTCAAGATCACAAGACACATCGTACCGTCGAAAGACATGTCACTCATCGTCGCTGTTCAGCTGATTTTATTAACCAACGTGGTGGATCTGAATGAAGCTGTACCGAGCTGAGTACGCAATGCAGAGTGACAACTATTGTTGCTTTACTGGGGAATATGCTCCAGAACAGAAGAGAGCGAACAAAAAGTCGTAGTTTCATACGTGGTCGGGAAAATTCATCGTATTTGGTAGACACTGGATAAACACAGGCGTGGTTTGTAAATATCACCAGCATTATTTTTAATTCATTTCGACTCTTCTTGTTTCTTCATTTCTTTACGAAACGTAAGATTTTGAATGTTTTATCTGTTACTACTAACTTCACTATCTACCGACAGGTAATACAGGAATACGGGCGTGGGCGATCGAAAAATCTGCCTATACTGAAATACGAAGCGACGTACAAAATTATCAGCTGATTGTCACTGCCAGGCCGACTAAATTACATTCTGTAGAATTAACGAAACACAACAATGATGGACTGACTTGTCGGCTTATTTCTCAAATTCCAAAAAAGGAAAATCTAACATTCTAAAAGGGAGACTATGCTTCATTTTCCTATATATAGATACGTTAAGGCAAGTAACAGTACTACCACGAACCATGTTCTGATACGGAATATGAGGTTAAATAATAACAAGTAACGTATCACATTTGTTGACCGACATTATCGTGTATTTCCAAACAATTCTTAAAAATGTTCAAAGCTTTGTTTGCTTGTTTATATGTTTTATCTATGTTTTTTTGTCAAAGAGGAAATGGAAAATTTGAAGAGCTATCGTTTCAACGCGTAATGTGCCTTCGAATCCACTGGCCCCTCCCTGATGTCGTTCTGGATTGTTATCGCGCGTCTTGTGCAGTCGCTTGCGAATTTAACGCAGCTGTTTTCATGCGTGTCAGTTTCCAGAAATAAAATCCCTGTGTTTAATGCTCACAACGTTGCCACAGATCAGTCATTGTTAGGCGAGCGCACAGCGTCCCGTGTGGTGGTCGGTATGCACAGTGTACTCCACGTAGTAGCAGATATCGTGATAATGGACAGTGTAGTAATATTACTGAATTGCGTAACTGCGTTTTGTTTTTGACGACAGTGATGCTAAACTTTTTTATGTAATTTTATGTTTACTGACTCCTCAGTAAGAATGACGTCAGATAGGATGCTGAACAAAATTGTGAGGGATCGGAAAGACCCGTCGTGATTCGACGGTCATGTTAGAAAGCTAATATGAAAACAAAGAGAGCTTCTCTACAAATTTAAACGCAGCCAAAGCCTCACAGACAAACAAATACTGACGAAAGCCAAAATTAGCACGAGGAGAGCATGCACGAAGCGTTCAACGATGTCGAACCTAAGTTGTATCTGCCGAGTTGACAGAAATTCCCATGACGTTTTGGTCTTACATTAAATCTACGCCAACTGTCCAACACTCCTTGGCCATAACGACTTCCAAACTGAGGATGACACAAAGGCCGAAATACTACTTTTTCCAAAACTGTTTCACTGACGATGGTTCCACTGCAGTTCCTCCTTTAAATCGTCGCAGGAACGTCGGAATGACAGATAGCGAAATACGTGGGCATGGTATAGAAAGGCAACTGAAATCGCTCAACGAGAGAGAAGCTAAGTCGCTGAAGGAGCGAAGCGCTCCCGATTGTTGGGACACAGCTGAGGTCGTTCTCGTTTTCGAGTTAGGTCGTCAAATGGACGCACTGAACTATATGTCTACTATATATTTCTGCCGTCGGTCTGTTGTGAAATTTTGTAACAGGTTATCTGCTCGAGTATATTTCTGGAGACAGAGAATTTCCTTTGTAAGAATAAACATAAGTTCCGAATAAAATGATCATGTAAAACCCAGCTCGCTGTGTTCGTCCACTTGATCCAGAAAGCAATAGTACAGACGCTCAGGTGGATGCCGTGAGCCTTGAGTTTCGAAAGGCGCTCGATACAGTTCGGCACTGCCGCCTAATGAAAACAAACGCGAGCGTGGCGAGTATCAGGCCGGCTTGCAACTGGATCGAAGAATTTCTAGCAAATGGAACACAGCACGTCACAGTCAATGGAGAGAAATCTTCAGATGTGAAAGTAATTTCGGGTGTAGCCCAAGGGAGTCTCATTGGCCCATTACTTTTCATTATACGTACATAAAAACGAGGAGTAGATAACGTCGGAAACAGATGATGGTTGTAGCAACGCTACAAAATTGCTGCGAAATAAATGTAGGAAGAAATGCAAAGGATCGACGCTTGATGCAGGGGAGCGGCAACTGATTATCAGTATAAACAAATGTATCGGATTGCGCATACACAGGTAGAAAGACTTATTACTGTACGATTGCAGGGTTGCAGATCAATCACAGGACGCAGTTACTTCCATAAAATATGTAGGAGTGTGCGCAAGGAGCGATTCAGAGTGGATCGACCACGTAAGACAAATCGTAGAAAAAGACAGATGGCAGACAATTTCATTGGAAGAATCCTGAGAACTGCACTCCACGCACAAAGGAGGTAACTTAAAAAACATTCTTGCGAACAATACTTGAATACTGCTCGTAATTTTTTTTAGGTGCGTCATGAAGCCGCATACGAGGATTGCAAATATTGCGTAACAAAATGTTTTAAAATTTTTAACACTGCTGATTAGATAGCTAGAATTTTTTTCACTGTGTGTTAATTAATCCACGTTTACCGACGCGTTTAGAGCTTATCTCGTCATCAGAACACGTTCGAGGAAAGGTGGAATCGGGTTCAAATGGCTCTGAGCACTATGGGACTTAACATCTTAGGTCATCAGTCCCCTAGAACTTAGAACTACTTAAACCTAACTAACCTAAGGACATCACACACATCCATGCCCGAGGCAGGATTCGAACCTGCGACCGTAGCAGCCCCGCGGTCCCGGACTGCAGCGCTAGAATCGCACGGCCACCGCGGCCGGCAGGTGGAATCAGGGTTTGCACTCTGGAGCAGTTAGCTGACACATGTTACTGTACTGTTGCATGGGGGCTTAATTAAATATTATGCAAATAATTTTGATTTTAGTCGCTGTATGTCCGGCTACGAAGTGTCTTAACCGGTTGGCCCTGACTAGTATTATTACGCAATCTGACTGCATAGCATAACAACAAAGAATGAAAGGAAATTTCCGTTAACACAATTAATTAATTAAGTCCCCAGCAACTATGAAAGCTACGAAACAACAAGGCACAAGTGTAGCTGTTCTGTGAGTGGAAGTGTGATTCAACGTACACATCTGGCACGGTTCTTCCTCAATAAGACCAGATATTTTAAACACCATTTATACTGAAGTAATTAAAAAAACCCAGAAATACTATAATTGCACATAGAAACCAGAAATACAGTCTAATACAAGAACACGAGCCAGATGCTTTGTTGACTGAACCTGTGACCAAGAGGCATTATTGTTTAATACGTTGAAATAATAAAAAAAAAGAATTTTTTTACCTTCATATATATTGACGAAACGCACACTCTGATCACTACAGCATCCCCAATCCAACAATATCTGGTGTCTAGCCCATCAAAACAATATGACAACATCTGAACAAGCACTCACTACCGCAACTTCTCAACAACGACTCACCACTGCTACATCTCAACAAGTACTCTCCACCACGACTTCTAGACAAGAACTCTCCACTACCACATCTCATCAAGCACAGCCTACTACGACTTCTCGACAAGAACTGCCAGTGGAGGCGGCGAAATAAAACTCTTTGGCGCAACCTCTGGCGCTGTGGCTCAGTGTAGCCACCTTTCACTGTGTATGAACATTTCGGTCTTTCTTCTTATATGAGTTGGTCTCGAAAAGTGTCAATAAATGTGAATTACTGAACACCAAGGGGAAAATATCTTCCTAGAGATCTAATCTGCAGTGTTACAAGTTTTAACAAATTTTATTGTTCGTCAGTCTGCGACATGTACCAGGTAGGACTACTGGAGCAAATAGAAAAAGATCCCGAGTAGAGGAGCGCGTTTCGTTACATGTTCACTTGGCAAGCACGAATGCATTACGGAGACGATCGACCAGCTTCACCGACAGACACTGCAAGAGAGGTGTCCTGCATCACGATCTACATCTACATCTACATCTACATTTATACTCCGCAAGCCACCCAACGGTGTGTGGCGGAGGGCACTTTACGTGCCACTGTCATTACCTCCCTTTCCTGTTCCAGTCGCGTATGGTTCGCGGGAAGAACGACTGTCTGAAAGCCTCCGTGCGCGCTCTAATCTCTCTAATTTTACATTCGTGATCTCCTCGGGAGGTATAAGTAGGGGGAAGCAATATATTCGATACCTCATCCAGAAACGCACCCTCTCGAAACCTGGCGAGCAAGCTACACCGCGATGCAGAGCGCCTCTCTTGCAGAGTCTGCCACTTGAGTTTATTAAACATCTCCGTAACGCTATCACGGTTACCAAATAACCCTGTGACGAAACGCGCCGCTCTTCTTTGGATCTTCTCTATCTCCTCCGTCAAACCGATCTGGTACGGATCCCACACTGATGAGCAATACTCAAGTATAGGTCGAACGAGTGTTTTGTAAGCCACCTCCTTTGTTGATGGACTACATTTTCTAAGCACTCTCCCAATGAATCTCAACCTGGTACCCGCCTTATCAACAATTAATTTTATATGATCATTCCACTTCAAATCGTTCCGTACGCATACTCCCAGATATTTTACAGAAGTAACTGCTACCAGTGTTTGTTCCGCTATCATATAATCATACAATAAAGGATCCTTCTTTCTATGTATTCGCAATACATTACATTTGTCTATGTTAAGGGTCAGTTGCCACTCCCTGCACCAAGTGCCTATCCGCTGCAGATCTTCCTGCATTTCGCTACAATTTTCTAATGCTGCAACTTCTCTGTATACTACAGCATCATCCGCGAAAAGCCGCATGGAACTTCCGACACTATCCACTAGGTCATTTATATATATTGTGAAAAGCAATGGTCCCATAACACTCCCCTGTGGCACGCCAGAGGTTACTTTAACGTCTGTAGACGTCTCTCCATTGATAACTACATGCTGTGTTCTGTTTGCTAAAAACTCTTCAATCCAGCCACACAGCTGGTCTGATATTCCGTAGGCTCTTACTTTGTTTATCAGGCGACAGTGCGGAACTGTATCGAACGCCTTCCGGAAGTCAAGAAAAATAGCATCTACCTGGGAGCCTGTATCTAATATTTTCTGGGTCTCATGAACAAATAAAGTGAGTTGGGTCTCACACGATCGCTGTTTCCGGAATCCATGTTGATTCCTACATAGTAGATTCTGGGTTTCCAAAAACGACATGATACTCGAGCAAAAAACATGTTCTAAAATTCTACAACAGATTGACGTCAGAGATATAGGTCTATAGTTTTGCGCATCTGCTCGACGACCCTTCTTGAAGACTGGGACTATCTGTGCTCTTTTCCAATCATTTGGAACCCTCCGTTCCTCTAGAGACTTGCGGTACACGGCTGTTAGAAGGGGGGCAAATTCTTTCGCGTACTCTGTGTAGAATCGAATTGGTATCCCGTCAGGTCCAGTGGACTTTCCTCTATTGAGTGATTCCAGTTGCTTTTCTATTCCTTGGACACTTATTTCGATGTCAGCCATTTTT
The DNA here is from genome assembly GCF_021461395.2 of Schistocerca americana. Taxonomy (NCBI): domain Eukaryota; kingdom Metazoa; phylum Arthropoda; class Insecta; order Orthoptera; family Acrididae; genus Schistocerca; species Schistocerca americana. The sequence continues at coordinate 286,712,022 of NC_060120.1, read as the reverse complement.
TCGTTTGTGCGAGGATTTAGAGAAGGAACTGCAGTGCGGTCTTCCTCTGTGAAACAGCTTTGGAAGAAGGTGTTTAGTATTTCAGCTTTACGCGTGTCATCCTCTGTTTCAATGCCATCATCATCCCGTAGTGTCTGGATATGCTGTTTCGAGCCACTTACTGATTTAACGTAAGACCAGAACTTCCTAGGATTTTCTGTCAAGTCGGTACATAGAATTTTACTTTCGAATTCACTGAACGCTTCACGCATAGCCCTCCTTACGCTAACTTTGACATCGTTTAGCTTCTGTTTGTCTGAGAGGTTTTGGCTGGTTTACTGTTTAAGTTCTGAGGGCGTTCGTTCCTAGAGGAGTTAACAAATACTGTGGTACATTGCTGCCTACTACGTCTACCACGCGAAATGATGGTGAAGGTAAAAGTAGGCAGATTCGAGCCGGTGCACAGGTTTACTAATAATCGCTCTTCCCGCGAACCGCTGTCGAGTGGAACAGGTAAAGGGCTGAGCACTATGGGACTGAGCACTATGGGACTTAACATCTGAGGTCATCAGTCTCCTAGAACTTAGAACAACTTAAATCCAACCAACCTAAGGACATCACACACATCCATGCCCGAGGCAGGATTAGAACCTGCGACCGTAGCGGTCGCGCGGTTCCAGACTGTAGCGCCTAAAACCGCTCGGCCACAGGTAGAGGGCAAGTGATAGTAGCACATAAAGCAGCCATCGCCAACATACCGTAAGTTGGCTTAGAAAGTAAAGATGCAGATGTACATAAGCTGCTGTAGTAATTTTATGGTGACCGTTTCGACAAACTGGTAGCAAATAAAGGTTTATTTTATCCGCGGCTTCCGCTGCTACACAAAAAAGGTTTTCTTTAGAGTAACAAGACTGTTGTAAACATGCGGTGCCAAACGTCTCATTCTCGCGTTATTTCTTAGCTTAACAAAATATTATTTATCGTCTGCCATTTTATAGTGTTATTCCGAAAGATAAACGTAAGTCGTTCAGTGTGAAGTTTAGCAAGTTGGTAAAACTTGTTGGAGGTTTGAAATGATAATTAAATAAAGACCCTAAGCTGTCTACAGGCGTTGATATACATCAACGGGGACAGTTGAGAATGTGTGCCCCGACCGAGACTCGAACCCGGGATCTCCTGCTTACATAGCAGACGCTCTATCCATCTGAGCCACCGAGGGCACAAAGGAAAGTGCGACTGCTGGAATTTATCCATTGCACGTTCCCCGTGGGACCCACATTCCCAACTTAACGTCCACACACTACATTCGTAGAGCCCCTGCCCATTACACTCATTACTCGCGACAGACAATCTTACCGAGTCCCGTAAGAGTTCGGGCAATGCGTATGCATCCGCACAGCAGGAGGAGGTCAATGGCCGGTTAGCCTTAGCTATATGAAGATGGTATCTGTTGGAGGTTTGGCTGACATGAGATTAAGTCTCAGAGAGTCATGGGCTCATGTGAGGAGGAGTTGGGAGGCACCGCTCTTGGGGCTCAACCGGCAGTTAAGCGCTACGCCTCTACTCCAACATGGCGGTCACTGCAGGTACGGATCCAGGTTCGCCGGACACGTCTCCGAACGCTGTCCGGCGTCTCTCGCGGCTGCCAGTACGGTCGCCTTTGTCTGACGGACATTTCTGCACGCAGCATTACGTCACAGGTGAGCCACACGCAAACATAAACAAACACGAAGCGAGCGCCGCGGCCAGGGTGTCCTTGGGGTTCCCCCGCTGCACTTGCTGCCACTGCTGCTACAGTGTCCGCTTCCTGGACCAGCTCGCGCGCTCGGTAAAATCTTAGGCGTGACCACTCGCTGTTTCCCCCAGGGGGCCCACAGTCCTTTTGTGGGAACGTGTGTGGCGCGCACAGGGCCCCGAGCAGTCTCCTTTCCTTTCCAGCCTTCATTACCATCCCTGTTCCTCTCCCTCCCTATCCTTACTCCTTTGTCCCTGCCCCCTCTTTTCCCTCTTAGTGGACTTTTTTATATCGACCTGGCTATCCTCCTGGCTTTGTTTTGGTCTGTGCTATTGTTTAGTTTGCTGTTTCCATCTCCTTTTCGGCGTTTTAGGTCCCCTTGGGGTTTGACCTCCATTTCCAAAATTTTCCGTTCAGTGTGAGCCATTTGGGGATGAACTCCCTACCTAGCTTCCATGGTGCAGGTTCCTCTCCCCTTCCCCTCCCCTTTCCCTTTGCACCCTGGCCCCCCCTCCTGCTAGGTCACCAGCACGGCAGCCAGTCCGTGTGGTGGGGCTGTACTACTGTAGTATTCAATGAACTGTGCATGAAGCCCGACCAACAGCACCGGGGCAGTTGTTCCGACGTCTTGACACACGGCCTATCATCCTGTCCTTTCTTCCCTGGCCGATATCTTACAGCATCAGTCTACTTAAATTGTAGCACCCTTCTCCTAAACCCTCATCCCTCCCCCCCTCCCCACTTATTTTTGTTTTTATCTGATTAGTGACATTTCACTCTACTTTAGCGTCAAATGGATGAGGTAGCATATACATCAGACATGTAAGCGGCTACTGAATTGCTTCAAGTGGCTATACCAACCAGTGCATTGCTTCCACGCACGTAGGGACCTATTTTTTGCAACAGTACCACAGTTATAAAAGCCGGTCAATTTTAACACAGTTTACTTATGCTCCAAGAAGAGTATGGTCCCTAGTCAGTCTCTTACGGTCTCGCATTTCTCTGTCTAACCAAAACGAAAAATTCACCACATAATTTACGTTACGAATAACAAAGTTTGTTTGCGTGGCCATCATCCGCAGCAAAAACAGAAATATTCGTTTTGTAAATGTTCCGGCATAAAGATAAAGCGACAGCACGAAGATGAAGAACGCAAGAGCAGAGAAGGCTCTGAGACGACGTCAGCCAGTAGTTCCCTGACTAGGACCTCCCTCTAGCCGATGAGAGTATGAGCGCCCCTCCTGCCAGAGACCCGGACTAGAACAGAGCACGCGAAGAGCTGTTACTTGCGATCCATACCCAATACTTGCATGGACATTCTATATAGCGAAAGACACTGATTGTTTGCATGTCGTCAATCGCTTGCGACACGACACAGTAAACCAAAGTTACGTATTGCCAACCTACTTTATTGTAATAAAATCATTAGTGTGATTTGCTTGAATTGTTGTATAGCTATCCGAGAAAGCAGCCTCCTTTAGGCACCCCATAAGAGACGAGTGGGCAGGTCACCACAGTAAATAAAAATCGCCTTTTCTTGCTACGATGTATTTTATTTCTTCCAGAAACGTTTCGCCTCTTACTTTAAGGCATCTTCAGTGGAATCTAGAATGATACAGTTTTATTTTGGTATGCGATATTTTTAGATTATAGAAGAGCTGACGTCTTCTTTTTTACGTAAATGACTGCATACCGTTATAAGCGTTTTTAGTTGGCATCTGCGTTTCCTCTCATCCGGTCACATGCTGGAGGCCACACTATAACCTCACTTACGAAATATAAGCGTGTGACCAGATGAGAGGAAACGCAGATGCCAATAGAAAACGCAAATAACTGTAAGTAATCACTTATTTAGGTAAAAAAACAAGACATGAACTGTTTTATAATTAAAAATATCGCATATCAAAACAAAACTTTATACATTCCACTAAAGATGCCTTAAACTGAAAGGGAAAACGCGTCTGGGAGAAGGAAAATACACTGCCGAAAGAAAAGGCGGTTTTTATTTACATAATGAATACGTTCAGAATGATTTAACTATCTAGCTTCGTCGGTAAGTCACATGGTTTCGTCAACCATCCTCTTTTACCAGTTACATCTTTCGATACTTCATTTACAAATCAACAAAACGTCATGCACCTGTTACATAAGTAGATTCATTCTGTTCACGATGCTTGTCATAATTCCAGTCTCATCAATATTAGCTCTGGACTGCACCCCGACTGTAACCTTCGACCTCTCATAACCCACTGAAGTACTTCTCAAACCGCGCGGGAATAGCCGAGCGGTCTTAGGCGCTGCAGTTATGGACTGTGCAGCTGGTCCCGGCGGAGGTTCGAGTCCTCCATCGGGCATGGGTGTATGTGTTTGTCCTTAGGATAATTTAGGTTAAGTAGTGAGTAAGCTTAGGGACTGATGACCTTAGCAGTTAAGTCCCATAAGATTACACACACAGTACTTCTCCAGCGCCTCCCAAGCACGCGCAGTGTAAACGGCTTCATACACGACCAGAGGATTGCTATGATCCATCGGATGTGATATCGTTGCAGTCGATCTGTCGCCTCGACACCGCCATACACCAGCGATTTGCCAAGCAGTTTTAACCAATACTACGAACCAGTCATCGTGTCGAAAAATTTTGCTGTGGAAACTGAGCTGCTACGTTTAGTAGCAGTCGCAGCTGATCTCTATACACTCACCGACACCTACAAAAAATAAACAAAAAAGAAAACAAATAGGAATTGTAATTTATTACACTTGCTTTGAAACACTCTCCTTGGGAACTGCAACGTTACTTTACGGAATATATTACACTTCTCACTGATGCCAAGTGTGCTAATAGAATGCGGTTTCCGCTTGTTAGTCGTTAATTGCTTTTTCATGTTCTTGTAGCTCAACTTAGGCCATAAATATGTACGCAGTTTGTTTTGCAAATCCAATTTGTCTATAGATATGCTGTCTGTTCCAGTGCTCTCCCAGGCAAGGGAGAGTTAGGCTATATGAAATGAAAGAGAGCCTTGAGTACAGCCCTGAACATTTAAATAAAAATCTCCACTTAATAATAAGGTACGTCATTCTGTTTAAGAGTTGAAAACTTTTACAATGCGTGAAACTGTTTCATAAATAAATAAAAATCATCAAATCGAATGGTTCAAATGGCTCTGAGCACTATGGGACTTAATTTCTGAGGTCATCAGTTCCCTAGAACTTAGAACTACTTAAACCTAACTAACCTAAGGACATCACACACATCCATGCCCAAGGCAGGATTCGAATCTGCGACCGCAGCGGTCGCGCAGTTCCAGACTGTACCGCCTAGAACCGCTCGGCCATTCTCATCAAATGGAGCCCAGTGTATCATGACTATTACTATTAACTTTCCACTGATTCTACTTCTGCAGCATATGCTTCAAAACTGTGGAGTAGGTGGGATGGGAGGAAGGGGATGTATTTTGTACAACTTTTTAATGTAAAATAATGGCAACGCCGGCCACAACTTCTCTGAGTGGTTCATGGTCTTGAAATATTTATAAATTCTAACATAAGGTTCTTATTCAACGAAGGGAATGTGAAACGAAACTGAACTGCACAACTTGAGAAACGGGTCGTCCCATATTGCCACACATCGCTTCTCATCAGACAGGTAGCCATATTGCAAGTACGAATCGCATGCGATCCGATCCATCAACCTGCCTGCGATTTGCGTGCACCAGCGGCCGTTCGCTGCGATTTTCCCACATACTTGCGATCGACGAAGCGATCCGTTGCCCATGCGATCCGTCGCTCGTGTGTGGGTCTCTATTAGGGGAACTCCCCGACCGTTGGCGCGAAATTACCCGTCTGGAACTTTCCAGTCAACGGAAGTACGTGGTTGTTGTCAGTTACTAGTAAGGGCATCGCATTCTGTAACACATTATCTCCAATACCTTAATTATCTACTTTCCTAGGTCGACAAATCATAAGAAAAGTCTTAGTTCCATTACCAAGCGTCTGGTGAGGAATGCCTCTTGGTTGCCTTACCTTTTCGAAAGGCCAAACTAATCATCATCTAACAGATCCTCAATTTTCTCTTCCAGTATCTTACGCATTATTTTGGTCAGCAACTTGGATGTATGAGCCCTCACGCTGTCTAAAGACAACAGGGATACAATGAATACCCCGTATAAATATCTCACTTTCGCAGCCAGTCTAATTGCTTGTTTGCAAAGTATCGGCGTCACTTTTCGAACATTACAACAATTCTGAAACTTTTCCTACCTGGCAGTATGCCTTGTAACGCCGTAATAGATCGATGTTTTTTCCCATTATTCTGCCACTTGTTGTTTGTAAGGTACAAGAATGTAGAGATTGCTCCGTAAATAGTAGACTGCGTGAAAAACTTTTCAATTTTTTTGAGAATTATCTGCACGTTATTTCATTTTCCGGACATAGCGAAAAGTCTCCCAGCAGGTGTATACAAAACGCTCAAAAGAGAAGAGAATCTGAGAACGTCCTCCACCAGACGAGGTAACGGTGGTGAAGAGTAAAAACTAAGTACTCTACGCACGACCTACATAGCGACATGTATGAGGACCGTATGTTGAGGGTTTTACTACCACGTTGAATCTGAAGTGCCGTATACCCTAGCAACCTATGAGTCACAATGGGCAGGGTAGAGAGACTGAAGTTTGGACACTGGTTCGGAATCAGGGGCTCTTAAACAAGTCGACTCAATACTGGTAACACAGAGTTGCTTCCACAACCAGGATTTTGTCAGCTGCCTTTGGAATAGTGCAGAGGCGGGTACAGGCGTAGTAAGGGTGAAACGCTGGTGGTGACAACAAGGACTGGGACAGAGGGCAGGTATTATTAAGAGCGCTGCTGGGTTGGAATATAGAGCAGCTATAATTAAGGATGTTGTCTGTATTAGGAGTGTAGAAATAAGTCGACACGACACAGTAAATTATGGAGAAAGCTGTGATGTCAGGTAAATTCCTTAATGAATGAAATTGCGCTTCCATTCTTTCGACAAGGGGCAACCTGGAAATATGACAATAAAATTCCTCTTATAAGCAGACGACATGCACTAGTTTTCCGATTACGTGCGAGACGTTTAATCGAAATGCACTGCTCCTCCCTGTTTATGGGTAGCTGTACATTAATATGCAATGCGAAAAGAAGTAGACCACTGCTTCGGCCTTTTACTGCTGTCGTAACTGTGGTGCTTTCACAGCCACGCTGTTGGAAATACGCTCTTAGGCCGCTTAATGCAGTGCCGAAACACCCGTAAATAAAGTTTAAGTACCCAACGGCAGGCAAGACAGGAATTTTATACTTCCAAAGGTATTTTGTTTGTACGCTTGACATAATCTGATCTTCGTCTGCGCAGGCGGACGAAATCCAGCAGAAATAATTTTACGCACTGTACACGATGGGATAAGAATGCAAAAGTGGATTGCAATAGCGCCGCACTCTGTCGTCTCGTGAGGCAGACTGCTGTTGTGTTAAGTGAAAAAAAAAGAAAAAAGCTAGAAGTAAATATATGGGATTTATGTGACTTCCCTTGATTCATTTATAGTGTATTTTGTATTCAGAGAAGATTTTAAGAATATAACTACGTGTATCTGTATACAGCGTAAGCCGCTGTGTAGTACATGGGAGGAAGATATTTGGTAACTATGTTACCCATTTTATAATCCACTCTATTCGCGTACTGAGCGGCAAAGTAATCGCCACTAAGCTTGTTACGAGATTCTATCGCGTTCTTTCTCTTTATTAAAAAGTCTTTCGTTGTATACTGTACTTTTTTAAGCGCAAGCAATACAGAACTACAACGAGATAAATAAAGTTCATTTGAAGAGCATCGCTGCCTTGCTAGACGTCACCGTTCTGGAAGGAACAAGGGAAGATCACATTTCACCGACCGTCGATATCAGAGTCCTTAGCACCGGAGCACCTGTTCAGATTATATCAGACTATGAGTATATTCAAGGAGCCACCCCAGCACTCACTTGACTTCGTTTTTGGAACCTGCGCGTCAACTAGTACAGTATATTGGGACTGATATTTGAAACCCGAGCTTGGTTGAACCTGTCGCCTTTCAAAGAGACACCCCATATTCTGACAACTTTTTCAGACGATGCACTCCAGGGTTATTACACAGGTTTTGCAGAACACTGTTTCCGGTTCGGAGTTCCGTGGTGGTGTTCGTCAGACGCCTGCTGATGAAAACTCTGTCCAGTGTCACACCGATTAACAGTTTAATTGTAGGGGAGAGCGATGTTCTCAAAATGCACGGCAAGTTTGTGGTTGGTCAGTCTGTCGTGTAATTGATCTATATTTTGGATGGACTAAGTTGATCTTCGTTGATCCATTATGGATCGTGGGACGACGGCTGGCATGAACTTCTTGATGCAATAATTTACCAACAGCCGTATGTATTGTAAAAATTTATTTTATTTTATGTACGTCTATGTTCTACCAGTTTCGGCATTACATTGATGCCATCTTCAGGCCCCACCCATCATAGTCGTAAAATCGCTATATAGGGAAGGAGCCATATAACTGGATCCGTGAATCAATCGTCCTGGCCACCAAGAGCTGTTGCACGACGGTTGATTCACGGATCCAGTTATACGGCTCCTTCCGTGCATAGCGATTTTACGACTCTGACGAGTGGGGCCTGAAGATGGCATCAATGTAATGCCGAAACTGATAGCACATAGAAGTTCATAAAACAAAATAAATTTCTACAATACATACGGCTGTTGGTAAATTATTGCATCAAGAAGGAGTAAGTTGAAGCCTTCGTTCTTACTGCGCGGGAGTCGCAGTATCCATAACGTTATGTTGGACAGTTATTGCGTATCTGTTGGCGTACCCTAAATGTATAGTGCCCCATTCTTTAAAATTTGGGACCAAACGGCTCAGGTCATCGGTCCCTAGCCTTACACACTACTTGATTTAGCCTAACTTACGCTACGGACAACACACACCCATGCCCGAGGGAGCACTCGAACCGTGGCAAGCCGCCCTCAGACCGCGCGGCTTAAAATTTGCCTGCCTCTGCGTGACAGCAGGACAGTTCAATGCAGGACAAGGCAAAAGCGGTCCATACGAACGACAAAGACGGACTCACAAGTACACAGAACATTGTTCTCACCACGACTGCCACTTTTAACACATAGGCTTGGCAAGCATGTTCAAGCATGCATGCGGTATTTACGTAATTTCGTCCAAGGCCATATAAATGACCAAGTGGCGCCGGTAGTTCCGTAAGGCTTTTTGCGGATGATGCTGTCGTACACAGACAAGGCGCAACGCTAGAAGATTGCAGCGGAATGCAGAAATACCTGCAAGGGTTGGTGCAGGGATTGGCAATTGACTCTCACCACAAATGGGCAGAAATACCCATTACCTTTTGATTACAGGATTGCAGAGCAGCCACTGGAGACAGTCACATGCGTAACATAGCAAGGAGTATGTGTAGGGAGCGGTTTAAAGTGTGACGACCTCATGAAACTATCTGCAGGTAAGACAGATGTCAGAAATTCAGTGTAGTATTCCTGAGGAAGTATTTTCACCCACTCAGGAGACAGCTTACAAAACTCTCGTTCGGCCGATAATTGTGTACTGATTCTCAGTCGGGTCTCTTACCAGGTAGAACTAACAGAAGAAAGAAGGATGATTTAAAGAAGAGCAGCGAATTTACACTACTGGCCATTAAAATTACTACACCACGAAGATGACGTGCTACAGACGCGAAATGTAACCGACAGGAAGAAGATGCTGTGGGGCGACACCTACAACGTGCTGACAAGAGGAAAGTTTCCAACTGATTTCTCACACACAAGAAGCAGTTGACCGGCGTTGCCTGCTGAAACGTTGTTGTGATGCCTCATGTAAGGAGGAGAAATGCGTACCATCACGTTTCCGACTTTGATATCACTAGCAGTCGAGATGACAGGCATCTTATCCGCATGGCTGTAACGGCTCGTGCAGCCACGTCTCGATCCCTAAGGCAACAGATGGGGACGTTTGGAAGACAAGAACCATCTGCACGAACAGTTCGACGACGTTTGCAGCTGCACGGACTGTCAGCTCGGAGACCGTGGCTGCGGTTACCCTTGACGCTGCATCACAGACGAGATCGCCTGCGATGGTGTACTCAGCGACGAACCTGCGTGCACGAATGGCAAAACGTCATTTTTTTCAGATGAATCCAGGTTCTGTTTACAGCATCATGACGGTCGCATCCGTGTTTGGTGACATCGCGGTGAACGCACATCGGAAGCGTGTATTCGTCATCGCCATACTGGTGTATCACCCGACGTGATGGTATGGGATGCCATTGGTTACACGTCTCGGTCACCTCTTCTTCGCATTCACGACACTTTGAACAGTGGACGTTACATTTAAGCCGTGTTAGACCCGTGGATCTACCCTTCATTCGATCCCTGCGAAACCCTACATTTCAGGAGGATAATGCACGACCGCATGTTGCAGATTCTGTACAGGCCTTTCTGGATACAGAAAATGTTCGACTGCTGCCCTGGCCAGCACATTCTCCAGATCTCTCACCAACTGAAAACGTCTGGTCAATGGTGACCGAGCAACTGGCTCGTCACAATACGCCAGTCACTACTCTTGATGAGCTGTGGTCTCGTGTTGAAGCTGCATGGGCACCTGTACCTGTACACGCCATCCAGGCTCTGTTTGACTCAATGCCGTGGCGTATCAAGGCCATTATTACGGCCAGAGGTAGTTGTTCTGTGTACTGATTTCTCAGGATCTATGCACCCAAATTGCGTGAAAATGTTATCACATGTCAGTTCTAGTATAATATATTTGTCCAATTTATCATCTGTATTTCTTCTTGGTGCAGCAATTTTAATGGCCAGTAGTGTAGTATCCGCGAAAGCTCATGGGGAAGTCGGTGCAACTCCAGTGGCAGATGCTACAAGAGAGGCGTTCTGCATTATGGAATTGCTTACAGTTAATATTCCTGGAGCGTACGTTCGTAGAAGAGTCAATCAATCTACTGCTTCCTCTATTCGTGGGGAGACCATCGGGGTAAAATTAGGACATTCGAGCTCGCTCGGAGGCTTACCATCAATCGCGGAGGCTTACCATCAATCGTTCTTCCCGCACAACATTCACGAGTGTGACAGAAGAGGGGAGGGGGGGGTGGGGTGACAGCGGCACACAAAGAACCCTCCGTCGCACGCCGTATTGAGGCTCGCAGAGTATAGATGCGGACGAAGGCACAGTGCTTCTCGCTACAGGGAACGGCAGTGTTGTGCAAAGGTGTTGTGCGGGCAGCCGATGGGTGAGCCCGCAGGCGCAAGCAGCTCGTCGCATGGGCAAGGCCGCGGGCACGCAGAGGAAGGAAGACGGAAGAGAGTGAAGGAGTGGAAGGGCAGGGGGGGGCCATCCGGCCCTCGTCTGGGGGGTCTTCCTGGGCGCGGCTGCGGCTGCCGCCACTCAGGCAGAGTGCGTCGGCAGCGTGGCGCCGGTGGCACGGCTGTGGCTGGACTACGGGGCGTGGAAGACTGCTGTTCAGCTCCAACACGAATGCATTTCCCAAGTACTCCTTTTCTTAATTTGTTTTCTATTCGGCCGCGCGGTTAGAGTCGCCATATCACTGACTGCGCGGCCCCTCCCGTCGGAGGTTCGAGTCCTCTCTCGGGCATGGGTGTGTGTGTTGTTCTTAGTTTAAGTTAGTTTAAGTAGTGTAGTCTAGGGACCGATGACCTCAGCAGTTTGGTCCCTTAGAAATTCACACACATTTTTCTAAACTCTCTGTCTTGTGAAAAACACAACGTCTTCTTCTTTCCTTATTATTTACGTCTACACGTTTCGACACATATGTCTGCTCTTCAGTAGATCCACGAGGACAGACTAACAAATAATTACCAGAATGAAAATTTCACTTTGCAGCTGAGTGTGCGCTGATATGAAACTTACTGGCACATTACAACAGTGTACCGGACGAGACTCGAACTCGGGACCTTTGCCTTTAGCGAGCAAGTGCTCTACCGGCTGAGCTATCCAGGCACGACTCACGCCGCATTCTCTGTCAGGAAGTTTCATGTCCGCGCACACTCTGCTGCAGAGTAGAAATTTCGTCCTGGAGCCATTCCGCAGACTGCGTCTAAGCCATGTCTCTGCAATACCCATTCTTCCATAAGTGCTAGTTCTGCAAGCTTCGCAGCGAAGCTTCTGTGAAGTTTGGAAGGTAGGAGACGAGGTACTGGCGGAATTAAACCTGTGACGACGGGTCGTAAGTCATAGTTGGTGGAGCACTTGTCCGCGAAAGGCAAAGGTCTCGAGTTCGGGTCTCGGTGCGTCACACAGCTTTAATCTGCCAGGAAGTTTCATAATAAATAATTACATAATTACATACTACGAAAACATGACTAACGTTAACATTTATTACAATCGGAAATACGCACCGTCCTACCCCTAACAGTGGTTTGCAGAGTATATATATATTTCGATGGATGAACATTTCAGTGACGTTCCTGAGCTTTCTGAACGTACACATGTCAATGCGCTGCTTTTGTTATGATCTCCCTACGTCATTAAGAGTCCCACAATGACAAGCTACGCTAAAGAATCGATCTAAATAAAGTTCTGTAAGCCGTTTATTTCGCAAAATGAATTACATTTTCTTGCGGGGGTATGTGGAAGGAACCTCTACGAACGATTGTTGCAAAGAGAACACACTCGGTTGTACCCTGGAAATACTGGACTAGTTTCAACAGCTAATCCTTCCACCAGCGGGAAACGTCTGAGAAACACGGGAGAAAGATGAAAAAAAACAAAAAAATTAGCCCTTTTCACGACCAGAAATTGTGGCGACTTCATCGCAGGACTGTTACGAGAGCAAGAATTTTTACTATCATACAAGATACCGAGAAACAAACGACCGAAGACTGAAAGAATGAAGATGAAGATGATGATATGGCTAGTGAGAATGCGAAGAAACACAGATCATTGGACATTTCCTCATGTGACCAAGAATAGGGTTAGTTTCACAGCGGAACATCTGTTTTTATGCAATGACAAGGCCATTAAAGCTTTAGAGATTAGCAAGGAAAGAGTTTAGATGTCCCCTGCCGGACACGGAAAGGTAAGTATTTTCATCCGATTCTCCCGATGAATCTCAACCCGGCAACTGCTTTCCCTAAAGCTTGTGTCGTTGTACTTCAGGTTGCTCTGTTCGGACAGTCCTCGGCACTCTACAGTAGTTACTGCTGCCAGAGACTTATCACCAATACCGTAACCTAACATCAATGTCTCTCTGTCATTACGTGTGCGCTTAACATTACATTTACTTACGATCAGTATCAACTTCCCGTCCCCGCATTAATCGCCAACCCTTCCTGCATTTTGCTGCCGTCCTGTGGCGTTGTGACTTACACACATCAGCTGCAAACAGCCTCATGGTGCTCCGAATGTTACCTACTAGATTATTTATATATGTTATAAACAATAATGACCCTAACTTAGATTTAATTAATTTAATGATGATGTGATTTAAAATTACTGAGAACCACCCAGCTGCCAGTAATACATGATACAGCATTTATCCGACAGACGTCCTGATAGGACATTCCCACACCGCACACTTAACATGAGTCATGCATTTGTCAATGTTCTGTGCAGGTGAAAAACTAAGATGGTTTGTGGTTCGTACTGGAACGTCCCCTTAGCAAAATTATAAATTACTGTACTGGTAAACTTCTACGTTATTTGATACAGAGACGGCTGAGTAAAACTATGTAAATAGGCTGTTTAGGTTTTTATGTTGGTAACGCCATGAAGCGCTCTGTATGAAAATCACTGACTGTGCTGTGTGCAGTCTGTGGCAGGTTGGACTAATTGTTGGAATATATGCTTGTGTAGTGTTGGGCAGTTGGATGTGAACAGCGCGTAGCGTTGCGCAGTTGGAGGTGAGCCGCCAGCGGTGGTGGATGTGGGGAGAGAGATGGCAGAGTTTTGAGAGCGGACGATCTGGACGTGTGTCCGTCAGAAAAAGGAAATTTGTAAGCCTGGCTGTCATGAACTGATATATATATATGATAACTTTTGAACATTATTAAAGTAAATACATTGTTTGTTCTCTGTCAAAATCTTTCATTTGCTATGGCTATCAGTACTTAGTGCCTTCAGTAGTTATAATCTTTTATTCAGCTGGCAGTATTGGCGCACGCTGTATTGCAGTAGTTCTAGTAACGAAGATTTTTATGAGGTGATTGATTCATGAAAGGTATAGGTTATTGTTAGTCAGGGCCATTCTTTTGCAGGGATTTTTGAAAGTCAGATTGCGTTGCGTTAAAAATATTGTGTGTCAGTTTAAGCACAGTCATTTATAATTTTTCTAAGGGGACGTTTCACTATTACTATTAACTTTCCACTGATTCTACTTCTGCAGCATTAGCTTCAAAACTGTGGAGTGGGTGGGATGGGAGAAAGGGGATGTGTTTTGTACAACTTCTTAATGTAAAATAATGGCAACGCCGACCTCAACTTCTCGGAGTGGTTCATGGTCTTGAAATACTTATAAATTCTCGTAAGGTTCTTATTCGACGAAGGCAAAGCGAAACGAAACTGAACTGCACAACTTGAGAAACGAGTCGCCCCATACTGCAACACATCGCTTCTCATCAGCCAGGTAGCCATATTGCACGCACGAATCGCATGCGATCCCATCCTTCAACCTGCCTGCGATTTGCATGCATCAGCGGCCGTTCGCTGCGATTTTCCCACATACTTGCGATCGACGAAGCGATCCATTGCCCACGCGATCCGTCGCTCGTGTGTGGGGCTCTATTAGAGGAACTCCCCGACGATTGGCGCGAAATTGCCCGTCTGGAACTTTCAGTCAACGGAAGTACGTGGTTGTTGTCAGTTACTAGTAAGGGCATCGCATTCTGTAACACCTTATCTCCAATACCTTAAATCTCTATTTTCCTAGGTCGACAAATCCTAAGAAAAGTCTTAGTTCCATTACCAAGCGTCTGGTGAGGAATGCCTCTTGGTTGCCTTACCTTTTCGAAAGGCCAAACTGATCATCATCAAACAGATCCTCAATTTTCTCTTCCAGTATCTTACGCATTATTTTGGTCAGCAACTTGGATGTATGAGCCCTCACGCTATCTAAAGACAACAGGGATACAATGAATACCCCGTATAAACACCTCACTTTTGCAGCCAGTTTAATTACTTGTTTGCAAAGTATCGGTGTCATTTTTTCGAACATTACAACAATTCTGAAACTTTTCCGACCTGGCAGTATGCCTCATAGCGCCGTAATAGATCGATATTTTTTCCACTATTCTGTCACTTGTTGTTTGTAAGGTACAAGAATGTAGAGATTGCTCCGTAAATAGTGGACTGCGTGAAAAGTCAGATTGCGTTGCGCTAAAAATATTGTGTGTCAGTTTATTGATGATCAGAATAAGTGAAGAGAGAAATGTCTGAGTACGTTCAGTTTTACTCAGCTGTCTCTGTATCAAATAACGTAGAAGTTTACCAGCACAGTAATTTATAATTTTTCTATGGACGTTTCAGTACATCACATTAAATCGTTGATGCCCCAATCGTTGGCTGGGCCTGCTGCTTTTGAGCGTCTGAGTGGTCAGCGTAGATGCCCGCCATATGGAGGACCTGGGTCAGATGCCCGGTGCTGCCGAAGACTATCCCTTGGTGGGAGGACCGCTCCGGGATGTACTCAGCCTCGTGGTGCTGTTCCCGAGTAACGACAAGCATCGGCACGACGATGGAGAACTGAAGAGCAGAGAGGGCTGTGAGACGACGTCAGCCAATAGTACGCTGACGGTCCCCACTCTAGGACGACACCAAGACAGGAGCGGCCTCTACACGAAGAGAATATAAGCGCCGCGCCGCCTAGCCGCAGCGGCCGCCAACACCACAACCGAGCCACAGGCCGACACACACAACACCAACACAACGTTTGGGAGATTGTTGGAAACAATATTCCCCCATCACACGCCCGCTCAGATCTGTAGCAAGATCACAGCGGTCGTCGCCACACTCCTCATGCAGCTCTTTACTGCTCAACCTGGGCAGTACTGGGCTGCCATACAAACAGCGATCACCACACTGTTTACACCCATACATGGATAACACACCACACCCCGCCCCCATCGCAAACAACCAGACACTGACACAGATCCTGTTCTGGAATGCAGACGGGATCAATAACAAAAGGGCGGAATTCGCCGCGCTCATGGAGCGTAAGGGTATCCTTATCGCACTGCTGAGCGAAACTAAGCTCAAACCACGCAACCAACTAAACTTCACCGGCTACTGCGTCTATCGTACCGACCGACCGGACGGCTCCGGTCACGGCGGAACAGCCATCATCATACACAAAGACATAGAACACACAAACATAGTGCTCCCTGAACTCGAAAAACTAGAGGCAACCGCCGTCAGGCTCATGTTCAACGGAGCCTACACTACACTGGTGTCAGTATACAACAGCCCTAAAAACATCAAAACACGCGACATCAACACAATACTCAACATATCACCGCGCGTAATAGGACGAAACTACATCACACTAGCGCCGACCGAACCGACGCACATTCCCTACCGGAGGGGACACAGGCCAGACGTGTTAGACATGGCCATCATCAAGGGCATAACAACGACACTCAACGTTGCCGTTGAAAACGATCTGCCCTCAAATCACCAACCCGTTATACTGTACATAGAAGAAACACTGCAGCACATGGAACAACGCAGGATGTTAGACTACAGGCGCGCGAATTGGACCCAGTTCAAGGAAACGCTTGACAATCGCATCCCACCAACCCACGCGATTAACGAGACAGCCCAAACTGACGAGGCAGTCGAAACCCTCACCGGCGCCGTCCAGGACGCAATAGCCGACACCATACCAATCCGCACGCCACAACAACACAGTGCTGCTCTGTCCCAGGAGATCCTGGGCCTAATCTCAATGAGGAACCGCCTCAGGAGACACTGGCAGCGTACCAGGCGCCAGCACTTCAAACGGCACATTAACAGGCTCCAGGGTATAATCCGGGAAAAAATACAAACATTCAAGACACAACAGTGGGACCAGAAACTCGAAGGGCTAGACACCACGCGACCTGGAGTGTGGCAGCTAGCCCGACACTTCGCCAGGGAGAAACTGTACACCCCCACGTTACAAGGGCCAGACGGACCAGCATATTCTGCGGAAGAAAAAGCGGAACTGATGGCCCTCACACTCGCAGCGTCATTCACACCGAACCTGGATCCCTCAGACCCAGCGTTCACACTTGCTACGGACCAGGAGGTCACACGCATCTTGGCCAAACCAGCGCACAACAACATCCGACAAGCTAGTACAGCAGAAATCAAATGGGCCATCATGCATACCACCGCTAGGAAGGCCCCTGGTCACGATGGCATTCAAAACCGTGTCCTCCAGGAGTTCACGGACAAAGCTGTAGACTACCTAGCACACATTACGAATGCCATACTCAAGCACCAACACTTCCCCGCCTTTTGGAAGACGGCCAAGGTCCTGATGTTCAGGAAGCCGGGGAAAGATCACTCCCTCCCACAAAATTACCGACCCATCAGTCTGCTGAGCGCGCTCAGCAAGATCGTTGAGAAGGTAATATTAAAACGGCTCACCAGGCACTGCATCACAAACTACACCCTGAGACCGGAGCAATTCGGTTCCAGGAATCACCACTCAACAACACAACAACTCCTCCGCGTCGTTGAATACATAACACACGGATACAACACAAGCAAGGCAACTGGGGGGGGGGGGGTGTTCCTGGACATCGAAAAGGCTTTCGATCGTCTATGGCACAACGGCCTTATACGCAAACTTAGTGACGCAGGGTTCCCCGACGGGCTCGTACGTCTCATACACTCATATCTCACGGACAGGAGTTTCAACACTGACGTGCAGGGCAAACAATCGACACGACATGGTATACAGGCAGGAGTACCCCAAGGAAGTATCCTAGGGCCCTTACTGTTTAACCTCTACATTAACGACCTCCCAGCTACACATAACACGACGGTAGCAATCTACGCGGATGACACTGCCATCCTTGCGCAAGATTGGAAGCCGTCTAACATTAACTTACGACTACAGACCGCACTCAGAACGGTGGAGCCTTGGCTGGTGAAATGGCGTGTTAGAGTAAACGTCGACAAGTGCGAGGCCGTTCTGTTCACTAGAAGACCGAAGCAACTGCGCAAACATCAGCACTGCAACCCAAACACTACACACACGCCCAATACGTTTCCGCGAGATGGTCAAATACCTCGGTGTCTGGCTGGACAGGAAACTACTCTGGGGGGACCACATTCAACACGTGACCAACAAAGCTAACGCGAGGCTCAAACAACTCTACCCTATGCTTAACAGGCGTAGCACACTGAACAGGAGGGTGTCTAGGTCCATGTACATGACACTTATTAGACCCCTGATGACGTACGCAGCCCCTGTCTGGGGATACGCTGCGCCAACTCGCCTGCGCCGTCTGCAGCTCATACAGAACAAAGTACTCAAAATCATAAGCAACGCTCCGCGCTACACACGCATCGCGGACCTTCACCGGGAATACCGGCTGGATACTATCTTGCAGGTATTCCAAAAACTCTCCACACGACTGTACAACAACACGAGACACTCGCGCAACCCGTTTATCCTTTCTCTGGGTAACTACGACCACAACCATAGGTGGAAGCATAACAGACCAAAGACATTACTGGCTAGGAACTGAACATCTATGGTCTATAGAACGCTAACACGACAGTACTGGCGAGCCCCTGCAACACAGTTATTACTGGAAACCCAGATGTGCGACTAGCCGAAAAACAGGCAACCGCAGGGAAACCGTACTGTACACAGCACGCAAACCAGCCACACACACCCCCTACACTGTCTGTGAGTCGATCTATGACCGATCGCCCACTAATCCACAACGACCTTGAACTGTTGCAGGGACGCAGCAACTGCAGCAAGCGCCGCAACAGGCTCCAACAACGACAAAGGTAACGATGCACGATACCTCGAACTAACACAACCACACCTTGCATGCACTGTCGCAGATAGCAAGCCGCTACTGCCCTTACTACCCGTCCTACTGTCGCAGAGGTTTTTTCCCCTCGGCTCTTGCCTTGGCACTTTTTTTTCCTCTGCCCTTACAACCGCTACCCTTCGATCGTTTTCGACCACTTCTATCTCCTGATGGACCATGTTAATGAGTAATCTTACCCAGACGCATGGACA
The DNA here is from genome assembly GCF_021461395.2 of Schistocerca americana. Lineage (NCBI taxonomy): Eukaryota > Metazoa > Arthropoda > Insecta > Orthoptera > Acrididae > Schistocerca > Schistocerca americana. Next base: position 286,693,030 of record NC_060120.1, on the reverse strand, counting down.
ACATCACAGCCCCCACCCTGTGACGCCTGATTCAAAAACTAACATGTTTACGGAGGTGACACTACTTGGTTTGGTCACCACGTTGGTGTGGGCGTGGAGGGGCCCCATCCTTGTGAAAAAAAAGCCGCAGCCGGAGTTGAAGACGAGCCGTCATACAAACGCTACAGCAGCGACTTATCAACTGTATTGTTTTGCTTGCAGTGAAACTGTATATACCAAAGGACATTGATTATTTGCATCTCGCCATTTGCTTACGACACACTTTTGTGAATACGCAAAGTTAAGTATTGTCATTTTAACTTACTTAACCCTGTGGTGCACGAATATAACTGCAGTGGACAACTTATAATGGTCAATCCTCTGGCGTTTTCAGTCCGTCATGAGGCTGCAAATGCATGCAGGACACAAAACCAGTAGGGAGTGCCCACTGCAGTGAACTGTGTGCATTTGCAGTCTCAGGATTGATTGAAAATGCCAAAGAAGTGACCATTAACAGCTGTCCACTTTAGTGGACGCTATGCGCCACGGGGTTAATTAACTCCATTAATACGATTTGCTTGAATTGTTGTCTAGCGATCCGAGAAAACAGCTTCCTAGGCACCCTAAATTAGACAAGTGGGCAGACACAATGGACGACAACTGAGGAGTCGCTTGACAGAATAGTAGCGACTCCGCATCTGGGAAATCTGCAAAACGGCCGGGAGAGCGCTGTGCTGTCCGCATCTCCCTCCACACAATATGTGCATGACGCCGCAAGGCACACGATGACACGGCGGTCGGTAGACATCCCTTGGGCCTTCGTAGCTTGGCAGGGATCTAATACTGGTCTTAACGTACCAAGGAAGGAGAGGTACGCCATCTCCAGGAAGTCCTTATTTTGCACAAAGAATATTACACCTCATCATTTTCTGGCATGAACGTCTGCTCAGGAGCGCAGTAAACTCCTCGCAGTTACTCCTGCGAGCGAGATTATTTTTAAATTCACAGCCTGCGGAAAGTCTCCACGTTGGCAAGTTTCAGACTGCACAACTTGAGAAACGAGTCGCCCCATACTGCAACACATCGCTTCTCATCAGCCAGGTAGCCATATTGCACGCACGAATCGCATTAGATCCGATCCTTCAACCTGCCTGCGATTTGCATGCATCAGCGGCCGTTCGCTGCGATTTGCCCACATACTTGCGATCGACGAAGCGATCCATTGCCATGGTATTCCGAGATGCTTTTTTATAGTTCTGCTGGTATACTCTCGTTACACTCGAAAAAGCTCAAACCATTCAAATGGCTCTGAGCACTATGGGACTTAACATCTGAGGTCATCAGTACCCTAGAACTTAGAACTACTTAAACCTAACTAACCTAAGGACATCACACACATCCATGCCCGAGGCAGGATTCGAACCTGCGACCGTAGCGGTCGCGCGGTTCCAGACTGAAGCGCCTAGAACCGCTCGGCCACACCGACTTTACTCGAAAAAGAAAACTACTTTGAACTTCACTATTGAGATACTCTGAGCTATCTACACACCAACGAATTTAGAACAGAAAATTACTGCAGCGCCAAAGTAAGCTCATTTTGACTGCTGTCTCTGCTCTAATATAATCTCTGTACTTGCTGAATTCTGATGCGCGTACGTAGGTGACACCCACTGAGATGAGAACGAGACTGTGGGAGTGTCCTCCGGTCTACCCAACAAACAGAGGCTGAGGCACTGGATTCGTTCACGGAAAGAGCACAGTTCGAACCTCCCCTCTCGTACCTTTGCAACGTACGTCAGTTTAGGCGACCCAGATGAGTCGTTCAACATTACCATGCCTTGTCTGAACTACTGACCGGTGTTCAGTGCCTGCGTATCGACAGGACGGCAACCTGCTCTTCTTTTGTTCAATGACGTGACCGTCAGTATCATGTTTCACAGGATTGTGTATGTTCCTGAAGTTTGGAGACAGGAAGAGCACGTATACACATTCACATCAAGTACACAACTGTACTGATCCAATCTCCTCTGGTTGTCAGTCGACTAACAGATTAGTTTTACAGCAATATCTCGTGTTTAATTACACGCACACTGCGGTTTAAGAAGAAAGGTAACAAAGTTGTGGAAAAGACACTTCAGCTCGAGAAGATTCATTGACTGAATTTTTTGGTGAACGCTTCCGTTCTTGTTTTTATTTATTCTTGGCTTCTGGGAATCACCCATTCAGCAGCCCCTAAATCCATGTAAAGTACATATATTACACAAATTAAATTGTGAAGTTGGACATCTCTCTCTCTCTCTCTCTCTCTCTCTCTCTCTCTCTCTCTCTCTCTCTCACACACACACACACACACACACACACAAATGGCAAGGTCTGTCAATTGTATAACTGAAGAAGCAGGTCCTGATGGTTTCTTCAGCTGATATCGCATTCTTCTGTAACTGGAACGTGACGGAATGGATTATCATCGTTTCCTACAACGATAACTCTATAGATAAGACCGGAAGGTGACACGCGGTATCGCTATGTTGAACCACATCCGCTTTTACGATGCTGTGCTGCAAGCAGAGCTGCATGGTGTTATTCATATCGAGTCCGTATTGTAACCAGACTTGGGCAAACACGCTTCAGCTATATTCAAGGTACTATTACCAAAATGTCTTAACTAATAAAACGCATTACCGCCTGCGAATATATGTAATGGCCTGGAGGAAACATGTCATTAATAAGAAGCTTACAGAACATGAAAGAGAACTACACGTAACTGATTACAATAATATTAAGCTCAGCAATGACGTTTGAAGAACTTCACACGTTCATACACTAGTTTCCATAAATCAAGGACTACAACAAGTGATACATTTTATTTGCTTATTTTTACATTTAGTTGCCAATAACGACACCGAGCAGACTTTACACTAAATTAATTGACATGAGTCACATACAATTCTATGGGTCCCATGGAGATGGTTCTCAGTCATGTGGAAACAAGTCAAGGATGTACTCTTTATATTTAAACGCAAGACAAATGAATTAACCTTATGAAAGATAATGTATTTCTTTGCTAATATGAATTTTATTGTAATGCATCACATTAATTCAGAAACTTCTGTGAAGACATTCGTCATGAGACCACAAGCTTTCGCCGAGCAGAAATGCCTTTAACTCACAAGGGAACCTCCCCATCGCGTCCCCCTCAGATTTAGTTATAAGTTGGCACAGTGGATAGGCCTTGAAAAACTGAACACAGATCAATCGAGAAAACAGGAAGAAGTTGTGTGGAACTATGAAAAAATAAGCAAAATACACAAACTGAGTAGCCCACGCGAACATAGGCAACACTCCCGTGGTTAGCGTGAGCGTGACAAGAGGTCGTTGGTTCAAGCCTTCTCTCGGGCGAAAAGTTTTTCTTTATTTTCGCAATGTTATGATCTGTCCGTTCGTTCATTGACGTCTCTGTTCACTGTAATAAGTTTAGTGTCTGTGTTTTGCGACCGCACCGCAAAACCGTGCGATTAGTAGACGAAAGGACGTGCCTCTCCAATGGGAACCGAACAACATTTGATCGCAAGGTCATAGGTCAACCGATTCCTCCACAGGAATGATGTATTCTATACGACACTGGTGACAGCATGTTCGTCACATGACAGGAATATGTTGTCGACCCACCTAACTTGTACACTTGGCGAATGGGTAAAAGATTCTTCCACCTTGCCCGATTTAGGTTTTCTTGTGGATGTGATAATCAATCCCAAAAAAGCGATGAAAACATAAGAGTTTGTCACATAAACTGCAACAAATGAATGCAACAATTTCACAGTCGCACAGTTTTCCCTGTGCTCTGTCAAAACATTTGTTTTTAACGTTTTCAAATTTTTCCGTGTGTAGACCGTCAAATCCTGCATATTTCCAAGCAAATCTGAACATGTCCTGGAATTTTGGAGAGCGAAGTTGATTATGTGTGAGTGCCTGAACTTTGACAATTGTCTGAAAATAAAAAATTAAACTTTTCGCTCGAGGAAGGGCTTCAACCACGGACCTCTTGCTCCGCAGCTGCTCACGCTAACCACGACACCACGGCGCCCTTCAGCTCAGATCAACCTTGATGTTGCCTATGTTGCCTATGGACTACTCAGTTTGTATATTTTGCTTATTTTTTTCATAGTTCCACACAACTTCTTCCTGTCTTCTCGATTGACCTGTGTTCAGTTTTTCAAGGCCTATGGACTGTGCCAACTTATAATTAAATCTGAGGGGGGTGCGATGAGGAGGTTCCCTTGTCAGTATTGAACTCCAAATTATACACAAACACTGAACTGTTCGGCCGAGTTGCTGTCCTTCATGTATCTGATTTCTTTCTGTAATCTTTGTTGAGGTTGTTTGTGGTACTACTCCGACATTCAAGTTTTGCAGTATTTTCGAGGAAACAGAACTACTGCAACGGCAAAGGACATTCACGAATGTACATAAGGTAAAATAGCTATGAAAACAATATTCTTTGAATACGTCTCTGCTTGTCACGGGTTTCTGAATTCTGGAAATTACTATATTAATATGAAGAGCATCCTCAACAAATGTAGCCGTAGCTCATTTGTGAATGAAAGTGCGCAGATTACAGAAATTTCGTTATTTTTAAATCACCTACAGCATAACTGGGGTGACACGCAAGTCACCGAAGTGGCGTCCCATTGGAATCAGTGCACCAGGCCACTTAGCAAAACAAAATTATTATTATTATTATTATTATTATTGTATTTTTATACCTACCCTTGTATGATTGTTTCATTTACATTTCAACAAGTATTTTCCAACAGTACTTATTTTGGCTGTAGCCTTATGTGGTAGCGAAACGTGTACGGTAAACGGTCAGACAAGAAGAGAAAAGAACATTTTGAAATTTACAAATTCCGACTGCCTTTTTTATGTGATCGATATGGAAATTAAGGAACAAAAAATCACGACATTTTCGAAGGATTTGTCGATCTAGAAATTGAAATTGGTGCACGATGTTCGAAATTCTCAGAAAAATAGCAATAAGCGGATACTATACTTCCTTTTGACTGATTGAAGTGCTTAAAATAAAGCCAAACGCGCCCGGTGTAAATAAAGCTTTTATTACTGTCGCGAAAGACGGAATATTTCTCAATATTACATACGACACCTATGTGGCACTTAAATTAAATGAGATATTGTTATACAGTAAATTTTATATGAAATTTAGGTATCTTGTCCACATTTCATTCTCAACATTGTGGCAACTAAAATCGACCATACGGAAAGTATACGCTATGGACTTTTACCTCTGCAAACTCTTCAGAATTTTGGTGCAATGTTTTACTACATTTAATGCTGCACAAAAACTGCGTTGAACATCGAAACAAAATTAAGGTATCAGTCAACAAGATGCGTAAAAATCAAATTTTTGGGCCAAATAGTTTTTGTGAAATCGAATGATAAGTATGTCAAAGCAGTGGGAACACCATGTGTCTTCACAGGCGAGCAGTGCAGTGATGACAAAATCGCGCACAGCGCGGAATGCGGGGAGCACGTGTCTGCAACAGCGAAAGGGTTAATGAAGAGACAAAGCACTAGAAATTTCAAAAAATTGCATTCCAACGAATAAAATTCGTGAAGTAAGACACTTCGATATTGTTTTTAAATAAAGAAAATACTAAGCACCACACAAGGTTTGAACTTATAATCTTCCAATTAGTAGCCCAACATCTTAACCGTTACGCTAATGCAGCTCGGCTGGCAATATGACTCCATGGGGACTCTTAACACGTCAAGCAAAATACTGACAAACACTGTTGGTATGACTATGAATTACTCATGCTTCGTCGAAGTACAATAGGAAATAAACAATTACCGCTGTTCTTTATTGCGAAAAAGCTGTTCGTGAGATTGATACAAACACCTTTCCTTGCTATCACCTGAATTAGGAGTCTTATTGCTTGTTTGGTTTAATCAATTAATAGAACATGAAGCAATTGGCATAAAGAATGCTTTTTCCAAACTTTATATAAAAGAAAGTCTGCTACAAGTCATTGCTTTTGTTCTATTACTTTATTTATGACTGAACATTTCCAAAACTGAAGACACTCGTCCGTGCTCTGCACTGCAGTCGAGATCTGGCAACGTCGTTCTCTGTTCATTGGCTGACTGTGTTTTGTGACGTCAGATGCGCAGAACGAACCTAAACTCGGCCGCCAACATAAATGACGCGCACTATAGTCCAAAAAGAGATGAAATTATCTTAGGGTACTGCCGAGTATGCAGGGGGAATTCTCTACGTCATGATTAGGGTTCGGAAGTTGAGGTCCTTAGTTTGAGAGCTGCGTGAGGCTAAGGCGGAACCTGAGTATTTTTCGACTCAGTCGTCTCCGGACTAGAGTCCCTTACATAGGACTGATACATTTATCCTACACTATCATCCCTGAAAGTTTGTATCATCATCACAGAATCAAGCTTGTAAGTAGACTGTTTAGGTTTTAGGTAGCGCTCTGTATGAAAAGGTTTTAGGTAGCGCTCTGTATGAAAATCACTGACTGTGCTGTGTGCAGTATGTGGCTGGTTGGCATTGTTGGAATATTCGCTAGTGTAGTGTTGGGCAGCTGGATGTGAACAGTGCGTAGCGTTGCACAGTTGGAGGTGAGCCGCCAGTAGTGGTGGATGCGGAGAGAGAGAGAGGTGGCAGAATTTTGAGAGCGGTCGATCTGGACGTGTGTCTGTCAGAAAAAGGAATTTTGTAAGACTGGATGTCATGAATTGATATATACATCTATATATATATATATAATGACTTTTGAACACTATTAAGGTAAATACATTGTTTGTTGTCTGTCAAAATCTTCCATTTGCTAACTATGCCTATCAGCAGTTAGTGCCTTCAGTAGTTGGAATCTTCTATTTAGCTGGCAGTATTGGCGCCCGCTGTATTGCAGTAGTTCGAGTAATGAAGATTTTTGTGAGGTGATTGATTCATGAAAGGTACAGCTTATTGTTAGTCAGCGCCATTCTTTTGTACGGATTATTGGAAGTGAGACTGCATTGCGCTAAAAATATTGTGTGTCAGTTTATTGATGATCAGAATAAGTAAAGAGAGAAATGTCTGAGTACGTTCAGTTTTACTCAGCTGTCTCTGTATCAAATAACGTGGAAGTTTACCAGCACAGTAATTCATAATTTTTCTAAGAGGACGTTTCAAGCTGTAGACTTGAAAACTGCCTTGCAATGATTAGGACTTTATTTAAATGTTGACTGATTTATTATGTTTGCATCTTAAAAAGGCAATGTACAACAATAGTATTTACATATGAACGCACACTTATGTCTTTCATGCTCATGACACCTGCGTGAGGCAGGTTGTACGGTGGTGGCAACAAACTATCGCAGAGTTTTCCCGAAATACCGGTTCTCTAAGTTGACACAACATAGTTAAAAGACAGCTACGTGGTTCTTCTTCCAAGTACAGTTATTCAGCAAAATTCTCTTATTGTTTAGTTCAGCCTTGCCTCACATAAATAGTGTCTTTAACGGTTTGACGTACTTGGAAAATGGTCACCAGATGACCTGACTATATCACACAGCCATTGATGCTGTCATTTCGTGAGTATTGCTGTCTGCCCACGTTTCGATGCATAGGTTCAAATGGCTCTGAGCACTATGGGACTTAACATCTGAGGTCATCAGTCCCCTAGAACTTAGAACTACTTAAACATAACTAACCTAAGGACATCACACACATCCATGCCCGAGGCAGGATTCGAACCTGCGAATGTAGCGGTCGCGCGGTTCCAGACTGGAGCGCCTAGAACCGCTCGGCCACATCGGCCGGCTTCGATGCATAGGTATTAGGTACATCTGATAATGGGGCTAGAAGTTTCTAAACCGATCGTACTATAATACACAGAAGAATATTTTATAGCAATCTGAGGTAAACTTTTTCCTGACGTCTGCGAGTTTGTCATGGCAGATGTAGATGACAACAGCCACCGGCGACCGATGCCGTCGCAGTCTCGTTGTCATGACGGCTTAACAGTATTTTCGACGTGTCGCGAGGTCACGTCCATCGCGTGGATATTTCTGGACTTTATTGTCTACTTCTAGACCACTAACGTTTTAGTTCAAGAGCAGTGTGGCCAACTTCTGTTCAGAACCCGTGCTGCAGCCGGAAGTAGCTCTGCGTCCAGCGTCACCCGGGACTCGCGAAGTCTGTCCGCGAAGCTCCGGTTTAAAGTATTTACGTACTCCAGTGACGCACCGCGCGACGAGGTGACCCCACCGCCTGCCGCCCCACCCACCCACCTGATGAAGACTGGCGGTTTCCCCATCCACATCTCCCCCTCTCCCCCACTCCCCGCCCCATACAACTTCGGGGACCGCGGGGCCAGCTACAAGCTTTCTCGTGAGATTAATTTACAGCCACTGTGCGTGCAAACCTATTTACAGCGTCGCGGCATTCACTCTTTCCAACGGCAGATAATTAAAAAAGGCAACGTAAATTAATCGGAGGGTTTTCCACCCGCAACTCGCGCCTTAATGTAGTTTCTTCTTTCAGCAAAGTTCTCCTCACCTGTAGTCAAAACTTGGCAGCCGTGTTTTGCTTCACTATTAAATGCCCATAGTTTAGTTTCCTCTCCGGGCGAACTGCTCACAACCGACCAGTTGTTATTCACATACAATAAGAGCGAAAGTACTTCCCTGAAATCAGTCACTTCACTGAGATGGAGACAAAAAAATTGACAATCACGTCACTATCGCCATCCATCTGAAATCTATGGCTGGATAAAGCCGCCTCTACATTTCTGCTTCCATTACGATCTTCGGTCATACACTGATGAGATAAAACATTATGATGACCATCTGCTTAATAGCTTGTTTGTCCTTCTTTGGGCCGGCCGTTGTAGCCGTGCGGTTGTAGGCGCTTCAGTCCGGAACCGCGCTGGTGCTACGGTCGCAGGTTCGAATCCTGCCTCGGGCATGGATGTGTGTGATGTCCTTAGGTTAGTTAGGTTTAACTAGTTCTAAGTCCAGGGGACTGATGACCTCAGATGTTACGTCCCATAGTGCTCAGAGCCATTTTCATTCTTTGGAACGAAATACATCACTGATTCTGCGTATCAGGAGGCATCCGACAGTTTGTTGGTAGGATTGTGGAGCTATGTGGCATTGTATGTCTACATGCAGGTCATCAATTTGGGTAAATAGCGGGCCGCTGATTTGAGTACTCGGTGATGGCGCCCAATAGTGACCCAGATCGGTTCCGTAGGATTTACATCAGGCGAATTTGGTCGCCGAGACACCAACGTGAGTTCACTATAATGCTGCTCAAACCACTGTAACACGGTTCTGGCTCCGAGACACGGACAGTTATGCAGCTGGCAGATGACATTCGCCGTCGGGAAAGACATCAGCCGCGCGGGATTAGCCGAGAGGTCTCAGGCGCTGCAGTCATGGACTGTGCGGCCCCTCCCGCCGGAGGTTCGAGTTCTCCCTCGGGCATGGGTGTGTGTGTGTGTTGTTCTTAACATAAGTTACTTTAAGTAGAGTGTAAGCTTAGGGACTGATGACCTCAGCAGTTTGGTCCCTTAGAAATTCGCACACATATGAACATGAATGGGTGCAGGTGCTTCATAGCTGTCAGCATGTCATCGATTACTACCACAGGTATCAAAGCGCAGAAAAATGTCTCCCGTACCATAACATTGTTCTTATCAGCCTTCGTACGTGGCGCGCTGCACGTTTCAAGCCGCCCTTCACCTCGATGACACCGTTTTACCTAGTGGCCCGTGCCCACTGCAATCATAGTTGACGATGTCTTTGGGTCAACATGTGAACACGTTGGGGTCGTCTGCCGCGGAACTCCATGTTCAACAATGTACGATGAACGGTGTGCTCCGAAACACTTGTGCGTGCACCAGCATTGTGCTCTTTCGGCAGAGAGGCCGCAGATCACCATCTGCCCTACTTAACAGAGCAGACATGCCTCCGAACAACACGTTCTGTGAAGAGACGTGGACGTCCAACCACTTAGCGCCTAGCGGTAGTTGCACTGTCCTACCTGTTTCCGTAGACTGGATTGGATTGTTTGGGGGAAGAGACCAAACAGCGAGGTCATCGGTCTCATCGGATTAGGGAAGGATGGGGAAGGAAATCGGCCGTGCCGTTTCAAAGGAACCATCCCGGCATTTGCTGCAGCGATTTAGGGAAATCACGGAAAATCCAAATCAGGATGGCCGGACGTGGGTTGAACCGTCGTCCTCCCGAATGCGACTCCAGTGTGCTAACCACTGCGCCACCGCACTCGGTCTTTCCGTAGATGCTCACGACATTTGACCAGCTTCGCCGTTTTCGATATGCTCGTTCACAGGCTCTGAATAATAATAATTAATAGTAATAAGCTACCCTTTGCCAAAGTCGTCTACCGCAATGGATTTCCCCGTTTACAGCCCTTACCTTCTCTAGGGTGATCCTCCGTTCGTATCTGTTCCGCTTACATACTTTTAACCGCGTCATATGCCCGCAACGCCACCAGTAGGCATCCAACATAGGCAGCGGTCATAAGGTTTGCTTGACCAGTGTACGTAGCACATCTCTTCCTTTCGGAATGCATTGGAGAACAGCTCTATCCATACATTCACATGACCGCATGTCCTGCCAAGTATCCCACTTTTTAGGGTCGTGTGCGGTCCAGTATATGCAAGTGCAACCTGTCCGTCTGGTTTTAGGTTTCTTACCGATGAATGAGAACACACAACTAAGGCCCGTTCCAAGCTAATGACGTAAATCCGACGAATAAGGATAAGGAGGAGAAAGGAGATGAAGGGTACACAGATACACCAACCAAAGCCACTCTAGAGAAAACAAAGTTGGATGACACTAAACTCTTTGATCAGTGGCAAATTTCACGAAATTGATCGAAGAAAAGCCGACTCTGCCTGAAAAGTGGACTGCTTATCTCAGATCACAATATCATGTTGAAGAATTTCATTCGGAAGTATTGAAACTAGCAGAATACTGCTTTGCAATTTCAGGCCATAATGCCAGTGTCGAAGTGGTGTTCTCTTTTATAAGTGCCCAGTGTACAAACGAACGCAATAAAGTGCAAACTAACATGATTACAAGAATTATGTTAACGTGTTATATAAAATTATCCTATCAAGAGATCCACGAATGATTATCAAGAAAAATAACGTTGTTGATTAAAGTGGGTTATCAGAAATATTAATAGTTGACTACGGATTATGCTTACTTTTTCATAAATACACTCCTGGAAATGGAAAAAAGAACACATTGACACCGGTGTGTCAGACCCACCATACTTGCTCCGGACACTGCGAGAGGGCTGTACAAGCAATGATCACACGCACGGCACAGCGGACACACCAGGAACCGCGGTGTTGGCCGTCGAATGGCGCTAGCTGCGCAGCATTTGTGCACCGCCGCCGTCAGTGTCAGCCAGTTTGCCGTGGCATACGGAGCTCCATCGCAGTCTTTAACACTGGTAGCACGCCGCGACAGCGTGGACGTGAACCGTATGTGCAGTTGACGGACTTTGAGCGAGGGCGTATAGTGGGCATGCGGGAGGCCGGGTGGACGTACCGCCGAATTGCTCAACACGTGGGGCGTGAGGTCTCCACAGTACATCGATGTTGTCGCCAGTGGTCGGCGGAAGGTGCACGTGCCCGTCGACCTGGGACCGGACCGCAGCGACGCACGGATGCACGCCAAGACCGTAGGATCCTACGCAGTGCCGTAGGGGACCGCACCGCCACTTCCCAGCAAATTAGGGACACTGTTGCTCCTGGGGTATCGGCGAGGACCATTCGCAACCGTCTCCATGAAGCTGGGCTACGGTCCCGCACACCGTTAGGCTGTCTTCCGCTCACGCCCCAACATCGTGCAGCCCGCCTCCAGTGGTGTCGCGACAGGCGTGAATGGAGGGACGAATGGAGACGTGTCGTCTTCAGCGATGAGAGTCGCTTCTGCCTTGGTGCCAATGATGGTCGTATGCGTGTTTGGCGCCGTGCAGGTGAGCGCCACAATCAGGACTGCATACGACCGAGGCACACAGGGCCAACACCCGGCATCATGGTGTGGGGAGCGATCTCCTACACTGGCCGTACACCACTGGTGATCGTCGAGGGGACACTGAATAGTGCACGGTACATCCAAACCGTCATCGAACCCATCGTTCTACCATTCCTAGACCGTCAACGGAACTTGCTGTTCCAACAGGACAATGCACGTCCGCATGTATCCCGTGCCACCCAACGTGCTCTAGAAGGTGTAAGTCAACTACCCTGGCCAGCAAGATCTCCGGATCTGTCCCCCATTGAGCATGTTTGGGACTGGATGAAGCGTCGTCTCACGCGGTCTGCACGTCCAGCACGAACGCTGGTCCAACTGAGGCGCCAGGTGGAAATGGCATGGCAAGCCGTTCCACAGGACTACATCCAGCATCTCTACGAACGTCTCCATGGGAGAATAGCAGCCTGCATTGCTGCGAAAGGTGGATATACACTGTACTAGTGCCGACATTGCGCATGCTCTGTTGCCTTTGTCTATGTGCCTGTGGTTCTGTCAGTGTGTTCATGTGATGTATCTGGCCCCAGGAATGTGTCAATAAAGTTTCCCCTTCCTGGGACAATGAATTCACGGTGTTCTTATTTCAATTTCCAGGAGTGTATAATGGAAATGACCAAAGTTACTGAATATCTTTTCGTTTCTGCCCCAGAAGAACAGATAATTGTCTCTTTTGTTTACTAAAGAACTTCTAGTTTCTTTCGGCGTATGTCTATCTTAGGAACAAGACTGAGCAATAAAGAAGACTGAGCCACTTAGGAGGGCTGTTTACGTTTTTTTTTTTTTTTTTTTTTTTTTAGTTTAATCACGTTTAAGGTTGATCTCGTAACAAACTGACTGCTACTGATTATTACTGAAGAAAATAGCCAGTTAACAATTTCTATTTAAAACAGACAGTCCGGCTTTCGGCGCAAAGTGCTCGGCTGAATACAACGCCGTGTCGAGATTTTGTTGCGACCTGGCAACCCTGTGCGCACTCCATCTCGCTTTCTTCTTTACATTCAACATGTATTTGTGTTTCTCTCCAATCCATAAGTCGAAACTGGCAACAAGCACTGACTGTAATGTTTTAAAGCGTTTTAGACGGTTTATTTGGCCGGTCGGTGTGGCCGAGCGGTTCTAGGCTCTTCAGTCTAGAAACGCGCGACCGCTACGTCGCAGGTTCGAATCCTGCCTCGGGCATGAATGTGTGTGATGTCCGTAGGTTAGTTAGGTTTAAGTAGTTCTAAGTCTACGGGACTGATGACCTCAGATGTTAAATCCCATAGTGCTTAGAGCCATTTGGACCATTTTGGACGGTTTATTTCGGAAACGCCGTTCGTTGTTTCATTGTTCGTTTACGAAACCGACTTCTGGACTGTTTTCCATGTTCATTTCCTGTACATCAGACGCTGCCTTAAATATAAAAGTTTGCCCACTATTTCTGGGACAAAATAACAAATTGACTCACAGCTAGATGTTTAGATACAGCTACCGTAGCAGAGAATGCGCATGGTCACGCCTTGTATTCTGTTAACCGTTGTTATATCGCTCTGGTATCTCAGGCGCCAGTTGCCATTGTCAGTTGCAGACGACGCTTGCCGCCGGCTGTGTAATGAATGTATTGTTCTTCGTTGTTTGCATTACTTCTCCGTGCGGCGTGTTTATTTTGCACGACATACTTTCCTAAACTAGTAGCGAAAGAGAGCGGAAAAATGTAAACAAACCTAGTATAGCACGTCAACATACAGCGTGCGAGTGTTTCCAGAAAGAAAACTACCATCTGTTGGTGCCTCAGTTATATCGTGTACGTGAACCAACAACATAGTCCGCTGCCATCTTCAACTGTCAACCACTATGTTATTTTGATCGAGGTGTAGTTTACAAGTGGATGGATGACTAATACTATTTTGTTTTTGGTATTTAGGTTACACATCTACAATGTGATTCAAATGGCACCTTAAAAGTCCCATAAAATTTCGAAAATTGTGAGTTGGAGTTGGTAGGTGGCAGTAGTGTTCCTTGAGATTCAGAAAGTGACCGATAGTGACGCTACAACGCCGGAGAAGGCAGCAGCACCGTCCACAACAAGATGGCAGCCCCACTGTCAAAATGCGCCGCGATTGAGCAGCGATTTGTGTTGCGTTTTTTGGGTAGACAAAGTTTCAAACCAATTGAAATTCATCGCGGAATGACAGCGCAGTACGGTGACTCATGTTTGTCATTGCAGCAAGTGTACGGATGGTGTAGGAAGTTTAGAAGCGGTGTAACTTCTGTCGAGGACGCCCGAAGTCGGGGCAGGCTCACCACGTCGTGACGGACGAGAACATAGCGTCACTGGCGGAGCTTGTAAAGGACACTTAACTCTGAACGAAGTAGCCACAAGTGTGAAGATTAGTGTTGGTTCGGCGCAGAATATTGTTCACAGTGTACTCCAATAAGGTGTCTGTTAGGTGGATGTCACGTCAGCTGACTGCCGAATTGAAACATCGTTGTGTCGACGTCAGTGAAGAACTTTTGAATCGTTTCTGCGTCGAAAGTGAAAATTGGGAAAATTGTTACAGGCGATGAGAATTGCGTCCACTATTGTCGACCAGAAACAGTCAAACAAGGCACGGCGTCATAAATCATCGCCGAAACCCAAAAAATTCCGCACTCAATCGTCTGTTGGAAAAACCCAGTACTTTTTATTCAAACATACTGTAAAATCAACTTCGTCCTTCAATTAGGAGTAAACGACAACGATTTCAGGAGTACTGCTACAGAATGGCATCGGCTGACTGCATACAATCCGTAAGACAGGGGAGAATATTTCGAAAATTAAATTTGAATGTCGGTAGATCCTCCTTATTCGCTAGACGTCGCTCTTAGTGACTTTCACCTGTTCGGTGCACTCAAAGAAGCAATGGGAGTCAGGTAGCCGGCCGCGGTGGCCGAGCTGTTCTGGGCGCTTCAGTCTGGAACCGCACGACCACTACGGTCGCAGCTTCGAATCCTGCCTCGGCATGGACGTGTGTGATGTCCTTAGGTTAGTTAGGTTTAAGTAGTTCTAAGTTCTAGAGGACTGATGACTTCAGATGTTAAGTCCGATAGTGCTCTGAGCCATTTGGAGTCAGGTATATCAGAAGTGGCGAAGAGATGAAAACCGCGGAGCACGACTGGCTACACAAACGACCAAAAGAATTCTTTCATCGTGGTAGCCACGGACTTCCGAAGTGATGGACTACATCTACTCGTATTCAACGTCAGGGAGTCTAAATCGAAAAACGACTTGAAAGTTTTTTTGCTTATTGTTACACGTAAAAATATTATAGCAGTTGTAAGGTATATATATGTAGTAAAGTCCCCGCCGCGATTTCTTTATCTACGTTCGGATTCATCTGAGAAACTGCTGTCTGCTGTTAGGATTTTCACACGGTTTTCACTAACAAAGAGTGACTCACAAGGAATGTTTGTATCACTACACATCATAAACAAGTCGTCCGGCCGTAGGTACTTCGTGCTGCCAGTGCAAAGCTGGGACGTGTCACTAATTACTTATAATTCATATGAAGGCACACTTTCAAACTTCCTCTATGAACTCCTCCCATTCACTGTTGAAGTGTATCTGTGTTAACAGGGAAGCAGCAGTAGGCCTACGTCTTTATTAAAATGATTGTGGTTGAGTTCGGTACCTACAACATGTATTTCCTCTTTGTTTTCCCACTTCAGAGATCTAAATGCTTCCCCTAATGACGATAATTTTGGCGAAAGAGGAATCAGAACGTCTTTCTCCTTTCTTTACTGTAGCAAGTACATTCCATGAAACATTGTATTATCAGATATCAGGAATTTTAGTGTCACTCTGACGGAGAATGGGGACTGAAGTACTGAAAGAGCTGACTAAATATCGTTTTCGCCTATCACTCTTGCGAAGTAATCATTAAAAGAAAGAGTGAAGAGAAATCTTTTATTTTTTTATTTTGTTTACAAAAATAAATCCCTACCGTTATCTTAGAATTATCGGGAAGTAGCGAGGATATCACCCTCGAATTAGAGTTTGAGACAGCATAATTTCCCTCTTATTTTTCTTTGTTTCAACCACTAACCCTGACGTTGTCTTGACACACCTCTGCATTTCGGCTGCTTGCCTCTTCATTTCGGCTTACATGCTACATCGCAGCCTTGTATACTCGTATCCAGTACTACCCCAATGATGTTTTCACCTCGCCACCCCTTGAATTACAGAATTCACTAATGAGTCGCCGGTCGCTGGTGGCCGAGCGGTTCTGGCGCTACAGTCTGGAACCGCGCGACCGCTTCGGTCGCAGGTTCGAATCCTGCCTCGGGCATGGATGTGTGTGTTGTCCTTAGGTTAGTTAGGTTCAATTAGTTCTAAGTTCTAGGGGACTTATGACCTCAGCAGTTGAGTCCCATAGTGCTCAGAGCCATTTTGAACTAATGAGTCGTATCTTCATGCATGCCCTACAACTCCGGATCACCACCTCATCATGATCTTCACTAGACATTTCCTTGCACGGAACAGCTGCGGGGTATCTTCATTCCTTACTCCATCACGCCGTCTGGTGTTCAACACTCTGCTCTAACACCACATTTCAAAGGCCTCTAATCGTTTTACTTCAAGCTTCCCCACTGTTCGCAAAACCAACACAGAGCTTGTAAGGTACGGTTTTGCTTATTCTAGAATTGAGAACAACTGTGTAAGGTGAAATGACAAGTTTAATGTCGCAATTTTTATCCCAAAAATACACGCTTTTACACAGTTTTCAACTCGACAACATAAAACAGCGCAATGGATAACGCATCTCGCCAACATAAAAAAGATTGAAATAATCTTATACACAACAATCTTAAATATTAATTCTCTGAAAGAACATTAATCCTAAGCACAATATAATGAAAGTTTAATTGGATATGATGTTGGTCAGTACTATGAAAATCGTCCGATTCCGGTTCAAAGTTCGGTACTACACTCCTGGAAATGGAAAAAAGAACACATTGACACCGGTGTGTCAGACCCACCATACTTGCTCCGGACACTGCGAGAGGGCTGTACAAGCAATGATCACACGCACGGCACAGCGGGCACACCAGGAACCGCGGTGTTGGCCGTCGAATGGCGCTAGCTGCGCAGCATTTGTGCACCGCCGCCGTCAGTGTCAGCCAGTTTGCCGTGGCATACGGAGCTCCATCGCAGTCTTTAACACTGGTAGCATGCCGCGACAGCGTGGACGTGAACCGTATGTGCAGTTGACGGACTTTGAGCGAGGGCGTATAGTGGGCATGCGGGAGGCCGGGTGGACGTACCGCCGAATTGCTCAACACGTGGGGCGTGAGGTCTCCACAGTACATCGATGTTGTCGCCAGTGGTCGGCGGAAGGTGCACGTGCCCGTCGACCTGGGACCGGACCGCAGCGACTCACGGATGCACGCCAAGACCGTAGGATCCTACGCAGTGCCGTAGGGGACCGCACCGCCACTTCCCAGCAAATTAGGGACACTGTTGCTCCTGGGGTATCGGCGAGGACCATTCGCAACCGTCTCCATGAAGCTGGGCTACGGTCCCGCACACCGTTAGGCCGTCTTCCGCTCACGCCCCAACATCGTGCAGCCCGCCTCCAGTGGTGTCGCGACAGGCGTGAATGGAGGGACGAATGGAGACGTGTCGTCTTCAGCGATGAGAGTCGCTTCTGCCTTGGTGCCAATGATGGTCGTATGCGTGTTTGGCGCCGTGCAGGTGAGCGCCACAATCAGGACTGCATACGACCGAGGCACACAGGGCCAACACCCGGCATCATGGTGTGGGGAGCGATCTCCTACACTGGTCGTACGCCACTGGTGATCGTCGAGGGGACACTGAATAGTGCACGGTACATCCAAACCGTCATCGAACCCATCGTTCTACCATTCCTAGACCGGCAACGGAACTTGCTGTTCCAACAGGACAATGCACGTCCGCATGTATCCCGTGCCACCCAACGTGCTCTAGAAGGTGTAAGTCAACTACCCTGGCCAGCAAGATCTCCGGATCTGTCCCCCATTGAGCATGTTTGGGACTGGATGAAGCGTCGTCTCACGCGGTCTGCACGTCCAGCACGAACGCTGGTCCAACTGAGGCGCCAGGTGGAAATGGCACGGCAAGCCGTTCCACAGGACTACATCCAGCATCTCTACGATCGTCTCCATGGGAGAATAGCAGCCTGCATTGCTGCGAAAGGTGGATATACACTGTACTAGTGCCGACATTGTGCATGCTCTGTTGCCTGTGTCTATGTGCCTGTGGTTCTGTCAGTGTGATCATGTGATGCATCTGACCCCAGGAATGTGTCAATAAAGTTTCCCCTTCCTGGGACAATGAATTCACGGTGTTCTTATTTCAATTTCCAGGAGTGTATTTAGGATGACAATCAAGTCTACGGTGGATGGTTAGTTATGTGACAAATTTGAGCGTAAGATTACCCAAGGCCGCTCGAGCTTACAGTGGATGCAAGCTGGTGAACCAACAAAGTTTGCGCCTCTCACGCGGTATTTACCTTAAGCTGCGATGTGCTGCTGTCTGCAAGGCTAACCTCTCCCGCTGAAATTCCTATAAAACTAATCTGGCCTTTGCTGAACTTTCCAGCAGAAACTTTCCCTATGTTTCTCGTTATGCGAGAAAACATGTACTCATCCCTAGTCTTAGTATGCGGCGATATACACGTGCATGGTTGGAGCAGCATGCATATTATAGTGCCCTCTCAGTTTTCGCAAGAACAATTAACTAATTTGGCTGGTTCGTTTCTCCACATTGGGTCTAAACATTGCTACAGCTAATTTCTAGCTGGACTGCAGCTGCTGTGAAAGCAGTGTCCACACAAATTTCTTCTCTGCATTATACGGAGCGTTAACTGCTCTGTTCTGCTCTTGATGCCAGGTCAGAGAAGAGTCCCCGAAAATGTCTCTGTTGTCCTACTCATGGCATAACTGCCTCCCCCCACTTGGGTTCATTCGTTTCTCACGTCACGGCCCTTTTCAACCAACAGCAGCGTTCCTCTTATTTTGTAGAAACTCTCACTACCAAATCGCATGTCCCTTTTATCAAACTGTGTCGAAACTTCAGTATTTTTCTCCTTCCTAGTGTGTTTCCACCAATCGGACGTTTCGTGCCCATTCTAGACACCTAAAGTACATTGACCTTTCCATGTGTTGCACTCGCTGGATGAAATGCGTTACTGGCTTTTGTTCGTATCCCGTTGGAATTCCGAAATGCAGCTTTCTAAAGCTTTTTCTCTGTCCCTTGTGCAGATGTGCTGCTACACACAGTCCTCCGGTCCGAATCACCTGGCCTGGGATCACTGACCTTCCTCCTGCCACCCCATTTAAGTGGTTTCTGTTGTAACCCCCGCAGCGCACCTTTGCTACACTGTTGTACGGCTGGCTTTTCAAAACTAAAAGCGACTCGCGTTGCCTCTTCCACCTTCCACTCAAAGACATGCATTATGTAGAAACGGTGTATTAATTACCGTCAATTGGCTGTCATACCTTTTTGCATTCCATACTGATAGGCAAATGTTCTCATAACCGCCGAATTACTTTAGGTATCTTCACCTTCTCGTTGCGATGTATAAACGTCTCAAGTAAGGTGCGAATCTGACCACTCGTTGCGACGTATAAAGGTCTCATGTAAGGTGCGAATCTGACCATTTATTCTGCCACCTTACAAGCTGTGCTCCAAAACTGGGTTCTTGAATCATTCCTGCTGTCAAGGTTTGCATTTTTGTATGTTAACACTGTGGTATCACTTGTAGATACCACCCTACTGGTATATCACAGTTGGCAACAGACTTGCAAGTTTCCGTTCAATGCCGATAGCGGTCAAGCGGTATCTGGCAGACCCAATGGAGCACGCCACCGAGCCGCACCTCCAGTGACTCTGGACTGCGATACAAGACGGCCAGTGACAGCGACACAGTCCACTGGCACTCGGAGCCACTTCGACATGGGAGTTACGCAGACGGCATGTAGCCGCGGAGTCGACATCATCGATCGTGCTTGAATATAGTGAGCTGCTTCCTCGTTGACATTGTGATATCTGGACTCTGTTTCTTGCTGCACTCTCTGTAAAGAGTCTTCACTTGCTTCGAGAAATACAAGTTAAATAAATCTTCTGTTTGTTCTGTCAACTTGTTCGCAAATCGTTCCTGCCCCTGTCCAGCTTTCCTATGACGACAGTTGTCGCACCGCTCTGTAGCCCCCCTCTCCTTACCGTTGTGTACCAAGCCACACACAATCTCAGGCGACGAATTATCAAGCCCCCGTGTAGCAGTCACGTCTGGTTGCTTTGTTCGTGCTCTCTCGTCTTTTTGGTTGGTTTTTGCTGTTATCCATTGTTCTGAGTACCAAGTGTTTGCCTTACTTGTGCTCTTAATGTTCTAGGTTCCGAGGCTGCTGTATCTGCAACCCCTTTTTGCTTTCTCTGTATAACATTGTCTTGTAAATTTTAACTTTTCGCTGTTAGTCTTTGCGCATTGCTTAATTATAATGGCTACTAAGTTGCAATAGCCACCTTTAATTGATCTAATTCAGTTTCTTCAGTTTCAGAATCAACAAAGGTGCAACTACTTGACGTGGTGAATGGCTTCATGATGGCGCAGATGACTTCACATAAGACGTCGGACGCAATGGCAGCGCCACTGCCTGCACCGCCTGCGTATGAGCCGCCGTTCCGTCAGTTTGACGAGACAAGGGAAGAGTCGACAGAGAACCTCGCAGAGTTCGTCACACACATCGTACCACATCACGGACAGGTACTGACAAACATTCTTATTTCTTGGCCGTGGCGGGAGTAAGTGTTTATCGTTTTGCACCGAATCATTTCCCACATCCCATCCTGAACTATTAGGCTATTAGGAACTGTTAAAGGCGATTACACAGTTTTACAGTGTTTCAAAAATGACCGGTATATTTGAAACGGCAATAAAAACTAAACGAGCAGCGATAGAAATACACCGTTTGTTGGGACAACAGTACATTTTCAGGCAGACAAACTTTCGAAATTACAGTAGTTACAATTTTCAACAACAGATGGCGCTGCGGTCTCGGAAACTCTATTGTACGATATTTTCCACATATCCACCATGCGTAGCAATAATATGGCGTAGTCTCTGAATGAAATTACCCGAAACCTTTGACAACGTGTCTGGCGGAATGGCTTCACATGCAGATGAGATGTACTGCTTCAGCAGTTCAATTGTTTCTGGATTCTGGCGGTACACCTGGTCTTTCAAGTGTCCCCACAGAAAGAAGTCACAGGGGTTAATGTCTGGCGAATAGGTAGACCAATCCACGCCGCCTCCTGCATGTTTCGGATAGCCCAAAGCAATCACACGATCATCGAAATATTCATTCAGGAAATTAAAGACGTCGGCCGTGCGATGTGGCCGGGCACCATCTTGCATAAACCACGAGGTGTTCGCAGTGTCGTCTAAGGCAGTTTGTACCGCCACAAATTCACGAAGAATGTCCAGATAGCGTGATGCAGTAATCGTTTCGGATCTGAAAAATGGGCCAATGATTCCTTTGGAAGAAATGGCGGCCCAGACCAGTACTTTTTGAGGATGCAGGGACGATGGGACTGCAACATGGGGCTTTTCGGTTCCCCATATGCGCCAGTTCTGTTTATTGACGAAGCCGTCCAGGTAAAAATAAGCTTCGTCAGTAAACCAAATGCTGCCCACATGCATATCGCCGTCATCAATCCTGTGCACTATATCGTTAGCGAATGTCTCTCGTGCAGCAATGGTAGCGGCGCTGAGGGGTTGCCGCATTTGAATTTTGTATGGATAGAGGTGTAAACTCTGGCGCATGAGACGATACGTGGACGTTGGCGTCATTTGGACCGCAGCTGCAACACGGCGAACGGAAACCCGAGGCCGCTGTTGGATCACCTGCTGCACTAGCTGCGCGTTGCCCTCTGTGGTTGCCGTACGCGGTCGCCCTACCTTTCCAGCACGTTCATCCGTCACGTTCCCCGTCCGTTGAAATTTTTCAAACAGATCCTTTATTGCATCGCTTTTCGGTCCTTTGGTTACATTAAACCTCCGTTGAAAACTTCGTCTTGTTGCAACAACACTGTGTTCTAGGCGGTGGAATTCCAACACCAGAAAAATCCTCTGTTCTAAGGAATAAGCCATGTTGTCTACAGCACACTTGCACTTTGTGAACAGCACACGCTTACAGCAGAAAGACGACGTACAGAATGGCGCACCCACAGACTGCGTTGTCTTCTATATCTTTCACATCACTTGCAGCGCCATCTGTTGCTGAAAATTGTAACTACTGTAATTTCGAAAGTTTGTCCGCCTGAAAATGTACTGTTGTCCCAAGCATATTGCAACAAACGGTGTATTTCTATCGCTGCTCGTTTAGTTTTTATTGCCGTTTCAAATATACCGGTCATTTTTGAAACACCCTGTATATGTATTGCACGGCCTTACTAGGCAGTGCACATTCAAATGTGACTGTACTAAATATTAGAATGATGCGATGGTTCGTGATGCCATCAAGCACAATGCAGTTGACTCCGGAATTCGGGAACAGATTCTTAAACACCCGAAATCCTTCTTGCAAGCCGGCCGGAGTAGCCGGAGTAGTCTGGAACCGCGAGACCGCTACGGTCGCAGGTTCGAATCCTACCTCGGGCATGGATGCGTGTGATGTCCTTAGGTTAGGTAGGTTTAAGTAGTTCTAAGTTCTAGACCTCAGCAGCTAAGTCGCATAGTGCTCAGAGTCATTTGAACCTTCTTGCAAGGCGTTCTGTAGATACTAGCCTATCACGATTACTGGGAAAGTGCAGCCGACAGTTATCAGGAAGCGCCTGTTTGTTCTGTAGGCAGCCACTGCAACGACAGCCGCAGCGGTCACCTCAATACGTGTCGCGTCCGGCACGAGGTGTGAAGCCGTGCCCTCGCCGTAATCGGCGACCCTGACCCTCGCGTGAAACGACTTGCTCTTTTTTTGCGGTAAACGGTGACCTGTACAGTCTGTGTGCTGGCAGAAGCGTAAGGCGCTCCCTCCTGCTCCTCCTCCACGTAAGCCTAGGTCACGAACAGTGTGTAGTGCGTATTCAGAGCCCCACTGTGCCGTCAGTGCAAAACAACAGTGTAACAGACAACAGTGTAACAGCCGTTCAGGAAAGGCTCCCAACTCATCTGCAGTGCAACATGAGTCTCTTACTATTGCTGGACGGTCAGTTCGTATGCAACGTGAGACTGGAGCTTCAGTGACTTTGCTCAATCGTAGCACTTGCGAACTGCTTCGAAAACCTAAGTTGCGCAAACAGCGCCATACACTGGCAGCGTATAACGACCAAAACATTCCTGTCTTAGGCACTTGCAGCCTTCCTACAACTTCCCGAAATTTGACATAGACAGTCACATTTACTGTGCTCTCCTCCCGAGAAAATGCTAATATTTTTGATCTACACCTACGTCTATACTCCGCAAGCCACCTGACGGTGTGTGGCGGAGGGTACCTTGAGTACCTCTATCGGTTCTCCCTTCTATTCCAGTCTCGTATTGTTCGTGGAAAGAAAGATTGTCGGTATGCCTCTGTGTGGGCTTTGATTTTCTCCTCATGGTCTCTTCGTGAGATATCCTTAGGAGGGAGCAATATACTGCTTGATTCCTCGGTGAAGGTATGTTCTCGAAACTTCAACAAAAGCCCGTACCGAGCTACTGAACGTCTCTCTTGCAGAGTCTTCCACTGGAGTTTATCTATCATATCCGTAACGCTTTCGCGATTACTAAATGATCCTGTAACGAAGCGCGCTGCTCTCCGTTGGATCTTCTCTATCTCTTCTATCAACCCTATATGGTGCGGATCCCACACCGGTGAGCAGTAATCAAGCAGTGGGCGAAAAAGTGTACTGTAAACTACTTCCTTTGTTTTCGGACTGCATTTCCTTAGGATTCTTCCAATGAATCTCAGTCTGTCATCTGCTTTACCGACGATAAATTTTATATGGTCATTCCATTTTAGATCACTCCTAATGCCTACTCCCAGATAATTTATGGAATTAACTGCTTCCAGTTGCTGACCTGCTATATTGTAGCTAAATGATAAAGGATCTTTCTTTCTGTGTATTCGCAGCACATTACACTTGTCTACATTGAGATTCAATTGCCATTCCCTGCACCAAATCTACACCCTTCTGATTTGTTTGGATTAAGCATTCAGAATAATGTCCTTTCTGCTTCTTCATTTGATCCTCGGAAGATTGTTGCTAAGTTATGTGCAGAATTTCAGAATTTGTTTTCTGAGGGACAATGAACAGCTAAGATTTGTTAGAGCTCGTCCTGTTTCTCATGCTCTTCGAGAACAGGTGACACAGGAACTTACTACTTTGCAGAACAGTGGTGCTGCAGCACCCATTACTGCGTCAGTGGGCGTCCCCTCTTGTTACTGTGAAGCAGCTATCCGGCAGACTCCGGTTGTGCTCTGACTTTAACGAAACTCTGAATCCTCAAACAATCATTGACAGTTATCCCTTGCCATGTTCGGAAGAATTGATGGCTGGACTGGATGCCGGTCGTTACTTTTCCAAAATTTATTTATGCAACACTTACTTGCACATCCCTCTGGATGAGCAGTCACAAGAGGTCTATGTCGCTAACACTCTTTTGAGTCTCTTCAAATTTTTGCGATTGCTGTTTGGCAGTGCTTTTGCACCCTCCATATTCAGCGCTTTCTAGAGCAGCTGACTGCAAAAGTTCCTTTTTGTTTGATTTATTAGATGACATTGTCGTCTCAGGTCGCACTCTTAATGAACACAGTGCAATCTTTGTACTCTCTTTCCTGTGTTGTCTGAGGTGGTGTGAAAGAGGGAACGTGAGTACTCAGGACATGTCATTAATACACAGGATGTTCACCCATTAAAATGACACTTGCTTGCTATCCGTGACCTTCCACCCCCACGTAATGTGCGGGAAAGCTGACGTATTAAATCCAATGTATTCCTAACGCTGCTCAAATCGTGGTTCCCTTTCATCACTTGGTCGGGAAGAAAGTTCCTTTTGTTTCGTTGCAAGAGTGTCAGTCTGCTTTCAAGAAGTTCAAAGATGCTGTGCTCACTGATCGATGCCTTGCTGCCGGCCGCAGTGGCCATGCGGTTCTAGGCGCTACAGTCTGGAACCGCGCGACCGCTACGGTCGCAGGTTCGAACCCTGCCTCGGCCATGGATGTGTGTGATGTCCTTAGTTTAGTTAGGTTTAAGTAGTTCTAAGTTCTAGGGGACTGATGACCAAAGAAGTTAAGTCCCATAGTGCTCAGAGCCATTTGAACCATTTTTGATGCCTTGCTCGTTTTGATCCAGCCAAACCTGTGGTCTTGGCTGCAGATGCTTCCTCTTATGGGATCGGTGCAGTTTTGTTGCACAAATTGGGTGCTCTTGTCAGGCCGATTGCCTTTGCTTCGAAGTTGTTGAGCAAAGTTCAATCCAATTACTCGCAAATTGAAAAGGAGGCTCTTGCCATTGTCTATGGTGTCACTAAGTTTCACCAGTAGCTTTTTGGCAGAAAATTTTACTTGTTGACTGACCATAAACCCCCACAGTCTTTGTTTAGCACTTCTCAGTCAGTCCCAACTTGCACAGCGCAGAAGCTGCAACGGTGGGTTCTCCTTTTCTCATATTTTCAATATGAGGTTCTGTATTGGCCCACTTCTAAGCATGCCACACTGAAGCACAAGACACAGATGTTTCGTACAGCTTTCCGTTTAATCCACGGAGAATTGCCCAGTCCGCAGCAGCCGATCCTCGTTTGCAGATTTTGTTGTATAACATCATCACTGGTTGGCTGCGTTCAGCCAGAGAGATTTGCCACAGCAGCCGATCCTCGTTTGCAGATTCTGTTGTACAACATCATCACTGGTTGGCTGCGTTCAGCCAGAGAGATTTGCCGCTCTGTGGTTCACCAATATTTTGCCCGTGAACGTTCACTTACAGCTCGCCAAGGCGTCATCTTGCTTTGCACCGGTAATGACCAGTCACGTGTTGCGATTCCCCAAGCTCTCCAGGCTGACGTGGTTCGTTTGCTACGGTTAAGTTCACTAGGCGTCGTTCACACCAAGCAGTCGGTTCAACATAATTGCAGTTGGCGCAGTCTGGATGCACAAACTAAACAGTTGACTTTTCAGTGCCAAGCCTCTGAACATCAGTCAGCCCCACCCTAGCAGTCCATTGATTGGTCCAAACGTCACGCACATTGGCAGTGTTTGCATTTGGATTTCACAAGTCCTTACTGGAATACACGTTCGCGCATTGTCGTTGACGCTTTCTGCAAAATTCCCTTTATGGTTCCTATGCACTATACCATGGCTTGTTTCACAATGTAACCCTTGTCATCGATCTTTTGCTTAGATGATTTACTTGAAGTGATTGTGACTGATAACAGTCCTCAATTTGTTGCCGCCGAGTTTTAACAGTTTTACACTGTTTCCGGCATCAATCACGTCACGAGTGCACAATTCCATCCACAACCCAACGGCGAAGCTGAACGCTTTGCACAGAAATGTACTCAACAGATGGACAAACTTTATGGCTCCCACACTTGTGATCAAGCTCTGTTGCTCTTCTTGTCTTCCTATCGTTCCCAGCCATGCGAAGGACCATCGCCAACAGAGTTCTTACGGGAATGGCGCCGTCACACCTTACTTCCGTTGCTGCACCCTCCATGGCGACCAGTACCCACTTCCACCAGACAGGCAAAGTATCAACCTAAAAATACAGTCTTTTACAGATTGTATGGCAGATGGATACACTGGGAGCAAGGCACCATTGTAGGATGTATCTGACATTCTATGTGTCTCCAGCAGGGACCGGGAGGACTGCTGTGACGCCACCAGACTCAAATTCGTCCATGTGAATTCTGTGATCCTACCACAGGCTTTGCGCTCTCAGATCCCATGCCTGCCTGGACACTGTAGTCCTCACTGTATCCTACTCCTGCGGGTCCTACACTGTCGGCACTGGTTCTGGAGGGAATGGAAGTCTATGCCCTTTCACAGTTGTTGCCATCTCGACAGCCACCATCGTCCAGTGATGTCCCCGTTCCCAGTGGCTGCCTCATGTGACACGTCGGGTCCCTCTGCAGTCATCCAGACGGTTATGTCTTTATTTGCTGCTCCGCCTCTGGATGTGGGTTTGCACCCTCAACCCAGTTTTTTGACTCGTATCCTGCGGAGGCTCAGGACCCGGGGTGTGGGCACAAGCTCAGCGTCAGCCCTAGTTTCGGCTCCTGTCTCCTCATTGCCACTTGCATCCAGACCTATCCCTGTCATTCTCTCACCCACACTACACGACGACAGTGATGTGATTTGGGGGTGAGGGGGTATCATGTGATGATATTACCCTAAGAGAGTATGACAGTTGGCGACAGAATTGCAAATGTCCGTTAAACGCGTATAGCGGTCACACGCAAAATGGCGGACCCAATGGTGCGCGCCCGCAGAACCACGCCTTCGGCGCTCCGCAGTATGAGCGCCATCTGCCACCGAAATACAGGCGTCCGGCGGCAGCGACACGGCCCACTGGCGGTAGGAGCCACTTCGCCACGGGATGCTAAGCAGGTGCCGCCTAGTTACGGCACCCAAGCCATCAGTCGTGTTTCACTGCATACACTGTGATAGCTGGACTCTTGTTTCTTGCTGTATTCTTTGTAATGAGTCTTCGTTTGCTTGGAGAAATACAAGTTAAATAAATCTACTGTTTATTACTTTAACTTGTTCGCTAATCATCTCTGCTCCTGTACAGCTTCCAACGATGACAGTTGCCACAACAATCTGTAGCCAACCTTTCCTTACGCTGTGTACAAAGTCGTACACCATAAGCATCGCCTACAACAGAAGACCCTTCTGGCCGGCCGGAATGTCCACGCGGTTCTTGGCGCTGCAGTCTGGAACCGAGCGACTGCTACGGTCGCAGGTTCAAATCCTGCCTCGGGCATGGATGTGTGTGATGTCCTTAGATTAGTTACGTTTAATTAGTTCTAAGTTCTAGGCGACTGATGACCTCAGAAGTTAAGTCGCATAGTGCTCAGAGCCATTTTTTTTTTTTTTTTAGAAAATCCTTCTGCCTTGTTCATCCTGTGTGTTCCCTCCATATTCCTCCTTTACCTAGTCCACTTCCTAGACAACAAAACTCGCCCATCTCTTCAGAAATCTCTTTCCTCGCCGACTTCTCATTTCTTATTTGTTCATTCGATTCCAACTTCTTTTTGTAGTACTACATCTAACACGCTTCGTTTCTCTTCTTTTTTGGTCTTCCCGCAGTCCATTCCTTAGCATGGTGCTTGCCAGAAGCTCATTCTCAAAAAATTTCTTCCAGCGTTTCTGCAACAGAGTTAATCTGCCCTGGCGGAACGTTGCGTGTCGGCAGTACACAGAGAACAGCCGATAAATAGACAAACACAGTGGGCTGTTGCGTTCACACGCAGGGCAGGAATTTGCGGGTCGCCAGTGGCGGCTGCGGCTTTAAACAATGGAGGGGACACAGCGCGAGGTCTTTCATCTCGCCGCCAGTAGCCAGCAGCCAGTAGCCAGCCCACACAATGCGGGCGGCGCTGCTGCGTCAAAAGGGGCTTCCTCTGGGCTGGGGCGACGTTGTGTAGCGAGGCTCCTTGCACATTCACCCACCCGCCCACGCAAATGGCCGAGCTGTACCCATCATCCCCGTGCAGGTGTTTGACGGAAATTGCCCAGCGCCCCAGTCACTTACAGTGGAAGGGAAGCCTGCCCTATTCTTTAGCCGTACAACTTTGCCAGTATAGCACTGATCATAGTCACCGTACATTACACCACTGAACTAACTCCCCGCACGATGTGATGGAGATACCACCGCAGGGTGGGGACATTAAACCAGGCGGCCCTCTTGCTGCTATTCGAGAATCGATACTGCAAACGGCTAAAACAGCTGCAGGTTGCCTATCTAACGCCTTCCAGCGGCAAAAAAACTAAATTTCATTATTTCGTGCGATTATGGACCGACTTAAAAATGCTGTCGTAATGTACTTATTAAGGGGTATACTGTTACGCTAAAGATATATCACAATACGTATTAAGGGGGGTAGGACGTCAAACGGGCCGACTTGGAGCAGGAGAGGCACCACAGGACATTTTAATTTCCACTGTCTATACTTTTACGGTGCACCCATGGTCTAGGGGTAGCGTTGTTGATTCATAATCAAAAACGTCTTCGGTCCCTGGTTCGAATCCCGGCGCTGCTTAAATTAGGATTAATAATCAGCATTGGCGACCGAAGACTTCCAGCATAAGAAGTCACCCTTATTCTGCCAACGGCCTTGTCAAAGAGGGCAGAGGAGCAATCAGAGGTTCAGGGCACTCTCTTGTGCCGGCCGGGGTGGTCGAGCGATTCTAGGCGCTCCAGTCTGGAACCGCGAGACCGCAGCGGCTGCAGGTTCGAATCCTGCCTCGGACATGGATGTGTGTGATGTCCTTAGGTTATTTAGGTTTTTGTAGTCCTAAGTTCAAGGGACTGATGACCTCAGATGTTAAGTCCCATAGTGCTCAGAGCCATTTGAACCATTTTTGAACCACTCTCTTGTCCAAGGGGCGGGAAACTGCCCCGAAAGGCGGACGAATCAGCAATGATCAACGGCATGAGGATGCAGAACGCAATGGAAACCACTGCATTAAAGACACGTAACGTGTATCCATAGGACATGTGACCCGTAATTGAGAAGTGTCATGATGATCTCTCCATTGGCAAAAGATTCCGGAATAGTCCCATTCGGAATTCCAGGAGGGGACTGCCAAGGGGTAGGTTACCATGAGAAAAAGATTAAATAATCAACGAAAGGATAACGTTCTACGAGTCGGGGCGCGGAACGTCAGAAGGTTGAACGTGGTAGGACTACTAGGAAATCTGAAAACGGAAATACAAACGCTCAATCTAGATATACCAAGGGTCAGTGAAGTGAAGTGGAAAAAAGACAAGGATTTCTGGTCAGATGAATATAGGGTAATATCAGCAGCAGCAGAAAATGGAATGGTGTAACCGGAGTAGGATTCGTTATGAATAGGAAGGTAGGGCAGAGAGTGTGTTGATGTGAACAGTTCTGTGATAGGGTCGTTGGTATCAGAATTGACATCAAAGCAGCACCGACAACGATAGTTCAGCTATACATGCCAACGTCACATGCAGAAGGTGAAGGCATAGAGAAAGTGTATGAGGATATTGAAGGGGTAATACATTATGTAAAGGGGGATGAATATCTAATAGTCATGGGGGACTGGAATGCAGTTGTAGGGGAAGGAGTAGAAGAAAAGGTTACAGGAGATAATGGGCTTCGGAGAAAGAATGAGAGACGAGAAAGACTAACTGAGTTCTGTAACAAGTTTTATCTCGTAATAACGAATACCATGTTCAAGAATCACAAGAGGAGGAGATATACCTGGAAAAGGACGGGTGATACCGGTAAATTTGAGTGAGGCTACATCATGGTCAAACAGAGATTCCGAAATCAGAGACTGGATTCTAAGGCGTAGCCAGGAGCAGGTATCGACTAAGATCATAATATAGTAGTGATGAGGAGTAGGCTGAAGTTTAAAAAGGATAGTCAGGAAGAATTAATACACAAAGAAGTTGGATACGGAAATACTAAAATGACGAGATTCGCTTGAAATTCTCTAAGGCTATAGATACAGCAATAAGGAATAGCTGAGTGGGCAGTAGAGTTGAAGAGGAATGGACATCTCTAAAAAGAGCCATCACAGAATTGGGAAGGAAAACATAGGTACAAAGAAGGTAACAGTGAACAAATGATGGGTAACAAGAAATACTTCAATCGATCGATGAAAGGAGGAAGTACAAAAATATTCATGAAAAATGTGAAGAAATCGAAAAAGAAATCGCTGTCGGAAGGGCTGACTCAGCATATGGGACAAAAATTAAAAGCAAAGGTGGTAACATTAACTGTGAAACGGGAATTCCACTGTTTGCAAAGGAGAGAGTGGATAGGTGGAAAGAATACACTGAAAGCCTCTATGAGGGGGAAGATTTCTCTGATGTGATAGAAGGCGATAACTTACTGGAGTCGATTTAGATGAGAGAGGGGATCCAGTATTAGAATCAAAATTTAAAAGATCTTTGAAAGACTTAAGGTCAAATAAGGCAGAAGGGATAGATAACGTTCCATCAGAATTTCTAAAATAATTGGGGAAAATGGCAACAAAACAACTACTGACGTTGGTGTGTAGAATGTACGAGTCTGGCGACATACCATCTGACTTCTGGAAAAGCATCATCCACACAATTCCGAAGACGGCAAGAGCTGACAAGTGCGTGAATTATCAGCTTAACAGCTCATGCACTCAAGTTGCTACAAGAATAATATACAGAAGGATGGAAAAGAAAATTGAGGATGGCTTTAGGAAAAGTAAAGGCACGAGAGAGACAACTCTAATGTTGCGGGTAATAATGGAAGCAAGACTAAAGAAACATTAAGACACGTTCATAGGATTTGTCAATCTGGAAAAAGCGTTCGACAAAGTAAAATGGTGCAAGATGTTCGAAATTCTGAAAAAAGTAGAGGTAAGCTATGGGGAGAGGCGGGCCATATACAGTGTGTACAACAGCCAAGAGGGAATAATACGAGTGGACGTCCAAGAACGAAGTGCTCGTATTAAAAAGGGTGTAAAGACAAGGATGTAGCCTTTCACCCCTACTGTTCAATTCGTAAAACGAGGAAGCAATGATGGAAGTAAAAGAAAGGTTCAGGAGTGGAATTAAAATTCATGGAGAAAGGATATCAATGATACGATTCGATGATGACATTGCCCAAAAATGGTTCAAATGGCTCTGAGCACCACGGGACTTAACATCTGAGGTCATCAGTCCCCTAGAGCTTAGAACTACTTAAACCTAACGAACCTAAGGACATCACACACATCAATGCCCGAGGCAGGATTCGAACCTGCGACCGTAGCAGTCGCGTGGTTCGGTCTGAAGCGCCTAGAACCGCTCGGCCACCGCGGCCAGCTCTTCCTTTTCACATTCCTATGTTGCACTCTTCTTGATTTTATCACCTTCAAAAATTATTTACCTGCTTTCACTACACGCTCTCTGTCTATCGCATACAAAGCTTTGATGCAGTTCACTCCGAGCTTAATTCCCATTTTCTCTAAAACATATTTCCAGCTTTGCAAACAATATTTAAAACATGAGCTTTTCTTCCCATGAAAATGGTTTTTGGCAATCTTTCTCATACACATTGGCTAAAACTTTCATTTCGGTTCTGGGTATCGCCATGAAGGCAATTCTTCAATACGTTTTCATTTGCAAGGTCCCTGAATTTAGGTTTGATGGCTTCCATTACAGCAGTTGGTAGAGAATTCCTGTGATTATATTCTTCACCATCAGCAATTGACCTTTGCTGTCCACATATTTGAGAAGTTGCATTCTTGAGCCACTGGTGCAACTTTTGTTGTAGCACCCTTTACTGTGTGCCTGTTGATCTGGTGACATTGTTTACGGTTGAAGCAATGAATTTTAGGCTTCTTGTGCAATAATATGTCACAAACGAACACAAATCAACACAGCCAAATGAAAATCGTTTCGAAATTCACAACACCAGACTGCAAGCCTTTCAAAACAGAGTGCAACGATAGCAGGAGAGTAAGTATCGCTATCAATAGCCCTTTGTTTCACGTATGACAATCTCTGGCCCAAATATAAACATTCGAACTCTACAGAGCGAAATACACTTACTTATAGCAGAAGAATGCTGTGCAAAGGAGTGTGGCGCTGTATCTCGGTACACTTACGACCAAATAACGTGCCTTATAATCTCTCAAATATTTATGTTTTGTACATCGCACTGTTCAGGAAGATGTGCGCTACAAAATAAGTATATTTTTGAAAGATCTAGTTTTTTTAAATTTTTGATATCCTACCCCCATTAAAGTTAGAAACTGTGTAACTATCTTCCAGTAGCGTACGTCCCCATTATCTTCACTTGTTTTTCTGTGCTAGCAAAATTATTACTTTTCTACATGTAATGAAATAATTGTGCCCAATGGCATCGAAGATAAAGAAAAGAGTGCTATACATAAAACATGAATCCACAGTGCTTTGGTCTGTTAAGATGTATGTAACATTGGAAGCTCATTTAAATGAGAATAATTATTTTCGTTCAAGAGTAGACTCATGTCTGATTATTTATTGCCACTAACCTCTTTAATACGTTATTGACGTGTTCCCAAGTGGAAATGTGGCTGAGAATGCGAATAACCAGCTTGGGCGATATCTTTGTGGTCATCTCACAGAGATATCTACGAATTGTAGTTGCTTAGAACCTGCATATTATTTAATTAAGAAGTCCGATTGCATGGTGTGAATAAGAATTAGCGCAGTTGAAATGATATAACCCTTCACGGTCGTGAAAATAGTAAGCCAAGCTAGTTATTCCATTAACAATTAACACTTTCTGCAAATTTAGAATCCTCTGTTACTTGTCAGATTAATACTCAGGTTTTTCAGAAGTCGCAATAGCCAGACTACATTAATTCAATATTTAAAAGTGACCAGACAGCAACTACAAAAAAATTTCACACAGTTTAGAAACTTTTTCTCGCTGGTACCCCCACAAAATATGAAAGGAAAATACTACATTCATGCAGTAGGACTTCAACACCAGATATGACGTTTTAAGTAACACTATTCGCAACACATTTTGCACACTGTATCCACATATAGCAGTACGTGCAAAATTGTATTGTACGACACATACTTCACGAAATTTGGCGTCATAAACATTTAGGTGCGTGAAAAACATGCTTAGCGTGAAATATTGATCATATTAATGATTTTGTAGCGTGAAATATTGATCATATTAATGCTCTTGTAAAGTAATCGGACGCTTGAAGCTGTTTTATAAATGGTAGTTTGATTCTTTAAAGGAACGGGGTGGGGGGGTCACTACTTTCTTTTCTATATAGTAAGTGATATGTGTACCAATGTTCAGCTGAAATTGTTGTAGTCATTGGCAATATATGCTGTAAAATCCATTTAATTACATTTAGGCTGGCCGGTTAGAACACGTGGAATATTTCCCATACCGGACAATCAGTGTGGCGTACGGAGATTGGTTGATTTATAGGTTGTGCTAACGAGCTATATCTCTCCATTAGTTATCTAATTTGCCCACTTTCTCTTGAGGATTCATATTTCAAAAACTTCTTTTTACTTCTCGTATCTACTGCAGATCGTGCATGTTTCCCTTCTGTAAAGAGCTATTACAACCCAGTCAAAACCTGACAGAATTCCTAGCTCTTAAGTTTAAATTCTATATTACCAAATTAATCTTTTTCAAAAAGCTTGTCTTGGTACTGCCGGTCAACCATTTTATATCCTGTACATCTGCCGTCGTCAGGCATTTCGGTAACCAAACAGAAAAGCGTCTGTTGTTTTAACGGTGTTATTTTCTGCTGAAATTCCTTCAACGTCTCCCGATTTAATTCGACAACATTTCATTACCCTTATTTTAGTTTATTGTTAACGTACGCCCCGTAATTCTCTCTAATGCTCTACCCATTACGTTTAACTGCTCTTCCATGTCCTTCGCAGTTTCTGATAAAATTGCAATGGCACCAGTATCTCCCTGAACTTTAATTCCTTAACAGAATTTCTCTTCAGTTTCTTTTACTGCTTTCTCAATGCATTAACTGAACAACACAGGGAATAGGTTGAAGCCATGTCTCAGCCACTTCTCAAGTACCGTCGCCCTTCCAGATTCTTCTACTCATGTAACTGCAGTAAAGTTTCTGTACTACTTGTAGACTACCTTTAGCTCCCCACAATTTCAAATAATGAACTCCAGTCAGCAACATCTGAAGCTATAAATGCGATTTTGTCTGTGCTTGGCTTACGTTTTTTGTTAGATTGTAGGGTCAGTACCGCCTCGGGTGTTTATAGCAATTTCGGAAACACAAAATGTCGACTTCTATCAATCGTTCTATTCTTCTGTAGATAAATCGTGTCAGAATTTTGCAACCAGGACTTGTTAAACTGATAGTTTGGTAATTCGGCACGTGTCAGCTCCTTCCGCCCTTAATACTGACGCTACTGCACTGTTGCCGAAGTCTGAGGTAAGCAGTTACTTCCATAAATTATCTGGGAGTAGGCATTAGGAGTGATTTAAAATGGAATGACTATATAGAATTAATCGTCGGTAAAGCAGATGCCAGACTGAGATTCGTGACGACTGGGTGTTGTGTGATGTCCTTAGGTTAGTTAGGTTTAAGTAGTTCTAAGTTCTAGGCGACTGATGACCATAGATGTTAAGTCCCATAGTGCTCAGAGCCATTTGAATCAAGACTGAGATTCATTGGAAGAATCCTAAGGAAATGCAATCTGAAAACAAAGGAAGTAGGTTACAGTACACTTGTTCTCCCACTGCTTGAATACTGCTCACCGGTGTGGGATTCGTGCCAGATAGGGTTGATAGAAGAGACAGAGAAGATCCAACGGAGAGCAGCGCGCTTCCTTACAGGATCATTTAGTAATCGCGAAAGCGTTACGGAGATGATAGATAAACTGCAGTGGAAGACTCTGCAAGAGAGACACTCGGTAGCTCAGTACGGGCTTTTGTTGAAGTTTCGAGAACATACCTTCACCGACGAGTCAAGCAGTATATTGCTCCCACCTACGTATATCTCGCGAGAAGAGACCATGAGGATAAAATCAGAGAGATTAGAGCCCACACAGAGGCATACCGACCATCTTTCTTTCCACGAACAATACGAGACTGGAATAGAAGGGAGAACGGATACAGGTACTCAAGGTACCCTCCGCCACACATCGTGAGGTGGATTGCGGAGTATGGAAGTAGATGCAGATGTAGAGTGCGGGTGGGCGACGGCGGCGCGGCGCGCTGTGCAGCGGCCCGCGCGCTGGGCGATCGACCGCCGGCGGTTTGTGGACCGCGCCGACACGAAAATAGGAGCGCCGCGTGGCCGACCGGACGCTGGCCTGTTTTAAATTTAAACCGCTCTCTCACACACACTGCCAGAGATGGAGAGTGGGCAGGGGGGAGGCAAGCTAGGCTGCCCACAGCAGGGGCCGCTGTTGGCGGATACCTGGCGGGTACACTCAAACAGCCAGGGGATCACCGCGCTTACAGTATCCAACAGGCATCCTGAAGACCTGACCAGGGGGGAGGCACCATCGTGTTTAAACAGGGCTTCCCAACCTGTGGTCCGTGGGCCCCTTAGGTTTCCGCCGGCTCTTTCTAGGGGGTCCGCGGCCACCTTTCACCAATTCGTGTAAAATAATGAGTACAATTATTGAATAAAAATGTGAAAATCAAATTCATCACTATTTTTTTCGTGTGAAAAACATGTGTACTTTTACTTCAGGTCGTATTCCCAAGCAGCCTTTGCGGTTCCTAAGTGAGAACGCATACACAGTTTAGTGCCGCAGAATGTGGCTTCTCTGATGGAGTGTTTCGCAACAATACGGGGGTCATTTGTGCCCCGGCTCACGGCGCTAGATGCGCTGAAACCTTTTACGCATGCGCGGAGCGACCTTTGTCGACCAATCACGGCGCTCGCTGGCAAGTATGCGGCCCCAGGCATCATTAAATGTTGAACTTGCTTTTTTAGTGCACTAGCTGTTTCATAAGTCGATTTTTGACCAGTTTAATACTTCTAACATGGATCGGTGGCTGAAGTCAGGATCATTGAAGAAGGGTGCAGTTTCTCCATCGCCTTCACAACAAGGGAAGTTTCCAGTTGAAATGAATGAAGAGGGAGGACGACCAAAGGAAGACTTTACAGACATCTGAACATTTTTCTTCGAATTTCGCGAAAAACGACACAAACACACACACACACACACACACACACACACACACGACTGTTACGAAATATGCATGCTCCTTACACAACAGTAGCCAAATAGTGGAAGTGAACAGACCATTAGTGGCAGTTTGTCAACAGCGAACAGTTTGGACGTGACGTTGATTGTTCTTGGAGGAAGACAGCTCCATCATGTGAAATTGCAATTACCAAGTAATTTTAATAAGGCTATAGTGTGTTGAACAGAGGGAGTAAATTCACTAGGATGTGTCTGGATAAAGTGGGAATTCAAATTGGATCGTTAATTTCAAGTTGTTTTCATTCATCTCTAAACCAAAGACTATTGATACTTCAGGGGGGTCGGGGGGAAGGGTAGGGGGGTGACCATTGGGAACATGGCACTTGCATTAAGAAGCTTTCATTTCCCTTCGGTTTCGCTCTGAAATTTAAAGTTAATGTGCTCTTGACTGACTAGGGGTCCGCCATGGATTTTCGACTGAAGAAGGGGTCCGCCAGTTGAAAAGGTTGGGAAGCCCTGGTGTTTACGATAGAGAAACAAGGAGGTCTAGATCATGGAACACCCTGTAAATACACTTACAGCTGAACAATGGTACAAAAGACGATCATATGCGGCCTCAAGACAGAGAGCACACAGCAGACGACTAGGACGAAAACTAAAGTTAAGGAACCGCAACAAGGGCACACTAAAGAAAGCAATCTATAGCAATAATAAATCGGTAAAAACGTCGTGTCTGTCTGTCTTAGAACACGCTAATCTGAAAACTATTTGACGGATTTTTAATGGTTTTTCACTGCTAACTTCAACGTAACTAGTGGCACCGTTCATGGTATATTTCATCAAAATCGAATCATGGAAAGAGAAATGGATTTTTTTTGAGTCATCAGTCTTCTGAGTGGTTTCATGGGGCCCGCCACGAATTCCTCTCCTACGCCAACCTCTTCATCTCAGAGTAGCACCTACAACACACGTCCTCAATTATTTCCAGGATGTAAAATAAACGCAGAATATATCTATTTAAAACGGCAGATAAAAATTCGCTTGATGCCTTCCTAAGAGAGAGTCTCTATTCCTTCCAATCTAATTATGTAAGTGTAGACCAGATATGGCTCAAATTCAAAGATACAGTATCGACAGCAATAGACAGACTCATACCGCACAAGTTAATAAGAGACGGGACTGATCCACCATGGTACACAAAACACGTCAGAACACTGTTGCAGAAGCAACGAAAAAAGCATGCCAAATTTAGAAGAACGCAAAATCCCCAAGACCGGCTAAGTTTCACGGAAGCTCGAAATTTAGTGCGGACGTCAATGCAAGATGCTTTTAATAGTTTCCAGAATGAAACGTCTCAAAATGTGGTACAAAACCCAAAGAGATTCTGGTCGTATGTAAAGAACACCAATGGCAAAAAACAGTCAATACCGTCACTGCGCGATAGCGATGTAAGTGTTACCAATGATGGTGCCACTAAAGCGGAGTTACTAAATACAGCTTTCCATAATTCCTTCACGAAAGAACATGAAGTAAATATTCCAGAATTCAAAAGCAGAACAGCTATTAGCATGAGTGACACAAAAGTAGATATCTTAGGTGTTGCGAAAGAACTCAAATCACTTAAGAAAGGCAAGTCTTCTGGTCCAGATGGTATACCAACCAGGTGCCTTTCAGAATATGCAGACACAATAGTGCCTTTCTTAGCAATCATATACAGCCGCTCACTTGACGAAAGGTCTGTTCCTAAAGACTGGAAAGCAGCACAGGTCACACCAATATTCCAGAAAGGAAATAGGAGTAACCCACTGAATTACAGACTCATATAACTGACCTCAATTTGCAGTAGGATTTTGGAGCTTGTATTGTACTCGAACATTATGAATCACCTTATTGATACATAACCAACACGGATTCAGAAAATATCGTTCTTGTGCAACACAGCTCGCTCTTTATTCCCATGAAGTAATTTGTGCTGTCGACAAGGGATCTCAGATCTATTCCATATTCCTAGATTTCCACAAGGCTTTTGATACCGTTCCTCACAAGCGGCTACTAATCAAATTATGTGCGTATGGAGTATCGTCTCAGTTGTGTGACTGGATTCGAGATTACCTCTCAGAGAGGTCACAGTTCGTAGCGATAGACGGTAAATCATCGAGTAGAACAGAAGTAATATCTGGCGTTCCGCAAGATAGTGTCATACGCCCTCTGCTGTTCCTGATTTACATAAATGATCTAGGTGATAACCTGAGCAGCCCCCTTAGATTGTTTGCAGATGACGCTGTAATTTACCGTCTGGTAAAATCATCAGACGATCTGTTCCAATTAGAAAATGATCTAAAGAGAATTTCTGTATGGTGCGAAAAGTGGCAATTGGTACTAAACAAAGAAAAGTGCGAGGTCATCCACATGGGTACAAAAAGAAATCCGATAAATTTTGGGTATACGATACATCGTACAAATATAAGGGCTGTCAATTCGACTAAATACCTACGAATTACAATTACGAGCGACTTAAATTAGATAGACCACATAGATAATATTGTGGGGAAGGCGAAACAAAGACTGCGCTTTGTTGGCAGAACACTTAGAAGATGCGACAAACGCACTAAAGAGACAGCCTTCATTACACTTGCCCGTCCTCTGCTGGAATACTGCTGCGCGGTATGGGATCCTTACCAGTTAAGACTGACGGAGGACATCGAAAAAGTGCAAAGAAGGGCAGCTCGTTTCGTGCTGTCGCGCAATAGGGGTGAGAGTGTCACTGATATGATACGCGAGTTGGGGTGGCAATCACTGAAGCAAAGGCGGTTTTCTTTGCGGAGAGATCTATTTACGAAACTTCAATCACCAACTTTCTCTTCCGAATGCGAATATATTTTGTTGACACCCACCTACGTAGGGAGAAACGATCGTCGTAATAAAATAAGAGAAATCAGACCTCGAACGGAAAGATTTAGGTGTTCCTTTTTACCACGCGCCATTCGAGAGTGGGATGGTAGAGAAGTAGTAAGAAAATGGTTCGATGAACCATATGCCAGGCACTTAAGTGTGAATTGCAGAGTAACCATGTAGATGTAGATGTATTCCAATATCTGTCTTCCTCTACAGTTTCTGCCCTCTACAGCTCCCTCTAGTACCATGGAAGTTGTTCCCTGATGTCTTAACAGATGTCCTATCATCCTGTCCCTTCTCCCTGTCTGTGTTTTCCACCTATTATTCTCCTCTCCGATTCTGCCGATAACCTCTTCATTCCTTACCTCATCCGGCACCTAATTTTCAACATTCGTCTGTAGCACCACATCTCAAATTCTTCGATTCTCTTCCGTTCCGGTTATTCCACACTACATATTTCATTACCATACAATGTTGTGCTCCAAAAGTATATTCTCAGAAATTTCTTCCTCAAATTAAGGCTATGTTTGATATTAGTAGACTTCTCTTGGCCAGGAATGCCCTTTTTGCCAGTGCTGGCCTGCTTTTCATGTCCTCCATACTCCATCAGTCACTGATTATTTTACTGACTGGGTAGCAGAATTGTGGTTCATGGTGTGGGTTCCTGTAGTCATGTCCTAGTTCATGAACCACGGGCAACGTATGAGCGGCCAAGTAAGTGGTCCCGACAGTCGGGATACCAGTTACTTTGGAATAAGGCTGGGCATCTCGGACATATTCTGAGTCGTGGTCACCTTTGTGCTCATTCGGCAAAGACTACCAAATCCACCGGTTAGTCCCTCAACCGTTAGGGGTAAAACTCAATGGGACTCGGGGCAAGTGAGGCTAGCAACCTGATTCCCTGGTACTTTAAATATGATGCTGGCAACAATCAGAGTAAAATGCCTCGGACCTTTGAAGGTGACGGAGTCCCACCTCTAACTAACAAACCAGGGACTCCTAAGATACGACTTGGCAAACAAATGGTAATGAGATGGGGAGCTATTAATATCAATGGGGGCTACTCTGGGAAGAAGGTAGAGCTGGCAGAGGCTGCAAGTTAAGATGGGGCTGGACGTTTCAGCTATTAGTGACATTCGGGTAGGGGGTGAGAAAGAAGAGGAAGTGGGGGAGTACAAGGTCTACCTGTCAGGAGTCAAAGCAGGAATAGCACAATGGGGTGTAGGGCTTTACATCAGGAAAGAAATGGAACCCAGCGTAGTTGCAATAAGGTATGTAAACGAACGACTGATGTGGATAGATTTGACAGTGTCTAGCAAGAAAATTAGGATTGTCAGTATATTCGCATTGTGAAGGGACAGATCAAGACAAGATGGATAATTTTTATGATGCACTCAGTGATTTAGTTGTTAGAGTAAAGGACAAGGACAGTGTTCTGCTCATGGGTGATTTTAATGCCAGGACTGGAAATCGAACAGAAGGGTATGAAAAGGTTATGGGTAAATTTGGAGAGGATATGGGGGCCAACAGGAACGGGAAACAACTCTTGGATTCCTGTGCCAGTATGGGCTTAGTAATCACAAACTCCTTTTTTAAACATAAGAACATTCACAGGTATACTTGGGAAGGCAGGAGGAACCAGATCTGTCATTGACTATATAATAACAGATCAGGAATTCAGGAAGGCTCTGAGGGACACACGTGTATTCAGGGGTTTCTTTGATGACACTGATCATTATTTAATCTGCAGTGAAATTGGTATTGTGAGGCCGAAAGTGCAGGAGGTCAGGTCCATATGTAGGAGGATAAGAGTGGAGAAACTTCAGGATAAGGAAATCAGGCACAAGTACATAACAGTGATCTCAGAAAGGTACCAGTTAGTTGAATGTAGTCAATTACAGTCACTGGAAAAGGAATGGACAAGGTACAGGGACACAGTACTAGAAGTGGCTAAAGAATGTCTTGGAACAGTAGTGTGTAAAGGTAGGATGAAGCAAACAGCTTGGTGGAATGACACAGTCAAGGCAGCCTGTAAAAGGAAAAAGAAGGCGTATCAAAAATGGCTTCATACTAGAACTCAGGTAGACAGAGAAAGTTATGTTGAAGAAAGAAACAAAGCCAAACAGATAATCGCAGCATTCAAGAAGAAATCTTGGGAAGACTTTGGAAACAGGTTGGAGACTTTGGGTCAAGCTGCTGGAAAACCATTCTGGAGTGTAATTAGCAGTCTTCGAAAGGGAGGTAAGAAGGAAATGACAAGTATTTTGGACAGGTCAGGAAAACTGCTGGTGAATCCTGTGGATTCCTTGGGCAGATGGAGGGAATATTTTGAAGAGTTGCTCAATGTAGGTGAAAATACGATCAGTAATGTGTCAGATTTCGATGTACAATGGGATAGGAATGATGATGGAAATAGGATCACATTTGAGGAAGTGGAGAAAATGGTCAACAGATTGCAGTGCAATAGAGCAGCTGGGGTGGATGAAATGAAATCGGAACTCATCAAATACAGTGGAATGTCAGGTCTTAAATGGCTACACAGGATAACTGAAATGGCCTGGGAGTCGGGACAGGTTCCTTCAGACTGGACAAAAGCAGTAATCACACCAATCTTTAAACATGGAAACAGAAAAGATTGTAACAACTACAGAGGTATCTCTTTAATCAGCGTTGTGGGTAAAATCTTCACAGGTATTGTTGAAAAGAAAGTGCGAGTATTAGTTGAGGACCAATTGGATGAAAATCAGTGTGGGTTTAGGCCTCTTAGAGGTTGTCAGGACCAGATGTTTAGCTTACGGCAAATAATGGAGAAGTGTTATGAGTGGAACAGGGAATTGTATCTATGCTTTATAGATCTAGAAAAGGCATATGACCGGGTTCCTAGGAGGAAATTATTGTCTGTTCTACGAGATTATGGAATAGGAGGCAAACTTTTGCAAGCAATTAAAGGTCTTTACATGGATAGTCAGGCAGCAGTTAGAGTTGACGGTAAATTGAGTTCATGGTTCAGAGTAGTTTCAGGGGTAAGACAAGGCTGCAACCTGTCTCCACTGTTGTTCATATTATTTATG
Organism: Schistocerca americana; assembly: GCF_021461395.2. Taxonomy (NCBI): domain Eukaryota; kingdom Metazoa; phylum Arthropoda; class Insecta; order Orthoptera; family Acrididae; genus Schistocerca; species Schistocerca americana. Next base: position 286,650,151 of record NC_060120.1, on the reverse strand, counting down.
GATCATATGTTGAAAACAATAGACTGGCTGGGTGAGATTAAGATATGTGAACACAAAATAAGCAGTCTTGCATATGCGGATGACTTAGTTGTGATGGCAGATTCGATTGAAAGTTTGCAAAGTAATATTTCAGAGCTAGATCAGAAATGTAAGGACTATGGTATGAAGATTAGCATCTCCAAAACGAAAGTAATGTCAGTAGGAAAGAGATATAAACGGATTGAGTGCCAAATAGGAGGAACAAAGTTAGAACAGGTGGACGGTTTCAAGTACTTAGGATGCATATTCTCACAGGATGGCAACATAGTGAAAGAACTGGAAGCGAGGTATAGCAAAGCTAATGCAGTGAGTGCTCAGCTACGATCTACTCTCTTCTGCAAGAAGGAAGTCAGTACCAAGACTAAGTTATCTGTGCACACACCAACATGAATAGTCATTTTGTTGCCATTTCTCCCAATGATTTTAGACATTCTGGTGGACTCTTATCTATCCTTCTGCTTATTTGAGCTTAAGTCCTCCAAAGATCTCTTAAATTCTGACTCTAACAGTGGATCTCTTATCTCTTCCAAATCGACTCCTCTTTCTTCTTCTATCACATCAGACAAATATTCCCCCTCATAGATACCTTCAATATATTCTTTCCACCTATCCACTCTCTCCTCTGCAAACAGTGGAATTCCCGTTGCACGGTTAATGTTACCACCCTTGCTTTTAAATTTTTATCCCATATGCTGAGTCAGCCTTTCCGACAGTGATTTCTTTTTCGATTTCTTCACATTTTTCATGCAGCCATTTCGTCTTTACTTCCGTGCCCTTCCTGTTTATTTCATTCCTCAGCTACTTGTATTTCTGCATTTCTTCATTTCCATGAACAATTCTGTACTTCCTTCTTTCATCGATCATTGTCCGCCCCCGGTAGCTGAGTGGTCAGCGCGACAGACTGTCAATCCTAAGGGCCCGGGTTCGATTCCCGGCTGGGTCGGAAATTTTCTCCGCTCAGGGACTGGGTGTTGTGTTGTCCTAATCATCATCATTTCATCCCCATCGACGCGCAAGTCGCCGAAGTGGCGGCAAATCGAAAGACTTGCACCAGGTGAGCGGTCTACCCGACGGGAGGCCCTCGTCACACGACACATCACATCGATCATTGAAGTATTTCTTCGGTTACCCATGGTTTCTTCGCAGTTACCTTCTTTGGACCTATGTTTCTCTTGCCAGCTTCCGTAATTGTTCTTTTTAGAGATGTCCATTCCTCTTCAACTATACTGCCTACTGAGCTATTCCGTATTGATATATCTACAGCCTTAAAGAGCTTCAAGCAAATCTCGTCATTTCTTAGTATTTCCGTATCCCACTTCTTTATGTATTAATTCTTCCCGATTATTCTCTCTAAACTTCAGCCTACTCTTCATCACTACCGCATTGTGATCTTAGTCTGTATCTGTTCGTGGGTACGCCTTACAATGCAGGACCTGATTTCGGAATCTCTGTTTGACCATGATGTAACCTAACTGAAATCTTCGGGTAGCACCTGGCCTTTTCCATGTATACATCCTCCTCTTGTGATTATTGAGCAGAGTATTCGCTATTACTAGCTGAAATTTATTACAGAACCCAATTAGTCTTTCTCCTCTCTCATTCCTTGTCCCAAGCCTATATTCTCCTGTAAACATTTCTTTTGCTCCTTCCCCTACAACTGCATTTCAGGGCCACACGACTATTAGATTTTCATCTCCCTTTACGCACTGATTACTCTTTCAATATCCTCAAATACTTCCTCTGTATCATTGTCGGTATTTGTTTGCTGTCGATTCAGTCAAGAACAACCCGATCACTGAACTGTTTACAGTAACACACTTTCTGCCCTAACTTCCTATTCATAACGAATCCTACTCCTGTTACACCATTTTCTGTTGTTGATGATATTACCCTATACTCATCTGAACAGAAATCCTTGTCTTGTTTCCATGTCATTTCACTGACCCCTGGTATACCTAGACTGAGCATTTGCATTTCCGTTTCCAGATTTCCTAGTTTTCCTACCACGTTCAACCTTCTGACATTCCACGCCCCGACTCGTAGAACGTTGTCCTTTCGTTGATTATTAAATCTTTTTCTCATGGAACAGTCTAATGAGTACACAGTATGGTTTGAGAGTTAATCGGAGAAAGACGAAGGTAATGAGAAGTAGTAGAAATGAGAACAGCGAGAAACTTAACATCAGGATTGATGGTCACGAAGTCAATGCTACGCAGTAAAATAACCAATGACGGGCGGAGCAAGGAGGACATCAAAAGCTGACTCGCTATGGCAAAAAAGGCATTTCTGGCCAAGAGAAGTCTACTAATATCAAATACCGGCCTTAATTTGAGGAAGAAATTTCTGAGGATGTACGTCTGGAGTACAGCATTGTATGGTATTGAAACACGGACTGTGGGAAAACCGGAACAGAAGAGAATCGAAGCATTTGAGATGTGGTGCTACAGACGAATGTTGAAAATTAGGTGGACTGATAAGGTAAGGAATGAGGAGGTTCTACGCAAAATCGGAGAGGAAAGGAATATGTGGAAAACACTGATAAGGAGAAGGGACAGGATGATAGGACATCTGCTAAGACATGGGTGAATGACTTCCATGGTACTAGAGGGAGCTGTAGAGGGAAAAAACTGCAGAGGAAGACAGAGATTGGAATACGTAAAGCAAATAAAGGAAAGGAATTCGTGGCGGGCCGCATCAAACCAGTCAGTAGAATGATGACAAAAAAAAAAAAAAAAAAAAACTTCCCCTTGGCAGTCCCCTCTCGGAGATCCGAATGGGAGACTATCTCGGAATCTTTCGACAGTGGGGAGATCATTATGAAACTTTTTCAATTACAGGCCACATGTCCTGCGGATACACGTCACGTGTCTTTAATGCAGTGGTTTCCTTTGCGTCCTGCATCCTCTTGTTGATTCTTGCGCCTTTAGGGATAGTTTCCCATTCCAAAGACAAGAGAGTGCCTGAACCTCTGTTCGCTTCTCCGCCATCTTTGGCAGACAGTGTGACTTCTTACGCTGAAAGTCTTCGGCCGCAAATGCTGATTATTAATCAAAATTTAGGTGGCGGTTGGTTTCAAACCCGAGACCGATGACGTTCTGATTACGCTACGGCAGGAGCACGGGTGCCATCCAGATACTCATATTATAAAAATGAGTGTGTGCACATTCTACTTCTCCTCCGGAACCTCTTGATCGATTTCAACCAAACTTGGTAAACATATGATTACTGACTGAAAAAAAAAAAATCGCTGTGGGGGTAACATCACCTACCTACCAAAGGCGTGAGAGTGGAGTTGAAAAACAAGTGTATGACACGACCTGCGATCACCTAGATTTTATTCATCCAATATTTGAGTATGAAAGCACTTACTGACTTCCAACAAATTTTGCACATAATTTCAAATCTTTAAGAAACTTTTTCTCGCTGAGACTCTCCACAAAATGATCAAAATGATTCACACTCCCCACAAAATGACCAAAGGAAGACAGTGTGTCGCTTACTCCTCGGAACGTGAAACCTAATGTGAATATTGAACGGGAAGTGTTTTGTGACGTTATTAGGTGCAATTTCCGTCGCTAAGTATATCCGCGCGTGAAAAACCGGTAAAGACGCAATTTGTTCCTAACAAATGGCGTTATTAACAGTGACTAGTTGCTTTTTTTGTGAGAACTGGCCTGGATCTTCACAAAACCACGGCCTCACCATGTCAGTTTTCGACAATTAGCCTCAAGTTTCCTTTACTTTTAGCGCCTCGAAAAGTCCCCACTAACTAGTATGATTTCGTTATTCATAAATTAGCGTTCTTTTCTCTCACAAGAGTTGAATATTATTCTCGCAAGGAGGTAATTGGAGCAGAGAGATTTTTGCGCCTTGTTACCACAAGCTGGCATTACTAATGCTTTCCATAATTTCGGTTGCCGAAGTATTCTGGATATCTATCGCACACGAATACAGCATAATCTAACGTTGTAAATTCAAAATCACGATACGCAATGAGTAACGAAATATTCCAATGAAACCCCCCATAAACAGTATACAGAAATCTGATCAGATCGCGAAGTATTTAATTAATAGCATTCCGATGCATTATGCTTTTGCTGACGTCATAATACCGTACCCCCCATGAACCTTGGACCTTGCCGTTGGTGGGGAGGCTTGCGTGCCTCAGCGATACAGATGGCCGTACCGTAGGTGCAACCACAACGGAGGGGTATCTGTTGAGAGGCCAGACAAACGTGTGGTTCCTGAAGAGGGACAGCAGCCTTTTCAGTAGTTGCAGGGGCAACAGTCTGGATGATTGACTGATCTGGCCTTGTAACATTAACCAAAACGGCCTTGCTGTGCTGGTACTGCGAACGGCTGAAAGCAAGGGGAAACTACAGCCGTAAGTTTTCCCGAGGACAGGCAGCTTTACTGTATGATTAAATGATGATGGCGTCCTCTTGGGTAAAATATTCCGGAGGTAAAATAGCCCCCATTCGGATCTCCGGGCGGGGACTACTCAGGAGGACGTCGTTATCAGGAGAAAGAAAACTGGTGTTCTACGGATCGGAGCGTGGAATGTCAGATCTCTTAATCGGGCAGGTAGGTTAGAAAATTTAAAAAGGGAAATGGATAGGTTAAAGTTAGATATAGTGGGAATTAGTGAAGTTCGGTGGCAGGAGGAACAAGACTTTTGGTCAGGTGATTACAGGGTTATAAATACAAAATCAAATAGGGGTAATGCAGGAGTAGGTTTAATAATGAATAAAAAAATAGGAGTGCGGGTTAGCTACTACAAACACCATAGTGAACGGATTATTGTGGCCAAGATAGACACAAAGCCCCTGCCTACTACAGTAGTACAAGTTTATATGCCAACTTGCTCTGCAGATGATGAAGAAATAGATGAAATGTATGACGAGATAAAAGAAATTATTCAGGTAGTGAAGGGAGACGAAAATTTAATAGTCATGGGTGACTGGAATTCGTCAGTAGGAAAACGGAGAGAAGGAAACATAGTAGGTGAATATGGATTGGGGGGAAGGAATGAAAGAGGAAGCCGCCTTGTAGAATTTTGCACACAGCATAACATAATCATAGCTAACACTTGGTTGAAGAATCATAAAAGAAGGTTGTATACCTGGAAGAATCCTGGAGATACTAAAAGGTATCAGATAGATTATATAATGGTAAGACAGAGATTTAGGAACCAGGTTTTAAATTGTAAGACATTTCCTGGGGCAGATGTGGATTCTGACCACAATCTATTGGTTATGAACTGCAGATTGAAACTGAAGAAACTACAAAAAGGTGGGATTTAAGGAGATGGGACCTGGATAAACTGAAAGAACCAGAGGTTTTAGAGAGTTTCAGGGAGAGCATAAGGGAACAATTGACAGGAATGGGGGAAAGAAATACAGTAGAAGAAGAATGGGTAGCTCTGAGGGATGAAGTAGTGAAGGCAGCAGACGATCAAGTAGGTAAAAAGACGCGGGCTAATAGAAATCCTTGGGTAACAGAAGAAATATTGAATTTAATTGATGAAAGGAGAAAATATAAAAATTCAGTAAATGAAGTAGGCAAAAAAGAATACAATCGTCTCAAAAATTATATCGACAGGAAGTGCAAAATGGCTAAGCAGGGATGGCAAGAGGACAAATGTAAGGATGTAGAGGCTTGTCTCACTAGGGGTAAGATAGATACTGCCTACAGGAAAATTAAAGAGACCTTTGGAGAGAAGAGAACCACTTTTATGAATATCAAGTGCTCAGATGGCAACCCAGTTCTCAGCAAAGAAGGGAAGGCAGAAAGGTGGAAGGAGTATATAGAGGGTTTATACAAGGGCGATGTACTTGAGGACAATATTATGGAAATGGTAGAGGATGTAGATGAAGACGAAATGGGAGATACGATACTGCGTGAAGAGTTTGACAGAGCACTGAAAGACCTGAGTCGAAACAAGGCCCCGGGAATAGACAACATTCCATTAAAACTACTGATGGCCTCGGGAGAGCCAGTCATGGCAAAACTCTACCATCTGGTGAGCACGATGTATGAGACAGGCGAAATACCCTTAGACTTCAAGAAGAATATAATAATTCCAATCCCAAAGAAAGCAGGTGTTGACAGATGTGAAAATTACCGAACTATCAGTTTAATAAGTCACAGCTGCAAAATACTAACACGAATTCTTTACAGACGAATGGAAAAACTGGTAGAAGCGGACCTCGGGGAAGATCAGTTTGGATTCCGTAGAAATGTTGGAACACGTGAGGCAATATTAACCTTACGACTTATCTTAGAAGAAAGGCTAAGAAAAGGCAAACCTACGTTTCTAGCATTTGTAGACTTAGAGAAAGCTTTTGACAACGTTAAGTGGAATACTCTCTTTCAAATTCTGAAGGTGGCAGGGGTAAAATACAGGGAGCGAAAGGCTATTTACAATTTGTACAGAAACCAGATGGCAGTTATGAGTCGAGGGGCATGAAAGGGAAGCAGTGGTTGGGAAAGGAGTGAGACAGGGTTGTAGCCTGTCCCCGATGTTATTCAATCTGTATATTGAGCAAGCAGTAAAGGAAACAAAAGAAAAATTCGGAGTAGGTATTAAAATTCATGGAGAAAAAGTAAAAACTTTGAGGTTAGCCGATGACATTGTAATTCTGTCAGAGACAGCAAAGGACTTGGAAGAGCAGTTGAACGGAATGGACAGTGTCTTGAAAGGAGGATATAACATGAACATCAACAAAAGCAAAACGAGGATAATGGAATGTAGTCAAATTAAATCGGGTGATGCTGAGGGAATTAGATTAGGAAAAGAGACACTTAAAGTAATAAAGGAGTTTTGCTACTTAGGGAGTAAAATAACTGATGATGGTTGAAGTAGAGAGGATATAAAAAGTAGACTGGCAATGGCAAGGAAATCGTTTCTGAAGAAGAGAAATTTGTTAACATCGAGTATAGATTTAAGTGTCAGGAAGTCGTTTCTGAAAGTATTTGTATGGAGTGTGGCCATGTATGGAAGTGAAACATGGACGATAACTAGTTTGAACAAGAAGAGAATAGAAGCTTTCCAAATGTGGTGCTACGGAGGAATGCTGAAGATGGGGTGGGTGGATCACGTAACTAATGAGGAGGTATTGGGTAGGATTGGGGAGAAGAGAAGTTTGTGGCACAACTTGACTAGAAGAAGGGATCGGTTGGTAGGACATGTTTTGAGGCATCAAGGGATGACAAATTTAGCATTGGAGGGCAGCGTGGAGGGTAAAAATCGTAGAGGGAGACCAAGAGATGAATACATTAAGCAGATTCAGAAGGATGTAGGTTGCAGTAGGTACTGGGAGATGAAGAAGCTTGCACAGGATAGAGTAGCATGGAGAGCTGCATCAAACCAGTCTCAGGACTGAAGACCACAACAACAACACAATACCGTAGCGAGGTCAGCAAGCATATACGACACCAGTTAGGGTTAGTGTGTGTGTGTGTGTGTGTGTGTGTGTGTGTGTGTTTGTGTGTGTGTGAGAGCGGAAGGGGGGGGGGGAGGGGGGGGGGGGCGCGTACGTCAGGCGTTGAAAGGCCGCCAAACGGAAAACGAAACACATCACGGTAGAAGCTCGCAGCATATCAACGATTATGAAGATACTTCCACTTGATCCATAGTCCAGGTTTTATGGCTGCTGTACCTCTTTTTCCTGTTACGGGCATTTCCTTCACTGATGAGTTGTTTTGGAATTCCAGCTCACCCTTATAAATTCCGATGCTGACAACGTTCTCCGAGAGCTGACAAGTACGAGAATTATCGCACAGTCAGCTTAATAGCTCATCCATCCAAGTTGGTAACAAGAATAATATACAGAAGAACGGAAAGAAAGGTTGAGGACGTGCTGAATGACGATCAGTTTGGCTTTAGGAAAGGTAAAGGCACCAGAGCAAGACTGAAGAAAAATCAAGACACGTCAATAGGACTTGTCGGCCTGGAAAAAGCGTTCGACAATGTAAAGTGGTGCAGGATGTTCGAAATTCTGAGAAAAACAGGGGTAAGCTATAGGGAGAGACGGGTAATATCCAATATGTACAAGAATCAAGAGGGAATAGTAAGAGTGGACGACCAAGAACGAAGTGCTCAGATTAAAAAGGGTGTAAGACAAGGGTGTACTCTTTCGGCCCTACTGTTCGACCTGTACATCGAAGGAGCAATGGTAGAATTAAAAGAAGATTTCACGACTTGGATTAAAATTCAAGGTAAACGATATCAGTGATAAGATTCGCACGACAAGAAAGACGAAAGTGATGACAAGCAGAAGAAATGACAACGGCGGGAAAACTTAACATCAGGATTGATGGTCACGAAGTACATAAAGTTAAGGAATTCTGGTACCCAGGCACCAAAATAACCTAGCCGGCCGGAGTCTGGAACCGCACGACAGCTACGGTCGAAGGTTCGAATCCTGCCTCGGTCATGGATGTGTGTGATGTCCTTAGGTTGGTTAGGTTTAAGTAGTTCTAAGTTCTAGGGGACTGATGACTTCAGAAGTTAAGTCCCATAGTGCTCAGAGCCCTTTGAAACAAAATAACCCATGACTGACGGAGCATGGAGGACATCAAAAGTAGACTAGCACTGGCAAAAATGGCATTCCTGGCCAACTGAAGTCTACTAATATCAAACATAGGCCTTAATTTGAGGAAGCAATTTCTGAGAGTGTACGTCTGCAGCCCAGCATTGTATGATAGTGAAACATGGTCTGTGGGAAAACCGGAACAGAAGACAGTCGAAGCATTTGAGATGTAGTGCTGCAGACGAATGTTGAAAATTAGGTGGACTGATGAGGTAAGGAATGAGGAGTTCTGCGTTGAATCGGAGACGAAAGGAATTTGTGGAGCCGGCCGGAGTGGCCGAGCGGTTCTAGGCGCTTGTCTGGAACCGGGCACCCGCTACGGTCGCAGGTTCGAATCCCGCCTCGGGCATGGATGTGTGTGATGTCCTTAGGTTGGTTAGGTTTAATTAGTTCTAAGTTCTAGGGGACTGATGATCTTAGGGAATGATTTCCATGGTACTAGAGGGAGCTGTAGAGGACAAAAACTATAGAGGAAGGAGATTGCAATACATCCAGCAAATAATTGAGGACGTAGGTTGCAAGTGCTACTCTGAGATGAAGAGGTTGGCACAGGAGAGGAATTCGTGGCGGGACGCATCAAACCAGTCAGAAGAGTGAAGGAAAATCCTCTTCTATGACCGTGTGTCGCACACTTTCGTCCGTGTTGTGATTTGGTGGATGTTGTTGTTCCGTTTTTCCTGGATACGGTATCCATCTTCGGTATGGTACCTCTACCTCGGTTACGGAAACACCCATCGTATGACCACCAAACATTTACTCACGTTTTGTTTCTCTTAGCTGCGACATAATGCACTCTCGACTACATAGAATACTGTTCTGACCCCGAGCGACACTTCCAACGTATTGGGGACACAGCGCAGGTGCTGTTCGTGGCCGAATATATCAACTCAACCTGCAGGCTTGACAGGCGTCTGCATTTATGATCATACACGCATCTCTCCGTTGTGTTTCCATATTTTTGTGCAAAACCTGCACCTATGTAGCCTTTTATGCAAATGATATAGACGAGAAGAGAGTAGGCGCTTTTGAAATGTGGTGCTGCATAACAATACTGAAAACTACACGGGTAGATCGCATCACTGACGGAACCATGCATTTGGTAATGGAAGGAAGGGAGGCAGTAAAAACTGTAAGGGGCACCAAGGCTTAGGTACAGCACGCAAGTTTAAGCGGATGTAGGCTACAGTGGTTATGCAGGGATGAAGGGACTTGCACAGAGTGTCTGTGGAGAGATGCATCAAGCCTACCTTCGAACCGAAAACAACAACATTCGGATTTTGTTCACCGTAACACGGTGCTACAAATTCACTAGTCCCCACCGTCGCCCAACTGCGACGCACAGAAACAATATTTACGCCAGATGAAGACAATCAATCAGTGGCCCACGTGATAACGACGTTCATGTCTTATCGCCGAACCGTCTCGCTACGATCTTGCCTCACTCGTCAGGCCTCGGGCCACTCAAAACATTAAGCAAAGGTTTCATCGCCCCGCCAGGTGTACCATAACTTAGCTCTTGCGATTTTCGATAAGGCCCGGCGATCAACACATCTCAGCTCTTCACCGGGCTCGTTACGTTCTCCTTGAGAGCGCCAGTTGGAAAGCAGACGGATGCGATAAGATAAGCCGGTACAGCCGACTGCAGCCCAGCTGGGCGGCTATTCAGGCGGAATAAACGTCCTAACTGGCGCACTCAGCTCCTCAATAGCCGGGACGTGCGCACCGACAATGCGCTTCCAGCACCCATTCTGTCAACGCAGCAGCCACGGCCGCGAGACTATCTCTCAGTACCGTGTTTACACAGTTTCGCCGCCGCACATGAGATGCGTTTCAGTCCTCGAAGCAGTTGCGTTTACTTTTCGCGGCGCAAAATAAATAGCAATTATTCAAAGAAGTTTCAGACTTGCAGCCGTTCGTCGTTTGCTAAACTGTACGACGTTTCGATCGGTTACCAGCCGCACTCACATTCTCCAGCCAACCAAGTCTGCAACTGCTCAACATTTTATCTCCACCGGACATTAGTTGGAGTAAAATACAACAATAATTTTGGTCACAGTCACATTATTTTGGGACTCCCATATAAATTTCTAAACTTGTAACATGGTTCACCCGGGCCAGATGCGTCTAACTGTATGGTGCAAATAATGGCAACTGACTCTAAATAATGAAAAGAGTGACGCCATCCTCTTGAGTGCTCTAAATTTCGGTCACACAATAAACCACATAAATCTAAAGGCTGCAAACTCAACTAACTAACTAACTCCTTAGGGATTATAATTACGAATAACTTACGTTGGAACTGTACCAAAGAAAATGTTGCGGTAAAAGCGAATCAAAGACTGCGATTTATTGGCAGAACACTTAGAAAATGAAACAGGTGCACAAAACAGACTGCTTACACTACGCTTGTCCGTCCTCTTCTGGAGTAATGCTGTCCGGTGTGGGATCCGCATCGATAGGATTGACGGAGGCCATCGAAAAATTTCAAAGAAGGGCAGTACGTTTTGTAACATCGCCAAACGAGGGAGAGAGTGCTACAGATATGATACATGAATTGGGGTGGCAATCATTAAAGCAAAGGCGTTTCTTCTCCTGAAATTTCAAACACCTACTTTCTCCTCTGTGAAAATATTTTTTTTTTTTTTGCGCCCATCTACATGGGGAGGAATGATCATTTAAATAAAAAAAGAGAAATGCGCTGTTCAAATTGGAGAGGAAGAGAAACATCTAGAAGGCGGTTCGATGAACCCTCTGCCAGGCACTTAATTTTCATTTGCAGAATAATCAAGTAGATGTAGTTGCATCTTGCCTATGCAATGGCTTGCAGGGCTAACAAAGATTTGATTTTCAGTACGTCAAAAAAATTATCGACCGAATTTAAAAATTTAAAATGCTGCCATAGTGTGTTTATTAAGAGATATAATCTACATAATAGATTTAATACAATAACTCAAGTATAATGAATAGTAACTGTGTTTATCTCTTCAGACAACGAAACTCATAGCGCCCATATTACTCGAATTATATTCAGTCAGTATTTGAGAATGACGCTTAGCGACTTTACACATATTTTCAACTTTACGAAACTTTTTCTTGCTGAGACTCTCCACAAAATAATGAAAGAAAAACATTTATCGCTTACATTTTTTGCTGCTCATGCAATAAAACTTCAGGATCAGACATCACATTTTAATTTTCTGAGAGATATAACCGCCATTTGACTGTACAACAGGTTTTATTTCACAATCTAGATTTCGGCGTTAGGCCATTATCAAGAGTTGCAACTGCAACAGATTGAAGCACGATAAAGGTACAAGTATCGGACAAAGTAGCAGAAATATAGTGGGGCGAACAGTTAAATCAATGTGTGGTCTGCATTATTTGTTCTTCTACTTACGTATTCTAAATTATTAGACTGGAGTAGAACCCAAGTCATCGTCAAAACATGAATCTTTGCATATATAAACCAATGTAAAGGGTTTTAAATTCCAACGATGTTTATGACCATTTATTTTGTATAATTGACCAATTTTTTAAACAGTGTTGTAATTTATAACAATGTATAACTGCTTATTTTATAATTCACCATGCATCAAACGTTTTATTCTTGCAAGATTGTACTTTTATGTATCATTAATTACGATATTGTAAGCCGCATTTTTGCATGCACACTGGCGAGTTGGCTCTTCACGCCATATTATGTAAACACTGGCATCTTCTGCTCACTTCAAAGATAATGTAACCAACTTCTATAACAAAGATTCCCACTACGTGTTCCCATGGCATACCAGATATCGCGTTGTGCAAAGTTGGATGCCTTTATGATGATCTATGCCGATCATTTCAGGTATGTGTATGTCAGTGGCTGCTTAGTCACAATGTAGCAGAGTTTAAAACCTGTGATTTGGTCGTCTATTTTATTCCACAACTATATCAAGTGAGCCATGCCAACTGCCAGTAAATTAGCATATTAAACAAATGTTCTCGCATTTACTTTGAACAAAATTGGTTTATATAACCGAAGATACATGGTTTGCTGATGACTTGGGTTCTACTCAAGTCTAATGATTTATAATACGTAAGTAAGAGAACAAATGATGTAGCCCATACATTGATATTACTGTGTGTTAGAGGTGGGCAAACTGAAACACGTAACTGTTTTGAAACAAATGAAACAGTACAATGAAATGTTTCGATACGCTGTTTCGAAACAGTGAAACAGTTTGTGTTTTGTAATCTAATAAACCTACACATTTTATCATCTTGAATGTCTACTCTATAAGTATGTCCATATAAACACAAATGAGGTGCGAGAGCGCTAATCATATCGCAGAAAGCATGAAACTATCACTTAGGCGTCTTGGCAGTTTCGTATTTCCTGCAGCAAATGCGCTGCTTTCGTGTCGTGTGACTTCCATACTTTTCAATTGGCTGAGGACAGTCATAGCTGAAGACAAGAACTACCACAAACGGAACTGGAAGTGGGAGTAAACTGCAGAAACAACGGATATGCTACTGTGATTCCCACATTCTGTTAGTATGGGTAATATACCCATCCTGCTAATTTCCATTCACACAAAGGGAATCATTGTGGATAATAGGCACAGTGACTATAGACTCACAAATAACGCCAAATAATTCGAATAAATAACGAAGTATAACAGAAAAAATTTTTGTCTTTCGAGGGTTTTCGAACCGTTACTATAAATTCACCATGCTTCCCAACCTTTCCTGTTCACCATTACACTATCAGTGATACGTCAAACAGATTGCTTGCAATTATACCTACATCAAATTTATGTATATGTCTAATAACTGTCACTCTACGCCTTTTTTTATTCAAAATGTTGTAGGCTTATTTGCGTTTCTTAATGTGATTACAGTACATGAACAGAGAAGCGTATGTTATAAAAAAGTGTAATTTAACTGAATGATTTTCACATATTTATTATTTTGAATGTGAATAGTATGCGTTGTTTGGTTAGTGTTTATAAAACAGGTGTTACGCCATTTCGTAATAGGACAGTCAGCTAGAAACGAAGCTCTATTTTCGGATATCTTCAGCTTCACGCTATTGTTTGTCAAAAAGATTTCGACACTCTTGAAAGTGTTTCATGAAGTGTTATGTTGTGTTTCAGTACCTGTGCCAAGCCCGAATCTCGTCCGACACAGAGCGGAATGCAACATCACTGTTTCGATACAAGCGCAGGTGGACTGAAACAGCCTCATTTTGAAACAACGATACAGTTTCTGTGTCTGGCTCGAGATCGAATCTGGTCCGGTTATCCAAGACAGGGGCGGAATGAAACACCACTGTTTCGAAACAGTGAACCACAGCCGTTCCGAAACACTGAAACAGTTCCACGTATCGATACACTGTATCGAAACATAGAAACAGTGGCCAAGTCTACTGTGTGTCCTACTGTTTCTCTCATACTTCGTCTGATACTTGTACTTTTGTTGTGCTTTAATCTAGTGCGGTTATTACACTTGATAATAGCCTAAGGCCAAAATCTAGATTGAGAAATAAAACCTATTGTGTAGTCAAGTGTTGATTACATCCTTCAGGAAGTTTTATACACTACTGGACATTAAAATTGCTACACCACGAACATGACTTGCTGCAGACGCGAAATTTAACCGACAGGACCATACTCTTTTTACATTTCGTGAAGGGCACACGGTCATATTTCTCCTCAATAGGCGCTGGTTCCCAGTCTTCGCCCTAGGTTAATATTTTGCCTAGAGCATCAGATACTCGATGCTGCCCGTGCGAAGCCAAGCCGGGCTGCCAGTTAAAATATAACGCATACAGGGTGAACGTGAATAAAACCATCAAACTGCAGGGACTGACTTCTGAAACTAAACGGAGGAAAAAAGGTCCTATGAACATGTGTCCGGAAATGCATCGTTGCCACGGTAGATGGCGCTGACGAACATCAGTTGCTTTGTCCACGTGCTCTGTTTTCCTTGTGTGTTGCAGGCTGTGCGTCACGCAGTGAACTGTAAGCAGCAGAATGGTCCAGTAATCACGTCGGGAACAAGCCGAGATGGTGTTTGTATACGGCCAGGTAGATGAAAACGGTCAAGAGGAAGCACAGCTATACCAATAAAGGTACCCTCACAGACACAAACCACCTCAACCAACATTTCAAGCCCTTTTTGGACTTCTGTGTGATCACGGATCCTTCAGGCAGACGAACGTGCAGGGAGGCGGTGGGCTGTGCGTACAACAGATTTGGAGGACCGGGTTCTGCAAGACACTGAGACGAAACTTAGTACAAGCTCCAGGCAAGTGCCCGCCACATTATGTAAGCCAAAGTACACTACTGGCCATTAAAATTGCTACACCACTAAGATGACGTGCTAAAGATGCGAAATTGAACCGACAGGAAGAAGATGCTGTGATATGCAAATGATTAGCTTTTCAGAGCATTCACACAAGGTTGGCGCCGGGGGCGACTTCTACAACATGCTAACACGAGGAAAGTTTCCAACCGATTTCTCATACACAAACAGCAGTTGACAAGCTTTGCCTGGTGTAACGTTGTTGTGATGCCTCGTGTAAGCAGGAGAAATGCGTACCATCACGTTTCCGACTTTGATAAAGGACGGATTGTAGCCTATCGCGATTGCGGTTTATCGTATCGCGACATTGCTGCTTGGTCGAGATCCAATGACTGTTAGCATAATATGGAATCGGTGGGTTCAGGAGGGTAACACGGAACGCCGTGGTGGATCCCAACGGCCTCGTATCACTAGCAGTCGAGATGACAGGCATCTTATCTGCATGGCTGTAACGGATCGTGCAGCCACGTCTCGATCCCTGAGTCAACAGATGGGGTCGTTTGCAAGGCAACAGCCATCTGCAGAAATAGTTCGACGACGTTTGCAGTAGCAGCAGCTCGGAGACCTTGGCTGCGGTTACCCTTGACGCTGCATCACAGACAGGAGCGGCTGCGATGGTGTACTCAACGACGAACTCGGGTACACGAATGGCAAAACGTCACTTTTTCGGATTAACCCAGGTTCTGTTTACAGCATTATGATGGTCACATCCGTGTTTGGCGACATCGCGGTGAACGCACATTGGAAGCGTATATTTGTCATCGCCATACTGGCGTATCACCCGGCGTGATAGTATGGGGTGCCATTGGTTACACGTCTCGGTCACCTCTCGTTCGCATTGACGGCACTTTGAGTAGTGCACGTTACACTTCAGATGTGTTACGACCCGTGGCTCTACCCTTCATTCGATCCCTGCGAAACCCTACATTTCAGCAGGATAATGCACGAACGCATGTTGCAGGTTCTGTACGGGCCTTTCTGGATACAGAAATGTTTGACTGTTGCCCTGGCCAGCACATTCTCCAGATCTCTCACCAATTGAAAACGTCTGGTCAATGGTGGCCGATCAACTGGTTCGTCACAACACGCCAGTCACTACTCTTGATGAACTGTGGTATCGTGTTGAAGCTGCATGGGCAGCTGTACCTGTACACGCCATCCAAGCTCCGTTTGACTCAATGCCGAGGCGTATCAATGCCGTTATTACGGCCAGAGGTGGTTGTTCTGGGTACTGATTTCGCAGAATCTATGGACCCAAACTGCGTGAAAATGTAATGACATGTCAGTTCTAGTATAATATATTTGTCCAATGAATACCCGTTTATCATCTGCATTTCTTCTTGGTGTAGCATTTTTAATGGCCAGTAGTGTATGACTGTGGCTCCATACATAGGTAAAACACATTTTAATTTATCGCTTCTTCACTATTAACTCCATTCGCAACAAATTTTGCAGACGGTATCCAAATACACGAGTGAACATACTTGCAAAATTTTCCGACCAGCAGTTCAAGAAATACGATGTCATAATCAATTAGATGCGTGGAAAAGTATTTTTCTTGGATGATATTAATTCATCTGTAGAGTTATTAGAGGTTTGAAGCTGTTTTATACATGGATGTTTGATTCTTTGAAGAGCACTGGGTGGTGGACTACTGGCACGATTTGCTCCAGACGAAGAAGACAGAGTAGGTCGATGGTGGCCACGGTGACTGGGAGCGCTGACCGCTGCTAGAGTTCCCCACTTCCAGCAGTTTGGCCGCTCTGTCACCACGCATGCTCGGAATGCGCACAGTGCGCTAATAAACTGCAGGATCGGATCGTCTTCGTCAGTCTTCGACGGCTCGCCTGCAGAAACGTGTCAGGCGTCCAGTCGAAATGTTGTGGAGTGCAAGAAACAACAAATGGTTCCAAGCCGCGAGAATTTTAAAAGTTCAATACCAATTATGTTCCTTTTCCGTACGGTCACCTGTTCGCACAAGCTTGTGAGACAGGGAGACAGACCTGGAGCGAATTAGTGCGGAGAATTAACGACTGCTGCTCTGGTACACCGGTCACACTGTGGTTTTTAGGCTATTTTCCACGCTCGTTTAGGTAAATGCTGGGGCGGTCCACAATCTTCGTCTCATAAAATGCTATACACAAACTCTTGAAATACATACTGAAAATAGTTTATGCGTTCATATTTGCCACAACCTGTTTGAGTTCATTAACTTTATAATCAAAGTCTACATAAATCAATACTAACACAATTTTTATTTGCTGGCAATAGAGTTTCGATTTTTCACTTATTGCCAACAGCGTATAATGTTTCTTGGGTGACGGGTGCGTCGTAATACGGTGGGCGTTGAAATGTCCTCAACGCTTCTCTGGAGGGTGCATGCCCTCTGGGGAACTGTGGGATGCGGAACTAAAATTCAGTGGTTTAACCAATAAAACTGTGTCTCTGCGTAGCAGGACGCGTAAAATTTTGTCTTTGTGAATGAATTAAAGTAATCGTAGCTCTTCGCACGTTATCCAGTTGAAAGTCACCAGCACAATTAATCAGATCTTCCGCCACACGTATTCCACATATTCCTTAATAACGGAATTATTGAAGGATCCCGTTGTGGCGTAGATTATCGTGGCAGACAATCTTATGGGTAGACCGTAAAGTGTGTGAAACATTGATAGCTTTTACCTACTTGCTACCTTGCGCTCTCGTCCACGCCATCTTTGCGGTCGGGGTTCTGTGACCTCCCAGCATTGTTACTTAACGCTGGACGCCATGTGACTTTGGAAGTTCACTTACCTGGAACAAATAAACGAATAAGATTAATCATAAGAGACCAAATTTTGGCGGCTATAAGTGAACAGGTTAAAGCAAATATAACACAGTCAATAACGGTCCTCGTTGATGATCCAACTTTGGGAGAAAGATTAACTACACTGGGAGTCAAATGTTCGCATGATGCTACACCCAAGGGTCTTCAGCGAGGACCTGTGAGTGCAATAAACGGGTGCACGCAATCAGCTACATGTTTTCTGGTAACACATTTTGTTAGCTCTAGCCAACAACGGTCCATTTACGTGACACGCAAACTGCGTAGAAAATTATTATGCGAGTAATCGTACTAGAGAATTTTGAGCAGTGTTTGCGTTTTCCGTCAACTGATTATTTCTTAAATCTTTAATAGATATTACAACGTAAATGTGTCAATCAATCCAATGAGAGAACACGGAGTATTACCGTCGCGATCCTTAGGTCTGTAATATCTAGCTATCGACTCGTAGGCTGATTGTAATCTCTGTTAAGTAATTCGCCTTTTGATTAACAGAGCTTCCGCCCGTTACAACAATCATTCCATTTGTCATGGAAAGATATGTACCACGGAAACGTTTTGTCGGGCACACCTTCAGCAGGGTCCAGCAACTTCAGAACAAATTTGCTGCCGTGGGGGCCCACAGACTCCCCGCGGAGGAGGGTTCATAGTACCTACAGAGAGACTTGTTACCCCAAGTCAGTCCCTTCCCCGTGAGAACCAGATGTGCCATTAAGTACAATACCAGGAACAAACATGATCAGGTATCGAAAATGGTTCAAATGCCTCTGAGCACTATGGGACTTAACATCTGTGGTCATCAGTCCCCTAGAACTTAGAACTACTTAAACCTAACTAACCTAAGGACATCACACAACGCGCAGTCATGACGAGGCAGAGAAAATCCCTGACCCCGCCGGGAATCGAACCCGGGAACCCGGGAGTGGGAAGCGAGAACGCGACCGCACGACCACGAGCTGCGGACGATCAGGTATCGTCCCATTGTAACTATTTAAGAGCGTTATGTAAACAAATCATTTAGGCCTACATTCTTTAATGTCATACCTGAGTGTTTGAGAGAGCTACCAGATCAACAATTCAAAAGAAAGGAGAAATCAGGGATTTCTGTTAGATCTGAATCTCTATGACGTTGAATTTGTAATTGAGGCCAAGAACAGGTATGATTGTAACACATCCATTATTATACTTGTAGGATTAGAATGTGATGCATCTGTGTGTGTGTGTGTGTGTGTGTGTGTGTGTGTAATTGTATTGACACTTGTAAAGCCCCAGATGACCTCTGAGGACTCTACAATAATTAGCTAGTAAAAAATTCAATTCATTGCAACATAAATGTCTTAAAAATATCTCTCGCTGTTGTAGCTATTACACTAGGTAATCGCCTCAGCATCACATGTTCCTTCTCTCCCCTAATACCGACGCTCTCTCTCTCTCTCTCTCTCTCTCTCTCCCTCCCTCTCTCTTCCAAATTCCTTGGAAACCCCGAATTTTCAGCGCATATGTTTTTTAATCTGACCACCATGGCGACAGAATCTTGGGATTTATGTAAGAGTGTCTTTCAGTATCGTGATCTTTGTAGAAGGAGATCTATGTTTCGTATATCAAATTGTCGGCACCTTTACCACAGTTTCCGTGCTACGTAAAGACCTCGCTTGTACCAAAGAAAATTAAATGAACGGGTCATTTGTAGAATCTAATATCCGACAGCGCGGCACTTGCCATGACACGAAAAAAGGCGACACCGGGATGCCTGCAGAGGTATCGAACCACAGGCGACAACTGGCGCACTGGGCATAATGCCGTCAAAAGTCAAGCGATTGTCTCCACGAAACAACGACCACCAACAAATGTTCAAATGTGTGTGAATTCCTAAGGGACCAAACTTCTTAGGTCATCGGTCCCTAGACTTACACACTACTTAAACTAACTTATGCGCCGGCCGGAGTGGCCGAGCGGTTCTAGGCGCTACAGTCTGGAATCACGCGACCGCTACGGTCGCAGGTTCGAATCTTGCCTCGGGCATGGATGTGTGTGATGTCCTTAGGTTAGTTAGGTTTAAGTAGTTCTAAGTTCTACGGGATTGATGACCTCAGAAGTTAAGTCCCATAGTGCTCAGAGCCATTCGAACCATTCTGAAACTAGCTTATGCTAAGAACAACACAAACACCCATGTCCGAGGGAGGCCTTGAACCTCCGGCAGAAGTGACCACCAACAATAGTTGACATCATTCTATTCGGCGACGTGCCTGTGACATGGACTCTTACTGAAAAATGTTATTGGACACTGAATCACCAGCTGACCTGCAAATATCACGCAGACGAGCTCCGGAAGAAATCACCTGTCACGTTGGGAGCCCTTGGTTTTCCACTAACTGAGGGTTGTAAGTAGTAGTGTTTGTTTGGGCCCACTTCACGCGCTCACTCCAAAGACCAGCTGAAAATATTTGTCATAACGTCAGAGAAATTACGTCTGATGACAAACAACACGTATATTTTTCTGTCTTCAACTTGCTGTTACCTATAGGACAAATGGGACTCTCCATTACGATCTGATGCCAAGGAGAGAGATGCAACAGACGCTGTGGCTTGCGATGTCTCCAGTTACAAACGTGTGTCAAGGTCTTCACGTGGAGACGTTGCCGCTAGCAGTTCAAGTATCATTTCGCAACATGGCGGCGGCCAACCACAACTAGGTTGCAAATCATACTGCAGAGTTTCACTTCCTTACTTACCCGATTACACCATCTGATCTTTATATGGATTACTTACTGCAGACGATGAACCGATGTAAATTAAGGTTGAATAAAGCAATAACACCGAGGGTATTTTTTTTTTTTTGAGTTATCAATCTTTTGACTGATTTGATGAAGTCCGTCACGAATTCCTCTCCTGTGCCAAACTCTTCATCTCAGAGTAGCACTTACAACATAAGTCCTGGATGTATTCCAATTTCTGCCTTGCTCTACAGGCTTTGCCCTCTACAGCTCCCTCTAGTACCGTGGAAGGTATTCCGTGAACAGATGTCCTATCATCCTGTCCCTTCTCCTTGTCAGTGTTTTCCACATATTCCTTTCCTCTCCGATTCTGCGCAGAGCTTCCTTATTCCTTACCTTATCAGTCAACCTAATTTTCAACATTCGCCTGTAGCATCACATCTCAAATGCTTCGACTCTCTTCTGTTCCGGTTTTCCCACAGTACATGTTTCACTACCATGCAATGAAGTGCTCCAAACGTACATTCTCAGAAATTTCTTTATCAAATTAAGGCCTATGTTTGATACTAGTAGACCTCTCCTGGCCAGGAATGCCCTTTTTGTCATTGCTAGTATGCTTTCAATGTCCTTGCTCCGTCCGTCATTCGTTATTTTGCTGCCTAGGTAGCAGAATTCCTTAACTTCATCTTCTTCGTGACCATCAATCCAGATATTAAGTTTCTCGCTGTTATCACTTCTGCTACTTCTCATTACCTTCGTTTTTCTTCGATTTACTCTCAATCAATATTCTGTACTCATTAGAGTCTTCATTGCATTCAGCAGATCCTTTAATAGTTCTTCACTTTCACTCAGGATAGTGTTATCAGCGAAGCGTATCACTGATATCCTTTCACCTTGAATTTTAATCCCACTACTGGAAGTTTCTTTTATTTCCATCATTACTTCTTCGATATAAAGATTGAACAGTATGGATGGAAGACTACACTCCTGTCTTACACCCTTCTTAATCCGAGCACTTCCTTCTTGGTCGTCCACTCTTATTATTCCCCTCTCGGCTCTTGTACATATTGTATATTATCCGTTCTTCTTATAGCCTACCCCTACTTTTCTCAGAGTTCCGAACATCTTGCACCATTTTACATTGTCTAACTCTTTTTCCAGATCGACAAATCCTATGAACGTATCTTGATATTTCTTTAGTCTTGCTTCCATTATCAACCGAAACGTCACAATTGCCTCTCTGGTGCCTTTACCTTTGCTAGAGCCAAACTGACCGTCATCTAGCACATCCTCAATGTTATTTTCCATTCCTCTGTATATTGTTCTTGTCAGCATCTTGGATGGATGAACGGTCAAGCTGAGTGACAGCTCTTGCAGTCTTCGGAATTCTGTGGATGATATTTTTGCCGGCCGGAGTGGTCGTGCGGTTCTAGGCGCTACAGTCTGGAGCCGAGCGACCGCTACGGTCGCAGGTTCGAATCCTGCCTCGGGCATGGATGTGTGTGGTGTCCTTAGGTTAGGTAGGTTTAATTAGTTCTAAGTTCTAGACGACTGATGACCTCAGAAGTTAAGTCTCATAGTGCTCAGAGCCATTTGAACCATTTGATATTTTTCTGAAAGTCGGATGGTACGTCGCCAGATGGTATCTTTCAGAGATTTTTACACGTTCAGTTATCGGTCTTTCTAAGTGTATGGATGTAGGCACTCTGGAAACGAAACGTCGTTAAGCAGGGTTTATCCTTGGTTGTAACCTATAGTACTGAGATGTGGAAATTCATTCACTAGCCATCCAGAAATGATGGCAAGTGTATGAATTTCCATGTCTCAGCAACTATGAATTGACTTGCAACAGCTAGGGAAATTCGTGTGCATGTGCGGTGGTAATTTCTTATCTTGTCCTAGACGTCACAGAAAGCAATTCGAAATCTTACTCTATTGAAAAAAGCATGAAACCGGTAACAAAATAAAGAAAGGAGTTAAGGAAATTCGTTAACGAAGTGATTCAGGTGCACCACAATGTTTTAGTGTTAAATTATGACAATTTGCGCGACACATGCTATTATTGTATGGTGCGGAAGTCACACCGCTTTTATAACTGAACAGATGCGCGGAAAAACGGGTTAACCCTCACATGTAAAAGCTTAGAGATAAGTGTTGCCATGTGTTGGTAGGTACTGGAACTATCAAAATTGACATTGGTCTCATCCCTAAATACCCCAACACGATATTTCGACGACGTCGTAACTCGGCATCTTCATCGGGTGTTTCCCGAGATTGGTCGCTTTGCTGACCGGGTCCCAGGCACAAATATAAGACCCGGCCAGTAAAGTGACCAGCCTCGAGAAACACCTGATGAAGACGCCGAGTCAGGACGTCGAAATATCATGTTGGGAAACCTGATTCAACGAGATCTCAAATCGCTTTTCCCTAATAAGTGAAATTATGTTTCGATTATGGGTGAGGTGAAAACTAGACACCCTAACACAGCCTCATGAGAAAACAAAAGAAGTCTATTCTCATCGAGCGACAAGAGTTGCAGTACTCCAGATTATCTTATCTGTCATTCATATCTCAGCGGAACGGATCTCAGCAACAGAATATGAAAAGAATCAAAGTTCTCCTGAGACCTTAGCTATTATAAATAATCCTGTGGTTCAGCCGTTTATCCGCAGTTCTCGATGTTCCAGGAGGACCAGTCCAGTGAGGTAAACACAAGTGTTTCTGAGAAGATCTGAAATAACTGGAGAGATACTGCGAGAACTGAAATATGGCCGCCAGTCGCGAGTCGTGCTTAGACAGCTTAGTTAGGAGGAACACTTGTCTGCGAAACGAGAGGTCCCGGCTTCGAGTTCCCGTCTATCACGCAATTTGCCAAACTCAGAGCCAGCCTGTGGACGAGGTGTTGCTGCCGCATCTTTCGCGAACAGGTTCTGGGAGCTTCCGATCTTAATCCAGCAGGTGATTTACACATTCTCTGAACAGTAACAGTCCCGTAACACACACTTTGAGACGGGTGGTTGCTGTGACAATACAAGGCATGCTTGTAAATGTAACAAATAGCTAACATGCGCCTAATGTGGCATAAATGTACTTTAAGTTGTACAAGGCTAGGAGACACAATACAGCGAGTTGCCATGACGCGACAAGCTTAAAGCCGGCATCCGCCACGTAAGCTGCTCCGGGTGCTTTTTGTGGAGTTGTGGAAGTGTTTTGTTCAAAATCCAGCTTGAGTTGTTTACGAGTGTATTAACCATTCTGACTATTGTCTGAAGAGTAAAAAAAAATTACGTTTCATTCGTACGTGGACTCGTTCAGATGATATTTTCTTTTTTGCACAAGAATTTTGGTTTGCTGTTTACCTTCACAATAATGGTTTTATTTCTGAACATTGCAGGCTTAATAATCGAGCTCGAAGCAATCGAAAAATAAATAATTTCAACAGAGCGTGGTTTCACGGACCTCGGGGTTATGAGCCCAGCACGCTCCCACTGCGCCACTCTGCTGTGTATAGACGCACTGCCTCTTCACTATGTGACATGCGACACTGGGAAAGTGTTCTTCGCGTCGAAAACCTTACACTGGTTCCACTTGGGCCACCTTATCATATTGCAATCACTCGTACCTCCGTCGATATATTTGCAACGAAGCTTCCAAACAGAGTAATTCCATCAGATCTGTGCACTTTGTTTATCTGCCCATAATGTAATATTGATGGCTTATTCTTTGCGGCTTTCAAAGAACAAACCGCATGGCGCCAATTTTTGAGATTTTAAGCGCTTGAATATGTCTAAGCTTACAGCTGACGCCTACGATATTTCTTGGCAGGCAATGACAGGACTTAACTTTGACGTAAATTATAATCTAATTTCAGAGGGAGATCAAATAATTTATACCATAATTGCGCTCCGATCACAACTGTAAGAGTCAGCAGAAAACTTACATCATGGCTTACCGATCAACTCCAACACCTTAGGAGTATCAGGAAATATAAATTGTAGAGACCACAACCGAGTTATTCTGTGAGAGATGCAAAACTCAGCTACGCCTACTCGTTAACTGAGAACCTTCACAGGCCCCCAGTCTTGTGGAAAAATATTAGACTTCCAGGAATAGGCAGACACAAAACTACAGCTGAACTCTTGTTCCTATTGAGGGTTTAAATGAATATTTCACCACGAATACACCTCTAACTGACCAACGCAGAGGACGCAAACCATCGATTCCTGGAGTAGCAATGGTTAAAACAAACGAAATATTTTTTTCTGCAGCCGGTGAGCGTTAATATGTCCAGGAAGTCAACTGCCCGCATTCGTTCAGCGGCTGCAGGAGAAGACAATATTACAATGGAAATGATCAATTTCCTCGTCGATCCATTACTGCCCTCAATAACGTACATTGTTAACCATTCTCCGATCTCCAGCATCTTTGTCGACGGGACGTTAAACCCAGTCTTCCTGTCTTTCTTCCAGCATCTTCCCAATAGCCTGGAAGTAGGGGGTCATAAAACCTGTAACCAAAATGGAATTTGCCAAACAGCCCTCTCATTACGAGCCCATTTCCGTTCTACCAGCATTATCTAAAGCTTTCGTATGCGTTTTCACGATCAGCCTACAAATTACCTTCTCAATGAGTACCCGTCTGGTGTCCGGAAAAATCGCAACGCGACGACTGTTCTGATAAAGGTGACTGACGAACTGAACAAGCTAGGGACAAACGTGAGGTGACTTATGTGCTTTTTTTGGATTTCGGCAAAGCTGTAGGCACTGTCGACTTTTCTTCAAGGCAGTACGAAGGTTCTACTCACATGTTACATTGCGCCAACAGTATGTAATGATCGGAACAAAGAGGTCACAACAGAGGAATGTGACATCAGCGGTCCCACAAGGAACAGCATTAGGCCCATTACTTTTCTCATTATATGTTAATAATGTGTCGACTAATATTTCCCTTTGAAAGTTATCATTCATTCGCTGTCGACCTTCAGTTATACCTAACTGCAAACCCAACAAACCTGCTCACAGCCATCCGGCACATAAATGGTGACTTAGTTACTTAGACAGAGTGGGCGTGAACAAGGGTTTGAAACTTAACCCATCTAAAAAGCAAGCAATCTTAGTAGTTCGCAAAAGAATTACTATTCCTCAGTTCAGACAATCTCTTCCACCCTCAATTCCAAAACGGTGCAAAAATATACTTCTTCTGCATACAACTTGAGGACAATTCTGGACTATCACCTATGAGCACACAACTACAGTCTGCAAGAAGGTGTCTGTATCACTTCATTCACTACAGAAAAATAAAGAGGTATTTCCTCTCGAGCTTAAAAAGAAATTCGTAGCATTAACACTCGTCACAACTTATTATTGTCATCCTATTCTCAAAGGGAATTCGTATGACAGCTCACGCACCTGGAACTGGCGATGAATGCTCGGGTGCGATACATTTGAGAAGTACGCAATTTCGACAATATCATTCCTTCTCTCAAACAACTCATATGGATATGTGCCGATAAGCGTATAAATTGTAATCCCTGTGTTTTCTCGACCGTCTTTTCAATTATTGCCGTCTCTCTTACATATTTTCAACGCTTACATTACCATCTGAACAGCACAACAGAAACATTCGTTCTCAACGAGATACCACCACGCAACACTGCCACGTTCTCTA
The DNA here is from genome assembly GCF_021461395.2 of Schistocerca americana. Classification (NCBI taxonomy): domain Eukaryota; kingdom Metazoa; phylum Arthropoda; class Insecta; order Orthoptera; family Acrididae; genus Schistocerca; species Schistocerca americana. The sequence goes on along the minus strand of NC_060120.1, from coordinate 286,623,968 downwards.
AATCAGTTTCTGTATCAGCAACTTGACTTTGGAGCAATCTTCTTCAGAAATTAGAGAAACTCAAATGCTTTCGAACTTCAGAAGGCGGCTAATGTCTCACCTTGTGTCAGTAGCCATCTCTTCCACGTACTTGGCTGCAGCTGACTCACGTCAACCCTCCCTCCCCCACAACTTTCCCCTCCCCCCCCCCCCCCCCCCCCCCGTCGCTTGTCTCTTGGTCCCTAAGAGCCACTGTCATTTTAATTTTAATCTTGTGCTATTTTATTATCTGTTCCACTTCTTCTAATAGCAAACAAGACTTCAAACGTGCTAAACTAATTAATATAATTCCTAATTTCTGCATTTATTTCTTATTACTCATTAAGATTATTGTTATTTCTTAATAGTGGAACTTATTATTGCGGTTATGTAATATTTTTTGTATGTATTGCTTTTGGTCAGATGTAAAAGAGAGCATTATGGCCCTTGTCTGGTCAGGGTAATTAAGCAATAAATAAATAATAAATTGAATTTATATTTCCTATCAGTCCAACTCAAATAGTTCCTTGGGTGAACGCTAACAGAAGGAAACATTGTAAACCGATCAGAAACACAAGAAAATACAGTATGTTCTTGGACTTTTTGTGAAGAGGACATACAGAGTGGATCGAACATCAGTTCAGTCATTCCGTATTCAGAAAAATGATGGGTTACGAAAGAAGGGCCGCACGGGATTAGCCGAGCGGTCTCAGGCGCTGCAGTCATGAACAGTGCGGCTGGTCCCGGCGGAGGTTCGAGTCCTCCCTGGGGCATGGGTGTGTGTGTTTGTCCTTAGGATAATTTAGGTTAAGTAGTGTGTAAGCTTAGGGACTGATGACCTCAGCAGTTAAGTCCCATAAGATTTCACACACATTTGAACATTTGAACGAAAGAAGGCTTTTTACATCAAGTACTTCTCATCTTGGTTATTTGAAACTTATAACAAAACAAAGCTGTGTTAACGAAGCAAAATGGCCAGCCGGTGTGGCCGAGCGGTTCTACGCGCTTCAGTCTGGAACCTGGCGACCGCTACGGTCGCAGGTTCCATTCCTGCCTCGAGCATGGATGCGTGGGATGCCCTTAGGTTAGTTAGGTTTAAGTAGTTCTGAATTCTAGAGGACTGATGACAGATGTTAAGTCCTAAGGTGCTCAGGGCCACTTGAACCATTTGAGGCGAAATGCGCCTTGTTACTGGATCAAGCTTGCACGTCCAAATATCATTTGAAAATTCTTCCCTGACACTGCGTTATTCACGAAAGCACTGTAACATTTACTATTTAGAATAACTGTTGCATGCATCGGCAGAAATTAAGAGCAAGAAGCAAAAGTTAACAATAGTCTGTTTGTGTTTTGGGGCATCCATCATGGCTGCGCCGGCTTCAAAATAACGTACAGACCAAGTCTGTAGGGCAACTGCCCGTTACTGTACGTCCGCTGCACTAGGCTGGTGAATGCACCCACTGTGGCAGGCGGATGTGACGTCACAGCAGCGCAAGAAGCAGGACTATTATGTTTTTGGCGGCTATTAGGGCAACGTGTATTGCACTGTGCTAGACTAACATGTTTCATAAATGTGTTCAGTGTTAGTGAGACTATGTATGACCTGTGAAGACAATTATTCACTAGGTTTAAGTACTATGAAGTAGTTTTTATTGACAGTACTGTGGTGCAACACCGAAGGTTTTTTCTCAAGTTGTTTCTACATCTGAAGATTTCGCCCCGCTGTGACGAGATATCGAGTTCCGTGTAGTAGGAAGTCCTGAATCGCCCAAAAAAAACTCGCACGATATTCCTTAAGCACGTATCTTGTTCGCAAAATAGCGGGATGTTACATCGCTATTTTCCACCTTTTTTTTAAATTTTTAATTGTGTTCTGCACTGTGAAACACTGACTAAACAAATCGCATTCGTCAGGACTCATTACAAAACGCCACGACTACGAAAGGCCGAGGATCCTTAATGCCTTTCGACCTCATTGTTCTTTGTTTTCTTCGCCGCGGGAATAAAAGAAAGCAAACGCGAGACTTAAAACGACGCGTGGGAGTTCGCAGACGGGCGCAGATAAGCCGCAGGAGCGTCGGCGCCTATTTCTGCGCCACCTAAACACGAAGGTGTGACGCGGGCGGGACGAAAATACGAGAACGGAGCCGTGGTGGACCGCCGGCACGTCAAAACACGGCGGCCGCCCGCTTTCATCTTCACCCGCGGCCCGCCCGCGTCAAGTGCCCGCCGTACGCACACACACACACACACACACACACACACACACACACACACGCCTTGCCAGTGCGTACAACCGCCGTCGCCGGCGGCCGCAACGACCGTCCTGCGTGCGCCCTTACATCGTCTGCACCGCTCTCACGCAGTCCACCAAGTAGAAAGGTAAAACTGCTGCTGTGAAAATGACGAGCAGATAATTCACGTCGAGTAATTTCTTACTGCACTCCCTCGTCGAAACCAGCACATCATTACGGGCGTTACAAATAACTCTGGAAGACAAGAGGAATTTCGCTATCTTATGTTGAAACATTTCCGTTTATATTGTTCGTCTACCTTGTTCAGGTGTCTTTATCTCTACTTAATATAATCAAACCTTCCTTTCCCTCTATAGTTTTCATCCCCAACACTCTTCCCTACATTACCAAATTACCTACTGTGTGAAGCCTGTCAACAGATCCGTCTCCGTAACATTTTTCCACACAAGTGACTGACACGTCATTTCGTTTGGCGTCCTTGCCCTTGGTCCCTCCCCCTTTCTCTCCTGACGGACATCAGCTCTTTGAGCTCCTGGAAATATCTTTAAAAGTAAATCCAGATCTAGTGACAGTGCAAATGCGCGTTCTTTTTTTGTTTCAAAATAAGTATATTTTTTGGTTTCAAAATAAGTACTAAGCAAATATTCTTCTGTGACAAAGATAAATTTTGGTGTCTTAGACCAGTGCTAAATATAAAAGAAGAAACTATTCGTACGCGTTTAATGTAATTTCTGAGATCATTAAAAAAGTTAAGTTAAAGCAGAAAGGACTACGTGTACTGTATTGTTCTAGTTTCACTACAAATATTAAATAGCGTAAATACAATTTTTTTGTTGAATAACGGAACTTAACTCTATGAATTACAAATTACGTAGATATGTGGTGTCACTTCTTCCGGACATGTCCGAAAGAACAGACACCCCATGTATATAATTCAGGTGAGGATTGCCAATAATGTCTTCAGTGCAGATAGCACACCAGGCTCGAACTATTACAGGAATCGCCTAAATGCCCCGAGTAGTGAGGATAATTGACAAGGGGTACAATACTGGTGACGTGTGGATAAGCTGACAATTTGGGTCTGACGGGAGGCGTCCGTGCATTTGCGATGGTTTACTAACCAGAGCATCTACCTAGTAAGCAGGTGAAACGGTTTCAAAACCCGGTGCAGCACAAATTTTCAACTTCCCCATCGCTTTAAATACGCGTAATCCACACTCGCAGCCAATGTCTGTAATTCCTTTGTGTGTTAATTTACAAATTATTTCATTTTCCTGTCGGAAAATATATGAGACACATACAAAAATTATTATTTATATTAAGAAATGATCCCTCCGATTGCAATTATGGTTCTGCATCAGTTGCAGAATATTTTAAAAGAAATGAAAATTTTTACCGGATCGGGACTCGAGCCCGGAGCTCCCGCTTGTCGCGAGCGATCGCCTTAACGATTTTTTTTTAATCTCATTTTGTTCGTTATTGTTAGTTGCATTTGTTCGAGGCGGATGTCCACCCTTTGACCGAACCCGCTGAGCTACCGTGCCGACATCAGACAATGCTTCCAGAAGCAGCCCAAACTCCCTCTTCTCATGGCGTCTACATTCTTCTGATAGCACGCTTCGGACTACATAGAACAACACAGACCCTGCACTATAGTGCTTTATGGTGTATATACTGACATGTTTAACGTAAGGCACTGTATAAATTGAGTTGTTCGTTACATGTGAAGAAAACTCACCAGTAGCTAACCAAATTTTGGAAGTTTTAGAAAATCAGTAAATATGGGCAAACTTTTTATGCATGTAGTTGAAAAGGAATACACAAATCTGTGTACGATTCGGAAGAGAAATATCACATCTATTTGTCACGCATATTCATACAGTTCTTCAGTACACGTAATGATAATTTTTCCGTTGGATGAAAACACTGTACTAAAGTTTTTTCAAGTCCTTAACTTAATAAATTCTTTCGAAATTAAATCTATTAACTTCAAGGTAGCAATTCCAGTGACTGAAGTTCACTCAACAGTGCCCCAGAGAGTGGTAATTTAAGTAGCTATCAACTAGAGTTTTTGAAACTTGCTTTCTCCACAAGTAAAGTACTGAAGCAGTGTTGTATTTTTTGTTGAGTTGGGTCTTTGTTGAAACCGGAGCCCAATTCGATGGGGAATTATTAGAATAGTTCACATTTCAAATATATTTGTAGTAACGAGGACAATATTTTATGCTTAAGTCAGTGCTGGTTCGTAAAAGCACATTCGCTGTTATCTTTGCTTCTATCGTAGTATGCTTTCACCCGTAACAATTTTCCGTAGTACTTACGAAACAGCGTATCTACAGTACAAATTTTGCACTCTGGCACTACCTGCCCTGTCTATCAACTCTTCCTTTCAGGCAATCTGAGCCATAAATTTCTTTTATCCTCGATTCCATTCAGTACCCTTCATCAGCTACCTTACATATCCATCCAGACTTCAGCACTCTTCAGTGTCAACACATACAAAAAGAATTTATTCTTTCTATGCTCGTATCGTTTATAATTCACTCCCATAAATGTCTATACACCAGACAAATACTGTCTCAAAAGACTTCCCTATATTTATATGTACATGTTACACTCAGTTCTGATTAGTATGTGCGCGTGTAGAAACAAGCGGAGGATATTTTGAAAATTTGTTAAGACTTTCTTTTGTAAAATGATCTTCCATTAATACTTCAAAAACAAAGGGTTTTCTAAACTGTATAGTGAGTAATTCTGTGTTAGTGTTATAGAAGTATTGGTCACATCCCGGAATTTCATAATATGAATATTCACAGAAGAAAAGTCCAATAGTTCTGCGACGTAGGCATAGAAATGAGGACCGTAGTAGTGCTGCAGAAGGCTACCGCTTGCATCTCTGAACCACAGAAAAACAGTGATTTACTATGCTTATGTCACAGAAATGTCATATTATTACTCAGTTTTATGAGTAATATGTGCTCAATATACCCGAGATACCTGTTGTTGTTGTTGTTGTTGTTGTTGTTGTCTTCAGTCCTGAGACTGGTTTGATGCAGCTCTCCATGCTACTCTATCCTGTGCAAGCTTGTTCATCTCCCAGTACTTACTGCAACCTACATCCATCTGAATCTGCTTAGTGTATTCATCTCTTGGTCTCCCTCTACGATTTTTACCCTCCACGCTGCCCTCCAATGCTGAATTTGTGATCCCTTGATGCCTCAGAACATGTCCTACCAACCGGTCCCTTCTTCTTGTCAAGCTGTGCCACAAACTCCTCTACTCCCCAATTCTATTCAATACCTCCTCATTAGTTGTGTGATCTACCCATCTAATCTTCAGCATTCTTCTGTAGCACCACATTTGGAAAGCTTCTATTCTCTTCTTGTCCAAACTATTTATCGTCCATGTTTCACTTCCATACATGGCTACACTCCTTACAAATACTTTCAGAAACGACTTCCTGACAAATCTATACTCGATGTTAGCAAATTTCTCTTCTTCAGAAACGCTTTCCTTGCCATTGCCAGTCTACATTTTATATCCTCTCTACTTCGACCATCATCAGTTATTTTGCTCCCTAAATAGCAAAACTCCTTTACTACTTTAAGTGTCTCATTTCCTAATCTAATCCCCTCAGCATCACCCGATTTAATTTGACTACATTCCATTATCCTCGTTTTGCTTTTGTTGATGTTCATCTTATATCCTCCTTTCAAGACACTACTTCGACCATGATTAGATTAGATTAGATTAGATTTTCGTTCCATAGATCCGTGTTGAGGAGATGCTCGTGGATGTGGAACATGTCACTTTTTTTTTAAAAAAAAAGCTGAAATAACAATACTAACAGTATGAATATATACAATACATCATTTGTTTCTATTAAAAATTCGTCAATGGAGTAGAAGGAGTTGGCCACTAGTACGTCTTTCAGGCTCCTTTTAAACTGATCTTTATTTGTAACTAAATTTTTTATGTTTACTGGCAAATTATTGAAGATGATTGTTCCTGAGGAGTGAACCCCTTTTTGAACTAAAGTAAGTGCTTTTAAGTCCTTGTGCAGATCATTTTTGTTCCTGGTATTGTATGTATGAACTGATCTGTTTGTTGGAAAAAGACATATATTATTTAGGACAAATTTTATTAAGGAGTAAATATACTGAGAGGCAGTAGTTAGTATACCCAGTTCTTTGAAGAGGTTTCTACAGGACGTCCGTGAATTTACTCCACAAATAATACGTATTACACGCTTTTGGACTCTGAAAACTTTTGTTTGACTTGAAGAGTTACCCCAAAATATTATACCATATGACATTATGGAATGACAGTAGGCAAAGTATGCAAGCTTTTTCATTTTTATGTCGCCTATGTCTGCTAACACTCGAATTGCAAATACAGATTTGTTACGGCGTTTCTGCAGTTCTGTGGTGTGCTCCTCCCAACTGAATTTATTATCAACTTGTAATCCCAGGAATTCAAGACTGCCAACCTCTTGTATCTGCTCTTCTTCATACTTTTTGCATATGCTGGGTGGAAACCTCTTACAGGTTCTAAATTGCATATAGTGAGTCTTTTCGAAGTTTAATGTAATTGAGTTGGCTTTAAACCATTTATTAATATCCATGGAAATATCATTAGCAGATATTTATAGAACTACACTCGACATACTATTTATTGCAATACTTGTGTCATCTGCAAACAAAACGAATTCTGATTCTGGCAGCGTAACTGATGAGACATCATTAATGTACACAAGAAAAAGCAATGGCCCTAAGATGGATCCTTGTGGGACACCACATGTAATTTCTTCCCATTCTGATGATGACTGATGACTTAATTCACTAGTCCCTTGCACTGACACCCTTTGTTTCCTGTTAGCGAGGTATGACTTGAACCATTTTGCAGCACTGACGGTGACACAATATAATTCTAATTTATTTAAAAGGATGTTGTGGTTTACACAATCGAATGCCTTTGACAAATCACAGAAAATACCTGCTGCTTGTAACTTTTTATTTAATGAATTAAGTACATTTTCACTGAAGGTGTAAATAGCCTTTTCGATATCAGAACCCTTCAGAAATCCAAACTGTGTTCTTGATCATATGTTATTTGTGGTCAGATGGTTAAGAAGCTGCCTGTACATTACTTTTTCTAAAATTTTTGAGAATGCTTTCTAAAATCAGTTATTTTGCTCCCCAAATAGCAAAACTCCTTTACTACTTTAAGTGTCTCATTTCCTAATTTAATTCCCTCAGCATCACCCGACTTAACTCGTCTACATTCCATTATCCTCGTTTTGCTTTTGTTGATGTTCACCTTATATCCTCCTTTCAAGACAATGTCCATTCCGTTCAACTGCTCTTCCAAGTCCTTTGCTGTCTCTGACAGAATTGCACTGTCATCGGCGAACCTCAACGTTTTTATTTCTTCTCCATCGACTTTAATACCTACTCCGAATTTTTCTTTTGTTTCCTTTACTGCTTGCTCAATATAGAGATCGAATAACATCGGGGACAGGCTACAACCCTGTCTCACGCCCTTCCCAACCGCTGCTTCCCTTTCATGCCCCTCGACTCTTGTAACTGCCATCTGGTTTTTGTACAAATTGTAAATAGCCTTTCGCTCCCTGTATTTTACCCCTGCCACCTTTAGAATTTGAAAGAGAGTATTCCAGTCAACATTGTCAAAAGCTTTCTCTAGGTCTACAAATGCTAGAAATGTAGGTTTGCCTTTCCTTAATCTATTTTCTGAGATAATTCGTAGGGTCAGTATTGCCTCACGTGTTCCAACATTTCTGCGGAATCCAAACTGATCTTCGCCGAGGTCGGCTTCTACCAGTTTTTCCATTCGTCTGTAAAGAATTCAATTCGCGTTAGTATTTTGCAGCTGTGACTTATTAAACTGATAGTTCGGTAATTTTCACATCTGTCAACACCTGCTTTCTTTGGGATTGGAATTATTATATTCTTCTTTAAGTCTGAGGGTATTTCGCCTGTCTCATACATCTTGCTCACCAGATGGTAGAGTTTTATCGGGACTGGCTCTCCCAAGGCCGTCAGTAGTTCCAATGGAATGTTATCTACTCCCGGGGCCTTGTTTCGACTCAGGTCTTTCAGTGCTCTGTCAAACTCTTCACGCAGTATCGCATCTCCCATTTCATCTTCATCTACATCCTCTTCCATTTCCAGAATATTGTCCTCAAATACATCGCCCTTGTATAGATCCTCTATATACTCCTTCCACCTTTCTGCTTTCCCTTCTGTGCTTAGAACTGGGTTTCCATCTGAGCTCTTGATATTCATACAAGTGGCTCTCTTTTCTCCAAAGGTCTCTTTAATTTTCCTGTGGGCAATATCTATCTTACCACTAGTGAGATAAGCCTCTACATCCTTACATTTGTCCTCTAGCCATCCCTGCTTAGCCATTTGGCACTTCCTGTCGATCTCATTTTTGAGACGTTTGTAATCCCTTTTGCCTGCTTCATTTACTGCGTTTTTATATTTTCTCCTTTCATCAATTAAATTCAATATTTCTTCTCTTACCCAAGGATTTCTATTAGCCCTTGTCTTTTTACCTACTTGATCGTCTGCTGCCTTCACTACTTCATCCCTCAGAGCTACCCATTCTTCTTCTACTGTATTTCTTTCCCCCATTCCTGTCAGTTGTTCCCTTATGCTCTCCTTGAAACTCTGTACAACCTCTGGTTCTTTCTGTTTATCCAGGTCCCATCTCCTTAAATTCCCACCTAGAAAAAACAAAAATTGAAAAATAGTAACTCAACTTTCTTGAAGACAGACACGATGTTTCAGACATTACAGCAGCGTTGACAATGGATAATTACATAATAAAGTCAGGAAAACACATAGAAAGTTAAAAAATGCAAGACATGTCCGCTACTAAAATTCTTATACATGTTCACTGGAATTCTCTCTCTTCGATGGTGTTAACCCATCGTCATAAAATGATTGGTATACAGATGGGATGAAACATCTCACCACCTGTCCATACCCCGTTGTTTCTGTGCATGAATGCCCCATCCTCCAAGGAACAGCTTCAACATACCTATAGAAGAAGTTACAGATATAGAACATTTTAGAAGTACACATTCTTCTCCAACACATCTTCTTGGACACTTCTTCTTTTGTCAACTTGTCCAGCTCCGATGTTGTATTTTTGAGGAGTACAGAAGGGTTTTTTTTTCGCTTCAAGACTGTGCCTTCCAGTTTTGTTTCTTCCCAACGCTAGCTGTGGCATTTACCTCCACTTTCTATCTACATGTTTGTCATGTTCATGCTTTTAACCAGTATATATTTTATCATTATTATGATTAACGACAGACATGTTTGTCATCTTCATGCTTTTAACCATGATATATTTTATCATTATTATGATTAACGACAGGAATGCGCCTACACTTTTTTGGCGTATAAAGCATTAAAATAATGTTAAGATGAACAAATTGCAACATGTAGTGCACATGTTAGTATTACATAATTCAAAATAAGTAACTTAGAACACCGTTCCATTGTGTGCAATGATGTTTACAATCTTCTGGCATTCAAAGTCTTACCAACTCAAAATGAGTGGTCTTTTATAAACTACTCCAGATGGCAGGTGGGATATACCACTTACTAGACTTTTTAGGACATGTTAACAGATGCCACGAGCTGTCCGAATACCTCAACGTCTTTGTATTCATATGTGTAGCATACACAGCTCCTGCTGCCACTGAAACTCTCAATCGTCCACACATCCTGAGAGCAGGGGTCAGTCCGTTTTAAATTCCAACGTTGCAGAGGTGTTTCGCCTACAGTTTGAGACTGCTTTATCATTGACCGTTCATTGTCGTCTTCGGAAACGAGAGAAAGCCACTTAGTATGATACCTGAGCTGAATGAACGTTGTCCACATCCTTCCTACCTGAAGCTAACTTTTCAGCTATGCTCGCTTTTGCACAGTAAACAAATTCCTCACATCAGCTTGGGTCGAAGTCTGTTTTGAGCAGCTTATGTTCCCCCTCCCCTCCCCCCCTTTCTTTTTTTGTAACGTCTCACAGCATACTTCAAATGGTTCAAATGTCTCTGAGCACTATGGGACTTAACATCTATGGTCATCAGTCCCCTAGAACTTAGAACTACTTAAACCTAACTAACCTAAGGACATCACACAACACCCAGTCATCATGTCACAGCATACTTCATCAGTGACACTGTCCTTGTGGCAAAACATTTGATTGGGCCTGTTTAACATTTCTGCACTTCTGCAAGGACGTGATGATTTGACCTATTTTGTATTTCCTCTTTATTTTTACGACTACTTTGTGACATGCCCTTGTCGCTTATTCTCAAACATGCGGCGAAGAACGAATTGCATCGTCCGTCCCTCTTCTATACAATATCATCGTCGTCTTGCACACGGTAAATGAACTGAGCAGAAAAAACTGTGCATCACATTGACCATACTGATGGGAAAGCTGCTATCATCTCTGAATGTTTACAAAATACCCAAAAACAAAAAGCGCGCCCCAGATATCGCATTTACCGTCGAATCGATTGTGAACTACTGAAACGCCGGGGTATTCATGAGGAAACTGCTGGGGAGATAATACATAAATATTTAAATGTGTTCGCAATAGATCATTCACGAGCAAACTTATTGTCTTTTTGCGCTATCAATAATTTTTCATGCACGAAACATTCCACATGAACAATACTACAAGTGTGAATATTTACCGCAAAGTACAGTTTATCTGCAATATGGAACATCTGGACGCACCATATTTCTACGCAAGTAAAACAGTCCATGGTTCAACAAATATTGCTCTGCAGAGAATAAAAAACTGGTTCACATTGTTGACTGTGTAATATTTTCCCTTCAGAATGGCCGATTCTACCACTTTTGACGTACGTCCGTTTTCTTCGCAACAAATATTCCGTGTGTTTTAAAATGACTATCGGGGTTTTAAAGCTTTGTAGCATTTATTACATTCAAATTACAATTATAATAATGGTTCAAATGGGTCTGAGCACTATGGGACTTAGCATCTGAGGTCATCAGTCCCCTAGAACTTAGAACTATTTAAACCTAACTAACCTAAGGACATCACACACAGCCACCTGCGACCGTATCGGTCGCGCGGTTCCAGACTGAAGCGCCTAGAACCGCTCGGCCACAGCGGCCGGCCTACAATTATAAATGATACGTCAAATGAAAGAGCATCTCAGTTTTCATCTCAGTTTTTCTTGCAAGTATAGTTTGCCCAGTAGGAAAGATGACGACTAGTGAACACAAAGCTTTTGGTGTTTCACAGTTTGTAAGAACTGAATCTGTTGCTACGGTGCAACGTGCATTCCGTATTACGTTCCACTGTAATCCTTTAAGTGAAAATAATAGCCTTCGATGCATCATCAGTCTGAAGACACCGGATGTCTTTGCAGAGGGGACGACCAAAGTAGCTGAAGAACATTTTAACGAATGAGAGCGTCCTTCATGCGTGGCCCCAAGAAATCAGTTCGGATACTGGTCGTGGTTCACATGCTAACGGAATGTTGCTGCATGACGATGAAGATTTTGCTGAACTCAAAAAAATGTTCAAATGTGTGTGAAATCTTATTGGACTTAACTGCTAAGGTCATCAGTCCCTAAACTTACACACTACTTAACCTAAATTATCCTAAGGACAAACACATACACCCATGCCCAAGGGAGAACTCGAACCTCCGCCGGGATCAGCCGCACAGTTCATGACTGCAGCGCCCGAGACCGCTCGGCTAATCCCGCGCGGCTTTTGCTGAACTGTGTCGTCTTCACTGATGAACCGACATCTCCTCGAAGTGGAAATGTGAACATACATAATTTCCGCATATTGGGGGGGGGGGGGGAGGGGGGTCATAAAATCACCAAGAGAGGCTACGGGTGCAACGGGACTCCCCTGAATTGAATATTTTTTGTGCCGTATCCCGGGAAAGTTTGTGGGCCTTTCTTTTTCGGTGAAGCAGCCGTAAATGGTGTTTCTTACATTTATGCGCTAGAATTATGGTACTTAGTTGGTAGTAGGTGAAGCACAGAACTTAATTGGCAGCAAGAAGATGCGTCGCCTCGTTGGCATAACTCGTCATGAGACTGCTTAAATAACGCTGCACCCGACCGATGGCAGCTTGTTTCGCATGACCTCCACGTTCACCCGATCTAACACTATACGATTTTTAGCTTGGGAACTAATAAAGGGTCAAGTGCGCGTGCCTTCGCTACCAGCTGCGCTACCAGACTTGAAAACAGGACTGAAGCAATCGTTGCAACAATTTATCCGCATTCGGGAGGACGTCGGTTCAAACCCGCGTCCGGCCATACTATTAATTTTTTCCGTTATTTCCCTAAATCGTTTCAGGCAAATACCGGGATGGTTCCTTTGAAAGGGCACGGCGGACTTCCTTCCCCATCCTTCCCTAATCCGATGGTACCGATGAACTCGCTGTCTGGTCCCCTCCCCAGAATCAACCAACCCACCAACCAAACAACCAACTAAAAATTAATCTAGACGCACAATTCCAGGTTTGAGAAGAAGTCGCCTATCAGTTCGATGATTCCCGTGTGACGAACAGTGCTCACAGTGAACACTTACAAGAAAAACTGTTCGAGTTAATGTACTATTTATAATTGTAAGTTGAATGTAATAAATGCTAAAAAAACCTTAAAACGCCGATATGGATTTTGTAACACCTGGTATATAACTACAGCTACGACATTGTAGAGTTAGAAAATGCCGTATAGGAAGCCATAAAATCGTCGTTACTGTAAAAAAAAGTTAGTAAGCATAGAAAACTGTGATATTTATTGTAATCTGTGATAACAGATCGGCTTGCAAAGAATTGCAAATCTATGAAGAATTTACAGACTAACACACTGGGTGCAAAAAAATAAATCTATACCGCAAGCAAAACTACAAATTTACAACGGAACTGAGAAGATATAGCACTTTGAACGAACAAAACATTGAAAACTGGAGGCAGACATCAAATAAGAAGATGAAAACATCTAAAAACAGGAGAAGAAACCTCGGGTTAATTATAGGATCAGAATGCTGAAACGTGCAAAGAAATACGTAATCTATAAAGTTCCAGAAAAAGAAACGATTCCATTAGAAAACGGCTACAGCAATCTTATGAACACGTATATCCGATGGACGACGTAAATGTACAACTGGCTAACTAAAATTAATGAAGACATAGAAGAAATTTAGCCACCGTGAGGAGTTGAACAATATTCAGAATCCTAACTGACAAGCCAAGACACATTTTTTGAAGACTATGTGATGCACTACATGACGGACAGAACAACGTAAACAGAAACAGGAAACACATGCTGAGTGGTAAATAAGTGAAACAGTTACTAGACAAGGAAACACACTTTTCTGCCCAAGTTTCACGAATTCTTTATTTCCACAATCTAGGTTTCGGATTCCAAGCAGATTTTCTAATGTGGAATGGTTTGGAATTTGTTCAGGACACTGACGTTCTTCTGCCGATCAGGAACTATTGGCCACCATCTCAACTCACCTCACCGACCAAATGCTGGAGGTGAAAATTTCCTCCACCACCAGGGTTCAAACCGCCATACCTCCGAATCGAGCGCATTTCGTGACGAAGGTGTCAACATTACCGAGTCACCTGTTCAATAAATCATGGATGTAAAGTAGTGGCACGAATTATTTACAGAAGAATCGAAAAAACTTGTAGATGCCGACCTCGGGGAAGATCAGTTTGGGTCCCGGAGAAATTTAGGAACACGCCAGGCATTAGTGATCCTTGCTACGACATATCTCGGAAGATAGTTTAAAGAACATTCAGTAGCATTCTGTAGATGTAGAGAAAGCTTTTGAGAATGTTGACTGGTCTACCCTCCTGAAAATTTCAAGGTAGCATAAATAAAATACAGGGAGCGAAGGGTTACCTACAACTTGTACTGAACCGAAACTGGAGTTATAAGAATCGAAGGATTTAAAGGCAAGCAGTGGTTGAAGAGGGAGCGAGAAAGATTTGTAACCTATCGCCGATGTCATTCCCTGTGTACATTGAGCAAGCAGTAAGGGAAACCAAAAGAAACATTTGGAAAGGGAATTAAAGCTCGGAAAGGATAAATAGGAACTTTGCATATTCGTCTTGTAAATAAAAACCGCCGATTCTTCCTGCGATGTATTTTATTTCTTCCAGAAGCGTTTCGTGTTTTACTTTAAGGCATCTTCAGTGGGATCGAGAATGACACAGTTTTGTCTTGATATGCGATACTTGTCGATTATATAACCGTTCGTCTTGTTTTTTTACGTAAGTAAGTAATTACTTACAGTTACTCGCGTTTTTTTGATTGTCATCTGCGTTTCCTCTCATCTGGTCACACGCTGGAGGTGGTATTATAACTTCACTTCGAAATGTAAAAACGTGTTCAAGATATGAACTTCTTTCTTCACAATTTTCATATTGTTTATGCTAATTGCTGTGGAGCACTACTAGTCTTCTATCACTAGTTGTAGATGTTTTATCGAAAACTGTGATTTCAAGTCGTAATTACTGTATGTTCACTCTACGTCTCTTCCTGTTTTGTTTGCATACATGTTGCCGTTCTAACGAAGTATATCCTGAAACTAATAACTAACGTCTGCTCATTTCTGTGTGTGTGTGTGTGTGTGTGTGTGTGTGTGTGTGTGTGTGTTTGTTTGTCGGTGGTTATGCACGGCGAGCTGTAGAATTCTCAGTATGAATGTAGTATCTGTCAGAGAGTGGTTGAGGGTATTGATGCTGAGCTGATTTGTTTTGGTTTAAGTGTTTTGTGGAGGGGCTCATGCACGCGTGAGTGAAAAGGTGTTGGGTGGTATTATTGTTATTATTATTATTATTATTATTATTATTATTACGTTAATAACCCTTTGTTGGAGCGTTACTCTATTATTTTATCTATTAATGCAGACAGTGAGTTGTTTGTCGTTTGTACCTGATCATCCAACAGGGTTTTCTTTTCAGCTCTGTTTTTTTTTTCTATGTGGTAATTTTCTTCCGGGATTAGGTGGTGTTTTTTTATTGTTGATTCTAATTATTTTCTTGTCTTCTCCTTTAGTCGTTGGTTTGTGATTGCTCTCTCTTAGATGTTGAGTGGTTTGTCCCATATTTCCAGGCTCTCACGTGTCCTTTGTGCTGGACAAATGTGCAGAACATTTGACGTCAGATATACAGTAGTTACGACTTTAAATCACTATCTTCGGTAAAACATCTACAGCTAGTGACTGAAGACAAATAGTGTTCCACAGCAATTAGCACAAAGAATGTGAAAATTGTGAAGAAAAAAACTCGTAACATTAAAACATGCTTATATTTCGTAAGTGAAATTAAAGTGCGATCTCCATCATGTGACCAGATGAGAAGAAATGCAGATTCCAGCTTAAAACGCGATGAAAACTGTGAGCGATCGTTTATTTACGTAAGAAATGAGGCATGAACCGTTTTATAATCTAAAAATATCTCATATCATTCTAAGTTCCATTGAATAATTCTGTTAGACGCGAAAAAGCGACTTGGAAGAGCACACGAATAGAATGGATTGTCTCTTGAGAAGATGTTATAAGATAAACATAAAAAAATAAAAGAGCGATAATGGATTTGAACAGAATTAAATCAGGCGATGCTGAGAGAATTAGACTGGTAAACGAGGTAGTAAAAGTACGAGTTGAGTTTTGCCATTCAGGCAGCAAATTCAGTGATAATGGCCGAAGTTGACACGATATAAAACCCACACTGGCTATGCGACGAAAGGCATTTATGAGAAAGAGTTATTTGTTAGTAACTAACGTAAGTGTGTTAGGAAGTGTTTCCTGAAGGTACCCGTACAGAGTGTAACCTTGTACGGAAGTGAAACGTGTACGATAAACAGTACACACATGAGGAGAATGGAAGCATTTTGCAATGCAGTGCTACAAAAGAGTGATGGAAATCAGATGGATAGATCGCATAACTAATGACGAGGTACTGAACCGAACGGCGAGGACAAGAAATTTATGGCACAACTTGAAACTTGACTAAAAGAAGGGATTGGTTGATAAGACACAGTCTGGGGCATCAAGGAATAGTCAATATGATATTGGAGGGACGTTGTGTGTGTGTGTGTGTGTTATTGTGTGTGTGTGTGTGTGTGTGTGTGTGTGTGTGAATCTATTTGGAGGGGCAAACATTGTAGGAGGAGATCATGGGATGAATACAGGAAGTAGGTACAAATGGCTCTGAGCACTATGGGACTTAACATCTGAGGTCATCAGTCCCCTAGAACTTCCAACTACTTAAACCTAACTAACCTAAGGACCTCACACACATCTATGCCCGAGGCAGGATTCGAACCTGCGACCGTAGCGGTCGGGCTGTTTCAGACTGAAGCGCCTAGAACCGCTCGGCCACACCGGCCGGAAAAGTAGGTACAAATGGATGTAGGTTGCAGTAGTCATTTGGAGATGAAGAGGTTCGCACAGGATAGGGTAGCATGGAGAGCTGTCTGCGGACTGAAACCACAACATAAACAACAACAATGACAGACAGACAGATAGTCCATTTTTAATCCAAAGAACAAACAAACAATGCCCGCTCTTAAGAAATCCCACGAAGACAAATACGAAAGTTGTGTAATTATTGTGGTTCGATATGATAGCATAATCTCTGGATTTACGAGCGGATGTTATCAGTAATGTGATTCGCAGCCTGCTCACATTCACTGTGGTACACACAGGTGCAAACATCACAACCGACTAGGTTGGCTCATCAATTACGCGATTCGTATTAAAACAGCGCCCTTGAGAAAAATGCGTCAGTTTCTAATTAGCGCAGTTACGGTAAGTAACGGGCTCGGGAGGTCATGGGCCGCGAAGCGAACTTTGTGCGTAACTCATATCTACGCTGCTGGCTTCCCCACCGGTCCGAACGGAAAAGTTTTGCACTGCTAGAGAGTTACACGAGCAATTAATTTTTTCTCCTTTTTACTTTTCCTTCGCAGCTGATGTGAACGGCTTCGAACTTTGATTCTGCCTGAGTGTTCTTCAAATGAGAAAAGCACACTTTATCAACGCCAACGGGACACACAACAAATCGGAGACGAAGCAATCCCGAGAGGTTTTAGTACACTTTCCCTTAAGTTCCTGTGAAGCTGATTCATTCTTCACACCTGTGTAGAAAATTAAATTTAAATGCTACGTAATAGAACGATATTATTCTATGACGTAGCATATAAATTTGCTGATTAACTGCCGGGTTGCTCTTGTAACAGAAATATTCAGATCTAAAGGTGATTCCCGTGGAACGAAAACCAATCAGTTTTAAAAACAAATGCTATACAGACAGACGGTAATATCTGTTTGAACACTACTGACTGAAAGTTATCTCCGAAAATATTGTTCTAAGGCGTAGCGTGTAAATTTGCTCATGGATTAGGCGGCGGAGTGACCTTCCTTTCGGCATGATCCAAACAAGTGTAATAGCACCTCTAACGTTCTCATCCACGCAAAAAACGACATACACTGATCAGGCAGAACACTATGACTATCGGCCTGCTACAGATATAAGCACGTCCGAGCGACAGCAGCGACACCTGGCGGATAATAATAATGGCGTGTGACTAGGGCTCCCGTTAGGTAGACCGCTCGCCTGGTGCAAGTCTTTCGATTTGACGCCACTTCGGCGACTTGCGCGTCGATGGGGATGAAACGATGATGATTAGGACAACACAACACCCAGTCCCTGAGCGGAGAAAATCTCCGACCCAGCCAGGAATCGAACCCGGGCCTTACGATTGACAGTCTGTCGCGCTGACCACTCAGCTACCGGGGGAGGACTAGAATGACTGCTAGCCAGGCACATACACGGTACATGTAGTATCAATGAGCGTGCTGTCCGTGCGTGGAATGGAGAAGACCCGCAATCTATCGGAGTCTGACCGAGAGCCGACTATGATGGCCCGGAGGCTCGGCACGAGAATTTCGGAAACTGCACGACTTGTCGGGTTTTCGAGTGTGTGGTGAGTGTCTTCAACACGTGGTGAAACCACCTCCAGACGTCGTGGGGGTGGGCGGCCGACCCTCATTACAGATGTCGGACGTCGTTGGCTGATCAGACTAGTAAATGGAGAGGACAGGCAGCATACTGTGTCAGAACTAACGTCAGACTTTAACGCTAGGCAGAGTACAAATGTGTCTGAACACACAGTACACCAAACACTCCTAACGATGGGCCCCCGTAGCAGACGACACAGTGTTAACACCACGACATCGGCAACTACGAATGAAATGGGCATGTGACCGTCGGTACTGGACGTTGGCGCAGTGGCAGAGCGTTGCACGGCCTGACGAATCCCGATACCTTCTCCAACACGTCGATGGGAGGGCGCGAATCCGTCGTCTTCCAGGGAACAGCTTCTTGACATCCATACTGCGCGTCAGAGACAAGTTGACGGCAAAGCCCTTATGCTCTGGGGAACATACCCGTGGGCACCCATGGGCCCAGTGGAACTCGTGTAAGGCACCAGGACGGCCAAGGAGAATCGTACACTGGTTGCAGACCACGTACCCCCCCCCTCCTCCCTCCTTCATAACGATCATATTTCGCGTGGGGAGTGGCAGTTCTCAACAATATAATGCGCCATGTCACGAGACCAAGAGTGTGATGGAGTGGTTAGAGGAACACTATGGCGAGTTCCAATTGATGTGCTGGCCTCCCATCTTCCCAGATCTGAACCCGATCCAACACATCTGGTATGTGATTGAACGTGGCGACAGAGCTCATTGCCTCCCTCTCCGTAATTTACGGGAATTAGGTGAGCTGTGTGTGCAAATGTGGTGCCAACTCCTTCCAGCGACCTACCAACGCCACGACGCGTCGCCGCTGTTATCCGTGCCAAAGGTGTACATACCGGCTATTAGGTAGGGGGTCATAATATTGTGGCTGATCAGTGGATGAAACAGGGCCAAGAAGAAGCTGTCATCTGCAAAAGTAATCCTCGCTGGACGATCGTAAGAAACTGCAGGAAGATTTGAACAAAATTTTCAATTCGCACCATCAATGGCATTTATCTTTAAATGTTTATAAATCCAAGTTAATCTTATAAAGACGGATAGAAAACAATAATATGGTTTAATCATTTAGTGATGATAAGAAGCGATATGAAATGAGACGATCACGTTAAATCAGTAAATCGGGAATGCGAATGTAAGACTTAGATTTGTTGGAAGGTTTTTGGGAAAATGGCGAGCATCTGTAAAGCAAATATACAGGGTATCTTAGGAGGAATGGTCAGTATTCAGGGATATAACAGGAACGATCATTTGAAGCGAAAAAGTCTATTAAACATGTATGGTCACAACGCATTAGCAGTCACATTTGTGCGGAAGTCCTGCGCAACACTCTGCCTCTTTCGCTGTACGGTTATCAACGAGGTGGACAGACGAGAAGGCACTTGTCCCTCGCCACCTTACCTTGATCTTCCTTGTAGAGGCACCAGAAAAAAGTTTTGTTATTTAAGGAACTCCCCGAGTATTTTCTGTAGCCTATGGAAGACGATTGTGCAGGCTCATCATGCAGTTCTTTCGAAGATAACAGCCCCTGTTTCCCGGGAGTTTTGTATAGCTTCCATCATACCTTGCTATCAAGATGAATCCTGTTGTTGATGACGTCGTCGCGCAAATGGCGACAGACAAAAGTTCACAGAAATTCGTGCGTCTGTAAAAAAAAAAAATAAAAAAATAAAAAAAAAATTGAAGCAAGAAGCATAGAATTACCACTGTCACACCTAAGCAAAAGACCTGACAGAGAACCCGAGAAACTTCTGCTTCCCATAAAATAACTAAGCAAGTCGAAGGCTTCTATCGAGTCACTCGTTGACGACTCCAGTGTGGCAGTAGAAGACAGCAAAAGGTAAAATGAAGTTTCAAATTTCGCATTTAAAAAAATTATTCACTCACGAGGTTCGTACAAATATACCCGTTTAACTGTCGCGCACATTCCCTCTAGCACGGAGGACGTGCCGCGCGGGATTAGCCGAGCGGTTTCAGGCGCTGCAGTCATGGACTGTGCGGCTGGTCCCGGCGGAGGTTCGAGTCCTCCCTCGGGCATGGGTGTGTGTGTTTGTCCTTAGGATAATTTAGGTTAAGTAGTGTGTAAGCTTAGGGACTGATGACAATAGCAGTTAAGTCCCATAAGATTTCACACACATTTGAACATTTGAACGGAGGACGTAGTAACAGGCTTCCCTGGCGCACAGAGGCAACTTGAAAACAAATAAGTCGCCAGGTTCGGATGGCATCTCAATCTGTTTCTCCACAGAGTTCTGTAAGGAATTCGCACCCATACTTACCTTGCACCTTATCGCGAATCTCCCGCCCAGCACAAAGTCCCAAGCGAGCGGAAAAAAAGCTCACGCGACTCCTGTATGTAAGAAGGGCGAAAGAACGCACCCGCAATATTACATACTAATATCCTTAACATCGGTTTCGAGCAGCATTCTTGAACATACTCTGTTCGAATACAATAAATTTCCTTGAGACGGGAAACCTTCTGCGGAAAAATAAGCACGGATTTAGAAACCACCTTTCTTGCAAAACTCACCTTGTCCTTTTCTCACATGATTCCACGAAAGAAGGGCAGCAGACAGATCTCATATTCCTAGATTTCCAGAAAGCGTTTGATAAGGTGCCAACGGCCTTGCCGCAGTGGTACCACCGGTTCCCGTCAGATCACTGAGGTTAAGCGCTGTCGGGCTCAGCTAGCACTTGGATGGGTGACCATCCGGTCTGCCGAACGCTGTTGGCAAGCGGGGTGCACTCAGCCCTTGTGAGGCAAACTGAGGAGCTGCTTGATTGAGAAGTAGCGGCTCCGGTCTCGGAAACTGACATATGGCCGGGAGAGCGGTGTGCTGACCACATACCCCTCCATATCCGCATCCAGTGACGCTTGTGGGCTGAGGATGACACGGCGGCCTGTCGGTATCTGTGGGACTGCTTGGCCTGTGCGGGAGGAGTTTTTTTTTAGTTTAGTTTAGTTTGACAAGGTGCCTCATTGCAGACTGTGAATGAAGGTATGAACATCTGGAATAGGTTCACTGGTATGTGAGTAGCTCGTAGACTTCTTAAGCAATAGAACCCAGTATGTTGTTCTCGACGGTGAGCTTTCATCAGAGACAATGGTATCGCCAGGCGTGCCCCAGGGAAGTGTGATAGGACGGCTCTTACACACTCTCTCTCTCTCTCTCTCTCTCTCTCTCTCTCTCTCATCGTTTGTAGATCTTACAAAATTTGTTGGAGTGATGAATGGCAACCATCTCTAAACGTAGAAAAATCTAAGTTAATGCAGATGAGTACGAAAACATATCCTTAATGTTCGAGTTCAGCGTTAGTAGTATGCCACTTGACACACTTACGTCGTTTAAATATCTGGGCGCAAGGTTGCAAAGCGATATGGTGTGGAACCAGCATGTGAGGACACTGGTAGGGAAGGCGAATCGTCGACCTCGGTGAAAGTATGGTTCATCTGTAGAGGAGACCGCACATTTTTTTTTTTTTTTTTTTTTTTTTTCATCAGTCTACTGACTGGTTTGATGCGGCCCGCCACGAATTCCTTTCCTGTGCTAACCTCTTCATCTCAGAGTAGCACTTGCAACCTACGTCCTCAATTATTTGCTTGACGTATTCCAAATTCCAATCTCTGTCTTCCTCTACAGTTTTTGCCCTCTACAGCTCCCTCTAGTACCATGGAAGTCATTCCCTCATGTCTTAGCAGATGTCCTACCATCCTGTCCCTTCTCCTTATCAGTGTTTTCCACATATTCCTTTCCTCTCCGATTCTGCGTAGAACCTCCTCATTCCTTACTTTATCAGTCCATCTAATTTTCAACATTCGTCTATAGCACCACATCTCAAATGCTTCGATTCTCTTCTGTTCCGGTTTTCCCACAGTCCATGTTTCACTACCATACAATTCTGTACTCCAGACGTACATCCTCAGAAATTTCTTCCTCAAATTAAGGCCGGTATTTGATATTAGTAGACTTCTCTTGGCCAGAAATGCCTTTTTTGCCATAGCGAGTCTGCTTTTGATGTCCTCCTTGCTCCGTCCGTCATTGGTTATTTTACTGCCTAGGTAGCAGAATTCCTTAACTTCATTGACTTCGTGACCATCAATCCTGATGTTAAGTTTCTCGCTGTTCTCATTTCTACTACTTCTCATTACCTTCGTCTTTCTCCAATTTACTCTCAAACCATACTGTGTACTCATTAGACTGTTCATTCCGTTCAGCAGATCATTTAATTCTTCTTCACTTTCACTCAGGATAGCAATGTCATCAGCGAATCGTATCATTGATATCCTTTCACCTTGTATTTTAATTCCACTCCTGAACCTTTCTTTTATTTCCATCATTGCTTCCTCGATGTACAGATTGAAGAGTAGGGGCGAAAGGCTACAGCCTTGTCTTACACCCTTCTTAATACGAGCACTTCGTTCTTGATCGTCCACTCTTATTATTCCCTCTTGGCTGTTGTACATATTGTATATGACCCGTCTCTCCCTATAGCTTACCCCTACATACAACACTAGTGAGACGCATAATTGAGTACTGCCCGAGTGTTTGGGATCCCCCGATGGTGGGATTAAAGGAAGAAATCGATGGACTTCAGAAGCATGCTGCCAGACTTCTTACCGGTAGGTTCGAACATCACACGAGTGTTACAGAGATGGTTCCGGAATTCCCATGGGAATCCTTGGAGGGAAGACGTTCCTTCCTTCGAGTTGTGTTTCAGAACACCACTGAGAACGTTTAGAAAACCACCATCTGAAGCTGACTATAGAATAATTCCACTGCCGCCAACATTCAGTTCGCGTAACGACCACGAAGACAAGACAAGAGAAATTAGGGCTCGTCCAGAGGCAAACAGACAGACGTTTTTCCCCTCGCTCTATCTGCGAGTGGGAGGAAAAATCACTAGAACTGATACATATGGTGGCTGGCGAAGTATGTATGTAGATGTAGATCGTCTAGTGTTGCTCCTCTGGCTGCAATGTTCATCTTTGTAATGTCCAGCCACTGCGTGTTTGGTCTCACAGTTAGTACCCGCCGGATCCCTTCGAGTTGTGTTTCAGATTTACTCGAAGCTGTCCTCGGCGATTCCATCATTAACGTAGGCACACGGCACTTGGGGCTAATTATTCTGACTTGCACTGGTGGTCCTGTCTTAATCCCAACCGTCTCTATAACCTCTTCATTTCTTAATTCGTCCTGTTCTATCTTCTGTTTCGTTGACCTCAAGAACCATCTCCGACGTCTGTCGTCGCGACGTGTCGGCCTTTGCGAAACTGCATTTTTCTACAACATACACCGACGAGTCAAAACATTACGACCACTTGCTTAGTACGTTGTTGGTCCATCTTTGGACGCAATACGTCATCGATTCTGGGTATCATGCATTCATCAATTTGTTGGTAGGTTTGTTTAAGTATGTCGCACCAGATGCCAACGAACAAGTCATATAATTTCCTTAAATAGCAGACTGCTGATTTGTGTACACCAGAGGGTTCCATTGGTTTCACATCAAGCGAATTTCATGGCCAAGACATCAACGTGAGCACACTATCATCCTTTTCAAACTGCTTAGCAAATTCTGGCTTTGAGACACGGACAGTTATCGTGCTGGGAGGTAACATCGCCGGCGGGGAGCACATCTAGCATTAACGGACGCAGGTGGTCTACAGGTGTCGGCGTATCTGCGATTACTACCACAGGTCCCATGCGAGCGCAACAGAATATCTTCCATAGCACAACACTGCTCCCACCAACTTGCGTCCTAGGCGCGCTGCACGTTTCTAACGGCCGTTCACCTCGATGGTGTTTGTGTAAACGACCATCGACTATCGTGGCAAAACTGCGATTCACCCAAAGGGGCGACACGTTTGCACTGATCGACGGCCGAATCCCGATGGTCCCGTGCTGTAGCAATCGTAACTGAAAATGTCGTGGGTAAACATGTTAACACGTAGGGGTGGTCTGCTTCGGAGTCGCGTGTTCAACAATGTATGATGAACGGTGTGCTCCGAGCCAATTATACCTGCACCAGCACGTGGTAGATATGCCACAAATCGCCACGTATCTTGCTTGACAGAGTAAGCCAGACTCTAAGTCCAACCTTCTGTGAAAAGTCGTGGACGTCCAACTTTTTAGCGCCTAGTGGTAGTTTCAGTGTCCTCCTAACATTTTCCATAAATGCTCAAGGCAGTAGCACGTGAACATTCGACCACCTACACCATTTTCGAGATACTTTGGGCAACAATAACAGTAATAATATCACTTTTGCCAAAGTCACTTACGTCAGTAGATTTCCCCTTTAGCGGCCGGTGTTGTCTCTAGAATGACTCCCCAGCCCTCGTTGATCCATTTATATATAGTTTTCTTTCCGTGTATCTGTTTTATTACAGACTCACCACTCATTCCCGCACATATGTCGATAAGAACTTATTCATTTTCCTGGCAGGAATCACTTCCTGAAGTTTACATTCACCTTGTATATATGCATGTACATCGTAGAGCCAAAGAAATTGGTACACCCGCTGAATATCGCGTAGAACCACGATAGCACGCAAAAGTTCCGCAACACGACGTGGCATGGACTCGACTGTCTGAAGTAGTGCTGGAGGGAATTGACACTGTGAATCCTGCACGGATGTCCGTAAATCTGTAAGAGTACGAGAGGGTCGAGATCTCTTCTGAACAGCACGTTTGCAAGGCATCCCAGATATGCTCAATATGTTCATGTCTGGGGAGTCTGGTGATCAGAGGAAGTGTTTATACTCAGGAGAGCGTTCTTTGAGCCACTCTGTAGCAATTATGGACGTGTGGGGTGACGCATTGTCCTGCTGGAATTGCCCAAGTCCGTCGGAATGCACAAAGGACATGAATGGATACAGGATGCTAACGTACGTGTCACCTGTCAGAGTCATATCTAGACGTATCAGAGGTCCCATATCACTCCAACTGCACAAGCCCCACACCATTACAGAGCCTCCACGAGTTTGAAAAGTCCCCTGCTGACATGAACGGTCCATGGATTCATGAGTTTGTCTCCATACACGTCCATCCGCTCGATACAATTTGAAACGAGACTCGTCCGATCATGCAACATGTTTCCAGTCATCAACAGTCCGAAGTCTGTGTTGACGGGCCCATGCGAGGCTAAATCTTGTGCAGTCATCAAGAGTATACGAGTGGGCCTTCGGCTCTCAAAGCCGATATCGATGATGTTTCGTTGAATGGTTCGCAAGCTGACACTTGTTGATGGCCCAGCATCGAAATCTGCAGCAATATGCGGAAGGTTTGCACTTCTATCAGGTTCAACGATTCTCTTAGTTCGTCGTTGGTCCTGTTCTTGCAGGAGCTTTTACCGGCCGCACGATGTCGGAGGTTTGATGTTTTACCGGATTCCTGACATTCACAGTTCTTGTTGTTGTTGTGATCTTCAGTCCTGAGACTGGTTTGATGCAGCTCTCCATGCTACTCTATCCTGTGCAAGCTTCTTCATCTCCCAGTACTTACTGCAACCTACATCCTTCTGAATCTGCTTAGTGTATTCATCTCTTGGTCTCCCTCTACGATTTTTACCCTCCACGCTGCCCTCCAATGCTAAATTTGTGATCCCTTGATACCTCAGAACATGTCCTACCAACCGGTCCCTTCTTCTTGTCAAGTTGTGCCACAAGCTCCTCTTCTCTCGAATTCTATTCAATACCTCCTCATTAGTTATGTGATCTACCCATCTAATCTTCAGCATTCTTCTGTAGCACCACATTTCGAAAGCTTCTGTTCTCTTCTTGTCCAAACTATTTATCGTCCATGTTTCATTTCCATACATTCACAGTACACACGTGAAATGGTCGTACGGGAAAATCCTCACTTAATCGCCTCCGCGAAGATACTGTGTCCCATCTCTTGTGCTCCGACTATAACGCCGCGTTCAGACTCACTTAAATCACGATAACCTGCTATTGTAGCAGCAGTAACCGATCTAAGAACTGCGGGAGGTGGTCTGATGGGTATTGAACCCCTGTGTTCGAAGTATCGGATGAGAATATCGTGACTGTACGTATATATTTACTGTTGGAGTGTGAGTTTTATGGCGTTTGTATTTAATGTGCAATATTTATCATGGTATGTTGAAGTTTCTGGTAATGGCCATGATGTGGAATTCTGTTCTGGGGTTAGGTGGACCTTGTCTCAAATTCCTGATGAGCAGGTGGTTGGAGTCGGAGGTTTGGTGGAAAAATTTTGTGGATTTCTTTTGATTGATTTCCGGAATTTTAAGTATGTTATGATTTGTGTAGATGTCTCTGTTTGATTGGTACCGGCTAGCATCAGTAGCAATTCTGAAATATTTGTTTTGTACTCTTTGTATCTTTGCTATATTGGTGTCTGCGGCCATTGACCAGATTTCACACCCGTAGGTGATGGCTGGTCCGATGACGGTTTTAAAAATCTTTTTTTTTTGCTTGCATGTTTATTCTATTACCTTTAATGATGAGGTCTAGTCTGAACATCGTTCCTGTAGCCCTGTTTCAGATGTCTGTGACATGGTCTCGAAATGTCATCCTCTTGTCTAGCTTGCCGCAGCCTATAATCCACCAACTGAAAGGGGCATGACGTTGAGCTCCTATCCGAATTACATCAAAATGTTCTGATCGGTGGTGACCTAAATGCAAAACACAGATCCTGGAATTGTAATGCTACGAATACCAACTGCAGAACGCTCCGCAGATTCTTGGACAATAATCCAAACATATCAATCATAGCTCCACAGAGGCTAGCGCACTATCACCCCGACATAAGATGCCGTCCAGATGTACTGAATATCTTCTTATCTAAAAATATCTCGTGGAACACGAGAACCACGGTGATCAATGGCTTAGACTCGGACCACAACACCGTAATCCTTGAGATACATGGGAAACAGGTCAACTTCCACGACAATAGAATTATCAAAGTACAACCAACTAGTTGAAGAACACACCCCAGAATTACCTCCGCTTCAATCGAAAACCCAAATAAACAGAGCAGTAGAAGAAATTATCACAATCATAAACGATTGCGCCAAAAAATCCACAACAACTCACATCACCCGAAGAGACACACTCCCTCCACACATCCGCAGCCTAATAACTGAAAAAAGGAACATCAGAAAGAGGTGGGAAAATTATAGAGACCCAGCCGACCGCCAAAAAACTGAACAACTGGCCAGGAGGGTCAAAAGGGAGCTACAAAAACACCGCAGTGAGGCCTGGGAGGCAAACTTACAAGAAGCTGAAAGAAATGAGGAAAAATTCTGGATAATCCTCGAAACTAGAAAAATGGACGAAACATCGATACAGCCGATCCATGGGGAACGTGGAATAGTCTACGACCCCATAGATCGAGCTGAAACACTGGCGGACTCGCTGGAGAGGCAATTCCAAGCACCAGAAGCAGTGGACGACGAAAGTGACGACCACCGGGAAATGGTACTTAGGAGGGTGAGCCGCATACTAGGCGCCCCGATCAGAACATCTTTCAATCCAGTAAATGCAGACACCATATGTCACCATATCAAAAACATACATCCGAAGAAGGCAGCAGGCCCAGACTTCATTCAACCGCAACTTCTACATCACTTGCCACCAGTAACAATTTTCTAACGTCCATGTATAATGCCTGCTTAAGACTTAACTACTGTCAGAATGAGATTTTCATTCTGCCGTGGAGTGTGCGCTGATATGAAACTTCCTGGTAGATTAAAACTGTGTGCCGGACCGAGACTTGAACTTGGGACCTTTGCCTTTCGCGGGCGAGACGAGGTACTGGCAGAAGTAAAGCTGTGAGGACGGGGCGTGAGTCGTGCTTGGGTAGCTCAGTTGGTAGAGCACTTGCCCGCGAAAGGCAAAGGTCCCAAGTTCGAGTCTCGGTCCGGCACACAGTTTTAATCTGCCAGGAAGTTTCACTTAACTACTTTCCCAAACCTTGGAAGCAGGCCCGTATCATCACTCTACCAAAGCCGATCAAGGATCTACTCTTTCCACAAAACTACAGGTCAATTTCGCTGTTAAATTTCTTAGGAAAGATTCTAGAAAAACTCATTCAAACAGAACTGAAAAAGTTCCTCAAGGACAATGAAATAATAATTCCAGAACAATTTGGATTCCGCGAGGAACACAGCACAATCCACCAGGTGACCAGACTCATCGAGCACATATGTCAAGCCAAGAACGTAAGACACAGCACTGGAGGGGTTCTGCTTGACATTGAAAAAGCGTTCCACAGGATGTGGCATTACGACCACATCTTCAAGCTGCATCAGTACAACTGCCCCAATCATATCATCCATACCACAGCTTCATTCCTCCGCAAGAGGACGTTCTATGTTTATGTCCCAGGAGCGACAAGTAATACTAGATCAATACAGGCCGGAGTCCCACAAGAACTGCATCAGACACTTGTTGTATAGGCGATGCCGACCGCAGCGCCGTGTTCTGCCTGTTTACGTATCTCTGTATTTGAATGTGGATGCCTATATCAGTTTCTATGGCGTTTCAGTTTATAACAGTTGTTCCTGGAGAAGTCACCTGAGGAGAAGCTACACAGAAATGATGGCTACGAATGGTAACGACGTCGGCCATTAGACTCGACACGAACTATAAATCTCACTAAGGAGCCGGGAAGGAATCACACCAAACGAGGACTTCAAAAATGGGCAATCATTTGTGCAAGTCCATCCTCGTCGCTTTCATGCTGTCTGGGAGCGTTTGGGGGCGACAGGCGCCAGATTTAAGACCGCGTATCCCCAGGGGAAGGGCTGCAATAAAACGGGACGCGATGTACGCCTCTTGTCATAACGGGGCGCGTCGTAATGGCTAAACTGCGGGCGGTTCGCCGAAGAAATGTTTTCTGGAGCAGTCCACAAGCTGCTCAAATTACGTGGGCTATGCGCCAAACGCGAAAAGTTCTATTCGGCGTCTTCCCCGAATGGCTGTTAACTAAATCAGTCGTTGATTCCAACACAACCGAATTCTATCCCAATGTTCTCGACGTCACTTTGTTAAAGAGATCGGAAACGGAAATGTCGGTCGTCGGATACGTTTTACCAGTTGATTAGAAAAAGAACGAAGAAGTGCTGCTCCGAAAGGGTAGAATAAAAATATCGCAAGTTACGAAATTGGTAAAGTTTTGTTGGAGCCACTACGTTTTATTTTGATATGTTTTTAGACTGTGTTTTGGTAATTTTAATAAGTAGACTGCCTACCTATGCAAAATGTAGCTATACAATGCAAAACGCCGAGCTCTGGGCTTCACACACCCCTACAATCGCCCCGTAGCAGCAGGGCAAAACAAAAGAATGCTCGCGCCTGCGTGTCGATCGTTGGTATCTTACGCAGCATTATCTTTGCTTGACTGAATGGATCTTCTGTGCTAGTCACTACGGCAACGTTTACACAACCTAACAATTCGGTCAAGTCCACGGCAGGGGGCAGTTTTTAATATCCTGCCTGCTGTTACTGAACTTTTAAACTTTTATAAATGTGTTAGTAGGCTGTAAGCAATATTGTATTACATTTTCATGTCCAATGCCATGTTTTTCTGTTTATACACACGCTACTTGTAGTTTTTCATCACTGTTTTACAGATCACGCGGGGAACGGTGTGTGGAATTTCCGTTTTACAACATTAGCTTTTGCTAGCTAGTCAGTAGTTCGTCATATGTACCAGACGATACGACACAGCGAATCCATGCACCGGCTGCTCACGTTCTCTGGGTAATATATATTTTACATCGTAACTAATTTTGCTTTTATGCTAGCTTCTAAGGTGGATAAAATTTTACCACACCTGACCTATTATAAATGTTACATATTCGAGAGCTTTCGGTCTGTGGATGACCTCTCACAGACCTGTTACCAAGAATTAAAAATTAGAAAGAAATTATTGTGATCTGGACCAAGATAACAGATCTGGTAACAGGCTACATATACTGCGTCAAGCAATACGTTTAATGAGAGGTAGCCTGTTACACGTGAATAACGGTTAGTGCTCGCCAACAAAGTTAAGAAACTGGCAAGATTCGTCTTGCTGCAGATTAAGACACAACAGTAATCAAATAGGACAAATTACGGGTGTAATATTGAATGGTCCGACACCTGCATTAAGAGAGAGTGCGCCGAAAGATAGTTGAAATACTTATAGTAATGAAAGCTGACGAGACCAGCCCAGGCAAGGGTGGTTTAGACTGTTTTTACAGAAACATGATACCCGATTCCCGCGCCAACCGTCTGGCGTACACGTCATTGCGCCGCGTCGGTTTTACAGCCAATTGATTATCAAGCGGAAACTGATTACTGACCGTGCTGTATTGTGTTGTGAGATCAACGACCGCTACCGACATAACAAGCATGCACGTCAGTGCATAATGGTGGCAGTCCACTCGCGGACCATGGTCACGAACTTGACGCACCTGCTAAGCAGTGGCTTCGACTGGGAAGTCGAGAGCGTCTGCCGTCACTTTTTTGTCCCGAGACCCAACGGCGCTGTTTTCCTCTGTCGACAGGAAGAGGAGCCCAGTGACCAACTTAACAGGTGCGCCTCTCACGCATTCGTTCCTGCCCGTGACGGCTGAGTTGGCGCCCTCACTGTTGGGACATATGAACTGAAGCGCCAAAGAAACCGCTATAGGCATGCGTATTCAAACACATAAATATGTAAACAGGCAGAATATGGAGCTGCGGTCGGCAACTCCTATATAAGACAACAAGTGTCTGGCGCAGCTGTTAGATCGGTTACTGCTGCTACAATGGCAGGTTACCAAGATTTAAGTCAATCTGAACGCGATGTTGTAGTCGGCGCATGAGAGATGGGACACAGCATCTCCGAGGATGAAGTGGGAATTTTCCCGTACGACCATTTCACGAGTGTACTGTGAATACCAGGAATCCGGTAAAACATCAAATCTCCGGCATCGCTGCGGCCGGAAAAAGATCCTGCAAGACCGGGACCAACGACGACTGAAGAGAATCGTCCAACGTGGCAGAAGTGCGACCCTTCCGCAATTTGCTGCAGATTTCAATGCTGGGACATCAGCAAGTGTCAGCGTGCGAACCATTCAATGAAACATCATCGACATGGGCTTTCGGAGCCGAATGCCCACTCGCGTACTCTTGATGACTGCATGCCTCGCCTGGACCCGTCAACGCCGACATTGGACTGTTAATGACTGGGAATATGTTGCGTGATCGGACGACTCTCGTTTCAAATTGTATCGAGCGGATGGACGTGTACGGGTATGGAGACAACCTTATGAATCCATGGACCCAGCATGTCAGCAAGGGACTGTTCAAGCTCGTTGAGGCTCTGTAATGGTGTGGGGTGTGTGCAATTGGAGAGATATGGGACCTGTGATACGTCTAGATACGACTCTGACAGATGCCACGTACGTAAGCATCTTATCTGATCACCTGTATCCATTCATGTCCATTGTGCATTTCGACGGACTTGGGCAATTCCAGCAGGACAATGCGACACCCCACACGTCCATAATTGCTACACAGTGGCTCTAGGAACACTCTTCTGAGTTTAAACACTTCCGCTGGCCACCAAACTCCCCAGACATGAACACTATTGAGCAAATTTGGGATTACTTGCAACGTGTTGTTCAAAAGAGATCTCCACCCCGTCGTTCTCTTACAGATTTATGGACATCCCTGCAGGATTCGTGTCAGTTTCCCCCAGCATTACTTCAGACAGTAGTCGAGTCCATGCCATGTCGTGTTGCGACACTTCTGCGTGGTCTCGGGGGCCCTACACGATATTAGGCAGGTGCATCAGTTTCCTTGGCTCATCAGTATAGAGTAGCGGATCTTCCGCAAAAATGGCGGGCGGGTCGTGTGTCCTTCCGCCGCCGGCAAAGAAGAACTGAAATTCGAGCTAACAGCTACTTTAGCTTTCTAGTAACACACCTTGTTGTACCAATTCCATATTAATTAAATCAGGCGTCGGAAAATTATAATCTCTTTACGAGCGGGAGTCATGTCGTTTGGCAAGCCTACGGAGGTCCCTAATTGCCGAAGCAAATTAATTTGTTATGATTTAGTATGCAATTATTGAACTCGCAAACCACTGGGCCGATCAGCCCGTGACTTATATCAATCGACTTGTAGTCTAAAGACGAAGCAAAGTTTGTTATCAAAAGCAACGACTAAATTTTGTTAGAGCACTGGCCAATTGTCAGAGGGCTGAACTGCCTGCTACTTTACCTCCACGTGTTCTGTGGCTGGGCCACACGATGTATCAGTGCTCGTACACGAACACTTGTATCTGTGTTTGGGGATCACTGGCAAGTGCACGGTACGGGGCACTTTTTAATCATACGTCAGAGTTTCTTTTCGCTGCATTCAGTGATGGAGCTGGTTGAGGACATGCTCGTGCGCCTCTGCGAGAGTTGACGTTTGCGTGATTTTACCAGCACCATCTCAGCAGCGCACACACGCAAGAGACGAAGGGTCGGAGTAGTTTCCAGGCTGAAAGACGGCTACGGATGTTCTCAGCAGGTTCTCGCGCCAAGTGTTTCGCGTGCAGATTCCTTTATAGACGAACTTCAGTTTGACAGTTCTTGCCGACGAATCGTAGCCAGCTTTTCGCTTCATGTACCTGTAAAGATATGTCGCCGTACTTCACCTCCCCACACAGGCAGCCAGCCATTCGCTTTACGCATCTGTGAACGTATGTCGCCGCACTTCATCTCCCTACACACAGGTACACCCGAACATCCGGGACACATGGTCGTAATTGTGACTCAGTAAAGCCGTAGTCAAAGGACCATACTTTTTTTAAATTTCGTGAAGGGCACACGGTCACATTTCTCCTCAATAGGCGCTGGTTCCCAGTCTTCGCCCTAGGTTAATATTTTGCCTAGAGCATCAGATACTCGATGCTGCCCATGCGAAGCCAAGCCGGGTTGTCAGTTAAAATATAACGCATACAGGGTGAACGTAAATAAAACCATCAAACTGCAGGGACTGACTTCTGAAACTAAACGGAGGAAAAAAGGTCCTATGAACATGTGTCCGGAAATGCATCGTTGCCACGGTAGATGGCGCTGACGAACATCAGTTGCTTTGTCCACGTGCTCTGTTTTCCTTGTGTGTTGCAGGCTGTGCGTCACGCAGTGAACTGTAAGCAGCAGAATGGTCCACTAATCACGTCGGGAACAAGCCGAGATGGTGTGTGTATACGGCCAGGTAGATGAAAACGGTCAAGAGGAAGCACAGCTATACCAATAAAGGTACCCTCACAGACACAAACCACCTCAACCAACATTTCAAGCCCTTTTTGGACTTCTGTGTGATCACGGATCCTTCAGGCAGACGAAAGTGCAGGGAGGCGGTGGGCTGTGCGTACAACAGATTTGGAGGACCGGGTTCTGCAAGACACTGAGACGAAACTTAGTACAAGCTCCAGGCAAGTGCCCGCCACATTATGTAAGCCAAAGTACACTACTGGCCATTAAAATTGCTACACCACGAAGATGACGTGCTAAAGGCGCGAAATTTAACCGACAGGAAGAAGATGCTGTGATATGCAAATGATTAGCTTTTCAGAACATTCACACAAGCTTGGCGCCGGTGGCGACACCTGCAACGTGCTGACATAAGGAAAGTTTCCAACCGATTTCTCATACACAAACAGCAGTTGACCGGCGTTGCCTGGTGAAACGTTGTTGGGATGACTCGTGTAAGGAGGAGAAATGCGTACCATCACGTTTCCGACTTTGATAAAGGACGGATTGTAGCCTATCGCGGTTGCGGTTTATCGTATCGCGACATTGCTGCTCGCGTTGGTCGAGATATAATTACTGTTAGCAGAATATGGAATCGGTGGGTTTAGGAGAGTAATACCGAACGCCGTGCTGGATCCCAACGGCCTCGTATCACTAGCAGTGGAGATGACAGGCATCTTATCCGCATGGCTGTAACGGATCGTGCAGCCACGTCTCGATCCCTGAGTCAACAGAAGGGGACATTTGCAAGACAACAACCATCTGCACGAACAGTTCGACGACGTATGCAGCAGCATGGGCTATCAGCTCGGAGACCATGGCTGCTGTTACCCTTGACGCTGCATCACAGACAGGAGCGCCTGCGATGGTGTACTCAACGACCAACCTAGGTGCACTAATGGCAAAACGTCATTTTTTCGGATGAATCCAGGTTCTGTTTACAGCATCACGATGGACGCATCCGTGTTTGGCGACATCGCGGTGAACGCACATTGGAAGTGCGCATTCGTCATCGCCATATTGGCGTATCACCCGGCATGATGGTACGGGGTGCCATTGGTTACGCGTCTCGGTCACCTCTTGTTCGCATTGACGGCACTTTGAACAGTGGACGTTACATTTCAGATCTGTTACGACCCGTGGCTCTACCCTTCGTTCGATCCCTGCGAAACTCTACATTTCAGCAGGATAATGCACGACCGCATGTTGCAGGTCCTGTATGGGCCTTTCTGGATACGGAAAACGTTCGACTGCTGCCCTAGCCAGCACATTCTCCAGATCTCTCACCAATTGAAAACGTCTGGTCAATGGTGGCCGAGCAACTGGCTCGTGACAATACGCCAGTCACTACTCTTGATGAACTGTAGTATCGTGTTGAAGCTGCATGGGCAGCTGTACCTGTACACGCCATCCAAGCTCTGTTTGACTCAATGCCCAGGCGTATCGAGGCCGTTATTACGGCCAGAGGTGGTTGTTCTGGGTACTGATTTCTCAGGATCTATGCACCCAAATTGCGTGAAAACGCAATCACATGTCAGTTCTAGTTTAATATATTTGTCCCATGAATACCCGTTTATCATCTGCATTTCTTCTTGGTGTAGCAATTTTAATTATGAGTATCCTGCACGACAACCGGTACTGTCCCTATCACCTGCAACACGTAAGGAACAGACGGCACGTTGTCAGGGGAAGTTCCATTCGTCAGCGCCATCTACCGTGACAACGATGCATTTCAAGACGCGTGTTCATAGGGCATTTTTTCTCCTCCATGTCCAGTCAGGAATCCGTCCCTGCAGTTTGTCGGTCTTATTAATGTTCACCCCGTATATAACATGAGCAGTAGTAATCCTATTACACTCCCCTGGGACGCACGAAACAAGACAGCAGTATCTGCAGATGACTCTTCATATGGGCTCCTCAACAGAACAGAGTGGCCCGCCTGTTCCCCCGATATGAAGCCAATCGAACACGCGTCGGATCGACTGAAACGAGCTGCTTTTGGAGTCGACAGCGACTACGTACACTGCACGATTTACGCAGAATCACCGTTGAAGAGTGGGGCAATTTGGACCATGGCTGGTTTGATAGTCTCATCGATTGGTATGCCAAGAAAGAATTCAATCCTGGATCCGAGAGTGTGGACGTTCAGCCACGTATTAACGTTGGTCAGGAGTACTGTGAACCCTCCCGCCCCCCCCCCCCCCCCCACCTTCCCCACCCGTTACACATTTTTCTGGGGACACTGCGAATAAATCTATGCACATAACTCAAAGGCAATTTTTGTTTTCTATGCCGTGAATTTCGAAATAAATGAGTGACGCAAAACTTTTGTAGATGTTTGAAAATCCAGTTTTGCAGGACATTGCATTTCGTATTCAATTTTATTATCGTGATTCGCCAAGTAACGACAGAAAATTCAGTTAATGTTAACAGTATTAATTTACGAAATTTGTGGTAAACTGCCGGAGTACATTACAACGTTTTCATAGTTGTCGATAATACAGCCAATAAGTATGAAATTGACAGAGATGTGAAATCACCGTTAGGAAATAATAATGATAATAACAACAATAGTAATTTCGTGTGTAGCTTAGCACCCTGGCGCAAGTCTTTCTACTGGACGCCACTCTGTCGACTTGCGTGTCCCTAACCTACGCCAGTTATCCAACAGGAGATAAGGTCACCTACAGTTTAAAGGACTCTTCGCAGCGCTGAGAGGTTTACGTTAAATTAAAGGCAGCCGAGATTCTCTCGGCATCCACGCCCGCGATTTATCACTACATGACCAGATACGATAACACCAGGGAATGCGAATGACAGATTTAGATTTTCCGACAAGATTCTGCAGTACGATGTATCTGTAAAGGAACCCGCAGGCAAGCCGGTAGGGTGACCCATTTTAGATTACCACTCCTATACTTGGGCTGCTTATCAAGTGGAACTGGCGGAATTACGTTAAATTTCAACGATGCTCTAATAAGATCGTAACAAGTCCGCACAGACTTACAGTGTTCCAACCTCCGTTGGCTGTATCCGAGCAGTTCATTTTCATTTAATTTAACGCATATTTAAAACCTGGTGCCTATTTTAAAAAGCAGGTCGTAGATTTTTACAATTTTACATGCTACAGTGCATTGTTACATATTTCCAACAAAATCTGTTTTGAGCAATAAAACAAGAGAAACAATACTGAGTGCCGGCCAGGGTGGCCGAGCGGTTCTAGGCGCTACAGTCTGGAACCGCGCGACCGCTCCGGTCGCAGGTTCGAATCCTGCCTCTGGCATGGATGTGTGTGATGTCCTTAGGTTAGTTAGGTTTAATTAGTTCTAAGTTCTAGGGAACTGATGACCTTAGAAGTCCCATAGTGCTCAGAGCCATTTGAACCATTACCCAAACAATACTGAGTTATCAGGTTCGCTCCATTCAGAGGCTGTTGCAAACAGCGACTGTCATCCTTTTGAAATTTTATTGGCAGATGTAGATTTCAGCTAGAAACTAGCCATTCTCAATGCTAAGAATACAACCCCCCTGGAACACCTACCGTCTTGCCAATACGTAGCATCCATTTGCATTATACTATATGAGTACGATGAGTATAATTCTGAACCAACAGAACTTCTTCCATGATATGTTAAGTCAGATGCGTAAACAGTATTACAATTACATACATTGGTTGTTTTACATTTACAAGGAAAACCGGCTTTAAGGAAGAAAGAGGTTAGCACCCTCTATATCTACAGCGGAATAGCCAAACTGTAATAACCATGCATCTGACTGATGTTTGGCGCCATCTATGAACTATTTAGCAAATATGACGATCAATATACTTAGTATGTTTTAATAAAGGGAGATATAATATAAAAATAAATTTATCTAAGCCATATCAACCAATAGATGTATACAGCACGTGCCTTCCAGGATTTTATAAATTTAAAAAATGTTTTAAAATTAAAAAAGTTTTACCCACCTGACATAATTTAAATGTTTTAATAATAATAACGGACTCACAAGGAGTGAACATGGAAATTTTATTACTTGATGATAAAGATGAAATAAGTCGGACGACAATTAAGAATTTTACGTATGTTTCATTTTATGTAATTAAATTTGAAGTGGTTTACGTCCATTGAGGTTTATATGTAGTTGACATAGATGGCGCCATGTAACCAACCGAATGTTCTAAACACAGCCCGCCTTCCGCAAACATTAACTATGCAATGAACTGTGGATGAAGCCCGACCAACAGGCATTACATGCATTGATAAAAAATGATAGTGGTATGTGATATAGAAACCATATGAGTTAAGCCATTAATTGCAACGTTTTTATAACATCATCTAAGTATGTACCTGTCGTATTCTTAGCATTGAGAATAGCTAGTTTCTTGCTGAAATCTAGATCTGCCAATAAAATTTCAAAAGGATGACTGATAGCTGAAATCTATTATTTGCAAGTCAATACTGAGTTAATACTGGTATAAAATGAACATAATTTCAGGAAAAGGAAACAGAAACAATTTGTTTATTTAAGAAGACGCTAAGAGATGACAGGAGAAGTTTTGAATAGAACAATGTGCCCCACTTCCTGGCTGTTCCAGGTGGAAGGGCACAACTTCGAGCCAGTCCCAGATGGAACAGCAATTTCCTTAGATCTAAGTACAAATTGTACTGTATTACGTTAGTTTATAATTTTCATTATAATAATAAATTAGTACACATTTCCCATTTATTATAATAATTATAATAAATCAGTACACATTTCTCCATCAACAAAAGCAAAACGAGGATAATGGAATGTAGTCAAATTACGTCGGGTGATGCTGAGGTAATTAGATTAGGAAATGAGACACTTAAAGTAGTAAAGGTGTTTTGCTATTTGGGGAACAAAATAACTGATGATGGTCGAAGTAGAGAAGATATAAAATGTAGACTGGCAATGGCAAGGAAAGCGTTTCTGAAGAAGAGAGATTTGTTAACATCGAGTTTAGATTTAAGTGTCACGAAGTCGTTTCTGAAAGTATTTGTATGGAGTGTATCCATGTATGGAAGTGAAACGTGGACGATAAATAGTTTGGACAAGAAGAGAATAGAAGCTTTTGAAATGTGGTGCTACAGAATAATGCTGAAGATTAGATGGGTAGATCACATAACTAATGAGGAGGTATTGAATAGGATTGGGGAGAAGAGGACTTTGTGGCACAACTTGACTAGAAGAAGGGATAGGTTGGTAGGACATGTTCTGAGGCATCAAGGGATCACCAGTTTGGTACTGGAGGGCAGCGTGGAGGGTAAAAATCGTAGAGGGAGACCAAGAGATAAATACACTAAGCAGATTCAGAAGGATGTTGGCTACAATAGGTACTGGGAGATGAAGAAGCTTGCACAGGATAGAGTAGCATGGAGAGCTGCATCAAACCAGTCTCAGGACTGAAGACCATAACAACAACATATATATAATAAATTAGTACACATTTCTCCAATTAATTTTACTGTTATAGTTCAGTTCCTAGTAATGCATGCTGGAAAATGATCTATTATGGGAAATTTACAGCTTAGGTGGCACTTGACAGTAGTATGACGTTCTCGAATAATTTTCTGGCAATGACGTGGCTTTGGCCGTGGGAGGGGAGCGTCGGAAGTCCGTCGCGCCTCGTCTCCCCACGAAGTTATAGCTCAGTGTACTTCTGTAATGGTGGCCGTTAAGAAATTAAACTTAGCAATTATTTGCGTGTTACTTATAATTTCCTACGTGGGCACGTGTAAGGACTGGACAGCGAAAGGCGTCCTGTCTCACTCCGCCGCTGCGTTGCGACAGCGTGGCGTGCTTTGGAAATCGGCGATTGCGATTTAACGCCGAGCGTGGCGTCAGCACAAGGGCACTGCGAGCAGGTGCGGAAAGTGGGTTCAGGGCTGCAGCCGGAGTGACAGCTCGCGGCACTCCAGTTACTGGAGTCGGCCCGTCACATCGACGATAGGGCTGAGTCCTTTCTATTTGCCCATTTAGCTTCCTTTCGATATTTGTCAATTTCCCACCTTGTATCATCACCACCTCTACCACCATTATCGTCTCGTCATTGTGCACAATCGATGCAAAAAGGAATTGCGGCGTCGTACACCCATTTCTTCCTCGAGTGTTCGCCATCCCAAGAACCAGTCAATTTGAGCAGACCATTTGTCTTCCGTTCCAAAGATGTGCTCGCAGCACTTTTGTTTGTTTCTGTTTCTATCTGCTGTTTTCAATTTTTCTAATGTACACCATGGGAGAGTAATAGGATCAGTACGTAAGTTCCGTGTGGTTGTGTTCGCGGATTATGCTGTTGTGCACAGAGAAGTCGATGCCAGTATTATTTTTCGAATTTAGACAGGTCTATGTTATATCAGCTGCTTTTCATAAAACTTTCATATATAATTGCGTAGGCTTCCGCGGCCAGAGTCAGTCGACATAAAAGTTTTCTGGATTTGGTACCGCGTCATAATGTAAAAAACTACTGCTGCTGGAGAAAAAACCCAACGTTTCGGCCACGATTGCAGCGGCCTTCTTCTGGGTCCCGCGTCATAATGTAAAAAACTACTGCTGCTGGAGAAAAACCAACGTTTCGGCCACGATTGCAGCGGCCTTCTTCTGGGTGGCCGAAACGTTAGTTTTTCTCCAGCAGCAGTAGTTTTTTACATTACATTACATTCTTCTGGGTCTAACCAGAAGAAGGCCGCTGCAATCGTGGCCGAAACGTTGGTTTTTCTCCACAATTAAAATTTCTATTATTAATACGCAATCTAGTACTGTTTACTATCTCTATTTCAGGATTCATTTATGAAATAGTAATAGAAATTAACAGAAATTCATTCGTCAAGAAAAACTGTAAACCGTGTGGAATGTGGTTATTACCGCAGAGTGAAGGAGTAGTAAGCATGCCTCTGATGTTATCGGACGTATTTTTCTATTTTGGGCGAACAATGTAATTCGGCTTTGTTAATGTGAAAATTCGAAAGACTGTATGCTATACTAAAATGTGATAAAATATACTAACGTAGAAACAAAAATTCTGCAACAACCATCTTCAAAATTATTTAGATCAATTCAGCCATGAGGACCT
The DNA here is from genome assembly GCF_021461395.2 of Schistocerca americana. Taxonomy (NCBI): domain Eukaryota; kingdom Metazoa; phylum Arthropoda; class Insecta; order Orthoptera; family Acrididae; genus Schistocerca; species Schistocerca americana. The sequence goes on along the minus strand of NC_060120.1, from coordinate 286,583,252 downwards.
AATATGTGAGAATTTCAGCTTCAAGAATCAGACCCCTTGACAAGAAGAACTGGCTCTGAGCACTATGGGACTCAACTGCTGAGGTCATTAGTCCCCCTAGAATTTAGAACTAGTTAAACCTAACTAATCTAAGGACATCACAAACATCCATGCCCGAGGCAGGATTCGAACCGTAGCGGTCTTGCGGTTCCAGACTGCAGCGCCTTTAACCGCACGGGCACTTCGGCCGGCCAAGAAGAACTGGAACCGACACTACAAGAAAAGGTAAGTAACCTAAAAAGTTTATGCTAATCTTACTCCTCTCTAATTTTCAGAAAAGACTGCTTATTGTGGACAACAGTTGGAAATAGGAAGGAGGGGGGAGATTATATGGTGACGTGTAGTAACACCTGGCAGACGACCCACGCTTACCGTTGGGATTAACAGTTGACTCATACCATAAACAAATCTAACGTTTTGTGTATAAATGTGGTGACGCACGCGTTATTGTATCAAACACAAACGCCGGACAGTCACTGCAAGCAGTCACATTTATTAAATATCTGGGATCACGCTTACAGAGCGATTTAAAACTATTCTTATGAAAGGGCGATACCAGGCCACATCCAATGGAACAGCCCTCACAGCCTGTAAAAACACGCGTTTGACCTGTACTTTAGAGTTGCTTTTCAATATGGATCCCTTACAAGCTAGAAATGGTAGAAGAAACAGTAGACATTCAAGAAAGACCGGCGCGGTTTCTCCACAGATCCGTTTCGTAACCGCGAAAGCGTCATCCGACGCGAATGGTAGACGCCACGAGAAAGGTGTTTCATGTTATGTTGTGGTTCACCGTTGAAATTCCGACAGCGTAGTTCCGAGGAGATTCAACAAATATGTTGTATCCCCTTTGTACCTTCCGACCGTCAAGGTAAAAATTCGAGATTCACGCTTTCGCGGAGGCTTACCAACAACCGCTGTTTCCGCGTGGCATTCACGTGCCTAGAGGGAAACCGCTTCACCACGAACAGTGCAATGGTTTCCGAGCATTGAAGCAAATGCAGTTGAGTGACGACTTCACATTATCCCATACACGATGCTTAAATTTGATGTTAAGTTTTTTTTATGGCTGATCTCATTTCTGCTGCTTTCAGTACTTCCGTAGTGCTTCGGTTTAGCTGTAGTTCATATTCTGTGCTCACAACACTATTCATGCCATTCAACACGATATGTAATTCGTCATCATGTACACATGGAACAGTAATGTCATCAGTATTTTTTTTACTGATATTCTTTCACATTCAATTTTTTCCCATTCCTAATCGGTTCTTTTGCTTCCGTCACTGCTTGTTCGATGTACGGGAAGAGGAGAAGGACTAGATATTTACCTTACGCCGTTTTTAATGCAAGCACTTCTTTCTTTCTCTTTCATTCTTATTGATCGCTCTTGGTTCTTGTACGTATGGCACACTTCTTGTCTTTCCCCATTTTATGATGATTTGAAACGACTTGCGCGATGCTGCATCGTCGAACGCTTTCTCTATGTCGACAAATCCTATGGAAGTGTCGTACTTTTCGTATCAATATTCCTTCTATCTTATAGAACCTCTCTGACTGAAATCTACATCTACATGGATACTCTGCAAATCACATTTAAGTGCATGGCAGTGTGTTCATCGAACCACCATCACAATTCACTATTGTTCCAATAGTTCACGGAAAGAACGAACACCTATATCCTTCCGTACGAGCTCTGATTTCCCTTATTTTACCATGCTGATCGTTTCTCCCTATGTAGGTCGGTGTCAGCAAAATATTTTCACATTCGGAGGAGAAAGTTGATGATTGGAATTTCGTGAGAAGATTCCTTCGCAACGAAAAACGACTTTGTTTTAATGATGCCCACCCCAAATACTGTATCATTTCAGTAACACTCTCTCCCCTATTTCGCAATATTACAAATGTTCTGCCCTTCTTTGAACTTTTTCCATGTACTCCGTCAATCCTGTCTGGTAAGGAGCTCACACCGCGCAGCACTATTCTAAAATCGGACGGACAAGCGTAGTGTAGGCGTTCTCCTCAATAGATCTATTACATTTTCTAAATGTCCTGCCAGTAAAATCCAGTCTTTGGTTAGCCTTCTCCACAAAATTTTCTATACGTTCCTTCCAATTTAAGTTGTTCGTAATTTTAATCCCTAGGTATTTAGTTGAATTTACGGCCTTTGGATTTGACTGATTTAACGTGTAACCGTAGCTTAACGGATTCCTTTTAGCGCTCATGTGGATGAGCTCACACTTTTCGTTATTTTGGGTCTTTTCTAAATCGGTTTGCAATTTGTTTTGATCTTCTGATGACTTTATTAGTCGATAAAACGACAGAGTCATCTGCAAGCGCCGACCGGAGTGGCCGAGCGGTTCTAGGCGCTACAGTCTGGAACCGCGCGACCGCTACGGTCGCAAGTTCGAATCCCGCCTCGGGCATGGATGTGTGTGATGTCATTAGGTTAGTTAGGTTTAAGTAGTTCTAAGTTCTAGGGGACTGATGACCTCAGAAGTTGTCCCATAGTGCTCAGAGCCATTTGAACCGTTTGAACCATCTGCAAGCAACCTAAGAGAGCTGCTCTGATTGTCTCCCAAATCAATTGGTTCAAATGGCTGAGCACTATGGGACTTAACATCTGAGGTCATCAGTCCCCTAGAACTTAGGACTACTTAAACCTAACTAACCTAAGGACATCACACACATCCATGCCCGAGGCAGGAGTCGAACCTGCAACCGTAGCAGTCGCGCGATGCCGGACTGAAGCGCCTAGAACCGCACGGCCACCGCGGCCGGCTCTCCCAAATCGTCTATATAGATAACGAACAGCAAAGAGCCTATAACACTACCCTGGGGAACGCCAGAAATCACTTCTGTTTTACACGATGACTTTCCGTCAATGACTACGAACTGTGATCTCTCCGACAGGAAATCATAAATCCAGTCACATAACTGAGACGATATTCCATAAGCACGCAATTTCACTACTAGCCGCTTGTGTGGTACTGTGTCAAAAGCCTTCCGGAAATCCAGAAATGCGGAATCAATCTGAAATCCCTTGTCAATAGCACTCAACACTTCATGCGAGTAAAGAGCTAGTTGTATTTCACAAGAACGATGTTTTCAAAAAATCCATGTTCACTGTGTGTCAATAGACCTTTTCTTCGAGGTAATTCATAATGTTCGAACACAATACATGTTCCAAAATCCTGCTGCATATCAACGTTAATGATAAGGGCCCGTAATTTAATGGATTACTCCTACTCCTTTCTCGAACTTTCCAGTCTTTGCGTACGGATCTTCCGTCGAGCGAACGGTTGTATATGATTGTAAAGTATGGAGCTAATGCATCGGCATACTCTGAAAGGAGCCTAACTAGTATACAGTCTGGACCAGAAGACTTGCTTTTATTAAGGGATTTAAGTTACTTCTTTACTCCGAGGATATTTACTTCTACGTTACTCATGTTGGCAGCTGTTCTCAATTCGAATTCTGGAATATTTACTTCGTCTTCTTTTGTGAAGGCATTTTGGAAGGCTGTGTTTAGTAACTCTGCTTTGGCAGCACTGTCTTCGATAGTATCTCCATTGCTAAGGCGCAGAGAAGGGATTGATTGTGTCTTGCCGCTAGCACATTTGAAATATGACCAGAATTTCTTTGGATTTTCTAGCAGATTTCGAGATCAAGTGTCGTTTTGGAAACCATTATAAGCTTTTCACATTGAAGTCCACGCTAAATTTCGAGCTTCTGTAAAAGATCGCTAGTCTCGGGGTTTTTGTGTTGGTTTATCCGCAGCTCGTGGTCGTGCGGTAGCGTTCTCGGTTCCCGCGCCCGGGTTCCCGGATTCGATTCCCGGCGGGGTCAGGGATTTTCTCTGCCTCGTGATGACTGGGTGTTGTGTGATGTCCTTAGGTTAGTTAGGTTTAAGTAGTTCTAAGTTCTAGGGGACTGATGACCATAAATGTTAAGTCCCATAGTGCTCAGAGCCATTTGAACCATTTTTTTGTGTTGGTTTAAATTTGGCACTCTTTTTTCGTTGTTTCTGCAACAGTGTCCTGACTCGTTTTGAGTACCAGGAGGGACCAGTTTCGTCGTTTGTTAATTTATTTAATTTATTTGGAATAAATCTTTCAATTGCTGTCGATACTATTTCTTTGATTCAAGCCATATCTGGATCGACACTTACATTGTTAATTTGGCAGGAGTGGAGATTGTCTCCTAGGAAGGCGTCAAGCGAATTTTTATCTGCTTTTTTGAATTGGTATATTTTTCGTTTATTTTTGGAGGTTTTGGGGGTTACAATATTCAGTCTCGCTACGGCAACCCTGTGTTCAGTAGTCCCTGTATCCGTTTTGATTCTCGTTATTAACTCAGGATTATTTGTTGCTGATAGGTCAAGTGTGTTTTCACAACTGTTTACTGTTCGTGTGGGCTCATGAACTAACTGCTCGAAATAATTTTCAGAGAATGCATTTATCACAATTTCGGATGATGTTTTATGCGTACTTCTGGAATTAAATATGTATTTTCGCCAACATATCGGGGGTAAATTAAAGTCACCACCAGCTAAAATAGTATGAGTCGGGTACGCGTTGGAAATCAAACTCAAGTTTTCATTGAAGCTTTCAGCAGTAGTATCATCTGAACTGGGAAGTCGGTAAAATGATCAAATTATTATTTTATTCCGGTTGTCAACGATGACCTCTTCCCATACTAACTCTACTTCAATTTCGCGACAAGATTAAGTGCTTATAACAGCAGCAAACACGTCACCGCCAACTGTGTTTAGCCTATCCTTTCGGAACACCGTTAGGTTCTTCGCAAAAATTTTGGCTGAGCTTATCTCCGGCTTTAGCCACCTTGCAGTCTCCGGGAATGTTTCACGCGATGCGCAGCGCTACTTACTTGCGTCAACAATTAGCACCGACAAAGCCTTAGACACACTCAAGAAATTCCACGGGCGACACTTCAAAGAAAGCATTGTGCGTCATATGAGGGGAACTCCCGAAATTCTGAGAACCTGCCTTTACGGGGGAGACCAAGTTACAACACGCTGAATGATGCACAAAGACTACACCGACCAACAGAATTATGGTACACGCAACAGCGTACAACCATATGTAATTTTTGCGGTACGTCAAGCCATGAGATTGGAACGAAAAGGAAGAAAAGGCAAACAGCATCCTTAGGACCGTTTGCTATAAACTACCAGCATACGGTTTTTTTGGACAATATTTACAACTGTTCCAAATTATAAGTTAATATTCAGGCCACGAATGTAATCTATTGATCCATTCATCACCACCAGGAATTCTGTTGGATCGCCAGGGATCTTTAATTGCATGGCGAACAGTTTGCTTTTTAGCGCCACCCTGAAGACTTGGAAAAGTTATTTTCTTCCACCTACACAGAGACTCCGAACTTCTACCAGTCTTGGTTCTTGTTCGGTTTAGAAACCATCAGGTCTTGCGTGGCAATTCAAAGACAGGTGGCTTGGTCGATTTGCATCCCACCTTAAGTTGTTCCGTCGTATAATTAATCTGTCATGTGTGTCTTCAGCAGTCATCAGCGGTTTCTAGGCGTGAAGCCATCCTTTGGTAATAGTCCCATATAAATGCACTTTCCTGCCGCAGAGTTTTAGGTGGTAAGTAGATAAGGACGGATAGCCAGAAAATAGGTGTATGTCTGATTGTAACAGTTACAAGATGCAAGGTATGGATGACCTGTGTATCAACAAGTCTTGTATAAGTACTATTCACCCAAGTTGTGGAACAATATTCCGCAGCAGGGTAGACCGATCCCAGTGCCGAAGTATGGAGTGTCAATGCACAGGAGATCTCCATGAAGTGGCACAGCGTTTCTTGAGCATGTTATATCGAGGTTTGACTTTGACAGCTGTTCTTAATGGATGTTGTTTGAAGCTGGGCGTTCATTAAGCGCTATCCTTTCCTATTTCTGACTTGTTACGTCAAAGTAGGCTTCCTTCAAAAGCAGACTGTGAGCTCTTTTTGACCAACTTGTTATTTAGGTGACACGTTGATATTTCTGTCTTGGCCACACTTGTCTGCAACCTGCATTTGCGGAAATAATCACTAACACCTGATAAGTCGTTGATCAACACGGACTCGCTAACTTTTAAGATCCATTTGTTTCATTGCGAGTGCCCAGGCGTCGGCACACCCAAATTTTTTTATGTGGTTCCAGACATGTCCGATAAGTACAAATTGAGCAGAAGAGGGGTCAGGGCAGATCTTTGGGGCCGTCCACTGTTCAGCTGTGAACTCATCTTGTTGGCCGTTAATACTTGGAAAATTGGTTACTAAGCGTTGCACTGATGAGATTGCCCCGGATTGTCTCCAGACACTATCGTGTACCCCTGACGTCTGTTGATTCTGTGGCCACTACATCCGCTCAATTTAATCACTATGGAGCCATTATTTGTAATGGAAAAACAAGCGTCGGTCGTCCTCCCCCAACATACCAAAGAAATGAGTTTTTTTGAGAAGAATTGTCCAAAATCCCATCGTCACCATGCTCCATTTCTATGTACCACGTCGACGAATTTTGAACATACTAATCTAATACACGCTATCTCACCAGGTTTCGCGACTGCATCGAGAATTTCCTGATAGGCAGGAAGCAGCCTGTTATCCTGGATGGAGAATCATCTGATGTGCCACAGATGAGTGTAACGCGACCACTGCTATTGTTATTGTACATCAATCAGCGGTTAGTATTCGCTGCAGTCGCATACGAGAAAGTTAATCATGTGGAAATTGCATCAGACTAAAACTGCAGCAATATCCAGTTAGGTCTCGACAAAATATCAGCCGACTGCAAAAATTGGCAATGTAACGAAATGGAAATCCGAACATCTAAAACGTAAAACCCACAGCTGACTCACGGTTAAAATCAGTTCTGTCATAGAAACATATGTGAATCAGAAAGTACAGAAATATGAAGATGAGGCTGACTTCCGTTAGAAAGTTTGTGCGCTACGACTGTACAACAAGTATTGCAAACAAGGGAAACTCCAGCAGTGGTCGTTCAAGTTAGAAAGCTTTTTATTATTATTATTCGATATTAATTTCAATCACAGAGTGATCATCTTCAGTGGGGCTCGTACAGTCATGCACAAAATACGACTTCAAACTCAGGCGTTTATCATGAAGAACATGCCAACTAGCAGGTAGGATTCAAACTTACCTGAAATAATTGGCATGTTCTTCATGATAAACGCCTGCGTTTGAAGTCGTATTTTGTGCATGACTGTACGAGTCCACAGGACAGTCTTGCACTGAAGATGATCACTCTGCGCTTGAAATAGATATGCAGTAATAATAATAAAAATAATAAAAACCGGTTTCAAACTCTATAAGGACCAACGCTGGAGTCTACCTTGTTGGAAATATGAAATGTAAGGATTACATAGGCTCAGTTGCAGAGTGAAAAACCGCTTCATTGATAGGATGTAACAAGACCCTTTGAAATTTTAATTTTGAACGAGATTTTAAATTTTTATTTTAACATTTTATGCTACCGGGAAGTCAAATGTTACAGCAACGCTTTTGTTATTTTTGTGAGCGTGAATTTAACTTGCGTGTGTTGTGTCGTAACATTCCAAATGTCCGAGGTAGTTGTATTAGCGTTACGTTACACACACATCAGCTCTGCATAAGAACTAGTTAATATCACGGAAACTAGACGAAGTAGGTTATTTCTAATTAAGATTTTAGTGACTTTAGATTTATAAAATATTTAACAATAATCTAAACCTGATTTGATGATTATTAAGGCATACGTATTACTCCGAAGCATTTAGTGATTGTTAAGACATAGGTCTTTTTCCTAACCATCTTTCACATACACTGCACTTCTTACCTTAATCATTACTTCAGCGACTTCGAGAGATTCACTAAACCATGGTGCTTGTATTAAACAGTGCGGAAAAAAAACAGAAGAACCCAACCGTCTGATTATTCCATCTGAAGGAAAAAAAACGTTGTATCTGCTAAGGGATACGGTCGCCATCCCTGAAAGGATAAATTTGAGAGTTGTTACTGTATTTTTACTCGAAGTCTTTAACTGTATCTTTCCTTACATTTAGCGACTTGAATTTAATGCAAAAACGAAGCATGCAAGCACAACTGATGTAATAGCCGACATTAAACTAAGACACAAAAAATAGGGAAAATGTAATGTTGTTACATTACAAAAAGATACTGGGGAACAGCAGCAAGTTTGCAACAGAGACTGGGTACGAACCATTTTTACGGTCCGTACTTGGGTTCTCATCAAACTTCAACTAGCAGTCATCGCAAAATCCTGCTTACAAGGGAACCTCCCCTTCGCATCCCCCTCAGATTTAGTTATAAGTTGGCACAGTGATTAGGCCTTAAAAAACTGAACACAGATCAGTCGAGAAAACAAGAAGAAGTTGTGTGGAACTATGAAAAAAATAAGCAAAATGTACAAACTGAGTAGTCCATGTGCAATATAGGCAACATCAAGGATGGTATGAGCTCAGGAGCGCCATGGTCCCGTGGTTAGCGTGAGCAGCTGCGGAACGAGAGGTCCTTGGATCAAGTCTTCCATCGAGTGAAAAATTTACTTTCTTTATTTTCGTGAAGTTATGATCTGTCTGTTCGTTCATTAACTTTTCTGTTCACTGTAAAATGTTTAATGTCTGTTTTGCGACCGCACCGCAAAATCGTGCGATTAGTAGATGAAAGGACGTGCCTCTCCAATGGGAACCGAAAACATTTGATCGCAAGGTCATAGGTCTACCGATTCCTCCACAGGAAAACACGTCTGAAATATTGTGCGTCACATGACAGGAATATGTTGTCGACCCACCTAACTTGTACACTTGGCGAATGGGTAAAAAGATTCTTCTACCTTGCCCGATTTAGGTTTTCTTGTGGATGTGATAATCACTCCAAAAAAGTGATGAAAACATAAGAGTTTGTCACATAAACTGTAACAAATTAACTGTCTGAAATTAAAAAAATTAAGCTTTTCAGTCTAGGGAAGACTTGATCCAATGACCTCTCGTTCCGCAGCTGCTCACGCTAACCACGGGACCACGGCGCACCTGAGTTCAATCTCTTCTCGATGCTGCCTATCTTGCGCATGGACTACTCAGTTTGTATATTTTGCTTATTTTTTTCATAGTTCCACACAACTTCTTCCTGTTTTCTCCATTGATCTGTGTTCAGTTTTTCAAAGCCTATCCACTGTGCCAACTTATAACTAAATCTGAGGGGGGTGCGATGGGGAGGTTCCCTTGTTAGAAAACTTAGAAAATTCTCTGTTAGGGCGGAAACTTCTCAGACCCCTAGTTTCCCATACCGAAGACATGGTGCAGATAAAATCACGAAAAGTAATAGTTGGCACAGAAGTGTACAAACTCGCCCCATCCCTGAATGGCACGGGAAGAAACCGAAATGTACGGTAGAATAAAAACTACATTCTGTCTCGAGCTTCACTCAGACTCGTAGAGTGTAGACGTAGTTGTATCCATTACTACCACGCTTCAGGCTGTTTTGTATGCCATATGTTCGTCAGCACATACCAGCTCAGCAGATACCGGGCTATTCCAGATATGCTTTACGTGACACACATGCCGTAGACAGCTGTAACTTGAGAGTTTCAAGCCTGTCCGGAAAAGTTACTGCAAGTAAGCGGGTCGCTTCTGTGACGCAGTGGGGCTGGGATATAAATTCCCTCATTGAATGCTTTTACACCCCAAACACTCTCGCCATGGCACGAAATGTTGTCTGCCCTCTCATCGTAAAGGCAGATCGGGCTGCGGGTATTGGAAACCGCTCGGCGAGACTTAAGTGCCCCGTGTCTGCCAGGCTCCGCTATTCCGTGTCGAATGCCCTCAAACTCTAATACGAAAATTGCATCTTTCACTTTATTCAATGGCGGAGTCTGTTATCGGTTCTGAAAAAAAAGCAAGGGGAACTGCAATTCATTTTTTCTTATGTGATGATCCCACTCCTGTATCTCTCTGTCCTATGTGTACCGGGGTGGGGGCGTGGGGGGAGGGGGAGTGCGCTCCTATGGGGGGGTAGTGACTGGTTCTCTTACTAGGTCCTCTGCCCCACACTGTTCTGAATCATTTAAAAAGCATCATGATCAGGACGATAAGTTGCCGCCTGAATAAAAACTTTTTGCTCACAACCTATTTCCATCACACATCATCGCCATGTCCTTAAATAAACAAACCAATGAAATTAACACTGGTAATACTATAATGTAAGCTGAATTGTTCTTTTATAATCAGATAGGCTGACAGCTGCAATGATTAAGTGATGTCAGTCGTTACAGCTATGACGCCATAAGATTTTCTGTCAACGCATACGATAATAAAACAACCAGTCAGGTTACATTTTGTTACTGACTTCGTAGCATTACCTGTTTTTCGTATATTGGTTTTATTGTTTACGGATCCGATGTTGATTTGTGTGATGGAAACCAATAGTCAATAAAAAGATATTTATTCAAATAGCAGCTTAATCTGGTGATCGTGCCGGTATTTATGAACTGTAGGGCACTATCTACTTCAATTTTACTGCTTTTTCTACGACCAGTTTTATGCGTTCATTCCACTTTACATCGTTCCGGACGCTTACTCCCATGTAATTTACGGCGGTTACTCTTTCTAGTGACTTATCGCCGGCAGAGTAATAGAATGGCACAAAACAGTTCAGCGTCAGATGCCAATCAATCTTCTGCCGGTTGAAACTTCTTTATTAAGTATTTTACTTATACTGCTGAGTGAAATTGAATGCAAGTGAACCTACTTTCTCTTTACTTATTCTTGTCGTGTCTGCACTGACCCACAATATTCTAGCGAACGTAATCTGACTGCTCAAAAAAGGATAACCTGACTTCAAATAACTAATTCAAAAGAATTGCCCTGACTAAAAAGAAATCTTAACAATAACATATACATTTCATTAAGCACTTACCTCACAAAAGTCGTCATTACGCGAACTACTGCAGTACAGCGAGCGTCAATACTGCCAGCTAAATAAAAGATTCTAACTACTAAATCCACTAACTAGTAATAGGCATGTGGTTAGCAAAGGGAAGATTTTGTTGCAAACCAAATAATGTATTTTATTACCTTAACAACGTGACACCTAGTTCAGACACAAACATAAATCGTCATTGACATCTAGTACGAAGGTATATAATCATGAATAAGATTCAATCTCCAAGTCGAACATGTACAGATCGTTAGCCTACGCTAACACTTCAGACCTGTACCCTCAATCAATGCTAACTTCTCACATCTAACATCCACCACTGCTGGCCGTTCACCTCCCAACTGCCGATTAATTCCCAACTGCCCAACACTACTGGCGGTTAACTTCCAACAACGAGTGCAACCAGCCACAGAGTCTCTTACAAAGAAAGCGCAGTCAGAGATCCATTGCAAAGCGCTGCACAGCGCTGCCAACACAGAAACTGCCCACTTACAGGGTCTTCCTGCATTTTGCTGCAGTCCTCGAGAGCTGTAACGTTCCTCTACGTACCACGATGGCATTTTGCAAGACGATGCATTCCCAGACGTTAACATCATTTATCAATAAATGAATATAGTTCTACGTCAAAGCGATATGAAATAGAACGAATTCGTAAGTCAGTTAGGGTCGGTGAATTATCGACTTCGGTTCTGAGACGCCCGTATCGATTTTGCTGCGATCATAACGTAGGTACAAAGAGTACGCGCTCGTCTCAGAGGAGACACGCGAGCGGCGGGCTTTTAAGCTGCGCGACTCGCTGAGTTGTGGTCTCTCTTCGAGGTCTCGGGGCGAAGGAGAGCGGGCGCTGATCGAGAACATTGTGGGCAGCCAACGCCGTGGCAGTTGTAGGGGAGACCCCTGTACAGCGTGAGGGGAGCGGTGTACACTTTACTGGTGGGCCAGCCGGTGGAAATATTGCAGACTGGCGGAGACAAAATGCAAGCTGCTGTGCCCGAGCTGGTGTCTGAACTTCCTTTTCTGATGAACGGACGTGTCCTTTAAATTGAGGCGTGTTCTGACTTAAAATGTCGGAGCATTTGACAGAATTATTTGGTGACCATGTGCGTCTGCTGAGTAGGTGAACCTTGTTCTTTAACGTTCGCAGGCTTAGTTAGGTTAAGACAGCTGGATTAATATGTGCCACGTCGCTGGCTTGAGGTTTCAAGTCAGCTAAAGATCTTGTCGACATTTCATGCCTAACTGTGCAGGGTTGCGAACACCTTAGCAAGTTTGTAGGCTTGGAAGCTGGCCCCACAGCGGTCGTAGGTTCCTTATTTGGCATATCAGTAATTGGACGTTGTAGAAGTTTGTACATCAGGGTTGATATAAGACCGCTCTTAACAGGATACTGTGAAGAAGTGGACTAGGTTCAGATCCTGTGGTGATGTGCAACTTACCGGCCGTGAAGCACTGGCCGTGTTGTCTGCAGCTCATGGTCTAGTGGCAAGTGTTGCTGCCTCTGGATCACGGGGGCCCGGGTTCGATTCCCGGGCGGGTTGGTGATTTTCTCTGCCCGAGTACTGGGTGTTTGTGTTGTCCTCGTCGTATCATCATCATCATCATCATCATCATCATCGTCATTCGTGACAGTGGCTAGCTTGGACTTTGTGCATATTGGGACTTTGTACGAGCGCTGATGACCGCGCAGTTGAGCGTCCCTCAAACCAAACATCATCATTGGCCGTGTTAATTCAGATCCCGAACACTACAGACCAAGTGGTACTCCCAGGAGGGTGAAGATTCATCCAACAAGGCGACACGATACCACTGATCCGCGGTCCAGTCTCGATGATCCCATGCTCACTGTAATCATAATTGACGGTGTTGTTGGGTGAAGATGGGAACACACAAGGTCTACTGCTGCGGAACACAGTGTCCAACAAGCCCCCTGTCCTGCTTTAGAGAGCGGGCAAGCCTCCGATCCCTGTGTCCTGTGAGGAGATACGGACGTCCAACTTGTTGTCGCCTACTCGTAGTGTCAGCATTCTTTACCCACTTTCCACAGATGGAAAAATTTGGAAATTTTTGGTAAGGTCTTATGGGACCAAACTGCTGAGGTCATCAGTCCCTAAGCTTACGCACTACTTAACCTAACTAAGTTACGCTAAGGACAACACACACCCATGCCCGAGGGAGGACTCGAACCTCCGAAGGGGACAGTCGCGCGAGCCGTGACAAGGCGCCTGAGACCACGCGGCTTTCCAGAGATGCTCATGACACCAGCACGCCAACAGACGCCCAGCTTCGCCTTTTCGAGGTGCTCGCTCCCAGGCACTGGCCCACACTGGTCACGTGCCCCAAGCGCCACTAGACAGCATACAACCTCGTAGTGCGCACTGGTCGTAATATTTTGGCTCATCAGTGTGAGTGGGTCAATGTCCCCACCTTTAGACGATATACACTTTTTTAATGTACAGTTTTATGCTATTGGTTATAAGTACGAGGCGTGTTGTGTTTTTCAAGTAAGTACCGTTTCGAAAATAAAAAAAAGACGTGCTAAGATATCTCAATAATTTTATTTTTACATGAAAGCCTGTACCTTAATCTACGCACTGACGCCTTTACAGTCTGATTCTTCCTTGTTTACGTTGTGTACTGAGTGTTTCATATGCCTCCGATAATCGAGAGTCCCGCCGACTGTGAAGTACGGGCTGTTATAAGATTTCTTAGTGGTAAAGGCCTAAAAGCGATCGATATTCATCGTGAGATCTGTGCAGTTTACGGAGAAAACATTATCAGTGATGGAATGGTAAGAAAGTGGGTGAGAGCATTTAAATATGGCCGCACAAATGTGCACGATGAACAACGGAGTGGGTGTCCTTCGGTCGTTAATGGAAGTTTGGTGCAGGAAGCGGACAATAAGGTGAGAGAAAACAGACGCTTTACGATTTCCTCCTTGCGGGATGACTTTCCTAATGTTTCTCGTAGTGCTTTGTATAGTATAGTGACCGAGCACTTGAATTACCGAAAATTGTGCGCACGTTGGGTACCGAAAATGTTGACGGATATGCACAAAACCAAAGGTTTAGACAGTACCTTGACTTTCCTTGAGCGGTACCACAACGACGGTGATGATTTCTTAAGGAAATTGTTACGGGCGATGAAACATGGGTGGCCTACGTCACACCAGAATCAAAGTAACAGTCCATGGAAGTTGAGCAAGGGCATCGTCTTGCTGCAAGACAATGCCTGTCCGCATGCGGCGAATCAGACCAAAGATCTCATCATATCTTTTCGATGGGAAACTCTAGATCATCCTCAGTACAGCCTCGATCTTGCGCCCAGTGACTACCATCTGTTCCTGTACTTGAAGAAACATCTGGGCGGTCAGCGTCTTCAAGACGATGACGAAGTCAAAACAGTGGTGATGCACTGGTTAACAAGTCAGGCGGCAGACTTCTATGAGGAGGGTGTTAAAATACTGGTACAACGTTATGACAAGTGCCTCAACATTGACGGAAATTATGCAGAAAAGCAGATTAAGGTACAGGCTTTCACGTAAAAATAAAGTTATTGAGATATCTTAGCACGTCTGTTTTTTTAATTTCAAAACGGTACTTACTTAAAAAACACGCCTCGTACTTAAATTGTCCTAATATAGTTAGGCAATCAAATTAGATTCTCGTGAGAGCTCGCTTTAATTCCTTGTTAGATATAATTGTGAATTTGATGACTAAAGCTGGTATTGTTTATATCATCTGTGTCGTTATCCCTTCTAGTTCCGCCGGTCGTTGTGGCCGAGCGGTTCTAGGCACTTCAGTCCGGAACCGCGCTGCTGCTACGGTCGCAGGTTCGAATCCTGCCTCGGGCATGGATGTTTGTGATGTCCTTAGGTTAGTTAGGTTTAACTAGTTCTAAGTTCTAGGGGACTAATGACCTCAGCAGTTGAGTCCCATAGTGCTCAGAGCCATTTTTTCAACATCTTTTGTAATTTTTTTAAATTATTGTAATTGTAATTTTTAAAAGTGTTTTCTGGTTTTAAATAAAATGATGCTTTCCTATGCTTAGTGACAATGCACCGATTTTGTCTTGGACATGCTGTGTAATACAAACCGCTACCCTTGCAACTTATAATCTGAATCACTATCACAGACGGCCACACTGTTTTTAAAATCGAAATAGGGGCATGGCTTGGGCACACAGCTCTTAACCTTCCTGAGTTTACTTGTATGTTAGCTATGCTCTCCAATTAAAAATTTCCTATTGCAGAGTGAAAGATTCATACTGTCATTAGTCACCGACAACATCTTTGAAACAATGGGAGGGGGGGGGGGGGCGTAGTGGTGTGGACTTCTACCTTTCAGAGAATTAGGATCGAGATTTAGAATGATTGACATTTACTCGAATGTGGGCAATTTCACTGGTCATTAAGTTTCCCTCACTAAAACTTCCCTGCTGAGTATTGGAGTTCTCGCATTATTTCTCCTGAATGTTTCTGGGAGAATACCTTACTTCACTGGAAAGAGCTGTGTGACAGACTAAGACGTTTTCACCATGCACAGTGAATCTCCCAAACACTGAGCGGTACCCACTGATAAGAAAGACCCGCCCCACACATTCCAACATTTCGAATTTCCACTAGGCGAAGATTCTTACCTCTCTTACAAAAGCCATCGCTAGACTAACAAGGCGCGACCATCTGCTGACTCACAGTCAAACGGATGTCGAATCATTTCTCCAGACAAAATTCAAATTAGACAGTAACTCCTTCAAAGACACGTCCCTTGGAAATGTGTTACGAAGTGCCCGGTTAGGTTACCGCTGTAAGAGCAGAACTTGCTTTAAGAATGCCGCTTGGGAGGAAAGATTTACGGGGAAGCCCTGTATTATCTCAATAATTCTCGGATTTTCTCGTCGTGAGATGTACCTAGGAAAAAGTAGTATGTTGTCCGAAACTTCTCGCGACGTAATCTCTCGGAATTTCGGTAGTAAACCTCTCCGTGATGCACAACGCCTCTCTTGTAGCGTCTGCACTGGAGTTCGTTGAGCCCCTCGCAGGATAAACGATACAAAGACGAAACGTGATGCTCGTCATTTGATCTTCTTTGGTTCCTATTAATCCTGTTTCGTTGTTGTCCCAGAGTGATGATCAGCACTCGAGAAACACATCTTTCGTGCATGAATCACACTTCCTTAAGATTTTCCCAAAGAATCTCAAACTGGCAACTGCTTTCGCTATAATTTTATATTGTCGTTTCGCTTTAGGTCGCAACAGATGGTCACTCCTAATTTAATGTTTCCAGTGATTTGTCGCTTACAGTGTAATCCGATAATAGTGGCTCTCCGCCCCTACTTACGCCTGATACGTTACATTGTTAACGCTCACGGTCAACCTTCAGTCCATGCACCAACCGACGGTCCTCCGCAGGTGTTCCTGCACTTCGCTCCGCCTTTTGGCGTTGCAACCTTCGTGTAAACAACAGTAAATAGCTTCACGGAACCTACAACGCTATCCACTAGGCCACTAATACAAACTTTAAACAGCAACGGCCCCTAACACTCCCCTACTCTGCTTATGAGGCCGAAGGAACTGTTTAGAGTGTATGCAGTAGTATTCAGTGACGTCACCCTTCAATTCGTACCGAGTCATCTCTATTTTTAAACTGCTACTGTAACGCTATCAGTTTCTTTGCTGCCGAGTTACCCCACTGCTTGCGTCCCATTTGCACACTGTGACACTTTCCAGTCTTTTTTCTCACCGAGCGAGGTGGCACAATGGGTAGCACACTGGACTCGCATTCGGGAGGACGGTTCAAACCCGTCTCCGGCCATCCTGATTTAGGTTTTCCGTGATTTCCCTAAATCGTTTCAGGCAAATACCGGGATGGTTCCTTTGAAAGGGTACGACCGATTTCCTTCTCCATCCTTCCCTAAGCCGAGCTTGTGCTCCGTCTCTCATGACCTGTTTGCCGACGGAACGCTAAACACTAATCTCTTCCTCTTGTTTTCATTTCTATGCCGCTGTTTGTCCCAGTAGATTCCTGCTGTCGACTGTCAGTTCTTGTCTGCGCTAATCTGCTTCTTTTGCTTCTGAGTGTCTGAATCTTACAGGATCAGTCAACACCTCCGACCGCCGCGCGGGATTAGCCGAGCGGTCTTGGGCGCTGCAGCCATGGACTATGCGGATGGTCCCGGCGGAGGTTCGAGTCCTCCCTCGGGCATGGGTGCGTGTGTTTGTCCTTAGGATAATTTAGGTTAAGCAGTGTGTAAGCTTAGGGACTGATGACCTTAGCAGTTAAGTCCCATAAGATTTCACACACATTTGAACATTTTTGAACACCTCCGACAACGCTGGCTAGCGCAACTTCCATCGAAACTACACGCACATAAATTTAAAAGCTGAACAGATATCGCTTGAATAAAGCAGTGCATTCGGCTGCCGCGAAAGCTTATGTAATTCGAACTCACAGGTACTTCTTTATCCAGTAACCTTGCGTGACTTTTGAGCAACAGATAAGTGTTTTGAGATGTCACTGCGATAAGAGCAGTAATAGCGTTGACGCTACGATCAGATTCTGTTCCTCTTGGCTTTGCTCTTGACAACGTATTATCAGATGCAAGATCTGCGATGTTTTCTAAACATACATCCTCTGTTGGTAGGGGAACACTGACGGTTCTGGCAAGAAAATCACAGATGTCAGCACATTCCGGTTTCAGCGTTTGCGGTGTTAAGGCAGTTGTATCTGTTACATGCAAGGTCACCGATTTCATCTCCTCCAGTTTTCTGTCAGCGAACTGCGAAACGTCATCGTCATCATGGTTGGTTCAAATGGCTCTGAGTGCTATGGGACTTAACTTCTAAGGTCATCAGTCCCCTAGGCTGACTACTTAATCCTAAGTAACCTAAGGACATCACACACATCCGTGCCCGAGGCAGGATTCGAACCTGCGACCGTAGCGGTCGCGCGGTTCCAGACTGAAGCGCCTAGAACCGCTCTGCCACTCCGGCCGGCGTAGCAGAAGAGTGGGACTTTTTACAGACTAGCTCGAGCAATCTCAAAGTTCCACTACTAAACAATGATAACCATAAACCATCAATTCCTATTGCTCATACCGTTGGAATGAAGGAAACCTAAGAAACAATGAACAGTCTCTCTTGATGCTGTTTAAGTACCTCGAGAATAATTGGAATATTTGCTGTGATTTGAAGATTATAGCCCTTCTCTTAGGAATGCAGACTGGACATACAAACTACATGTGCCTTCTTCGCCTGTGGAATAGAAGCGATGAGAAGAATCACTATACAGTGAAAAATTGGCCACCCAGAACACCTGTAGTCGGACAGAACAATCTTCAACATGTACCTCTTTTGGGTCGTAATAAGATTTACCTACCTCCACTCCACATCAGACTGGGTCTTGTGAAACAGTTCGTTACAGCGATGGATAAAACAAATCGTGGTTTTCACGATTCGACGTCTGCAATTCAGATTGGAGGTCACGGGATGAGAATTCGCAGCTTGGGACGCATCTGTGTATATCATGTGCAACTTTCTTGGGGAACACGATGGGGGATCACTGTTGGTTTTTGCAGAGAGCAACAGAAGATGTTCGACCAACGGCCTTGCCGCAGTGATAACACCGCTTCCAGTCAGATCACCGAAGTTGAGCGCTGTCAGGCTTGGCTAGCACTTGGATGTGTGACCATCCGGTCTGCCGAGCGCTGTTGGCAAGCGAGGTGCGCTCAGCCCTTGTGAGACAAACTGAGGAGCTACTTGATTGAGAAGTAGCGGCTCCGGTCCCGTAAACTGACATACGGCCGGGAAAGCGGTGTGCTGACCACATGCCCCTCCATATCCGCATCCAGTGGGCAGAAGATGACACGGCGGCCGGTCGGTACCGTTGGGCCTTCCAAGGCCTGTTCGGAAGGATTTAGTGTTTTAGTTTAACAGAAGATATTCACAGGAAAGAAGCTCTACGCATTTTTAAACCAAGCCATTGTTAATTTTAGTGTAACTAAGGGTCGACTCATTTCAGAGGTAAATAAACATTTATAATTCACTTCTTAATAATAGTATTTCGTGTTTTCTTCCCGAAATATGCACTTCAGTTTCTCTAAAATTTCTCACATTCGCAAGTCAACGTATTTAATAGCATTATCCTTGATAACCTTTACGCGTACATAACTTTTCTTCCTGACGTGCCATAGAAAATCCGACTGCAGTTCTGTATTCATCGCATATGGATTACAATAAGGAACGTATTTTCAACCCAGTAGCAGGGAAAAAAATTATTTTGTTGTGTAGTTAAATCAGTGTGTTCAGTGCAACAATGAAGTTAAGTACTAAGGAATAACCGACACGAGAATAATGACAAACCATTTAACTGGAAGAGATACAGCACAGGAGGGAAAAATGCTGCTTAAGGGAAACATACGGTACAAAATGGGAAACAGAATAATAAAGGAAGACTGTCTTGAAGAATATTAAGGAAAAAGTTTCTTAAAATAAACGAAAAGGTGGCAGCAATACAGAGAAGAAACGTGTCTAGATGAGACTAATGAACGGAGTGGAAGAAACTACGATGAAAGCGATGGTGTGCACCAAGAGGTACAGTGACCTTATACTGCAGAGTTACACTACAGCCTGGTATAATCGTGGCTCCGTAGGCAACTTTACTCCTTTTCCACATGTCTCGGTTTAGTTTCACTGTCCCTTATACATTATCATCACGAGACGTACGTGCAGTAGCAAGCCGCGCTGCTGACGTCAGAGTGAACCCAGCCACCGCTCAGTAGCTGTGCAATTGCCATTCCGTATAGTGCTGCAATTGCGTTTAAGAGCGACAACAAGGTTGTTTACGATATTGTAATGTTTATTAGTGGCTTGCGATTGAGTACAGAGTTACGCCGTAATTATCAGTTTACTGAGGGATTTTTCTAGGGTACGTTTTTAAGTGAGAAATAATGATTTCCCGCGTGATCCCTAGTTGTACTAACCACAGCAAACAAGTAAATTAGAAATTAAATTCCTTGTATTTCCTGAAAGAGATATGAAGAAACGAAAATGGATAAACGGTTGTTAACATCCAGATTTGTTTTCAGTAAAAAATGTTCGTGTCTGCTCAGTACATTTTACTGATTCAGATTATGAAAGGGATTTGGAAAGTGAACTGTTGAATGTTCCTTCGAAACGCGCGTTGAAGACTGCTGCTGTCCGAGCTCCAAATCCACCATCCTTCGGTGCTGATGCAGGGCATAGTAATTAGTCTAATAATGAGAGAAACATTCGGGCATAAAAATGAAGCTACCGTAAAGAAGATATTTTACAGGTAAATATATTACCAACTAATAAAGCAATTACTATTAGATGAAACGTTAACCCTGAAAACAAACACTGCTGTGAAGGCGACAGTGCGTGCTTAAACCAATAAATAGAAACTATGGAAACAGAAATAAAAGACCTTAGGCAAAAGAATGCAGATTTACAGGATCGTCTCCCGGTGTAGCGCTGAATTAGTAGAATTAAAACACGCTCAAAAAGTGATTCAGAGCTCTTTTTCTGAGTGACAACAACAAGTGCTTATGAAAGGACGGAGTGCTAGCTGGTCATCTGAAGATATTGCAGAAGCTGCGACTTTTCCTCGGCTATCTATGACCACTCTTTGTCTACCACCTTCGCGTAAAGACTGAAGTCTTTGAAAGTGAGCCGTAATGCAAGCGAAATCCTATCAGGTAGTACATGTAAGACCGAGAAAGAATTTGATGCTTTAATTACTAATATACTGGCGGAAAGACGAGCTACGACTACAGAACCATCATCATCTGAGAAAGGAAACAGTTATTCTCCGAAGTAAAGTGAATGTGACAACAAGGAAGTTTAAAAGTTTGTTTCAGAGGTGGGAGAAATTTCTGGGAGTTGCACCGAATACGAAGAGGAAAACGTTCCAGACTTGAAATAAAATGTTGAACAGTTGAAGATGATAGCAGGACATGTTGCTTATGGAGTTATACGTAAACACTCCGAATTAGCACAGTTGTGTGGTAAACTAATTGATCACGCAGAATTGGATTCAAACAATTTCGCGTGGATCTTTCATTACGCAAACTGAAAGTTTGATGAAATTCGCTTTGAAAATGGGGAGATAATTTCAGTCCCACGTCAGTTCATTGATCGTAACCCAGAAGTTTTTATAACGTTAAAGGACATTATAAATGAGAGGTACCCAGGAATAGAGGACTTTGCTGTAATGTTATTTGTAAGGATACGCACTTTCAGGAAAATGAAAGCTATAAACACGAAAAAAAGCAAAGGTAGCTAGCCAACTGAGAGCGAATAAAAGACAAAAACTGAAAAAATAAAAAAGTTGTAACTTAACATTTCGGAATAAAGAAAACTTGTTAATACAGTTAAAGACTTTAAAATGACGTTATAGGGGGTTTCTCAGTACTGCAGGTCGATGTTGTCGAAGCATGTGTGAGCCTCATCCTTCAGAAAAAAAAGCAGTGCTCTCCATGATCGTGAAAGAGGTTGACGTCCTTTACAAACTTCACACTAAAGTCCCACCGATCATAGAAAAATATAGTCTAATATAACGCTTAATAATACATTAAAGCACGGGAAATCTCGGTTACATCTACACATGTGTATGAGTTGAACCAATGTGTGCCTTCTGCCAAAAAGCTTCAATGCAGTGCGGCATGGCAAGTGGGTTCCGGGTGACGTCATAGCTCCCAGCCCGCCTCCGCGTGACAACGTGTATTCTAGTATCCTGTGTATGCTACTAAACGGCTAAACTGACTCGTGACCAGTTACAAGTTGCCTATCTAACGGCTTCCAGGGGCAATAAAAATTCGACTGTGAATATTTCAGATAATTTTTGTCCGAATCTAAAATGCTATCCTACGCCGTTTCCTAAGAACTATAATCTTACATTAAAACTTTAGCACAGTGAATCAAGCACTGAAGTTAGAAACTGTATTCAGGGTGGTCCACTGTTAGTGACCGGGCCAAATATCTCACAAAATAAGAATCAAACGAAAAAACTACAAAGAACGAAACTCATCTAGCTTGAAGGGGGAAACCAGAAGGCTCTATGGTTGGCCCGCTAGATGGCGCTGCCTTAGGTCAAACGGATATCAACTGCGTTTTTTTAAATAGGAAAGTATAAGTTCGTGGTATCACGTAATATTCCGTCAGTGCGGACGGTATTTGGTTGGTGATACATTACCCGTGTTAAAATGGACCGTTTACCAATTGCTGAAAAGGTCGATGTCGTGTTGATGTATGGCTATTGTGATCAAAACGCCCAACGGGCGTGTGCTATGTATGCTGCTCGGAATCCTGGACATCATCCAAGTGTCCGGACCGTTCGCCGGATAGTTACGTTATTTAAGGAAGCAGGAAGTGTTAAGCCACATATGAAACGTCAACCACGACCTGCAACAAATGATGATGCCCAAGTAGGTGTTTTAGCTGCTGTCGCGGCTAATCTGCACATCATTAGCAGACAAATTGTCGAGAATCGGGAATCTCAAAAACGTCGGTGTGAGAATGCTACATCAACATCGATTGCACCCGTACCATATTTCTATGCACCAGGAATAGCATGGCGACGACTTTGAACGTCGTGTACAGTTCTGCCACTGGGCACAAGAGAAATTACGGGACGATGACAGATTTTTTACACGCATTCCATTTAGCGACGAAGAGTCATTCACCAACAGCGGTAACGTAAACCGGCATAATATGCACTATTGGGCAACGGAAAATCCACGATGACTGCGACAAGTGGAACATCAGCGACCTTGGCGGGTTAATATATGGTGCGGCATTATGGGGGGAAGGATAATTGGGCCCCATTTTATCGATGGCAATCTAAATGGTGCAATGTATGTTGATTTCCTACGTATTGTTCTACCGATGTTACTGCAAGATGTTTCACTGCATGATAGAATGGCGATGTACTTCCAACATGATGAATGTCTGACACATAGCTCGCGTGCGGTTGAAGCGGTATTGAATAGCATATTTCATGACATGGTCGTCGAAGCACTATACCATGGCCGGCATGTTCACCGGATCTGCCGTCCCCGGATTTCTATCTGTGGGGAAAGTTGAAGGATATTTGCTATCGTGATCCACCGACAACGCCTGACAACATGCGTCAGCGCATTGTCAATGCATGTGCGAACATTACGGAAGGCGAACTACTCGTTGTTGAGAGGAATGTTACACTTATTGCCAAATACATTGAGGTTGACGGACATCATTTTGAGCATTTATTGCATTAATGTGGTATTTACAGGTAATCACGCTGTAACTGCATGCGTTCCCAGAAATGGTAAGTTCACAAAGGTACATGTATTACATTGGAACAACCGAAATACTATGTTCAAACGTACATACTTCCTGTATTTTAATTTAAAAAACCTACCTGTTACCAACTGTTCGTCTAAAATTGTGAGCCATATGTTCGTGACTATTACAGCGCCATCTATCACAAAGCGAAAAAAGTGGTCCAACTAAAACATTCATATTTCTTTACGTACTACACGAATGTGTAATAAAAAATGGGGGTTCCTATTTAAAAAAAACGCAGTTAATATCCGTTTAACCTATGGCAGCGCCATCTACCGGGCCACCCATAGCGCCTTCTGGTTTCCCCCTTCAAGCTAGACAAGTTTCGTTCTTTGCAGTTTTTTCGTGAGATATTTGGCCCGGTCACGATCAATGGACCACGCTGTATATCTCTTGCGACACCACAATTCACAACGAGCAAATGGCCCAGACACTGTTCATCCAGTATTTGGGATGAAAGTACTTAAGATTTTCGAAAAAAACGTAACGCATAATTTCAAACCTTTGCGAAACTTTTTCTCCCTGACATTCACACACACACACACACACACACACACACACACACACACACACACACACACACAGAGAGAGAGAGAGAGAGAGAGAGAGAGAGAGAGAGAGTAATGAAAGTTTATCACTTACTACATTTTTACATTTTCGCTTTTCATGCAGTAAAACTTCAAAATCAGCCACGACGTTTGAATTTATTATTTCTTTACTACTAACTCTATTCGCAACACATATTCAGACTGTATCCACATATACCTCTGACTATACCTGCAAAATTACGCCATTGTACGACACATAGTTTGGGAGATATGATGTTAAAAACATTGAAAAACTAGCTTTTCTTCAACCATAAAAGTTGTACGTATTTAAAATCAGATGTTTTAACTATTAACTCATTTATAAAGTAATCAGGCGTTTGAATGTAATCACACGTTTCAAGCTGTTTTATACGTGAGAGTTGGATTCTTTAAAGAATCAAGGGTTGTGGTTACTGGTTTCAACTAATCCCTAATGTGCTTTGTTGTTAAAAGCAGTGTAAATACCAGCGTTGAAATTAAAGTTTCGTTTTTCCAAAAAATTGAACGAAGAACTGTTGCTCTTTTCCGTTTGATAAAAGATGATTTTAGAAACATAGCCTTACGTTACAGTGTCTTTAGTCACCATGAGAGTTTCTCGAACCCATCAAGTAGAAGATTGTCAGTTTCTGCTCTATTACTAGGTGGGATCTCGTTGTTTTATATTTCTCTCTCTCTCTCTCTCTCTCTCTCTATCTATCTATCTATCTCCCTTGTATAAGCATCACGCACCCAGATACAGCGGCTCGGTAACTGACAACAGCAATTTCTCTTTAGGCAAACAATATTGCGATGGATATGCATATAAAACATGTCCCATACTGATTGCTTATTGACATGCGCTGGCATACTTTATAGACACCAAAGAGGCTTTTGGCGTTAGCTTATCGCAGCACGAGAATGGATTCGGCGCATTCACGGCATACATTAGCGTCATATGCGCTGTTCCGCTTACAGCGACAATGCGTTCATCAGCGGACATTCCATTTACCCACGCATCTGATACACACATTTCACTTTTCGACTCAAACGCCATAGTATTTGAATTGCTATAAGCTGATGAGATAGTTAGCAATGCTTAGATGTGATAGGCTGTACGTACCAAAAGAAAAAAAGATCTCGGTGGTTATCATCTGTGTGCTACTAGACGCTTTCTGTTCGAAATGGTATGAGTAAGATAGTGTATATGCTGTGGGCGTGAATCTGATAGAAGGCATTCATCAGACTAATACTCCCTGCTTCGTACCCGCTAGTCAAATGGAACTGCACACCAGCTTTGGATTTGAGTTACGCGAAACATTCTCAAGAAACGAAAGCAGTATGTTGACACTCGCGTCAAGGATTTCAGAGTAAAATCAATTTTACGAGGACACCACCTCGCCGCTGGTGAATGTCGCAGGCTGCGACTTACGCCGCAGTTATTGTATGGTCGCGAAGGCGACATAAACCTTGACATAACTCTTGGAGCAAGTCCAAGAACATCTGCTAGTGAAGACTGAGTTGAAGGCTGCTGTTCTATGTAATGACAGTAGTCGCGCAGGAGAACAGAGTACACATGCTGAACATCTGCGACATACACGTCACGATTTCCGCAGTTACGACGTAGTTCGTGTAGGCTCTTTTACGCTCCCTACGGTGTATCGTAGTAATGTCGGTGACCTACAATGTCACTTTTGCTTACGACGACTGTGTAGAAACACAGAATAATTAATTCCGCCATTGACGGTAGGCCGATTTCATAAGTTGAAATATCTGACATGCGTAAGCGACGTGAAAGCGAGTACAGTTCCACCGCGTTAAAATACACTCCTGGAAATTGAAATAAGAACACCGTGAATTCATTGTCCCAGGAAGGGGAAACTTTATTGACACATTCCTGGGGTCAGATACATCACATGATCACACTGACAGAACCACAGGCACATAGACACAGGCAACAGAGCATGCACAATGTCGGCACTAGTACAGTGTATATCCACCTTTCGCAGCAATGCAGGCTGCTATTCTCCCATGGAGACGATCGTAGAGATGCTGGATGTAGTCCTGTGGAACGGCTTGCCATGCCATTTCCACCTGGCGCCTCAGTTGGACCAGCGTTCGTGCTGGACGTGCAGACCGCGTGAGACGACGCTTCATCCAGTCCCAAACATGCTCAATGGGAGACAGATCCGGAGATCTTGCTGGCCAGGGTAGTTGACTTACACCTTCTAGAGCACGTTGGGTGGCACGGGATACATGCGGACGTGCATTGTCCTGTTGGAACAGCAAGTTCCCTTGCCGGTCTAGGAATGGTAGAACGATGGGTTCGATGACGGTTTGGATGTACCGTGCACTATTCAGTGTCCCCTCGACGATCACCAGTGGTGTACGGCCAGTGTAGGAGATCGCTCCCCACACCATGATGCCGGGTGTTGGCCCTGTGTGCCTCGGTCGTATGCAGTCCTGATTGTGGCGCTCACCTGCACGGCGCCAAACACGCATACGACCATCATTGGCACCAAGGCAGAAGCGACTCTCATCGCTGAAGACGACACGTCTCCATTCGTCCCTCCATTCACGCCTGTCGCGACACCACTGGAGGCGGGCTGCACGATGTTGGGGCGTGAGCGGAAGACGGCCTAACGGTGTGCGGGACCGTAGCCCAGCTTCATGGAGACGGTTGCGAATGGTCCTCGCCGATACCCCAGGAGCAACAGTGTCCCTAATTTGCTGGGAAGTGGCGGTGCGGTCCCCTACGGCACTGCGTAGGATCCTACGGTCTTGGCGTGCATCTGTGCGTCGCTGCGGTCCGGTCCCAGGTCGACGGGCACGTGCACCTTCCGCCGACCACTGGCGACAACATCGATGTACTGTGGAGACCTCACGCCCCACGTGTTGAGCAATTCGGCGGTACGTCCACCCGGCCTCCCGCATGCCCACTATACGCCCTCGCTCAAAGTCCGTCAACTACACATACGGTTCACGTCCACGCTGTCGCGGCATGCTACCAGTGTTAAAGACTGCGATGGAGCTCCGTATGCCACGGCAAACTGGCTGACACTGACGGCGGCGGTGCACAAATGCTGCGCAGCTAGCGCCATTCGACGGCCAACACCGCGGCTCCTGGTGTGTCCGCTGTGCCGTGCGTGTGATCATTGCTTGTATAGCCCTCTCGCAGTGTCCGGAGCAAGTATGGTGGGTCTGACACACCGGTGTCAATGTGTTCTTTTTTCCATTTCCAGGAGTGTAACTGCAGTAAGTGTTGACAAAAGCACAGTTCTCCCTTAATGTCAGCTACTATCAACAACTACGAACCAACGGCTTAGTGAGGTAAAATTTCGAAAAACTGCAAAGTTTTCATCACATACTGTCACTGCATTTCAGACTAGAGTCTTCAGGCCGAGGTCTGCCGCTCTGTCACTATAATCCAGATCGTATACCATGAACATAATTAGACAGACAGGTTCCTTCATCATGACACACTAAGAAATATTCACCCTCCGGAAAATAGAAGATACAACAGCACCGTCTAGTGCAGTGTAGATCAATAGAATCGACATCCTTACAATATAGGTCATTCAGTCTGGAACCGCGCGACCGCTACGGTCGTAGGTTCGAATCCTGCCTCGGGCATGGATGTGTGTGATGTCCTTAGGTTAGTTAGGTTTAAGTAGTTCTAAGTATAGGGGACTGATGACCTCAGATGTTAAGTCCCATAGTGCTCAGAGCAATTTGAACCATTTGAATATAGGTCATTACATTGCAGATGATTACACAACGCAGCTCATTACAAGACAGATCAGATCAGTAGACCCTAAATCGGAACAAAACAGGTCAGTACAACACAGGTAAGTGCAACACAGGTCATCAAAACGTGGATAAGTACAGTACAATTTAGATCACTACAACACAGATCAGTACCATACAGTTCAAGACCATACAACTCGAAGTTGAAATAGGATGAGGTGTGAATAATCCCAGAATCTCTCTCGTCATCACACTTGTTCCAGTACTTTCATTCAACACAGAAAGTAATGCATACGACACTAAAATACTTGGGACCGATGACCTCGCTGTCTGGTCTCCTCCCCCAAACAACCCAACCCAACCAACCCAACAAAAATACAATAAGCTGTTGCAGTTTTTAAGCGTGGCGGTCGACGGAGTTGGTAATGGTCAAAAAATGGTTCTGATGATTCTGAGCACTGTGGGACTTAACATCTGAGGTCATCAGTCCCCTAGACGTAGGACTACTTAAACCTAACTTACCTAAGGACATCACACACATCCACGCCCGAGGTAGGACTCGAACCTGCGACCGTACCGGTCGCGCGGTTCCAGACTGATGCGCCTCGAACCGCTCGGCCACACAGGAGGGCAGGTAGTGGTCAGCAACAGGTTATAAAGTTAACATCGTGTACTAAGCGGCAGCTGTCTACAAACACGGATAAATGCAGGACAAGGCACATAATAAAGAGAAAGAATTCGATTGTATCTTATCACGAGATTACTCTTATGGATAATTTTACGTCCTTTAACTACTTAGGGCTAACACTGTGGAACAACATAAATGAGACGAACGCATAAAATCGATGGTAAGGAAGACGAAGGCAAGACTGATTTGCGAGCGGTCTAAGGCGCTGCAGTCATGGACTGTGCGTGTGGTCCCGGCGGAGGTTCGAGTCCTCCCTCGGGCATGGGTGTGTTTGTCCTCAGGATAATTTAGGTCAAGCAGTGTGTAAGCTTAGGGACTGATGACCTTAGCAGTTACGTCCCATAGGATTTCACACACATTTGAACATTTGAAGACTGATTTGTTTGGCGTCAATCTGCGAAGAAAATCGAATACCGGACGGTGCTGCAAATTATTTTTGAGCCTTGTGGCTCGATCAGCGATATTCGCGCCGCCGGTATGGGTCACCTGTCCGGTGGTGAGCGCAGAGAGCGCGGTGGCGCCACCTACCGGGCCAATCGGGGAGCGAGCGGTAAGCTCTAGCAAATAGCGTGGAATTTTGCTTTGGGACGCATGACGGTAACGTTGTTTGGGCAGTCTGGCGGACAGTACAGGCGCCGTGCGAGGCAGCGGGAAGAGCACATCTGAAAGGAGCTGTTTACCCGGGTGGCGGCGCCGTAGGAAATCACTTTACTGGGAAGCCGTTGGTGTATTTCGCTTGCTACATGTCTCCTGGCACCGGGATCTGCGGCGGCTGGCTTCGTCGAACAAACAAGAGGGTAAGGGCCTTGCTTGTGCTGTAAATTGTGGCCGGAATCGACTACTGGATTCTGTGCTGCTGACTTCATTTTCTTGGCCGGCCGTTGCTACTCCTACTGGGTCTACCCTCGAATGTGTTTAATTTCAACTTTCTTAGTACGCAATGTTCTAGTGAGAGCTGTATGTGATGTGATGATTAAGATTTACTAGGGCCTGGAGTGCTGATACATTCTGTTTGTAGGTTGCTACTGTCAATGCTTAACCGTCATTGAAAACAGTTTGGCTGGTCCTTGTCTAAGTGCCGCCTGGTTTCGTATTTATATCACACGACGGAGTTAAGCTGGCCAGTTGCTATAGATATACATGGATAAAAATTTTCCTGGATATATTTTTCCGGGAATTGCAATAACCATACTGTTACGTTTCTATCTGAAGTAATAGTGTGTCTCAGAGACACGTGTGTAATTCTAAATGAATAGTTTCATAAATACTTACGAGTTACTGAGAGGCCAGTTGTTGTGTGTTTAAATAGTTTGAAACTGATTCTATTAATGAAAGTACAAGAATTCCTTCAATGACAGGATGTGGATAGTAAGTACTTCTGATTTAATCACAAATTTAAGTGTGGCTATTTGGTGTAAGTCGCTTCGTGTTTTGCGCCTGGGGCGGGGAGGGGGGCTAACTCTATATACCGTTAGCCTGCACGCTAGTTCTTTGCATTTTGATTTCGTTTTATCGGGACTTTCTGCTGTTTGTCTTGGTAGCGCGTGCGGGATCCTGGGTTGTGTCCTGCTTGTGCCGTTGTGTATTTTCCGCCCCCTTTGCCCGCGCGTGCCGGCTGGCCGTGTATCTAGTTCTCTCGCGGCTCACTGTATAATTGGCCTTACGCACATAACAGATTTGTACTGCGTAGCTGATGTTCATTAACAGGTTGATTAATTCTACAAATGATGTGCTGTAATGAATTATTGTGTTTCTAGTTAATTAAGGCAGATGTCAGTCTGTTGCAGATACCCCCTAGTTCTGGGATTTTTCGTTCCTATTCGTGACCGTTGCTGCTCCCGTTTGGGGATGCATTCCGAGCCTGTATTGGAAACAGCTGAGTGAGCGGGCGTCCGCTTCTGGGCGTAGTTTGTTGAATCCCACGAGGTTGCTTGGTCACATGAAATTTTATATCCTACATTGTAGAGTGCCTGCCGTTTAAGTAACGTGGCGATATGCCATGGTATCTGATTTGTTGTTGCCTGTACTCTGAATTACTTTGGTAATACCAGTCACTGCAGTGACGAAGGTTGATCATAGTTTTTGAGTAAATATTTTTAGCTCATTTCACTAAATGTGCAATGGGCCATAAGTGCCGTAGTTTATGAATGATTAAATTCTGAAGTAACTTGCCCTCATCTAAATGGTAAATTTAAAGATATGTGGTAGTTTTAAAAATGTGTTGATGGTTTTATTTGTTATTTGTCTTGTTTAAATGTGCCAAATAAGTGATCAGTGCAACTGTCGATGGTGATGGCCCGATGTGTCACTTGGTCCAGTCCTACCACCGCACAGCCTTTTGTGCTGAGCTTATGTCGTTGTGTAAAAGGTTGAATTCCATGCTGCGGTGACACACCAACTTCATTATTGATCCAACGTTCAGCGTCTGGAGTCCTTATCAAGAGGCACAATAGAAACCGAACAAATTCACATACTGCTAGCCTGTATGAAAGCGTAACAATCTGCTTTGGTAACTAGGATTCAGTAGCGCAATGGACCCACTCTTTGTTGTCCGAAGCCTTTGTAATGAACTAATACACGTCTATACACATATATTTACCATTACAGCCTGAACTACGAACACACAAGCAAATACATCCCGCTAAAATGTGTACACACAGCAAAGTAACACTGCGCCATTTACCAGAAACTCTGAATATTTTTGACTCTTTGAAGAACCAGAGGATGAGCGTGGTGTGAAATCTAGAGGAGAGTAGATGAAAGAAAAGGGTAAAACATGTTTATAAACAGACTGGCGCTTCCAGTATTTTCCGCAATTATGTCATCTTAATTTCTTCCGTGTTATTCAACAGGTCCTTACATACTGTGCCGCCCCGTTAAACGTATAATAAATTAACATATTTAATGCAACTGTAATGAAAATGGGGATTAATAAAAAGTAATGTTATTCAATGGATACTGACTAATTAGTTAATTAATGTACAGGTTGGTATCTCTGCAGCTGTGTGCGAGCTCCAGGAACATTCCTCACAACAATGTAAGTTATTCTGCGGGGAGAAAAATTTCATCCACAGGGCTCACTTACGCTCTCGCAGTCTTTTGCTTTTTAAGATATCACGAGAACACCACAACACGTCTTTTCTTAAGCCCAAACATACGGTAAACTAACAACAGCATGAATTTAAGTTAACTACAAATAAATAGTCTACACTTAAAATTTTACCTCATGTGTCTTCTTGAAGGAATGTCACCATTACAAGAATAATTCGCTTCTGAGTCACTACGTTCGCAGACTTTATCTGTGGGTGCGCATATATGTGCGAATATGGCTCCTGTAAATCTCAGGCCAGATGTCAGGATCAATACTCGATGCGGAGAAGTCTCTTATCGGAAAAAAACAAAAGCTAGTGATCGGCTAGCCTCAGCAATATAGCATGTCCAATATTAACTCTGAATCATCTACGAGTAATTATAGACAAAAATTTACACAATATCACATTTAAAAAAAACGGTAATGGACCCTGGAATATTCCCGTCTACCTGATTTCTCCGTAATCCGAGATATTACCGTTGCGGATTGGATTCGATTTTCGTGCGGTTAGGGGGTCCCTCCGGGTCCGCGGAAACCGCCCACTGCAGTCTCCAAATCGGAAACAGCCGTGCGAGGGAAACTCTTGATAGCGGGAATCAACAAGAAGCGCAATTAACGGAAAGCGACTACCAGGTTGGCTAACAGTGGCTTGCGAAGTTGGCGGACTGTGGTTCGTGCGTCGCGAATAGCGCAGAAACTGTGCCGTACCTCTGACCGCTATGAGGGTGGCGTGGTGGTAGCAGCAGAACAGCCAGCGTATGTTTTCGTGAAGCAGTCTCTCATGCCCAGTCACACCTCTTCCGGACTGGAACCGATCCACGAGGAATGAGCAGGAGATTGGCGACTTCCAATTCTCCTAATTACTACATTACTACTAAATGCCATATCTTGGAATAGTATCTGACAAATTAGCAAGACTATTCAAAAACACAAAAGTAAAAATTAGCTTCAGCACCGACAACAACCTAAGTAGGAAGTTTATTCACAATATAAAACCACCAGATACAAGTCTTAATGCATCTGGCATTTACGAAATTACCTGTAGCCATTGTAATAAATATTATATCGGCCAAACAGGCAGAAATTTCAGAACCCAATTCAAAGAACATTTAGACTGCTACAGTCTTGATAAATGTAACAAATCAGCAGTAGCAACTCACATTAAATACACAGGCCATCCTTTGAAAATTGAAGACAACCTCGAAATTTTACACAAAATCGGAAAAAGTAAAAGAATGGATATCACAGAAGAAAAGGAAATTTTCATACATAACACAAAGCATGGAGATAACATTCTTAATGAAATAACTGAAATCAAAAACTCAAAATTCTTCAACAGTCTTAAGCCAGTTCTAACTCAATAGATTCAAGAAATGTCAATGTAAATAATTGACTACAAATCTGTCAGTACCAAGAATATCGATACAAAACCTCGATAATCGATGCAGACTCAAATGCTACAGTCCGCTATCTTGTGTTGTGGGTATAACATCGAAGCAATTTGTGCAGTGAATTACGTTGGCAATCAGTGACAAAATATAATGTGCAATAGCGTAATGTCAATCAACAGCTCCGCCATTACACCAGTGATGAAAGTGAAGCAGCAAGACGATGAAATTGTAAGTGATCAACTGTCATATAAAAGCCTTTCACACTCTTTTCGTAACACATATCTGATGCAAATCTATCTGCATCCTATACAGGCTGTGGTATCATACACAGTCAACCACAAGGAAGAAAACCAGCAGAAGACATCACTGATTTCGATTTCTAGCCGTACACTGCCCCCCTCCTTCCCCCCAAATGCTACACCAGCAGCTACAGTAAAAATCAATGGACAATGAGTTCTGGATTAGTTTAAGACTTTATTTTTAAGTAACATTTCTCTATATGTATGTATGTGTGTATAAACGCCTGATGATGAACAGAACATGTTCGAAACGCGTTGCATTATGTTAGATTAAGCATAAAATAAAAAGTGACTGGTAGCAGAAACTTGAAATAAATAATTATCCCACACAGTCACGTTGCACAAACATAGCCATTATGGCTGAAAATAATTGCTACATTGCCATTCCAACCGTACTGTGAAATTGTCCCTTTCGAAAATTTCAGATGACCAGGATGCTGGTAAGTAATCTGGCAAGGATGCGTGGCAAGCATGGTTCAGCTCGTTTCCATTTATGCCGTATAGACTTCAAGGATAATACTCTATGCGAATGCCAGGAGAAAGAAGGCAGAGTTGTAGAGCAGTTGCTGTTTTCCTGCGGTTTTTCCGAGGCACAGAAAACACACTTAGGCTAAATCTTGCGAAAATGAAGTTGCAGCTGCCAAAAAGCACACCTGTCCTATTTCTTGAGGACATCCGAATACGTAAGGAGCCCTGTTTAATTTTATATTGCATACAGTAAAGGGGAAACGCGTACGGCAAGAAAATTCTTTTATTGAGTTGTGATAGACGGTTCTAAACTAGTAATTATCAATATATTACACACAACTGAGGATGGCACGACAACAGATAGTTAACGGTGATCGTCTACGTAAAAATTATTGTGATATTTCAGTGTAGACGTTTTTTACGTTTGTACTAAGCTGATGGCCGCTGCTACGAAAAACTCAAACCGGAACTAAATTGTTTTCGATTAAAGGAGATGAAGCCACAACGAACCAGTCTCTGCCCGTTTATATCGACATTTACGTGGTATTATAAGGATACGTGAATTTGTGATCACCATAAAATAACTGAACGTATTAGCAACCAGTGCATTGTTAATTATGCATATATAAAAAGTTAAAACAGAAGCGCCATCTTAATTTAAGCCAGGAATAGCTTCCTAAGAAAATGATGTATTCGTCTATAGCAAGTTACGTGTTTCGCTCCTTTGGAAAAAATTGCAGTATCTGTTTGTCTTCAATTCCTATCATATCAAATGGTTCAAATGGCTCTGAGCACTATGGGACTCAACTGCTGAGGTCATTAGTCCCCTAGAACTTAGAACTAGTTAAACCTAACTAACCTAAGGACATCACAAACATCCATGCCCGAGGCAGGATTCGAACCTGCGACCGTAGCGGTCTTGCGGTTCCAGACTGCAGCGCCTTTAACCGCACGGCCACTTCGGCCGGCTAATCCTATCATATCAATTTGAAATGCGTATCAACTTAGGCGAAATAAATGTAGTTGTGGATCCTAAGCACGACGCTTGAAACTATAAACGCTACAAACTCAGACACTGGATTACAATCATCATATCTTTGGGAAAGTGAATTCCTTTTTTTGTACGTTTGCTAATAAATTTAATTTTTATAAAACTCTGACTTCTGCAAACGCAATTTATTTCTTTTTTCCTTACTATCTAAACATGTTTTGACACTTATGTGCCATCTTCAATGATCTGATTTATTTTTGTAAGAGTATTAAACAAAGTTCATGGTTGTTTTCTGTTTCAGGCTTAAAAATTTTAACAGCAGATGCACCACAGAAACTCACTCCAAACACTAAAAAGTAACGCCCCACTTGGAAAAAGCAAAAAGATCAACACATGAGCGGCGACAATGACGTAGCATCTCTCGCTGAGTGCTTTACGAGCAAACTAAGTTGACACTTGGTGCGGTAGCTGATGCGAGCGCTCGTAAAGGCATTTCCCATCAGCCACCGCGCCGAATGTCAACTTAGTTTGCGCAAATAATATGGTGACGTAATTTGTTTTCTCAAATGTCGTTTCTGCGTATGAAAGTCTGCAATGCCAGTTCAGACTGGAGTGAAAGAGATGTGTAAAATAATGTATATAATTACAACCAACAAAGACAATGGACCAAATATGTATAATACGGCTGGAAACGGAAAAAGTATTCACAAATAATAACTCTACATAAGTACTTCCACCTACTTTGCAGATGACATGCTATCAAGGCACATAGAGAAGTCCCCCAGGACAAATTCATCTTCAAGATTAATTTTGTTTCAGCTGAGTAATAAAAAAATAAAGAAAGAAAAATGAAAATGCACGTTATAGTTTGTAGGCCTGAACAGAAAGCAACAATTAACTTTCATAAAATTTTTATAGAAATAAACCCAGAACTACTAAAGGCGACATACAGGTGCGGAGACTAGTTTAGCTAAAGAATATAAACAAGAAATACATGGTGTTTTAGAGAAGGCAGAAATTTAAAGAGCCCACATGTCTATACATCGTTGACACAGAGTCAGATAATTAAGAAATAATGATGAACCTCATGTTATGGTCGAGGGTACGAAGTGTGACATCAAGACTAGCAAAGGCAGCATCAACAGCAAGAAGACTGGAAGCGACCCCACCACAGGATACCAAATAGGGGGAGGAAAGCCTGTAAAGAAGCAAGCAGCGATTCTACAGTAGGCATCTACGGCTTGTTGTCCCAAGGTTGCTGACTTCGGTTCTCTAGAATGGGCGCCGCCTGACTGCCGTACCATTTCTTCACGAAAAAAGATTCAGGATTTAGTATCACTCGATACGAGGTAGGGTAAACCAAGACGGAGCGTAATCTCAAGTAGCGAAAATATTGCACTGAAGACCTCCTGGCAGACAATGGAGAGGCATCATAAGGATGGAGAGGCGTTCCTCAGGGTAGTGTGCTAGGGCCGTTACTGTCCACGGTATTCACCCATCAGGCGAAACATTCCCCACCTGCCTAAAGGCAAGTTGGTCCGCTTGTGGAATGCAATACAGCAATGATTCTGCGAGACACGGGGATTCGACAAGTCCATAGCACGTTCCCAGTGGTATGTGACACCAGATATCTACACTGATGCCACGCAATTGCTGTATATTACATGCCGATTCTTAGTGGTCGAGGATCTAGCGATCGATAGCGTCCCAGATATGTTCCAGTAAGGTCCCATGAGGCACACTTGGCAGCCAAGACTTGAGTTCCCTTCCATGCTCCAACCTCTGTAGCAATATTCCGATTTTTGGTTCCGACTGTTTTCCTGCTGGAAGATGCCACCTCCATCAGAGAAGGCATCAAGAATGAAGCGGTGCAGGTGGGTCATAATAATGTTCAACGCGGTCCACAGTTGTCACGGTGTCTTCAATTACTACCACAGGTCCCGCGGTAGGCCACGTGGACGTCCCCCGTAGCATACTACTGACAGCACCGGCCCTGCCTCCGTGTTGTGGTGCACGTTTCGAGCACCCGTTCACCTGGACGACGACCGACACCGTGGTGTAGGTAGAAACGTAATTCAGTGGACCAGGCGACAGGTTTCTATTGATCCACTACCTAATCTCTATGATCCCGTGCACATTGCAATCGGCCAACCGGTGTGGCCGTGCGGTTAAAGGCGCTTCAGTCTGGAACCGCGTGACCGCTACGGTCGCAGGTTCGAATCCTGCCTCGGGCATGGATGTGTGTGATGTCCTTAGGTTAGTTAGGTTTAATTAGTTCTAAGTTCTAGGCGACTGATGACCTCAGAAGTTAAGTCGCATAGTGCTCAGAGCCAGCCACATTGCAATCGTAACTGACGACGTCGTTTGGTGAGCACGGAAACAAGAATAATCTGCTGCGGAACCTGATGTTTAACGAAGTAGACTGAACGTTGTACTCCGAAACATTTGTACCTGCTACCTGATTCTTCCGCCGGCTCTTGGTAGAACAACATAATAAATGATAAGCACAGTATTGCTTATGTTCTACAGGATTAATTTATTGAAGTAGACCGGTTTTCGCCTTACAAGACTGTCATCAGACTTCAACTGAGTGTCGCCACCAAAGAAGTTACAATGTTTGTAAACAACATAGGAAAAGATGCTATTAGCCGAGCACTACAGTATTGCACCTGGCAGTGAGGGTGCTTCGGTCGGCTCGCATGTTTACCTGTGCGCGTGAAG
This sequence comes from Schistocerca americana, assembly GCF_021461395.2. Classification (NCBI taxonomy): domain Eukaryota; kingdom Metazoa; phylum Arthropoda; class Insecta; order Orthoptera; family Acrididae; genus Schistocerca; species Schistocerca americana. The sequence continues at coordinate 286,545,935 of NC_060120.1, read as the reverse complement.
CCAGCCGGAACGTGCTCCGCTGTTCTAACAACCAGACAACGTGCTGGTGAAGCTGATCCGATCTCCACAGTGTATAAGAGAGTCGAAAAGAATGGATATGATTTTTCTTTACTGTAACATTACCCTGTGTTTCCGAAAACGGCCACGGGCGACCAAGAGGCTGGACAGTACTCGTCTAAACTGACGCACAAACACACAATAAATGCCATCGTGGGCAGTGCGTTGATTTTTATTATATAACGTATGGCATTTAAGTACATTTCAGTATTGGATCACGTTATTCTACATTACATAACATTACGTATATTCACAGACAAGCATCTAGTCCTTGTATATACTCAATGTATTTTTGGGATGCCATGAAGAATTATTCAAAGTCCCCACTGAAAGCTCTGGCACTGCAGTCTTCTCTGATGTGTTGGATGGTCTGCATAGGCGTGCTGCAGTAACATGCTGGCGAAGGCAGCAGTCCCTATTTCAAGAGTGAGTCAGCACATCTTCCATGCCCAGTTCTAAGTCGGTTCAGAGTTGACCAGATCTTCCGGGGCTGATCAAACCCAGGAACTGCCCCAGTAATACAAGGCATTAGGTGGCAAGTTGTAGGGGCACTTTGGAACCATTCTCTTCTAAAAGAGTTGATGTCAGCCCCAGTGAGGCTGTCGAGGGCAAGAGGAGGATGTCTTGAACGAAGCCTCTTGATACTCAGATCAGGTATATCGATATGTACCGGTAGTTTAGGGTTTGCTTCGGTCTTGTTGTATTCCCTGACCAAGGCTGCTTCTCGTCGTATTTTTGGGGGTGTTATATGACTCAGGACAGGTAGCCGTATGTTAGGTGTAGACGTAACGGTCCCTGAAATAATACGCATGGTGTTAAGTTCGATATAAATTTTGTTCACGCGACTGCTGTTTAGCCACACTGATGCACAGTATTCCGCCCTTGATAATATAATTTAAAAGGTAAAAACCTGAACAATGAATAAAAAAACAGGGAGCAGGCAGTAAAAACAGTAACACACCCTGCCTACGTGACAGTTTAATAAACAAATCCAATAAAATAAAATTAGTAATTGACAGGACTACTTCAAGAGATATTACACAATGAAAGGGATAGAGAAACCAATTAAATGAAACAATTAACAATTGTAACAACAGAGTATATGGACTATACAGGCAATTACATCTAAATAAAAAGAAATGAATAAGTACGGGAAAATGGAGGAATATGAAGGAACAGAGAGTGTGGGAAGTAATGGAAAATTGAAAGCGTTATATGAAGTTTAGAAGAGGGTAAGTGTTAAGATGAGTTTGATTATTTAAGATTAAATTCCTCATAGCACTGTGCAAAAATGTTGCGACTACACGACCGTTTTCCCCTAATCGACCTTTCAGGGGCTTCGTTGACTGGATTAATCATAGACATCGAAATAATCTCTCGCAACGTATGCAAGATCCAATCCGTCAGTGACATAATTCGGGCGTCTAAAAAAAAATCGAATCGGCCTTCAAAAAAGTCGTTAAAAGTTGGAGACTGAAAGCACGTCTGATGCGATAAGACATCTGTGAAGCGTCAATTCGAGTCTACGTAACGTATACGAACCACCGTACAGTAACGAAATTAGAATTATATTAATACCTTCAGCTGAAACTTCCTGGCAGATTAAAACTGTGTGCCCGACCGAGACTCGAACTCGGGACCTTTCGCAGGAGAGCTTCTGTAAAGTTTGGAAGGTAGGAGACGAGGTACTGGCAGAAGTAAAGCTGTGAGTACCGGACGTGAGTCGTGCTTCGGTAGCTCAGTTGGTAGAGCACTTGCCCGCGAAAGGCAAAGGTCCCGAGTTCGAGTCTCGGTCGGGCACACAGTTTTAATCTGCCAGGAAGTTTCATATCAGCGCACACTCCGCTGCAGAGTGAAAATCTCATTCTGAATACCTTCAGCTGCTGACGGGCGTTGATATATATCAACGGGGACAGGTGAAAATCTGTGCCCCGACCGGGACTCGAACCCGGGATCTCCTGCTTATATGCAGACGCTCTATCCATCTGAGCCACAGAGGACACAGAGGATAGTGCGACTGCACGGAATATATCGCGCAAGCCTCCCGCGAGACCCATATTCTCACCTTGTTTGTCGACACATTACACTCGTAGTGTCCCACTATCCCGAGATAGTCCCTGCAGTCGCATCATCCTCTGCGCCCTCGGTGGCTCAGATGGATAGAGCGTCTGCCATGTAAGCAGGAGATCCCGGGTTCGAGTCCCGGTCGGGGCACACTTTCACCTGTTCCCGTTGATATATATCAACGCCCGTCAGCAGCTGAACGTATTAATATAATTCTAATTTCGTTCTAGACCGCTGCAGGTCATCAATGGTGTCTGTTATTTCGGACATGTCCGAAAGAACAGAGCCGGCCGGAGTAGCCGAGCGGTTCTAGGCGCTTCAGTCCGGAACCGCGCCACTGCTACGGTTGCAGGTTCGAATACTGCCTCGGGCATGGATGTGTGTGATGTGCTTAGGTTAGTTAGGGTTAAGTAGTTCTAAGTTCTGGGGAACTGATGACCTCAGAAGTTAAGTCCCATAGTGCTCAGAGCCATTTGAACCATTTTTGAAAGAACAGACACCATATCCATATACCATACAGTAAGGTGGACTGCAGGTAATGGATGTAGACGGGTGGTGAAATCGGTCGAGTTCTTTTGAAAGGAGACATCCTGGTATTTGCCTACAGCGATTTAGGGAAGCCGCTGAATAGCCTACACCTGTGCTGGGATCTGAAGCGCCGCCCTCCAGAATACGCTGGTGGCGGTGTGTTGGGTGCAGCTCAGCGGCTTCCACGTCGACACTAGGTGGTCGCGGTGGCGGACTCGGCTACGGCGAGATTAGATAAGGAGGCGAGCCGAGGCGATTACAGCTGGGGTAATGGGAGGCGGGCGTCGCCACAGCCGCCGTTTCGTTTGCTAATGCGGGCCCTTAAAACACGTGCCACCGCCAGCTGGTCGCGTGTGGACAGTGCAGCCTGCTGCAGTAGCTAGCTAGCTAGGTGCCGTCGCCGGCGGCAAGTTAATGGCGCACGCTAATGTTAATGCATACACAGAGATAACGGCGCCGCAATTAACGAGCCGGCTGAAACACTTTTCACTCATAATCACGCTGGAAATACGGTCATCGTTTTCAACAACTCCATCTGCGACTACAGCTGCAGAAGGTGTACCCTCTTCCGTAAGACAGCGGTGCGAGATGCAGAGCTACCATGTTTCAATACTGCCAGTACAGAAAATACGACGCTATAATCTAAGCAACAACACGAGAGGAAACACCGCAACCTTAAGTTCGACGTGGTAGTGGTAAGTTTTAGTATTAGTAGTAGTGGTAGTGGTAGTTCTTGTTTTTGTACTTGCTGCTGTTGTCTTCTTCAGCTCATCTGTGAATCTTCTCTCGTCTCCAGTTTATTGATAGTCCATGAGCAACGAGCAACTCAAGAACTGGTTGGACAAGCTTTTCAAAATTGACCTCTCTGGTGTGTCAACTACAATTCTTTGGTATCTACACTGATAAGCCAGAAAATTATGACCACTAACCACCGCAATACTAGACGCCGCCTGGTGTGATGCGGTAACAGTAGTATGCAAGCGCAGCAGACACGGACGGGGAATCACCCTAGCGAAGATATGGGCTGCAGATGGGAAGAAAAGCGACTTTGACAAGGTGCAAATTATTATTACGCAGAGGCTGTCAACGAGTATCTCGAAAAGGACGAAGCTGGTAGAATGTTCACGTGCTACTGCCGTGAGCATCTGTGGAAAGAGGTTGAAAGACAGTGAAACTACCACTAGGCGCTAAGTGATTGGACATTCACGGCTCTTCACAGAACGTGGGCTTCGGAGGCTTCTCTGCTCTGTAACGTAGCCGGCCGATGTGGTCGAGCGGTTCTAGGCGCTTCAATCTGGAACCGCGCGACTGCTGCAGTCGCAAGGTTCGAATCCTGCCTCGGGCATGGATGTCTGTGATGTCAGGTTAGTTAGGTTTAGGTAGTTCTAAGTTCTAGGGGACTGATGACCTCAGATGTTAAGTCCCATAGTGCTCAGAGCCATTCTGTAACGTACGATAGATGGTGATGTGTGGCATCTCTGCCGAAAGACCACAATGCTGGTGAATGCACAAGTGTTTCGGAGCACAGCGTTCATCGTGCATTGTTGAACAAGCAGTTCCGCAGCAGGCCAACCCTATGTGTTCACATGTTGGCCCAACTACATCGTCAATTACGATAGCAGTGGCCACGGGACCATTGGGATTCGACCGTCGATCAATGGAAACTTGTGGGCTCTTCGGGTGAATCAGATTTTTGCTACACGAGGTCGATAGTCGTGACCACATAAACGTCGTCATCGAGGTGAACGACGGCTCGAAACGTGCAGTGCGCCACAGACGCAGGCTGGTAGTAGCGGTATTATGCTATAGGAGACATTCTCCCGTGCTGGCACGGGGCCTATAGTAGTAATCGAATACACGCTGACAGCTGCAAACCATCGGCATCCCATCATGCTTGATGTCTTCCCCTAAGGCGATGTCATCTGCCTGCAGTATAACTGTCCGTGTGTCGGGGCCAGAACCGTGCTACAGTGGTTCGAGGAGCATTAGAGTGAACTCACGTTGAAGCGTCAGCGACCAAATTCGCCTGATGTAAATCGAATGGAACCCATGTAGATCGCAATCGGCGCTATCACCGCGTACGCAAATCAGCGGCCCTTTATTTACGCGAATTACATGACCCGTGCGTAGACCTCTAGAGCCACATGCCTCCACAAACCTGCCAACAAACTGTCGACTCCCTGACACGCAGAATCAGTGATGTATTTCGTTTCAAAAACGGACAAACAAGCTTTAAGCAGATGGTCATAATGTTTTGGCTCATCAGTATGTAAATGTTCGTTTGTTCAAAATCCTGTATCCCCGAAAGTTCTTGACAGATTGCTGTGAAATTTCGGCACAACGTTGAATTGTAGCATGGGTGTTTTCTTAGGTACCCAACTATTGAATATATGACACATAATATGCGTATATGTAACTTCAAGATTTTTGAGACCATGTTTCCCTATTATTAAATTTATATGTTTCATACATTTAAAAAATAGGTAAATAAAAACATGCGTGTACACCTGTGGAATGTTGTGTCAAAATCTCAAAGCAATCGGTGAAAAACTTTCAGAGATTTGCGATTAGGACATCTACATTTTCTACGTAAGTACATACGTAGATGTTCGTTTCTTCAAAATCTCAATTGCTGTGAAATTTTAACAACAACATTGCTTTCGAATAGTCACGTGTTTCTATACACCTACAGCCTACAGGAACGGCAGCTGGTATATATATATATATATATAAGGGGAAACGTTATAAAAATGTAAATGCTGAGTTGTTCAAAATCGTTAATCGTCGAAAGATCTTGACGGATAACTTTGGGATTTTGACGTATCGGTGAACTCTAATATGGGCATGTTTTTAGGTACCTTGTTCTTTAATATATTTATATTTTTAATATATATACATAATACATAAAGGGAAAACATTGTTACCAAAAATCTCAAAGGTATCTTTCCGATTTACTTCAAATTTTTACGCGTTTCTTTAATAAACGTGTATGTGTAGGGTAGGCTAAGATGGACAGAGAAAATGGGGGGGGAGGGGATGGAATGAGGGAGCGTGGGGCAGGAGGAGATGGAAAGAGATGGGTGAGGAGGACAAAGAGTGGAGGAGGAGGATGGGCAGAGAGGAGAGAGAAAGAGATTAGGACGTATATTCAATTCTCGTACATAGTAGGAACGTGTGCTTTCTCTCTTCTTCCTCTTCCATTTAAACAGACGGAGCCAGAGCAAGGCGTGGCCGGGTACAGCTATTCTTCCAATAGATCTGAGTGTGTTATCTACCTCGCCCACGATTTCATTTATGTGATCATTTCACCTTAAATTATTCTATACAGAAAGTCACTCATACTTAATGAATGCAACTGGTTACAGTGACCAGTCACCGATCGCACAATCAATCGATATCAGATCTTTGCATCTACAGAGTGGTTATGATTAAACTTCCGCTACTTGAGAGTGCGCCCCCATGAAAAACGAATGATCGTACAAGAATGAAACTTTGTGCAAACGTTTGTAAGCACATGCGGACGAGAAATAGAACAAGTAAATCATTCGAAGAAACGCATTTCAATTTCCACATGAGGGGGGTAATATTCATTAGTTGAGTATTATGTTTAGATTTCAGCTTACAAACGTTGCTCAGGGTGACGACCATCTACATCTACGAGGGCCTGGAACCGCACTAGAGACTGCTCTAGGTTGCCCGAAACAACTGTGGACGATGAAAAGTGCAGCTATGGTGATATCAGCTCGTACACTGCTTGAAGATTGCACGTCACCTCCAGCACCCTCAGTCATGGCAACAGCAATTTCAACTATATGAGGCGTAACTGGCCGTCGGCCTCTCCCAGGAGCATTCCCAAATCGTCAGGTAGTTCGAACTTCAGAATCATGTTCCTGAATCCCGGAGTGGAAAGAGGACCTCTCAGTATTCGTTTAAGGGAGGTAGGACGTCAAACGGGACGGCTTGGAGCGGGAGAGGCACCACAGGACATTTTAATTTCCACTGGCTATACTTTTACAAGTAAATTCATAAAACTTTCTCAGCATGACCAGGAAGGATTCAGGATTCACACTCGTAGCAGCGGAAGTTCAAAACATAACAAAATAATTTTTTTTACATGTGAAATTTCATCATTTTTACACTCACTGTTGGCTGCATTTGTTGCTATAGGTACACTTTTCTTCATAAGTAAGAGAGACTGTTCGTTGAATTTTGCACAGCATACAAACTATACTTATAGGTGTCTGAAACTCTAGAATCTATTTAATTTATGAAAAAATGAATGAGCTGTTACGTTTTAAACTTTATGTTTAGAAAAAAAAATCAAATTTTGTGGTTAATTATCTCAATTTTTACCACAGTTTTTAATAGATTTTGAAAATTCTACAGTTTCGTACACCTGTAAGTATGGTTTGTATGCTGTGCAAAATTCATCAAAGAATCTCTCTTACTTATGAAGAAAAATGTACCTATAGCAACAAATGCAGCCAACAGTGAGTGCAAAAATGATGAAATTTCATATCTAAAAAAAATTTATTTTGTTATGTTTTTGCATTTCCACTGCTATGAGTGTGAATCCTGAATCCTTCCTGGTCATGCTGACAACGTTTTATGAATTTATTTGTAAAAGTATAGACAGTAGAAAATAAAATGTCCTGTGGTGCCTCTCCTGCTCTAAGTCGGCCCGTTTGACATCCTACCCCTCTTAATGCATCGATATTTGCAAAGAGCGACAGCACTACTGCTGCTGTTTTGGAAAAACAGTTTTAGAGTAAGGCCCCGCTCACCGTGAATAGTCCCACGTCGACTTTCTGCAGCTGTAATGCACACCGATGCGCGTGCTTAAAACCGCACGTCGCCGTACCAGTACCGGCGCCAAAAGGCAAGTCTTGACACTGCCACTACTGACAACGCAAATCCGCAGGTCACAGTCTGAACGTCGTTTCTGTAACGTTGGGTACCCATGTGGCAAATAGTTTTGCGCGAAGACTGGCTCACGCAGCGCAAGTTGAATTTCAGCCACCCTATTTTTACGCGCATATCATCGCATTTGTGTGTGATTCTCTTTGATCCGGCGCCCACAGGTGCTACGAAATGTTTTGAATGATTACACATAGACCGGAACTTGATGTTATTTAATTTTCGTACTGCCATACAATTTGAGTGGTTACGCTTTAAAAAGGTTTTTTACAAAACATTATTAGTTACTCAGTACTTCACTTTAAGTTAAAAGCAGTGAGTCAGTAGAACAGAAATTGCGTTAGATGTAATAACTCAACTGGACACATTTGTTAGCTCTTTGATTATAAAATATCTGTGATGGCCAATACTGACAATTTAGGAGATAATTTAAAAAATCCTATGATACAAATCTCTGTCATCTTCGTAAGTATCACAGTGTACCGTTGGCACAAGTTCTTTGTAACACCAACTTCCACTAAATAGGTGATATTTGTCATCGCAGATATTTTATGTTCAAAGAGCTAATAAATATATCTAATAAGTTATTACATAAAGCATTATTTATAATTACTAAAACAGTCACTGTTCCTAATTGTTGCGGCGTAAAGTCTTTTAGGCGCCGGCACACCAGTCGGGAACGACAGAGAGGAGCGGGCTGTGAGAAGACGTCAGCCAGACGCACGCTGACCGGACCTCCCTCCAGGACGACAACGCGGCAGCAGCGGCCCCTATGTGAAGAGAACATATGCGCCGCGAGCGACTCGTGACGCCCCAGTTCGGTAGCAGCTGCAAGACTAGTGGCTTGGATAGAAGCGTCAACGCTAGTGACTTCGCTTGTACTCGCTATGTAGCACAGACTTGGAATTGTCTATACTGAAGAATATTGCATATATTGTACATCGCACTTTGCTTGCAACACGACACATCTGTGTAATTGCAAAAGATAAATATTGTAAATTAACTTTTTGTAATAAACCTCATTAATACGATTTGTTTGAATGTTTGTTTAGCGAACCGAGTAAGCAGATTTCCTAGACACCACACTAATATTAACTAAAAATGGCATAATGAACATCTACTGTAATAATGTTCGATAAAAAACCTCATAACATGGTACTTGAAAATGCATTTCGTAATAAGTTTCTATTGACGTCACGTCCCTGCACTCAACTGCGTCGTGTGCGCGCAGAGCCTTGCAGTGCTCTCCAGACGGTGTCCACCAACTCCATTGCACGCATCTACAATACTCAGAAAATCTGCTTTGCGACTTAATGCCACCAATTCCGGCGGCCGCTGTGGCCGAGCGGTTCCAGACGCTTCAGTCCGGAACCGCGCTGCTGCTACTGCCACATGTTCGAATCCCGCCTCGGGCATGGATGTGTGCGACGTCCCCAGGTTAGTTAGGTTTAAGTAGTTCAAAGTTCTAGGGGACTGATGACCTCAGATGTTAAGTCCCATAGTGCTTAGAGCCATTTGAACCACCAATTCCGCCGATATTTTCGTCTGCTTCATCCAGTATTTTATGCACATCAGTGTGTGAGTTCCCAATTATATGCACATTCTCACTCTGCAAACTTAATGTCATCGCAGCAAAGAAAGTCCCTTTATTAAAGGCTACCACAGTGTGTGACGACCTTACCTTCCGGAAGTTTAATGTAGAAAATTACAAGCACATGGGAAAGGGTAACGTGAAAGTATTCGTCTCCATATTGTTGTAATTCTACAGGTTAATACGGCAGAAGATGGAGTTTCGACGCACAGAAGCCGGTGGCCTGTAGTACACCGACATTGTGGCAGAGGTGGAAACGTAGTCGCTGTAATTAATATCTGCCCCTACAGGTCACAAATGGACAAATTTTTATCGTCGTCAGTTACTGCTAGTTACTCTTTTCCCTTAGTTACAAGTTGTAAGCTCCTCTAACGCTGAAATTCTCCGAGCTCCTGGGCCTCTGCTAATTGCCGAGGTGGTTAGCGCAACAGAGGCACCTGGTGGCCCCGTAGTGCGTTACTCCTGCCCCCTCCCCTAGCATGCGCCAGCCGCTGTCACGTGGAAGGGCAGGTGGAAGTGGAGGGAGGAAATGTGATCGGCGCGAGGTGCAGCTACCTGCCATCTCCCTACTGGCGGCGCGCTTTCGCACCACGCGCTGAAACATTCACTGGGCGCCTGACAGCCACAAAGGCGCGCAGTAGACGCCGGCGCCGGGCATCACCAATTCATGGCGCCGCTGTCCCTCCATCAGCCGCTACGAGGCTGTCCAGTCGCCGTCTGCCCAGTCACACCCCCTTCAGCTGCAGCCGTGCTCTGCAGAAAGGCGGTGCGGGGTCTCTACCTGCCGGCCACATCCTGTTTCATGTGTGGGGACACTTCCATGGCAAAGTCGATATGGTACTGTCAAACTGTATCGATACCTCTGTAAGGTCGGAACACGAGTATCCAAACCAACAGTATCGCACGATGCTGACCGCTTTTCTGCAGGCTGTCTGATAAGTCACTCCCTATTTTTAAACAGTTAAAATATCTGTATCTATTAATTTTCTTAGAGCTACATTTATTAGAAACAGCACTCCCTGAGATTGTCTAACTTTTTTCTTTTGTCTCAGTTGGAAAATGCCGCCAGTGTTGACTGTGGAACAACGGGTGAAATAGCAGCTCGTTATGAGGTCTGGGGACGTGTGGTGCGAGTTCATACGCGGATGAGGACGAACGAGGGATTGATGCAACACTGGATGCAAAAACAGTTTAAAAATTACCATTCCAAATTACTAACAATAGAAAGTGTCGCCGATGCAAGAAAATCACACAGATAAACTTCGAGAACAACAGAAAACGTTGAGAGAGTTCGTGAAATGTTCACCAGGAGCCCTAAGAAACCACTGCGTTAGCCGGCCGAAGTGGCCGTGCGGTTAAAGGCGCTGCAGTCTGGAACCACAAGACCGCTACGGTCGCAGGTTCGAATCCTGCCTCGGGCATGGATGTTTGTGATGTGCTTAGGTTAGTTAGGTTTAAGTAGTTCTAAGTTCTAGGGGACTAATGACCTCAGCAGTTGAGTCCCATAGTGCTCAGAGCCATTTGAGCCAAACCACTGCGTTAAGGATCTCGTGAAAGTGGTCTGTCACGTTACGCAATTGCAACGATTCACAAGAAAGAGCTCACTTTTACCTTTGGAAACCATATTATCTGCAGCAATTGTTTCCTGATGACTGCAACACAAGAATGGAGATTGGAAAAATTTTCTTGAGTTGCAATGATGATTGGCCTGAACTTTTTGAGAACATTCTGTTGACTGATCAGGCGGTTTTCCACACTGTAAGATATGTAAACAGCCATGACTGCCTTTACGGGGCAGCCGAAAACTCACACGAATGTGTTGAATAAGCACAGGGGCGTCCGGAGGTGACAGTATGGTGTAGTATCACGTCATCCGAAGTTGTTGGTCATTTCTTTCTGCGTAACGCAAAGAATGGCGAAAGATACCTGGAAATGCTGCAAGATCGAGTGTGGCCAGCAATTTCACAATGGAACAACCTACAGCTTCACTGCATGCAGGACGGAGCTCCTGCACATTTTGCAAGGGAAGTCTGCGAATGTCTGCATACCGAGCGAGGTGGCGCAGTGGTTAGCACACAGGACTCGCATTCTGGAGGACGACGGTTCAATCCCGCGTCTGGCCATCCTGATTTCGGATTTCCGTGGTTTCCCTAAATCGCTCCAGGCAAATGCCAGGATGGTTCCTTTGAAAGGGCACGGCCGACGTCCGTCTCCGTCCTTCCCTAATCCGATGAGACCGATGACCTCGCTGTCTGGTCTCCTGCCCCAAACAACCCAAACCAACCCAATGGCTGAATGATCATTTCCCAGACCGTTAGATTGGCAGGCGTGCAGCACATTGATGGCCAGCGCGCAGCCCTGATTTAACGTTCCGCCATTTTTTCTCTCGAGATGGGCTAAGCGGAGGTTTACAAGAGGAAACCACAGAACTTTGATGAATTGGAAGCAGTAATATGTGATGTGTTGGACAATATTCCAGTTAACATACTGCAGACAGCAGTATCGCACATATCAGTTCGTTTAAGGAACTGCGTAGAGAATGCTGGAGCTTATGTGGAAATGCTGTTTCTAACGAAAGTAGTTCTAAGAAAAGTGGTTCATAAATAAAGAAATTGCAACTGTTCAAAAATACGGAGTGAATTATCAGACACCCTCTAGCTTACGGTTTTCTTGCACCCAAAAAGCACTCATTCCATTGTACTCCACATTTTCATGAGATAACTTCGGTATAAATTCAAACTTGTACATAAGGACTCCTAGCGGAAGACTTGAGATGCACCCAGCTACTACGCACTGATGCAACCATCGGCTACGAAGTAATATGGTATCACTTCTAATTTATGTCGTGTGGATAAGACTTTCTTCAATTTGTTAAAGCGACGTTGAAAGCATCTTTTTATATATTGTGTCTCATTTCATAGGGCTACTAAAAATGACTTCAGTGTCGAAACCTGATTCATCAATAAACTATACACTATCTGATAAAAATTATCTGGACACCCATTGCTGGAAATTATTATAGAGCGTTGAAAGGGTACAGTACCGCCCGACATTGAAAATAGGTACAACATACTTCATTATTTTTGTCAGAACAATACATTTTTTTTGTAAAATAACTCAATTTCAATTAATACAGCGAAGCCGGATACCAGTGTGGGAAAGAATGACAATTTATTTATTTAATTATCACATGTGCACTCCCACAAAGTAAATCCCTACATCCAGTTTGGTGAGATCTGTGAAATGAATGAATGTATGGTCGTCTGCTAACCGTAGATAGTGAATGTGAATATATGATCATCTTTGAGTCGATCCTTTGGCCACCTTTGGTGGGACCAAAGAGATGAAATTTACCAGAGCTTTGAGCGCCTGAAATGTGGCTGACCAATACGATAGCAAGATGCTTCCCCCACCTCGACAGAGATGGGAGAGGACCTAGAGAACGGCCATGTTTCAGCACTCTGCCGCTGGATCTTGTGCTGTTAAGACCTGTTTTAGTTGTGCTCCGTAATGATGAAAGACATGGTATGCATGTGGAATATTTAAGAGTAGTTTGAAATAATAATTTCTCTATTTCAGGAACTTTTGTGGGGAGAATTAAATGTCAGGCAGGTAATATTAAAGGGATTGTAGTAATCTTCGGAAGTGACCAACGGTCACAATGAAACCACGTGTAGCAATAAGTTGAAATACTTCCGCGTGCTTAAGTTAAGCTGAATTACTAGCGTGTGTACAATAAGTTGAAATATTTAAGAAATAGCGTGTGTACCATAAGTTGAAATATTTAAGAAATGGCGTGTGCAGGACTTGAAATTAGAGACGAGTACTTCCACGCGGTGAGTACTGTGTGAGTCTCAAACTGTGTATGAGACAAAAGATAAAGAGAAGTACTCGTCCATGGTATCAGTTGAGGACTCGCGTGTGTGATGAATACGTTCTTAATATTACCTTGCGTGATATAATTCCGTGTGACGCTAGATTCAAACTCTGAGAGAGAAGCAAGGTGAGTCGGCCGTCTATCCAGCAACGCCACTTGGCTTGCATTGCACAGGAAGACGTGCATATATCTCCAGAGTTCATAGTAGGAAAGTAGAATTACGAAGTGGGGCAGTGTCGTGTGAAACTGGGATAAATATTAATTGAAGTGGGAAAGCTGAAAGTGATAGTGTTGTGACTATTTAGTGTTTTATATTTCTTATTGCAGTGTGATGTATGTCATGTAATTTGGGTATGTGTGGTTTGCATGGGAGAGTAGCAAGGTAGTTTCAAAAGATTAGTGGGTTATGCTTGTTCCTTCAGTACCCCTCGGTCTGGAGGAAAGTTTCGTGATGATGATTGTGAGAGTCGAAGTGTGAGGTATAATAAAAGATCCACCATCCTATCCAGAAAGTGCACTGTAGCGTTAAATAATTACGAGACCATAATATAGAGATACACCAATGTAAAGCCATGCCCACTGGGCGGAATTTCTCATGTGATATTGTTGTAGGTTATAGAATTTGTGTGTTTAGGTTAGAGAATTTATCGGAATAAATAGGACAGTGAAAAGAAAAAGATTGGTGGACTTTTCCTTCAAATTGTATGTTGTCATAATGTCCCAAATTTATAATGTGTGCGCCTTTCATATTCAGTGCGGTGGCCACGTGTTGACAAAAGCCGTTAAATGAAAAAAGAAAGAAAATGTGGTATTGCCAGTGCGTACTGTACAGTGAGAGTTCTGTAAATTACTGATAGTCAGATGCGTGTTTCCGTTGCGTATTAATCATATAGGAGGATAACTCGTAACTTAAATGTGAGTACTAGAGTTCATGTTACTCGATAAATAAGAATGAATCCACTCGCTTGGCAGACCACTCATCTTGCAGGCCTGACTGCTTGATGCCACAGTATGAGCAAGGCATGTGGGTGCCTCTCAGCGTGTCCACCTTTCCTCTTGAAGGCTCAAACTCTGCAGGTATCACTTTTGATGAGGTGTCTGAATGTCTGTACAGGAATGGCGGTCCGACCTTCCTCAAGAGCCAAATCCAGAGGCGGTAGATGGACGCTGGGCTTCGGGCGAAGTTCACGCTATAACTCATACCATAGGCGTTCCACGGAGTTTTCAAGTCATAACGTGGAGGCGAGTCGATTTCAGGAATGTTATTGTCTACAAGTCATTTCCTCACACATGCTACTTTATGACCTGGTGCATGAATCGCCTAAACAAATTTCTATTTGCGTTGCGAACATTATCAGAGATAGGTGATATAAAAATAAAGTTCGCACACTATGTTTACTTTCATTCCATTACGTCACACGAGATTATTTTTTCGGGTATTTCGTCAAGCCAAGGTAAAGTTTTATGTGTCCAAAAATGCGTAATACGAATAATCTGAGTTGAGAAATCAAGTACTACCTGCATAGCCCTCTTTATGCAACTGGGGACACTAACTATTGCTTCGCAATTTCTTTACTCGTTAATGAAATTTGTACTTAAAAATATACCTCTTTTTCAAACCAACTGCCCAGTTCAGGAAATCAAAACTAGACATAAGAATAATCTTCACAAAAATTTAGTCGTTTATTCTAGTCCAGAAAGGATCTATTATATAGGAATATAGCCGGCCGCGGTGGCCGAGCAGTTCTGGGCGCTTCAGTCCGGAACCGCGCGACTCCTACGGTCACAGGTTCAAATCCCGCCTCGGGCATGGATGTGTCCAATGTCCTTAGGTTAGTTAGGTTTAAATAGTTCTAAGTTCTAGGGGACTGCTGACCTCAGATGTTAAGTCCCATAGTGCTCAGAGCCATTTGAACCATATAGGAATAAACATTTTCAACAACATGACAATCTGATAGTTGTGCCCTCTAAGAACGCTTCAAATATACCACTAGACAATGGCCTTGGCGACCTAAAGCAGTCGTTGTTTTACATAAACAGAAAAGTGCAACTAGAGCAGACGTTTCCTTCAACACTATCACTACAGTAGCGGAACAGCAGCCATAAAAAGTTTAGCTACTAATACAATTATTCCTACTTCATTGATGAATTTATTGTTCCGACAAGTCTTGCCATGCTGACATACAGTGTATCTGACTCCCTTAGCTCTGCGTAATATGATTCGCACGCCGCACTGCAAAACACACATGGCAACTACTGCTGGTCTAACTTGCAACTTAAAGTGCACTAGTCCATGAGAGTAAAGAATGTTATTCTCATTATAAAAACTTGTCTCTCACTACTCATTCAATATTTGTAATTTTACTCATATTTCGGAAGCTGAACTTGCTATCGAAAGAACAGACACAAGTTCACCAAAACTTCCTTGCTGGGTGAAGTTTTTAATCCTGTATTAATACATTGATTTTTGATGCAACAGTACTAAATACAAACACCGTTAAAGGTGCGTGTATTTTGAGTGAAAGCGTTTTGGAGAAAGACCTCTTGCGCTTACCTTGCACACAATAGGTATATAAAATCAAACTCAGGTGCGTTTTTGAGGAAAAAATGGTTCAAATGGCTCTGAGCACTATGGGACTTAACATCCGAGGTCAGCACTCCCCTAGAACTTGGAACTACTTAAACCTACCTAACCTAAGGACATCACACACATCTATGCCCGAGGCAGGATTCGAACCTGCGACCGTAGCAGCAGCGCGGTTCCGGACTGAAGCGCCTAGAACCGCTCGGCCACTGAGGCCGGCTTTTGAGGAAAAGATGAGCTGTAGAAACACATGTTTAACTGTACCAAAATTAAAAAAGAAATTTCATAACGCTGGAATCGATGTTAATAAATCGCAAATTAGAAGTCAACACAGAACACATGGGTCAAGTAACTGAATCCTGATACTTCTATTTTGTGACAGAACAGCGGCCTAGAGAGGGTGATACTCAGTCTTCTGAGCTGACTAAGATCTCTTTTTTTCTGAAGCACAACTCCGTGCATCTGGAACTATCCATGATGCAAGGCAGATGACAAAAGCTAATTACTGCGTGAAAACATAAATGGTCTGTGGTGAATTTCAGTTGTCACGACAAGCATATAATACAATTTGTGGTATTTGTATTTCTCTTACATGAGATCGATTATAAAACATACTCTCCATAAATAGTTAAAAACCAGGATTCGCTTAAGCCGTGTAAGTAACGAACTAGAAATATGCAGGTTTCCCATATTTTCTCAATAGTGTCCCTCAAAAAGAACTTCGTCTTCCCTCCAGCGATCCCATATGAGTCCACGGAGGATCTCCATAATACTCGCATATTGATGGAACTTACCAATAACAAATCTACAAGCCGGACTCTGAACTGCTTCGGTACCTCCCTTTAATCCGACCTGGTGGGGATCCTAAATACCAGAGTAGTACTCAAGAATCGATCGCATTAGTATTCTATATATCACCGCGTTTCAAGGTCACTGACGGCTCAACGAAAATGTCCTCAACCAGGTCTTGATGCCAAAACCTCTAGATCACAACCCCACGTAAACAGTACCTGATACCCGTTTACCCATTACCCCATTTACCCAGTTTATCTGGGTTTTGGACCTAGAGGTTCTGGCTTCACGACCTATTGAGGGCATTTTTGGTACGACGTAATCAGTGTCCTTGATCCATGGTGATGACACGTGAGGTGAATGACTTTTACCGCGTCACTCGCCGTTCACCATTTGCCGCTGACCTGTTTACCCAATTACCTATTTGTGCTTGCAATGTAGGTCATCTATACAGGACAGCGCGTATAGAACACTAACGCGACTGATTCTTGAGTATAGCACCGGTGTTTAGGACCGTCACCAGGTCGGACTAGAGGAAGACATCGAAACAATTCAGAGGCATGCTGCTAAATTTGTTACTGACAAGTTCGATCAACACCCGGGTACTATGCAGACGCTTCGTGGACTCAAATGGGAATCCCTAGAGGGACGACGATGTCCTTTTCGAGGAACGCATTCAGAAAATTTTGATGGCCATCATATTTTTAATTCGTTCCTCACATTACCAAAGTGCACGTTGGTTTTTAACTATTTATGGAGAGTATGTTTTGTACTCGTTTTCACGTAAGAGAAATACATCTGCCACAAATTGTGTAATACACGTGTGGTGAAAACTGAATTCGTAAGAAAGTTTACGTTTTCATGCAGTGCATACCTTTGCCACCTATCTTGTGTGGTGGAAGCCCTGGAGCACAAAATTGTGTTTCAACAAGAGAGATCTCAATTCCTAAAATTCAATATAACTCTGCCTGGGTTGCTTTTCTCTGGAAGTGTATGTAACAAAATCGAGGTATCAAGACTCGGCGACTTGGTCCATGGGTACTGTGCTGAATTATAGTTCATAATAGTTATTAAAATCTACTCCAGGCCAAGTGATATGAAAATTTTGAAGTTTGATATTGTCGGTACTGCGTTTATACAGCTCATATTTTCCTGAAAAACGGTTCTGAATTTGCTATCTCGTATCTAATATGGTCCAAGGTAATTACGTGAGATCCCTTCGCAAAAGTTTTCAGTCGAAACACAAGCATCATTAGTAGGGTATGTATTTAATGCTGTTGCATCAACAAAATAATGCATTAATACACGACTGAAAACTCCATTCCGTGTGAATTTTGTAGTCAACTTTTGTCTGTTCTTTCCATAGTACATTCAAGTTCAGAAATTTGTGTAAAACTAAGAGTCTGGAATGAGCACTGCCACACGAGTTTTGAACTTGAGAATAACACTGTGTACTGTCATTGTCAAATGCAGTACAAGCTGTCCATTAGATTATCAGTAGTGCTCACGCGGTGCGTTTTGCAAAACGGCATGCATATATATTATGACGAGCTAAGAGTGTGTCAGCAGCATAAGACTTGTCGAAACAAGCGATCCACTTAGTCAGCGATTTTGGTCTTGTCGATGTCTGCGTGATTTGTGAGACTTGACAAGCTTCAGAGAACAATTACGCAGAGCAAAATAATTAATTTTATGCTTTGTTATGCCTTACAAAGGGTGACAATTATTGAAATATATTAAAAAATGTAAATTAGTTACAAACTACGACGTGCACACACTTTATTCAACATGTAAACGTCACTACAAATATTCAAATTTAGGTTATGACATGTTCGATATCTCTTCGGTCATGGGCGATGATGCGGCGCAGCGAAATTCTGCATGACCCGCTGAAGTGTAGGAACATCGATGCTGTCGAGGACCTCCTGAAAAGCTGTTTTCAGCTCAGCAATGGTTTTGGGATTATTGCTGTACACTTTAATACAGCCCCACAAAAAAGGGTAGCTTGTGTCCAGGTCCGGAGAACATGGCGGCCAGTCGAGGCCCATGCCAGTGGCCTCTGGGTACCCCAGAGCCAGAATGCGGTCCCCAAAGTGCTCCTCCGGGGCCTAAAACACACTCCTGCTTCGAGCGGTTCGAGCTCCGTCTTGTATGAACCACATCTTGTCGAAATCAGGATAATGGGGATGAAATCATCTTCCAAAACCTTCACGTACCGTTCGGTAGTCACCGTGCCATCAAGGAATATCGCACCGATTATTCCGTGACTGGACATTGCACACCACACAGTCACCCGTTGAGGGTGAGGAGACTTCTCGATCGCGAAATGCGGATTATCCGTCCCCCAAATGCGTCAGTTTTGCTTATTAACGAACCCATCCAAATGAAAGTGGGCTTCGTCGCCAAACCAAACAAGGCGCATACTAATTCCCATCATGCCCTGCGGCCAACCCTGCAGTTTTAACTTCCTCGCAAACCGTTCAGAAGTTATGAAGATTTTATTTCATACAGTTCAATAATTGTCACCTATCACCAACGGTGTAAGAAATCGAACTTCACATTTATCCAGGTGTTGCTTTACGTAATTCTGTGGATAAATACTTTTACACGAAGCGCAAAAAACAGTATTCAGGTTCTTTTGGGCGCTATCAAAAATACTTAATTTTTGGGCAAATACTTCTAAAATGGGAGAAAAAAATTCAGGGCGTTTGGATACATTTGATCAACTTTTAGTTCTTTTAAATGCTGCAAGTTACGTAGTCTACATAATTTTTTTTTGGTTGAATACTCTGCAAAATAAATAAATCGGGGTGTTAGGATACTCTTGAGAACAGCCAAGATGGCTCCATTGTGATAGTTTCATTTTAATGATCTTGTAAGTACCAGATTCGGAGGGGAGGGGTGGGGCGGGAGGTGTTGGGAAGCACAAGAGCGTTAGTTTCGAAATCTTGGGTTTTTAAATTTATGTTACTTGTTGAAACTCCGTTCCGATTGTTTGCCTCATTTTAATATAGCTCTGTGATTGGCTGGAGATGAGGCGGGAGTGGAGGGGAGGGGAGGAGGCATGACTTGATTACATGATCGAAAAGTATGATGCTGTCACCATACGGAGTTTCCCTGCGTATAGGCAACCCACATTAACCTAATTTTCAAGGTCAAGTGGCCGCCCTCTTGGATTGTGATGTCAGTGATGTAGCCTTTTTCAACAACACATTAAAGTGCAAAGTGTGCTGGAATCGGTATACATATACTACCCTCTACCGTGATGGTCATTGCCGCAGTTGCTTGCCTGTTATTGTTATCACCGCCGCCTGCGGTGTTTTACTGTATTATTTAGGCGGCATCTAGGGACGGCAATATTTCGATTTCTCGTACGGCCTCCTCTGCGACTTCCGTACACCGTCAGTGCGCTTATCGGGAAATTGCGCTCTGGAATAACGGGCTATTCTCTGACGGCAAGCGACACACTGAAGCCGTGCTTTACCGGGCGCAATTGCGCGGAATATTTCAGAGGAAGCCAACGTCAGCCTCTGCTGACCTGGTACCACTATCTGAGACTGCGTGCATAGTTGTTACTCGACAAAGCCTTAGTTGGAACTGCCATGGCCACGTGACTGGGTACAGCCGTGTTCCAAAGTAGTGCGATGTCACCGCGAGGTGCGAGAACGGAAAAAGATAGTGGAAAATGACTTCGCGACAGCTTGCTGATAACGTCATTAAATTTACTGACGATGAGAAGGTGAAGAGAGTCACAATGCTGGCGAAAATTTGATAATCGGAACGCGTAAGCAACTCTGATCCAGGAAATTAAAATTTCATTTTCTTTTTTTTCTAAAATAGTACTTTCCTCTATAAAATAATTACGGTATTATGTATAAGAGTAATTGTAAGTATTTTTTTTTTCAAAAATATGCTGACTTAGCTCTGTCACGACCTGTTCTCTTAAAAAATTTGTCATTCGAATTTCAAATAATTTCACAGATAATGTGCCTGTTGAATATGTTCCCACATGGCACTTACTACAGCCAACTGTATCCGTGATTGTGAGAAGGAGGGATCTCAGGAATATAAATGTCATCGTTGCTACTTTTCGGAATGCACTGTAAGGTTCAGGGCAAACAGCGCAGGTCAGTAACCGAGTTTTTAGAAAGAAGAATGCTCCAGGAAGGTACACAAGTAACAGTAATAGTAATAAGAAATAATTTCTTATGATAGTTCGGACAAAGCTACTAGCAGTAGTGAGCTTGTGCGTGAGGCAACATCAACACCGATATCCAATGCATCGCTCATGCCCATGACGACATTTCTTCAATATTTCAGTGTCAGACAGGTGTCTGGAAACTGTCGTTGCAACGCCCAATACAGCTTTTGGTACACTGTTCAAAAATGGCTCAAGTGGCTCTGAGAGCTATGGGCCTTAACATCTGAGGTCATCAGTCCCCTAGAACTTAGAACTACTTAAACCTAACTAACCTAAGGACACCACACACATCCATGCCCGAGGCAGGATTCGAGCCTGCGACCGTAGCAGTTGCGCGGTTCCGGACTGAAGCGCCTAGAACCGCTCGGCCACCGCGGCCAGCTTGGTATACTGTGGTTATGTGCATAAACATGCTGTGTTCCCTGGTATTTGCACCACGGGATTGATCCCTCTGGACATAATCCACGTAAAAGTTCAAGATCTGAGAAATATGATGCCATAAAAGGGACATTTTTACATGAACAATGTGAGGCAAAGAACTAAAATGTTCAGTGTTTGTACAGCGTATCAGTTTACAGTCTTTTTCATAGCCATTACAAAATATGTCAAAGTTTGCAAGTTCTTTCCATTTTCGCAGCTATAAAAAATTATTATCCGAAAAAGAATGCCGAACATATTGAAGTCCCTTTCTTGAAAAGTATCAATCATACCCACCGTTCTTCAATATAAATTGTATTTATATTTCATGTGGCATAAGAGAGTACCTTAATTTAACATGCCAGGTATAATAGGGCCCTGTTTGCCTTCGAGTTGAGTAAGTCTATGACAACTGCGGCAGAGCGGAAACGATGCTGAGCGGATTGGTATTCTAGTATCTAGACTCTTAGAGTTACCATCCGTCACGATATATAGGTACCGTCACCGTTAGGGACATTCTTGTCACGACCTCCTAACAAGAGCCAGTTTTGTACCGATTTTGAAAATTACTGTTACGAGCTTGGCTCGAGTACTGAAGTAATGCCATCTGTTAGCGCAAAATGTAAATGCAGCCTTTATGTTTAGATGTGGATTTACTTTCCTAAAGAAACCGATAAATCTTTAGCACAAATGCCAATTGCTAAAATTATGGGAGTATTTGTTTGCTACTCCGCAGTATTTTCTTTGATGTCGGCCCAGTGGACTGATTAAAGAAATCGACTGCCAGCGGGGACTGTGAAATCAACCTTACAGTGCCAGTTTAATTACAAACTGACTTGCATGGAGTTTTACAAATACGTAAAAAGGAAAAGAGACTCGCTGAAAAAGGTAAATTCTTCCGAAATAAATGGTGCCCCAACTACCTCTGCCGCAACAAGTTCCATGTAATTGTGTTCTAAATAAAAAGTAATTATATTAAATAAATTTGTTACTTCATTTCTGCACCCGCATCTGAGGGTGTCACGAGAAGGTCCCAGCTATATATGGCGACCCTAATCTAGAAGCATAGCGGACTTGGTTAATACCTCATTGACGGTAGGGGTAAGGGCGCTATAGACAGGAACACAATGAACAATACAATGAGGAGTAAAATGAACGTCAAGTTTCAGGAAAGGCAAACTGTATTACACTCAGTAAATAAGTACTTAAATAAAACAAAAATAAAGTCATCATGGGCTTACTTCTTCCCATCAAGTAAGATTTAGGAATGATTTTGTGAGACTAAACTATCTAATCATGGTACAAAGTTCATAATAAATTTTTGTGTTTACAGTCAGATTCTCAGAAATCATTTCAAAGTAGGCTATATTACTCTACAGTTGAAGAAAATGTCATGTTGCGATATTGTTGCAGAAATCAACAAATCTGAAAATGCTGTAGAAACAGCGTTTTGCCGCGCGGAGTGGCCGGGCGGTTTGAGGCGCCATGTCACGGATTGCACGACCCCTCCCGCCTGAGGTTCCGAGTCCTCCCTCGGGCATGGGTGTGTGTGTTGTTCTTAGCTTTAGTTACTGTAAGTAGTGGGTAGGTCTAGGGACCGATGACCTCAGCAGTTTGGTCCCTTAGCAATTCTCTCTCTCTCTCTCTCTCTCTCTCTCTCTCTCTCTCACACACACACACACACACACACACACAAACACAGGCACAGCGTTTTTTTTTTTTCACTTGAAAAAGTGTTGCGATGAGAAGAAGCTTTATTGGAATTTAGCGTTATTTAGTGTTATTTAATTTTAATCATTTTATTGGCTATCCGGATTACCATTTTCAAACTTAACAGAATTGGCCGGCCGGTGTGGCCGAGTGGTTCTAGGCGCTACAGTCTGGAACAGCGCGACTGCTACGCTCTGAATTCGCTGATAAGTTTGCAGGTTCGAATTCTGCCTCGGGCATGGATGTGTGTGATTTCCTTAGGTTAGTTAGGTTTAAGTAGTTCTAGGGGACTGATGACCTCAGATATTAAGTCCCATAGTGCTCTGAGCCATTTAAACCATTTTTGGTATATTTTGTTTTGGCTTTACTTCTTGTTTGCTTCGTTTCCTATACATAAAGGATTTCAGGAATTTCGGAATTTCTAATAATGTTAATGATTTACACTTGTCCAACTTCCTTGAGCTAAATCAAGATTTACTGCATTGCCATTACAATTGGCCCGTTTGAGTAACATAACTTTGAAGCTCGGGTGATTGATTACGTACCCGGGAATTCATGACTATATACGGAAATTCACGGAAAAGAGCACCGTATCTAATCTGAACGTTTGGTTCAGGAAAGAACGCTCCCTTGTAACTACAGTATTCCGTGCAGGATGTTGAACGTCTAGTGCTGTTTGTGACATGTCATGATGTGTGCCTGGGGGCATTACAGAGAGAACTCGCCACAATGGCATCGACGTGTAATTTGTCGATTCAAGTAAGTAAAAAGGTACCGTTGGAGCAGGTACTGTGCCCGTTTCTATGTTATATATCACTGACAAGAAAGGATGTAAATGAACAATAAAATGACGTTGAATTTGTACCCATGCCACTACAGTTGACTATCCAGTATTTCTACTAACAGCACCGAAATAGACATATAGTTACAGCTGAACCTATTTATACGAACTCTGTTCTGCATAGCCCGCATCTCGTGGTCGTGCGGTAGCGTTCTCGCTTCCCACGCCCGGGTTCCCGGGTTCGATTCCCGGCGGGGTCAGGGATTTTCTCTGCCTCGTGATGGCTGGGTGTTGTGTGCTGTCCTTAGGTTAGTTAGGTTTAAGTAGTTCTAAGTTCTAGGGGACTTATGACCACAGCAGTTGAGTCCCATAGTGCTCAGAGCCATTTGAACCATTTTTTGTTCTGCGTAATTCTTATTTATACGTAAAGTTTTGTCGACTCCCCCCCCCCCCCCACCACCTCACAAAATGTAATTTAAAAACTTGTTACTTATACCTTATTTATATGAAATGCATTTTTCATAATTCGCTGTTATATGCAACAAATTCCGGGGAAAGAAACTGAGTTTTGCGTAACTGTAATTACCAGTGTTGTTTGAAAAGAAGCCCTGTGATATTTTCTAACTGTGTTGGCGTAAGCAAGTACAGCGGGCAGGCGGCACCGGGGAGAAAGGGGGCAAAGACAAGGCATGGAAGCAAAGCCACTCCTGGCACTGTTGTTATCAATACGAGAATTTTTTTCGCGATAACAATCGAGAAGTTAAAAGTTGCCGCTTGACGTTTATTGTTGAACAGTGGTTCAATCATTCAGTCGCTTTCGATCAGCCATGTAAAACAGAAAAAGTTACATACTAGATCAGACAGTAAAATTCATACGGGAGGTGGATGCTAATCCACACAAAACATAATCTGAAATTGCTTCAGATTTAGAAAACGTCTACACCACACTATGTAGACTACTGGCCATTAACATTGCTACACCAAGAAGAAATGCAGATGATAAACGGGTATTCATTGGACAAGCATATTATACTAGAACTGACATGTGATTGCATATTCATGCAATTTGGGTGTATAGATCTTGAGAAATCAGTACCCAGAACAACTAGCTCTGGCCGTAATAACGGCCTTGATACGCCTGGGCATTGAGTCAAACAGAGCTCCGATGGCGTGTACAGGTACAGCTGCCCATGCCGCTTCAACACGATACCACAGTTCATCAAGAGTAGTGACTGGCGTATTGTGACGAGCAAGTTGCTCGGCCACCATTGACCAGACGTTTTCAGTTGATGAGAGATCTGGAGAATGTGCTGGCCAGGGCAGAAGTCGCACATTTTCTGTATCCAGAAAGGCCCGTACAGGACCTGCAACATGCGGTCGTGCATTATCCTGCTGAAATGTAGGGTTTCGCAGGGATCGAATGAAGGGTAGAGCCACGGGTCGTAACACATCTGAAATGTGACGTCCACTGTTCAAAGTGCCGTCAATGCGAACACGAGGTGACCGAGACGTGTAACCAATGGCACCCCATACCATCACGCCGGGTGATACGCCAGTATGGCGATGACGAATACATGCTTCCAATGTGCATTCACCGCGATGTCGCCAAATACGGATGCGACCATCATGATGCTGTAAACAGAACCTGGATTCATCCGAAAAAATGACGTTTTGCCATTCGTGCACGCAGGTTCGTCCTTGAGTACACCATCGCAGGCGCTCCTGTCTGTGATGCAGCGTCAAGGGTAACCGCAGCCGTCGTCTCCGAGCTGATAGTCCATGCTGCTGCAAACGTCGTCGAATTGTTCGTGCAGATGGTTGTTGTCTTGCAAACGTCCCTATCTGTTGACTCAGGGATCGCGACGTGGCTGCACGATCCGTTACAGCCATGCGGATAAGATGCCTGTCATCTCGACTGCTAGTGATACGAGGCCGTTGGGATCCAGCACGGCGTTCCGTATTACCCTCCTGAACCCACCGATTCCACATTCTGCTAACAGTCATTGGTTCTCGACCAACGCGAGCAGCAATGTCGCGACACGATAAACCGCAATCGCGATAGGCTACAATCCGACTTCTATCAAAGTCGGAAACCTGATGGAACGAATTTCTCCTCCTTACACGAGGCATCACAACGTTTCACCAGTCAACGCCGGTCAACAGCTGTTTGTGTATGAGAAATCGGTTAGAAACTTTCCTCATATCAGCACGTTGTAGATGTCGCCACCGGTGCCAACCTTGTGTGAATGCTCGGAAAAGCTAATCAATTGCATATCACAGCATCTTCTTCCTTTCGCGTCTTTAGCACGTCATCTTCGTGGTGTAGTAATTTTAATGGCCAGTAGTGTACATTCAACAGAAAAAGAAATAATATTTTGAGCGAGTTTTTAAAATTGGATGCAAAATCAACAAAATGCAGCCGTCAGCAAGAAGGGAGATACGTAAATTTGGAAAAGGAGCTTTTTACATGGTCTCAGCAAAAACGAGCAGCAACTCTGCCGATCAGTGGCGACATGCTGAAAGCAAAGGCCACAGATTTAGCTTCTGATTTCAATCCTTCATCAGGATGATTACAAGGACTTAAAGAGCGTCGTGGACTCACGGCATGAATAATCCCCGGCGAATCGAAACCTTTGGACGACGTCGTGGTGCAACACTGGATTGATGAGGTTCTGCCGGGCATCTTAAGGGATTATCAACCTCAAAACATCTACAACTGTGACGAGACCGGTCTATTCTACAGTCTGCTTCCTAGTACAGCAACAGCTGAAAAGGGTGACTCATGCCGCGGTGAGAAGAAAAGTAAAATTCGCGCGACAGTTCTCGCCACGAATGAAGATGAATCTGACAAACGTCCCCCACTTGTGACAGGAGAATCTGAGGTGTTTGAAAGGTGTAAAGACGAAATCCATGGAATACGAACCCAATAAAAATTCTTGGATGACTATGATTTTAATGGAACAGTGGTGAAAAAAAAGGACATTAGAATGAAAAAGAAATAAGAGGATTCTTCTTATGAATGGACCCCAGGTGGTTTTGGGAAAAGTATGAGTGGAATTTTTCCTTCCAAACTGCACCGGTCTTCTCAAGCCGCTTGATTTGGGCATTATTGCAAATTTCGAAAGCGCATTATAGAAAAAAAAAACACCGGTTCAATATCTGGTACCCTGACTGATGCAGGAAATGAAAATCTCTCAATTAACGTACTACGTACTACGTACCAGGAAATTTCTATCTGCTGCCTGCCAGCTGGTGTCATCTTCCACAGTCAACAACTGTTTCCACAAAGATGGTGCCTTACTGGAAGAGACTGCCATTAATGATTGTGAAGTTGTGTTTGGTAGAGCTAGCTCTACTGAAGAGTGCAGATTTCGAACGTTTGGCACATTCTGGTGATAATCTCGCCGTGTGTGCGGAACTACAGAATGAAGAGATTATTGCTGATGTGTGCCAACAAAGCGATAATGACCGAGAAGGTGGACTATCTTCAAGTGACAGTGATGGAGATGACGACTTGAATCCTGAAACACCTAAACTGAGTGAGGTATAGTTGGAATCGAAGTGTACAGGCGTTACATCAGTGCGAAAAGTTCTAGTGAAAACGCTCTGAATTCGCTGATAAGTTTGCAGAATGAAGTGTATACTCTTAAAGCACGAAAAGTGAAACAACCCAAATTATCTGACTTCTTTAAAACAAGATCAAATTCAAAATAGTGTATTTTCGTTTTAATAGTGTATCTATGTTTGTTCAATGCAAAGTGCCAAATTTCAATATAGTATCTAATTACTCTAAAGCAGGGCCGAATAATATTTTTTCTTTTAATAATGTACTCTTCGTCGTTTGTAAAGTTCACACACGTAGGCCCACTGTACGCTTTTTTCTGTTGAAAAAAGTGTTTATTACTGTATCTATAACTCACTTCTAAGTAATTCTGAGTTACAAGTAAACTTTTCTCTTCCTCTTGATACACATATAAATCAGGTTCGAGTTTATTAATGTGTCTTAGAACGGCAGCAGTGAGGAAATAGCGTTATCTGCAACTGTTAGCGACCAGATACGTTATCCACGGGCAGTACAACCAAGTGACAGTTTATAAAAAGTACATCCTATTAAATCGATCTACGCCGCTACAAGAACCGTTGTTATCTCTCACAAGTAAAAGGCGCAATACACACACAATTGTCCGTGGAGCAGACTATTATCAATAAAGAAAGTGATCTAATCGCTCCAGCGCGCTATCGATAGCAGTCACAGAAAACGACGGTTCTTGGCATGATGCATTGTCAACCTGCTTTATTGATTCAATAAGATTCGTTGATTAAAAAAATACCCTTTCAGAACTTATTTTGGGTGACACTTTTCTTACTGTTATTCTCGACTCCAAGTAGCTGAATGGAAGTTACTATTTTAAAACAGTTCTTTCTTTCGCTTACGCTGTAGTCTCACAGCAATCGCAGGGTCGGTGTGGTTACAACGGATTTGGCAGTGTTAGTGTGAGGGATGGCCGAATGCCCTTCCTGCCGCCACCCCGTACCCCCCCCCCTCCCCCCAGGACGGAAATCAGTGTACCCCAACTGCCTGCATCTAGTGTAAATCGTGAAATAGTGCGGACGTGTTTCAAATGTCTGCGAGGCGTGTAACTGAGGCGGAGTGCGGGGACCAGCCCGGTATTCACCTAGCGGGATGTGGAAAACCGCCTAAAAACCACATCCAGGCTGGCCGGCAGACCGGCCGTCGTCGTTAATCCGCCGGGTGGATTCGATCCGGGGCCGGCACACCTACCCCAGTCCAGGAAGCAGCGCGTTAGGGCGCTCGGCTGCCGTGGCGGGGTTACTATTTTAAAACAGTATGTTAAGAATATTCACTGCATCACTTTCAAACCAATAAAAAAATCAGTGTGAAGACTAATGCCCACATACAAATTCCTCTTCTGGGACTCAACAATTTTCTGTAAATGTCACGTGATTTTCATGGCTTCATTACGTTTCATGACAAAGAAAATGTCAAAAAGAACCTGCGCAAGACTTGATAAATGTTGATTAACAGTAACCGATAGCAGATAGCGCCCCCAACCCGCCTGGATACCGCCGCGCGTTAGCACGTCGCTTCCGGGATTCGGGGAGAAACGTCAGCCTCGCTCGAATACTGGCGGATTAATGAAAAGAGCTGGTGTTCCGGCAAGCCTGAAGGTGGTTTTTGGGAGGTTTTCCACAGCCGACTAGACGAATTCCGGGCAAGTCCCGCCTGTTACATGATTCGCAAACATGTAGAAAATGTTCAACACCAGACGCAGACAGCTGGGGTACACAAATTCAGTCCCCTGGAAAGAGAGGAGTGCAGAGTGATAAATTCTCTCCAAGGCTGCTTCCAATCCATCTATTTCGATCAAAGCCGATGCGCCATTTGCCAAAATCCGAGGGAGGGGGAACGCCTATGTGGTGATCGGGCAAGGTCTTTCCCTTATTACTAACAGCGCAACACCTGGCTCTGTACGTGGAGCACCCTTTCCTAACTCGTCTCGATAGCAACTTACAGATAAAGTGTTCGTTCTTATCGGGGCTGTAAAAGTTGTACTGATGTACCGTGCGCTTTCACTTGCGAAGGAGCGTTCCCAAAGGCTTACGAGGTGGCCCACACAAGTGTGGCGTGACTCAGCGACCAGGCACGTTGTGGACAGGAAAGGTGCAGCGAAACGTTGCGTGTTGCAACGTAGTTGATGGCGGTGGGGTGGGGGGAGATAATGTGGCCAGCAGCGGAGCTCGTTTGACAGGACACATCACGCGCGACGAATGTAGTACAAGGCAGCTCGTGTTTCCAGTGCCAGGTATAATTCCGCGTCGGTAAGAAGTTGTACAACAAAATAAATGAAATGTGACATAAACACAGTAAAGTGCTCGGCAATCAAATGTATAAGATTTGTAGAGTTTCAAAAGCGTCTTTGATCGCATAAGTTTTTCTTCTATTAAATGACTGGATTTGAGCTACGTGATCATCACCAGATACGTCTGTAGCCAAATAGGTACCGTAATACGAATGATCCCACAGTCACAAAACTGTTCTATTCGTCGTGACGAAAATGAAGCATTCTCCCTCCAAGACAGAAGCAGATATTCAAACTAGTGACCATTTTCCTGGAAGCACAACTCACAGCGACCTGCATACGAGACGTGACGCTTCCGGCGTCACGGAACGACAGATTTCCTTGACGCGATCTTCGAAGTCACGTGGATTCTGGGTTCAGTGGCAAACACGATTCTTTAGATTTTCCCCAAAAAGAAATGTGCTACTATAAAATCGATGTGTGGCCTGGAATACTCTCTTTCACTTTCTGAAGGTGGCAGTAGTTAAATACAGGGAGCGAAAGGCTATTTACAATTTGTATAGAAACCAGATGGCAGTTATAAGAGTTGAGGGACATGAAAGGGAAGCAGTGGTTGGGAAGTGGCTGTTGCCTTTCCCCGATGCTATTCAATCTGTATATTGAGCAAGCAGTAAAGGAAACAAAAGAAAAATTCGGAGTAGGTATTAAAATCCATGGAGAAGAAATAAAAACTTTGAGGTTTGCCGATGACATTGTAATACTGTCAAAGACAGCAAAGAACTTGGAAGAGCAGTTGAACGGAATGGATAATGTCTTGAAAGGAGGATATAAGATGACCATCAACAAAAGCAAAACGAGGATAATGGAATGTAGTCAAATTAAGTCAGGTGATGCTGAGGGAATTAGATTAGGAAATGAGACACTTAAAGTAGTAAAGGAGTTTTGCTATTTAGGGAGCAAAATAACTGATGATGGTCGAAGTAGAGAGGATATAAAATGTAGACTGGCAATGGCAAGGAAAGCGTTTCTGAAGAAGAGAAATTTGCTAACATCGAGTATAGATTTGTCAGGAAGTCGTTTCTGAAAGTATTTGTAAGGAGTGTAGCCATGTATGGAAGTGAAACATGGACGATAAACAGTTTGGACAAGAAGAGAATAGAAGCTTTCGAAATGTGGTGCTACAGAAGAATGCTGAAGATTAGATGGGTAGATCACATAACTAATGAGGAGGTATTGAATAGAATTGGGGAGAAGAGGAGTTTGTGGCACGACTTGACTAGAAAAAGGGATCGGTTGGTAGGACATATTCTGAGACATCGAGGGATGACCAATTTAGTATTAGAGGGCAGCGTGGAGGGTAAAAATCGTAGAGGGAGACCAAGAGATGAATACACTAAGCAGATTCAGAAGGATGTAGGTTGCAGTAAGTACTGGGAGATGAAGAAACTTGCACAGGATAGAGTAGCACGGAGAGCTGCATGAAACCAGTCTCAGGACTGAAGATCACAACAACAACATCGAATTGTAGAAAATAACAGTAAAAGTTTATATTTTATGTAACTGATGAGATTTAAAAAATGAAAAAGTAGGCATTATTAATGAATTCAACTGACTTGATTAACATCGCAATTAATACTATATTTAAAAAATTCATATTCATGTTAAGCAAAAGTAAAGATTTCAATTTAAAGTATAACACACTGTGTCTACAACCAAACGTGTTTTTTTAGATACTGTAAATGCGTGACAGAAAAGAAATGTTAACAACCAAGTTAATTCTACTTATACACTGATAAGCCATAGCATTAAGACTGTCCACCCCGACGTTGGATGCCGCTTGGTGGCGTTGGGGCACGTGACGCGGTAACAGTACGTAAGCGGAGCATACACTGACTGGGGATCACCCTAGCGAAGATATGGGCTACAAATGGAGATATCCATTGAGATAAGTGACTTTGACAAGGAGCAGATTATTATTACTCAGAGCCTATGAACGATTATCTAGAAGCTGATCGAAGGCTCACGTGCTATTGCCGTGGACATATAAGGAAAGACGTAGGAGGACAGTGAAACTACCACTAGGCGCTTAATGGTTGGGTGTCCACGACTCTTCATAGAACATGGGGTTCGGAGGGTTATCTGCTCTGTAAAGTAAGATAGAGGGTGATCTGTGGCATCTCTTCCGAAAGAGCACAATGGTGGTTCACTTACAAGCTTTTCAGAGCACACCGTTCATCGTATATAGTCGAACATGGAGCTCTGCAGCGGACCACCCCTACGGTTCACAGGTTGACCCAACGACATCATCAGTTACGATTGCAGTGGGCACGGTACCATCGGGATTCGACCGTCGATCAATGGAAACGTGTCGGCTCTTTGGGTGAATCACATTCTTGCTGTACTAGGTCGACAGTCGTCTCAACAAACGCCGTCAGCGAGGTGAACGGCGGCTTGAAACGTACAGCGCGCCACGGACACAGGCTTGTGGGAGCAGTATTATGCTATGGGAGACATTGTCTTGCGTTTACAAGGGACTTGTGGTAGTAATCGAAGACAGACGGAGAGGTGCGAACCACCGCCATCCCATAATGCTTGATGTCTTTCCCGACGGCGATGTTGTCCGTGTCTCGAAGCCTGTAAAGACATTGCTTTCCCCGAAACTCGACAATATTTTTTTTTCTTTTGTATAGTACGTATGTATCATTTATTTAAACTATTCTTTATTTGTTAATACGTTCCATTGTTTCTTCATTCATTTTGCTACTGTTTTATATTTTATATTGTACGAATATGAATGTTCTGGTTCTATAAGCTTTGTAACTCTTTGGTAAGGCTAGGAGAGAGAGAGAGCGAACGACCATCGATAGAGAGCGTGCGAGTTGTTGTGGTACGTGGCCAGTTCGCGGGTGAAAAAAACGTGGCGAAGTTCGGCGTGAAAGACGGTGATACGCGGAGGAACAATTAATTACAGTGCGTCCGCTGTGTTAATAGGAGATCGTGCATTATTAAGTGAACAGTAAAGCCTGAAAAGTATATCGAGTGTTTGCGGTGACTATTTTACAAACAGTGTGAACTTGTGATAATTAGCCAAGGGCGTACCCAGGATCTGAACTAGGGGGGAGGGGGGGGGGGGGCAGGTCATACTAGTCTCAGGAAACAAGGACTCGCGACAACATACAGCACTTCTTATTAAATAAAACAGTAAACCAGTGAAAAACTGCTTTTAATAAACATTTTAAATACAAGAATGCACTTGTACAATCCGAGAAAACATGCAGCATTTCTTATTAAATAAAACAGTAAACTAGTGAAAAACTGCGAATATCCTCGCTGGGTACGTCCATGCAATTAGCCATGAATCAGACACCATTGTCGTGTGGAGACACTAACTGTTGGAATTGTGTAAAAGTGAAAGAAACCAAGATGTTAAGTAAAAGAACAGTGCTGTGATTTGATCAAGAAACATTTACTATATTGTCCAAACTGTCTTAAAGACGACGACGTAAATTGAACTGATGTTTAACGGACTGTTATAGTGATAAACACATGTGACTGTTTTCCTGTGGCAACGCGGTGAAAGAATTGTGCGAACTATTGGCAATAACCGAATATATATCTTAAATGCTAAAGACATTGCATAATTCCGACCTACCCGCACCGCGTGATTAATAAACTTTTAATAACAAAACGTCGCGCGCGTAACGACGACGCACACACTGGAACTATTATTATCGCGCCAGTACTGCCAGCTGATTCGACTACAACGGAGACGTGGACCACCGTCGTAACTGGAATATTAATGAAACAGGAGGATCCATCATTATCTTCACGCCACGAACCGGGATTAACTTCAAACATCGTCCGCGCGGACCACCGCTGACGTCATCGCAATGCCTGCAGCAACAGTTAAGACATTAAAAGAAAATTATTACGCTCTCTCTCATTTCAAAATGAAAGACAAATACAGTAAATTATCTATTTTAAAATACTGTCATTTTGTTTAGTTCCAATAAATATTCTTTCCATTATTTCGTCTTGTTGACAGTGTTGAAAACCCGCCAAATTAAAGTTCAATTAATAATTTTCTTTCAAAATTCTTCTCAGACGTTTTGCTGCTCATCGCAATTTTATTTTAATGTTTGTGTGTAACTTCTTTTGTAGGGAGTAAATATTTTATTTTTTGTGCAGTAAAATTAGCTACCATAAAATTACGTATATTACTGATTGAAGACTGACCAATAGTATTTTTGCACCTTTTTTCCCATTGGCTGTCAGCTTAAAAACAAAATTACGTATTTCGTGGGCATCTAGCAGATGCGCGATGTCTATGTAAGCCCCTACAATAATTTTTTTTTTTTTTTTTTTACTTTTGCAGGTTTACTGGAATTATATTGACTTTAATTGTTCATTTGGCCCTCGTTAAGGTGATTTATCGCATCTATATAATAATTGTACTGAATTACCTATTTTGTTTATTATGTAAACATTGGCATACCACATTTAGATTAAAATTGAGGTCTTATTGGGCATACATAAGATTCTGCACGTTCTGAAAAAGACTATGCCAATTTTTTTTCTTCGTCCACGACTAACAGGAGAAGTCAGATTCCTTGTATACGTCATGTTTTATTATTTAAAAGGTTTTTTATTTTCAGAAGTAGAGAACCAGTTTCTTTACAAGCTACACCCTTGCTACAGTGATTTGAGGTGCATTATACTGAACCCATGTTGATGTCTCGGCGACCAAATTCGCCTGATGTAAATCATATGGAACCATGTGGGTTGCTATAGGGGACCATCATCGCTACGCCAATCAGCGGTCCGTTATTTACGCGAATCATATGACCTGTACGTAGACATCTAATGCCGCATACCTTCACAAACTTACCAACAAACTATCGGATTCCTGATAAGCAGGATCAGTGACGCAATTCGTTCCAAAGACAGATAATCTCTTAAGCGGATGGTCATGATCTTTTGGCTCATCAGTATACGTAATCCAATATAATTTATTCAAACATATTACCCTTAAAATGGTTTCTTCTTCTTCTTCTTAATTGTAGCTTTGGCATCTGAGGCCAAAGGGTTCTCTTCATTCCTCTCTCCACCAATCACTCTACTGTTCTTCGTTCTGTGGCCTTTTTCCTATTTTCCGGCCCATCGCCTTCGTATCCCTATTGAAGTCACCCTTCCACCTTGTCCGTGGCCTTCCACGCCACCATCTGCCCTCCACTGATCCTGAGAATGCTACTCGCTTTTCTCTTCCATCCAAATTACGTGTCTTCTTTCCTTGATCCTTCTGTCGATATCAGTTTGCGTGTGTAGGTCTGACAGTTCTTGATTTTTTTAATATCCCCATTCCTGTGGCTGGGTGTCCCTCTTGAGACCAAATATTTTCCTTTATACCTTTCTCTCGAAGACTTGCAATTTCTGATCATCTGTTTTATTTAATGTAAATATTTCGAACCGTACAGAGCTACTGGGGGAATTGCGCTCTGGTATGACCTGATTTTAAAACTTCTCGAAACTGCTCTGCCGCTCAACACTGTCCCGTAAGCCAAAGTATGCTCCATTTGCAGCTGGGGTCCTTGCGTTAAGCTCAATTTCCATTCTATTCTGCTCGCTAAAAATGCTTCCCAAATATTTAAGTATTATGTGCATGCTTTTAAAAGTGACTTCATCACAAATGTCACTGGATGCCTTGCTCACGACCATGTACTCAGTTTTCTCCTCGTTCCTAGCAATATTTGTGGAAGAACTTGTCATGATCTGCAAGTCCTCTTTATTAACGCTTATTGGAACAACATCGTTAACATATGCAAGTAAATGATGGTTTTAGATAATCTTATAGGTTAAGCGGTTTGTGTCTACACTTGATGTTAGGAAGCTACTTATCTTCAAAAGCAGATGAGCAGTTGGCCTTAGTCTCTGACAGAACGTATATCTAACTTACGCAAACATTTTATCTTGTGACGCCTCTTGCATTATGTGATTTGTAATAAGGTCAATACTTCTGAAGAAGATATTTTTACAAATATCGAAACCATGGTCAAGGGACAATAAACCTTTATTTGCAACTGGTTGGCTGATTTTTCAATCTGTCTTTATCTTCAAAACTTAATTATTTTGAAGTATCGCTTTCAATTCCGAGTGAAGTTAGAATTTGCACTAAAACGCTGAAGGTGGTCGCTTGATCTTGAAACGTTATCACTAATCAGTAAGCTATCTGTCGGTCGCTACAGACCTCAAACAGTTGTCGCACGTTACCCGCCATTTTTAAAATTTAATAATTGATCAAACACATTTCATCATTATAAAATGTAAACTTTCACGGCCGGAATTGTCACAGTTAATAAAATATACCGGGCTATTATGCGGTGGTTGAAGGGGATTTCACTTTAAAACCCGACGTTTTGTCTCCATCTGCGGAGGACAAGCCCGATTCATACCCTGGCTCACTACTAAAGCGAGCCAGGGTGTGAATCGGACATTCAACAAAGCTACGATCCCCCTTGAAAATGTCCTCCGCTGATGGGGACGAACCGTCCGGTTTTAAAGTGAAATCTCCTTCAACCACGGCATAATAGCCCGTAATATTTTGCTAACTGTAATTTCATCATTAGTTTCAACATTTTTATCTAAGAAAAAATTTATCGATTCTTCCACGTAAGTCCATGATAATCTGCAACATCAAGACACTTAAAACAAGAAAATTCACTAAACGGTTACTTCCACTGGTTCAGATACTGTAAACATCCATCATGGAGAGGTACAACATCGCATTTAAAAATCCTTCAGCTTAGATGCATAACCGTCATTTTCCATCTGAAACAACCTCTTTCACCCACAGAGGCCTACAGTCATAATTTTTGTATGTTAAAAATATCACGACGGACACTAATAACATTTATTAAATCAATAAGGGAATTTTCTTCTTTTTCTAAGTTGCTGATATAATTATGAGAAACACCAAGTAAAGACTGTCTGTGCCACAAATATTGTTTATGTCATTGACAGGATCCATAAAAAAAATTCTTGAGGGCTGCTGGAGACCTGTTTTGAAACAGAACGAATGATTACTGAGGAGGAAACATGCCCTCAAGTCTCTGAATAGCTGGAAATAGTGATAGCGATCGTGTCTTGCTGTGAGTCAGATGTAGTTGGTTCCCTATTTCAACAGTCACAGAGTGTCTTTAGGTACTCAACACGGAAAATACTGAAAAATGGTTGTATATTTTTAAACGTTGGAAGTCAATTTCACTTACATGCTGAATGCAGTTGTTAAGTACACGAGCAGGGCATCACAATGCAACGAACACCTAATTAAGCATCCTCTCGAGATTAGAAAACACATTATTACTAGGAACATGAATGCCAGAGCTATCTCAAAGCTAAAAAGATCGATCGACTGTGAGCGATGTGTTTCAATGTTTTCGGTTTTACCATTGCTTGTAAGCAAACAACAAATGATACAATACGATAAACGAAGTAGAAAGTACATAAATTGTTGAGGCTACGAGATGAAATCAAAAATCAGAATATCTTAATTCCCAAAAAAAAAAATGCAGAAATTAGTAGAAATCGTAAAAAAGCGTGCGGACGCTAAGTTAAACGCCGAAAAAAATGCGGACATGCACGCATAAATGTGGATAGATGGTTACCCTACATGCATTAGCAAATAGTACTACTACTTCAGTTCAAGGAGTAGTCTCACAGCCTGTTCCGGCTTCACAGAAGCCACCTTTTTTTTGTCTTCCTTTTTCTCTCTCCCCCACATGTCTGTAGTCAGTCACATGTCAAGACAATTCTTTCCGCCCACAGTCTCTCAGTATGCTTGTTTCATTTTGTTATCCCGTTTCTTTTGTTTCATTCATGCAAAATATATTTAAGTCTTTCCTTATTTCAGAATTCTTTATCTGATCTCTCAGAGTACATCCTTTTACTTCCTTAAAAATTTAATTTCAGTTGACTGATTCCTTCTTTGGTTGTTCTCAGTTGTTGTCCAGGTCTCACTTCCGTATGCGAGCATATGTGTTGGCATTACTTTGTAGAAGTTTGTCTTTTCTGGTTTTATTGGCGAATGTTTACGTATAGCGCCACGTACCATTTGAAAGTTTTTCAGCGTATTGGAGATGTCATTACCATACTCATAACTTACATCACATCCTAACAGCTGAAAGTGAGATATGAGGTATTTGTACAAGTGATGTTTTATTTAGCATTATTTTAGAGCATACCGGGTGTTTTCCTTTCAAAGTCTCAACTTTCGTTTCATTTTCAGAGATTTTGGAGTTATAGAAGTTGCTCAGTGAGTCCAAGCGATGCAGAGCTAATTTTAAGTCATCTTCCCCATCCTTTATGAAATTGGTTCAAAGATGGCTCTGAGCACTATGGGACTCAACTTCTGAGGCCATCAGTCCCCTAGAACTTAGAACTACTTAAACCTAACTAACCCTAGGACAACACAAACATCCATGCCCGAGGCAGGATTCGAACCTGCGACCGTAGCGGTCGCGCGGTTCCAGACTGTAGCGCCTAGTACCGCACGGCCACCCGGCCGGCTTTTATGAAATTATTTGGTCATCAGCAAAGAATAAAGTATTTAAATTTGTGTTCCTATGAATTAATGTCACCCCTGAGTTAACTTCCTATTTCCACTGTCTACCAATGTCGTCAATACATTTATTACATAAGGTGGGCGACAGACTGTTCTTCCTCTTCACCGAAAATTTGCGAAAGCAGCCCTTTCGATAACCTCACTTCAGTGAGCGGGCGAAATTGGAACAGCTGATTAACAGACACCATTCGTGCAAGACAGCTGACTCTCGGCGAACTTTTATTTTATCGGGTTAGCAGAATCGACTCCGACCCAACACAGCGAAAATCGGTTTCTGTAATTCGGCTGTTGTCTCCCGGGAGCTCAGCAGACATCGGCGAGTGTTGTGGCAGGGCGCGCCTGCAAGCCTGAGAAGTGGCACAGCTGATGCCCCCCTCCACCACCACCACCACCACCTACCCCTCCTTCCAGACGGCGCGTGCTGGTGCACGTGCTCCGGACAGGACGGACCTTCACCAGACCGGAGTGGAGCGGAGCAGCGCAGGCAGTGTTGCGTAACCCCTAGCAGCCGTGCTTGGCCGCGAGTACTGCGCCGGTCAAGAGAACGTCATCACAGCTGGCCCCGCCGCACTACCCGCTCGCTAATCGAGACGCACAGGCCACCGGCGCTAGCGCCAGACCCATGTCTGGTGAACCAGCCGCCACTGTGATTAGGCCGACAATAACAACTGGCGCTTTTGTCTTAACATAGGTATCCCGCTTCAACTGGTAAAGCTGTCTGCACACGGACCTTGCTGTCGAACGTTAACGTCGAGCGTGCCACGTTCAACGTACCGCTGAACGCTCAGGAACGATGCTACTTGTGCATACGGTACGTGGGACCCAACATGGTATACGCGATCGCAACGCACTCCAGCGGCAGTTGATTGATGTTTCTAGTTTCGCAAATCACACTGTTTACTCAACGGGCGTGCGTAAAATTCCCACGTTACCTTTACTAAAACACACATTTCCTCCATCGTCCACGAAAAGGAAAGTACCATGTCCAACCAATAAGGACACAGACTCATTAAAGTTCCATTACCAACAGTGCGGCACAAATTTGGAATACTTCTCCGCATAAGATAAACATTATTTCATCATTCCCACATTTTAGTAAAACCCCATGGTCAGTCTTACTTGATCACTGTTCCTGCCCAGTAGCAGAATCTTTGCAACATGTGAATTACGAAGCGTAAAAGAAAAAGGAGCAAAATATCTTTATACAAGTAGCGCAAGCTGTACTGTAGGTTAAGCCAATCGAATAAAGTCACCGCTCAAAAAAGGTGAACTTATATTTACATAACATCAACTATTGTAGTATATACTTATATTAAACTAATAATAAAGTACCAGAACCTAATAAAAACGCGAATGTTAGGGAAAAAAATTGGAAGTGTGAAGCCACGAACCACCGCCCCACCGAACAACTCAAGACTCTACAGTGACGCTACTTATTTCGCTTTTTTTTTTTTTTAATCTCATTTTGTTCTACTTTGTTCGTTACATCTCCTCGAGGCGGACGTCGTAAGACTTCAGAATAAGTTAGTTGTTGATCGATTAACTCAGTTTTTTTTTTATTACAGAGGGCAGCTAACCCTCTGACCGAACACGCTGAGCTACCGTATAATTAAACTTTTCACTCGAGGGAAGACTTGAACCAAGGACCTCTCGTTCCGCAGCTATGCTAAACCAACACAACACCCCTGCCTTCTAATCGTATTATCTTACGTCTTGCTGAAAACCTTAATCGTAGATATGTTACTAATTGAAATTTAATTATAACAAATTGTACCAAGAACAATGCGTTTTGGGTCAATCTTCAGTGTGTCGCTGTCTTAAAATAGCCTACTCCCATAATACTCAAGTTAAAATAATTCTTTTGCCACGAATATGATGTTTCGCATTATTTCACTGGAACGAATCACACAATTAACAACGGGTTTTCCAGAGATTCTCAATTTGCTGGTGCTCAGAAACGGCATATATACATATAGGCTTGAAATGAATGCCAATGTGGCGCCTGACAACTCTGTACTGAAGGGAGTCGGCGTGCGTGTGACATAGGTGGTGTTGTGCCATCTGATTGGTCAACGCTCAGACGCACGCTCAGGATATCTGACATGCTAGATACTGCTCTGCACGTTCGGAAAGACTCCCGAACGTGCTGTTCCACGCTATGACGTCAGAAACTCCGCACGCTCAACGATCAACGTTCGGATGCACGGTCCGGGTGCCGACGGCTTAAGAGCCAACCGCCTTCTGCTTGATTTATTACACCCCAAAGACCCAAATTTATAAGAGTCGTCAGGACTGGGTATACCACTGCCCACGAGTGTAACCGGATCTAGTACGTCAATGGCGAGGGTGTTTCAGTAAACTCCATATTTATTACAAACAATCCTGTCGGAGGAACATCCGCAACTGAGCATTACACCAGAGGTTGAAACTACCACTACAGAGTCTTTTATTTAGGACACGACCGGTTTCGGGCTCTTATACGCCCCTCAGACTTCATGAAGAATATAGTAATCCCAATCCCAAAGAAAGCAGGTGTTGACAGATGTGAAAATTACCGAACTATCAGTTTAATAAGTCACAGCTGCAAAATACTAACGCGAATTCTTTACAGACGAATGGAAAAACTGGTAGAAGCCGACCTCGGGGAAGATCAGTTTGGACCCTGTAGAAATGTTGGAACACGTGAGGCAATACTGACCCTACGACTTATCTTAGAAAACAGATTAAGAAAAAGCAAACCAAAATACAAGGAGCGAAAGGCTATTTGCAATTTGTACAGAAACCAGATGGCAGTTATAAGAGTCGAGGGGTATGAAAGGGAAGCAGTGGTTGGGAAGGGAGTGAGATACGGTTGTAGCCTCTCCCAGATGTTATTCAATATATATATTGAGGAAGCAGTAGAGGAAACAAAAGAAAAATTCGGAGTAGGTATTAAAATCCATGGAGAAGAAATAAAAACTGTAAGGTTCGGCGACGGCATTGTAATTCTGTCAGAGACAGCAAAGGACTTGGAAGAGCAGTTGAACGGAATGGACAGTGTCTTGAAGGGAGGATATAAGATGAACATCAACAGAAGCAAAACGAGGATAATGGAATGTAGTCGAATTAAGTCGGGTGATGCTGAGGGAATTAGATTAGGAAATGAGACACTTAAAGTAGTAAAGGGGTTTTGCTATTTGGGGAGCAAAATAACTGATGATGGTCGAAGTAGAGAGGATATAAAATGTAGACTGGCAATGGCAAGGAAAGCGTTTCTGAAGAAGAGAAATTTGTTAACATCGAGTATAGATTTAAGTGTCAGGAAATCGTTTCTGAAAGTATTTGTATGGAGTGTAGCCATGTATGGAAGTGAAACATGGACGATAACCAGTTTGGACAAGAAGAGAATAGAAGCTTTCGAAATGAGGTGCTACAGAAGAATGCTGAAGATTAGATGGGTAGATCACACAACTAATGAGGAGGTATTGAATAGAATTGGGGGGAAGAGGAGTGTGGCACAACTTGACTAGAAGAAGTGATCGGTTGGTAGGACATGTTCTGAGGCATCAAGGGATCACCAATTTAGTATTGGAGGGCAGCGTGGAGGGTAAAAATCGTAGAGGGAGACCAAAAGATGAATACATTAAGCAGATTAAGAAGGATGTAGGCTGCAGTACGTACTGGGAGATGAAAAAGCTTGCACAGGATAGAGTAGCATTGAGAGCTGCATCAAACCAGTCTCAGGACTGAAGACCACAACAACAACAACAACAACAACAACAACATACGCCCATCTTCAGGTGTCGTAACTTTGTGCTGCAGCCGCAAGCGCCTTGTTGGACGAATACAGGGCGCGGTACATTACCAGTGAGCGCAGAGCCCGGACTCTACATTCATTCGGCTCTTAGTGAATTTGCGTGCTTATGGAATATCGTCTCAGCTATGTGACTGGATCTGTGATTTCCTGTCAGAGAGGTCACAGTTCGTTGTAACTGACGGAAATTCATCGAGTAAAATAGAAGTGATTTCTGGCGTTGCTCAAGGAAGTGTTATAGGCCCCTTGCTGTTCCTTATCTATATAAACGATTTGGGAGACAATCTTCGGTTGTTTGCAGATGACGCTGTCGTTTATCGACTAATAAAGTCATCAGAAGATCAAAACAAACTGCAAAACGACCTAGACAAAATATCTGAATGGTGCGAAAAGTGACAGGTGACCTTAAATAACGAAAAGTGTGAGGTCATCCACATGAGTGCTAAAAGGAACGCGTTAAGCTTCGGTTACACGATAAATCAGTCTAACCTAAAAGCCGTAAATTCAACTAAATACCTAGGTATTACAATTACGAACAATTTAAATTGAAAGGAACACACAGAAAATGTTGTGGGGAAGGCTAACCAAAGACTGCGTTTTATTGTCAGGACACTCAGAAAATGTAACAGACCTACTAAGGAGACTGCCTACACTAAGCTTGTCCGTCCTCTTTTACAATACTGTTGCGCGGTGTGGGATCCTTACCAGACAGGACTGACTGAGTACATCGAATTAGCTCAATGAAAGGCAGCACGTTTTTTACTATCGCAAAATATGGGAAAGAGTGTCACAGGAATGATACAGGATTTGGGATGGAAATCAGTAAAAGAAAGGCGTTTTTCGTTGCGACGGAATCTTCTCACGAAATTCCAATCACCAACTCTCTCCTCCGAATGCGAAAATAGTTTGTTGACACCGACTTACATAGGGAGGAACGATCATCTAGATAAAATAAGGGAAATTAAAGCTCGTTCGGAAAGATATAGGTTTTCATTCTTCCCGCGCGCTATACGAGATTGGAATAATAGAGAATTATGAAGGTGGTTCGATGAACCCTCTGCCAGGCACGTGTATGTGATTTGCAGAGTATCCATGTAGATGTAGATGTAGATGTAGATTGACGCCGGCCGAAGTGGCCGTGCGGTTAAAGGCGCTGCAGTCTGGAACCGCAAGACCGCTACGGTCGCAGGTTCGAATCCTGCCTCGGGCATGGATGTTTGTGATGTCCTTAGGTTAGTTAGGTTTAACTAGTTCTAAGTTCTAGGGGACTAATGACCTCAGCAGTTGAGTCCCATAGTGCTCAGAGCCATTTGAACCATTTGTAGATTGACGAAAACATACTACAAACATGGGATGAATTGCAAAATTCTCACAAAATCTTAAGTTTTAGGTATACTACTATTAATGCTCTATGTGTCCACCAGCAGCAGCACGCTCGTCGTGAAGACGATAGCTAAGCAGTGAACTTTCGGCCTCCGAGCAGTGCTTTGACTGTACCGGATACAAACAGCGTTCTGCAACCGTCAACCGCCCGGGTTTTACACGCCATCAGTAACACTCCAGGCTTCCTGCTGTCAGCCGTGTTACTTTGTTGGCGCTACAGTTTCCCACGTATTTCAGAGACTAAAATGTGGTCTACTACGTGAAGCAGACGACGGCAGTCGCTACCTCCTCGCGAGCGCTGCTCGCCTGTTTCAGAGCCCGCGCGTTTCGACTGTCAACTGTCAAAACAGCGCGCGTCCCGCCACGCCTCCTGTCTCCGCGTTTAGCGGCGCCCGTATGTAATGCCTCCGTATCTATATGGATAAAACGAGACGCTGATTGACGTAACCATGCGCAGGCTAAACCACTGGTAGCAGAATAATGAAACTTGGAGAACACATTCGTTGTTTGACGTAGACGAACTTTTAGAAATTATTTTTCAAACTTCCATCTGCAGGGGAGGGGGGGGGGGGGGGGGGCAGGTGGCGGTTGGAAGGGGTCTGTTTAAGGGCTTTGTTGACGTATCAACGGACAGCCCAAACTAATAACCCTAACAATCTCATTTTTTAGCGAATATACTTAATGTTACACATATGCCCACTAATAAATGAGAATCCCGCGGCTGTTTTCGTAAAAATCTCCGAACATAAAGCTGAAACTTGTCGCACTTTTTGAATGAAATTTATTTCTCCGTAGCTACTTTCGGATCTAGACCAACACCAAATGGCAGCGAGGATTTCTCACACAAGTTTCAATTTTTTGTCCTACGATATAAAAAGAATATTCGCGATTTTGTTGTTTACAGAACATTTCCCACATTATATGCAAGATACAAACATACTAATTTTCTGAGAAAAGGTTTTACTTCATATATGAGAGCATAAAGCACTGCGTCGTCGATAGGTGACCATGAGCTAAGACAAGTGTTACCATCTTCAATCCGAAGACTTGTTTGATCCAGGTCTCCACGCTCGTCCATCCTGTGCTACCCTCTTCATCCTCGAATAACTACTACACCTACACACATTTCAATAATGTGTCAATCAACCAATCCCTTTTCTCTTAGTCAAGTTGTGCCATAAATTACTTTTCCTCAACTCGAATCAGTACCTCCTTATTAGTTACTCGATGTATACATTTAATCTTCAGCATTCTTCTGTAACACCGC
Source organism: Schistocerca americana (assembly GCF_021461395.2). Lineage (NCBI taxonomy): Eukaryota > Metazoa > Arthropoda > Insecta > Orthoptera > Acrididae > Schistocerca > Schistocerca americana. Next base: position 286,501,534 of record NC_060120.1, on the reverse strand, counting down.
ATTTCGGAAGCTTTCATTGTCTTCTTGTCTGGACCGCTTATCAGCGACGTTTCATTTAACTTTATAAAGGCTGTGATCAAAATACAGTTTTTTTTTCTTGCAAAAAAGAAAATAATTATCCATTGTTAACAATGCTTATGCTGACCAGATTTCAAAGAGGAAAAACCGTGATACTTGTGTTTATACTCTGTACTTCATTACTACACTTACGCTTAGCTTCCTTGTCAGTTATCGTGATATTTTGAAATCGATAACAGGTCTTTGAACATGTAGCAGCTGAAAAACCGATAGCAAGAGTGTATCTTCATTCTGTCAATTGGAAAAGAAAACATAGGTACATTACACATAAAAAACTCTTATCCCAGGAAATAAAAAAGACTTGAGATACTCTTGTGTTGTATTAGCCTGGATATATTTTGTGCAGTGTTCAGTCACTTACTTGGTACTTTGATATAATTTGTTAATACTAAAAACTGTGCAGTATTGCTAATCAGGAATCAGATACAAGTTATACATTTTATACTAAAATTTGAGATTTCGTTTGATTGCAGACTGTTAGGACAAGCGTGTACACACGCCAAACAATATTCAATAAGCATTGCTACCATACGCCACAACGCTCACATTCTTCACAAAATTTACGTCCATTTGGCTGCAGTCCCATTAGGACAGATGGTTTAAGTGATGCTCCTCTTCACCTCCTTTGGTTTTGGAGTTACTTCTCTCGAGAGCCATGAAGTGGAAGGTCAGCAAGTTAGAGGCGGAGGGTAGGAAATAACTAATTTTCTTTTCAGTATATCTCTTACACTTTCCTTAAGCATAAGACGAATTAAACCAAATGCGGTAGGCCTACAGCGTGGACCGCAAAAATATTTATTTTTATGTCGTTCTACTTCTAGGAAACTTGTTTTTCACGAATATTTAATTAAATGAGAAATATTATTGCCCACATTTTGTTTCTCTACTAAAAACGTGGACAGCTGTGTCCCGCATGGTTTACGTGAAAGCAGGAACTGTCTCGGCGAAACCGGGACGTCAAAGCGGTTCAAATGGCTCTGAGCACATGGGACTTAACATCTGAGGTCATCAATTCCCTAGAACTTAAAACTAGTTAAACCTAACTAACCTAAGGACATCACACACATCCATTCCCGAAGCAGGATTCGAACCTGCGACAGTAGCGGTCGTGACCGGGACGTCTGTTGAGCCTAATAATGCTACTTTCACAAACATCGCTGTGGCCGGTTTTGAATCGACAGTTTCATCTTCAGACGGTTGTTCACATTTGGATACACATTTGGTATGGCTTCTTTTACCGAGCTTTCGGTCTTTACCGAGTTCTTCGAGGTTGTCATGTCATGTTCTTCAGCAAAAAACGACATGAGAAACGGCCTATTTAACTGCAATTGTGTCTTAACCAATGAATACGACGTAAAACAAATCTGTGAGTTAGAAATGTTTCACTTTTAAGTTACTTACGATACATCGAAAATCCCAGATCATTATGCTCCAATGTGTGTTCACACACACAAATCAAAAAGTTTTTGCCACGTGGAAGACTGTATACACCGATCGCGATATCACAAATATCACAGCGCCAGAATGGAAATGGAAATGCCAAGTGGCTAGGGCCTCCCGTCGGGTAGACAGTTAGCCTGGTGCAAGTCTTTCGAGTAGGCGCCACTTCAGCGACTTGCATGTCGATGGGGATGATATAATGATGAAGACAACACCACACCCAGTCCCTGAGAGGAGAAATCTTCGACCCAGCCGGGAATCGAACCCGGGCCATTAGATAGGACATTCCGTCGCGCTGGCCACTCAGCTACCGGGGGCGGACAGCGCCAGCATTAAGCTCTCAGATAAGTTACAGTATATACACTGATGTGACAGTAGAAAATTTACAAAAGTATAAACGTTTCATTACATGCAATTTACATCCGATGAGCATTGATTACAAATAAAATAAATATTGAAAGAATACTGTTTACGAGAAAACGTTACTGAAATGAATTAACGTGAATATTATGGTATGTTAACGCGGTGACACTGTCAAGCACGTAACTCTCATGGCGAGGCCACAGTGACTGTCCAGACCACTACCCACCACAAACGAAGAGACAGTAGTAAAATTAATTATTTAATTCTGATCACAGATTCGAGCTCCCAATAATATTCCGAGTAAATTGATACCAAACACGGACAGGTCGGTCAATTAGTTAACAAGTCGTCAATCTTAATTACTCAACGAATACCACTAAACTAATTTCCCCAGGTCCACAGACACTACCGAGGTTCTATCTCCATAGAGGATCATCGGTTGGAGGGGGGCAGGATACTTTTGGCATTCATCGTTTAGTTAATATAGATAACGCTCAACATGGTGAAATCCAGCTGGGTTTACTGGCCGTTCGAATCGTCGTCGAAGCCACGCGGTGGCGAGACGTGCAAAGTCTTCCGCGTTCTGGGAATCGGTGCCAGTTTGGACCACTCAACTTGAAGGCAAGAACTTGGCCGCTGCAGTCGGCGAAGAGAGCGCGAACGGTTACACCTCCAAACTCTGTTACGCTGGCTACAGGGAACTTACCGTATACCATGGAGGTGCACTGCATTTAATCTACCGAATCGTTAAGTATTCCAAGGAGCAGCTCTCCATCCCGTTCCGTTGCAGTTACTAAAGGTGTCGATGTCGTGAGGTCGATCGTGCAGCGCTTACTGCCATTTTGTGGAAAGTGTTGTCTTCCTTTACCTTGCGAGCAGCCTTGTGTTGACCATCCGCAAGTTGCTCGAGATGTTTAGAACTACGAAGCACGCTGCAACAATGATGGTTGGATCTGTGCTGTAGCTACGTTTGCACCGCGAGATAACAGCGCTGCAAATCGATATGTAAAGTGGCAAGCTCTATTGTCCCAGTCCTGTCAGTGCGAGCACATTCTTGATCACGGATAGCTTCTTTTGTTATAGTGAATCATGTTAATTCATCTTACGCTGTCTCTAGGGATTGGTGTTTATTCTGAAGACGTTATTGTTTGTGTGAGCTCCTGGTTATTTTAGTTGCCCAACAAGTCCATTGTTCGTCTAGTGGCTGCTTTATTGTGTGAGATACGTTAGGAAACTTGTGACAGGGTTACCTCTCATTTATGTGTCAATTTCCGAATAGAATCATTGCCAGACTGTGCTGACTTGAATCGGTCTGTAGCTTCCCTACTGCCCCTTTTTGTTCATCAGTTCTTCACTAAACGAGGAAACGCTGCTGTAAGAAACGAAGTCCAGCGCCTGGTACAAAAGACCAGTAGGTGAGTCATCGACCAGAAGGCAATTCCTTCCATCTTTCGGTAATCCGTGTTAATTTGGACTCTTGAGAGCAGAGACTGTAACGCTGTTGTCGATGTTGCCTGCATTTATCTTATCTAACTTGTTTGTCTGTTTTTACTTAGTGTGACTTCTGTATCACTGAGCTCTTTGATGAAAGATATGTAAATATTTTATTCACTATTTATGTCAATGTAATTACTCTCTGGATATAATTTTGAAAATAATGTTCTGTAAAAAATAGAAATGTTAAAAGTAGGTCCGTAATCATGTTAAACTTGAAAACAAATCGCTCTGCAACGAAACTGGCTAGGCGGGGATAACAAAAGGTGGATTTGGCGGTCGAACTGCAAGACTCCATTTGGACAAGAGGCAAGAAGCGCAGCAAGATTATTTCACATAGCTTCGGATGTGGAAGTAATTAGGCTCATTATTCATGGCATTTATTGGTTAGCTCTGAAATACGAAAATCCTACGCCAAGAAGAGAGTATTCAGAGATTGTAATACAGCAACAGCCATGGATATTTTTGTCGCCTTTAGGCACAAAAGATCGACACTACTACCACTTTTGTCTCAAAGAATCAGTTCAGTACTGTACAACTGGATGGACCAGTTACGTGTTTTATTAATCAATAATATGTTTGTGTTCTTTAAACTTTCTGTGGGGCACCCATATTTTATCTTCGTTCATTGACTTACACAGGGTCCAAGTACTGCAATAATCCGAATATCCTATTTTATTGAAATGAAAAGTAATTACCTTCGTTAATAAAATCTAATAACTTTTGCGGAGTAGTAAATTTCATAATTATTCAATCTGCCCGAGTTTTGAAGTACTCTGTGTATTTTTCATAACAGAGTAGTTGATGCTTTACTAAAGTATATTTGCCGAGAAAAGATTTAAAGTATTCAGCTTAAAGATTGTCCTCATTGCAATCTCAGTACAGTATTACAGTTATCTGCAAACATTGTGATAATCCGTAATAGTTACTGGCTAGTAGACTTGAAGGGTCAGCTTTGTTAATGAATGGCAAAGTATCTGTGGAAGCGCATGGCGATGTTAAGGGAACTGGTTCGTTAACAAAGAGTGACATCTTTCTCAGCTTTCTAAATAATATAGCTGAAATATCTATAGAGTTTTAAGCCCTTCTGATGCTTACCATCTTATAACAGATCTTTTGAGAACAATTTGATGTATGAACTAAAGCTTTTGGTCTCACGCCTTTTTCTGAATTGTATTTTATGTTGCATGTGAAATAAAGCATGTTAATTATTTATGTACAGCATAGCTACACATATCTCGAAATAAAAACAAAGCAGAAGATTGATTTTTTCCGGAAGTTCTTTACACTATTATGTTTAAAGTAGACTTTTAGAAAGATGTTGCTGCCATAAGTTACTATTCAATATTTTTTAATAATAATTATCAAAAATTTTAGTAATAAACTTAGTTTTTCTTTTAAAAACCCTTAATTTTCAAATTCAAACCATAAGAATAGTCTTCTTTTCAGTTAAGTATGTTTTAAGACAGTATACAAAATTTCAGCCCTCTATCTTAAATAGTTTTTAACAAATGTGTACCAGAACATGAGAAAAGTGAACATCGGTGAAATTAAAGTTAAAGCTTCTGTCTCTACCTATCTTGCATAACAGTAATGCATCCTAGTCCATATTCATCTTATTTCTGGAGTTGTTCTCCCTTCCTTTTCTTCTTCAGATTACTACTTATTCTTGCTTCTTTGGTGGCTTCCAACACCGACTTTTCTGCTTCGAAGTAACCCCTGCGGTCAAACGGAAATTATAGCTCCTGGTGTTTTTAGCACACTAAGCATTCTTAGCAATTTCATAACATTAAAACTTGACACTGGACAATCACTGAAACATAGCAGAGCACTCAGCACATCTATTTTCTAAGTATTTAGTCCTACAAGAATAGTTTTTGGCATCCGTTCCCATATACAATTGTTCAAACTTTCGTTTGGGTTTTAAGTCCGACGATGTAATTATTCTCTAATAATCTTTGTCACTAAGACATCAGAGATTAGTCATAAAAACAAACAAGTGAGAACAAAATTATGTTTTTAACAGAGTTTTTCTACGTGTCATGGGGGCGCGTCATCATGTGTGCGGACACTTCAAAATTCCTCTAATTTGGGGTCTTTCTTCGGTACAATTTCCTCGAAGTAAACTTTTACTTTTTCAGAAATCTACAAAGAACTTAAGAAAAACTTAAAAATCGATTTTTTGACACTTATTCATGTACTAGTCCCCTTAACAGTAAATTTGAGGAAAAGGTTACAAAATGGAGAGAACATCTGCAAAGAACGGATCCTGAAAGATTACAAGTAAAACGAAGTACAAAACAAAAGGGGAACGAAGACCAGGAAGACCTAGAAACTCACTGGGATTCGAAGCAAGTATGCAAGAAAATTCGCTTTGAGAAGGACAATGATACAATAACTTCCTATTACGTCCACGCATCTGAAGTAATGGTGTAATCGATACGGCATGGAAAGGTCAACGCAGTTATTTCCCAGTGCGCCCTCTTAACGACAAAGTCTCACGAAAATACTGTGCGCTCTCAGGCAACAGTCTCTGCAAATAGAAGCGCGCATACTCAACCTCGGTGCCGGCAGCACAAAAATTACGAGCACGCAACAACAATCATTCTTCGTCGAGGGCAGCCGCTGATAGACTGAAGAATAACCCCACGTTTTTCGAAATCCTGCAGAATCGTCGGTGTATTGCTGCATACAAGTATCAGCGATGCGAATGGTAACAAACTAAAAATAGACTTTCTTGACTTTTCCTTGGGAACGACTGCAATACTTTTGTTTCGTTTCACGCCAAAGTTTCTAAGGCAATGTAGTGGAGAAGAACAGAGAGTGAAAAAGGCTGGGCTGCTAGAAAAGAGTATTTCCTCTGGCAGAGGACGTACCGATTGTAATGATGTAATGTAATGTGTAGTTATCCTTCAAAAAGCCGCGTCACAAAGGTCGGCACACTCCTGATAAAGCTCCATTTATTGAGGGGAAAATGGTGTTTCTACGTCACATTCTCTCTCTTCATAATAAACATTTGTCATGCAACTAGTTTGTTGTAAATATTCGTACTTATACCTTTATCTGTGGTAAGTTTGCAGGTGGTCGTAGGTATTACGGTAAGGTAGTGTTTTGTTGAAGTAAGTGAAACAAAAGAAGACACAGGAGGTCAATAACGAAACTGGATTGACAGAAAATCAAGATTCTGACAGAACCTGCGAATTTACGAAATGAAAAGGATCGTCGGCCTGTCCTGCGTGCACTCGAAAACACCATAGCTACAGTGAAATTCAATAAATAAGCTTTTACTTGGCGTCATCGTTTCTTACATTAATGTACGACCAAATATCTTTGAGTGCACTGACTCGGACATCTGCAGAAAGCATTCATTGCCAAAATCTGATGTCATGCAAAGCGTATGCAGTTTTAGGTGGCGAACACTCTCTCCTCGACCCAGAAATTTGACGAATATTGTTACAAGACGACAGTAAGCAACTTTCGCAACTGTTATCTGAAGAAAAAAAAAAATGTAATCACATACACAGCCCTTGAGGTCAGGACTGATGAGAAATATTTTACATTTTTTTGGAGTTCAAAGGAGTGGATGTAGGATTTCGTCGTGGCTATGAGGGGTTCAACCACAGGCACTCACAATGTAGATGACAATAAGTGCGTTCGTTTAGACTAGTAACACGAAGAACGAGGTGAAAAAACGTTTTGATTTCGGGAATCGACAGTTCAAGTGGTTCTTACCTGTGTGAATACAGGCGGTTGAACGAGATATAATACTTAGTTTAGATTTAATTTCATTGAGCAATTCGAACAAAACATTCCATATAACATGCGTCCAAGTTTTATTGATTACAGAGACTGAATTGGTTCATGAGGTAAGTTTTCATTTCGCGTGTTGGTACTCTAGTTGCTTTGGATTTATTTATCGATTTCCTAGCCGCAGAGTACAGGGTTCAAAACTGTTACACATACTTTCGCTAACTTGTGTGAGACTAGGAAAGTGCCCGTCAGTTGTATCTCGTCTGAACATGCAAATGAACAGTGTGTGGATGGAGTATAAGACATTCTGTTGGTTCACCGGAGTGTTTCACAAGCACGTAGAGAACTTCTACACGTACTGGAATTTCACATACAAGATTATCGTGGATATTACTTAGGCCATTCCTCTATCCTTTTTCCTCTAGTGTTGTACGTATGGTCATCACTATTCTTCTGAAACTGCGATGGGTTATTTGTGACGAATTTCATTACCAAATTGTGCAGGTAAAATGGCTAGTTTCTTGAAGATATTAACCATAGAAATTTAAACGGAATTACTTGTTCGTCAATACGGGAAAAATCAAAAACTCAATAAAACCCAGTGCTCCTCACTGGGTCCTTTTTTTAATGCCACATATTATACTTACTGCTCAGCTTTGTGCAGTCAGTACTTTCTTCCTAAGTAGCAAGTTACCCCAGAGAATTATTCTGTAAGACATTATTGAATGGAAAAATGCAAAATATGTGGGCGGTTAATTCGATGGAATCCAAGATTACCAATTACAGTAAAACTTGATCAATGCGGAACGTGTATAAGTCGGAAATCTGCCCAAATCAGGACTGACACGTACAATACACTTTTACACACTAATTTTTTTTGTAAAGCAGAACGTGTCTAAAGCGGAAACGGAGAGAAAATTTTAAGACTTTTATTAATAATTCATTCTGTAACACGCGGCAAGTTATTCACGACTCTACAAGAACGCTACTCACAACACAAAGCGGCGCAAAACCAAATTGCACCGCTCTGTGCAACAGCGAACAAGTTAACGCGCAGTGTTGATACATGGAAGGAACTGATTCAATCGTGAGCGCTCTGTTTGTCAGGGTTTCTGGTTTTCCGTTGTTATTGACCCAAGGGGGACGCACACTGGAACACTGTAGCGCAACTGTGACACTGCTGCAATCTGCGCAGTGAAAGAGGTGACTGGTGTTCTGATAAACAGTGGTTTTACCCGGCAAGGTCAAGGATTCCAAACGAATGCACTAACTGCATTATTTTCTGTCCGTTTCAGTTGACTAGTAGCGCTTTAAGTGATAAAATGATGTCGAACAAAAAGCATATGTGGCTAACACTTCGGTAATCGAGGCGAGTGAGAAAGACCAACTCTATGTGCACGAAATAATGTGGCGTTTCAAATGCAAAACACAAATTTACGATACTTTAAGAAACAAGAATAAGATACTGGTAGAATGGTTTATTGGGAACGGGCAAATGAAAAGAAACGCGAAGAGCCGCGCGGGATTAGCCGAGCGGTCTGACGCTCTGCAGTCATGGACTGTGCGGCTGGTCTCGGGGGAGGTTCGAGTCCTCCCACGGGCATGGGTGTGTGTGTGTTTGTCCTTAGGATAATTTAGGTTCAGTAGTGTGTAAGCTTAGGGACTGATGACCTTAGCAGTAAAGTCCCATAAGATTTCACACACATTTGAACATTTTTTTGAAAGGCGAAGAAGAAGGGAAATGAACGGAATAATGTGGGAACGGTTTGTTTGCGCGGGAAAATAACTTTGTCTGGACCTCGTTACATAGTGAGCCAAAGAGCTTGGAAATACGTGGTTTGTATTGTATTGTACACTCCTGGAAATTGAAATAAGAACACCGTGAATTCATTGTCCCAGGAAGGGGAAACTTTATTGACACATTCCTGGGGTCAGATACATCACATGATCACACTGACAGAACCACAGGCACATAGACACAGGCAACAGAGCATGCACAATGTCGGCACTAGTACAGTGTATATCCACCTTTCGCAGCAATGCAGGCTGCTATTCTCCCATGGAGACGATCGTAGAGATGCTGGATGTAGTCCTGTGGAACGGCTTGCCATGCCATTTCCACCTGGCGCCTCAGTTGGACCAGCGTTCGTGCTGGACGTGCAGACCGCGTGAGACGACGCTTCATCCAGTCCCAAACATGCTCAATGGGGGACAGATCCGGAGATCTTGCTGGCCAGGGTAGTTGACTGACACCTTCTAGAGCACGTTGGGTGGCACGGGATACATGCGGACGTGCATTGTCCTGTTGGAACAGCAAGTTCCCTTGCCGGTCTAGGAATGGTAGAACGATGGGTTCGATGACGGTTTGGATGTACCGTGCACTGTTCAGTGTCCCCTCGACGATCACCAGTGGTGTACGGCCAGTGTAGGAGATCGCTCCCCACACCATGATGCCGGGTGTTGGCCCTGTGTGCCTCCGTCGTATGCAGTCCTGATTGTGGCGCTCACCTGCACGGCGCCAAACACGCATACGACCATCATTGGCACCAAGGCAGAAGCGACTCTCATCGCTGAAGACGACACGTCTCCATTCGTCCCTCCATTCACGCCTGTCGCGACACCACTGGAGGCGGGCTGCACGATGTTGGGGCGTGAGCGGAAGACGGCCTAACGGTGTGCGGGACCGTAGCCCAGCTTCATGGAGACGGTTGCGAATGGTCCTCGCCGATACCCCAGGAGCAACAGTGTCCCTAATTTGCTGGGAAGTGGCGGTGCGGTCCCCTACGGCACTGCGTAGGATCCTACGGTCTTGGCGTGCATCCGTGCGTCGCTGCGGTCCGGTCCCAGGTCGACGGGCACGTGCACCTTCCGCCGACCACTGGCGACAACATCGATGTACTGTGGAGACCTCACGCCCCCCGTGTTGAGCAATTCGGCGGTACGTCCACCCGGCCTCCCGCATGCCCACTATACGCCCTCGCTCAAAGTCCGTCAACTGCACATACGGTTCACGTCCACGCTGTCGCGGCATGCTACCAGTGTTAAAGACTGCGGTGGAGCTCCGTATGCCACGGCAAACTGGCTGACACTGACGGCGGCGGTGTACAAATGCTGCGCAGCTAGCGCCATTCGACGGCCAACACCGCGGTTCCTGGTGTGTCCGCTGTGCCGTGCGTGTGATCATTGCTTGTACAGCCCTCTCGCAGTGTCCGGAGCAAGTATGGTGGGTCTGACACACCAGTGTCAATGTGTTCTTTTTTCCATTTCCAGGAGTGTATGTTAACCGGGGACCTAGAAACGACGGAGAGGCTCCGTCCCCGCCGCAGCCGCAGTGGTCCACAACCCCACGACGACTACCGCAGCCCACTTCACCCCTCCGCCACCCCACACCGAACCCAGGGTTATAAATACGTGTTTTAGGCATACACGGGAAGGCTGGACAGTTTCACAACATCCTGCGGAATGAAATGTGTGGGTGAGCTAAGATTGTGCAGGAAAGTGTAGCAACAGAACGGAAGACAATAATGTATGTCCTAATTGCGAATTATGACCCGGAAGACGTGTTCAGAGCCTATAAAACAGGTCTGTTTCATAGCGCACTGCCTTCAAAAGCTAGCAATTCGAGGTGAAAAGGAGAAATCAGTGGTGATTGGAAAGGCGGCAAAACCGCGTTGTTTCGAAAACATAGACCTCAGTTATCTGGCAAAGCAATAAAAAGGCATGGGTGGTGTGTGGTCTTACGGAAGAATGGCTGGGATCTTCAATGCCAAACTGAAAACAGGAAATTGCAAAGTTTTCCTTTTCCCAGACAATCCAACCTGCCACCCGGAAGTCAAGTTATCAAGCGTGAAACTGGCTCGGTTCCCGCCACAACCAATGGACCAGGGGTTTATTTACACATTCAAGTCAGATTATGTGTGATTATAGATGCAATATCGTATTCTTTGTGTTGATGAAGCAGAAAGTGCATTTGCTCTTGCACGGTCAGTTTCTGTCCTGGTTGCAGTAAACAGGATTGACTTGGCATTAAGGGAAATGAAGTCTGAAACTGTTACCAAGTGCTTCAGCAAAGCGGGGTTTGGAGCTCAAGAACAAGACGGTTTTGTGACCATCGAAGCTCAAGGAGTAGTGCAGATGACAACATTCGAAGTTATGACTTTCTGTCATTTCACTCCACTTTTACGTCAGCAACAAATTTAACAGGAATCCGGAACACAGAAAATGATAAGGACGAAGAAAAGGACCAAAATTATGTCCCTAACGTCCGCCCCTGGTAGCTGAGTGGTCAGCACGACGGAATATCATACCTAACGGCCCGGGTTCGATTCCCGGCTGGGTCGGAAATTTTCTCCGCTCAGGGACTGGGTGATGTGTTGTCCTTATCATCGTCATTTCATCCCCATCGACACGCAAGTCGCCGCAGTGGCGTCAAATCGAAAGACTTGCACCAGGCGAACGGTCTACCCGTCGGGAGGCCCTAGCCACAAGGCATTTCCATTTCCGTGTCCCTAGAAAAATTAATTTCCCGAAGACGCTATTTCAAGCGTAAACGATGATAGCAATTTACAGTCCACAGAAATTCTCCCATGCTGTTGGAACTATAGTATAGTGCAAAACATTGCGTAGAAAAAAAAATTCTGAAAGGGAAATTCATACAGATTTCCCTCCTTGATATGTGGCAAAAAAGTGAAATGTAAAGCAAACAAACACAGGAATAAAGTGTATTAGATACAACAAAATAAACGAATTTAAAGTTGGAGTAAAAATACAGGAATGCCGTATTATTTATCAGTTAGTGTAATAGTCTAGTGTTCTATTGTACAATATACAGTAAACGAACATCTATTGTGCAGGAGTGCACATACTACGTAAACACGTTTATAAATTTATACCTTTGTGCATGATACCTGACAAATTTTATGTAGCCTAGTGAGTTTTGTGTGATCCGGAAACATGCCCAATGTAGAAAATTATTTTAGTCCCATTGGATTCCATTTTGAGGGAGTTTTACTGTATACGAAGAAACGTAGCTGAACTTTTTCTTTCTTAATTTTGACCAAACAAGCCTGTAGATGGAGAATATTCTGTCAATGTATACAGTGTTGGCAGGGCAAGAAATGAGGCAGTAATACAGTAGTTGTAGGAATGGTTTACTATACTGAATAAATTAATCATATGAATTTGAAACTAAACTATTTAATCATGAATACGAAAAAATCCCAAAAACCCAATAATATCCACTGGGTCCTTTTTCTTAACACTCAGGTTTTTCTCAACCCTACTTCTTCCAGTTCAAGTCTATGTACACCGAAAAATTTGGGGCATTCAACCGTATTTAATGTCTCTTGAAATTTATCAGTTCCATCAAATATGGTAAACGTATGACTTGGCGGGAGTGGCGATAAAGGCACCCCTAGCAACATTACTTCTGGTGAGTGGGGACGTGGTGAATGGCAAGTACAAACGTCGAATACCTGGAGTAGCTTCAACCAGACTCGTTACTGTACTCTCAAGCGCCAAAGTATTACGCCGCTGCCCACAGCGAAACTGAAAGCAGCTTGTTGATATTGCGGACACGTGACACGGTAGGGAAAGTATGTAAGCGAAGCAATGAAGGGTGGGGAATCATTCCATATGGGTATTAAATGAGGAAATGAACCAATATGAGGTATTCTGACAAAGGGAAGATTGTTACGGGCCTGTGCCTGGGAAGGAGCACCTCTGAAATTGCGAAACTGGTCGACTGTCGCTGTTGGTGAGCTGCAGTCGTGAGTATTTACGGTAAGTGGTTGAAGGAGGGAGGGACAAAGTGTAGGCGACCGGGTGTTGGTCGTCGACGCCTCGTCACAAACAGTGGACGTCGGAATGTCGCCTGCTGTGTAACAACGGCGATCTGTGACAGATCTGACGGCAGAGTACAATAATGGTGGGAGGTCAAGTGTTCCGGAGCGCACAGTCCGTCGCACACGTTTGAACGCGAGGTTTCGCAGCAGACGTCCCTTACGTTTTCCCTTGTTGGCTCGACGACACGCGTTATCTGACCATAATGTGAAATAGCGGGTGAGGAGAATTGCGTTGTCAGCAAACAATCAGTAACAGCAGAACGAATAGGTCAGAAAAACTCTGTGTCTTCGAACGTCGACTGGTCACTAGATGTCATGTGGGTAACAAATCCATCTGGGACATTTCAACAATTCCATAGCTACGCAAGTCCAATGTTGGTGATGTGACAGTGAAGCGGAAATGCGAAAGAACAACCGCAGCTAAACCAAGACCAAGCAGAATTGCTGGAGAAAGTTCACTGCCATCGTGTGTAGTGCCAAGAGTGAAGCACTCAGGAGCTGGTGTTACGATATGACGGTGTTTTCCGTGGTTAGAGTGTGGTCCCTTTACTGCCCTTATGAAAACGCTAAGTACGGAAGGATACGAACACGTTGCACATCATTGTGTACTGCGTACAGTAGAGGAACACTTCGGAGACTATCGTTGATTCTATCAGCATGATAAATGAAATGAAATGTCGTGTGACGAGGATAAAGGAGCCTGTCACAGAGAAGCACTTGTGAGTGACGACCTGAACGCTAGGGAACACCTTTGGTGTGGGTCCAACGTCTACTTCGCTCCAGACCTTAGCGACTATCATTACCAACATCTCTAGTTTTGCTTCTAGAGGAAGAATGGGCTACCATTCCTCCACCTGACTGAAAGTGTTCTCAGCATAGTTCAAAACGTCAAAGGCTAATAGGTGTCCAGAAAATTTTGGTCAGATAGTGCAATCAGCAGGATTGCAGTGGGCACAGGATCATCTAGACTGCACTCTGAATCAATGTCAACGTGTCGTCCGGTCGGATTAATCACGTTTCTAGTCGATTAGGCGATCGGCTGCTAGAAACACACTGAAACGACAAAGAAACTGAACAGCCATGCGTATTAAAAACAGAGATATGTAAACACGCAGAATACGGCGCTGCGGTCGGCAACTCCTATACGAGGTGTGGCTAGAAAAAAACCGGACTAGTACTGGTGAAACAACAAAACGAATGCAATAAGGCTGAAAGTCGCGTGGCCTGTCACGTGACTCTCGCTCCGCCTACTGCTCGAGTTTCATCTGCCTCCTGCACTCAGTCTGCCCGTGGCGTCTGTTTTAAGTAGTTGACGTTTTGTCTGTGCGTCGGAAAATGTAGAGTGTACAGAAATGACAGCGTGTTAACATCAAATTTTGTTTCAAACTAGGAAAATCTGCAAGTGAAACGTTTGTAATGTTACAACAAGTGTACGGCGATGATTGTTTATCGCGAACACAAGTGTTTGAGTGGTTTAAACGATTTAAAGATGGCCGCTAAGACACCAGTGATGACACTCGCACTGGCAGACCATTGTCAGCAAAAACTGATGCAAACATTGAAAAAATCGGTAAACTTGTTCGACAAGATCGCCGTTTAACAATCAGAGCAGTGTCTGAGTTAACAGGAGTTGACAAGGAAAGTGTTAGGCAGATTCTTCATGAAAGTTTCAACATGAACAAAGTGTGTTCAAAAATGGTTCCAAAGTGTATCGCAATTGAACAGAAGGAACGCCGAAGAATGATTTGTTCTGACATCCTGGAAAACATTGAAAGTGATCCCACTTTCTTACAAAATCGATGCATTGGAAAACTCCTGGTTCTCCACGACAAAAAAAAGCACGAATGTCAAAATCGAAATTCAAGGCAATGATGATTGTTTTTTTTTGACATCAAAGGGATTGTGCACATTGATTGGGTACCAGAGGGACAAACATTGAATCAGCATTACTACATTAGCGTCCTGGCTACCCTACGTGAGCGAGTACGGAGAAAACGGAACGATTTGTGGAGAAAAAAGTCATGGATCCTTCACCAAGACATTGTCCCAGCTTACAGTGCGTTGTCAGTGAAGACGTTTTTGGCAAAACACAACATTCCCATCTTAGATCATCCACCCTACTCACCTGATTTGGCCCCCTGCGACTTTTTTCTTTTCCCTTAAGTCAAGTCAGCTTTGAAAGGAACTAGATTTGAGACTGTTGAAGCAGTAAAAGAAAAAGCGACGGAAGTAATGTATGGACTTACCGAAAATGATCTGCAGCATTGCTATGAACAGTGGAAAATTCGTATGGAGCGGTGTAGAGACCGAGGAGGAGAGTACATTGAAGGAGATAACATGAAATTGTAAATAATTGTAAATAAATGTTTTTCCAGCATCAGTCCGGTTTTTTTCTAGCCGCACCTCGTATAACACAAGTGTCTGGCGCAGTTGTTAGATCGGTTACTGCTGCTACAGTGGCAGATTTTCAAGATGTAAGCGAGTTTGAGCGTGGTGTTGTAGTCGGCGCTCGAGCGATGGGACACATCATCTCCGAGGTAGCGATGAAGTGGGGATTTTTCCGTGCGCCCACTTCACGAGTGTACCGCGAATATCAGGAATCCGGTAAAAAGTCAAATCTCCGACATCGCTCCGTCCGGAAAAAGCTTCTGCAAGAATGGGATCAACGATGACTGAAGAGAATCTTTCAGCTAGACAGAAGTGCAACCCTTCCACAAATTGCTGCAGATTTCAATGCTGTGCCATCAAGAAGTGACAGCGTCCGAACCATTTAACGAAACATCATCGATATGGGCTTTTGAAGCCGAAGACTCACTTGTCAACCCTTGATGACTGCACGACACAAAGCTTTACACCTCGCCTGGGCCCGCCAACACCGACATTGGACTGTTGACTGGAAACATGCTGCCTGGTCGGACGAGTCTCGTTTCAAATTGTATCTAGCTAGCGAATGGACGTATACGGGTATGGAGACAACCTCACTAATCCGTGCACCCTACATGTCAACAGGGGACTGTTCAAGTTGGTGGAGGCTCTGTACTAGTGTGGGGCGTATGCAGTTGGAGTGATATGGCACCCCTGATACGTCTAGATACGACTGACAAGTGACACGTACGAAAGCATCCTGTGATCACCTGCACCCATTCACGTCCACTGTGCATTCCGACGGATTTGGGCAATTCCAGCAGGACAATGTACTCCGCACACGTCCAGAATTGCTACAGAGTGGCTCCAGAAACACTCTTTTGAGTTTAAACACTTTCGCTGCCCACCAAACTCCCCAGATATGAGCGTTACTGAGCGTATCTGGAATGCCTTGCAACGTGCTGTTCAGGATAGATCTCCACCCTCTCGTACTCTTACAGATTTATGGACAGCCGTTTTTCAGACGTTAGTCGTGTCCATGCAACGTCATGTTGCGGCACTTCTGCGTGCTCGCGGGGGCCCTACACGACATTAAGCAGGTGTACCAGTTTCTTTGGCCCTTCAGTGTATATACCACGCCAAGAACGCACGGCGATGGGAGCAGGACTGTGCTATAGGGAACATTCGCCAGGGCTTTCTTTGGCATTAATCGGAAGCACCATGAGAGAGTGGCATACGTGAACACTGTTGAAGAGCACCTGCATCCCTTTCAGCTTGTTGTCTTTCACGACAACAAGGTCAGAATCGTGCTCAAGCAGCTTGGAAAGGACGTCGGAGAAATATCGCCAATGTCTCGGCCACCTGGAGCACATCCAGGTCACTTGCGGGCGCCAGCTACTGCCCATAATGTTCGGGAATTGCACAGACTCTCATGTGGAGGACACAGTAATAGGCATTCATGATGATGAGAAGCAGCTTGAGAGTAGTCCTCGGCAGTGGCCTCTGACGCAGTTTGCATTTATAGCTAATCTCTTGCGTTCCAGGCGATTGAAAAGAAATCACAAGTGACGTTCGATTATAAGAAGGGTAAAATAATGGACCCGAAAAACTACAGACTAATATCGTTAACGTCTGTTTGCAGTACAATTCTGGACTATATTGTAAGTTCGAATATAACACATTTCTTTTGGAAAAAACGACATTTTGTCAATGGAGTGATTTATTATTTTGTAAATTTTTGTTTGTTTATTTATAGACGCAATCACATTCTTATGACACAGTCATAACCGGTTTCGGCCATACAATGACCATCTTCAGATTCTATAACAAAAGAAAATTTATATCAAAACCTAAAAACAAGTGCAATATTTAACCAGGCTTATTAGTAATCTAACTGAATTTATGCGAAATACTATGAACTACACGTCATAAGAACGTGATTGCGTCTATAAATAAACAACAAATTACACAACACATTTCTTTGTGACAGCAAAGTTTCTGCCCACGGATCAGTACGGCGAAACTCAGCTTGCCCTGGCACAGTGTACTGGGAACCACGGATGAATGGCAACAGGCAGATTCCACACTCCTAGATTTCCGGACAGCATCTGACACGGTGCTCCACTGCGGAACAGCCTTTTAACGAAGGAAGGTCTGTAAGGTCCGAGGATACGGAGTAGGTTTCCAGACATGTGAGTGGTTCGAATACTTTAACCGCTAAGGGTGGAGATGGTGGCAGGAAGGGGTAACATGAACGCCTGGGGTGATTTCATCCCAACTTAGTACTATACGACTATGTGGAAAAATACTGTTGCCGTATGACACCCCTATCACGCTTAGGAGTGGAGAGCGGGACTGAAAAGGTGATACGTAAAAATACCCAAAAAAGGCCGATAGTTGTGTTGAAGACATAATTTCGTGGGTCGCTGCGCTGACTGGTCACAGTTCTGTGAAAATTTAACCCGTATGTAACTTTCTAGACTCCATTTCTTTCCCTATCAGTTATAAAAACGGGGTATAACAAGTATCCGGACAATTGGTTAGTAATCATTAAAATCCTTCTGTAAAATATACCAGCATCTGCCCTTTCAGACAGTGATCAAAAACAAGTATTCTACAAATGATTTTAGTGATAACTCCCTAACGTATACACTTGCGTAATCCAGAATGTAGCTTAAAGAGTATTTGTATATTTCCAATCTATACGAACGTAAAACTTTTCGATTGTGAAACTTACACTTCTGGCCATTAAAATTGCTACACTACCAACATGACGTGCTACAGACGCGTAATTTAACCGACAGGAAGAAGATGCTGTGATATGCAAATGATTAGCTTTTCAGAGCATTCACACAAGGCTGGCGCCGGTGGCGACACCTACAACGTGCTGACATGAGGAAAGTTTCCAACAGATTTCTCATACACAAACAGCAGTTGACCGGCCTTGCCTGGTGAAACGTTGTTGTGATGCCTCGTGTAAGGAGGAGAAATGCGTACCATCACGTTTCCGACTTTGATAAAGGTCGGATTGTAGCCTATCGCGATTGCGGTTTATCGTATCGCGACATTGCTGCTCGCGTTTGTCGAGATCCAATGACTATTAGCAGAATATGGAATCGGTGGGTTCCGGAGGGTAATACGGAACGTCGTGCAGGATCCCGTCGGCCTCGTATCAGTAGCAGTCGAGATGACAGGCATCTTATCCGCATGGCTGTAACGGATCGTGCAGCCACGTCTCGATCCCTGAGTCAACAGATGGGGTCGTTTGCAAGACAACAACCATCTGCACGAACAGTTCGACGACATTTGCGGCAGCACGGACTATCAGCTCGGAGACCATGGCTGCGGTTACCCTTGACGCTGCATCACAGAAGGAGCGCCAGCGATGGTGTACTCAATGACGAACCTGGGTGCACGAATGGCAAAACGTCATTTTTTCGGATGAATCCAGGTTCTGTTTACAGCATCATGATGGTCGCATCCGTGTTTGGCGACATCGCGGTGAACGCACATTGGAAGCGTGTATTCGTCATCGCCATACTGGCGTATCACCCAGCGTGATGGCATGGGGTGTCATTGGTTACACGTGTCGGTCACCTCTTGTTCGTATTGACGGCACTTTGAACAGTGGACGTTACATTTCAGATGTGTTACGACCCGTGGCTCTACCCTTCATTCGATCCCTGCGAAACCCTACATTTCAGCAGGATAATGCAGGTCCTGTACGGGCCTTTCTGGATACAGAAAATGTTCGACTGCTGCCCTAGCCAGCACATTCTCCAGATCTCTCACCAATTGAAAACGTGTGGTCAATGGTGGACGAGCAACTGGCTCGTTACAATACGCCAGTCACTACTCTTGATGAACTGTGGTATCGTGTTGAAGCTGCATGGGCAGCTGTACCTGTACACGCCATCCAAGTTCTGTTTGACTCAATGCCCAGGCGTATCAAGGCCGTTATTACGGCCAGAGGTGGTTGTTCTGAGTACTGATTTCTCCGGCACTATGCACTCAGATTGCGTGAAAATGTAATCACATGTCAGTTCTAGTATAATATATTTGTCCAATGAACACCAGTTTATCATCTGTATTTCTTCTTGGTGTAGCAATTTTAATGGCCAGTAGTGTATTTTTGTCGCAGCTGGACTTTCACGTGACCAATGATTGCAAGTCCTCTAGCGCACACACCTACAGACGTCAGAGATCAGAATAACGAGATTAGAATACTGTTGACGCGAACCGCTATCTCAAGGCGTCGGCCGCGACTGACAACGAGCCAATTACGGACAATGGCTTGCGCTCGCACAGATACCCTCTAACCACGGCACAAGGCTCGAAACACAACGAATATTCTACCCTTTTACCGCTCCATTACGTCCTGTGTTCCAGCCCTCTAATCCATTTACGAAGTCTGTTCAAATAATTCCGGAACATTCGTAATTTCGCGCCAATGGTGAGTTGCAGCGAAATGTGATTGGCATCCCTGCACACGCCTGTGCCTAATGTGTAACTGCCGGAAGCTTCACTGTCGTATGTCTTTTAGTTATTGTTCACTGATGTATTGAGTAAAACGTCATGTCGCACAGTTCGCGAATTTCGAGACAGTAGAGTTAGAGGAGCAACGCGTGTGCATTAAATCCTTTGTGAAACTGAAGAAAACCTTTACAGAGACACAGCAAATGTTACAGGAAGCCTACAGTGATGTGTGTTTAAGCCGTACCAGGCGTTACGAATGGTTGGCACTCTTTAAAAATGTTCGGACGGAAGTTAAAGATGACCGTCGTTCAAGAGGCCATTCAACAACTGCCGACGACGTTCATTTGTCAGGAACGTCAACGAAATTGTGCGTGCCAATCGGAGAATGTCTGTCCGAGAGACTGCAGAAGAATGTAACATTTCAGTTGCATCATGTCACGAAATCTTGACAAAGCATCTTGAATGCATTGTATTCCCGCCAAGCTCGTCCCACGGTTGATGAACCCTAGACCAGACCTTCGCCTCGCAATCTGTGGAGAGCTTTTGGATCACGCAAATGAGAACGGGATGTTTGTTAAGACAATCATAACTGGTGATGAGACGTGAGTCAACGGTTACGATGTTGAGAGCAAGGTTCAGTCTTCACATTGGGTCGCGAAAGGTTCTCGAAGACAAAGAAAAAAAGCTCGCGTGGTCAGGTCAAATGTCAAAGCCATGTTGATAGTTTTCTTTGACTTTGAAGGATTAGTTCACCATGAATTCGTGCCACAGCGACAAACAGTTGTTAAGCGATGGTTCTATCGGGACGTGTTGCGACTCCTGCGAGAAAATGTGAGAAGGAAACGGCCCGAAACGTGGCGAGACAATTCGTGGCTTTTGCATCACGACAACGCAGCCGCATTTTTCTCCCTGTTGGTGCGTGACTGTTGCAAAATAAACGATATCACTGTCTGCCTCATTCTCCGTACTCTCCAAACGTGGCTCCTGCGGACTTTTTTTATTTCCAAAATTGAAAACCCCGTTGAAAGAACGAAGATTTGCAACGTTAGACGAGATAAAGGAAAATTCGCAGACGGCGCTTCGCGCGATCTAGCAAGAGGCGTAGCAAGACTGCTTCCGGAAGTGGAAACAACGTAGGGAGATTTGTATCAATTGTGGAGGAGAATATTTAGAAAGAGACCAATCACAATAAGTGAAAGGTACCCGTGAAAAAATGTTGTGGACAAAGGTCCGGATTTTTTTGAACAGACCTCATACAATGTCTTGCATTTGCTTAACTAGAATACCGCTGTCCTGTGGCCATAGTTCACTAGAATTTTGTATTCGTCAGGACAAAAAAATGTACGCTGTATGTTAACAACTTCTGCGAAGATGGGGCACTGCAGACGAGAAGAGTTGGTTAAAATTCTAACATATATAGCGTCCCATACTTGCTGAATGAAGTGCTGGGGAGCAGATACATGAAACCTGCATCGGCGTCCTGTGCAGTGTCCCAATGGAGTTGGTTCGCCGTTTCCTTCCTGCGTCCTGTTACGAACTGTCTGGTGTGTATCTGTGTCGCGTGGATGAGTGCTTGGATAGTGTTGTGTTAGTCTTCTGTTGCTACGTATGAAGGGTAGGGGGAGGGTGAAACCCGCTGCTGGCACGTAGCCTTCCCCTCTCTAATAGCACCAAGAGGCTAGCTGAGCGGTTGGGCGGATCACAGTGTCCCGTACCCATACTTCACGAGAGACTGCGGAAAGGTTCCGTATTTAAACCAGGACACTGTCGCAATGGCTTTACGCCACCAGCATCTCTCCCTCCCTTACCGGGCAAATACTGGAAGCGGAAATTATCCACTGCCAAATCCGGTTGCGAATTATTGTCGAGTCGTGCGCCACCGCACTAGAGTCCGTCAGCGACATCGGCTACGGGGGCGGGTGTCAAAATTCTAGAAAGGATCAAAACAAGGGAGTATGGTCTCCCGCCTGGATGGAAGACGTAACTTATTTACGAATCAATTTAATAGTGACAGAAGAAAATAAAAAATTAGAAAAAGCTTGAAAACTAAAATGGTGTTAGTTAATCTGTTAATTTATCTGCTACTGTTTCTACTTGTCACCTGCACCCTAGTAGCAACTTCAGGCCGTGTTTCACAGCTGTTATTATTATTACGAGGTGCATTCAAGTTCTAAAGCCTCCGATTTCTTTTCTCCGGAATGGAAAGAGATAGAAACATGCGATTGTTTTAAAATGAGGCCGCTTTCATTGTCAATACGTCCCAGAGACGGCAGCACCGTACGGCAGATGGAATTTTACCGCCAGCGGCGAGAATGAGAACTGTTTTAAATAATTAAAATGGCGACGTTTTCCTTACTTGAACAGCGTGCAATCATTCGTTTTCTGAATTTGCGTGGTGTGAAACCAACTGAAATTCATCGACAGTTGAAGGAGACATGTGGTGATGGAGTTATAGATGTGTCGAAAGTGCGTTCGTGGGTGCGACAGTTTAATGAAGGCAGAACATCGTGTGACAAAAAACCGAAACAACCTCGGGCTCGCACAAGCCGGTCTGACGACATGATCGAGAAAGTGGAGAGAATTGTTTTGGGGGATCGCCGAATGACTGTTGAACAGATAGCCTCCAGAGTTGGCATTTCTGTGGGTTCTGTGCACACAATCCTGCATGACGACCTGAAAATGCGAAAAGTGTCATCCAGATGGGTGCCACGAATGCTGACGGACGACCACATGGCTGCCCGTGTGGCATGTTGCCAAGCAATGTTGACGTGCAACGACAGCATGAATGGGACTTTCTTTTCGTCGGTTGTGACAATGGATGAGACGTGGCTGCCATTTTTCAATCCAGAAACAAAACGCCAGTCAGCTCAATGGAAGCACACAGATTCACTGCCACCAAGAATTTTCGGGTAACCGCCAGTGCTGAAAAAATGATGGTGTTCATGTTCTGGGACAGCGAGGGCGTAATCCTTACCCATTGCGTTCCAAAGGGCACTACGGTAACAGGTGCATCCTACGAAAATGTTTTGAAGAACAAATTCCTTCCTGCACTGCAACAAAAACGTCCGGGAAGGGCTGTGCGTGTGCTGTTTCACCAAGACAACGCACCAGCAAATCGAGCTAACGTTACGCAACAGTTTCTTCGTGATAACAACTTTGAAGTGATTCCTCATGCTCCCTACTCACCTGACCTGGCTCCTAGTGACTTTTGGCTTTTTCCAACAATGAAAGACACTCTCCGTGGCCGCACATTCACCAGCCGTGCTGCTATTGCCTCAGCGATTTTCCGGTGGTCAAAACAGACTCCTAAAGAAGCCTTCGCCGTTGCCGTGGAATCATGGCGTCAGCGTTGTGAAAAATGTGTACGTCTGCAGGGCGATTACGTCGAGAAGTAACGCCAGTTTCATCAATTTCGGGTGAGTAGTTAATTAGAAAAAAAAATCGGAGGCCTTAGAACTTGAATGCACCTCGTATTAGTAGTAGTAGTAGTAGTATTGGCGAATTCTCCCCAGAAATGGAAGACGTTAAGCAAGTAACTATCAATTTTTCTCTGAGTTGTTCTTGTTCTTCCAATAGGCTTTCATTCTTTCCGAAAAGGCTTGTTTACGCTCGTTCAACCACTTTGGTCTGTACTGTTTTTTCTTTTGATTGCTGTGATATAACTTTCCATTCGTCTCTTCCTAGAATGTCGGCTGGTCTTAGGCTTGCATTATTTAGGTCCTTTCGAATTTCCTCTAGCCAAGGTGTGGTATTCTTAAGTGAGGTTACATAAGCTATTATTCTCTCCGTCAATCGACTTTCTGGTAGTCGGCAGAGGTGGCCAAAGAATTTCATTCGCCATTTCCTTATATCAATTTCGATGTTTGAAAACTTTTCTATTGTTTTAACTGATTGTAGCCTATAACCGTCTTGGGTACGTCTTTCCCCTAGAATTTTCCTGATGCTCTTTCTCTCTTCTTTTTTGATGCCTTCAAGTTGTTGTTTTCTGTGAAGGGTTAGTGTTTCACTTGCGTAGATGATTGTTGGTTTTATAACAGTATTGTTGTGTCGGAATTTTGCCCTTGTTTTTATCATCATCATCATCATCATCATTAATTCTCCTTTAAGGAGAGTGCTAAAGCACAATTTACATAGCATTATTTCTTTCTTTTTTCTTCCGAAAAACCAGCCCCCATATATTCACTGAGTTTCTTCATCCTCGCTCCTGTCCACTTCTTTCCTGTTCTCTTTGGGCGCTTGCTGACATTTCTGTTTCCTGAATTTTTTCTCTGTTAGTTCCCTGTCTGTCGTCGCCTGTGGAGATGTTCAATTTCTTGAGGTCTTCCCGAAATTCCTTTAGCCAGTTCGTTTTCATCGCATTAGTTGTCATTACGTTAAGACTCTTCTAGTTCAGTCTGTTTTCGTTCATACTATGTATGTGTCCGAAGACCTTTCCCCTTGTTTTCCTGATTTTCGATCTTCCCGGGATTACTGCTGTTTCTGAGGCATACAAGGCCTCTTGTGCGATTACTGCACTGTACTGTCTTGCTTTGGCATTGAGGAAAATACTTCTGTTGTTGTTATGGTTCCATGTAAGTCTGTATGTTTTTTGTAGTTCTCTGATTCATTCTTTATTGGATGTTGAGTTCTGTCCTGTTTTCTGTATACTCTCTCCCAAGTATTTGAAACTTTCTACTTGTGTTACCTTTCCATACTTTATTACCAGAGGGTACCTGTCTATGTATTTTGTGTCCACGTACTGCGTTTTTTCGTACCAGATTTGTAGTCCTGTTTTGGCTGAGATTTCTTATAGTGTCTCTAGAGCTTCTTTGACAACTTTCCTCTTATTTGTTATGATGGCTATATCACCAGCAAAGACCAGACATTTTACGATCAAGGGTTTTACCTTCGTGTCTTTGGTTCTCTTTTGCTGCCTTCGTCTCGTATCTTCAAGGTGCCGACATGTCAATTTTTGGTTGTGGCACTGGCAGTGGACGGATGCCCTTCCTGTTACCACCCCACCCCCCTCCCTCCACCCTATCTGTGTACTCCTACTGTCTGCGTCAAGTGTTATTCCACGTGAAAAAGTTTTCGAAATGTTTGTGAACCGTGTAATTGAGTCGGGACGTGGGTACCTGTCTGCTAATCACGAAGTCGGATGTGAGAAACCGCCTAAAAACCACATCCAGGCTGTCCACCACACCGGCCACCCTCGTTATATAATACCTTCTCCCCGAAACCCGGAAACGGCGTTCAGACGCGCACGGTCATCCGGGCGGGTGTAGTGTGCCTCATTATAGCGCTTGCCTACTTCAAAAGAAAGTAAGGGAAGTAGATAATGAGACTGAGAAAAAGTAACAGTAGAGCTAGAAGAAGACTTCATAATTAATACGGAGAGAGTAGCACTAAAGCTAAAATAAAGGGTTACGCAGTTAAAAATACCCCGCCTTCCATGTGAATGCGAATGAAATATTTCGACTACTGAAATAAACAGCTACAGTAGTGCACAGCTTTATGCAGTAATCTATTGTTAGCATTCTTGTGTCAGCATTTCAGTTTATTTCATCAGTGAAGTTAGACCTTTCTCCTTGGGCTCTGAAAGCGACTTTCTTGACAGAAGAATGAATTGAAATTGTGGCAGTATTTGTGAAAACAGGTTCGATTAAGAAAACTCGAGAACTTTCTGGGTCGTGTCCAGACAAATGACTACCAGTACAGAGAGCAATACAAAGTCTGTATAAAAATTGGCACACCTACGGATCTGTGCAAAATGTAAAACGACAAAGAATTCCTTCAGTTCACACGCCATAAGTTATTGCAGACATTCGCCGAAGTATTATTCGGAGCCCAACAACACCAAAGACAATTTGTTAGACCCTTTCTATGACATCATGCGTGGTAAAGCTAGGTTTCATCTTTCCGGCCATGTGAATTCATAGAATACGAGGTACTGGCAACGAAGAGTCCTAACATTGTGTGTCAGCAGCCACTCCATGATGAAAAAAATCGGCGTTTGGGGCGGTGTAACAGAAACGCGCGTCATTGGGCCGATATTCCTTTACACTACTCTCAACACGGTTGCGTGTATGGAAATTTTTGATACATTTTGTGCTCGACTCATTGAATATTTAGGACAATACTGCTTCTTCCAGCAAGATGGGGCAACACCTCTAAGGTATCCCTGCAACGATTCCATAAATGTCTTCACCGAGGAACGAACTGTCAGCGAACATTTATGTCCACCGCGTTTGCCGGTTCTAAAAACATTTGATTTTTTTCCTGTCGGGACACCTGAAGACTAAGTGTATGAAACAAATCCACACACAATACAGGAACTGAAAGACAACATCAACTGTGAAGTTGCCACCATCGATATTTGAACTTTATGCCGGGTGTATGTGAAAATACTTAGTCCGTGCACAGCTGTGTACCAATGTTGCAGGGGGTCACATTCAACATTTATAAATTTATTTTTCACTATATCTTTCATTACGAATAAATGTTAAGTACATTACAGCTCTTCGTTTCTGTAATTTCATTGCATTTTCTTTGTACTTATACGGGGTTCAAATGACACTGACCACTATGGGACTTAACTTCTGAGGTCACCAGTCCCCTAGACTTAGAACTACTTAAACCTAACTGACCTAAGGACATCACACACATCAATGCCTGAGGCAGGATTCGAACCTGCGACCGTAGCGGTCGCGCGGTTCCAGACTGTAGCGCCTAGAACCGCTCGGCCACCTCCACCGGCTTATACGGTGTACTTTTATCTGCGCCATCCTGTATGCACGAAAGATAAGATAACTCAAGTACATTCACTCTAGGGGAGTTGGAGCCCCCTATTTGCAAATGGAACAGGAAAGGAAATGCCTAGTGGTAGCACATGGTACCCTCCACCATGGCTTGCGGAAGATATACATGTGGGTGCTGTTATATCGACAACGTTGTATTTTGTTACTTGCCTTCCTTGTACTTCAGAAACCACTGTAGTAATGGACATGAGATTTTTACAGGGCATTACACGTTATTTTCTTTGTGTACTCAATTAAAATCACTGCATTTCAGCCAGTAGTTTCGGAAATACAATTTTTTACCTATAGTTAAAATTTTGCATATTTTGTACGCTCTGCAAAATAATTTTAATCATAATTCACATTCTGTTTTTATTTTAGTTCAGTAGACTCAGTATAGATGTGTTGCAACTCCATGAAAATTTGATTACTCTACTCCAAGCGGTTACAGAGATTTTCAGAAACTGTTTCTAAAGTTGTGATTAAAAGTCACTGAATACATCTACATTGGATCAAAAATCCTTAAAGAGGAAGGCGACCTTTACACAGTAACTACGAAACAGACTTTAAAAATGCTGCACAGTTGCTCAAAAATATTCGCTCGTTTCTTATGAATTTCTTTATTGTTTCTTCTTACGACGCGTTTCGGGACTATCTCATCAACTGATGAGCTGGTAAATAAAATTTCTTTTTATATATGGTACATGTTACATGAGTCTTATAATGGTCATGCATCGACGCATCATATTTACTGATGTACCTGTTTTTGCTCCTGTACTCCTTGTTGGTGCTACTGTGGACATTTTATTTCGGAAGTTTTATATATTTGACAAACCAGTGTGGAGCTGTATTATTGTAATTGGAGCATTTCTCAGTATGTCGACGGCACTGATGTGTAGTTATATTTCTGAGAGATCTGAAGCTGACAGCTAGTTACCGTTGAAAATAGTCATGGAATGCACTATTTCACACCAAGCGATCTTGGCTTCTAATATTACTAATTGCAACGTTAGTCGCCGTAACAAATTGCAAATTATGTGAGACAGATATGTTCTGCTCGGTCCACTGATTTATTATAATTTTTTTTTCTCCAGAATCTGGACTTCCCAGTATCCACACTGGACACTGCAGCAACAGAATTCTTAGAACTTATACACACTACGTGGGTTTCTGTTATGAAAAGCTACTTATTGATTTTGACGGTGCTACCTACAGAATAAACGCAATTTCGCGTTTGTAATACTGCAGTTCATAGCCTTCAACATAAAAAGTTACTGACTTCATTTGATCTAGAAGTAATGCGAATTATTTTTTTAATTTTTTGAACAGGTCCAGACATTAAAAAAAATGCTTCCCATTCGAGTTTACAAATTTTGTTACGAAAAATGCACGATTTATAATGGGATAAAAATCCGAAAATGTAAAAAAAAATCCGTTCTAACTCCTCTTAAGTGAAACATTACAGCGTGACGCTGCAAAGACCTACTGTGTAGAATTAAAGGAATATATCACAAGGAAGCCTTTCAAATTACATGTGAAAATATAGGGTTTCATCACTAAAATTTTTCCGTTGTAGTAAAGTCCTGATGATAACGAAACCCGCAGAACGGTCCAGAGCAGACCAGAAAGGTTGTACAAAGTCCAAACTGCCTACGCGCCTAGCGCTCCATGCTGAAACGTGGCTGTTCCTTTTCGACGAGTCCGTGTCATTAACTACATAGCCTTAGAGAGACTTCATGCAGTAGAATGGCGAGGGCGCCGTACTGCAAGGGGGTGGTGAGGCAGACCATTGCCAAGGGCGCAGAGGGGACGCAAAAACTGACCGGAAAAAAAATAGAAAGACAAACCGTCTTTGGATGAACCTGGAAAGGTATGCTAGTTTAGCAGGCACCACGTTGTCGCAGTAACATTTCGTCCAAGTAATATCATTAACAAACCGCTGCTACCGAATAGACTTCTATAGCTGACATGGTCTGTGTGACACCAGAGCGCATGGTTCACTCAGGCCGCCTACACACACACACACACACACACACACACACACACACACACACACACACAGTGCGCTCATGTTCGGCAATGGAGTTCTTGAAAAATGTTCGGAGGATATGTAATTTACTCGTCCCTCCTGATGGTACTTCTGCTACTCCCCAGTTCCGGTTTGATCTGCTTTGTAAATGAACAAAGAATTAAAGAATAAGTCATCTATAGGTGATTTTTTACTCGTACTTGTAGAGAAGTATACTCTGTTCGTCTAACAATAAACTCATTCCCTGTGTGAACATCCCTGCCATTAGTCATCGACTGCAATACTCATGCGTGTGTTGTCGTAAATCTACTGGAAGTAGTACTTGTGTATGGATGTAGGAATTTTGTTGTTGTTATAGCGAGAAAGAAACTCACACACAGTAAAGCATCGAATGTCATAAGTTTCTTTGTAAACCACGGTGTTAAACGTCTAATCCATATAGCTCTTTTATCAGGTGTCACAGACAGTCGATTCTTGGTACCTGCCAGCCGTACCCATGAGAACCAATGCACAGTAGCTGCAATAAAGAAAAAGGCATGGATTTCTTTTTACTTTCTATGTTTACGTTAATTTTAAAGTATTAAAAGTTTATACAGCTTATAATTTGTTTACTATTGTTATACACGTAATTTGTTGTGTGCAATTCTTGATCAACACGCAATATTTTCAATAATGCTTGTTTCATTAAAGCTGCTTAAAATTGTAAAAATTTGTAGGAAAAATTGCAAAAAATGTAGTTTTACTATGGGTACGGCATGGTGGAGGGAGCAGCTATTAGAGACGCTGGATCACTTCGCCACGGCTCTGGGAATGACAAGCGTTAGAATGCCAGAGATGGCTAAAGAACGGTCTATAGCAAACATCGTTTATAAACGGAATTCAATATTTCAGCCTCCTTTTACTATTTTCCACTACATAAGGCAGACGATTGACGATAGAAATAATTATCGCTTCTAAATTTGCGCCATTCTAGCGAAGGGTCTTCCATTAAGAGTGATACTTTTTAAAATTGTGGTTTCCAGTTTCTAATATATTTCTTCTGTGCTTCCACGTGTGAAAATATCCAGTACAATTTGCAGTTTCATCATGCAGCGAGTGACTCGTGCTTTCTGGACGTCGAGAAATCATTAAAACATTTCACCGAAGTGGCAGCTCAGTTGTGGGCGATCATCGTTTGTCAAGTAGAGAACTGGGTCGCCATCGGCGTTTCTCTACCCCGGCTATACGCCGCAATGCGGCCAAGTTTGAGCGGGATGTTACTCTAGACGACCAGACGCCACCAAGATGGCAACATGAAGCGCCAAGTGAGGGCAATATTGCCGCAATAGAGACCAGTATTGAGGAAGAGCCGACTGTGTCACTATGAGTACAATCTCAACGCTTGTGGCTAGCTGAGACATCGACTTGGCGAATCTTGCGGAAGGTTTGGGAACTACAGCCTTACAAAGTTGTACAGACTCAAGAGTTGAAGCCAAAATGTCACAGATTGCGCCGTGAAGTCCGCTGACTGCGCCGTACAGCAATTGGAAGCTGATCACGATTTCAGTGGAAAAATCATATTCTCAGGTGAGGCGCATTTTTATCTTAGTGGCTTCGTCATATGCAAAATCGTCGTTATTGGAGCTAGAAGAACCCACAAGTGGTGTATCAGGTACCATTGAATAACTCAATGTGTAGTGCGGGTTAAACCGTGGACCTAATTTCTTTGGAGATGATGCGAGAAGAACCATCAATGGCAACCACTTCAGATCCACGTCACGAGAATTTCTGTGACCAGGTCGTGAGACCACAGACATTGAAAACATGTGGTTCTAGCATAATGGCGCTACATGCCACACAGCTCATGGATACGTTCGATTTGCTGAGGTAGACGTTTGGCGACCGGATCATCCCAAGATGTGGATGTGTGAATTGGCCGCCACGTTCGCGTGGCTAAAAAAATGGTTCAAATGGCTCTGAGCACTATGGGACTTAACATCTGAGGTCATCAGTCCCCTAGAACTTAGAACTACTTAAACCTAACTAACCTAAGGACATCACACACATCCATGCCCGAGGCAGGATTCGAACGTGCGACCGTAGCGGTCGTACGGTTCCAGACTGTAGCGCCTAGAAACGCTCGGCTACTCCGGCCGGCACGCTTGGCTAAAACTCACTTTGAAACGTTTGGAGCCGAACATACGCCAGGCTACTGTAGACATAACGCAACTATTGTTGGATAGAGTGATTAACAATTGGAGCCATTGTGCGCGTCAGCGTGTTCAAAGCCTATTCAGAACATATCCGCAATGTCTAAGTTTCAAAATAAAGCACATTTTACTTCGACAGGTTGACTGATTTATCTTTTTTTCAAATTTTAAAAAGTATCATCATTAATGAATGGATAAATTACTGCACGGGAGAACTATAACACAGACGACGCAAAACCATTCTTTTAAATGAACAGCAACTTTGAAGTCATAGTAGTCACAATAGGAAATGAGCAACTGTCGCGGCATTCGCCGGACATATGCGGACACGGGGACTTTGAGGATAATCGCCTCTCGGCCGTTACTTTGCCTCCCCCCCCCCCCCCCCCCCCCCAACCATCCCACAGGGGCTGTGTGAACGTTGTGCGAGATGAAAAACAGATCTCCGTGCTTACTTTGCTTCCGAAAGAAGAGCACGACATGGTGGTGTTTCAACAGAATGTAGGCAAATTGTTCAACTAAGGAGAGTTGGAACGCTCTATCCCGACAATGATAAATTTAGTGACTTGGCTTCCCTGTATTTCAGGAACCACTGTAGCCATTGACATGAAACGTTTATAGGACATTAAACTGTATGTTCTGAGTCTACTGAACTACAATAATTGCATTTCAGCCACTGCTTTCGGAAATACAATTTTTTAATTACAGAATTAAATATTTGTGTACTTTTTTTGTACGTTATCCTAAATAATTTTAATTATGCATAACACTGTGTTCTTCTTTTAGTTCAGTAGTCTCAGGATATATATGTAATTACTCCCTGAAAATTTGAATACTCTACTCTAAGTGGTTTCTGAGATTTAGAGAAAAATGCAACAGAAAATGTAAATTTTCAGGAACAGCTTCTAAAGTTTCAAAAGACTTTAACTCAATATATGCTTAATTTTTTATTTTGGTAACTCAGAAGCACCATGCACCATATTTTTTATTATCCTCTTGATCTTTTACCAAGTTTTTTCTTCTTTTCTTCTTTCTGGACTCCTTAGTGGCCAACTGTTCTGCATACTCTGCTTTATCAATGCGAACCTTGTCCATCTGTCCAAGTTTTCTGATGCAGTTTGCTCCAGGATTAATCCCCATACGCTGTAGCACTTTCACCCTACCAATGTTTCCATCATTAAAAGCAATATCGGCATCACTGACCCCCCACTTTAGTGTCTTCATTTAACAAAAACATTTTTTGGTAAGCGAGTCCATATGAGATTACTGAACGACTCATTGGGGTTTTGAGTCTAACCATGCAGACACTTCTTCAGTAACTCAGGATTTGCCAGGTCTCTATAAACAGGTTTTATGATATCCATGACTGCTGCTGGGATGGAATGTTTATGGCTGTATGAACTGTTTGAGTACTGAGCATTGCGGTTATTGCACCATGAATAACGTCCAGGAGGCCAAAGGAGGTGTACTCAGTTGACAGTCTGTGGAAGAAGTTAGCCATACTGCCTGCTTAATTTTCCACAAATCCTCAGTATTATTACTAATGGCCATCCCATAATACTGCCGTAGTTCGTCAATCATTTTGTCTGTCAGCCTGCCTCTTATCTTATGATTTTACCCTCAGTCTTGTCTCTCAAACTTTGTTGCAACTTCCTCAACCTGGTGCCCATCCTCTTCAGCACGTGACCAATACATTACAGTTTTGTGATAATCTTCTCACCATAAGGCTGAGCGGCTACTGCACTGTTATATACTTTTGAGTTTCCATCACCTAAGAACTTAGTGTAACACACTCCCCTTTCGTTCACAGATCGACTAAAAATTTCAATAGCTGCAGACGCCTCCATACCTCCACTTGTTTCTTCATAATTTCTGTCACAGATATCCCCTTCTTCATTCCCTGATTTACACTTACAACAATGTTTGGTTACAATCTGAAAATCTATTACCTTTCCAGTATCCACACTGGTCACCGTAGCAACAGAATTCTTAGAACTGTAGCCGCACTTCTGACAAGTGCCATCAAAAGCTACTAGTATGTCAGTAATACCATCATTTATTTCAACAGCTTCGTTTGCAGCACCCTTCATTGACTCACATGCAACAGATTCCACAGCAGCTCCAATAAATCCTGCACACTTGTCGATTTTACAAGGTGAGCGTGGCATATTCATCATGGCACACATTGTTTCTGCTGCAGTGTGTCCTTTGCCAATAGCTCTCAATCCATAAAAGCACCTAAAATTTATTTCAAAATAATTATCTTTACACTTATCAGAATTCCAAAATGAATGAGTATATCTACAACTGGCACAATTAATGTTAAGTTTCCTGGCTACTCCATTTGATACCACACTGTCTTCATGTAAACTAACTGACCCTCCACATATTTTACAACACACACATTCACTTAACACCCTTGTTAGGATATGT
Organism: Schistocerca americana; assembly: GCF_021461395.2. Lineage (NCBI taxonomy): Eukaryota > Metazoa > Arthropoda > Insecta > Orthoptera > Acrididae > Schistocerca > Schistocerca americana. The sequence continues at coordinate 286,468,299 of NC_060120.1, read as the reverse complement.
AAATATCGGAATATAGCCTAACCTACCATTTATATCACTTTAGTTTTGAGAAAACTGTGTATCACAACGTTTTATTTTAATCTTCGAAGCACTAATGGATGTTTCTCTGGATACTGGCGAGTTTGCCTGAATTTCATTGTCTGTAACATCAGACACCACATGTTGAACACATTGTTTCCCTATTACCATTTAACCAACATTTCTTAAAAACCACTTCGTTTTGCCTTCATACTTCACTTTTTGAGAGATTTACAAATCTATTCGTCACTTTTCCTCGGAACAACGTTAGCACTGCGCGTGTGTATACTATAAAACGATACGATACTGTTTTAGACAGTGCTACCAATACAAACACGTAATTTAACCTTTATACCCTTTATTTTATTCGGAAAATTGCAAATTATCTAATGAGATAAAAGTATGAAAATGTGAAAAAAGTTTTTCGTTCTAGCTCCCCTTAATACTGTATGGTTTCTAGTCTATAAACAAGCAGAAGACGTTGTTTGGCCTCAGAATACGCCTGAAATAGCACTACATGCATCCATTCGTATCTTTCTACTACATATTAAAAAAAACTAGTACCTCAGAGTGCAACTTATTGAATAGAATTGTGATGCAAAATTCTGACGAAGCGTAAGTCTATATAAGAATAATATTTCCCATTTCGGAATGTGGTTTATAAATGATTCTCTGCGGCACTGGTTCCATTTTAAATATTAAAACACAATTTCCGCTTGTTGGATTAAGTTACAGCGGTAGTCTACATTGCAGCTATGGAAAACTGCTTCACTTCGAACTTCTACGCAATAAGAGATAGTCTGTAAAATGCACGCCAGTCTCACGAAATGATAACAAATGATTAAGGAATATGGGCAGCCAGATGTAGCAACACTTAGTTACGGGCTGATGAAAATCTGAAACAGTTTATATTTAGACTTCGTCCGTATCTGTTTATATTCGCATGTTATTCTACAGTAGCATCGATCTAATATATTACAGGATAATAATCAGAAAATTCTGTTTCTTTCTTTACCTTTAATTAGCTAAAAGCGTTATTGCGCAGCAGACATAATTGCTTTGAACAGTTATACTGCTGGCTTATGCCGATATTACAACGCTGAGCATCACTCAAATGGAGTTCCTGTTGGCAGAAATTTCAATCACGCCAGTCTTTTTGCAACTGTAATTTCCTCCCTAATTAGCATATTTTCTTTCCCTGTTCTGTCCCGGGACATCATTAATAATTATTCGTACGCAAAGAGACATCGGGTTTCAGTGAGCAAATTAACACGGGGTACATCGTGTACCTGTTTTTTCCTTTATTCTTTCTACAGGTGGTGTCTGCAAACCTCGGAAAAACCTTGTTCTCATTTCTCCGACATCGTGTATCACAAATTGCAAAGGAGAATACTTGCCTCAGGAAGCCATCATGATTACTCATTACAGGAAGAATAGTTGCTGAAGTCGCCCCCCCCCCCCCAAAAAAAACCTTGAATTATTTAATTTTTTTTTAATGAATTGAGTTATATTCCTTGAATCGTATTCCTTGTATATTGTCGGAGGGCTCGCTGAGATGTGGAACGTGGTCAAAGATGACAGTTTATCTTAGTGAAATACTATAAGATAACATGACGAAATAATATTTTATTACAGCGCCAATGCTGGTAGGTAAAAACATTAAGAGTTTCTGTAAAGATATCTCCAATAGATTAGACGACGGCCGAATAGAATGTTCTTTAATTCAGCCTTAAGCTCCCACATGTTAATCATAATGCCAATTAACATGTCCTGGCGTGTTGTTAAATACACGTAACTCCATCAGCTTCAACATGATTTCCTGTAAATTTGAAAATACTTGCACGACGTTGAAGGAACAGCCTCGGAAACGGGTGTGATATGGGAGGACGCAAATCCAGTGAAATGCTGATGATAGAAAGAAGAAAACAGCAATTTTTTCACATGATACGACGGTGTCAAATATTGAAAGCTGTCAGAACAATGTCACAGCGCTGTGCACCAGGAGTACATTTTATTTGGGGGAGGTAAATAGGGCGAACGCGTACACTCTTTAGTGAAAAAGAGTTGGAAATTTAAACATAAATAATTCATCACACGATAAACTGCATTCTGCCGAGCACTGCGCGACATAATAGTTGGAGGTACAACACACATGCGCACAGTTTGTCAGAAATCAAAACAAATGTCAACCACATTCGTGGCGACTTCAATACAACCTTCATTTCACACCTCCACTCGAAGACCACACATACACGGAACGCTTGAGGTGAACCATGGAGCGAAACGAGCCTCAAGTTGCTGCTGTCAACTATCTACAACACGTCACGCTTCTGTGCGACAACCAGTGTGAATTGCAAAACATTCACCGTGCGTTCCACCAATAAGACGCCGACGACAACACATCAAGGTAAACTGGATACATGGGTGTCTCAACTCTCCAAACACGATTCAATTAGATATCGCAAAGCTCTTCATTAAAGCATACACACTTACACGCGATACCTTAATGAGTCTGTATTTAGAAATTTCCTCCCAGTGGAAGGAAACTCGTTATCCTAGGTGCAGCGTCATCGACAGTCTTGCAGGAAAATTCTATCGCGTGGCACCTTCAAGCTATTACAGCAGTATACTGGCAGCTTACTAAATAATATTAGAAGTCGTAACAAACTTGATGTAGGGTGACAGGGCCGGCCGAAGTGGCCGTGCGGTTAAAGGTGCTGCAGTCTGGAACCGCAAGACCGCTATGGTCGCAGGTTCGAATCCTGCCTCGGGCATGGATGTTTGTGATGTCCTTAGGTTAGTTAGGTTTAGGTAGTTCTAAGTTCTAGGGGACTGATGACCTCAGCAGTTGAGTCCCATAGTGCTCAGAGCCATTTGAACAATTTTTTAGGGTGACAGGGTCACAGTGAAGGGTACTGCGTGAAGTTCCAGTATCTGTGTCAATCTTTTCTCAAACATTTTACATATATGTTATTGCTAATGTTTGCTTACAATGTTTCGTTACCCCTACTCACAATGGAACTCCCGCACCATCAGCAAATGGTTGACCCTTCGTAATATTAAGAAGGTACTGCCTTTTCTTTATTAAGAAACCTCACGATGAATGCAGGGCTTTGCATGCTGCCAAACCGCGTCTGTAAGAATTAACGGAAACAAATGGTACAACTACGGATTTCCAGAAACGTAATGCACGTCATAAAAATTCCTCGTTGTACAGACGCTTGGAGATTCTATCCGGACCAATGAAACTGATTTACATGATGGGCTGGCCAACTGGCAAAGTTTGACTTACTGATAAGACACGAGGATGTTACAGCACTTCCGTGAAATAGGCTGCTGATAAAAATGTTTGTCAGCCTAATTCGAATACTGCTGGATTATATGCGAAACGTATCATATTCAAATAGGTGTGAAACAACGTTTTTAACATGAAAGGAGGGAAGGGAGAATGTGGTTTAACGTTCCGTCGACGTCGAGCTCAATAGAGACGGAGCACGAGTTCGGAATGTTACAAGAAAGGGGGAGGAAATCGGCCGTGCCCTTTCAAAGTATCCATCCCGACATTTACCTGGAACTATTTAGGGAAATCAAGGCAACCTAAATCTGAACTGTCGGACACGGATTTGAACCGTCGTCCTCCCGAATGCGAGTCCAGTGTGTTGACAGCTGCGCCGTCTCAGTGTATTCAACATTGACTTCTGGGGTTCATACGAAAAATCAATTACGCCTAGCTTCCAGCTGACAGTAATTAATTCAGGTACAGGCCACTCTTCCCACACCCCGGAAAAAAACCGCACCAATAAATATCGGCATGGTAAAGAAAAAGACAATGACCACTCACAGACGGATGTACGTGTATGATGTATGAGCATTAAGATTTATTAGCCCTCACCCTTGAAATGATTGCGAAGAAACTTTGTAAATAGTGCACACTATACAGGCAATTGTACAAAAGTAGTTTCCCCATCTCATTTGCACAGGCCTTTAACCCTCACAATACCATGAGCGGGACTTCATGCCCACCTTTTGAAAATATTGTGCTATAGTCATGTACTCTAATTAAAAGTTTGGAAAATATTTATTGTTTCCAATGATCCCTTAAACCAGATTTGGTAACTGTCTTACACCAGATTCGGTAACTGTCTTATTAAATTTTTCAGTAAGACGTAAACCAAAAATCTAAGTCACATCACCTTTGGCAACCAATGTCATTCATATTTTCAAGTTCAGCAACCTTCTTCTACAACTATATATGTATAAAAAGTATGTTACAAACGTCAGTGACAATTTACGAAACCTGTTTTTTTAATGTTTTTGTGATGGTTATAAAGCACCCGTCACCCTTGGAAAATGCGTTGTGCTGCTATGATTCTCTAAAAGATATTTTCAGGTTCAGGATCCAACTTAAACGTCAATAATTGTTTAAAATGGATGTTATTAATAAAAGTCAACAGCAATTCACGAATTTTTTTTAAACGTACCTGTTAGCGGTAGTAAGCATTATGAAAATTGCATTGGTATTGTATTACTATGGTTAATAAGCCAACGCTGTGACCAGTTTCGCCCTTCTAACCCAGAGAGCCCAGCAGCTAAACGGGCGTTTGTTGACATCTGCTACGCTCGAAGTAAACAATGCGCATGGCTTCCTGAATGTGTCAGCTGTCAAGGAGTTACTAAAGTGGTTTGACAGAAAACACAACTTTGTACCGCTCCAATCATCACGCATTTCTGTTCGATTGTCATGGAGGAGCACTAAGATAGTTTTTCACACGATATTGCTAACTATTACGATCTTGAATGCTTAAGAAGCGTCGCGTGCGTTCAGAAACCGAGCGGTGAAGAGTACATTAGACAACCAGTCGAAAATATCAGCGCCTGAAAGAAAAGCAACGAAATGCACGTAACAATCTACAAGTTCCGAACTTTACAAATAGGTAAACAGAACTTCTGTGCTATCAATGCATTCAGAACCACACACTTCCGTTTGTTTACATATATGACGGGAAGAAAGATTTCGAGCCAACATGATCATTAATAAGAAACTTGACAAAGAGGCAGAATGGTAGCAATGTCTCTTTCCGTACGGAACTACGGCCTGACATGCGAATTTAGAAGGTCCTCATGAATGAATCACAAAAATGTCTGTGTCACTCAAATTTCGACATCAAAACCACAGGTATTTTTCTAAATATAGCATAAACGTGTATTGCGAGCACTTTTGTCCATAAGTAATGTCCTGAATCTAGTCTGTAATTATTAAGCAAACTCCAATTAAGCTTCGCTGAAGAATCAGTGGTTCACAGAAATTGAGTTTACGGAAGTTCAAAACATAGTACGTTTGTAAACAATGAATACAAGGCAACCTCCGTCACTGTTTAGGAATTGCGAAGATCTCTAACAGGCGCACGTATTCCGTGAATTATCAGCAAACATTCCGAAAACATGGTGAAATGTACTGTTATGAACACAATTAACCGCATACTTTTACCAGCACTAATGTAATGCGTCACAATATATGCTATCTTGTAAAAAAACTGAATATAAACATTTAGCATTAGAAATATTATAATGGAGAATATTATGAAAAAAATAAAAAGCAGGAAAGCAGGTAAACAATGGTATTTACCCAACCATTACAAACAAACGACTATCACCGTAAGTGATTGTATTACGAATTACGAAACCAGTCGAAGGCTGGACAGGTTTCTAGAACGACGCGGGTATGCCGATATCCGCAATGTGAAACATCTGTTTCTCCAAACACTTGTAAAATTCGTATATTTATTACGCGATTAAAAGCTAACGGAAGACGCACACTAAGCTGTTTTGCCGTCTACATAAATGTTGCTGACAATACAAATGAAGATTCTGAAAGATTTCGTTGACACAGTTTTCTCCTAAACACATGCTATGTTTCACGAAACCACATCAACGTGATTTCGAATGTTCGTTGAAGTAACAGTTTGTTAGCACACTACCACAGGACAAAATAAATAAATAAATTAACTGCTCTACAACTATAAAGATAAGTGCCTGACACATCAGCTGCTCAACGGGACACCAAAGACAACGCGCACACTCATTCAAAACCTCATCTTTCAGATGGTTCACTTCAAGCAAGACAGCCGCACACAACTTTTACTTTCGTTCTCACTCTTGCACGATTTCGCACGTTGTACAAAACACATCTTCCACATTATTGTGTCCACCAGCGCACCAGAACGGTGAACTGTCAAAGCAGTGACGCTAACGCCACGGGACAGTAACCACCGCGCGTGATTCCTGACTCACGTGCGCCTTCTCACTTTCAAAACGAGTAACACGTCATCTTCAACCGTCGCTGCGGGGCGTAATTCACATCACTGGCGCTCGTTTTCCCGTGTCCGCCGGTCCCCTGCGCCGCACGCGGGCTCTGGAAGACGGTACTTACCATCGTAATCCGGCAGCATGGTGTTGTGGTCGTCGCGTGTGTTATGTATGTAGAACGGCGGAAGTCCGTAGCGGTTACTCGACACAACCCATGCACATCCTCACTGCAGCACGGCTGCGCTCGCACTGGACGGCTGCCGGCTAGCGGCGCTGGAGGGGGTCTGTGCGGGAGCAGGAGCGTGGGGTGGAGGGGAAGATAAGGGGGGAGGGGGGCGGCCGTCCCCCCCCACCCACGTACCAGCGGACCGCAGCGGGCAGGAGGCCAACGAAAACACGAGCAGGCCTGCTTCCGCTCGCCGAGACAAGTTGCATTCACTACGTACTACACGCACAACGCTGGTCACTGAAACGGCTACTGTTCTCGAAATTACTTCGTACGTGAGGCTGTAGAGCACGTACCGGGAGATACGCAGCTGCAACGTTGACGAAACAAATTCTAACTGCTCGAGCCAAACCAGTACGAGGCACTACAAAGGTGAGCAAATTCGTTCTTCTTTGGAAACTATACTCCGTTCATCATAAGAATAAACCTGATGTAAACAAACATAAACAGGATGATTGGTCAGAAGCCGTATCACACGTACACTGGTGTTGTTACGCTCTTGGAAGTTGTTGTTGTTGTTGTCTTCAGTCCTGAGACTGGTTTGATGCAGCTCTCCATGCTACTCTATCCTGTGCAAGCTTCTTCATCTCCCAGTACCTACTGCAACCTACATCCTTCTGAATCTGCTTAGTGTATTCATCTCTTGGTCTCCCTCTACGATTTTTACCCTCCACGCTGCCCTCCAATCCTAAATTTGTGATCCCTTGATGCCTCAGAACATGTCCTACAAACCGGTCCCTTCTTCTTGTCAAGTTGTGCCACAAACTCCTCTTTTCCCAAATTTTATTCAATACCTCCTCATTAGTTATGTGATCTACCCATCTAATCTTCAGCATTCTTCTGTAGCACCACATTTCAAAAGCTTCCATTCTCTTCTTGTCCAAACTATTTATCGTCCATGTTTCACTTCCATACATGGCTACACTCTATACAAATACTTTCAGAAACGACTTCCTGACACTTAAATCTATACTCGACGTTCTTCAGAAACGCTTTCCTTGCCATTGCCAGTCTACATTTTATATCCTCTCTACTTCGACCATCATCAGTTATTTTGCTCCCCAAATAGCAAAATTCCTTTACTACTTTAAGTATCTCATTTCCTAATCTAATTCCCTCAGCATCACCCGACTTAATTCGACTACATTCCATTATCCTCGTTTTGCTTTTGTTGATATTCATCTTATATCCTTCTTTCAAGACACTGTCCATTCCATTCAACTGCTCTTCCAAGTCCTTTGCTGTCTCTGACAGAATTACAATGTCATCGGCGAACCTCAACGTTTTCATTTCTTCTCCATGGACTTTAATACCTACTCCGAATTTTTCTTTTGTTTCCTTTACTGCTTGCTCAATATACAGATTGAATAACATCGGGGACAGGCTACAACCCTGTCTCACTCCCTTCCCAACCGCTGCTTCTCTTTCATGCCCCTTGACTCTTACAACTGCCATCTGGTTTCTGTACAAATTGTAAATAGCCTTTCGCTCCCTGAATTTTACCCCTCCCACCTTTAGAATTTGAAAGAGAGTATTCCAGTCAACATTGTCAATAGCTTTCTCTAAGTCTACAAATGCTAGAAATGTAGGTTTGCCTTTCCTTAATCTATTTTCTAAGATAAGTCGTAGGGGCAGTATTGCCTCACGTGTTCCAACATTTCTGCGGAATCCAAACTGATCTTCGCCGAGGTCGGCTTCTACCAGTTTTTCCATTCGTCTGTAAAGAATTCGCGTTAGTATTTTGCAGCTGTGACTTATTAAACTGATAGTTCGGTAATTTTCAAATCTGTCAACACCTGCTTTCTTTGGGATTGGAATTATTATATTCTTCTTGAAGTCTGAGGGTATTTCGCCTGACTCATACATCTTGCTCACCGGATGGTAGAGTTTTGTCAGGACTGGCTCTCCCAAGGCTATCAGTAGTTCTAATGGAATGTTGTCTACTCCCGGGGCCTTGTTTCGACTCAGGTCTTTCAGTGCTCTGTCAAACTCTTCACGCAGTATCGTATCTCCCATTTCATCTTCATCTACATCCTCTTCCATTTCCATAATATTGTCCTCAAGTACATCGCCCTTGTATAGACCCTCTATATACTCCTTCCACCTTTCTGCTTTCCCTTCTTTGCTTAGAACTGGGAAGCAGGTCCTACTTATGTTTTAGACATTATTAACCCTCTAACGGTAAGGTTGGGGTTGGATCCGACCCCAGCGAGTCTGTTTTGTTTATAACTCCCCACTCCCTTTTCTGAGAGCGCTGTGGTTCCAGCTACCCTACCAGCCAGTCGTCCCGAGAACGCCGAGGAGGCCACGTCAGTCTGGTGAGTGACCTGTAGCTGTCCTCTCTATCCGAAACGTACATTACCTGCGCTCGGGTTGGATCCGACCCCACCCTACTGTTTACGTCACACTTATTAGTTTCTTTTGTGGGCAGGATTCAACCCCATATTGATGTTTATGATACATGTAGTGTTAGCAGTTAGCCAACACTACGACCACTACCTGAGTGAGGAAGCCGATATGCACGCGTTAACCCACGCAGGCTAGAGATAGGTCTGAAACAGGATACGTAATGAATGCTATAAAGAAAAGTACGTAGCTGCTTGAATACTTCACTTTAATCCATCATTGTTGTACATCGCTCTTGACGATACAAGTGAGACTCTGTAGATACATGCAATGTTACTAATGGCGCCTTGCTAGGTCGTAGCCATTGACTTAGCTGAAGGCTATTCCTACTATCTTCTCTGCAAATGAGCGAGGCTTCGTCAGTGTGCATCGCTAGCAAAGTCGTCCGTACAACTGGGGCGAGTGCTAGTAAGTCTCTCGAGGCCTGCCGTGTGGTGGCGCTCGGTCTGCGATCACTGAAGTGGCGACACGCGGGTCCGACGACATGTACTAATGGACCGCGGCCGATTTAAAGCTACCACCTAGCAAGTGTGGTGTCTGGCGGTGACACCACAATACATCTAAGTTTTGTTTTCTCTTCTAGTATCTTACTAAAATGGTGCATCAACTCCTTACAACCGCTGATGAGATATACGAGTTTCTCCGACAGGAGGCTGAGTCAGAGGATGGTGAAAATATCGATGCAGAAAACTGTTCAGAAACCGAGGATGAAGTATTTCATTGTTCGGCAGGAGCAGTCGAGTTTGATAGTTCTCAGTCAGATGTAGATGATGAGAGAAATTTTGAGCTAGGTAAAGACTTAGAGACAATATGGACCAATAAACCCATCCATTCAAAATTTTCTAGGACACCAGCGTCAAATATTATTACTCATCTCCCTGGTCCACGTGAGAAGTCACTAGCGAATTGGAAATATTTTTATTATTTATAGATTCGAAAATTATAGAAAAAATTGATTTGTACACAAATACTGAAATCGAGAAATTTAGGTAAAAGTACAATACGGTCCAATGGTTTCATTCACCAACAGAGAGCGTTGAAATAAAAGGGTTGATGGGCCTTCTCTTCATGAGTGGTGTCCTAAAAAATTTTATGCTCAGTGTACATGAGATGTTCTCAGCAACCTATGGACCTCAAGTATTTCGTTGCACTATTCTTCTTCTATAAAACCTCTGTTTTGATGATAAAGCCACCAGAGAGGCCAGAACAGTCGACGACAAATTTGCGGCTTTCAGAGATGTGTGGGACATGTTTGAATCTAACAGCGAAAAAAATTATAGTCCATCTGAATATGTCACAGTAGATGAAATTCTACTGAGTTTTCGGGGTGCCTGTCCATTCAAAACGTATATCCCATAGAAACCCGACAAATATGGGTTGAAAATAATGTCACTATGCGACGCAAGGACATTCTATTTTTTGCGTGGCTTTCCATAAACTGCCAAGGACAACATAATAAAGAGGAGACCTGGAGGTTTGCCTTTACCTGCCCAGTATGTTTTGCGCCTGACGGAATCTGTCAGAGGTTCTAATAGAAACATTACAGCGGACAATTGGTTCTCCTCACTGGAGGTGACTGACGCCCTCCTCCAAATGAAACTCACACTTGTAGGTACGTTGAGGAGGAACAAACCGCAAATACCACCATCAATGCTGCTTTCCGCTCCAGTAGGCTTTTCAACATTTATGTATCAGGACGACAAAACTTTGGTGTCATTTACCCCAAAGAAAAATAAAAAAAAGTTTTACTGATATCGTCTATGCACTTCTCTGGAGAGATAAAGGAAAAATCAAATAAGCCTGAAATTGTGGAGTTCTACAACTAACTAAAGGAGGGGTCGATGTATTACATATGCTTTGCCACAGCAGGACCACAGAAAGAGAATCGAGAAGATGGCCCATGCAGTACTTTTATGCTATTTTAGACATCGCTGCTATAAATAGTTTTATCATTTACAAAAGCAATAGAAAAATGGGCAGCTTTTCAAATGACTCGAGAATGTCATTTCTCAAAAATCTTGCGCTCTCTTTGACAAAACCTCTTATGGAAAAGAGGTTGAATAACGCACATCTTCCCCTTGAGCTCTGTTCGTCTATTGGAAAACTTTTAGAAAAAGAACCAATCGAATTAGATAAGCCTACCCAAGCACAGCCACTAAAGAAAAGATGATGTGATTTTTGTGACAGATCAAAGGATAGGAAGGGGAATGCTTTTTGTAGTAAGTGTAATCGTTCTATATGTGGGGAGCATAAAGTTATTATATGCCCTGGCTGTAAAGAAACTGAGATGTGATAAATAGTGCCAAATATGTATTTTCAGAGCAGTATGTGATCGTTTCCAGGATAAAATTATACATTTATTATTTGTTCCTATTACATTATGTGTACAAAGACATTTATTATTGAGAACTTTATATTTCGAAACTGCTGACACTGTATTTATTTTCTACAATTAGTAAGAGATGTTTCTCATTTAGTTCCTATCTTTAGAATTTCTAAAGCACTCAAGTTCCTAGTTTATGACTGAATCTATTGATTTTTACTATGTTTTCAATAATTTTATAGAGAATATTTCTATTAATGTAATTTTTTTTGTAATCAAGTTCCAATTTTTTTACAAAGTACTTTATATTCTTACTTACTGACTATAAAAATAAAAAACTTGTTGCTACAACAAATATGTGTGTTTAATTGATAATAAAACTTTTTCCCATTATTAATTTTTTATTTTACCCCGAAAAATGGATATTTGGAGGGTGGGGTCTGATCCAACCCCACCTTACCGTTTATGTCAGGAAACTTCACCTTACCGTTAGAGGGTTACTAAGTTACGTTAAATGAAACTTTAAGATATTCAAATGTATTAACAGCCATCAAAGTTTTTCTTAATTACGCTTTGGTTACGTAGTTTTTATTTCAAAAATCGTGTATAGTCACAGACTCTGTACACTTGAGCTCTGATTGTCACGCTGTTAATACGCAGTATGAAAATGGCTAAGGCTTCTTCCTGTTCCGTAGTGAAACACACGTGAGGAACACGGTTAAAAAGTGCCGAGCAGTAGGTTGTTCTTAACATTTCTCATAAATTTACAGGTATAATCGGCTTTGAAATTTTCCAAGGGCCTATATTAGGTACAGTCGAACCGAAAATGCAGTTATTATGCAGCGCAATCGGTTGTGTAATAGCATGATGACTTAGTGCAGCACATGGCTCGTTAGTTTCAAATCACGCCTGAGTCAATCTTCTTTCTCGTACAATATGACCTACATCTCGTAATTGTAAAATTCATCATCATGTTTAATGAATAATACACGTCTTCTTGGTTTTAATTACTTATTGCGTGCGAAATTCCTGTTTTCATTTCAAATATAAATTCTCAACCATCGGTATTTTATGAATGACTGTAAAAAAAGGTTGCTTAAATTAAGGAAACATAACAATTTAATTTTTTAAAGCATAAATGAAAATCTAAATACTCTTTATGTGGACTGTGTTCATTGTTTTATACGACAAATGTGTCGTACAAACATGGAAAGCAATCATTTTCCCAGGATCGGGCACACCATACAAATGCTGCATTTTTGCATTTGCCTCTATACCATTACAATATGAACCCAACAGAACTGACCAGGATTTGGCCCGAGAAATAACGAGACTGTTTAGCTGCCAGACGTAGCCTACTGTATCTAACGCACGCAGCTTTTTCATGTCACTGTCGAACGTTGGCGGGATGTAGAACGGCACTTCATAAAAGACGAGGGGAAAATGCGGCGCCTGGGTGGCTCCGTGGATTCTGTTCTTGATCGACTCATTATCAACGTAGCAGATGACAGATCCTTCTCGAAGTCGGCTAAGGAAGGAGCTAAGAGACTACCAGACGACTGACTGTAATTAATACCATCAGTGGGTTCAGTATTCAACAGTACGGTGAAATCCCTGCAGTGTGCTTTTGCATCACACACAGCTCACTCAGAAAAGTTACGATGTTTATACATTAGGAATTTTCATCACTCTTCTTTGTTATTATCATACTATGTCAAGTGAGAACGAGAGCATTTTATACCTTCCGTCTGGCCACCTAGGAAGTGCGCGGTAATGCTGAAGTTTTGAAAAATATTATTTCATTCTCTTTAAAAATTAAATGAATTCAAAGCGATGTTGTTTCTTTGCCCGTCTCTTTTTACGTCTGAACTGCAACTGTTCACACTATTGCATGCTAGATGGATCGCTGGTTGTGCTGTCCCAGTCTAATGCGCAGGTTAAGCTGTTGTCCCGCACATTCTATGTGCATAAAACGCATCATTATGATCGTACTTGACTGTACTGGTCGCAGCTTGGCTACCACTACACGTGAAACTAAATCCAATGAGATTCAAGCAAACGAGGAAGAATACATGGCCTAATGTTTACGTCAGGTTTATTCTTATGGTGAACAGAGTATAGTTCACTGGTTAGTTTCATGTTGCGGATGTGAGTTAGTAATCCCTGCCCACCACCTTTTGCACATTACAATGCTAGAAATTCTTCTACGGAGTAGGAGGAGTTATCAAGGAGAGACTTTTTCAATTTGTTTTCAAATTTTACTTTGCTGTCTGTCAGACGTTTTATATTACCTGAAGGTTATCAAATATGTTAGTTGCATCACTGTGCACCGCTTTTTGTGCTAGAGACAACCATTATGTGGAGTAATGAATGTCATTTCTCCTTCTGGTACTGTAATTATGTACATCATTGTTCCTTTTGAACTGCAGCAGATTATTTACCTTAAACGTCATGAGGGAATAAATAAACTTTAAAGCAGTAGTCAGTATGTCCAACTCTTTGATGATCATGGGTGAGCACAACACATTATTCTTACAGCACGTTTTTGAGCAATGAATACGTTCTTTCTTGAAGATGAGTTACCCGATAACATTATTTAAAATGCCACCGTGGGATGAAAATATTCAAAATATGTCAACTTACTGATTTGTCTCTCTCAAAGATTTTAAATGATTCTAAGTGTAAATGTGGCTGAATTGAGTTGTTTTGAGAGTTCCAAAATGTTATTTTTCAGTTTTAAAGTCTCAGCAATATGGAACTTTAAAGTTTCCTCCGTATTTATTATTTCCTTACCATGAGTTACACTTATCATTGATGTAGTACGCCTAGATGTGCAGAACTGAATGTGCTGTATCTTATTAAAATTGAGACCATTCGCAGAAAACCACTCAATGATACTTTTAAGAGCGCTTTTACCATTTCTTCAGTTTCTCTATGTCTGTTTGGATTGATTACAGTACTAGCATCATCTGCAAAACGAACTAATTCTGGTTGTTGTATATTACACAGAAGATCGTTTACATATACACACCTGGAAATGGAAAAAAGAACACATTGACACCGGTGTGACAGACCCACCATACTTGCTCCGGACACTGCGAGAGGGCTGTACAAGCAATGATCACACGCACGGCACAGCGGACACACCAGGAACCGCGGTGTTGGCCGTCGAATGGCGCTAGCTGCGCAGCATTTGTGCACCGCCGCCGTCAGTGTCAGCCAGTTTGCCGTGGCATACGGAGCTCCATCGCAGTCTTTAACACTGGTAGCATGCCGCGACAGCGTGGGCGTGAACCGTATGTGCAGTTGACGGACTTTGAGCGAGGGCGTATAGTGGGCATGCGGGAGGCTGGGTGGACGTACCGCCGAATTGCTCAACACGTGGGGCGTGACGTCTCCACAGTACATCGATGTTGTCGCCAGTGGTCGGCGGAAGGTGCACGTGCCCGTCGACCTGGGACCGGACCGCAGCGACGCACGGATGCACGCCAAGACCGTAGGATCCTACGCAGTGCCGTAGGGGACCGCACCGCCACTTCCCAGCAAATTAGGGACACTGTTGCTCCTGGGGTATCGGCGAGGACCATTCGCAACCGTCTCCATGAAGCTGGGCTACGGTCCCACACACCGTTAGGCCGTCTTCCGCTCACGCCCCAACATCGTGCAGCCCGCCTCCAGTGGTGTCGCGACAGGCGTGAATGGAGGGACGAATGGAGACGTGTCGTCTTCAGCGATGAGAGTCGCTTCTGCCTTGGTGCCAATGATGGTCGTATGCGTGTTTGGCGCCGTGCAGGTGAGCGCCACAATCAGGACTGCATACGACCGAGGCACACAGGGCCAACACCCGGCATCATGGTGTGGGGAGCGATCTCCTACACTGGCCGTACACCACTGGTGATCGTCGAGGGGACACTGAATAGTGCACGGTACATCCAAACCGTCATCGAACCCATCGTTCTACCATTCCTAGACCGGCAAGGGAACTTGCTATTCCAACAGGACAATGCACGTCCGCATGTATCCCGTGCCACCCAACGTGCTCTAGAAGGTGTAAGTCAACTACCCTGGCCAGCAAGATCTCCGGATCTGTCCCCCATTGAGCATGTTTGGGACTGGATGAAGCGTCGTCTCACGCGATCTGCACGTCCAGCACGAACGCTGGTCCAACTGAGGCGCCAGGTGGAAATGGCATGGCAAGCCGTTCCACAGGACTACATCCAGCATCTCTACGATCGTCTCCATGGGAGAATAGCAGCCTGCATTGCTGCGAAAGGTGGATATACACTGTACTAGTGCCGACATTGTGCATGCTCTGTTGCCTGTGTCTATGTGCCTGTGGTTCTGTCAGTGTGATCATGTGATGTATCTGACCCCAGGAATGTGTCAATAAAGTTTCCCCTTCCTGGGACAATGATTTCATGGTGTTCTTATTTCAATTTCCAGGAGTGTATGAGGAACAATAATGGACTTAAGACTGAGCCTTGGGGAACCCCATACATGTTTTCTTCTTAATCACACTGTTTCCGGGCTACAGTGATAGAATCACTAAAAACAACTTTCTGCATTATTTTGGTCAGCTATGGCATTATCCATTGCTTGGCTGTACCATCAATCCCATTGTTCCTTTTTGGGACCTGTTCATTTTCACTCATTCACCGTTGCTTTTTTATCTAAATGTGTGCTGTATGGATTTTAGACAAATTTCCACAAAAAATGATCAAGTACGCATACACACCACTTCTGCTTGATAAATTCATCACCTAATGAAGACATGTTGTTTACTTCGGTTTCCTTAGTTGAATATGCTCACAGCAAGCATCGCATTGGTTGGGTGATGCGACAGACCAGTGACAGCAAGCCAGACAAAGAGAAGCCAGGGACACCTGAGTGGATGTATGGATTACTGAACCTATTTACAACCCAGCGCAGACAGCCCCAGTCGCCATTCACGTTCGAGGTAAGCTCGTACTTGTAGCAAGTGAAATGTTTTGGTTTTCACTTCGTGTGAAGAAAATGATATTATTATTGTGCGGGCATTACTAGCAAGAAATAACAGAAAGTAAACTATCAATAGTTTAATCAGTTGTTTTCTTTTACAATTTGCGGGTGTGTAAATTAACTACGCAACAAAGTCTCATATTGTGTGGGATGTAAAAATTTGTTTGGAAAATTAAGAACTTTTGATGCAGGATATAAGATTCTGCACACTAAAATTAAGTTTATATCGGCAACGGCGGTAACTACTTGAATACTCTGAGGTGACAGAAGTCATGGGATAGCGATATGGTCTTATGCAGAAGGCGCTAGTATCGGGTACACAAGGTATGAAAGGACAGTACATTGGCTGAGCTGTCTTCGTATTCAGCTGATTCATGTTAAAAGGATTCCAACATGATTATGGCTGCACGATGGGAAGCAACAGACTTCGAACGCAGAATGGAATTAGACACAATGGGCATTCCATTTCGGAAATCGTTAGGGAATTCAATAATCCGAGATACCAAATTTCAAGCGTTACCTCTCATCACGGACAATGCAGTGGCCGACGGTCTTCACTTAACGACCGACAGCAGCGGCTTTTGCGTAGAGTTGTCAGTGCTAACAGACAAGCAAATCCGCATAAATAAATGTGGGGCGTACGACGAACGAATCCGTCAGCACAGTGCGGCGAAATTTGACGTTAATCGGCTATGGCTGCAGACGACTGACGCGCGTGCCTTTACTAACAGCGCGACATTGCCTACAGCCAGCACCTCTTCTGGACTGGTGACCATGTCGGTTGAACCCTAGAAGACTGGGAAACAATGGCCTGGGGAAATGAATTCTTATTTCAGTTGATAAGAGCTGATGGTAGGTTTCGAGTGTGGTGCAGACCTCACGAAGATATTGAACCAAATTGTCAACAAGGCACTGTTCAAGCTGGTGGTAGCTCCATAATGGTGTGTGTTGTGTTTACATGAATGGACTGGGTCCCCTGGTCCAACTGAACCTATCACTGACTGGAAATGATTATGTTTGAGTACTTGCAGCCGTTCATGGACTTCACGTTCCGAAACAGTGGTTCATGGCATTGGGCTACAGCTGTTCGCAGTTGGTTTGAAAAACATTCTAGACAGTGCGAATGAATGATTTGGCCATCCCGATCGTCCGACATGACTCCCATAGAACATTTATGGGACATAATCGAGAGGTCAGTTGGTGCACAAAGTTCTGCAGCGTCAACACTTTCGCAGTCATGGATGGCTGTAGAGGCAGCGTGGCTCATATAATGAAAGAGTTTAACAAGTTGTGCTGACTCTACTGCCGCCATCGACAAAGAAACTGGGACAGATATACCACTTTATTTCAAGATATCTTAAATGAGCTTCCTCATGACTCAACTTCTTTTCCACCAGTCTTAGTGTTATAGAAACAACAGCTGCCAGACAAAGTCAAAGAACTCGTACAGTTTCTTCTTACCAGAAAATTACGACACAAAGATCTCATACAACTAGCCTTAACAAAAATAGCAAATACAACTGAAAAACGCACAAAACCTTATTTGAAGGCACAAGACAGTAAATTCCACATAGGACAAAAAGTTCTAGTTTAATCTCATCCGATATCAAGAAAATGTAAGTCTCTTAGTCAGAAATTCTTCCTTCTCTACAATGGAGCCTACAGAATTGAATGAATAGTGCACAATAATGCAACTGAGGTTGAAACACTGGGTGCGTTGAAATCCAAAGGAATGCACCACATATCACACATAAAGCGATTTGATGAGTAAATACTGTTGACAATGTGTGATACTGTAGATAGTGATACATATGTAATTTTATGTTATTCATTAGGTATGCAATGAACTACTAAGTTGATACATGATAACATGTATATTGACAGTGTTGTATACAATTCCATGAAGTATGTAAATTTGCCAATTTGTGAAGACTGAGCAGAGAACAAGAGTTGTACTGGAAAAGTAATGAACTTTTATGAGATATGTTATTTGTGCATTGAAGCCGCTGGTGTTATATTTTGAAGACGATGTATGACGAAGTTTGATGAGTAGCATGACATATGTTGATGATATTAGGGCCAATGATGAATAGTGATTTGTTGTAGGTTTTGTTTTCTGTTGACACATGTTGTTGGAAGAATGACAGCAGTATTTCTTACAAATTTTCTTTAGAAACTTTGTGAACTTCAAAATAGTTTTACCACTTTGCACTTATCACCAAACCTCTTGAAAGTTCATGGTGAGAAATTTTACTGAAAATGTTTACATTCTGAAAGATCTTTGGGAGAGAATTACTCAAAACTGCGAGAAATGAGATAGGAAATATGTCACAAAGAAAAAAGAGCAAAATTTTAATGATTACTAACAGCTTTTTTTCAGCCAACACTTTTAACTTACTATATAACACATATTTAGTACAAGCAGTACATGGTACACCAGTCTAAGCAAGCTAGTGTAGATAATCGTATATTCTTGTTTTATGTTTCAATGTCATCCTTCTTCACTTGACAGGGAGATTAATTTATGTTGGCGTGCAATACATTTCGCATTGGTTACATGATTTTTTGCTAGGATGAGGTTTGACAGTTTACTTGTCTATGATTTTGCACTTCCGAGTGCAATAGCATTAGTGATGAAATTTCTTTCAGATATGTTGTATTGTTTGGTTGATGCTTCTTTTGCTTGTAGTTAGATGCTTTGTTTTTTCCTATATTGTGTGAATGAGTGTGTTTTGTACTATAATTTAGTGAGATCTCCCTACTTTAAGTAATAGATATAAGATACAAACTCATGAGTTAGCAATAAGTTACCAGGCGTATATGTTAAGATAATGGTTAGCATGAGTAAGAAAATTAGAGTTAAGGAAATGATTTCAAGTGATGTTACAAGATACAAGTTTTGATGAAAGAAAATGGTTTTATATGAAGTGCTGATCTGAGAAGTCCCCATTTGAGAAAGGTTTTGAAGTTATGGTTTTAATACCATAGATACCCTGAAGTTTCGGTATGAAGTTTGAGCAATATTTAAGGCATGATTTGAGTTCTATGGAAGTTATATGATTGAAACATGAAATTTTAGGAAAATGTAAGTGATGAATAATAGATTTTGGAAGTAGATTCTGGGAGATTTAAGAAGTTGAAGCATGGAAATAATTTGAGGAATTTTTGAAGTGTAGGTGTGAAGTACATATTTGATGCATGCATGGGGATGTTTGACAATTTTGGGTGAACATAACTTGTTTGCACATGACTCTATCTCAGCCCTCTTTTCCCTTCCCTAAATGTATGATCAAGAATCCAAGGCAGATATCTGAAATTTTAAAGTAGTGATTATTTTGGTAGGAAAGAATATATATATTTCTAGTAACAGGTTTTTTTTTTTTTTTGCTTTTCATGGTTTGAATGTAAAGATTCCTATTTCTAATACATCTTCGATTTTTTTTATGAACACACATGAATCTGTTTTTATTACACTACCATGTTTCTTATTTTGTGGATTTCTTATTAATGTCTTATGTGATTTACCTGCATATCTAATATGTCATACCTTTTCCTTTATCATGAACAATTTATTCTGAATTTTTGAATTTTGATTATTATCTGTGTATTGTGTAAGTATATGTGTCATGTTTTATGTAATTTTTTATATGTGTTTATGTAATCCTTTTTTTGTGGATGCAATTCTGTGTCATGTAAAAAGATTGTATATTGTATATTATTTTCATACTTTGTAATATTTTTGTAAGTGCCAAGGATAAAACAATTAGTGCACACTTTTCTCAGATTAGGTACAACTTTCGGTTTTGTTAATGAATGAAGGATTGTGTCGTTATCTGCACCGTGATTTTTTGTGCAGTACTTAGTTTTTTATCTAATTTGTGACATTACCAGGCAAGAGACAGTGTTTGCTTGTTAGCCAAAAACCTCAATCGTTATTGCAAGAGACAGTTTTCAATGAGTGTAGGAATTTATATTGGACAACATGTTAATTTGTTAGGGAAGATATTATGTTGTCAGCGAAGGACTTTTTGTAACATTCCTGATCTTGAAACTTCACCACTGCTAACAACATTGGTCACGATCAGCAGAAGACAATTTTCTATGCTGGTCGCTTGGTCAGATGTCAGCTACGTTTCTCTGTAAGAGGAGTTTCCGTTGGTCGCTTTCCCAGACTCCAAACACTATTCGATGTTCCGCTTGAAGATCATTTCTTGCTGATCATTTCGATTAACTCCAACCATCATTGGTCATTCTACTGTAATATTGGTGATGTTAATTCACGAGTGGAGTTGGAGAAACTGAAATATCAGCTTCATATGCAAATATAGTGATGCACAGTGACTGAAGCAAATCATGGACTATTAAGATGTTGGATGTGATAGCAATGTATATGGGCTGCAATGACTTCTATTCTGCAATGATATTTTCGTGTGACCATTAAGTATTTCATTTGTGTGCCTAATCAGAACTTGGCAATACCTGTGCACAGACTTTTAAAGAAAAACCACAGATTCAATTTCTTTATGTACACGTTTTCAGTTTATATGTTTTGTAAAATTTTGTATATTTATTGTGTCGAATTTTCGTAGTTTTGAATTGTAAGCCAACATAAAAGCGAACGAAAATGTTATCAAATGGGATGTGGGATTATGAAAGGTGGACATATATAGGTGGACTAGTCATTTATTTGCGGATAGGCTCAGAATGAGTGGGAATTTCATGTTACAATAGCGGAGCAGTCGCATGTGACATCTGTGGAATAATTGACTTATGGCAGTGACAGTGGTATCTCTGGACTTGTGTATCGTTGGCTCAGTTGTAGAGCGCAGAGTAGTCGAGTATTGAACGTGGAGTAAGCTGGAAGAACTTTTAGCGTAGTGCATATTGGAGTTTGATTTTGCTGAAGAAAATTGTTAGGAATTATTAATCTGATGGAAGGACTTACAGACGCAGCTTTTATGGAACAGAGAGAAAGAATTTGCATTATGGATATGTTTTTAAGGTAATAATTTTTGCTGGCGCTTACTGATAATGTTAGCGATTCTTTCAAAGCACAGTCCACCTCCCCACCTCAGTTTAGGTCATTTCAGCCCAATTCATTTCAATTTACATGATTGTTAAAGCATTGCCCTGTAAGACTTTTGTAAAGTTTTTGGTTTTTTGTGGGTTTTATGTTGTTGTGAGATAAGAGTTTGAAATACAGCATTATCATTATACTAAAGGGATTAGTATTTTCATATCAAGTAAGAAGTTTTTTTAGTGTGAGAAAATCATCCTAATCTTTCTCCCAGCAGTTTAGTTTTAGTTTAGCATATTTCAGCTGGTGCGATTTCTTCATGCTGTGCCATTACTGCTGATTATGGTGTAATTTTTCAGGTGAGATTCTTTCCATACTTTGTTGAATCTTTCATTCCTCATCTCACGTTTCCATTGCGCAAATTCTAGGCATTTTCTTGGTAATTCAGATTTTTAGTGTGCCAGTGAACAGTGTGTGTTTCATAGTGTTGCTACGTAATTTCAGTGTTTCAATTGTTTTGGGCAGTATACTGTTTGATTTTGGTAACGGTTTTTGAGTAACAGTTTCATTTAATTTCCTGCACAGTGAACGCCAGTTAGTGTTGTCTTTATGTAAATGTGTACACTGAGACACCCTGTTTCGCAGCAGTAACTTCAGTTCAATCTTTTTATAGCAGAGGACAGTACACTCAATTTTGAATAAAAACCAAGCAAACATTTTAATGCTCTTGAACGAACGAACGATCGAGTCAAGGCAAATAGCTTTCATAATATGTAATGAAGGATGCTTTCGAATTTTCTCCATCTTCGTATTAGGCTCTGAATATTTGATGCTGACTGTTCAAGACTCTGCGGTTTTTATCCTGTCAGCCTTGCTAAGCAATATTTTTTTTTCCTATCTTTCTTTACATTCCGTTCCAGGAATGAGACCGGCCAAGACCGAAGTGAATGGTGAACAACCATTCATTAGAATTCCTCGGTCCGTCCTTTCACTTTAGCGAACCGTTTCTCTGGACCCCTTCATCGTGAACCATCCACCTCTAATGTACTTCTCGGCTAATATCAAACAGAAGGGAAAGTAACATGAGGTACATCCAGAGAAACTGTAAGACGAGTGTGAAAGTCTTCTCTACACATAAACGAAAACTCAAAAATGGCCAAAAACAGCTTATTCTACGTCAATAGCTGTACCAGTGCACTCAGAGCTGTTGGTGTAGTGCTTTGGTCGGATTAATACCCCTTTTTGGCTTTTTTCCTCTTTTTTCGCAACAGGCTTCTTTAAAATATTTGTAATACGAAATGCCCATGTTTAATTTTCATACAAGACATTAAGGGACAAAATTTAATGTAACGCTATACACTTAATTGATTGAAAGTGTGGAGTTAATTATCCTCATAACAATATGTTTCATGGTGTTTTCAGATGATATGACTGGGTCGGCGTGGTGGCTCAGCATGTTCGGTCAAGGAAATGCTCAACCTCTGAAAAGAAAAAAAGACGAATTGAAGTGTTCAGTGGTGGAGTTTGAGAGGTGCCAAGCAACAACTGCATAGAACTGCTGAAGATTGATGGTAAAGAAACAAATAGATAGAACAAAAAAAAAAAAAAAAAAACTTGTTAGCATCGCTGCCTGTGGATGATGGGGTTCTGGGTTCGGTTACTAATTGGGTCAGAGACTTTCCTTGCAAGGGGGTTGGGTATTTTTGTTGCTCTAATCATTTCATCTGCTTGTTATTTACATGCAAATTGCCGAACTGGCATCATATACAAAGATTGCTCCATTTGGTTGGTCTGAAGAGTAAGGTCCTGCAGTAAAGTTGGTACCTCATGGCAGAACCACAAGCTAAGGACAGTCACTGCCAGACACCAGCCATGAATGGAAGATGTCAACAAAGACCGGCCGTCAAGACGTTCCGTACACAGCTGCTGCTGGAAGTCTGAGTGCACTGCTGCTCGCCGACTCTTTGATAGCCTGGTCTAACAGCAGCATCAGCATAGCTCAGATATAGGAGTGTTAGTGTCATTAGTCAGAACTGTGTATCAAAGTTAATACTTAAATACAATATGATATGTGACTGTCACTCAGCACTGTTCAGAGCAATAAACAGTTATCACTGTCTTCTGCAACAATACTAAAAATAAATTGTCATTCATGTGGACATGAATTTCACCCAAGTTAAGTATTCTGTATTAAAGAGTTTTACTAAAATGAACTAATATTCTTTATTTGTGTTGTACTATCTGCAAGGGCTCCTCCAGAAGCAAAACTGTTGACCTGTCACTAGGTTTGCTACGAAATACCACCTAAACGTATGTGCTTGGTGTACCGCTAGTTACGGCAGCATATGATTTGTGTATTGTACCTAATACAAAGTATTTAGCCATGTCTAAGCCTCCACGTGTACTATCGCTAAACAACGTTGTTCAGTTTCAGGCTCAGCAGATTGAATGACTGCTGCTCGGTGCTCAACAGATGACGAACTTAGTGTTGTAACAAGCAGTACCACACCCAAGTTTCACCAGTTTCACAGCAGATGCTACAGAACTGTTTTTCCAAAACCTGCCTCACAACTGACATAAAACCAGAGCTGAAAATTCCAGTCGAATCAGAACAATTAATCCCCACTGATAATGAGAGGTGTATTAGTACCAATGATTGCTAGCACTTAATGTAGATCGCATTTTTATAGTGGATTGCATGGCTCACCTAAATAAGAGGCCACTATGAAGGTCTACTTAGCTGGGCTGCAGACACATGGGCCTGCAGCAGGTCATGTTAGATGGATAGGGGAGGTTGCCCTAGGAAAATTCCAAGAAGGACTTACTGGCTGTTGTGGAGGCCAATGCCACTTGGTTGGGCTAGCCTTTGCTTTGAAGAGATGCCCCTGGGCGTCACTTGCCGGAAGTCACAATGCGGGTATGATCACCTGTAGAGCAGAGCCACCGGCAGAGCCTGTGTTAACAACGTGCATGTGGAAGGAGGAGCTGTGCTATTTTTGATGCCGACCAAAGAATATTTTTATGAACAGAACGTAGCAAGTAGAGCTTCTTTGAAATATACTGAACACAATTGATAACACTGAAACGAGTAGTGAGAAGTTTGAAGATGGCATACTTTTGAAGGAGTGGAATGCCTCCAACCTCAGGCACTGCAAAAACCAAATGTTTAACACAATGAAAGAACAGTCAGAACTGGCTAACAGAAATAATTTACAAGTTAGAGAGGGAAACCTGATGTGCTGTTTAGGTCCAGGCTATGGACGGAGACAGAGAGAGAGCAGGTCACAGTGTTTCAGTACCGTTTTAGGGAGTGTGTTATTGTTTAACCACCTGAAACAGGAGCCATGACACCTTTTTACTGATCGGCATTCAGAATATCAATAGTTGAGCCAAACGAAATGATGAGACGAACGAAACATATGAAAACATGAGTTTTCCTTTTAGGAAGTAGACAGTACAATATCACCTCTCGGCCATGCTTTTCTGCGGCAGTACCTGTCTCCATCAGACCTCTTCTTCTTCTCTTCATCAGCTGAGCATGCCTGTAGCCGCAAGCCTTTTCAAGCCGATGGATGGGGGGACTTAGAAAAATTTTCTGGCAGAGTTGAACTTAGCCAGAGATGCACGTTGTTCGTATGAAACTAATGACTGATTTTGCTACCAGTTCAACCTCCACTTGTAGATTAACATAGTGAAATCTAACAGTGACAGTGAGACGAACCATAGGGACAGTCAAATAATTTTTTGCTAGATTTCAGTAATTTCAAGCTCCATTCTGAAGTCTTTCTTGCTGATTCTATGGTCAATATACTTTCACTCTGGTCACAGTTGCAAACACATTCCCATCTCGAACGCTTTCTGCTTAGTAATGCTGACATTTTGCCAATCGAGGTACTACTTTACAAATATCATTGCTTCACAATGATATGTGTTAGTTGTAGGGCACTGCCAGCATGAGCCAGCCTTCAAATTACCTTTCAAGCAGCACTTTCAGCTACTGACAAGTGACTCAGTTGCGCATGTTATATTCGCTGATGTCAGCACCAGAACTTCCTTACCTCCAAGGCCATTCCAGGAATCATGACAGCCGGCCGGGGTGACTGAGTGGTTCTAGGCGCTACATTCTGGAACCACGCGACCGCTACAGTCGCAGGTTCGAATCCTGCCTCGGGCATGGATGTGTGTGATGTCCTTAGGTTAGTTAGGTTTAAGTAGTTCTAAGTTCTAGGGGACTGACGACTCAGAAGTTAGGTCCCATAGTGCTCAGGGCCATTTGAACCATTTTTTGAATCATGACATCCAGCCACATGAGCAGGCCAAGGAGGGGAGGGGGTCTGCGTGTCATACCACAACAGCATCAGCACTTTCTTATTTTCTCGAGGCCACTCTGGGAATTATGTCACCAGCATCATTGCATCTGACCACATGCCAATGGCCTGGGGGAGGGGGGGGCGGAGGGAAGGGAGGGGAATGGGAGGGGGAGGCTACTACGCCTTGGGATACTGGAACGAGTAGACAGTGTCAGCATTCTTGGCCAGAATGCACAGTAACCCACTACTTATTGCTTCTCTGGAATGGATAAATTCGATTTGTGAATCATATCAGTGTGAGTCAGATGGACGTAGTTTGGTGCATTATAATATTTAAAATTAATAAACTACGTCAGTGGCAGTCGTCTTTCATTGTAGAGAATCCCATCATCACATCATTTTATGTGGCAGTTAATTACAGGCGCGTCACGGGTAGTAGGCACACAGTCTAATCATTTTACCCAGTGTGAACTGTTTGTTAGTTGCCTCCTTTCGAGAGATCCGATTGGCATCAAATTAAATTAAATATAGTATTCCGGAAAAAAAGGATAGGGAGATTACATCAGACTGCAAGAAACTCTGATATTTATCGAAATATAACAAGATGCGTTTTAGAAGACAAAATTTCCTGACAGATCTGCGAAAAGTCTGAGATAGCAGCCAGCACTATCCGTCAAGTCACTAGAGTATAACAAGTGATCTTATCCTCCCACACATCACCATTCAATTTTTCTGTCTCTAAAAGTTTCGAAAGCTTCGAGAGGCGTAATATATACAAAAGAAAAACTTTTTACTTATCTTCATTTTGTATTGTTGTTGGCTGCAGTTCTCGCGTGTAGGGGTATATTCTTGAGGCTGAAATTTTGATTTTGTAGGTTCCTGTTGATTTGAATAATGTTTGAGGATTTGCCTGTTTTACTCTTGAATTTTATTTTTTGTCACATTTTTCAATAACACACCGATTTTACAATATCCACTTCAAATTAGTCCGCCTCCCTAGCGCAGCGGTAGCGTTATTGCTTACCACGCAAGGGGGCCCGGGTTCGATTCCCGGGAGAGGGCTGGGTGTTGTGTGTCCTTCATTATCATTTTCATCGTCATTGACACGAAAGTCGCCGAGGTGGCGTCATCTAAAAAGACTTGCAATGCGGCGGCCAATAAATGCCATACGATCATTTCACTTCAGGATACAAATGCACAATGTTACAGTTATAAATACGTCTGTTTCCATCAGAGGCATGGCTACTACTCCCAGCATTCGGCGTTACTCCCAATATTTCAAAGAGTTTACAAACTTTCTTGACAAAAGAAGAATCATCACCAAGATATCACATTATTTTACAAATGAATCCAGAAATAAATTTAATATTTAGCGTTA
Source organism: Schistocerca americana (assembly GCF_021461395.2). NCBI lineage: Eukaryota > Metazoa > Arthropoda > Insecta > Orthoptera > Acrididae > Schistocerca > Schistocerca americana. Next base: position 286,441,317 of record NC_060120.1, on the reverse strand, counting down.
GACTGCGCAATTAACAGTATGAATTTAACTATGCCAAATATTTCGTAATTTCAATTATTTATAAAAGAAGAATAATTTTAACCGTACATACAGAGTGTAACAAATTAATTTCTTTTTATACATTTTAGTCTGAAATATAATACATCACATATAAAATCACATGAAATTCATTTAGTTAACCAACTGAGATAATGTTCACATATACAAGAATCGATAGTATATAAATGGTATCGGTTATTTCTATAAAAAAGGCAATGTCAGAAGAGCGTGTCCCATTACAAACATGAACAGCAACGTTCATATTCGAATCTCCTGGGATACACCAGATGTTAATACTCGTATACTGTCCGTTCGGCTCTCCATACAGCATAACGTGCTGCCTGCGAGGAAACTTTTGAACCAGTTGCAAACCTGTCAGCTATCTCAGAGGAACGTACTTTTCTTAGATGGTGTCCATGTGGTAGTGATTAAACAGTATTTCGAAGGACTACTACCCCCAAATTAACCTGATTTCCGGTGTATATCGGGGATACCGCTCGTAAAGAGCCCGAATTGTATTAGGCGTGATCCACATTCTCGGAATTCAGAATATATTCGAGGATTCTGCAACAAATAACTGTAACTGACGGTATTCTACTTACAGAAAAGTATCGTCGTTTGATATTTGCAATAAAGTATTCGACGAGTTGCCCAGTAATTCTACAGTTTAAGGAGAACGGGGTTGGTAGCCGTGTGCCACGCAGGAATACCCACGTCATTCACAGGGAGCAGAACGGACGAAACGCCAGCTGATCTGCATTTGACACATATTCAGTTCTGTTTGTTTCTCGCAGTAATTTGATTCTCTAGTGTTCTATTCATTTTGTTTCTGAAACTCTGTTCTAAATACACACTCACTGCTCGTGACGTTTTTAAAAACAAGAGCAATCTTCAACAAACAGCATGTCGATCCCATTCCATTCAAGAAAAAAAATGGGCTAACTGTGAACAGAGCCTCTACTAACGAGAAAAAAAATCATGGTATGACGGCACAAAGTCTACTGACATAATTCCCGTGCACCGTGACCGCGTGAAACAACATCATTACGGAAATTAACTCAGGTAAAACTCATATGCAACTACATTTACGTAAACGAAATGCGAGCAGCGGAGAGAATTTTCCAGGTAGCAGCCTCGGACTTGGTACGGTTAGACAGGAACGGCTGGAAATTCATATAGGTGAATGTAGCTGGGTGCCTCCGGTTTTCGTCAGAAGGTTTTGGTACGTTTCTGTATAAAAATTATCACCAATCATCCTATTTTATGTGCTTCAGAGGGATTAAAATGTTGAGAAGAAGAAAAGTGTAAAAAATCTGCTGTTACCTTTCAAATGCATGCGAATGAAACGTCTAAATTCAGAATAGTGATTTATCTATAAAACTAGCTTTTTGGTTGGTGGGATATAAGTAGATAATGTTTTACAAGAGGATGAAATTGTCAGAAGTGAATGGAGAGGTTCGAAGATCGTGATTGAGTTTAAACAGGAATGTCTGTAGTTTTGATACGGAAAGCAGGAAACATTAATTGAAAACAATAAAAATTCTTGTTTTTCTGTGTAACGAGGAAACAAATACTGGATACAGCCAGTTGCATGTTCAGTAAATTAGGTAAAAAAAACTAGTGTCAGATTCCACTGAGGAACTAGTCGATTTACATAGTGGTTCCAAAGTTAGCGTCCAGTCGCACGCAAATGAGATGGGAACTGAGTGAAGCAAAACAAAGGCTGAAATGCTTAACTCCGTTTTCAAATGTTCCTTTACAAAGGAAAAACCCAAGAGAACTGCCACCACTAAAGAGTGAAACAGATGTTAGTGTCTGTAGTGCTGAGAATCAGGTGAAATCGTTAAAACTGAACAGAGCTTCTAGGCCCATTAGAATTCCTGTCAGATTCTATACCCAGTTTCCGGCTGAGATAGCTCCTCTTTTAACTATAATCTATCGTAGATACCTCGAACGACAAACCTTGTCGAGTAGTTGAAAGAAAGCAAAGATCACATCTGTTCACAAGAAGGGTAGTAGAAGTGATCCACAAATATACTGTCCAATATCCTTGACATAGATTCGTTATAGAATCTTAAAACAAAGCAAAGATCACACCTGTTCACAAGAAGAGTAGTAAAAGTGATCAACAAATCTACTGTCCAATATACTTGACATCGATTCGTAATAGAATCTTAGAACAAGTTCTGAGCTCAAATATAAGGAGGTACTTGGAACAGAATGACCTACTCAATCCCAACCAGCATCGATACCGAAAACATCGATGATACGAAACCCAATTCACACTTTTCTCAACTGAGATACTGGAAGTTTTGGATCAAAGCTGTCAGGTAGATGCAGTGTTTCTTGATTTATGAGAAGCATTTGACTGTGTAACACATCTACGCTTGTCAAAAGCGAAACTGGATCGAGGACTTTTTCGTAGGGAGAATACAGCAGGTTCTCTTGGGTGGAGAATTATCATCAGATGTAGAAGTAACTTCAGATGTGCCCCAGGGACCCTTGCTGTTCATGTTGTATATTACTGATCCTGCATATACTATTCATAGTAACCTCAGAGTTTTTGCAGATGTTGGAATACTACCTGAAAGAAGCTGCATAAGTATTCAGTCAGACTTTGACAAGGTTACCAAATGGTCCAAAGACTGGCAACTTGCTTTAAACGTTCAGAATTGTAAAAATGTGCACTTGACAAAACGAACAAGTTCTGATATGGGTATAATACCTGTAAGTCACAATTGGAATCGACCAACTCATGCACATACCTAGGTGTAACACTGTGTAGGGATATGATATGGAATGATCACACAGTCGCAGTCGTGGGTAAAGTTGGTGGCAGACCTCGATTTATTGTTAAAATACTGGGGACATGGAGTCAGAGGAGGCTGCTTACAAATCACTCGTGTGACCAATTCTGGAATATTGCTCGAGTGTGTGGGACCCATACGAAACAGGACTAACAGGGAATTTAAACGTATACAGAGAATGGCAGAATGAGAAAACTTAGTTACAAAATTTCAAGATCCGGCTTTAAATTATGACACTAAGAATAAACTACATACCCGTATGTGTCGCCTACATAGCAATCGTGAGGACAAGATTAGATTAATTACAGCATGTTCAAAGACACTGAAAAAAATCATTCTTCCTGCACTCCATACGTGAATGAAATGCGAAGAAACAAAAATGTTCAAATGTGTGTGAAATCTTATGGGACTTAACTGCTAAGGTCATTAGTCCCTAAGCTTACACACTACTTAACCTAAATATCCTAAGTACAAACACACACACCCATGCCCAAGGGAGAACTCGAACCTCCGCTGGGACCAGCCGCACAGTCCATGACTGCAGCGCCTTAGACTGCGAAGAAACCCTACTGACTGGTGCAGTGGGACGTACCCTCTGCCACACACATCACAGTGGTGTTAAGAGTATAGATGTAGATGTACATACGGAGCAGGAACTGTAAATAGAATGGATTTGTTTGCTTCTCCGCGTTTTATACCAGCTGCTATACATCTTATCTTTGTTTTGATGCAAAACGTATAAGCCTTCCTGATGCTCAGGGTTGGTTTGAACGCTGCACTGCCGTACACGCACACACGTCACATAATTTACTACCTGGTGTCTTCTGCACGGTAGTAACTGCGCCATTAAGTGGACTTCGCCTGTCACTATAGTCTAACCATTATGCATCCGCATGTCCACACTTCAGCACCTGACCTGCTGCCCAGGGGAAAATAAACATTAATGGCTCACTCTCGCCACAAGTACCTGGAGGTACCAAGTAGCCTAAAATATGCTTCTCGTAATAGTTGCAATTATTAGCATGCAAATGAAGTAAACACAGATGTAATGTTGTTCAGTACACTGTCCCCGGTCACTAATAAAAATATCCGCACTTATACCCCTGACACACTGAATTTTCTAAAAAATTTCTTGTCATTCTGTGTATACTTAAATATGTACATTTATACACACACTGCAATACGTCGTTTTCAAAGTTAATTGTATTGATCAGCGACTCCACAAATACTCCTTGTTATCGCAGAATGTCAGACGTTGGATTTTCATTACAGTTTTAATTATCCGCTTTCATGTACGATTAATATCCCACAGGACATGCCTGCTACGAGCCCGTATCTGTTTATTGCATTCGAGTTTAACATGGTGCTCACGAAAATTAAATTTTTCCAGGTTTCGCGTGCGTCGCGTACAGTCTATCACACCAGTTTCGCACCTGTTACTACAGGAATTTCTTTCTTTGAGAAGTACGAGGGGAAAAGTTACCAGTCCGGCGTTGAAAGACTCCGTTCATGTAAAAGATGCACTCATTTCCCGGTATACTTTCCCAGAAGTTCTCTGAGGAATTCGTCCTATCCCAGATTATGCAATATTAGTTGGAGGCGACTTTAGCCTACTGAGTACAGACTGGGGTGTCTATGGATTCACTGCGGGAGGGGGAGGGTGGGGGGAGGGTACAGACAGACAGTCATGCGAAATACTCTTAAATATGTTATCTGGAAACTGTCTTGAGCAGCTAGCTCGGCAGCCCACAGGCAGTGGAAATATCTTAGATCTTGTAACTACAAATAGGCCAGGCCTTATCGACAATGTCAGAATAGGAACGGGGAGTAGCGGTCAAGTTCTCATTATTGCAACTACGGTTACGAAAGTTTCTAAATCCGTCAAGAAGGTTAGGGGAGTGTTTCTGCTAGAAGGAGTAAAGAAGGAGTTGTAAACATCTTACTTAGAGAGTGAACTGGGAAGAATCATGGGGAAAGTTCAAGCAGATTGTAAAACGTGATTTGGACCGTTATTTGTCTGGTAAGTGTGTAAAGGAAAGAAAAGATCCACCACGGTTTAACGAAATACGGAAGATGCTGCGGAAGCAGAGGCTGTTGCGCTCTAGGTTCAAACGAGAACGCACAAATGACGACAAGCGAATGTTAGTAGAGATTCGTGCGTCTGTGAAAGGATGTGTGCGCGAAGCATGCAATACAACAGCTACCACCGTCACACCTTAGCAAAAGATCTGGCAGAGAGTCCGAGGAAATTCTAGCCTAACGTACAATCGCTAAGCGGGTCTAAGGCTTCCATTGAGTCCCTTGTTGACCAGTTTGGTATGGCAGTTGAAGATAGAAGTTTTAAATGTCACGTTCAAGAAATCGTTCACACTGGAGGATCATGCAAACATACCGTCCGTCTTTCGACCATCGAACAGACTCCCATATGGACGACATTGTAATAAGCATCCCTGACGTAGAGAAACACCTGAAAGATTTGAAAGCAAATAAATCACCAGCTCTGGATGGAATGTCAATTCAGTTTTACAAAGAGTACTCTACGGCATTTTTCCCTTACCTAGCTTGCGTTTATTGTGAATCTATCGCCCAGCATAAAGTCCCCAGCGACTGGAAAAAGCGCAGTTGACTTCTGTACATAAGAAAGGTGATGAAACGGACCCCCAAAATTACAGATCAATATCCCTAACTTCGGTTTGCTGTAGAATTCTTGAACATATTTTCAGTTCGAATATAATAAACTTCCTCGAGACTGAGAAGCTTATGTCCACTAATCAGAATGGTTTCAGAAAGCATCGCTCGTGCGAAACTCAGCTTGGCCTTTTCTCACATGATATACTGAGAACTATGGATGAAGGGCAACATGCACATTCTATATTTCTACATTTCCGGAAAGCATTTGACACGGTGCCCCATTGCAGGCTGTTAACGAAGGTACGAGCATGTGGAATAAGTTCGCAGATATGTGAATGTCTCGAAGACTCCTGCGAAACCAGGAGAGCTTCTGTAAAGTCTGGAAGGTAGGAGACGAGATACTGGCAGAAGTAAAGCTGTGAGACCGGGCGTGAGTCGTGCTTCGGTAGCTCAGATGGTAGAGCACTTGCCCGCGAAAGGCAAAGGTCCCGAGTTCGAGTGTCGGTCGGGCACACGGTTTTAATCTGCCAGGAAGTTTCATATCCTGCTACAGATATTTTAGGTAATCTACTATATGGATTTATAATTTCTATCACGTATTACTTTCAAATTACTTGGATTTTAGGTAATAAAATGAAGTTAGCCTACTTCTGCCGAAATCTTCTATATCTGTAAAATACGTAATCAAGGCTAGTTAGTTAGTTTTATATACCATGGATCATCGTGATCATGTCGAACTACTCATCTTACATTCACATTAATTTGTAAATATGGCTACATGCTGAACATGTATGTTTTTTTTTTAAATATACAGATGTGAGTTAGTAATTCCTGCGCACCACTTTTTACACATTACAATAACACAAATTCTTCTACGGAACAGAAGCAGTTGTCAAGGAGAAACACACCGAGCGAGGTGGCACAGTGGTTAAACACTGGACTCGCATTCGGGAGGACGACGGTTCAATCCCGCGTCCGGCCATCCTGATTTAGGTTTTCCGTGATTTCCCTAAATCGCTCCAGGCAAATGCCGGGATGGTTCCTTTCAAAGGGCACGGCCGACTTCCTTTCCCGTCCTTCCCTAATCCGATGAGACCGATGACCTCGCTGTCTGGTCTCCTTCCCCAACAACAACAACAAGGAGAAACTTTTCGTTTTTTTTAAATGTTATATAACTTGGTAAGTCATAAAATATTTTTTGTTGCAGTATTGTGCACCAGTTTTTGTGCTAAAGATAACCTTAATGTGCAATAATGAATGTGTTTTTTCCTTCTGGTATTGTACTTATGTACCTAATTGTTCCTTTTGAACTGTAGTGGATTATTTGCAACAAACTTCATGAAGGGAAGCAATAGTCAGGATGCCCAACTCCTTAAACAGTGTCTACGAGATGATCGTGGATGAGCACCACATATTATTCTTACAGCTCATTTTTGCACAATGAAGACTTTCTATCTTAAAGATGAGTTACCCCAGAACATTATTTCGTATCTCATTATTGAATGAAAATATGAAAAACGAAGGAAAAGATGCAATAAAGTCAAGTTACTTATTTGTTTCTCTTCAAGATTTGCAATGATTCCAAGTGCAAATGTGGCTGAACTAAGTTGTTTTAGGCGTTCCAAAATCTGTTTTTTTTTCAGCTTAAATTCTCATCAATATGGACACCTAAGAACTTTGAAGTTTCCACGCTATTTATAATTTGCTCACCATGTGTTACACTCATCACTGGTGTAGTACCCCTAGATGTGCAGAACTGAACATGTTGTGCTTTTTTAAAATTTCGGGTGAGACCATTCACAGAAAATCCGTCAATAATACTTCTAAGAACATTTTTTAGCATTTCTTCTGTTTCTGTACGTATGCTGGGATCGATGACAATACCAGTGGCATCTCCAAGAACAGATATTTCTGCTCGTCGTATATTAGACGGAAGATCATCTATATGTACGAGGAACAATAGTGGACATAAGATTGAGCCTTGCGAAACCCCATGCGCGATTTCTCTCCAGTAAGAGTTAAGTCCACGGGCTATATTGGTTGCATTACTAAGTACAACTTCCTGCATTATTTCGTTCAGAAAGGACGTTATCCATTGGTTGGCTATAACATTAATTCCGCAAAAGTTCAGTTTGTCTAGGAGAATACTGTGATTCACACTGATAAATGTGTTAGGTTTTCTCTCTCCGTCCAAAAAGGTCTTGGAAGGTCCATCGGTACCGACCGACCGCCGTGTCATCCTCTGCCATTAGGCGTCACTGAATACGAATATGGAGGAACACGTTATCAGCACACCTCTCTCCTATCCCTTGTCAGTTTTCATGACCAGAGCCGCTACTTTTCAGCTAAATGACTCCTCAATTGGCCTTACAAGGGCTGAGTTCTTCCCACTTGCCAACAGCGCTCAGAAGACCCGGACGGTCCCCTGTCTAAGTGCTAGCCAAGCCCGACAGCGCTTAACTTCTGTAGTCTGACGGGGACCGGTATTGCCTCTGCGGCAAGGCCGTTGGTCAAAAGCCTTAGATAGGTCGAAGAAAATACCAACCGGCACTATGTTATCATTGAATGCTTGTAAAATCTGGTGAACGAATCTACAAATCGCATTCTCAGTAAAGCAACTCCTCTGGAACCGAACTGTGATTTACTCAAGATATTACTTCTGATAAGGTGAGATACTCTTCTAGAAAACATCACGTCCTCAAAGATTTTGGGAAAACATGTCCGCAGTATAACAGGTTGGTAGTTTATTGACATCTCTCTTATCACCTTTCTTAAAGAGGGGTTTCACAACGGCACAGTTCAGTCTCTCTGGCAAAATGCCTTGAGTTTGTGATGAGTTACATATTTCATATAAGACTGGGATTATTATATGGGAACAAATCTTTAGTACCCTGCCGGAAACAAGATCAAAATGAGCTTTTATTTTAGAGAGGAGTTCTATATTTTTTTAATTTCAGAAGGAAAAGTTGGTGATACATTCATATGATTTGCTTTGCTTAAAAACTTGCTTTGTACTCACAATGTATTGTTCCATGTTTTCCTACGTAACAAGCCAAAAGAACCCGTGTGCACCTCGTAACAAAAACACTTTGGCCTTAAGCTCTTCGGAATAAATTTGCGCTGAAATGCTGAACGGCGTTAAGTCCGCCAAACAAGTTGTGTTAATAAACATATCAGGTGCTTTCTGAAAGTCCACAAAATAACTACCTCAACCGAAAGGTTGCGTGTTGCGAGTTTTTGCTATGGTATTAATGTCATCACTACGAACAAAATGCTTCTTCACCGTTACTTCTTTTATCAATCAACGACCTCTTTCAGAGTTACTAGTTTTTCTGTTACTGTCTTTCCTGAATTATACTGAATTATACAAACCATTGTACCGCCAATGAAGATACGCAGGAGACGGGCTACAAAACAGCAGGAACAAACGAAAGTTTATGATCTCTGTGTCTGGTATAGTCAACTCGTGTAACACATTCTGCACATTCCCCCACTTAGCATGAACAAGTCATAGGAGTTACCTCTCATACCTCCTACATCAACCATCATTAGAGATAACCCCTTTAGTGTGTAAAAGCTCTGTTCACATACCACCTAACGAAATGCGAAACACTATTGATGCCAAACTGGCCCTTATCCTCTTTAGCATGATAACTCTTCAATTGCAGAACATACAAAGATGACCTTTCGAGTGATGAAACAAGGAAAAATTAATATTATCCACTAGCAAACAGACGACGGCCGTATCACTTGCTGCAACGCACTGAGATGGGATTTCTGAAAGCTGTATCGGGTTCCCGCTGGTTCGAGTTCGATAGCTATACCACAGCGCTCAACTTGAAAAGCAGTCACAAAATATCTCCTATATGTCGATTAGAGTCCTTTCACCTTCAGATAAAACTGATGCCCTCAGAGTAGCAACTCGTTATCTTTTGATCGCCGAGAACAAAGGCATCGATATGCCAGCACGAGAGAATGACAAGTGGAGAGTGTTTGGATACAAAAGTTTTACATCACCCGCATCTGTCACAGAGAGACACACATCAAGGTGACAACGGCTGAATAAAGCTCATTTGCACGATGCGGCTACAGAGGGGGGGGGGGGGGGGGGACTTTCTTTTTATTTTTTCACACAATAATTGTATCGCACCGCACTTCGGCGGTCCACGCGGTCCATACGACTTTGAAGTGGTTCTGTCTGTCTCTCTCTCTCTCTCTTTGTACTTCTTTCTGCGTCTCTTTCAGGGAATATCTGTAAGCTATGTTAACAATGGCAGCTGTCCGCGAGAATAATAGAACAGAAGAATTAGGAGACACGACATGCGTGTAAAAGAGGGCGTAATTCATCAGGTCCATTGTATGCAGCGGAGAGAATAAAGTGAGGGAATGCGTAATTCAGGAGAGGTACAAAAGCACGAGCGGGACAGTTACCTCTGCGGACGTTAACAGGAGATATTGTCCCTCTAGCGGAGACTAAATAAGACACAGCAGCGGTGTCAAATGAAAGTAGTCACAGTGACCCTACCGTCGTTAGCACCTGAGTACAAAACTGAGTCTCGAAGCAGGAACTCGTGAGTTTGGCGAGCAACGTTGCGCCAGTTGAGCAAACCGAACAGATCACGGCCCGACTGACAATAGAAAGTTCGAGGTTCGAGTCACTCCCAGGCAGCGGTTTCTGTAACTACACAACGTGCTGTCTCCCATTGTACGGTGCGTGGCAGAGGGCACTAATGGTCCGCTACCCCTGCAGGACTGGTGCGTGGGTAGAACGCCTGATGAGCTCAGAACCCACTGGGCACTACTCGTATTAATGCTATTAATTCTTAGTGACTACTGTCACTCGTAGCTCATTAGATGTATTCAAAACTTGTTTCAAATAATTTTTCATTTTAATGTTGAGACTTTGTTGCTGTTTACCATATGAAAATTAATATAATTTTCGAAGTTGCTGTTAATGGTAAAAGCACAGTATGCGGAAGAGACGGCCTAAAAGCCGTTACGTGATCGTGATAAATAAATAAACATGTTAACTAATTCATAAAGTGATTAACGTGCTATGTAAAACGCGTATGGGCTTGTGTAATACGAACAATACGAAAATATAGGTATGTTTTGGGCAAATAACAATATGTATAAGGAACGATCAAAAAGTTTCCTTTTGAGGGTGTTGCTGCAGCGTGTAGACAACGTAGAGCGACTCCGATGCGGGTATATAAGCACCGACACGTAGGCAACGGATTAGTGTGACATCGCCGCGCGGGATTAGCCGAGCGGTCTCATGCGCTGCAGTCATGGACTGTGCGGCTGGTCCCGGCGGAGGTTCGAGTCCTCCCTCGGGCATTGGTGTGTGTGTTTGTCCTTAGGATAATTTAGGTTAAGTAGTGTGTAAGCTTAGGGACTGATGACCTTAGCAGTTATGTCCCATAAGATTTCACACACATTTGATTTTTTTCACACAGTGTGACATTCGTGTCTTTCCGACGTGCGAGCGGTAAACGCGGAAACGTGAGCTATGGCGACGTCCAAACAGGACCAACGTGCTGTTATTCCTTTCTGGGCTGCCGAAGCACAAACACCGGTACACACCCATCGGAGAAAGAAGTATGTGTGCGGCGGCATGTGTGCCGAAAACCACATTTATACACTGAAGAGCCAAAGAAAATGGTACACGTGCCTAATATCTTGTAGCTTCTCCGAGGGCACGCAGAAGTGCCGCAGCACGGCGTGGCATGAACTCGACTAATATCTGAAGCAGTACTGAAGGGAACTGACACCATGAATGTTGTGGGGCTGTCCATAAATCCCTAAGAGTGCGGGGGGTGGGGGGGGGGGGGTGGGAGGAGATCTCTTCTGAACAGCGCTTTGTAAGGCATCTCAGATATGCTCTGTAACGTTCAAGTCTGGGGAGTTTGGTGGCCAGCGGAACTGTTTAAACTCAAAAGAGTGTTCTTGGAGCCACTCTGTAGCAATTCTGGACGTGTGGCGTGTCGCATTGTCCTGCTGGAATTGCCCACGTCCGTCTGAATGCACAATGGACATGAATGGTTGCAGGTGATCAGACAGGATGCTTACGTACGCGTCACTTGTCAGAATCGTATCTAGACGTATCAGGGGTCCCATATCAATGAAACGGCACACGCCCCACACCATTACAGAGCCTCCACCAGCTTGAATAATCCTCTGCTGGCATGCAGTGTCCATGGAATCATGAGGTTGTCTCCATACCTGTACACGTCCATCCGCTCGGTACTATTTGAAACGAGACTCGTCTGACCAGGCAATATGTTTCCAGTCATCAACAGTGCAATGTCGGCGTTGACGGGGCCAGGCGAGGCGTAAAGATTTGTGTCGTGCAGTCATCAAGGGTACAGGAGTGGGCCTTCGGCTCCGAAAGCCCACATCGATTATGTTTCGCTGAATCGTTAGCAACGCTGTCACTTGTTGATGGCCCAGCGTTGAAATATGCAACAGTTTGCCGAACGGTTGCGCTTCTGCCACTGTGAATGATTCTGTTCAGTCGTCGTTGGCACCGTTCTTGCAGGATCTTTTCCGGCCGCAGCGATGTCAGAGATTTGATGTTTTACCGGATACACCCGTGAAATGGTCGTACGGGAAAATCCCCACTTCATCGCTACCTCAGAGCATTGTACGAGTAGCAACAGTAACTGATCTAGGAACTGCGCCAGACACTCGTTGTCTTATATAGGCATTTCCGACCGCAGCGCCGTATTCTGCCTGTTTACATAGATCTGTATTTAAATACGCATGCCTATACCAGTTTCTTTGGCGCTTCAGTGTAGAATAATGCTTCAAGTTTCACAGCCTGTCCCCATATCGCAAATGTCGTGACACAGAAGTTACGCCAATTCATGTTTCTACTGACACTTTGAATGTCACTAAAAATGATCCTTATTTCTCTAAAAGAGTGATAACATGTGGAGCATCTTGGGTTTTCGCTTATGATCCAGAAACTAAGTGCCAATCCTTGCATTTGAAGCACTCATCTTCACGGAAAGGAAAAAAAAACTCTAGTGAGCAAATTAGGATTCAAAGTGATGATGAATGTTTTCTTTTCGATATTGATGGAATTGTGTACCTTCACTAGGTTTCTGAAGGTGAAACTGTTAATCAACACTACTACCTTGAGGTTCTTGCTCAGTCCATAAAAAAATAAGAAAACAGCGACCCAGATTGTGGAAGAACACATCATGGGTTCTGCGTCAAGAGGGCGCACCAGCTCATCCTAGCGAAGTACAGCGTCCCATTGTTAGACTACCCACCTCACCTGGCTGACCTAGCTGCTTGTGACCTTTATCTATTCTGAAGATCAGATCTACATTAAAGGGAACACGATTTTAGTCCGTTGACAAAGGGAAAGAAAAAGCGGCACGCGTCGTCAAAGAGTTTCCAGAGAAAGATTTCCAGCGCAGTTTCTGTCAATGGAAAATTCAGAGGTAACGTTGCAGAGATAGAGGACGGGAGTACACTGAGGGTGACCATAACTCAATAGGTATGTTTTTGAAATAAATGTCTGCAACTTTCTTTTGATATTTACTATCGAATGAATGAACGGAAACTGGAGTTATCGTGTAGCTTGTTGTAACTGCATGTGATGCGCTTACCCTGTGTTACTGTTAGCAAAAATTTTATACGAAGCGATTGGGCAATGCGACTCCCAATACCAATAAAGAAATACAGTCACTGCAAAATACATTCAGCCCCTTAGGCACTGAATCCTCTGGCCCTGTTAAAAAATTATAACTTTGTCCACTCTTCACATAACAAGTAAATGAATTGTCTTCCTCTAAAGCAGCAACGGTGGAACGCGATATACTGTGGTCTCTCACGAAAAATAAAGCTATGATACCTACAAGCTCAGCGGTGTACAATGCTGGCGGTAGTACTAGGAAATGCACATGAAATTCTTTTGGCTGATAAATGAAAACTTTTAAGAAAGAAACAACGTCTTTGAAAAATGTATGACCTGGACAGGGAGGCGGTACTGATTTTGTGAATTGCTAACAGTGATTTGTTTTAGTGAATCATATTCCAAGTTAAGTTTGGCTTTTAAAAAATACCTGACAGTTGAAACTACATCATTTTTTCTAGTTAATTGACAAACAATGAGATTTATACAGCCAGTGTTACCTGACCTCACTAGAAAGTTATAAATACACTACTGGCCTTTAAATTCTTATGCCAAGAAGAAATGCAGATGATAAACGGGTATTCATTGGACAAATATATTATACTAGAACTGACATGTGATTACATTTTCACGCATTCTGGGTGCATGGATCCTGAGAAATCAGTACCCAGAACAACCACCTCTGGCCGTAATAACGGCCTTGATACGCCTCGGCATTGAGTCAAGCAGAGCTGGGATGGCGTGTACAGGTACAGCTGCCCATGCTGCTTCAACACGATACCAGAGTCCATCAAGAGTAGTGACTGGCGTATTGTGACGAGCCAGTTGCTCGGCCACCAATGACCAGACGTTTTCAGTTGCTGAGAGATCTGGAGAATGTGCTGGCCACGGCAGCAATCGAACATTTTCTGTATCCAGAAAGGCCCGTACAGAACCTGCAACATGCGGTCGTGCATTATCCTGCTGAAATGTAGGGTTTCGCAGGGATCGAATGAAGGGTAGAGCCACGGGTCGTAACACATCTGAAATGTAACGTCCACTGTTCAAAGTGCTGTCAGTGCGAACAAGAGGTGATCGAGACGTGTAACCAATGGCACCCCATACCATCACGCTGGGTGATACGCCAGTATGGCGATGACGAATACACGCTTCCAATGTGCGTTCACCGCGATGTAGCCAAACACGGATGCAACTATCATGATGCTGTAAACAGAACCTGGATTCATCCGAAAAAATGACGTTTTGCCACTCGTGCACCCAGGTTCGTCGTCGAGTTCAGCATCGCAGGCGCTCCTGTCTGTGATGCAGCGTCAAGGGTAACCGCAGCCGTGGTCTCCGAGCTGATAGTCCATGCTGCTGCAAACGTCGTCGAACTGTTCGTGCAGATGGTTGTTGTCTTGCAAACGTCCCCATCTGTTGACTCAGGGATCGAGACGTGGCTGCACGATCCGTTACAGACATGCGGATAAGATGCCTGTCATCTCGACTGCTAGTGATACGAGGCCGTTGGGATCCAGCACGGCGTTCCGTATTACCCTCCTGAACCCACCGATTCCATATTCTGCTAAAAGTTATTGGATCTCGACCAACGCGAGCAGCAATGTCGCGATACGATAAACCACAATCGCGATAGGCTACAATCCGACCTTTATCAACGTCGAAAATGTGATCGTACGCATTTCTCCTCCTTACACGAGGCATCACAACAACATTTCACCAGGCAACGCTGGTCAACTGCTGTTTGAGAAATCTGTTGGAAACTTTCCTCATGTCAGCACGTTGTAGGTGTCGCCACCTTCGCCAACCTTGTGTGAATGCTCTGAAAAGCTAATCATTTGCATATCACAGCGTCTTCTTCCTGTCGGTTAAATTTCGCATCTGTAGCACGTCATCTTCGTGGTGTAGAAATTGTAAAGGCCAGTAGTGTACGAATGATCAAATTACATATACTTGTGTTAACAAATCTTAGAAACATTACAAGATGGAAATATCTAACTACCCTTTCATAAATCAGATTACGTACATTCTGGGGTTACTCAACAGTTACAAATTATCATCTAACTCATCAACACTAACGCGCTGGCAAAACGAGAGTCATATTAATTTAATATCTTTACCTTGCTTGCGAGAAGACTTCTGCTTACACGTTCTCGTAATTTGTATGATAATCTAACACTTGGTGGCTTTACCGAGCCCACCACAAAAACTGCCCACTTCATCCTCTTTCGCTCACCGACAGGTACCCACTACTGTGCACCAAGCGCTCTCTTACTCCAACACTAAAATCTCAGAGGTGGACAGTCAGCGATCCGCTTTATAAAGCCTATCAGAGACATACATGGTTTATTGTGTTATTATCATATTCGGATGCCACATACAAATGTACTCCAGTGGACTCTTTTCATGTTTTACAGCAATACTCCTGCTTTATAGCCATACCTCATATGTACATACCAGGTGTAGAAGAATGAAACCTGAATTTGGTTGCAATAACTACACGTCTGTTGTTTGAAACTGATAAACAATATCTTATTCAAAATAATGTCCATTGCTATTTATACATTTCTCCCACCTCTCCGGCAGGCTATGAATGCCGCGCCAGAATAACAATTCTTCTGAAGGGAACCAGTCAGTGAGCCACTTTCGTACATTTTCATACGAATTGAAGCGTTGTTCAGGAACAGCGTTTCCCAGTGATGCAAACAGATTATAATCGGACGGAGCCAAGTCTGGAGAATAAGCCGCTTGCCCTAGTATTTCCCAACTAAACGCCTCGATCGTTTCCCTGATCAGTTTTGTTCTGTGTGATGAGGTGTTGTCACGGAGCAATATACCTTTGTGTTGCCTTTTTCCATATTCCGCTTGTTTTTCACGTAATGTTCGATTTAAATTGATCATTTGCTGTTGACAGCTTCAAATGGCTCTGAGCACTATGGGACTTAACATCTGTGGTCATCAGTCCCCTAGAACTTAGAACTACTTAAACCTAACTAACCTAAGGACATCACACACATCCATGCCCGAGGCAGGATTCGAACCTGCGACCGTAGCAGTTGCGCGGCTCCGGACTGAGCGCCTAGAACCGCGAGACCACCGCGGCCGGCGCTGTTGACAGCGATCAGTTTTGAAAGAAGGGCAGCTCGTTTTGTATCAGCGCGAAATAGTGGAGATAGTGCCACAGAAATGATACGTGAAATGGAGTGGCATTCATTAAAACAAAGGCGTTTTTCGTTGGGACGAGATCTTCTCATGAAATTTCAATCACCAGTTTTCTCTTCAGTTTGCGAAAGCATTCTGTTGGCACCCACCTACATGTGGAGAAATGATCATCACAATAAAATAAAATAAATCAGGGCACAGAAAAATTTAAGTGTCTTTCGAGAGTGGAACGGTAGAGAGACAGAATGAAGGTGGTTCACTGAACCGTCTGTCAGGCACTTTATCGTGAATGGCAAATGGCTCTGAGCACTATGGGACTTCTGAGGTCATAAGTCTCCTAGAACTTAAAACTACTTAAACCTAACTAGCCTAAGGACATCACACACATCCATGCCCGAGGCAGGATTCGAACCTGCGACCGTAGCGGTCACGCGGTTCCAGAATGTAGCACCTAGAACCGCTCGGCCACACGGGCCGGCCGTGAATAGCAGAGTAATCATGTAGACGTAGATGTAGTATTAACGGTTTTACCAAGTTTTAGCAGTTCATGATGGATGACACCCTTCTGATCTCACCAGACACAGAACATCGTCTTCTTTCCAAAGTGATTTGGTATTGCAGTGGATGTCGATGTTTTGCCTGGATTCACCCATGATTTACGATGCTTAGGAGTCTCAAAATATATCCATTTTTCATCGCCTGTCACTATTCGATGAAGAAACGACTTTATTTTGTATCTAGCGAACAGCATTTCACAAGTGGTCTTTGGACTTGCTTGCTGTCTTTTACTCAGTTCATGCGGAGCCCATTTTCCCACTTTCTTTACCATTCCCATAGTTTTGAACCGAAGAGAAACGACTTTCTGCGTCAAATTCTATTGTTCTGCGAGTTCCTGTTGCGTTTGAGTATCATCTTCATCCAATAAGGCCTGCAATTTGTTGTCTTCGAACTTTGTGGTGGTTTCCCACGCTCGTCGTTTCTCACGACAAAATCACCACTTTTGAATTTTTGAACCAGTCGAAACACCGTGTTTTCCCGAGAGCATGTTCGCCGAAAGCTTCGACAAGCATTCGATGCGAGTCTGCTACAGTTTTCTTCAAATGATAATAGATAACCAATGCTGTCGGCAAATCGCAGTTCGTAGGCACAAAACTCGACATGTTTACGGACTTGAAACAGATACTGATGTATGGAACTTGGGTTGCTGTGTGTTGACATTCGTCGTCAGCCGTTACAGGAAATAGATGGCGCTGCGGACGCGGTCTCACGGGCTCTACACTGACGCCTAGCACCATCTATAGGGAAATTCCGGTTTCATACTTCTACACCTGGTACAGTCATTTGTCCAAGAGTTCATACTGAACAGGATTTTACACATACTGTACTTTTTTCATTGTAATAACTGTGCTATGAAATTGTTATCCTGTGGCACATTTCTCTCTCCGTCCGTCCAGCCGGTTGTACGTGTGTGGGTGAGACTATGTGTCTGCACCACAGGACACATGTATCAGCAAGCCACTGCACCAGTTGGGGCAGTCCCCTACTTAGCAATCATATGCAACCGCTCGCTCACCGATAGACCTGTACCTACAGATTGGAAAATTGCGCAGTCAGGGATTTTCACCTGCCTCGAGATGACTGGGTGTTTGTGTTGTCCTCATCGTTTCGTCATCATTAATAAAAGTGGCGAGATTGGACTGAGCAAAGGTTGGGAATTTGTATGAGCGCTGATAACCGCGCCGTTGAGCGCCCCACAAACCAAACATCATCACAGTGCAGCGGCGTGTGCCGACGTGGGGTAAGTGAGCTTGCATAGAAGCACGGCGAGGCCGTGGGGATTATTGTGAAGTGAATTCCAGAATTGCCGTCGTGTAAGACACTGTAATATTTTGATGGTGAAGTAATATACACGGCGAGTGATTCCCTAATTGTGTACTGTTAATAAGTTACCGTGTTCTGTACTGTATTTTCCTACGATCCATGTAGTGGTTGGTTCTGTGTGCTTGTGTTGTCTTTTAGAGCTGGTCTAACATATGATGAAGGTTGGTAGCATTAGATCGTGGACATCGATCGTAGATATTACAGTGAGGCAGTTGTTTGTGACAGTGATGCTCTGTGCCTGCTTGTAAAGTTCATTACGAACTTAATCAAGTTATAATTTTAGTTGATGTCGGCTTGTATTGGTTATCTGCACAGAGAAAGATTAATTTAAGTATTATATAGACGTGTTTTAGGATACGTTCTGTAATATGCTGTTATTTGAGTTAAGAATTATTACATATCGGTATGGGCGAAGTAGTGTTGTATTTCTGGTAACAGCAGCTTTTCCAGTTCATTATTTGTTTAATTGTGCGCCTAGATTTTAATTTTCTTATTCACCGATAAGTTGTAATGTAATGATTAGTTTAACTGTTGTGGTCTTCAGTCCAGAGACTGGTTTGATGCAGCTCTCCATGCTACTCTATCCTGTGCAAGCTTCTTCATCTCCCAGTACCTACTGCAACCCACATCCTTCTGAATCTGCTCAGTGTATTCACCTTTTGATCTCCCTCTACGATTTTTGCCCTCCATGCTGCCGTCAGATACTAAATTGGTGATCCCTTGATGCCTCAGAATATCTCCTACCAACCGATCCCTTCTTCTAGTCAAGTTGTGCCACAAATTTCTCTTCTCCCCAATTCTATTCAATACCTCCCCATCTAGAAGAAATTTACTATACTCTCTCTCTACGCAGCCCCGACTCAACTCCATCCAAAACATACGCTACATAAAATCATAATAATTTTAATATGATAAATAATGATAAAATACCAGTAATAAAATTAAAAATGATTTGGAACATGTTTTCAATGTATGTAATGACAATTGTGAACAACGGCACTGGCGAAGGACTAAAAGTGTTAATACTAGAGGGACATAAAGAGTTCTAAGGGAGAAAAAATTAGATATACTGCACCAGCTAGGGACTTTGAGAAATGAGGAAGGTTTAATGGTAAGAAAGGTATTTTTTTATAATGGGGTAAGGTATGCGTACAGTAATAAAGGCAGACATTGTTGTCTAGGTACATAAGTGACTAGTTATGTTTTGAAGCTGCAGATGTTATTCAGTTGTCTGGTACAGCGAATTACATCATTCCAGAGTCGCGTTACTGCTGCTGAAAAGGGCTTGCAGAAGGTGGCTGAGGGACAGAGTGGGACAGAAAAGATTTTGCTCTGATTGGAACGACTGTTTCTGCTGTGTTGTTCAGACAAGAGCGTTAAGAGCGAGGACAGATATGAGGGGCTGTATACATTGATTAGATAACAGATGAGACACTTTGTATGGAAATCTCTGCCCTTGTCATCACTTAGCCAGGATAGTTTTGCGTATGATGGTGAAATACGACGAAAAAGCCGAAAGTTACAGGTATGTCGTACGCAGGCGTTCATCATCAGCTCCAAACACCTTGTGCTACATTGAGAAAGACCTTGCAGAATAACACGGCTGTAATCAACAACTGGAAGTACGATCGTTTGTGAGAGTTTCTGTTTTAGCTCAAAAGGGAAGACCTTTCTCTATTTTTGTAGGGGCTCAGAGAGATGCTGATGTCTTCATGCGTATTGTTGCTAGGTGCTCAGCACAGTTCAGAACTTCATCTATTATTGCTTTTAGGCTCTTTGCTAAGGGAAATAAATTTATATTTCTCGCATTTAGAATTTTCAATGCGGTAGGGAGTCCGATGTTTTGGACCAATGAGCTTATAATCAGCGACCAGAATCGCCCGTGCTGTGGATGGATTGAAGATTAACCCCTATATGCTGTGTCCATTTTGATGATGCACTCAGGCCGGTTCTACAGTTTTCGATAGCTGCCCTCAGGCTGACTGGTTTTTACTTGGGTGTAACTGGAGGTCATCAGTGCGTGCGATATTTACAGTATGGCAGAACTGGTGGCACATCACTGACGTACAATGAGGAGAGTATGGGACCTAATATCGACCCTCAGGGACTTCTAACACTGCCTGTCTCCACTGTCTCGATGGTCCCAGACGTGACAGATTCTTATCGAGGCATCAGGCAGGAGTGAAATCATTGCGTCGTACTTAACTAGGTTGTCATGTCTGGCAAGTAAAACATCGAAGCCGATTGTTGTGAAGGATTTGCTAAAATCTAAAAAACACACGATAGCTCCCTTTTCAGGAAATCTGTTACTTTTTTAAAAGCAGATGTGCTCCGATGTTAGCGGAAACGTGACTGGTATTCGTCTAGCACGTTGTTTATAGTATAAAAGGTGTTTACCAGGTTGTGGGCTATTTATTGTAAGCCCCTGGACAGTGACAGAAGAACACAGACAGATCGGTTATCAGAAGGTGCTGCGGCCAAACCCTTTTTGGGTGTGACTTGATAACTCCCTGTTTCCAGGCTTCAGAGAAACGTTTGTGGTCAAGGAGTGGTAGAGGTTATCCGTTATTGTGGGCAGTAGTAGGTCAATAATAAGATTCAGCATTTGGACCGCGATATCGTCGTGTTCAGTAAATACTGATCTCATAAGCATGATGACTTCTTTGACAGTATTGCAAGTAACATCCTTCAGACGGATTTTTTCGTGTCTCGCGTCATTTATTCCCGTGAGGTAATCAGTATCTCTCCTCTGTGACGGCTTTTCAATTGTGTATGTCAGTAAAGTGAAGTATTGGTTTATTTCCTCGACCGGGACAATGGGATCAGCTGCAGCTTGTACATAGTCAACAGCTAGAACATGCAGGTTGTTCCACCAGGTGTGTCTGTCTATGGCTTTTGTTGGTTAATGTATGGGCATGCTTGAGTCGAGCGTGTTTCACAGAATGGCTGACTTTGTTCCACTTCTGCTTGTAAGCAATACAGTTTTCAGGGGTAGGGCGTAGTTTTTATGATAATATGCAGCGCCTCTGAAATTCTTGAGTTGTTATAACTCATGCGTTAGCCAATGTGCAAGTTTACTTCTTTTTCCCCGGTTTTGGCGGGGAATATTTTCATATAGCCGAATACGTTCGTTAGTACATCGATGAAGCTACCTTTCAGCTGGCTAAGGCGGTGACCAAGAGAAAAAGTCTGTTGAGCTCATTGCTGTTTAATTAGTCTTTGTATGAGTATATGGTATGGAAGCTTCAGTGGTGAAAATCCCGCCAATCTTCATGTTTTTTGGACACAGAGAAGTTTTTAGCTATTGCTGAATAGTCTTTGTCTCTTTGCCTCTCCGCTAGCGCAGGATCTGGCAGCAGCATGTTTCACGCTGGTACCTCCCAGAATTAGCACTTTCTCGTTACCTCCGTTCTGACGTAACGGCGAAATCATAACTTCCGCCCACGTACTCGCAACAGCTGTCTGTCACGCTGACGTGTGGGTTTCCGGTACTCGAGTCACGGATCCTTTGTTAAATTACCGTCTTTCCTTCGTAATTATTTAGACAGGTTTTATTTTAGAGACAAGCGAGGAGCAAACCATCGTTCACTAAAGGAGAAGTAACGTAAATTCAAAATATTCTTCCGTGTACGCTGTATGTTATTACTATTATTATTATTATTATAACCAGACTTTCAACTTTTTCTATTGACTCATTAACATTTGTAGTGTTCCGTATTGATGGGACGGAACCACCAGTGATGTTGAAAGTTTGATACTTGTGGAACTGTTTGGTTAAGACGACTGCTCGCGATAAGCACGAAACCTGGGTTCGAATCCTTCACGGGCTCAGATCCCCTCAACTGCCGCTGTAGGTCATTAATATCGCAACAACAGCGAATGTGAATATATTTATTTCTGTTCATTGTTTTAAAGGTCACAAATAATTTTATTTGTACACATCTAGTACATACGACACCCTCGATAACCTGTTTCACGTATTGTGATCTTTGCCTGCTCCTAAAGTTTCTCCGTTTCACTCTTGCATCAACTGACAATCTAAGTATTCCTCCGCGTCGCTTCTTGTTGGTAGCATTTTCCGTATATTTACGAGTATATCATTGGCTATTCTTTCCAACGTGTCTTCCCCCCGTGTAGTCCCAGAGCACTTAATACTCAACATTCTCACTAAGAAATATTATAGACTAAGTTAAATCCTGACATCTTCAACAATGGAATATTTGTGTATAAGCTTACTTTTTACTTAAGCGCGTTTCAGCTCACACTGCTACCTGTCTTTCCAAATATAATCTTTCTTTAGCATTTCTCGCCATTTTCATATTAACAAAAAATAACTTTTAAGCTTATGTAGTAAAGAGCTTTATGTGTCTTTGGTTCAAATGGCTCTGAGCACTATGGGACTTAAGTGCTGAGGTCATCAGTCCCCTAGAACTAAGAACTACTTAAACATAACTAACCTAAGGACATCACACACATCCACGCCCGAGGCAGGATTCGAACCTGCGACCGTAGCGGTCGCGCGGTTCCAGACTGTAGCGCCTAGAACCGCTCGGCCACCCTGGCCGGCTATGTGTCTTTTAGTACGGGCACGTCATCTATAGGATGTTTGCCTGATGAAAATACAAACTTTCACGAATGATGAGCAATTGTAAATGTACCAGTCTGAAGTGCAGAACACCGACTCACAAAATGAGTAAGTCGGTAACTATTCATCAGCCGATAACAAGCAAGTAGATATATAGGGTGATTCACGAAGGTATGCAAATATTTTAATATGTCATTCTACAAATAAAAGTAAAGAAAAAAGTTCATATAAACATAGGTTCACAATGTTTGATTACGGCAAATAAAAGATTTTCCCTGTAATTTAGCAACTGCGCTAATATGAAGCCATCGCAAAACTGTACAAGGCTGAAGCGAAGTTGCTAAATTTCAGGCAAAATTTTTATTAGCCGTAACTCCGTAGTTAAACATTTGCGGACCTATGTTTGTATGAGGTTTTTTATTTAGTTTTACTCGTAGAATAACATATTAAAATATGTGCATATCTTCGTGACTCGCCCTATATGTGTTCTTTGTAGTGTCATATGTCTACAAAGATTACAAAATGTGCTCCATTCTCAATAGTTGCACAGAGCGTACTCCACTGACCTTACACACAGTCACACGAGATTCCGACGTACCCGTTAGAACTCTGGCGCTTCCAGAATGAATCTTATACTCTGCAGCGGAATATGAGTTATAAAAAAATGTAAATGTCGTCTGACTAGGGCCTCCCGTCGGGTAGTTGATCTGAAACTTCCTGGCAGATTAAAGCTGTATGTGAGATTGGAAGTCGAACCCGGAACCGTGCCCTTTGCACCTTTGCAGGGAGATGCTCTTACCGACTGAGCTACCCAAACACGACTCACGACCCGCCCTCACAACATTACTTCCACCAGTACCTCGACTCCTACCTTCCAGACTTCACGGAAGCTGTCCTGCGTAACTTGCGGGATGAGCATTCCTGGAAGAAAAGATGTAGCCTAGGGGATTTTCAACACACTCACTCTTTCATATTATTTTCTTTATTCTCATTTCATTCCCCCTAAAGGCGGTGGGTGGGCAGCAGAATGTGACTGCTTTCAGGCGGTATTAATGAAAAGGTGCTAGTTTATAAGAGGAACGCAAAGTTTTGGTCGTGGCGCTTCAGTACGTTGGCTGAAAGACGATTTTTCTTACCACCTCCAGGGAAACAAGTGTGTGAAACTGTTAGCTCAGCAAGATTTATGTTGGTAAATATAGATAATAATTACAATCTTCTTAATTCCTGTATTCACAGAAACGTATTACACTGCGTACACAGAAAAAATGGACAACGACTCAAATAAGGTCCGTACCTCAGACAGTGATAACAAAGATGAAACAAAAGAGCCAGCTTATCAACATAACAAAGCTACCCATTAATATGGCTCAAATTTCAACTTATCAATAAGCTACACGTGATGCTCCCTAGCAAGTGGTCTAGTTAACACGCCAGCAAGTATTTCCTTTGAATGCTAGTACTTGATAACAATCTCACTTCGTCTTAATTCAATCTACAATGCAACGCACGATTTTGTGGCGGTTTCGAGAGGGTGCGTTTCTGGATGAGGTATCGAATATATTGCTTCCCCCTACTTATACCTCCCGAGGAGATCACGAATGTAAAATTAGAGAGATTCGAGCGCGCACGGAGGCTTTCAGACAGTCGTTCTTCCCGCGAACCATACGCGACTGGAACAGAAAAGGGAGGTAATGACAGTGGCACGTAAAGTGCCCTCCGCCACACACCGTTGGGTGGCTTGCGGAGTATAAATGTAGATGTAGATGAACTCTGGTTGTCATGAAAAACGATTACATGATTCCGATGACTGTTATTTAGTAGTTTTCTTGTCGACTGCCTCAAATACACTGCTTCTTTGGCCGCAGAATTTAAAGTTGCATATTCATCTTCAGTAGTTTGGACTGCAACATCCTTAAGTTTCTTAGTCTCCCAGGAAACTATATTTTTCGTCAACAGAGAAGCGCTCCCACATTGTTACAACAAATGCTGGTTTACATAGTTTGCTAAGTGTTGTGGATCATTTATTACCTTATCCCCCTCCCTTAGCAGTACGTTGTTCTGCGTTTGTTTGCCTCTCCCCGTTTCCTTTTTTTGTAAGATCCCAGACTGCTTTGCTTTTATTCTCTGCAGTGCATATTATTTTGTCATTAAATGACCTTTTTGTAGCAATCAGCACCTTCCTATAGATCTTGTTGTATCTATAATAGAAATTTAAGAATTCTGGATCATTGCGACCCTTGTCATGGAACTGAGGTATTTAAGTGTTTGGGAGGATTTCTTAACACCTGCTATTATCCATCTGCTTTGTGTACAGATGTTGATAAAGACATGTATACTTTTCTAAATGCCTTTTCAAAGTTCAATTTAAATAACATGGGAAATTTAGAGAATTTCGTATTCACATTGGTTTCCTTATACGCTTCATCCCAGCTTTGTTTTGCTATTTCGTTTGAAAAATCTTTTATTTTGATTTCTGATAGATGTCGTTTGTAGGCTTGTATTTTAGGACATGATTCAACGCCTGATTTTACTGTTGTTATTTGACAGAGATGGTCTGATAGTCCAAGATCTTTTACAGCTACGTCACATTTTTCCCTGTCCATATTTGTGGCCACATGGTCAGTTACTGATGTAGTCATTGTAATAACCCTTTTTGCACTATTGACCAATAGGGACATGCCAAGACTATGAAGGATATTTATGAGGGTGCTGCTGGATTCATTTATGATATTAGTGTTGACGTCAATGTCCCCACACAAAATTATATTGTCCTTTGTACTTGAGACTTTATCTAGAGCTTCTATTAAGCTATTGAAAAAAGTGTCCACACTACCACTGGGAGATCTATATACACATAAAATGATTAACTTCTTGGTGATATCAAGTGCTGTTAATACAATAGCTGATATTTCAAAGTGTTTGTCTTCACTTACTGTGCTGAGGTCATGTCTTGATTTGAACTGTGTTCCTTTTCTGATATAAATGCATGATCCTCCACCCCTTGAAGCAGTTGTGCAATAACAGTTTTCCATTTGATTGCATGTTTTGACGGAGGATTGTTAAGTCTATGAAATGCCCCATGTTACTCTTTCCAATGGTTTGTTTTTCTTTGTGACATCTGGTATGTGTGATATTTGGAGTGTTAAAATCTGTCGTGTGAGTGATTGTTTCAGTATTTTTTTATAGTGCTGTAGACACTCTTTAGGCAGTGGAACCTGTCGTCTGGATTTATCCTAAAAAGACTTACTTTTGCTACCCATGACAACAGGTATTTGACCATGTGTGGCCCAAGATCCACCCCCTATACTTGCATTAATCAGCTGTACCAGTCTTCCCTTCTCAGTCCTGTTTAGGTGTAGGCTATTCCTAGTGAAACTCCATCTGTTGATAGTCCCGATGGGCACCAGAGAAACATGAGCAAAGTTGGCTGCCCTCAGAGCCATCCCTAACCCCACATTGATTCGCCTCACAGCTCCATCAAGGTGTGGTCGATCATGACGCCAGAACAGCTCAACAAAGTGTACGTTGGTGCCATGAGTCAGGGAAGCTATCTTGTCCAGGTCACCACCTGTGTCGTAAGCCCCATCCCTGTCCAAACTGATTCTCACCCCACCCACTATCACTCCATGGACCTCATGTGTAAAGTCCTTACATAAACACCCTGGGTCCTCTATCACATGACTTAGCCCTGCATTTGGCTTGAAGATACTGATGGCCTGGTACTCTGCCTCTAAACTTTCCTGTAACTGAAGGCCTACACTTTTCAAAAGCTATTGTGCCAAAGCTCAGGACAATTGGCTACGCAATAATCCAGGCAAGACAATGTTGATATTTGAGATCCCAAAAATTGTTAGATGCGCGCTATCTCGTGCAGTGACTCCCATAAACGTAATGAGCGCTTTCAGAAAAGCTGGCATTTGGCCCTATGAACCCAAAGTTTTTACAGGAAACGACTATGCCCCATCGTATGTTACAGATCGCCCTTTAGTTTTAGTAAACACATCAGATGTGGCTTTAGGCATTTCACATGACATCATCACCAATGGGTCGGAAGCAGTATCAGAGACTTTTACTAGCATAGACGGTAATGCATCTGAAATTCTAAACATTAGTACAGATACAAGACAAATCGTTGATGCGCCAGGGCCATCGGGGGTTGTTAATCTGACTGCATCTTCTGGTGTTGTAAACGAACTGCTCGGTGATCAAGTCCCGTTCTCTCCAGAAGCAGTACGTCCTTTTCCGAAGGCACTGCCAAGGGTTGGAACAAACAACAGACGTCTTAGAAAATCCGCTATTTTAACCGATACTCGAGTAAAACAAACCTTAGCAGAAGGCCAAAGCAAGAAAAGGAAAGTGAACATCAACAATTAAAAAGTGAGAAA
The DNA here is from genome assembly GCF_021461395.2 of Schistocerca americana. Lineage (NCBI taxonomy): Eukaryota > Metazoa > Arthropoda > Insecta > Orthoptera > Acrididae > Schistocerca > Schistocerca americana. The sequence goes on along the minus strand of NC_060120.1, from coordinate 286,414,182 downwards.
AAAATAAAGGGAAAGGTAAAACAACACAAGGAAATGGAAAAGGAAAAGGCAAAGGTAAGGGAAGTCTGTTAAACAACAGGTTTTTCAAACAAGTAGTGAAATGTCTGAGAGTGAAGAGAACAGTTTAGAGTATTATTGTCTACTGTGCTGTGACAGTTACCCTAATTTACGTTCTGCGGAAGAATGGGTTCAGTATCAAGAATGTAAGAACTGGGCCCCGTTCCAGATGTAGGCAGAATCAAATCTTATTAACCTACCTATGCCAGAACTGTGATTATGAATATCTTCTGATGATTAAGTAATTATAAATAAGTATATATGTTTTCTGCCGATGACGGCAATATGATAGATATTTTCATCCTAAGACAAGGCCAATATGATTGAAGATTGAATTATGAAGGCTGAGTAGCTACAAATTATTTGATAAGCTGTTAATTACTAAACGGTTAATAATTGTTTAAGTAAAAATTATAGTTACTTGTGATATAACATCCAAATGTTTACCTGATGATTCGTACGAAATTGTTGATTGTTACTTAAATAAACAGACATGGTTTAATCATTTATTGTTTTTTATTTCACAAATAACAGCTTTAACAAATATGGTAACAACTTACCCGATCTTGTTAATAATTTGCCCCACGTCGGGGTAAGTTTTTATTTTACGACTTAAGACATTAAAACATTATTACTAAAAAAATCTCACAGCAAATGACCGAAATAACTGTCTTAATATCAAAGTTACATATATAAGTTAATTTTGATTGCATCGCATGAATACTAAAAGCAAGTATTCTTAACGAATTTTGAGGTTAGCTAAAAATCGAAACTTTCAGCTCTGCTCTCTCCTAGTACAAGTACCGATAGTATTATCTTTATTAGTAATTAGTCAATACTATTTATTAACATGCCTATACATACACTAAAACTATTTTTATTTTAGTAATACTACTTAATTACTATTCGTCGTATTAAAATTACTGTTATTTCTTAGGAAATTATGATGTAAAGAAATAGTATATGTGGGAAACCCCAGTCCGATATAGAAGAGAGCCTGAAGACCATAATTAAATAAATAAAATATACTTCACAACACTTTTTTTCCGCTTAGCAGACGTACAAACCTATGCGCCAAATCTATGTCCCTGACGTTGACCTGTTGCAGATTTTTGGGAAAAAATTTATGCTCGCGTATTCTAGTACTTCTGGAGAACGAAATTATCCTCTGTAGAAAACCACATGGATTCCGAAAACAACGATTGTGTGAAACCCAGCTCGCTCTGTTCGTCCTTGACTTCCGTAAGGCGTACGGTTCAGTTCCGCATCGCCATCTAACGAACAATATACGAGCGTACAAGAGTATCAGACAGGATGTGTGACTGGACTGAAGATTTTCTAGCAAACAGAACACAGGCTGTCATTCTTAACGAAGTGAAATCTTCAGACTTAGTTTAAGTATAAAAAAATTAAAGATAAGCCTGAAAGGTCACAACCATATACATAGTTTCAAGGAGTAAACTTGTTTTTTTCTCATTGCAGGTGCGGCGTATACAGGTGGTATCATAATCGAGATGGCGCTTTCCGGAGCTGAGAAGGCTTTTTGCGTCCTAGAGTTTGACAAAACAAAGAGTGCTGCGGATGTCCAACGAAAATTTAGCGTGAAATACGGGAAAGCAGCACAGGAAGGCACTCTACAGTTGACATGTAAAGCTCGTAGAAACTGGGTGTTTGTGTGACAGGAAGAGAAATTGTCGGCCAGGTGTGAATGCAAATGAGTGAACGAGTGAGAGAAACTTTCAAAAGGAGTTCGGCAAAATCTCTCCGTAGAGCGTCACCTCAGTTGTGAAAAAAAAAAATTAAACTTGAGAAAACAAACTGACTACAGTTAGTGAAAAAGTTATATCCTAAAGACAAAGACCAGCGATTCGAGTTTTGCTGTGCACTCGAGGTTGCAGATGACGGTTTTGTGAATTCGATAGTTCTTTTCGGACGACGCAGATTTCAAACAAATGGGAAAGTAAACAGGCATAATTGTAGAATTTGGGAAACAGAGCACCCGCATAACATTGTTGAACACGAGCGAGATTCTCACAAGGTCTATGTTTTTTGTGCCATGTCTTACAAGAAAATGTCTTGGCCTTTCTTATTTGAAGAACAAATTCTTGCTGGAGAGTCCTTTTTTCAGATTTTGCAGCGCTGGTTATGCCGTTGTTGCAAACAGGGTGCACATTCACATTTTCGCTGTGATGTTAGGGCATACCTCAACGCAGTGTTACCCAGTCGTTGGATTGGTCGTGGTGGAGCAACAGTCCAATGTGTTCTAAAATGGCCTCCTAGGTCGCCGTATATTACCCCTTGTGATTTCCTTTTATGGGGTTATGTGAAGGACCTTGCTTATGTTCCTCCTCTTCCAGCTGATGTTGTGGACCAGAAAGGGAGAAATGAACAAGCAACAGCCAGTCTCGGAAGACATGTTTCTCCCGTGTGTGGCAAGAGTTCGATTATCGCGTCGGCGTTTGTAGGATCACACATGATTCCCACATGGAGTGTATGTGAAGTGAATGTTGTTGATAAAAAAGTTTACCAGTTTACTCTTTCAAATTATATACATTGTACTTTGTAATGCAACACTACTGGCCATTACAATTGCTACACCAAGATGAAATGCAGATGATAAACGGGTATTCATTAGACAAATATACACTCGTGGAAATTGAAATAAGAACACCGTGAATTCATTGTCCCAGGAAGGGGAAACTTTATTGACACATTCCTGGGGTCAGATACATCACATGATCACACTGACAGAACCACAGGCACATAGACACAGGCAACAGAGTATGCACAATGTCGCCACTAGTACAGTGTATATCCACCTTTCGCTGCAATGCAGGCTGCTATTCTCCCATGGAGACGGTCGTAGAGATGCTGGATGTAGTCCTGTGGAACGGCTTGCCATGCCATTTCCACCTGGCGCCTCAGTTGGACCAGCGTTCGTGCTGGACGTGCAGACCGCGTGAGACGACGCTTCATCCAGTCCCAAACATGCTCAATGGGGGACAGATCCGGAGATCTTGCTGGCCAGGGTAGTTGACTTACACCTTCTAGAGCATGTTGGGTGGCACGGGATACATGCGGACGTGCATTGTCCTGTTGAAACAGCAAGTTCCCTTGCCGGTCTAGGAATGGTAGAACGATGGGTTCGATGACGGTTTGGATGTACCGTGCACTATTCAGTGTCCCCTCGACGATCACCAGTGGTGTACGGCCAGTGTAGGAGATCGCTCCCCACACCATGATGCCGGGTGTTGGCCCTGTGTGCCTCGGTCGTATGCAGTCCTGATTGTGGCGCTCACCTGCACGGCGCCAAACACGCATACGACCATCATTGGCACCAAGGCAGAAGCGACTCTCATCGCTGAAGACGACACGTCTCCATTCGTCCCTCCATTCACGCCTGTCGCGACAACACTGGAGGCGGGCTGCACGATGTTGGGGCGTGAGCGGAAGACGGCCTAACGGTGTGCGGGACCGTAGCCCAGCTTCATGGAGACGGTTGCGAATGGTCCTCGCCGATACCCCAGGAGGAACAGTGTCCCTAATTCCCTGGGAAGTGGCGGTGCGGTCCCCTACGGCACTGCGTAGGATCCTACGGTCTTGGCATGCACCCGTGCATCGCTGCGGTCCGGTCCCAGGTCGACGGGCACGTGCACCTTCCGCCCACCACTGGCAACAACATCGATGTACTGTGGAGACCTCACGCCCCACGTGTTGAGCAATTCGGCGGTACGTCCACCCGGCCTCCCGCATGCCCACTATACGCCCTCGCTCAAAGTCCGTCAACTGCACATACGGTTCACGTCCACGCTGTCGCGGCATGCTACCAGTGTTAAAGACTGCGATGGAGCTCCGTATGCCACGGCAAACTGGCTGACACTGACGGCGGCGGTGCACAAATGCTGCGCAGCTAGCGCCATTCGACGGCCAACACCGCGGTTCCTGGTGTGTCCGCTGTGCCGTGCGTGTGATCATTGCTTGTACAGCCCTCTCGCAGTGTCCGGAGCAAGTATGGTGGGTCTGACAGACCGGTGTCAATGTGTTCTATTTTCCATTTCCAGGAGTGTATTATACTAGAACTGAATTGTGATTACATTTTCAAGCAATTTGGGTGCATAGATCCTGAGAAATCAGTACCCAGAACAACCACCTCTGGCCATAATAACGGCCTTGATACGCCTGGGCATTGAGTCAAACAGAGCTTGGATAGCGTGTACAGGTACAGGTGCCCATGCTGCTTCAACACGATACCACAGTTCATCAAGAGTACTGACTGGCGTATTGTGACGAGCCAGTTGCTCGGCCACCATTGACCAGACGTTTTCAATTGGTAAGAGATCTGGAGAATGTGCTGGCCAGGGCACCAGTCGAACATGTTCTGTATCCAGAAAGGCCCGTATAGGACCTGCAACATGCGGTCGTGCATTATACTGCTGAAATGTAGGGTTTCGCAGAGATCGAATGATGGGTAGAGCCGCGGGTCGTAACGCATCAGAAATATAGCGTTCACTGTTCAAAGTGCCGTCAATACGAACAAGAGGTGACCGAGACGTGTAACCAATGGCACCCCATACTATCACGCCGGGTGATACGCCAGTATGGCAATAACGAATACAGGCTTCCAATGTGCGTTCACTGCGATGTATCCAAACACGGATGCGACCATAATGATGCTGTGAACATAACCTGGATTCATCCGAAAAAACGACGTTTTGCCATTCGTGCACCCAGGTTCGTCGTTGAGTGCACGATCGCAGGCGCTCCTGTCTGTGATGCAGCGTCAAGGGTAACCGCAGCCACGGTCTCCGAGCTGACAGTCCATGCTGCAGCAAGCGTCGTCGAACTGTTCGTGCAGATGGTTGTTGTCTTGCAAACGTCCCCATCTGTTGATTCAGGGATCGAGACGTGCCTGCACGATCCGTTACAGCTATGCGGATAAGATGCCTGTCATCTTGACTGTTAGTGATATGAGGTCGTTGGGATCCAGCACGGCGTTCCGTATTACCATCCTGAACCCGCCGATTCCATATTCTGCTAACAGTCATTGGATCTCGACCAACGCGAGCAGCAATGTCGTGATATGATAAACCGCAATCGCGATAGGCTACAATCCGACCTTTATCAAAGTCGGAAACGTGATGGTACGCATTTCCCCTCCTTACACGAGGCATCACAACAACGTTTCACCAGGCAACGCTGGTCAACCGCTGTTTGTGTATGAGAAATCGGTTGGAAACTTTCCTCATGTCAGCACGTTGTAGGTGTCGCCACCGGCGTCAACCTTGTGTGAATGCTCTGGAAAGCTAATCGTTTGCATATCACAGCATCTTCTTCCTGTCGGTTAAATTTCGCGCTATAGCACGTCATCTTCGTGGTGTAGCAATTTTAATGGCCAATAGTGTATTTATTCGGCTATAACAAAGTTCTCGAACTTTTGAAACACATTGTATTGCACCCTCCTACGTACTCCTATATCTCTCTGCGATCGTTCTTCACTCGGACCATTAACGACTGGAACAGGAAAGGAGGATCAAATGGTTTAAATGGCTCTGAGCTCTATGGGACTTAACGTCTGAGGTCATCAGTCCCGTAGACTTAGAACTACTTAGACCTAACTAACCTAAGGACATCACACACATCCATGCCCGAGGCAGGATTCGAACCTGCGACCGTAGCAGCAGCGCTGTTCCGGACTGAAGTGCCTAGAACCGCTCGGCCACAGTGGCCGGCAGGAAAGGAGGAACTGACACTGGTGCAGCAAGTACTCTCCACCTCACAACCCACAACATAAGATGATTTGCGCAATGTAGATGTAGATCTAGACGAATAATTAGCAGTAGATGATCACAATGGATAACATGTGCCATGACATAATCGTGCCTATGCAAACAATGTTGATTCATAGTGTTTTAACTTAGCAAACGATGAATTTTAGGCGTGTAAACAAATGTTTGAGAGAGTGTGAGAGAATGTGAAGTGGAGGTTTTGTGTTCGTTCCTCTGTTCTGTGTGAAAAGGAACTATTCCCACAGCAGGTAAGTAAAGACATATCTGAGATTTCAAATATACAACATACACAATGCTACACACCAAAATAAGTTAATCTTTCCTGACAGAGACATTAACATTCGGAACATAACATTATTGGCAAATCCAGCAAACAATATTTTCGCCACTTCATATCAGTCTGTGCTAAATGATGTATGTGTGGATAATTGATCATTTTATTTCGTATAATTTGCTATCATTTATACGGTTCGGCTTTAGAAGTGGTTTAACAACTGAAAATCCTACATTATCCTTTCTCTGTGAGGTACTGGAGGGACTAAATAGAAGGTTTCTAAGGCTAGGAATCTTTTTTGATTTAACTAAAGCTTTTGATTGTGTTGATCACAAAATATTGCTCCCGAAATTGGACCATTATCGAAAACGGGGAGTGGCTCACAATTGGTTCACCTGTTACTTTAACAACAGACAGCAAAATGTCATTATTTATAGTGATGGGAATGGCTGTGATGTGGGGTCTGAGTGAGGCACGGTCAAATGAGGAGTTCCCCAGGGATCAGTGCTGGGGCTGCTCCTGTTCCTAATTTATATAAATGATATGCCCTCTAGTATTACAGGTGATATTAAACTATTTCTGTTTGCTGATGACACTAGCTTGGTAGTAAAGGATGTTGTGTGCAGCAGTGGCTCTGTTTCAAATAGCGCAGTTCATGGCTTGTAGAAAGTAAATTAATGCTAAATCACAGTAAGACTCAGTTTTTACAGTTTCTAACACAGAATTCAACGGAACCCGACGTTTTAATTCACAATATGGGCATATGATTAGTGAAACTGGACAGTTCAAATTTCTAGGTGTTCAGATGGATAGTAAACTATCGTGGAAAGCCCACGTTCAGGATCTTGTTCAAAGACTTAATGCTGCCGTTTTTACTATTCGAGCAGTAAGCGAAGTAAGTGATCGTTAGACACGAAAATTAGTCTACTTTGCTTATTTTCATTCGCTTATGTCGTATGGTATTATACCTTGGGGTAACTGTTCCTATTCTAAATGGATATTTTTGCCTCAGAAACGGGTGGTTCGGGCAATAAATGGTATAAGTTCGCAAACCTCTTGTCAACCCCTGTTCGCTAGTCTTGATATTTTGACATTGGCCTCTTACTGTCGTTTCTCGTTAACAATATTAGCTTACTCCCAAGAATAAGCAGCTTTCAATCATTTAATACTCGGCAGAAATCAAACCTGCATCTGGATCGCACTTCCTCAACTGCATCCGTTTTTAATAAGCTACCATAAGAGTTCAAAAATCTAAGCAGTAATCCACGCGCTTTGAAATCGAAAGTCAAGAGTTTCCTCATGGATCACTCCTCCTATTCTGTTGAGGAGTTCCATCAAAAATTAAGCTGATTCCTAAGTTATATTGTTGATTGCTTTTACATAAACTTATGGCTTGCCGTTTTTGGGTTCATAAACATTTTATTTTATCTGTTATTACTTTTTTGTTGTAATCTCATGTACTGACACTTTCCATGACGTTGGAGATTTGCTCCTCAATTTGATCCTACGGAACTGGACATGTAAAATAAAAAATAAAAATAAAACGAAGATCAACTGTTGCCTGAGAGTTAGGGATACATGTGCCGAGTTTGGTTGAAATAGTTGCAGTGGTTCAGGCGGAAATGTGCAACACACACACACACGCACATACACACATACACATAAATGCGGGCGCAACACACACAGAATAAATTGTACACTGATGAGGCAAGATATGGAGACCACCTACTTAAAAGCGTTTTGGTTAACTTCTCGGACGCAATTTACCAGAGATTCTGCGTGCCATGGACTCAACAAGTACTCGATAGGTTTCCAGAGGTTTGTGGCACCAGGTGCCTACACACAGGCCACACACTTCCGGTAATTTACGGGCGTTGGTTCGTGGACACAGAGCTGGCGCACGACAGCGTCCCAGTGGGGTTTCATCGGTTTCAGATAAACCGAATTTGATGGCGAAGACATCAACTTGAGTTCACTATTATGCTCCTCAAACCATTGCAGCACGAATCTGGCCTTGTGACACGGACAGTTATTGTGCTGGAAGATCCCATCGCTGTTCAGGAAGACATCAAGCACAAGGGGTTGCAGTTGGTCCCTGATAATGTTCACGTAATCCATAGCTGTCATGGTGCTTTAGATTACTACCGCAAGCCACACGGAAGCCCAGCTAAATGTCCCTCATAACGTTATCGTGCTCCCACCGGCCTGCGTCCGTGGCGCGCTGCATCTTTCGAGCAACCATTCGCCTGGATGACAGGATATCTGGACACGACCATCGACCTGGTTTAACAATAAACGGGATTCGTCCGACCAGTCGCCACGATTTCGTTGATCCGCGGTCCAATCTCGATGATCCCGTTCCCAGTGTAATCGTAACTGAAGATGTTGCTGGGTCAACATGGCAACACGTAGGGCTGCTCTGCTGCAGAACGCCGTGTCCAACACTGTGCTGAACAGTGAGCTCCATAAAATCTGTGCCTGCGCCAACATTGTACTCTGTCGTCAGATCTGCCACAGATCTGACGATCTTTAGAGAGCGGGCAAGCCTCCTATCCCTGTGTTCATGTGATGAGGCATGGCCGTCCGATTTCTTGTTACCTACCCGTGGTTTCAGCACTCTCCAACCACTATCCACAGACGCTCACAACAGTAGCACGCCAACAGACGACCAGCTTCGCCGTTTCCGAGGTGCTCGTCCCCGGGCACTGGGCCATAACAGTATGGCTTTTGTCAAAGTCGCCTATCGTCGTTACAATTATTCCCCATTCTTCTCTGTTCGGCTCATATACTTCTGTTTCCGCACCATGCACACCCCGCGCCCCAAGGCAGCATACAACCTCGCGGTGATCACTAGTCATGATGTCTTGGCTCATCAGTAAACACATATAGTATTTTATGAAGCTGGAAAACGACAGTTAGCTGAATGGGGAGTGCAATAGAGTAATCCATTTGGGTTACGGATAATAAAACAAGACATTAATTTTCGTTTAAACCATCAAATGCGTAGCAAAATATTTTTATGTAAGATGTTATACATGTAATTTTTTCGGCGTTTCGTTTTATAGATTCCCGGACTAAAACGTTGCGTACAATGTATCATTTGACTCTTAAACTGTTGTAAGGTGGTCAGGTCATTTGGATTTTTGTTGGGTTGGGTTGGGGTTGGGTTGTTTGGAAGAAGAGACCAAACTGCGAGGTCATCGGTCTCATCGGATTAGGGAAGGACGGGGAAGGAAATCGGCCGTGCCCTTTCAAAGGAACCATCCCGGCATTTTCCTGGAGCGATTTAGGGAAATCACGGAAAACCTAAATCAGGATGGCCGGACGCGGGATTGAACCGTCGTCCTCCCGAATGGGCTTGCTTTTTGTATGTCATCGATGTGCACGTCAGAGAGAGAGAGAGAGAGAGAGAGAGAGAGAGAGCAAGTTACGTTACTGTTAAAGAATCTTTGGTCTTTTCGTGGCACAGTCTTTGCTTCTGCGCAGTTTCATACATTCCTAGTTCAGGTGAGGTAGGTGATGGACGTACCTAGTAATGCTGTGTGGACTTGTGATTGCATCTGTTAGATGAAGGAAAGGCAGCAAGGATGAGTATGATGGGTATACAGAAAAATAATGGTTCAAATGGCTCTGAGCACTACGGGACTTAACTTCTGAGGTCATCAGTCCCCTAGAACTTAGAAATACTGAAACCTAACTTACCTAAGGACATCACACACATCCATGTCGAGGCAGGATTCGAACCTGCGACCGTAGCGGTCGCGCGGCTCCAGACTGTAGCGCCTAGAACCGATCGTCCACCCCGGCCGGGTATACAGAAAAAGAAAGGAATATACATTTTGAATAATGTGATTATTTTTGAAGAGAAGAAGTTTGGGATAAGGCTGCAGCACTGCGCATCTAGGAATGATTACTGTCAGCTAGTTAACTTGCTCAGAGCTGAGAGAAAGGCCACCGTACTTCCCTGAGTCATGGATTTACATATTAATTGATTGAGCTGCTCGATTTTTGTAGAAATTATCTGTTAACTTTGTACACTGTTTTTAAATCATTGTTAACTTTAACCATAGTATTTTTCAGACCATTGTTATATGTGAAGATGAAGCTAAGTTTTACTCTGTCTTTTGAATATATGTTTCATTCTAAAATCGTTGTCTTGCCATATCATTTCATAGGAATAGCTACTCTCCCCACCGCACTGTTTATTATTACGCATTACCACATGGGACAGTTCGAATATGTATTTAGAAATAGAAATCTGGCTTAGCCGTTGCCTGATTGCTGTTTGCTGTTGTGCTTTCGGGAAATCTGCAACAATGTTGTCAAGACGCGAGGCAAGTGAAAATTTTAATTAGAGCCAGATAATCGAACGGAAGTATCCACACTAAGTGTGACGACACAGACGTTCAATCAGCGTGGTACATCACCGTGAACGGCAAACAAGTTAACCGAGATCGTCTGCACCGCATCCATCTCGCCGATTCATCCCTCTGCACCCACTGTGGAGTGGATGGCACGGATATCCACCGGTTCCACTGTGGCACAGCGTTCTACGTCTGGACACTTGCGCGGCGAATTTTGGCGTTTCTTACTCGCCAGACACCGGCTCAGATCGACGTCGACATGCTTTTGTACCCCGATAAGACTTTCTACCCCTCCGCCAAAACTCACTCTGTGAATTGGATCTGTGGCCACACGATCCGGTATCTTTTTACTTCTGGCGACAAGTCTACGCTAGGATATTGGACTTACCTCAACGGACGACACTGCGTCCTGATACGCAACCCACGCTATAAGCAATATTTTTCCAATTTCTTACGGAGCACTTTCGATGACCCACCTAGTAACTGAAACGTCCAAGCCCTGAGAAGCTGAAAACTGTATAAACCGAACCGAACTGAATAGATCTGCTACCCAGAACCCACGCCTACGCCATGAGAAGACACGTTTGAACGAGCTGGCATGCTGTAGGCGGAGACACTTCAGGAGCTCCTGTAAGAACTGGTCTTTCACAACAAGTCGCACTACGACTAAATTAAAAATAAAGTTTCCTTAATTATTCCTCATAATTTGTTCTTAAAGGAAAAAGAAATTTGATTTTGGCTTTGAGAAACTTTTTTTTGTTCCAAAAGATTGTTTCTTCGCCAACAAGACGGAGGAGACTCATTTTGTTTACTGGAAGGAGAAACCAGAAATAAAAAAAAAAAATAAACAAATGGTAGAGCACTTGCCCGCGAAAGGCAAAGGTCCCGAGTTCGAGTCTCGTTCAGGCACACAGTTTTTATCTACCGGGAAGTTTCATATCAGTGCACACTCCGCTGCAGAGTGAAAATCTCATTCTGAATTTCAATCTTTATTGGATTTCTACGTCTATTACAGAGAGTAATAGGAATAAAAAACCTAAAATCGGTTATCTCAAAAACTGGTAATTTTGAGCGGTTTTAACAGTCAAATTAAACTAGCGCGGAAGAATACCGACATAACCGAAAACCGGTTATTTCAGTGATAACCGCCATCCCTAAACTACATCTACATCTACATCTATACTCCGCGAGCCACCTTACGGTGTGTGGCGGAGGGTACTTATTGTACCACTATCTGATCCCCCCTTCCCTGTTCCATTCACGAATTGTGCGTGGGAAGAACGACTGCTTGTAAGTCTCCGTATTTGCTCTAATTTCTCGGATCTTTTCGTTGTGATCATTACGCGAGATATATGTGGGCGGTAGTAATATGTTGCCCATCTCTTCCCGGAATGTGCTCTCTCGTAATTTCGATAATAAACCTCTCCGTATTGCGTAACGCCTTTCTTGAAGTGTCCGCCACTGGAGCTTGTTCAGCATCTCCGTAACGCTCTCGCGCTGACTAAATGTCCCCATGACGAATCGCGCTGCTTTTCGCTGGATCATGTCTATCTCTTCTATTAATCCAACCTGGTAAGGGTCCCATACTGATGAGCAATACTCAAGAATCGGACGAACAAGCGTTTTGTAAGCTACTTCTTTCGTCGATGAGTCACATTTTCTTAGAATTCTTCCTATGAATCTCAACCTGGCGCCTGCTTTTCCCACTATTTGTTTTATGTGATCATTCCACTTCAGATCGCTCCGGATAGTAACTCCTAAGTATTTTACGGTCGTTACCGCTTCCAATGATTTACCACCTATGGCATAATCGTACTGGAATGGATTTCTGCCCCTATGTATGCGCATTATATTACATTTATCTACGTTTAGGGAAAGCTGCCAGCTGTCGCACCATGCATTAATCCTCTGCAGGTCCTCCTGGAGTACGTACGAGTCTTCTGATGTTGCTACTTTCTTGTAGACAACCGTGTCATCTGCAAATAGCCTCACGGAGCTACCGATGTTGTCAACTAAGTCATTTATGTATATTGTAAACAATAAAGGTCCTATCACGCTTCCCTGCGGTACTCCCGAAATTACCTCTACATCTGCAGATTTTGAACCGTTAAGAATGACATGTTGTGTTCTTTCTTCTAGGAAATCCTGAATCCAATCACAAACCTGGTCCGATATTCCGTAAGCTCGTATTTTTTTCACTAAACGTAAGTGCGGAACCGTATCAAATGCCTTCCTGAAGTCCAGGAATACGGCATCAATCTGCTCGCCAGTGTCTACGGCACTGTGAATTTCTTGGGCAAATAGGGCGAGCTGAGTTTCACATGATCTCTGTTTGTGTAAAGTGTACCGAATCTTGCACCTCTTCGTCCGAAGCAAATCAAACGGCCACGAATGTCTCTTTTCAGGACTCCAAAAATATGGAAGTCACCTGGGGAGAGATCGGTACTGTACGGGGGATGTGTAATGGCTTCCCAGTGAAATTTCTGCAGCATAGTCGACACAATCTTGATAATATTGCGGCGGGCATTACCCTGCAACAAACTGATACCTCCGTCAACATTCATGGGCGTTTGGACTCGATAGCGCACTTCAGTTGTTGCAAGGTGTCCACGAGGCGCCCTCTTCCAGAAAGTCAACGAGCAGAGGACACTTGCAGTCAAAGGAAAAGGTCATCATAACTTTGCAGGAGCTGGCGCGCCTGTTGTTTCGACTATGCTGCAGAGTTTTGGCTAGGATGCCTTTACAGATCCTCCATACACAATTCGCATCTCTACCGATCCGGTTTCCATATTTTTGGAGCCCTGAAGAAAGACATTCGTGGCCACATATTTGCTTCAGACAAAAAGGTCAACGCCTGGGCACAATCGTGGTTCCGTATACAGTCGCAAACATTTGTCCATTAAGACATTGACTGTCTTGTATCACATTAAGATAAATGTATTAACAATTATAGTGACTACTTTTGAAACAATAAACTGTTAACTTAATTTCTTTCATATGTCTCGCTTTGAAATAATAAATTGTTTACTTATTGTACTTTTTTTCATCTGTCTAATTGCTCATGTGGAAGTTGACTTCTTATGGGAAGTCGGTGAAGCAAATAGGAATCGTGTGCCGAAACTTGCCAGAAACAATGTTGCAGAAAATTGGAGAATTTTACAAAATTTTATAGACTCTTCCACGTGCTTCGAGAATGTTCTAGAATGTTCCAGAGGTCTCTTTAACTTTCGCGAATATTTAAGAATGTTTGCAAATATTTTGTAATGCTCCCAGTGTTTTATAAAGAAATGAATAAGCAAGCGGCAAGTATTTAACTTCAAATTGCAGTATTTTTAAGTACTTAAATGGATTTAACAGTACTTACGAGTTTTTAAGCATTTGACTCTATTTTTTCGTGTGGAAGATTGAATTGTGTTTTTCGTCACATAATAATTTAATTTTCTCATTCGGGCAAGTCCGTAGAGTACGTTTTCATTTGCATGGAAAGTAAACAAAGCTCTTCACCGTACTCTATCAGTTCCGTAGTGGCTTCAGGAAGCCATTAGGCAATGATGGTTCGTAACAGAAATAACTCAGAAAGGTACGTTCCGACTGTATTACCTCACTCTCGAAGGAGAGAGCGATTTGCGACACGGGCGGCGTATAGCGTGTAGCAACGCTTGCTGCAAAGTCATCGTCTCAAGGTCAGCAGCAGCAAGCAAAGCCAAGTGTGACAAGGTCGCTCCTGACGCCTTCCCATCTCCACCTACACACACACACACACACACACACACATAAACACACACACACGTTACCACACAAGCGACTATTTTTATCGTCAGCGCGACAGAGTATACGTTGAGTCACAATTGATCTTGCCCGTCTTTTATCGTCCTAAAAAAGTGGTAATTATTTTGTCTATTTATTTGTTTTGCTTCTGCAACTCTTGCAAAAACCGTAACCTTTGAGAGTGACATATGTTTCTGACCTATTTTGTACGTAAACAACATAATGCAAATTGTTGTAGTTTTCACTTCAGAGAAATATTCTAGATAAAGTGTAAGTTGCCCTCTACATTGGTTTCTGTATGAAATTTAGCCCAATTTCACAGAACCTAATATGAACTGAACTGTAATTGACCTGAATGCAGCTTGACTTTGTATTAAATGCCCAACGGAAGTAAAACAATTATCTGGCTCTAATTAAAATTTTCACTTGCCTCGCGTCTTGACAACATTGTTGCAGATTTCCCGAAAGCACAACAGCAAACAGCAATCAGGCAACGGCTAAGCCAGATTTCTATTTCTAAATACATATTCGAACTGTTCCATGTGGTAATGCATAATAATAAACAGTGCGGTGGGGAGAGTAGCTATTCCTATGAAATGATATGGCAAGACAACGATTTTAGAATGAAACATATATTCAAAAGACAGAGTAAAACTTAGCTTCATCTTCACATATAACAATGGTCTGAAAAATACTATGGTTAAAGTTAACAATGATTTAAAAACAGTGTACAAAGTTAACAGATAATTTCTACAAAAATCGAGCAGCTCAATCAATTAATATGCAAATCCATGACTCAGGGAAGTACGGTGGCCTTTCTCTCAGCTCTGAGCAAGTTAACTAGCTGACAGTAATCATTCCTAGATGCGCAGTGCTGCAGCCTTATCCCAAACTTCTTCTCTTCAAAAATAATCACATTATTCAAAATGTATATTCCTTTCATTTTTCTGTATACCCGGCCGGGGTGGACGATCGGTTCTAGGCGCTACAGTCTGGAGCCGCGCGACCGCTACGGTCGCAGGTTCGAATCCTGCCTCGACATGGATGTGTGTGATGTCCTTAGGTAAGTTAGGTTTCAGTATTTCTAAGTTCTAGGGGACTGATGACCTCAGAAGTTAAGTCCCGTAGTGCTCAGAGCCATTTGAACCATTATTTTTCTGTATACCCATCATACTCATCCTTGCTGCCTTTCCTTCATCTAACAGATGCAATCACAAGTCCACACAGCATTACTAGGTACGTCCATCACCTACCTCACCTGAACTAGGAATGTATGAAACTGCGCAGAAGCAAAGACTGTGCCACGAAAAGACCAAAGATTCTTTAACAGTAACGTAACTTGCTCTCTCTCTCTCTCTCTCTCTCTCTCTCTCTCTGACGTGCACATCGATGACATACAAAAAGCAAGCCCATTCGGGAGGACGACGGTTCAATCCCGCGTCCGGCCATCCTGATTTAGGTTTTCCGTGATTTCCCTAAATCGCTCCAGGAAAATGCCGGGATGGTTCCTTTGAAAGGGCACGGCCGATTTCCTTCCCCGTCCTTCCCTAATCCGATGAGACCGATGACCTCGCAGTTTGGTCTCTTCTTCCAAACAACCCAACCCCAACCCAACCCAACAAAAATCCAAATGACCTGACCACCTTACAACAGTTTAAGAGTCAAATGATACATTGTACGCAACGTTTTAGTCCGGGAATCTATAAAACGAAACGCCGAAAAAATTACATGTATAACATCTTACATAAAAATATTTTGCTACGCATTTGATGGTTTAAACGAAAATTAATGTCTTGTTTTATTATCCGTAACCCAAATGGATTACTCTATTGCACTTCCCATTCAGCTAACTGTCGTTTTCCAGCTTCATAAAATACTATATGTGTTTACTGATGAGCCAAGACATCATGACTAGTGATCACCGCGAGGTTGTATGCTGCCTTGGGGCGCGGGGTGTGCATGGCGCGGAAACAGAAGTAATGAGCCGAACAGAGAGGAATGGGGAATAATTGTAACGACGATAGGCGACTTTGACAAAAGCCAGACTGTTATGGCCCAGTGCCCGGGGACGAGCACCTCGGAAACGGCGAAGCTGGTCGTCTGTTGGCGTGCTACTGTTGTGAGCGTCTGTAACAATTCGGAGACTGTTTTCGTGAGGTACATACGTGTAAGTGGTAAGGACCGGTAGATATAACTGAACTCCAGGAAAAATCGTTGGATGTAATAAAAGGGTGTTGGAATGGTCGATACCAGTACTGGTGTGGACAGGGAGGCCGGTGCAAAGTTGTGAAGCAGGAGGCTAGTAAGGCTGTGCGGGCAACGATGCCAAAGTTTTAATTGGGAGCTGACGTATAGTGCCTTGACACGAGTCGGCACGTGGATGAGTCCCACCCCGCCACGATCTCGTGGAAGTGCAAGGGATTCATACTGCACCTTAAATAACATCCCCGAGCTGACGAAGGAGCCGAAAGCCATCAACAGCCGTCGCGCCAGGAGATTTGGGACTGGTGGTACTTGAGCCACGTGTGGTATACGGGAAGCATGATACATGTTCACGTATTGCGCGCGTTGGATAACGTCGAGAGCTCGTAGCCGGTGATCTGCGAGATTTGCTCTGATTGTCTGTAGCAAACGTCTACCATTGATAGTCGCTGAGCGGCGCGGGTCTGCCGTGAAATCAAGTCCAAGACACCGTATGGTGGCGGCGACAATGAGGGGGGCAGCGCATCTCTCCGGCAAGCCCTCACCAATGAGCAGGACCTTGGATTTTGACACGTTGAGGCAGCTCCCCGACGCTTCGCCGTAAGTCGCCACCCATGTCAGTGCTGCTCGTACTTCATCTTCACTGCGCAGATATAGTACTATGTCGTCTGCGTAGGCTGTACAACAAAAACGGTGGCCGTGCACAGCCATACCTTCCAAACGTTGGCGCATGCCCTGGAGCAGGGGTTCCAAAGCGAAAGCATACAAAATCTTGGAAAGAGGGCATCCTTGCCGTACAGATCGTGCGATGACCAGGGACGGTGTAAGACGACCATTGTACATGATTTTAGAGGTTGCACTACTCAACAGGCGCATAACCACTGTGACAATACCGCCAGGAAAACCCATATGCTGAAGAACTGTCCGTAAATAGAAGTGGTCAACACGGTCGAAAGCCTGGCTAAAGTCCAGTGAAGCCAAGGCGCCAGGGAGACGCTGATAATGCGCTAATGCTATCATGTCTCTGTAACAGCAAAGGGCCGTACGGATGTTGTTGTCGCCTCCTAGGGAAGTCTGGTCGCAGGATGTGACGTAACGTGCGACATTCTTGAGTCGCGATGCCAGTAGCCGTGTGAATATTTTCATGTCGCTGTTGAGCAAAGTAATTGGTCGATAGTCCTGGACCCTCGATAACCCGCGCAGTTTATGTACGGGGATAATAATGCCTTCTAGAAAGGCACTCGGGACCACTGTCATCGGTGACATCAGCTCTTGTGTGGTTGTCGTCCATGTTGAAGCCAACAAATAGTGAAAATTTTTATAAAATTCGATGGGTATACCGCCGGGTCCAGGAGATCTGTTATCGGAACCCGTCTTGATAGCATCTACCACTTCATCTGTGGTTACGTCATCTTGGAGGTCATGTACTGCATCCTCCGGAAAAGTGTTCGTCGTAAGCTGAGCGACTTCTGTGATCAGTGCTGCAGAATGCGGTACGGCTGCGTATAGCCCCGCAAATGAGCATGGAGAGTACGACCGATGCTTTGTTGGGTGTCGTGCCGGCGCCCTTCCACAACAGTGAGGACTTGGATCAGAGCTCGTCGTCGCCGTTGTCTTTCCTGAATGAGGTGGTACATCGACGGACGTTCTTGAGGGATTCGATCAGAAGCTCGAGAACGGACTACAGTGCCTTCCAAGTGACGCCGCATGATCAAGGAGATCTGCGCCTTCGTGCGATGGACCATCGACTGCCGGGCTGGCGAGAAAGGCATCGTCGTACAGTCACGTAGTATGGTGTAGTAGAAGTGCAGGGTATTAGTTTGCCACGCCTTTAATTCCTTCCCATAACTCATCAGAGTCATCCTGAGAGTCGGCTTTGCACAGGAGAGCCACCATGATAAGGTGGAGTCATAGGGTTCTCGACGATGGTGGCAGCGTGCCCACGCTTCTTCGACCATACGGCGACAGTCTGAGGAGGTCAGGTGAGCGACATTGAGTTTCCACAGACCACGACTATGCCACACTTGCTGTCTGGCGAGAGTGACGTCACAGAGGTACGCATCATGGTCTGAAAAGGCCAAGGGCCAGATTCCGCATGACGTGTGCCATCAGCAAGGGAGCGGGTAATGTAGATGCGATCCATGCGGCTGGACGAGTGAGAGGTGTAGAATGTATAGCCCGGTTGAATTCCGTGGAGCTTCTTCCATGTGTCAACAAGTCGTAGACGGTCGATGACCACTGAGAGAGATGCACAAGGGGAATGTCGCGGGAGTTGGTCCGCGGGCTCTTGTGTCGAGTTAAAATCCCCACCGAGTATCAAATCGTCCTGCGGACCGGTGAAGAGGGGTGTGACGCTTTCGGCAAAAAAAGTTTGTCGGTCATGACGGCGGCCAGTGCCGGACAGAGCGTAGATATTAATAATACGCACGCCGAACAGTGTGAGGGCCATACCTCGCACAGTGGGGAGGTAGACGACGTCCTCTGCAGGGAGTCCGTCGCGTAGCAGGATGGCGACGCCGCTACCGGTGTCGGATGCGGGGGAAACATGGGCGTTGTATCCGGTGGGAACTAGGAAGTCAGCTACAAACACTTCTTGTAAGAGTGCGATATCCACATCCGCAGAGTAAATAGAGTCTCTGAACATGGCCAGTTTATAGGGGACACGAATGGTGGCAAGATTCATCGTGGCGATACGATATTGCTGTGTACGGCCATCCACATATTTGCAGAACGTGCGGTAGAAGTAGCCGGCAGGTGGAGACCCGCCGGTGGTGCCGCAGTGGTGATAATTACTGGCGGGGCGCCAGCCCCAGTGTCGCCATGGTGGACTCCTGTGCAGACACGCTGGCAGTCTGTTCCACTTCTTCTTCAACGTCATCGGCCCAGGAAGCTGACGACGTGGACATGTGACGGTCACGTACTTCTGGAACGGGTGTTGTGGATTCCGCAACATGAGTGGCAGGGGGACCGCCGTCATCATTCGTTGACAACGGCGAGGACACGTCCCGAACCGGGAGAGGAGGCGTCACAGGAGGGGCGCCTGTTGCTGCTGCATCGCGTGGCTGGACGCAATGTGGGAGATCACCGTCAGACATCAGGTCGACATTTCGCGGGGCCGTCTGAGAAAGGGCGTCATCCGATGGCGTTCGTCGTCGTTTCCTGTGTTTGCGAGGCGACCGCTGTTTTCTGATGTGGCCTTCTGAATCAGAATGTGGTCGCCCGTCGTCTGACGCCGAACCCGGCTGGACAAAGGCAGACGTCGGCACGACACCGAGGTCGACGTCCATGGTTCCAACAGGAACATCGGTTTCGGTCTGCAACCCGGACGGTCCTGAAGCGAGCACTGGAGGCGACGCCGTGCTTGTGTCGTCGGCGCGTTGTGCTGCGGCGGGTGGCGTTGACGATGCTGCTGGCGCCATCGAGATTGGTACGACCGGCTCCTGTGCAACCTTGGCGTAGGTGATGGGTAAGGACGTGACCGTCGAAGCCTGGGTCTCTTCACGTAACGGCGTCTGTCTTAAACGGCGGTGTAAGCATTCGGAGCGTACATGTCCCTCCTGGCCACATCCTGCGCACGTTCGTGGCTGTCCATCGTACATGACGATGGCCCTCACACCGCCAATAAGCAGGTACGATGGGACATGTTTCGTCAGTTCAATTTTTATTTGCCGGACGCCATTTAATACGGGGTAGGTCGTAAATGTTTGCCACTTCTCCGCGACGTGACCCAAGACGGTGCCATATGGTTGAAAAGCGGCAAGGACCACATCCTGAGGCACCTCGAACGGGAGCTCAAACACCCGCAATGTCACAGCACCCATATGTCCATCAGAGTGTTTAAATTTGAGTCCGGTGGCATGACGGTGAATTATGTCATTGCAAATTTCCTCCGTCGACATCTTGATGTAGACAACACTTCCAGTGATGGAAAAATGTATGCCGATTACGTCCTGGGGGTTCAAACGTACATCCTCACGTATGAACTGTTCGACTTTGAAAGCTCTGGGTCGTGGATGTTCGGCCTGAAACGTTACTTTGATCGTTGCACGGCGGTACGAGTGCTCCATGTAGTACGTTAGTACTGGACTCGATAGACACAAACACCGCGACGCGGAAGTAAACACCGCCGAGAGCGGAGCGTCGGACGACGCGCGGAGCAGCTCCGCACGCTAGCACGGCTGCGAGCCGACTACCATCTGAGCTACCCAAGCACGACTCACGTCCCGTCCTCAAAGCTTTACTTCTGCCAGTACCTCGTCTCCTACCTTCCAAACTTGAGCACTTGTCCGCGAAAGGCAAAGGTCCCGAGTTCGAGTCTCGGTCCGGCACACAGTTTTAATCTGCCAGGAAGTTTCAAAGATTGAAATTTTTAGAGTATCTCAGTTTCGAGATACATAGACTCAAAACATATTCATCTACATCTACGTACATTGTACACAAGCCACCGTACGGTGCGTGGCGAAGGGTACCCTGTACCTCTACAGTTAATAAAATGTTCAGGGCTCTTATGCCGTGGGCGAATGGATTTCACCTTAAAATCCAACGTTTGGTCCCCGTCTGCGAAGGACATTTTCAAGGGGTATCGTATCTTATTTGAGCGTCCGGTTCACGCCCTGGTGCGCTACTGTCTGCAGCAAAATTCCGTTTACGGTTGCTTCCGCGCAGTGGCGTGACGTCAAATGTTTTGAATAGCCGCACGGAATTCGCCGTTATAGACTGCCGTTGTCCGCTGTTGCTATCACCCCATGATTGGTACACATCTTCTTCAGCACCGGGATCCAGATGTCATTCAGTTTCACGCCCCTCCTCCTTCCTACTGAAATTCCTGTCTGTATGGCCTTCCGTGGTATCCCCTTACGGCTGTCAGTATTTGAGTGCTAACAAAAGGAAAGTGTCGTCTCCTGGCTGCAAACCATGTTCCGCAACGCCGGCCGAAGTGGCCGTGCGGTTAAAGGCGCTCCAGTCTGGAACCGCAAGACCGCTACGGTCGCAGGTTCGAATCCTGCCTCGGGCATGGATGTTTGTGATGTCCTTAGGTTAGTTAGGTTTAACTAGTTATAAGTTCTAGGGGACTAATGACCTCAGCAGTTGAGTCCCATAGTGCTCAGAGCCATTTTGAACCATGTTCCGCAACAGCTGATCAGTCAATCTCCCCTATTCTGTAATTGCCTTTGTGCTCTTCTAGTCGTTTTTTTGACCGTTCGTGCCGGCCGCTGTAGCCAAGCAGTTCTAGGCGCTTCAGTCCGGAACCGCGCCGCTGCTATGGTCGCAGGTTCGAATCCTGCCTCGGGCATGGGCGTGTGTGATGTCCTTAAGTTTGCTAGGGTTAAGTAGTTGTAAGTCTAGGGGACTGATGACCCCAGATGTTAAGCCCCATAGTGCTTGGAGCCATTTGAACCATTTGAACCAAAGTGCGTGTGCGTGTGCGTAGGCTTTCGGTAAACGGTGTGGCCCAAGCTACCATCTTCTTCCTTAAAAACTAGGACCTCAAGAAAATTTAATCTTGCGTGCCTCCTTCTTAATGGTAAACTGAATCGCCGGATTGATCTCGTTGAGATGTTTGTGAAAACGACCAAGATCGTCCCTGCTAAGCCTCCACAAAGAAACATACCATCCATGTACCGGAACTAAATATTCGGTTTCTTGTTTGCAGTTTCCAGTGCCTGCTTCTCGAATTTTTCATAATGAAATTCGCTATAACTAGGCTTAAGGGGTTCCCCATAGGCACGCCATACGTCTGTTCACAGAACTCAACTCTCCATTTGAAATATGTAGTTGTGAGGCAATATTTCAACAGTTCCGCAACATCGGGAGGAAAAATCCGATTCACTGTTGCAACACTCCATTGAGTGGAACCATAGTGAATAGCAACACCACATCAAAACTAACATGTCCTCTGGCTGTACCACTATGCTGTTTAATTTACTGATAAAATGTGTCGAATTCATGATATACGAATCCGATCGGCCCACATACGAACATAATATTGTTTTCACGAACTTGGCAATCGAATAGGCAGGCGAACCAGTAGCACTCACTATAGATCTTAGAGGAAAACTTTCTTTGTGCACCTTCGGCAACCCATAACGGTGACAGCGCAACTGAACAGACTTTTCTGAACATCCTGTTCGATAGACTTTTTTATGAACCGCGTAACAGTTCTAAGAACTTTGTCAGTGGGTTCTTTACCCGGTTTCCTATATGTCTGCGGATCTAATAAGTTGTCAATCTTAATATAATAGGCGGTCACATTCGAAACAACCGTTACCCTTGTCGCAAATGGGGACGAATCGTTGGGTTTAAATGTGAAATCCATTCGACCACGCCGTAATAGCCCAGAACATATTATTAATTGTGATATTTCCAGCCGTGTAAGTTTATATTTTACAACCCTGTACCTCTACTATTCATAAAATAATAAATAGGCAAAAAAGAAAGTCCGTCGCTGCTTTTCTCGAAAAGTTGTAAGTGGCTGTATGCTGCAGTAATTCACCAGTATTCTATGAATAGCATTGTTTTGAAACTCTGCTCAAAAATGATATAGCAGTCGGGGATCACAGCACTAATTGGGCATTACTAATAGTTAGTTCCAAAGCGTGTGAACTGAGGTTAAAGAACATTGTTTTTTGTGGTAATTTGTCTATTTTCAAAAGGCTACAAGCACATAAAGGCATGTTATGTAGACACACGCAGCTACTTCCTATTCTTATTGTATATCATGAATGAATTTTTAAGTTTTTAATTTATTACTGTCACCATAATTTCCTTCCCCCTTTTTTATGGAAAAGGTAGATAAATCTTTAATCTTTTAAAGCAAATGAACCACTTTACTTCATTGATACGTCACTTCGTAAAAACATTTCCAGACTAGGGTTGGTGCATTTCAGCGGTGCAATACGGATGTCCGGCAACTACTGCGAGAAAGTACACACCAGAGCAGCTGGGGGCAAGTCTTGCACACAGCATGTACCCACATATCTTAAGCCACGACACACGGCAGCAGTGTAGTACCAATTCTTACGTCGTGTGTTCGTTGCTCGTTTCAGTCGCCATTGATAATAAAATAGTACGCTTTTCCCATTTTCTGTAACAATGCAACAAACAAATGCAAATTTTAGGAATAAAAATTACTCCTTTTTTAAAAAACAAGTTTATCTAAAAACGAAAACTTTTAGCACTGCTGCCACGGATCATTGATATTTCGGATTTCTACTCTGTTATTAGTAGGAAAAAACACCTGTTATTAACCGAGACCAAAGACATACCGGTTATTCAGATCTAAAATGCCGGTATCGGTTTTAACCGGTCCGTTTTTCCCATTCCTAGAACAATTGTTCTGTAGGACACTGCAAATATTTTGCCATGAAGGCACTGACTGTCTTGTCCCGCAGTGGGATACAAATATTGACAGTTATGGCGGCTACTTTCTGTAAGAGCTAGAGGCTGCTTGTACGCAACAGTCGCGCGCGAACTGTTGCTATCTCGGAATGCTGACGTACTACTGGCGTCAGGACACCCCGCCCGCGAGAACACCTCCACACACACAGTGGAGTCGCTGGTGGCCGCAGAGCTGTGTTAACTAGCGTGGTTCGGTCGTGGAATAAGTGTCTCTCTAGACTCACAACACAGTCACGTATTTATCCGGTGGTAGGGAGACGGTAACAGTTATGGCGGGTCGGCGCATCGTAACTGTCGTTACGGAATAAACTGGTGTAAGTTTCTTATTCGGTGCTCCAGTATTCTGTACCCCACGGACCCAGTGTCTACATATCCTGAAAAACAGCGCGGGAAATCCGGAGGCCAGGAGAGACCCTCTCATATTCTGAAATAATAAACAGTTTGCTTAAAGGGTGACAATTATTATTAAATTAGTTACAAACTACGGCGTGCACACACTTTATTCAACATATAAACGTCACTACAGATATTCGGATTTAGGTTCTGACATGTTCAATTTGCCTGCCACCATTGGCGATGATGAGGCACAGACGAATATCGAAATTCTGTATGACTCACTGAAGTGTTGGAATATCGATGCTGTTGACGACCACCTGAATGGCTTTTTTCAGCTCAGCAATGGTTTTGGGCTTATTGCTGTCCACCTTGTATTTAATACAGCCCCACAAAAAAGGTGTCGCATATGTTCAGACCCGGAGAATGTGGCGGCCAATCGAGGCCCATGCCAGTGGCCTCTGGGTACCCCAGAGCTAGAATGCGGTCCCAAAAGTGCTCCTCCAGTACATTAAACACTCTCCTGCTTCGATGGGGTCGAGCTACGTCTTGCATGGACTACATCTTGTCGATATCACTGTCACTTTGAATAATGGGGATGAAATCATCTTCCGAAACCTTCACGTACCGTTCGGTAGTCACCCTGCCATCAAGGAATATCACACTGATTATTCCGTGACTAGACACTGCACACCACACAGTCACCCGTTAAGGGTGAAGAGCCTTCTCGATCGTGATATGCGGATTCTCAGTCTCCCAAATGCGCCGATTTTGCTTATCGATGAACCCATCCAAATTAAAGTGGGCTTTATCGCTAAACCAAACCATATTCACAACAAGGTCGTGTTCGTCAATTCTGTGGACAATAGTGTTGGCGAAACACAACCGCTGTTCTATGGCCCTAGGTCTTAAATAGCTAATGCGTTTGAATTTTGTATGGGAAGAATTGCAGGTCTTCAACAACAGTTTGTCGTAGTGTCTCCCGGTTGATTCTCACATGTTGTGTAGCTCGTTTGATCGATGTCCTGGGGCTGGTTTGAAACACAGCGAGTGTCTTCTCGATGTTTTCAGGCGGTTTCACCGTTTTTGGACGACCGACACTGTCAACACTGTCATCACGAACTCTACCCGTTCTCTCAAACTTGTGAATAAAATTCCTGATTGTTAGCACGTTTGGACCGATTGCCTTCAGCTTGAACTTGGTCGAAGACTACCTTTGAGCCGCAGTTAGGCTGTAATTCCCATCATGCCCTGCGGCCAACCTTGTAGTTTGAACGTCCTAACGCAGACCATTCAGAAGTTACGACGATTTTATTTTATATAGTTCAGTAACTGTCACACAATAGTTTTCATACTTTTTTCCATCTGTCTAGTTTTCATTTGACTACTCCTTATACAGGGTTATTACAAATGATTGAAGCGATTTCACAGCTCTACAATAACTTTATTATTTGAGATATTTTCACAATGCTTTGCACACACATACAAAAACTCAAAAAGTTTTTTTTAGGCATTCACAAATGTTCGATATGTGCCCCTTCAGTGATTCGGCAGACATCAAGCCGATAATCAAGTTCCTCCCACACTCGGCGCAGCATGTCCCATGGAAATGGAAATGAGCGTTTGGCGTCAGTGGCCGGGAGGCCCCTCGCGGGGCAGGTCCGGCCGCCATATCGCAGGTCTTATTACATTCGGCGCCACATTGGGCGACCTGCACGCCGGATGGGGATGAAATGATGATGAACACAACACAACACCCAGTCCCTGAGCGGAGAAAATCTCCGACCCAGCCGGGAATCGAACCCGGGCCCAGAGGACGGCAATCCGTCACGCTGACCACTCAGCTACTGGGGCGGACAGCATGTCCCATCAATGAGTTCGAAAGCATCGTTGATGCGAGCTCGCAGTTCTGGCACGTTTCTTGGTAGAGGAGGTTTAAACATAACCCCACAGAAAGAAATCGCATGGGGTTAAGTCGGGAGAGCGTGGAGGCCCTGACATGAATTGTTGATCATGATCTCCACCACGACCGATCCATCGGTTTTCCAATCTCCTGTTTAAGAAATGCTTTTGCTTTAGCCTTTTCCGTAAGATTTTCCAAACCGTCGGCTGTGGTACGTTTAGCTCCCTGCTTGCTTTATTCGTCGACTTCCGCGGCTACGCGTGAAACTTGGCCGCACGCGTTCAACCGTTTCTTCGCTCACTGCAGGCCGACCCGTTGATTTCCCCTTACAGAGGCATCCAGAAGCTTTAAACTGCGCATACCATCGCCGAATGGAGTTAGCAGTTGGTGGATCTTTGTTGAACTTCGTCCTGAAGTGTCGTTGCACTGTTATGACTGACTGATGTGAGTGCATTTCAAGCACGACATAAGCTTTCTCAGCTCCTGTCGCCATTTTGTCTCACTGCGCTCTCCAGCGCTCTGGCGGCAGAAACCTGAAGTGCGGCTTCAGCCGAACAAAACTTTATGAGTTTTTCTACGTATCTGTAGTGTGTCGTGACCATATGTCAATGAATGGAGCTACAGTGAATTTATGAAATCGCTTCAATCATTTGTAATAGCCCTGTACTTCTGCGATGCCCTCTTTTGACACCTATACAACTCCTACAGTTCCAGCCCGAAACTTTCCTGATGGATGGGAAATGGAAAGCTACCGTACCATATAATACTCATACCTGTGGAGGTAGGTTGCAGAGTTATTGCGGCACGCAGGGGCAAATCGGGCCTCATATGTTGCTCTTAGCAAGAAGGGCTGCCAACGCGGGAAGTTACCAGCCGAAATGACGAACTTCACTGAAGAGTCAGTCGAACACTCAAGTCGCTATCGAGAGACACGAAACCTCAAAGAGTTTCTTGTTTGTGGGAGGGTTGAGGCAGAAGTATACTTGGAAAGCTAATGGAGTTATGGAAAGATTCCAGCTGAATCACACCATGGTCAGTCAGATACCGGATAGTAAAGCATACCCAGGAGCAAATATATATTCGGATAACAATTTAGTAATGCTGAAGAGTATGCTGAAGTATAACGAGATTCGTCGGCAGAAATGTGCAAAAAAAGTGACATACTGAACTACTGAAGGATGAGGAGACGTTTTGGAAGTTGTCTGAGATTACAGCAAATAGTGCGTAAGTGGTTCTATGAACCTTCAGCCAGACACATGAGTGTGAAATGCAGAGTAGCCACATAGGTATAGTTGCGTGCATGAAATTAGTGACAAAACTAAGGCGGCGAAAGGGACGCTGTCACGCTTTTCTTTCTTTCTGTTTTTTATTACAGGGTATACAATTATGAATACTCAATGTCATACATGCGCAGGAAGATATCATAATAATTTAACTGAACTCATTTAATAGGTTGTAAAAGCAATACTGTGAATCTTCACTTCACAGGTGAAACTCAAGGTGAGTAGAGTCCTTTATCAAGGACGCCAAGCAGCTATTGAGCGGAATATCAGGACAAAGCTATTGTTACGGAATTATTCCGGCGTGATATATATATATATATATATATATATATATATATATATATATATATATATATTCTTTAATTAGTACAGTATATGGATATCGCCTGAAATATATCTCTTTATGTATGTATATGTTGTACATGTATATTTCGCATGGATATATATACGACAATGACGCTCTTCAATACTTACTCTTAAACAGTACAACTCGACCTCCGACAGTGTGCTCTCACTTTGCACCACTTTCCACATCACCGAGTTATTCTAAGTGTCCTCTGATGTAACTTTTTATCTTTCTGGCGCATCTTACCACCATTTAGTGCAACAAACCATACATCGTCTCTCTCTACCGTCCATGCTTCTGATTTTACAAATATCTATGTTCCTAGGCACAGTACTTTTACAACTATATACGTTCTGTTGTAAAAGTACTGCCGGCCGGAGTGGCCGTGCGGTTCTAGGCGCTACAGTCTGGAACCGGGTAACCGCTACGGTCGCAGGTTCGAATCCTGCCTCGGGCATGGATGTGTGTGATGTCCTTAGGTTAGTTAGGTTTAATTAATTCTAAGTTCTAAGCGACTGATGACCTCAGAAGTTAAGTCGCATAGTGCTCAGAGCCATTTTGTAAAAGTACTCTGCCTAAAAATATTAATTTTTTGTACAATCAAAAGAACGGACGGTTGAGTGGAGAGAGAAATTGGGTCGTTTGTTGGACTAATTGGTGGTAAGATGCGCCAGAAAGATAAAAAATTACATCAGTGGACACTAAGAATTACTCGGTGATGTGGAAAGTGGTGCAAAGTGAGAGCACACTGTCGGAGGTCGAGTTGTACTGTTTAAAAGTAAGTTCAAAAATGTCTCTGAGCACTATGGGACTCAACATCTTAGGTCATCAGTCCCCTAGAACGTAGAACTACTTAAACCTAACTAATCTAAGGACATCACACACATCCATGCCCGAGACAGGATTCGAACCTGCGACCGTAGCGTAAAAGTAAGTTGTGCAGAGCGTCATTGTGGTGAGCGACGCTTATTCAGAGAAACAGTGATACGACTTGGAATGTTCTCGATATGAATAGGTCGGCATATTACTGCTCTGCATCTGCATAGATACTGACTTGCAGTTAATAATAAACGATCGTCCATTTCCTTACACATAAACTGCTTATATGAATGAAACCGGCGTTTATGAGCATTTAATATCCATCCCGTCCAAACATCTCACCATAACCTGTTGTCGTATGTTTGATTTTAAAAAACTGCTATTTTAAAGCCATCCATTAGCCATTAGCTTCATCAATAATTTCAGCGGCGAACTACATAATATACAAGAAAGAGGAGTCGTCATATTCGACATGGCTTCAGAGATTTCAGTTTCACCCGTTATTTTCAAACGTTACGAGGTAGGCGCAACTTAATCACGTATGTCTGAACATCGAAAACCGCTGACAGTAAAAAAGGACAAACTGAACAATACGAGACTGGAATAGAAGGGAGAACCGATAGAGGTACTCAAGGTACCCTCCGACACACACTGTCAGGTGGCTTGCGGAGTATGGATGCAGATGTAGATGTGTACAAAGCAGGAACCAACAAACTGTTTAAAGGCTTCCTTCTTTTGTGTACAAAAAAAAGCATTTATTTAGAAGAAAACGGGCAGGCTAAATTCACTGGATAGTAGATATATTTATTAAGTGGTTATGCTAGAGCCATAGGCACCTGCAAGAGGAAGCACCTGTCCCCCCACCCCCCACCCCACCCCTCCACCAGAAATCTGGAGTACAGAGATTTCATAAATTCTATTCATTAGAAATTCTCATAAAATTCTGAAAGTGGTTTCTGAGGATTATGCTTAACCTCTCGTTTTGGCAAGTGCTCTCGTGGTTGCACCGCCCCCCCCCCCCCCCTTCCTTATCCCCAGGTAACCAGGTAAATGTCTGCGGACGGCCGTTGCTGGAGCAGAGTATTTACATGGTAACAACAGTAATTCATAACTTGCACCATACCTTGAACCTAGGAGTACGAACCACAAAAAAAATCTATTTTGTAAAGTTTACATGTGTCAAATGTTCTGTATACGCATGAAATTTAATATGTAGGTTGCGAATGTAATAATGCCACTGATATAAAGTTAAGTAGAGGGAGAACATTATTAAAGAAGTGAAATAAACAAAAGAACAAAGAATACGTACGGTCGTATATTGATACTTCTTGTGATAACTAGCTGTTGAAAAATTCTTCACCATGGCCCGCGCTTTAGACCCATAACTTTCGCTATCGTCAAAACTGCTTCAATGTTTGTACAGCCATAACTGGATCGCTGTTAATGACTTTCGGCTTTGCTGTATCCCTTGATGTGCAGAATCCAACTAGGATCTTGAAAAAGTTGACTGCAGCGCTGGCAGCCCAGAGCCTGTCTCCGCGTTGAGCAGCTGGCCATTTGCATGCACCACAGACATACACACACACGCAAACACATCCACAGAGAGTCTATTGTTTGGAGGCGAGTGCCAACTGCGCAACCTTTGATCGCCACGCTCCGCCTTGCGGCAGTTCTGGCAGATGACGCAACCGGTGTGCCGACTCATGGTCTCAGAATTCCTCTAGACTAGACCCTAGAGCGGCGTCGCGAAACACAAAACACTTTCGCTGGTAAGAAATCGGGCTTACTACTGGAATGAACAGGCCTCTGCCTGCAGACACATACCAGAGTTGCAGCAATGAAATTAAGATCGTTTCTTTATATTGTTACAGCAGCAACCAGGCACAGCTTGGTTTTTGGTCACTTTATTGCAAAAGCAAGTTACTGGTTTGGAATTTATGCATTCATCACCTGAAGGCTTGCTTGCTTTTATCAAAACACGCAGTTCATTGGTTTACAGGTGAGTTGCACTGTTTCGAAAGTGTGACAATAACAGTTGAACGTAGTGTTGCCAGATCATATTTGCAGAAAATTGGGGCGCTTTTAATAAATTTGTGGGAAAAGGACACAAAAGTCGTGTAACAAAAAAAGAATGTACGTTTTCAGTCATTAGATATACACACATCAAAAAAAGTTTTGCATCACCCCGGTTCCCAGGACTGTTCAGTGATGTTACTGAACCCGCCCAAATATGTAAATAACCATGCATCATCAGCGCCTATTAGACGGAGGGAGTCCGACAGCCGGTCAGTTTCAGTCATTTCACCAGGAAGGAGGTACATGGCTCGTGTTGTCTGTAGTTCAATCATGCCAAACGGTCAATACCGCGGTTCGATCGCGTCCGCATAGTTACTTTGTTCCTGGAAGGGCTCTCAGCAAGGGAATTGTCCAGGCGTCTCGGAGTGAGCCAAAGCGATTTTGTTCGGACATGGAGGAGATGCAGAGAGACAGGAACTGTCGATGACAGGTCTCGCTCAGGCCGCTCAAGGGCTACTACTGCAATGGATGACCGCTACCTAAGGGTTATGGCTCGGAGGAACCCTGACAGCAACGCCACCATGTTGAATTATGCTTTTCGTGCAGCCACAGGACGTCGTGTTACGACTCAGACTGTGCGCAATAGGCTGCATGATGCGAAACTTCACTCCCGATGTCCATGGCGATGTCCGTCTTTGCAACCACGACACCATGCTGCGCGGTACAGATGGGCCCAACAACATGCCGAATGGACTGTTCGGGATTGGCATCATGTTCTCTTCACCGATGAGTGTCGCATATGCCTTCAACCAGACAATCGTCAGAGACGTGTTTGGAGGCAACCCGGTCAGGCTGAGCGCCTTAGACACACTGTCCAGCGAGTGCAGCAAGATGGAGGTTCCCTACTGTTTTGGGGTAGCATTATGTGGAGCCGACGTACGCCACTGGTGGTCATGGAAGGCGCCGTAATGGCTGTGCCATACTCCGACCGATAGTGCAACCATATTGGCATCATATTGGCGAGGCATTCGTCTTCATGAAAGATAACTCGCATCCCATCGTGCACATCTTGTGAATGACTTACTTCAGGATAACGACATCGCTCGACTAGTGTGGCCAGCATGTTCTCCAGACATGAACCCTATCGTACATGCCTGGGAAAGATTGAAAAAGGCTGTTTATGGACGACGTAACCCACCAACCACTCTGAGGGATCTACCCCGAATCGCCGTTGAGGAGTGGGACAATCTGGGCCAACAGTGCCTTGATGAACTTGTGGATAGTATTCCAAGGCGAATACAGGCATGCATGAATGCAAGAGGACGTGCTATGGGTATTAGAGGTACCGATGTGTACAGCAATCTGGACCACCACCTCTGAAGGTCTCGCTGTATGGTGCTGCAACATGCAATGTGTCGTTTTCATGAGCAATAAAAAGGTCGGGAATGATGTTTATGTTGATCTATGTTCCAAGTTTCTGTACAGGTTCCTGAACTCTCGGGATCCAGGTGATGCAATACTTTTTTTGATGTGCGTATATACAATTTATTGTGACTAAAATTTGTGCACAGGTACAATTTTACTCAAAAGCCGTAGTCTTACCCCGTTCATTAAAAGCACCAATTTTAGGCTAGTAATAAAAAATAATTTGCAAAAAATAAAATTTTATTTTCCATTAGTCTTCCTGACATATACAGGTTGTTTCACATTGTTTTGATGATGATTTCAAATTTGAATAACGTGCGCTAGAAACAAAATACAGCGACGTTAGCGCCGTCTGTTAGTAGTGCGGAGTGTCAAGTTTCATCCCACGTACAGGTCAGTAATCACGTTGTACTGGTCGAAGCAACATCTGTAAGTAGGCTGTTTATGTTTTCTTTATGTAAGTAGGCTGTTTAGCTTTTTTATTGGTAACGCCACCTCTGTATGAAAATCACTGGCTGTGCTGTGTGCAGTCCGTGGCAGCTTTGCATTGTTGTAATACTCGCCATTTTAGTGTTGGGCAGCGGCAGCTGGCTGTGAACAGCGCGTAACGTTGCGCAGTTGGAGGTGAGCCGCCAGCAGTGGTGGATGTGGGGAGAGAGATGGCTGAGATTTGTAAATTTTCATGAACTGCTATATTTATATATGATGATATCAAGGTAAATACATTGTTTGTTCTCTACTAATATCTTTCATTTGCTAACTATCCCTATCAGTAGTTAGTGCCTTCCATAGTTTGAATCTTTTATTTAGCTGGCAGTAGTGGCGCTCGCTGTATTCCAGTAGCTTGAGCAGCGAAGATTTTTGTGAGGTAAGTGATTTGTGAAAGGTATAGTTCAGTGTTAGTCAGGGCCATTCTTTTGTAGGGAATTGTGAAAGTCAGATTGCGTTGCGCTAACAAAATATTGTGTGTCAGGTTAAGCACAGTCTCGTGTAGAATTGTTCAAAGGGGACGTTTCATATGTCGACCCTTAGCCGAGGATACCTCACTGGAATCTTCTGATTTTTCTTGTAGTTTGTGTAATTAGTGTAGATTTTGTTTATTGCTAGCGCGTAATTATAGAGAGAATTTCCTTTGTAGTTGCAGTCTTTCATTGTTGTATAGTAAAACAGTTGTGGCATGCATGTAGATTTGCACTAAGTATTTCGCAGCTGCGCTTGCAATTAACTAGATATTATTTTCAGTGCTATGTTAATGTGTTCTCTTATTTTTGATCTTCAAATTGTGTTTTTCTGTGTTGTCGTGTGAAATACTGTGACAATAATGGCGTGTGAAAAACGTAACACTAGGCTCCAAAGTAAACTGAGAAATGACAGTGAAAATGAAAGCAGTGTGTTAGCACCACCGAGTAATGAATTAACTGATGTTCAAAGTAGTAATTTGGTAATCGTGCATAGGGAAATGGAGCGGGCGGCAAACAATGGCACGGACAGTGAAACAATTAGTGAATAGGGAAGCATTATCGATCGATCGGTCGGCAACAGCTCGCCTCAGGAATCCGAAATGACAGGACACAATTTTGCAAATACTGTAGATTCAGGTTTTGCGTCCTCACCGTTTTCTCAAATGAGTCAAGACACGTTTTCCGCTTGTCAAAATGTGAATGTTGCCGGTGCAAATTCACTGCCGAAAAGCACTGAGGAACATGTTTCAGACACCAGTGCATTGTTATTACAGTTAATGCAACAAATGGGACAAAAGCTTGAAAAGTTAGACACAATGGAACAAAATCTTCAAAAGTTAGACACAATGGAACAACACCCGAGACAAACACAGCAACAGTTAGACGCAATGGGACAAAATCTTCAAAAGTTAGACACTACACTTGAACAAACACGTGAAGATTTAACCACTGAGTTACATAACATCGAATCGAAATGTCAAAAGGTCTGTAATGACGTAAAAACTCAAATTTGTGAGCATTTTCAACCTATTTTTTCGCGGCATGAAAATGCATTACGGAATCACGAAGCAGCCATAAAAGAACTGCAAACTATTGTTCATGAAAATCATGAGACCTTGCAAGCCAAATTTGACTCAGTTGCATCTACCGATTCGGTTACGCAACTTGCAAAAACTCAGGAAAACTTAAAGGACACAGTAGATACTCTGAAACTTGGTTCAGAAAAACACACTGAGGAAATAAGTACACTATCGGATAAAGTAGCCGAACTTTCAGATCAGTTCACTAACTTATCTACAAAGGTAGATGATGATCTGAATGACACAACACCTGTAGCCTTCACTGACACAGAAGAGTATGAACAAATTAGGAAATTCAAACAAAATCAGAATCAAATTAATACGCAACACCAAAGAGAAATCCGGGAAGTACAAGATCAGCTGACACAGGTAATACAAGAATTACGTATTTCAGAGGACACTCGCGCCCCAACACGGGAAGAGGGACTTAGAAATACGGAAAAGACGCAAAATAATAACACAGGGCATTTCGGAAGTTATGAAAGAAACTGGCAATGTGCACCGAATTTCGAGATGGAACGGCCGACACGACCTAACAATGACCGATATGCGACTCGCCGACATGATGATTTTGACTATAAGCTGTTCATTACTACACGTAAATTCAAAACATTTAAGAATTCAGGCAACGACATTCATCCACAAGCATGGCTCCATCAATTCTCTCATTGTTTTCCTCCCAACTGGTCGTTAGAACACAGATTAGAATTTATGTGTGGCTACTTAGAGAATGAACCAGCTGTAAGAATGCGATCGGTCATTCACGATTGTCACAGTGAAGGAGAATTTTATCATGCCTTCCTCTCAGCATATTGGTCTCAAGCCACACAAGACCGCGTAAAACATGGCATCATAATGATGAAACATTTCGAACAATCTGAATTCTCCAGTCTTGTGAAATATTTTGAAGACATGTTGCACAAGAATCAATATCTTTCAAACCCATACAGCCCCTCAGAACTCATCCGCATTTGCTTACTCAAATTGCCTGAACATTTACGACATATTATTTTAGCAGGACGTTGCAAAGATGACATTGAAGCATTTCAGGGACTGTTACAAGAATTGGAAATTGACACTGACAATCGCGGAATGCGGAAACAGGAACACAACAATTACAGGTCACATCCGTCACAATTCCTCAACAATAACTGGACACGAAAAGGCTATTCTTACAACGCAAATCGTGACCAAAACAGACACCACCCATATGACAACCGCTGGCAGAGTAATAATAGTTACAGAGAAAGATCGCATTTCCGTAGTAATGACTATCACAGAGACAATCAGAGAAACAGACAATATGGGAACCAAAACAATTATTATCAAGGGAGGCAGAATAACTTCAGACGCAACAGTTCGGCGCACAGTTACGATTCAGGGAGAAACTCTCCACCACGTGACGGACAAGGAAGAAACTACGGAATCTACCGACATGACGACAGACGATATATTCGTAACGACAGACCGGAATTGCATCAGAACTGGCGGGATTCAAACAGAGCAGGGCCCTCTCGTCACGGTGAATTTGTAGAAGTTAGGTCTCCAAACCCCAATAACGGCGCGCGCCAACAAAGAGGCAGACAATGACTCGCACAGCAGGCAGCCGCGTGCGCCCGCTGGCTCCGAGAAAAATAACATAGGCGCTAACCTTGAGAAAAATTTTAGCATTCCTTACCGACGTATACAACATGATAGTTGCATTCAAATCAAACTGTGAGTACTATGAAGAGTAAAGGATAGCACCACACTTCACATGAAAAACTGTTTATTTAAAGATAATCTGCTTTTTAACTTTGTTTTTGTCATATAACTTTTCACTTCACATTTTTAGTATGCTTTGTCAGACTTAAGAAACTGTTAACATGCAACAATGTTTGAAGTTAAATATCCAGTCTAGAACCTAGGGAACATTTTTAAAACAGAAATTACGAATGCATTGTTATAGTGAACAGACGACACAGTGTTGTATTTGTACATTCTTGCTTGTTAGTTGCACGATTACGTAACGACTATCAGGGTTACATACTTAGGACACATACTGGTACTGCTAATGAGATTTTAATGCAACATTTTGGTTTACTTGAAAATACATTCTGGGTTTAAAGTACTTTCTGTGAGATACCAGACGACACAGTGGTTAGTTTATGTGATAGCTACACGATTTTTATCACGACGCTACTAATGAGTGACAATGTACAATGTTGCTTTTGCGGTGTATCTGTTTTATATCTGCACAGTTTTCTGAATTCTTCTGGAAAGTAAAACATATTTTAGTAGTAACTTTTGTGGTATAGCTACAAGGAGACAGCCTTTTCTGTAGCACAACAATACGTTACAGCACAGTACTTTCTTCATCACGGCAATAAGCGTAATAAGTATGATATCTATACGCAAAGCATTTCACTTTGTTTATCATGAGGTCAGTACATTGACTTCTGCAGAACTTAGCTTTGGGGGACGATAACTACGACACTTCCACAGAGATTATCTTACAGCAAGACGCATGTTTAGCGCTACAGGACACGTATTTGAGTGATCAATTTCGTACTAAAAACATTTATTTTTAAAGATATTTGAAGTACAATGATACAAAGGTTTTCAGTGATACATTTCATTTCATTGCTGTAATCTGTAACACCTGAGGGTATAATTACATTAATCCTCAGGGGGGTACACGCTTACTTTGTGTACCATGTGTGTGGCAACCACAAGGAACCCTAGCTAATATGGTATTTGCTTATACAACTTTACACATCGGTACCTTATTTCTCTAACACACAAATTACACAGCTATCTGATCATTTAACTGAGAGAGACAAACATTTATTTTACTGCATCAGTGACACATGTTTACGCAATTACACGGTTGGATAACTTCACACTTATGAAACTGTATTTTGTCTGTACTTTGTAAACTGTTCATGTTTTTTTGGAACCATTGTGATACTATGAGAGATTTGAATGATATATTTGGTAAGGGAGCATGATTTTAAAGTACG
Organism: Schistocerca americana; assembly: GCF_021461395.2. Classification (NCBI taxonomy): domain Eukaryota; kingdom Metazoa; phylum Arthropoda; class Insecta; order Orthoptera; family Acrididae; genus Schistocerca; species Schistocerca americana. Next base: position 286,377,165 of record NC_060120.1, on the reverse strand, counting down.
TTTGAGGTAGATGACACTATTGAAATGAGCAGAGAATTTTTTTTTACGTTTTGAAATTATTGGAGGAAGTTACGACGATTTTAAGATTTGACTGAAGTGTTATGATGTTATTATTACGACGACGATGTGTACTATGCTGTTGAGGTATGTTTATGATAAATAAGCTGATGCTATATGAGGAATCTGATTATGCTATGTAGCTATTATGATGAAATATTGAAGACGTGTTGATGAATATGAATATGTATATGTGTAATAAGGTAAGGAATAAGGAGTAGGGGTTAGGGACTTTGATTTATGAAAAGGTTGTTGGAAACCAAGAATCGTACTTTAAGAGTTATGAAATGTGTGTGTATATGCATGAATGTATCACAATGCCACTGAAAATTTTTTTGCACACTGTTATATTCATAGGATTTTGTTTCTACAGATTTGCAACGCTAATTCTTGACCTGTGAAGTATTTTTATGTGAGACTGTCACTTTAGCGAAAATTGCTGTCGTAAATATTTCCGTACGAAAGTTAAGTGACCACCTGCACGTAATGCGTCGCGGGCACCCAGCTGTGTCAGACGCCTGGAGAAAAAGTCATTAGCGCGTGCCTTTCAGAGCACAGGAAGAAAGAAAAAAAAAAGAAAGGGAAGGCCATTATCCTGGCCATTGTCATCCCTTTAGAGAAAGCATCGCAAAAACGACACGGTCGAACTTGAAAACATATGATTACACTAGCTCTTAATTTACGATATTTACTGAAATGCCTAATAAAATGACAAGAAATATTTTTACATCTGCACACCTGATTACGACAAGCGTCTTTCTACGAGAGTTGAGAGCTACTAACTTATGAAATGTCGCATGACTACTGAATGATATTTTTATGCTTTGCTTTTCATAGTTGCTTATTTCATTTGACATCTGTTTTCCAGCTGTGTTGCAGCATTGCTTTTATAAAATAAAATGCATTTGCTAATGTGAACACTTTCTGTCAACAGATCTATTAAATAATTATTTTATGATCCACATTCTTTAAAAAAGGAGCACTTGGAAAGGAAAGAACAATAAGAAGGAACTAATAACAGTAACACATAATTTTCTTTTCAAGTACTTGTAATTTCTTTTGTAGAATAAATTGTGATGCATCACTCTAATGTTAAGATGTGACATAGGTATTAGACATGGCCATTTTAGTGTAATATTTTTTCTGCTTGCGCTATGTCATGTTTAGGTATAAGTTGCTGCTGTTTGCCAGGCATAGTGTTATTGAATTTGACTTTTGCTCATTTATGCTGCTAGCTTTGCCAATTTGCATTTTTTGCATTGCTGTTTGTGTTGATTTGTTATGTGATGCTGCATTGCCTCGTCCCTTAGTTTAGCATCTGAGCTCAGTAGATTTAAGTTAGCTTAAGAGGGGGTAGCCTCTAAGAGAATGAGTTGCGATGAATTGGAAGAAATGCATTGAGAAAACAGGTTTAGGTAGGATTTTCTTGGAAATAAATGTTGAGGTAAGAAATGTGTGAACATATAAATACAGAAAGCATGCTTAGATAGAATTTTTTTTTGGTGGAAACAAAGGATGAAATAAGAGGAAAGATATATGAAGTTTTGGGTTGGACTGCAGTACCAAATGTTACACTGAAAACGAACCCTGTCCTTTCCTATTGGTGTTATCCCACTATGTGTTTGTGTACCCTTGAGTATTTGTTTTCTTCCTGTCTCTGTGTACTGTTTCATAGAATTTTTTTCTCTTCTAATACTAAGCTATATTCACTATGAGGAGGAATACTGTTATCCTCAAATATAAGTTGCATTAATAATATGTTATTTTCTTTGTAAAGTTGTTTACAATTCTGTTCTGTTTCAATGTTCATGTGTGAAATTAATGTTTCGAAAACTATTCTCATTATTTTATGTATGTACTTATGTCACTATTTTTGTAACACTGATGTATATGTTTATTTCTATTCTTTTGTAAAGCCTGTACTACAAATGTTATCTGTATTATTATGTTTTTAATGATGTATTTTGTACCTTTGTAATTGTATTCTTATGTTATAAAATTGTAATTGTCACCAGTTCATGACATTATTAACTTGTAAGTTACATTTCACTGCACACGTTTCTGTTGGTCATAGTATATGGACAATATGTGAGAAGTAGGGACTGTTAGTGTTTGCAAGTGTGTTAATAATTCAGCAAGGGACTGGATAACAGCATTGCTGGTTCTAAGGACAATTCCAAAAACTTTGTGAGTGCACAAGTGGTGGTTTATGGACTTGCTATATTCTCCGCAAGACTCTTCAGTGGTGATTGTGCACCTGCACAGTCACAACAGATGGCTGCTGGCTATCTCTACAAGGACTACAGTGGGTCTGCATCTATGATGACCCACCAACGCCATTATTTCTACAAGGACTACAGTGGGTCTGCATCTTTGATGACCCACCAATACCATTATTTCTACAAGGACTGCAGTGGGTCTGCACCTCTGGTGGCCCACCAATACCGTAATCTCTACCAGGACTACAGTGGGTCTGCTCTGTGATGACCTACCTACCAATACTCTTCAAAATTTCGACTGACTCTGCTGTGGGTTTGCTCTGTTGTGGCCCATTACCTGTCTGCATGTCGAGAGTCAGCACTGTCTTTCCATTGGAAGGACAACACTACTTCTACAAGACTGCATGGAAATCCACTACTTCCGTGTGCATTTTCTTTTACTGCTCAGACTTTGAGAAAAACACTGCTATTCTCCTGTTATGTACGATTAGAACTGTCTTTATGGACTGTGAGACAATTTTAGCTTTTGACCAACATTGTATCAATAAGTGTGTGCATTTGATTTCTTTGTTATTGTAATTATCAAAAATTTTTTTCAAATCTGTATTGGCCACTGCCCAATCCAATTTGTAAAAATTTTCGTGGGGAGCATGGGGGCTATGTAAGTAGGCTGTTTATGTTTTCTTTATGTAAGTAGGCTGTTTAGCTTTTTTATTGGTAACGCCACCTCTGTATGAAAATCACTGGCTGTGCTGTGTGCAGTCCGTGGCAGCTTTGCATTGTTGTAATACTCGCCATTTTAGTGTTGGGCAGCGGCAGCTGGCTGTGAACAGCGCGTAACGTTGCGCAGTTGGAGGTGAGCCGCCAGCAGTGGTGGATGTGGGGAGAGAGATGGCTGAGATTTGTAAATTTTCATGAACTGCTATATTTATATATGATGATATCAAGGTAAATACATTGTTTGTTCTCTACTAATATCTTTCATTTGCTAACTATCCCTATCAGTAGTTAGTGCCTTCCATAGTTTGAATCTTTTATTTAGCTGGCAGTAGTGGCGCTCGCTGTATTCCAGTAGCTTGAGCAGCGAAGATTTTTGTGAGGTAAGTGATTTGTGAAAGGTATAGTTCAGTGTTAGTCAGGGCCATTCTTTTGTAGGGAATTGTGAAAGTCAGATTGCGTTGCGCTAACAAAATATTGTGTGTCAGGTTAAGCACAGTCTCGTGTAGAATTGTTCAAAGGGGACGTTTCACATCTTACGTTAGCGGTGTAGCGCTTTTTTCGCTACGGCGAATCTGTCGGTCACGTGCAACGTGCCTCTCGTAAGCATTTTAAGATTCAGGCGCGATATCCAATTCCCGCTCTTGAATCTGGATAAAAAACTTCCGTGCAACTGAAACTGCATCGAGTCCAAAGTCACTCGACCCTCGGGAAACCGGCCCAACTCTCGAAAACATCGAACGTGTGCGTAGCAGTTTATAGGCAAGCCCTCATCGTTCGTTATGAAAACGTGCTCAAACGCTGAGCATGTCACATATCCAACATCCCCTTGCAAGTTCTGCTTTAAGCGTTTCGTAACTGCGTAACTTCCAGACGCGCATGTGTCGAACGAACGCCTCGCTCGCCTGATTTAACAGCGCCATACTTTTACCTATGGGGTTATTTGAAGCGAGAGTGTACTCCGACCGGCCGGCAAGCTTGCAACAGTTGAAAGATGGTATTATCTTACTCCAACAGTTACGAAAGATGTATTAAAAAACTGGGTGAAATGCCTCGAGTATTGTACAGCTGCGAACGGTTGTCATTTGTTCAAATTGTTCAAATGGCTCTGAGCACTATGGGACTTAACTACTGTGGTCATCAGTCCCCTAGAACTTAGAACTACTTAAACCTAACTAACCTAAGGACATCACACACATCCTTGCCCGAGGCAGGATTCGAACCTGCGACCGTAGCAGTCGCGCGGTTCCGGACTGCGCGCCTAGAACCGCTAGACCACCGCGGCCGGCTGTCATTTGTCTGATGTAGTAATTCATAAGTAAACTTGAATAAATGTTGTACCTAGTGTAATATTCAACTTTTATTCGCGATTAATTTACGTGTTATTCAAACCTGAAAACGTCAAAACATCGTGAAACGGCCTGTATGACTGATAAGCTTGTTAACAAAACATCCTCAACAACAAATAGCGCATTACAAAGTAAAATACGAAGAAACACGCGCATAATAAATAACCGTATGCTTTATGCTACTTAAGAATGCTAATGAAACTTTAAACAGTAAGACAGGACCATGTACAGGGAGGTTAGCATAGTTACTAAATACTCCTAACTATGTAAAGGTTTCTTTAAATTACCGCTACCAGTCACAAACTTTGTCAACTGTTGTATTACTTATTTATTTGGCGACATGTTTCGAGGGTAATGCCTCATTTTCAGGCTAAATGACATTACAATAAGGTCCTGCTGATGTTACATAGTCTTTTCGTAAATGCTGTGGTAATCTTTGTTCTTCTGGCTGTTTGTGGTCGTGTTTCCAAGTTACTGCTATGTTAGTGACAATTTGTGAACAGTGACCAACAAGCCACGGGAATGGAAACACCGCAACGCATCACAACGAGACTGCCACGCCAGAAGAACAATGATGACCACAGCATTTACGAAAAGACTATGTAACATCAGTAGAACCTTATTGTTAAGTTGTTTTTGTAATGCCATTTAGCCTGAAGATGAGGTATAACCCTCGAGACATATCGCTAAATAAATAAGTAATACAATAGTTGCCAAAGTTTGTGACTGGTAGCGGTAATTTTAAAAAAACCTTTACATATTTCTTGACTCAGTCACGGTCGAAAAATAGTCAAAATGGCTTCAAATACTCCTAACTAGCTTCACTCAAACTGCTTGTACTTACTATCGTCCAAAATTTGTACATATTCTGTAAATTACTTGCCATTCGTATTTCCACTGACTGAATGACTTGAGAACGGCGACGGGTGTTTTCCACGCACGTGATAACGAGATGCCTCGTGCGTTTTGTTTCTCTCTACAAACGAAAGCACGGAACGAACAAGTGAGAGGGCGCGAGAGATGCCTTGGAAGGGAAACGTTGCGGCGGCGTGGTTCTTTCCGTCCCTTTACGACGAACCTGCACCTACCTGTGAACATTGTCTCAGCAGATCATCAGTAGGAAAGACGAGTGAAACCTACTGTACTTCGACGTGAACCAGGCTGCAATTAAAGTCACTAATCTACGTTTCGGGAGAAAGTTTTCACTCAAATGAAAGGTTGGAAATTTTGTCCTCAATTAATATATTCTAAAGCTTAGGTGAACAAGTATCACTGCGAAGCCTGTGCTAGCCTTAACACAGTCACTCACAATCCCTTTCACTCACGTTAGCAAGTTTATGGTGTTGCATTTCCCGAAAACGTAATAGCTACAGAAATACTGAATGTTTTTGATTGATAATGCTCGCCAAACATTAAGTCTGTCGGTACCAAATGCAGTCACAGTTTTTCAGCCACCGACCTGCTCAATACGTCACGCGGAATATATGTCTTTTCTCGTCACAAAATTCACTTAAAAATTCCGAAATTTCTACACATACATCGGAGTAATTATGCTCTCACTTTCCAACACTTTTGATGTATGAAACACTGCTAGATCCGGCAACTTAACATTTCCATCGGAACTACTACTACACACGTCCGAACTGTTTCATGGCTAGGCTTCCACATTTCTCTAGAATACTCTAAGTCTTCTCTACCAGCAGAGAAAGGCGTGCGAAGAATATTGCTTTACCATTGGTCAGTTTACTCAACAGCCAATAGCAAAACAACATTCTCCCGCGTCAATCCGCGCTTTTCATCAATAACCAATCGCAAAATAGTAAACCTAACGACTGCACTTTTTCCCGACGTCATTATCTAATATGCTGAAATTTTGCATATACATAAAGTTATTTACCATTGTTATTTATACTTGAATTAACTTTCCCTTTACCGTAAACTTACTTTACAAATCTATTCCACAAAAATCCCCTTTGTTCATATCCATACTTCTTTGAAATGTTCCCACACTAAATCCTACTACATAACTCTTTAAAAAATTATCTTCATATTAACATTAAACCACACTGACGCATCATTCATACTGCTAAAACACATTTATAACATTTTACATACACAAAAAGACATAATAACACTTTATGAAAATACTAGAACAGTTTATGAAAAATATTCTATTACTTTAGTGCATTCTAGTGGGCACAATCGAAACTAAAATCACAGTCCCCCTATCCAATATTGTCCTCTATAGGCTGATACATAAACTACGTGCGCGTCCAGTCTCGCGTCACCATCTGTCACACATCTCGCACTTAACCACCTCCAAGCCAGGATCGTTATAAGGCGCTACGCCTCAACGTCAGAACATGCCTCGGCCGGTCAGTGAGCGAGAGGGGTGTCGGAAGTCGAAAGGCTTCCTTCGTTACTGCCATCGATGCATTCAGAAACTCATTTCAGAACTTCAATGTACTCGACAAGTTTTAAGTGAATATGCATTACGTTTCTAACTGCTAGCAGCGTCCGGAAGTCGCGACATTTGATGTCCCGCATATGCCTTGTGCGGAGTGGGTCCTGACACTCCTAAAGATATGGACACCCCCGCGGAAATTGGGACATCTTCCAGCACTAATTGAACTACAAACTCGAGTTACTCGTAGACTGCAATTTACGTAAAATGATCGCCTGGAGTATTTGCTTCCAATGTCAGTCTCCAACGAGTAACATTCATACTGCAAGAAAGAATTTTTTGCTCTGCAGCGGAGCGTGCGCTAAAATGAAACTTCCCGGCAGATTAAAACTGTGTGCCGGACCGAGGCTCGAACTGGGGACATCTGCCATTTGCGGGCAGCTGCTCTACCTACTGAGCAGCCCAAGCACGACTCACGACCTGTGTCTACGTCTCTACTTCCGCCAGTACATCATCTTCTACCTTCCGAAGTTCGCAAATTTCTTCTGCTTGTCTTGAGGGACTAGCACTCCTGGTTCCAAATTGTTGAAATGGCTCTGAGCACTATTGGACTTAACATCTGAGGTCATCAGTCCCCTAGAACTTAGAACTACTTAAACCTAACTGACCTAAGGATATCACACACATCCATGCTCGAGGCAGGATTCGAACCTGCGACCGTAGCAGTCGCGCGGTTCCGGACTTGAAGCGCCTAGAAGTGCTCTGCCACAACGGCTTGCTAGCACTCCTGGAAGAAAGGATGTTTGCAGACATGGTTTAGCCACAGCCTGGGGGATTGTTTCCAGAAGGAATTTTCACTCTGCAGCAGAATGTGCGCTAATTTGAAACTTCCTGACAGAGTAAAACAGTGAGCTGAAACGGGACTCGATCCTGAGATCTTCGCCTTTCTTTCTTGGATTGCGCAGTCTATAGAGCACTTGATGTGGAAGACAGAGATCCCAGCTTCTAGACCCAGTCCGGCACACAGTTTTAATCTGCCAAAAAATTTCAACATTCATGTTGTTCTTGATGCGTTTACGAACACACACGTTTTTCCTCATTATTATTCATGTTCATTTGGCGTGAAAAAATATTATCTAGAAACACGAAGTATTCTAACTGACCTATATGAAATGAAAACAGAGTATTCATGAAATCTTCTCTAGTTATCAGCCGAGCCGTGGCGCCGTGTTGTGGCAACGTTTCGACGAGTTTCTTTGTTCTGGCGTCAACACAAGCGCCGGAACGAAGAGGAAGAACGCAAGACCATAGAAGGCGGTGAAACGACGTCGGCCACGAACCACGACACGAGCGCCCTTAAGCCGAAGTGAACGTAAGTGCCGCTCCTCCTAGCCCCGGCCGGACATTCGTGGACAGGATTCGCAGAGTATTAGCACGGCCTAGCAGAGAGTGCTACGATACCAGATTGTAGTGATCCATACTGCCTGGTTGATCATTATGCAAAGCAAGAACTCGGATCTATGTAGCATGTCGCTCAGCTTGCGTCACCTTTGACATTCAAGTTAAGTATTGTCAACCTACTTTACGAGAACGCAGCCTCCTTTAGGTCATGGCAGATATGCCCCAACCCCCCCCCCCCCCCGCCCCCTTCAGAACACCTCCTGCAGTATGCCGATGACACCACATTCCTTGCCCTCGCTCCTGCCCTCCAACGGTCCCAACGCCTTCTCCAGAATCATTCTGACCTTTTTGCCACATGGTCTAACCAGTGGCTCCTGAAAATCAATCCTTCCAAGATCCAGGCAATCATCGTAGGTCGTACCACTCGCTCCTTCCGGCTCCTGGATTTCTCCCTTACCATCTGCGCCTGTCCTGTCCGCCTCTCCCCCACCCTCACCTACCTTGGCTTCACCATTGACCATCACCTCATCTCCGCTCCATCCAATCCAAAGCCCACAGCCCCCTCTAACTCCTCAAACTCCTCTCTGGCTGGACATGGGTGTTGCACACCTCTGCCATCCCCCACACCTACAAATCCTTAATCCATCCCATCCTCTGTTATGCCAGTCCCGCTTGGATAGTCGCCCCCCCCCCCCCCAAATTCTATAAGTTCCTCCAGATCCTGGAGCGCCATGCACTCCGCCTTGCCTTCCGTATACGCCTCCTATCCCCCACGCAGATCCTCTATGACCTCATTCCTTTCCCCCATCTGCTCCTATTCCTCGAACATATCCGCATGCTCTACACCTCCTGCCGCCTTGATCCCCCTCACCCCCTGGTTGCTCCTTTCCTCTCCAATCCCTGCCCTCTGCCACGCCATTACTGTTGTGTCCCCCATACCCTCCATCTCTACACCCTTCATCTCCTTTCCCAAGGTGGCTTCCATCAACTCCCCCTCCTGGATGATGCCCTCTACCCCTCCATTTATCCCTCCTATCAACCCCGATCCTCATCCCCCTCCTTTCTTGTCCTTTCCCCGGGCTCCCTCTTCCCCTCCTTCCATCCTGTTTTCTCCCCACCTAATCTCTCTCTGCCTCCCCTCTTCCCCCCTCCCCACAAGTCCTTTTGTATACCCCTCCTCTGCCTTTCTCCACACCCTGTCGTGTCTGCCCAGCACCCGCCCCCCGTCTTATGGGTCCTTATCCTCCATCGGCTCCTTTCACGCCTCCCCCCCCCCTATTTCGTTTTTTCCTCTCCTTCCCCCCCTTTCCTTACCGGTCATCTGTCCAGGTTCCCTCCATCTGCCCTCGGCTGTGGTATATCGTTGTTGTTGTGGTCTTCAGTCCTGAGACTGGTTTGATGCAGCTCTCCATGCAATCTATCCTGTGCAAGATCCTTCATCTCCCAGTACCTACTGCAACCTACATCCTTCTGAATCTGCTTAGTGTATTCATCTATAGGTCTCCCTCTACGATTTTTACCCTCCACACTGCCCTCCAATGCTAAATTTGTGATTCCTTGCTTCAGGACATGTCCTACCAACCGATCCCTTCTTCTAGTCAAGTAGTGCCACAAACTTCTCTTCTCCCCAATCCTATTCAATACCTCCACATTAGTTACGTGATCTACCCACCTAATCTTCAACATTTTTCTGTAGCACCACATTTCGAAAGCTTCTATTCTCTTCTTGTCCAAACTATTTATTGTCCATGTTTCACTTCCATACATGGCTACACTCCATATAAATACTTTCAGAAACGACTTCCTGACACTTAAATCTATACTGGATGTTAACAAATTTCTCTTCTTCAGAAACGCTTTCCTTGCCATTGCCAGTCTACATTTTATATCCTCTCTACTTCGACCATCATCAGTTATTTTGCTCTCCAAATAGCAAAACTCCTTTACTAGTTTAAGTGTCTCGTATCCTAATCTAATTCCCTCAGCATCATCCGATTTAATTCGACTACATTCCATTATACTCGTTTTGCTTTTGTTGATGTTCATCTTATACCCTCCTTTCAAGACACTGTCCATTCCGTTCAACTGCTCTTCCAAGTCCTTTGCTGTCTCTGACAGAACTACAATGTCATCGGCGAATCTCAAAGTTTTTATTTCTTCTCCATGGATTTTAATACCTACTCCGAATTTTTCTTTTGTTTCCTTTACTGCTTGCTCAATATACAGATTGAATAACATCGGGGAGAGGCCACAACCCTATCTCACTCCCTTCTCAACCACTGCTTCCCTTTCATGCCCTTCAACTCTTATAACTGACATCTGGTTTCTGTACAAATTGTAAATAGCCATTCGCTCCCTGTATTTTACCCCTGCCACCTTTAGAATTTGAAAGAGAGTATTCCAGTCAACATTGTCAAAAGCTTTCTCTAAGGCTACAAATGCTAGAAACGTAGGTTTGCCTTTCCTTAATCTTTCTTCTAAGATAAGTCGTAAGGTAAGTACTGCCTCAAGTGTTCCAACATTTCTACGGAATCCAAACTGATCTTCTCCGAGATCGGCTTCTATCAGTTTTTCCATTCGTCTGTAAAGAATTCGCGTTAGTATTTTGCAGCTGTGACTTATTAAACTGATAGTTCGGTAATTTTTACATCTGTCAACACCTGCTTTCTTTGGGATTGAGATTATTATATTCTTCTTGAAGTCTAAGGGTATTTCATTTGACTCATACATCTTGCTCACCAGATGGTAGAGTATTGTCAGGACTGGCTCTCCCAAGGTTGTCAGTAGTTCTAATGGAATGTTGTCTACTCCAGGGGCCTTGTTTCGACTCAGATCTTTCAGTGCTCTGTCAAACTCTTCACGCAATATCATATCTCCCATTTCATCTTCATCTACATCCTCTTCCATTTCCATAATATTGTCCTCAAGTACATCGCCCTTGAATAGGCCCTCTATATACTCCTTCCACCTCTCTGCTTTCCCTTCTTTGCTTAGAAGTGGGTTTCCATCAAAGCTCTTGATATTCATGCAAGTGGTTCTCCTTTCACTAAAGGTCTCTTTCATTTTCCTGTAGGCAGTATCTATCTTACCCCTAGTGAGACAAGCCTCTACATCCTTACATTTGTCCTCTAGCCATGCCTGCTTAGCCATTTTGCACTTCCTGTCGATCTCATTTTTGAGACGTTTGTATTCCTTTTTGCCTGCTTCATTTACTGCATTTTTATATTTTCTCCTTTCATCAATTAAATTCAATATCTCTTCTGTTACCCAAGGATTTCTAGTAGCCCTCGTCCTTTTACCTACTTGATCCTCTGCTGCCTCCACTGTTTCATCTCTCAAAGCTACCCTTTCTTCTTCTACTGTATTTCTTTCCCCCATTCTTGCCAACCATTCCCTAATGCTCTCTCTGAAACTCTCTATAAAGTCTGGTTGTTTCAGTTTATCCAGGTCCCATCTCCCTAAATTCTCAGCTGTTTTCATTTTCTTGAGGCTTAAATCTACAGGTCATAACCAGTAGATTGTGGTCAGAGTCCACATCTGTCCCTGGAAATATGTTACAATTTAAAACCTGGTTCCTAAATCTCTGTCTTACCATTATATAATCTATCTGATACCTGTCAGTATCTCCAGGATTCTTCCATGTATACAACCTTCTTTTATGATTCTTGAACCAAGTGTTAGCTATGATTAAGTTATGCTCTGTGCAAAATTCTACCAAACGGTGGTATATCATATTTGTGCCAATTTTTTAGTGAAGTGTTCAAGTGAATGTACAGTGTTATTCATCTTTCCAAAGTGTTGCGAACAGAAACCATGCTGTCGCTGGGTGTAAATTTTGTATCTCTTGCGAACAGAAACCAGACTGTCGTCGTGTTTTTTAAATTGTGTGTCTATTCTTTTACCTGTCTGCTTCATATGTATTTTATTAGCATCATGAACCCTTTGTTTTATGTTTTAAGTTCCACGATTTTCCGCCATTTTACCATTTAAGTCACAGATTTTATCGCCTGCTTTTATTATTTATTATATTCATTCTTTTAAAACAAATTCTGTAGGCTGAAGAGCGGCATACTAAGCCGCTGCTAGCCCGCTCCCTTCGGGGAGAATAGAAACTCAGTAAAGGAAAAAAAAAATCCTTTTGGCACCCTATACGAGACGAGTGAGCAAGACCCAACATTCTTAATATCTGCAACGGGAATAAATCGTTTTTCCGTGTGGCTGCGTAACTTTTCTAGCACCACACTCAGTAGTTAGGAAGTTTGGCGACCTATTTGAGACCAGGCTGGTGCGGGTACGCTGGTGAATGGTGTAAATACGGCTGGAAGTGACTGTAGGTTTGGCGTCCTACCAGAATACGTCTCGCGCTGTAATTAATCGCCCCCCTGTGACTCCGCGCCTGATACCTCCATTCTGCCGCCTCGCCGTCTTCTCGCCTTTCCACTTCCCGCCTCCGCTGGTGACTAATTCGCCTCTCCGCTGCTCTGAAAACCAGACAGAATTTCGACCCGCGGCAACGGCAGCTAGTGAATGGATACCGCGCAGGTCGACATCTCAATTCTCTGCTTCTAATTAAACTGCTCGGGTGGCGCTGCGAGTACCAACAGAATGCAAGACATCCATGAAGTAGAAACATGCTCACGTCTCCCAGTTATAGACTGGGAGATTCAAGTGGTTAGGGAGGGTAGTAGGGACAGGAAATCAAGTGAGTTTGTTCTAAATGACTTATCCGGAAATTACCTTGAACATTTAATCAGGGAACCGACTCTTGCAGGTAACGTCTCAGAACTGCCGGTGACAAACAGACACAAAATTTTCAACTGAGCATGGTACAGGTGATGTTACAGCATCGCTGAATAAGGCTATAAATAAGACTGTAAAGAAAGCTACGGAGGTATCTATGCTTAGATAGAGTGGTGTCCCTGTTCGAAAGAGTGTAATATGCATAAATTGCCAAGAAATGTGAGATATAGCTAGGTAACATTATGTAATCCAATTTGTGTAACATGAACAAATAAACTTCGTAAACTCAACCACCGACCGTCGATAAAACATGCCTTCTTTGTTGTACAAGAAAGAGGCACGTACTGTCATAAATATGGGAAACTATATGATATATGAAATACTTGTTAAATTTTATCAGGTGCAGCAGGTACCTGGCATCCTGTAACACGTGACAAAGATATGGCGGTAGTCAAATGATTTGCCACTACTTCCTCGAATATTCAGTGACTGGATTAGGAAAAGGGGGGGGGGGGGAAGTAGAATGTGTAGTTAGATTATATAATTGGTTCCAAACCAAGTGAACATAACACACAAGCCATTTGGCATGAGAAGGACATCTGTAACGTATAAGCAGGACATAGTAAAGATCACATGGTTCAGTTCTGTGAAAGATTTCGAGAAAACCATAGACTAAAGTAAACTGAAGGGGAGAGTGATTCAACTAACTACCCAATGTTTCACATTAAATAGCAGCAATTTCTGTAACCAGATTCAGGCCTACTAAATTAACAAGTACACGAAACTTTTGTAACTCCACGTGAGTTGATACTAGTTCAATTCTAAAAATTTGTAGCATAGTGAGCACACGAAATCAGTGAGAGACTGAGACGTGAATTGCGAGCAGCACACAAAATATTTAATAGAACACCTTGCATATGAACCGCCACTTCGAACAACCGCAAAAAAACCGAGTTATCTAACCAACACTGCTGCCGTCGCATCGAATTCCCCTCGACAACCTAGGCATCCCAATTGACTATGAACAAATGTGAATTCCAAAGGTATGGGCAAGTGTGCTCTCCTAACCAACTGCGCACCGATTGGTCCACTGCCCGTAAACTCGTGACCGAAAGCTTCCGGCGAAAGTTTCAGAGAGGCACCTCAAAGATCTACACTGTATGTATCGATACAGGTTACAGAAACATCTTTGCAAAGTCTCATCAAAGACAAGTTCGCGAGCTACTGAAATAAAACGACTGAAAATTTAAATGGAGCTGTTTAACAGGAAACTTTCAATCTGAAGAAACAGTCGACAGTACCTGATGTGCAGCTAGAGGTGTATAGATTATCACGAGATAGGAAAATATGGAAGACGACGCAAACAAGAAGAATGAGCAATGGCAATAAATATATGCCTGTAACGGAGCTGTATTTCAGTGTACAAAGATGATTAATCGATCGGATTCCCTAAAACTGTTTTCAGCAGCGTTGATAACAGAAAAGGTTAGTAATGTTGAATGTTTCGAAACACGATGTGTCTGTTGTTAGTAACTAGCCATTTTAAATACGGCCACTGCAGCGCTGTGGTCAGCTATCTTCGCATGCGCACCGAGTACCTTCATCCATTGGATCTATTGGCTACCGGCAGTCGACGTAACGGAAACATTCGTCCGTGTTTACCTTCGCTTATGGTCATTTAAAATGTCCCAGTTAATCGAACGTTTCAGCCGTCCGCTGTGACCGAGCGGTTCTAGGTGCTTCAGTCTGGAAACGCGCGACCGCTACGGTCGCAGGTTAGAATCCTGCATCGGGCATGGATGTGTATGATGTCCTGAGGTTAGTTAGGTTTAAGTAGTTCTAAGTTCTAGGCGACTGGTGACCTCAGATGCCAAGTCCCATAGTGCTTAGAGCCATTTGAACCATTTTTTCGAACGTTTCGTCGAATATGAAATATGCGCAGTGATTGGACTTTTTTGTGGAAGTGTCGGAAAATCGGGCGAAATTAATAAACAAATTACTGCTGTTTCTGGAGAAGCACCTATCGCCGCTGCAGTGGTAAGAAAGTAAGTTTGCGCTTTTAAACATGATGTAACAGACCAACGTGGGATATACTGCTTATTATTATACCTTCCTGAAGCCATTATTAATGTTTTCCCTTTTGGTATCTCTTTTCATTAGCAGTGCATGTACGATAGTTACAAGAAACAACTAATTTCTTGTTCAAGCAGAATTTCAATAAACTTCATACATAAATGTCGTGTGACTAGGGCCTCCCGTCGGATAGACCGTTCGCCGGACGCAAGTATTTCGATTTGACACCACTTCGGCGAGTTGCGTGTCGATGGGGATGAAATGATGAAGATTAGGACAACACAACACCCAGTCCCTGAGCGGAGAAAATCTCCGACTCAGCCGGGAATCGAACCCAGACCCTTAGGATTGACATTCTGTCGCGCTGACAACTTTCTTTTGGTCTTATTTTGTTCTATATTGTTCGTTGAATTTGTTCGTGGCAGACGTCCGATGACACTCATTCAGGTTGTTCGTTGATCCGTTCACTCAGATTTTTATTACAGAGGGTAGCTAACTCTCTGACCGAACACGCTGAGTTACCGTGCCGGCTCCAAGTATATCGTTGATCCGTTTACTCAGTTTTTTATTACAGAGTTGGCTAAGTCTCTGACCGAACACGCTGAGCTACCGTGCCGGCATCACTCAGCTACAGGGGGCGGACAATTACATTTCATTATTCTACGTCTATATCTACATCTACATGGTTATTCTGCAAATCACACTTAAGTGCTGGCAGTGGGTTAATCAAACCACCTTCACTATAATTCTCTACTACTCCAATGCAGCTCGTGGTCGTGCGGTAGCGTTCTCGCTTCCCGCGCCCGGGTTCGATTCCCGGCGGGGTCAGGGATTTTCCCTGCCTCGTGATGACTGGGTGTTGTGTGATGTCCTTAGGATAGTTAGGTTTCAGTAGTTCTAAGTTCTAGGGGACTGATGACCATAGATGTTAAGTCCCATAGTGCTCAAGCCATACTATTCCAATCTCGAACAGCGCCCGGAAAAAACAAACACCTGTATCTTTCCGTGCGGGCTCTGATTTCCCTATTTTATTATGATTATCGTTTCTCCCTAAGTAGGTCCACGTCAACAAAATATTTTACATTCGGTGGACATAGCTGGTAATTGAAATTTCGTGAGAAGATTTCACCACAACGAAAAACGCTTGGATTTTTATTATGTCCACCTCAAATCCTGTATCATGTCAGTGACGCTCTCTCCTCTATTATGCGATAATGCAAAACGTGCTTCAGCTCTCTAAACTTTCTCGATGTTCTCTGTTAATCCCATCCGGTAAGGATCCCACACCGCGCAGCAGTACTCCAAAAGAGGACGGACAAGCGTAGTGTGGGCAGTCTCCTTAGTAGATCCTTTGCATCTGCTACGTGTTCTGCCAATAAAACGCAGTCATTCGTTAGCCTTCCGCACAACATTTTCTATGTGTTCTGTCCAATTTAAGTAGTTTGTAATTGTAATTCCTAGGTATTTAGCTGAATTTACACCCTTTAGATTTGACCGATTTATCGTGTAACCGAAGTTTAACGGATTCCTTTTAGCACTCATGTGGAAGACCTCACTTTTTCATTATTTAGGGTCATCTGCCAATTTTCACACCGTACAGATATCTTTTCTAATTAGTTTTGTAACTTGTTTTAATCTTCTGGTCACTTTTCTAGGCGATAAACGACAGCATCATCTGCAAACAACGTAAGACGGCTGCTGAGATTGCCTCCTAAATCGTTTATATAGATGAGCAACAACAGTGGGCCTATAACACTGCCTTGGCGAACGCCAGAAATCACTTCTGTTAAACTTGATGACTTCCCGTCAGCTACTACCAACTGTGTGACCTCTTTGACAGGAAATCACGAATCTGGTCACTGTATATTTTACGACTGCTGATGATAATAGCACATTTACTTGTTAGAGAAAGGTTTTATTTAATAAATATTCATGATTTACAGTAGGTGCAACCCTAGCGAAGATAAAAATCAATTATCCAAAAAACTGATTGTTTCCAGATTAACATAGCCCATTTAAAAACCTTCATTCTCCACTTTTGAACAAACATCTTACTTTTATCGAAAACACAGAATTTCAAAAGTTTATTGTATTTAAAATTTTCGTGTTGCAGAATGTCCCAGACTAGAAGTGTAATTCTTTCCAGAATCTAGTACCAAAGTTCTGAAGCCCTAACGTTCCTGTTTCTAAAACTGTGTACTTTCACTCAATAAACCTCTTCTCCTTCTTGTTCTTTGCTTTTTACCGTTTTTTTAAGGGACCGGCGTTGTTACATGGTAATAATTTTAGAAGTCATGTTAGGAATCGCAGCGTCGTACATCTCATTCTCTTTAAAATAATCAGCCGTCAGCACAAACAATGTTTTATTTCATTATTGGTGAGCGTTTCAGTCTTAATAGACCGTCTTCAGATCTGTGGGTGACAACGTTCGTGAAACGTGTAGACGATGAACAGAGCTGTTGTGCATGCCGGGAGGCAACAGTCGTTTGTGTGTTAATATCGAATTCTGCAGTATTGTATACACCATTTAATAACAGTTCAACAGCATTAACAAAAAGAGAAAGAAGATCAAAGCAGAAAATCCACGAGACGTATGAAGCAAAGGCTTATGAACGGGGTCGCGACCATGTCATTAGTTAGTAGAAAAGTTCAAGAAAAGAGATATTTTACGACTTTTTCCTCATCTCTTTAAGTTCCTCAAGTCGCAATAATAATGTTTCATGTTGGCATCATAATGGCCATTCAACAATGGTACAAAGGCCACGAAGCAGATATTTGTGCGAATGGAATTCAGAAGTAGGTTGTTTATTACGCTAACTGCCTTAATATTGGTGAAAATTTTGTTAAAAGAAGATGAAGGTACAGGTTTTCATGTAAAAATAAGATTATTTTTAAATAATGAACTTGTGTTTGTCTAGTAGAAAAACGGTAATTACTTAAAGAAAAGATGCCTCACACACTCACTGCCTGCTGAAATATGTGTGCAGTGCGTTTCAGTTGCGAGTGACTGCGACAAGATATTAATGAAGGAAATAAATTTCCTGTATGAGTCCGCGATCATTGTGAATATTCTGTGAATAAAACCGCCTAGATCACTTAGTAAATGTCGCTACTTATTAAGTCGTTTCGGCTACAGTTATTGTCAGATATCAAAAAACTCAGACCTTGCAAACCAATGTTCAGTGTCAGTATGGAAAAGTTGACATTGAATCTTGTTTTGCAAGATCTAAGTTTTTTGGTACATAAAGACACTGGTAGCTGAAACGGCGTAATAGATAAATGAATTTATTAAGCGATCTAGACTGTTTTATTCATAGAATACGTGACAAGATATATTTATTTTCATACAAATTTCCTGTTTGTTAAATTTGATCTTGCATTTGAAGTGACTCGTAGGTCGAGTGATCGAGTATATTCTGTCTTCCGTGTGAAGTATCCTTGCTTTACGGGAATTACGCTTCCAATAAAAGAAAAGATAACGGCGCCGAAAGTGATTTTCTGAAACAGAGGCAGAAAAATATAAACGTTATCATCTGTTTAAGTGTTTATGGTGTGATAAGAATCGCACTGATCGCTTTATCTCTGTGCGCCCTTTACACCTGCACACCTGCAGCTTCTGATCGTCTCGTCTAATCTCGGAGAACCGCTTAAGCCAAGTGTATACTTATTGTCTTATTTGTCTTCCGTGGCAGCTGGGCAACAACAAGCAACGTAGTACAGATGTCTGATTTAAAACCATGCACGGGCAAACACGAAGGAAGATCATTGTGAAATATAGACCACGAAAGAACTTGGAAATCCTTGGCAGATTACTGAAGACGACCGGCGCAGAAGAATGCAGAGAGGAAGGAGAGCGGACGACGATAGCAAGATGTAGCGATCCGTTTGAAAATCTGGCGACATAAACATGGCTGTTTTTAAAAAAAGCTGACTTAAAGTACACACTGCAGTAGCAGAAACGGCCTTTCGCTAGGTGAAATTAATGTGAAAGACACACACAAAACATTCATTACATACACTCTGGATGACGAACTTCAACCGTGACTTAAATTCGCTGTTTATTTAGGTACAAAATGCAACTAAACACCTCAATTTGATTAGGTTTATTGTACTATTAACTACTTTTCGAGCCACTGCTCTTACAGGAACATTAAGTCTAGTTGCACATGGTCCAGAAAGTAACGTTGTTGTAACACCTAGTTTTGATGATAAGCCTGCAGTGGCTCGAAAACTAGTTTTGTAATGTGGGTGCTTATTCTAGAATTGAGAACAACTGTGTAAGTTGAAATGACAAGTTTAATGTCGCAAATTTTAGCACAATAATTACAGCTTTTACGACATAAAAATAGCGCAATGGATAACGCATCTAGCTAACATCAAAAATTGAAATAATCCTTTACACAACACTATTAAATATCAACTCTCTGAAAGAACATTAATCCTAAGTACAATAATATGAAAGTTTACTTGGAAGTTTCTTTACAAAGTTACTCCTACACATATGTTATGACGTTGGTCAGTACTACGAAAATCGTTCGATTCCGGTTCAAAGTTCGGTACTATTTAGGATGACAATCAAGTCTACGGTGGATGGTTAGTTATGTGACAAAATTGAGCGCAAGATTAGCCAAGGCCGGTCGAGTTTGCAGTGGACGCACGCTGGTGAACCAACAAAGTTTACGCCTCTGTACGCGGTATTTACCTTAAGCTGTGACGTGCTGCCGCCTGCAAGGCCGCTCTCTCCCACTGAAATTCCTGCTAAACTAACCTAGCCTTTGCTGAACTTTCCAGCAGAAACTTTCCCTATGTTTCTCGTTATGCGAGAAAACATGTACTCACCCCTAGTCTTAGTACGTGGCGATATACACACGCATGATTGGAGCAGCGCACAAATTACAGTGCCCTCTAAGTGCTCACAAGAACAATTAACGAATTTGGCTGGTTCGTTTCTCCACAGTTGGAGCTAAACGTTGCTACAGCTAATCTCTAGCTGGATTGCAGGTGCTGTGAACGCAGAGTCCACCAAATTTTTTCTCTGCATCGTACAGAATGTTAAGCGCTCCGTTCTGCACTTGACGCCAGTTCAGAGAAGAGTCCCTCTGAAAATTTCTCTCTTGTCCTACTGATGGCAGAACGTCCTCCCCCAATTGGGTCCATTCGTTCTTCACATCAATACTTTTTTCGACCAATAGGAGCATTCCTCTTATTTTGTGGAAACTCTCTCTACCAATCGCAATGTCCCTTCTATCAAACTTCAGTATTTTTCTCCTTCCTAGTGCGTTACCGCCAATCGGACGTTTTGTGCCCGTTGTAGACCTCTAAAGTACGTTGACCTTCCATGTGTCGCACTCGCTGGACACGTGATCGAATGCACTACTAGTTTTTGTTTGTATCCCGCTGGAATTCTGAAAGCTGAGTGCTTCCTAAAGCTTTTTCTCTGTCCCTTGTGCAGATGTGCCAGTACACTAGGTCCCCCCTCCTGAATCACCTGGTCGGGGTCGCTAACCTTCCTCCTGCCACGCCTTTGAGTGGTTTCCATCGTAACCCTTGCTACACTGTTGTCCGCCTGGCTTTTCAGACTAAAAATGACTCGCTTTGCCTGTTCTACCTTCCGCTCAAAGACATGCATTGTATAGGACCAGTGTGTTAATTACCGTCGATTGACTGTCATCCCTTTTTGCATTACATGCTGATAGGCAAATGTTCTCATAACCATCGAATTACGTTAGGTGTCATATTCACCTTCTTGTTGTGATGTATAAATCTCTCATGTAAGGTGCGAACCTGACCATTTATTCTGCCACCTTACGGTTTATTACCAAAGTCAAAAAGTGACTGGTCAAATATTGTACTTACATAAAACGCCAAGGCGCAATTACTTAAATAAAATAAAATATTTGGGATTGGAAGTTTCATTATGCTGCCACTAATGTTATGATCAAAGTGACATGAGAGAAAATTAATCATTATCCACCCCCCTCTCTTTCACTCTCTCTGTCTGTGTGTCTGTCTGTCTCTCTCTCTCACTCTCTCTTTCTCGCTCACGCGCGCTTATAAACACTAACGATTTCTTGAATCATACTTGTCAGAAGCTGCATAATGTCCTCTTCTATACATAATTATTTAATTAAGACCTTCCTTATCTCTTTTAATCTAGCAAACAGTTGTCTTGGACATCTACCAACCATGCACCTAACTACACAGCTGGGAAGTGTACTGCGTGCTTGGATACATGCAAATGATTAGCGTTTCAGAAGGACCATACAAAACATGTAGGGTTAAAGCCATCTACATAAGTATACGAGTATAGTGCAGGAGTATGCAGAAGGTTTGTCATTAAAAATGGCATTTGAATGTTGTTTGTGAGAAGGTCGTTTTATGCTTCGTGTGTAAAGGAGAAACGACTACCAGAACTTGTCACAATTCAACAGGGACAGGATCATGGCCGATAGAGGCTACAGTTTATCGATCTGTGATACTGCTAGTATCGTTGGTCGCTAGCTCCAATGATTTCCTTTCTAACATGGATGCGATGGGTTCAGGAAGATCTTACTCAACGTCATGCAGGATATCAGTGACCCCAGCTGACTAGCGCCCTAGAGGACAGACATATTGTTCGATCGGCCGTGCATGGTAGCACAGCCACGTCTCGTCAGGAATTGTTCTTATTTTCTGCTTGACAAGTGTCCACACGAACGCTGCGACAAGGGCTGTAGGATCACACACTATCGGAACGTACACCACTGTTGTGGATTCCCTAGAGGCGAGAATTGAGAGAGACGCCAAGAGCTTTACGGCCATCAATGCTGGACGAGTCGTGGTGCTTCGTGTACAGCATGTAGATCAACGTATTCGTGTCTGCAGGCTCCGAGGAGGACGGACGTAGCGAAATCGCATTCGTCATCTTAATACAGGCCCAGTCACTGCATTCTGTTCTGGGGTGCCACTGGATACACAAGACGATCGATCGTCTCTGGTCTCGTAGCTGGCAATTAGCATAGAAGTCGTTACATTTCTGACATGTTAAAGTATGCGGCTTTTCCCCATCTTCAAGGTCACCATAACGGTATCTTTTAACAAGATAATGAAAGACCACATGTTGCCCGTGTTGTCCTGACCTAATTGGATGCTTCCTGCTACCAAAATTGCACCGACTCCCTAAGTGCTCTTCAGTAGGGTTACCATATTTTGGAATGCAAAAAACGGGACACTTTCTATATTTTAGGATAGAAAAGAGGACACTTTCCGTATTTTAAATTTATTGCACAAGAAACAAAAAATAAACATGTTATGTACATCAAACTACCTAACTAAATCTAGAGCCTTGTGCTATGTGTATTTTTCATTGGGCCGAATTTTTTAATTCTTTTGTTGAAACATAAATTTGAAAAAGTTTTTGTAGTTCTAATGTCTGACATTAAATTTCACCAGTTTAATCCATTTAACAGATTCAGCTGTCAGTCGATTTCTCTCCATTGTCCACTGTACCTGTATTAAGTACATAGAAGAATCTCTCAACGCAAGCGTTATGGGCTGGCACTACAAAGAAAAACTTCGCAGTTTTAATTAGTTCACTAGACTGTTTCTCACTTCTGTTGTTGTTGTTGTTGTTGTGGACTTCAGTCCTGAGACTGGTTTGATGCAGCTCTCGACGCTACTCTATCCTGTGCAAGATTCTTCATCTCCCAGTACCTACTGCAGCCTACATCCTTCTGAATCTGCTTAGTGTATTCATCTCTTGGTCTCCCTCTACGATTTTTACCCTCGACCCTGCCCTCCAATGCTAAATTTGTGATCCCTTGATGCCTCAGAACATGTCCTACATGTCCTACATGTGCCACAAACTCCTCTTCTCCCCAATCCTATTCAATACCTCCTCATTAGTTATGCGATATACCCATCTAATCTTCAGCATTCTTCTGTAGCACCACATTTCTAAAGCTTCTATTATCTTCTTGTCTAAATTATTTACCGTCCATGTTTCACTTCCATACATGGCTACACTCCATACAAATACTTTCAGAAACGACTTCCTGACACTATTATAGCACTCAATATACTTGCACCACTTTCTTCTGGCTTGGTTCAGATTTTCCATCAAATCACAGGCAAGGAACGTAGAGATTACAGCTATCTCTAAGCTGAAAGATCGAAACATCGATTGTAAGCAATATAAATCGATATTTTCGGATTTACTGGCACGCAAAAAGGACATAAATTGTTGGCTATACGAGATGAAAACAAAAATCAAACGATCTTAATTCTCAAACTAAAAAATGTGGACATTAGCAGAAATCTTAAACATATATGCGGACGCTACATTAAATGTTAAAAATGCGGCCATGTCTGCATGAATACTGGCGTATGGCAACCCTGCCCTTCAGGCTATCCATCACATCCATGTAGCAGAAAAGTATCTTCAGCTGACCTTGCAGAGATAGGGGAAGCAGGTGCCACTCTGTTGGGTACCATGGCACGTGGGCATTCACGGTAATGAAGCAGCAGGTGACGAAGCTGACAATGAGTATTTGGAAAATAAAATTACTGAACGTGCTGCCTCCGCATATGCAGATGCAGTTACCTCGCCGTTGAGGCACAGGGTCATGAGTCTGTGAGAGGAGGAGTGGGTAGGGTTGAGAAACAAGAAACTGCGGCCTGTGAAACCGATGACACGACCGTGACGTTGCTCCTATCAGCTGTTGAGGTGGGAGGAAGTACTCTTAACGCATCTCCTGGTAGGGTTCAAATGGTTCAAATGGCTCTGAGCACTATGGGACTTAACATCTGTGGTCATCAGTCCCCTAGAACTTAGAATTACTTAAACCTAACTAGCCTAAGGACGTCACACACATCCATGCCCGAGGCAGGATGCGAACCTGTGACCGTAGCGGTCACGCGGTTCCAGACTGAAGCGCCTAGAACTGCACGGCCACTCCGGCCGGCCCTGGTAGGGCACTTTCCTCTCACGCTTGGACTCCTCCCCCGGCAGGACGATCCACCAGCGTGCGGAACTTGTGGTGTGCACCACATTTTAACAGAATTCGTTTTATACCAAGCCATGAGGGCTGCAACGAACTTACCATTTGACCTACCCTCCATTTTAGCGCTTGATGAATCGAATGTGGCCCGTGTTTTAAAATTCTGTGTGACCTTCTCAGAAGTATTTTAGGTAGAAGATTTCAATCTGTTTACATGGTGATTGCTTCATCTATTATCTTTTGCATTGGTCAGTCATCCAAGTTCCTTTTTATAGTGTTGCAGATGTGTAATCTCAGTAAAATGGCAGATTTGTGGTGGGATCTTATGGGACGAAACTGCTGATGTCATCGGTCCCTAAGCTTACACACTGCTTAATCTAACTTAAACTAACTTAAGGACAACACACACGCCCATGCCCGAGGGAGGACTCGAACCACCGGCGGGGGAAGCCGCGTGAACAGTGATAGGACGCCTAAGACCGCGCGGCTACCCCGCGCGGCTGTAATATTAGTCTGTGTGTTTAAATCACAAACTGCTTTGAGGGCTATGTCTTTTGGTCTTCAGTGCGAAAGTATGAGTGTGAGTGAGAGAGAGCGTCCCAGAGCGATCCATCTCTACTCCTCCCTGAGTAACTCACAGTTTCTGAATGGTTCAGCATGAAAAGTGTACATCTCATTGCCGCAACCATAAACAAACATTGCTGTCGCCCTGCCGTATCCGTCTTGGGTTTAATCGACACACCTCTTCTCAAGGGCTGTTACTAATGTCACAAGCTGCGACATCGCTGCGAATTGAACAGTGACCCGAAAATAAAATAAATACCCTTTACTTCACGTCTATGGTGACAAAATTTTATGTCCTCTGACTACAGGTTTCGGTCTATAATGACCATCTTCAGAAATGCAGCAAAACAAGGGAAAAAAACACAAATACAACTACCAGATTGTCTACAGGTTAAACAATAAAATAGACCATGATGAAAAGTATTACTTACATAAATGTGCTTTTGTGCGTGTTAAATATGATGCATACCTGTTTTATAAAAACATGTCCTAATATACTGGAGCTATAGTGCCATTGCCAAATGCTGAACACAAAATCAGCGCCAGCATCGTCAAACATATATAAATAACAGCATACACAAGAGTCATCTCGTCAGCAGCACTACTGATCAAAACAACCTGCCGTGCAGCAGCCACAAAATGTTTGTGTTGCAAGTTCGCCAGATGTCGCTACTGTAAGAGCGCACATATTCTTCAGTGATAATTGTAGGATGTAAAATAACCGAGGATACAGTCAGTAAAGTCTGTATTGGGCTTATAAGGTGTAAAAGGCATTACAATAATAAAAAGCAATGAACTAAAACACGACAAAAGTTAGATTTTAAAAAAAGTAACTTTTTTTGGAACTGAAAAGCATTCTCGAAATGTTTGAGTTTCTTAAAAGTACGCTATGATGTCTGCTGTGGATTGCGAACTATAGATGAAGATGTAGTGCGCCAGTGCCACACACTAACAACCAGAGCACTGCTCTCTATAAATAGTTGAACACGTAATAGCTTTAATTACTTTAATTCCGTAGATATTTCCAAAGGTACTACGGTTCTTTTTGCCGCAGAGTAGGTGAGTTTACAATCGCAGAAGGACTATACTAGTTTCCGAGTGGCACGCTAGAGACTCCGTGCGCGATCCAGCTAGTCCTTGTGGTATGTGCGACCTCGCTCACTTATCCGTATCTCGGCAGTAAACGCGGCGTTACCTTCGTACGTATGTGCATTAATTCCGAACTGCGCGTGCTTGGAATTCTAAAGGGCTTTATCTTCGTCGCGTGAGATGGAAGGGGCTAGGCAGACGTTTCGTGCGTTACGACTGGCGCGAAATAGCTACCGTAACTCAGTTTGAAATTCTCAAAAGCGCGCAGACGAAATTTCGAACATTGTGGAGACATCATTGGATTCAGAGGAACTTTAGTGACTGAAAAGAGAACTTTGAAGATATTTCGTATCCTCGTTGACAAAACACTAATGCAATTCTAAGCTATTTGAAAAAAGCCAACAAATTTTGGGACATATCGTGAGGAGTTAAAATATTGTATTTGACGGGAAATCGAACGCAGTTCCTCAGACTCCATGGGCAGTACTGTTCCGCAGAAAGGGGCGTAAGGCTAGAGTTCAACTTATCATTGACGACTGCGTCATTAATGACGCAGCACAAGCTCTAATTGGCGAAGAAAATCGGCCCTGTCTGTTTCAAAGGTACCGTACCAGCGTTCCCTTTGAGAGATTTGGCGAAACCACCGGAAACATAAATCTGGGAGGCCGGAAGGGACCTTGAACCGCTGGCCTCCCAAATGTGTATCCATTGTCTCCACCACTTTGCTTACTCGCTCGGTAGCACTCTTGCTATAACACTGTCCGTAAATCTGTCACTATCATCATCACAGTATGTATATATAACTTTCTTGAATCTGTACCTTCCAAATTCTTCTCACACACACTTTTCAGCTCTATATGATCAGTCCAGAAGCACGCTAACATTGCCTGAACAAAACGCCTGGAATGCATTAAATTCCCAGCCTCTATGTTTCCGCTTAGAAATTGAAAGTTTAATGTTAATACTTAAACTCGTGTTTGTAACTGCCTGGTTGGTATCTGAGGATTTGGTAAAACTTATTTTGCTATCGAAATACGTAAATCTCAGTGCAGGGCAACAGAACTGTGTTAAAATTAAATTTAGAACGGAAGTATATGAAGCACTCGCTACACGGTACGAAAACTAGGTTAGCCAGTACCTCAAACACTTATCCTGAGGAAGACCAATCCGTTTACAATGAAATTTACACACGCTATTTGACTGCAAAATAAATTACTCAGATTAAAAAGAACATGGTTATATCGATGCTACGGAGGTTGAGTCCATTTATGAAATTCACTACTTCCTTTACATTTATGGCCAAAACTTCTTGAAAACCGACATGCCAAATGGGACAGTCCCCTTTCAACGTACAGTAGCGCCTTTAACCACAGACAACGACAAAACATGGCACTGCAAGTACAGCTATTGCATTCCGATATGGCGTCCGTTCTGTTATCCCTACGATGTATAAAGCAGTATTATATCGCTTTGGTTCATGTTTCAGTTTTCTTTTCTTGCCTCAACTAGTTTGATACGTCCGCCACAACTCCCTCTCCTGTACTAATCTCTTACTTATTTTATTTATTTATTTATTTTCGAGTTCTATGGATCCTTGATGCAAGTATATCCTTAGGATGTAGAACGTGTCAGATAATTACAGTAATAACCATATATAAAAGGTTATGAGGCTTACGGCTGAAAATATACGTGAACAGATAACATGAGGTTAAAGTGTTTAAATAACAACACAGATTATAATAGTAATGATGATTACACAAACAAATTATAAGGCTTACATTCTAATTCGTATAAAAAGCATTTTGTCAACAATTGATGCACCAATGCTACATAGTCATTTCTCATAAGTATTCTTAAAATTACACTTTTCACTAAATATTACAGATTTTCGAAAAATTCCTGTAAAGATCAGATAGAAAAGAGGAGGTTTCAGTCTTAGTTTTAGTCTTAATCCGAATGACTGATTTAAAATGAAGCGGAAATTTATTGTATCCTTTTATGCTTGAATAATACACTCCTTTCTGTACCACGCTGAGATTTTTTTACATCTTTGTGAAATTCATACCTACTTCTTGTATCATGATCCTGATATTCACTGTTTGTCATGTAAATTGTGTGATTATTGTTCACAAAGCACCTTAGTGAAAAAATGTATTGGTGTGCCATGGTAGGAATCCCCAGTTGTTTGAATAAATTTCTGCAAGAGCATGTAGGGCGCACTCTATCTATAATTCTGATGACTCTCTTCTGTGCAATAAAGACTGTATTTGCTAGTGACTGCTTTCCACACAACATGATGGCATATGTCATTAGCGAATGGAAATACCCCAAGTATGCAGCTTTAATTATTTCCAAGTCAGAAATATATGAAATAGAGTGAATGGCAATTGCTGCTGAATTCAGTGTCGTCGATGTGAACTGACAAGCTTAGAGTGTTGTTAGTGTGTAATCTGGGGAATTTGGTAGACTCAACTCTCAACAGTTCTTTGCCACCACTTTTACTTCATTATTTTCCAGTGTTTTGTTTGCTATTTGATACTGAATGAACGGAGTCTTGATAACATTGAGGGACAGACGATTTGAAGTGAACCCGTCCAGAGCTTGTTTGAATACAGTGGTCGCAGAGTTCTCTTCATCACGAAGCGGCAGTTACAGCCAATGTCTACGGACACATTCATGAGGGTAAAGAATGAAAATTGAGAAACTAAACTTAACAACTGATAAATGAGAACAAAGACTCCAAGTATACTTACGCTTCATTAGGCCATAGCAACAATACACCCTGTCATAAAGTTCTCACAACTAGACAAGTTAGCAAAATGTTTCTTGATTCAATTATAAGACAAAACCATATGTTGCATTATAATATTTCAACAGTAAACTTGAACCATACTAAATATATCAACAATAAGAAATTATACTGTTACGAGTATATTTGTAAAAAACTGAATTACCTTGAAATTTCCCATTTTACCGTTTTCTACTGGTATAATCACATATTTACTCAAAACATGTTAGTAAAAAGTGCTTCTTAAATAACGCTGCCTCCACTACACTGCAGGCCAGCGTCTATTATTTTGAAACCGAGTACATAGCCAGACTGTTTAATACACACTCCTTGATACTGCCTTGAAAAGAAGTAACCTCTCTGACCAACATCTGTGGCCTCAGGGAACAGACTTAAAAGAATATGGTTATACCGAAACTACGGAAGTTGAGTACATTTATGAAATTCACAACTTCCTGTACATCTCTGGCCAAAACTCCTTGAAAACTGACATGGCAATTGAGGCAGTGCCCTATCAAAGCACAGCAGCACTTTTAGCCACAGACATGCCGTTTCCCGATGTTTTATTGTAACAAATCATACCTCATACGACGTGTTTTTTAACGCATGGGTGCCTTGAAGTAATATACTCATAGAACGCAAGCTCCAAAACGGGAACGGCAAAATATGGCACTGCAGGTACAGTAATTGTATTCCAATACGGCGTCTGTTCTGTTCGCCCAGCCACTTAGAAAGCTCTATCTTGTCGCTTTGGTTCACGTTTCACTTTTCTTTTCTTGCGTCATCAGTCTTTGACTGGTTTGATACGTCCGCCCAACTCTCTCTCCTGTGTCAACCTCTTCATCACAGAGGATTACATCCATTGTCTACGGATATACGACTTGGTTAATAGCATACAGCAATGATTCTGCGCTGCATTGAGTCGACAAGTTCTTCGTAGAGTTTCAGAGGCACGTGGCACCACATGTCCGGGCACAGACCACGCTATTCCCGTAAATTACGAGCTGGCGGCTTGTGGGCGCGGAGATAGCGCCGCATAGCGTCCAGATGTGTTACATTGGGTTCAGATCAGGCAGTTGATTCCATCCCTTCTGAGGTAATTATCCCTGAATGACTTCATATAGAAACCAATACCCACAACAGAACTTAGTATGTAACGAACCTGTGTTGGTTCAAATGGCTCTGAGCACTATGGGATTTAACATCTGAGATCATCAGTCCCCCAGAACTTAGAACTGCTTAAACCTAAGTACATCACACACATCCATGCCCGAAGCAGGATTCGAACCTGCGACCGTAGTGATCGCGCGGTCCCAGACTGAAGCGCATACAACCGCTCGGCCACACCGGCCGGCGAACCTGTGTTGATAAAGCATCAGTGTGCAAAAGGAAACTGGCAAACTTTGTCTAGTGCTGTCAAAATATTCACCTTATTTCCTTGCAAGCCGATCTTTTTAATTTTCCTGTAGGCAGTATCTATCTTACCCCTAGTGATATATGCCTCTACATCATTACATTTGTCCTTTAGCCATCCCTGCTTAGCCATTTTGCATTTCCTATCGATCCTATTTTTGAGACGTTTGTATTCCTTTTGCCTGCTTCATTCACTGCATTTTTATATTGGCTCCTTTCATCAATTAAATTCAATATCTCTTCTGTTACCCAAGGATTTCTACTAGACCTTGTCTTTTTACCTACTTGATCCTCTGCTGCCTTCACTATTTCATCTCTAAAAGCTACCCATTCTTCATCTATTGTATTTCTTTCCCGCATTCTCGTCAATCGTTCCCTAATAATCTCTCTGAAATTATGTACAACCTCTGGTTCTTTCAGTTTATCCAGGTCCCATCTCCTTAAATTCCCAATTTTTTGCAGTTTCTTCAATTTTAAACTACAGTTCATAACCAATATATTGTGGTTAGAGTCCTCATCTGCCCCTGGAAATGTCTTAAAATTTGAGGTTCCTAAATCTCTGAAATGAAATGAAATGAGCGTATGGCTTCGTGGGCCGGGAGGCTCCATTCGGGAAAGTTCGGCCGCCAAGTGCGAGTCTTATTTCAGTCGACGCCACATTGGGCGACTTGCGCGCCGGTGATGAGGATGAAATGATGATGAGGGCAACACAACACCCAGTCCACGAGCGGAGAAGATCTCCAACCCGACTGGGAATCGAACCCGGGCCCGCTTGCATGGGAGGCAAGCACGTTACCACCCAGCTAAGCAGGCGGACCCTAAATCCCTGTCTTACAATTACATCATCTATCTGAAACATTCCAGTGCCTTCAGGCCTCTTCCACGTACACAACCTTCTTTCATGATTCTTAAACCAAGTGTTAGCTATGATTAAATTGTGCTCTGTGCAAAATTATACCAGGCGGCTTCCTCTTTAATTCCTTAACTCCATTCCATATTCACCCACTACTTTTCCTTCTCTTCCTTTTCCTGCTATCGAATTCCAGTCCCCCATGATTATTAAATTTTCGCCTCCCTTCATTATCTTAATAACTTCTTTTATGTCATCATACATTTCTTGAATTTCTTCGTCGTCTGCGGAGCTAATTGGTATATAAATTTATACTGCTGTGGTAGGCTTGAAAATCGTGTCTATCTTTGCTACAATAGTGCGTTCACCATGCTGTTCATAGTAGCTTACCTGCGCTCCTGTTTTTTTTTATTCATTATTAAACCCACTCTTGTATTACCCCTATTTGATTTTGTATTTAAAACCTTGTATTCACCCGACCAGAAGTCTTGTTCTTCCTGCTACCAAACTTCACTAATTCAGACTGTATCTAGCTTTAACATTATACGGTACACATTATGTCCAGTAAATGTTTCAGATGAATCACTCTCTCGTTTCCTGTCCGATCTGGTTCCACTTACCCCTGACGTTCGCGGCCATGGGTTGCTATGCAGTTCGCAATCCTTATACTATGCCCCACGTCTCTGGGACACTCTATACGTTCGGTATACCCAGTTAGTTCTATGTGGTATGAGATCCACACAGTTGAGCAATGTTCTACAATTTCTACAATGGGTCGCACGAGTATTTTGTAAGCAATCTCCTTTGTAGACGGAGAGCGTTTTCCTACTTTTTTTTTTTTTTTTGAGTCATCAGTCTTCTGACTGGTTTGATGCGCCCCGCCACTAATTCCTCTCCTGTGCCAAGCTCTTCATCTCAGCGTAGCACTTACAACATAAGTCCTGGATGTAGTCCAACCTCTGCCATCCTCTACCAGTCTTTGCCTTCTACAGCTCCGTCTAGTACCGTGGAAGTCATTCCCCTATTTGTTAACTGATATCCTATCATTCTTTCGCTTCTCCTTTCAGTATCGTTCATATATTTCTTTCCTCTCCGATTCTGAGCAGAACCTCCTCACCCCCTATTTTATCAGACCGTATTTTATCACATACTACTCGTCTGTAGCACCACATCTGAAATGCTTCGATTCTCTTCCGTTCTGGTTTTCCCACAGTTCATATTTCACTACCATAAAATGCTGTGCTCCAAACGTACATTGCCACAAACTTCTTCCTCAAATTGAGGCCTATGTTCGACACCAGTAGATCTCTCTTGGCCAGAAATGCCCTTTCAGCCAGTGCTAGTCCTTCTTGCTCGCCGGCCGGAGCGGCCGAGCGGTTCTAGGCGCTACAGTCTGGAACCGCGCGACCGCTACGGTCGCAGGTTCGAATCCTGCCTCAGGCATGGATGTGTGTGATGTCTTTAGGTTAGTTAGGTTTAAGCAGTTCTACGTTCTAGGGGACTGATGACCACAGCAGTTAAGTCTCATAGTGCTCAGAGCCATTTGAACCATTTTTGAACTTCTTTCTTGGTCGTCCAGTTTTCCTAATATTCTACCAATAAAACCAAGTCTGACACCTGCTTTGTCCACGACTGGGCCTATGTGATTCTCCCACTTCAGATCCCTGCAAATTATGACACCCAGGTATTTGTATGAGTTCACCGACTCTAATTGTGGCTCGCTGATATTGTATTCGCAGGATATTATGTTATCACGTTGTCTGGAGTGCACAATTACAATTTTCTGAACAGTGAAAGTAAGTATTCGATCTTTGCTCTACTTTGCAAACTGAACGATGTGTACGTAACGGAAAAAGCATGCCAAATTTAAAAGAACGCAAAACCCTCAACACTGGCGAAGTTTTAGAGAAACTCGAAATGTAGGGCGAACTTCAATACGAGATGCTTTTAATACTTTCCACAACGAAACTCTGTCTTGAAATCTGGCAGAAAACCAAAACAAACTGTGCTCGCATTTGCAGTACACCAGCGGAAAGGCACAATCAGTACCATCACTGCGCGATAACAATGGTGATGTTAGTGATGAGAGCGGCAGTAAAGCATAGTTACTAAATAAGGTTTTCCGAAATTCCTTCACCGAAGAGGACGAAGTATATATTCGAACCAAGGACAACAGCTAAGCCGGCCGAAGTGGCCGTGCGGTTAAAGGCGCTGCAATCTGGAACCGCAAGACCGCTACGGTCGCAGGTTCGAATCCTGCCTCGGGCATGGATGTTTGTGATGTCCTTAGGTTAGTTAGGTTTAACTAGTTCTAAGTTCTAGGGGACTAATGACCTCAGCAGTTGAGTCCCATAGTGCTCAGAGCCATTTTTGACAACAGCTAACATAAGTAATTTAGAAGAAGATATCCTCGGTGTAGCAAAGCAGCGTAAATCACTTAATAAATGCAAGATCTCCGGTTCCTCTCGGTGTATTCAGATACAATATTAGAAATCATGTACAACCGATCGCTCGTTTGAAGATCCGTACCTAAAGATTGGAAAGTTGCACGAGTCACATTAAAACCCATAAAGGAAGTAGGAGCAGCCCGCTGAATTACAGGCCGACATCGGTAACGTCGATTTGCAGTAGGACTTTGGAACGTGTACTATGTTCGAACATTACGAGTTATCTCTAAGAAAACGATTTATTGACAAACAGCCAACACGGAATCAGCAAATATCGTTCTTGAGAATCACAACCAGCTCTTTATTAACACAAAATACTGACTGCTATTTACAGAGGATGTCAAACTTATGCCGTATTTTTAGGTTTCCAGAAGGCTTTTGACGCCATACTTCACAAGCGACTTCTAATCAAATTGCATGCCTATGGACTATCATCTCAGTTTTGCGAATTTCCGTCAGGAAGGTCACAGTTCGTAGTAATCGACGGTTAGTCATCGAGTAAAACGTAAGTCACGTCTGGTGTCCCTCAAGGAAGTGTTACAGCTCTCTGCTTTTTCTGATCTCCATAAACTATTTAGGAGACAATGGTTCTGAGCACTAGGGGACTTAACTTCTTGGGTCATCAGTCGCCTAGAACTTAGAACTAATTAAACCTAACTAACCTAAGGACATCACACACATCAATGCCCGAGGCAGGATTCCAACCTGCGACCGTAGCGGTCGCTCGTCTCCAGACTGTAGCGCCCAGAACCGCACGGCCACTCCGGCCGGCATTTAAGAGACAATCTGAATAGTATTGTTCGAGTGTTTGCAGGTGATGCTGTCATTTACCGTCAAATAAAGTCAACATGTGTTCAGAACAAACTGCAAAACCATTTAGTCAAGATCCCCTGTGTGGTGGAAAAGTGGGAGCTGACTCTAAATAAAAAAATGTGTACATGAGTACGAATAGATACCGGTTAAATATCGGTTACACAATACATCACACATATATAAAGGCTGTAAATTCAACTAAACGCTAAGGGATTGCAGTTACGAATAACTTAAGTTGGAACGATCACACAGGTAATGTTGTGGATGAAGCAAACCGAAGACTACGATTTATTGGCAGAACACTGAGAAAATGCAACAGTTCTATTAAAGAGACTGCCTGCTTTACGCCTGTAGTTCTCTTCTCGAGTTTTGCTGTTCGGTGTGGGATCCGCATCAGATTGGATCGACGAAGGACGTCGAAAAAGTTCAAAGAAGGGCAGCTCGTTTTGTACTGTCGCAAAACAGGGGAGAGAACGCCGCGGATATGATACGTGAACTGGGGTGGCAATAATTAAAACAAAAGCATTTTTCGTTGCTGCAGGATCTCTTGGAATTTCAGTCACCAACTTTCTCCTCAGTGTGTGGAGATATGATGTTGGCACCCATCTACATACATAGAGAAGAATGATCAACATAGAAAAGTAACAGAAATCAGAGCTCGCACAGAAGGGCTTAAGTGTTCGTTTCTCCCGCGCGATGTTCGTGAGTGGAAGGGTAGAGAAAGAGCTTGAAGGTGGTTCGATGAACCCTCTGCCACGTACTTAGTTGTGAATTGCAGAGTAATCATGTAGAAGTAAATATAGATGACATTTAATGCAGCTTTCTTCAGACAGTACTTCATTAGAGATAACAGTATCAACTGCGAAAAGCCTGAGATTACTGCTATCATCGGCAGTCGTCATTCGTGTCTCCGTTCAAACATTTTCAATTTTACTACAATCAGTTCAGTTACCTTACATCTGTTAAGCCGAGAGGGCTGTAATATGTGGAAGAACTTAGAAGAAGCCTTTATCCAGCAGTAGACGTCAAACGGATGTCGTTGTTGTTACTGTTGTTGTTGCTAGTGCTGCTAACAGTGGTAGAGAGTCTTACCTGACGGCGCAGATCAACGTCCGCGTGAAATCTGCGTCCACGTGTTGTTTACCGGGTACATGGTGATGGACTTGGCCGAGTCTGGCGAATATTTCGTACTTGTTGCTTGGCTCTTCGTGTATGCGATGGCCGGCCGCTGTAGTCGAGCGGTTCTAGGTGCTTTAGTCCGCAACCGTGCTGATGTTACAGTTGCAGGTTCGAATCTTGCCTCGGGCATGGACGTGTGGGATGTCCTTAGGTAGGTTAGATTTAAGTAGTTAGGGGACTGATGACCTCAGATGTTAAGTCCCATAGTGTTTAGAGCAATTTGAACCATTTTTGTCTGCGATGTTGTTCTCCAGATGCAGGGACGACTGTGGAAATGGTTTGGTGCCAACATTTACGGTCTGCTCTCCTGAGAGGGTTGAGGGCTTAGCTGGGCTATCTTCACAAAGTAAGGGGTTAGGCGGGGGGGGGGGGGAGAGGGGGGGCTTCAGGAGATCTCTAATCAGAGTTCTGTTGGGTGCAAACAACTCGGTAGGGGATCTAGCTGTCACCCATACTGCTGACAAGTCGCAACCGCAGTAGCTGACGTTGGATGCTGGTATCTCGTATGCTATTGAAGTACGCTCCTTCCAGGACTTGGATTTTAGTTACACCATTCTCCCATATGATCTTCAGAAATGTTTTGAAATTCCGTTGGTATAAGTGAAGACGTTATTTGGTTTACTTCCTTATAAAGCTATACTGCAAACAACTAACTTTTAGGAAAGAATTCGTAACACTATGATTTATGAAAATTCCTGGAAGATTAAAACTATGTGCTGGACTGACACTCGAACTTGTGAGTCGTGCTTGGGTATCTCAGTCGATAGAGCACCTACCTGTGAAAGGTTAAGATCCCGAGTTAGAGTCTCGGTCCGGCATACAGTTTTAATCTGCCAGGAACTTTCATTACAGCGCATGTCCTTCTTAACTTCTACTGTTGCCGTTTATTTTGCTGCCCAAAGTGCACGACTTGTACACTACATTCAGTGACTCATTCGGAACATAACTCCCTCAGCTTCTTTTACTCTACTCTTATTTTACTTTAATCGATGTCCATCTTCCGAGCTCTTTTTATGGCACTATCCGTTCCGTAGCCGAATATTTAGTCTCGCTGCCTTCGTTACGGAAGGACGAGGTTCGATTCCCGGTACCTTCTCAGATTCTTTTTTCCTGAGGTAGGGAGGTCTGAAACGGAAACCACTCAGGCCTTTTGAGACCGAAAGGTGAGTTGATTCAATAAAGAAGCAGCAGCAGCATCAGGATTCATCTAGTGGCAATAACTACTGGAACAGTTGGCGGCATGCCGATCAAATGTCCCACGACGACCGATCGATGACTAAGCGAGGTGGCGCAGTGGTTAGCACACTCGACTCGAATTCGGGTAGGTTCAAACCCGCGTCCGGCCATCCTGATATAGGTTTTCTGTGATTTCACTAAATCGCTTCAGGCAAAGGCCGGGATATTTCCTTAAAAAGGCATGGCCGACTTACTTCTCCATCCTACCGTAGTCCAGTGGAATAATGACCTCGCTGTTTGGTCACTCCCCCAAATCAACCAACCATGCAATAGATCGCTGCTCGCACTACCCTGTAGGCAGCAGTCGGAACTGGCCTAATGCCTCATCCGTGAGCGGTGCTTACGTTTAGTCCGTCCCGTTCGACTGATCTCGCAAACTCTTTGCCTTCTCTGAGACAAATGCATTGTCACCGGCAAACCTTTAAAAGACTTTGATTCTTGTCTCTGAATTTCAAATTCCCGTTCCAAATTTCTGCTAGTTTTCCGTTATTGGTTGCTCAGTGCGCAGACAGAGTTCATGTGCATTTTTCTGAATTATCTTCACGCATTAATCACTTCAAACTGGCCATAGATGCCCAAATCAGCTGTGAAACTATACACTTCTAATAATTAGAACCAAATAAAGAAAAACTAAAGTCTCTTAATAAACTTCATAACGAAATTATGGTTGCAGCCAATTTGTTCAAGTGTTTAAAATAGTTCTCTACTTGGCCTTTTTTTTGATTCATCAGTTTTCTGACTGGTTTGATGCGACTCGCTGCGGCCGGTCATTCGGTGACAAAAAGAACAGGATGGCCACTGTTCTACGGTCTTGACCAACAAATGTTTTATACAAGCTGAGACATGTCGCGAATAGATTAGTGACCTAGAAAGTGTAGAACAAATTTCTTTATTTCCGTCTACAATCACAAAATTATTAGGTCCTTAGACTACCTGTTTCGGTCACATCTGTTTTAAAAATATGCCCCAAGATTAGGACATGTTTTCAAAACAAATG
This sequence comes from Schistocerca americana, assembly GCF_021461395.2. Taxonomy (NCBI): domain Eukaryota; kingdom Metazoa; phylum Arthropoda; class Insecta; order Orthoptera; family Acrididae; genus Schistocerca; species Schistocerca americana. The sequence goes on along the minus strand of NC_060120.1, from coordinate 286,339,851 downwards.
TGAAATGGTCATTTCTAACCGAAAAATTTCTAACAATTTTGTGGTCATGATGATGATGATGAGTCCCATACTCCTTTACAGAACGTAGGGGAGCGACGCGGGAGAACCGCGCCGCCTTACTAGGCAAGGTCCTAGTGGAGGTGGTTTGCCATTGCCTTCCTCCGACCCTAATGGGGATGAATGATGATGATGAAGACGACACAACAACACCCAGTCATCTCGAGACAGGAAAAATCTGGTCATAGACGGAAATAAAGAAATTTGTTCTAAATATGTTATATGTTAACTACAGCCAGTTAGTTATAGCCTCATCTGTACAGTTTGGGAAAGATGGGAGGAAGTAGGACGCCGTGCACTGTGCAAGAAACCAAACAAGCATTCGCCGAACTGGTTCAACGAATCCACACATAACGTAACCGTGAGTGGTCTGACAGGGGTGTGCTTTGAGTAGAGCGTCATAAATCTTGCGCCTGATTCTTAGATAGGAGACTGTAGAATGACTGTAAAAAGCTTCAACAAGTTATAGTAATAATTCAGTAAAACTAACAGAGTATGTATCACAATGTGCATCGAACTGCTGTTCGACCAATTCTGGAGTACTACTCTCCAGTCTGCGACCCTTCAGAAGCGGTATTAATAAATAGAGGAGGTGCAAAGAATTAAAAGAATGACAGCATGTTTCGTCACTGGTTATTTTAGTCAGTGTGATGGAGATGTCAGTTAAACTCCAGTGGCAGAAATTCCGAGCGAAGCGTTTTGCATGATAGTGTGGTTCACTGTTAACATTTGTGGAGCATATGTTACAAGATGAGTTGTGCAGATAGTACTCTTTCAAGCATGTATCTTACATCTTGCTAAGCACATCATCTCTTTCGTTATGGAGTAATGGTGACTAAGTTTCAAGGCACACATGGGAACGCACAAGTACTATAATGGAAATGCAGAGGAAAGAGGGAAAGAGGGAAAGAGGGGGGAGAGGTAGAGAGAGAGAGGTGGGGGCAGAAAGAGGGATGGGTGACAGAAGGGTGGAAAGAGGGGGAAAGAGAGAATGAGAGGGGGGAGGGTGAAGGGGGTGAGCAGGGAGGGGGAGGATTGGGGCATGGGGGAGACAGGGGGCAAGATGGGTGGTGGTGGTGTGGGGGAGGGGGAGTGGGAGATAGGGGGTGGGAGTGGGGAGAGATGGGGTGGAAGGGTGGTGGGTGATTGGAGGGAGAAGGGAAGAGGGGCAGAGGGGGGGGAAGGGGTGTGTGTGGGGAGGGGTGTAGGGAGCAGTGAGAGGGTGAGAGAGGGGGAAAGGGGGTGAGAGAGTGGCAAGAGGGGGAGAGGGGGAAAGGGGGAGAGAGGGGGAGAGGTGGGAGAGGGGAGAGAGGTAGTGGGAAAGAGAGGAGAGGGGGAGAGGGGAGAGAGGGGGGAGGGGGAGAGGGGGGAGAAAGGGGGAGAGTGAGAAGAGAGGGGGAGAGAAAATGGGAGAGAGGGAGCGGGAGAGAGAGGGGGGACAGGGAGAAGATATGTAAATCAATAGTGTGGCATTAATTTTCACACTTCCAGCTCACTTTCTTGCAAGTGTACATATAAAGAATTGCACTATACACAATATGTAAGCCTTCGTGAAAGTGGACAGTAATGGGTTTGTTTATAAATAAATTTTGTGCTAGGAGTGACGACTTTCTTTTATTTATATTTTACAGGATGTGTTTTTGGAGACGATTTCTATTTTCAGGTGCGTTTTTCTGTGTGTACTGCATCATTTTTTCGTGACATTGTTCATGTATGAAGTTCTGCATTGCTCCGTTGCGTTTACTGCCATATATAAAACGTCTACTTTTTAGTTGATTATCGATCTTCATACAGTAAACAGTTAGGGGCGAAATTTGAAATAACTTTTATTATGTTCCTTTGTATAGAGTCTCTCACACATTAAACACGACACACAATTTCAGTACCGCCACATACAAACTGCCACAGAAACTGTTAAAATACTGTTGAAAAATTATACATATGAAACACTGTATTCTATAAAAAGCAGCATGACACCAGGTGAAGAACTAAAAGCCAATAAAAACAGCCCTATCACCCCATGACGCTCAGTTTTCATCAAGTGGCATTACCAGGCTTCACTGAATCATACTTATCCAAGAAGCTGCAACAGTAATCCGAAAGGACCTTATGAAACACATGAAACTTCCATACACAAGGATTGTTGAATTCATGGAGCTCCTCTAGCTAACCTTAACTTACAATTACTTTACTTTTAATGGCAACACTTATAACAAGTCAGATGGACTAGCAATGGGATCATGTATATCTTGTACCATAGCTGACATGCATTCATCATTTGGAACAAAAATTTTTTAACAGCCAAATATCCTGCCTAAGGAAAACTGAATTTTATAGAATATGTAACTGACACACTACTGCTAGTGAAAGGGGATACCAAGGACATAGCAGGCATTCTAAATTGCCTCAGTAGTCTACATAAAAAATTACATTTACAGTGGAACATGAACGAAACAAAAGCGTCAGTTATCTGGATATAGATGTTGCAAGACACAACAACAAATGCAAATTCAAAATTTGTAGGAAAAATGCATTAAGTGACACCACAATCCCTGTGACCTCATGACACCCAAACATCCATTACCAGGCAGCATACAGGTCAGTTCTGCATAGGGCAACTAAATACCTCTGAACTAAAAAATCATACGACAAGAAATATACATAGTGAAACAGATTGTGGTTTGCCAATGATTATACTGCTTCCATACTTCACACAGTACTAGCCAAGTGAAGAAAAACTCAGATGAAAAAGACAAAAACAAATGTATATGTGGCATCCCATACATTGGCAACAAATCACAGAAGATGGCAAATACTTTCAAAAATCACAAAGTAAAAACTAGGTTTACTACATCTAATAAAATACCACAAAAACTAATACGTAACATAAAGTGTAATCATGACCCACCGCCAAAATCTGGAATGTAACGTGCCAAGAATGCTCCATACCCTATTTAGGAAAAACGGGCAGTGATTTCAACATCAGGTATACAGAGCACGTTAAAGGCTACACACAACAGACACACATCAGCAATAGCATGCAAAAATGCAGTAGAAGACACCCATTTGAAAAAGTAGAGCAAAATGTCAAAGTTCTCCACCGACTAAATAAAGCCCATAAAATGAATCCGTTAGAAAAACTGGAGATATATTCACATTACACAAAATATGAAGATAAAATATTAGACGAGAAATTGTAATGTGGATCAATGAACGTCTTCAGATGCTTCGACAGCATACTTAAATAAAAATAGGAACACACAGTGATAGGCACCTTTGTAAATAGATATAAGGAAATAATGATCCATATTGTTAAGATAAATACTTTCTGTACAAAATTATACTATACTCTGTGGACGACCTATAGCATTATCTCTGTTGACTAAATCTAACAATATCTTTGTAACTTTTTGTTTATGTAAGTTTGTTGTTCTCGAAGTATACTGTGCACAGAAAATTGTGTGTCATGTTTAATTTGTGTGATACTCTGCACAAAAGGACCAGGAAACTGTAAGTTAAAGTTCTTCTATATATATAAAGATCGATACACAACTAAAAATTTCGCGTTCTTATATACTGTATTAAAGACAACAGAATAACGCACTAACTCACACATCAACAACATAGTAAAAATGGTATAGTGCGTAGAGAAAAAAACTTGAAAATCGGAAACATATCCCAAAATGCGTCGTGTAAAATATAAATAAATGAAAATCATGACTGGCAGCAGAAAATATATTTATAAGCAAACCTATAGTTTTTACACACGTAGGCTTGATGAGATTAGATCAGTAATTATGTGCGTGCATGTACGACTGAGTGTTATTTTATTTATGTTTTATAGCTGCACTGCAATGGCACATCTAATATAACTGTAAAATGATCTGTGTGTAAACAAAGAACGACATGGTCATTAACGAAAACTGGGGGGCAAAATCATAGAAGTTGGATCTTACAAGAGGAGGCCCCGACGTTGGGATCACGGATTTATTTCAAACTTTTCACACCTTTAGTAGGCTGTAAAACAATATGATGTGCAAGTAGTAAGATGCACTATTCTGGAAATTCGGGAAAATCGCAAGAGAAGTTTTACGCGTCTCTTATGTAAGTGATCTGCGAAGGTGCCGGCCGTAAAAAGTCAGTGTGGGCAATCCCATGCCTTGGTAGCGCAGTATGCAACGCTTAAGTCTCAAATCTTAAGGTTGTGAGTTCGGTCCTCGCCCGGGGCATTTAATTTTGCGGGCACGGTAGCGCAACGTGTTCGGTCAGAGGGTTAGCTGCCCTCTGTAACCAAAAAAAAAAAAAAAAAAAAAAAAAAAAAAACTGAGTGAACGGATCATCGGTGAACTTAAACGGGCATCCGCCTCGAACAAATGCAACGAACAATAAAGAACAAAATGAGATCAAAACATATAAAGTGATTAGCGTTTGCGCTTTGTAAGATGGTGATGGACGAGGCGACGGTTCGAATCGTCATGGCATTCATTATCTGCAGTAGTCGAAGAACAGGGAGTCACCTTCATTCTTGTAGTAGAAGGGTAAATTCTGTGACATTCAGAAATTTTACACCTACACTATTCATTCTTGCTACATTAGCACTGTCTCAGCCGGCCGGAGTGGCCGAGCGGTTCTAGGCGCTACAGTCTGGAACCGCGCGACCGCTACGGTCGCAGGTTCGAATCCTGCCTCGGGCATGGCTGTGTGCGATGTCCTTAGGTTAGGTTTAAGTAGTTTTAAGTTCTAGGGGACTGATGACCAAAGAAGTTAAGTCCCATAGTGCTCAGAGCCATTTGAACCAAGCACTGTCTTACCGCTACGCTGGTTAACTGTCAAATGGGACCTGCCTCTTGTCTGCAGCTCGAAGCGCCGACGTGCGAAGTAGTGCCTGGTACCTTAGCTGATTGCATGTATGAAGGATTTCGCAAATCACGACAGACATACATTTTCAGAAAAATTCTATGCGTTTCTTCGTTCACTTGTTGATGATTCTAAATATGTTTGTTGTAATAATTAAATTTAAGTAAAAGTAGTAAGCAGTCAGATAACAAGAAATTCACTAAAACTTCATGGAAATACACGTACTTTTTTAAAAATTATGTTATCTCTCAAATGTCATAAATTGAACAATATGACTAGCGTTGAAGAAAATATAGACTAAAAACTATGTCCGAGCAAGAGTAGGATCGTCATCTCATACGCGTTCGTCTTACGAAGCTCTAACGCTAACCATTTCTTTATTTTAAATCTCATTTTGTTCGTTATGGCTCGTTGCATTTGTTCGAGGCGGACATCACATGATCTCCATTCAAGTTCATCGTTGATCCGTTCACTCGGTTTTTATTACAGAGGGCAGCTAACCCTCTGACCGAACACGCTGAGCTATCCACTTGACCACCATGAGCTTTCTCGTCTAGCACCTATGCACAGATACATAAGCTACATCACAGACGCATAAAACTTCTCTTGCGATTTTTTTGGAATTGCCAGAGTAGTGTACCTTACTTCTTGCAGATTATGTTGTTTTAATCGCCTACTAAAGATGTACAACATCTGGAGTAAATCTGTGATCGCAACGTCGTGGCCTCCTCTTCTTACAATTAGAGATATTTCTCTACTAGGCTGACTTGCAGTGACAGTGAAGTGAAAATAATAACGCAACAAAAATAATTAAAATAATTAGAATATTTTACTGCCAGCTTTTATTACATCATAGTAAAAATTTATAATGCATACAGGCTACTTTTTTATGAGTGACGTGCTCTTCTGAAGTGAAATTTTCTTCAAACTTCACTCGGAAATACTGAAATTTGGCTCTTGTCTCGCGTTGGAATTTTCAGTACCCTCGCATTTTGTTCTCTGCTCTTCAGTTCTGGCCACAGGCGAATTTCTGAAATACCTGTAGTATTTCAATTTGGGCAGCAATTCTCTTTTCTGGACTCAGCGACTGTAGCATCGGCACGAGAGACAGTGCGAAATTCATTTCCCCGTCAGTTGCACTTATCGTCTTGTCTTTGTCCAACGAAGCATTCACCGCCTTCGGTTTCGATTTGTCCCTCTGATCAGGCGGGCGGCTCGGCGTCTGTACCTTGTGGGAAATTACCAAAACATCGTCTCCTGCGGTGGCGGGCTCTGAACCAGCGATCAGCGAGTCCATCGTTGGCAGGAGGAACAGCAGTTTCTCGAAGTATATGTACTTCCTCCGCTTCTGCGGGGCTTGCCCAGACATAATGCTCTGCTGCGCTTTCAACTCTCGCGTGAAACACGTACGGATATTCCACCATCGCTGTCGGACATATCGCACTGAAATGAGACAAAAGAAAGAGCGATTAAAATTTTTGTTTCCTCTTCCAGGAGCTTGATTACAGACGTAGACGTCAGCGTTTTGTCTTATGGCATCCTAGGCCTGGAGCGAGAATTGTAACAGGAGTAATTAAGGTTGTGCGTATACAAACGGCATAGCTGTGCATAAGACGAGGAGGAATTTCATGCACGTTACGATGGTTCAGTAACCTACACTATTTCAAATGGGACTTAAACAGCCTACCCTGTCGGTGCGTAAAACAGTGTGAAGGAGAACAGAAGCACGCAAATACGTTATCACTTACATTGAGCTGTAGAATACGACGTAATAGACAGCGTGCGTTACTAAAGAATGGTAGTCCGGATCGGGCAGATTACTACAGGCTGTCGATATTTTGGCACGTAATTAAAACACCCGTTGTAAGGGGTTCTCCACCCTGCCGGAGCAAATGTAATCTCGATGTATTGCTTACTTCCTAGAACGACAGTTCACAGGTGCTGCCTGAGTCATAAAATATCTTTGCCCCTGATAAAAAAGAGCTGCAATAGAGTCGCAAGTCAGAGCAGTCTCTGCCGCAGTTGCAGTCGCTCGCTGTTACAGTGTAGTTGTAGTCTGTCGCTGGTACAGCGCAGTTTATAGTTGTTAAAGTCACAGTGCAGAACAAATTGTAAAATTTTATTATACGGAACTGAATAATAATTGTGATCAGCGGCAGAGCTAAATGATACCATGGGATGAGGTTATGATGAACAAATGAATAGTTATTAATATAATGAAAAATCAACAGTGTAATTAAGTCAATCATCTATTGTAATGTAAATTTTGTTATTTTTTTATTGGCATGCGCGTAGTTAAGTCACTTGTCGAGATGTTAATATGAATTGGTTTCAATCTTTTCTTTTGTGATTCGTCAGCACCAGTTGACCCAGATTCGTAATATATTCAATTTTCCCGTTTCATGGATTGTAGATCTTTATCAATAACGTAAAACATTTCAGAATACAATTGTTTTTACCAGTCAGCTATAAAAAAAGTATAATTTCCCCTTAAGTCACTGACAGTCCCGATCCATTTATCTAAATTAAAATATTCCAGAATCTTTGTCAGATCATTGTCATGTGCTCTTTAGTAATCAGACGAGCAGCTGTGTAGAGTCATGTGCTCTCTAGTAATCAGACAACCAGCTGTGCAGCTGTGTCACTAAGTAAAGTCAGTTTTCCTAGTAATTCAAATCTCAGACAAATGTTATCCAGTATTAGTAGATAGGCCAGCACTCCACTAAGCTGTGCCATTTACGAGCAGATATACAGACAGCGTTAGCCGGCGACACCATCGCGAGGTTATTTTATATATTTTTTTATTTATACGGGAAGGTTACACCGTTAACAGTGAAAATGTGATGCATATAGAAGAAATGAGACCCGTGCTGCGATTTAGCTTTAATTTATTAGCCTTACGACTTCGCTTCCGCCGATTCTCTCGAAGTTCGAGGTTTTATTGTGAAAAACTTGCAGAAGCTTTAGGACTGAAAGTATTGGCAATCGCCGGCCACTACTTTAAAAATGGTTGAAATGGCTCTGAGCACTATGCGACTTAACTTCTGAGGTCATCAGTCGCCTAGAACAACTAATTAAAACTAACTAACCTAAGAACATCACACACAGCCATGCCCGAGGCAGGATTCGAATCTGCGACCGTAGCGGTCGCTCGGCTCCAGACTGTAGCGCCTAGAACCGCACGGGCACTCCGGCCGGCGGGCCACTACTTTCCCCCATCTTAGCAGCGTAGGAATCCAGCGAGGGAAGAACTAGGCACCTTTTGAGGAGATCAATGAATGGACCCAATTTTGTACATGTTCATGACAGGCTATGCGCCATTGATAAAAAAAGGTGGTAGTCGGAAGAAATATCTGTGAAAGACAGCAGGTGGGATAGGACTCGCCATTTCAACGTTTCCGAGTATCTTTTGACGGATTTTGCGACATGGGGTCGAGCACCGTCAAGATGCAAAATCATCTTTTCATGTCTACCGCTGTGCTGTGGCCTTTTGTTTTTCAGTGCCCTTCTCAAACGCATCAGCTGCTTTCGGTAACGATCTCCTGTGATGGTTTCCATCGGTTTCAGTAGTTTCGAAAAACTGCTCCCTTCCAGTGCCATGGCAGTCTTCGACGTCAAAAATCACCGTTTTTGAAGCGCTGAAACAATTCCCTGCAATTTCTTTCATTAATAAGTGTCTCTCCTCAGGTCTTACCCAGCATTTTTGAGCCTCAGTCACAGATAACGTTAAAGCAGATAATGAAAACTTACCGCAAACGACGAGAACTGGACCTACACATTGACGTGTTCAATCGAGAATAACTTTGCGGTAAAATGAATAAATATTTCTTACGTGAATAAAAAAAGTTTGTAACGGATGACTAGTGAGAAATATTACTATTTTCGTCATTTGTTGATGGAAAGGAATGGGATAATCTATATCTAATCTATATCGTCATATCGTTAAATTAGACACTTTGTAGTCATTATTCTCAAAGTGTAAATGCTGACGTCAGTCACTGCAGTTACACAGTTAGTCAAAAAATAAGTGGGAAAACAAAGTTAGCGAAACCTATTGAACAGGGAAGGAAAATAATAGAGTAAAACAATTCTATTGTAAGATAATAACACAAGCGTATTGAAAATAAACAACTTATGTAGATGAATTTCACAGATAAACTCTGCATTGTATTCGCTATTTTTTTCCAGTCAAGGTGCGGGCTCATTTAAAACAGTTTTGATGGTGTTACTTATTGAAGTGAAATTGTGAGGCAGAGCTTATGACGAAAAGACGTAATATAGAGCTCACAGCAAAAACTGGCTATACATTTCTTTAATTTCGAACAAGAGACCGACTCCAGCCGCAATCGGGCATCGAAATAATTGAGCAGAGAAAGTTGAAAATCTGTGCCAGACTGGGACTCGAACTCGGGTCACCCATTTAATGTAGACAGTTGCCTTAATTGACTCGGCTATCCGACCCAAATTCACAACTTGTCACACGCTAGTGGCGTCCACTGTCTACACACCTACTTGCTTGCAGTGAGTCCTGTATTCCTACAAGAGGCACTAACTCACTTGTGCATCTGCACTGAAGTTATCAAGGCAGTCACGTCTTCAGATATACTACACAGGCCCACAGGCCTGGACATATTATTATTGGTGACTGAGGACAGTTTGTACTGAATGACATTACATCAGTATTTATTTCACTTACAAACAAAACAAAAATCGCCCGAACAGGCCTTAAAGGCCCAACTGTACTGACCAGCCGCCGTGTCATCCTCAGCCCTTAGGCGTCATCGGATGCGGATAGAGAGAGGCATGTGGTCAGCACACAGCCCCTCTGGCCATTTCAGTTTTCGTGACTGGTGCCGCTACCCCTCAGTCAAGTAGCTCCTTAATTAGCCTCACAAGGGCTGAGTGCAAACCGCTTTCCAACAACACTCGGCAGACCTGGACATTGAACCATCCAAGTGCTAACCATGCTCGACAGCGCTCAACTTCGACGATCTGACGGGAACCGGTGTTACCACAGCGACAAGGCCGTTGGCATTTACTTCATTTGCAGACTAATTATTATGTGTATAGAAGTAGTATGGTTTTAGGATGGTTCGTAACTTCAAGGACATGTGGCAAGAGCAAGACATGAATGCTTATTTTCCCCTGGGCAGCAAGTCTGGTGTAGAAGTGTGGACACGTTAATGCAAAACGCATAGCGTACACCGACAGGTGTAGTCCACTTAGCAGTGCAGATAGACACGTGCAGCCAACATCAGGTAGTAAATTACGTGAAATGCCTGTGGAAAGACTGTTTGACGCAGAGCAGAAAGAACTAGCATACTGATCTATGAACATTTTGGGGTGCCACATATAAAAATATCTGCACTTATACCTATTACACCCAGTATAAGTGTGCTGTCTGTTCTGTCAGATTTGTCTGGCAAATCAGACAGCGCACACACACACACACACACACACTCTCTCTCACACACACACATACTCTCACACACACACACACACACACACACACACACACATATATATATATATATATATATATATATATATATATATATATATATATATATATATTTCTTCTTCAGAAAAGCTTTCCTTGCCATTGTCAGTCTACATTCTATATCCTCTCTACTTCGACCATCATCCGTTATTTAGCTCTCTACTACTTTAAGTATCTCATTTCCTAACCTAATTCCCTCAGCATCATTTGATTTAATCTGACTGCATTTCATTATCCTCGATTTGCTTTTTTTTGATGTTCATCTTGTATTCTCCTTTCAAGACTCTGTCCGTTCCGATCAACTGCTCTTCCAGGTCCTTTGCTGCTTCTGACAGAATTACAAAGTCATCGGCAAACCTCAAAGGTTTATTTCTGCTCCATGTATTTTAATTCCTACTCCAAATTTGTCTTTTGTTTCCTTCACTGCTTGCCCAATATACAGATTGAATAACATCGTGGTTGGCTACAACACTGTGTGTATATATATATATATATATATATATATATATATATATATATATATATATCTTCTTCCCTTTCATGCCCCTTCGATTCTTATAACCGCCATCTGCTTAAGTGAATAGCCTTTCGCTCCCTGTTTTGACCAATGCCACCTTCTGAATTAGGAAGAGAGTATTCCAGTCAACATTGTCAAAAGCTTTCTCTAAGTGTACAAATGCTAGAAACGTAGGTTTGCCTTTCCTTAATCTATCTTCTAAGGTAAGTCGTAGGGTCAGCGTTGCCTCACGTGTTCCAACATTTCTACTGAATCCGAACTGACCTTCCCCAAGGTCGTTTTCTACCAGTTTTTCCATTCGTCTGTACAGAATTCGTGTTAGTATTTTGCAGTCGTGACTTATTAAACTGATAGTTTGGTAATTTTCACATCTTTCAACACCTGCTTTCTTTGGGATTGGAATTATTATATTCTTCTTGAAGTCTGAGGGTATTTCGCCTGTCTCATACATCTTGCTCACCAGATGGTAGAGTTTCGTCATGGCTGGCCCTCCGAAGGCTATAAGTAGTTCTAATGGAACGTTGTCTACTCCCGGGGCCTTGTTTCGACTTAGGTCTCTCAGTGCTCTGTCAGACCCTTCACGTGGTATCATATCTCCCATTTCATCTTCATCTACGTCATCTTCCATCTCCATAATATTACCCTCAAGTACATCACCCTTGCGTAGACCCTCTGTATACTCTTTCCATATATATATACTTTTAATACGTGAAACAATGGAAACTTCAGGTGGCAATATCAACAATGTAGAAACTTAAGCTAAAGAAGACACGTTAAGTTGCACACAGGCATAATTAAAAGACACTTGCACGAAGATTTCGGCCACAGCCTTCATCAGTTAAAGAGAGATACACACGATTCATACACACAAGCAAGCACATCTCATGCACACATGACTGCCTTCCCTTCTTTGCTTAGTCCTGGTTTTCCATCTGTACTCTTGATATTCATACAAGTAGTTCTCTTTTCTCCAAAGGTTTCTTATATTTCGTGTAGGCAGTATCTATCTTACCCCTAGTGATATATGCCTCTACATCCTTACATTTATCCCCTAGCCATCCTTGCTTAGCCATTTTGAACTTCCTGTCGATCTCATTTTTGAGACATTTGTATTCCTTTTTGCCTGCTTCATTTACTGCACTTTTATATTTTCTCCTTTCATCAATTAAATTCAATTCTGTTACCCAAGGATTTCTAGTAGCCCTCGTCCTTTTACCTACTTGATCCTCTGCTGCCTCCACTATTTCATCTCTCAAAGCTACCCTTTCTTCTTCTACTGTATTTCTTTCCCCCATTCTTGCCAAACATTCCCTAATGCTCTCTCTGAAACTCTCTATAAAGTCTGGTTGTTTCAGTTTAATCAGGTCCCATCTCCCTAAATTCTCAGCTTTTTCCATTTTCTTGAGGCTTAAATCTACAGGTCATAACCAGTAGATTGTGGTCAGAGTTCACATCTGTCCATGGAAATATGTTACAATTTAAAACCTGGTTCTTAAATCTCTGTCTTACCATTATATAATCTATCTGAAACCTTCCAGTGTCTCCAGGCCTCTTCCACGTATAAGGCCTTCTTTCATGATTCTTAAACCAAGTGTTAGCTATGATTAAGTTATGCTCTGTACAAAATTCTACCAGGCGGCTTCCTCTTTCATTCCTTACCTCCATTCCATATTATCTACTACTAATCCTTCGTATTAAATTTTTGTCTCCTTTCACTATCTGAATAATTTCTTTTATCTCATCATAAATTTCTTGAATCTCTTCGTCATCTGCGGAGCTAGTTGGCATATATACTTGTACGGCTGTGGTAGGCGTGGGCTTCGTGTCTGTCTTGGCTACAATGATGCGTTCACTATGCTGTTGGTAGTAGCTTACCCGCGTTCCTATTTTTTTATTCATTATTAAGCCTACTCCTGCATTACCCATATTTGATTTTGTATTTATAACCCTGTATTCACGTGACCAGAAGTCTTGTTCCTCCTGCCACGGAACTTTACTAATTCCCACTATATCTAACTTTAGTCTATCCATTTGCCTTTTTAAATTTTCTAACCTACCTGCCCGATTAAGGGATCTGACATTCCACGCTCTGATCCGCAGAACGCCAGTTTTCTTTCTCCTGATAACGTCGTCCTCCTGAGTAGTGCCCTCCCGGAGATCGGAATGGGCGACTATTTTACGTCAGGAATATCTTACTCAAGAGGACGCCATCATCATTTATCCATATAGTAAAGCTGCATGCCCTCGGGAAAAATTACGGCTGTAGTTTCCCCTTGCTTTCAGCCGTTCGCAGTACCAGCACAGCACGATCGTTTTGGTTAATGTTACATGGCCAGATTAGTCAATCATCCAGACTGTTGCCCTGCAACTACTGAAAAGGCTTCTGCCCCTCTTCAGGAACCACACGTTTGTCTGCCCTCTCAACAGATACCCTTCCGTTGTGGCTGTACCTACGGTACGGCTATCACACACACACACACACACACACACACACACACATATATATATATATATATATATATATATATATATATATATATTGATTGCAATCTAAAGATAATCAGGTTTTAGAAGTGGAGCAACTATTTTCAGATCAGAGGTCTTAATTCTGAAATGCTTGTTCAAAATCTGAAACTGGTGATCTGACTATATATTTCGATCAATATAACCCAATTTATAGTAAACTAAAACGGATAATGTCAACTGACTATGGCACATCTTAGAAATCACAGTAAAAAGTTGTGTAAACTGGTAAGCTGGAATTCATCAAGAGCAAGAAGTTGTAAAGGTATTTGGTAAATGTAATAAATAAGAAATTTTTGAGACCTACATTTTGATTTGCAACACAAGAATGAGAACCTAAAACTTCAACTTTCATGCAGCCCAGATGATCCTAGACTTCGATGCATTAATTACAATCATATCTCCAAGAATGATGCAGATACAATAAATTAAGATGCCGTTTCTGTCATCACAATATAATCAAAACAACTCCATGAGACACGAAAGGGTTGGTGGTATGTTACCTCTGAGACTACTGCAACACTATCTTTCTTTTATTGAAATGTGCAGTATTAAATTTTCCACAATAACATTTTTTTACGTTTTTCGGCTTTCTAGGCCATCATCAGAAACTTAAGACTGATCAGACTGTCTACACTCCGTCAGTGAGAGCTTCTAGCTGTACAACGATTGATATTTCCAAAGATACGAGGGTCACTCCAAAAGAAACGCATACTACTTTTTTTTTAAAATCCATCTTTTATTCTACATGTTTGAAAGTTTTACAGTGTGTAGATACATCCTTTAGGAACAATATTTTCATTTCTCCACATAATTTCCTTCCCTCTCAACTGCTTTACGCCATCTTGGAACCAGCGTCTGTATACCCGCACGGTAAAATTCTGGACCAGCCTGTTGGAGCCACTGTTTGACAGAGTGCACAAGGGAGTCATCATTTTCAAACCTTGTTCCACGATGAGAGTCTTTCAGTTTCCCAAAGAGATGATAGTCACATAGAGCCAGGTCAGGACTGTAAGGTCGGTGTTTCAGTGTTGTCCATCCAAGTTTTGTGATCGCTTCCATGGTTTTTTGACTGACATGTGGCCGTGCATTGTCGTGCAACAGCAAAACATCCTGCTTTTGCCGATGTGGTCGAACACAACTCAGTCTAGCTTCAAGTTTCGTCAGTGTCGTCACATATGCATCAGAATTTATGGTGGTTCCACTTGGCATGATGTTCACAAGCAAGAGTCCTTTGGAATCGAAAAACGCCGTAGCCATAACTTTTCCAGCAGAAAGTGTGGTTTTTAACTTTTTTCTTGGGTGAATTTGCATGTTACCACTCCATTGATTGCCTCTTTGTCTCTGGTGAAAAATGATGGAGCCATGTTTCATCACCTGTCACAATTTTTCCACGAAATTCATCTCCACCATTCTCGTACTGTTCCAAAAGTTCGCTGCATACCGTTTTTCTTGTTTCTTTGTGAGCCACTGTCAACATCCTGGGAACCCACCTGGCACAAACCTTTTTTAACGCCAACACTTTCAGTATTCTGCAAACACTTCCTTCCCCTATCCCAACGTAGCGTGACAGTTCGTTCACTGTGATATGTCTGTCAGCAGTCACCATTTAGTTAACTCTCTGCACATTGTCTGGAGTGTGTGCAGTACGAGGCCTGCTGCTGCGAGGACAATTCTCAATATTGCCGTGTCCGCTTTCATCACGTAACCTGCTTGCCCACCAACTAACTGTACTGCGTTCGACAGCAGCATCTCCATACACCTTTTTCAACCTCTTGTGGATGTTTCCCAATGTCTCGTTTTCACAGAACAGGAATTCTATGACAGCTCGTTGCTTCTGACGAACGTCAAGTGTAGCAGCCATCTTGAAGACATGTTGTGGCGGCGCCACTCACGGGAACAGGTTGAACTAAGTTTGAAAACAAGCGGGAAGAATGTATCTACACACTGTAAAACTTGCACACATGCAGAATGAAAACTGTATTTTTAGAAAAATAATGTGCATTTCTTTTGGAGTGACTCTCGTATGTGAGACTGAAAGATTATGCATCTTTGCGAAAAACACAAAATTTGTAATGCTTCAATTACACAAGGTAGAAAACAACAAATATTCTGTAATGATGTACTGAATTTTTTCGACTCTGTAGATATGAGTATAAATCTGGAAACCACAGACAGAGAAGAATATATACGAATAAACCGTATGCCCAGCCCGAGATGCTACAGTTGCCGGTCATTTGTGCAGGCTATGTGCTTGCTTGTGTGTATGAATCGTGTGTATCTCTCTTTAACTGATGAAGGTTGTGGCCGAAAGCTACGTGCAAGTGTCTTTTAATTATGCCTGTCTGCAACTTAACGTGTCTTCTTTATCGCAAGTGCGGGACTTGTGGCCGAGCGGTTCTAGGCGCATCAGTCCGGAACCGCGCGACTGCTACGGTCGCAGTTTCGAATCCTGCCTCGGGCATGGATATATGTGATGTCCTTAGGTTAGTTAGGTTTAAGTTGTTCTAAGTTCTAGGGGACTGATGACCTCTATATATATAACTGGTGAAACAGTACCCCAAGTGTGTAGCGACCCAGACTGGAATGGTATATAGGCAAAAGTACACGGGTTGGTGAATGTGATGAGCTGGGGTACAGGTGAGGAAGAAGTCAATGCAGTGTGAGAAGTGGGAAACATTTATAAATTTAGATCATGTCTGTTACCTTAGTGTAAAAACCATGTTAACTGGCTGCTGGTGCTTTAGGAAGGGTGAATAATGGAACTGTATTTGATCATTAACTACTAAGTCATAGTTCTGTGATTGATATTTGATAGACAGAATTTCCAGTACTGTTGGTTTTCTGCCTTTATTTGCTGTATGTAGAATATCACACTTTTAATATTAGAGTGGCATACATTCAGAGCACGCACAGTAAAGGTGGAATAATTGTTTTTCAGATTACAACACCTTTCATGTTGAAATAGTTCAGCAGTTGTTATGTTTCTTGTTTTGTCCCGTGTCAAATTGAAGCATTAAAGATCTTGTGTTATTCGCAGAGATGCGTGTAAACTTAAATGTCACATAAGAATGTTGAAAATTAGGTGGACTGATAAGGTAAGGAATGAGTAAGTTCTCTTCAGTATCGGTGAAGAAACGAGCATACGGAAAGCACTGACAAGAAGAAGGGACAGGATGATGGGATATCTGCTAAGACATCATGGAATAACTTCTATGGGACTAGAGGGAGCTGTAGAGGGTAAAAATTGAAGAGGAAGACAGCAGATAATTGAGGACGTAGGGAGCAAGTGCTACGCAGAGATGCAGAGGGTGCCACAGGAGAGGAATGCGTGGCGGGTTGCATCAAAGCAATGGAGGTCTATCGGCGGTCCTTCTTCCCACAAATCATTCGCGAATGGAACAGGGAATAGAGGGAATTACAGTGGTAACCTGCCAGAAGTAACCTCCACCACACACCGTGAGCTGGCTTGTAGATACAGATGTATATTAGTAGCTGTGTTCGATAACTTTCGGAAGGTACAAGCTGTGCTGGCACTGTGATCAAACTTAAATGTTTCTAAATATTTTTTCATTGTTTTCATTTTTACGAATCCAGTATAAAGTAATTTTTCATTCATTTCACAGCGGAGTCAGTAGGCAGGTCCCACCTGCCCAATTGACAGTGGCCGAACTCCCACGCACAACACAGCTCATCTGTACACTAATCGTATGTCTGAAGATGTTTCATTCATGGGAGTTCGATTTTTTAAAGAAATATGGTGGTTGAACTGTGTGTCGTACAATAATATAATTTTGTAGGTATGCTCGGTGGTACAAATGGGTTCTGTCTGGAAAATGCGTACCAGATAACGGAGTTAGTAGTAAAGAAATAATTCAAAATGTTATGATTGAAGTTTTACCGCATGAACAAAGAAAATTTATTAAGCGGTTATCTATTTTGCTTCCATTATTTTCTGCACCTGTAAGCAAAAAATGTTTAGGGAGGGTTTGAAATTATGTCTGAAGTTCTTCGAAAGCCCCTAAGTGCTCCCATTATCAAACAATGGATGAGTGCCATTTACAGTCTGGGTAATTTACGCTTCGTTTCTAGGGAAGCTGGTTTTCATGCATCCCAATGTTTATGATGTAATATCCTCTGAACTCTTTGTCGTAGAGTGATGTACTTTTGAACGTCCATTCAGTGCTGTATGTGGATACCGCATACAAAATGTGTTGTGAATGGAGTAAGTAGTAAACAATTAATAAAATAAAAAGACACTCCTGTGCTGGAGTTTTACTGCACGAAAAGCGGAAATCTAGCAAGCGATAATTTTTTCCATTCATCATATTTTGGGTTGTTGTCACCGAGAAAAAGTTTCGTAAAGATTCTAAACTGTGTGTAAAAGTCTATTGGGAGTCGCTAAGTGCGCGTGAGTTACGCTGCCTTAACACGTATACACAGTTCCTAACTCTAATACTTCATTTATTGTACTAAAACTTTAACATAATATTGTACCTTTTAATGCGATGATTGTGACAGAATTCAAAATTTTTAAATTCTGTCAATACTTATTTAAATGAAACACTGAAAATCAAACTTTTGTTGCACCTAGAAGCCTTTAGATAGGCAATCTGCAATCGTGTGAAGATGTAATTCCTATACCCGTTAGAATTTTCGGCTGTGAACAGCTATGCTTTATTTAAAAATTTGCCGTAATGTTCACAGTAGAATGTGTATTATCAACCGAAAGAACTTACTGTAAAATTTCTGTTAACATGTGCAATAAGACTGTTGGCTTTGAAAAAGCTGGTCTTATGTCGTATGTCAGAGATATCTCATTGTTGCGAGAGCAAAGAGCTCTATGTTGCAGTCGTATTGTGGACAGCTGAGGCGAGAAGGCGTGTGACGGGGTCGTGCTGTATCGCTAAACCAGCGTAGTACCGTGGTTCAGCAGCGGCTTAAATCGATGCAAGAAACAGCCTAAAAGGAAGAACAGAGCAGCTGCTAAAATATTCAGAGACTGAAAGCGGTACACAGTAGCTCTCGGTACGGAAATTGTTTCTCGATGTGCTTGGAATTGTGAAAGTCTGACAATGGACATACGAGGAAACACAGCTAAGTATTCTGTAGATGGCACTCTTTATGTTCGTTCCGAAAAAAAACTTAATATTAAACTGTGTGTAACATTTATCAAGATATGATGATTTGTCACAATAGTACAGTACTATGTCACTTCATTACTGAAACACTTAGAGTTTCTGACAAAGAACAGATCACCTTGCGGCATTAAGAGCGGCATTAATTACAAGTCATCTGTCCAAACATGATCGTTCGTAATGAAATCTGCGTCATGCATTAGCTGTATCAAAATCATAGAACCGGTCTAGTCTTGGGTTTCGCCTTGATAATGTATTGCTCCACGTGTGACTGACGCTTTCCTTAACCTTACGACCATGATCCAATGAGTGGATAACAGTGATTTCTGTACAAACGATCATCTTTAGACACTTGACTTGAAATTAATGTTGTTGTTAATGTCATGGGATGATATGTTGTGACTAAAGTTGGTAGTGTTCCAGTAAAGAAGCTATTCTGCCAAATGATGATTTTTGCAAAATATTTAAAAGCTGTTAATCATCGAGTTTTAAAAACAATATAAAATGTTTGCTGTCGGTTCCTTGCTTAATATAACCTAACGTTATGGTGGTCATTTTTTATTAATGAGAGACATTAATGTCACAGCTAAAACCGAACTTGTTTCTTTAGGTAAAAAAAAAATAAAAAAATAAAAAAGATGATAGAGTAAACTAAACCAGTAGCAATAATATATCTGTGTGCAGCGCAATGGAAGTCTACATAATGTTCAAATAGGTAACGATCTGCATCGATCACATATAATGCTCACCAAGAACAGGCGTCTGCAAGTAGTAAATAGTACCTGTTGTGTGTAGTTTATTGAAGTGAAACTCGTTACCTGGTCTGTGAAAGAGTTACCGTGCCTGTGAAAGAATTTACGCAGTCATTTAGCAATTACAAGTGAAAAATATTGCGCTCTCTTTCAAATTTCACGTTTTGGCACTAGAATAACTCTCAACAACGCAGTGACATCTTTCCACACAAATGATTGTTACTTTAACTTGAATTAGAAAACCACCATAGTTATTATACATTACTTCAGTGCTTTTGAAAGGGTATTCTTATTGTAGTATTTCTATATTGTTTCTGGTTTTGTGACTTACGTGCATGCGTGATGGTAGTAAAGTGCTCATGTGGGGGAATGTGGTTCGATAGCGCTTGTTCGCTTTCTGCTGCCTACGCGTGGTATCAGTTAAAAATGCGATGGACTACCGTCTCCACCTAATCATGTAAGACATTCCCTTTGACACGGCAATAAATCAGCAATTTACCTAATATAATCCTAGTGGTATTCGATTTATATTGTCAGTATTTTTTGTAGTGTGTCCGCTATAAAACCGAATATCAGAGCAAACACACTCGCGGCCGATGCGAATCTATAATCAAAATCACGGTTCCTAATTATAAAACAAGGGTACGTTGTAAAGCGTACATCAGGAGATTACCAAGGATCACCTACGATATCGTAATATGTAGCACAGCATGGTTTTATCGTTATTTTTGTTTGGGGACGTGTCAAAGCCTAATCGTCAACAGGGATTACTCGCCTGACAGTAATTCGTGGATCAATGAGGCCGTGTGCTGAACAGCTGATGCTCTGTAATACAGTGATGTTGATCGTACCATATGAGGATGATTTCAGATTGATACTTGTCGCGAAAATAAAGAACAGTTCCAGTATCAGCTACGGTGTTCGTAATTATGTCTCTCATACAATATCCGAAAGCTATAAAACACGAAATGCAAAAACCAGAAATACTCGTTACAATAACTTACGTAACCATTATTTACAGGACATTAAGGAGAAGCCAATTTGGTGGGACATTAAGGTTAAGCCAATTTGGTAATGGAGGGAATTTGGGGGCGGGGGGGGGGGGGGGGGGGGGGGGGGGCGCTACGCGAGGAGGGTAAAAATTATAGAGGGAGACCAAGACCTGACCATGCTAGACAAGTCCAAATTGATGTAGGCTGAAATAGCGATGGAGACATACAGGGTAGAGTAGCGTGGAGAGCTGCATAGTGAATAGTGATTAGAGACTCACTCGTCTCATAACATACATACATTAATCATATGATCATGATTGTGCCATGCACTCGCGTTTAATTTCGCGCGGATTTGGAATCCCTCTGGCCGCAAGAGCGCATGGAGCGTTACTGTCGCCGGCAGAGGGCAGGTCGGAGGAGAAGGTAGTTGAGCTCTGCGGCGACCTGGAGAAGTGGAGAGTGTGACTCCGACGACGTGTTGTGGCCAAGAGTCTGCCATGGTCCGTTGGCAAGAGGAGTGGTACATTCGTTAACTGCGGGTTTGGCGGGGCCGAGTGTTAGTCGCAGCCGTGAACACTGTTCGTTAAAAGCTACTTCGACAGGACGCACAGTATTCGGCGTGTCCTCTGCTACTGAAGCTGTAAGCAGCTTGTGTCCATTGTGGTGCCGGGTTGCAAGTACTGGACGCGATGGCGTCTCCTGGATGATACTCGTGGGTTTCCGACTACGAGTAATCTTCGTTGCATCCTTCTCTCGGCGCTCTCTAAGCAAGCGTTTGTCAATGGTTTAGAATCTAAGGGTATAGAATGCAGATGTAATTCTTTTGGTTTATGAATTGTACTTTATAGTCAGTGAAAATTCTTTACTCTATCTACTTTATTTCTGAGGCATGTCTATAGTTACCTGTTGGCTAGTATCACGTGCTCAAGCTGTTCACTAAACTGTTTGCATAATGTCCAGACTTCCCTGTATTTGTAGTATGTTTAAATTTTACTAAATAATTAACTAGTTGTCTCTGTGTCACAGGATAGGTGATTGTATCTCTTGTTAACTGTGGTCTAGTTAAAGAAAATTTTAATGAAGGTTTCTAGTACTGTGATAGCGGCAACCGCCGTCCTATGTTAGTAGAGAAGGAGGAATTATTGCTACTGGCGATGCCTTTGCCACCGCTTCTGTCATCGTACATTTGAACCACATGTGTCAGACATTTTGGCTACTTCGAAGGCAATAGCCGATGGTTGATATTTGTGACATATTCATTTGACCATATGTTTTGCTGTTCGTAATGTACATGTATTTTTACTTCCTTCAATGTTCTTTACTTAAAGGAAGTGATTTTATGCTGTTGCCGTTGTGAGGTGTTTGTTATCAGTTGTGTTATTGAAATTTAGTCTTTTCAGTTCTGGATGCAATTTTTTAATATTATTCTTGGATTTATGCTTTTTAAAAATAAATTCATTAGTCCAAAATGAGATTTTCACTCTGCAGCGGAGTGTGCGCTGATATGAAACTTCCTGGCAGATTAAAACTGTGTGCCCGACCGAGACTCGAACTCGGGACCTTTGCCTTTCGCGGGCAAGTGCTCTACCAACTGAGCTACCGAAGCACGACTCACGTCCGGTACTCACAGCTTTACTTCTGCCAGTACCTCGTTTCCTACCTTCCAAACTTTACAGAAGCTCTCCTGCGAACATGCAGAACTAGCACTCCTGAAAGTAAGGATATTGCGGGGACATGGCTTAGCCACAGCCTGGGGGATGTTTCCAGAATGAGATTTTCACTCTGCAGCGGAGTGTGCGCTGATATGAAACTTCCTGGCAGATTAAAACTGTGTGCCCGACCGAGACTCGAACTCGGAACCTTTGCCTTTCGCGGGCAAGTGCTCTACCAACTGAGCTACCGAAGCACGACTCACGTCCGGTACTCACAGCTTTACTTCTGCCAGTACCTCGTTTCGTACCTTCCAAACTTTACAGAAGCTCTCCTGCGAACATGCAGAACTAGCACTCCTGAAAGTAAGGATATTGCGGAGACATGGCTTAGCCACAGCCTGGGGGATGTTTCCAGAATGAGATTTTCACTCTGCAGCGGAGTGTGCGCTGATATGAAACTTCCTGGCAGATCAAAACTGTGTGCCCGACCGAGACTCGAACTCGGGACCTTTGCCTTTCGCGGGCAAGTGCTCTACCAACTGAGCTACCGAAGCACGACTCACGTACGGTACTCACAGCTTTACTTCTGCCAGTACCTCGTCTCCTACCTTCCAAACTTTACAGAAGCTCTCCTGCGAACACGCAGAACTAGCACTCCTGAAAGTAAGGATATTGCGGAGACATGGCTTAGCCACAGCCTGGGGGATGTTTCCAGAATGAGATTTTCACTCTGCAGCGGAGTGTGCGCTGATATGAAACTTCCTGGCAGATTAAAACTGTGTGCCCGACCGAGACTCGAACTCGGGACCTTTGCCTTTCGCGGGCAAGTGCTCTACCAACTGAGCTACCGAAGCACGACTCACGTCCGGTACTCACAGCTTTACTTCTGCCAGTACCTCGTCTCCTACCTTCCAAACTTTACAGAAGCTCTCCTGCGATCATGCAGAACTAGCACTCCTGAAAGTAAGGATATTGCGGAGACATGGCTTAGCCACAGCCTGGGGGATGTTTCCAGAATGAGATTTTCACTCTGCAGCGGAGTGTGCGCTGATATGAAACTTCCTGGCAGATTAAAACTGTGTGCCCGACCGAGACTCGAACTCGGGACCTTTGCCTTTCGCGGGCAAGTGCTCTACCAACTGAGCTACCGAAGCACGACTCACGTCCGGTACTGACAGCTTTACTTCTGCCACGGACGTGAGTCGTGCTTCGGTAGCTCAGTTGGTAGAGCACTTGCCCGCGAAAGGCAAAGGTCCCGAGTTCGAGTCTCGGTCGGGCACACAATTTTAATCTGCCAGGAAGTTTCAAATTCATTAGTGTTTTTAGAAACGCTAATAAATTCATTATGGCCCAGTACCTTTCTACTCAACCCCAGCTCCCTACCGCATTTCAATGATATAGGAGAGTCAAAAATTTGAAATATAATTCTCTGAGATAAAATTATAGATAATTAGATGGTGCATTATTATAAAGTTAATAAATACGTTGTTGAGAATTAACAATTACATTCACACAATAAAGCTAATGATCAATAGCATCACGCTTAGATTAGCAGTTCACCCTTCATGAACACTTCCACTAGGTATTGACCTTATTTTATGTACGACACTATAATTTAGCTTTATTTTCAGAAGTGCAAACTTCATGTTCAGAATGTTCTTGTCTTTCAACCTGGTGAAGATTTTCATTCCCATATATGGGGATTTTTTGCATATAGTTTTAATCGCTTAATAGGAAGCAACTAACCCTAATATTAATATGTGAACATGGAGTTACAAGGAGACCAATGAAACTTATATAAACCGAAAGACAGATGTGTACAAACAAGGAAAATCATGTGTCTGCGTAGCTATTAAGAGAGTCAAAAGGAGAAAAATTTTCCTCTGTCTCTTACACGGCTACCAATTTCTTCCCCGCATACCGATCACGTACTGTGGTAGAAATGACACACGAAAGTATCCACGTTTCCTGAAGTCGCATTCTAGGGACGTTTATTTTTAAATGCTGCAGATGGTTCATTTCCAGCAACACACGCATACCGGGTAGCTACAGTGCCAGAATCACTGGGTCGTTGATGTTGTCAGTAGTGGAGAACAAAATGTAGTAAGGGAGCCTTCGGATCAACACAGATTGTACATAACGTTGATTATTGGCGTCGTTTTCACACTTACTTTTGTCTAAGAGTGAATTGAACTAACATTTGTCGCTATTACCACAAAATTGAAGTAAGTTCCTAATTTTCAATTCCTTCATTCTGAATAGCTACGTTTTCCCTTATTATGCGGAAACTATATTTGCTTTAAGGTATGCCTGGAAGAAGATCACTAACGGGTCGGATAGAAAGACAAAGAGGTAGAGAGAGGCAGTTTTTTCGTAGACAAAGTAATAGGAATAATGTGGACAGTGACGTAGATTTTTTATTATTATTTTGATAGACACATTTAAATGTGCACTGAACGTACTTCCAAATAATTTTGAGACTAGTCATAAAGGAAAAGTTAATTTACTGCCGTTAACACAAAATTTATTTTTCAGCGCATTGTATCAAAGACTTTCTTCAAATGATCGAGCAGTTAAATAGAACTCAACGAATTATTTTATGATATTCGTAGCTACAATACAGCATTTGCTACGGTCAGTTTCGAGGCTTCAATTTCAGACACAGTTTTACGTGGAGTTTAAGGTACAGGACATTTTGTATCACAGATCAGATGTAATGACTTCTACGTGTGATCGTTCACCATGTTATGCGCAGTCACAGTTCTATGACAGCCGCACAATTACTCGAATCCGACAACTTGCGATAGTAATTATCTTAATTTCTTGTACTATATAATTTTTCACAATGTTTTTACATGATTTATTCTAGTTTACTACATAAGAAGGTTATTATCTAGTAGATGTTTAGAAAGTTGAGTGTTGAAACTTCCAATATTTTAAATAATCGACGACATCATTCCTTTGGATGTGCAGCATACATGTTCCTAACGACTTTTTGTCTAGAGCTTCAATACACGCGATTTATTACTAGAGCGTGCCGCCCCCCCCCCCCCCCCCCAAAAAAAAAAAAGAAGACGATCATACTTCATTAGACACAAGTGTCAGGAAGTCATTTCTGAAAGTATTTGTATGGAGTGTAGCCATGAGCCATGTATGGAAGTGAAACGTGGACGATAAATAGTTTGGACAAGAAGAGAACGGAAGCTTTCGAAATGTGGTGCTACAGAAGAATGCTGAAGATTAGATGGGTAGACCACATAACTAATGAGGAGGTACTGAATAGAATTGGAGAGAAAAGAAATTTGTGGCACAACTTGACTAGAAGAAGGGATCGGTTGAGGGCATATTCTGAGGCATCAAGGGATCACCGATTTAGTATTGGAGGGAAGCGTGGAGGGTAAAAATCGTAGAGGGAGACCGAGAGATGAAGACACTAAACAGATTCAGAATGATGTAGGTTGCAATAGGTACTGGGAGATAAAGAAGCTTGCACAGGATAGAGTAGCATGGGGAGCTGCATCAAACCAGTCTCTGGACTGAAGACCACAACAACAACACTTCATTAGTGATTCTAAATAACTGTGGTATCCAGTTTTTCATCTGTCATTGTCACTGGCACAGGATAATGTTTGCAAGGCAACTTCCAAAATACAAAATTGACTTCGTACGTACGCAGTATTGAAATTTCAAGACAGAAGTCTTATCTAACTTTAGTCCTGGAAATCCTGCTACGCCCTTATATTTAAAGCTTACTTTAATTTTCGACATTTTACTGTTGGGTCCTGAATGATATAAATATTTTTTTGAAACGTTCAGAGTCAAACTGTTTATTTTGAAGCATAGTTTTAAGCTATCGAGTGAGTTAATATTGCAGTCAGGGAGTCAGTTACGTAATACAGATACATTATGTGTAAAAAGAACCGATAGAGCGCTGGCAGTAATGATAAAATCCTTAACATAGAACAGCAGGAGACTAGAGGCTTGAGGAACACCTTGTGTCATTGTTCTCCACTTTGAAAGTAGAATTTGTTGCGCTTGAGGAGATAAATTACTCTTTGTTTTCTGTTATACATGTGCAACGTACTTAGAACGGTGATACGTTGCCTTTTGACGCGAAAACCATACAAAAAAAATGACGGTTTGTCAGAGAGCAAACACGAGATTCTTTTCGTAATTGTTGGGTGATACACGAAAAGAAACAAATCAATTATGGAACTGACAAGAGTGAGAAACGCCATTATCACTGTAATGAAGATGAAATGGCGTTGGGTTGACATGTAGCCAGGCGAATGAATGATAAATGGAGAATTCCAGGAGGTAAGACAAGGGCGAGACCATGCTGTACTGGAAGATGGATTAATAACATTAGAAAACAATCATCGGCAACACGGATACGTATCGCCATAAAGACAGCAAGGCACTGAAAAAGGTAGAGATTACCTTTGTGGAGTTGTGGATGTCAAATGTTAGTGAGGAATTCAAGAACATTAATTTGCGCTGCCATACCTGTCTTTGTTTTCTGTGCTGCTGTTAATTTATCCCACGTCGCGGGGAAGAGCAACTCGCAAACCTCCTCCCAAAGTTTCCGTTTCAAATCCGCATTCGTGTACTCTGCGCCCTCTTTCGTGTACAGAGGAGGCCGTTTCTGGATCTCCTCTATCAGGCATTCGTTGTCAATGAACTCTTCCCACGGAAGAACAAAGCAACGACTCATTTCCGGAGGCATAGCGTATTGCGCAAGAGCGCTCTGCGGTTGTCTCTGCGGCACTGACTGCCAGAGAGAGCGTGTACAAGCAAACGGAGACACAGGCATCCGGCGTGGGCCGTTGCCTCGTCAGCGGACAGAAAGGCTGACGAGCTGACGAGCCGTCACGTCGGCGCTTGTGCGCACTTGCGTGGGGGCATTAAGCGCGCTACCAACAGTCCAGGTGCAGATTCGCTTTCGCGGCAGTCTCCCGGAAGTATCAACAGTTTCTCTTGAAGCCTTTCCTTCCGTGTATACGTAGTGGAAACACAGTCTATTGACAAGCGTTCAGACGCAATACAAACGGTAGACAATCGTCACATTGCACTGTTCGTTTCTGTTTACAGTCTCATAGTAGGTTTGAAGCGAGTTTTGTGCTACGAGTAGCAGTTCTGGGACATGAAACGTGGAGACCAGAATTCACATCAACTCACTGTTGTTTACTCTTGTTTCCCAAGATCTTGGGCACAACAAATTGCGTACCTGTTTGGGGTAATATTATGAAATGCCTGCCCGGTTGGCCGTGCGGTCTAAGGCACGGCTTTC
The DNA here is from genome assembly GCF_021461395.2 of Schistocerca americana. Taxonomy (NCBI): domain Eukaryota; kingdom Metazoa; phylum Arthropoda; class Insecta; order Orthoptera; family Acrididae; genus Schistocerca; species Schistocerca americana. Next base: position 286,312,573 of record NC_060120.1, on the reverse strand, counting down.
CGGTCCCCGGCACGAATCCGCCCGGCGGAGTTCTGTCGAGGTCCGGTGAGCCGGCCAGTCTGTGGATGGTTAGTTTTTAGGCGGTTTTCCATCTGCCTCGGCAAATGCGGGCTGGTGCCCCTTATTCCGCCTCAGCTACACTGTGTCGGCGACTGCTGCGCGAACAAGTTCTCCACGTACGCGTACACCACTATTACTCAACCACGCAAACATAGCGATTACACTTGCCTGGTGTGAGATGTTCCCTTGGGGAGTCCACCGGGGACCGAACCGCACAATAACCCTGGGTTCGGTGTGGGGCGGCGGAGGGGTGAAGTGGACTGCGGTAGTCGTCGTGGGGTTGCGGACCACTGCGGCTGCGGCAGGGACGGAGCCTCTCCGTCGTCTCTACGTCCCCAGTTAACATAACATAACATAATATTATGAAGCGATATACACTGCCGGAAAAAAAAGTCACCACCAAGAACAAGGCCATTTTATTGACAAGTGAGGTAACAGGTAGTTTATCGTTGTATGGACATATGATAACAAACTGAGACCAAATGAAACAGAGTGTACCCCTCTCTAGTGGCAAGACAGGGGTGTATTCTCGCATACAAATGACCATAGAGGTGTGTGTGTGTGTGAAATCTTATGGGAATTAACTTCTAAGGTCATCAGCCCCTAAGCTTACACACTACTTAACCTAAATTATCCTAAGGACAAACACGCACACCCATGCCCGAGGGAGGACTCGAACCTCCGCCGGGACCAGCCGCACAGTCCATAAATGCAGCGCCTCAGACCGCTCGGCTAATCCCGCGCGGCTGACCACAGAGGTGCCCAATGGCATTCTGGTACAGACTGTGTCAAGCATCTTGCGTCTTTTGTTGCAATTCGGCAATGGTTGTTGAAGACACTGGAGATTGAGTGAGTTCCAGCTTCATCACATCCCATAGGCGTTTGATTCATCTATATCTACATCTACATAGGTACTCTGCAAATCAGACTTACGTGTCTTCACAACAATTTTCTATTATTTCAGTCTCGAACAGCGCGCGGAAGAAACAAACACCTATGTCTTTCCGTGCGAGCTCTGATGTCGCTTATTTTATTATGACAATGGTTTCTCCGTACGTAGGTCTGCGTCAACAATATGTTTTCGCATTCAGAGGAGAAAGTTGGCGATTGAAATTTCGTAAAAAGAAAGAAAAACGCCTTTGTTTTAATGATGTTCAACGCAAATCCTGTATCATTCCAGTGACAATCTCTCCCCTACTTCGCGATGATACAAAACGTACCGCTCTTCTTTGAACTTTCTCAATATCCTCCGTCAATCACTGTTGGTAAGGATCCCAGAGGGTGCAGCAGTAATCCAAAAGAGGAAGTCAAGCGTAGTGTAGGCAGTCTCTTTAGTAGATCTGTTACATCTAGCGTTCTACCAATAAAACGCAGTTCCCACAACGTTTCCTACGCGTTCTTTCCAATTTAAGTTTTTCGTAATTGTATTTCCTAGGTATATAGTTGAATTTACGGCCTTTAGATTTTATTGATTTTTTGTGTAATTGAAGTTTAACGAATTCCGTGTAGCACTCATGTGGATAAACGATGAACGACAGCATCATCTGCAAACAGCCGAAGACGGCTGCTCACATTGTCTCGCAAATCGTTTATATAGATAAGGAACAGCAGAGGGCCTATAACACTATCTTGTTTAACGCCAGAAATCACTTCTGTTCAACTCGATGACTTCCCATCAATTACTCCGAACTGTGACCACTGACAGGAAATCACGAATCCAGTCACATAACTGAGACAATAGTCGACAAGCACGCAATCTCACTACAAGCCGCTTGTGTGGTACAGTGTCAAAAGAAGTCTCGAAAACCAGAAATACGTTATCGATTTGAAATCCCTTTTCAGTAGCACTCAACAGTTCGTATGAGTAAACAGCTACTTGTGTTTCACAAGAACGATGTTTTCTAAATCCGTGTTGACTGTGTGTGAATAGACCGTTCTCTTCGAGGTAAGTCATAATGTTCGGACACGATATATGTTCCGAAATCCTGCTGCATATCGACGTTAATGATATGGGCCTATAATTTAGTGGATTACTCCTGTTGCCTTTCTTCAATATCGGTGTCATCTTTGGAACTTTCCAGTCTTTTGGTACGGATCTTTCGTCAAGCGAGCGATTGTATATGACTTAAGTATGGAGCTGTTGCATCAGTATACTCTAAAAGGAACCTAACTGGTATACATTCTGGACCGGAATACTTGATTCTGTTAAGTGATTTACGCTGATTGGCAAGAAATCTAGCGATCGTACTGGCCAGGGCAGCCGTTATACACCACTAAGAGCAAGCTACGTTGCAGCAGCCGTATGTGCTGAAAGAGCACGTCACCTTCTTGTCGAAGAAATGGCAGTAGCACAGGGATAACAACCTGTGTAGTGTAGGGGGCACTGGTTACATTACGCTGCAGGAAGACCAATTGTGACCGCCAGTTGTGACTGATGCCTCCCTCCCTCCCAACACAATGAGACCCTTGACGTGGGAGAGAGCACTCTGGGATAGGAAACTCTCAGATCTACGCCATATGCAGGGTGATTCACGAAGATATGCAAATATTTTAATATGTTATTCTAAAAGTGAATCTAAAGAAAAAATTCATATAAACATAGGCCCGCAAATGTTTAGTTACGGAGTTACGCCTAATCAAAGGTTTTGCCTGAAATTTAGCGACTTCGCTAATATGAATCCATCACAAAACTGTGCGAGGTTAAAGTAAAGCACGATTTCGATTTACTTTGTTGTTATTGATCTGGTGAATCTAATAAAACATGTCCCAGGCGTGTATCTGCAGTAGTTTTCCAGAACACCCGTAGAAGCAAAGAAGTAATTAGGTAAAATTTTTAATTTATTGAGTACTTGGCCCAATCTGTTTTTTAAATTGCAGACAACTGCACAAAGTTTTCAACAGTAGTTAAAGAGAATTTAATTTTGGAAAAATGATGTTAATAACGTTCACTGAAATTGTATGAATGTGTCAGATAATCTACTTTTATTAATAACGTAGCACACGTGAATTCATGTTAAACCGGAAAAGACAAAGCTCAGTGTTAAAGTTGTAGAGTGTACATACAATTTTACAATACATTCACAATAAATGTTCAAAAATGTCTCCACTGAGTTCAATGCATTTAGTTGCACGTGTATGAACAGATTTTGTTGCTCGTTTCAGTTTCACAGGGTTGTTCTTAATTTCATCTATTGCATTCATAATGCGAGCAAATGATGTCTCACGTGTATTGACTGTTATTATTATGTTCTTTCACTGAAAAATATAGAAAATTAACTCGTTTCAAGGCTAGGAAACGGCTGAAACAACTCATTAACGGTTGCCAACAACGACATAAACGTTTCTACATTCTTAATGGAAAGTAAACATACACTCCTGGAAATTGAAATAAGAACACCGTGAATTCATTGTCCCAGGAAGGGGAAACTTTATTGACACATTCCTGGGGTCAGATACATCACATGATCACACTGACAGAACCACAGGCACATAGACACAGGCAACAGAGCATGCACAATGTCGCCACTAGTACAGTGTATATCCACCTTTCGCAGCAATGCAGGCTGCTATTCTCCCATGGAGACGATCGTAGAGATGCTGGATGTAGTCCTGTGGAACGGCTTGCCATGCCATTTCCACCTGGCGCCTCAGTTGGACCAGCGTTCGTGCTGGACGTGCAGACCGCGTGAGACGACGCTTCATCCAGTCCCAAACATGCTCAATGGGGGACAGATCCGGAGATCTTGCTGGCCAGGGTAGTTGACTTACACCTTCTAGAGCACGTTGGGTGGCACGGGATACATGCGGACGTGCATTGTCCTGTTGGAACAGCAAGTTCCCTTGCCGGTCTAGGAATGGTAGAACGATGGGTTCGATGACGGTTTGGATGTGCCGTGCACTATTCAGTGTCCCCTCGACGATCACCAGTGGTGTACGGCCAGTGTAGGAGATCGCTCCCCACACCATGATGCCGGGTGTTGGCCCTGTGTGCCTCGGTCGTATGCAGTCCTGATTGTGGCGCTCACCTGCACGGCGCCAAACACGCATACGACCATCATTGGCACCAAGGCAGAAGCGACTCTCATCGCTGAAGACGACACGTCTCCATTCGTCCCTCCATTCACGCCTGTCGCGACACCACTGGAGGCGGGCTGCACGATGTTGGGGCGTGAGCGGAAGACGGCCTAACGGTGTGCGGGACCGTAGCCCAGCTTCATGGAGACGGTTGCGAACGGTCCTCGCCGATACCCCAGGAGCAACAGTGTCCCTAATTTGCTGGGAAGTGGCGGTGCGGTCCCCTACGGCACTGCGTAGGATCCTACGGTCTTGGCGTGCATCCGTGCGTCGCTGCGGTCCGGTCCCAGGTCGACGGGCACGTGCACCTTCCGCCGACCACTGGCGACAACATCGATGTACTGTGGAGACCTCACGCCCCACGTGTTGAGCAATTCGGCAGTACCTCCACCCGGCCTCCCGCATGCCCACTATACGCCCTCGCTCAAAGTCCGTCAACTGCACATACGGTTCACGTCCACGCTGTCGCGGCATGCTACCAGTGTTAAAGACTGCGATGGAGCTCCGTATGCCACGGCAAACTGGCTGACACTGACGGCGGCGGTGCACAAATGTTGCGCAGCTAGCGCCATTCGACGGCCAACACCGCAGTTCCTGGTGTGTCCGCTGTGCCGTGCGTGTGATCATTGCTTGTACAGCCCTCTCGCAGTGTCCGGAGCAAGTATGGTGGGTCTGACACACCGGTGTCAATGTGTTCTTTTTTCTATTTCCAGGAGTGTATTTACTTGTATAATAATCTTTGCTTCTCTGGATGTTCTGAAAAACTGCTGCAGATACACGTCTGGGACATGTTTTATTAGATTCACCAGACCAATAACAACAAAATACATGAAAATCGTGCTTTACTTTAATCTCGTACAGTTTTGCGATTGCTTCATATCAGTGAAGTTGCTAAATTTCAGGCAAAATCTTTGATCGCCTACTCAGTACGCACCTTTTATACCTTGCTGCCACCAAACACAGCCTTTGAGGGTGTTCCATTTTTTTCTTTTTTTCCGGCAATGTAAAACGAGACGATAACGTAAATCTTGTTAGCGAAGACAATCAAGACATAGATTTGGTGGAATGGTTGTAGGAAAATGCAATCCATCTCCACTATGTGATCAAAAGTATACGGACACCCCCAAAAACATACGTTTTTCATATTACGTGCATTGTGCTGCAACCTACTGCCAGGTACTCCATATCGGCGACCTCTGTAGTTATTAGACATCGTGAGAGAGCAGAATGGGGCGCTCCGCGGAACTCACAGCCTTCGAATGTGGTCAGGTGATTCGGTGTCAGCTGTGTCATACGTCTCTACTCGAGATTTACACACTCCTGAACATCCCTAGGTCCACCGTTTCCGATGTGATAGTGAAGTGGAAACGAGAAGGGACATGTACAGCACAAAAGCGTACAAGCCGACCTCGTCTGTTGACTGACAGAGACCGCCGACAGTTGAAGAATGTGTAATAGGCAGACATCTATCCAGACCATAACACAGGAATTGCAAACTGCGTCAGGATCCACTGCAAATACTACGACAGTTAGGCGGGAGATGAGAAAACTTGGATTTCATGGTCGAGCGGCTGCTCATAAGCCACACATCACGCCGGCAAATGCCAAACGACGCTTCACTTGGTGTAAGGAGCGTAAACATTGGACGATTGAACAGTGGAAAAACCTTGTGTGAAGTGACGAATCACGGTACACAATGTGTCGATCCGATGGCACGGCGTGCTTACGGCGAATGCCCGGTGAACATCATCTGCCAGCGTGTGTAGTGCCAACAGCAAAATTCGGAGGCGGTGGTGTTATGGTATGGTCGTGTTTTACGCGGAGGGAGCTTGCACCCCTTGTTGTTTTGCGTGGCACTATCACAGCACAGGCTTACATTGGTGATTTAAGCACTTTCTTGCTTCCCACTGTTGAAGTGCAATTCGGGGATGGTGTTTGCATCTTTCAACACGATCGAGCACCTGTTCATAATGCAGGCCTGTGGCGAAGTGGTTACACGACAATAACATCCCTGTAATGGACTTGCCTGCACAGAGTCCTGACCTAAATCCTATAGAACACCTTTGGGATGTTTTAGAATGCCGACTTCGTGTCAGGCCTCACCGACCGACATTGATACCTCTCCTCAGTGCAGCACTCCATGAAGAATGGGCTGCTATTCCCCAAGAAACCTTCCAGCACCTGATTGAACGTGTGCCTGCGAGAGTGGAAGCTGTCATCAAGGTCAAGGGTGGGCCAACACCGTATTGAATTCCAGCATTACCGATGGAGGGCGCCACGAACTTGTAAATCATATTCAGCCAGGTGTCCGCATACTTTTGATCACATACTGTATAAGGGAAATCGCCTATAAGTTGGACTTGTAAATCATTTTCAGCCAGGTGTCCGGATACTTTTGATAACATAGTGTATAATGGAAATCGCCTATAAGTTGGGATCACAAGAGACGTCGAAGGAATTCAGGGATCCGTGGCTAAGATCGCAACAAAAGAAAAACAGATGCTGGAATGATTGTGAACGTCATAGTCCGTGCTGATTTGATGGCTGAAATCTCGCGGCGTATGAAAAACTATTAATGATCTCATGGGACCGATACGGAAAGAAAACATGCTATTTAGAGAGGAAATTGCAGTTGGAAAAAAGGTTAGGAGTAACTGAAATTTCTGACAACAGGAAGGTTATTTGAGTCATGTTTCGTATCCTAAAGTCAACAAACACCAACTGTGAAATTGTCATGAAAACCTACTAAGCAGTTATATCTGTCACCCAATAATGTTTTTAGTTAATTAAAGGAAAGAAATAAACATTTTTGTTTTGTTTTCTGTGATTATTATTCCGTAAGGCACGAAAATGAGTGTTTTAGAGTAAGATACAAATATAAAGAAATAGGGATGAAACTTTTACTTATATAAAGATTTAGATTTTGATGAGCTCGTAACTAATTACTGCTGCAGTAGGATGTCCAAATTCCTTAATGACTGATGATAACTTCGTGAGACTGGCGTGCATTTTACGGAGTAACAGCCTATCGAATATAAGCTGCTTCCGCAGTTGCAGAGTGGAATATTGCTATGATTTAATTCGAGAAGCTAAAACTGTTTTTTAATGTTTAAAATTTTGTGTTAAAATATTATTAAAAATTCAGTACGAGGAAATAGGTTTTTGTTTCGTTTTAAACATGTAGTACAAACACATGCGGGGATGCGTATACTGCTATTTCAGGGACATTCTAAAGCCAAATAATGCTTTCTGCTTGTTTATAGATTAGTAAACATTTGAATAATTTGCCTTCTGAAGTGTCTGTATGATGTTATTGCGTGTGGATGACGTCACTTGCTTTTTACCGGTCCCGGCGGAGGTTCGAGTCCTCCCTCAGGCATGGGTGTGTGTGTTTGTCCTTAGGATAATTTAGGTTAAGTAGCGTGTAAGCTTAGGGACTGATGACCTTAGCAGTTAAGTCCCATAAGATTTCACACACATTTGAACATTTTTTTGCTGCTTACCGGCCAAGTTGGTAACTCTGTGCTGTGGGCAGTGATGGTGTACGGAGACTGAGTATTGGGATGCGGTGTTTTCTTGTCTGCGTATATGGATTTTGCATTATGCTCCGACTGGAATCACTGATGCTATACGCGTGGATCAAATTATTAATTTCGCGAGTTATTACGTGGCAGTCAAATTCATGGTTAGCAAAATATGGATGGATAGCTATTTCACGATTATCATGCATGTGTTCTGGAAATCGTTACATCACTTTTTACCGTTTTAAATGCGGGTAATGTAGACATAATGTTTCGTAAAAATTGTCTGATGTATCATCATAGCTTTCTTTTTTCGCGCTTGTGTTCAAGTGATTATTGCTGTCAACACTGTTTAAAAGAGACTAGTACTTATTTTCAGATGTTAACTTTTAGTTTGACCATGTTTTTCTTAGTTAAAATATAGGAACTAAATTGAAACAGGTATTTAATTCACTTGATCCAGAATTTACGTATTTCCTCTTAAAGATTGAGAGCTTACTAGCAAGATCTATCTATACATACATCGTACAGTTGCGTGATTAGTGTTATTAAATCTCTGAGCACGCATTGTACTTTGGCGTGAGCTGTTTTAATAACTATTGAATACCAGCACACTGGAAAAGCATCGTGACTTATTTCAGGCCAACGTGCAAGGAGTGCTTCATTACAGGTAGTATTGCAGACCAGAACAGATCTTCGTTGCACAGGAAAGTATTAATACCAGGCCCATGACAAAGCGTTGTTGGGTTGTTTAGGGAACAATGAAGGTTTACCTGTTTCTATGTGCTTCCAAAGCAGCATCGGTATCTGCACGTAGTGTTTGTTGTTGTAGCACCGGTTGCTCAATAATGTGTTGCGCAGACAGTTACTTTAAATGTCCAAATCACTAATTATTAAGGTCATGGAACAGGCTGCAAGTTACCATTTTCAGTCCAACGTAATAAAGTTTCACAGAACAGGGAAAGCTACTAAGTTGTAAGTATTAGTATCAGTAGAGAGCTGTATTGTCACACTGGGTTTTGGGACGCTGCAGCGTAAATCACTTTAGAGAATTTGCAGTCTAAGATTACATTGCAAACACGTTTGGAACATTACAATCATATTTACAAAAATGTTATAGTCTGACTATTGGTTGACTATTGGTTGCGTCAGGCCAGAATAAATTATTGAATCTGATATTCACTGGATCTCAGTCAGTGAAAATATGACTAATATTACAGGGCGCATTGAGTGTATAGATGTTTTTCCGAAGACGAGACACGTATATCTTACAAGGCGCATTGAGTGTACCAATTTTTTCAGAATACAGTCAAGACTTGCTTGTTCAGCAATTCACTGTTTTCCTTTTACAGCTTAAGAGTATTTGAGTAGCTGGATGGTGATCCAGTCTTAAATTTCAGTTCTATTTTCCTTTCATTTAAAAAAGTGGGATATTTTCAGGGAGTGATTTTTATTCTGAGACTGAGATCTTTCCCCTTTGAAGTTATGAATTTATTATGCGTCTCGAGCGAGTTGTCGGAATAACGCGACGTTAGGCCGTGAAATGCAAATTTATGTCTCCAGTGAGACTCAAAATAATTATTCGTTGCGCATATTCGAACATGTTTTATGCTCGCATATTATGACATTTACGGAAACCGAAAAGTCCTGTGTAGAAACCAACACTGGTTCCGAAAATAGCGATCGTGTGGAAACAGCTTCCTCTGTTCATCGTGTTACTTGACTTTTGTAAGGCATTTGATACAGTTCCACACTGCCGCCTAATAAACAAAATACGAGCGTATGGCCTTACGAAATACGAGCGCACGGCATACCAGGCCAGCTGTGTGACTGGACTGAAGAGTTTCTATTAAACAGAACACGGTATGCCATTCTCAACGGACAGAAGTTTTCAGTACCTTCGGGAGTACCCCAAGGGAATGTCACACGACCATTAATTTTCACAATACATACAAACGGCCTTGTGGATAACGTCGGATGCGGACGATGCTGTTGGGAGAAGTCCCAACGCTAGAAAATTGTAGGGAAAAACATTAAGAGATGCGGAGGATTGACGCCTGGAGCAGGGACTTGCAGTTGACCTCAACATAAACAAGTGTAATGTATTGTGAATACATAGACAGGAAGGCTCATCATCGTATGATACACGATTGCAGAACAATGACTGGAAGACATCACATCCATAAAATATTTAAGAGTACGCGTATGGAGCGATTTAAAGAGGAGAGGCCGCACGAACGTAATCGGACGCAAGGCAGATGCCAAACTGTGATTCATTGGAAAACACTCAGAAAATGTAGACCAACCGCAGCCGACGTAACTTACAAAACCCTCTTTCTACCGATACTAGAATAATGTTCGTATGGGACCCTTACCGAGTAGGATATACAGGAAACAGAGAATATCCAAAGAAGAGCAGTGCGCTTCGTTTCATGCTGATTTAGTAAGCAGGAAAGAGTCACAATGATTACACAAAAAAGGAGACAAATCATCAGTGGAAAACTTCCATCCCATTTCATTATTGGCAATATTTTCAGAAGTCTTTGAAAGGGTTATGTAGAATAGACTTTATAAACACTTAGTGAAGAAAAATATTCTCATTCACAATCAGTTTGTATTTTGGAAAGGGTTGTTGTTGTTGTTTGTTTGGGCGGGAAGAGACCAAACAGCGAGGTCATCGGTCTCATCGGATGAGGGAAGGATGGGGAAGGAAGTCGGCCGTGCCCTTTCAAAGGTACCATCCCGGCATTTGCCTGGATCGATTTAGGGAAATCACGGAAAACCTAAATCAGGATGGCCGGACGCGGGATTGAACTGTCGTCCTCCCGAATGCGAGTCCAGTGTGCTAACCACTGTGGAAAGGATTGTCAGATGATATATTAGAATCAATAAATCAAAAGTTATTACCACTTGGAATATTCTGTAATCTGGCTAAAGCTTTTGATTGCGTTAAGCATGATATCCTTATACAAAAGTTAATATATTACGGGATACCTGGAGTAGCAGGCTTATGGTTCTCATCCTATCTTTGTAATAGAAAACAGTGTGCATCTGTATCAGGCTTACCACAAAACAATAGTCATTCAAAATATCAAACCATTAGACAAGGGGTGCCCCAGGGCTCTATTTTAGGTCCCTTGTTGTTCCTATTATATATTAATGACCTTCCATATGCACTGTCACAAAATGCAAATTTTGTCTTGTTTGCAGATGATACAAGTGTTGGTATTAAAAACAGTACCCGTGATCTCACGGAGCAATTGGCTAGTAAAATATTTGTAAGTATCAATGGGCGGTTCACAGGAAATGGATTGTCACTGAATTTTGACAAGACCTAATACATACAGTTTAGTATCTCACAAAGAATACCTGACCATATACGTATAATGTATTCAAACAATGAAATTAAAGCTGTAGACAGTGTCAAATTTTCAGGGCTACAAATTGACCGCAACCTAAACTGGAAAATTCACACTCTAGGCTTAATGAAACGCCTTAGTTCAGCTACATTTATAGTACGCATGATAGCAGAAATAGGTGATTTAAAAATGAAGAAGTTAGTTTATTCAGCCTACTTCCATTCACTAATGAGTTATGGAATCATCTTTTGGGGAAACTCCTCTCACAAAGAGAACATTTTCAGAATTCAGAAACGAGTCATTAGAATTAGATCTGGTGTCAGTCCTAGATCATCACGCAAAGACCTCTTTAAGAAACTTGGTACTCTAACTACTACTTCTCTATACATACACTCATTGATGTCCTTTGTCATTTCCAACATGTCTCTTTTTGCACAAAATAGTGCAAAACATGATTATAATACTAGAACCAAAAACAATCTTTATAAGGACTATAAAAGCTTAACAATAGTACAAAAAGGAGTCAAATACATGGGTACTCATGTCTTCAGTAACTTACCAGAGCATATCAAAGGTCTTGTAACTGATAAAGATCGGTTTCAGAGTGAATTAAAGAACTTCCTGTTGGCCAACTCCTTCTACTCCATCGATGAATATCTTCGCAAGGATTATAGCTCATAATTCTGTCTGCATTAGAATTGTACAATATTCATGTATCTGAGTAAAAAAGTATCTAAAAAATAACATTGACTCTTTCCACATCTTAGAGACTCCTCTCCAAGGGGTCCATGGAAAACATAAAATGTAATGTAATGGTGATCAATCAACTCCAGTTACAGGCGCTGCAAGAGAGCCGTTTTGCATGACGGTGTGTACTTTTGAAGTTCCGAGAGCTTATGTTTTTAGAAGAGTCAACCGACATACTGCTTCCTCCTACGTTATCTCGCGAAAACACTATGAAGAGAGAATTACAGAGATTTGAGCCTACACAGAGGCTTACCCAGTACTCGTTTTTCGCGCGAACCTTCCAAGACAGAAAAAGGAAAGGGAGATGTGACGATCTTATACAAAGTACCCTCCACCACACACTGCAAGGTGGCTTGCTGAATACAGATGTAGAGCTGGGGATTTTTGCGATAGGTCCCAGTTTTGAAGAACGGTTCAACTGAGCCAAAACAGTAAGCACTACAGTGTTTGTGAATTTCAGTGCTCTATAACGGTAGGTTCGGACAGTTGTCAGTTAAACCCAAACATTCAGTACTCATCAAATACAAGGACATCTACACAGGCATCTTATCAGCTCCTGAGACGTTCTTAGTTCAACCTATTCTTACTTTCTAAGCATGGAATTTTTTTGGCTATCCCTGACAAAAACTGGACATCCTCTTCCTTCTTGACATTCTTGCGGCAGCAAATCCTACGACTCTCACCTGGTAAGGATATCTGTCACGAAGGACGGTGCGTCATGATACAATTGCGAGACTCCCCACTTGCCTCAGCGACCCGATAACCTCTGATTCGCCAGTCACCGCTTTTTGCTGCACTGCCACATCTCCAGTGAGACTAGTTAACAATTTCAGATGTGCGAAAGTTTGAAACAGTGATTATTGCCCATTCTTTGGCTAATATTCTACCCCCACTTTATCTCAAACGAAAATACACTCTAAGACAAAAAAAAACAAAAAAAAAAAAAAAAAAACACACCGCGAATTGTCAGAATGGGACGGAAATCGGTAGATGTGATGGACATGTACAGACAAACAAATGATTACAAATGTTGAAATATCAGATGAGTTATTCAAGAGAAAGAGCTTCGCAAACTGAGCAAGTAAATATCGTGCTGGACTTGTTCTGGTCCTTATAAAAGCAGTTATTCGGCTTGGCATTGATTGACAGAGTTCTTGGATGTGCTCCTGAGGGATGCCGTACCAAACACTGTCCAATTGGCGCGTTAGATTGTCAAAATCCCAAGCTGGATGGAAAGCCCTGCCCATAATGCTCCAAACGTTCTCAATTGGTGAGAGGGTCGGCGACTTTGCTGGCCAAGGTAGGGTTTGGCACGGACGAAGACGAGCAATAGAAACTCGCCGTGTGCGGGCGAACATTATCGTGCTGAAATGTAAGCCCAGGATGGCTTGCTATGAAGAGCAACAAACACGGGCGTAGAAAACCGTCGACGATATGCTGTGCTGTAAGAGTGCCGCGGATGACAACCAAAGGAATCCTGCTATGAAAAGAAACGGTACTCTTGAGCCTCACTCCTGGTTGTTGGGCCGTATGGCGGACGACATTCAGTTTGGTATCCCAACGCTGTCCGAGGCGTCTCCAGACACGTCTTCTCTGGTCATCGGAGTTCATTCCGAAGCGGGAGATCGCTGAAGACAATTCTATTCCAGTCCGTAAGATTCCAGGCCGAAGACGTGTCTAGAGAGCCCCTGACAGTAGTGGGATACCATCCTGACTCTGGCCCGCCTTACGGCTTGACAACTGGTTGTGATGGTCTGGGGTGGCATTTCTTTTCATGGCAGGAATCCTTTGGTTGTCATCGGCGGCATCCTTGCAGCACAGCCAGTAAGGTCGCCGGATCTCTCTCCAATTGAGAACGTTTGCAGTATTATAGGCAGGGCTCCCAAACCGACTCGGGATTTTGATGATCTAGCTCGCCAATTGGACATAATTTGGCACGATATCGATCGGGAGGACATCCAACATCTGTGTCAATCAAGGCCAAGCACCAGAGGTGAACCTTAGTGTTATTGACTTGCTCAGTTTCTGAAGCTCCTTCTCTTGAATAAACCGTCCAACTGTTCTGAAACTGTAATCATTTGTTTGTACATGTACATCACATGTACGGAGTTCCGTCCCATTCGGGTACGATGGTTCTTCGAAAGGGCACGGCCGACTTCCTTTCCTAATCCGATGAGACCAATGACCTCGCTGTCTGGTCTCCTCCCCCAAAATCAACCAACCAACCCATTCGGGTATCTCTTCCGTCATGCATCGTTTTTTCTTTTTGTGTCTTAGAGTGTAGTGTTGGTAGGCTGCATGAACATTTGCGCGCCCTGTCATCCAGATTTTGTTTACAGAATCTTTGAATGGTCATATGTGTAGAAATATTATTTCTGAATTATCGTTCTTTATTAATATGTGTTCAAAGAGTCGTTGCTGACCTGAAAAAAATTTGTTCGACAGATTCTGTTTTGGTTTGCATTTGAACTCCAAACATGGCTCATGACTCCAAATCACGCTACGGATGGTTCTGAAACGATGACATACTGCCAATTTATGAAGCTGCCGTGCAGTGGGGTACTTACGCTATTGAGAGCCACGTCTCGGAATCCTCGAACAGAGTGACGAGCTAGATGTGGCGCCAGCGAACGGACTTACCTGAAACAGAAACAAAGACAAGACATTAATGGACATGCCTAAGAATATGACGGTACGTGGTTTCTCGCTGAATTTCACCGATGAAGTATCCTTTGGTTGCCGAGTAGTTGGGCTGCCTTCATACAACGTTTCCAGAAGTTTTCTGCTCGGCATATTAAATCGAAATCACGACTACTGTGGATGACGAGTGCAAGCCTTACTGAAACGTTTCAGCACGACGAGCCTATTACTCGACCGACAACCCGAGAATAGTGCATTTACGTCACTCACCCTTGCGTGAGCTGCGTCACGTTAACAACATGTGAACGTAAGAGGGGCAGATTCACATTAATAACATGTGAAACTAAGTGGGGCGAAGACTAATAATGGAGCAGAATAACAAGGAGCAACATGGGTCGAAAAGTACCCTTTACGGCGCACTTTACAGTGATCTGCAGAGCTTAGATACGCATGTAGATTACTTCAATGAAGATTAGTTCAAGCCTTACTGAAACGTTTCAGCACGACGGGCCTATTGCTCGACCGACAACCCGAGAATAGTGCATTTACGTCACTCACCCTTATGTGAGCCGCACCACGTTAACAACATGTGAACGTAAGAGGGGCAGATTCACATTAATAACATGTGAACGTAAGTGGGGCAAAGACTAATAATGGAGCAGAATAACAAGGTGCAACACGGGTCGAAAAGTACCCTTTACGACGCACGTTACAGTGATCTGCAGAGCTTAGATACGCATGTAGATTACGTCAATGAAGATTTTATATCTCAAATAGTCGATTCTCAGAAAAGAAACACTGGCGTCCTATTTCCTGTATGTATACAGCCACTAAAACGAAGTTCATGAGGCGGCCGAAGTGGCCGTGCTGTTAAAGGCGCTGCAGCCTGGAACCGCAAGACCACTACGGTCGCAGGTTCGAATCCTGCCTCGGGCATGGATGTTTGTGATGTCCTTAGGTTAGTTAGGTTTAATTAGTTCTAAGTTCTAGGGGACTAATGACCTCAGCAGTTGAGTCCCATAGTGCTCAGAGCCATTTGAATTTTGAAGTTCATGAGAGGTCCCAGAATGAATGTTTCACTCTGCAGTGGAGTGTACGTTAATCGAAACTTCCAGGCATATTACAGATTTGAGATGGACGGGGTCTCCAACCTGGGACCTTTGTAATTTGTTGCAGAGTACTTGCCCGCGAAAGGCAAATGAGTCCCGGTCTGGACACGGTTTTAATTCCCCAGTAAGTTTCAACACAGACAGATTATTACTGTGACAGATTATTACTGTGTAGCCAGAGCCAGTGGGCCATGTGCTCATGTTATCTCAGAGGGATTTGCGACAGGCAGGTAGAATGGCTGTGGTGAAGCCACCGAACATACCGAAGAATTCCGCGAGCGACAGCAAGGAAGGCTATGACTCAGACAATTTAGGAGAGAGAAAAGTCGTTCGCAATTTCCTTGTCTGCCATCTGGGGTTGGGGTTGCGTGAGACACGCCACGATACACTGGCGATGACGGGACGGCGCCAGTGGATTTGCGTGCGGATCCCACCAGCACTTGTTGCTCCAGAAAAGTCGCGCTGACCCGCTGAGCGTGGAGGAATTCCACTGTAACGCACAGTGACCAGGCGATGAAACTAAATTGTGAAAGGGCTGTTGCCAAATTTACAGTTTTACGCGCGAGAAGAAGGCGGTAGCGGTGGGCTCAGCGATTGTGTGAGTACAGCAGTTCGGTGTGCTTGCCTTTTAGTGATACAATGTTTGTTGTTGTAATGGTACATCAAGTGATCTCCGAGTCCTGGTCATCTGATGAACATTGTCACTCCGTGCACTCTGGACACTCTTTTGATCCTCAGTTCTTCTGCGGTCATTTCGGTCTTTCGTTGATGCCGTCTATCCAGCATCTCCTTGCTTTTCGTGTGTGTCATTGACCTCACGTTCGTCCGAGTGTTACGACTTTTCTAGTAAGCCTTGTGCTCTTCTGATACGCCAAAAGTACCTTAATATCATCTGTAGTATTTTGGCCCCCAGATATATCTTTGGTTTAATTTTTTCCAGGACTGTTTAATTTTCTAATTTTTCAGTCCATGAAACCCTCAGTTAAAATGAGACGATTTTCTTGTGATACAATTTTTTCCACTGTCAAAGGCTCTCATCCGCAGAAAACTATTGGAAAGATAAAACTTACAGCCTTTTTGTTTTGTTGAGTAGTGACAGCTCTCTTTTCTTTAGCCACTTGCTTACCTTAATTATAGCGTATTATTTTGTACATAGTGCCACCATAGTTGTTAAAGTACATTGTTAATATTTAAGAATCTTCAAACCTCGTTTTACTAAAAAAGTTCTTATGAGTTGATGGAATTCAAAATGAATGAAGACTCTTCCAGCAGCTTTAGCTGTTAAGTAGTTCCCAATATATGACTATAAAGCGGCTTCCAATTGATAAGAAATGTTTAGTAAAAAGACGGTTTGAAGATTCTTAAACATTAACAAATTAATTACAGCGGATTTTTCAAGTTGTAGCCTTCTTCTTCAAGTTATGTCCTCCTTCTTTTTTCCTAATATATATTAAAAATGTCTTCTTATCGACTTCCTCAATTGTTTCTTCGTCTATCACTACATTTGTTACCGAGCGAGGTGGCGCAGTGGTTAGACACTGGACTCGCGTTCGGGAGGACGACGGTTCAATCCCGCGTCCGGCCATCCTGATTTAGGTTTTCCGTGATTTCCCTAAATCACTCCAGGCAAATGCTGGGATGGTTCCTCTAAAAGGGCACGGCCGACTTCCTTCCCCATCCTTCCCTAATCCGATGAGACCGATGACCACGCTGTCTGGTCTCCTTCCCCAAAACAACCAACCAACAACCAACTACATTTGTTCGATTCCTGTCGTCACAATTTTTGTTACCTTAAAATTCAGCCTTAAGCTAACTTCTTCACTGTATTTTCGTATTTTTGCCAGTATACTTTTAATATCTTCTTCACTGCCTGGTATAAGTGTTAAGTTGCCGGCATATCTTAAGTTGTTAAGTAAATTAGAATTGTAATTCCAGTTTTCGTATCTGTTAGACCTGGAGTCCTGATTACATATTCACCATACAAATTGAAAAGATACATCTTATTTGTCTTATTTGATTCCTATACCTATCTCAAAAGTTTTTGTACATTATTGTTGGACTTTTAATGCTGCTTCTTGGATTTTGTACAAATTTCTGATTAGCTATGTAAGATACACTAGTATTTGCAGAAAACTAGTACTTCCCATGTTTTTTTGAGTTATATACGCAGTCAAATTCTTTTCTAT
Organism: Schistocerca americana; assembly: GCF_021461395.2. NCBI lineage: Eukaryota > Metazoa > Arthropoda > Insecta > Orthoptera > Acrididae > Schistocerca > Schistocerca americana. The sequence goes on along the minus strand of NC_060120.1, from coordinate 286,294,877 downwards.
AGTCTGTTAAGCACATCCGGTGCTATGCACTTCTCCTGCTGTTTGTGGATAGTCATATTTCCTTAGCAAATACGGAAGTGGTTTGCTGTTGCATTTTTCCGTCATTTTATACCTTCTGCCAGATAAGTAGCAGGCCGATTCTAACAAAACTTTGACTTTCGATTTGAATAAACCTTCTGGTGACACGTGCTCTGTACAGTTACTATAAGGTGATAATTTTATTGACTATGGTAGGCCTGAAACAGCAACTTCTAATCATTTACGTCATGGTATAACATTCGTGCCATTTATGCCTCCTAAGCTTGAAAACGGTCTATGACCGAAACTACACTCCTGGAAATTGAAATAAGAACACCGTGAATTCATTGTCCCAGGAAGGGGAAACTTTATTGACACATTCCTGGGGTCAGATACATCACATGATCACACTGACAGAACCACAGGCACATAGACACAGGCAACAGAGCATGCACAATGTCGGCACTAGTACAGTGTATATCCACCTTTCGCAGCAATGCAGGCTGCTATTCTCCCATGGAGACGATCGTAGAGATGCTGGATGTAGTCCTGTGGAACGGCTTGCCATGCCATTTCCACCTGGCGCCTCAGTTGGACCAGCGTGCACCTTCCGCCGACCACTGGCGACAACATCGATGTACTGTGGAGACCTCACGCCCCACGTGTTGAGCAATTCGGCGGTACGTCCACCCGGCCTCCCGCATGCCCACTATACGCCCTCGCTCAAAGTCCGTCAACTGCACATACGGTTCACGTCCACGCTGTCGCGGCATGCTACCAATGTTAAAGACTGCGATGGAGCTCCGTATGCCACGGCAAACTGGCTGACACTGACGGCGGCGGTGCACAAATGCTGCGCAGCTAGCGCCATTCGACGGCCATCACCGCGGTTCCTGGTGTGTCTGCTGTGCCGTGCGTGTGATCATTGCTTGTACAGCCCTCTCGCAGTGTCCGGAGCAAGTATGGTGGGTCTGACACACCGGTGTCAATGTGTTCTTTTTTCCATTTCCAGGAGTGTAGTTCCACTGTGCAAAGTACACTGACGGGGAAAAAATCGTGACACCAAAAATAATTAATGTAGAGTACTGAAAATTCGGGAATACGTTTGTCTAGGTATCACATTTACGTGATTAACATTGTAAGCGTGAGATAAGGCATTGCTAACATGAAATGTTGGTACATTAACAACCGGTGTAACTACCAGCATGCTGAATGCAAGCATACAAAAGTGCATACTTTGTGTTGTACTGGTACCGGATGTCAGTTTGTGGGATGGAGTTCCATATCCGTTGCACATGGTCGGTTAATACATGGACGATTAGTACGGTTTGTGGATGACGCCGGAGTTGTCGTTCGATGATGTCCCAGATGTGCTCGATTGGAGACATATCTGGTGATCGATCAGACCAAGGCAATCAATCAATCAAAATGAGTCACAATCGCGTTATTTATTTTGTCGCCAACCGGTTTCAACCCGCGATGGGGTCATCTTCAGGGCAATTTACACCATTTGGTCGCTCGCTGGAGTTGTCACCCTGGCTGTGCACGGTTGGTTGAATTACCAACCGTGCACAGGCAGGGCGACAACTCCAGCGAGCGACCAAATGGTGTAAATTGCCCTGAAGATGACCCCATCGCGGGTTGAAACCGGTTGGCGACAAAATAAATAACGCAATTGTGACTGTCATTTTGATTGATTGATTATAAGTAACCCAATCGCTGCTATCTCCACGCAACTATGTTGTTTAAAAATTTAGGCCAAGGCAACATGTCGACACTCTGTAGAGTGTGTTGGGTTACAACAGTGGTATATGGCGAGGGTTATCCTGTTGGAAAACACCCTGCCTGGAATGGTGTTAATGAATGGCAGCACAACAGGTCGAATCACCAGACAGACGTAAAAATTTGCAGTCAAGGTGCGTGGGACAGTCAAGAGAGTGCTCCTGCTGTCATATGAAATCGCAGCCCTCCACATGTAGGTCCAATGCGTCTATCACGCAGACTAGTTGGGTGCAGGCCCTCAGCTGGCCCTCTTCTAATCAACACACGGCCATCACTGGCACCGAAACAGAACCAGCTTTCACCAGAAAACAGAACAGACCTCTAATGATCTCTCGCTTGACGCCATTGGAATTGCGAATGATGGTGGTGTGGGTTCAGTGGAAGTCTGTCTCGGAGTTGTCCTTGAGGTAACCGATTTGTAACAGCTCGTTGTGTCACTGTGGTGCCAATTGCTGGTTACACTGCTGCGGCAGACTCTGTGCGATGCGCCAGAGCCATACGCTGAACACGATGGTCGTCCTTCTCGGTAGTGCCACGTGTCCGTTCGGAGGCCGGTCTTCTTGCGATCGTATATTCTCGTGACCAGTGTGCAGTGGCTACACCCATGCTGAGTCTTTCTGCACTATCGGAGCAGGAACATCTCTAGCTTCTCGTAGCCCTGTCACACGATCTCGTTCAAACTCAGTGAGGTGTTCATATTGTCACCTTACAGGCTTTCCTGATTAGCATCAACTCGCTAAGTCCCATCTAAACGTAACTAATGCTCACGACCGTTACAGCGTATACTTAAAGCAAATCTGATTCGTATCGTAATAGTGGCACTACTAGCAGCACTCTTATACGACTAGCGCGACATCTGAAAAGGCTTCATCTTTCAGATGTAGAAATACGCCTACCAACTTTCGTTTATGTCGCACAACTCCTTTTTGGTGTTACGTTTTTATTTATTTATTTATTTTTTCGTCAGTGTGAAAGACAGCTGAAGGTTTTCACCATGAATGTCAACGATCATATGTCACCATTCAGTGGACATCCAGTTGTGGTAATGATGTGCAAATTCCAGAATACAAATATTTAAAATGCTGTCATAATTTACTCGTGAAGAGTCACCACCTTACGTTAAAAGTTTAATACAATAAATCAAATAACGAAATCAGAAATTGCATATATGTCACGAGGCAGCATAACTTACGCGGGGAAATTACTCAGATTATATCCATCCTTCATGTGAGAATGAGAGCAATTAGCGATTTCCAACAAATTTTACACATAATTTCAAACCTTAACGAAACTTTTCCTCCCTCACACTCCCCATAAAATACTGAAGGGAAAAGGAAGTTTATCGCCTACTACCTTTTTCCTGTTCACTCAGTAAAACTCATCATTAGGTATGACGCTTTAATTTATTACTTTCTTACTACTAACTCTATAGACAACACATTTTGCAGACAGTATCCACGTACATAACTGAATGTACCTGCACAGTTATATAATTGTAAGAGACTCACAATTCGGGAGATGTGACATCATAAATACTGCATCTGTATTATATATGTGAAAAAAAAGTGCTCAACGTGACGGATTGCCGTCCTGCGGGCCCGGTTTCGATTCCCGGCTGAGTCGGAGATTTTATCCGTTTAGGGACTGGGTGTTGTGTTGTCTTCATCATCATTTCATCCCCATCCGGTGCGCAGGTCGCCCAATGTGGCGTCGAATGTAATAAGACCTGCACCAAGGTGGCCGGACCTGTCCAGTAAGGGGCCTCCCGGCCAATGACGCCAAACGCTCTTTTCATTTCCATATATGGGAGCTAGATTCTTCAAAGAATCTGGGCAGAAGGGGTCACTGGTTAGTTACTGAAAGTAGAAAGAAGGGGTTCGAGGCACTGCTGTTGAATTATGCCTTTAAAAAAATAATCCAACGAAAACCTTCGGATGAAATTTTAATTCTTTCACGACAATGTGTGTTTAAATGCTCACTGTAAGCGGACTACCCTGTCAGTGTCGGAGCTACCACCGTCTTAACACTGACAAATTACAAATATTAAAACAACGGAAATGTCTCCATCTTTATAGTGCCATCTAGCGGTCCTTTTTGTAAAGAAAACTGGTGGCCCCACTTTTAGTAATGTTATTCTTGACTATAACGTATCTGGAAATATGGGCTGACCAGACATCCCGGTTTTGCCAGGACAGTCCCGGTTTTCACATAAATGTCGCGGTGTTCTGGGAAAATCATATGGGACGCATAATTATTTAAATGTATATCGACGGGCCATGGTGGCTTAGTGGCTAGCTCACCTGCCTAATAAGCAGGAGACTCGAGTTCGATTTCCGGCTTTGGTACAAATTTTCACTCGCTGCTTCAATCTAAATACATAAAATCTTATCTGTATGAGACTAGTAAAGTCTCTGAAACTGTGTGATTTCGTTTATCCATAACTGTACCGGTTTTTAATGGAGAAACAAAATACGTGCAATATATTTCTTATTTAATCAAATATTTGTGAATAACACATTTCCTAGAAATAGAATGTTATAGAAATACATATTTTCACGTACATTTTGCATTTGGCTTAACTCGCCTTATGCCTGAAGAAATAGTAAGAGCTATGTTGAAAGCAAAAACAGGTATTATCTACCCCTGTCCCCAGCCCTCGAGATAAGTACAACAAAATAAGATATAATGGAGGTTCACTTAAACAATTTTTCCTGACAAGACTGCAGCCACATGGTAGCTAAATTTGTGAAGAATGTGAGCGATGCAGCGCGTGTTAGCGGTGCTTATTGAGTATTGTTTGGCATGTGTGCGCGCACGCTTGCCCTAACAGTCTGAAATCAAATCTGCATTGTTGGCAGATTTCACTCACTCAGTGACAAAACTTTTGTCTACCGGCTTTTGGAACAACTGACAACAGTTATGACACAGAAGTGGAAGTCGGCGGATGATGATCTGTGCAGCCAGAGTTACTACGTACTATTGTTAGCAGTTAGTGACTGTGAATATTAAACTCAGAAAGTGTGACATCAGATGAAAATGAACAGGGGGAAGTATTCATTTCATAAAACGTTAAAGAACGAATGACAGCTGTTATTATTGTGAGAATTCAACTTCAGTCTATTTTGCACAGCATTTTACGATTATTGTTTCTAACAAGGAACCACTAGAATCAATTCATTCTTCTGATAAATTCATCTTAGGACGAAATGTATAATTTGTATCTGGCTAGTGATTGGTAATATTACACAGGTTTTAGGGTTAACAAATTGCACCTGTCTAAAATAGTTAGTGGCAAAACAGAAAATATATCCAGGCTACAACGAAAAAGCGTATATCAACAATTTTGTCTCTGAACAGAAGAATTTCATTTATGTGTAATGTATCTAGATTTTCCGTTCTAGTTCACCAAATGAAGATACGTTCTTGCTATGAGTGTTCAACAGCTGCATCGTCAGAGCCGCATTATTCATTTCAAAATATCACGATAACTGACAAGAAAGGTAAGCGTAAGGGAAGTAATAAAATTAAGTAGAAGATATGGACACAAGGGTCCCGCTTTCCTTTTTTATTTTAACATCTGGTCAGCCTATGCAAATAATAAATGCGCGGCAGCTGGTTAAAGCATTAACATATATTACACGAATGTTTGTAGTAAGTCGAAAGAAGGGCCATACACGGTAGTTTCCTCTATTTACAGGGTGTCCAGAAAAGGACTCCCTGATTTCAAAATTAAATATCTCGAAAACAAAGATCGATAGAGGAATGCAGTAAACGGTATGTTTATTGTGAAAGCTGTAAGAAGTTTATACAGCAGTTTGAAATAATAGTTACAAAAGCTGCTAACAGTTGGGGCTGTAATCGCCATACGTAATGCCTAGTATAAATAGTGATCCGAAGCCCAGAGCGATCAGTTCCACTATTGAAACATGAAAGGAGGTTAGCGTACCGAAGGAAGAGATTAAAACCATGTACTCCATTGAACAACGCGTTTTTCTGGTGCTAGAGTACCACAGGTTAGAAGAGAGTCCTACGGCAACAAGGCGAAGTTTTCAGGCACGATTTAATGTTCCAAAAGGACCCGATGCGAAATCCATTCGTATGCTCTTCGCAAAATTTCAACGAACAGGCAGCGTAACTGATGATCTAGTGGGGCATGTTGGCCGCAAGCAAACCGCAGTTACGCCTGAAAATTTCTGGAATTATTCAGCGAAATCCAATGTCATCCGTCCGTAGAATTGCATCTGAGACTGGTTTGAAGCGTTCCAGCACGCATAAAATACTGAGAAAGAGCCTACACATGTTTCCATTCAAAATTCAAACGCACCAGGCCATACCCGTACGAGCTGTGCAACAAAGGGTTGCCTTTGCTAATCAGAAGCTCACAATGATTGATAGTGAAGGATATGACGTTGACTGCATCTGGTTTACAGATGAAGCACACTTCCACCTGAATGGACACGTGAATAAGCAGAACTGGCGATTTGGGGGTTCCGAAAAGCCATATTGGTGTGAAGCGAAACCCCTGTATTCTCCTAAAGTTACTGTGTGGGCTGCAGTATGCAGCAGAGGCATTATTGGCCCTTTTTTCATTCCAGAAACGTTGCAATTTTGGAACAATTTGTCGCCACGCAGCAAGCGTTAGAGGATCGACCAGGTACTGAATGGTTTATGCAAGATGGAGCCCGACCACATCGGACTGAACAAGTGTTTCGCTTTCTTGGGGAATACTTCGGGAATCGAGTCATTGCTTTGGAATATCCCAAGTTTACTGGTGCAGTCATGGATTGGCCTCCATATTCGCCGGATTTGACTCCCTGTGGGGCACAGTGAATGACATGCTCTACCCGAAGCATCCCGTCGCGCTGGACGAGCTTGAATCGGGATCTCTGTGGCATGTGAATCCATTTCGGTTGAGACATTACGAAATGTGATGGCGAATTTCATTCTTCGTTTGCGCCACCTCTGTAGTGCCAATGGTGAACATTTTGAAAACATTGTGATGTGATTGTTTGCAAAGATTGTTTTTATACGGTTATTTCACTTATGTATGCTGATCTGAGCTGTACAGCGTACAGCGCCATCTGTTAGCAGCTTTTGTAACTATTATTTCAAACTGCTGTATAAACTTCTTACAGCTTTCACAATAAACATACCGTTTACTGCATTCCTCTATCGATCTTTGTTTTAGAGATATTTAATTTTGAAATCAGGGAGCCCTTTTCTGGACACCCTGTATTTGCCGGTTACGCGGATTCATTGACCCGCTCTGGGACATGCACGCGCGTGCAAAGATAAGTGAACAGAAAACGATCGCGTACTCAAGCTGCTTGTCTAGAGTGGCACGTCGGGGTCAACGCTCGAACTGCGCCTAGCGCTGTGCGTAATACTAGTGCCTTATAAATCTGCGGAGGTGTGTAATCTGCAGGATCAGTCGTCACACGAGCCGCGCTCATTACTTCCCGCCTCGTCCATCACACTCCGCGCACCCGACCTGCCAATTACGTAGGCGCCGTGCTGCGTAGAGCGCGGAGTGAGCCGGAAGTCGGCTGGTGCGTCTCAGTCGCGCGTCTGCAAGGTGACTAGGCAGGAGCGCAGACTCCCGGCGCCAATCTGACACGCAGAGCGCATTACGCAACACCACTATGCCTTGTTTACTCGTTGTCAAATTGCACGCACTCGAACTTTAAAGCACTTTGTCATCTTCAGCGCGAGCAACTCTCAGCTGCTACGTTCATTTGTCAAGGCAGATAGAGTGCCCTGCATTCAGCCGGCGCCAAGGCCGGTATCACACTATCACATTCGTTTGTCAAAGTTTATATGTCAAATATTTATATCAAAGAAATTTGATAGTTTAATAGGGAACTTTGTCAAATATCACCTTTCGTCAGCCGGCCGGAGTGGCCGAGCGGTTGTAGGCGCTGCAGTTTGGAACCGCGCGACCGCTACGGTCGCAGGTTCGAATCCTGCTTCGGGCATGGATGTGTGTGTCGTCCTTAGGTTAGTTAGGTTTGAATAGTTCTAAGTTCTAGGGGACTGATGACCTCAGATGTTAAGTCCCATAGTGCTCAGAGCCATTTGAACCATTTCACCTCTCGTCAAAGAAATATGGTCAAATCTAGGGCCTCGCCGTAATTTTGATCAGAAAAGTCGTTTGTCTTCTGTTCACTGCAATGTGATTTGTAACCGCTTGGTCGGCTGCAAAAATTTGGTTGGTGTGTTCCTTCGACTCTTTTTAATAACCTTGCTTTGACTCGGTTGGGAGAGGGGGGAGGGGTGGGGGAGGCGTACAACGTACGCTATTGTCGTATGCTGATGGGAAGGTGGGATATACTGCAGGCGGCTTGAAATCCACAATCACAGCTACAGCCATCCATCTCTACATCTGGCATCTTCGAGGCCCCTTTTCAACAAACCGAAATAGAGAAGAAGGAAACACTCGAAAATAATAATAAAAAAATATCTTAGCTCTCTATTCTACTTTGTCTATTTTTGAACTCTGGATGCCACAAGTTAAAAAGTGCTTCATTTGTTTCATTATTTTTATTAAGTTTGTAGTTGTTGGAACACTAATTACATTAAATTATGAAAAATAAAAATAGTTCTTATTGTCCATGTCGTGTGTCCTAAACATTTATTTACCTTCAAATATTCCTCCTTCATTGCTTTATAAATGGCTTCACACGATTCTTGAATTGTTTTGGTTAATATGCTATGTGGTATTGGAGTGCTGCATTGCAAGCTAGAATAGCTCTCTCCTGCAGCAAGAAATCGCTGTGTTGTGAGGATCTTCTCTTGTGCACGTATAGCATTTTTGAACTGAGTATTATGTTTTGTAATATGAGGAGCCACTTTGCTGAACCAATACTTAAATTCACTCTCATCCATTCGTAAGTAATTTATATAACATTTACGTTCTCCACTTGCCGCTCTCGTAGAAAGCTTTTCTGAATGCTTTTATTATGTCGACGTAAAACACACGACCTCACCCAAGTATGTTTCCTTTCATTTCCGCCGCTTCTCTTCGAAATGCACACACAAGGCAACTGTGGTACAAGCAACTGCAGCGCACAGTTTTTGTCCGCCCTCTTGAAATCTGACGAAAAAATATGATCACAGTGTAGTACACATTTTTAGCACCATGTCAAAGATCTTTGTCAAAGAAATCTGACGAATGTTTGATCATATTTCTTTGTCAAAGAAATATGATAGTGCAATACCGGCCTAAGCGCTGTGATTCGCCCGCCTCACAGCTTCGTTGCCGCACGTACGCTGTTAACAGTGCAGGTCAGCGACGGCTGAATGTTGCGTGTTTCCGTGCGTTGTAGCGTGTTCATGTGTTGTTTCAGTCTTTCGCGGAACTGTGCATTGACCTGTGTTTGGTAGTGAGCGACATGCGGGAGCAAGGGCCCTTGTGTATTGCTACTACAGTTGGTGGGCGTAAGGGGCAGAAAGACATTCAAAAACTATCTTAAACTGTCGTATCGAACGTACTGAACATATTTTACTGATATAGCTAAGTATAATATAAATTTTGCGTGCGCTTACCTTGTTTTATTTCCGAATTAAAAGTGCAGGAACATCGGAAGAATATTTAGATGTGATGTAAATGAAAACGTAAGACACGGAATATGACGATTTTGACTAAAAGTTAGTGCGTAGAACTGTACTTCGATACTATGACAAAGAGAGTGTCCAACGGTTAGAAAAATACAACGATCTACGTAGTGAAATCAGTAATTTTGGCTCGGACACCTCCGCACACTTGGATTTTGATCCAGAAATTATAATAATGGGCAAAATTTTTTAATGGAATCCAGAGACATTGCAGCAGCAAGAAGGAAAATTTGTCTACAACACATTTACTGCGTGCTGAGGATAATAGCCTTGTAGTATACATCCATAAAACAAGGGTTTCACAAAACCATAAACAAAAATTTGTTTTGCTCGACTTCAACGGAAATATTGGCCTGAAAGCCCCTGCAATTATTTTTGCATAGCGTACATCATAGATATAGATAAAAATTTTTCTTGAGGTAGGCATTGTCATCAAACACAAATACTTGCGCGCTGTCGCTGTCTCTCGTAATGCTTTCGTACGTGACACGATACAGTAATTATGACTGTGATGTTATCAAAATTTATTTCATAGTTTTCTTAACAATTTTCTCGCTGGAAGGTTCTACAAAGTCCAACAGAATGCAGCTTCATCAGTGATGACATTTTTCGTTACACAGGCCAAAGAGTTTCCTTCCTCTCACGGTATTTTATTTTTTATCTCTGAATACTTTCACGTTTCTCACGATAAATATGTATGACATGCATCTATAATCTTTGAGAATGTTCATGTACACACATCAAAAAAAGTTTTGCATCACCTCGGTTCCGAGAGTTCCGGAACCTGTACAGAAAATTAGAATATGCGGCCGGTGTGACCGAGCGGTTCTAGGAGCTTCAGGCTGGAACCGCTCAACCGCTACGGTCGCAGGTTCGAATCCTGCCTCGGGCATGGATGTGTGTGACGTCCTTAGGTTAGTTAGGTTTAAGTAGTTCTGTTCTAGGGCACTGATGACCTCAGATGTTAAGTCCCATAGTGCTCAGAGCCATTTGAACCATTTGGAATAGAGATCAACATAAACATCATTTCCGCCCTTTTTATTGCTCACGAAAACCACACATAGCATGTTGTACCACCATACAGAAAGACCTTCAGAGGTGGTGGTCCAGATTGCTATACACACCGGTACCTCTAATACCCAGTCCGCAGCTTGTGGTCTCGCGGTCGCGTTCTCGCTTCCCGAGCACGGAGTCCCGGGTTTGATTCCCGGTGGGGTCAGGGATTTTCACCTGCCTCGAGATGACTGGGTGTTCGTGTTGACTTCATCATTTCATCATCATTCCTGAAAGTGGCGAGATTGGACTGAGTAAAGTTTGGGAGTTTGTATGGGCGCCGATAACCGCGCAGTAGAGCTCCCCACAAACCAAACATCATCATCATCTAATGCCCAGTAGCACGTCCTCTTGCATTGATGCATGTCTGTATTCGTCGTGGCATACTATCCACAAGTTCATTAAGGCACTGTTGGTCCAGATCGTCCCACGCCTCAACGGCGATTCGGCGTTGATCCCTCAGAATTGATGATGGGCACGTCGTCCATAAACAGCACTTTTCAATCTGTCCCAGGCATTTTCGATAGGTTTCATGTCTCGAGAACATGCTGGCGACTCTGGTCGAGAGATGTCGTTATCCCGAAGGAAGTCATTCACAAGATGTGCACGATGGGGGCATGAAGACGAATGCCTTGCCAGTAAGCTGCTGATATGGTTGTACTATCGGTCGGAGGATGGCATTCACGTATCGTAGAGTCATTTTGGGGCCTTCCATGACCACAAGCGGCGCCCGCATAAAGGCACCCCGAAAACCTCCACCCTGCTGCACTTGCTGGACAGTGTGTCTAAGGCGCTCAGCCTGACCGGGTTGCTTCCAAACACATCTCCGACGATTGTCTGCTTGAAGACATTTGCGTGATGCTAACCCTGAGCAGTCCATTCGGCATGTTGTTGGGCCCATCTGCACCGCGCTGCATGGTGTCGTCGTTGCAAAGATATACTTCGCCATGGACGTCGGGAGCGAAGTTGCGCATCATGCAGCCTATTGCGCACAGTTTGAGTTGTAACACTACGTCCTGTGGCTGCACGAAAGGCATTATTGAACATGGTGGCGTTGCTGTCAGGGTTCCTCCGAGCCATAATCCGTAGGTAGCGGTCATCCACTGCAGTAGTAGCCCTTGGACGGCCTGAGCGAGGCATGTCATCGACAGTTCCTCATTCTCTGTATCTCCTCCATGTCTGAACAACATCGCTTTGGTTCACACCGAGACGCCTGGACACTTCCCTTTTTGAGAGCCCTTCCTGGCAGAAAGTAACAATGCGGACGCGATCGAAACGCGGTATTGACCGTCTAGGCATGGTTGAACTACAGACAACACGAGCCGTATACCTCCTTCCTGGTTGAATGACTTGAACTGATCGGCTGTCGGACCCCCTCCGTCTAACAGGCGCTGCCCATGCATGGTTGTTTACATCTTGGGGCGGGTTTAGTGACATCTCTGAACAGTCAAAGGGACTGTGTCTGTGATACAATATCCACAGTCAACGTCTCTCTTCAGGAGTTCTGGGAACCGGGGTGATGCAAACGTTTTTTTTTATGTGTGTATTATTTTGAGTCCAAATATGTCAGTGGTTCTGTTTCATCCATAAGTTGAAGCAAAAAGAAATATTCTTCAAAATTTCTTATCACATTAGTTTTTATTTTATTTTATACTATTTTTTTTTTGTAGCAGCTGGAAAGAATTGTATTTTGCTGTGTACAATACTCTAGACTATAAATAGAGATATATATTTTGCGGTATTTTTACTAAAATTTGAAATTATCAACAACTGACAGTGCTGTAATATTGTGAGATGACCCTGAGGCGACAGCCGCTTGCAGATCGCTTTTTAGTAACAGTTATTTTTGTGATTAGCTGCCTATTCCATTTCTATGTTTCTTGGATAGAAATATATGAGTTTTATTAAAGCACTAATTATTCTCCTGTGGATTAACGGTTCATAGTTGAAAGACATAAAAAAATAAAATTTGGAATTTTCTGTTATAATTACTGCGAATATTTTCGTTTAGAACACCAATTTCTCGTTGATAAGACGTAGATGACGAAAACATTGGCGAATGATCAAATAAGAATGCCTATGTGAGGTGGATACAATGAGAAAAGGATCTTCGGATGAGGAAGATAATGAAGACACAGATGCACTGAAATCCATTGACATGTTCTTAGAATATGCAGGACAAAATTCCTTTGACTGTAGCAATATTTTTAGTGATCAAACCATGAGGACCGTCGTCATGCAAAAAAGTGAATTAAAATCAGAAACAGGAAAATTTTGACAACATTCCCCGAAGATGAAATGAAAGCAGGTGATACAAAATACTCAGTATTTTGTATGTTATTTTGTAAATACGTTGTCAGTTTCTGGCAAGAAAGCGTAAGTAACGCAGTGGGATTTCATTTGTGGTATGTAGCACGTTTTGTAAATACAGTAAATAGCAATTTACGGTAAAAAAGCAGAAATTTTGTATTATCCGTGATTTTAGGTTACCCGTGCAGTATAGAATACGCGTTGACCGGGATGATCAGGAGACTGCTGTATTTGGACTTTTGTGTTGTCACCCCTCATGAAGATATATGTGACAAATAAAGCTTCCGTTAAACGTCAACAGAACAATGAAAAGTAGAGCATTCAAAGATAAATCAAGCGAGGAAGCTCCATATGTCAAAAAATATTCGCAGCGCTCCAAAACAAATGTTTTCAGTACGTTAAACTCAGGCCTCCAAGGAGGAATGCAATGGAATGCAACCGACCCGCTTCCGTTTCACTGACGACACCGTATTATTTTCTTTAGTGGACATGAACTTCAAACGCGAATGGAAGATCTTAGCTGAATAAATGTGAAAGTAAGAATCAAAATGGTTGCTAGTGAGAAATTTGGAACAAACACACCGAACAGAAAACAGAAGAAATTAACAGTGAAGACATAGAAGTACTTGGTGCGTTTTTGTATTTGGAGCAGTTCAAAACTACTACTGGACGAGTAGGAAAAGATGTAAACAAAATAAAAATGGCGTGGGGTGCTTTCGATAAACTAAATGATGTTTCAAAACTAAGCTTTCAATGTTTCTGCAAGGGAAAGTTTACTAGTATGTATGACTATTTTCGACTTATGGCGGTGAGACATAGACATTTAAAGCGAAAACCATTCCAGACCTGAGGCTTCTTGAGCATTTAATGTAGAGACGCTGATGAGAATTACTACAGGATGACAACGTAGAATTGGCCCGGAAAATACAGCGATGTACGAAACGTGAGGACGAAAGTAACTTTCGTGTCAGGTGTCAATGGCGAGCAACATAGTTCGATGAAACTTGGATCATACGTAGAAGGGAGTGCTAGAGCACAGTACAGAAGGTAACTGAAAGAAATACACAATGCAATGGACAGAAATGACTCTTTTATTCAAAGACAATAATTACACTGAAGTCACCGCTATTTAAGACGGTTCGCTTACATAACAAACGGCGGCACATGGTGTGATATTCGCTATTTTTGGCTTCATTAAAACAGCAAATAGTTAATACTTTCAGCCAGAAGGCAAATACTTGTTTATAAAGAATGATTACAGTATAATAAGGCGTCGCATAGCGATGGGGGAATTTCCTAAATAATGTAATTTGTCGTCTTTGGACGGCAACATACACAGAAGAATACGGATAGATATGCGATCCTTCACCATTTTGTTCGCTGGAGAACAAATGAAGCCTTGAGCGCTAAACACTTGTACTGTTTTCTTAAGTAAGACGGACGCAGATTTGTGGCAGTCTGATCTAATTTTTACTAAATGTATAAAAACGTTTTACGTCTAAATTTGAGTGAAGTGTAAAAAGAAGAACTGTTATAACTTATCGTGACGACACACGGGCGACTCAAAAGGTCAATGGCTATATAAAAGAGCGCTCAATGGACATGAAACGGACATAAAAATCTACCGTCATTGTAGTACTAAGCATAGGGTACGATATATGTTTTAGTTATAATAAATATTTGTTCTGGAAATATTGAATCATTTAGCAGTGCTCATTCCTATCATCTCCTCAGTATTATTTTCATTTTAATTACGCATTTTGCTAAGCTTACAGACGCCAAGATCAGCAGTTCAATGTGCGTGTTACACTGACAAAAAGAAAACTGTTTTACTGTCTTCTTGCATCAGCTTTAATATTGAATTTCCCTTTTGTGTGATGTTACAGTTGTTTTTGCGCCCTTAAGAACTTTCTGGTCCCTTAGGAAATTGTTTTCTCATAACAATAACTTCACGGCCGGGTATGATCGCATCTACGATCATGACGTAATTAGAAAGACGATAATGCAATTTCTTAATCAGTAGCACGCTAGCTGTGACTGCTTCCAGCCACGCGAAACTGCAAGTAAAGACTATTCACGTTTCACAATGCAATATTTTATGACAATGATCAATCCATGATTCTTGCGCCAATTGTGATTGATAAAACAGTAAGCGAAATCTCAATTTCCAACTTTTCCATTGGATAACATCCCTTTTATCTTGTTACATCACAATGGTTCTTGGTAGGGTGTGTTTGGTTTGTTGATGACTTTTAGTTTGTGGGGCACTCGACTGCGCGGTCATCAGCGCCCGTACGAAGTCCCAGTCTTTTTACACAGTCCAATTTTTGGACACAGTCCAATCCATACAATGTCACGGATGATGATTGTGATGATGAAATGATGAGGACAGCACAAACACCCAGTCCCCAGGCAGAGAAAATCCCCTACCCGGTCGGGAATCGATAGGGAATGTGATCACCACGGATGCCAGTCCATGCCCTCCACCAGCGCGGTTGACAACTGCTGGATGGCGTTGGGGCGTGGGGACTTGCTGCGGTATGTCTGCCCAATGCGTCCCACAGGTGATCGACGGGTTTTAAGTCGGGGGAACGGATACGCCAGTCCTTCTGCCCAGCGTCACTTCTTTGCAAGAACTCCTCCAGCTGCGCTGTTCGATGCAGTCTTGCATTGTCATCCATAAAAATGAAACCAGGGCCTAACACACCCCTGAATGCTGTACAGCGTCACGGTAAAGTTGATCGCTGTGTATAGCGTGTTCGAACATCTGGCTGTCAGTGCGATAAGCAATGTTATGCCTTCCCGCTCCGTAGCACGTGAACTGCGATGTTTTCCCGGTGGCAGAAGGATCAGACGTTGACACTAGTTCGACGTTTCCAGGGTACACCCGACTGTGTACGCTATACGGAAATAATTCGCGGAGGCTCTTTCCACACAATATTATACGCAAACTGACTGGTTCAACATGAGAACCTGAATTTCTTCGATCATCAGCAATGGGACTCTGTTTTGCAGCGGGAGAATAGGCGGCACCAGTATGGGAGGAGTCTCGCCATCCCAAACAAGTAGATGTCACTTTAAATGTAAGAGCCGTCCTTATGTTATCATTTATTGTGTAACTACCAGTTTCAGGGCTTCAATGGACCGTCTTCCGGCCTTAGTTGATGGAGGGGTTATCACGATCCAGATATACGATGCATCAGTGGCCAACAACTAGTTTACGCAGACTCGCTTTAAATGGGACTGCCAGGTTGTCTTGGATGCCTGTGGCATTCGCATGTCAACAATATCTACACACTTGCGGCCATAGCACCCCTAAATATCTGTAGCCTGTGACATAGAGAGCAAAAAGCAGTAAACACACCCACGAGATTTAATGTGCATCCACCAAACATTCCCAACTCGTCTTAATCCATGGAAAAGTTTCATCCAACGGACAGTATCGCTAGCAGGTCGACCTGAGACCCACCGACTGTCTTTATGGTTGGACTCTCTGCAAAACACAAACCTGGACCCCAAAGAGGAAATCACACAAGGGCAGCAACTAGAGTATACTACATGGAGAGTATTGCATAGATTAATAACAGGAGTTGCAAAACGCCAAGTAAACATGTTTAGGTGGGGCTTTTCTGACGATGACCAGAAACACAGACGATTGAACGTCGGCCCATGTGCCCAGGGATGGAGTTTGTTTGCACAGCGTAAGGTCATTAAATCTGCAGGTTTTTGGCGGAATAGAATTTAGATGTTCTTGCCTGCACACGGACAGTAAGTATGTAAGTAACACTTGGACTACCAAAATCATCATGTTGGACAATGTACCTGGGTGCCTTACTTGCTCCCACCTCTCCCCACATGAAGGAACGTCCAGAATCGCTGCTCATAGTGAGTCTGCTCTCATCTCGAGAAGAGCACGCGTTTCCACTCCACGTTGCTGCAGTCCCTGTGCTCTTGGCACCATCGCAAAACATTCGACACGGTGCATTCACCGTCCAACGTCATTGTGACCCTCTACTTGTTCCCCCGACTTAAAGCCCGCTGTGCACCTGTGAGATGGCTGCTACGGTCGCAGGTTCGAATCCTGCCTCGGGTATGGTGAAACGTCCCCTTTGAACAATTATACACGACTGTCCTTAAACTGACACACAATATTTTGTTAGCGCAACGCAATCTGACTTTCAATAATCCCTACAAAAGAATGGGCCCTGACTAACAGTAAACTATACCTTTCACAAATCACTTACCTCACAAAAATCTTCGCTACTCAAGCTACTGCAATACAGCGAGCGCCACTACTGCCAGCTAAATAAAAGATTCAAACTACTGAAGGCACTAACTACTGATAGGGATAGTTAGCAAATGAAAGATATTAATAAAGAACAAACAATGTATTTACCTTGATATCATCATATATAAATATAGCAGTTCATGACAAATTTCAAAACTCCGCCATCTCTCTCCCCACATCCACCACTGCTGGCGGCTCACCTCCAACTGCACAACGCTACGCGCTGTTCACATCCAGCTGCCGCTGCCCAACACTACAATGGCAGACAACAATGCAAACTACCCACAGACTGCACACAGCACAGCCAGTGATTTTTCATATAGAGCGCTACGTGGCGTTACCAATAAGAAAACATAAACAGCCTACTTACATAGCCCCCATGCTCCCCACAAAAAATTTTACAAATTGGTTTGGGCAGTGGCCAATACAGATTTGAAAATTTTTTTTCATAATTACAATAACAAAGAAATCAAATGCACACGCTTATTGATACAATGTTGGTCAAAAGCTCAAATTTTCTCACAGTCCATAAAGACAGTCCTGATCGTTCATTACGGTAAAATAGTAGTGTTTTTCTCAAAGTCTGAGCAGTAGAAGAAAATGCACACGGAAGTAGTGGATTTCCATGCAGTCTTGAAGAAGTAGTGTTGTCCTTCCAACGGAAAGACAGTGCTGACTCTCGACATGCAGACAAGTAATGGGTCACAACAGAGCAAACCCACAGCAGAGTCATTCGACGTTTTGAAGAATATTGGTACGTAGGTCATCGCAGAGTAGAGCCACTGTAGTCCTGGTAGAGAGTATGGTATTGGTGGGCCACCAGAGGTGCAGACCCACTGCAGTCCTTGTAGAAATAATGGTATTGATGGATCATCAAAGATGTAGACCCACTGTAGTGCTTGTAGAGATAATGGTATTGGTGGGCCACCAGAGGTGCAGACCCACTGTACTCCTTGTAGAGATGGCCAGCAGCCATCTGTTGCGATTGTGCAGGTGCACATTCACCATCGAAGAGTCTTGTGGAGAATATAGCAAGTCCATAAACCACCACTTGTGCACTCACAAAGCTTCTGGAATTGTCCTTAGAACCAGCAATGCTGTTATCCAGTCCCTTGCTGAATTATTAGCACATGTGCAAACACTAACAGTCCCTACTTCTCACATATTGCCCATATACTATGACCAACAGAAACGTGTGCAGTGAAATGTAACTTAATTTGAAGAACTGGTGTCTATACAATTATAAATTTACAACATGAAAATACAATTACAAAGATACAAAATACATCATTAAAAAACATAACAATACAGATAACATTTGTAGTACAGGCTTTACAAAAGAATCGAACTAACATATACATCAGTGGAATTATGACATGAGTACATACGTAAAAGATCACAATAACTTTTGAAACATCAACTTCACACATGAGCACTAAACAGAACAGAATTAATAATGTCTAACATCTTTACAAAGTAAGTAACATATTATTAATGCCAATTATATTCGAGGATAACAGTATTCCTCATCATAATGAATGTAGCTTAATATTAAAAGAAGAAAAAATTCTATGAAACTACACAGAGACAGGAAGAAAACAAATACACAAGGGTACACAAACACAGAGTGGGATAACACCAATAGGAAAGGACAGGGTTCGTTTTCAGTGTAACATGTGGTACTGCAGTCCAACCCAAAACTTCATATATCTTTCCTCTTATTCCATCCTTTGTTTCCACCAAAAAAATTCTATCTAAGCATGCTTTCTGTATTTATATGTTCACACATTTCTTACCTCAACATTTATTTCCAAGAAAATCCTACCTAAACCTGTTTTCTGTACTTTTTTTTCGTATAACTTCTCAATGCATTTCTTCCAATTCATCGCAACTCATTCTCTTAGAGGCTACCCCCTCTTAAGCTAACTTAAATCTACTGAGCTCAGATGCTAAACGAAGGGATGAGGCAATGCAGCAGCACAAAACAATTAACACAAACAACAATGACCAAAAAAATGGAAAATTGCAAAGCAAGCTACAGTAAATCTAAATTACCAAGCAATGCAACATTACAACTAATATGAGCCAATGTGCAGCAACAAGAAAAATAAATGAGTAGTAAAACTGGCTTAGCAGAGTAACACAAAGTCAAATTCAGTAACACTATGCCTGGCAAACAGCAGTAACTTATACCTAAACATGACATAGCTCAAGCATAAAAAATATTACAGTAAAAACAACAATGCAGATAAGGGAAATGTATATTCACATCTTAATGTCTATGTAATTAAAGTGGTGCACCACAAATTATTCTACAAAAGAAATTACCAAGTACTTGAAAAGAAAATTATAGATGCAGTTACTGTTATTAGTTCCTTCTTATTGTTCTCTCCATTCCAAGAGCTCCTTTTTCTAAGAATGTGGATCAGAAAATACTTATTTAATAAATCTGTTGACAGAAAGTGTTCACATTAGCAGATGCATTTAATTTTATTTTATGAAACCAATGCTGCAACACAGCTGGAAAACAGATGTCAAATGAAATAAGCAATTACGCAAAGCAAAGCATAAAAATATCATTCAATAGTCATGTGACATTTCATAAGTTAGTAGAAATTCTCTCAACTCTCGTAGAAAGACACTTGTCATTATCAGGTTTGCAGATGTAAGAATATTTCCCGTCATTTCATTAGGCATTTCAGTAAATATCATAAATTACGAGCTCCACAGTATGCTTTCAACAAGGAAATGTCAATAGCGAGGACAATGGCCTCCCCTTTCTTTTTTTCTACCTGTGCTTCTGATGAGGCACTCACTAATGACTTGTTCTCCCGGCGTCTGACACAGCTGGGTGCCCACGACGCATTACGTGCAGGTGGTCACTTAACTTTCTTACGGAAATATTTACGACAGCAGTTTCCGCTACAGTGACAGTCTCACATAAAAATATTTCACAGGTCAAGAATTAGCGTTGCAAATCTGTAGAAAGAAAATCCTATAAATATAAGTGTCCAAATAAAATATTCGTCAGCATTGTGATACAGTCACGCATTTACGCACATTTCATAACTCTTAAAGTACGATTCTTGGTTTCCAACATACTTCTTATTCCTCATATACGGTAGCATCATCTTATTGATCATAAACATATCTCAACAGCATAGTACACATCGTCGTCGTAATAATAACATCATAACACCTCAGTTAAATCTCAAAAACGTCGTAGCTTTCTGCAATAATTTCAAAACCTAAAAAAAATTCTCTGCTCATTTCAATAGTGTCATCTACCTCAAACGTACTTTAAAATCATGCTCCCTTACCAAATACATCATTCAAAGCTCTCATAGTATCACAATGATTCCGAAAAAATATGAACAGTTTACAAAGTACAGACAAAATACAGTTTCATAAGTGTGAAGTTACCCAACTGTGTATTGCGTAAACATGTGTCACTGATGTAGTAAAAAAATGTTTATCTCTCAGTTAAATGATCAGATAGCTGTGTAATTTGTGTGTTAGAGAAATATGGTACCGATGTGTAAAGTTGTATAAGCAAATACCATATTAGCTAGGGTTCCTTGTGGTTGCCACACACATGGTACACAAAGTAAGCGTGTACCCCCCTGAGGATTAATGTAATTATACCCTCAGGTGTTACAGATTACAGCAATGAAATGAAATGTATCACTGAAAACCTTTGTATCATTGTACTTCAAATATCTTTAAAAATAAATGTTTTAAGTACAAAATTAATCACTCAAATGCGTGTCCTGTAGCGCTAAATGTGCGTCTTGCTGTAAGATAATTCTGTGGAAGTGTCGTACTTATCGTCCTCCGAAAGCTAAGTTCTGCAGAAGTCAATGTACTTACCTCATGATAAACAAAAGTGAAATGCTTTATGTATAGATATCTTAGTTATTACGCTTATTGCCATGATGAAGAAAGTACTGTGCTGTAACGTATTGTTGTGCTACGGAAAAGGCAATCTCATTGTAGCTATACCACAAAAGTTACTACTAAAACATGTTTTACTTTGCAGAATAAAACAGAAAAACTGTGCAGAAATAAAACAGAAACACTACAAAAGCAACATTGTAAATTGTCACTCATTAGTAGCGTCGTGATAAAATCCTGTAACTGTCACATAAACTAACACTGTGTCATCTGGTATCTCACAGAAAGTACTTTAAATCCAGAATATATTTTCAGGTCAACCAAAATGTTGCATTAAAATCTCATTAGCAGTACTGGGAAATGTTCTAAGTATATAAGCCTTATAGTCGTTCCATAATCGTGCAACTAACAAGCAAGAATGTACACAATCAATAACACTGTGGCGTGTGTTCACTATAACAATGCATTCGTCATTTCTGTTTAAATAAGTTCTCTTGGTTCTTGATTGGATATTTAACTTCAAACATTGTTGTATGTTAACAGATTCTAAGTCTGACAAAGCATACTAGAAATGTGAAGTGAAAAGTTTTATACCAAAGACTAAGTTAAAAAGCAGATTATCTCTCAATAAATGGTTTTACATGTGAAATGTGGTGTAAACCTTTACTCTTCCTAGTACGCAGAGTTTCAAAAAAATGGCTCTGAGCACTATGGGACTCAACTGCTGAGGTCATTAGTCCCCTAGAACTTAGAACTAGTTAAACCTAACTAACCTAAGGACATCACAAACATCCATGCCCGAGGCAGGATTCGAACCTGCGACCGTAGCGGTCTTGCGGTTCCAGACTGCAGCGCCTTTAACCGCACGGCCACTTCGGTCGGCCGCAGAGTTTCAACTTCAACGCAATTATCATGTGGTATACGTCGGATTCTGTATGGTCCATTGTAAACTAGAAAGAATTTGTGACTCAAGTGTTTCTTCTTATGTGACAATGAATGAGCTTTAATGAGAACTTTCTGACAAATATACAATTTCTTTGCATTTGCTTTACCGTGTAGTTTTCTCTTTTTGTCTGCTGCAGATTTTATATTTTTAAGAGCCAAATCAATTATGTCTTTGTGTCGAAGTTTACGTGTATTCGGGAAAGGTACAAGCTCTCTGATTCTGTTCGGTGGTTCTTCATTCTTCAGTACAAGAGTAGGTGGTAAAGCAGTGGAATCATGAGGCGTTTCATTCAGCACGTTTTTAAATAAGTGTAAATATCTGTCCCAATGCTGATGCTTTCTGTGACAATAAAGCCTGCAAAGCTTATTGATTTCTTTCATAATCCGTTCGGAGGGGTTACAATGTGGTGAGTGCAATGAAATAAAAACAGGTTTGATTTTATGGTTGCGAAGCATGCGTGACCAAACAGCAGATCTGAATTGCGATCCGTTATCTGAAATGACTTTACTAACGTGTCCAACTCCACGTAAGAAATTTTTAACAAAGGCGTTGGATACAGACCGTCCAGTGGCTTTACGTAACGGTGTGAAAGAAACAAATTTTGAAGTAAGTTCAACAGCGACTAGAACGTACGAAAATCCATTAGATGTTCTGACAAGCGGTCCCAAGAGATCAACAGCAGCAAATTCTTTTAATTTAGAAGGAATGATAGGAAACAACGGAGCACGATGTGATACAGTAGATGGTTTCGCCTTTTGACAAAGTTTACAAATAGACAAGACTCTTCGAATTCTCTTTTCCATATTGTTAAAATAACAAGTCGTTCGAAGAATATGATAACATTTTCGTGGACCAAAATGTGCGTAGCTGAAATGAATGTACCAAATGAGCTTATTAACAAAATCGTCTGGAATGCAAAGTACCCATAGCTTGTCATCAACAGTGCAGCGTTTGAAGAGTATGTTGTTTCTAACCAGGTAATAATGCCGAATCTGTGTGTGTGTCTTTTCATGCCATTTGCTCTTGATGTCTATCCAAATCGGATCTTTATCTTGTTCATGAGCAATGTCCTTTAAAGATGTGGTGATGAAGTTTTCAAAGGCGACTTTCTGAATGTAAAGAATACTGAAATTTTTCTCGAGGTTGCCTTCTGTGGTACTTTTCTCAAGCCCAGCCGGTGCGCGTGACAGTGCGTCCGCAACAATGTTCTCCTTGCCGGGAATGTAGACTATTGTGAAGCGGAATTCTTGCAGAAACAATGCCCAACGTTTTAACCTGTCATGATTTAATTTTGAAGACATAAGAAATTGTAATGCACGATGATCACTGTATACTTTTACGTGCTTACCAGAAAGAAAGAAACGGAATTTGTTAAATGCCCAAACGATAGCTAAAGCTTCTAATTCAGTAACGGAATAATTTTTTTCAGATTTTGTTAGCACTCGGCTAGCAAAAGCAATGGTTTTCTGAATGGTAGTGCCATTTTCTATGGCTTCTTGAAATAAATGGGCACCAAGACCGACTTTAGAAGAATCCGTGCTAAGGCAGAAATCTTGTGACAGATCTGGATGAGCTAAGATTGGCGTGTGAAGTAACGCTTCTTTCAAAGAATTGAATTCCAACTGTGCTTGTTCGTCCCAGTTCCAAATAGTATTTTTTCCAGTGAGAGAACAAAGTTTTGGTGTAACAAGAATTTGCATATTCAGAAAACGACGGTAAAAATTTACGAGACCTAGAAAACTGCGGACTTGTCTTTTTGTGGATGGAACTGTAATGGCTCTGATTGCTTCTAACTTTTCAGGATCCGGCTGAATGCCTTCAGAAGAAATAATATGTCCCAAAAACCTCACCTTTGACCTACCGAATTCAGACTTTTCCAAGTTAACTGTAATTCCAGATTCTGCAAAAATACGTAACAAACTGTTGAGGATGTGATGATGTAGTTCCCATGAAGCTTCTGCTATTAGAATATCGTCCACATATAAGGTGATGTGACGTTTTAAGAACTCAGGTAATATGGAATTTAGCCCGCGAATGAATGCTGCTGAAGAAATGTTCAAACCAAAGGGAAGTTTCCGAAACTGATAACAAACGCCGAAACAAAGGAAAGCTGTGTATTTTCTACATTCTGGATGAAGTTCGATCTGATAAAAGCTGGATCTGAGATCAATGGAAGACAACACTTTTACACCATTAAAATTTTGAAGAAGTTCTTCCAACGTTTGCGGCCTGTCTGTTTCAGGAATAATGATCGTATTGATTTGTCTCGAATCTAAGACAAGCCTGATCGATCCATTTTTCTTCTCAACAACATGTATTGGATTGTTGTATGAGCTTACTGCAGGCTCAATAATGCCCTCGTCAAGCATAGATTGTATTTCTGTTCTAACACGGTCCCTATAATGTGCTGGAATTACATATGGTCTAACACAAAATTTAGTATGCTCACGAACACGAAATTGGTATTGAAATCCCTTGATTGTTCCTGTTTTATGAGTAAAAACTGTGGAATGTGCTTGTAAAATCTCAAAAGGGTCCTGCCTATGAGTGTCATTACAATTCTCAATTGTTTGAATTTTATTCTGAATTAACTTATTAGTGTCAAATGCGCCGTCGATATCATCCCTGTCAGTACTTGCAGAATGATTGTTAGTGTCAAGTTCCGTAGAAAAGTCCGAACTGTTGTCCAACAGAAGGTAAAGCCGATTAATTTCCTCGTCATGGTTTGAGAGACAATCTTCAAATTTCAAAGCTATTGACTTACCTTCTTTCTCTAAACTTATTTCAGCATCGTGAAAGTTTAAGATTGCTTTGTATTCATTCAAAAAGTCTACTCCCAATATAATTTCCGTCGACAATAATGGAACAAAAAAAAGTTCATAGAGAAGCTGTGGCTTTGGCAAAAGGATTCTAAATTGGTTTGTTGGCGTACATCTACACTTTTTCCAAAGATTGCACCTTGTAATTTAATCTTACGTAACGGAAGTGTGGGACAATCATTCGATTTGTTTCATTTGCTAAAGGCTGTTTCACTGATTACTGAAATGGGACTGCCAGAGTCAAGTACTGCCGTAAATTTTACGTCATTTACAGTAATGTGAATCACAGGATATGCAATGTTGTTAAGTTTTACGTCGTGTTCCTGGAGTAAGATGTCCCTAATGTCTTCCATTTTTACGTAATTACTAGCTACGGCAGCTGCGTCGTTAGTGTCATAAGAACGTTTTGTGGCTGCCAGCGGTGTGAGTCATTGCCTATTGTCTCTTTGTTGGCGCGCGTCGTTATTGGGATTTGGAGACCTAACTTCTACAAATTCACCTCCTCGAGAGGGCCCTGCTCTGTTTGAATCCCGCCAGTTCTGATGCAATTCAGGTCTGTCGTTACGATCACATCGTCTGTCGTCATGTCGGTAGTTCCTGTAGTTTCTTTCTTGTCGGTTAAGTGGTGGAGAATTTCTCCCTGAATCGTAACTGCGCGCTGAACTGTTGCGTCTGAAGTTATTCTGTCTCCCTTGATAATAATTATTTTGGTTCCCATATTGGCTGTTTCTCTGATTGTCTCTGTGATAGTCACTACCGCGGAGAGGTGATCTTTCCCTGTAATTATTACTACTCTGCCAACGGTTGTCGTACAGGTGGTGTCTATTTTGGTCACGATTTGCGTTGTAAGAATAGACCAGTCGTGCCCGGTTATTTTTTCTCTCGTCACGGAATTGCGACGGATGTGACCTGTAATTGTTGTGTTCTTGTTTTCGCGTTCCGCGATTATCAGTGTCAATTTCTAGTTCTTGTAACAGTCCCTGAAAAGCTTCAATGTCGTCTTTGCAACGTCCTGCTAAAATAATATGCCGTAAATGTTCAGGTAATTTGATTAAGCAAATGGGGATGAGTTCTGAGGGGCTGTATGGGTTTGACAGGTACTGATTCTAGTGCAACATGTCTTCAAAATATTTCACAAGACTGGAGAATTCAGATTGTTCGAAATGTTTCATCATTATGATACCATGTTTTACTCGGTCTTGTGTGGCTTGAGACCAATATGCTGAGAGGAAGGCATGGTAAAATTCTCCTTCACTGTGGCAATCGTGAATGACCGATCGCATTCTTACAGCTGGTTCATTCTCTAAGTAGCCACACATAAATTCTAATCTGTGCTCTAATGACCAGTTGGGAGGAAAACAATGAGAGAATTGATGGAGCCATGCTTGTGGATGAATGTCGTTGCCAGAATTCTTAAATGTTTTGAATTTACGTGTAGTAATGAACAGCTTATAGTCAAAATCATCATGTCGGCGAGTCGCATATCGGTCATTGTTAGGTCGTGTCGGCCGTTCCATCTCAAAATTCGGTGCACCTTGCCAATTTCTTTCATAACTTCCGAAATGCCCTGTGTTATTATTTTGCGGCTTTT
Organism: Schistocerca americana; assembly: GCF_021461395.2. Classification (NCBI taxonomy): domain Eukaryota; kingdom Metazoa; phylum Arthropoda; class Insecta; order Orthoptera; family Acrididae; genus Schistocerca; species Schistocerca americana. The sequence continues at coordinate 286,268,562 of NC_060120.1, read as the reverse complement.
CCGTGTTTCTAAGTTCCTCTTCCCGTGTTGGAGCGCGATTCTCCTCTGAAATACGTAATTCTTGTATTACCTGTGTCAGCTGATCTTGTACTTCCCGGATTTCTCTTTGGTGTTGTGTATTAATTTGATTCTGATTTTGTTTGAATTTTCTTATTTGTTCATACTCTTCTGTGTCAGTGAAGGCTACGGGTCTTGTGTCATTCAGATCATCATCTACCTTTGTAGATAAGTTAGTAACCTGATCCGAAAGTTCGGCTACTTTCTCCGATAGTGTACTTATTTCTTCAGTGTGTTTTTCTGAACCAAGTTTCAGAGCATCTACTGTGTCCTTAAAGTTTTCCTGAGTTTTTGCAAGTTGCGTAACCGAATCGGTAGATGCAACTGAGTCAAATTTAGCTTGCAAGGTCTCATGATTTTCATGAACAATAATTTGCAGTTCTTTTATGGCTGCTTCGTGATTCTGTAATGCATTTTCATGCCGCGAAAAAATAGGTTGAAAATGCTCACAAATTTGAGTTTTTACGTCATTACAGACTTTTTGACATTTCGATTCAGTGTTATGTAACTCAGTAGTTAAATCTTCACGCGTTTGTTCAAGAGTTTGTTCCAATGAGTCTAACTTTTGAAGCTGTTGTTGTGTTTGTCTCTGATTTTGTTCCATTGTGTCTAACTTTTTGAGATTTTGTTCAACTGTGTCTAACTGTTGCTGTGTTTGTCTCTGGTGTTGTTCCATTGTGTCTAACTTTTCAAGCTTTTGTCCCATTTGTTGCATTAATTGTAATAACAATGCACTGGTGTCTAAAACATGTTCCTCAGTGCTTTTCGGCAGTGAAGTTGCACCGGCAACATTCACATTTTGACAAGTGGAAAATGTGTCTTGACTCATTTGAGAAAACGGTGGGAACCCAAAACCTGAGTCTGCAGTATTTGCAATATTGTGTTCTGTCATTCCCGATTCCTGAGGCGAGCTGTTGCCGACCAATCGATCGATAACGCTTCCCTGTTCACTACCTGTTTCACTGTCTACACCATTGTTTGCCGCCCGCTCCATTTCCCTATGCGCAATTACCAAATTACTACTTTGAACATTAGTTAATTCATTACTCTGCGGCGCTAACACACTGCTTTCGTCTTCACTGTCATTTCTCAGTTTACTTTGGAGCCTAGTATTACGTTTTTCACACGCCATTATTGTCACAGTATTTCACACGATAACACAGAAAAGCGCAATTTGAAGAGCAAAATAAAATAACATAGCAATGGAAATAATGTCTACTTAATTGCCAGCGCAGCTGCGAAATACTTGGTGCAAATCTACATGCATGCCACAACTGTTTTACTGTACAACAATGAAAAACTACAACTACAAAGGAAATTCTCTCTATGATTACGCGCTATCAATAAACAATAGCTACACTAATTACACAAACTACAAGAAAAAAATCAGAAGATTCCAGTGAGGTATCCTCGGCTAAGGGTCGCCATATGAAACGTCCCCTTTGAACAATTATACACGACTGTCCTTAAACTGACACACAATATTTTGTTAGCGCAACGCAATCTGACTTTCAATAATCCCTACAAAAGAATGGGCCCTGACTAACAGTAAACTATACCTTTCACAAATCACTTACCTCACAAAAATCTTCGCTACTCAAGCTACTGCAATACAGCGAGCGCCACTACTGCCAGCTAAATAAAAGATTCAAACTACTGAAGGCACTAACTACTGATAGGGATAGTTAGCAAATGAAAGATATTAATAAAGAACAAACAATGTATTTACCTTGATATCATCATATATAAATATAGCAGTTCATGACAAATTTCAAAACTCCGCCATCTCTCTCCCCACATCCACCACTGCTGGCGGCTCACCTCCAACTGCGCAACGCTACGCGCTGTTCACATCCAGCTGCCGCTGCCCAACACTACAATGGCAGACAACAATGCAAACTACCCACAGACTGCACACAGCACAGCCAGTGATTTTTCATATAGAGCGCTACGTGGCGTTACCAATAAGAAAACATAAACAGCCTACTTACAATGGATGTGTGTGATGTCCTTCAGTTAGTTAGGTTTAAGTAGTTCTAAGCCTAGAGGACTGATGATCTCAGATGTTGAGTCCCATAGTGCTTAGAGCCATGTGAACCATTTGAGCCTGTGAGATGCGTTGGGGAGCGTTACCAGCCATACTGTTGGAGGAGCGGAAAGCCCTTCAAGAATAATTGCTTACCAACCTTGTGGCCAGCACGGGAGTACGCTGCAGGGCATGCATTGCCGTCCGTGGTGATCACACACTATTAAGATTCATGTCCCGCCTCTTCTATCGTCCATGAAATCTTACATCACGGTGACTTCACTGTAATTATTGTTTCCGAATAGAATTCTCATTTCTGTTCGTCTCACTGCACATTTCTTTCTGTTACCTTCTGTACTATACTGTAACAGTTGTTTCTATGTATGGTCCATGTTTTGTGCAACTACTAGCTGAGTATCCGGCTTTCCTCAGGTACATATTTAATCCATTAGGCTCACCTCCTCCCTCCCACACTCATTGTCCCTCTCCTCGGTCCTACTGCCCTCCTCTCCGTCTATCTTCTTCTCCCCTTCCTCTTTCTGTCCACCTCCTCCTCCTCCTGACTTTCTACGTCTGTCTGCTCCTCTCCTTCTCTGTCCATCTCCTCTTCTTCCCTATCTCTGTCCATTTTTCCGTTCCTTCACCGTGTCCATCTACTGTTTCTTCGTATGTGTGTCCATGTGCTCCTCCCTCGTATCTGTGTCCATATCCTCCTTCCACCTCCGTCTGTCCATCTCTTCTTGCTTCTCCTGTCACCATATTATCACCCCCACCCCAATAGTAGGTTGCTGGTTCTTACCCCCACAGTACTTCTTTCCAGATCAAAGCTTGGTTGAAATTGATCCAGAGGTTTAAGAGGAGCTTTTCTCCCTCACCTCCGCCCTTGTAACAGGTACTGAAGAGACAGCCTACATTAGACTTGTCCGTCCTCTGCTGGAATACTGCTGCGTGGTGTAGGATCCTCACCAGGTAGGATTGACGGAGGACATCGAAAAAGTGCAAAGAACGGCAGCTCGTTTCGTGTTGTCACGCAATAGGGCGAGAGTGTCACTGATATGATACCGAGTTGGGGTGGCAGTCACTGAAACAAAGGCGGCTTTCTTTGCGGCGAGATCTATTTACGAAATTTCAAGCACCAACTTTCTTTTCCGAATGCGAAAATATTTTGTTGACACTCACCTACGTAGGCAGAAATGATCATCGTAATAAAATAAGAGAAATCAGAGCTCGAACGGAAAGATTTAGGTGTTCCTTTTTCCCACGCGCCATTCGAGAGTGGAACGGTAGAGAAGTAGTATGAAAATGGTTCGATGAACCTTCTGCCAGGCACTTCAGTGTGAATTGCAGAGTAACCATGTAGATGTAGATGTAGATGTTATTCCACAGCGATTCTCTCCAGACTGTAAGTGATATGTGTACCAAGTTTTGTTGAAATTGGTCCAATGGTTTAGGAGGAGACGTGGAACATACATAAATACATACATACATCCATTTTTATAATATGATGGATGTTCTTGGCAGTGACACACCCTGTCAAAGCTACTTTCGTCCTCGAATTTTGCTCGTCAGTGTATTTCAAGTACCTCAAGACAGGCAACGCAGCTTGCTCCATCCGCCCCATCTGTGGATGGTGGGTTCTCTATCTTAATGTCTGTGCAATATATTTTGGGGCAGTTAATTTTGGCTGCTTTGGCTACCTGAAGGAGAGACGATAAAGAAGAGATATATACCACGGAACTCAGTGGAGTGGAAGATGTACTTATGATCGCAGTGAGGGACATGTACCAGACAAATGAATGGCAGACCGACCAACCTGCTGGATAACCAAGAGGCAAGGAAAGACAGGGACGACGACCTGACGTGAGGAAGCAGGAGCAACATGGGTAGACTGTAAACCATGGAACAATTTAAGGAAGGCCTCTATCTAGTAGTTCATTTCAAATTGCTCATGATGACGCTGAAGATGATGATGAATGTCCCAATTATATTTCGGCGAAATTGTGTCTAGCTCTGTCGACGCTGGTTCTCTTTCGTCAGGATATTTTGCAATTTTGCAAGATCTCATCTGGTTTTTTTGTGTTAAAAACTACATAAATTTCGTCGTTTGTTTTCCAATGTCCGAAAATAAAACACGTGAAAAAACATGCCCAGTTAGAAACATCGTGAGCAAGGAAGCTCACAGTTATTTAACAGTCGGTTCTTTTGCAATCACGATAGGCTACAAAGAAATTTTGCAGGTAACAGTGAAATCACAAGAATACCTGACGGCAGTCATACTGTTTCAGACACTAAATTCTAATGAAAGTTCGTTAAATAATGATGGTCACACGACTGCGTCGAAACGTGTTTGGCATATCAAGCAAAACAGCATAAAAATAACTTTTGCACAAGTGGACCTCTACTAATATCTTTTTTCCTCTAAAACGGCATTCCTGCGCAAACGGATGGTCCCTACATGTGTACAGGGTGACATTCATTGAACTATATGAAATAAAATCGTCATAACTTCTGAACGGTTTGCGTTCGGACGTTCAAACTGCACGGTTGGCAGCGGGGCACGATGGGAATTAGTATGCGCATCCATAGTTTGGTTTAGCGACGAAGCCCACTTTAATTTCGATGGTTTCCTCAATAACCAAAATTGGCGCATCTGGGGGAATGATAATCCGCATTTCGCGGACGAGAAGTCTCTTCACCCTCAACGGGTGACTGTGGGGTGTGCAGTGTCCAGTCACGGAACAATCGGTGCGATATTCCTTGACGGCGCGGTGACTACCGAACGGTACGTGAAGGCTCTGGAAGATGATTTCATCCCCATTATCCAAAGTTACCCTGATTTCGACAAGATGTGGTTCATGCAAGATGAAACATGTCCTGTCGAAGAAGGAGAGGGTTTGATGCCCTGAACGAGCACTTTGGGGACCAGCTTCTGACTTGGAGTACCCAGAGGTCAACTGGCCCGGGCCTCGATTGGCCGCCATATTTCCTGGATGTGAAGGCGTGTGACTCCTTTTTGTGGGGCTATATTAAAGACAAGGTGTACAGCAATAGTCCCAAAACCATTTCTGAGCTGAAAACAGCCGTTCAGGAGGTCAACGACAGAATTGATGTTCTGACACTTCAGCGGCTCATGCAGAATTTCGCTGTTCGTCTGCGCCACATCATCGGGAATGATGGCACGCATATCGAATATGTCATAATCTAACTCCAAATACTTGTAGTGATGTTTACATGTTGAATAAAGTGTGTATACGATATAGTTTATAATTTAAGTTTCTTTCATATAGTTCAAAACTGTCACCCAATATACACATTTCAGGAATGGAAAAGGAAAGAAAAATATGCGTGTAAAGTTCATACAAAGTGATACCGTTCTTGCAGTGGATTAAAATCGGCTACGTCACAGTCTGGATACTTCTGTAAAGAAGAACTACTGTACTACAAATTTTTGACAAATTGCTAACTATAGCTGCTGTACATGTAGTTTAAATGTTTCCCCAAACTTCTGAAAGTATAGTTGCTTTTCTGTCATATATGACATTCTATAGAGTTGAGTACAAAGCACTCTGTCTTCAGGCCACAAGTGGTCCATCTGGACCATCCGACCGCCGTGTCATCCTCAGCTGAGGATGCGGATAGGAGGGGCGTGTGGTCAGCACACCGCTCTCCCGGTCGTGATGATGGTTTTCTTTGACTGGAGCTGCTACTGTTCAGTCGAGTAGCTCCTCAATCGGCATCACGAGGCTGAGTGCACCCCGAAAAATGGCAACAGCTCATGGCGGCCCGGATGGTCACCCATCCAAGTACCGGCCACGCCCGACACCGCTTAACTTCGGAGACCTGATGGGAACCGGTGTATCCACTGCAGCAAGGCCTTTGCCCTTGTAGAGTTGAGTATAGGAAGACGTTAATTGTTGTTTAATTCAACGAACAATTGGGAAATTTAACTGATGAACCAAAACAAAATTTCTAGTTTGTGAGATGAATGGCAGATAGCTCTAAATGTAGAAAAATGTAAATTAATGCGGGTGAGTGGGAAAAACAATACCATAATGTTCGGATACAACATTAGTAGTGTCCTGCTTGAGATGGTCACATCGTTTAAATATCTGGCGTAACGTCGCAAAGCGATATGAAATGGAACGCGCACGTGAGGATTGTGGTACGGAAGGCGAATGGTCGACTTCAGTTTACTGGGAAAATTTCAGGAAAGTGTGGTTCATCTGTAAAGGAGACCGCATATAAGAGGCTGGTGCGATCTAGTCTTGAGTGCTGCTCGAGTGTTTGGGATAGGAACCAGGCCGGATTGAAGGAAGACATCGAAGCAGTTCGGAGGCGGGCTGCTAGATTTGTTGCCGGTAGGTTCGAACAGCTCGCGGTTGTTAGGAAGATGCTTCGGGAGCGAAGATGGGAATCCCTGGAAGGAAGGCGATGTTCTTTTCGAGAATACCGTTTGAGGACTGCAGAACGATTGTACTGCCATCAACACACATTTCGCGTGAGGACCACGAAGATAAGAGAAATTAGGGCACATACAGAGACAGTTGCTTTTTCTTCGCTCAATTTACGCGTGCAACAGGAAAGGAAGTGACTAGTAGTGGTACAGGGTACTCTCCGCCACACACCGTACGGTGGCTTGCTGAGAATTTGTGTAGATGTAGATGTAGATTATAAGCACATGGTTAACAGTCTGCTAGTTCCCCTTTGGAGAGCATTGCAGCAGAGTTTCCGCTAGGGACAGATTTGAGAAGTCGCTGGTAGGTTTCCCGAGGTGGCACCAAAGGTCTACGAACAGATCACGTGATTCCCGTAAATTATGGGCCGTTGGTTTGTGGGAGCGGAACTGGAAGTAAATAGCGTCACAAATGTGTTGCATCGGCTTAGATCAGTCGAATTTGGTGGCCAACAAATGAACACGAGTTCACTATTAAGCTCATGAAACTATTGTAGCACGATTGTGACGCGGACATATGCTGATGGAAGACGCCATCCCCGTCGGGGAAGAGTACAAGTATGAAGAGATGCAGTGGTCCGTACACTGCCTTCGATTAGCACCCCAGGTCCCACGGGATCCCAGGTGAATGTTCTACGTAAGCGGCTTGTCTGCGGCAAGAATGTTCGCCGTCTGTAGGTCCGACAGGTGCGCCGGCTCCCTACTGCAACTTATGTCCACGGAACGCCACGGCAAAACGACCGGCTCGACCGTCGGATGCAGCTCCGGCTTAGACCAGACGGTGCGCCGGGTTCTCAGCTGGGAACGAGTTCACCAACTGCCACATGGTCGCGTATACAAACAGTGATCCAATACTGTCAAATGTTTTTTATTCCAGTCCTTGATGACAGTATCAATTCTTCAGAAGATGACCGATTTCAGTCCGCAATGACCATCCTCAGATCTACAATATACAAATATATACACCTAGCGAGCAGTGTGTCCTTCAACACAATACAGCAATACGTATCACAATATACTATCATACAACCAGGGAAATCATCATCATCATCATCATTTAAGACTGATCATGCCTTTCAGCGTTCAGTCTGGAGCATAACCCCCCTTATAAAATACCTCCATGATCCCCTATTCAGTGCTAACATTGGTGCCTCTTCTGATGTTAAACCTACTACTTCAAAATCATTCTTAACCGAATCCAGGTACCTTCTCCTTGGTCTGCCCCGACTCCTCCTACCCTCTACTGCTGAACCCATGAGTCTCTTGGGTAACCTTGCTTCTCCCATGCGTGTAACATGACCCCACCATCTAAGCCTGTTCGCCCTGACTGCTACATCTATAGAGTTCATTCCCAGTTTTTCTTTGATTTCCTCATTGTGGACACCCTCCTGCCATTGTTCCCATCTACTAGTACCTGCAATCATTGAGGGAAATGTACAGATAAAATGGGGCGAAATGTACCTTTTTTACATCATGTCCTAAAGTGATAAGGCCATTATGACATCGTCAAAACATATCAATATAATCAGCACACCATCGTCACATAGATCTAAAATAAGGTGCAGAATAGGCCACATAGTCCACACAGTCATTATTGCAACTGGCTACTGAAGTACAGTAGCTACCAGAAATCTGTTTGCCTACATCCTCCCTAGATGTCACTTCTGTGGTCTTAGATGTAGTCAGCATTTACGCAAAAAACATAATCTGATAAAGACACATTAAGTAAAATACATGTAGCAGATTTTTAAAATTGATAATTATCATAGAAACCAATTGTGATACATTAAAAGACGAATACAGTTACCCATATAAAATTATTAAAAGGAAATATATGAAGAGAATAGGTCCGACCCTTCTTATGGTGAATTTACGGTCAACAATTAATGTACGTAATACATTGCCTGTAGCAGCCTATAAATTGCGTATGAAAGATAAAATGTCTATATGACGGCTGGAAAAAGACAGATCAATGATCAGCGCCCTCTGTTGGGTCGGCCGCTAGGATATTATGTAGGCGCGCACCGATCGTAAGAACTTAACCACTAGAGGGCTTTGTATACATCGTGATATGTCTCCCACAGAAAACGTTTAATATTTCCTTTGCGATGATGACAGACGCCTCGCCAAATGACTCATCATTCTTTCGTTCAATACCAGGTCTCAGTAAACATTCTGCAAGTGCTTACGAATATCTGGTTTTCTGCCAAGTGAAACTGAATGTCAGCTCTGAGCTTCGAACGCAACTCCACTGGGTACCTCATTTTGAAGGCTACATATAGCGCCATCATCAATCGGAACTTCACGAAACTATAGGGGCTGAAGCGAGAATATTTCACTATGTCCCACGACAAATTCCGCATTTTTCAACTGTAACTGGCTGAGAAAAATTTGTTTCATTATTTATTCAACGGCCCTTGTAATTACCGAAATGTTTTCTGACAATGGTCGCTGACACACCACCTCATACTGCTTGTCAACGAGGGAATTCTCGTGCTTCGGAGTATACATCCGTAGTCGTATCAGAATACATAATATTAAGTGCCTCTTTTTTATGAATGAAATTTTGTGGAACAGAACAGTCGCAAAATCTGAGGAGACATTTAAAGGTCGGTGAAAAATTATGCCGAATACACACTCTACGAATCGCCTTACTGTGCTTAAGCGATAATTAAAATTACTGTTATTGACATCAAGTTATCAACCACCACAGGGACGAATTAAATTATTATGCAATGCAAATGTTTCATCTCCTACGAATACATAAGGTTCTTCCACTGTAATATCTCGGAATGCCTAGGAGGTAGGTTCATTGCGTTTCTTTGCAACTTTTTTCATGAAAGTGTTTCTTTTTTACGCTTGAGTCACTATCTTTGCCATCTACAAAAATTGAGTTACAATTCGCATCCATCAGTACCGTCAGGATTAATGAATAGTAGCCTTTATAACTAAAAAACATTGAATCACTTTCTACTGGTTTGATCATCCTGATATGTTTACCAACTGCAGTTTGCTCCTCTGCAGTTTGGAAAATTTGAAATAATTTCAAACTTAACGCGCTATACTCATCCAGTTACTTTCCTTCGTAATGGGCATATATGTGTGTTACACAGTGACAACCACACCTTCATGCAAACCTCGCCGGAGTGGCCGAGCGGTTCTAGGCGCTACCGTGTGGAACCGCGCGACAGCTACGGTCGCAGGTTCGAATCCTGCATCGGACATAGATGTGTGTGATGTCCTTAGGTTAGTTGGTTTAAGTTGTTCTAAGTTCTAGGGGACTGATGACCTCAGAAGTTAAGTCCCATAGTGGCCAGAGCCATTTTGCAAACCTCACATACAACTCTACTAATTGTTTTTATTCCCAGTCTGAAACTGCAATGGAGATCGGCGAGAGTATTTTCTGTTGCAAGGTACCTGGAATAAAAATAATACTATTTTGATTCTCTTTTGGTTTTCTTTGCTTTTCAGGAAACATGGTAATAAAAGAAACGGGCCAACATCAGGGGCAATTTGATGAAATGTCACAGAAAATTAAACGAAAAGAATAAGACCGGTTCTGGAGCAAATAAGAAGGAGAAATACATGTTTTATAAGCGATTACAATTTCTGTTAGAAGTTCTACAAATAAGCCTGCTAATAGTTGCAACGTAATCCATGCCGACAAGCAGCCTGAAGAAGATTGTCACCAAAGTAAAGAAAACCCGCAGAAAAACAGGGGAGCTGCAAATGTACTGGACAGGAAAGTAATGACCATCATTGACACATCTATTGAACAGGGTAGAAGCAGAAGTACGTTTTCTTTAAGGAAATTGGATTCACTGTAGATAAATTTAACGAAAAAGGTGTCGTAGATCTGTACAACGCAGTCATAAAACTTTTTAAAAGAATAATGTCGAAAGAGCTGACCGGAAGGATGCATGTGTTCTCCTGCAATGATGCGTCACACGAACACCAAACTGTCGGTGGTGCGTCATCGTACTATCCATCACGGCCTAATTAATGTCGTAACTATTCAGTGTACGGCCCTGCCGAACATTATGTACGCTCAACTGGTGCAAGTGCTGCATCTAATGAAGACACGTATTTGGAATCATATACGACGTCTGCTCCCAGATTATCTTTCGCTTCAGACAGTTCCGATTTTTGGAAGTATTTCCAAAACGAGCGGTGGTTTTTCATCTTAATATAAATAAGATAAAATTATTCATTGACTTTCCACTTTTTTGAACTCTGGTGTTCAATTTTGCACATTAAATAAATATTTCCTAACAAGTAAATTTCAGTTGTGTTCTCGCGTCAGGAGGAGAAATGCAGTTCTGCGTATCGACATCTTTGTACTGCAAATGAGTCAGTAACATTCGTAATAATTTGTCAAACGTAGTTTTTGAAATCCTGAAAAAAATAACAGTCTTTGTGTCGTCGTCTCGTAGTTTTTCATAGAGTGTACTGAAGGCACAAAATTTAAATTAGTCTTGCGACACGCCGATGTACCCCGCATTTCCTACGTTGACGCTGCTTCTTTTTGTAAAAGTGAAGTCGCTGACATCCGTGCGCTCTCTCGCACACAACACGACCGCAGTATTTCTGGCGCGACCGCCGCCTCCGCGGACAAGGCCGTTCCTTTTTTTTTTTTTTTTTTTTGTTTTTTTTTGTTTTTTTTTTTTTTTTAACCGGCCACGGCCGGCAGAAACACCGGTTCGGCGAAATTTCTTGTCGTGAGCAGGGGTCCTAAGGTCTGCGTGCGTGTCGCCATGCGTGTTGCGATTAGTCGTTCGCCTGGATGACGGCGTGTCCGGACACTGGGGTAACATGAAAAGCGATTCAGCCGATCAGCCGACATGTTTCCATTGATCCACGGTCGAATCAGGATGCCCACTGCTATTGAAATCACCGATGGAAACATGTAGGGTCTTCTGCTGAGGAACCCAATGTCCAACGGTTTGCTCCGAAAAACTTATGTCTGACAAGAAAATCGTTTCTGAAAAAGAATTGCCGGCCGCTGTGACCGAGCGGTTCTAGGCGCATCAGTCCAGAACCGAGCTGCTGCTACCGTCGCAGGTTCGAATCCTTCCTCGGGCATTGATGTGTGTGATGTCCTTAGGTTAGTTAGGTTTAAGTAGTTCTAAGTCTGGGAGACTGACGACCTTAGATGTTAAGTCCCATAGTGCTTAGAGCCATTTTGAAAAAGAATTTGTTAACATCTGGTTTCCAATTAACGGTTAGGAAGCTTTCTAAATGTGGTGTTACAAAATGGCTCTGAGCACTATGGGACTTAACATCTGAGGTCATCAGTCCCCTAGAACTTAGAACTACTTAAACGTAACTAACCTAAGGACATCACACACATCCATGCCGGAGGCAGGATTCGAACTTGCGACCGTAGCGGTCGCACGGTTCCAGACTGAAGCGCCTAGAGCCGCTCGGCCACCCGCGGCCGACTGTGGTGTTACATAGGCATGGTAAAGATTAGATGAGTAGACAGGGTAACTGATGAAGAGCTGGAGAGAAAATGTCTTCATGGCACAACTTGAATGAAAGATGGGATCGGCTGTTATCAAACACCTGGGTGCTTCAACGAATCGTCAACGTGTTAGTGAAGGAAGTGTGCGGGGCAAAAATGAAGACTTGACTACACTCAGCAGGTTAAAATGAATGTACTTTGAAGTAGTTACGCGGAGCTGGAGAGACGTGCACATGATATACCGCACTACCGTGGGGGTCTCCATCACACCAATCTTCGAACTGAGCGCTAGTCCAAGATATCTTTTTACTCTGTAAATTCGACGAGATACAGTGTATTGATGTCCTGTTAATACTACTCTGAAGACGGCTTAAAACTTTAAAGGAGTAAAGTTGTAAAACTGAAACATAAAAATGCGCTCCAGACGGGGGTATTACATCAACAGCAACAACAACAAGACTGAACGGCTCTTACTTTCGATTACACGTCTTAGTTATCCGCGGGACTGCTGAAGCTGCGCTCCCTCCCTCCCCTTTCCCCTTAAAACTAAATTTCGGCGATTTTTATAAACAGATTTACCAAATTTTATGTAATTTTGAAGCACTATTGAACAAAATTATATAAGTGCGCTGTATTGACCGTCAGTATTGGAAAGAAGAAATTAAACGCGACATTGTACATTATAAAATGGATAATCTTTCTAAGAAAATTGGAAGACAACATCTATACGTTGTTATTTATGGCAGCTGCATTGGTTTTAGTATGATGTACAATAAAGAAGACACTTAACTTGCTCCTCCAGAATTATTAGTGGTACCCAGGCGGGAGAAATAGGGAAAAATCGGAAGCCTTCAACCAAGTATCATATTTGCTTCAGCACTCGTCGATCTTTCAGATTCAACAATACCACAGCGTAGTACCAACAAGAACATTGAACAGGAGCGAACAATGTAAGCGTGCGCGTGTGTGTACTAAGTGCCCTTTAAACCACAGATGTCTGTTTCTTTTATGATACTACGTGGACGAAAAGACACTATCGCACAGCCTACGTTTCCAGTCAAACGGGAAGGAAAGGCATCTTCTTGTAGGCAGAAGATACAAACAGTAGGAGAACTCAGGTCCTTTCTCTATTTCGTCAGTTTTTGCGCCCCATCTGGTCCGGCGTCCTTGGCGGGATCCCGTCTTGCAATCATCTCGGTACGTCCTTGCAGCTAAGTGACGTTATTCGACTTCTTGCAGGATCGAAATAAAAGCAGGCGTGCGATCTGCACAGCATGCATGGGATAATGGCGTGTTTCCTTACTTACTGTCAGTGTGTGGTATCCAATTATACATGAATGTCACATCTTTCTTATAGCGGTCTTATTGCCTGAATTCGATACGGGATTTGATGAACAACTTGTAACGCCGGAAATACATATCCTCCTATTTCCATCTATTGTACTATAAATTTTTTCCTTATATTGTCACCTGAAGATATGACATTTCTGTCTCTCTGTTGTAATTGTTTTACTGTTTGTATATATATATTTATGCATTTTTGGCGATGTATAATTGGTTTCCTTTATATATATATTATGTATTTTTACGCTGGGGCTTGCCTAGGGAAAACTATGCTATCGAACGATTACATCGATAGGTCGTGTGGAGAACCAAAGTGTTTAGGATCTTTGGTAGTGTTAACTCTGCCGCATGGAGCGCAGGCAGAGCAGAGTCTGGCTGGAGTAGTGCGGTTGAGCAGGTGTGTTGTGTGACGCTCCCGCGAGTTGCCGCGCTTTCCGGGTTTGGCAGCATGTAATTGCGCTCGTCTTGCTATGATAGTTTCTGACACGGTGTCGCGGACGGGAAGCATTAGCTGGTGCACATCAAGAGCCCGTTTCGCCTGGTGACAGTGTCGAGAAGAAGGCGCGCCAACATCCAGCTTCTACAACAGCGACGGCCGACAATGAGTGACTGCCGCCACCTCCTCGACCGACGACTTCAAACCTTCAATCAACCAACAAGGAAGACTGGAAGCACGTAAAGTTTTATAACTGTATGGCAGACCTCAGCTTTTAAAATTTTTTTGCATCACAAAATTGCAGCAACTTAGCATGAACCTTTGTTGCTCATTGTCCCAATTGCATTACCAAGCAGGGTCCCTTCCTTTTCCGAAATGAACCCGAGTGTCGTTGAAATTCAGACGCCAGCGTTAAAGTAATATCATTCCATTTCACTGCTTTAATTTCAAAGTTCAGTTAAGGTATTCATAGCTGGCTACAATATTTAGATTACACAAACACAAAGTAAGAGTGCGAGTTTTGTTAGCATATTTTAGCTTACCTGTGACTGCAGTTCAGTTTGGTACGTACTAAATGTTACTATTGTTAATTGTCCAGAATCATTTAATTCAAGTTCAAAGACCGAGCGAGGTGGCGCAGTGGTTAGCACACTGGACTCGCATTCGGGAGGACGACGGTTCAATCCCGTCTCCAGCCATCCTGATTTAGGTTTTCCGTGATTTCCCTAAATCGTTTGAGGCAAATGCCGGGATGGTTCCTTTGAAAGGGCACGGCCGATTTCCTTCCCAATCCTTCCCTAACCCGAGCTTGCGCTCCGTCTCTAATGACCTCGTTGTCGACGGGACGTTAAACACTAACCACCACCACCACCAAGTTCAAAGTTAAATCTCTTATTTCTAAATTGCGTAGATTCAAGTAGCTTTTGAAATGATTGTTGAGGTAGCCCAAGACTAACCTTATTTTACTGAATTTCGTAGTGCTTCAGAAACAAATCTCACTATTAATTTCAGTCACTAAACTAACTTTCAATTTTCCGGTTTTATTAATTCTTTTGCTAAATTAAGTCAGAGTGTAGCGAAATTTATTACTTCTGACAAACATTCAGTCTTCACACAACACGTGTCAACCTTCAGTTGCCACGCTTCTAGTGCTAATTATATGTGCAATAACCTTCCTTTTTCAGTTATTATAGTAGGTGTCCATTGGACTGGCGACCGTAATTTTCCCCAAATCTCAAATAGATAATTAACGCCAATTAATTGTTAACATGACGACCGCACATTTACTTTCTTTATTAATTTTACCCTTTTCTCAAAATTAATTTCCACCAGTTTCATTTGCATTTTTCCTTTCATTTAGATGTAACCCTTTCCTCCCTCTTTACCGACAGATTAACTTCGGTGACGATTGATTTTCCCAAATTTCCATTAGGTACACGCGGTTTAATTTTTCACTGTCATTAAGGTCGATAAGTGAGGGGGAGGTTACAAACTTTCCCTAAGATATCACAATATGAGAACTTCATATTCGTCTTTTATACATCAATGAAAAAAAGAGCGGTTTTAGATTAGTGTAAAGTCTACTACCAACGAACGTCAATAATATTACCATGTTATATTATGTACTGATATAGAAGATTATAGCAGTTTCCCCTACACTTCGGTGAAAAGGTTCTCAGTTTGATGGTTTCGGAGTGACTGCAGGCTGCGACATTCTGTGAAACATGCAGCTATATACCTTCCGACTGACAGGAAGTGTGTGCTTTATGAGATCGTGTCGTCTGACATCGCGTTTAATTACCGACCGCAGCTTTCTAGGTTATCGCTGTTGTTTGCGGGTCGAATGTTGCATGCCTAAAGCCCTGTGCATGGCAGTAAATAACATTTCTTTTTTGAGGAGATGCGCTTTGGTGTTGTGAACACGTCAGGGCACATTGAACTCTGTTCGACCTCGTAATTGTTGGACAAATTCCACTAAGTTACTGCAGACCGAACATCTTCAACTTCCTCCGTCGGTATCTGTACTCCGTGGTTTGTAGCGGAGGGTACTTTTTGCGCCAATGCCATTTGCGCTTTATTGTAATTCCAGTCTTGGATCACAGTGTTTATTTGTAATCAGGCTATTAATTTCTATCACTGATGATCATCTTCAGATGTGAGCAAGAACGTGTTGCGTGACAGGTCTGAAGATGGTTATTACTGACCGAAATTAATAACCTGATCACAAATAAACATAGTGAACCAAGACTCGAGCTATAATAAAACAAATATTTTCCTGGATCGCTCGTAACTTTTTCGTAACTGTGTCACATACTGTAATACTTTTTTCCTCTCTTCCTGTTCCTTTCGTGAAAGTGCGCAGTAAGGACAACTGACTGTGAACCTCCGTATCAGCTCCAATATCTCTGGTTTTCTCATCGCTAGACGTGTGCGAGAGGAAGAAGTAAATCGTTACCCGACTCTGGTTTGAAGATACGCCCTTCGAATTGCTGCCGTAAACTGCTCGGTGATTGATGATGCCTGTCTTGCAGCGTCTTACACCGGAGTTTGGACTCTTGATATTTTAAAAAAATATCGCGAATCCGATACATCGATACTCGAAGAAATATCATTATCGGCTCCCGATATATGGACGGAAAAAACATCGACTGAAAAATATCGATGTTCGTGCTAATAAAAATATCGGCTGCATATTGTACGTATACTGCTGGTTTTAGAGCTCTATGTTTAAGTATTGATTTATTACTAGATATTATGTACATCGACAAGCCGGTAGCCTGCCTGTCTCTCTTAGAGCAAGAACTGAAAGAATAACGAAGCACGTTCACGTTTGGTGATAACCGTTTTGCTGACAACAGCGACTGGATGTAAGTGACACAATAAAAGGAGTCCGATGGGTCCGTGTTTCGGTTTCGTCACATATCGGATTTGTCTGGAAAACTTCATGTCGACTTTCCTGTTTTTTCTTTTCTGCCAACGCCAGCGACCGTTGTTGTGTCAAAACTGCGTGGTGAAGCTAAACGTTGCAGTTTCTGGCGGTAGCGTCGAGCACCGATTACGTCAGCATTTCTCCTCACACGTCTGCCCTCACCGCAAAGATGAATTTTGTCATTTAGAGTTTTGTCCATTATTTTCAGCAACTGTTTTTGAAGAACGTCGATGTGAAGAAATAGCACACTAGTTGCGCTAAAAATTGGTTTTTCACACAACTGTTGTGCTATTTCTTCACATCGGAAATTTTGCGATTCCATTAACACCGGTTATTCCATTCACACCGGCCATCCCCCCAGTGCAGTCGGACTTCTCCTTTGTGCCACTTATATTTGCTTCAGTCAAAGAGAAAGGTTGGACATGATGAAAGCTAAAAAATTGGTAATACTCCTACACACAGTGAAAGTAAAATTATGTTCTGCTACAATTTCAAAAGAACAACTTCATATATTTTTTCCGAAAATTGTGTAAAAATATAACATAAAATAAAAATATCGGCACTCGATAGTGCCATTTTTAAGCTGATACATCGGGTGAAAAAATATCGCCGATATATGCCGATGTTTTTTAGAGAAAATATCGATATTTTATCAAGAGCCCTATCCGCAGCTGGACGAATGTTTCCGTGAGGGTCTGGTGTTTATTAAAAGATGCCGTGACGAAAGTGCCTTTCTCCTTTGGATCTTCCCTATTAACTATTTTGTGTTAGAAGCCCAGATTGACGAGCAGTACCCAAAAACTGATCGAGTGGTGATGTATACGGTACGGACCTAAATGTAGCGTTAGAGACGAAAAGAGGCAAGAATGTAATTTCAAGGTCGAGAATACGTCGTCCACAGGAAATATGCGGACTGCCTTGTTTAAGTCCTAACCTGTTAAAAGTCGATTCTACCGGACAATTTTCGGAGGCTTTCTCTTGTCGAACGCTGGCCCTCGCTTATACTTTACCCAGACAACTCAAAAAATATAGACTTTCGAACAAATTTTGTTCAACTTTATTTAGGATGGTTAACATTTAATAACATAAGGCATGGAAATGTGCAAATATCCGTTAACATGGTCAGATGTGAAGCTGTGCAAGGAAACAAGTTGTTACAGGTGGCTACACCGTCGAATAAGCGTTTATTTCTCGCTTCTTCGCTTTGACATTTTTGGCGGTTGCTACCCAACAGGATTTTCTCAATCATCTGGTTTTTGCGATTCAGGTATTTATTTTTCAGCGTAAACATAAAGTTAATCGTATAAGAATAAAAATATTTTCGTGAATAACTCGTTGGATACTCTGAGTTTAACTACGATATAATTTCTGGTTGTTTAATAAAGGAGATGGCTTTCGCATTCATATTACACGTTGCTCGTTAAAAAAAAGTGGAGCAACAACAAGGAGGGGGGGGGGGGGGGGGTAAACGAAATGAAACTACGCAGGTTGAGGGGGTATGTGATGTCGTTTCAGTGATTACAGTATAGTCAAATTACAAAAAAACTTGGCCGTATGAGCTCACTTATCATCTGTGTGACGTTGCACACACTCTGGCCTGGACGCACGTACTGATTCGTTCGGGAAGGATGTCATAAAGCCGTTTGTATCGTCTCCTGAAGCGAGCTGATGCACAACTGTTGTAACTGGTGGTCCTCGATATCCTGGATGTTACCACTGGGACACTGAGCCGTGCTGGCCCCGGCTTACGCATTGGTTTGAACCTTGACTGTTACTCTGCGTTTGGTTTCCCGCGGTTATTGCGGTTATGCCATGGTTCTCCCTCTTTCTACGTGTGGCAGCAGCGGTGTGTATCGATATTCACACCTTGTACTATCTTTGGTCTGGTGCTTATATTTTCCGGCTAGCCGGTGTGTGGCAGTCGATCGGTTGGTGTGGATCAGCCAGGAAATCTCCGCGCAGCGCATTGGGCCGGGCCAGCTGGCGGCCTCTACGCAATGTCGGAGTGTGTGGGAGCTGTTCCGATTGCTACGAGGTTCGTGGCTCACCGACCCAGGACATCAAAGTTGACTGGTGATTTAATTATTGAAGCCTGTCTGTTTACATTGTGCCGTTGGTTTTCATGGTTGGCTGTTGGGGGTATTACCGTGAGCAACAGCGAGTGTTCGAGTTGGTGAAAGTTTGGCCACCATCCGGTGGGGTTTAACTGTATTTTGGTTATTTGAAGTCTAAGTGCACCAGCGGAATTTTCTGCCTTGTGGCCGTTAGCGTTCCGGTTACCTGCCCTGGCTGCTGACGTAAAATTCAGGTAGTGTCCTTTCCTCACCGTGTTGTCGCTGTCCGACACGTGTGTGTACTTTTGACTGCTTATGCATACTTGGTTGTGGACGGTTTCGCCTTTTGCGTTTTGGCTTTGGAGTTCCTTGTGTACTGGTCGGGTGGGAAGCAAGTCGTCTTGTCGATTGGTCCGTTGACTGTCTCTTGGTTGGGTTGCCGGCGGATGGGATATAGTCGGGCCGATTACCTGTCTCCCCTAAGCAAACGTTAATATTTCAAGTGCAGACCGACCCCCAGAAACTTCTGAGCGCCGCTGGCTGTATTGCCTTTTCTTATTGGTGTTTGATTGTGTATTTTAATGGCTCATAGCCGATGGTTTTAATTTGTATGCTTTTAGTTGTGTTTTAAATAATGGGCCTTCAGCCACTTTAAAATTGAAAGTTCTTTACTTGTCAAGTCTTGCATTGTTTGGGCCTTCAGCATCATTTAAAATAATTTTTTGGATCAAGCTTTGGGTCTTCTGCCTTTTGAAAATTCATTGTAGCTGTGTTTTTCAATCATAGGCCTTCAGCCGTCTTAAAATTTAATTTCCTTATTGTTAAGTCTTAGATTCCTTGGGCCTTCAGCCTCCTTTTCTTGAAATAATTTAAGGATTAAGCTTTGGGGCTTTTGCCTTTGAAAATTTATTGTATTTGTGTTTTAAATCATGGACCTTCAGTCGTTTTAAAAATTAGAGAGGTTGTGCCCTTAAGCCATAAGATTGTGTTACATGTTCAGTAGATATTTAAGATCGGAAATTTGCGCTGTAATGTTTGGGCAGCTAAATAAAGTTATATGTGTTTGAGTGTAACTGACAGCCGCTCGTTTTGGCCCCTTTCCACAATTCCAACTACCTGTTCTGTCCTGCGGATTTAACCAGGCGTTTCAGACACGGTTGGCATCTGAGCTGCTCCCACACTGTCTGTCAGGGACCGATCTGTGGATATTTCTGGCCACGAGAATACCTTAATATCACGTGGGCAGTTCGTAGAGACACGTACCGCGTATGAACGAGCGTTGTCCTGCTGAAAATCGACACCACAATACTGCCGCACCACAGCGAACACATGAGACCGCAGGATGTCCGTGGCGTACTTTGTTGACGTCCGAGTTGCCACCCCTGACATGAAGCCATGCCCGATGGCTCAGCACACAATGACGCCGGGAGTAACACCGCTGTGCCTCTACAGAACACTGGAAGACTGAGACTTCTCCACAGGTCGCCGCCATACTCGTCAGCGATGGTTAACCGGGCAGTGCGGAACCGTTATTCATCGCAGAACACAGTGCGACGTCATTCATCAGCATTTCATGCTCTCCTGCCACGGCACCACCCCAGACCACTCGTTTGTGTTGTTGCGTTCATGGCAACCTACACATGGGAAAGTGCTTGTGGAGCCTGATTGCTGGTAGTCTCTGACCAGTAGTGGTGGATATCACAGAATGCTACAGGGAAGCCATCACTTGTTCACAGACGGTAGGCGCAGAAGGAAAGGCAAACCTACATTTATGGCATTTGTAAACTTGGAGAAGCCTTTTGACAGTGTTCACTGAAATACTCTCTTTGATATTCTGAAGGCAGCAGGGGCAAAATACGGGGAGCGAAATGCTATTTACAATTTGTACAGAAACCAGACGGCAGTTACAAGAGTCGAGGGGCATGAAAGGGATGCAGTTGTTGAGAAGGGAGTGAGACTGGGTTGTAGCCTATCCCCTGTGTTATTCAGTCTGTATACTGAGCAAGCAATAAAGGAAACAAAAGAAAAATGTGGAGTAGGAATTCAAGTCCAGGGAGAAATAAAAGCTTTTTGGTTTGCCGATGACACTGTAATTCTGTCAGAGGCAGCAAAGGACTTGCAAGAGCAGTTGAACGGAATGGACATTGTCTTGAAAGGAGGATATAAGTCCAACAACAACAAAAGCAAACCAAGAATAATGGAATATAGTCTAGATAAATCAGGTGATGCTGGGGTAATTAGATTAGGAAACAAGACACTTAAAGTAGTAGACGAGCATTGTTATTTGGACAGCAAAATAACTGATGATGGCCGAAATAGAGAGGATATAAAATCTAGACTGCCAATGGCAAGAAAAGCATTTCTTAAGAAGAGAAATATATTAACATCGAATGTAGATTTAAGTCTTAGGAAGTCTTTCCTGAAAGTATTTGTCAGGAATGGAGTCATGTACGGAAGTGCAACATGGACAATAGTTTGGACAAGAAGAGAATAGAGGCTTTCGAAATATGGTGCTACAGAAGAATGCTGAAGATTAGATGGGTAGATCACGTAAGTAATGAGGAGGTACTGGATCGAATTGGGGAGAAGAGGAATTTGTGGCACGTCTTGACTAGAAGAACGGGGTAGGACATGTTCTGAGGCATCAAGGGATCACCAGTTTAGTATTGGAGGGCAGCGTGGAGGTTACAAATCGTAGAGGGAGACCAAAAGATGAATACACTAAGCAGATTCAGAAGGATGTAGGTTGCAGTAGGTACTGGAAGATGAAGAAGCTTGCACAGGATAGAGTGCCATGGAGAGCTGCATCAAACGTCTTCGGACTAAAGACCACAACAACAACAGGCGCAGATGTGAAGGGATTACGATGTTGTTGTGCACAATACGGCGATCCTGCCTCGTGGTGGTCAGCAATGACCGACTGGAAGCTTTTTACATCTACTTTTACGTACACACTACGCAAGCAAGCGTATGGTGTGTGGCGGAAGGTACCCCGCACCACTATCACTCAGTTGCTTTTCTGTTCAATTCACAAATAGAACGAGCAAGAAATTACTGTCTCTGTGCCTCTGTTCGAGACCTAATTTCTCCAATCTTCTCTTCGTGGTCCTTACGCGAAATGTACATTGGCGGCAGCGCAACCCTTCCGAGTCAGTCTCAAACGACAGTGCTCTAAATTGTTTCAATGGTGCTCCTGGAAGAGAACGTCGCCCTCCCTCCAGTGACTCCCGTTTGAGTTCCCGAATCATCTACATAATACTTGGGTGTTGTTCGAAACCTTGTAACGAGTATGCCCGCCCTCATCTTCCCATGCACTTGAATATCAGGTCACTGTCACATCCGAATAACCCACAAATCTGAGGTCGCAGTTCGAAGAGGGACTCACCACTCAATACAATTCTCAAGACAATCCTACTCCAGTCAATTACATCGCAGGCCGAACACGTGTCTGGAGATGCCCTGGACAGCTGTGTGATACTAACCCGACTGTCATCCACCAAATTGCCCAACAACCAGGAGTGATTATCTGGAGTGCCTTTTCTTTTCATGGCGGGACCCCTTTGGTTGTCATCCGCGGCATCTTTACAGGGCAGGGTACTTCGATGATATGGCATGCCTCGTTTTGTTGCCCTTCATGGTAAGCCCTACTTGGCTTATATTTCAGCAAGATAATGCCCGTCTGCACATGGCGAGAATTCCTACTGCTTGTCTTTGTGGTTGCCAAAACCTACATTGACCAGCAATGTCACCGGATCTCACCCCAATTGAGAACGGTTGGAGAATTATCGGTAGGGGAATCCAACCACCTCGGGGTTTTGAAGATGTAACGCGCTAATTGGACACAATCTGGCACGATATCCCTCAGGAGGACATCCAACAACTCTATCAGTTACTGCCAAACCGAGTAACTGCTTGCATTAGGGCCAGAGGTGGACCAACGTGTTATTCAAAAAAATGGTTCAAATGGCTCTGAGCACTACGGGACTCAACTGCTGTGGTCATAAGTCCCCTAGAACTTAGAACTACTTAAACCTAACTAACCTAAGGACATCACATACATCCATGCCCGAGGCAGGATTCGAACCTGCGACCGTAGCGGTCGTGCGGTTCCAGACTGCAGCGCCTTTAACCGCTCGGCCACTCCGGCCGGCCAACGCGTTATTGACTTGCTCGATTTGTGAACCTCTGTCTCTCGAATAAAGAATTCCATTTTCTGAAATTGTAATTATGTTTGTCTGTACATGTACTCGTACATTACATCTAACGATTTCTGTCCCTGTTCAATAATTCCTCTGTGGTGTGACTTTTTTTATGCCTTAGAGTGTACGTTAAATGTATGGCATCAAGCATATAAAACCCTTACGATTTTTATGAAATAATATATACAGCAACAGTCACTTGTACTAATATTTTATTAGCACGACGCGTTTCGGTAGCAGGCTGCCATCATCACGTGAATTTACATTTACCTTAACATTGTAATTAATACGAAGTAAGGTTATTTTGCTTTGGTCAGTGTGCCCCACAGGCACCTTATAATGGCAGCATGCTGCCGAAACGCGTCGTGCTAATAAATTATTAGTACACGTGACTGTTGCTGTATTTACACACACATCAAAAAAGTTTTGAATTACCCGGTTCCCAAAACTCCTCAAGACAGACGTTGAATGTGGATATTGCGTCACAGACACAGTCCCTTTGACTGTTCAGAGATGTCACTGAACCCGCCCAAAGATGTAAACAACCATGCATGAGCAGCGCTTATTAAACGGGGGCGGGGGGTGGTAGTCCGACAGCCGATCGCCGATCAGTTCCAGCCATTCCACCAGGAAGGAGGTACACGGCCCGTGTTACCTGTAGGTCAACCATGTTTAGATGGTCAGTACCGCGGTTCGATCGCGTCCGCATAGTTACTTTGTTCCTGGAAGGGCTCTCTACAAGGGAAGTGTCCAGGTGTCTCGGAGTGAACCAAAGCGATGTTGTTCGGACATGGAGAAGATAAAGAGAGACAGGAGCTGTCGATGACACGCCTCGCTCAGGCCGCCAAAGGGTTACGCTGCAGTGGATGACCGCTACCTACGGATTATGGCTCGGAGGAAACTTGACACCAACGCGACCATGTTGAATAATGCTAATCGTGCAGCCACAGGACGTCGTGTTACGATACAAAGTTTGTGCAACTTCACTCCCGCCGTCCATGCGAAGTCCATCTTTGCAACCGTGACACCATGCAGCGCAGTACAGATGGTCCCAAGAACACGCCGAATGGATCGCTCAGGATTGGCATCACGTTCTCTTTACCGACGAGTGTCGCATGTGCCTTCAAGCAGACAATCGTCGGAGACGTGTTTGGAGGCAATCGCGTCAGGCTGAACGCCTTAGACACACTGTCCAGCGAGTGCAGCAGGGTTCCCTGCTGCTTTGAGGTGGCATTATGTGGGCCAACGTACGCCGCTGGTGGTCATGGAAGGCGCCGTAACGGCTGTACGATACGTGAATGCCATCCTCTGACAGATAGTGCAACCATATCGGCAGCATATTGGCGAGGCATTCGTCTTCATGGACGACAATTCGCGCTCCCATTGTGCACATCTTGTGAATTACTTTCTTCAGGATAACGACATCGCTCGACTAGAGTGGCCAGCATGTTCTCCCATCATGAGCCCTATTAAACATGCCGGGGATAGATTTAAAAGCGCTGTTTATGGACGACGTGACCCACCAACCACTCTGAGGGACTACGCTGAATCGCCGTTGAGTAGTGGGACAACCTGCACCAACAGTGACTTGATGAACTTGTGGTTAGTATGCCACGACGAATACAGGCACGCATCAGTGCAAGAGGACGTGCTGTTGGGTCTTAGAGGTACCGGTGTGTACAGCAATCTGAACGACCACCTCTGAAGGTCTCGCTGTATGGTGGTGCAACATGCGATGTGTGGTTTTCATGAGCAATAAAAATGGCGGAAATGATGTTTATGTTGATCTCTATTCCAATTTTCTGTACAGGTTTTGCAACTCTCGGGACTGAGGCGATGCAAAACTTTTTTGATGTATGTAGTTTCATAGAAATCTTACAATACAGTCGCAGCCCTGAAATAAAATCCATATTGTATGGATAAATTTAAGTAAAAACTTTATAGCTGAAGTTGAAAAACCCGAACTGTCTTTGATTTTATAAGTTTCGGATTACTCACCCATAGACAAATGAACAACGAACGTTTATTAAGCGGTAATCTCTTTTCCTTTCATTACTTTGTGGGCCTGTGAGCAAGGACAATAAAGTTTAGAAAATGTTTGAAATTATATTTAAAGTTTGTCGGAAGTCGCTAAGTGCTCTTATTATCGAACACTGGACGAGTACAATACGCTTTAAGGAAATCTAGTTTTTCACGCATCTAAACTTTTATGACATCGTACGGTCATGTCTCCTTAACTATGTGTCGCACAGTGATATAATTTTGCAGGCACATTCCGTGGTATATATGGATCCTGCCTGTAAAATGCCTAGTAACGTATCAAGTTTTTCATTTTCACTATTTTGTGGAGAGTTCCAGCGAGAAAAGGCTTCAAACGTAAAGTTTGTTTTGATTCACTAAGTACTTTCATTCTCAAATACTCGGTGAATATAATATGGGTAATTAGCGCACCGTCGTTTACGCTGCTATGTTAAACTTTTGATGTAGGATTACACCTCTTAATGAGTAGATTATGACATCACGAAGTTCAAAATGGTTCAAATGGCTCTGAGCACTATGGGACTTAACATCTGAGGTCATCAGTCCCCTAGAACTTAGAACTACTTAAACCTAATTAACCTAGCGACATCACACACATCCATGCCCGAGGCAGAATTCGAACCTGTGACCGTAGTGGTCGCGCGGATCCAGACTGAAGCGCCTAGAACCACTCGGCCACACCGGCCGGCACATCACCAAGTCCTGAAAATCAAATTTTTGTTGCCCCTGGAAGTCGTTATGTAAGCAACCTGCAATCGGGATTTGATATTTGCAGCCGCAATATAAACTGACGGAATCTCACTGTTGCGATGGGTGTTACGTAATTTTTGGGATTTTGGAACACAACCTACGACCAGCTCGCGCCGCTCGAACTGTCAACACAGCTGGCACTGCTAAGAGTATCCTACGACTTCCACATCGCTGGCAACGGGTTATACACAATGCTGGTGACTACTTTGAAGGCCAGTAAAACTTTGAAACACATATCAATTTTGTACGAGCTGAAAATTAATAATTGCCACTATTTAAGTTCCAACCCTCGTATTAGAGTCAATACAGTGGTAACAGGTGTAAATGTGGTCTCAAATTAAGCGGCTTGATTTCGCTTGTGCATCGCCGGGGCGGTAATGAATACCGAAGCGTCCAACTAGTTGCCGCAGACGTGCGTTCATGGACTTTGCGAGGCTCCGACGTTACGACGTTAACAGAGTGAGAGACAGAAGGAGAAGCCAGAATTACATTAACTCTTTGATAAATTCAGTAGTGCTTGCGACGTTGTGCGAGCAATTGTACTCGTCAAATCCTGACACTTGCGGCGTTCTGTGACCGCGTTACATGTTGTCCAATCAGTCAACTCGATAATTCCGACCACAGAACGTATTAACTTGTCTGCCCCTTCCACACTCCTGTTTCACCTGGCATGCTATCCAACCTGTACCCGTTAAAGTTCATTTCGCAAGCAATGATTGCGACCAACTGAGCAACAGGAGACTTTCAGGTACCTTCGTATTTTAATGTCCGTGACATAACTTTATTTTACATTATATGTATAAAAATAAATAAAATAAAATGGTGTCACGGACCTCTTATATCACATATCTATGGGGGTGCCCCGTCTCCCCATTTAATGATGTATCTGCGATCACCTTCCATGATACGGTGTGCCAACATGTACAAGTCAACCGACGGAAATAATAAGAAAATTAAATAAAACAAAAAGTAATAAATAAATAAAAATAAAAAATTAAAAATAAATTAATAAATACATAAAAACTTGTTTAATACTTAATGGGATCTCACATCTCTCATTTCTAGCGTCCTTAAGTATTGGCGCTCGAACTATTGCCCTTTATAGTTATCTTAGTTTAGTTTCCTTAGGTACGGGGAGAGGTTTAGGTGCAGTTAGGATGACAATGATCCAAGATGTTCGAAATTCTGAGGAAAATAGTTTGCTACAGAGAAAGATAGGTAATGTACAACATGTACAAGAGCCAAGAGGGAAAAATAAGAGTGGAAGACTAAGAACGAAGTGCTCGGATTAAAAAGGGAGTAAGACACGGATGTAGTCTTTCACACCTACTGTTCAATCTGTACATTGAAGAAGTAATGATGGAAATAAAAGTTGAAGAGTGGAATTAAAATTCACGGTGATAGGATATGTAATATGCACAAGAACGAAGAGGGAACAACAAGACTGGAAGATCAAGTACGAATTGCTCGGATAAAAGCAGATGTAAGACACCAAAATACAGACAGACACACATACACAGAAATATATATATATATATATATATATATATATATATATATATATATATATATATATACTCCTGGAAATGGAATAAAGAACACATTGACACCGGTGTGTCAGACCCACCATACTTGCTCCGGACACTGCGAGAGGGCTGTACAAGCAATGATCACACGCACGGCACAGCGGACACACCAGGAACCGCGGTGTTGGCCGTCGAATGGCGCTAGCTGCGCAGCATTTGTGCACCGCCGCCGTCAGTGTCAGCCAGTTTGCCGTGGCATACGGAGCTCCATCGCAGTCTTTAACACTGGTAGCATGCCGCGACAGCGTGGACGTGAACCGTATGTGCAGTTGACGGACTTTGAGCGAGGGCGTATAGTGGGCATGCGGGAGGCCGGGTGGACGTACCGCCGAATTGCTCAACACGTGGGGCGTGAGGTCTCCACAGTACATCGATGTTGTCGCCAGTGGTCGGCGGAAGGTGCACGTGCCCGTCGACCTGGGACCGGACCGCAGCGACGCACGGATGCACGCCAAGACCGTAGGATCCCACGCAGTGCCGTAGGGGACCGCACCGCCACTTCCCAGCAAATTAGGGACACTGTTGCTCCTGGGGTATCGGCGAGGACCATTCGCAACCGTCTCCATGAAGCTGGGCTACGGTCCCGCACACCGTTAGGCCGTCTTCCGCTCACGCCCCAACATCGTGCAGCCCGCCTCCAGTGGTGTCGCGACAGGCGTGAATGGAGGGACGAATGGAGACGTGTCGTCTTCAGCGATGAGAGTCGCTTCTGCCTTGGTGCCAATGATGGTCGTATGCGTGTTTGGCGCCGTGCAGGTGAGCGCCACAATCAGGACTGCATACGACCGAGGCACACAGGGCCAACACCCGGGATCATGGTGTGGGGAGCGATCTCCTACACTGGCCGTACACCACTGGTGATCGTCGAGGGGACACTGAATAGTGCACGGTACATCCAAACCGTCATCGAACCCATCGTTCTACCATTCCTAGACCGGCAAGGGAACTTGCTGTTCCAACAGGACAATGCACGTCCGCATGTATCCCGTGCCACCCAACGTGCTCTAGAAGGTGTAAGTCAACTACCCTGGCCAGCAAGATCTCCGGATCTGTCCCCCATTGAGCATGTTTGGGACTGGATGAAGCGTCGTCTCACGCGGTCTGCACGTCCAGCACGAAGGCTGGTCCAACTGAGGCGCCAGGTGGAAATGGCATGGCAAGCCGTTCCACAGGACTACATCCAGCATCTCTACGATCGTCTCCATGGGAGAATAGCAGCCTGCATTGCTGCGAAAGGTGGATATACACTGTACTAGTGCCGACATTGTGCATGCTCTGTTGCCTGTGTCTATGTGCCTGTGGTTCTGTCAGTGTGATCATGTGATGTATCTGACCCCAGGAATGTGTCAATAAAGTTTCCCCTTCCTTTCACAATGAGTTCACGGTGTTCTTATTTCAATTTCCAGGAGTGTATATATATATATATATATATATATATATATATATATATATATATATATGTATATATATATATCACACCAAAACACACACACACACATACACAGGACATAAACAAAAATAAATAATTAAATACAATAAAATTAAATTAAATTAATATGACACCAAAAAACACTCACACACACACACATACACACACACATACACAAGCGCACACACAAATGCATACACGAACAGACCACAGATACTTCGATAGTTACACTCATAAGTTTGGCAGTAATATTCGATCTTTGGCAAAAACATTTGACAGTCGGCAACAGAAACCAAAACATTGCATTAAAACAAGCGTTCAGTGCATAGTGCTGTGGAATGCGGAAAAAACAGCAAATTGGCGCTCATAGGAAGAAGAACAAGACCAAAAATGCAACAGGAGCGTAATATGTAAGAAACTGTCTACGCAACCTGTAAGTACAGTTCAAAACATTACTACTTAATGGGAAATACCAACCACCAGAACTGTTTATAACCTATAGGCACAGTGACAAAAATGTAAATAAATATGTACATATTACAGGCCACTGATGATGCCTTGCAGAAAATAAAGGCGAAACGCGTATGGCACTAAAATTGTGTTTTATTCAGTTGCTGTCAGACGGTCCATAAGTGAAAATCATCAACATACGGTAGGGAGATAGTCTTTCGCTGCTGCTGTTCAATCTATACATCGAAGAAGAAATCACGGAAATAATAGAAAGGCTGAAGAGTGGAATTAAAATTCAATCTGAAAGCATGTCAGTGATAAGATTCGCTGATGAAATTACTATCGTTAGTGAAAGTGAAGAAGAATTACAGGATATGTTGAATGGAATGAACAATCTAATCAATAGAGAACATGGGTTGAGAGTAAATCGAAGAAAGACGAAATTAATGAGAAGTAGATTAGAATACATGCAGCAAATAACTGAGGACGTAGACTGCAAGTGGTACTCTGAGATGAGAAGGCGGAAAAAGGAGAGGAATTAGTGGCGAGCTGCATCGAACCAGTCAGATGATTGATGACTTAAAAAAAAAAATTATACGTCTAGTTCCGTAGGACCAAACTGAGGAGCAAATCTTAATAGTCGTGGAAGGAGTCAATAGATGACCATACCATAGAAGCTAATAACAGATAAAATGCACAGGCGACAAACAGCTGAATATATACAAGCATAAATAGTATGACTCTGGAAATCGGTCGATTTTTTCGAAGAATTCCCCAACAGAATAAATGGAGAGAGTCGTGAGAAAATATTTCAATTGGGACTTTTAATGGGTGTTCAGGATCAGTGATGGAAATTTCTACCAGGGTTCGAGTAGGATGTCAGTTGTGGCTTGGGTCAGATGACACGATGAAGATTCAGTGTTGGTGTAGAAGCTAGGGGCTTCCTATTGAAGGAAAATTGGAAATTTGTGGTAAGGTCTTATGGGACCAAACTGCTGAGGTCATCGGTCCCTAAGCCCACACACTACTTAATCTAACTTAAATTAACTTACGTTATGGACAACACACACACCAATGCCCGAGGGGGGATTCGAACGTCCGACGGGGGAAGCCGGGCAGACCGTGACAAGACGCCTATTGAAGGACTGCGGGAAATTTACGGATAAGGAGTTATGTATCTGTCTTAGAGTATGGATGAGAATGGGCAGCATCGGTAGCAGAACGTAAAAATTTGCTCTGTGTGACCTGCACCTTCTTGAAGCTGGTGTTTGCAGCTAACGGCCGTACTTTGGAAACATATGTGATCCTTGAGAAAAAAAAAATAGCACAGAATAAGAAGAAGAAGAAAATGTCTGTCTGCGCAGTTCGGGCCTCCGCCGTATATTTATATCGTATATACGCCGGAATAAAATCATAAGACGTCTCTGGTATAAATATATAATTTAATCATCAACATCTTTAATGCAATGGTTACAGAGATTAGTATAATGGTAACAGAACAGAAAAACCGCAAATTTCAGCTGTGGCTGGCCGCTGTATACGCTACTGACCAGCTACGTAATCGGTTTGCGCCGTTTCCCATTTCCTTTTCGACGTTGGCGTGGCCTTGACATTCGCTCTGCACTTTGGATTTCTTTCACGCGAGCATTTCTCCGACTTCGTTTTCCGTAATTCCGAGCCTATTTACGAGTCATCTGAGTCGACATCTTTCATTATTTTGAACTTTCAGTTTAATACCAACTTTCAATTGTGTTCCTGAGAATATTTTTGTCTCACTTTTGGTCATAGTAGTGCTGCGGAAGCTCTTCACGACACCCGAATCATTGTCCTAGATAAGTAAGTTTCCACGCTACACCTGTTTATAATTTTACACAAAGCTACTGCGCCTATACAGTACGATGACATCACAAATGCTGCGCGACAAACACGTACCACATGATCTGGGCTCAACCATTGTTTACGCATTTTTATCTCTTAATTGTTAGCGACTCAAATCTGACGGTATTTTGTCACTCTAGAACGTTCGACCCACGACTGAATATACGTTATCTCGTAAAAAAAAAAAAAAATAAAAAAAAAAAATAAAAAAAAAATGGAGAAATGCGAGTAAGACTCGCGACCTGAGGTTTCCGTACAAAATTAATTACCAAAATGTTCATCCACCCAGGGAATCGAGAACCTGGACGATTTTTGCATGTCATCCATATCGACACTTAACAGATGGACAGATAGTCGCACAACGAAGGACAAAAAAAAAAAAAAAATATTTTGTTTCGTGTGATATAACTACAACTTATATACAGGGTAAATTATATGTAGAGTATAGATTTAAGTGTCAGGAAGTCTTTTGGGAAAGTATTTCTATGGAGTGTAGCCATGTATGGAAGTGAAACATGGACGATAAATAGTTTAGACAAGAAGAGAATAGAAGCCTTCGAAATTTGGTGATACAGAAGAATGCTGAAGATTAGATGGGTAGATCACGTAACTAACGAGTAGGTACTGAATCGAATTGGGGAGAAGAGGAATTTGTGGCACATCTTGACTAATAGAAGGGATCGGTTGGTAGGACATGTTCTGAGGCATCAAGGGATCGCCAATTTAGCATTGGAGGGCAGCGTGGAGGGTAAAAATCGTAGAGGGAGACCAAGAGACGAATACACTAAGCAGATTAAGAAGGATGTAGGTTGCAGTAGGTACTGGGAGATGAAGAAGCTTACGCTGGATAGAGTAGTATGAAGAGCTGCATCAAACCAGTCTCAGGACTGGAAACTACAACAATAACAACAACAATTACAAACTAACAATTTTAGGATTTTTGCTTTACTTGTACTGTGAAACTTTGCTTTTTGCCAAATCTCACAGTTTTAGTCTACGGCAAGTATCCTAGAGGTTTTGATGAGTGAGTTTGCGAGTATCGAAATATGTGACATAAATGGCCG
Source organism: Schistocerca americana (assembly GCF_021461395.2). NCBI lineage: Eukaryota > Metazoa > Arthropoda > Insecta > Orthoptera > Acrididae > Schistocerca > Schistocerca americana. The sequence continues at coordinate 286,236,403 of NC_060120.1, read as the reverse complement.
TATATCTGACTGCATAGACCTAGAAGCTTAAGCTCCTTACACCGCCAAGGGACCGTAGACATTAGTATGTGACATAAATTTGAATATTATACGTCTGGCAGTTTCTGAGAAAAAGGGGTCTCAACAGTCGGGCGGGCAGACAAAAAATAAAGAAAATGTTAACTTCCGGATAAGCCCCAGAGGACCGCGCAGTGCTGACCGGCAGCTGTGTCATTCTGCTACCCTCTTCAGGAACCACACGTTTGTCTGGCGTCTCAACGGACAGCGGTCGCACCAACGGTACGGCTGTCTGCATCGCCGAGGCAGGCGAGCCACTTCGGCAGGGTCTATTCCCAAGGTAAATCTAACCAAGTCTGCGACTGGATCGAAAATATGACGAAGGGCGAAACAGCGCCTTATACTGGGTGGAGAGTCGTCCACAAACGCAGAACTAATATCTGGTTTACACAGCTAGCGAATACGACCGTTTCTGTTCGTTTTATACATGGGTTGCCCAGAAAGTAATGCACCGCATTTTTTTCTCAGCCAAGAACAATGCTTAGAATGCGCAATGTTACGTATGTGTTAGTTGAAGTCTCCTGAGTGAACGATCCAAGTTTCCATCACTTACGACAGCGCAGCTGCAGTACAGTTTCAAAATGGCGTCTGTAGGTGATGAACGTTAAAAGAAACGAGTCGTCTACAGAGAAAGAAACTGGGGAATATACACAAACGCTTGTGCGAAGTCTATGGAGCATCTGCTGTCGACAGAAGTACAGTTAGTTGCAGGGCACGGAGGGCGAGGTCATCAGAAGGCGGTTCGGCGGAGCTCCACGATTTGCAGCGATCGGGGAGACCATCCACGGCTGTCACACCTGACATGTTGCACCGAGCTGATATTGTCGTTCATTAAAGGATGCCATTCGTGGAAGACATTTTGAGGACGAAGAGGAGGTGATTCACACAGTGAAGCACTGGCTCCGCCGCCAGGGTGAGGATTGCTACCGACAGGACATACGCGCCCTTGTTTCGCGCTGGAGGAAGGCCATAGAACGGTATGAAGATACGTGGGAAAATAGAGTGTGTAGATAAAACACCTTTCTTTCGCGTGTGTAGTTCTCATTATGTCAATAAATAATTGTGGAAGAAAAAATAATGCGGTGCATTACTTCTTCGCAACCCTCGTACATTAATCACTTAGTGCGCGATATTACTTTCATTCTCACACTTTTCACTGTTATGAACGGACACTCCAAACGAAGGGCTGCTAAGGAATTCTGAAGACAGATGGGTAGATCGGATGACTAATCAAGAGATGTTAGACAAAATCAGGCCCAAAACAAAATTGTGGCACAACTTGACCAAATGAAGGGCTCGATTAACAGGACACAACTGAGGCATAAATGGAGGGAAGTGTGGTGGGGGCTAAAATTGAAGATGGAGACCAAGGCTTGAATGCAGTAAGGACGTCCAAGTGTATGTAAACTGCACTGGTTGTACAGAGACGAAGAGACTTGCACAACTTGAACTAGTCTTCGGTCTGAAAGCCGCAAAAAGAACAATAGGAATTCTATCAGGAATAAATTGCTGTAATATCACATTAGACGTCAAAACAAAAAAATTAACCCGTTCTAATGACTGCGAGTTTGCTCTTAATTTAGAGAAAATCAAGTTGTCTGCCCTAAAAAAATTCGAGCGCGAAACGTCCTTTGTTTACAATATTAACGCGTGACAACTAGAGTCAGTCATGTCTTGCATACGTATGACAGGACGTGGAACGGTCACATGGGTTCAGCTGTAGGTAAATCAAATAGAAGGCCACGATTCACTGGCAGAATACTGGGACACTGCAATTTGTAGACGGAAGAGACTGCACACGAAACACTTTTGCGGCCCATAACCATATATTGTTGAAGTGTTTGGGGTCCACATCACATTGGACTAAGTGGGTCTTGGTGCATATATTGAGATTGGTCATGCGAATGGTCACAGGCTTGTTTAATTGACGACAGAATGCAACAGAAATGTTTACTAGGCGTCGCACATCTCGCGAGAACCTGCTTGGAGAACTTCGAGAACCTTGTATCATACAAGAAACTGCGAACAGTCTCCATTACCCTGCCGCATAGAGATCGAGCACGTAAAATCACACTGTACCAACACCTCACACAAGCAGCTCCACCTGTGAATGTAATAGGAAGGAACCCTAATCTAAGGTCCACGAAAAATGCCCGCCACCACGCACTTCACTGAGATTCTCAGAATGCTCTTATATATTAGATTAGAGATACTCTACGGTCGCAGGTTCGAATCCTGCCTCGGGCATGGATGTGTGTGCTGTCCTTACGTTAGTTAGGTTTAAGTAGTTCTAAGTTCTAGGGGACTGATGACCACAGCAGTTGAGTCCCATAGTGCTCAGAGCCATTTGAACCATTAGATATACTTTTTCCAAAGATCTGTTGTGAAAAGACTGTCAAGGATGTAGAACACGTTATTAGACAAGAATGTCATGCATATCATTATTTCTCAACATTGCCTTGTCTCAACATATACAAATCGTACAGGGATAATTGATGTATCGTTACATCTACATCTACATCTACATTTATACTCCGCAAGCCACCCAACGGTGTGTGGCAGAGGGCACTTTACGTGCCACTGTCATTACCTCCCTTTTCTGTTCCAGTCGCGTATGGTTCGCGGGGTGCGCGCTCGAATCTATCTAATTTTACATTCGTGATCTCCTCGGGAGGTATAAGTAGGGGGAAGCAATATATTCGATCCCTCATCCAGAAACGCACCCTCTCGAAACCTGGCGAGCAAGCTACACCGCGATGCAGAGCGTCTCTCTTGCAGAGTCTGCCACTTGAGTTTGCTAAACATCTCCGTAACACTATCACGCTTACCAAATAACTCTGTGACGGAACGGGCCGCTCTTCTTTGGATCTTCTCTATCTCTTCCGTCAACCCGATCTGGTACGGATCCCACACTGATGAGCAATACTCAAGTATAGGTCGAACGAGTGTTTTGTAAGCCACCTCCTTTGTTGATGGATTACATTTTCTAAGGACTCTCCCAATGAATCTCAACCTGGTACCCGCCTTACCAACAATTAATTTTATATGTTCATTTCACTTCAAATCGTTCCGCACCCATACTCCCAGATATTTTACAGAAGTAACTGCTACCAGTGTTTGTTCCACTATCATATAATCATACAATAAAGGATCCTTCTTTCTATGTATTCGCAATACATTACATTTGTCTATGTTAAGGGTCAGTTGCCACTCCCTGCACCAAGTGCCTATCCGCTACAGATCTTCCTGCATTTCGCTACAATTTTCTAATGGTGCAACTTCTCTGTATACTACAGCATCATCCGCGAAAAGCCGCATGGGACTTCCGACACTATCTACTAGGTCATTTATATATATTGTGAAAGGTAATGGTCCCATAACACTCCCCTGTGGCACGCCAGAGGTTACTTTAACGTCTGTAGACGTCTCTCCATTGGTAACAACATGCTGTGTTCTGTTTGCTAAAAATTCTTCAATCCAGCCACACAGCTGGTGTGATATTCCGTAGGCTCTTACTTCGTTTATCAGGCGACAGTGCGGAACTGTATCGAACGCCTTCCGGAAGTCAAGGAAAATAGCATCTACCTGGGAGCCTGTATCTAATATTTTCTGGGTCTCATGAACAAATAAAGCGAGTTGGGTCTCACACGATCGCTGTTTCCGGAATCAATGTTGATTCCTACAGACTAGATTCTGGGTTTCCAGAAACGACATGATACTCGAGCAAAAAAGATGTTCTAAAATTCTACAACAGATCGACGTCAGAGATATAGGTCTATAGTTTTGCGCATCTGCTCGACGACTCTTCTTGAAGACTGGGACTACCTGTGCTCTTTTCCAATCATTTGGAACCTTCCGCTCTTCTGGAGACTTGAGGTACACGGCTGTTAGAAGAGGGGCAAGTTCTTTCGCGTACTCTGTGTAGAATTGAATTGGTATCCCGTCAGGTCCAGTGGACTTTCCTCTGTTGAGTGATGCCAGCTGCTTTTCTATTCCTTGGACACTTATTTCGATGTCAGCCATTTTTTCGTTTGTGCGAGGATTTAGAGAAGGAACTGCAGTGCGGTCTTCCTCGGTGAAACAGCTTTGGAAAAAGGTGTTTAGTATTTCAGCTTTACTCGTGTCATCCTCTGATTCAATGCCATGATCATCCCGGAGTGTCTGGATATGCTGTTTCAACCCACTTACTGATTTAACGTTAAGACCAGAACTTCCTAGGATTTTCTGTCCAATCGGTACATAGAATTTTACTTTCGAATGCACTGAACGCTTCACGCATAGCCCTTCTTACGCTAACTTTGACGTCGTTTAGCTTCTGTTTGTCTGAGAGGTTTTGGCTGCGTTTAAACTTGCAGTGAAGCTCTCTTTGCTTTCGCAGTAGTTTCCTAACTTTGTTGTTGAACCAAGGTGGGTTTTTCCCGTCCCTCACAGTTACTCGGCACGTACCTGTCTGAAACGCATTTTACGATTGCCTTGGAACTTTTTCCATAAACACTCAACATTGTCAGTGTCGGAACAGAAATTTTCGTTTTGATCTGTTAGGTAGTCTGAAATCTGCCTTCTATTACTCTTGCTAAACAGATAAACCTTCCTCCCTTTTTTTATATTCCTATTAACTTCCATATTCAGAGATGCTACAACGGCCTTATGATCACTGATTCCCTGTTCTGCACTTATAGAGTCGAAAAGTTCGTGTTTGTTTGTTATCAGTAGGTCCAAGATGTTATCTCCACGAGTCGGTTCTCTGTTTAATTGCTCGAGGTAATTTTCGGATAGTGCACTCACAATCAGTATAATGTCACTCGATGTTCTGTCCCTACCACCCGTCCTAAACATCTGAGTGTCCCAGTCTATATCTGGTAAATTGAAATCTATACCTAAGACTATAACATGCTGAGAAAATTTATGTGAAATGTATTCCAAATTTTCTCTCAGTTGTTCTGCCACTAATACTGCTGAGTCGGGAGGTCGGTAAAAGGAGCCAATTATTAACCTAGCTCGGTTGTTGAGTGTAACCTCCACCCATAATAATTCACAGGAACTATCCACTTCTACTAAACTACAGGATAAACTACTAACAGCGACAAACACGCCACCACCGGTTGCATGCAATCAATCCTTTCTGAACACCGCCTGTGCCTTTGTAAAAATTTCGGCAGAATTTATCTCAGATTTTAGCCAGCTTTCTGTACCTATAACGATTTCAGCTTCGGTGCTTTCTATCAGCGCTTGAAGTTCCGGTACTTTACCAATGCAGTATCGACAGTTTACAATTACAATGCCAATTGCTGCTTGGTCCCCGCATGTCCTGACGTTGCCCCGCACCTTTGACGCTGTTGCCCTTTCTGTACTTGCCCAAGGCCATCTAACCTAAAAAACCGCCCAGTCCACGCCACACAACCCCTGCTACCCGTGTAGCCGCTTGCTGCGTGTAGTGGACTCCTGACCTGTCCACCGGAACCCGAAACCCCACCACCCTATGGCGCAAGTCGAGGAATCTGCAGCCCACACGGTCGCAGAACCGTCTCAGTCTCTGATTCAGACCCTCCGCTTTCTCTGTACCAAAGGTCCGCAGTCAGTCCTGTCGACGATGCTGCAGACGGTGAGCTCTGCTTTCATCCGGCTAGCGAGACTGGCAGTCTTCACCAAATCAGATAGCCGCCGGAAGCCAGAGAGGATTTCCTCCGATCCATAGCGACACACATAATTGGTGCCGACATGGGCGACCACCTGCAGATGGGTGCACCCTGTACCCTTCATGGCATCCGGAAGGACCCTTTCCACATCTGGAATGACTCCCCCCGGTATGCACACGGAGTGCACATTGGTTTTCTTCCCCTGCCTTGCAGCCATATCCCTAAGGGGCCCCATTACGCGCCTGACGTTGGCGCTCCCAACTACCAGTAAGCCCACCCTCTGCGACCACCCGGATCTTGCAGACTGAGGGGCAACCTCTGGAACAGGACAAGCAGCCAAGTCCGGCCGAAGATCAGTATCAGCCTGAGACAGCGCCTGAAACTGATTCGTCAGGCAAACTGGAGAGGCCTTCCGTTCAGCCCCCCGGAATGTCTATCGCCCCCTGCCACACCTCGAGACGACCTCCCACTCTACCACAGGTGAGGGATCAGCCTCAATGTGGGCAGTATCCCGGGCAGCCACAGTCGTAGCCCGATCGGAGGATGCGTGGGACCAGCTGGCCGTCCCCGACAAACCCCCATCCGGACCCCCACAGTGATGCCCATTGGCAACAGCCTGAAGCTGTGTGACCGAAGCCAACACTGCCTGAAGCTGGGAGCGAAGGGATGCCAATTCAGCCTGCATCCGAACACAGCAGTTGCAGTCCCTATCCATGCTAAAAACTGTTGTGCAAAGAACGTCTGAACTTATGTACAGAGAGCGCAAACAAATCGACACAAAATTTAAACGGTTATTAAAATACAAGATTGCCTAGTATATGCAGTAATGCTGCTACTTGCGCACCGCTGACACACTGCTCGGTTTTTAATCGGCTTCTGACACTGCATACCGATTTTGCGCTAAAACTTACTGTTTGTGGAAACTTTTAACATACAAAAGAATTTTAACCATCATAGGCAAAAGCGCATATGGGTGGGCAGCTTCATACCTGTATTTTACGAAGCTATCTTATTAATCACGAATAAGAGACTCACTTTTCATATTATCTTATTGCAAATACCATATTATTTTTTGTAGAGTGCTTATTAACTGGATTATCTGTATGCTGCATTGTAATAGATAATAACCGTTACCACTGTGGTAGTCGCTGCTCTCTTCCCGTCGTATAAGCTGGAACAAACATTCCCAATGCAAAACACGTTTTTGGACGCGTGGAAATGTATATGGAAGGGTGTATAATAAATTCTTGATTATTATTTCACGTCGTTCGGATCATTTTTAAAGATATTTTCTCTTCATTGCCGCAACTACTCTTCTCCCAACGACTACACTTATTCCAAATACTGTCATTATTTATACTATACAAGTACGGAAGTTTCGCACAGGTCCCCTGCTTTATATAAAATGGTGAGGTGCTAATGTCCCTTCCGTAGACTGTAGTCCTCTAGTACGTAGAATAAGTACATAAAGACCTTTAACATGTTTTCTGAACGTTTAGTTAAAACGAATTGGTTAAAAACGGCTTATCAATGTCCATAAAAGCTTCATTAAATGATCTTTCTTAAATTGTACTTTGCTATTTATTGTAATGTTTGTACAGGGTGACAACTCTTGAACTATAAGAAATAAGATCGTCATAACTTCTGAACGGTTTGAGAGAAAGTTAAAACTCCACGGTTGGCCGCACGGCGTGATGGGAATACGTATGCACATACACATGGTTTGGCTTAGTGACGAAGGCCACTTTTATTTGGATAGTTTCATCAACAAGCAAGGAACTGAGAATCCGCTTTTCGCGATAGAGAAGTATCTGCAATCTCAACGGGTGACTGTGAGGTGTACAATGTCCAGCCACGGAATAATCGGTGCGATATTCCCTGATAGCACGGCGACTACCGAATGGTACTTGAAGGTTTTGGAAGATGATTTCATCCCCTTTATCCAAAGTGACCCTGACTTCGACAAGATGTGTTTCATGCAAGACGGCGCTCGACCACATCGAAGCCGAAGAGAGTTTGATATCCTGGAGCAGCACTTTGGGGACCGCGTTCTGGCTCTGGGGTACCCAGAGGCCACTGGCATGGGCCTCGATTGGCCGTTATATTCTCCGGACCTGGACATATGTGACTCCTTCTTGTGGGGCTATATTAAAGACAAGATGTACAGCAATAACACCAAAACCATTGCTGAGCTGAAAACAGCCATTCGGGAGGTCATCGGCAGCATCGATGTTCCGACACCTCAGCGGGTCATGCAGAATTTCACTATTCGTCTCCGCCACATCATCGCCAGTGATGGCAGGCATATCGAACATGTCGTATAACCTAAACCCGAATATCTGTAGTGACATTTACGTGTTGAATAAAGTGTGTGCATGCCGCAGTTTGTAACTAATTTACAATTTTTTCATGTAGTTCAATAAGTGTCACCATGTATCATCTCCAAACAAAAATACTTGGTATCTGGCAATATTACCGAAAAATCATTAATATAGACAAGAAAATGTAAGAGCCGTAAGATGAATCGTGTGGGACAGCATATGTAATTCGTTTGCAGTTGGATGATGACTGATAGTGCAATACAGGGCTCTTTCCTGTTGACGCCCTCTCTTCCGTGTCAGAGAGTTATGGTTATGATTCTCTTTCAGAGCTACAAACCTGATAAATAAACGTCTGTTCTCCTACAGTTCGCTTGCACAATTTCCAGGGCTTCCGCAAAATTCCAGCAAGAAGAAGTGACACCGCGCTTTGCGGCTAGTACATCTTTCACGGGATGCTGGCTACCCTAGTGGCGGCCCATAACTTCCGTCGTTTTACTGCGTGCTGCTATCGCGACTGACAGCAACAGGATATTCATGTGGCGGTACGGAGCGCCCATAAAGCGTGATGGGAATTGAGAGCGACGGAGATAACGTCGTAGCGTTGTGTGCAGAGTCCCGCTGTCAGGAGACGAGGACCTACGTAAAGCATTCGCCCCTCTGTTGGGCGACTGACAGCACAGAATCGAGTCTTTCGTTACAGCCCCGTTACAGGCATACTGTTCTTTGTTCTCGTGGCGTGTCCGTTCATCCTCCCATCACTCGCCCGTCGTGTTTCCTGACGCCAGAGATAAACGAACAATTAACATTACCCTTCTCGACAGCTTCACTGTGTTGACAAGGTACACGTTTGGCTGTTCCAGTACTGTTTTCGTATCAGTAAAACACAAATATTTTCCAATAATTTTCTTTTTGAAAATGGGTCCACAGTTGCTAGAATTTTGAAAAAAATTACTCCTTAACTATCGGCAGCTGTCGACTTCCTAGTTTATTTTCAGCACAGTTTGTCTCCACAGATGACTATACACTCACAATTTACGTCTAATAAATAGTTTTAGCCGAAGTTATTTGAATGTGTCCTCCCCCCTCCCCCCCATGAACTATGGACATTGCCGTTGGTGGGGAGGCTTGCGTGCCTCAACGATACAGATAGCCGTACCGTAGGTGCAACCACAACGGAGGGGTATCTGTTGAGAGGCCAGACAAACGTGTGGTTCCTGAAGAGAGGCAGCAGCCTTTTCAGTAGTTGCAGGGGCAACAATCTGGATGATTGACTGATCTGGCCTTGTAACACTAACCAAAACGGCCTTGCTGTTGTGGTACTGCGAACGTCTGAAAGCAAGGGGAAACTACAGCCGTAATTTTTCCAGAGGGCATGCAGCTTTACTGTATGGTTAAATGATGATGGAGTCCTATTGGGTAAAATATTCCGGAGGTAAAATAGTCCCCCATTCGGATCTCCGGGCGGGGACTACTCAGGAGGACGTCGTTATCAGGAGAAAGAAAACTGGCATTCTACGGAGCGGAGCGTGGAATGTCAGATCCCTTAATTGGGCAGGTAGGTTATAAAATTTAAAAAGGGAAATGGATAGGCTAAAGTTAGATATAGTGGGAATTAGTGAAGTTCGGTGGCAGGAGGAACAAGACTTCTGGTCAGGTGAATACAGGGTTATAAATACAAAATCAAATAGGGGTAATGCAGGAGTAGGTTTAATAATGAATAAAAAAATAGGAGTGCGGGTAAGCTACTAGAAACAGCACAGTGAACGTATTATAGTGGCCAAGATAGACACGAAGCCCATGCCTACTACAGTAGTACAAGTTTATATGCCAACTAGCTCTGCAGATGACGAAGAAATTCAAGAAATGTATGATGAGATAACAGAAATTATTCAGATAGTGAAGGGAGACGAAAATTTAATAGTCATGGGTGACTGGAATTCGACAGTAGGAAAAGGGAGAGAAGGAAACATAGTAGGTGAATATGGACTGGGGCTAAGAAATGAAAGAGGAAGCCGTCTGGTAGAATTTTGCACAGAGCGTAACTTAATCATAGCTAACACTTGGTTCAAGAATCATAAAAGAAGGTTGTATACATGGAAGAATCCTGGAGATACTAAAAGGTATCAGATAGATTATATAATAGTAAGACAGAGATTCAGGAACCAGATTTTAAATTGTAGGACATTTCCAGGGGCAGATGTGGACTCTGGCCACACTCTATGGGTTATGAACTGAAGATTAAAACTGAAGAAATTGCAAAAAGGTGGGAATTTAAGGAGATGGGACCTGAATAAACTGACTAAACCAGAGGTTGTACAGAGTTTCAGGGACAGCATAAGGGAACAATTGACAGGAATAGGGGAAAGAAATGGCAGCAGAGGATCAAGTAGGTAAAAAGACGAGGGCTAGTAGAAATCCTTGGGTAACAGAAGAAATATTGAATTGAATTGATGAAAGGAGAAAATATAAAAATGCAGTAAATGAAGCAGGCAAAAAGGAATACAAACTTCTCAAAAATGAGATCGACAGGAAGTGCAAAATGGCTAAGCAGGGATGGCTAGAGGACAAATGTAACGATGTAGAGGCTTATTTCACTAGGGGTAACATAGATACTGCCTAAAGGAAAATTAAAGAGAGCTTTGGAGAAAAGAGAGCCACTTGTATGAATATCGAGAGCTCAGATGGAAACCTAGTTCTAAGCAAAGAGGGGAAAGCAGAAAGGTGGAAGGAGTATATAGAGGGTCTATACAAGGGCGATGTTCTTGAGGCCAATATTATGGAAATGGAAGAGGATGTAGATGAAGATGAAATGGGAGATATGATACTGCGTGAAGAGTTTGACAGAGCAATGAAAGACCTGAGTCGAAACAAGGCCCCGGGAGTAGACAATATTCCATTAGAACTTGGGAGAGCCAGTCATGACAAAACTCTACCATCTAATGAGCAAGATGTATGAGACAGGCGAAATACCCTCAGACTTCAAGAAGAATATAATAATTCCAATCCCAAAGAAAGCAGGTGTTGACAGATGTAAAAATTACCGAACTATCAGTTTAATAAGTCACAGCTGCAAAATACTAACGCGAATTCTTTACAGACAAATGGAAAAACTGGTAGAAGCGGACCTCGGGGAAGATCAGTTTGGATTCCGTAGAAATGTTGGAACACGTGAGGCAGTACTAACCTTACGACTTATCTTAGAAGAAAGATTAAGAAAAGGCAAACCTACGTTTCTAGAAATTGTATACTTAGAGAAAGCTTTTCACAATGTTAACTGGAATACTCTCTTTCAAATTCTGAAGGTGGCAGGGGTAAAACACAGGGAGCGTAAGGCTATTTACAATTTGTACAGAAACCAGATGGCAGTTATAAGAGTCGAGGGGCATGAAAGGGAAGCAGTGGTTGGGAAAGGAGTGAGACAGGGTTGTAGCCTCTCCCCGATGTTATTCAATCTGTATATTGAGCAAGCAGTAAAGGGAACAAAAGAAAAATTCGGAGTAGGTATTAAAATTCATGGAGAAGAAATAAAAACTTTGAGGTTCGCCGATGACATTGTAACTCTGCCAGAGACAGCAAAGGACTTGGAAGAGCAGTTGAACGGAATGGACAGTGTCTTGAAAGGAGGATATGAGATGAACATCAACAAAAGCAAAACGAGGATAATGGAATGTAGTCAAATTAAATCGGGTGATGCTGAGGGAATTAGATTAGGAAGTGAGACACTTAAAGTAGTAAAGGAGTTTTGCTACTTAGGGAGTAAAATAACTGATGATGGTCGAAGTAGAGAGGATATAAAATGTAGACTTGCAATGGCAAGGAAAGCGTTTCTGAAGAAGAGAAATTTGTTAACATCGAGTATAGATTTAAGTGTCAGGAAGTCTTTTCTGAAAGTATTTGTATGGAGTGTAGCCATGTATGGAAGTGAAACATGGACGATAAATAGTTTGGACAAGAAGAGAATAGAAGCTTTCGAAATGTTGTGCTACAGAAGAATGCTGAAGATTAGATGGGTAGATCACGTAACTAATGAGGAGGTATTGAATAGAATTGGGGAGAAGAGGAGTTTGTGCCACAACTTGACAAAAAGAAGGGATCGGTTGGTAGAACATGTTTTTAGGCATCAAGGGATCACAAATGTAGCAGTGGAGGTCACAAATTTAGCAGTGGAGGGCAGCGTGGAGGGTAAAGATCGTAGAGGGAGACCAAGAGATGAATACACTAAGCAGATTCAGAAGGGTGTAGGTTGCAGTAAGTACTGGGAGATGAAGAAGCTTGCACAGGATAGAGTAGCATGGAGAGCTGCATCAAACCAGTCTCAGGACTGAAGACCACAACAACAACAACATGATACAAGTTGTATACATTTTGCCGGCCGCGGTGGTCTAGCGGTTCTAGGCGCTCAGTGCGGAGCCACGCGACTGCTACGGTCGCAGGTTCGAATCCTGCCTCGGGCATGGATGTGGGTGATGTCCTTAGGTTAGTTAGGTTTAAGTAGTTCTAAGTTCTAGAGGACTGATGACCATAGATGTTAAGTCCCATAGTGCTCAGAGCCATTTGAACCATTTTTTTGTATACTTTTTTTTGTTTTTGCTGTAGTGCATTATAACTTTCGTTCTTTTCGTACACGTTATAATGTCGAATTTTTTACATCCTTATCCGCACATCACACGTTTACATTCTTCATTCGGTTCGTCGAATTTGTTGTTGGTACACATTGTACGATGAAACCCATGTATTGCGAGTCTTGCACTGACACGTCTCTGGTTCCTGCATTCTCTGGCGGAACTGTCATGCAGCACGGCGGCTGCGTTGTACAACTGCAGGTTTATCTCCTCCTCCTTCTTCCGGCCCATGATGTCAGTTAGTCGCTGATACGGTCCTGTGGAAGGCAGCTAGTGTCGTAATCTGATGTCTCCTATGAAATAGTTTTCTTTCTTCTGTAAGTCGAGATGGTGTTCTTTTTCCCACTCCTTTTATTTGTTTCATGAACACTCCTTTATGGATACCAGTGAACTCTTGAGGAGTTTGTCGAACAAAAGATGTTTAAAACTTCACGTTAATTAATTCATGCAACACTGTCTTGTTTCATTTGCCTAGACCATCTGCATTATCAAAAAGTGCGAAGCAGTGATTGGTCGAACATTATTACACTGCATCGTTTTAGAGACTTGAAATGGCTAGAAAATTTCCCAATTGATAAAGACACGTTCTTAATGCTGTGCATGAATAAAAGGTAATATCTTTCTCCCAATTTCCTAATTGTTGAATTTTTCTATTCTTTTCATGTCGCCGACCTTATGTTTCTCCTATTGATTCCGTATGTTATGACTGGCTTTGAGTAGTGTCATCGGTGTATTTGGCGACAGAGTGGTTACGTTAGGGACGTTGTATGAGGCTTGGATGGCTGCTGCTGGTCTTTCCGGAATAGGCATCCAGAAAAATGTTGCTGTTCACTGTAATGCAATTCCCAGGTATTTATATTCCCCTACTATTTGCAGAGATTCACTGTCTCTACTGTACTCGTACTGTCTTTGTGCGATGTTTATCGTTCCCTTCTAAATGAACTGTCTTGTCTTGGTTTACTTTTAGGTCACTTTCCTTTGCCCAAGTTTCTATTCTTCGTAGTGTCGTCCCTATGCCCTTGCTGCGGACCTTATTAGAATGTCGTCTGTGTACAGAATTATTTCTGCTTTAGAGTCTTCCTCTGTTACGTTTGTCACACCAGCTGTACAGACGTTGAACTGGGTTGGAATTATATGGTCTCCTTGGAGAAGTCTATTCGTCTGCATAATTTTCTCTGAGATTTCAAGAGTGTTGTTTCTTTGTATCAGATTTCGTTGAAGGCATGCCTCTATTCCTCTATTGTTCTCACTAGCCGGTCTCTTTCTCTGGTCATTCCCTACAATTCGTCCATTAGCTGCGCTCTATCTACTGACTCGAAAGCTTTCCTGAGATCTACGAAGACTGCATAGTACTTCCCTCTTTGGTGCCTCAGTTTGTCTTCTGTCTGGTCCCTTAAGTACTTCAGTGCTTGCACCGTACTGCTACCCTTCTTAAAGCCAAACTGGCTTTCCAGGATGTTTCCCTTCGGCTGAGTCTAATTTTTCGTTCGGCATTCGTGTGCGCTTTCGCTTCATCGTTACGGTGCAGACCAGAGTTATGTACTCTAATGCAGACGTATTCAACAAGTTCCGATCTAAAATAAAACAAGAACCTGGTAATCATTAACATTTCAAAAGAGAAATAAAATCATTGTTTTATTAGCCACTCGTAAATATTAACCAGTTACCTAGATTCAAGAAATGACCAGGAAGTTAATAATTTCCTCCCTGTAACTGACAGAAGTGTAACTAATACTCTGTGAGATGAAGAAAGATATGCAAATGCTGATATATTTACTGAATGAGAAAAATGAAACTCCCTGGCAGTAGCCCCTTATTCTGCATAGCAGAGTAATCTGTTAATTGCTGTACCATCTTTGGCGTTTAAGGGCAATGCTTTTGTAAAGCACAAATGTTTGGTAATAAGATATTACCTTTTATTCATGCACAGGATTGAGAACGTATCTTTACCAACTAAGAAATTTTCTAGCCATTTCTCTAAACCTTTGGAGTGAAATAATGTTCGGCTAACTTATTCCACGATGCAACAGGAGAAACAGGACATCATGGGATGCATTAATTAACGTGACGATTTAAAAATCTTTTCTTCGACAAATCCTCCTACTCCTTCTCAAGAGTTCACTGACACCAACCAAGAAGTGTTACGAAGCTAGTGATTACGTCGTTTGGTCGTGCTGACGAAATCGCATCTGCTGAACTACGGACACAATCTCCTGTGTCTTTCTTTCCTAGTGTTTATGCTGTCTAGAACGGGGTCCACTGGTTGTTAATTATTCCGCAGATTTGCTTTTATTTTAACTGCCCTTTCTGTAGCCACAGACGTCAGCTGACGTAACGGAGGTAAGTCGTTCGCTACATCTAGGCGTGAATTGTGAAAACTTTGCTCTGAGTATGATCGCATTCCATCTGTTTGCGTGTCGTTTTTTTCTTTTCGGGACAGGGGACCAGCCCAGCACTTGCCTAAAAGAGCTGGGGGAAACAGCCCATTAATCACACTCAGGAGGATTTGATCGGCCTACCAGGGCGGCACAAGTTAGTCCTGAGCCGCGCTGGTAGGCAAGACGCGTTATGTTATGGGAACGATGTTGTGGCGAGTTGTGCTGTACATAGTAATTTTAATTTTGACATGCCAGCGCATTGTTCATTTCATGTTTTTTTACCTGGAAATTAAATTCAAAGATTTTTTGTGTAGCTGACACAAGATGTTTGTAATAACTTTTATGAAGGTCTGGAGATGGTAACTTAGTTTTAGTGAAACCGGTTATGTACAACAAAGTTTTTATAGCGAACTCGGCTAAGAAGTTCTTCTTATCCTAAATACTTGGAAACGTTGAAATGGAAAGTCCTACTCCACCCGCCGTATTCTGCAGACGTTCCACCTGACTGCCACTTTTTTTCGACCAGTGGCACAGGGTCGGGCTTGCTGCTTCTGGATCACGGCGTCCCGGGTTCGATTCTCGACCGGGATGGGGATTTTCTCTGCCCGGGAACGGAGTGTTTGTGTTGTCCTCATAATTTCATCATCATCAGATTCATTCGTGACAGCGGCTAGATTGGACTGTGTAAAAAAAATTGAACTGTATCAAATTCGGACTCTGCACGGGTGCTGATGACTGCGCAGTGCCGGCCGCGGTGGCCGAACGGTTCTAGGCGCTCAGTCTGGAACCGCGCGACTGCTACGGTCGCAGGTTCGAATCGTGCCTCGGGAATGGATGTGTCTGATGTCATTAGGTTAGTTAGGTTTAAGTAATTCTAAGTTCTAGTGGCCAGCGATGTTTCCAGTTTAGGATTTATTACTGTTTTATATCTTTCTTTCCTTAGCTGGCTCTGGAAATCTCTAAGAGTTGTTTCATTTTAGACACGGAAGGCTCGAATATCTAAGTAAATCGGCTTCCTTTTCGATAGGTCTTGGGGCTGCTTGTGTAGCATATATTCGCATTGTTACTGAGTCTTTCCTAAGATCTTCAGTTTTCGAAAGTTCAGTCAATCTGTGTATGGCGGTGTCTCCCAAATGGCAGTATTGACAGTATGGGTTCTGCTATAGGTGTGTCGTCTGCCGTCGCTCTGCGTTGGGTGAAACACCGTTGATGAACATGCATGGATCAGAGTGCACGTCAGAACTATACACTGGTCAGAGAGATTTCTCCATGTATTCTACCAGTGCACATCCATGATTGCAAATCGAATGCGTGACGTAACTCGTTGACCTGGCGATAAAATTTCTGTACAGTGTCTTTGTACTGTGTTTGCTTCCTGTTTCCAAGTTCTCTGCAACCTGATGAACATATTTAATAGAGATGGAAATGGCCCTCGGTATTGGCCTGTGTGACCCAGTTTCTCTATACATGTCCTAGACTTCCGTGAATAAATGGTTCAAATGGCTCTGAGCACTATGGGACTCAACTGCTGAGGTCATTAGTCCCCTAGAACTTAGAACTAGTTAAACCTAACTAACCTAAGGACATCACAAACATCCATGCCCGAGGCAGGATTCGAACCTGCGACCGTAGCGGTCTTGCGGTTCCAGACTGCAGCGCCTTTAACCGCACGGCCACTTCGGCCGGCCTTCCGTGAATAGTCCTGCTCTATCCGCAGGCTCTGCTGCTATGAAGAATGTTTCTTTCAAGCAGTGCTCTCGATTTGTGTTAGTAGTCTATCACGTGTAGCCCACACTACTACAATCGCAACGTTAACTGTTCTCTGGCCACGCGGAAGGGCGTTCCTCTACATAGAAACCATGCTATATACTTTTACTCGGGCAATAAATTCGTTTTTCAGGGGAAGTATAAGTGGTATGTACCATGTCTTAATAAAGTGGCTACGAAATTTTACATTCTGCTGTTTTTGTTGGAACAGCAACAAGGCTGCCCCTACCTTCTATGCAATTACTTCTGGCTTCTCGTTTACGAACTGACTGACTGCGTTTTCTAAATGGAATGGTAAGTAACTTTATTTCATCACATTCATCGAATGGATGTGTACCTAGGTGTTTGATTGACGGGAGTACTTTGCCATTCCTTATGTTAATATCTGCTACAGATTATTACGATTAAGAGCTCCTCGCCAGGCCGTGAAGGCCCAAGCGATGTCTACCAGGCGCTGTGTCGTGCTATGCCTCATGCGGGTGTCGTAATCTGCTACATATGTTAATCTGTAATTTTCTAAAATGTGGTTTGGTTGTATGAATTCAACGTAATGTTTCGTTATTCTAGTTAAAGCACCTGCATATGCATTAACCGTAATGTTGCTGTTTCCAACATTTCTCACCTTCAATATAATAAATGGCTCTGAGCACTATGGGACTTAACATGAGAGGTCATCAGTCCCCTAGAACTTAGAACTACGTAAACCTAACTAACCTAAGGACATCACACACATCCATGCCCGAGGCAGGATTCGACCGCATCGGTCGCGCGGTTCCAAACTGTAGTGCCTAGAACCGCTCGGCCACCTCGGCCGGCCCTTCAATATAAGTATGGAGTGTACATATCAACGACGGCAAGAAAATTATAAATAAAACCATGGATGAAATGCACTCTTGTCTGTCAGGTCTTTGTACTCCAAATACTTCTGTCAGGTAACTGACAAATTCAGTGAAATTTATGAGTGGAAATGTTGTTAATAGAAAGTAAAAAAGCAAGGAGTACCACAACTGATGGAACTCCAAAGCTGGTTAAACACAATTGATGAAAAGGAGCAAGTAATAAACTTTCCACAGTCAATGCGTTTTATTCAGTTGAAACCAGTAGGGTCTGTATGATCTCCAAATCTGTTCAGTTTCGCTTCTGCAGTCAACGTAGTGCAGGTAAACGTGTGCAGGCAAACTAGTGCTGGTAAAAATGTGCAGGTAAACATGTGCCTGTAAAGCGCCACATGGAAGCCTGCACAGGTATGTGTGTGCAGGTAAACTTGTGGAGGTAAATATGTACAAGTTAGTCTGTGCATGGAGACCACTGCAGCTACAGCTCATACCCAAACGAGAATGTGTTAGTGAGATCTGACAGAATACAACCCTATGCCTTCCTGGTACTCAAACCAAAGCCCTCGAATTTCTCGGCTAATATACTCTTCCCGAGTGAGCATGCGTCCTTCCTCATAGTACATTTCTCTCCCATGCAGAGTGGAGGACAGCCTGTGTGAGGCCAAGATCGCAGTGGAACAGCTGGAACTGTTAGACATACCTAGAGAGTTCGGTCGGGAAGAATAAAAGGTTCTGACGCACGGCTGTATCCTGTCAGGGAGCTTCGTACCAGTGTACAACGCGCTGCAGAGCGAAAGGTCCGGGTCGGGAACGACATACACTTTCGAGGCGTCGCAATCCCCACAGCCGGCGTAGCACACTAGGGCTGCGCCGGCAGGGGCCAACGGCCGCGCACGCAGACACACAGACAGACCTCAACAGGAGTACGCCGACATAGCCTTGTTGACGGCCACGCCGCCGGCGCATGTCCTCCGCTTGTGTTGCTGTCGCTGCTGCAGCTGCTGGTTGCGAAACGACGCCGGCAGCGCCCGTCAGCGATCAGCCGCCGGTCAGCCCGCGGTGACGGACCCGCAGCAGACGACGCGCAGTGTGTCGGACGCCGCACCGGATGACCCGCGCCGTCCTCACTGACACACATGCAGTCTCTGTGCCACGCCTCGGCTACAGCTCTTTATCGCTAGTTCGTACCCTGGCGTTAATGAAATGGAGAAGAGACAGTGCGAACTTCGCCCAAGCCGGACGGTGTTTCGCAACACGGAAAACCTGAGTCTCTCTTGCGGAGGCAGTCATTTAACGATCACTTGACATCCGACTCTCCGGCCGTTGTGACCCAGCGGTTCTAGGCGGTTCAGTCTGGAACCGCTCTGCTGCTACGGTCGCAGGTTCGAATCCTGCCTCGGGCATGGATGTGTGTGATGTCTGTAGGTTAGTTAGGTTTAAGTAGTTCTAAGTTCTAGGAGACTGATGACAACAGATGTCCCATAATGCTTAGAGCCATTTGAACATCCGAATCGCGACCGAGTAACCTAGCTCCTTCCTCAACGTTGCACCGTTACGAAAACGGGGCAGGTTTATTTGCGATGGATAACATTCACAAACAGTTGTTTTACATTCATTTTCCAATAAAAGCAGGCCACAACCGGGTTTCCGGACAACACTCCCATCTCCAATGCATCTGAAAAATTACAACTAAATGTAACGACTATACATATTGTCAAACCCTAAAATAACCAACAAGACTTGTAGTAAAATTCTAAAGAGTAAATCACAGTGCTTAGAAAACGTCCACACGCTTTAACTAAAGGGCGAAGTATACAGATTCTCTGGTGCATGGCATGCACGCAGAAAATTCATACGACGCGCGGAAAAAAATGGTTCAAATGGCTCTGAGCACTATGCGACCTAACTTCTGAGGTCATCAGTCGCCTAGAACTTAGAACTAATTAAACCTAACTAACCTAAGGACATCACACACATCCATGCCCGAGGCAGGACTCGAACCTGCGACCGTCGCGGTCTCTCGGTTTCAGACTACAGCGCCTAGAACCGCACGGCCACTCCGGCCGGCCGCGCGGAAAAGCAGTCGCAGAACTGTGACCGATTTAGCGCCTTCAGACTTCCATCTCTTTGGGTCTCTGACAGGTAGACTAGGTGGCAGACATTTTCAAGACTCAGATGCTGTTGCAAAACCTGTAAGGAAGTGGTTAGCCTCAGCTGGTTCCGATTTTTACAATCGCGGCATGCAGCCTCTGGTTCATTGTCGGCTGAAGTGCATAACAAACGGTGGCGTCGATGTGGAGAAATGACATCTGTAGCTGATTAAAAAAAAATGGCTCTGAGCACTATGGGACTTAACATCTATGGTCATCAGTCCCCTAGAACTTAGAACTACTTAAACCTAACTAACCTAAGGACATCACACAACACCCAGCCATCACGAGGCAGAGAAAATCCCTGACGCCGCCGGGAATCGAACCCGGGAACAGTCTGTAGCTGAAAATATTGCTCTATTTAGCTGCGCTGCTGTGATTTATGTATCTCCTGCAGTTTCCATGAAGAAAAATAGGAGGCATTACTTCCGGAACGACCCTCATATAACAGAGCGTACTCAAAACATAAGGAAATAACGACCGAACAACCCATAATACCAGTACAAACTTACGAAGGTACGGAGTTAAGCTTGCCACTAATAGGCGAGGTAACCAGACATTCGCACACTGAGACTAGAAAAAGGGACGATCACGGTCTCTGCACTTAACGACGTCACTGTATGCGTGAAACGTCCCCTTTATGAAAAGGTTCTGTCTTATCAAAACTGCATACGCGGCCATCGATTGTCGTACCAACCGCACACCGACGTTGAAACACCAGGTGTTGCCGCTACACAAGCAAGTGCGCCGCGGGCACCATCTCATGGTTATGCTCTAAGCTATTATCCCCGCTACCATTATATCTAAAACATCGCCACTTAGCAGCGCTACCATCCAGCTAACTCTTCTCATGCACGAGAGGCGCACTATTATTACGTATAACAACGCCTGCAGTATACCGATTGCAACAGTAACAGCTATACCCAAAACTAAGTACGTGGTTCTACCTTCTATAAGGCCACTCATAAAGTCAGATACTACCATCCGACGGCATACACGAAAAAATTCAGAAAGGTGTACCCATTCTGAGCTTTCGGAAAACTAATACCTCTTGGACCAAAACCTTAAAAGAAATTATTAAAACCACCATACTACATAGATCGCTGATACGATAGCAACATCAGTAGAAGCAAAATTAAAAACGATATATTAGGAACCAACGTAAAAAAAAGGATACTGATGGAAGGTGGACTTCCAACAGGAATACCTGCAACCAACACAAACCGAGTGAGTGCATGATATAAGAATCGGTCAACTGTGCTGAGATGCTCCCCCTCCCCCCCCCCCCCCCCCCTTGTACAATCTAATGTACCTCCTTACTCCAGGGAACGCGCGCTCTAACTGTACATCATACACACAGTATAAAAAGCCACCTCTCTTCTCTAAGAAGCTCCAGCTAGGTCTGTATTCTACGCAGGTGCGAATTTATTTGGACGATGGAAAGCCACTGGCTTTTTGTATTGTGTGTGTTCGAAGTGGTTACGCTCCTTTGTATAAGGGGATATATTCTGTAGGCCCATTTCTACAAGTGGTTTGCCGCGCGGTATTTTCTGCTGACATACCACGTACCACAGAATCATTATCTTACCTCCTTTTGATTACTTCTTACAGATGTTCTGTGCATATTGTCGTATCCTGTTTAGAATGTTACTGCAATCTCTATTGGTTTTCTTATACTCTGTCAATGTGTATAATCGTCACATTTAGTTGTAATTTTTCTGATGCACCAGAAGATGGGACTGATGTCCTGAAATCTGGTTGTGCTTTCCTTTTATTGGAAACTAAATTCAGTACAACTGTTTGGGGATATTATCAATTGTGAATAATCCACACAACAGTTGTGGATGTGCTATCAAGAGAAACTTTGGTTGGTTTAGCCAGAGCCCCTGTTGACTCTAAATCTACATCTAAACTTCTCAAGCCACACTGCGTACCAACATTTGCCATTTTCGTCCTGTTCTATCTGCGTAATGAGCGAGTAAAGTGACTGTCTCGGTTTACGTCCTAATCACTCTTAACCTCATGGTCCCTATGCGAGATATCCGATGCTTGCAGCATAATGGTCGCACACTCTGTTTCAATACAAGTTCTCGAATTTTTTTCCAACAGGGGTACGTGAGAACAGCATGGTTGGATTTTGGGCTTTTTCGCGAATTAACAATTGTCCGACTTCAGCGCCATTTTATTTTTTAATTACGCACCTTAGGCGTTTCGGCCGCGGTAATATTCAATACCATATTAAAATCTCGAGCCATTGCATGAAACCTGTTCTCATGTACACTTGCACCACAGACTAGATCAATATAAAGTATCTGTATCTCTAAATAACCGCAGCGTCTCCTGGCAATTAGGCCTGTACGACCAACGCTCCTCCCACACACAAACAGTGGCCGAATAATTATGCTGTTGCCGCGGACGATTAATGCAACATCGTTAGGTGCGAGGAAGGCTGGCCTTACAGCCGATCGATAATAACAGAGATGCTCAAATCTAGAAAAAAAGTCCAAAGCCGACATGAAGTGCGATATAGGAGTCTTCATTTAGATCTTACATTCGGTTCCTTTTTTACAGAACATCATATACTTTTTTGTCTTCATTATAAATGAAAAGTACTTTATTTTTGAAAATACTAGATCATTGTTCTTGCGTTCCAGTCCTGACAAAGGAACACCAGAGCAAACTCGGGTCAGTAACTTGAAGTACATTACTCACATACTTTTATAATTCTACGCATTTAGTAACTTTATCAGCTAACAGCAGACTTTTGGCTTTGAATAAATAATAAATACGATTCTCGTTAATAACTGTGACGTTCTGATGTGACGTCTAAGACGGATGAGGGCACGCAGTCGTAGATTTATGCGACGTTAGCGTCATGTCACGTCCGCACCATGTTTTGGTCCAATGACCAAGTGGGTGACACGTTTAATTTGGTATTTCGATATAGAAATGTGGAGAAATCTAATATATCTGCATTAAACTTTAAGACTATTTCACTTTATAAACTCGATAACGAAATGAGCATTTTTAGGAATATCAGTTTAAATGCAATTATTGATAAAGTAAAGGTGTTTGTGTGTCGTATACATATACGAAGAGAGAGGAAGACGAACGATAAAGATGCTAGTAGGAAATTTTGTTAGGTTCAAGGAACTTCAGAGAAACCTAAAACTGCGCTTAGTAATATGTTCAAATGTGTGTGAAACCTTGTGGGACTTGACTGCTAAGGTCACCAGTCCCTAAGCTTACACACTACTTAACCTAAATTATCCTAAGGACAAACACACACACCCATGCCCGAGGGAGGACTCGAACCTCCGCCGGGACCAGCCGCACAGTCCATGACTGCAGCGCCTAGTCCGCTCGGCTAATCCCGCGCGGCGTTTAGTAATAAGTTATGAGAGTTTTCGCTACAAGGATTTGATTCTACAGCTGTCCCCTGGTGAACATATACAGGAAAAAATCTATACGTATTTATTGCTTATTCAAAAGCAAAAGTCTGTTGAAGCACAGAAAGTTACTAGTCGGGCAGATATAGAAAAACCGTGTGAAGAATAGAACAAGAAGGATGATAAACTATGTACAGAAGTAAGGTAAATGTCATTTACGGCGAAGAAAAAAGTGTATCTGACCTTTTCTTAAAAACAAATTTAAAAAGCCGGTCTACTGTGCATGTGTGCATGAGAACTGACAAGATACAGTGTACCATTTGATTGTGAAGACGGGTGCGGCCGGAACAGGTTGAAGTGTATAATTTAAATAAAAATAGAAGTCAAGACGTACAGTGTTATCGACCAGTGACAACAGTCGCGGGTTCGTGTAATGATTGTATGTCATTTGCCGGAAACGCTTATTGGGGATTCTTGGAGTTTCCAGAACCTCTTCCCGATCATCACGCATAATGGGACGTTTACAATCCAGGTTGGGTGCGACTTGCAGAGGGCATGGCTCCCTTTAGTTACTTATATTTTATGAGTAATTACAGTTTCAAATATCGAAATTTGTTCATGAAATTCAGCTTAACTGCAGTGGTACAAATGTACAGCCTAAAGCGACATAAGAAAATTTGTGCCGGAGCAGGACTCGAACCCGGCTTCCAGCTTATCGCCAGCGGCGACCTTACCTCTAAGTCTATCCGATCACGCTCCGTAAACCCGTCCATGTCAAACACCTATCATTTTCTTTTCGTAGATTATTAATTTATTTTCCCACACTCGCTCATCTTGCGATTCCCATACAAGTTTTTAGAATCAAGACAATGAGAAGTCGTAGACTATCTCTGTCATTTTCGTCACAGCTCGATTTTCTTGATTCTAAAAACCTGCACAGGCATCATCAGATTTGCGAGTACGGGAAAATGAATTCATAATCAATGAGAAAATATAGATAGGTGTCTGACATGATAGTTCCGCGAGGCGTGCTCAGGTAGCCTAAGTTGTACGGTGACCTTCGCGATGAGCGGGAAATCCGGGTTCGAGTCCCCCGTCTGGCACAAATTTTCATATGTCGCTTTAGGTAGTACATCTATACCTGCTGCCGTTAAGTTGTATTTCAGGGATAAATCTCCTTGGTAGTTAGTTACATGTTCCATAGGTCATCTGAACGATTCTTTTACCGAAAGACAAGTAGGTGGCGCCACACGGCGAACGTGTGAAGACTCCGGTCCCAGCTGTCATTCACGGAGAAACTGTTTACACATAACAAAACAAGAAAAGAACGACAAAACACAGTTGCAATACGCTATACATAGACCTTGATTGTGGCCAGGCGATTATAACTTTTAATTTATCTCTGGCCAGATAGGGATACAAATTCAGTGTAACTGACCTTCTTCTTGTAGTTTCTACAAGGTGGCCAAAACAGAACTCGTCTGGAAAATACAGCGACAAAAAAAAGTCACAGTACCACGAAGGAGTGGCGCGACATAACGAAAGTTGACAGGCGTGTTTCTGCAACGTATTTCTGTTCAGATTTCGGTCCAGTCGCATGAGCGAGGAACTATTAGCAACACTATGAGGATGCAAATCAGGTTTGCTTTAAATACACTCTGTAACGGTCTAGAGATTGTACGTGGGTGATTGACGTTAATCAAGAATGCCTTTAAGGTGACACAGACATCATTATGAATACCTCACTGAGTTTGAATGAGGTCTTTTAATAGGGCTACGAAAAGCTGTATGTTCCTTTTAGGATATTGCGGAAAGACTTAGCAGGCTTGTAGCCACTGTACATGACTGCTGGCAACGGTGGACACTGGACACAAGATTGTACAGTCGCAACAAGACCGCGTTTCGGACGGTCACATGGCACTACCAAGAGGGAAGACCATCGGGTTCGGCGTGTGGCTCTGACGCATCGTACTGCATTCGCAGCAGTAAATTGATCAGCAGGTGGCACCACAGTGATACAACGAACTGTTACAAATCGGTTACTTCCAAGGACAGCTCCGAGACAGACGCCCTGTAGCGCGCATTCGACTTACCAAAACCTACTGACAGTTGCAACAGGGCAAGTGATGGCCGTGTGTTGATTGGAAGAGGACCAGCTGAGAGCCTGCAACCAACTTGTCTGTGCGCTAGACACACTGGACCTACACCGGGGGCTATGATCTGCGGTGCGATTTCGTATGACAGCAGGAGCACTCTCGTGGTTATCCCACGCACTCTGACTGCAAATTTGTACGTAACTCTGATGATTCGACCTGTTGTGCTGCCACTCGTGAACAGCATTCCCGGGGCTGTATTCCAACAGAATAACGCTCGCCCAAATATCACTGTTGTAGGCCAACATGCTCTGAAGAGTGTCGACATGTTGCCTTGCCTGTTCGATCACGAGATCAGCTTCTAATCGAGCACGTATGAGAAATCGTCGGACAACTCCAGCGTCATCCGCAAACACCCTTAACACGCATGAAACTCCATCCCATACAGCACACTGCATGCACGTTTGCCTGCTTGCATTCAACGTACTGGCTGTTATACCGATTACTAATGCACCAGCATTTCACATTTGCAATGGCTTATCTCGCGCTCCTGGAACGTTAATCACTTAAATACATTACCTAGTCAAATGTATTCCCCATATTTCATTACTCTACATTAATTAATTTTTGGTGTTACAATTTTTCCGTCTGCTTATCTATAAGACTATTGAGGATCTGTTGTAGAATTTTAGAACATGTTTTTTGCTCGCGTTTCATGTCATTTCTGGAAACCCAGAATCTACTCTGTAGGAATCAACATTGATTCCGGAAACAGCGATCGTGTGGGACCCAACTCGCTTTATTTGTTCATGAGATCCAGAAAATATAGATACAGGCTCCCAGGTAGATGCCATTTCCTTGACTTCCGGAAGGCGTTCGATACAGTTCCGCACTGTCGCCTGATAAACAAAGTAAGAGCCTACGGAATATCAGACCAGCTGTGTGGCTGGATTGAAGAGTTTTTAGCAAACAGAACACAGCATGTTGTTACCAATGGAGAGACGTCTACAGACGTTAAAGTAACCTCTGGCGTGCCACAGGGGAGTGTTATGGGACCATTGCTTTTCACAATATATATAAATGACCTAGTAGATAGTGTCGGAAGTTCCATGCGGCTTCTCGCGGATGATGCTGTAGTATACAATGAAGTTGCAGCATTAGAAAATTGCAGCGAAATGCAGGAAGATCTGCCGCGTATAGGCACTTGGTGCAGGGAGTGGTAACTGACCCTTAACATAGACAAATGTAATGTATTGCGAATACATAGAAAGAAGGATCCTTTATTGTATGATTATATGATAGAAGAACAAACACTGGTAGCAGTAATTTCTGTAAAATATCTGGCAGTATGCGTATGGAACGATTTGAAGTGCAATGATTATATAAAATTAATTGTTGGTAAGGCGGGTGCCAGGTTGAGATTCACTGGGAGAGTCCTTAGAAAATGTAGTCCATCAACAAAGGAGGTGGCTTACAAAACACTCGTTCGACCTATACTTGAATATTGCTCATCAGTGTGGGATCCGTACCAGGTCGGGTTGACAGAGGAGATAGAGAAGATCCAAAGAAGAGCGGCGCGTTTCGTCACAGGGTTACTTGGTAAGCGTGATAGCGTTACGGAGATGTTTAGCAAACTCATGTGGCAGACTCTGCAAGAGAGGCGCTCTGCATCGCGGTGTAGCTTGCTGTCCAGGTTTCGAGAGGGTGCGTTTCTGAATGAGGTATCGAATATATTGCTTCCCCCTACTTATACCTCCCGAGGAGATCACGAATGTAAAATTAGAAAGATTCGAGCGCGCACGGAGGCTTTCCGGCAGTCGTTCTTCCCGCGAACCATACGCGACTGGAACAGGAAAGGGAAGTAATGACAGTGGCACGTAAAGTGCCCTCCGCCACACACCGTTGGGTGGCTTGCGGAGTATAAATGTAGATGTAGATGTAGATGTAAGAACTGTCCCTTGTTAATGAGCAGGAGAACTGCCCATCACACCAATGCTGGAAACCGTGATTTCAGTGCACCAATCAATCGCTGTCACGTGTCAGTTCACACCTATCGCACGCATGCCCGGTCTAGAATGCTTCGTTTGGGTGGGTGAGAGGAGATGTGTTTAGGGACTGGTTGAATGCTACACTTTACTGTAGGTGGTGGCCACAACAAACAGCGAACGTTCATTGTCGAGCGTCATGCAAAGCACAGTACCTGGAAAATGTGTGTGTGTGTGGAACAGTTTTCACAATAGTTTCAGACCCTTTTAAGTTTTTTCTGTAAGGCTCAAGCAAATTTCACAGTGCAAAACTTAGTTTCAAAATGGCGCGAAACGGTCTCTATAGCGAATGAAAACTATAACTATCGGTAATGTCGCCTGAATCTTATTTTACCCACGCCATGTAGATGAAAATCCGTCATTGTAGGGAATAATGTGTGTATGTGATTTTTTTCTTTTTATCTTTCTCCCCATCTCTGAAGGAGATGGCAGGCTGTGATGAAAGTACATTGTCCTAACATCCGAAAAGTTGACAGCGTCTGCGAGAGGAATTCCACAAACTGCCATTCTGCGAACTGGGAGGAATACAATGGCTGCTGTTTTCGTGGCACGGAAGCCTGAAATAAACAGCTAAGTTTTGCTCCCGACCGTTCTGGAGCGCGCACAATACACACACACACACACACACACACACACACACACACACAGTGCCAGTAACGTGGGCACTTTTTGCTTAAGCTAGTTATCAAACTTTGAAGCTTACTTTTAAGCAAACTTAGGTTCTCAGAGCCATATCTACAAGCATAACGGGCACCATCAAAAAAACTCTTGGTATTAATATGAGACGCACGGAATTCAAGCACAACATGCAGAGCCAAGCAATATGAAGGCTGACTTAAAAAAACTTTTACAAGATTAATTAAACGTAAACATCTTTTTGTTATATATTATTTCTTAACATGTTTGTCTTCAAAATTGTGGTGCCTAGGAAACCTGCTCTCTCGGATCGCCAGACAACATTCAAATAAATCATGTTAATGAGTTTTATTACAAAATGAAAAGATACAGTACTTAACTTTGGCAATTACAAAAATGGTTCAAATGGTTCCAAGCACTATGGGACTTAACATCTGAGGTCATCAGTCACCTAGACTTAGAACTACTTAAACCTACCTAACCTAAGGACATCACACACATCCATGCATGAGGCAGGATTCGAACCTGGGACCATAGCAGCAGTGCGGTTCCGGACTGAAGCGCCTAGAATAGCTCGGCCACAGCGGCCGGCTGCCATTTACACAGATGTGTTGCAAGCAAAGGGTGACGTACAAAATAAACAATCTCCTTCGGTATAAACAATTCCAAGTCGGGGCTAGATAGAGGGTACAAGCTGAGTGGCTACAGCTGACGCTTCTATCCAAGCCGCTAATTTGAAGCTGCTTTTGAACTGGGCCG
Organism: Schistocerca americana; assembly: GCF_021461395.2. NCBI lineage: Eukaryota > Metazoa > Arthropoda > Insecta > Orthoptera > Acrididae > Schistocerca > Schistocerca americana. The sequence goes on along the minus strand of NC_060120.1, from coordinate 286,207,714 downwards.
TCAACAGTCGGTCGCAGCGCAAATGTCCTCTTCACATAGGGGCAGCTGCTGTAGCGTTGTCATCCTGGAGAGCGGTCGGTCAGCGTGCGATTGGCTGACGTCTTCTCACAGACATCTCTTCTTTATCATTTCCGACTGGCGTGCCGGCACTTGACTTTACGCCGTAGCAAAAATTTATACTCTTTGTATTGCTTTGAAGCAAGCCTAGAAATACATTTTTCACTCTATTGTTGGTACCCTAAATACGAGGTCTTCGAAGGGCTCAGTAACTCCTTCAGATGATGAAAACCACTTTCGACGCGTTTTCGTTTCACAGTCAACAAAAGGAAGTCGCCAGTGATAAATGAGACATTAATTCGACTTTAACTCCGTGAAATAAACGATTGTTTGTAGAGCTTAGTTATAGCTGGCGTCGTTATTGTGAGGAATGATGTTGACGTTCTCGCTTGTTTCTGTCGATTTCACCGATGGCTCGAGACAAACAAACTTGTGTAAACTGTTGTTTGACCCTCGAAAGCTGCGCTCACATTGGCAGTGACGTCGGTATTTCCCGCCGACGACCGAAATCGACCGAAGAGAGCCGATCTTTTGAAATCAGTACGCCAGTACATGGACGGCCTCAGTGAAATCTATCTTTAGATTTACTATAAGAAAGAAAGAGTTCGTGGCATCCTGAGGATGGAAAATATAATAACACGCATATGTCTCTGAATCTCTGGTCTGAAATAGGTGCTTCACAGGAAATCACAAGTTTCGAAAAACTTAAAAAATTGACAATAATTTATTGAAATTTCTCTGCAACACTGGCAAAATACAACTATGTTCCAAAACGCCACTCATAAAAACGGGAGTCTTGTGTGGCTCATACCTGGGCTACTGTTACTGATGCAAAGGTAGGATCAAGTGTTTTGGATAACTCTTGGCCTAGGGACCATTTGTGTACCCAACACAATGATGGTCATAGTGTCACTATAGTACAGTACATGGTCAAAGGATGAATATTACCTTAGGCAAATTGAGCAAGTCGGTTGGTTCTCCTTGAATTTGATGTGGTCTACAAAAAAATGGCTCTGAGCACTATGGGGCTTAACATCGGAGGTCATCAGTCCCCTAGAACTTAGAACTACTTAAACCTAACTAACATAAGGACAGTACACAACACCCAGTCATCACGGAGCAGAGAAAATCCCAGACCCCCCCGGGAATCGAACCCGGGAAACCGGGCGCGAGAAGCGAGAACGCTGCCGCACGACCACGAGCTGCGGACGATTTGGTCTACAGTGGGCCTTAAGGGGCTTATAGGGGGCACCATTAATTCACGGACAGTTTCATACAAAACCTCACTATTTTTCATACCAAAATCAAGTCGCGTATTCCCAGACGACCATGCACAGGAAATGGCTCAAATTTTTACGGTATATTCCTAATAGCCCGAACTCGAATAACCTTGAAAGTTGTCTTGATAGCATTATACGTCTCCGAGAAATAGGCATTCCTCCGAGGAACAGAGATTCCTTAAAGAAACCTCAAAAAAGCGTTTTTTGCCATTTTTTCGTACCAAATCGAGACGCGGATTCAAAGACGTCTATATACACCAAATGGCTAAAATTTTTACGATGTATTCCGAAGATCCCGATCTCGAAGAGACTCGAAACTTTTATTGATATTTTCATCCGTTTACGAGATACTGAGCTCCAAAGTTACCCTACTCCTACACGTAAAATACGCACTTAAATTCCGACGTGAAGCGAAATATAAATAAAAAATAACGGCAGCAGATTGCTCAGATTTTATCGTTATATTCTGTATCTCCACGCATTTATCTAGAAGTACCATCTCCCCGTTTTATAAATCGTTATCTGTTATCGACGAACCCAGAAACCTGGATTTTGGGTACCAAAACAGAGCCGCGGATTCCAAGAAGGCTATGCACAGCAAATGGCTGTAATTTTTTCGATATTCGAGTATTCCTAAGAACCCGTGCACGAACAACGCTGAAAATTTTCTGGATGCCTTCATCAGTTTCGGAGGTGCAAATGTTCAACGTTACTCTACTTGAACACGTAAAATACATACATAAAATATGGCGTGAGGCGAAAACGTAGTTTACGAAGCTATGTAGCACAGAAAAATATGCTGTAAAGCGTCTCCGTTAACATCAGGAGGGTTCCGTGAACTCCATCTTGAAATTCTGAAGCACATGCAACATTTTAGTCTGCTTAAAAACTGGCTTGAGGTGCAAAATTATTTTGCGTTATTTCAATTTCACGTAAGCAAACTATGAAAATTTTACTGATCCGTAAAGTTCTTTTGGTATGAATAACATGCCCTACTGCGACAGGGAACAGAAGGAAATCAGCGGAAAAATTATCGTATCGGAGCACAAAAATGTCGAATACACTCCTGTTTAAAAGACTCTGAAAAAAATGGGACACCAGCTACCACATTCAGCCTTCTTCAGCAACTTTAAAACTTTTCCCAGAAAATTTGGCATGCTAATATACCGGCACTTTTTCATGCTTAGAGAGCAGGAGACAGTGGTAGTGCGAAAGGGACAGAAAACTAGTAAATATTGGAAGATATTAGGCAGTGGTTGTGGTACAGAAAGAGCGAAGGAAGCAATGGCAGTGTGAGAGAATGAGAGGGACACAGTGGCAGTGGAACACAGTTGACAGTGACAGAACAGTGCAAGGAAGAGATTGAAGGAGACAGTGCCAGTGGAAGAGGAGTAAAGAGAAGGAGAAAGGGGAAGTGGATGACAGCCAGTGATGAGAGACAGAGTCTATGACAATGAGAACGAAGAAGAGAGATAGTGACAGTGAGAAGAGACAGCAGCAAAGGGAAGGAATGAATGAGATAGTAGCAGTAAGAGAGAACAAGAGGGAGACAGTGAGAGCGAGAGGAGACATCGATAGTAGTAGGACAGAACGAGGGAGACGGCGGCTGTGAGACAGGAGACAGTGGCACTTAGAGAGACACAGGGAGATAATGACAAAGAGATGGGCTGAATGAATGAGTGAGAATGGGCAAGTGGGAGTGGCTGGGAATGAGCGACTTAAAGCGATGGACTAGTGGGTGTGAGCGAGTTGTAGTTAGGGCAGCTTGTGGGAGTGAGAGGTGAGCTGCATGTTAAAAAAAGTGGGAACATGATCGCATGCCAAAATATTTGGTAATACTTTTATAAGAGGGTCACTCCAAAAGAAATGCACACTATTTTTTTACAATGCATCTTTTATTCTACATCCTTTAGGAACAATATTTTCATTTCTCCACATAATTTCCATCCCTCTCAACTGCCTTACGCCGTCTTGGAACCAGCGCCTGTATACCCGCACGGTAAAATTCTGGACCAACCTGTTGGAGCCACTGTTTGGCAGCGTGCACAAGGGAGTCATCATCTTCAAACCTTGTTTCACGAAGACAGTCTTTCAGTTTCCCGAAGAGATGATAGTCACATGTAGCCAGGTCAAGACTGTAAGGCGGGTGTTTCAGTGTTGTCCATCCGAGTTTTGTGATCGCTTCCATGATTTTTTGACTGACATGTGGCCGTGCATTGTCGTGCAACAGCAAAACATCTTGCTTTTGTCGATGTGGTCGAACACGACTCAGTCGAGCTTGAAGTTTCTTCAGAGTCGTCACATATGCATCAGAATTTATGGTGGTTCCACTTGGCATGATGTCCACAAGCAAGAGTCCTTTGGAATCGAAAAACGCCGTAGCCATAACTTTTCCAGCAGAAAGTGTGGTTTTTAATTTTTTTTCTTGGGTGAATTTGCATGTTACCACTCCATTGATTGCCTCTTCGTCTCTGGTGAAAAATGATGGAGCCATGTTTCATCACCTGTCACAATTCTTCCAAGAAATTCATCTCCACCACTTTGTGAGCCACTGTCAACATCCTGGGAACCCAACTGGCACAAACCTTTTTTAAAGCCAACACTTTCAGTATTCTGCAAACACTTCCTTCCCCTACCCCAACGTAGCGTGACAATTCGTTCACTGTGATGCGTCTGTCAGCAGTCACCAATTCGTTAACTTTCTGCACATTGTCTGGAAAGAGTGCAGAGCCGGCCGAAGTGGCCGTGCGGTTAAAGGCGCTGCAGTCTGGAACCGCAGGACCGCTACGGTCGCAGGTTCGAATCCTGCCTCGGGCATGGATGTTTGTGATGTCCTTAGGTTAGTTAGGTTTAACTAGTTCTAAGTTCTAGGGGACTAATGGCCTCAGAAGTTCTCATAGTGCTCAGAGCCATTTGAACCATTTGAAAGTGTGCAGTACGAGGCCTGCCGCTGCGAGGACAATCCTCAATATTGCCGTGCCCGCTTTCCCACGTAACCTGCTTGCCCACCGACTAACTGTACTGCGATCGACAACAGCATCTCCATACACCTTTTGCAACCTCTTGTGGATGTTGCCCACTGTCTCGTTTTCACAGCACAGGAATTCTATGACAGCACGTTGCTTCTGACGAACATCAAGTGTAGCAGCCATCTTGAAGACATGCTGTAACGGTGCCACTCACGGGAACAGGTTTGAAAACAAGCGGGAAGGATGTATCTACACACTGCAAAACTTTCACACATGCAGAATTAAAAGTGTATTTTTACAAAAATAGTGTGCATTTCTTTTGGAGTAACCCTCGTATGTGTTGAGGAAGGTAGAATGAGGCAGAAGGTACCCCAATTTTCAAAGTGTTTTAAACAGGAGCAAATTCGCCTTTTTCTGCTCCAGTAGGATAATTTATCCGCTGGTGGGTATATATTTTAAATTTGTGTTTGTCACCTATCCAGTTTTTAAAAATAATTATTTAAATAATTTTTTTACTATACACGAATTAAAACGGACTAAAAAGGATAAAATAATTCCTCCCAGCCCCAGACAGATTTCAAACCCCCTGCAGATACCTTGAATAATAACCGCTTGGCTCCTGTTATTCAAGGTGTCTGCTTAGGGCTGCGGTTGTCCCTCATACAAGATAGTGCGCCACGCACATGGTCCCGAAAATACGTTCTTTTGAATTTTTGGTAGCTGTAACAACACTTGTAAAATTTAAAACGAAGAACGTGGGGTGCATGATATAGATAACTGATGACTAACAAATTTATTACATTGGAAATGATATGAACCGTCGTACGATTTTCCTCAACATTCATTTCTATTATCTGTTACATGTGGCCCATGTTTTTCGTTTTAAATTTCACAAGTATTGTCATCACTATTTAAAATTCAAAACCATGTATTTTCAGGACTATCTGTATGGAATAAGGAATCTGTATGGGGCTGGGAGAAATTATTATATACTTCTTGCACAGTTTTAAAAACGTGTTACATTTAAAAGTTTTTTATTTAAAGAATTATTTCCTCCTTTAGTCTCGCGTGTGTGAAATTTTTCAACCAAGTTCAAACATTTTGATAAGACTACATCAGAGACGCGTGGTAAACGTCAGGTTTATTTCAGTTTCTGAGTCAACGAGTATATTACTTCCTCTTACGTAGCTGACCAGAGTGGCCGAGCGGTTTTAGGCGCTACAGTCTGGAACCGCGCGACCGCTACGATCGCAGGTTCGAATCCTGCCTCGGGTCTGGATGTGTGTGATGTACTTAGGTTAGTTAGGTTTAAGTAGTTCTAAGTTCTAGGGGTCTGATGACCTCAGCAGTTAAGTCCCATAGCGCTCAGAGCCATTTGAACCATTTTGAACCTCGTACGTACATCTCGCGGAAAGACCGTAACGTAAAAAATGAGAGAGAATCGAATTCTCACGGAGGCTCAGCGGTAACCGTTCTTCGCGACTGGAACAGGAAAAGGGGGAAATAGCAGTGGTACACAAAATTCCCTCCGCCCCACACCAGACGTCAGGCGCCAAAGCGAGTTGCTCCAGTTCTGAACTATGTTGGAAGTTTCAAGTCTCTACTTCATCGAGAATTTAGTATGAAAACTTTAGAATTTGTACCGAACAGACAAATAGACAAGAACACGACCAATTAAAAACGTGTTAAAAAAAGCCAAATTGAGTAAAAGTGTACATCACTTAAATGACTGTAGTGGCAAGTTATGTACTTCATTAAGATATTTCTTAAAATCAAACCAAGTGTGGAGGAAAGCCGATTTCCTTGAACACGACGCCTCGGCGCTACGGAGATCGCAGTTTAATAAAGAGTGTCGACAGAAACGCAGGTGGTGAATGACGACGGCATTGTGGGGAAAAGATGTGGGGGAGCAGCTGAGGCGATTTGTACAGCTGTTTGTGTATGTGTTGTGTGTGTATGTGTGCGCACGCGCGTGGGTGGCGGCGTCATATCTGGTGCTGTCCGCACAACGCTCTACTGTTTGAGCCCCACCACCTGTTCCACGTGTGTGTGAGTCTGATGTGTGCACACCACACGCTGCCGCCGGAATAACGGATTGTTCAAGAACAGGAAGTTCCAGCTTCGCTATAAATCATTTTTTATCGCAATCTCTTTAACACTTCCACTGAAAACGTCCATTCGCTGCGACCGTCTTGGTACAGACAGTGTCCCCGACAACTGGTATAATCCTTGTTTGCTCCTTCCATTTCCGAACTCTGCTACTTCTTCTAGTTATCTGTCCTCTTATCATCTGTCATATGTAAAATCGGTAAGCGGATCTAAATCCCCTATTCAGTCACTCGTTGACCACGATGGCACCGAAACAGAGGACGACCGAAGAAAGGCAGAAGTACTGAATTCAGTGTTCCGAAACTGTTTCACTGCGGAAAATCGTAACACGGTCCCTGAATTCAGCCGTCGCACGGACGCCAAAATGGAAAATATTGAAATAAACGATATCGGAATTGAAAAACAACTGCTATCACTTAGTAGCGGAAAAGCATCCGGACCAGACGAGATACCCTTAAGATTCTACTGTGATTATGCTAAAGAACTTGCCCCCTTTCTATCAGCAATTTATCGTAGATCGCTGGAAGAACGTAAAGTACCTAGCGACTGGAAGAAAGCGCAGGTCGTTCCCATTTTCAAGAAGGGTCATAAATCAGATGCGAATAATTATAGGCCTATTTCGCTTACGTCAATCTGTTGTAGAATAATGGAACATGTTTTGTGTTCTCGTATTATGACGTTCTTAGATAATACAAATCTCCTTCATCATAACCAACATGGATTCCGCAAACAGAGATCATGTGAAACTCAGCTCGCCCTATTTGCCCAAGAAATTCACAGTGCCGTAGACACTGGCGAGCAGATTGATGCCGTATTCCTGGACTTCAGGAAGGCATTTGATACGGTTCCGCACTTACGTTTAGTGAAAAAAATACGAGCTTACGGAATATCGGACCAGGTTTGTGATTGGATTCAGGATTTCCTAGAAGAAAGAACACAACATGTCATTCTTAATGGTTCAAAATCTGCAGATGTAGAGGTAATTTCGGGAGTACCGCAGGGAAGCGTGATAGGACCTTTATTGTTTACAATATACATAAATGACTTAGTTGACAACATCGGTAGCTCCGTGAGGCTATTTGCAGATGACACGGTTGTCTACAAGAAAGTAGCAACATCAGAAGACTCGTACGTACTCCAGGAGGACCTGCAGAGGATTAATGCATGGTGCGACAGCTGGCAGCTTTCCCTAAACGTAGATAAATGTAATATAATGCGCATACATAGGGGCAGAAATCCATTCCAGTACGATTATGCCATAGGTGGTAAATCATTGGAAGCGGTAACGACCGTAAAATACTTAGGAGTTACTATCCGGAGCGATCTGAAGTGGAATGATCACATAAAACAAATAGTGGGAAAAGCAGGCGCCAGGTTGAGATTCAAAGGAAGAATTCTAAGAAAATGTGACTCATCGACGAAAGAAGTAGCTTACAAAACGCTTGTTCGTCCGATTCTTGAGTATTGCTCATCAGTATGGGACCCTTACCAGGTTGGATTAATAGAAGAGATAGACATGATCCAGCGAAAAGCAGCGCGATTCGTCATGGGGACATTTAGTCAGCGCGAGAGCGTTACGGAGATGCTGAACAAGCTCCAGTGGCGGACACTTCAAGAAAGGCGTTACGCAATACGGAGAGGTTTATTATCGAAATTACGAGAGAGCACATTCCGGGAAGAGATGGGCAACATATTACTACCGCCCACATATATCTCGCGTAATGATCACAACGAAAAGATCCGAGAAATTAGAGCAAATACGGAGACTTACAAGCAGTCGTTCTTCCCACGCACAATTCGTGAATGGAACAGGGAAGGGGGGATCAGATAGTGGTACAATAAGTACCCTCCGCCACACACCGTAAGGTGGCTCGCGGAGTATAGATGTAGATGTAGTAGATGTAGATGCCCTTATGAGATAACTCACTTATTTTTTCCTTCATGTTCTGAGAGCTTTATATCTTGTCATTTTACATTTGGAATCTATTATATTCGTAATGCAAGGCCACTTTTTTTGAACGCTTCTGTAGAATCAGATTTATAATATAAGAATCTTGTTCCCCAGTTCTAATGAGTTGTTAACAATAAACTTATTGGAGACTAATTCTATAGTACCACTGTTATCAGTAAACTCGGCTGACAGTATTGGTGTCTAAAGGAGGCTTACGAGAGTGTCAAATTGCTGCAAAATTAATGAGGGACGGAGGTGCCCAAATTAAATGAGCTTTACGATTTTTTTATTACAAAAATCAGTAGGCTTGCTACTTGTTGAATATATGCGTGTAAGGAAATGTATAATAGCTGATTACTAGTTCTGGTTCTTATCGGTAGGAACAGCGCACGCCCATTAACTTTGAAAATTCTGCTTTACGTACAGGCTACCCTGGTCGCTCTGTTGCTGTTGTCACAGCCGTAGCCTGACTTGTACAGAGATTATGAGCCACGTTCTTTCTATGCTGTGATTGCTCGTTTGCGGTAAACAAGCAGATTGTTTCAGTAAAAATTTAGTTTACTTTTACTTCTGTTTATGCATCTCTGCAATAATTCAGTACAATGCCTGCATCATCAACAAAGAGAATTAGTTCTATTTCCTCAACATGTGACGGAAACAACTGACATTTATTAAAAAAATTAATAATGTATATTAACTGCCGACTAACCAGTAGATCAAGCTTCACTTACCTTGGCTCTGATTTATCTTTTAACGACGATGAAGGGAAGGAAAAGAACTTCATCGATTTCCATCTACATACGGATCAATTTGGCGAGCACTGAAGAGCAACGTCAGAGAAGAGACTTCAGTTTTGTAAGTCTATAGCTGTAGCAACATTGATTTGTGGAAACAAGATGTGGGTGAATAAAACAAGTATCGAAACGAAATAAAATCGTCTGAAATCGTTTCTTCGGATCAGTGAAAGGATACTCCCCAAAAAAAAACAGAAAAACGGAATGAATAGATGTGACAGCAACTAAATATAGTCGTGTTGAATAACAGAAGTTTTAAAACAAGAGGAACTGGGCAAAGTGCATTTTTAGAAAGGAGAAATGTAAGAATTCCGAACATTGCCCTTAAATATCATCCCGCCAGAAGAGAAGATGTTGGTCGACACATGGACGGGTGGCGCGAAAACTGAGATTGGATCTGGCTAGTAGCTTAATCTTGGGAGAGGAAGTAAGTAACTAAGCAAGTAAGTAACAGGTATTTCTGGACACAAAAGTCAAACCTGCGGCACACTAGTAGCGGATCGTCCTCAAAGGTGATACTTTAATCAGATTCATCGAGTTGTCTAACCCTGCGTTCTCTTACTTACATTTCAAGTAAACAACTGCTACATTTACAAATACACGTTAAAGATGTTACGATCAGGGGAAAAGACTGCAGTATTTAACGTAACTTCCGGAGTGAGATATACCCTGTGTCTCTATCGACCACCATTCGATACTTGCACTTCCAAACTCCGATAATCCCAAACTCCGACAACTCTAGCAGAGCAGGCGTAGTCACGATAGACATAATTTCGTAACACGCGTCAGCTCAGGAACCGATGACACATTCTGCTTTAGTGTGATGTCAGCGCCACTTAAGATAATTTGTATAAAGCTGTATCACATGACCTTTGACTTTATTTTTTTTAAGAAAAAGGAACGTTGGTGATTAACGCTCAGTCGACATCGAAATCACTTGGCAGCCAGGCTGGACTAATCGGAACTGTTGTAGGGGTCCACTGTACACGTGAATCACAATGGCCGTATGGAGATATAAGTTCGATTCTACCCAAAGGTAGTTCAGTGTCAGTTAGATGTTCCACAAATCATTTGAACGATTCCGATCCTATTATCGAAGTCGTGTGGAAAGACTCAGTTTACAGGATATGTACATACATGATTAGTGTTAAACAATAACGAATACATTATTATCTTTAATCCCACTCAAGCAAATACACTTCTTGGTATTTTTTACTGGCTATTGGTCCTTAAGTAGATATTCATCAATGGAACGGAAGGAGCTGTCCAGAACAATGAACAATGTCGTGTAGCACAACGGGCTGGTGCAAGTCTTTTCAATTGGATGTCAGTGCGGCGACTCCCTTGTCCTGAATTCCAACGCTCACCCGTCCAAGTACTAGCAGGGCCCAACGCTGCTTAATTTCGGTGATCGGGTGGAAACCGATGTTGCCAACGTGACAAGGCCGTTGGCATTGTCCAGAATAAAAATTTTAAATTACATTTAAAACACGCTTCGTTACCTCTCAGACATTTTATATCTTTGGGCAAATGATCAAAAATTTTTGTTTCTCCGTATTAAACTCCTTTCTCAACCACCGACAGTGTTGTAGGTATGGACATAACTATTCCTTTCAAATTGCGATGGATTATTTATGACGAAATTTGTTAGGGAATGTGTGTATTGTGACGGTATAGTTAAAATGTCTAACTCCTTGAAAGGTACCTACATGAAGTTCGCGGGTGGACACCATCATACTTAACTGCTTCATCTCGTTCGATCTTTGGACAATACAAGACTCATTTCTAATAACTGGCGTCACTTCGTTTCCTCCGGTACGAATCTATTCTGATAATAACTGGGTTCAAACTCGTCATGGCGATTCCAAATTTCACGAGGTGCAAAATTCCTATTGTCGTAGAACACGGTAACGATTTTCTGGACTAAATTCTTAAGGGCGACGAAACTAGGGCGGGTCGCAACATAAAAAAATAAAGTGGCAAACAACGGAGTGCCAGCCGCTGTGGCCAAGCGGTTCTAGGAGCTTCAGTCTGGAACCGCGCGACTGCTACGGTCGCAGGTTCGAATCCTGCCTCTGGCAAGGATGTGTGTGATGTCCCTAGGTTAGTCAGGTTTAAGTAGTTCTAAGTTCTAGGGGACTCATGACCTCACATGTTAAGTCCCATAGTGCTCAGAGCCATTTGAACCATTTTGAAACAACAGAGTTCCGTCCCCCGCTACCCAACACACACACACACACACACACACACACACACACACACACAGGATAACAGAACAGCGTCCAGGAGTCACTCTAATTAAACAGCTCTTACACAGGTTCGTGAAATGCTTCGACATCGAAGATCATCAAGCGAAAAGTAAGGAATGGCATAATATGAACATAGATCAAGTAAATCTGAAAATATGATACTTCTTTGTGTCTAGCATTTTCGCACTACCCCGAAAAATTCTACTGATAGCTAACTCTGTTAATACGCGAATTTCAAACGGGCATAAAACCGCAGGGACGTAACCAAGGATTGAAATATTTGAGTATAGTAGTTGAATATGAAGCAACAACTTTCGAAACGTGCAATTAAAATGAAACAAACTGCAATTATTATTCGAGATGCAGTTTAGTTTTACGCTTTCTTTATTTCTAGCGGACCCGATACATCCACATAAGCGTTTTAAGGGAAGGAAAAGACCCACCGTGGTTCAATAGCCGTGTTAGAAAACTGCTACGTATACAAAGAGCTTCATCACAGATTCGAGAGAAGTCAAAACCTAATTGACAAACAAAACATGAACGAAGAGAAAAATGAGCGTAAAGTGAGCTATGAGAGAAGCGTTCAGTGACTTTGAAAGTAAAATTTGGTCAACCGATATGAGTAAAAGCTCTAAGAAGTTGTAGAATTAGTTCGCGGTCCATTCACTCAGTGACCAAACTGTCGTCGAAACAGAAGGCAACAGGGAGAAGGCCGAAATACTGAATTCGGTATTCCGAAATTGTTTTAAAGCGGAATATCGTAACACAGTCCCTCCTTTCAATCATCAGGCCTATGTAGTTGGCGTCAGTCTGTTGTAGAATTATGGAACATTCCAAATTTTTGGAGCCCTGAAGAAAGATATTCGTGGCCGTCCATTTGCTGCGGAGCAGAGGTGCACTCCTGGGTACAATCATGGTTCAATAGCCAACCACAAACATTTTTCCATGGAGGCATTGGCCATCTTGCTCACAGTGCCTGAAATGAACAGATTACTGTTAGGGATATGGCAGCAAGAGAGAGGAAGAAAACCAATGTGCACTCCGTGTGCATACCGGGGAGAGTCATTCCAGATGTGGAAAGGATCCTTCCGGATGCCATGAAGGGTACAGGGTGCACCCATCTGCAGGTGGTCGCTCATGTCGGCACCAATGATGTGTGTCGCTATGGATCGGAGGAAATCCTCTCTGGCTTCCGGCGGCTATCTGATTTGGTGAAGACTGCCAGTCTCGCTAGCGGGATGAAAGCAGAGCTCACCATCTGCAGCATCGTCGACAGGACTGACTGCGGACCTTTGGTACAGAGCCGAGCGGAGGGTCTGAATCAGAGGCTGAGACGGTTCCGCGACCGTGTGGGCTGCAGATTCCTCGACTTGCGCCATAGGGTGGTGGGGTTTCGGGTTCCGCTGGATAGGTCAGGAGTCCACTACACGCAGCAAGCGGCTACACGGGTATCAGGGGTTGTGTGGCGTGGACTGGGCGGTTTTTTAGGTTAGATGGCCTTGGGCAAGTACAGAAAGGGCAACAGCCTCAACGGGTGCGGGGCAAAGTCAGGACATGGGGGGGCCAAGCAGCAATCGGTATTGTAATTGTAAACTGCCGAAGCTGTGTTGATAAAGTACCGGAACTTCAAGCGCTGATAGAAAGCACCGAAGCTGAAATCGTTATAGGTACAGAAAGCTGGCTGAAGCCAGAGATAAATTCTGCCGAAATTTTTACAAAGGTACAGACGGTGTTTAGAAAGGATAGATTGCATGCAACCGGTGGTGGAGTGTTCGTCGCTGTTAGTAATAGCTTATCCTGTAGTGAAGTAGAAGTGGATAGTTCCTGTGAATTATTATGGGTGGTGGTTACACTCAACAACCGAGCTAAGTTAATAATTGGCTCCTTTTACCGACCTCCTGACTCAGCAGCATTAGTGGCAGAACAACTGAGAGAAAATTTGGAATATATTTCACATAAATTTTCTCAGCATGTTATAGTCTTAGGTGGAGATTTCAATTTACCAGATATAGACTGGGACACACAGATGTTTAGGACGGGTGGTAGGGACAGAGCATCGAGTGACATTGAACTGATTGTGAGTGCACTATCCGAAAATTACCTCGAGCAATTAAACAGAGAACCGACTCGTGGAGATAACATCTTGGACCTACTGATAACAAACAGACCCGAACTTTTCGACTCTGTGTGTACAGAACAGGGAATCAGTGATCATAAGGCCGTTGCAGCATCCCTAAATATGGAAGTTCGTAGGAATATAAAAAAAAGGGAGGAAGGTTTATCTGTTTAGCAAGAGTAATAGAAGGCAGATTTCAGACTACCTAACAGATCAAAACGAAAATTTCTGTTCCGACACTGACAATGTTGAGTGTTTATGGAAAAAGTTCAAGGCAATCGTAAAATGCGTTTTAGACAGGTACGTGCGCGAGTAAAACTGTGAGGGATGGGAATAAACCCACCGTGGTACAACAACAAAGATAGGAAACTACTGCGAAAGCAAAGAGAGCTTCACTCCAAGTTTAAACGCAGCCAAAACCTCTCAGACAAACAGAAGCTAAACGATGTCAAAGTTAGCGTAAGGAGGGCTATGCGTGAAGCGTTCAGTGAATTCGAAAGTACAATTCTATGTACCGACTTGACAGAAAATCCTAGGAAGTTCTGGTCTTACGTTAAATCAGTAAGTGGGTCGAAACAGCATATCCAACCACTCCGGGATGATGATGGCATTGAAACAGAGGATGACACGCGTAAAGCTGAAATACTAAACACCTTTTTCCAAAGCTGTTTCACAGAGGAAGACCGCACTGCAGTTCCTTCTCTAAATCCTCGCACAAACGAAAAAGTGGCTAACATCGAATTAAGTGTCCAAGGAATAGAAAAGCAACTGGAATCACTCAACAGAGGAAAGTCCACTGGACCTGACGGGATTCCAATTCGATTCTACACAGAGTACGCGAAAGAACTTGCCCCCTTCTAACAGCCGGGTACCGCAAGTCTCTAGAGCAACGGAAGGTTCCAAATGATTGGAAAAGAGCACAGGTAGTCCCAGTCTTCAAGAAGCGTCGTCGAGCAGATGCGCAAAACTATAGACCTATATCTCTGACGTCGATCTGTTGTAGAATTTTAGAACATGTTTTTTGCTCGAGTATCATGTCGTTTTTGGAAACCCAGAATCTACTCTGTAGGAATCAACATGGATTCCGGAAACAGCGATCGTGTGAGACCCAACTCGCTTTATTTGTTCATGAGACCCAGAAAATATTAGATACAGGCTCCCAGGTAGGTGCTATTTTTCTTGACTTCCGGAAGGCGTTCGATACAGTTCCGCACTGTCGCCTGATAAACAAAGTAAGAGCCTACGGAATATCATACCAGCTGTGTGGCTGAATTGAAGAGTTTTTAGCAAACAGAACACAGCATGTTGTTATCAATGGAGAGGCGTCTACAGACGTTAAAGTAACCTCTGGCGTGCCACAGGGGAGTGTTATGGGACCACTGCATTTCACAATATATATAAATGACCTAGTAGATAGTGTCGGAAGTCCCATGCGGCTTTTCGCGGATGATGCCGTAGTATACAGAGAAGTTGCAGCATTAGAAAATTGTAGCGAAATGCAGGAAGATCTGCAGCTGATAGGCACTTGGTGCAGGGAGTGGTAACTGACCCTTAACATAGACAAATGTAATGTATTGCGAATACATAGAAAGAAGGATGCTCTATTGTATGATTATATGATAGCGAAACAAACACTGGTAGCAGTTACTTCTGTAAAATATCTGGGAGTATGCGTGCGGAACGATTTGAAGTGGAATGATCAAATAAAATTAATTGTTGGTAAGGCGGGTACCAGGTTGAGATTCATTGGGAGAGTCCTTAGAAAATGTAGTCCATCAACAAAGGAGGTGGCTTACAAAACACTAGTTCGACCTATACTTGAGTATTGCTCATCAGTGTGGGATCCGTACCAGGTCGGGTTGACAGAGGAGATAGAGAAGATCCAAAGAAGAGCGGCGCGTTTCGTCACAGGGTTATTTGGTAACCGTGATGGCGTTACGGAGATGTTTAACAAACTCAAGTGGCCGACTCTGCAAGAGAGGCGCTCTGCATCGCGGTGTAGCTTGCTCGCCAGGTTTCGAGAGGTTGTGTTTCTGGATGAGGTATCGAATATATTGCTTCCCCCTACTTATACCTCCCGAGGAGATCACGAATGTAAAATTAGAGAGATTAGAGCGCGCACGGAGGCTTTCGGACAGTCGTTCTTCCTGCGAACCATACGCGACTGGAACAGGAAAGGGAGGTAATGACAGTGGCACGTAAAGTGTCCTCAGCCACACACCGTTGGGTGGCTTGCGGAGTATAAATGTAGATGTAGATGTAGATGTAGAAGTAATAAACAGTTTGCTTAATTTTTTTTCATCTGTCTCGGTTTCATTTTTCTGTCCGCGACAATGATGGGAGGAGAAGAAAGGATTTAAAATATGTGGCATGACGGGGACTTGAACTCGGGTCTTCTTGTTTACTTGGCAAAAATGCTAACTATTACACCACCTCAACACTATACAGAATGTTGCTGAACAAACTACTCAAGTAACCTCCGCAACGCAATACGCCGAAGATGAGAACTGAAATTTATGTTGAGGAGGGTACTTGAGTCGGGTAGTTCGTGCAGCAATATCGGTCACAGTGCTGTGGTGGTGTAATGGTTAGCATTTCGAGGCCCGGCCGTGGCACCACTTTTAATTCCTTTTTTCTGCTTCCATCACTATCGCAAATAAAAATAAGACGTAGATGTCTCAGGGAAAACTTTGATTATATTTTTCTGTCCATTATACGAGGGCTATTCAATAAGTAATACAACACATTTATGTTCTGAAAACAGGTTGGTTTTATTCAGGATTACAATACGCCGTATTATTCCTCAAGCTTGCGACTACCTGGGTGGGGGGGGGGGGGGGAGGGGGGGGGACGGTATGCCCTCATGGTACCACTCTTACTGGTCGACGTCGGAACCAAGTTCTTGCTGAATCAATCAAATCCCCACCATCCACATACTGCTTCCCGAGGATGTAACCTTCTTTGAGCCAGACAGATGGAAGTCGGAAGATGCGAGATCCGGGCTCTAGGATGTATGACTGTACGATGGATGACGAAGAACAGTACAATGACATTTTGTCAGATGCTCTCGCGTGCGAAGACTTGTGTGCGTTGCCAGGGAGAAGGAGAACTTCGGTTGCATTTTGGTGGCGACGAACACGCTGAAGTCATTTCTCCAATTTCCTGAAAGTGGCAAAATACATCTCAGAGTTGATTGTTGCACCACGAGGGAGGACATCAAACAGAATAGCCCCTTCAGAGTCCCAGAAGACCGTCGCCATGAGTTTGTCGCCTGAAGGTGTGAGTTTAAACTTTTTCTTCGGAGGGAAGGTGGTGTGGCGCCGCTCCGTGGATTGCCGTTTTGTTTCCGATTCGAAGTGATGAACCCATGTTTCATGACCTGTGACAATGTTCGACAAGAAATTGCCACGATTAGCCTCACAACACTCAAGCAATTCCGCACGCATGGTCCTCGGTTGCTGTTCATGGTCTTCTATTAGGCGGTGAGGAACCCGACGGGTACACACCTTGGAGAACCCCAGCTGGTGCACACGTGTATCAGCAGTAACAACGGAGAAATCCAGTTGTGCGGCGAGGTCTTTGTGATCCGTCGATCACGTAATACTGCAGGAGCCACAACTTTGTGCGGCCGACGTGTATGCTGGTGATAGAACAGGTATGCGCGACCTTGCTGCAATGATGACAGACGCCTCGCTCAAAGACTTTTAACCGCTTTATGAGATTTCAGCAAACAATACCTCTGATGGTGGCACTGCATGATAGCTATCATCCTAGAAAACCACTCATCTACATCTGTTTCATTTAGTGACTTGTTGTTGTTGTTGTTGTGGTCTTCTGTCCAGACACTAGTTTGATGCAGCTCTCCATGCTACTTTATCCTGTGCAAGCTTCTTCATGTCCGAGTACCTACTGCAACCTACATCTTTCTGAATCTGCTTAGTGTATTCATCTCTTGGTCTCCCTCTACGATTTTTACCCTCCACACTGCCCTCCAATGCTAAATTTGTGATCCCTTGATGCCTCAGAAAATGTCCTACCAACCGGTTCCTTCTTCTAGCCAAGCTGTGCCACAAATTCCTCTTCTAATCAATTCTGTTCAGTACCTCCTCAATAGTTACGTGGTCTACCCATCTAATCTTCAACATTCTTCTGTACCACCACATTTAGAAAGTTCTATTCTCTTTTTGTCTAAACTATTCATCGTCCATGTTTCACTTCCATATATGGCTACACTCCATACAAATACTTTCAGAAAAGACTTCCTGCCACGTAGATCTATACTCGATGTTAACAAATTTCCACTCTTCAGAAAAACTTTCCTTGCCATTGCTAGTCTACATTTTACATCCTCTCTACTTCGACCATCATCAGTTGTTTTGTTCCCCAAATAGCAAGACTCATCTACTACTTTAAGTGTCTCATTTTCTAATTCCCTCAGCATCACGTGATTTAATTCGACTACATTCCATTATCGTCATTTTGCTTTTGTTGATGTTCATCTTATATCCTCCTTTCAAGACACTGTCCATTCCGTTCAACTGCCGTCTTGTTGACTTATGACGTCTTTTATATCTTTTTATTACACAAATGTTGTCAGAGCATCGTACGCTTCACAATTACACAGCAAGTAAATACAGCATGAACAGTTCGTTATTTTGCCAACAACTTTCTTTAAATATTAATCACAATTGATAGTACAAAATCATGATAATTTAGGAAGTGGTTAGTTGCATATGTTAGCTGACACCACTTTCGTAAAACTGAGTCATAAGACACTTCTGACATGCAGGCCTAAATAACTGTTTTAAACAATATTTAACGGCAATCTGTTGTCATTTACCGTGAGCACACTTGCGCAAGAATGCTGGCTCGTTTACCTATTGTGAATCGTCTGAGTATGAGTATGTGTAACATAACTTTATTTAAATACTGTTGTAGTATATTAATTTAGTCCGGATCATGTTGAGTCAAATCTTGTCTTATGAGCTTAAGAACGATCAATTTTGGTGGTGACGTCCTTCAGCCAATGGGAAAGCAGACAGTAGTGGTACACGACGGTAGTCAAGTAGACACCGGGACTTCTCGAGTGAAGAGTCAAGGGAGCGATTTTGGACACTTTAACGTTCGTTCCTGAAGAAGGCAGACTTGCCTGTGATATAGCGCTTTATTCGGTCGTGTGGTTGGCAGATTCTGGGCGGTGAATGGCCGGTGTGAGACTTTAACTTTTACGTTAGGCAGTACAATGAAAAACCAGTCCAAAGTTGCAAATTTTAATTTTTTTTAATCAATCGATGATTAGTTTCATGTTGAGACCGAATTTGAAATCATCGTAACATAGTCAAAAATGGTATTTCTGAAGAAGTGAAAACAGTATAAAAAATGTGCAACCAACATTTACAGAGCATACAGGTAACATTAGATGCTGAAGAAAGACATTTGGATGTTCGTTCTGGAGGAAGGCTTACCTACCTCTGGTATTGTGTGGTTTTTGATGGAGTTGGCGATAGGTTCTATGCGCTAAACGTCCTCTGCTGTACTTTGAGTTCGGAACGGAGGTCTAAATGTGCTCTAGAGTAGGGCTCTGTTTCCGCTTGTATTACAAAACTGAGGATAGACGTAGAATGTGTTACTATTCTTTGTATCACGAGTGTTAATTTGTGAATTATAGCTCTGAGTTCTGAACTGTTTTGTGCTGGTGGATATTTCGTGCATAGTAATCACGAAATGGACTTGGTTTCTGCGTAAGTTTGACTACAATTTAGTCTGTGGATTTTCTACCATTCTCCTAACGCTAACGTAACTTTACTGCATTTTATAAGGGTATTTTCTGTCTCTATTTTAATCAAATATCATAGGATCACTTCCCGTTTATTTCAGATTACCTTTCTCGAGTCAACATTGTTCAATTCTTCGTTGTCCACGTGAATTACTGACGTTAGAATAGAACCCTTTTTTTCACCTGTTCGTTTAACTTGTATTTTGTATTTCTTTGTAATTTATTAACTCGCAATTCCAGCCAATGCATGGACTATTTCAGTGCGGGATCATAACTACAGGTTATTGTTTGCAGCGAATCAGCTGTGGGTCATTAAAGCAGACATGTGTGGCTCATGCATATGTCTGCTTCAATCTATTCTTTTTCAAACGGAGCCGTGCATAGCCGAAGTACGTAAATTACGAGAAACCACAGGTAAAGATGCTACTGTTTTGTTCATAAGTGGTATTGTTTGGTTAGAGAGCAACTACTCAGCTGTGACTGTTAGGTACAGTCGCCCATGTCACGACAATTAAATATTATGAGCAGCTTTCTAACGTCGCCCCTTTAAGAAACTTTCGATTGAAAATCTCATTGCGAGACAGAAGGCAACGCCAAAGTACGAACAGTTGATAACGAAATAACTACTCTTAGTCGTTTTTTCGAGAATTGAGTTTATTTACGACACTTGGAGGCGGATGGCATGTGTGAAAGAAATTACTGTTGTTTATGTTCAGGCCAAGGAAGCTGTGGATCCAAAATGTTTGAAACGCGGAGAACCGGACGTGATAGTGTCTTATATCCACTGGAGTATCACACCATCACTCCAGATATTTGGCCTGTATGACAATGAAGAATGTAATCTGGTTACGTTCATTGCCGTTGGAGCTGCATACTCGTATGCTCTAAGCATAACTGGATCTCGTCTGAAACAACGACGTGTTGACACTGCTGAATCCAGTATTGTTACTGGGCACACCACTGTAAATCTGCCTCTATGTGTTGTTGAATCAAGAGAGGCTGCAACAATGGACGTTGTGCTGACAGTCCATACTGCCCGTGACGTCATCGTGCTGTTCATATGCATACCGTACTTCTGTTGCTTTACTACCCTCTTTCCTGGCTCAGGGTTCGTGATGTGGAATATATCTTCTCTCTCGGGCGCTAGTTGCGTGGATTCGCTCAGCTCCTACATGGCGCTGTATGGACCCCTAAACTAATCGATTCACCGTTCACATGACAGTCGTGAGACCCACAGCGACCAGCAATATCGCAGGACGATTAACTGCAGTGTCAACAGGCCACCATCTCGCTACTGTCGAACTGTGAAACGTGCTGGCAGATGTATCTCTTTCTTACATGAGGCTTGTCGGAAACAACCTGTACAAATGCAATTTCTTGTTGAAGAGACCCACTGTGTCATCTTTTACATACATGCAGAATGCAGACGGCGTTCCATATACGTAGGTTGGTACTTAAATAGTGCCAACACTGCTGTGGAGACACGATGAAATGGAATTTTCTATTGTCGCTGATAGCACACGTTGTTGACATACCTACCTTACCCCGGAACAAATGGACTCGCCCGTCCCACGTCATCGGAGTGCACATAATCGAGGGAAAAGCAATCACTTTTGAGCGAGCAGTCTAACGTAACGGTGCCACTATGTTTTCGAAACAGGAACAACGGAGTTGGCTCAAGATTGAATGTGCCAGAGGTCGTAGAGCATGACAGTTTCAAGAGGCGTGCGGTGAATCGGTATTGCCATACAGAACAGTGACACGTTGGGTAAAAGCTTTCAGCGAAGGTCGGCAAACTGTGGCAGACACGCATGGGGCAGGTCGTCCTAGCATCTCTGAAGAAGAAGTGCATGCTGTTGCCACACGATTCGTGAGCTCGCCCACGAAACCGGATTAGCGCATACGACTGTGCTTCGTATCCCGAAGTAAAGCCTGGGTATACCAAAAATTGCATCACGGTGGGTTCCGTACGACTTGACGGAAATGAGGAAATGGATGCGTTACGACGCTGCTCAGACGTACTTGGAGCGCTATGAGCGCGAAGGAGAGGCTTTCTTACGCCGTTTGGTAACACTGGATGAGACATGGGTCACATCGTACGAGCCAAAACTGAAACGCCAAACCAACGAATGGCGTCATTATGGGTCGTCGCGAAAGTCGAAAGTGCGTCAGAGCCCCAGTATGGTGAGAGTTATGGTGATTCTCGTGTACGACTGTGATGGTGTTATCCTAACGCATTGCGCTCCTCCACGGCAGACCGTCAATGCACAGCATTACGGTTCATTTTTGGAGCAGCTCCGGCGATCAGCTTTGCGAAAGAAGCGGCACCCACCCATCATTTTGCACAACAATGCGCGGGTGGCGCAAGCTGTGGCTGCTCTGTTCGGTCGATGGGACTGGGAAGTACTGTACCATGCACCATACTCCCCGGACTTAAGCCCTTGGGACTTTGATTTGGTTACGAAGATGAAGGAATCACTTCGTGGCATTCGCTTCAGAACTGTTCCAGAGATTCGACAGGCAGTAGACCGCTCCATTCGCACCATCAACAAAACAGGCTCTGCTAACGGTATACTACGCCTTCCACATCGCTGGCAACGGGTTCTACACAACGCTGGTGACTACTTTGAAGGACAGTAACAGGTGCAAACGTATAACTCTTTCGTATCAGTTGTAAATAAATAGTTGCCACCATTTAAGTTCCAACGCTCGTACATGCATTGTGTAGTTGCGCTGAAATGATGATCATTTGCATAATTATTGATACGTGGAGTACACTTCAAGCCAGGGTGACGTTTGTTACATGACGCTTTGATTATGTCATAATTTTAACAGCCATCAAAGTACATGTACAACGTTACGTCCTCAAGATGTTCGTTGCTAATCGGATACCAGCGAATTTTTTCTCTCTGTTACACACTACTGTAATGCTCCTACCATTTTTCAGGCAAATCTGTGAGGATATGTGGAGGAATGTCCCAGGAGCCGCTGGTGGCTGGCTAGCGCAGGCTGTTGTTATTTTGGTTTTAGCAACCGAGCTGTTGAGTTATAACGAGGCAGGCCAGGCTCGGTCGGTGACACGTGCAAAGCAGCGGTAATGCACAGCACAGGCTATCGGATTTCTCCGTAGCGGATTTCAATGGTATTGCCGAGAACGTGACTAGAAGCGGCGCATCGGTATAACGGCTGCTCCCTCGTATAAATAGCTGCTGTTTCCGTAGCGGTTTCATTCGCAGCTCAGCAGTTTTATCAGGACTCGGGGGATATTGCAGACGAGGAGACGGCACGGAGCCGCTTGCAGCAGTCGCGAGTTCGGGTCTCTGTCGCGGTGCCAGCGTACTGCGCTAAGTCCTCCTTCCTGACCTAGTGCCACAGCGCAGCAGACCTTCCGGGCTCACTCCATCAGCGGCCCGACTCCTTCCCAGGGGACAGCAGGTCGCATCCCGTGTACGGCAGCCGTCTTCCGCCATCGCGGTGCGAGCGCCTTCGCACTGCACACCGTCGTCCGTCTATCGCGGACCTGGCCACTGCAGCAAGGCTACCGACCATTTTTGTGCGCTGCTATACCTGATGTAAACATTACGCCATGTATTCTTCCGCGTTTGCTTCAATCTCATTGGATTTCGTTTCACGTGGAGCGGAAGGCAAACCGTGACCAGTACTGCCAAAGCAGAGTTACTAAGCACAGCCTTCCCAAACGTCTTCACAAAGGAAGACGAAGTAAGCATTCCAGAATTCGAATCAAGAACAGCTGCCAACACGAGCAACGTAGAAGCAGGTATCCTCAGAGTGGTGAAGCAACTTAAAACACTTATAGGACACACATCCCAACAGAGGAAACTATCGACATCATAGAAAACAACCTCCAACTACAAGGAAACATACCAACAACAAACATACAAGAAATATCAGCCATACTCAGGCTCATCACGTAGCAAAACTACTTCACATTCAACAAAAAATTTTACCCTCAACAAGATGGACTACCCATGGGATCCACAATCAGTGTCCTCTCAGTTGACATTTTCTCTATCAGATAGAAATACAAATCTTAGACAAAATAATAATACCAAAACAGTACAAAATAATCTATTGGTACAGATATGTAGATGCATTTTGCTTAATAGATGAACCACAGCCTCGCATAAAAGAATTTCATGACAACATAAACTCCATCCACCCACAAATACAGTTCATCATAGAAACACAAACAGATGTAAAACTTAATTTCTTAGATCTCACCATACACACGAGAAACAACAAACATGAATTCCCAATCTACAGGAAACCCACGATCACCAGCATCATTATTCATAATCAATCCAACCTACCCATAACTCACAAAGAAGCCAGCTTCATATATTTACTACACAGACTGCTGGACAAAACACCCATGAACAAACATGATTACACACAAAAACTGAAGACAATAAAACAAATTGCACAGGAGAATTGATACGATGCAAAGAGAGTAGATAAAATAAACCACAAAATACAAAAATAAGTAATACATAACCATGAAACACTCACACAAACAAGCACAACACAACACGCAACAAATCAGAAGACAGTAATCAACAAATGACACACAATAACTTACAACAACAAAGTCACACACAGGGCGGGTAATATACTAAAGAAACAAGGATTCAACATAGCAAACAGAACCATAACACAATACAAAGCAGACTTGGAAGAAATACCACCAACACTGACTAATACAGCCAGTCCGGTATATATTAACTTACTTGCAACTGCTGTCAATCTGTATATGTGGCTCAAACATGCAGGAATTTCAAAACCAGGTATACAGAACACCTCAGAGCACTGAAAAGCAATAGCTCACACTAAACATTCGCAGATCACCTGATACCACTCAATCACCATCCAACTATTGAAACTGACTTACAGCTCCTTAAAATTAGTAGCAGCTCATAGAAACAAACAAAAAAACAAACCAAACACCACAATCGCCAAATACACTTCAGACTTGTGCGCCTCACCCAGACAAACACGCCACGAAGAAAATGAATACTAT
Organism: Schistocerca americana; assembly: GCF_021461395.2. Lineage (NCBI taxonomy): Eukaryota > Metazoa > Arthropoda > Insecta > Orthoptera > Acrididae > Schistocerca > Schistocerca americana. The sequence continues at coordinate 286,183,375 of NC_060120.1, read as the reverse complement.
ACAGCTACAACAACACGTAGTGTCGGCGAAACCCTGCCCATGTTTGCAAATGCGGAGAAAGTGCGTTGCCAAAGTCACAGAAATCAGCGTATTCACCTCGCCAAAACATATGAGAAAACACTGCAACATCAAAGCCGTGAGTTACAATCAAAAAACGTGAAATATGCTCATTTCCGTTCGTAAATGCATAATAAACAGAAAAATAATAATTACGTTTTGCTGTTTGCAGATGACAAGTTGTAGATTGTGCAGCAGACTAGCTACCAAAGTAAATACCCAGTAGCCCCATGTAAGGTATGTAAACTAATGCACGCTTCCACGCTTTTGCCAGTTAAGCTATAACTAGAACTTTAGACATAATGTAATAAACAACATACAGTGCATCAGGTCATCAATACATATCTCATCTGTGAACTGTAAACAAAAGATGTATAATATTCTGCAACAATTATTCATTCAGAATTGTAAATATTTTGTAGCAAAAGTTTCTCTAAATGTTAATATGTAGCATCAATTTTACAGTAAGAAAATAAAATAACCCACTGAAGACAGCACAAAAAGTGCTTAAACACGCGTGGGTAAAATGAAACTGTAAAAGTGTCTTGCATAAGGAGCAATTCCTCGTCCTGTTTCTATAGCAAGCACGAACATAAGAAGAACTGCAACACCGCAAGACGATTATTAAATCACTTAATAAAGGAAAGAAAGTCTTCTGGTCCAGACTGTATACCAATTAGGTTCCTTTCAGAGTGTGCTGATGCAATAGCTCCATACTTAACAATCATATACAACAGTTCGCTCGATGAAAGACCTGTACCCAAAGACTGGAAACTTGTAAAGGTCACACCAATATTCAAGAAAGGTAGTAGGAGTAATCCACTAAATTACAGACCCATATCATTAACATCGATATGCAGCACTATTTTGGAACATATATTGTGTTCGAACATTATGCATAACCTCGATGAAAACGATCTATTGACGCACGGTCAACATGGATTTAGAAAACATCGTTCTTGTGAAACACAACTCGCTCTTTACTCTCATGAAGTGTTGAGTGCCATTGACAAGGGATCTCAAAGTGATTCCGTATTTCTGGATTTCCGGAAGACTTTTTACACTGTGGCACACAAGCGGCTGGTACGGAAACATGTGAGAAAACACTACGTCAAAGCCATAAGTTACAATCAATAAACGTGCTATATACTCATTTCCGTTCGTAGATGCATAATACACAGAAAAATAAAAATTACGTTTTGCTGTTTGCAGATGATTGGATTCGTGGATTCGTGATTTCCTGTCAGACAGGTCACAATTCGTAGTGTTATAGGCCCTTTGCTGTACCTTATCTATAAAAAAACTATTTGGGAGACAATCTGAGGAACCGTCATAGCCGGCCGAAGTGGCTGTGCGGTTAAAGGCGCTGCAGTCTGGAACCGCAAGACCGCTACGGCCGCAGGTTCGAATCCTGCCTCGGGCATGGATGTTTGTGATGTCCTTAGGTTAGTTAGGTTTAACTAGTTCTAAGTTCTAGGGGACTAATGACCTCAGCAGTTGAGTCCCACAGTGCTCAGAGCCATTTGAACCATTTTTTTTGAACCGTCATAGGTTGTTTACAGATGATCAAAACACATTGCAAAACGATTTAGAAAAGATATTTGTATGGTGCGAAAATTGGCAGTTGACCCTAAGTAACGAAAAGTCTGAGGGCATCCACACGTCTGCCAAGAATGGTCGATTGTTCGGCCGTTCTTGTTGTTTATCAAGCGTACTGATAACTTTGAAAAATAATCCTTACTTTTACTTCTGCATAAAGGTCACTATATACATGAAAGAAAAATGCGCAATTAGCATAAATAACAATATATTCTTTAAAATTCACAGCTTACAATGCGAAATGGCCGCCGTAGCTTGCGTTTTCTTCAAGGCTAGAACAGAGAGAGTATGTAATAACGCTGGTCTTTTTGGTTTCTTGCACCAGCGAGTAAAAGAACAATTACATTGCTATATAGATTCTATATAGTTATCTTGTAAAGTCTTTTGCTTCGTTATTGTTTCGTTTCATAACAAATTACCGTTCTGGCAGTTAATTACACGTGGATTTTCCAAGTCCCCGGGTGATATTTTCAATAATTTTGTAAGGTGGCTATAATTTTTCCCTGTAAGGTGGCAATAATTTCGCACCTTACAAGCACTCATCTACGTACTTTGCCGTGATTTAGAACCTGAACTAGGTATCAATTGATAGGTTGTACGCCGTATATATGAATATTTAAAGAAGACTGACATTGTCATGTAGGGCCTTGTAGATAGTTGTTAACGCTTACTGCATGAAAGGTGATGGAGTGTCTACATTATCAAACTGGCGTAATGAATGGTTGCCTATACTAGCAGAGGTTGGAACACCAGTGGAAATGAAACGGCAGCGGAACTCAGGCCCCGGGTGGAAACTCCCGCACAGGTGTGTTGGGCTGCTAACACAGGAAGTAACCCAAGACGGACGGTCGGGACACCTGAGCGCTGAAGCACAATACAGCGGCTGCCGGCCGCTGTTGCAGCGACGCCGAAAGGATAACCGGATAAGATCTGCTTCAGGGGGTAGTCAAACAGGGCCAAATATTCATTTTCGCGTTCAGCATTTTCCGTTGCCCACATTCATTTTACGCCCGTCTGGAGTAGCATCTTGGAATTTAAAGTTTTACAATTTTCATTTTACTTCGTTTTGCGTCTGACTTGTCGTCGCACGATTTAATATTTTGTAACGGTTCAGTTTCACACGGAGCACTCTCAGACATTTTCATACTGCGTATTGATAGCGCGGCAATGAGAGCACAACAGTACAGAGAGCGTGACTGTACAAGATTTCTGAAATAGAAACTATACAGGGTGTTATAAAAAGGTACTGCCAGACTTTCAGGAAACATTCCTCACACACAAATAAAGAAAAGATGTAATGTGGACATGTGTCCGGAAACGCTTACTTTCCATGTTAGAGCTCATTTTATTACTTCTCTTCAAATCACATTTATCATGGAATGGAAACACACAGCAACAGAACGTACCAGCGTGACTTCAAACACTTTGTTACAGGAAATGTTCAAAATGTCCTCCGTTAGCGAAGACACATGCATCCACCCTCCGTCGCACGGAATCCCTGATGCGCTGATGCAGCCCTGGAGAATGGCGTATTGTATCACAGCCGTCCACAATACGAGCACGAAGAGTCTCTACAATTGGTACCGGGGTTGCGTAGACAAGAGCTTTGATGCCCCCATAAATGAAAGTCAAGGGGGTTGAGGTCAGGAGAGCGTGGAGGCCATGGAATTGGTCCGCTTCTACCAATCCATCGGTCACCGAATCTGTTGTTGAGAGCGCGACTGCTACGGTCGCAGGTTCGAATCCTGCCTGGGCATGGATGTGTGTGATGTCCTTAGGTTAGTTAGGTCTAAGTAGTTCTAAGTTCTAGGGGACTGATGACCACAGCTGTTAAGTCCCATAGTGCTCAGAGCCATTTGAACCATTTTGTTGTTGTTAAGAAGCGTACGAACACTTCGACTGAAATGTGCAGGAGCTCCATCGTGCATGAACCACATGTTGTGTCGTACTTGTAAAAGCACATGTTCTAGCAGCACAGGTAGAGTATCCCGTATGAAATCATGATAACGTGCTCCATTGAGCGTAGGTGGAAGAACATGGGGCCCAATCAAGACATCACCAACAATGCCTGCCCAAACGTTCACAGAAAATCTGTGTTGATGACGTGATTGCACAATTGCGTTCGGATTCTCGTCAGCCCACACATGTTGATTGTGCAAATTTACAATTTGATCACGTTGGAATGAAGCCTCATCCGTAAAGAGAACATTTGGACTGAAATGAGTATTGACACGTTGTTGGATGAACCATTCGCAGAAGTGTAACCGTGGAGACCAATCAGCTGCTGATAGTGCCTGCACACGCTGTACATGGTACGGAAACAACTGGTTCTCCCGTAGCTCTCTCCGTACAGCGACGTGGTCAACGTTACCTTGTACAGCAGCAACTCCTCTGACGCTCACATTAGGGTTATTGTCAACTGCACGAAGAATTGCTTCGTCCATTGCAGGTGTCCTCGTCGTTCTAGGTCTTCCCCAGTCGCGAGTCATAGGCTGGAATGTTCCGTGCTCCCTAAGGCGCCGATCAATTGCTTCGAACCTCTTCCTGTCGGGATACCTTCGTTCTGAATATCTGTCTCGATACAAACGTACCGCGCCACGGCTATTGCCCCGTGCTAAACCATACATCAAATGGGCATCTGCCAACTCCTCATTTGTAAACATTGCACTGACTGCAAAACCACGTTCGTGATGAACACTAACCTGTTGATGCTACGTACTGATGTGCTTGATGCTAGTACTGTAGAGCAATAAGTCGCATGTCAACACAAGCACCGAAGTCAACATTACCTTCCTTCGATTGGGCCAACTGGGGGTAAATCGAGGAAGTACAGTACATACTGACGAAACTAAAATGAGCTCTAACATGGAAATTAAGCGTTTCCGGACACATGTCCACATAACATCTTTTCTTTATTTGTGTGTGAGGAATGTTTCCTGAAAGTTTGGCCGTACCTTTTTGTAACACCCTGTATAGTTAAAGCGTGATTAAGAAAAAGCATTGAAAGCGTTGTTGGCCGTTAATACATTCGAATATCGTAAAGTTTCGTTCCACTTAACTTAGTAATAAGATATCCAACACATAAATGGGATCTATTTCGGAGAGCGTAACATTCCCAGTGTACGTGTGCTACGGCTTCTGACCAATCATCGCGTTTGTGTTTGTTTACATCAGGTTTATTCCTACGACGAACAGAGTACAATGCCGCGTGACTGTGGCGTGACTCACACAGTGGGGTCGCGTGCCGCACACCGAGCAGAGGTGTGAGGCCATGGCCTGTCGCTAGCAGACATCTCGCCAGCCACCTGCCTCTTCCTGTGAGTGGGGGGCGTGGTCGCTAGATTATACCGACACAGCGCTAATGTACGAGCAGAAAATAAAATATTGATTTTGACAGACACATCTTTCTGTGCCTCCACTGGCCTGCTACTCCTCATGAACCCTCGTCGTACTCTCACCGTCTTCCAGCAACATCGTACGACAATACTCGCAATTACGTGAACAACAGGTCTACAATATTCCTGAGCAGCACCATTTGATACAGTTTCACAGAGTGCGACAATAAGGGTTATATGGGAACGTGCATTTGGTGTGGATGATGAAATAAAATACAGCCTCTCATTAACTCGCCGAAAATCAAAGTTCTAAACTGTTCGCAAGCTCTATACAAGCTCGGAGCCCCCATGTGCTACTGCGGGAAAAGATTTACCCACATATTACACAACACAATCAGTTCTCTGAGCCCCAGTAAATGTGGTTGGACTTACAAGGTTGGTTACGTTGCGTCTATGGGGCGCCAACTCACATTCGTCGCATTGTACCCAATGTTCCATTAAAGCATTTAATATAAATGCAGGCAAGATTTGCTATGCAAAAATTACATACACCCTCACTATTTTTAAAAATTTCACAAATTTGAGTTTATTTCCTATAAGAACATAGAAAAATAGAGAGTCACAGTTCACAATAAATTGATTTTAGAGCCTAACCGAGTTTCTTAAGATCTTGGAGGCGGCTGAATAAACCATTATTAATTGTGTTGTTATCTTTAGAAAACCATTTGAGTTTCACAGTATCTCAGACTATAAATTCCACAATGGCTACACACTGAAACCTTACAACTGCGGCTTGTGTCACACGCAACCTGAAAAATTTCTATGTAGGAACTCTGAATAATTCACATTAGCGAACTAGCGGCTATTTCACCGCTTGTAATATAAAACTGTCTCCTAACACAGCCTGACCGCCTCCAACGGCGTCTGAACGTACACTCCCCTCCAAATTTCCGCTGTTCACCCAGGAAATATCTGTCAAGCACCGTTTGAAGCCAGTTAAACTAGTGAACGTGAAAATTGCTAAAATTCTTAATTTTAATCTTTTCTACATGTATAATACACGAAATCACACGGAAATTTTCGGAGAAATATTGTGCTGTTATCAGTTTTATTTTGTCTCCATAGTTTATTTATAAACAGTAATTTCTTTGGTTTTTCTCCGTTTTCGGATTTATAAATGTAAATATTAACAAACAATTTAAATTATACATTAAATAATTTCCTATATATGTAAATTTTATAGTACTGCCACTACTTATAGTATTTCTCTATTTATTTAGTAAGAAAAGCTGCTTTTAATTGCGTGAAATGCACTTTTCGGCCTCTCATTTAAAAATATTAGTAATTGCAATAAATCGATTATCACAGTCCCATATAGTTCTACGAGATATATCTGCAGATACCTCATTTGTTGCAAACGGATAATGTGTTGCCCGAGATATTCACTTTTGCAGTTCAGGAATTAATTACAACACTTAACTTACAAAAACTTATAAACTAATGTGGATATCGAAGGCGCGTCTTCTCACTCGTAATCATCCATCTTTTCCGCTTCAAATGAGCCTACTGGCTCTTCAGTGACACATATGGTTCAATATTTATTAATTTTGGGTTGAGCTTTAATTTTGCACTGGACGTGAAATCGGCCATGAGAAAGGAGCAGCCATTATGCTCCCCAACGGAAGGGTTTTCCCGGTCACGCGATCACCTTAGCGGCCGCTGGAAGTCCAGAGACAACATCATCATTTGTGGAGCATACTGTGAAACTCGCCTTCCACGTGCTCCTGTCAAGGTGATTTCATCTGTCAACACGAATATGACTCGATCTTAGGCGCCGCCTATGTGTCCACGATCGCATGTTTGTGATCGAATAAAGTATCTCTTCCCTTTACAATAGGCTGTCGTTTTACAAGAGGACTACCGGTTATTAAAGCAAAGTCGATGACTACTACTAGCAACAGACTCTTAGACCTTAATCTAAACTGATATTACTTTAATTCTATTTTTTCTACGTAAGAGAGGTTTATAACAGCAGCACAACATTGCTGAATGCTTGCAGATTCCGTGGATGCGATACCATCCTTCTGAAATTGTATTTCAGAATTCATGTAAGAAGTCCATTTTTCAAATGTTGAAACCAATTAAATTCATCACTTCCCTTTTTGATACCATGATTTGAGGATATGTAGCAACTAAACATCAAAGGTTTCACTGGAATCTATTCATTTGGGTAATTACAAAATTGTGCCAATATCAAGGAGGTAATTTATGATGCAATATTGAAATGCAATTAAAAGACACGCCCGGATGATCACGCGCGTTGACACTCCACTTCCGATATTCGAGGTGGCGTGCTGGCCGCTGATCGGATTCGCCCATGAGTTATACGATTCGTAAAAATTTCGGAAACGCTTTCACACTTTCACACGGGATATGAGCTAACACTACACGCATGCAGTTGTAGTGCACAAATTCTGTCCCGGGGGCTGAGGGGAGAGGGGTGTGGCTTAGGGGCGCGTGAAGGTACCGGATAAGAGCCAAGAAACAGAAGAAAACTGAAATTCAATTAAACGACTATTTTCAAAAGTATCGTTCATCCAAATGCCGCTAGAGAACAAAAGCTCGTGTTTTGCACATACAATTGTAACATAAACTCATCAACGTGAATAGCAATCATAGTGTTAAATACTCGATGACTTCGAGAATATTGCGAACTCTCAAAATCTGAGACCGGCTTTGGAACCAGCACACAATCTCCTTTATGACGAGGCATTTTGCACGTGATTTTACGGTTGTTTTAAATTTCGTAGAAATTACGTTCACGTTATTTTTCTAAGACGGCAGACCGAAGACGAAAGGAATAGTTGACTCAAATATTGTTGCTAACATTTTAACTTACATTACGATTAATTTAATATATAAAAGACCGTTTTTGTAGACCCCACATCCCTTAAGCTGGTGAGGAGAGAAATTATTATATACCGGTTCATTCTGTGATGATGTTATACACTTTCAGAGATGATGAAGAAGGGTAAATTTATCAGTCTGAGGTAAGGAACGCTAGTCCAGAAGCGAGGCCAAAGTTATAACCGAAAATCGTTCTGATACCTCTGACACGCATACCGGTAGTTTTGTTGCTAAAATTGTAGAGTGGGCAACTTTCAGAGGTGGTAGTGTGGACCAAAACAAGAAAACAATTACTAATACACATCCACCTTAAAATGCGTACCTTAAGTGTTATGAATACTCTCTTTCAAATTCTAAAGGTGGTAGGCGTAAAATACAGGGAGCGAAAGGCTATTTACAATTTGTACAGTAAACAGATGGCAGTTATAAGAGTCGAGGGGCATGAAAGGGAAGCAGTTGTTGAGAAGGGAGTAAGACGGGGCTGTAGTCTGTCCCCGATGTTGTTCAATCTGTATATTGAGCAAGCAGCAAAGGAAACAAAGGAAAAATTTGGACTGGGAATTAAAATCCATGGAGAAGAAATAAAAACCTTGAGGTTTGCCGATGACAGTGTAATTCTGCCTGGAAGAGCAGTTAAACGGAATGGACAGTGTCCTGAAAGGAGGATATATGATGAACATCAACAAAAGCAAAACGAGGATAATGGAATGTAGTCGAATTAAATTAGTTGATGCTGAAGGAATTAGATTAGGAAATGAGACACTTAAAATAGTAGATGAGTTTTACTATTTGGGGACAAAAATAAATGATGACGAAGTAGAGAGGATATAAAATGTAGGCTGGTTGTGGCGTTTCTGAAGAAGAGGAATTTGTTAACATCTAATATAGATTTAAGTGTCAGGAAGTTTTTTCTGAAAGTATTTGTATGGAGTGTAGCCATCTATGGAAGTGAAACATGGACGATAAATACGAGGCTATTCGAAAAGTAAGGAACGATAGGTCGCGAAATGGAAACCACAGTGAAAATCAGAAATGTTTTGTTTGCAACAGTCAGCTACAGCTTCCAGCTACTTACCTCCATACTCGCCGATCCGACTTATACGTTTGTCGTAGCGCTGTACCAACTTTCCAATACCCACCTTATAGAAAGCAGCCGCCTGTGCTTTCTGCCAATTCTCTACGCTGGCCTACAGCTCGTTGTCTGTGCCAAAATGTTGTCGTCATAGCCAGCGGTTCATGTGAGCAGAGATGAACCTCAGAGGGAGACAATTACGGGCAGTATTGTGCGTAATCAAAAGTTTCCATCTGTAAACGATACAGGAGCATCTTCATTGGCGCCACAGAATGCGTCTGAGAATTGTCTTGAAGAAGAAAACGCACGACAGTTACGTAATGTTGGCTGCATAGCTTCAGGCGAAATTTATCACCAGGCCCTCATACTTGGCTGGAGACACTGTTGTTCTAGGTATCTTTGTGCCCCCTGTGTGCTCAGAACCAAAAAGAACGACGTCATGCGATAGACGGGCATGCTAGAGACACTGCCCAACACACTTGTGCAAAACTTCATCGGATTTTCACTGTGGTTTCCATTTCGCGACCGATCGTTCCTTACTTTCCGAATAACCCTCGTAGTTTAGACAAGAAGAGAATAGAAGCTTTTGAAATGTGGTGCTACAGAAGATTAGATGGGCAGATCACGTAAGTAATGAGGAGTTATTGAACAGAATGGGGGAGAAGAGGAATTTGTGGCATAACTTGACTAAAAGGAGGGATCGGTTGGTAGGATACGTTCTGAGGCGTCAAGGGATCACCAGTGTAGTATTGGAGGGAAGCGTTGCTGGTAAACATCGTAGAGGGAGACCAATAGATGAGCGTCAAGGGATCACCAGTGTAGTATTGGAGGGAAGCGTTGCTGGTAAACATCGTAGAGGGAAACCAATAGATGAATACACTAAGCAGATTCAGAACGATTTAGGTTGCAGTCGGAGATGAAAAAGCTTGCACAGGATAGATCAGCATGGAGAGCTGCATCAAATCAGTCTCTGGACTGAAGACCACAACAACAACAACAACAACAGGATTAGTAGAAGATACGTGTTTCACAATAGCGGAAGGGAACAAGTACTCGTATGCACTTTAGAGGCCATGTTTACTAGACGTTTTCCCTTGTTTTGGTTCATACTACCACCTCTGTCAGATGCCTAGCAACAACACTATCGGCACATGTATTCCGCTGTCGGACGTATGAGAACTATTTTTCCTCATAACTTTCGACGTTCGCTTCCGGACCGTTGTTCGTTACCTCAGACTGGCACATTTACCGTTCTCAATCATCCTCGACAGTCTGTAACATCGTCACGAAATTACCCTATGTGGGTTTGTGACAGACGTCACAGGTAGTTCTGAGTGCATTGAGCTTGAGGTAGGTCGTTACAACTCAAGTACTTCAATTTTTGTTCTTCATTATGCAAAGAAAGGCTTACTTACGAATATCTTAGAAGAAATCGAGATATATGCTCATTTAAAAACCAAATCATCAATGCTGCTCAATGAACAATTAGATTTTCGCGAAAAAAATATTTTTACGACCTTTTTGACGAAATTTTATAATGAAGAGGCACCTAGTCTTTTGTTTTAAAATATGAGATTAGTTATAGCCATGGCAAAAGCTATGTGTGAAAAACATGCTATACAACATATAATTTTTTTTATTAAATTGAGATTGATTATTATAAAAACTATTAGATCGATGAGTTTTAAATATTTAATCAGCGGTCTGATCAGTTATTCAGACATACATAATGCGGAACGTACCCTTTACTGCTACCCTACTGTTATAAAGAATGTCACTATGAAAACTACAGTTAAAGTAAGACGATTTTGCAACATCCATCAAAGATGCAATTGTGATGTAGGCGAATCGGTTTAATCGATATATACCACAACTCCAAGGACTTTTACATCTTCGATTTAACTGACACTGTAATAGTATTAACGTTGCCCATAGAGGGCACAGCTATTACACATCGTAGTTTACTATTTTTATCTAAAATATAAATAAATTTTACATATACTATCTGTTAATCAGACATTTTAAATGGATCAATTTTATGTTATTAGTGTATTTCGTACTTTTATACTTTGATGATAGCGCCATATTATGAACGCTGATTGGCAGTTGTGAAGTAGTGTGACAGGAAGTAGGAGGAGCCTCTGCATATTTAAGCTCATGCTCAGCACTTATAAACATTAGTTGACTTCGTAGCAGCTGAGGAGAGCTCCGACTACCATCCTCCAAGGAAGCCATGGGTATAAGAAGTTTTATTTTATCTTGTTAAAATTTTGTCGTCATTAGACACTTTTCATTTTATTTTAAGATTGGTCTCTAGTATTTTCTAAAATTAATCCACAGGTCTGAAGATGGTTATATAAATATAACCGAAACCGGCCACCTATGTTATGGAGACATAAGTGTTGTGATCAAGACTGAACTTTAGTTAAAATATAATACTTTATTGATCAGTGTTCCAAAAATGTTTACCAAAATTGTTCAATTTTTGTGACTGCCTACGAAATTTAGGTTGGCAGCACTGGTAAAACATGACCGAAGCTTGTTAATATTGTGACTGTTTGTGAACTGTGTCGCAATAAATGTAGTTCTGTGGAGACACGTTCTGACTTATTTCTTGCCACAAAGAACACAGTGCCAGCGCAAGTGAATCATGAAACTAAACTATTGGAGTGAATTGCAGCCGGTGTAATTCATCATTGTTTTGTCGATGAAATACTTAAGAAAGGATCTGTGGCGTAATAGCATGGTGGCTCAGAAATGAAATGTTATAGACTTCGAGCGTAGGGAACGCCACGAACACACATACACACACGCCCACCTGGAGTAGCGACGCAGCCACAGCAGCGCCTGCAGGAACATGCGCTCGGCGAGCGCCACGTCCACCCGCAGCGTCTCCATGGTAACGCGGCTGCGACACTGGGCTACTTGTTGTCTACTGCTGGGGACACGGGCTCGGAGCCCCCTGTGTCGCTGCCGCTATGCGCCGGCGCAGTGCCGCGCCCACTACCACGTCTGCTTCTGTTGCCACAGCTGCTGGCTGCGGCAGGTCGTGCGCGCACGTAGGAAAAGCTCCTCTGTGGACGGAAGGCGCACTTCCTTCGCTCTTCCACTACATCGAAATTGCTGGCCTGAACCTACCAACACAGTACGTTGGTTTTGGGGTCAGGGATTTTCTCTGCCTCGTGATGGCTGGGTGTTGTGTGATGTCCTTAGGTTAGTTGGGTTTAAGTAGTTCTAAGTTCTAGGGGACTGATGACCATAGCTGTTAAGTCCCATAGTGCTCAGAGCCATTTGAACCATTTGAACGTTGGCTTTGATGCATGATAACATAATAATGGAAGACAGGAAGTACATGAAAAAATTAGAATTATATATTAATACCTTCCGCTGCTGACGGGCGTTGATATATATCAACTGGGCAGGTGAAGATGTGTGCCCTGACCGGGGACTCGAACCCGGGATCTCCTGCTTACATGGCAGAAGCTCTATCCATCTGAGCCACCGAGGGTACAGAGGATAGCGCGACTGCAGCGAATATCTCGCGCACGCCTCCCGCGAGATCCACTTTCTCACCTGAATGAGTAATGAGTATGTTGCGTAGGGACACTACGAATGTAGTGTGTGGACATATAAGGTGAGAATGTGGATCACGCGGAAGGGGAGGCGTGCGCAAGATAGTCCCTGCAGTCGCACTATCCTCTGTGCCCTCGGTGGCTCAGAAGGATAGAGCGTCTGCCATGTAAGCAGGAGATCCAGGGTTCGAGTCCCGGTCGGGACACACGTTTTCACCTGCCCCCTTGATATATATCAACGTCCGTCAGCAGCTGAAAGTATTAATATATAATTCTAATTTCGTTCTCGACGGTTGCAGGTCATCATTGGTGTCTGTTCTTTCGGACATGTCCGATAGAACATACACCATATCCATATAAGTATAAAGTACAAGAAAGTTCTTTTTTGCCTGATCGGGATCGGTTGCGAGATTAAATCCACAGTGAAATCTGATGAAACTTCGTACAGATGTGATGTACAGTGTCTCTAGTATGCTCGTCGATCGCATCACGTCGCACTTATCGGTTTTGAACGCACAGTAAACAAGTAAAAATGCCTACAGCAACAGAGTCTATAGCCAAATGAAAGTTGGGTGCTGTCATTCGATTTTTTAATTTTGAGTGTGTCCTAAATTTACACTACATTGTCTATGGAGTGCCGCTATCTGGTGATATATTCGTTTATTTACCGGTTTCGACTTACGTTAAAGCCATCTTTAGAGTTTTAGGCCCCCTACGGCTCGTGCTGGCGCCTCCTCGGTCTCACGATTACGCTATCACGAGAAGACCGAGGAGCCGCCGTCGCGAGCCACAGGGCGCCTAAAATTCTGAAGATGGCTTTCACGTAAGCCGAAACCGGTAAATAAACAAATATTACTGCGATCTCAACAGTTGATTTTAACCTAAATATAGCACCAGATCGCTGCACTCCATAGACAATGTTGTCTAAATTTAGGAGACACTCAGAATGAAAAAATCGAATGAGAGCAGCCAACTTTACGTGAAAGCCATCTTCAGAATTTTAGGCCCCCTATGGCTCGTGCTGGCGGCTCCTCGGTCTTATCGTACTGCCACGATTGCCGACACCAGTAAATAAACAAGTGTTATTGCGATATCGACTGTTGCTTTTAACTTGCGTGTTCCCGCCTGATTTGATGCAGCCCACATAACGGAACTGTCTTCCGTGACAGCATAGTGCGGCAATGGCGCAGAAACTTCGAGGCAGGATATACGAACGTTCACGGTGCAGGCAGTCGGCAAGGGAAACCAGTGTGAACCGATGATCGTCTTCAGTGGATGGATCAGGCGATTCGAGAGAGTCGCCTACGAAGGGAAATTCAGAGCAAGCGAAGACGAATGTTGTCATCAGGCAGTGTCCATCTTCATAACAATGCTCGGCCGCATAATGCAGCTGCAACGAAGGCGCTCCTGCAGCGTTTTCGATAGGAAGTTTTTAATCACCCCCCCTTACAGCCCGGACTTGGATCCCTCTGATTTTCGTCGCTCACATGAAACGCAGGCTATGAAGACAACATTTTAGCTCGGACAGCGAACTGCAGACCAGCGTAGGGAATTGGCGGAAAGCACACGCGGTGCTGGTGATCGAGCACGGGAGGTAACGTGTCTACACTCTCTAGAGCATGTTAGGTTACAACAGCGGTATATGGGAGACCGTTATCCTGTTGGAAAACACCCCATGGAATCTGTTCATGAATGGTAGCACAAATGTCGAATCACCAGATTCACGTACACATTTGGAATCAGAGTGCGTGGGATTATCGCACCCTACATCATAGCTCCAGCCACAGGTCCAGTGAGCTAAGGCGTAGACAGGTTGAAACTTCCCCTTTGAATGAAAAGAATGACTGTGCTGGTAAAACTTCTACGTTACTTGATTTTCAATCTCCAGAGTGAAACTGAACGTACTGAGACAGTTTTCTCTTTGCTTATTCTGATCATTGCTAAACTGACACAAAATATTTTAGCGCAACGCACTCTGACTTTCAATAATCCCTACAAAAGAATAGCCCTGACTAACAATAACCTATACCCTTCATGAATAACTTACCTCACAAAATTCTTCGTTACTCGAAGTGCTGCAATACAGCGAGCGCCACTACTGCCAGCTAAATAAAAGACTCAAACTACTGAAAGCATTAACTACTGAAACTATTGATAAGCATATAGTTAGCAAATGAAAGATTTTGAAAGAGAACAAACAATGTACTTACTTTAATAGTGTAACTGGATGTCACGAACACACACACACACACATATATATATATATATATATATATATATATATATATATATATATATATATATATATATATGTCGGACATACATCCAGATCGTCCGCTCATATTAACATCTCAGAACTCTGGCATCTCTCTCCCCACATACACCACTGCTGGCGGATTGCACACAGCGCAGTCAGTGATTTTAATAGAGAGCGCTACGTGGCGTTACCAACATAAAAACCTAAACAGACTACTTACAAGGTTTGTTGCAGGCCATTGACTGGCCTCCTTCTAACCAACACACTGCAATCACTGGTTCCAAAGCAGAACCAGCTTTCATCAGAAACTGCAACAGCCCACCGCCCGGCCTTCCAATGAGCTCTCGCTTGATACCACTGAAATTGCAAATACCGGTGGTTGTCGGTAAGTGGAACGCACGCTACGGGTGGTCTGGCTAGGAGCTGTCCTTGAAGTAACCAATTTGTAACAGTTCGCTGTGTCACTGTGGTGCACTGCTGCTCATATTGTTGCTGCAGAGGCAGTGCGAAGAGTTAGAGCCATACGCTGAAGATGGTGGTCTTCCCTCTCGATAGTGCCACGTATCTGTCCGGAGACTGGTCTTCTTGCGACCGACATTCTCTTGACCACCACTGCCAGCAATCACGTAGAGTGACTGCATTCCTGCCGAGTCTTTCTGCAATACTGCAGAAAGAACATCCAGTTTCTCGTACCCCTATCACACGACCTCATTAAAACTCAATGAGGTTCTGATAATGCCATCTTTGTTGTCTTAAACGCATTCTTGATTAACATCAACTCAACACGTCCAATTTCAAAGGCAACTAGCGCTCACGACCGTTACAGCGTGTATTTAAAGCAAACCTGATTTACATCCTCATAGTGTCGCTCCTATGCTTCAGGCACGAAGTCTGAGTAGAAATATTCTTTTAGATGCAGAAACACGTATACCAACTTTCGTTTATGTCACACAACTCCTTCTTGGTATTGGGATCTTTTTTACCGCCAGTGTATATTACTACTTCGTAATGTACGTTGGGGGTACTGATGTACTGTTGTATTGCATAGTCCGAGATCCACGTTAGGGTGAGAGATGACACTTCATCTACATCTGAATCTACCTGACTACTTTGAAATTCCCTATCAAGCGCATGGCAGAGGGTTCATCGAACCACCATTAAGCTACTTCTCTGCTGGTCCACTCTGGAACGGCTCTCGCGAAAAACGAGCACTTAAATATTTCTGTGTGAACTCTGATTTCTTTTATCATGATGACCCATTTATCTCCATATAGATGGACACTAATAGAACGGAGGGGAAAGTTGGTGATAGAAATTTCACGAGAAAATGCTACCGCAACAGAAAACGCCGTTGTTTTAATCATTGATACGCCAATTCATGTATCATTTCCGTGACACTTTCACCCCTATTTCGGCGTCATACAAAAGTAGCTGTCCTTCTTTGAACTTTCTCGATGTCCTCTGTTAGTCCCATCTGATGATGAGATGATGATGATGTTTGGTTTGTGGGGTGCTCAACTACGCGGTTATCAGCGACCGTACAAATTCCCAACCTTTGCTCAGCCAATCTCGCCACTTTGATGAATGATGATGAAACGATGAGGACAACACAAACACCCAGTCATCTCGAGACAGGTGAAAATCTGACATCGACGAGAAGTCCCATCCGATGCGGATCCCACACCGCACACCAATAGTCCAGAAGAAGACAGACAAGCGCGGTGTAGGCAATCTCTTTGGTAGCCTTGTTGCACTTCCTAAGTGTTCCGCCAGTAAATCGCGGTCTTTGGTTCACTTTAGCCGCAACATTATCTTATTATGGTTCCAGTTTAAGTTATTCGTAAAAGTAATTCCTAAATATTTTGTTGACTTTACAGCCTTCATATTTGTGCAATTATCCTGTAACCGAAATTCAGCTGATATCTTGTAGTATTCAAGTGGATGACAACACTTTTCATTATTTGGAGTCAAATTGCCAGATATCTTACCTAAATTAATTTGCAAATTGGTAAATGACAGCGTCATCTGCAGACAGTCTAAGAGGCCTGCTCAGATTGTCTCCTGTGTCTTTTATGTAGATCAGGAACAGCAGGGCGCCTATAACACTTCCTTGGAACGCGTCAGATTCGACTTCTGTTTTACTCGATGACTTTCCATCAGCTACAACAAACTGTAGCATTTCTGGCACGAAACCACGAATCCAGTCATACAACTGAGCCGATACTCCTTGGGCACGCAGTTTGATTAGAAGTGGCCTGTGAGGAATGGTGTCAAAAACCTTCTGAAAATCTAAAAATATGGAATCAATTTGACAGGCCTGTCGATAGCACTCATTGCTCTGTTAGAATAAAGGGCTAGTTGTGTTTCACAAGAACGATATTTTCTGTATCCTTGCTGACTATTTGTCAACAAATCGTTTTGTTCTAGGTAATTCGTATTGTTCGAACTCAGTATATGTTCGAAAATCCTGCTGCAAGTCGACGTATGGGATATGGGTTTATAATTCAACTGATTACTCTTATTTCATTTCTTTAGTATTTGTGGGAGTTCTACAACTTTCCAGTGTTTGGGTACTAATCTTCTACCCAGCGAACGGTTGTACTTGATTATGAGTGTGAAGATTTTGCATCAGTATAGTCTGAAAGGAACGTTGCTGGTACGTTATCTGCACCGGAAGACTTGCCTTTATGAAGTAATTTATGCTGCTTCGCTACACTGAGGATATCTACATTTACGTTACTCATGTTTGCAGATTCGAATTCTGGAGTGTTTACTTCGTCTTCTTTAGTGAAGGAATTTCGGACAACCGTATCTCAGTTTTAATGGCACTGTCATCAGTAACACCACCATTGTTACCTTGCAGTGAAGGTTTTGGTTATGTCTTGCCGCTGGTGTATTTTACGTTCGACCAGAATATCTTTGGGTTTTGTGCCACATTTCGAGGCGAGAGTTTGGTTGTGGAAATTACTGAAGGATCTCGCACTGAAGTTCGTGCAAATTTCAAGCTTCTGTAAAACTTGTCCAATCTTGGGGATTTTACAATCTTTTAAATTTGTAAGCTTTTTTAGTTACTTCAACAATAGGATTCTGACTCGTTTTGTGTACCATAGAGGACTAGTATCCTCTCCTGTTAATTTATGTGGTATATATTTCTCAATTGCCGTTGATAGTATTTCTTACAATTCAAACCACATCTGGTCTACGCTCACATAGTCAAATCGGAAGTAGTGGAGACCGTCTCTGAGAAGAGCATGAAGCGAATTTCTATCCAATTTCTTAAATAGATGCTCTCTGCGTTTATGTTTGGTCGGTTTGGATGTTGCGGTATTCAGTTCGCTACAACAACCTTGTGGTCACTAATCGCCGTATCCGTCGTGATGCTCCCTATTTGCTTAAGATTGTTTGTTGCTAGGAAGTCGAGTGCTTCTGAACTAATTGTTCAAAATAATTTTCTGAGAAAGCGTTCGGTACAATTTAGAAGCACGTTTTATGTCTACCGACGATTTTAAAAATGTAATTTCGCAAACAAAATGAGGGTAGGTTAATGTGACTACCATCACCTATATTGTACACACATCAAAAAAATTTGCATCACCCGGTTCCCAGAACTCCTGAAGATAGACGTTGACTGTGGATATTTTATCACAGACACAGTCCCTTTGACTGTTCAGACTTGTCACTAAACCCGCCCAAAGATGTAAGCAACCATGCATGAGTAGCGGCTATTAGACGGAAGGGGTCCGACAGCCGATCAGTTCCAGTCATTCCAAAAGGAAGGAGGTACACGGCTGGTGTTGTCTGTAGTTCAACCATGCCTAGACGGTCAATACCGCGGTTCGATCGCGTACGCTTTGTTACTTTGTGCAAGGAAGAGCTCTCAACAGTGGAAGTGTCCCGGAGTCTTGGAGTGAATCAAAGCGATGTTTTTCGGACATGGAGGAGTTACAGAGAGACAGAAACTGTCGATGACATGTCTCGCCCAAGGGCTACTACTGCAGTGGATGACCGCTACCTACGGATTATGGCTGACAACAACGCCAGGAAGTTGAATAATGCTTTTCGTGCAGCCACAGGACGTCGTGTTACGGCTCAAACTGTGCGCAATAGGCTGCATGAAGTGCAACTTCACTCCCGACGTACATGGAGAGGTCCATCTTTGCAACCACGACACCTCGCAGCGCGGTAATCCGAGCCCCTGCGGACCCCAAACACTCGAGCAGTATTCAAGAATAGGTCGCACCAGCGTCCTACATGCGGTCTCCTTTGCAGGTGAACCACTCTTTTCTAAAATTTTCCCAACAAACCGAAGTCGACCATTCACCCTCCCTACCACAGATCTCACATGCTCCTTCCGCTTCATATCGCTTTGCAACGTTACGTCCAGATATTTAAACGAATTGACCGTGTCAAGCAGGACACTAGTAATACTGTACGCGAACATTACAGGTTTCTTCTTCCTCTGCCCACCCTGTCCCCAAATCGTTTATATACAGGGTGTATCATGATTAATAGTGAAAACGCATACCGTTGAAAGTAAACGATACTAGAAGCAAAAAAGTCTCAGTAAACATAGGGTCGAAACTTTTAAGGTATGGCTTTTAGAGCAAATGTTTACTGGACTGCTTTGGTCCATATACTACTTCCCAAAATATGGAAAGCAAAAAGCTTGCAGTAGAAGAGTTTTGCTTCACAGTATCGAAGATGAAAAATTGCTCGTAGCTCTTCAGGTATGCATTTTCGACCCTATGTTTACTGAGACTTTTTGCTTCTAATATCGTGTACTTTCAACTGTATGCGTTTACGCCATTGATTATGATACATCCTGTATCTATAGGATAACAGCGGTTCAAAATTGTTCAAATGGTTCTAAGCACTATGGGACTTAACATCTGAGACCTCAGTTGTTGAGTCCCATAGTGCTTAGAGCTTAGAGCAGACCCCTAGACTTAGAAACTACTTAAACCTAACTAGCCTAAGGACATCACACACATCCATGCCCGAGGCAGGATTCGAACCTGCGACCGTAGCAGCAGCGCGGTTCCGGACTGAAGCGCCTAGAACCGCTCGCCCACAACGGCCGGCGATAACAGCGGTCCAGTCACAGTTCTTTGGGGCACTACAGACAATACCCTTGTCTCCACTGAACACTCGCTGTCGAGGACAACATACTAGGATCTATTTCTTAAGGAGTCTTCGACACACATATCTGCGAACGTATTCCATATGCTCGTATCTTCGTTAACAGCCTGCAATGGGGCACCGTTTCAAATGCTTTCCGGGGATGTATAAATGTGGAATCTACCTGTTGCCCTTCATCCATAGCTCGCAGTATATCATGTGCGAAAATAACAACCTTTTTTTCGCACTAGCGATGCTCTCCAAAACCACGCTGATAGTTGACATAAGCTTCTCAGTCTCAAGAAAGTTTATTATATTCTAACTGAGAACATGTTCAAGGATTCTGCGGCAAAAGAAGTTAGGGACATTCGTCTGTAATTTTGTGGATCCGTTATTTTATCTTTCTTATATATTGGAGTCACCTGCGCTTTTTTCTAGTCGCTTGGGACTTTGTGCTGGCCGACACATTTACGATAAATGCAAGCTAGGTAAGGGGCCAATGTCGTAGAGTACTGTTCGTAAATCGAATTGTGATTCCATTAGGACCTGTCAGGGCGACTGCTCGCTATAAGCGGGAAATCCGGGTTCAAGGCCCGGTACGGCACAAGTTTTCATTGTTGCTCTTCCATTATACAGTTGATGGTTATCAATATTCGCAGCTGCGAATACATTTCATGTATTTCTCTGTAATGGTGCAGAAGCGTGGCGCCCTCCGATATCACCCTCGGGTTAGGCGGCGCTTTAAACAGCAAGGTGTTGACACATGTGAAGAAAAGGCGGTAGTTCAGAAGTTCATGTGGCGTGTACGGTGGGTTAATGGTGTCACGTTGGCACCAAATTTCACCACAGTTCTGGCCAACGCCGCCGTGGACATGTTACACCATGGGAAGATCGTCACAGCCTCTCTTGTCCACGTTTCATCCCTTTTCTTGACACCTCTGCCATGGAGGTCAAAACTGCGACACATAGCTTTGAAATCATGCGGTTTTAGGTGGACGAGGAAAACGCTTGCTTAGAATCGACATGAAATGGCCTTAGTGGCCGAGCGGTTCTAGGCGCTTCTGCCCAGGACCGCGCTGCTGCTTGCGGTCGCAGGTTCGAATCCTGCCTCGGGCATGGATGTGTGTGATGTCCTTAGGTTAGTTAGGTTTAAGTAGTTCTAAGGCTAGGGGACTGATGACCTCAGAAGTTACGTCCCATAGTGCTTCGAGCCATTTCAACCATTTTTTGAGCCTTAGTGGGTGGCATAAAGTGGGTCAGTGAAATTACTCATTTATGTTGTGTCGGCTACAGTGGGAGCCAGCACCGACATAAACAAAGAAGTTGCGATGGCCGGTGGCAGGAATCCAAAATGATCTGGACATAACACTTTCAAATTAACAGAACACTTTATTTCTTAAAAGGAAAATAGCATAACTGAATTTCCTGTTATGAGGTGACTTGAGGTGCTTCCTGTGGCTCTTACATGAAGGTAGTTTTATAAATTATTAATAGCCGCAGAACGCAGGCTGAATATTCTCCGAAGTCTGCGACCGCACTGTGGACGACCATTGATGGGCGGCCGGTTAAGTCAGCGTTGATAGAGGGCGATGAACTCCCGGCTTTCTGGAGGTGTGGCGCTGCCTGCTCTTTCCATTGGCGCGGGTCAGCGCCTTCTTGATGCCATTTCGCGGCGTTGCGCTGGTCGGTGCAGTCGATGCTTTAGGACTGCATACTCTCCTTGGGGCTTCCATACGCGAATGAAACCCGAAGTAGCCTTGATACGTGGTACAGTAGGAAGTAGCCACTGCCATGCACTTCAGTCATTCGGTTGCACAGATAGGTGTAGAATTGGAGTGTTGCCCTCCATTCCCGCCCGCTACGTCTTCCGCCGCCAGCAGTAGTTTTCCTTCTCTCGTTCCATTAGGCAGCAGACGTCTCATTCTTTCGCAGGACACACCCGTGCTCGTTATTCGAGGACGTAGCTTCGCAGCGCGCTCGGGGAATAATTTGTTGTGCCACTGTCTGCACTCAGCGAAATGGAATGAACCTTCTTTTCCGTCCGCGTTTATGTGCAAGCGTCTCCCTGCTGACCCCTGCCGCCTTATCGCGGGCGCTGAGATGGAGAACTGCAGCACTCATCACTCTCTTTTGGCGATAGCGGACGTCATTATGCTACGGGCTGAAACTTCCAAATGCCCCACTGATAACACTTTTTTTCTGGTAACAGCGCTAATACAGCTATATATTCACTCCGTGTGTCACCGTACGTGCAGGTTATTGTCCTGGCCGTTGTTGATGTTGTTGTTGGTTATTTTATTTATTTTATAGGGGAAGAAGCTCCATAGAAGAAGCTATAATTGTTTTCAAAATGGCAGACACCCGACGTCTTTGCATAGGTCCGCGGGAATAATCACGGACAAACACACGAAACTTTTCTGTCTCGGTCGCACTGCAATATTACTGACTTTGAAAACCATTCAAAAGCCAAGGTCGTACAAAATATTTTTTATTCAAGACAACCGGCTTCAACAGTCTTAGCTGTCATCTTCAGGTCTTAAATATTTTTTTGTAGTAAAACATGTTCATCTCACGGTGACCTCGTGCACAAGATGTCAAGTGGATAAAACTCAGCACATTATAAACATTTGTCATCGCTAAAATATTTAAAAATGCACAGCACCTTGTCCAAAAGGCCATGTCCATACAGAAATCACAACAGACGCTTGTTATACGATACACATACGGTGCATAAGAACACATCAGTTCACATAATGGCTTACAAGATACAACACACGAGAAAAAACAGTGCAAAAAATTGTTTAAGATTTGAAGATAACAACTAAGATCGTTGAAAATGTTTGTTTTGAATAAAAAATATTTTCTGTGATCTTGGCTTTTGAATGATTTTTAACAATTAAAACAGATCGCCCTTCAATATTCTCATAATGAGAAAATTCAATTCTGATTTTGGCTAAGCATTTCGACAAACTGTCATCATCGGATGTATCATGACACAAGAAGTATAAACACCGGATGCACGTTTCTTTCCCCATATTAAAAAACTATTTTTCGTAATAAAAGAAAATAACTACGGGATGCCCATTATTTCAATAGAGCAAAAAATGAGAAGAGTTCATAATTAACAGGATACAATTACAGTAAAGTGCATGACTAATACGTACCAAATTCTTTAAAACGTCAACGCAATGTACATCGTCAAATAATACGTCTTTTCTCGATATGTAGGTGGATACTGGCGGTGACGAAATCACCGATAAGACGGTAAATTATTCAACTGGCGTTACGTGGCGCTGAAGGCACAATAATAGCGCCCTCTATTTGACGGATTACAGATAAGTGCAAAAATGAATAAAATGTAAATGAAATTTAAAAATATGCTTTCCATTTTTGTTAATGTGCTAAGTAAACATTGAAATGACTGATGTATATGGATTAACACATATGCATCTATAGAGCTCTCGTAAGATTTTAACAAACTTTGCGCAATATAGGAATAGTACAATGTAATACAGCTTATTCCTTCCTAACTGTCCTCGCCCATCTCTATAATGTCATCCTCTCTACTGGCTTCTACCCTGCCCTGTGGAAGACCTCCCGCGTCCTCCTATTCCTCAAACCCAACAAACCCCCTTCTGCCGCCTCTTCCTATCGTCCCATCTGCCTCACCTCCGTCTTCAGTAAGGTCTTTGAATCCATCCTCTCCCACCGTATCCATCGGCACCTTGCTCAACACCACCTCCTCCCCCTTACCCAGTGTGGCTCCCGACCCTCCTTCTCTGCTGACGACCAACTCTTCAACCTTGTTCACCTTCTGTCCCTCCAGCTCAACTCCCGTCGCTCCGCCATTTTTGTTTCCCTTGACCTCCAAAATGCCTATGACCGTGTATGGCATCCCAGTCTCCTCTTTAAACTCCAAACCTACGCCCTATCAATTTTGTCCGTCTGCTCGCTTCCTTCCTCTCGCACCGTCCTTCCTATGTCACCCTCCACAACACCAACTCCCGTATCTTTTATCCCACGGCTGGCGTCCCCCAGGGTTCTGTCCTCTCCCCTCTCCCTTTACCTCTTGTATACAGCTGACATGCCCAAGCCACCCCCACCAGTCCACCTTCTCCAATATGCTGATGACACCGCCTTCCTGGCTCTCTATCCTACCCTTCAACGGGCTCAACGTACCCTCCAAACCCACCTTAACCAGTTCACCACTTGGTGTAACCAGTGGCTCCTCCGTCTCAACCCCTCCAAAACCCAGGCAATCATCATAGGCCGCACCACTCGCTCCTTTCGCCTCCATGATTTCTACCTCACCCTTTATGGTCGTCCTATCCAACTCACCCCCACCCTGAAATACCTTGGCCTCACCCTTGACCGACACCTCACCTGGACCCCTCATCTCCTGACCATCCAGCAGAAAGCCCATTCCCACCTCCGCCTGCTGAAACTCCTGTCCGGCCGGACATGGGGATTGCATCCTTTTACCATCCTCCACACCTACAAATCCCTCATCCGTCCTATCCTCTGTTATGCCAGCGTCGCCTGGATCTCCGCCCCCACCCGCTTTTACAAGGCCCTCCAAATCCTTGAACGCCATGCGCTCCACCTTGCCTTCCATATCCGCCTTCCTTCCCCCACACGGCTCCTGTATGAACTGATCCCCTTCCCCCACCTCCTCTTGTTCCTCCAACATCTCCGCATCCTTTACATTGTTCGCAGGGTTGATCCCCCCCACCCTCTGGTTTCCTTCTTCCTCTCCACCCCCCGCCTGTTGCCGCGCCTCTATCGCTGTATCCCTCCCTCTCTCCACCTCCACACCCTCCATCTCCTTCATCAGGGCAATTTCCAACGCCTCCCCCTCCCGGATGACGAACTTCGCCGTGACATATACCCTTCCTTCCAACTATAACCTGGCCTTGTTCCCCCCTCCCCCCCCCCCAGGGCCCCCTTCTCCTCTTTCCTCCTTCTCCCAGAGCGGATTTTCCTCCATCCCCCCTCCCCTGAGACCCTGCACCCCATACTTGCCTCTCTCCTTCCCACATCCCTCCCTACCTGGCCCTCTTCCACGCGCCCCCCATTCCCCTCCCCCATCTCTTCCCCTCCCTCCCTTCTTCAGGTCTCCCTCATCTCCTAGAACCTGGCAGATCCTCTGTATTGATCATCATCAGTGTGCCACATCAGTGTTGTGTTTAGTGCTGTTTCTCGTGTGCATCAAGAGGTGTGATTTTAATTGTGTACTGCCTTGAGGTTCGCCGTCAGTGTTACGTTGTGTGCTATGCCATCCGTCAACACCTTTATGCTCCAGTCATACTGTGCCTTGTGTTCTTTTAATCGTCGCAGTGTGTGGCTTTTCGTGTGTGCTACTTTTAAACAGTTTTTTATCTCTATTTTACAGTCACCCCGTTTTTTTGTCTATTGCCTTCCATGATGTTCTCCCTTTTTTATATCTATGTTCGCCTTATTCTCTCCTTTGCTGTTTTTAAATGTCTTCTATTGTTTTGTTCTATGTCTTTCGGCTGAAGAGCAGCGCATATGCTGCTGCCAGCCCGCCCTGATGGGGAATTGAAATACAATAAAGAAAAAAAAAAAAGTAATACAGCTGACAGTAAAATGTTGCAGACCGCAAAGAAAGAAGTCGTGGAGCTCAAAAAGAGCAGAAAACAAACAATACAACAAAAGGCAATTACTAAATCGTAGGCAAAATTACTCCAAGGCAACCAGTGCGTAATCTCTGTGGAGACAATGAAATTATACGGGGGTGAGGGGATTGGTTCGTTAAGGAATTCAAACGTCACAGTATATCATAGACGACGTCTAAAGACCAATATTTTTAATATTAACCGTATGCTAGTTCTCTTTTTTTATTTGAAAATACATCTCCTTTCAAATTCTTGAGTACGTTGCCTTTGGGTGCTTTGTGTATGATTTTATGGCGTTCTGTAATAGGATCTAAATTATGTTTCTCGGAATTTAAGTGGTTCCCTGTACGTATGCCCCCTATATGTTGCTGCAAAATTCTGACCGGTCTGGTCTATACAAAATTCATCGCAATCTCTGCGTTTAAAATTATACAAGCCAGACTTCGAAAATTTGTTTTCATTATTTTCTATACAACGAATGATCTGTTACCTAAATTTCTACTGGTACGAATTCCAACTTTTAAATTAACTTAT
The DNA here is from genome assembly GCF_021461395.2 of Schistocerca americana. Classification (NCBI taxonomy): domain Eukaryota; kingdom Metazoa; phylum Arthropoda; class Insecta; order Orthoptera; family Acrididae; genus Schistocerca; species Schistocerca americana. The sequence goes on along the minus strand of NC_060120.1, from coordinate 286,157,288 downwards.
TTTAATGATTTCGCAATGTCTTGAAAATGTAGCCCATTATACGTCACAGAGATAAACCTGATTTTAGTCGCTATTTGCTTTTCATGTCTTTTCCTTTTATCTTGAATCATTCTGTACAACTTCAATAGATTACGTCTTTTAAAACTGCTAGCTATCGCTACCTGTGCAATTCAGTGGCAATGTTATCAAGAGGTAATTTGAGAAGCAAACTAAACTCTAAATAATCCAGGTAATTTGAGGGGCCTACCAATCAGTAAATAAACCAGTTTGTGGGAATTTGAATCACACGAGTCTGCACTAATAGACCAATCCCTCCACCCTCCCTCCACCTTATTTTTTATTGGTTCCACATGGATTACGCACTGATTGCCTTGGAGTCGTTTTGCCTACGATTTTGTTATTGCATTTTATTGTATTTTTGTTGTTTACTGTTCGTTTTTTGCTATTTGGCTATTTTTTCGGCTCACAATTTCTCTCTTTATGGTCTGCAGTCTTGCGTTTGTTGCTGCAACATTTTACTGTAAGCTGTGTTACTTTGAACTTCTCTTATATTATGTCTAGTTTGTCAAAATTTTACGAGAGATGTATAGATGCATACGTATTGATACATATGGAGTCGTTATTTTAATGTTTATTTAACACATTAACTTAAAATGGCAGTATATTTTGAATCTAATTTACATTGTGTTCATGTTTCATTTATCTGTGATGTGTCAAAGAGAGTACTAGAATATTTACCTTCTAAGGTTCTCATACGTTTTCTGCTATTGTACATAATTCACCTCTACTGTACTGGGACAAAGATGAATGAGCACACTGCATGCATAGTGAGTAATATCCTTGACTCTGTGTTTAGTTTTATCTGAGGTTGACTTGTTAGTTGTGTTGTGCGGCGCTGAAACATTCTTATTGGAGGTATTGTAGTGAGCAGCTGAGTTCTTCCGAGAAAGAGTTCCGTATCTGTGAATCTGGGAGAAACTATCTGAAATCTTTTATTATGGAGAGAAAAACTGGTATAAAATATTTTATTATTCTTCGTATCGATATAGATTATGGAGGAATTGTAAAGGCATGTTTGTAATTTTTGTAATGAGAGAATTTTGTAATTGTTAGAGGCTTCTTATGTTGTGCTGTCTTTTTCTTAAGAATCAGAGTTTGCTTTCTTAAAAACGATTTTGTTTAAAGTGAAACCTACCTTCGTGAGTCATAATAAAGTTTTGAATTTTTTATTGTGTGTGCATTGCACCTTGCACCACACGACGTAGCAGATTGTTTCTGAAAACAGGAATTTAGGGTAGGTTATTTGTCTTCAGCTGCTGCATCTGCTGATTTGTATTTGCATTCGAGAACGTCAGTACTCTAGACACAAAATGAAAAACAGCGTGCTGAGCAAGAAGTTTTCAGGGCAGGCCTCACCTTGCATTATTGTGCAGCGTGTAATCAGGATTGCCAGATGTCATGCTAGCAAGTACATTAATCTTCAGTGAACAGTGTAGGTAATTTCAAACAGTTATTTTCTTCCGAGTATAGCGGTAATTTATTTTTTGTGGATATTTTTAGTGCATTATTACATCTCATATGACGCATCGTTCATAATGTGCTTCGGTGCTGAGTTTTAGTTACATAGTTTTCATTTAGCACACAGTTAATTTCCTTTGACATTCAAGTAGATTCAGTTTCTTTGCGTCAAATCTTGCTTTTCATGAAGTTTAATGTTTTACACTGAAGAGTCAAAGAAACTGGTACACCTTCCTAATATCGTGTAAGGCCCCCGCGAGCACGCAGAAGTGGCACAACACGAAATGGCATGGAGTCGACTAATGTCTGAAGTAGTGCTGGAGTGAATTAACGCCATAAATCCTTCTGGGTTGTCCATAAATCTGTAAAAGTACGAAAGGGTGGAGATCTCTTCTGATCAGCACGTTGCAAGGCATCTCAGATATGCTCAATAATGTTCATGTCTGGAGAGTATGGTGGCCAGAGTTTAAACTCAGAAGAGTGTTCCTGCAGTCATTCTGTAGCAATTCTGGACGTGTGGCGTGTCGCACTGTCGTGCGGGAATTGCCCAAGTAGGTCGGATTGCACAGTGCACACGAATGGATGCAGGTGATCAGACAGGATGCTTACGTACGTGTCACCTGCCAGAGTCGTATGTAGACGTATCAGGGGTCCCATATCACTCCAGCTGCACACGCCCCACAACATCACAAAGCCTCCACCAGCTTGAACTGTCCACTGCTGACATGAAGGGACAATGGGTTCATGAGGTTGTCTCCGTACACGTACACCTCCATCCGCTCGATACAATTTGAAAGGAGACTCGTCCGACCGGGCAACATGTTTCCAGTCGTCAACAGTCCTATGGCGGTGTTGACGGGGCAAGGCGAGGCGTGAAGCTTTCTGTCGTGCAGACATCAAGGATACACGAGTGGGCCTTCGGCTCCGAAAGACCATATCGATGATGTTTCGTTGAATGGTTCGCACGCTCGCACTTGTTGATGGCCCAGAGTTGAAATATGCAGCAATTTGCGGAGGGGTTGCACTTCTATCACACTGAACGATTCTATACAGTCGTCGTTGGTTCCGTTCTTGCAGGATCTTTTTCCGGCAGCAGCGATGTCGGAGATTTGATGTTTTACGGGATTACTGACATTCACGGTACACTCGTGAAACGGTCGTACTTCATCGCTACCTTGGAGATGCTGTGTCACATCGCTCGGGCGCCGACTATAACATCACGTTCAAACTCAATTAAATGTTGATAACCAGCCACTGTAACAGCAGTAACCGATCTAACAACTGCGCCAGACCCTTCTTGTCTTATATAGGTGTTGCCGTCCGCAGCGCCGTATTCTGCCTGTTTACATACCTCCGTATTTGAATACGCATGCCTATACCAGTTTCTTTGCCGCTTCAGTGTATTTCACGACACTGTTCACATGCGCAACACTGGCCCACACAACAGTCAGTTTTGGTTAGCAGTTGAGTACGATATATAAAGTACACCTTACACGAGGAGAAAGTTTTCGAAATCATTATATTTAGTTCTCTCACAAACAGACAGTATTTTGTAGAAAGCGTACAACCTTGTTACTGGTGATTGCGTCACTGCCAGTATGCACCTACTCTTCGTGCGAGTGCGTACTACTTGTCGATATACGCTGTAATGATGTTTTAATTTATTTGCTGTGTGTTAGTCACGTATATTACTGTATCTGTACCCTACTAATTGTGAGCACCTCCGATTTTGTGATCTGTTGAAATAAGATGCATCCCATTGTTACTTTTTTTCTTACGAAAGTATTATTGTAATGCGTGGAAAGAATTGTATATCCCATTTATCTACGTTTTGCCGCATGGCAGATCTAGTGACTGCAGTTAGTCGAACTGCGTAGTCTACATCAGAAATAATGATGTGCGCCGGCCGGAGTGGCCGTGCGGTTCTAGGCGCTACAGTCTGGAACCGAGCGACCGCTACGGTCGCAGGTTCGAATCCTGCCTCGGGCATGGATGTGTGTGATGTCCTTAGGTTAGTTAGGTTTAATTAGTTCTAAGTTCTAGGCGACTGATGACCTCAGAAGTTAAGTCGCATAGTGCTCAGAGCCATTTGAACCAAATAATGATGTGCGTCCAAGACTGAAATAAAAAAAGAAATGTGTGTTTGTACAATGTTTTGTCGTTTGAACTATATTTTCAGGTCGCTCTCGGAAACATATTTCCATAGTCAAAATGGTACAAAGGAAGAAAGAAGAAAGTTGTTATTGCAGTAATAAAAGGTAAAAAAATATACAATATTTTTTCCTATATGGTAAATTGACTAAATGAATGACAAACTACGTCAAGTCGTATAGTAGCTTTCATCAGCGGCACACTATGATGCATTTGAAATTTTGAACTCATCACTGTTCGAAAGTTCCAATGTTAAAAGGCATATCCACAGTAAATTGCAACCGACAAGAGAGGCAACCGCAAATACCACCCGTTCCGTATCAAGGTTGATGCCCCGCTGCTTTGCTCGCGTGGACTGGGCGGTCTGCATAGACTTTTGTTTTCTTGTTTTTCTTTGATCGAATTAGTATGTTGTTCCATCCATTGCTCATGTGTAAATCTACACTCTATAGGAGAGTTAGTGACCCTTTACATAGCTTCCAGTCTCTAGATAATTGATGTGTTCCATAATGTGTAATTTCATATAGCAAGTTTAAAAAAGTTAGAGGCAAATCGGAAAAATAGTATTATAGTTATTAAAGCCAGTCTTACCTCTCTCATCTCAAACGGATATTCCTACATATTGAATCGCTTTGAAACGTAGGATCTATTTTGTCATTAGTAATGATTAGTTTGTGTAGTAATTACAATAAAATAATTTTATAAACATGTATTAGGCCTGCTGAAAAATTAATGAATTAAAGATCAGTTTCTTTTTCTACACAATTCTGATAAAGCCGATTTGTTGTGGAGTCCGTTAAATAGCTTTCTTTGGTTTGGTTCACAAATTGCAACACCTAAACTTTTCAGGCTAATTAAGGCTAAAAATGCTGACACACGTATTTTTTTCTTTCTGAATGAGAAACCGAATAACAGTTTTCGTAGTTCAAGCTTCAAAATCGTCTTAATGGCGACGTTTTTCAAAAAACCTTTCATCCTCTATTTTACCCCCTTAGGAGTGGAATTTCGAAAAATCCCTTCTTAAACGATCCCTGCAGTAAAAGAATAACACCCATTCAAAATTTCAAATGTTTAGCCGTAGCGGTTTGCGCTGGGCTATTATGAGTCAGTGTATTAGTCAGGACATTCCGTTTTATATACGGCGATTAACTTGCGGCACTTGACTACAGCAAAAAGCAATGCATCTTCTACTACGATGATGGGTTAGTAATAATAAGCATAGTTAGATGGTGAATTACATGTTCCGTAATCCAGATAGCGTGTGAAAAGTGCTGGCATTTGCTAATATACAAAAGGAGCAACGTTTTTAGCTATATATGTATAGTAGTCTGCTTACAGGAATTTATTACGAAATCATATTGAAATGAAAAAGAACTGAGATTAGTGGCTGAGAAAATTCACATACTGACAACTATTACGTATGTTCAGTATAGTAGGAGAAATCGTATTAATGTGCGAGGCGTATTAAAAATCATTCATTATTATAGGGAAGGGATTATGGCGCCATTTATTGGAGCGTTGGGAAACGGCAATCCTTTGTATGGCAGTGACGATGGAAATGTAAGTTCCCAAAACCGGTCAGCACGTGCAGTTAAAATTAAAAATGTTGTAACTGTTCGGTCGAGCTTCTTGCCCTAGAAAATGATTTATATAGCTACAGATCCAATTCAAACATCCGCCACGTAGAATTGCATCTAAATATTTTATTTACCTATTTCTTTGTCCTTCAGCAAGAATCCCCCATTTAACCAGGTGAATGGTATACGCATAACGTAATACCTTTATATAAAACTCATAAATTGGCAGATATAATATGATCTGCATAAAATCACAAGCTGGGTTTGTGGCCAGCTAACAGTATATAAGTTCATTAAAATTGCTCTATAATTGGAGTTGAATAGTAATTGCAATAGCTAAATGTAGATTTAGAACAAGCAGTTATCTGGACCAAAAAAGCTAAGTACGCTACACAGTAACGGTAATACGTAATAATGAAGAAACTGATTGATTATTGGTTAAAAGTGTGTACAGTCAGATTACATATTCTTTTCCAGTCACTGCTGATATAATTCTTAGTTGCGCGTTGTAGCTGTAAGAACATCGTGGCACTTCGTAAAAATTTAAAGTACTATAAATACCAGAGCTGCGTAAGGAGGGCTGAAGGGCATTATATGTGCCAAATTCTACGATTATGCTTCCAGTCGCTATAGCTCTTGCAACAAGTCATCTGTTTCTTTCCAATTTTTTGCACGCAAATGATTATTGTTGCAGCCGGGATAGGCGATTACACTGATTTCGGTACGGTGAAACTGTCGGGGAAAATTATGGGTAACCTTCAAGCGTCAAATAGTTGATATCAGCCTTCTAGATTGGGAAACGTCGCACAGCCGAGGTCTGAGTGGGATGACGGGCTGAAAGCACGCGTACAATCTACCCATGACTAGCTTAGAGGCGTTGCAGTCCTCTTACCATGTTTGAAGGCATTCCGGGTGACTTTCTTCTACACGATAGGGCACTCAAAATCATAGTATTTCACACCCTTCAAAAATTAATTAAAACTGCTCAGTTAAAGAATAATAAAAATAAAACAGTACAAAATGTTTTCAGATATTAAGGAACTTTAGTCACAAAACAAAAAATCAAGTGAAATGTGAAAGGTGCCTTTATCGGACTGAGACACTCATTTTAAACAGAAAGAGAGACGCTAATAAAATCCAAGGGAGAGCGAGATGTTACCGGGAAAACCGTAGGACTAAAATACACTGAAGAAGGAACACACATACTAAGAGCAAATAAGGGAATGCAAAAGTATACGTATTTAAAAAAATGCAGGCTAAAATTCCGTCAGCATTTTAAGCAATGGCACCAACCAGGTTAACTACAACATGTTGAGTTCTATCAGTCCCACAGAATACAAAATTAAGACAATAAAACAGATAGCAGCAGTAAAAGAAGACCTAAAAGAAAAAAAAATTATCACCAAATTCACGGCTGTCATTTGGCTCGCCAGAAAAGTCTAAGGAGACCGGAACTAAATTGTGGGAAAAGGATAGAAAAAAGTACATTCTGAGAAAAATCTGAAATGTCATTGGTCGTACATCATGTGGACCAGTAGTAATGCAGTGTGAAACTGAAGACAGTAGATGGATGAAGGAATAAATTTTTGTAAAATTGTCAAGTCAGCAATTCGCAATTAACGTTTTCCGCTTTGTTCTCCCACATATGAACTTGTATTAATGACTCCTGAACCGAAAAAGAATGTATATTTTGAGCATGGACCAGGTAAGTAACGTTCTTAACACTAGCTAGCTGGGATGCTTAGTTGCCGTTGTCACAAATATTTTCCAAAAAAACATTTCTACATCTACATCTACATTGATACTCCGCAAGCCACCCAACGGTGTGTGGCGGAGGGCACTTTACGTGCCACTGTCATTACCTCCCTTTCCTGTTCCAGTCGCGTATGGTTCGCGGGAAGAACGACTGTCTGAAAGCCTCCGTGCGCGCTCTAATCTCTCTAATTTTACATTCGTGATCTCCTCGGGAGGTATAAGTAGGGGGAAGCAATATATTCGATACCTCATCAAGAAACGCACCCTCTCGAAACCTGGCGAGCAAGCTACACCGCGATGCAGAGCGCCTCTCTTGCAGAGTCTGCCACTTGAGTTTATTAAACATCTCCGTAACGCTATCACGGTTACCAAATAACCCTGTGACGAAACGCGCCGCTCTTCTTTGGATCTTCTCTATCTCCTCCGTCAGACCGATCTGGTACGGATCCCACACTGATGAGCAATACTCAAGTATAGGTCGAACGAGTGTTTTGTAAGCCACCTCCTTTGTTGATGGACTACATTTTCTAAGCACTCTCCCAATGAATCTCAACCTGGTACCCGCCTTACCAACAATTAATTTTATGTGATCATTCCACTTCAAATCGTTCCGCACGCATACTCCCAGATATTTTACAGAAGTAACTGCTACCAGTGTTTGTTCCGCTATCATATAATCATACAATAAAGGATCCTTCTTTCTATGTATTCGCAATACATTACATTTGTGTGGATTCCTCACTACAACATTAGAAAAGTCTATATAAAGTTATAAAAAATGTACCTGAACGGTTTCACAGATATTAATGACAGGGGGTTTGAGAAACAGCTTAATTCGCTAAAAAGGAACAAAGCTGCATGGCCCTGTCGGATACTTACAAGATTCTATACGGAGTTTGTGGCTGAGCTAGTCCAACTTTTAGCAATAATATAGCGATCATCCTTCGGAAAAAAATGGAAGAGCTGGAAAAAAGTAGCAAGAAGGGAAGTAGTGAGTGCAATCGACATTTGATATCAAATTGATGGCATATTTCTAGGTCTCCAGATGCTTTTGACACCGTTCATCGAAAGTGGCTACTAAACAAATTGTGTTCATGGGGAACAGCGCCGCACTTGTGCATGTGGTTTTGTGATTTCCTGTCAGGAAGGTGACAGTTTTTAGTAACTCACGGAAAGTGATGGAATTAAACAGAAGTGGTATCTGACGTTCCCGAAAGAAGTGTTACAGGCCCTCGGTTCTTCCTAATTTATATAAACGGAACAATTCATGAGACAATCTGATCATCCCTCTTAGATTGTTTGCAGATGATGCTATCGTTTACCATCTAGTAAAGTCATCAGAAGATCAAACAGAATTGCACTACGGTTTAGACAAGCTATCTGTATGGTGCGAGAAGTAGCAGTTGACTCTAAACAATAAATAGTGTGAGGTCATCCTCATGTGTACTAAAAGAAATCCGTTAAATTGCAGTTATAAGATAAATTTCACAAATTTAGAGGCTGTGGATTCAACTAAATACCTTCGAACTACAACTAGCAACAACTTACATTGGAAATCAAATAGAAAATGTCGTTGGGAGAGTGAATCAATGAGCCTATTTTACTGGCAGAACAGTTAGAAGATGAAACAACCTACTATAGCGACTGCTTACAATACGCTTATCCGTCCTCCTCTGGAGTATTGTTGCGTCGTATGGGATACTTACCCGAGAGGATTGACGCGGGACATCGAAAAAGTTCAAAGTAGGTCAGTTCGTTTTGTGTTATCGCGAAATAGGGAAGAGAGTGCCACGTATATCACAAGCGATATGGGGTGGCAATCATTAAAACGAAGGTGTTTTTCGTTGTTCCGTGACCTTTTCACGAAAGTTTAATCGTCAAGTTTCTGCTCCGAATGCGAAAATATTTGGTTGACAGCCTTTACATAGGGACAAATGAAGATACATAAAATAAATGAGCATCGTAATGAAATAAATCAGTAGTCGCACGGGCAAACTATTCTGTTCGATACTGGAAAGCTAGAGAAATAATTGTTGAGGGTATTTTGTTCTGTCGATTTTCACCAGACGCGTTTCTCTTTATTGAAGTAAGGCGTCATCAGTGCTCTGTAATTACATTATTTACATTTTGATTTGCTTTCAGATCGAAAACCAGTTCGTTAATTGTAAGTTGATTTGTACTTACGGTCATTTTCGGTTGATTTCTCGCTTTCATCGGGAAATGCAGTCTGCTAGCACATTGTCGTTTTTCTGCGTTAGACACTGATAATTTTGCTCTAAGTTTTAGTTGTTCTGCAGCACTATGCATTTCTTATAATCTTCACAACACACTTTTATGCACACCACTGTATTCTGTTTGTTTTTGTACTTCTAAGCATGTGTTGTGGTTTGTGTTTTGCTAGAGAAATAGTCTGAAGGTTCGTTGATGAACCCTCTTCCAGGCACATTATGTGTGAATTTCACGGTAGTCATGTAGATGTAGATGTAACAGAAGTTATCCACAAAACTAAAAGAAAATTTAGTCACGAAATTCACGACTGGAGAGTTGACTAGGTAGCAAAATTAGAAGATCAGAACAGATTAGTTCAAGGATAGGAAAAGGCTTCATTCTGAGAGAATGGAGCTAAAGGAAAGGAAAAGAAATTTCAAAAATCCCTTTTCGTACATGGCATGGTTCAGTAGAGTTCGAAAGTGAATGAAAAATATTATATTAAATTGAGATGATATTTTTTTGGAGCACTTCATCGGTTGGTAGGAGATATGCACCGTCAGTGGAAAAAGCGCGTCCGTTCCGCCTTTTCATCCCGAGGGAAAGCAGTTTTCTCTGCGGCACCTGAAACACGCACGGCCGCCTGGGGGACGCGTGGACCCCGCACCACGCCTGCTTATTTTCTGGGCGGAAACCGCGTCTCCACAACACAGGAGGTCCCCCGAGTAATCACAGACGGCGAACCTCTGCGGGCCGCGCTTAAACATGCACTCACAACTCGCCGGCAAGCTCCGAGGCCACTTTTCATTTCCTGAGCATGCGCTCGAGAAGTAGAAACACGAGGCAGACTCGCGATAGGTCGTTCTTTTGTTTCATCCCAGGGTTCCGTCGAGAGAGGCAAATATGGCTGCGAGTTGACAAAGACAGAGTGATTCACAGCAGAACATACTGTATTCTGTACATAAACAAGAAGCGCTCATCGTAGGACGTACCGAAACAAATGTGCAGAGTTGGGAAGTCGCTCTGGAGGGGATTCAGTGCTTTCAGACAATCGAAAAAATTTGATTATCAGATCGTCGCCCTCTAAATATAAGTTCTAAGACAAAAAAAGACACAGAACGAAAGAATTATGCGAACGAGGGGAAATCAGTAGACGTGATGTAAATGTACAAACAAACGATTACAGTTTCAGAAAAACTGACTGATCTGTTCAAGAGAAAAAGCTTCACAAACTCAACAAGTCAACAACGCACTGGTCCACCTACGGACCTTATGCAAGCAATTATTCAGCTTGGCACTGATTGACAGCGGTGTTGGATGTCTTCCTGTGGGACTTTGTGTCAGATTCTGTCCAATTGACGCGTTGTATTGTCAAAATCCCGCGGTGGTTGGACGGCCCTGCCCATAAAGCTTCGAACTTTCTCAATTGAGGGGAGATCGGGCAACCTTGCTGGCCAAGATAGCGTTCGGCAAGCACAAAGGCAAGCAGTAGAATCTCTCGCCGTGTGCAGGAGGACATTATCTTGCTGAAATGTAAGCCCAGATGGTTTGCCATTAAGGGCAATAAAACGGGGCGGGTTGGGATTCCAACCTGGCCGTTGCCCGCCATATGGCCCGACAGCCAGGAGAAATGGTCTGGGCTACCATTTGCTTCATAGCAGGACCCCTTTGGTTGTAATCCATGGAACCCTTACACCACAGCAGTTCGTCGACGATATTCTAGGCCCCGTTTTGTTGCCCTTCATGGCATGTTATCCTGGGCTTATATTACAGCAAGACAACGCCCGCGCGCACACGGTGAGAGTTTCTACAGCTTGTCTTTATGTTCACCAAATCGTATCTTGGCCAGCAAGGTCTCCGGATCCCTCCTCGGTTGAGAACGTTTGGAGCATTATTGGCAGGCCGTTCGAACCATCTTGGGACTTTGACGATGTGAGTTAACGAGCATTGCTCTCCCATTTCAATATATGGCCAAAAGAGTCAGCCTACAGGAATTGTGAAACGAACCCTGTCGTCCAGGACCGTGTGCCACAAAGGGCGCAGATTATCACAGGCGTCTATTGTCTATTGAAGCCTAAGCGCTCTAGTTGCGAGTGAGACAGACGAGAACCTACGTCATAGGTAAACCCAGTAGAAGACTTTTTGACAGGGACATGTAGCAGTGTTAAATATGGCGGACCTAAGATCGGCCATAAAGCGAAACCTTTATGGAAACTATTTAAGTCTTTAGTAATGCAGGGAATGAAGCCATAGTAATTTTAATCTGCCATGCTCCTTAAATTTTCATGGTGATCCTAGTAAAATATGAATATTGATCATATCCATAATAGTTTAGGATTTACTGTTAAAATAAAATTACCAAGTTATGTAACAAAGACCTGATTGCTGAAATCTGAACGCTTCGCTCGATCTTAACGATCGACATTTCATATAGAAGCGCATCATCAAAATGGCAAATGTTTTAAATATCAACTCTGTAACTTTATTTGTTTAGAAGATATAGTAAATTTAAATAATCAGTATTTACAGTTGAGCATCAGATCATCATTTCCTCCACACAAAACATATTGAACGACGACAGCATGACAGATTATTGAATCATTAGGTAATAGAATATTTGTTGTAAAGTCTAGTGCATAATAGTTACTTTTGTTCTTCATTTATTTATCAGAAAGCACATTATTGCAAGGCTACTGGCCATGACATTCAAAGGTAAGAAGGAAACTATATTGGTTTTATGTAAAAGCATTTAACGTTTATTATGTAATGGATGTTACTGTTACTTTATTTAGTACGTGAAAGTGGTCAAGCTTTGATTATTTAAATATGTTAAAATGTAAAATAATGTAGAATAAGCTGTATCCAATCAGATGGACGGCTTCAGGAAAGGGAACTGCCCTAGTCAGTTCAGCGAGGATATTCGGCGCGCGGAAAACACGGCCGGGGACGGGCAGAGGGAGTGCCGGTGCAGACGCGAAAGCGGACAGTTCAGCTGGAGACACCAAAGAGCACAGTTCGGATTGAGACGCGAAAGCGAACGGTCGGTCTTTAGGCAGCTAGGAAGTGAAACGACTTAGAAAATTTCGCGTTGTGTGGTATCGCGGGACTTAGTCTCTGAGCGGTGAGCAGCTGCGCGCCTGATGTGAACTCTTAACGTTTCGTGTAAATATCGAAGTGAAGTATTGGACTTGTGTTTCGCGATGAGTTTGTGAGTGATCGAACGGTGTCAAATGGATATGCGCTCGAGTGTAGTAGTAATTCTGAATAAGAAATGGTTCAAATGGCTCTGAGCACTATGGGACTTAACATCTTAGGTCATCAGTCCCCTAGAACTTAGAACTACTTAAACCTAACTAACCTAAGGACATCACAAACATCCATACCCGAGGCAGGATTCGAACCTGCGACCGTAGCGGTCGCGCGGTTCCAGACTGAAGCGCCCAGAACCGCTCGGCCATCAGCGGCCGGCTCTGAATAAGACCACCTCCGCTATTAGTTTTCTTTCTGATTAAACATTATTCTGCCAGCCGTGGTGGCGGAGCGGTTCTAGGCGCTACAGTGTGGAAACGCGCGACCGCTACGGTCGCAGGTTCGAATCCAGCCTCGGGCATGGATGTTTGTGATGTCCTTAGGTTAGTTACGTTTAAGTAGTTCTAAGTTCTAGGGGACTGATGACCACAGCAGTTAAGTCCCATAGTGCTCAGAGCCATTTGCACCAAACATTATTCTAACCAAGTTGCAATTGTGTGTCCTATATCGTTTAGGGGTCGTTAATTTAGTTCCTGATGTTATTGTTGCTGTTATTATATGCTACATTAACTTTGTTTCATACAATTTCGCAAGATTTCCAACAGCCAGACAAGTTAACCAAAGGGTCACAAGTGTCTAATTTAGGGCGTGTAATGCGACACGTGCGGTTCAACTCGTAGACGAGTTTGAGACAAGACATTTCGACGAAGAGGAACCGCATGTGAGACCGAACATCTTTGGGATGTTAGCTCGCAATTGGGTGCTCGTCCGAGATAGGAATTTGGAAAGTGTTAGTTGAGGGATAAGAATCTTGCAAAGTGTTGGAACAGGATTGGATTTTGGAAAATGTTAGTTGCGGAATATGAATTCTGGAAAGTTTAGAATTTGATTTGAATTTTGCAAAGTGTTTCCCAAAGTACTATCTGAACATCGATAGGCGGGACCTCTCGCAAAAGTTAAATGTGAGATCGGTTCAGAACTGAATATTAGGTTTCTTTATTAGTTGTGAAATTACAATTGTAACTTTCACAGTTAACGACATTGGGACCTAGGTCCCAAGTCTGTGGCAGTTTAGGCAGTCAGCGTGGGGGCCCTGAGCTACAAATTTTGCAACAGTTGTGTGCACCGAGTTTTAGCGGTGGTTACGAGTGATAAAAAAGTAACGCAGAATAAGAGGCGACGTCTAAAGCACATCGTTCGAGCTAGCAGCAGTATCTTCAACGGCGATTCATCGCGCAGCGGCGATTGCAGTACCACAGCAGGGACTACGAGATCTTCAGCGTCGGCTGCAACTGCATCATCGGCAGTAATACCATGGCACAACGATCCAGCACGACAAAGCTAAGTACCTGCGCTGATAGCGAGATTATGTATGATTCTGTGGTTCAATCGCCAATAGTAGACGTTGCTAATATTAAGCAGTCGGCCAGTTTGTTTGGGTCCGAAAATACTTGTGAGCCGCTTAGCCCGAAGTCGGAGCAGAAAAGCGTGATCGGCGGTGAATTTAGCAGGGCAAATAGTCCGAAATTAAGCAAGGGAGATGAATTTGGGGGAGACACGATGTCACAATTAATGAAAATGATTGGGATCCAAAATAGATTCTGTAAAAACCGGTATGGTTGACGTAAAATTAAAAATTTATTCGGTTCAATCCGAAATAGCTTCGGTTGTGAAAGACAAAGTAGGTAAAATGACTAGTGGAATCGAGGAATTGATAGACGGAAAATTAAACATTCGGGGAGAAATGGGCAAAATTTCTGATGAACTTGGGATGCTTGACTCTAAGGTAGATCAAGCGGAGAAAAATGTCAGTGATAAGGTGGAGAAGTTGCAGGCAGATCTGGGAGGCAACGTAAGAAATTTTATGAGTAGGCAAGATGCTCTAATGGCTGAGACGACAGAGGCTACTAGCAACTTATACGTTCGAATAGGGAGAGGGGAGAAAGAAGTAGATAAAATAAAGGAAAAAGTAGAATCTGGCAATAAAACTGAAAATGGTATAGTTAAAAAGGAAATCAATGAAATAAAAAGCGACTTCAGTTCTTTAGTTGCACATGAAACCTCTACAGTGATCAGTGTTCCGTGGATGGAATCAGGATCGGTCAAATGTTTTGGAGACTGTGGGAAATACCACCCAGTAAATTTTCTAGCAGCATGCAGGGATGGTTTTATAAGGGGAATGTCCGACGAAGAGAAGATAAAATTCGTGAAAAGACATTTGCAAGGTGAGCCGCAATCGTGGGCAAATATACATAGTGATATCTACATCTACATCCATACTCTGGAAGCCACCTGACGGTGTGTGGCGGAGGGTACCTTGAGTACCTCTATCGGTTCTCCCTTCTATTCCAGTCTCGTATGGTTCGTGGAAAGAAGGATTGTCGGTATGCTTCTGTGTGGGCTCTAATCTCTGATTTTATCCTCATGGTCTCTTCGCGAGATATACCTAGGAGGGAGGAATATACTGCTGGACTCTTCGGTGAAGGTATGTTCTCGAAAATTTAACAAAAGCCCGTACCGAGCTACTGAGCATCTCTCCTGCAGAGTCTTTCACTGGAGTTTGTCTATCATCTCCGCAACGCTATCGCGATTACTAAATGATCCTGTAACGAAGCGCGCTGCTCTCTGTTGGATCTTCTCTATCTCTTCTATCAACCCTATTTGGTACGGATCCCACACTGCTGAGCAGTATTCAAGCAGTGTGCGAACAAGCGTACTGTAACCTACTTCCTTTGTTTTCGGACTGCATTTCCTTAGGAGTCTTCCAATGAATCTGTCTGGCATCTGCTTTACCAACGATCAACTTTATATGGTCATTCCATTTTAAACCACTCCTAATGCGTACTCCCAGATAATTTATGGAATTAACTGCTTCCAGTTGCTGACCTGCTATTTTGTAGCCAAATGATAAGGGAACTATCTTTCTACGTATTCGCAGCACATTACACTTGTCGACATTGAGATTCAATTGCCATTCCCTGCACCAAGCATCAATCCGCTGCAGATCCCCCTGCATTTCAGTACAATTTTCCATTGTTACAACCTCTCGATGCACCACAGCATCATCCACAAAAAGCCTCAGTGAACTTACGATGTCATCCACAAGGCCATTTATGTGTATTGTGAATAGCAACGGTCCTATGACGCTCCCCTGCGGCACACCTGAAATCACTCTTACTTCGGAGGACTTCTCTCCATTGAGAATGACATGCTGCGTTCTGTTATCTAGGAACTCTTCAATCCAATCACACAATTGGTCTGATAGTCCATATGCTCTTACTTTGTTCATTAAACGACTGTGGGGAACTGTATCGAACGCCTTGCGGAAGTCAAGAAACACGGCATCTACCTGGGAACCCGTGTGTATGGTCCTCTGAGTCTCGTGGACGAATAGCGCGAGCTGGGTTTCACACGACCGTCTTTTTCGAAACCCATGCTGATTCCTACAGAGTAGATTTCTAGTCTCCAGAAAAGTCATTATACTCGAACATAATACGTGTTCCAAAATTCTACAACTGGTCGACGTTAGAGATATAGGTCTATAGTTCTGCCCATCTGTTCGACGTTCCTTCTTGAAAACGGGGATGATCTGTGCTCTCTTCCAATCCTTTGGAAAACAACGTTCACTACCTACGAAATATTTGAAAGCAGTTTACTGAACAAGTTTTGGAGTGAAGCGAAGCAAAAGCGACTCCAAAATGAGTTTCTGAACGGGCTAACGTTTAAATGCGGGAACGGGTCGATCCGAGAATTTTGTAAACGTGAATTTGCGAGATTAATTCATGTAAAACGTCCACTGGGAGTGCTTACTGAAATTACGACGTAGAAAAGGCGGATACCGGAAAATTTACAGTGGGATCTAGTGCACAGTCCTAGCAACTCCACAGACGAATTTTTGGACTTTGTAGAAAAATTAGAACGGTTGTTGAAATTTAAAACGCCAAATAAGCAGACAAATAGTTTTCAGAGTGGAAATCATAACTACAGTCCGAATGATTACTATGAAAGACATCCGGGAAGTTATCAACGGAACGTAAACAGCAGGTTTGATAAGGGGAACGGTAACAGGAAAACATACAATGATAAATTTCAAAGGGACAATGGGAACGGATACTTTCGTGACAGGGACCGACACCAAGAACGTAGATTTGAGGGGCCGGCACCTGGCGGAATGAACCAGCGTAATCGGAGATCGGGAAACTAAGATTCGCTGCATCTCAGGTCCGGAGATGGCAAAATATACTGGCGATGAATAGGACGCGAGTAAACGGAAATGTGATAGGTGTTAATTAATTGGCAGAAAGCGTCAGAATATTGAAATGAAATTAGTAAGAGATGAGAATCAAGTGGGTAAAATTTCAAATCAGATCATACGTAAATGGCGTAATCCTAAGACAATGAAAGATAACGATGAAGGTGATGACGACGTGTTCAAAGTAAAGTATAAACTGCAGGAATGAGACTTCTCAAAAAGTTAAAGTATTACCAGGGAAGGGCATTTAAGAAACGAGGATATTGGAAATCAGCTAGATACAGAGTGATTTTTTGCACCGTGCCCAAACTATGGGGATTGATCGATGAGAGGATACGGAACTAAAAAGGTCTAATGAACTTAGGTCGGGAAATGCATGGTTTCCCATGCTAGAGACACATTTATTCAATCATACTTTGTTACAGAGACTGCGGTCTAATACACGCTGTACCATGCAGCCACAGTTACAGTATGTGTTGAAAATGGTTTCCATATGCCTAAACGCATGTGTGAACGCTCCGTAGCATGTTCTGTCTCACACGTTCACATCGGTCAGGCTGCATCCGTAAAGTGTCAAAGGCAGGAAGACAACGCTGCCCCAGAGTGTCCACATCTGGAATGGGCTCCGCATACTCGACACTTTTGTGATGGCCCCATAACCAGAAATCGCACGGGTTGACATCCGGTGAACGAGCGGGCCATGCAAATGGATCCCCTCGTCCGAGCCATCGACCAGGGAAGAAGCGATTGAGATGCGACCGGAGGTGAACTGCGAAGTGGGCTGGAACACGATCGTGTAGCAGCCACATACCCCTTCGAATCATCAGTGGCACTTCTTCCAGCAGGGGAGAAAGAGTCACCCGCAAGAAATGCCGATAGTGCCCACCTGTTAGGCGACGTGGAAGGACACTGGTACCAAAATAAGGTCACCAATTATTCAGCCGACACATTCCGGCTACGCCGATGCTGATGATTTGCTGTCACCATACCATGGGGTTTCTGCATACTACCTCACAGATGACTGTTATGAAAGTTGAAGATACTAGTCCGCGTAAAGGTGGCCTCATCTGTGAACAGGATGGATGACACAGATAGTGCAATCGCGGTAGCCTGGTGAAGAAACCAGTGACAAAACTGCTCCTGATGTGGAAAGTCTGTCGATAGTAAGGCCTGCACACGCTGTAAGTGATAAGGACAGTAACAATTGTCATGGAGAATGTTCCACACGGTCGTCTGGCTTACCCTGTACTGGCGGGCCAACTGCCTGGTACTGACACGGCGGTCGCCTTCCACAGTGTTAATCACATTTTCCTCCAAGTCTGGTGTCCGAACATTTTGGGTACTTCCTTCATGACTTCCTGCTTCCTGAAACGACCCTGTCTCAGACAAACGGCGAAACACTGTTGCAAACATGTGGTTTTTGTCGGCGGGGATAGGTCTCCTGATACAACCTTGCTGCCCGCCACCCGTTGCCATTTGCCTTACCGTAAGTAAGCACCGTGTCGGCAAGCTCTCGATTCGAATACGGAACCATTGTGTTCAACACTGTATCACATCCACTACAAGGTGAGTCAGCAAGAGAAGTGAATCGACACAACATTACCAGTTATTATGGCAGGAGAGAGCGATAGGGCATGACGTATGAGGAACAGTGCCACCCTCTAGGAGGAAACCATGCATACTGTAACTGTGGATGCATGGTACAGTGTGTATAAGGCCGCAGTCTCTGTAACAAAGTATGATTGAATAAATGGTCTATAGCTTGAAAACTATACTATTCCGGATCAAAATTCATTTAGACCTTTTTTGTTCCATATTCTCTCATCGATCAATCCCTAGAGTTTGAACATGGTGGAAAAAATCGCTCTGCATTTATAATACGCTACTGGCCATTAAAATTGCTACACCACGAAGATGACGTGCTACAGACGCGAAATTTAACCGACAGGAAGAAGATGCTGTGATATGCAAAAGATTAGGATTTCAGAGCATTCACACAAGGCTGGAGCCGGTGGCGATACCTACAACGTGCTGACATGAGGAAAGTTACCAAACGATTTCTCATACACAAACAGCAGCTGACCGACGTTGCCCAGTGAAGCGTTGTTGTGATGCCTCGTGTATGGAGGAGAAATGCGTACCATCACATTTCCGACTTTGATAAAGGTCGGATTATGGCCTACCGCGATTACAGTTTATCGTATCGCGACATTGTTGCTCGCGCTGGTCGAGACCCAATGACTGTTAGCAGAATATGGAATTGGTGGGTTCAGGAGGGTAATACGGAACGCCGTGTTGGATCCCAACGGCCTCGTATCACTAGCAGCCGAGATGATAGGCATCTTATCCGCATGGCTGCAACGGATCGTGCAGCCACGTCTGATCCCTGAGTCAACAGATGGGGACGTTTGCAAGACAACAACCATCTGCACGAACAGTTCGACGATGTTTGCAGCGGCATGGACTATCAGCTCGGAGACCACGACTGCGGGTACCCTTGACGCTGCATCAGAGACTGAGTACCTGCGAAGGTGTAATAATGGACGACCCTGGGTGCACGAATGGCAAAACGTCATTTTTTCGGATGAATCCAGGTTCTGTTTACAGCATCATGATGGTCGCATCCGCGTTTGGCGACATCGCGGTGAACGTACATTAGAAGCGTGTATTCGTCATCGCCATACTGGAATATCACCCGTCGTGATGGTATGGGGTGCCAGTGGTTACACGTCTCGGTCACCTCTTGTTCGCATTGAGGGCACTTTGAACAGTGGACGTTACATTTCAGATGGGTTACGACCCGTGGCTCTACCCTTCATCCGATCCCTGCGAAAAACTACATTTCAGAAGGATAATGCACAACAGCACGTTGCAGCTCCTGTACGGGCCTTTCTGGATACAGAAAATGTTCGACTGCTGCCGTGGCCAGCACGTTCTCCAGATCTCTCACCAATTGAAAACGTCTGGTCAATGGTGGCGAGCAACTGGCTCGTCACATTACGCCAGTCACTACTCTTGAAGATCTGTGGTATGGTGTTGAAGCTGGATGGGCAGCTGTACCTGTACACGCCATCCAAGCTCTGTTTGACTCAATGCCCAGGCGTATCAAGGCCGTTATTACGGCGAGAATTGGTTGTTCTGGGTACTGATTTCTTAGGATCTATGCACCCAAACTGCGTGAAAATGTAATCACATGTCAGTTCTAGTATAATATATTTGTCCAATGAATACCCATTTATCATCTGCATTTCTTCTTGGTGTCGCAGTTTTAATGGCGAGTAGTGTATTATTGAAAAGACAGAAGAAAATAAAATCTACAAAGAATGAGTGTGGAGAGAATCCCACGTCATGCCACGCCTTATCAAATCGTTCCCACCGGTCCATCTTCCGCTACTATTTTTGCTTCTCATCCTTTCGTTGTCGAATTCCATCCACTCATCACAATTAAATTTTCGTCTGTCGTAACTATCTCAATAACTTCCTTTACCTCGTTATACATTCTTACATCAAGGGATGCACAAACACCCAGAGTTAAAAGTGAAGATGGAAATGGCACAACTGCCTACACCTCGATGTGCAGAAGAAGAAGAAAAAGCAGACGAGCGTTGTTATTCGGAATACCGACTGCCGACTGCCGACTGCGGACAAGAAACTTTCGGCGGCAGCGCCCCCGCCACGCGGCGGACCCCGAGCAGGTGGAGCAGGAGGCCGTGCTCCTCCACTTTGCTGACATCGCGGCGCGGTCGATAGCCGCTGGTCGGTCGCGCCTCGGACGCCTTTCCCTTCCTTCCCTTCGCTTCCCGTCACGCGAGCCTTCATTAGCGAGAGCTCGGGCCGGAGCCGACCCGCCACGCCTACGTGTGGGCGTGGCCCCCTTGCCGCCGCCGGCGAATACGAGGCGGCGATAGCGTCACGAAATATGGGGTGTCGCGCCCTACTGCGGAAACGCCCCGACTGCCACTCTGCTGAGGGAAATTGTCCCCGCGCCTTCAGCGGCACGTTTGCCATCCGAGGGTACCGCCAGGTGGCGTAAAATACACTGAACGGCCCGAGTGCATAGAACACTGTCGCTGTGGTCTACAGTCCGAAGACTAGTTAGCCGGTAGCTCTCCTCGAGCTTCTATCCGCTGCCAGCCTCTTCATCTCTGAATAATTACTGCAACATACATATTTCTGAATCTGCTCACTGTGTTCATCTCTTGGTCTCCTTCTACAACGTTTCACGCCTACACACATTCTTCCAGTATCAAATTCACGATTCCTTGATGCCTCAGAGTGTGTCCTACAAGCCGATTCCTTCTTTTAGTCAATTTCTATGGTTCCAGTTTGATTCAATACATCTTCATTCGTTATTCTATCTACCCAACTAATCTTCACCAGCCGGCCGGAGTGGCCGAGCGGTTATAGGCGCTACAGTCTGGAACCGCGCGACCGCTACGGTCGCAGGTTCGAATCCTGCCTCGGGCATGGATGTTTGTGATGTTCTTAGGTTAGTTAGGTTTAACTAGTTCTAAGTTCTAGGGGACTAATGACCTCAGCAGTTGAGTCCCATAGTGCTCAGAGCCATTTGAACCCAACCTGCGTATTCAAATACAGAGATATGTAGACAGACAGAATGTGACTACCGTCGGCAACTCCTATGTGAGGCAACAAGTGTCTGGTGCAGTTGTTAGATTGGTTACTGCTGCTCCAATGGCAGGTTATCAAGATTTAAGAAAGTTTGAACGTGGTGTTATAGTCGGACCACGAGCGATGGAACACAGCATCTCCGAGCTAGCGACGTAGTGGGCATTTTTCCGTACGGTGAATATCAGGAACCTGGTAAAACATCAAATCTCTGACATCGCTGTGGCTGGAAAGATCCTGCAAGAACGGGACCAACGATGACTGAAGAGAATCGTTCAAAGTGACTGAAGTGCAACCCCTCTGCAAATTGCTGCATATTTCAATGCTGGGCCATCAACAAGTGTCAGCGTGTGAGCCATTCAACGAAACATCATCGATATGGGCTTTTGGAGCCGAAGGCCCATTCATGTACCCTCGATGACTGCACGCCTCTCCTTGGCCTGTCAACATCGACATTGGACTGCTGATGACTGGAAACATGTTCCATGGCCGAACGAGTCTCGTTTCAAATTGTATCGAGCGGATGGACATGTACAGGTACGGAGACAAACTCGTGAATCCATGGACCCTGCATGTCAGCAGAGGACGGTTCAAGCTGGTGGAGGCTCAGTAATGGTGCGAGGCGTGTGCAGTTGGAGTGATATAGGATTCCTGATACGTCTGGATACGACTCTGACGGGTGACACGTACGTAAGCATCCTGTCTGATCACATGCATCCATTCGTGTCCATTGTGTATTCCGAAGGAGTTTGGCAATTCTAGCAGGACAATACGGCACCCCATACGTCCAGAATTGCTACAGAGTGGCCCCAGGAACTCTCTTCTGAGTTTAAAAACTTCCGCTGGCCACCAAATTCCCCACGCATGAGCATTACTGAGCATATCTGGGATGCCTTGCAACGTGCTTTTCAGAAGAGATCTCCACCCCCTCGTACTCTTACGGATTTTTGGACAGCCCTGCATAACTCAAGGTGTCAGTTCCCTCCAGCACTACTTCAGATAGTCGAGTTCATGGCATGTCGTGTTAAGCCACTTCTGCGTGTCCTTGGGGTCCCTACACGATATTAGGCAATTCCACCAGTTTCTTTGGCTCTTCAGTGTACATTCGATATTAACGAATGTCTCTTCTCCAGAAACGATTTTCTTACATTTACCAGTCTTCCTTTTATATCCTCTCTACTTCGCCCATCATCACTTACTTTCCTGCCCAAAAATTAGAATAATCTAATTCCCTTAGCATTACATGATTTAAGCCTTCCAAACCTGAATTTTTTCTGGCAGAAGGAAAATTTTTCTTTATCTTGTAATGCTCTTAGGTGATTTTTTAAAATAATTTTAGATGCAAAATTTATACAAAAATATGTACCCGTTTTCAAAACATACTTTGTACACTTGGCTTCATTTTATGGACTAAAATAACCAATTACGAAATATTCTCAATTGCAATAAATACTAAAATGATCATTCAAGAATTACCATGCAAAATGACAAAAATAGCATTCTATTATGCAGTGGAATATAGCGAACTAAAAACATTCGTATTTTCTGCTGGTCACTAGCTGCTGTGCGCTGCAACAATGACTTGCTGATATTTTCATAGTGATGCTCAACAGTTGGCAACACTTGCACATGATGGAATGGGTTAACATTCAGAAATGTCCGCCTTTCGCTCGCTATATTTTACCCCTGCTACTTTCAGAACTTCAAAGAGTGTATCAGAGTCGACATTGTAAAAAGGTTTCTCCAAAGCTACGAAACCTGCAGAGATAGGTTTGCCTTTCCTTAACCTCTCTTCTGGAATAAGTCGTAGGGTCCATACTACCTCGCGTGTTCCTAAATTTCACCGAATTTTAAACTCATCTTCCCCGAGGTCGGCCTCCACCGGTGAGGAATTCTTTTTTAGCATTTTGCAACGGTGACTTATTAAACTGATAGCTCGGTAATTTTCACATCTGAGAGCAACTGCTTTCTTTGGAATTGGAATTATAACATTCTTCTTGACTTCTGAGGGTATTTCGTCTTTCTCATATATTATGCATATCAAGCAGAACAATTATTTCATGGTTGCCTCTCCGAAGTATCTCAATAATTCTGGCGGATTGTCGTCTACTGCAGGGTCCTTGTTTCGACCTAAGTCTTTCAGTAGTCTGTTAAATTCTTCTCGCAGTATCATATGTTCCATCTCATCTTCATCTACGTCCTGTTGCATTTCCATAATATTGCCTTCCCACGTATAGTCCCACTGTGTACTCCTTCCACCTTTCACTTTCTTTGCTTCGGACTGGTTTTCCGTCTGAGCTCTTCATATTCATGCAACTGGTTCTCTTTTCCCCAAAGGCCTCTTTAATTTTCCTGTAGGCGGCTTCTATCTTTCCCCTATTGAAATATGCTTCTAAATCTTACAATTATACTTTTCTTTTCCTGCTTAACCATTTTGCACTTGCTACCAGTCTCAATTTTTAGACCTTTGTATTCCCTTTCGCCTACTTCATTTGCTGCATTGTAATATTTTCTCCTTTCATGTGTTAAATTCAGTACGTCCTGTGACGTCCAAGGATTTCTATTCTGCTTTTTTTACGTATTTGACTGTCAGCTGTCTTCCCTGTTTCATCTCTCGAAGCCATGTATTCGTTTTCTATTCTATCCCTTACCATGTATCAGCTCGACATTGCCTAATGCTCCGTTTGAAACTCTCAACAATCTCTGTTTCCTTCAACCTATCCAGGTCCCATTTCCTTCATTTCCTACCTTTTTGCAATCTCTTCATTTTTAATAGGTAGTTCATAACCAGTAAATTATCATCAGAGTCCACATCTGTCCGTGGAAATGTCTTGCAGTTCAGAATTTCTGTCTTACCATTATATAATCGATCTGAGACCTTCGAGTGCCGCTACGTCTCTTCCATGTAGATAATTTTCATGATTCTTAAACCAGTTGTCAGCGATAATGCTCTGTGCAAAATTCTACCAGGCGGCTTCATTAGTTTCTCCGGGTCCATGTTCACCTACAATTTTTCCTTCTCTTGCTTTTTCTAGTATCGACAGTTAAATTCCGTTAATTATCCGAATAATTTCTTTTATCTGATCAACCTCTTCATCACCTTCGATGTTAGTTGGCATATAGACTTTTTCTACTGTGGTAGGTATTGGCTTCGTGTCTATCTTGCCTACAATAATGCGTTGACTGTGCTGTTCACAGTAGCTTCCTGTTTTCTTATTCATTGTTAGACCTACCCCTGGATTAGGCCTAATTGAATTTGTGTTGCTAATCCTGTACTCCTCTGACCAGAAGTCCTGTTCTTCCTGTTGCTCGTGTGAGTGTAGTTTCTTGTGAAGACTTGTCGCTTTTGTTCATCGTGACTATCAGAAACGTTGAAAACCTGATACGTCCTACACATCACGTAAAATGCGTTTTATTGTTTATTGTCACGAATTATGAAGTTTAAGGAGAACGAAAATCTCCTCTTTAAAAACTGACATGGCTTCCGCAAACAGAGATTTTGCGAAACAAAGTTCGCTCTGTTCGTTCATGAGATTTACATCGCCGTAGACAGAGGTACGCAGATTGGTGCCGTGCCCCTTGATTTCTGAAAGGCATGAGATACAATTCCGCACTGTGATGTAGTGAAGAAAATATGAGCTTACCCACTGTGACCAAAATTTTTGATTTCGTTGCAGATAGAACGCAACATTCCCTTCGTAATGTAAGAAAATCTACAAATGTAAATGAACATCGGAAGTATATCGAAAGGAGTGCTATGGGTTCGCTACTGTTTACAATTTACATAATGATCTCGTGGATAACGATGGACGCTAAGTGACGCTATTCGTGGTCAGTGCTGTTGTGTACAAAAAAAAAAAAAAAAAAAAAAATGGCTCTGAGACTATGGGACTCAACTACTGAGGTCATTAGTCCCCTAGAACTTAGAACTAGTTAAACCTAACTAACCTAAGGACATCACACACATCCATGCCCGAGGCAGGATTCGAACCTGCGACCGTAACGGTCTCGCGGTTCCAGACTGCAGCGCCTAGAACCGCACGGCCACTTCGGCCGGCTGTTGTGTACAAGATAGGTACAAGGGCACAAGGCTGCACATAAATACAGAAAGATCTGCGGAGGATCGATGATTGCTTCAGGGACGGCCAATTGTCGCTGAACGTAAATAAATGTGATGTATTGCTCGGAAATAGGCGAAGCAATCCACTACTGTAAAACTGAACCATTGGTTAAAAATCAGTGCAGATAGTAACTACAGTAACATACCTTCAAGCGATCGTCCAGAGTGACCTAAAGTGGAACAATCAACATAAAACAAATAGCACAACACCAGAAAGAGATTCGTTAGCATAACTTAAGTAAATGGAATGTAAGCCTGCAAAACACTCGTTCCACCGATTCTTGAGTACTGTTCATGTTTCAGGGACGCTTGCCAAGCAGAATCAGTAGAAGATATACAGAAGATCCAACGCAGAGCGGCACCGTTTCTTACGGGATAGTTTAGTCAGTGCGAGAGCGCCTCGGAGATGCTCAACAAAATTCCAGTGGCAGACGCTAGTAGAGAGGTGGTGTGCATCACGGAGGTGTACGCTCTTAGAAGAGATAGCTAGCACAGAATTTTGCCGACAGTCTTTATCCGCAACCGCCAAAGCGTGAGTGGAACAGGAAATTGGGCACAATAAAAACTCTCTACCACACAGCGTAACGTGACTTGCGATATATCCATTTACCTGTTGATATACAAGGTACTTCACTATTCCTATTACAGGCTTCTAGTGGTTCTAAAAGTGACTTAGCAGACAAAGATCTGGTAAGGAACTTTTGTCCGGAGATGTACTCTGTGGATGTAAAATAAATATATACATAAAAATAAATTTTTAATAGAAAACGTATTTAAGTCAGAATAAGAAGTATAAAATAATTTCTCTTAGCCCCATACATATTCATAACTCCATATCCAGAGTCCTGAAAATTCGTGGTTGTGAATTTTTCATAGCTGTAACAATACTTGTAAAATTTAAACTGAAGAACGTGAGGCACATGCAACAGGTAACTGATGTATGTGTAACACACATTGCACACATTTCTTCCTCTCCCTCTCTCTGTCCGTCTCCTCTTCCCTCTTCTCTGCTCAGCTGTGCCTCTTCACTTGCACAGCACCTGCAATTCATTCTGATACTACCTGCGTAACATGTTGGTCCTGCAGTGTGACAGAGATGTCAGGTGTTACCACCCTTTTCCAAACATGTCATTAACTATTTTATTGCAGAGCAAGTGATTTGAACTGTGGCATGTTTCCTCTCAATGATGGGTACTCTCTACACTCCTTACTATTATCTATTACTTCACCCCACAATTTTTATTTTAAATCTTACAAGTTTTGTGACAACTATTAAAAATTCACATCCACAAATAGTCAAGACTACCTGTGTGGCGTCAGGATTCTATATGGGGTTAGGAGAAATTATTTTGTACTTCTTAGTCCGTTTTAAAGAAGTCCCATCGACAGCGAGGTCATTAGACGGTTGGTTGGTTGGTTTGTGGCAGGGGACCAAACAGTGAGGTCATCGGTCCCATCGGATTTGGGAAGGATGGGGAAAGGAACTGTGTGTGCTTTCAAAGGAACCACCCTGACATTTGCCTGAAGCGATTTAGGGAAACCATAGAAAACCTGAATCAGGATGACCGGATGTGGGTTTGAACTGTCATCCTCCTGAATACAAGTCCATTGCGCTAACCACTGCACCGCCTCACTCGGTTTAAAAAAAGTGTCATGTATAGTATTTAAATAATTATTTCCTGATTTTTAGTCTTCTATGTGTGAAATTTCTCAACGGATTTTAAACATTTTGAAGAGATAATATTTTTTATTTCAATAATTATCTATGTATATACTAGCATTTTATCTGTGGCTTCAGTTGTTTATGTAACATATATTGCACACATTTCGTCCTCCCCTCTGTCTGTCCATCTCTTCCCCTCCTCCCCTCTCTCTGCTCTTCCATACCCATCAGCTCGCACACCGCCTGGAATGCATTCTGATATTACGCAAAACACACACGCGTACTTCAGAGCAGCCGAGATTTCAGGTGTTAGCAGCCTTTTCCATCCACGCCCCTACCCTACCGAACAGACCTACAAAATGTTGCACTGTCATCCACTTCTGAGCTATATTTCAAATTTCAGATCTCTAACTCATGGGGAAGTTAGTTTAAAATCAATTAAAACATTTGTGCTGAACAGAGAGACAGAGAAGAAACCGACCCAATAGAAACATGTTTGTAAGTCTGAAGATCGAATCACTTTCGAAGCTCCGCTTCTCGGTACAGTACGTAATGGTAGAGCTACATAGGATTTGTATGGAGAACATGTTCCTGATCGTCTCAATCCATCACATACCATTTTCCTCCGAATACAACAACAGCTGCAAGAACATTCGCAACCAGGAGGGGTGACTGCGGCTCTCTATGGACGCACATCAGCCTCTGTGGATCGTGTGTATGAAAGGTGATACACCTTGTGGCACAGGGTGGAGGGTCGTCGCGCCCTTGGAGCATCCACGTCCTGGCTCATTATGTCTGCTGCGTGGGTACCACTTAACTGGAGATTTTAAAGCGATCCCGACTTCAAAGTTATTTTACATCGAAACGATACATTTGGGACATGGGATCCTTATTAAAATTGTACCTACTACGTACCCTCTACAGCACCTAGAATACCGTAATATGAAATGTGAAACACCACATAAGAAAGTGGATGCAGCAAGGGAGCTAGCTGCTGTTTGGCCACTGTAAGGTGCGGGGTAGCTCTTTACGAGGGTGCGGGGGCAGCAGAGCCACACGTTTTACCGAGAACTACCGCCCCGCACTGAGGAGCAGCGAAGAACAGAGGCGCCGCCGTTGCAGCCACTAATTACAATGGCAAAATAAAAAAAATGACATTTATTACTCTACATCATTAAGGTTGTTTTTAGCACAAAAGGGGTACACAATGCTGCAAAACGAAAATTTTTGATCACTTACCCAGTGATGTTAAATGTCTTGACAGACAGCAAACTAAAGTTTGAGAACAAACTGAAAAAAATTTTTCCTTTGCAGCTCCTTAGATCTTCCATAGAAGAATTTCTGTTTAAGAAACACCTTATAAACTGTTCAGCATGTTGCCGTATTTACAAAGTAATTTGCTATGTGAATGGAAAATGGGCTTGTTCCACATCATTGTGATTCATTGTCAAATGTAACATTAGAACCCAAAGCGAACGAAGAGCTCGTATTAGAAAGTCTACGTCAGGCGTGTAGTCCTTCCAGCCCCTACAGTTCAGCCTAAACATCACGGAAGCAATAATAGAAACAAAATAAAGGTTCCAGAGAGGGATTAAAATTCAAGATGAAAGGCTATCAGTGATAAGATTCACTGACGACACTGTTATCGTCAATGAAAATGATGACTCGTAGGACACGTTGAATGAACACGTATTACGTATTGAGAGTAAAACGAAAGAGTATGAAAGTAACGAGGAGTAGCAGAAATGAGAGTAGCGATAAACTTAACATAAAAATTGGGGAGCACAAAGTAGACGAAATGGAGGAATTCCGCTAGTTTGGAACCAAAAACCATAGACTAAGGCAAGGAGGATACAAAAATAAAACTAGCATACGCGAAAAGGACATTTCCGGCCTAAAGAATGAAAGAAAGGAAGAAATTTCTGAGAATGGACGTCTGGATCACACCATTGTCTGGCAGTCAATGATGGATTGTGAGAAAACCGCCAGTGGCACACGCTCCAAATGAGGCGTTCTGCATCACGCACTGATTTACTGTTAAAGGGTCGAGAGCGTACGTTCCTAGAAGAGTCAACCAATACATTGCTTCGCCCTACGTACCTCTGGGGAAAAGACCATGTGGGTAAAATTAGAGAGATTCGAGCCACACGAAGGCTCACCAGCAATCGTTCTTCCGTGAACCATTAGCCAATGGAGGAGTAGGTGGAACACGAAGTACCCTCCGCTACACACTGTAAGTTTGGTTGCGGAGTATATATATATATATACTCTGCAACCAAACTACATATATATATATATATATATATATATATATATATATATATATATATATAATGTGGTGTTACAAAGCATCTTGAAAATTTTGCTTGACAGCTGAAGGATTTATGTCGACTATAAATAGTGCAGCAACCGAAGCACCTGGACGTGGATCAACATGGTCTGAGGTTTTATCGTGGGTAGCATTAAGCAATATCTTTTTGTGATTGAAGACGAACTGTACATATACACTGAGGGAAATGAAAAGTTTTACACGATGAAGAATAAGTCCGACATTATCAAACTTTGTCCTGATGTTCATCACATCATGTTTAAAACTTCGTTCCATTGGAGACTGACGTCATTCAAAACCTGGACAGAAATACACTCTCTTACTCCGTGTGTGAAGGAAACAAACAGACTTCGAATGTCATGTTGACGAATTTCTTGCCATTCATGAAACACCTGTCATGTCAGTTCACGACGGTTTCTGGCTGGAGGGCGGCATGAAATTATACATCTTCCCATCATATTAAGGACATGCTCAATGAGTGACATATTATGGGATCTTCCACGGCAGGCAGTGGTCCATGGTGTGATCTGGTGTGCAGGGTGTTCCAGTATTCTACTGGAATATGTCATTTGGTCCTCTGGCATGACGGGAATGGACAACAAGTTGACTGGTTAGCATTCAGTTTTCCTTCAATAATTACCAGATCAGTCCTGCTGTCATATCCGATAGCTCCCTATGTCATGACTTCAGCAGTGTACTGGAACTAATTATCAGTGCATCGAACAAAGCAAAAGTGTGTCTTCTGTAGGTGAATAAACACTCCGGGTTCATGGACAACAAAATAGGTGCCTAACCAGCAATGCAAGGGATGTCTTACACGGACTCTGTAACTACAGTATCTAAATGGGCACTTGATGTATACTAATGATCCTGGGGAACCTCTCACGTGTCGAGTGGGCGAAAGTTTGCGAAATTTCGACCATTCATTCCTAAAAGAACGTGCTATTCACAGTTAACAAGAGATTCCCGACGTCATGCAACATGAATAGCAAGAAAGTGGAATGGAGGCGGATGTCAGAGAATCGAATTTTTAACTTCCCATATTGCGAAGATCGTCTTTCAGAATGGCAGATCTGAGTCACCCACCGCTCTTCTGTTCCCGCTACGCTCTATAAGGTAGTTATCAAACTGGTAGGTCCCCTACCTACAAATGTCACGAAGCTTGCCCGACAGCCAATAAATCTTTGTCCATGTTGTAAGATATATTCAAGAAGGGACGGAGAACCAACTCTAAATTGCAAGACGTGAACACACAGAGCAACAGCAACAGTATTACTTCATTGGTTCGGCAGGTGCATACCAGACAACCTATGGCAGAAGAAGAAATACTAGGTACTTAATCTATAATCGGTTATTTGTGTTCAGTGTTAATTCCCACCAATATCAGTTATTTATCTCCAATGTTGAAATCCAAAAACTTTATGAGTGAAGTACGATTGTCAGTTGTCAACTTTCTCAACATAAGACTGTTATAAACAGAATGCTTTTAACTGTTATTTGGAGTGTTAATAAGTATTTAAGTAAGAGTGTGATGTATCTAAACTTCACTGTAAACGTATCAAATGGATACGTATTTTTAATCGTTTTCAGGGACAACGTAACTGGTTACATAGCTGGGCAGATAGAGGCCAAATAAGTACAATAAAAAAGTTGAATCCAGGAATTGGAGAGGTACGTGTATCGAGAGCTGCTGCTGCCTTTCACCTTTCACCAGGATGTTTACAAACAAACACGTTGGCGTTGCTCTGACCGCCACGGACCGAAGCGCCACCCAGCGCTGAACACCACAGCGCGCCTCTCAGTGTCCCAGCTGACTCTGGCTCTACAACACGGAAGCCTCCGCGGTGTGGTGTCAGCGGCAAACAATACATGGCAACTCGAGATCTCAATCCAGCTTCCAGTAATGTGTTCCCGACTGTTCATGGTGATACTGTGCCTGCAACCTCTGCCGGTATTTAGTTCGTGCCGTCAGAGAAAGTCGAACAACCCTACGGCTGTCGCAATATTGTTATCCTGCATCCATCTTGGCACATCTCGTTCTGCACCCATTGCCCTGCAGTCAACTATGAGCATGAATCCAAGCAAGGGGACTTGGGGAGGGTGGGGGTGGTCACGATCCCCAAAAAAGACTTTTTAGTAAAAGTTTTTATATTTATAAATATACGAAAGGACAAATTTCGCAGTTAACTTTCAGAAGAACAATAATGAGCCGTGTATCGACTCGTGCTACACCTTGTGTTTAGATTGAATTGGTTTTCCTTTTCTTCCGCTGACATGTTTGTTTCATATGTTGTCTGTCATTAAGTGGCTAATTGGTTGTCTTTTCCCTCTGCTATCGATGTCTGGGTTTTTGCTTCCGGGAAACTGCTATGGAGGTCGTGTACTGCCTGTTCGAGCATAATTGCAAGTTAAGTTCGTGGAAGATTTAATCATTAAGTAATAATTTTGTGTAACCGGCGTCTCTTCTGCCTTGTGGTCTCCGGCGACCGGGTTTCCTGTCCCCGGCACCGGTGTAATTGAAGACAGTGATCTATCCTCCTCCTCTCGTTACTGTCCGATGGGAGGTGTAGTTTTGGCAGTTTAATTGTTTTGCTATTCTGTCGTGTGTTATGAGTTAATTCATGCTTCTTGTTGGTTGATCATGTGGTCGCTCATTCAGGACTGTGTGGTGTAATGTTTCCTTGCACGAGGTTAGCTCTAATTCTGTCAGCAAGTTAAGCCATCTTATAACAAGTTTTCGCTGGCTAAAAATCGGTGCAGTGACCAGTCTGAGAGTGGCAATTGTGTCTACGGGCGTATTTAAATTGTTCAGTATTCTGTCTAGCCTGAGCATCCCTGAGTGGGTGATTTGTGGCCGCCTTACACGGGTCCGTCATATCTGTTATGTTCTAATGATATTCCAGGACACTTTTGTTTAATTTTTTTTTTTTTAAAATTCCTCTAAGGTTGTAAATTCCTCTTATTGCCATTAATCGTGTGTTTTCTGAGACCTGTTTAATTTTTTTATGGCGGTGTTGGTAGCTTCACTACCTCACCGTACTTTATTAACAAAGTTCTGTATTTACTTTAGTAGCCTGTTTACTAATCTTCTTTAAATTTTTTTAAATTGTTGTATTGCTAGCTTCTGTGTTTTTTTCAAAAAAAAACTTTAAATTGTTGTATTGCTATAAATTACTTGATTGCCGTTAGAGGCATGTTTAAAAGGCTCTTATTGCCGTACTGCTAGTTTCTGTAAGATACGAATAAAACATTTGTGTAAATCTCACCTCGACAGTAAACTACTAGAAATTTGGCCCCGTTTCCCAACTTGTGGTGTGGCTTGTAGTAACCGAAACCACTGTGTGTGTGTCAAATAACATACATACACACATGAATACTTGTTGCATTAATCATGAATACGACATTTCATAATGACGTTGAACGTGTCGCTTTAACATAAGTTACCTTTACAAAATTAATTTTTTTTGTTTACAGTTACTACTTCATATGTAAAAATTCATCTATTGAGTAGAAAGAGTTGTCATTCAGAAATTGTTTTAATTTGTTTTTCAATGGTGGTTGACTGTCTGTCAGACCTTTAATGCTATTTGACAAATGACCAATGATTTTTGTGGCAGAATAATTCACCCTTTTCTAAGTCAAAGTCAGATTGAATCCAGAATTGTGAAGATCATCCTTCCGTCTAGTATTGTAGCTATACACTTCGCTGTTATTTTTGAAATGGTATGGGTTATTACACTACTGGCCATTCAAATTGCTACACCAAGAAGAAATGCAGATGATAAATGACTATTCATTGGACAAATATATTATACTAGGATGACATGTGATTACATTTTCACGCAGTTCGGGTGCATAGATCCTGCGAAATCAGTACCCAGAACAACCACCTCTGGCCGTAATAACGGTCTGATACGCCTGGGCATTGAATCAAACAGAGCTTGGATGGCGTGTACAGGTATAGCTGCTCATGCAGCTTCAACACGATACCACAGTTCATCAAGATTAGTGACTGGAGTATTCTGACGAGCCAGTTGCTCGGCCACCATTGACCAGACGTTTTCAATTGATGAGAGATCTGGGAATGTGCTGGCCAGGGCAGCAGTCGAACATTTTCTGTATTCAGAAAGGCCCGTACAGGACCTGCAACATGCGGTCGTGCATTATTCTGCTGAAATGTAGGGTTTCGGAGGGATCGAATGAATGGTAGAGCCACGGGTCGTAATACATCTGAACTGTAACGTCCACTGTTCAAAGTACCGTCAATGCGAACAAGAGCTGACCGAGACGTGTAACCAATGGCACCCCATACCATCACGCCGGGTGATACGCCAGTATGGCGATGACGAATACATGCTTCCAATGTGCTTTCACCGCGATGTCGCCATACACCGATGCGACCATCATGATGCTGTAAACAGAACCTGGATTCATCCGAAAAAATGACAATTTGCAATTTGTGCACCCAGGTTCGTCGTTGAGTACACCATCGCAGGCGCTCCTGTCTGTGATGCAGCGTCAAAGGTAACCGCAGCCATGTCTCCGAGCTGATACTCCATGCTGCTGATAACGTTGTCGAACTGTTCGTGCAGATGGTTGTTGTCTTGCAAACGTCCCCATCTGTCGACTCAGGGATCGAGACGTGGCTGCACGATCCGTTACAGCCAAGCGGATAAGATGCCTGTCATCTCGACTGCTAGTGATACGAGGTCGTTGGGATCCAGCACGGCGTTCCGTATTACCCTCCTGAACCCACCGATTCCATATTCTGCTAACAGTCATTGGATCTCGACTAACGCGAGCAGCAATATCGCGATACGATAAACCGCAATCACGATAGGCTACAATCCGACCAAAGTCGGAAACGTGATGGTACGCATTTCTCCTCCTTACACGAGGCATCACAGCAACGTTTCACCATGCAACGCCGTTCAGCTGCTGTCTGTGTATGAGAAATCGGTTGGAAACTTTCCTCATGTTAGCACGTTGTAAGTGTCGCCACCGGCGCCAACCTTGTGTGAATGCTCTGAAAAGCCAATCACTTGCAAACCACAGCATCTTCTTCCTGTCGGTTAAATTTCGCGTCTGTGGCACGTCATCTTCGAGGTGTAGCAATTTTAATGGCCAGTAGTGTATAACAAATTGGAAAATATGAAAATAGCCATTTTAACTTTGCCGAAAACCTAATAAATCATGGACATGAACCGTCCTACGTGGAATGTAGCTCCTGACATTGCAAGAAAAATTTCACATACAAAGAGCCATTGAAATGGAAAATAAGGTATTCATCGACGAATTCCATATAACCAATAACCCTCTGATCATGCTAGCCACCAAAAGAATAACAAACCCGAAACGTAACCAGGATAAATAATTAATGAATCTCCTTGTCCCCCTTCTCTCCCCTCCCCCCCCCCCCCCCCCCCCGCCGGCCACCCAATCAACCATAAACTCATATTTATTCAAAAAACATTTATACACAGCAACAAAATATGCAAGTACACACACACACACACACAAAACACACACGAACTCATACTAAAAAGAAAACGAACATTTACACACAGAAAAATACACACACACACTCACACACACACAAGCGCGCACAGACACACAAAAAATGGAAATATCGTAAAACAAACAAACAAAAGACAGACAAACACACAACAGTTGACGAGACTACACACCGAAAACACACATATGTTGATCACAAAAATGGAAAGTGCAAGTGACATATGCGACGTGACAATTGTAGGTGAAAGAACACCATAAATCGGCCAGCTAGAGTAAGGAAACTAACGAATACATCTCCAGGACCACACACGTGAGTTAACAGCGCTGGAAATCGTAAGTAACACCTAACGATAAGTTCACATTACGGAATTTGTGCTACAAAAGTTGTTCGAATCTATAAAACAAGATCAAAACGCGACAAAATGTAATACAGCGGTATATTACATCTGCCACACGTTTATTGTATGTATAAAAGGAAGCATGTATTTCAGGCCACTGATGATGCTTCCTAAATAAAAGAAGCGAAACGCGTATGGCAGTAAACAAACTGCATCTATATCTACATAAATACTCCGCAATCCACCATACGGCGCGTGGTGGAGGGTACCTCGTACGACAACTAGCATCTTCTCTCCCTGTTCTACTCCCAAACAGAACGAGGGAAAAATGTCAGCCTATATGCCTCTGTACGAGCCCTAATCTCTCTTATCTTATCTTTGTGGTCTTTCCGCGAAATGTCAGTTGGCGGCAGTAAAACTGTACTGCAGTCAGCCTCAAATGCTGGTTCTCTAAATTTCCTCAGTAGCGATTCACGAAAAGAACGCCTCCTTTCCTCTAGAGACTCCCATCCGAGTTCCTGAAGCATTCCCGTAACACTCGCGTGATGATCAAACCTACCAGTAACAAATCTAGCAGCCCGCCTCTGAATTGCTTCTATGTCCTCCCTCAATCCGACTTGATAGGGATTCCAAACGCTCGAGCAGTACTCAAGAATAGGTCGCACCAGCGTTCTATAAGCGGTCTCCTTTACAGATGAACCACATCTTCCCAAAATTCTACCAATGAACCGAAGACGACCATCCGCCTTCCCCACAACTGCCATTACATGCTTGTCCCACTTCATATCGCTCTGCAATGTTACGCCCAAATATTTAATCGACGTGACTGTGTCAAGCGCTACACTACTAATGGAGTGTTCAAACATTACAGGATTCTTTTTCCTATTGATCTGCATTGATTTACATTTATCTATATTTAGAGTTAGTTGCCATTCTTTACACCAATCACAAATCCTGTCCAAGCCATCTTGTATCCACCTACAGTCACTCAACGACGACACCTTCCCGTACACCACAGCATCATCAGCAAACAGCCGCACATTGCTATCCACGCTATCCAAAAGATCATTTATGTAGATAGAAACCAACAGCGGACCTACCACACTTCCCTGGGGCACTCCAGATGATACCCTCACCTCGGATGAACACTCACCATCGAGGACAACGTACTGGGTTCTATTACTGAAGAAGTCTTCGAGTCACTCACATACTCGCGAACCAATCCCATATGCTCGTACCTTAGTTAGGAGTCTGCAGTGGGGCACCGAGTCAAACGCTGTCCGGAGGTCAAGGAATATGGCATCCGTCTGATACCCTTCATTCATGGTTCGCAAGGTATCATGTGGAAAAAGGGGCGAGTTGAGTTTCGCAGGAGCGATGCTTTCTAAAGCCGTGCTGATGCATGGACAGCAAATTCTCTGTCTCAAGGAAATTCATTATATTCGAACTGAGAATATGTTCGAGAATCCTGCAACAAACCGATGTTAAGGACTGCCTTTAGTTAGTTGCGTAGACGATAGAAACCTCCACGAAATAGAATGTATTTGCAACTGACGACTGAATTTTATTCTGAAATATTATTATTTTAATAAATGTAGGCATCTATGGCACATTTGTAATGGTGTTGTCGCCCGGAAGTGAATCCTAGGCCTGCGATCGGCCAACTGTCTGTATATCCTGTCGATATGATATTGCCATGTGCCTCATGTCATCAATTCGACAATTCCAGAAGTCCAGAAGATATCGATTATTGCAAGTGCATATTAGCTGGGCATTCTTCGTCTCGATCCCTACCTGAAAAGTTCCACTAACGTTAGAGACACCCAACAGGCATCAAGTGGTCACACCGTGCTTCATCATCAGGGATGGCTTTCTTTTTTTTTTTCCTGAAAATAACCTCGCATAAGGGTGAAATTTTAATCAACAAAGCTTCCGATAACGACCGTTACGGAACTCCCGTTTGCGACATGAAGGTAGGCGTGCTTGCACAAAGCTGCCTTGTCGGGACTCCGTTCGATGCCTGGGGTCAGAGCTGTCGGCAGAATGTCAAAGACCCGTCGCTGTATGGCAGTCGTCCGCCTGTTTACTCCGTTCTGTTTGTCCCGAGCGCGTTCACGTTCGCGTTCAATACGTTCGCCCTCCCCGTGGGCGTAGGGCAGACATTAAGTGGGCAGACTGGAGGGAAGGCAAACAGCCCTCTCCTCGCACAATGGCCGGCCCTCGGCCTAAGCGCTGTATATATAAAACCATGTTTATATAGAGGGAATGTTTTTTTTTCGGGCATCCGTCCACAAACGAGCTCGTTACCGCAGCGCCGAAGTATTAATGGCGACGGTAATTATCCCACAGCTTCCAGATTTAGCGGAGATCCTTCTCCCAGTACACCGCGGCATTATTATCCCGATATAGCTCTTAACAAGGCTTGACATTTTTAGCCGCTGCCGTCGATCATATACGGACGGCAATGCAGTAGCGGCTCTTTGTGTACAGAGGCGAATCAAATGGCGTCGCGTCGACTTTGGGGTTTGAAATTGCCTACAGTAGCAGAATTTTAATACTTGGACGACTGATAAAGAGAATAGCAATGACCACTTGAAACTGGAGATTAAGAAAGAAAAACTTATTTCAATTCGAAAATTTTAACCTCCATCCCGCTATATTTTGTTGATTCTTAATTGTAACAGAGGCTGTCAGACATGGTTGATCGATGGTTAACAGAGAGAACATTGTGATTTCATCCGGTAAAACAGATCACACTAAAGATGGAATGCTGCAATGGAGTTTACCTCAGGATGCTAATTGTTCGGAGGTGGGATGAATCACAAAGGGTACAGTGGATGTAAAAAGCTAGACAGGTACGAGCAGGACTCGTATCTGCACTTTAATAAAAGTGGCAAGATACTGTTAATCAGAACACAGGGAAAAGTTGTGATCTAAATGACAATAGATTTACTCATTCTTAAC
The DNA here is from genome assembly GCF_021461395.2 of Schistocerca americana. Taxonomy (NCBI): domain Eukaryota; kingdom Metazoa; phylum Arthropoda; class Insecta; order Orthoptera; family Acrididae; genus Schistocerca; species Schistocerca americana. The sequence goes on along the minus strand of NC_060120.1, from coordinate 286,119,024 downwards.
ATTACAAGACAACAAAAATGACTAAAGGAACGTCACACAAACATTTTTATTTGACAAACGCTTTCACTGACATGGGGTCTGTGATGGACAAAGTGATCAGCTGGGGATCGACACACGACACTAACCGGAACACCAATCGCTTTATCTGACTTCATACACGTGAATCTGGGTTATGGCACAAAAACTACGACACCATCAAGCATCTATACTCTACACTTTCAAAAAAAAAAAAAATTGTGATTCGAAAGAACAGGGTGCTGAGAAACTTATATTTGAGCCCTACGCCGTAGCACCGAATACTTTACCCTCCTGCTGTTATATCCTAGCCAGTAATGCCACCCGAGCCCGCTGCCAAAAGGTTGGCAGCATCAAAGTCCGGACGCCGTCCGCATAAGCAGCGCCAGTGAGACAGGAAATCGCCGCAAGTCTGCGCGCGCCACCGCTGGCTTCTGGTTTCTTAAGCGCTGGAGTCGCGAGCGCTAGGACAGTTCTGTATTCGCCGCTCAGTTGTATACTCGCCACCGAATTGTGTACTTGCTAGTCAGTTGTGTGTTCATCGCAGCAGAGTTGTTGTTTGTCGTCAGCCGACGCTGACCTAGCCGCTCCGACTCGAACTAGACAGATTTCTGTAGACACGGAGTTCACTACTGTGTTTCTGTATCTTCGTTAATAAAGATAAGTACCGACTTTTATTTAATCAGAGTGTTTGGGTTTTCATCTTTCTGTTCACTGTTCCAGCGGACCGGTCGGCCCGCTATTAAAAGTGTGGCGGTGACTTCGTAAGCCGTTTCTACAGCGAATTGTTTGTCGCTACGAACGCCGCCACAAAACCTGCTGGTCAGGGTGGCAGACCATGATGCGGTCGGCGACTGAAGCCATGGACGGCCGCAATCTATTATTAATGCCGCGCGCCGAAGATTGAAAGTATGCGGTCTCGTGTTTGGATAATTCGGAACACCTCTGAAACCTCGGTCGATTCCAGTGTGCAGGTGGACCCGTTTGCTGGTCTGCCAAACCAATTTGACTCCGTGCCACGACTATGTGTTACGGAATATGTCAAATGTTTAGACGACAGACTCAGGACAAATAAGTACACCCATGCATCACTCGTTGTGTGCGTGATGCTAGAAGCAGTAACTCTGACAGCTCAGAAGGTGACTGGCACAGTCTCTAAGTGGCACACTAGCAAAGAACACAAGTCTCACCGTTTACGTAGAGACCTGCAGTTCTTTATTAGCGAAGCACTAGTACAAGAGTGATCTTCTCTTTCTGTCTGCTATCCTCCTCAGCTCGATAGCAAAAGACCATTTACATCTTAGACTTCCCCCACTTTAGCACAAGCCAATTACGAGCTGGAACGTGGCATTTGAAGCTCGGAGAGCGCCTCTTGCTCTGCATACACCAATTGGACCAACCAAAGACAATAAAGTTAACTGGGAGAAAAGGAAAAAAGATTCAGCTTCGCAGCCTCTTTCCCACTCGTTTGCTAACAACATGACCAGGATGGAACCGCACCCCTCCATAAAAAGCTTGTTATCTCCCTTGTTGCATCCATTTCGAAGTTTCCAAAGAACGGCCATAAACTCGCTAAAAGCCTCGTGCTTTCACAAATTTGTTTTGTAACAGAGACTGGACGTCTGAGCGCCAGTTACCTGTCCACGGAAATTCGCAGAACGCCCACAGTTGTCTCGTCGGCTTCCTGCCTAACAAGGGCCCATCCTCTCCTTTATTGCATGTCTACAATGTGCCGGACATTGTTACGTCGCATTGTGTTGCGTTGAAAATTAATACATCTCTTGATGATTGACATGGAGATGCCTGGCCCGCCACAGGCAGCCCCAGAACACTGTTTCCTCTCCTCGGAGAAGGACAAGAGTGGTACTTTCCAGAGCAGAGCTAGAAAAAGAATTCATTATGTCGCTCAATTCTGTGAGCAGGAGAGCAAAAATGAAAAGTTTCTCCGCCCTCTGTCTTAGCCGATGAGACGAATAGTGACGCACACAGGGCCAAGTTTTAACTGTGTAAGAATAATTCAGAAGTTTGGTTTGGGATCCACTCTTATGGAGCCCCATTTACATCTAATGCACGCCCAGTTTTCTTCCCGCTAGTATGGACCGCTAGCAAGCTACAGTAGATCCCTGTGGGTCGATACGGACCACTTTGGAAGTTACTGCTCTACAGCTTCTTCCTTCTCTTGTGAATGTTTGTCACTGTCTCGTTTTCATAATATAATAACTCTGTAACAACACGTTGCTTCAAGCGAACATCAAGTGCAGTAGCCATCCTTAGTCAGCGCTACGACAGCACGACTTGCGGGACCAGGTTGAACTAAATTTAAATACAAGCAGGAAAAACGTTTCTATGACCTCCGTGACTAGCAAAGATGTAGAGCCGAAGTTGGATCTTTGAGGAAATGTTGTGCATTTATTTTGAAGTCACTCTCGTATTTCATCGAATACAAAGTTCGTACGAGAACAGCGGAGGAGACACGATAAGAATTTCTCCTCCAGTGAACTGGCGGTTAAGAACATTGTGGTACAGGCACCGCTGTCTGATTACCCTGCTTGTGCACTGATCCAAGACGCAATATCTCAAAAGTCCGGTAAAAACGACGAAGGGCAGAAAGGATACGGAGCATGGATTACCTCCACTGAACATTACGCCTGCCGTGAAATACGGCGTGGAAAGATCCGACCTTTATCGAAATATAGGACACTGAATGTTTCGAACGTAAGGATAAATTGCGGCCAAGCAAAGCTGCAATCCACTACCGCTAATAGAAGCTGATACGTCTTCGGTAATGCCGTGGCGAAACGGCAGATAAATATTGTTATGGCCAATTGGCCATTTGTTAAGCGTGAAAACATTGGGCAGTAAATCAAACAACAGTGTTATACAAGTAATAAGTTAGCAGGGAAAATTTTGCAACTCGGAAGATTGTTTCGATGCTTATTTACTTAACGGCGCCATACGATTGATTGCTGTGTTTAAACTTTCATGATGTGTAGACATAATTCCATAAGAAATCCGTTGTGACGCAATTACTTGTGTTTCCGTTCAGGACCACTCTTTGAGCCACAAATAAGTCACCGTAGCAGCATTCCGAAATTTTCACGTCGCTGCTGTTCAGGTTTTTTTTTTTTTTTTCAGTGGTGCGCCGGCCGCGGTGGTCTAGCGGTTCTGGCGCTGCAGTCCGGAACCGCGGGACTGCTACGGTCGCAGGTTCGAATCCTGCCTCGGGCATGGGTGTGTGTGATGTCCTTAGGTTAGTTAGGTTTAAGTAGTTCTAAGTTCTAGGGGACTTATGACCTAAGATGTTGAGTCCCATAGTGCTCAGAGCCATTTGAACCATTTTTTTCAGTGGTGCATTGATATCGTTCTTATTTCGTTGCGAACATTGCATCTATATTGTCCACGGCGTCTCTTGGCACACCTCACGCGATAAGTCCCTTAACAGGTAGCGAGATAGAATGCTTCCGAATTTGACTGCATTTTGTAAGTACATTCCATTTTGTTCGAGATACTTTCGTCTTTCTCCTTCGATTCTTTCTTATCTTACTCCACCTCTTTCTTTTTATAATTAGATGCCTATCTTCCATTTCGTTTTGTTTAACATTCCGCTCTTCTTCAACTACGCCATCGAGAACAGGGCTGATTCGAGAATACTTTTCGTCACAAGTGATATATCATTTGCTCTCCTCCGTCCCCCTCCCCCCCTCACCACATCTTCCTCACACAAAAGTGCTGTTTCCCCTCGCTATTGATAACACCTGTCAAAATAACTCCAAATCTAATTATGCTGAAATTGCATAACATAAACACATTTCTAAATTTTATTCTAGAGAGAAGAAACCATTAATTTCCATTTAAGGCAATTCCTGAGAACTTTAAAAACTTGTGTTATTATATACAGAATGTAGCTTGTATAAGTGCAGATTTCTCTTTTGGTGATTAAGGGCGGTGTACTGAACAACATTACATCATTATTTATGTCATTTACAGGCTAATAATTATAGCTATTACAAGTCATATGTTTTTAGATTGGGTAGTTGAGTTGTTTTGAAAATCAGCCTTAAGCAAACACAATTTGTTTATTTTAGTATTTACCCAGACATGTTTTGACACCTGTGTGTCATCTTCTATGGGTCAAATTTTTATTTCTGTACAGTACAATATGAAATTTATGATAATTTAACTGTTGTAGGCCTCAGAATTACAACATGTGCAATTTGCTTTGTTTTGTTTCGATGCTCACCTTAAAATTACATCGCTAAATGAACTGCATTATTATACAGCGGTTTTTGTGCTCTTTTTCGTCGATTTTTTGACAGCATGTTGTCTGAAAACTAGCCAAGAGGAAAATTAATGCGTATTTATGAAGAACTGTTTCATGGATAGAGGTTATGTCGGTTTCTGTACTTAGATTTTTTCGTCCTGTTGCGTGTGTGGTTGGTGTCTCGATCAGTGGCTATTCAGTGTACCGTTTCCACACGGTTTCTCACACAATATTTGCTCACAATTTTTTTGTAAGTTGACTGTATTGTTGTTTATTTAATTACGACCCAGGTTCCGGCCTTTTATGCCATTTTCAAGTGACTGGGTTTCCGTCATTAACATATATTGCACATCAAGCTTAAAATGTAAAGTGATCGTCGTGTAATAAGAGCAATAAATAATAGATAATAATAAAATATGAACACATATCCTTTTATATCCCAAAGTAAAAATGTTTTTATGAAATATGACGTGCTCCCACTGTTATTTACTGATCTTTTTACACGCTTATGATTTTACATCTGGCATTTCGTGGGGAGCGAACATTTTTCTTAGCTTGTGGCCAATTTTAAACTTGATGTCCTCCAATATATCTTAATGACATAAACTCGATCACTTTGAAATGGCATAAGAGACCGAAACTTGGGCCGTAATTAAATAAAAAAGAGTACAGTCAAATGACGGTGTGTTCACTTAAGAATTATTGTATGACTGTTGCTCAGCAACATCAAAAACTGTTTATCTCTTGATTTATTTCACTGTCATAGATAAGAAGTCTTCAAATGTTATTTGCGCCGAATGAAGTTGCCACTGGATTTTTCTTTAACTTCTTTGTCTTCTGAAATTGTTTTAAGAGTTCTGCCGGCTTACTACTGATTCGTTCTCCCCCGAACACCAAAGTATTTTTTAGCTCCCGCCTACATCGGGAGAAATAATCACCGTAATAAGAGAAATCATAACTCTCACGGAACGATTTAGGTGTTCATCTTTCCCACGTGTTATACGGGAGCGGAACGATAGACAAATACCTTCAAAGTCGTTTAATGAACCCTCTGCCGAACCCTTAGGTATGAACTTCAAAGTAACGATCTAGATGAACCTTCTCCTGGCTGAATACGTGCGATTCTAGGCGCTTCAGTCTGGAACCGCGTGACCGCTACGGTCGCAGGTTCGAATCATGCCTCGGGCATGGATGTGTGTGATGTCCTTAGGTTAGTTAGGTTTAAATAGTTCTAAGTTCTAGGGGACTGATGACCATAGATGTTAAGTCCCATAGTGCTCAGAGCCATTTTTTTTCTGGCTGAATACAGGAACAGATTATGACTACTTCTGTTACCTTTCGTAATACTTCTCGATTTCAACTTTTTTCACTTGTTTTTAAATATCGTACAGATGTATTTTCGAAGACTGTGTACAATCTTTCATTATGAACTCTCCGTGGTAATTGTGTTCCTCGCTTCCATGACATAAATATTTCAAAGCTGTAGGTGCGGTGCACGAAAAGAAAGTCTGACGAGACAGGATGACAAGTTTGCTCTAAAGTGAAGGTGTTTAAACAGCTCGTTAAAATTACTGGTATCGTAGGTGCGTTTCGTCAATTCCAGAGGTTTGTCGGCTTCCGTATTAAGGTCATCATTTACGTACATTGTTCGTACGTTGACAGCAAAAACATTACATTACGCGCATGGTAAATGCGCCATCCTCAAGTTTCGAACGCGAAGCGGGAGGATTAAAATTTGTGGGAAGTAGTCTAAAGATACTCCACTATTCTATTACTCCTATACATCATATTATTATTCGACATGGAATGCCACGGAATTTTGCGTGAAAAAACAAAAGAAGAATATATAGCGTCCGGGATGAGCCCACAGCTTCTTATACATAGCTCACTGCCGTATTTTTAAATGAAATCAAACCTGTTTTCACAAGAAATAACATTAAAGATTGAAAATAATAAATAAACTGCTTCTTCACAAAGTCCAGAGAATCTAATTGAGAGATAAAACTCATCTTCAAAACATGAAACCTTCTTTAATACCAGATTTTCCCTGATAGGTAAAAATTCTTCTGGGAACGAAGCCTTCTTGGAGGCTAAAGTTTATCTTTTAAACCGTAAAATCTTCTTCAAAATAATGATCTTCTTTGAATCAAACGGGTGGTAATGCCCGTATTCTGTACGTCTCTCCGATTTGTCACTTCGACATCCACTGCTACAGAGGAAGGTAATGTAGGAATTCTCGGTCGTCGCATTGTAATGATTGAGGTGTCAGATAGACGCATGGTATTTTACATTGTTAACAACCTTCCCTACAAGCAAATAGTTTGAAATACATGCCAATACTTAGTCTCACTGAGTATAAAACATAAAGTACTGGCCATAAAAATTGCTACACCACGAAGATGACGTGCTACAGACGCGAAATTTAACCGACAGGAAGAAGATGCTGTGATATGCAAATGATTAGCTTTTCAGGGCATTCACATAAGGTTGGCGCCGGTGGCGACACCTACAACGTGCTGACATGAGGAGAGTTTCCAACTGATTTCTCATACACAAACACCAGTTGACCGGCGTGCCTGGTAAAACGTTGTTGTGATGCCTCGTGTAAGGAGGGGAAATGCGTACCATCACGTTTCCGGCTTTGATAAAGGTCGGATTTTAGCCTATCGCGATTGCGGTTTATCGTATCGCGACATTGCTGCTCGCGTTGGTCGAGATCCAATGACTGTTAGCAGAATATGGAATCGGTGGGTTCAAGAGGGTAATACGGAACGCCGTGCTGGATCCCAAGCGCTTCGTATCACTAGCGGTCGAGATGACAGGCATCTTATCCGCTTGGCTGTAACGGATCGTGCAGCCACGTCTCGATCCCTGAGTCAACAGATGGGGACGTTTGCAAGACAACAACCATCTGCACGAACAGTTCGACGACGTTTGCAGCAGCATAGACTATCAGCTCGGAGACCATGGCTGCGGTTACCCTTGACGCTGCATTACAGACAGGAGCGCCTGCGATGGTGTACTCAACGACGAACCTGGGTGCACGAATGGCAAAACGTGATTTTTTCGGATGAATCCAGGTTCTGTTTACAGCATCATGATGGTCGCATCCATGTTTGGCGACATCACGGTGAACGCATATTGGAAGCGTGTATTCGTCATCGCCATACTGGCATATTACCCGTCGTGATGGTATGGGGTGCCATTGGTTACACGTCTCGGTCACCTCTTGTTCGCACTGACGGTACTTTGAACAGTGGACGTTACATTTCAGATGTGGTACGACCCGTGGCTCTACCCTTCATTCGATCCCTGCGAAACCCTACATTTGAGCAGGATGAATGCACGACCGCATGTTGCAGGTCCTGTACGGGCCTTTCTGGATACAGAAAATATTCGACTGCTGCCCTGGCCAGTACATTCTCCAGATCTCTCACCAATTAAAAACGTCTGGTCAACGGTGGCCGAGCAACTGGCTCGTCACAATACGCCAGTCACTACTCTTAATGAACTGCGGTATCGCGTTGAAGCTGCATGGGCATCTGTACCTGTACACGCCATCCAAGCTCTGTTTGACTCAACGCCCAGGCGTATCAAGGCCGTTATTAGGGCCAGAGGTGATTGTTCTGGGTACTGATTTCTCAGGATCTATGCACCCAAATTGCGTGAAAATGTAATCACATGTCAGTTCTAGTATAATATATTTGTCCAATGAATACCCGTTTATCATCTGATTTCTTCTTGGTGTAGCAATTTTAATGGCCAGTAGTGTAGATAGCCCTCAGCCTTCAGCGAGCTGCGTTTCGCAACACCTCTGTCTATGAAATCCATGTTGAGTCCTACAGAAGATATTTTATTTTTACGAAAACGCCATAGCTCATGAGCCTGAAACGTGTCGTGTAATTCCATAACGGATTGGCGTCAGTGATACAGACCTATAATAACGTGCGTTCTTGAAAACGGGAACGACATTCCTTCTCTCCCAACCACTTGCAACCGCTCGTAGCTTCAGCAGCCTACGATGAACTATTGCTGGGAGGCATAGTCTATGTAGAACCGCAGAGAAATGTGACCTGATGCAGATGACTCTCCACAGCTGGGCCGCTTTGGTTGATTTTCCGTCCTCTTATCTCAATATCTGCCATTTCAGCGTTCGCACGATGATCAAATCGAAGAAACATATTACGTACAATCCTCTGAAATGATACAATTTCGGAAAATGGAGTTCCATACTTCGACACTATGTCATCTCCCGTTCGGAGCCAGTACAGTTACTGGGCGATTCAATAGATGGCTTTGATCCATTAACTGACTAAACAGGGTCGAGCTGTTCTAGACGCTTCAGTCTGGAACCTCGCGACCGCTACGGTCGCAGGTTCGAATCCTGCCTCGGGCATGGATGTGTGTGATATCCGTAGGTTAGTTAGGTTTAAGTAGTTCTAAGTTCTAGGGGACTGATGACCTCAGATGTTAAGTCCCATAGTGCTCATAGCCATTTGAACCATTTTTTGACTTAACAGGAAAACTTCCTACGATATTTTTTTCGTTTCTTTTGTCAATTAGTCGGCAGAATTGTACTTTTTAGTTCCTTGAACACTTCTCGCATGGCTCTCCTTACGCTAATTTGGGCTTCATCCAGCTTTTGTTGCTCAGCTTGGCTTTGACCTCGCGTTAATCTGTGACAAAACTCTTGCTGTTTACAGGTAGGTTTCTAGCCTTAGCAACTGTGCTACGGCGGGCCTTTCGATTCTTCTCAGTCTTGCCCGCCTCTTACATTTATAAAGTGTATTGTAAAAAGATTCTTTTCGAGGTTTAGGAGGTTCAGTCTTCTGTGAGCATGTAATTTTAAACTGCAGGTAATCGCAGCCAGATTTCCACATTTTGAACGACTGTAAAATATTTTTTATTATAAGTCGCGACCGGTTTCGCGTCAATTCAAGACGCATACTCAGGTGACAGAAATTCTTTTCAACAAGTCACTGCAGAAAGATAAGTGCCTAAGAGCGACTCCCCATTGTTCACGTCAAGTTATAAACAAATAGCTGACCACGGACTACCGCTTTTAGCGCGCTAATTGCTTATAAGTTGACGCGAAAGACGGGGAGTTGCTCTAAGGCAGTTATCTTTCCGCTATGACTTGTTAAAAATAATCTCTATCACCTGAGGACTGACGCGAAGCGAGTGGTATTTAATAAAATGTCTTTTACAGCCAGTGCGGATCATTTAATTTAGAATCATTCTTTTGTGTTTAGCAAGACTGAATCTGAGTCATTTCTTGAATATGTAGATGATTTAAGCTTTGTTTGCTTAGATTCTTCAGCACTCTTCCAAGTTTCTCCGTATCTACATTATTCTACGGTGGCGTAGGAAGTTTATTGTAAAATAAAGTACAACATCTCGTGTGATTCTTAACTTGCATTGACCAACATATTAATGCCATAAAGGTGAAACGGGCCTTCTAGTATTAGAAGGGGACTGTTCCTTGTGAAGTTGTACGGACGGTCTGACAGGAATAGTTGCTCTCGTACTGACCAGGAGCGTCGTAAATTCCAGGGATTATGAAACCGAAACTGTCTTCCACCGGGAGAATCATCGCACTTATCTTTTGGAGAGGTCGGGAAATAGGTTGTTTACCCACGATCCAACCTATTTCGCTAGCCGTAACAGCACAAAAAGGACGGAGCGCAATAGGTGGACCAGCTCTTGGTTGGTGAATGTACTTGAGTTTGCGTTTACTGAAGAGTCCTAATTTAAAATCGGCAGCCATATAGACGTTTTCTCGGAATTCGTTCTTCAGTTCTTTTGCGTCGGAATCCACCTGCCCCCAGTAAGAACCAGTTGTCGCTCTGTACGTCGACGCATTTGAAATCGCTCTCTGCTGGATTGGGTCACAGGAGGCCATGCGCGCTGAATTGTGAGGCGGTGTACGCCAGCTTTAGGTATACATATAGATCAACCCTCACATTTACTTTCGTTCTATATTCCTGGATTTGCTTGCACTGATTTAGGGACACAACGAAAAACCTAAAACGATAATATGAGTGATGCAGTATACGAGGCTGAGCTACTCGTGAAGGACTTGTCCGCAACTCGTGGTCTCGCGGTTGCGTTCTCGCTTCTCGAGCACGGGGTCTCGGGTTGGATTCCCGGCAGGGTCAGCGATTTTCGCCTGCCTCGAGATGACTGGGTGTTTGTGTTGTCCTCATCATTTCATCATCACTCATGCGAGTGGAAGATTGGACTGATAAACGGTTGGGTCTTTGTACGGGCGCTGATAACCGCGCAGTTGAGCGCCCCACACTCTCATCATCATCATCGTGAAGGACTTGTAAGGTGGTAATGTCGTTTGGTTTTTGTATGTCATCGATGTGCAAATGACAGAGAGAGCAAAAAAAATGGCTCTGAGCACTATGGGACTTAACTTCTGAGGTCATCAGTCCCCTAGAACTTAGAACTACTTAAACCTAACTAACCTGAGGACATCACACACATCCATGCCCGAGGCAGGATTCGAACCTGCGACCGTAGCGTTTTTGTTAAACAAATTGTCGTGGCACAATCTTTGCCTCTGCGCAATCTGAAACAGTCTTGTCAGCTGGTTAAATTGCTCAGAGCTGAGAGAACGACCACCCTACTTCCCTGAGTCTTGGATTTGCATATTAATTGATTAAGCTGTTTGATATTTATAGAAATTCTCTGCTAACACTATACCTTTTTCAAGTCATTGTTCATTTTGTTAAGCATAGTACTGTACAAACCAATGTTTTGTGTGAAAATATAGCGAAGTTTCACTCTGTATTTTTGAATACATACTTAATTCTAAAATCGTTGTCTTGGAATATTATTTCATAGGAAAGGTTACTCTCCCCACCCCCCTGTTTATCAGTACACATTATCACATGCAATAGTTTGCATATGTATTTAGAAACAGATATCTATCTTAACCGCTGCCTGCTTGGTGTTTGCTGTTGTGCTTTCGAGAAATCTGCAACGATGTTGTCAAGACGCGAGGTAAGTGGAAATTCTCATTAAGGCCAGATAATTGTTTTATTTCAGCTGTGCATTTAATATAAAGACAAGTTACATTCTGATCGGTTACAGTTCAGCTCAAATTAGATTCTGTTTAGTCAAAGGTTAGCACACGAGTTTCAGTTGGATAACAGTTTGTGGGGACATAGTTTTGGTAATATGTAAACTTTTATAGAGTGGGAGGTAAAGTCGGGTTCTGGCGCTGCAGTCTGGAACCGCGAGACCGCTACGGTCGCAGGTTCGAATCCTGCCTCGGGCATGGATGTGTGTGATGTCCTTAGGTTAGTTAGGTTTAACTAGTTCTAAGTTCTAGGGGACTAATGACCTCACAAGTTGAGTCCCATAGTGCTCAGAGCCATTTGAACCATTTGGTAAAGTCGGGCTAAATTTCAGAAAGAAACAAATATAGTGGCGAAGTTACAGACTGAGAAGATATATCCTAACCACTCGTAGACAAAACAATGATGTGAGGTAGTGGTGTCCAGACAGTGCCAACGTTGTGTTTTCTTTTTTTTACATACGTGTTGTAATGTGTACTTGTATACGAAAGTGAACACAGAGCAAAATAAGCTTAGTAACACCAACAGCCAAACAACAAGACACTTTATGTAGCATAAAATGAAACTTATCCTTATCAATCTCCAATACTGTGGCTGGAGTAAGCACACGTGGAACAGTATATATAAATACAACTCTTGATAGTCAAGAAACAGCCGTAGGCACAGAGCTGTGTAAAATAACCAGTCTGAGTGTCTGAATACAACTACCGCACCATTTGTCCGTATGACACAAGTTGACACGCTCTCTGAACACAAGTCTGCCAATAGCTCGGCCGAGCGATGAAATGACTACTCTGGAGGCGGGAAGAGAATATTCACTGGAGATGTAACCCAAGTCCAAAAGCGCGCAGAACTCTCTCTCTCCTGGCCCCTGAGGCCATATTTCGTAACAGGTGCGCTGCGGTGGCGCCTGGCAACTCTGAGAGACGCGGTTGTAGCCTCATCCGGATGGGCGCCGTCGAAGATACTGCTTGGACTTGAAGCATATTTGCGGTGGTCGACCTCGGTGCGAATTATCAACTATCGACGACACCGCAGTACACATCCTTGGTTAGGTCACCAGTCTTCTAACTGGTTTGATGCCAGCCACCAAGAATTCCTATCCCGTGCCAAACCCTTTGATCTGAGAGTAGTCCTCAATTACAATGGCGGAAAAATAATTAATGTAGAGTAGTGAAATTTTGGTAGTTCACGTATCTAGGTAACATATGTAAGTGATTGACATTGCAAGATCACAGGTTAATGTAAACGCGAGATAAGCCATTGCAACTTTGAAATGCTGGTACGTTAATAACCTGTGTAACCGCCAGAATGTTGAACGCCAGCATCCACACGTGCATGCGTTTCGTAACACAGGTGCCGGATGTCGGTTTGTGCGATGGAGTTCCACTCCTGTTGTTCAATATACTGACAGTTAATGCTGGTTATGAATGACGCTGGAGTTGCTGTCCGATGATGCCCCATATGTGCTCGATCGGAGACACATCTGGTGATCGAGGAGTCCAACGCAACATGCCTACACTCCGGAGAGCATATTAGGCTATGACAGCGGTATGTAGGCGAACGTTATCCTGATAGAAAACACCCCGTGGTATTCTGTTCATGATGGCAGCAGAACATAATGGATCACCGGATTCACGTTCTAATTTGCAGTCAAGGTGCATGGGATAACCACGAAAGTGCTCCTGCTGTTACACGAAATCGTACTCCTGACCATAACACCAGGTGTATGTCCAGTTAGTTAGTTACATGTTCCATTGATCAACCCCACGGTAACCGTCATGATGTGGAACGTCTCAAGTGCATAAGAAATGCGTACATGAATCTACGTTCTTTTTGTTTTTTATTTGCTTAAGCTTAAAATTTTTATTACCTACCCCATTCCCCTAAATGGCACAACATGCATGTATTATACCTATGGATTTATTTATGTCAGTCCAAGAATTCATCTAGGGTATAAAAGGAGTTCTCAAGGAGATATGAATTCAATTTATTTTTCTGTCAGACGTTTTATTTCATCTGGTAATTTATCGAAAAGTTTTACAGCATCATATTTTACAACTTTCTGTGCCAAAGGAAGGTTAAATAGAGGATCGTGTAAGTCTTTATTTCTTCTGGTATTATCATGAATGTCACTGTTGTCTTTAAAATGGTCCTTGTTGTTGAGACAAATTTTATTACTGAGTGAATGTACTATAAGGCTGTTGTAATAGCTCCTAACCTTTTAAACAGATGGCTACAAGCTGTGCGACTATGAGCCCCAAACATTATTCTAACCACTTTCTTTTGAGCTGTGAACACTTTATGCTTAAGTGTTGAGTTACTCCAATATATTATTCCGTATGAAATCAGAGAGTTAGTAAGCTCTTGGTTGGGTTGTTTGGGGGGAGGAGACCGAACAGCGAGGTCATAGGTCTCGTCGGATTAGGGAAAGATGGGAAGGGAAGTCGGCCGTGCCCTTTCAAAGGAACCATCCCAGCATTTACCTGAAGCGATTTAGGGAAATCACGGAAAACCTAAATCAGGAATGCCGGACGCGGGATTGAACCGTCGTCCTCCCGAATGCGAGTCCAGTGTGCCAACCACTGCGCCACGCCGCTCGGTAGAAAGCTCTACCGTTGCTGCTGACTTCTGCTGATGTGTTATATTTATTGAAGGAACTGTACTTCTCGCAGCAGAAAATTGTATGTACTGCGTTTTTTCAAAGTTCAGAGCAAGCCCATTCGCAGAAAAGTTCTTTGAGAAGTTCTTTTGCGAATCAGTGATACTCTAAATTTAGTAATTTGAATATTTTTGCTCAATAGTCAGTGAATATGTGTCATGCACAACACAGATCAAGGCAAGGATACAAGCTGGAAACTGCAGTTTCTAAGTCTCCACCAAGGTTTGGAAATGTGCAGCCTCCTGAGACATTGCAAACCACTCCTGTACAAGGTACTGATTAAACCTGTAGGGCTGTATGAGCATCAGAAATGGAATACAGCGGAAAAGGTTTTGGCCCAGTACAGGACACGGGTATAGGAGATCGGTGGATCAAGTAACTGTACGAACTTGACTTAAAGAAAGAATCAAACACACTATTCGTGCATTCTCAGAGGATTAAGTGGCTAACGGGAGTAGCTGCATCGGTAGAATCGAATTGCGTCGTCTGCTGTGGACTGCATTCCGGTCACTGCCAGTATCACGTAGCAGACGACGCTTTGTTTAATTTGTGTGCGTCTACAAAAGGGGAAGTCTCAAGCTGTACTGACGGTCGCTGAAATGCTATAAATAAAACAGTTAGCTATCATACAATGTAAGCTTTCACGGCTGGTTCTGGCATCACTTTAAAACTTCCGGGCTATTAGCCCGTGGTCGATGTACAAAACTTTCTCCTAACGTTTCCTCTACGACTGCGGGAGATATTTTCAGAGGTAAAATGGCGAACTGCAAGCAGAATTCGAGAGAGCACCGAATATGTAGGCAGTGTAGAGGGCATTGCAGTCCATCACAAGGCGTCGGCTACGAAACTGTCGCTGGTAATGCCAATATTCTCTATTGAAAGTAATCGATCGTCATTCTTACATTGCAATGTTCGCATCCAAATTTTATCTAATTTAACACTTTTTCTTTTCTGTTAAAATTATTATGGTGTTTATGAATCTCAATAGTCTCTCTATACATACGCCTATGATAACGCTATATTTTTGATATGACACGCCTCTCAGTGAATTTTATTTTATGATCACCCTCTTGGTTGAGATGTTCTGCTACGACCGATTTATCCGTATGTCCCGGGCGGAAATTCGTCTTGTATTCGACGAGATGGATGTTAACACTCATTTTTTTTAGTACTAATATAAACCAGACCACAAATACAAGGAATTTTATAAAAACCCGTGTAGTCAAAGGATGTCGTATATCTTTTGATGTCGTATATCTTTTGCCGATCTTAAACATTCTTTTATCTTCCTGGTGGGTCTGAATGTAGTTTCCACACCGTACTTGCTCAACTCTTTCCCAGTGGGACCTGTAATCTACTGATGAACGGAAGGAAAACTTTCCCTTTGGGCGGCCGTCGTTCCTCATCAGTGCTGATTCTCTCGCTAGGGCGGAATGCCTTATCTATCTCCTTGTTAGAATAACTGTGCTTCTTGCATGTTGACCATAAATGTTGAAGCTCATCTTTTAAGCAAGTCGGTTCACAAATTTTGTGCGCCCTATCCGCCAAGGTTTTAGTCACCCCTATCTTTTTGTCAGGGGTGGTGGTTACAGCCTTTATGCAGATAACGGTCTATATGCGAGGCTTTCTGTATGCTTTATGGCCCAATGTGCCGTCCCCTCGCTTGATAACAGACACGTCAAAGAAATTCAGTTAGCCGTTATTCTCCACAGTAAATTCTGTTTTCGGATTGATACCGCTGAGATGTATCAGGGAGGGATCCAACTCCTCTGCACCGTGTGCCCATACTACGAAAGTATCATCGACATAGCGGTACCAGCTGGTTGGTCTTTTCCTGACAGTCTGCAAGGCCTGTCGTTCAAAGTTCTCCATAAACAAGTTGGCAACAGCCAGACTAAGAGGCCTGCCCATAGTCCACAATCATCTTCGTCATTGACATGTCAGAGCATTAAATAATGGGTTGTCTCCTAGCTAAATCTGGCACTGCCAACCAACCCTCTCACTTCTGCACTGACCCTGCGCTGTAGAAACACGCGTACCCGCTGGCGAGTCGGCCCAAGCGGGTTGCATCATGCTCCCTCGCAGGCGCTTAGCGGCCAACGCGGCACTATGTTTTTGATTTTTTTCAAATTGTTGCATCCTTGAGCCCCCGTTCACCAGATGTACGTCTAGCGATTGGCGGCTGACGCTACAGATCAGACTTTATTAATAATTATAGTACAGGGTTACATCACCAGTTAGACTTTCGGCGAGCATGGTGGCGCCCCGTGGAGAGGTCACGTTCTTCCGTAGAGGCACAGCGGTGGCACTCCTGACGTGTTACCTCTGATGGGACAGCATCCTGGTGTCATTTTCCAACAGCACAATCCTCGTCCACACACACTATAACAGTATTTGTTTATGGTTCATTCAATTTTTTTTAATTTTTTTGCTTTAACATTTTCGCATATTGGTACTATATTTTGTGTACATGCAAAGTAACGTGTGTTATACTGGAGGTTGAAGTTCTTTGTAATGTATGTTCAAAATGGTTCAAATGGCTCTGAGCACTATGCGACTTAACTTCTGAGGTCATCAGTCGCCTAGAACTTAGAACTAATTGAACCTAACTAACCTAAGAAAATTACACACATCCATGCCCGAGGCAGGATTCGAACCTGCGACCGGAGCGGTCGCTCGGCTCCAGACTGTAACGCCTAGAACCGCACGGCCACTCCGGCCGGCTGTATTGTATGTGAATAATGTAATTACCATACTATGTAAATTGTTTATTATGTTAAATAATTTTCTGATGACCTTTCGTATTTAAATAATTTTCTGATGACCTTTCGTATTTAAATAATTTTCTGATGACCTTTCGTATTTAAAAATATTTTGTGTGTATAAATTGTTCATGGTAATGTAAACTTGATAATTTAAGAAATGGTCGCGCTTAGCAACAATATAAGAAATAGGTGTTATGTAAAAACCTGTGTGCTTTTGTTTAAAACGAAAGTGGCTCTGAGGAGGGGAAAAGGTGGCAAGGGCGGATTGGCGCGCTACCTAGAGCAAGCGCGGGAAGTAAGTCACACAGTCTGTAGGCAGCAGTGATTGAGAGAACACCCTTGTATAGCAGGAGAAGCTTTGCCTGCAAATTCGCAAAAAATGCCTCGGACTGAGACTGCAAACGGTTTAAGGCATAGCTGCGAGCTGTTGACCCACTGTATGTAGATTTGACCAACGCCAACAAGAGAAATTGAGCCCCTACAGCAAGAGACTTGCAGGCCTTGCTGTGGGTAGTGTAGCCGCTATAATTGTTCACCACACCCAAGCCTACAGCCACTATATAAGGCTTTTTTTTATAGTAAATTTACTTTTGTACAGCGTGAATCATTAATTTAAACTGTGTTTTAATAATCATTCTTGAACTTTAAGGAAAGTGGTTCACCCTGTTATTTCATCCTAATCATACACCTATATAGAGTTCCTTTCTGGTGTTTGATGAATTAGAGTATTCTATTATACAGACTTAAGAAGTGTCAAGTTAATACAAAGAGGCATCATTTAAAAGAATTTTTTCTGTAAATAATGAAAAAATTTTCTTACCTATTGCAAAGTGTTACAGTAAAAGTTTCCTTATGGAAAATTCAATCAGAGAGAAGCCTAGTTACTAGAATCTATTAAATGAATATACAGAGTTATTTCGACGAATAATAACTTTTGAAAGTAAATTCCAGTAAGAAGGAAGTTTTCTTGAAGTGAAATGTTCAGTATAAAAAGTGTGTGCTTTAGTATCTAAGTATATTAGTATTTAAGTTTGTTGGTGATGGAAAGTGCTTTTCTAAAGGTACCCCTGGCAATTTTTTTTTAGCTTCCTTGAAGTTATCTACTGGTCTTTTCTTCTTTTAAAAACGTAATCTATAAGGATGTACTAGTCAAAAAGAAATTCCAGTGTCTGCACCAGCATTGTTTACGTAGATTAATACTTGATTGAAGAAGCAACTTAAATAGTAGCAAGAAAGTAGGCAAAATTCATACTTCTGCGTTTCTGAAACTTCTCTGTTTCGTTGCCTGGATAGGCTGGTGACCATTAGTACATGTTTAAAATCACTAAATGAACTTGGAACTGAGTTGTCCTAGCTTCAGTATAATATTACTCATACTGCGTTTCTATGCAACCGCTGGGTAAAATCTTAGGAAAAGAATTGAATAGTCTGATTTACTTATCCATTAGACACAACACACAGTCAAATACTGTAAAAAGGGTAACTGTACTGATTAGGTTTTCTTATTAACAGGACTATCCCCCTACAGTGTACTTTATTAGGAAATTTTAGTAAAAGGGTTATACGTGGCTTTTCCCACAACAGGACTATTTGTTCTGTTGGGGTATAGTATACGCGACAACATAGAGAAAGGTTTTTCTGTTATTTAGGTAAAACCATTCTAAATTACAATAATAGAGGTAGGGTTATAACAGCACGTGCCTCAATGAACCGTCTGCCTCGATGGTGAGATACTCCTGTGGCCAGCAAGATCCCCAGATCTGTGCCTGATAGGGCATCTGTGGCACGAGCTCGGAAGTCAGCTCTGCCCAAGAACCAGTTACAACAGCTGTGGGCCAGCTCGCCTCAGAGTACAACCGCCTTCATGACGGTCTCCCCAACCGAATCATTAAGTGCATCCAGACCAGAGGGGCTCAACGTCACACTGATGATAAGTCAGCTCATACTGACGACTTCTTTGTCAGTTTGACTAGATTTTCTAATCACTGAAATAAAATCACATGCCTTCTCAACACGTGAAGTTCCATTTCATTTCCTGCTTCCCTTCAGGGTGCTTCGCGTTTTTTAGTCAGGTCATTGTACCCACCGGTTCCTATCAGATCACCGAGGTTAAGCGCTGTCGGGCTTGGCTAGTGAGCGTCCTGTCATCCGGCCTGCCGAGCGCTGTTGGCAGGAAAACTGACAACCGCCGGGAGAGCGGTTGCTGCCGACATGGCATCCCCCCCTCCCCCTCCGCCACAGTTTCATCCAGTGACGATTATGGGCTGAGGATGTCAGCCTATACCATTGGGCCTTCAAGGCTGCTCGAACGGAGAGAGAGAGAATTTATTGTACCTTAGGTTACGAGGTGCGAATGTATGCCTTGGATAGAATTTGACAGCTGCAGGGTTTCACTCTACATGAAAGGACACGTCCTGCAGGCGAAGAGGAAGATGGATGATACAGATCGAGGTCGGAGTTGACTGGCGGCATGCGGCAGAGAGCAGCAGATGAGAAGCGAGTGACGAGTAACCCTGTAGCACGGTGCAGAACTTGTGCCTATTCGTGGATTAATGACATATTGTGAATCTTCAGGTTTTGGATGCGCAAAGACTGTTCCATTCAGTTTCGGGTGTACAGCCGCAAGAAATCTCCTTCTTCTAATATTTCGGCCGTATAACGTTCCGCCATCTTCAGAGTGCGCCGCAAGACTGCCGCTCCAGTGATCGCTGCGTCCCTTTATACTCGAGTACCGCGCAACTGCGCATGCGGCCACAGATGCAAATGCGCCAGAGACGTTGGTCGGCGGCAGAGACATGCACAATGCGCGAGTTACATCTATGACTCCACAGTCGATCTGTGTTGGCATATCGATATATCATTGTCAGCTGCACTGTGACGGCGTCTTTGCGAGTTTATTACAGCAAGTGCCGGACTCCATGATTTATCAAGGTTGAAACCACTATCTCTGTTAATTAAATTCGACGTCAAGCGAATTTCAATTGCCTCCTTGACTATCGAGTCCCAAAAAGATAATGTAGTTGCCAAAATTTCGACGTAGTCAGACAACATACTGTGACCAGTGTCAATACGGTGTTCTGCCACTACCGACTTGTTAGGTTCTAAAAGTCGTGTGTACCTCCGGTGTTCTGTACATCTTTCTTGGACAGTCTGCTGCGCCATTTGACTTGTTATTGCATGCAGTTTACAAGTGAATGTTGTTGATCCGGCCATCAGCCCTAAGGTTGGCCTGCTACTGCTCCACACTGCTTTACTTTCCCAGCCATCTTCTTCAGTTACCTGCAGGAAATAGTTAAAGGCCGAGTTAAAATTGTTTACAGAGTGTTTGCGGGAAAAAGACAGTTTCCAAAATGGTTCAAATGGCTCTGAGCAGTATGGGATTTAACACCTGAGGTCATCAGTCCCCTAGAACTTAGAACTACTTAAACCTAACTAACGTAAGGACATCACACACATCCATGTCCGAGTCAGGATTCGAGCCTGCGACCGTGGCGGTCGCGCGGTTCCAGACTGAAGCGCCTAGAATCGCTCGGCCACACCGGACGGCGACAGTTTCCACAAAACTGGAACAACGCTGCAATTTTTTTTTACATTACACGTGAAAGTTCAAGAATTATCAATGTATTTCATGTGACTGTCACATGGTACATTTACAATGGGTGTGTATACAACATGTCTGCCATATGTTGTGTAAACAACAGCAAACGGGTATAAATATTCACCGTTCGACAGCAACGCAAATGGCAAATTGTTCCTCTTGATAGGGTCTCAAAAGCTGAAAGTGCAATATTAGAGTCTGTAAATACAGTAATCTTAACAAAGGCAATTGCCTCTTTTGATAAGTTCAGTGTGCTGTAAGTGCTCTTCACAAGGAAGAGGGCAGAAGAAACATTAAAAACTACAGATCGATCCGCCTTCTATCCGTGATCTTCAGCACATTTCCAATGGCTTAGAAGAACTCTTTCAGTTTCACCATGCAAAGGAACAATCCGGCACCAGAAGAAAAGGTAGGAAAGTGGAACATTTGCCACCCCTGAACCAATTATAGTCCACAGTAATGAGTATACGTTACCAATGTGTATGGCACTGCTACATTTTGAGAAATTTATGACAAGCTCCCAACGAAATCTGTACTAACAGACCTAGAAAAAAAAACAAGGCATTAATTCAAACTACGTTACTGTTGTGAAGAGTACTTACGTCAGTGTTTTAACTGATGAGACATTCGAAAGAGGAAACTTCCTGGCAGATTAAAACTGTGTGCCCGACCGAGACTCGAACTCGGGACCTTTGCCTTTCGCGGGCAAGTGCTCTACCATCTGAGCTACCGAAGCACGATTCACGCCCGGTACTCACAGCTTTACTTCCGCCAGTATCTCGTCTCCTACCTTCCAAACTTTACAGAAGCTCTCCTGCGAACCTGCCAGAACTAGCACTCCTGAAAGAAAGGATATTGCGGAGACATGGCTTAGCCACAGCCTGGGGGATGTTTCCAGAATGAGATTTTCACTCTGCAGCGGAGTGTGGTAGAGCACTTGCCCGCGAAAGGCAAAGGTCCCGAGTTCGAGTCTCGATCGGGCACACAGTTTTAATCTGCTAGGAAGTTTCATATCAGCGCACACTCCGCTGCAGAGTGAAAATCTCATTCTGGAAACATCCTCCAGGCTGTGGCTAAGCCATGTCTCCGCAATATCCTTTCTTTCAGGAGTGCTAGTTCTGCTAGGTTCGCAGGAGAGCTTCTGTAAAGTTTGGAAGGTAGGAGACGAGATACTGGCAGAAGGAAAGCTGTGAGTACCGGGCGTGAGTCGTGCTTCGGTAGCTCAGATGGTAGAGCACTTGCCCGCGAAAGGCAAAGGTCCCGAGTTCGAGTCTCGGTCGGGCACACAGTTTTAATCTGCCAGGAAGTTTCATATCAGCGCACACTCCGCTGCAGAGTGAAAATCTCATATTCGAAAGAGGAGTCGGACAGCGAGACTTCATACCACCCAAAACTCTGTACAATGGTCGCAGAAGAAGTTTTCATATTCTTCAAATAGGAAATACCTCGGTCACTTAGGTTTTGATGATGGTGTTGACTGTTTGTCTCTGGTAGCCATCAGTAACGAAAGGAAAGTTAATGAAGCCAGTTTGAAAGTAGCCCGGAAAATCAGCATTAGGAAGCCTGAAGTAAATTACTAACAACTTATGGAGACGATAAGCTCCGTGGCTCTGAGCACTATGGGACTTAAAATCTGAGGTCATCAGTCCCCTAGAAATTAGAACTACTTAAACCTAACTAACCTAAGCACATCACACACATCCATGCCCGAGGCAGGAGTCGAACCTGCGACCGTAGCGGTCGCGCTGTTCCAGACTGAAGCGCCTAGAACCGCTCGGCCACTCCTATAAGCTCCGTGATCAACGTATCTGGCTGCTATGCGGAGGATCTGGTTTCGACTTCGGGTACTGCCAGGCAGTTTTTCTCGGTAGGTCGACTTGAACGGGGTACACCAAAGCCTCGTGATGGGAATTGAGAAGCTGCTTGATTGAAAAGTAGCGACTCCAAGGTCTGGCAAACTGACAACGGGACGGAGAGCGGTGTGCTGATCCCTTGTGCCAAAACCGAGAGAAATGTTCAGACGTAAAAGTAAATGCAGATCGTTTTAATGAAGTTTATTACAAAAGGAAATGATTACAATACTTAACTTTGTGAAACACAGATGTGTCGCAAGCAGTGGGCTACAGACAAAATAAGAAATGTCTTCAGTACAGACAGTGCTACATAGTAGAAGCGGAATGACTAGTCTTGATGCTGTTCTTGAACTTGCTGCTGTAGAACTCGTAGAACTGGGTAGTCTTCAACTGGGCGACGGCCAGTCTGGTGCGGCGCTTATGTTCTCTTCGCGTAGAGGTCGCTGCCGTCGCTTTGTCGTCCTAGAGAGTGGTCGGTCCGCATGCGATTGGCTAACGTCTTCTCACAGCCCTGTCTGCTCCAACGTTCCCGACCGGCGTGCCGGCGCTTGACTTTACGCCGTAACTATGGGCGAGTCTCAGGGGAATGATATAAGGACCACTGTTTTTCACAAATGCAGGAAGTACTTTTAAGTTGACAAACCAAAATAACTCGAAAAATAAGCTTCACACGAAAAAATGTGTAGAATCCAAAGTTAGTTACTTTCGAGGGGAACATCTGCTGGTGCTAAAATTAGCCCGCCACCCTAGCCCGTTGGGGGTGGGGCGCGAGGCAACTTGAAAAATTTCAAATGGGAACCCCCATTTTTTATTGCAGAATCAGATTCTACATAAAAAACTACGTACATTTTGTCTCAATCATTTGTCCTGATTCTTGGCAGTCAATTCAAGAAAAACCATGTTCTCACTTTTGCGCGGAAAATGGTTACAGATCAATAAAAAATATTCACTTACTTCGTAAATTTTGATTTGCTACAACTGAAACTCTTCCTCTCTCGCCATAGGGTGGGGTTTGAGAGGGAGGAATTAGAATTTTACAGATGTTGACTCAAATATAAATTTTTTCCGCAGATTCGGTTTGGGTCAACTTTTTGAAACTCTAATTCCTCCCTCTCAAACCCCACCCTATAGGGAGAGAGGGAGAGTTTTAGTTTTAGCGAATCAAAATTTACGATGTAAATAAGTATTTTTTATTGATCTGTAACCACTTTCCTGGCAAAAATGAGAACATGGATTTTCTTGAATTGCAGTGCCAACTACCAAGAATCAAAACAAAAGTTTAAGACAAAACATACGTAGTTTTTTATGTAGAATCTGATTCTCCAATAAAAATGGGGGTTTCCATTTGAAATTTTAAAGTTGCTCCACCCCCAAGGGGCTCGGGTGGCTGGCTAATTTTAGCAACCAGCAGACGTCCCACTGGAAAGTAATCAACTTTTTGATTCTACACATTTTTTCGTGTGAAGCTTATTTTTCGAGTTATTCTGGTTTGTCAACTTAAAATTTACACCCTGTAAACACAAAGATCACCCAGAACATTATGACCACCTTCATATAAGGCGGTATGCCCCATCTTTGGTACGGATAACAGCGGCGACGCGTCGTGCCATGATAGGTCGCTGTCGGGGGCTGGCACCCCATCTGCACACACGAGTCACCTACTAACCGTAAATAACGGGGAGGGGGGCGATGAGCTCTGACGCCACGTTCAATCATATCCCAGATGTGTTCGATCGGGTTCATATCTGGCGAGTTGTGTTCCTCGTCAGCCACTCCATCACACTCCTGGCATTGTGACACGGCGAATTGTCTTGTTGAAAGATGCCACTGCCGTTGGGAAACACGATAGTTATGTAGCGGTGTACGTGGCCTGCAACCAGTGTATGATACTCCTTTGCCGTCATGGTGCCTTGCACGAGCTTCACTGTTCCCTTGGATGGCCATGTCAATCTTCTCCAGACCATAATGGAGCCGCCACCAGCTTGTCGCAGTCCCGCACTACAGGTTTCAAGGAGCTGTAACCTGGAAGACGACGAATTCGCGCCAGTTCATGGCATGATGAAGAATGCATCCGGATTCATCAGACCGTGCAACGCTCTGCCGCTGCGCCAACGTCCAGAGTCGATGGCCACGAGCCCATTTCAGTCGTATTTGCTGATGTCGTGGTGTTAACATAAGGACATGCATGGCTCGTAGGCTGCAGGGGTTCATCTTTAGGAGTGTTCGGCGATCTGTGTGTTCAGACACACTTGTACTCTGCGCAGCATTAAAGTCTGATGTCACTTGTTCCGTCCACCACCGGCAGCTGAGTGGTCAGCGCGACAGACTGTCAATCCTAAGGGCCCGGGGTCGATTCCCGGCCGGGTCGGAGATTTTCTCCGCTCAGGGACTGGGTGTTGTGTTGTCTTAATCATCGTCATTTCTTCCCCATCGACGTGCAAGTCGCCGAAGTGGCGTCAAATCGATAGACTTGCACTCGGCGAACGGTCTACCCGACGGGAGACCCTAGTCACACGACATTTACTTGTTCCACAGTTCGCAACCTGTCCTGTTTTACGAGTCTGCCCAGCCTACGACGTCCGACACCTATAATGAGGGGTGGCCTTCACCTTGCTTTCACCTCGTGTTGAAGACACCCACCACGGCACTCCTCGAACACCCGACAAGTCGTACAGTTTCCGAAATGCTCGTGATGAGCCTCCGGGCCATCTTAACCTGCCTTCGGTCAGACTCAGATAGGTCGCGCACCTTCCCCATTCTACACACGGACAGCAGTACATGGAACGTGTGTGTGTCTGATTAGTAGTCATTTCTCGCCAGGTGAGCTGCTGTCTCCTCGACGAGCTTATATCGATGGTAGGTAGTGGTCGTAATGTTCTGGCTAATCAGTGGACGTGACCTAGTGTATAACGTCGGAAGTTCCATAAGGCATTTCGCGGACGATGCTGTTGTACACAGAGACATCGCGATGGTAGCAAATAGTAGCGAAATGCATGAACTCTTGCGAAGGATCGATGCTTGTTGCGGCAGAGGGTGGCAACTGACATACAGTACAAACAAATGTAACGTATGCGAATACATAGACAGAAATGCCCATTACTGTACGATTACACGACTACAGAACAACCGCTGGAAGCAGTTACTTTCATAAAATACCTAGGAGTGCGCATACTGAGCGATTGTAAATGGAACGACCACATAAAATTAGTCCCGAGTAAAGCAGATGTCAGACTGAGATTCACTGGAATAATACTCGGGAAATGTAGTCCATCAATAAAGCTAGTGGCTTATAAGACACTCGTTCGACCAATACGCCAGTATTGCTCGTCAGTATGGGATGCGTACCAGTTAGGACTGATTAAAGAAATAGAGAAGATCCAAAGAAGAGCAGCGCGTTTCGTTACGGGTTCATTTAGTATGCCCGAAAGCGTCACTGAGATGATGAGCCAATTGCAGTGCCAGACGCTTTAAGAGAGGTGTAGTGCATCACGGTGTGATTTATAGTTAAAGTTCCGAGAGCGTACGTTACTAGAAGACTCAATAAATGTATTGCTTCCTCTACATATATCCGGTGAAAAGACCATGAAGGTAAAATCAGAGAGATTCGAGCGCACACGGAGGCTTGCCGGAAATCTTTCTTCCCGCGAAGTATTCGCGACTGGAACAGGAAATGTGGGCGGAGGGGAAGTGACAGTGGCACACAAAGCACCCTCCGCCTCCCATAGAAAGGTGGCTTGCGGAATATAGATAGATGTATGTGTATGGACATACCGCGCCAAATTACGCAAATTGACATAGGATGACACAGCGGGTGGTCGGTCCCTATTGGACCGTATGCGGCACAACGCGGAGCTTTGTTTCCTCCTTTCTTTTTAAAAAAAAAAAAACAACGAAAAGAGTATATATTAACAATGAAATCACAATCACAGTACCAACTGACGCGTTCTTGTCTGTAGAACCATGGAAGACAATAAAATAAACAGAACAATTGTAATGGCCTGCAGTGCTCTTGTAAACTAAAAGAAATTTCCCAAACACAGCGTCGGGCCTCTCTGAACAAGCAACTTTATAAACAATCAGGCTTCAGAAAGGGGCGTTCGTGTAATGATAATATATTCCTAATAAGACAAATTACCGAATAACGTGGAGAATATGACTTAGAAACGCCTTTAGCTTTTATTGAATTTGAGAAGGCCATTGATAAGATAAAAAGACCTCTTTTGTGGAAAATATTAGAAATAAAAATTTTTCCGAACCATCTTATTAATACAGTAAAGAGACTACATGTAAGTGAAAAAATAGTTGGAATTTCTGTTACGAAAACGACAGATGAACTTTAATAAATTGTGATGTTTGGCAAAGGTGAACTCTGTCACCAACTTTACTTAATTTATGTATTGACGACCTAGTTATGAAGTGGAAAGATGAAATACACTCAGGAATTAAAATTGTATCTAGCGTGCCATTAAATACTCTGTTATATGCTGATGACTAAATAATTATACAGGAAACAGAAAATAATTTACAAAGAGCAGTATACAGACTGAGCAACAACGGAATATATTGCGACTTAATTATATCTGCAAATAAGACGAAGATAATGGCTTCAAAGGATGGAATCCAGTCAGATCGAAAATAAAAATAAATGACAAAATTTTAGAACAAGCATCCCACTTCAGCTATCCAGAAAATGATATTAGTTTTAACTATGACAAAGACATTGAGAAGAGGTTAATAAATGTTAAGCTATCTGCGGAACAACTGGAAGGACTCTGGAAAGAAAAACAAGAAAAGAACTGCAAATGAAATTATATAAAGTTGTGACTGTACCTACTCTTGTACATGGTCCCGAATTATAGACAGTAACCTATGTAAGTAGGCTGTATAGGTTTTTTTTATTGGTAACGCCACGTAGCGCTCTGTATGAAAATCACTGGCTGTGCTGTGTGCAGTCTGTAGCTGGTTTGCATTGTTGTTGGCTATTGTAGTGTTGGGCAGTTGGCTGTTAACAGCGCGTAGCGTTGCGGAGTTGGAGGTGAGCCACCAGCAGTGGTGGATGTGGGGAGAGAGATGGCGGAGTTTTGAGAGCGGATGATCTGGAAGGGTGTCCATCAGAGACAGTAAATTTGTAATACTGGATATCATGAACTGATATATACATTATGACTGTTGAACACTGTTAAGGTAAATACATTGTTTGTTCTTTATCAAAATCTTTCATTTTGCTAACTATGCCTATCAGTAGTTAGTGCCTTCAGTAGTTTGAATCTTTTATTTAGCTGGCAGTATTGCCGCTCGCTGTATTGCAGTAGTTTGAGTAACGAAGATTTTTGTGAGGTAAGTGATTCATGAAAGGTATAGGTTATTGTTAGTCAGGGCCATTCTTTTGCAGGGATTATTAAAAGTCAGTTTTTTGATAGAGAACAAACAATGTATTTACCTTAACAGTGTTCAAAAGTCATAATATATATCAGTTCATGACATACAGTCTTACAAATTTACTGTCTCTGATGGACACACGTCCAGATCATCCGCTCTCAAAACTCCGCCATCTCTCTCCCCACATCCACCACTGCTGGCGGCTCACCTCCAATTGCGAAACGCTACGCGCTGTTAACAGCCAACTGCCCAACACTACAATAGCCAACAACAATGCAAATCAGCCACAGACTGCACACAGCACAGCCAGTGATTTTCATACAGAGCGCTATGTGGCGTTACCAATAAAAAAACCTATGCAGCCTACTTACACCTAAAAAGAAAAATCAATTTTACAAGAAGCAGAGATGATGTTCATGAGATACGCAAGAGGCTATAACAAAATGGATAAAATAACGAATGAAACAATAAGAACAAACTTAAAAATCTTTTCAGTTAATGATAAGATAGAAAAGAATAGAATGAAGGGGAAGCGTCATTTTGATAGAATGACAGAAAATGTATTGCCAAAGAGCATAATGAATTATCGGCAGACTGGAAAGACGGCACTAGGTGGACCTCGTAAGAGATTGCTGGATGGATGATTGATAGAGCCCAGAACAGGTGATCAACACCTTACCCTTGGAAGGAGATGATGGAGATGGTGATAAACGGAATTTCTTACCACTTCTAACTTATGGCAGTCAGACATGGACTTTTAATGGGAAGAAACTATTTATAATTTTACGGCTATTCGGCGGGCGAATGGGGAGACGCAAGCCGGAAAATTATAAGTGAGACACGAAAACAAACAAGTAGTGAAGGAAAACGTTAATTATGGCCGTGATCTGAACTGAATGGAGGTGGGCGAGACACGAAGCCAGGCGAATGGGTGTTGGATAGTATAAGGAAGTTCTTTGATGGATTCTAAGAAGGCAGAAAAGAATTGGCGACATGATGGAGAGTTAGTAATGATGCCCATGACGTTGATGATGATGGCGGCGGTAGTGACGACTCAGGAGAAGCGAATCACGATATTTTCAACAGAGAATTGCAAGTGGTTGGTGGCCGGATACTGCGATGCATCAATCGCTGGAGTGATTACTGGAGCAATGGACGACTTTGTACAGTGCCTTCCAGCAGTTTTTCCAGTGCCACTCGACTTCCCCAGTGTATCGGAGCCACGACGATGTCATCGGACGGGGCTCGGCGGCCGATACAAGCCGCACTTCCGCTTCCGGCGCTGTCGGCCGCACTTCCGCTCCTCCCCCCCTCCCCCCCTCACACACACACCAACAGCCGCTCCAGCGTCCAGGACTAGAATGACGACGCTTCATTGACTTGCTTTAACTAATTTGTATTTAGCTCTCTATTTGCTCTCTCATAGATCGGAACACGATGACTTTGGTGAACCAACACATTGGCGAATGTGGAAATCACTACACCAACAACACCTTGACCGAACGCTATGGAACTGATTCTCCTGCATTTCCATGCCTGTGGAATACGCTGATTAGAATTTAATCGTTATGCGAGGATCTTTCCAGTATTTTTAGTACATAAAACGAAATGTCAGAGACAGTAAAGGACTTGGAAGAGCAGTTGAACGGAATGGACAGAGTCTTGAAAGGAGGGTATAAGATAAACATCAACAAAAGCAAAACGAGGATAATGGAATGTAGTCGAATTAAGTCGGGTGATACTCAGGGCATTAGATTAGGAAATGAGACACTTAAAGTGGTAAAGGAGTTTTGCTATTTGGGGAGCAAAATAACTGATGATGGTCGAAGTAGAGAGGATTTGAAATGTAGACTGGCAATGGCAAGGAAAGCGTTTCTGAAGAAGAGAAATTTGTTAACATCGAGTATTGATATAAGTGTCAGGAAGTCGTTTCTGAAAGTATTTGTATGGAGTGTAGCCATGTATGGAAGTGAAACATGGACCATAAATAGTTTAGACAAGAAGAGAATAGAAGATTTCGAAATGTGATGCTACAGAAGAATGCTGAAGATTAGATGGGTAGATCACATAACTAATGAGGAGGTATTGAATAGAATTGGGGAGAACAGGAGTTTGTGGCACAACTTGACTAGAAGAAGGGATCGGTTGGTAGGACATGTTCTGAGGCATCAAGGGATCACCAATTTAGTACTGGAGGGCAGCGTGGAGGGTAAAAATCGTAGAGGGAGACCAAGAGCTAAATACACTAAGCAGATTCAGATGGATGGAGGCTGCAGCAGGTACTGGGAGATGAAGAAGCTTGCAGAGGATAGAGTAGCATGGACAGCTGCATCAAACCAATCTCAGGACTGAAGACCACAACAACAAAACGAAAACGATTGCTACAAATGAGAAGTGTATGAGTAAACGATGGGTACTGGGTTTGTCTAACACTCTCCAGGTGCAGGTCGTAACGCAGAACACCCAGATAACATATACGTGCAGCTTATGGCCACATTTCGGGCTTCAAGAAAGGTTAAGAGCTATGCGTGGGCATTACACCGGCAGATTGCACAGGTGGTTTGCTGCATTGCCAGGACTGCGCAGCGAGTGGTGACGAAACGGACTCTGGAGAACAGCAGCGGTAGGCAGAGAATGTCGTAGGACTGTTCGGCTGGCTCCGACGAATATACGGATGGCATCAGCTGAAATCCGGTCACACGTGA
This sequence comes from Schistocerca americana, assembly GCF_021461395.2. NCBI lineage: Eukaryota > Metazoa > Arthropoda > Insecta > Orthoptera > Acrididae > Schistocerca > Schistocerca americana. The sequence goes on along the minus strand of NC_060120.1, from coordinate 286,088,698 downwards.
CAGGCAGGGTGTCACCACGAGCTGTTATTACAGGAAGCAAGGTTGAGATCTCCAGTGCTGTCTGTGGCTGTCAGATGGCCACCTACGTGTTCATAGACATTTGCATCTCCAAAACATGGAATCCTGCTGTGTGGAGCTATTGAATACGACAACAAGACATTTTTGGTAATGCATAAATCCTGTTACACTCTTGATGGCCAGGATATCGAATAGCATACTGCAGCGTCATAGCCGGCCGCTGTGGCCGAGCGGTTCTAGGCGCTACAGTCCGGAACCGCGAGACCGCTACCGTTGCAGGTTCGAATCCCGCCTCGGGCATGATTGTGTGTGATGTCCTCAGGTTAGTTAGGTTTAAGTTCTAGGGGACTGATGACCTCAGATGTTAAGTCCCATAGTGCTCAGAGCCATTTTGCAGCGTCATCATGATAGTATACATCAGAGCCGACGTGATAAATGTACGGATCGTTGACTAGCCGGCCCATAGAGCATGTGTGGTATACGATGGCGAGACATGTGTTCTCATACCAGCCTCCAGACAGCAATCTTCACGAACTGTCACAAAATGTCTTCTGACGGAGCAAGAAATTTCACATTCATATTCACATTCAGAGGCTGTAGCTTACATGCCACAATGAAAACAAGAACTATCACTTAATATCCGTTACGTTTGGTAACAAACTCTAAGAAAAAGAAGACGTAACTCGAAAGGATTATCCGAATCAGGATAGGGTCGGAAGTTCCATGCGGCTTTTCGCGGATGATGCTGTAGTATACAGAGAAGTTGCTGCATTAGAAAATTGTAGCGAAATACAGGAAGATCTGCAGCGGATAGGCACTTGGTGCAGGGAGTGGCAACTGACCCTTAACATAGACAAATGTAATGTATTGCGAATACATAGAAAGAAGGATCCTTTATTGTATGATTATATGATAGCGGAACAAACACTGGTAGCAGTTACTTCTGTAAAATATCTGGGAGTATGCGTACGGAACGATTTGAAGTGGAATGATCATATAAAACTAATTGTTGGTAAGGCGGGTACCAGGTTGAGATTCATTGGGAGAGTGCTTAGAAAATGTAGTCCATCAACAAAGGAGGTGGCTTACAAAACACTCGTTCGACCTATACTTGAGTATTGCTCATCAGTGTGGGATCCGTACCAGGTCGGGTTGACGGAGGAGATAGAGAAGATCCAAAGAAGAGCGGCGCATTTCGTCACAGGGTTATTTGGTAACCGTGATAGCGTTACGGAGATGTTTAATAAACTCAAGTGGCAGACTCTGCAAGAGAGGCGCTCTGCATCGCGGTGTAGCTTGCTCGCCAGGTTTCGAGAGGGTGCGTTTCTGGATGAGGTATCGAATATATTGCTTCCCCCTACTTATACTTCCCGAGGAGATCACGAATGTAAAATTAGAGAGATTAGAGCGCGCACGGAGGCTTTCAGACAGTCGTTCTTCCCGCGAACCATACGCGACTGGAACAGGAAAGGGAGGTAATGACAGTGGCACGTAAAGTGCCCTCCGCCACACACCGTTGGGTGGCTTGCGGAGTATCAATGTAGATGTAGATGTAGATGTAGATGAAATCGGCAGATTTGGTGTACATGTACAGACAAACAAATGATTACAATTAAAGAAAATGTATGATTAATTAGAGAGGAAGTGCTTCAGAAACTGAGCAAGTCGGTAACGAGTTTGGCCCACGTCTGGGCCTTATGCGAACAATTACTCGGTTTGGCATTGACTGAATGTAAATTGAAGAAAGACGAAAGTAATGAGAAGTTGCAGAAATGAGGACAGCAAGAAACTTAACATCAGGATTGATAATCACGAAGTAGATGAAGTTAAGGAATTCTGCTAACTGCACAGAAAAATCACCAATGACGGACGGAGCAAGGGGGACATCAAAAGCAGGCTAGCACTGGCAATAAGGGCATTCCTGGCCATGAGAAGTCTACTAGTATCAAACATAGGCCTTAATTTGAGGAAGACATTTCTCAGGATGTACGTTTGGAGCACACCATTGTATGGTAGTGAAACGTTTACTGTGGGAAAACCGGAACAGAAAAGAATCAAAGCATTTGTGATGTGGTGCTACAGACGAATGAAAATTAGGTGGACTGCTAAGGTAAGCAATGAAGAGGTTCTGCGCGTAATCGGAGAGGAAAGGAATATGTGGAAAACACTGTCAAGAAGTAGGGACAGGATGATACAACATCTGTTAAGGCATCAGGGAATGACTTCCATGATACTAGAGGGAGCTGCAGAGAGCAAAAACTGTAGAGGAAGACAGGGAATGGACTACATCCAGCAGATAATTTAGGACGTGTACTGAAGAGTTCGTGGCGGGCCGCATCAAACCAGTCAGAAGACTGACGATTAAAAAAAAAAATTGATGAGATGTTGGATGTCCTCCTGAATGATATCGTCCCACATTCTGTCCAACTGAGGTGTTAGATCGTCATACTCCCGAGATGTTTGGAGCGACCAACCCGTAACACTCGAAATTTTCTCAGTTCTGGAGATATCCGGCTACTTTGCCGGCCAAGGCAGCGTTTCATAGGCCCGTAGGCAACCTGTAGAAACTCTCGCCCTGTGCTAGCGGACATTATTTTGCTGAGATGTAAGCCCGGGGTGGCTTGCTACGAAATGAAATAGCATCCCAGACGATCACTCCTGGTCGTTGGGCTCTTGGCGTGAGACAGTGAGGTCGCCATCTCACCACTGTTCGGGGCGTCTCCAGACACATCTTTGCTGGTCATCGGGGCTCAGTTCGAATTGGGATGCATCACTGAAGACAGTTCTACTCCAATCAATGGGACTCCAGGCCTAAGGCTTGCCTGGAGACGTCCAGGACAGCGATGGGATGCCAACCTGACTGTTACCCGCCATACAGCCTGACAACCAGGAGTCATACTCTGGGGTGCCATTTCCTTTCATAGCAGGACCACTTTGGTTGGCACCCGCGGCAGCCTTGCGGCACATTGAAACGTGGACGATGTTCTATGCCCCTTCATGGCAATCGATCCTGGGCTTGAGAAATCCTCCCTTGGTAAGCAAGGTCGCCAGATCTCTCTCCAACTAAGAAAATTTGGAACGTTACAGACAGGGCCCTCCAACCAGCTCGGGTTTTTTAGGACCCAACCCGTCAATTGGACAGAATTTGGCACGGTGTCCCTCACGAGGACACCCAACAACTCTATCAATCAATGACAAGCCGAATTACTGCTTGCATAAGGGCCGGAGGTGGACCAACGCACTACTAATCAATTTGTGAAGCTCGTTCTCTTGAATAAATCATCAAATCTTTCTCAGATTGCAACCATTTGTGTGTCTGTACGTCTACATCACATCTACCAATTTCCCTCCTTCGTGGTACATCGTTGTGTTCTTGATTAAATCGAGGCCATACACATGGAAATCAAAGTGTACATCGACACACACTTCAGTCCCATTAAGGGTCCATTCTCCTTAATCAACTTATAAGTATTTTTACGTTTTTTTCCGAAAGACAAATGAAGCAATCAACGTAAATCTCCTTGCACATTATTTATTGGTTCTTGGACAACATTTTCCGATTTTTTAAAAAAATTCAGCTATCATTAAGACACACCCATTAGAGAAGTTGAAGCTGATCTGTCCAAAATGAGGTGTGTCCATGAAGGAAAACTTGCAGTCTACAAATCTCCTACTAAATCAAGAAACAAACAATTTTCTTAATCTATAGGATATTGCACACAGACATGTCCACAAGGAGTAATACGCATTTTTTTAAAATTTTAATTTACTCATTAGTTATTGCAAAACACGTAACTAAAACACAGGACAAAACTACAGCTTTCTTTCAAACGTCCGCCATTTTACTATTTTGTCATATTAAAAAAAAACTGTGAGATCATTCAGTGCGCAATGTCCAGTAGATTAAGAAGACTGTTTGGTTTTTGATTTCACGTACTGTTTTCTGACTGCAGAACTTCCGTCAGGGACAGGGACGGGGGAGCCTAATGATGACTGCATTTCTTGACAAAATCAGAAAATTTTGTCCTACAACCATTAAATAATCCACAAAAAGATTTACGTTGTTTGTTTCATTAGAGTACAAAACACTTATTTTACAGGCTGACTGAGGAGAGTAGACCATTGAAGTTATACTATGTGATCAAAAGTATCCGGACACTTGCCTGAAAATGACTTAAAAGTTCGTGATGCCTTCCATCGGTAATTCTGGAATTCAGTATGGTGTTGGTCCACCCTTAGCCTTGATGACAGCTTCCACTCTCGCAGGTATACGTTCAATCAGGCGCTGGAAGGTTTCTTGGGGAATGGCAGCCAATTCTTCACGGAGTGCTGCACTGAGGAGAGGTATCGACGTCGGTCGGTGATGCCTGGCACGAAGTCGGGGTTCCAAAACATCCCAAAGGTGTTCTGTAGGATTCAGGTCAGGACTCTGTGTAGGCCAGTCCATTACAAGGACGTTAGTGTGCTCGATCGTGTTGAAAGATGCAATCGCCATCCTCGAATTGCTCTTCAACAGTGGGAAGCCAGAAGGTGCTTAAAACATCAATGTAGGCCTGTGCTGTGATAGTGCCACGCATAACAACAAGGTGTGCAAGCCCCCTCCACACCATAACACCACCGCCTCCGAATTTTACTGTTGGCACTACACACATTGGTATATGACGTTCACCGGGCATTCGCCATACCCAAACCCTGCCATCGGATCGCCACATTGTGTGCCGCGATTCGTCACTCCACACAACGTTCTTCCACTATTTAATCGTCCAATGTTTACGCTCCTTACACCAAGCGAGGCGTCGTTTGGCATTAACCGGCGTGATGTGTGGTTTATGAGCAGTCGCTCGACCACGAAATCAAAGTTTTCTCACCTTCTGCCTAACTATCATAGTACTTGGAGAGGATCCTGATGCAGTTTGGAATTTGTGCGTGATGATCTGGATAGGTGTCTACCTATTACACATTACGACCCTCTTCAATTGTCTGCTGTCTCTGTCAGTCAACAGTCGAGGTCGGCCTGTACGCTTTTGTGCTGTGCGTGTCCCTTTACGTTTCCGCTTCACTATCACATCGGAAACATTGGACCTAGGTATGTTTAGGAGCGTGGAAATCTCGTGTACAGACGAATGACGTAAGTGACACCCAATCACCTGACCGCTTTCAAGTCCGTGAGTTCCGCGGAGCGCCCCATTCTGCTCTCTCACGATGTCTAATGACTACTGAGGTTGCTGATATGAAGTACCCGGCTTTAGGTGGCAGCAAAATGCACCTAATATGAAAAATTTAAGTTTTTGGGGGTGGCCAGATACTTTTGATCATATAGTGTACCAGCTAAGAAATATTTCGAGGCACATCAATTGACATCTGAATTTTCCACATCCCGATCAACATGGAAGAAAGAAGAATTATGAGACATGTCGACAGACGTCTCCATCCGTGTTTAGGAAATAGGAAGCGGTGTTTCAGTTTAAATGATGGTACGAATAGCATATGTCTGTAATGCAGTCGTTTCCATTGTTTTCTGCATCCTCATCCCGTTGATTATTGCTGATTCTTCCGCCTTTAGGAGCATTTCCCACACCAGGGACAAGAGAGTGCCCTGACCCTCTGTCAGCTCTTCCGCCCTCTTGACAACGCCGTTGGCAGAATGAGGGTGACTTCTTACGCCGATAGTCTTCGGACGCTAACGCTGATTATTAATAAAAATTTACGTGCGACGGGTTTCGAACCTGGAACCGAAGACGTTTTGATAGTAACCGAAGACGCTACCCCTAGATCACGGGAGAAGACATTAGAGACACATACTGTTTATCCGAGATCATGTGGCCTGTAATTGAAAAAGTGTAGTGATAATCTCTCAGTTAGCAAAAGATTCCGGAATAGTCCCTTATTTGGGCTCCGGGAGGGGGCTGCCAAGTGGAAGATGACAATGAGAAAAAGACGAAAGGATAACGTTATACGAGTCGGGAGCGTGAAATGCCAGAAGCTTGAAAGTAGTAGGGAAGCTACACAATCTGAAAAGGGAAATTCAAAGGCTCAGTCTAAATATAGTACGGATCAGTGAAGTGAAGTGGAAAGAAGACAAGGATTTCTGGTAGGATGAGTGTAGGGTAAAATCCACAGCAGCAGAAAATGGTAAACGGGAGTAGGATTCGTTATGAATAGAAATGTATGCCAGATAGTGTGTTACTGTGAACATTTCAGTGGTAGGCTTGTTTCCATAAGAATCGACAGCAAACTAACATCGACAACGAAAGTTCAGGTGTTCATACCGACGTCACAAGCTGAAGACGAAGAGATGGAGAAACTATATGAGAATGTTGAAAGAGTAATACAGTACACAAAGGGAGATGAAAATCTAATAGTCATGGGCGACTGGAATGCAGTTGTAGGCGAAGGAGTAGAACAAAATGTTACAGGAGAATCTGGTCTTGGGACAAGTAATGAGAGAGGAGAAAGACTAATCGAGTTCTACAATCAATTTCAGCTAGTAATAACAATCATTCTGTTCAAGAATCACGAGAGGCAGAGGTATACTTGGAAAAGGCCGGGTGATACGGGAAGATTTCAGTTAGATTATATCATGGGCAGACATAGATTTCGTAATCAGATACTGGATTTTAAGGCGTACCCAGGAGCAGGCATAGACTCAGATCACAATGGAGTACTGATGAAGAGTAGGCTGAAGTTTAAGAGATTAATCAGGATGAATCAGTGTGCAAAGATGCGGGATACGGAAGTACTAAGAAGTGACGAGATTTGCTTGAATTTCTCTCAGGCTATAGATACAGCAATAAGGAATAGCTCAGCAGAAGTACAGTTGAAAGGGAATGGACATCTCTAAAAAGGACAATCACAGAAGCTGGAAAGAGAAACATAGGAACAAAGAGAGTAAGTGCGAAGAAAACATGGTTACCAAAAGAAATACTTCAGTTGATCGATGAATGAAGGAAGTACGAAAATGTTCAGTTACATTCAGGAATGAGGAATGAAATAAATAGGAAGTGCAGGGAAGGTAAGACGAAATAGCTGCGCGAAAAATGTGAATAAATCGAAAAAGAAATGATAGTCGGAAGGAATGACTCAGCATACAGAAAAGTCAAAACAACCTACGGTGACATTAAAAGCAAGGGTGGTAACATTAAGAGTGTCACGGAAATTCCACTGTTAAATGAAGAGCAGAGAGAAGATAGGTGGAAAGAGCGGAGAATTTGTCGGTTATGATAGAAGAAGAAACAGGATTCGATTTAGAAGGGATTGATAACATTCCATCAGAATTTCTGAAATCATTGGGGGAAGTGGCAACAAAACGATTATTCACGTTGGTGTGTAGAATGTATGAGTCTGGCGACATACCGTCGGACTTTTGTAAAAATGTTATCCACGCAATTCCGAATACTGCAAGAGCTGACAAATGCGAGACTTATTGCACAATTAGCTTAACAGCTCATGCACCAAAGATACTTACGAGAATAATATACAGAAAACTGGAAAAGAAAATAGAGGACGTGTTAGATGACGATCAGTTTGGCTTTAGGGAAGGGAAAGGCACCAGAGAGGCACTTCTGGCGTTGCGGTTGATAATGGAAGCAAGACCAAAGACAAATCAAGACACGTTCATAGGATCTGTCGACTTGGAAAAAGCGTTCGACAGTGTAAAATGGTGCAAGATGTTCGAAACTGTGAGAGAAATAGGGGTAAGCTATAGGGAGAGACGGTTAATATAGAAAATGTACAACAGCCAAGAGGGAATAATAAGTCTTTTTCTTCTTTCTTTTAGTGTTCAACCATGAGGTTGGTTTGCATCAGAGCACCATTGCTCTCTTCTGTCTGCCTTCCTTTATATTTCCACGTACGTGTTACATCCAACGTCATTCATGATCTGTTGCATGTATGATATCCTTGGTCACCTCCGCCAATTCCTTCCCTCAATAGCTCCTTCTGCTATTGTTCCAATGATGTTGTTGTGTCCTAGGATGCGCCCTACAAGTTTGTTTCTTCTTGTTTGGATGTGCCTCCACAGATATCTGGTTTCCTGTGCCCTTCTAGGCACCTATTCATCTGTTACTTTGTCTCTCCAGCTGATCTTCATCATCCTTCTATAGCACCGCATCTCCAGGGCCTCTAGCCGTCTTCTCTCTTCTCTTCCCATTGTCCAAGTTTCACATCCATATAGGGCCACACTCCAAACGAAAGCTTTCATGATACGTTTCCTTATTTTCAGACTGATGTTCTTGTTGATGAGCAAGTTCCTCCTCCGATTAAACGCAGTTTTGGCCTTTTGTATTCTGCTCGCAATTTCTTTCCGGCTTCTACCATCCCTTGTGATTTAACTTCCCAGGTAAGTAAATTCCTCTATCACTTCCAGCTCCTCTCATCCAATTCTCATTCTGAGAGTTTCATATTCTGCTCCTGTACTTGTTTGTTCTCGTTCCATACTGATCGCATAGAATCCTTTCCATTGTTCTGAGGACTCCCTTTAGATTTTATTTTGTCTGCGTGCCTATAGCATTATCATCTGCATAACGTAGCATGTCTATCTTCTGCCCACCAATTTTGATCCCCACCTCAGTAGTTTCTCGAACCTGGTCTATAGCTTCCTGGATGTAAGCATTGAATATAAGAGGAGAGAGAGCACTTCCTTGCCTTACCCCTTTTCTAATGTTTTCTTCTTGTTCCTGGTGACAGTTCCTTATCACTGCCACCTCATTCTTATAGAAACTGAGTATCACACGGATGTCTTTGAACTTCATTACACTTTTCCTCAGCACTCTGAACATCTCTCGCCAGATAACGTTATCAGATGCCTATTCCAGGTCTACAAAGGCAATATAAGTTGGTTTATTTTTCTGTAATTGCTTTTAGATAACGTGTCTCAGTGCCAGAATCGCTTCTCTTGTTCCCAAACCCCTTCTGAACCAAACTGATCTTCTCTCACCATATCCTCCACCTTCTCTTCAATTCTCTTATGAATTTTTTTATGAGAATTTTTGATGCATGTGATGTTAGGCTTGAAGTTCGGTACTGTTCACATTTTGTAACTGCTGCCTTCTTTGGTATAGGAACAATGATGCATTTCTGGAAGTCTGTCGGCATCTCTCCTGTGTTATAGATGGACCTAATAAGTTTAAGTAGCATCATTTTCATGCTGTCACCAGCATTCTTTATTAGTTCTGCAGGGATGTCATCAATACCGGTTGCTTTTTGTCCCGTAGTTCCTTTAGAGCTTTGTCAAATTCTTCTTGCAGAATGTCATCTCCCTTGTCATCTTCGTCTACTTGCTCTTCTCTTCCTATTACTTCCTCCAAAAGAGGTGTTCCGGCATACAAGTCCTTTATGTATTCTTTCCATCTCTTCACAATGTCTTCACCAAACAGCATTTTCCCCTCTTTACTTTCTATTGTGCCTGAGAGTGTTGTTTGCTGTTCTCTAGGCTAAATCAGTTCTCCCGTTTTGCGTATTTTGTTCCACATCCTTCCACATTTTCTCAAGAAAATTTTCTTTTGCTTTCCTAGCTTCTCTATTGACTACATTCCTTAGTCTTCTATATTCAGCTTTTCCTTGTTCATCAGTTTCGTTTTTGTATAATCTCCTGTTTTCTATAAGCTCAATAATATCTGCTGTAATCCATTTCCTCTTGTTTTTGGGTTTAGTTTTTCCAACTATCTTTTCTGCTGCCTTGTATATACCAGATTTAATTTGATCCCAGTCTTTATTTACTCCACCATGTTGAAAATTTTTTAGCTAGGTTGTCTGTTTCGTGAGCATAGCTATTTGCCAGTCCCTCAGTTTTCAGTTTTTCTAGTTCCCATTTAAGTTTTACTGGCTTCTTCTTCAAACATTTGAATGTGAGTGAGCTTTTCATCAGAACCAGGTTATGGTCACTGCCCATGTCTGCAGATGGATAGCTCCTGCAGTCTTTAACCTGATTCCTAAAACGTGCTTTCACTAGAATGTAATCAATCTGTTGTCTCCTCTGGTCTCCAGAGGCCCTCCATGTGTATCTTCATCGTTTGTGATGTTGGAAAAGTGTTTCTGCATCAACTAATTGGTGCCTCGCGCAGAACTCGATCAGTCGATCTCCTCTTTCATTTCTTCTTCCAAGTCCATGTTTGCCAACAATTCCTTCCTCTAGTTCTTCACCCACAATCGCATTCCAGTTCCCCATGGCAATCAGGTTTCCATCTCCTTTAACATTTGTCATCGCATTACTTATTTCATCGTATGTTTCGTCAACGACTGCATATTCTTTGGATATTGGCATGTATATTTGTATTATCACAGTGTCCTTTGCTTTCGTTTCTAATTTGACTGGTATTATTCGAGACCTATGCTGCACATATCCCTTGAAACGTGAGCCATAGTTTTTCCTCAAAATATTCCAACTCCTCCCATTCCTGGTCTATCTTGCTCAGTTCTGGTGTGAATGACTCTGTATTCTTCAGACCAGAAATCACGTGACTGGGGCCATCATAATAAGATTGGATGACCAAAAACGAAGTGCTCGGATTAAAATGGGTATAAGACAGGGATGTAGTCCTTCGTCCTTGCTGTTCAATCTGTACATCGAAGAAGCAATTATTGAAATTAAAGACAGTTTCAGGAGTGGAATTAAAATTCAAGGTCAATTGATATCAATGATACTATTCGCTGATGGCATTGCTATCCTGAAAGTGAAGAAGAATTACATGATCTGCTGAGTGGAATGAACAGTTTAATGAGTACAGAATATGGGTTGAGAGTAAATCGAAGAAATGAGATCAGCGAGAAACTTAACATCAGGATTGGTGGCCACGAAGTAGATGAAGTTAAGGAGTTCTACTACCCAGGTAGCAAAATGACCAATGACGGACGGAGCAAGGGGGACATCAAAAGCAGAATAGCAATGGCAAAAAGGGCATTCCTGGCCAAGAGGCTTTAATTCGAGGAAGAAATTTCTGAGAACGTACGTCTGGAGTACAGCATCGTATGGTAGTGAAACATGGACGGTGGGAAAGCTGGTTTGTTCAAATGGCTCTGAGCACTATGGGACTTAACTGCTGAGGTGATCAGTCCCCTAGAACTTATAAATACTTAAACCTAACTAACCTAAGGACATCACACACATCCATGCCTGAGGCAGGATTCGAACCTGCGACCGTAGCAGTCGCGCGGCTCCAGACTGTAGCGCCTAGAACCGCTCGGCCACCCCGGCCGGCTGGGAAAGCTGGAACAGAAGAGAATCGAAGGATTTGAGACATGGTACTACAGACGAATGCTGAAAATCATGTGGACTGCACGAATCGAAGAAGAAAGGAATATGTCCAAAGCACTGAGAAGGAGAAGGGGCATCTGTTAAAACAACAGGGAAAGACTTCCATGTTGCTAGAGGGACCTGTAGAGGGCAAAAACTGTAGAGGAAGACAGAGGCTGAAATATAACCAGCAAGTAGTTGAGGACGTAGGTTGCAAGTAATACTCTGAGATGAAGAGGTTGGCACAGGAGAGGAATTCGTGGCGGGCCGCATCAGAGAAAACACATGAACAGTATGTAGGATTTGGTCTGTACTGCGCAGTGAATCATCCTTCCTGCCATTTTGAGTGCCTCATCATCTTAAGTTCTCTGATGTCCGGAAAATCCTCCCGCCAATTGCAAATGTGCGCCACATCTTCCACCGTTCATTGCGCTTCCAGATACGTAATCCAATCTTTTCTGCGTCCCGTGACCTTACTCACTTTTTCCATGTTTTAGTTAGTTTGTTGTTCCATACCTCGTTGCTTCGACAGCTTTTCGATATAGGTTAATGACGACTGAGGGCGTCAGAAGTACTGTTCGCTGCCTTGTACGCAGGCATCTTACAGCTGTTAAGCTGTCGAAATTTACAGTCCTCTATTTCTGGTTCTAAACCTACTAAGAGCTGGTGTCGCCTATGCTCTGTTCTTTACAAAGTATGTTCTAAGTCCAGAAGTTATCTGCCTCAGAACCTGCAGCGACGAAACGCTGCAGAGGAAACCTGGATAATACCATGGCTATATTTCGTGATGAAGGTGTTATAGTAGGAAGATCTTCCAATTTGCCGTATGTAAAATGGAAGAGTCGCACGATTAAAACGAGTACTAGAGACAGGGATACGTTTAAGATGGTTCTGAACACTTGTTTCTGAAAATTACTTGAAATCCCTTAGTTTAAGTAACCGACTTTACAGGTAGCAGACACGAACTTTCTGAATCAGTGAACATAGAGGGATGATTCAGTTACCGTAAGGGTTTATAGCTTCAGTGACTACAAGTGTGAATGTTCAAAAGGGTAGTAACATACTTCTGTTTAGCAAGTGTGACGAGAAACAGATCGTATATCATCTTCGAAGTCAACATCAACCACTCATCTCTAGGGATGAAGATGTCGAGTATCAATGCATAAAATTCAGCATCAAGTAAGATGTGTCTGACGAAGTTGTGATGGGAAAGATCCGACCAGATCACTAAAGGCAAACGTCGCGATGGTTCCTTGTACATAACCTGTAAAATAACAGTGGACTCCAGCAATGAAAGAAACAGAAGGTGTAAATTTTATGGACCTACCAACAGATCACATCCTTAATTGAAATTCCATACTCACAAATTAATGAAGTTTCTCCATTCAGCTGCATTTGCAGTACGTATAATTACTGCTAGCGGTGGTTTAAAAATAAAGAACGTAGTTTATTCTGCATATTTGAGTCCATTGATGTGCACTTTAATTCAAAGAACTGGATATTCTGACAAATGCTATTTTATTTATTTTGAGTAAGCTATCAGAACGTACGAAATGTATTTTGGATAATGTGATAGAGGTCAAGACTGAATTACAGAACTTTCTATTGGCAACTCTTCCAACTCCTTTGCAGAGAATCTTCATACAAACTGTCAAAATTGCTGTTTGAAATTACGCTATAGGCGACATTAACAGTGGAACACAGTAATGTTTTACGACTTTATGTCATTTCATAGTGTACTTACATAAACTGCAAATCTTTGATTTCTTTCAACCTTTCGCTTCAGGATACATGGAATACGACTGATGTCTACCTCTTACTTTCCTCTAAGGTACTCACGAACTGTTGACAGGTTGTTGCCAATATCCTTACCTGTAAAGAAAGGAAAGACACGCTATTAGTGTGCACTGAAGTCCACCTAAAAAGGAGGAACATGTTGCTATACACATTGACAACATTTTGCTGAAACTGAATTCACCTATTCAAGCGTTCTTCGGCGCTGTTTTTCGAAGTGGTGGTTTTATGTTCTTGTATTCTAGCCACTGACGATGTGGATTCCACGGTCAGTGGCGTCCTTTCCTCCATCAGTGAGATCAAAGGCAACTCCATCCATCATTCATTACATCAGGCAGAGAAACGTTTTTTTCTCATTAACTCTCGCGAGGCAACGGCTGCAGTGGGCGAGGAAAAATTGTCGAATTCGTGAATATGAATGTAAATCACACTCTGAATGTAACTGAAATCAGGTTTGTGAAAACTAAATCTGAATTTGGAGAAAAAAATAGAGCAATTAGCTAGCCAGCCGAAATAACTTGACAAGAAATTCGGTTGCCTACAGAAAGGCGCTCTCTGCTCCACATCAGACTAAATGCAAGTTAATCTTCCGTACTGTGAGCTAACAGCAACGGACGAGAACCCACCACTTCGAAACTGCTTCGCTGCAGCTTTAAAAAGGGTTCTGTTGTAGTCGGAATGCGTTTGGCTGTCACAGACCGAAGTTTTTATAGCTTTCGAAAGCAGTTACATAATATCGCGAGACCTAAAAAAATTGGAACCTTCACCCATCCTGTTCATGGCTAACGTTCCATCTATAGTCAATTGAATGCAGTCCGAAACGAATTAAATACATATTTCAGATAGAGCTTGCAATTTGGATACAACATACACAAGAAATATGCATCTGTCACAACGCTCCAGAATGAAAGTTCCTGTTACAGAATGAAACAGAAGACAGACACAACGGTGGATGACATCACAAATTAACAAAAACGTCTTTCACCATTGTGTTAGGTCACACATATTCATCCACTTATTTGTTAGAATGAAAGGTCAGTACATTAACAAAAATTAAAACACTCGGTTAATAACATTCAGCGTACAGTACCACAAATCGACTTTCTTACTGCACTCCAGTACAGCTTATTAACTTACCAAATTAATGCCACTCCGGTGCTTCTACAGTAACTGATTTAATAGTCAAGTCATACTCAGTAGAAAACACACAGAAAATTCGCGTCTAACTTGAGCAGCCACAGATGCAAACTGAAAATTTTCCTAGTTGGACCACAATCTTCGGTTAATTTCATGAGTAACTGTGTTCTTTAGAGTAACAGGTATTACTTGGGGCAGGTTTATTTAAATGTAGACACTTCTGCACGCTCGTTACTAATTTCCTGTTGTTTTATGTCCACGATTCCACATTAATGTATCTCGCACTTATGGTAATCTGGGGATCGTACACGATTCCACGTCCCCGAATGAGCTTCGACTTTCCTATCTGGTTATTTTCCTCCAATCTGTCTCTAGATTCTTTTTGTTATAACCATTACAACAATGATTTTTCATTAAATATACCGAAAAAAATACAAGGAAATAAAATAGAAAACGTTTAATGGCATTAAGGCGCCTTTTTCCGTCGTGTTAGCAGGAACGTTGAGCAGATCTGGTCCCGTAATTAGCTCGCTCAGACGTCTCGCGCCTCTCAGGGCTGTAGAGAAAATAGCGGGATCTGTAGCGCCTCTCCCACCCCCTCTAGAGGCGGTACTTTTAAGCCTCGCCTGAGATCCTGCCTCCCAGGGTGTTCAGAGTGTAGCTTTGAAGCAGCCTTATTCTGTGCCCTGTATTTGCGGAGGTTTCCTATTAACCTCAGGAGTGTTCTTTAGCAAAGAAAACAAGGCAATACTTCTGATTCGAGGCACAAAAGCCACAATAATGCCTACGAAATTGATAAACGTAAACATGGTCCGTAGTAGGCGGTAAAGCGATGTGTATTTAGTCGTGCGATTAGCTAATTTCGATTAAGCGTGATTGTCAAGCGCCTGTAAAACAAACAC
Organism: Schistocerca americana; assembly: GCF_021461395.2. NCBI lineage: Eukaryota > Metazoa > Arthropoda > Insecta > Orthoptera > Acrididae > Schistocerca > Schistocerca americana. The sequence continues at coordinate 286,073,617 of NC_060120.1, read as the reverse complement.
GGAGAAAAACTAAATCGACTGCATACATGGCCAGTATAAAAAACGCTTAACACACGTCACGTTAAGATAAAACATTATTGTACAAATTTATTACTTACACGCTACTGGCCATTAAAATTGCTACACCAAGAAGAAATGCCGTTGATAAATGGGCATTCCTTCGAAAAATGTGTTATACTAGAAATGACATGTGATTACATTATCACGCAATTTGGGTGCATAGATCCTGAGAAATCAGTACCCAGAACAACCACCTCTGGCCGTAATAACGGCCTTGATACGCCTGGGCATTGAGTCAGAGCTTCGATGGCGTGTACAGGTACAGTTGCCCATGCAGCTTCAACACGATACCACAGATCATCACGAGTAGTGACTGGCGTATTGTGACGAGCCAGTTGCTCGGCCACCACTGACCAGACGTTTTCAATTGGTGAGAGATCTGGAGAATGTGCTGGCCATGGCAGCAGTCGAACATTTTCTGTATCCAGAAAGGCCCGTACAGGACCTGCAACATGCGGTTGTGCATTATCCTGCTGAAATGTAGGGTTTCGCGGGGATCGAATGAAGGGTAGAGCCACGGGTCGTAACACATCTGAAATGTGACGTCCACTGCTCAAAGTGCCGTCAATGCGAACAAGAGCTGACCGAGACGTGTAACCAATGGCACCCCATACCATCACGCCAGGTGATACACCAGTATGGCGATGGCGAATACATGCTCCCAATGTGCGTTCACCGCGATGTCGCCAAACACGGATGCGACCGTCATGATGATGTAAATAGAACCTCGATTCATCCGAAAAAATGAATTTTTGCCATTCGTGCACCCAGGTTCGTCGTTGAGTACACCATCGCAGGCGCTCCTGTCTGTGATGCAGCGTCAAGGGTAACCGCAGCCATGTCTCCGAGCTGATAGTCGATGTTGTTGCAAACGTCGTCGAACTGTTCGTGCAGATGGTTGTTGTCTTGCAAACGTCCCCATCTGTTGACTCACGAATCGAGACGTGGCTGCACGATCCGTTACAGCCATGCGGATATGATACCTGTCATCTCGACTGCTAGTGATACGAGGCCGTTGAGATCCAGCACGCCGTTCCGTATTACCCTCCAGAACCCACCGATTCCATATCCTGCTAACAGTCATTGGATCTCGACCAACGCGAGCAGCAATGTCGCGATACGATAAACCGCAATCGCGATAGGCTACAATCCGACCTATATCAAAGTCGGAAACGTGATGGTACGCTTTTCTCCTCCTTACACGAGGCATCACAACAACGTTTCACCAGGCAACGCCGCTGAACTGCTCTTTGTGTATGAGAGATCGGTTGGAAACTTTCCTCATGTCAGCACGTTGTAGGTGTCGCCACCGGCGCCAACCTTGTGTGAATGCTCTGAAATGCTAATCATTTGCATATCACAGCATCTTCTTCCTGTCGGTTAAATTTCGCGTCTGTTGCACGTCATCTTCGTGGTGTAGAGATTTTGATGGCCAGTAGTGTATTTGTAGCATCTGTATTCCACGTCATTTTCCTATCACTCTTACTTACGAGTAAAAAGGTAGCCATATTCTGTCATTTTACGAAAGGATTCACTCTAAAGTGACACCTTTTAAGATCGTATTCTGAACTTTGCTCTATGTACAACAACAGGGTAACGGAAAGCAGCTGGTAATCTTTCGTCGCAGATACATATTCGTCCAGTGAATTTAAGACTGTCAACAGCACATATCATAGTCGCATTACATATATGCTGGCGCACCACACTTAGTTGATGTCGTGTATAACAAACAGTTATATAGTTATTTTCCACGGTTATTTCTATTGTTTACTGTATATCTTTCTTCAAAGAATGTGATGTGTTAACATGTATATGCTCAATATTGATGGCATGTATATAATTTTGAGAACACTGTTTTGGAATCTCTACACATCCAATAAGAATGATGTAGTGAATGTTGAATGGATATAGGAACATACTGCTCTTCCTTTACGAATATGATATTGATTTTTACACATTTTATATTCGGTGTTATGCTTACTTTATGTGGCCATATAACTCATCCTATTTAGAGGCTTCCTTTCTTCTCTTTTTGTCGTTGCTTTCGATGTTATTTCTCTTTATATTCAACCGATCCCGTGGTTTTTTAATGTATTTTATATTATGATACTATAATACGCTGTAAATCATGAAGTAATTGATGTTCACAGCACTGGTTGATACATTTTATAACGCAGGTGACATTTCGTAGCCACGCATTGTATATTGATTGTTACTTAAAATAAAAAAAAAAACTGTGAGTTATCTTTCTGTACAGATAGTCAGGTCTGGCTTCTGTTTGACTAGAAAATAGCTTTCAGACTTACGGTATAAGGCAATCGTTATACCTGGCACGCCAGCAATTGATGGAGTATTCTATTTCAATTATTTGTGGAATTTTGTACGTTCCTCATATATATTTTTGTTAATATCTTGTTTAAAATAAAGTAGTTTGTCCGGTGATATGCCATATACCGTATACAGTATTTTATGATGATTTGTGCGCCCTTAATGTATTCTTTAGTCGTTGACTGTCCGTTATACATGACATCGACTAAATCAGGTACGCCAGCAATATATGTAACGTGTCTGTGATATGTGCAATCGAGAGTCTTAAAGTCGTTCGACGAATATGAATCCATGACAGCAAATTACCAGCTGCTGTCGGTTACAGTGTTGTGGTATATACATCAAAGTTCAGAATACGATCTTAAAAGGTGTCACATTAGCTTGGATACTTCTGTAAAATGATGGAATATGGCTACTTTTTACTTGTAATTAAAAGTGATTTGAAAATAACATGAAATATAGATGGTACAATGTGTGTAAGAAATTTGTACAGTAATGTGAGGTGTGTAAAGTGTCATTTATACATGGCGATATATGCAGACAAGGTAGTACTTTTCCATGTTGATATTACGGGTGCTTGCTAATCACGCTTAATAGAAATGACCTAATTGCGGATTAAATAAACATAACATTACAGCCTATTACGGACTATGTTTACGTTTACCGTGTGTGTGGAGGCTGTGGATCTACACAGATACAAAACTTTAATGCGTACGAAATTCTGCTGCGACTAGCGTACTAGTAACATTTCCCTTTTCCGCCCCCCCCCCCCTTCTCCCGTTCACTCGAATTTTAGTTTCCTACCATTTAGATGGATACGACAGGGCATCCGAAGCTTGGCGATTTATACGTCTCGTGAGAGCTCCTGCTACAGTTAGAAGGTGAGTTAGAATGATTGCCATTTCAGAGTGCAAAACACATGTCGAAGATCTCGTTGAGGACAGGGAAGAGTTTCGAGAAGAGCTCAATGAAGTGAAGATTTACTCTGTGGAAGAGGTGGCTGACTATGAAGTTTATCATGCCCATAAAATATTGAAAAATTGAAAAGCAGCCGGTACTGGAGGTACATTAATGGAATTATTGAACTACAGAGGACATAAAATAGTAGCAGTACTAGTAACTATTTATAATAAAGCGGTTCAGGGTACACACGAATGGAAGATGTCATACATTACAGTCCTACACTGAAGAGCCACAGAAACTGGTACACCAGCCTAATATTGAGTAAGGCCCCCGCGAGCACAGGGAAGTGCAGCAACACGACGTGGCATGGACTCGACTAATGTCTGAAGTAATGCTGGATGGAACTGACACCATGAATCCTGCAGGGCTGTCAGTAAATCCGTAAGAGGACGAGGGGGTGGAGATCTCTTCTGAACAGCACGGTGCAATGCATCCCAGATATGCTCAGTAATGTTCATGTTTCGGGAGTTTGGTGGACAGCGGAAGTGTTTAAACTCAGAAGTGTTCCTGCAGCCACTCTCTAGCAATTCCAGACGTGTGGGGTGTCGCATTGCCCTACTGGAATTGCCCAAGTCCTTCGGAATGCACAATGGACATGAATGGATGCAGGTAATCAGACACGATGCTTACATACGTGTCACCTGTCAGAGTGGTATCTAGACGTATCAGGGGTCCCATATCACTCCAACTGCAAACACCCCACACCATTACAGAGCCTCCACCCGCTTGAACAGTCCACTCCTAACATGCAGGTTCCATGGATTCATGAGGTCGTCTCCATACTCGTACACGTCGATCCGCTCTATACAATGTGAAACGAGACTAGTCCGACCAGGCAACACGTTTCCAGTCATCAACAGTCCAGTCCCGTGTCGGTGTTGACGGGCCCAAGTGAAGCGTAAAGCTTTGTGTCGTGCAGTCATCGAGGGTACACGAGTGGGCCTTCGGCTCCGAAAGCTCATATTGATGATGTTTCGTTAAATGGTTCACACGGTGGCACTTGCTGATGGCCCAGCATTGAAATCTGCAGCAATTTGCGGAAGGGTTATACTTCTGTCACTCTGAACGATTCTTTTCAGTCGTTGTTGGTCCCGTTCTTGCAGGATCTTTCCAGCCACAGCGATATCGGAGATTTGATGTTTTACCAGGTTTCTGATATTCACGGTACACTCGTCAAATGGTCGTACAGGAAAATCCCCACGTCGTCGCTACCTCGGAGACGCTGTATCCCATCGCGCGTACGCCGGCTATAACACAACGTTGAAACTCATTTAATCTTGCCATTGTAGCAGCAGTAAGCGATCTAACAACTGCGCCAGACACTTGTTGTCTTCAGTAGGTGTTGCCGACCGCAGCGCTGTATTCTGCCAGTTTACATATCTCTGTATTTGAACACCCATGCCTATACCAGTTTCTTTGGAGTTTCAGTGTATATTTGTGGAGGTATGATTCGTCTTTGCAACTAAATGTAAGTAAGTTTTTTTGCTAGACGCGTTTCGCTTGTTTATTTTATGTAGCATATTCAGTGGCCTGTAATATATAAAATAAAAATGTAATGCGTTCTAGTTAGAAGTATGTCACTATGTTACGTTTTCTCATGTTTTGATCTTGTTTATTTGGTTAGAAGCAACTTCTGCAGCACACATTTCATGAGGTTAAATTATCGTTTGATGTTACGTAATATTTGAAGTGTTGCTAGTCCATGTGTATGGTCCTGGAGATGTGTTTAGTCGGTCTCCATACTCCAGATTGCCGATTTCTGACGATTTTTCACTCACACATATTACAATATTTCCCTTGCACATTTCACTGTGTATTGCACGTACGTGTGTTTTCAGTGTGTAGTGTGTATTTACCTTCGTCTTTTGTTTTTGTTGTATTTGTGGATTGACATTTGTTCATTCGTTTTGTGTGTTTTGTTATGTGTGAACGTATCATTCTCTGTGATAGTGTTTTTTTTCTTATTTATGAAAGAGAAATTCTTTATGAGATTGGATTTTGTGTGTGTTTTCCTGTAATGTCAGGAGTTTTTCTTGTAATTGTTCTCTCTAATATCTTACATGTCCTGTGACAAGTTGGATGATTCATGCCTGTGTTTTATTAGGTCTTGAGTAAAGATAGAATAGCTACTTTCATGCTTGCAGCTTCTTGTATGTTACTTATACCTAGTTTTGAAATTCCTGCCTGTCATCTCCAGATATACTGAGTTATATTTTTGGCATTATAACTGATATATACCTGCTCGTTCGTATTTATCTGGTTTGTCTCTTGTTTTCTGTAAATGTGCCTGGTGTGTGTTTCTTGTTCTTTCAGCAATGTGTAATCCTTGTTTCTTTAGTGTATTCGCTATTTTGTGTGTTTGTTTTTACACCGAAGTGTATTATTTCTTTCTGTCAGTCATGTGCTGAGTGTTGCTGTTCTGTGTTTCTGTATGAACTGTAGTGGCTGTATTGTTTATGGGGGTCTGTGATGTTTGTGTTCTCTGCTTGTTTCTATTTTTCTTTAGTTGTGTTTTGATTTTGTGGTTGAGTCTTTTTTCTATAAAGGTGATGTAACCATTTTTGTGGGTACGAGTTGTATCGTTTGCAGTTCTTTTTCATAATGTTCTTTGCTGAGTCGGATATTATTTAGCTGTGTAACAATTGTTGGAGGACCACTAATTTTTGATTTGGTGAGTAGTTGGATTTAGCATGTATAACTGTGTCTGTGATTCTTGGCTTTCTGAAATGTCAAATGTATGCTTATTGGTGTCTCTCTTTCTTGCTATATCCATGAAATTTTTTTGATCTTGTGTTTCTTTTTCCATTGTGAACTGAATATTTTGATGTACACTGTTTATGTCTGTATGAAGTTTATCTATTTTATCTGTTGATTCATCTACCATACATATTATATCATCCACATATCTGTACTAATGAACAATCTTGTATAGTTTTTGTGATGATTGTGTCAAAGACTTTGTTATCTACGTGGCTGATGAATATGTTTGACAATGTTCCTTAAGTTGGGGGTTCCATTGAAAGGCAATCTTTTGTAAGTAAAATTGTTTCAAATTGGGATTAATTTTGGAATGTGGTTGCCTTAAGGGCTTTAGTTAGTCCTTTAATATTATCTGCAGATAGTTTGTTGTATGTCAATAGATATTCTTCAATTAATCTTATTGTCTCTCCATTAGGTATTGAGGTATACATGTTTTCTGTGTTGAAAGAGATGAGTGATGCTGTTTGTGGAACGTGTAAGTCTTTTATTTGTGCTATGAGTTCATCTGCTTTTTTTTACTGTTCTGCTGCCCTTCATTTCATATTGTTGCATTACGATTTTGTTCATGTTTTCTCCATTTATCAGTTCAGTAGTAATGTGTCATCTACATACTGTTAGTAGTAGATAATTTTGTTCATGGATGGAGAATTGGAGGTGAAAAATTTTTCTTCTAGCACAGTGAGAAATACGTCTGCGTTGGTACCTGCTATGCAAATTCCCATTGCTATCCCATCTTACAGTGCATATGTTTTCTTATCAAAGTAATTATGTGATAGAGTGAGCTGTAGTAATTTTATGATTTCATAAGAGTCAACAGGGTTTACCTCTCTCTATCTGAGGAGGTTTTTTTTATAATTTCAGCTTGGGGGATTTGTACATTTTTTATTTTATAGGTTAGTGATGATGAGCTTTTTTTATGGTGGGCTTCCTATTGCATGCGTATAATTTGGTCAATAATGTGTTCAGCTTTTTATGTCAGACTGTCTATACAGTTTATTATTGGATGCATCGGTATAGGTCGGCCAGTGTGGCTGAACGGTTCTAGGCGCTTCAGTCTCGAACCGCGTGACCGCTACGGTCGCAGGTTCGAATCCTGCCTCGGGCATGGATGCGTGTGATGTCCTTAGGTTAGTTAGGTTTAAGTAGTTCTAGGGGACTGATGACCTCAGATGTCAAGTCCCATAGTGCTCACTGCCATTTGAATCATTTTTGCATCGGTATATGGTCTTTGTGTATTTGGCAGTGCTCGCAAAGTTGATGTATGTGCACGGCTTTTTTTTTTTTTATTTTGTCTTGTTCAGAGAAACTGTATTACTTTTTTTTTTTTGCTTTCCTGGTTTGAGCATTATATTTGTTGTTTGGGTATGTTGTATTTCTGTGATTATGTTATTCTGAAAAAAAATGTGTACCATATTGATATAGTCATTTTGGTTTATAATGACTGTACATGACCTTTCTTCGATTTCGCTGCTATATCGTTTTGTGTTACCAGATGGGAATTTATGCTGTTTAGTGTGTGACACTCAGACCGTGTCTTTTTGTTTTTTGAGTTTCCTGTTTTTTATCTCTATTTCAATGATTTTTCTAGTTTTTACCTGTACTTAAGAAATAAAAACCACAAAGCGAACAAAATCGAAAACAATTTGAAAATCATATGAGAAAAAGTACTGGTACCGCCACAGCTGTATTTTGACAATGTCGTTATTGTCACGCACGACTAGTTTTGGCGGCACATTACCGCCACCCTCAGGCCCTGCCACTGCCAAAAGACTATTAGTATTCCTGGGCGCATTTACTGTGGAGTCCTTGACCCGCCAGGTTAGCTGAGAACGCTAATGCCCTGCTTCCTGGAGTTGGGTAGGCGCACCAGCCCCGGATCGTATCCGCCTGACGTATTAACGTTTGGATGTGGTTTTTAGGCGGTTTTCCACATGCCCTAGGTGAATACCAGGATGGTCCCCACGTTCCGCCTCAGTTACACGACTTGCAGACATTTGACACACGTTCGTACTATTTCATGATTAACACTGGACGCTGACAGCTGGGGTGCATTGATTCCATCCCAGAGGGGTACAGGGTGGCAGCAGGAAGTGCATCCAGCCACCCCTTCAAATTAAGCAAGCCAAATCCGATTGTAACCATACTGACCCCGCGAAAAATGCGGGACAATGGCACAAGTGGAAGAAGAAGAATTTATTGTGGAGTCCTAGTTACTAGCACAAGTGGGCTAGCTTGCCTCAGGAGTCTCTACTTGACACCGTTTTGTCTCCAGTGCCATTGGCCTGAGGAAAGCTAGCCCAAGTATACTAGTAACAAGGACTCCACAATAAATGCGCCAAAGAATCTGGTGGTGGTGCCTGAGGATGGTGGTAATGTGCCGCCGAAAGTATACGAGTGACACATAACTACATTCTCAAGATACAGCTGTGATGGTACTTTTTCTCATATATATCATCAGCTGAAGTCCTTCGTCCGTGCGGGAGGATGGACATCCATAAATATACTTTGAAAATTCTACACAGGATATCAAAATGTCAAACGATGAACATTTTGGAACAACTAAAAACTTTTTCACACACACAACAGATATCCAAATGACATCCTAAACGAACTAATGGGTCTCAAACATAAAAATTATCTGGGAAACTTTATTAAAATAATAGAAGAAGGAAAGGGATGGACACAATACGATCAACAGATCGCCATGGAGGTAAAAAAAGAAGGGATATGGGGCTATAGACTTATGTTGTACGTTGTTTTAAGGCTAGAGTGGACGGGGCATGACGCCATTTTAAACAGTCCAGAGCATTAGCAGACTACTGTTTATGAGTGCTTCTTGTTCATTATTCCTATCGTGTGCACGTGACAACTGTTTTAAATGCTAAAAGTTACAGTGCTTACTTGAATAGCATAGTTTCCAGGACGCAATTACGAACGTTTTTCTGTTTTTGAAAGCGAGTTTGCTCTAGTAATACGACACGTTTGGCCTCGTTAATGTAACTTGCTTTTTGTTGATATATTTCGAACAACCAAGAAGTGGTTGTGATTTGAAAAAGATGCTTTCGTAATCCGTTTAATTCCACTTCTACTGCATTTGTATCGATAGCAAATGAAGCTGAACTCCGAAATCAATGCTTGTTTGTTTACTGGTACAGCTTCTTGTCCGTCACATTTTCAGCTTCGTATGAACATCATTTTGAAAGTTCAGATTTGCAAAAAAACCTTACCTACGCGTTCTTTGTTAGCCCATAAACGTGTGCAACAAGGAAAGAAGCAAATCGTGCTATCGTAACTTGTGCATGTCAACAATGTGAAAATTAGTGGAATGTCAACAAAACAGAACTGCGTAGGCATTGAGAGGAAATTTCTGTCAAATGACAGAAATAAAACCACTACAACAAAAATAAACAGCGTAAGCATAATTCATGTATACAAAAGAAAATATTGCGTGAACGGCTCCACTTACGAATGAAATGTGATTCCTTTAAACTTTAGATAACGATCGGATCGATTAGCATACCCGTAAACGACGCAAGCTGACATTTTTGATGAAGCGGCTACGTCTCCACACAATCAAAGGACCAGATATTATTTGAGATACGACTGTCAAAGTCAATAGATATCCCCAACAGTCGAAACTGGGCCCAGGCACGTCAGAGTGACGTCATGGGGAAGTACCATAGCTGTGAGCCATGGAGATATAAATGCGGTGAATGTAATGTTTTGGGCTGTGTAGGATGGCGGACGCCGGCTTTAACTTTGTGACGTAATGACAACTCCTTTCCTTTTTACCTCCATGGAGATCGTATATTCCCGTAATGCAAAATATCTGTGGCGAGAATATCTCTGACCACCTAAGATATAATTTACTTGCAAGCATGAGGCATCAGCGGAACTATACGTCATAAATGACACAAAATTCCTCTAGAACGCAAGTACATGACCTATATTAACAACGTAGTAAATAAAAGAAGTTACATTCCAAGATGTTTTATGGATGTCATTCTATCTAGACGTAAGTATAAGGTAAGGTAAAAGTCACATAGCATTTTTACATGACGTAGAATACAATGCTTTATAAATGTAGTGTCAACAGGAACACTTGAAAATGGCACAAATGCCGAAACAAACTATGTAAAAACAAGAAGAAATAAACTATTTACAGCTTATTTTGTAGAAGTATAAAGTGGGTGGCATACTATGATCTTTTTATTAAAGTATTCATTTATCTTTTATTTTATATTTCTGTATATTTATTAATGGGCAATTCTAGCCAATGCAGAGACTCTTTGACTGCAAGATGTTACATGTTATTATTTGCAGCGAGTCAGCTACTGGGCGTATAAGCAGACGTGCGCGGATCGACACTTTGATTACATCAAGCTATTGTTTTGAAACGGAACCGTACATTGCACAACTACCAACGGTGCGAGTAACATCAGGTAAAGTCACAACTGGTTTGCTCGTATGGGATGCTGTTTGGAAGACTAACTACTCAGCAGAAAACCATCAAGTAGTGTCACAATATCCTTTCACCTTGAAGTTTAATCCTACTCTTGAACCTCTCTTTTATTTCCATCATTGCTTCTTCAATGTATAGTTGAACTGTAGGGGTAAAAGATTACACATTCCTGTCCCACACTCTTTGTTACCCGAGCACTTCGTTCTTGGTCTTCCACTCTTACTGTTCCCTTTTGGCCTCTGTCCTTCCTTCCTATTCATAACGAATCCTACTCCTGTTGTACCATTTTCTGCCGCTGTTAATGATACCCTATACTCATCTGACCAGAAATCCTTCTCTTCTTTCCATTTCATTTCAGTGACTCCCACTTTATCTAAACTGGGCTGTAACATATCCATTTTCAGATTTTCTAGCTTCCCCATCAAGTTCAAACTTCGGACATTCCACGCCCCGACTCGTAGAACGCCATCCTTTTGTTGGTTTTCAATCTTTTTTTTCATGGTCACTTTCCCCGTGTCGTTCCCTTCCAGAGATCCGAATGGTAGACAAGGCTGCAATCTACAGCCAATGGATGGGCACGACACTTTTCCAATTACAGGCCACATGTCCTGTGGGTACGCATTATATGTCTTTAATGCAGTGGTTTCCATTGCATTCTGCATCCTCATGCCATTGATCATTGTTGATTCTTTCGCCATCTATGGACAGTTTCTCACCGCCAGTGCAAGTGAATGCCCTGAATCTCTGTTCACTCCTGCACCCTATTTGGCAAGGCCGCTGGCAGACTGAGGATGACTTCGAAAGCTGGAAGTCTGTGGCCGCCATTGCCGATGAAATTTATTCAAAATTTTAACTGTATTGCGGTTTGAACCCGGGATCGAGTCCGTTTTTATTACTGATAGAAGATGCTACCCCCTTTTTTAAAATTTATTTTGTTCGTCATTGTTCTTTGCACGTGACTTGGTGAGACGTCACATGTCATCCGTTGAGTCCTTTACTCCGTACGCTTTGACCACGGATCAGTAGGACATATACATACATCTTGCACAGCGGCGCCCCTAGCACACTGGCCTGAGGTACGAATATCAGTCATTCAGGAGGACATAAAGAGCTCTGTTCTCTAGGAAGTCTTTAGCACGAAATGATACTATTGTTGACAGCCCATTAAGAGTTCCAGATATAAAAGAACATCAACATTGTCTCTGTTTGTGGCCAATGCATAGGTCAATTTAACAGCAACGGAACAGAAATGGTTAGCTCAAATTATAATACTTTAAAATTAAAATGACATCTATGAAAAGTATTACTGTATTCGTCCTTTTTCCAAAGGTTTCACTAATTTTCCTAAAGGCAACATCTATCTTTCTCTTAGCCATGCACGCTTCTACAGCCTTTCATTAATCGTCTACCCATTCCTGATTTCCCATTTTGCTTTTTCTCTCCCTCTCAGTTTTAAACGACTGTACTCCCTTTTGCCAGCTTCATTTCTAGCAATTTTAATATTATTCTTTCCGTATCTACATTAAATATATTCTGTGTTATCCAAGGATTTCAAATGAGCTTCATCTTTTGCCTCAGCTGTCATCACAATTTTAGCTCTCTGTGTTACCTGCTCGTATTCTATTGTATTTCTTTCCTCTGTTCCTGACAATCGTTTCCGGTTGATCCCTTTGAAACTCTCAATAACCTCTGCTTCTCTAGGTACCATCTCCATAATTTCCCACCTTTCACGACCAGTAAATAATGACCAGAGCCCACAGTTCTCTGTGGAAGTAATATATAGCTTAAAATCTCGTTTGGAAATCTCAATCTTACCTTTACAAAAACAATTTGAAACATTCTAGTATTCAAATGTGTGAATTCCTAAGGGACTAAACTGCTGAAGTCATCGGTCCCTAGATTTACACATTACTTAAACTAACTTACGCTAAGAACAACAAACACACCCATGCCTGAGGGAGGACTCGAAGCTCTGGCGGGAGGGGCTGAACATTCTAATGTCTCCAGTTCTATTTATGAATACAACTTTTTTCATTATTCTTAAATCAACTAGCAGCTACTATTAAATACGCCACCAATCTATATTCTTCCACTATATTCCTAATATCAAACATGAGTCCGCCATAAAAATTAAATTTTCGTCTTTGTTAATGAGCTGAATAATTTCTTTCTTCTCCTCATACATTTTTCATGCTTATCAACATATGCAGACTATTCGCTACATAAACCTTAACTACTGTGATGGGTCTTGCTTTCGTGTCTGTCTTGTCAATGATAATGCATGCCCTGTTCTATTTGTAGTAGCATATTCGCATAGCTCTTTTCTTCTTCATTATTCGACTTACTACTGTATTATCTCTGCTTCATTTTCTGTTGATAAGCCTGTACTTAACTGACAAGAAATTCCTGCCATCGCACTTCACTAATTCTTAAAAGAATCTAACTTCAAACTATTCGTATCTCTTTTTAAATTCCCTATCCCTGTTATCCGATTCTGGAATATAAAATTCCAGGCTCTGACACGTAGAACACCAGTTATGTTTTCCATCATGGTAATTTCCTCCCGAGTTACTCCCGCCCGGAGATTAGACAGATTACCATACAGCGCGCACAAAACGCCACGGTGGTTACACGCGCAGTCGGCTGGGAAAGTGTGGGGAAAGGGGCTGTGGTTGGGGGTCGCTCAGAGCGCTGTAGGGGGAATACCGAGTGCTGGAGGGGAAGTGCCGTACTCAGCTGAAGCCTACACTCACATTTTTGGAAAATATTTATTCGAGCCCCTCCAGGCCCATATTTGCATGGTGACCATTGAAAAAGATCCATCACCTCTGCTTTGGTTATTATCTAAAAAGAATTCGACCGGAAATGCAGCGATTTATTTTCGCCTGGGTTGTTAATCACCTGTAACTTTAAAGAAGCGTCGCCAGTCGTGAATTCTGAGTAAAACCTACAGATTTCCTTCGTTACCATGTTAAAATTTGCTTCTTTTGTCAAAACTCAGCGGAGTTTATGCGGTCTCTCCTCACCAACATGTTGTGCAGACGCAGCTGCGCGAGAATTCTGATACAGTGGTTTACTAAGTTTATTAAGTGAGGAACAGAGGGAAAGTAAATTCAGAATCTTATGAAAAAGCACGTCCTCGGTTCAAAATAGACATGTAGCGACTTAACTTATTCTCTTCCAGAACTCACAGCATTTCTCTTTTCATCACCTATCGATGGACCCTAAAAATTACATTCTTTCATTGGAAAAGTCTGTAGTTATTGGAACACAACGATAGATAACGAAGTTTTGCATAATAACCATATGGCAAAATACTCTCCTCTTTGTGTGCTATCGTTTGTCAAACTCTCACTTTGATATCTCAAACAGTTTATGAAATATGAGGAATGTTGTGGATATTTTGCTCTTGCTTTATCGCTGGCGCAGCAGGATCGCAACTGAGTGACCTACGTCTGATCAGTTTTCTGGAGACTGGTGACAGATCGATATCTCCAACCAAGTCCAAACACAATTCAATATGTTAGCTAAATTTCACACGGAGCAACATGTTATGTAATATGCACCAGAGGCAAAATCAGAGTGATCCCAATTTTTCGTGGCAAACTTTTTCGAATTTCGCGCAATGTCTTACTTCCACGTAAATATCACAATAGCTACGACCATTAACGAAATGATGGGCACATGATAACGAGCCCGGCATATAAAGCTACAAGCAAAGCGAAAACGATTTTTTTTTACCGAATAATTTCAGTAAAATCGTTTGAGAAAGATTGTAGGGAGAGTGCGTCGGTTCTGTCATCGTCGACCGGCCGAAAGGTGGAAAAAGGTTGTCGGCCTCCCCTTCTGAATAAACGAATGAACTCGCCCAGATTTTGGACGAAAACTGGTCACTGCGTATCGACTTGGTCGACCCATACCTCCACCATATAAAATTGACATCGTCATTAAGCGATTCACTTGAGACGCGTGCTCTCGAGAAGTGTAACAGCTGTGGTTTCCCACTGATCGCAGACGGTGACCAAGGCTTGAATACAATATACAGCTTCAGGCTGGCGCAGGCTGCAATAGTTACACAGAGATCAAAAGACTTGCACCGAACAAAGCTAAGGTATTTCCATCAAACAAGTTTTCAGTCTGAAGACCACAGGAACAACAGCATAGTGTTACTGACGGAATATCATATTGGGTTCTATCGTTTCATACGATCTTTATGCATACTTCACGTGTTTAACTTCGTGAGTGATGAATTTCTTCTTAAACCACTGGGACAGAAACGCGTATAAAACTGCGGCACGTGGCAGAAAATCAAGAGAAGCTTCCAAGCGGAGCGAAACATCCTACCGATCAGCGCCAAGGCCCAATGGCCGATATTCTCAGTGCGGGATATGGCGCCAATTGGGGTTAACACGGCGGTCGCAAAATGTGCGTACTACGACTGACGCACTTTGTCTACAAACGCAGCACGCAGATGGACTTTGCTTCGCAATGACACGACCAGCACCGCTGCTCGTATCAGTCCTGTACAGGTAACTTTGACAGTGCTACGACTGTAATAATCTCCAAACGGAGTGGTACGTTTGATTTCACCTACAATACAAGCGGCAAAATATTTGAAGTGCGAGCCAGTGGGTTACTTTACATTCAACCGTATGCTAGGAATATTCGTGTTCCATTGTTGAAAGTGTGTAGATAAAATAAATAACTACAGTAATCACAATAAATCTGCAAAAGGTTGCATAAAATGGGGAGAGCCAATGGTACTACCAGAGACCTCTACAATAAGAAGTAGCTATCCAAAAATGCAAGTAGTGAACCCAGAATACCTATATGCAAGCGAATGCCTAGCATTAAACTATAATTTAGATGAATTAGAAGTACTAGAATCGCGAATTTCAAGGAAAATATTAGGACTACAAAACACAACAGAAGGTTGTAAATTACGAAGTAATGCTGAAATATACCAAAATATAGAAAATATTCCAAACGTAATGAGAAAACGTAGACTCGTGTTTTTTGGACATTTATTTCAAGTGCAAGGCAGTAGATTAACTAATAATATTTTCAAATATTTGTGGGGTAAGAAGTCCACAACAAGCTAAAAAGGATGTAGAAAGAAACAATATAAAAACAGACCATATAAACAACAAAGAAGCCTTTCAAGAAGCAGTATTGGAAATGGAAGGATTCCAAGGACGGGCAGCTAAAAAGAAAAGAACACAGAACGAAGAACTGAAATTGTTCTATAGGTCTACACGCAGTAATAATAATAATAATAATAATAATAATAATAATAATAACAGGTATACTAATGAACAGAACTAACAACAGTGAACATTATCAAATAGACGCTAACAAACATCAAGTCCAAAATTAAATTACTAGGAGAATTACCAGATTCCTTCGAGGCTCGGACAGGAATGAGGCAGGGCGATCGCATTTCGCCAGTGCTGTTCAAATGGTTCAAATGGCTCTAAGCACTATGGGACTTAACATCTGAGGTCATCAGTCCCCTAGACATAGAACTACTTAATCCTAACTAACCTAAGGACTTCACACATATCGAGACCCGAGGCAGGATTCGAACCTGCGACCGTAGCAGCAGCGTGGTCCCGGACCTAAGAGCCTAGAAGCGCTCGGCCAAAGCGGCCGGCCTCAGTGCTGTTCAACGTACTATTAGACGACAAATACGTCAAGGAATTGGAGAAAGAACTGAACATACAGGGGCTTTATAAAACAATCAGGCTAGGAAGGAATACCGAAGTACTAGATATTGGCCCTCTGGTATTCGCTGATGATCTCCAAATGCTCAAAGATAACACAGAAACTGCAGTAAAGCAAATCGAGGTCCTGAAAGAGAAGGCTTAAAAGGTCTAACTATAGGTCTTATTTGAGGAAACGGAATACTCGTCAAAGCAAAAAGAATCGCCAATAAAAATTACTACAAAATATACCGACATCAAGAACGTTCACAGATTCAACTTTCTTGGGGCGATGATACAGGAAAATAAGATAGAGGAAGAAGCTCACGAAGAGAGAACTCTAATGGATTCTGGAAGGCTGAAAACATCTATAATAATAAATCATGCCTTCCACGTGATGTAAAAGTGACACGTTACAACACCGTCATCAAGACAGAAACCTTATATGCATCAGAAACCTTGGTTATTGATTGGAAAAGTGCAATAGAAATTACGAAGAAACTAGTAGAAGCATCATTAGAAAAATTCTATGGCCAAATACGACAGAAGATGTCAACAGATTGTGGAGCAGACAACAGACCGAACAGATATATAACCAGTAGATGACATGTAGTAACGCTGACTGCAGTTTTATGAGCGGATCAAGAAAAGTCGGGCACCCGACAAGCTAAACGCATCTTGGAGAACACAGAAACCACTGACAACATGGACTGGATCACCGAAGTCAGAAAAGACCTGGAGGATGTTGGCGCAGCTAATTCAGATGTACAAGCAGATAAACATTAAAGCACGAAATACTCAAATTGAAAGTGAGCCAAGAGGTCAAGAAATGGAAGACAGAAACAACTCGGTCGGAATGAAGGAAGATAATGCACAGTGAGAAGATGAAATAAATGTGGCGCCGGAGAAAACCCCACATGAAGTAGACGCTTCGCACAGTCCTCTGGCGACCTATATGTGCATAATAATTTTGAAAAGCAGACTGAATGCTGGCAGTACCATCAAGGGAATTAATACCTGGACCAGAAACAACAGTGCCCTCGCCGCAAGTCTTCGTTTTCGTAGAGTTTCGCAGGCTTAAACTACTTAACTTCTATATAGTGTGAGTAATGGAAATAATTACAGACAGAGACAGGGAAGCGGTCATCGCTAGCAGGTGCATGGAAATTGTGATGAGTATACGAACTGGTTGTGCGTGAATTCCGTGCGGGGAAAGTGCCGAAACGGTTTCAAAATTGCAAGTGGCAAAATCGTGTCGGAACAGAAACATACTTTGAAAACTCGCAATGGGTCTGTTTCTCACGAAAGAATCCTGCTGTTCGGTAGTAAAGAAGCTGAGACAGTTTTGTGGGAAAATGAAACTGTTCTTATGGACGGGGCATTTGACAGTTGTTAGAAACAATTCAAACAACTGTACGCGAATAACGCCGACATAGGAAGCACAGAAGAAGAGACGAAAGTATTTCCTGTTTTATTTGCTTTGCTCTCAGTCAAACGTCAAAATATACAGGATTTTTTCTGGATTTAAAAATAAGATGCATGGATGCTCGCCCAAAACTGCAGTGCTAGACTTTGCCTACAATTAAAGCTATGAAATCAATGTTTCCCTGAACATATTTTCTTTCCGTTTGCAATTTTTACCTTTTTGAAACAAAATGCAAGAGCTGGGATTAACGGAGGAACACAGGGATGCAGAAGTTCGACTGTTCTGCCGCTCGTGTGCTGCAGTGGCACATATTGTATCATACTGTGCTGATGAAGCGTGCCTAATAATATTGGAGGAAATTCTCGGCAGAGAAAGGTCATGAGATTCGCAGACTATATGGGCAATCAACGGATGGAAATTACTAGTATGCCAACTGAAATGTTGAAAGTTTTCAACCAGCAGCACAGCACCACCAATGCTGTCGAAATTTGGCAAAAGAAGCTAAACTCCTCAATAAGTCAAAAACATCTAGATGTATACTTTCTGTTAAATAAGCTACAGGAGGAGGTAGTAAATGCAGTAAATGAAATTAAAAACGTTCCACTGGCCTGCCCCCTCAAAATATAAGAGGAAGATACCTATATCTACAAAAAGTTAAAACAAGGCATAAAAATACGTATCCGGAGTATAAGAAGGTGTTTAAAATGTCTGGCCTTCTTATAAAAAAATTGAGTGATAAATTAAAATTCATAAAATAATATAAGATGTGTAACCATTTGCTGCAGTAATATTGTAAAAAGAAAAACAGGTAAAGATTGAAAAGGCTAAAAAAGTAAAAATAATAAAAAACATTTAAACATGCCTATGTACTACACGCATAGCCAGTCCTTAGCCTGGATAAAATGTGAATGGATGTTCTTATTACATAACTGTCTCCAGGGCCTCCCCCACTGTTGGGCTTCCTTCGACGGTCGGTAACCCCACGGTTAAAATGTTTGTGGTCGGGAACACCATGTTTGACATCCCGACCGCAAAGCCACGGTCGGGAAGCCCACCTCTGCATGTTTGTCTGATGCGCGCAAGACTACTCAATGGCGGCAAGGAATGATGGGGGGGGGATGTTATGTTTTCAACAAAACTATGTTACAGACTGTACAAACATGACACAGTAAAACTAAGTACAACAGGAAAATCACGGCGATGGGACGATCTAATTGTAACTCCAAGCATGATTCTTGGATAAACATAAAAAAAGTTAGTATCATAAAATTAATAGAAACTGAATCAGTGGAGCGGTCTGGGAATGTTAAAAGTAAAACGACAGCTGACGACGGTAATAAACATCACAACAAGCTGCTCTTCGAATCAAGCAATTTTGGAAAGAATTACCGACGAATTGTCAAAAGTTGAATGCAAATGAGCCAGTACTATGAATCCTTCACAAATACACATGGTATGAAGACAGCATCTGTTTCATATCTCGTTTCCTAATCTTCCTAGTGGGTGAATAGACACACTTTACTCTTTTAAATGCTCTGACTCATTAGTTATGGCCGGCCGTTGTGACCGAGCGGTTCTAGGTGCTTAAGTCTGGAACCGCGCGACCGCTACGGTTGCAGGTTCGAATCCTACCTCGGACATGGATGAGTGTGATGTCCTCAGGTTGGTTAGGTTTAAGTAGTTCTAAGTTCTAGGAGACTGATGACCTCAGATGTTAAGTCCCATAGTGCTCAGAGCCATTTGATCCATTTTTTGATTAGCTATGTAAATGAGCATTAATAAAATTCCAGAACGATATTTTCACTCTGCAGCGGAGTGTGTGCTGATATGAAACTTCCTGGTAGATTAAAACTGTGTGCCGGACCGAGACTCGAACTCGGGACCTTTTCCTTTGCGGGCAAATACTCTACCATTTGAGCTTCCTCGCAGGAGAGCTTCTGTGGAATTTGGAATTAGGAGACGAGGTACTGGCGGAAGAAAAGCTGTGAGGACGGGGCGTTCGTCGTGCTTGGGTAGCTCAGAAGGTAGAGCACTGCCCGCGAAAGGTAAAGGTCCCAAGTTCGAGTCTCGGTCCGGCACACAGTTTTAATCTGCCAGGAAGTTTCATTAATAAAACTGTAAAAAACAGTCGTGGAGGCGAGAATTGTAATGCATGAAACGTGAGAACAAAAGGCAGCCCAGCTAAAGAGCAGAAGTACACTCATCCTTCAGGCTGATCATATACACTGATCGCCGGAACATTATGACCACCGACCCTACTGCCGATATAAACCAGTCCAGGTGATGGCAGCGTTACCTGGCGACGAATGAGTGCTAATCAGACACACGGCAGGTGCATGTATTATCAGTGATCTTGCTGTCCGTATGTAGAATGGAGAAAGCGCGTGATCTTTCTGAGTTGGACCGAGGGCAGATTGCGATGGCCCATAGGCTCGGCACGAGTATTCCGGAAACTGCATGACTTGTCGGGTGTTAGAGGAGAGCTGTGGTGAGTGTCTTCAACACGTGGCGAAACCAAGCTGAGGCCACGTTCACATGTCGTGGTGTTGAGCGGCCATCACTCATTGCAGATGTCGGACGTCGTAGACTGGACAGTCTGGTAAAACAGGACAGGCGGAAAACTGTGGCGGAACTAAGATCAGAGTTTAATCCTGGACGAGAATACAAGGGTGTATGAATACACAGTTCACCGAGCACTCCTAACGATGGGCCTCCGCAGCCGATGACTATGGATGTGCCAATGTTAGCACCACATCAGCAACTACGACTGAAATGGGCACGTGACTATCTTGTACTGGCTGTTGGCTGGTGAGCGCTGCATCGTCTGATGAATCCGGATACCTCCTTCATCACGCCGATGGGAGGGCGCGAATCCTTCGTCTTCCAGAGCACCTTCTTGACATCTGTGCTGCGGGACGCAAACAAGCTGGCGACTGCTCCGTTATGATCTGGTGAACATTCACGTGGGCATGCGTGGGTCCAGTGGAGCTCGTGGAGGGCACCTTGATGCCAAGGGAGTGTTGCACACTGGTTGCAGACCACGTACACTTCATGACGGGTCCGTTTCGCGACGGCAGTGGCATTTTTCAACAAGACAATGCGCCATGTCACACGGCCAAGAGTGTGATGGAGTGGTTCGAGGAACACAGTGGCGAGTTCCAATTGATGTGCTGCCCCCCCCCCCCCCCCCAACTCGCCAGATCAGAACCAGATCGAACACATCTGGGATGTGATTGAACGTAGCCTCAGAGGTCATCGCCCCCTCCCCAGTATTTACGGCAATTAATTGGCGAGAATTAGGTGATCTGTGTGCGCAGAGCTACCTACCAAGGCCTCATTGCTTCCATGGCACGAAGCCTCGCTGCTGTTATTCGTGCCAAAGGTGGACATACCGGCTATTATGTAGGAGCTCACAATTTTCTGGCTGATCAGTGTATATTTATATTTTTATGTAATTTATAGTCACATTGTAAAACTGGATGTAGGCATCACTTGTGAATTTGTTGATAACTTGTCTAATATTATGTTGTTTTTCAGTGAAAGGTCGCAAAATAGACCACAGTAATTTTAAAAGTAGTCTACCATCATATAAGTATGTCCAGTTAGCTTTAGATATAACTGGTGGTCTTTATTTAAGTTCCCTCATGGATATAGTGGGATGTCGCAGAAAGTATTTAAGGGCGGGTTGGAGGTCGCACGTGGTCTTTCGCTGGTCGGTGGTGGTTCTGCTTTGGTTGGTCGTCGTTGGTGAGTTTGTCGAAAGGGCTGTGGGGCATGTGAGTTGTATACTTTAACTTTTCACTGGTCTTGGATTAGTTCTGTGACTGCAAATTACATATTCCTACTTTTCACTGGGCTTAGATAGTTTTACGTTTTCGGTGATTGGTTTTGCGCGACTTTATGAACTTCAACTGCCTTTACTGGATTTTAGGCAGATGTGAATTGCAATTATCTGCTGTAATTCATATTTTTATTCGTCTGTGATTATTTGTTGCACGTTTTCACAGAGGCCGGTCAGGGAAACGAACTTCAGTTTACACTGCAGTTGATAGTGGGAACTATATGGTTCGAGAGACCTTAGACCTTTTGAAGTCTCAAACATCTATGATGTACATATACAGAGTGAAGAGACGAATGAAAATTTATACCAAGATCGGGTTTAGAACCAGGGCCTCCTACTAAAAGGCAGGTGCTTTGACCACTATGCCAGCTTGGCACAGTGCCTTTCTAAAACTTCACGGATTACCCTGGTACGCCTTCCATATCAGTTCAAATTCTCATGCACCGTATCAGTGGGCTGAGGTGTGAACGGGAATGTGGACTGAGGAGGGAGGCGTGCCAGGGTAGTTCGTGAAATTTTAGAAAGGCACTGTGCCAGGGTGGCGTAATGGTCAGCGCATCTGCCTAGTGAGTAGGTGAAACAGGTTCTAACCCCAGCGTTAGCACAAATTTTCGTAGGCCGGAGTGGCCGTGCGGTTCTAGGGGCTACAGTCTGGAGCCGAGCGACCGCTACGGTCGCAGGTTCGGATCCTGCCTCGGGCATGGATGTATGTGATGTCCTTAGGTTAGTTAGGTTTAATTAGTTCTAAGTTCTAGGCGACTGATGACCTCAGAAGTTAAGTCGCACAGTGCTCGGAGTCATTTTTTACAAATTTTCATTCGCAGCCTCAGTATGCATATAGACATGATAGTGGGAAAGTGTACGAGTCGGTACCCCCCCCCCCCCCTCCCAAAAAAAACAAAACGGAATAACATTGCTGTGGGCGGAGCTTGTGTAGAGCCGTTCTGCCTCTAGGCATGTACAGCGCCACTCATTGCCAGTTCAGTGCTGCCTATGTTGTCGACCTGGCTTGTTCCGTTCATCTGCAGTGACGGTTTTGCTAATGTTGATTTGTTGTCGTTTCGTTTTTTGTTATGGAAAGTTTAAGTGAACAATGTACAGCTGTGAAATTTTGTTTTCTATTCGCTAAAAAGGCTGCTGAAACTGTTTTTTTGCTTAAAACAGCTTACCAAGATGACGCTATGGGAAGAACTAAGGTGTACGGGTCGTTTGCTCGTTCTGTACGTCCATCAACTGCCTTAATGGACGAAAATATCGAAAAAATTCGAGAGCTTGTGCACACGGACCGTCGACAGACAACTGATCAACTGTCAGAGATTAGTAGGTTATCTTGGAGCTCGGTTCAGCGATTTTTAACGGAAGATTTGGGACTGAAGAGGCTTGCTGTGAAGTTTGTTCCTCGCGTTCTGATTGACAGTCAAAATCTCGTGCAACACCTGATCCAGATTTTCTGTCAAAGGTCATTACTGGCGATGAGTCATGGTGCTATGGTTACGACCCAGAAACAAAGCAACAGTCAAGCGATGGAAGACGCCATCGTCACCCTGTCCGAAAAAATGTCGTAAAGTCAAACCAAGAACGTAGTTCATTCAGAATTTGTTCCCTCATGTCAGACCGTCAATCAAACCTTTAATTTGGAAGTTTGAAAAAGATTCCCCAACATTGTTAAGAAAGACCTGATTTGTGACAGACAGGAGATTGTTTCTTCCATCACGACAACGCATCTGCACACACAGCCATCTCTGTTAGACAGGTTTTGGCTAAAAATGGCACGGTTCGGCTGCTCCACGCACCTTACTCGCCTGACATTGCTTCTTACTTCCACGCATGAAAAGGGGCATGACAGGACACCGATTTGACAACACAGAAAAAGTCAAGTAA
Source organism: Schistocerca americana (assembly GCF_021461395.2). Taxonomy (NCBI): domain Eukaryota; kingdom Metazoa; phylum Arthropoda; class Insecta; order Orthoptera; family Acrididae; genus Schistocerca; species Schistocerca americana. The sequence goes on along the minus strand of NC_060120.1, from coordinate 286,050,194 downwards.
AAAACGAGGTAATAACTGTCAGCCATTTCTAAAGTCGACTGCAAAAAATGTTTCGTACAGTGGGAGCAGCGTGGGACAAACGATTTAGTTGTAATGGAGAGTATCTTCAAGGGGATAATGCTGTTTTGTAAACAATTTGTAAAGCTTTTAAGAAATAATTGCTGGTTTTTCTTGGGTACCCCTTCGTACTTCCGGGCTGTGCATGTTTACTGCTCATTTTCGTGAATTAATGTGCAGTTAAATGAACTTTGCATGCATGTTTTTCTGTATTCGATATTCCGCTCGTTCAACATACGTCAACTACAATTTACTTGGTTTTCATATGCACCTGAAATTTGTGTGTGGTCACCATTCAGCCATATGTGAACATTATTGAATAAACATTTATTTGGTTTAAACTACAGTCCTTTGATTTCATCTCCATCATTAACACTATGGGGTTTATCTGGCCATTTCACTTATGTAGGTTATTCTCTGAATAGTCTATTACTCAAATATGTTTGGCGATAATTCTGTAATAAATATATCAGCTTTAAAGAGACGGTGCATTACCGATCCCTGTGATATCATAACGAGTCAAAACAACAAATTAGGTCGTATTTCGCCCGTAAACCGATTGTAGACCATGCTTCAAAACGAAGCGAAACGCGTCTAGCTTAAATAAGATAGTCGCAAAGACGGACTATATCCCAATTTCCTTGCACAATATAAGCGTTCGCCCATTTCTTCCTATGCTGAACCAACACTTGAAAGTACACATATCAAAAAAAGTTTTGCACACCTCGGTTACGAGAGTTCCAGAACCTATACAGAAAACTGGACTAGAGATCAACATAAACATCATTTCTGCCCTTTTTATTGCTCATAAAAACCACCCACTGCATGATGTACCACCATACAGCGAGACCTTCAGATGTGGTGGTCCAGATTGCTGTGCACACCGGTATCTCCAATACTAAGTAGCATGTCCTCTTGCATTGATGGATGCTTGTATTCGTCGTGACATACTACCCACAAGTTCATCAAGGCACTGTTGGGCCAGATTGTCCCACTCCTCAACGGCGATTCGACGCAGATCCCTCAGAGAGGTTGGTGGGTCACGTCGTCCATAAACAACGCTTTTCAATCTATCCCAGGCATGTTCTACAGGGTTCATGTCTGGAGAACATGCCGGCCACTCTAGTCGAGCGATGTTATTATCCTGAAGATAAGACGTGCGCGATAGGGGTGCCATGAAGACGAATGCCACGCCAATATGCTGCCGATATGGTTGAACTATCGGTCGGAGGATGGCATTCACGTATCGTACAGTCGTTACGGCCTATTCCATGACCACCAGCAGCGTACGTTGGCCCCGCACAATGCCACCCCAAAACAGCAGGGAACCTCCACATCGCTGCACTCGCTGGACAGAGTGTCTAACGCGTTCAGCCTGACCGGGTTGCCTCCAAACACGTCACCGACAATTGTCTGATTGAAGACATATACGACACTCATCGGTGAAGAGAACTTGATGCCAATCCTGAGCGGTCCATTCGGCATGTTGTTGGGCCCATCTGTACCGCGCTGCATGGTGTCGTGGTTGCAAAGATGGACCTCGCCATGGACATCGGGAGTGAAGTTTCGCATCATGCAGCCTATTGCGCACAGTCTGAGTCGTAACACGACGTCCTGTGGCTGCACGAAAAGCATTATCCAACATGGTGACGTTGCTGTCAGGGTTCCTCCGAGCTATAACCCGTAGGTAGCGGTCATCCACTGCAGTAGCAGCTCTTGGGCGGCCTGTCATCGACAGTTCCTGTCTCTCTGTATCTCCTCCATGTCCGAACAACATCGCTTTGGTTCACTCCGAGAGGCCTGAACATTTCCCTTGTTGAGAGCCCTTCCTGGCACAAAATAACAATGCGAACGCGATCGAAATGCGGTTTGACCTTCTAGGCATGGCTGAACTACAGACAGAACGAGCTGTGTACCTCCTTCCTGGTGGAATGACTGGAACTGATCGGCTGTCGGTCCCCCTCTGTGTAATAGGTGCTGCTCATGCATGGTTGTTTACATCTTTGGACGGGTTTGGGTTCAAATGGGTCTGAGCACTATGGGACTTAAGATCTGAGGTCATCAGTCCCCTAGAACTTAGAACTAGTTAAACCTAACTAACCTAAGGACACCACACACATCCATGCCCGAGGCAGGATTCGAACCTGCGACCGTAGCAGCAGCGCGGTTCCAGACTGAAGCGCCTAGACCCGCTCGGCCACACCGGCCGGCTGGGCGGGTTTAGTGACATCTCTGAACAGTCAAAGGGGCTTTGATACAGTGTCCACAGTCAATGTCAATCTTCAGGGGTTCTGGGAACCGGGGTAATGCAAGACTTTTTTTGGTGTGTGTACGTTCAATCAGTGTGGAAGAGTCACTTGATAATAAGAAAAAGACACAGTGTTAATTCTAGCAGCTTTCCACGACTGCGTAACGTTTCGACTCGCTGCTTCTATGTCACGTGAATTATCGTGCTAGTTGTGCCCTGCGTGTATTCCAGTTCGTCTGCCTGTTTGATGGTCCACACCATACTTTTTGTGTGTCTTTAGTTTCCGATAACTCCCGTGCAATTACATCGCTGGCAGAATGTAGGCTAGCGGTGAACAGGCGAAGATCCTCTAGAATCCCGACAATCAGATTTCTGGTCGAGCCGTACCCCGCGCGGCGGGGAATTTATTTGGACATTTGCCGATACGCCAATCAGGAATCAGCGCCGGCAGAGTACGTGACGGGATTGAACCAGGAGAGGCAGCGCTGCCAACGTACGTGAGGGATGTCTCCGAGGCGTCTCCAGGTGGGCAAGGAAGACAAGTCGCGCAGGCGGAGCTTGCGGGAAGGAATCAATAGAACGTGTATTCATTTCATCTGAAATAACCTAACAGATACCGTTTTAGTCCTGGCTAACAAATGTGCTTATTGGTGCTGTTATAAATGGGTGCTGGATTCGCATGCGGGAGGACTGGGTTCAAAACCTCAACCATCTACCCAGGTATAACTTTTCCTTTTGTTTCCCCTAAGCTGCGTAAGGACAGTCGTGGAATGTTTCCTTCTAAAAACCCAGACCTACATTTAAGTGACTACTCTGCAATTTAAAAAACGTTCAAGTGTGTGTGAGATATTATGGGACTTAACTGGTAAGGTCATCAGTCCCTAAGCTTACATACTACTTCACCTAAATTATCCTAAAGACAAACACACACAACTATGCCCGAGGGAGTCTGCAATTTACAGTTAAATACTTGGCAGAGGATTCATACAAGACCTTTCAATTTATTTGGTTCAAAAAATGGTTCAAATGGCTCTGAGCACTAAGGGACTTAACATCTGGGTAAGAGGGGGTGCGACGACCTTCCCATCCTATGACACGTCCACGGTGGCGCTGGGCAGAATTTGGGTGGAGTTTGGTGTCAACGCGACACCATTAACCCACCATATACCTTCATATGAACCTCTGAGCTGTGGCCTTCTTTTCGCATCTGTCGACACCTTGCTGTTTGAAACGTCGTCGAGCTCGAGCGTGACGTAGTAAGCGGACACGCTTTTGCTCCGTTACAGAGGAAACTAGTAGGCATGTGTGAGTCAAATTTCACACTTATCCGTCGAAATAGGAGGCAGTTATGGGGTTTCGAAGAAGAGATTCAATTTTATTGTGCAGTGCAGAAATTTGTAGTCAACTTAGGTCCCCTGTCGATAGCACTCATGACACTGTGTGAATAAAGAGCCAGATGTCCTTCCCACATGAGGACGACACACCATCGACTAATTCTCAAATCATGTCGCCCCCTGTAGTAACGCGTGTAATATTTCATTCAGTTTCTTGATATACATCCACGTATATACAAGGTGTAGAAGTATGAAACCGGAATTTGGTTGCAATAATTACACGTCTGTTGTTTGAAACTGATAAACAATATTTTATTCCAAATAATCTCCATTCCTATTTGTAAATTTCTCCCACCTCTCTGTCAAGCTATGAATGCCACGCCAAAAAAACAGTTCTTCTTTTGAAGCGAACCAGTCAGCGAGCCAGTTTCGTACATTTTCATACGGATTGAAGCGTTGTTCAGGAACAGCGTTTCCCAGTGATGCAAATAGATGATAATCGGACGGAGCCAAGTCTGGAGAATAAGCCGCATGCCCTGGTATTTCCCAAGTGAACGCATCGAGCTTTTCCCTGACCCGTTTTGCTGTATGCGATGCGGCGTTATCATGGAGCGATGTGACTTTGCGTTCCCTTTTTCCACATTCCGGTCGTTTTTCACGTAATGCTCGATTTAAATCGATCATTTGCTGTTGGTAGCGATCAATGTTAACGGTTTCACCAGGTTTTAGCAGCTCATAATAGATGACGCCCTTCTGATCCTAACAAACACAGAGCATTGTCTTCTTTCCAAAAGCGATTTGGTCTTGCAGTGTATGTCGATGGTTTCCCTCGATTCACCCATGGTTTACGACGCTTAGGATTTTCAAAATATATCAGTTTTTCATCACCTGTCGCTATTCGATGGAGAAACGACTGTCTTTTATATCTGGCGACAAATTTTACAAGTGACCTTTCGATTTGCTTGCCGTATTTCATTCCGTTCTTGCGGAACCCATATTCCCATTTTCTACACCTTTTCCATAGCTTTCAAACAAAGAGAAACGGCTTTCTGCGTCACATTCAGTTGTTCCGCGAGTTCCTGTTGAGTTTGAGTATCATCTCATCCACTAGGCCTGAAATTCGTTGCCTTCGAACTTTTTCGGTGGTTTCCCGCGCTCGTCAGTTCTCACGTCAAAATCATCACTTTTGAATTTTTTGAACCACTCGACACACCGTGTTTTCCCGAGAGCATATTCGCCGAAAGCTTCGACAAGCATTAGATGCAATTTTGCAGCAATTTTCATCAAATGATAGCAGAAAACCAATGCTGTCCCCAAGTCGTAGTTCGTAGGCACAAACCTCGACGTGTTTACGGGTTTGAAACAGATACCGATGTATGGAACTTGGGTTACAGGAAGCAGATGGCGCTGTAGACGCGGTCTCACGGGCCCTACAGTGGAGGCTAGTACCGCGTATAGGGAAATTCCGGTTTCATACTTCTACACCTGGTATATCGTACAGTGCGTGGCGAAGAATGCATGGTATCAGTACCAGCAATTTTTTGTTCTTTTTCAGTCGTGTATTGAGCGAGGAGGAATGATGCCTATGCTCGCGCCCTAATTTCACTTCCTCTCACGTTCTCCACACAATATATCCTTAAATATTTGAACGATGTGCTGTACTCCTATAGTCTATGATGACAGCCAATAAACTTGTGTTCTAGCACAATCTGGGCCTTTCTGTTTGTTATGGGAGTTATCTTCCATGTTATTGTTGTTGTTTTCGGTTCGAAGACAGGTTTGACAGAGCTCTCCAAGAGAGTCCGAGCAAAACAGCACCTCCCGTTGACAACCTGATCGGCAATCTACTAAATTCGAACAAATTCTAGCCAGTCAAAAAATCCGTCACTTCCTTCGAGTTTCCAGCAAGTGGGATCTGATAATATGACTGATTCAAGCACGATAACCAGGTAAAACGACTATGTAAATCGGGCAGAGGGATGGCCTCAAAATGAGCTTATGGTTTAAAGCACGGTAGGCTACAACCGGTCTATCAAAAATTGCGCTTCTCTCTATAATGGAATTTATCAAAATATTGTGACAGATGAAATGTTAGTTATTGCTGTATTTATTCCTTAATAAATGTGGCATTAGATGTTTTTGTATGTTGCTTTTTACGCAGTTCTATAAATTCATGTAAAATCATCGATATTTTGGGGTCGTTTACCATCCGTCATCAGTGTTTAGACGAACGAAAACTAAATCGAAATCAGCATCGATGATTTGCGAATATCGCACATCATTCGTTCGATACAAGATTAATAGCGATGTCACAGACTTTGCATTAGATTGACTGTTTTTGGTCAAGTGCACTACGTCTGCAAAAGAAAGCCCAACAAGACGCCGGTATAATCAATTTTAGATTACGAATCTAACGTTTGGAGTTTTTACCAAGAAGGCATAACTAAGACATGGAACGAATTCGAGGATGGATCGGTTGGATGTTAGCAGATCGGTACAGTCCGTATCAAAACCTAACAGAAATATTCGACGCACTCAGCGAGAGTCTTTGGAGGAAGGGTGACTTTTTTCGCGAAAGCTAGAGAACCAGTGTTCGGGGAAGATGTAGATTCAGAAGCTGGAGGAGGATTTACATGCGGCATTTACGAAGGGATATACAAGTTAACATCCTCTTACTAACGTGACCATTATAAACGGAGACTGAACTAAGATGGGGGAAGTTTTGACGAGCGCATTATCGAGGTAAAATCCAAGCATTCGCCTTAATCGGATGAGGGAAACCAAGAGCAGATGGATGAGGTTTTGAGACTGATGGAAATGCAGCGACTACTTAGAACCGCGCCAATAAGCTCCTTTCTCAGCCATGACTTCAAGTATGTCTGGTAAGACATAGCAAGTAAAAGGAACACAGATCCTTGTCGCCATTCGAGAGGTGTAGGCTTTCCGGCAGTATCGGCCTTTTAGACTTCTCCTATCATCATTACTGTCATAATAATCATTATTAACAATGAAAACGCATCACTATACAGCATTGCACAAGTACACATCATGGACATTAATTGTAGGCAGATACGAACTGGTCGCTTTTTAGCATGTCAGTGGAAGGGTCACAGGTGTGGTGGTGAGATGCGTACGGTTCACATATCGACACACTTAACACGATTTTGATTTTCCGCTGTTTCCCCGAGTCACTCGAGGCGAACACCCGGATGGTTGTTTCAAGACGGCTGCTGCGGTTTTCCTTTCTCATACTATTTCAAATGGACCTTTGGTCCTTCTTCAACCAGTGCATTCTTAATGAGACACCGAAGTGTGGAAGGAGGCAAGGAAAGTGGCATATCACGTCCGTTGACGTTGAAGTTATCAGAGACGCAGCACGTGCTCCTTATTGGCACGGAGCAGGCCTTAATTTGGACGGGTACACGCTGGAACGGCTTCCAGGCACCTCCCGGGGAACTTTTTTTTAATTCTCTGGAAAACATGACGCCACAGTCACAAAGACCACTGCCTTGTGCCGAAATGTATAGTACAGAACCAGGGAGCAAAGTGAAACTGCTGCGGAGATAGGCGGTAGCATGTTTTAAAACCAGAATTTCAAAACAGTATTGTGTAAAAAATGCTCTCAATGTAAAAGTCTTCAAAAATCGAAACTTGTGATTTTTAAGGCTGGTGGGGTGAGGTATTATGTAGTTACATGGGAGAGGTTGTATAATTAAAGAGGTGCAATCCGGCACCCAACATTTTAGAAATTAGCTACTGGAGAGGGAAGGATGGGAAAGTAATAAATCGGCTGTTTCCCATAGGAAGCATATCTACTGCATTCATCGTAAGCGACTGATGGCCAGAGAAGATTCTGAACTGTTGTCCTCCCGAATGTGAGGTCAGTGTCTTAAACCACTGTATCACCTCGCTCGCCAATGAGGCATCTTCGCTCACAAGGAGTCCACACGGCAATCGGGTTTTTGTAATTTTTTGTTTATATTTGTCGTGCGTAAAGTTGAGAATTCAAATATCAATCACCCAAAGCAATTCGATGCAATTCTATAAAATTCTTTAGAAAATCGGCTTCGAAGTTTTCAGAGCATCTTCAATAGCCTAAAGTACAATCACTTTTCCACGGGATCTGTTAGAATGCTCTCCTGCCACGTGGGCGGCTAGCGTTTGACTTCCGATTGTCGTGAATTTTTAACACTGGGGCATGTTCTATGAGCATCTTTTGTGAAGAGTAAATTACAAAAAGATGTAAAAAATTTGTAAAGTTTTTAAATTTAAATTTTTTTATTAACAGTCTTTTAGAAAAGATCGATGAATAAGAATTTACATTTGCAATCAAAAGTCGATTTTTGTGTGTCATATGTGATACGACATTCATTACGCCAGAGATTGCAATTGTGTGCAGCAAATGATGGCCACCACATTGAACATCTATTGGTCTGACATGTCGGGACACACTCTATTCCACTCCGTAATTGAAAACGGAAACCACGTGTGTACGTGTACCTCACCCTTCATGGTAATGTACATGTGCGTCAGTGAAAAAGACCAATAAAAAGGTGTTAGCATGTGGACGTAACGTGCTGTTCCAGTCTCTTCTGTACCTAAGGTCCATCACCGTTCCCTTTGGATCTCTACGTAATTCGGTGCTCTCCGATACACACGATCGAACAGAGGAGGAGTGGTACTCAAGCGTCAACTTTAGGTTACAATATCTCCGGATGTAATTAACATTTTACAATGCAACAAACGGCACTGATTACGTATTTGTTTATATGTTCAGATGTGCTAACAAAACTAACGGGGTTCCATTTTAAAAAAACCTAGGTTTGTGTTAAAAAACATACATCCGTGCATTTTTTTATGGTCTGTGTTAACCAATTACACTAGCCCCTCTCCTCACGTTCGGTCTGTGGAATCGATTCGTCAGTATTTGATGTGGTTTACGAAATATATCCAGCGGTAATGTTATGTGACTCACCCTGTATACTAACTGAAGTTTCATTTACGTCAGAGTAGTGAAACAAGCAGTCTCACATTCCACATCCACCGAGTACGTCGGTAGACCTTACTGACAGAGATTCACTAGTGGGGTTATGAGGGTACCCACGATGCAGACTGCTTTCTGGTCTCATATGGGACAGAAACAGATACAACGTTACAATATCAAAAAGTAAATAACTACATGAAGTGTGAGGAAATAACTTAGAATATGAATCTTAATAAGTCTTTAAAACTGTAGGAAAACAAACAACTCTCGATCTGGCAATTAAAATTTCAAAACGCGTGCTGCAATGTCAGTAGCGTAGAAACAAAATTAATCTGAATCCCGAAAACCACGTCTTTAAAAATATTTCCCTACTTTGGTTTCCCAACTTGAGGCGATGGTATTTAATTAAAACTCCTGTAATTATTGTTTGAGGCTCCCGCAATTAATTAAAAATCCACCAATGGGCACTAGTGCCCAGCACTGCTTTACATAAGGCGTCTATTTCTTGGAAGAACGTACTGAAGCGAATTTCAATGTAGAGGTGAACTTATTGTTCAGTGGTGGCTGCGATGACGAAGTTTTTGAAATGCGTTAAGCGCCACGGTCTCTCTACTGCATAACAATTGCGTAGGCCAAAACATAATTACAGCGGGTGTGACGAATGCCCTAACAACTAAAAATCCTTACACAACAGTGCAGACTAGCGTGAAAAAATTCTTGAGCCGTGACCCAAACTTACGATTGTCCGAAGATTAATATGTCCATTAATTTCGTCATTGCCCTATATTTAACAGCTTCCCAGCATGTTATGAATTAAAATCTCTCAGTTACTGCGAAGCAAAGGAAAACAAAATGGAGAACGTCAGAAAACCAAGAAAGCCCTCGCGCACAAACGCTTATTGTCGCATTAGGAATATTCAAAGTTTCCTGACCGCCCGTTGTTGCCCGTTTTTCATTGTTTCCTATTATATGTTTCTTGAAGTGCCAGTACGTCTACCTCATTTTCTTTCATACTTTTGGCTCTGGTATAGCCTTCAATGTTGGCTTGGCATATTCTTAGAACATGCCTAATTTTTTGTTTTTTGATGGGCCGCATTCTGCTAGCCTTCGAATAGCGCATCTGGCAGGGCCGGGAGGTACGAGTACGTCCGACCATCGCTTGGGGGTGACATTCGCTTCGTGTTTCGCTCATCCTCTTCTCATCACATAGAAACATTACTATTGGAGTGGACCACGTCGAGGCTGTCACTGTCCACTCCAGATTGACAGATTACAACATGTATGCTCTATATGTTTATAAGTACTGTAACATGTATAACTAAATTTTTAATGAATAATGTTTTGTTAAATTTGCGTGTTAATTAAGTTTCCCATGCTGAATGTGTATAGTACTGTAAGGCATCTGGCATATCGGATGGAAAATAAATAAATAAATAATCCTATTATATCTTGAATAGAAATAAAATGTAGCGTAAAATCAATGATATTTTACGTATATTTTTTTTGAATATAGTTGTTGTTGTTGTGGTCGTCAAACCGAAGACTGGTTTGATGCAGCTCTCCACAACAGAGTATCATCTGCAAGTCACTTCATCTTCGTATAACTACTGCAGTCTACTTCTTTTTGAATCTGCTTACTGTATTCAACGGCTATTTTAAGTCAGCCACAGGAGTTTCTCGAGGAACTCTGTAATGCTGTCGCACCGACTAAGCGATCCCGTGTCGAAATGCGGCGCTCTTCGTTGCATCTTCTCTATCTCTTCTATCAGTCCTACATGGTAGGGACTCCAGAATGATGAACAGTATTCAAGAACCGGTCGAACAAGTGCCTTGTAAGCCGCTTCCTTCGTGGATGAGTTACATTTCATCAAGATTATTCCTATGAATCTCAGTCTGGTATCGGTTTTTTCCACTATTTGTTGTATGTGGTCATTTGGCTTAAGGTCACTTTGGATTGTTATCCCTAGATAGTTTACGGTAGACACCGTTTGCTGCAGTTCAAATGGTTCAAATGTCTCTGAGCACTATGGGACTTAACATCTGAGGTCATCAGTCCCCTAGGACTTAGAGCTACTTAAACCTAGCTAACCTAAGGACATCACACACATCCATGCCCGAGGCAGGCTTCGAACCTGCGACCGTCGCGGTCGCGCGGTTCCAGACTGCAGCGCCTAGAACCGCTCGCCCACCGCGGTCGGCTGCTGCACTTTCTCATCAATAGTGTTGTTGTATACTAGTAGTTTTCTTCTTCTTTGTATGCGCATTATGTTACATTTATTTACGTTCAGGGTCAACTGCCAGAAACTGCACCATTCATCAATCCTGTATATGCTGTTCTGCAAATCGATACTGTCTTGCTAATTTCTTATAGACAACCGCATGATTTACGAAAAGTCTTAAAGAGCATCCGAAGCTTCCTACTAAATCATTTATATACACTGTAAACAATAACTGTCCTATTACGTTTTCTTGGGTACCCCGGAAGTTATCTTCACATCTGTCAGTTTCGTTCCGTTAAGATCGACGTGTTGAGTTCTGTCTGCAAGGAAGTCTTGAACCCAGTCACAAATCTGGTCATATACTCGGAAAGCTAGAATATTTTTTCACTAAACGGCAATGCAAGACGGTGTCAAATGCCTTCCTGAAGTCAAGGGACACGCACCTACAGCTCTGTGGATCACATAGAGGAACAGAGCGATCTGACTTTCGCGGGATCTCTGTTTCCGGAATCCATGCTGGTTTTTATACAGGAGATCAGGGGATCTTCATACTTCAAACACGGCACAGTTCTTGAGCATAAAACATGTTCCACAATTCTGAAACAGATTGACGTCAACAATGTAGGTCTGTAATTGTGTGCAGCTATCCTGCGGCCTTCTTGAAAACGGGACTGACCTGCGCTTTTTTCCAGTCCCTAGGTACCGTTCGTTGCTCCAGCGATCTACGATAAACAGCTGCTAGAAGGGGAGCAAGCTCTTTCGTATAATCTTTGTCAAATCTTACTGGTGTCTCATCTGGTCACGATGCCTTTCCACTGCTCAGCGATTGTAGCTGCTTTTCAATTCCGCGATCGATTATCTCAATATCTGCCATTTCACGTTTGTACGATGGTTGAAAGGAGGGACTATGTTACCGTCTTCGCGATTAAACAATTTTGGAAGACCGAATTCGGTATTCCACCCTTCGCTCTGTTATCTTCCGTTTCGGTGCCAGTATTTTGTGAATCAATGGAAGATTTCGAATCGCTTGCTGATTTTCCATAAGACCAAAACCTGTTAGTGGTTTTCACAGATATGTTGACAAAATTTTACTTTGAAAGCTGATGAACGGTTCTCTCATTTCTCTCCTTACGTTGATTTTTGCTTCGTCGAGCTTTTGTTTGTCAGCTAGGTCTTGACTTCTCTTGCATCTGAGATCCCTTGAGATCTTGCACGGAACATCCTCTTCTACGGCATATTGAATGACGCTTTTGAACTTTTCCCATTTGTGTTTCACATCCTTGTCCTCATCACTGAGTACTTGATGTCGACTATTCAGATATTCTGCACTTTGTATATCCTGTCATTCTTGCTAAGCAAAAGTATCTTCCTACCTCACTTAACATATCATGTAAAACACATAATCAAAGTTGCTGTCACTGGTACGCAGTGGCGGCGCTGGGCGAAAACTGAACGACGGCGACGAATCGGCTTTGCGAGCCCCCTTTCACTTTCCAGTCAGAACGAAAATGTTAAATTAAATGAGATGAATTATACACTAAAATTAATTATACATACATTTTATTATTCTAAAATTTAAGGATTGCTGCAATGACAAAAATTATTCTAAACAAATAAATTAAAATAAACGAAACTTCTGGCTTTTGGCCTTACTGAATTTTTTTAAGATTACGTCGTAGATAACACCAGCCGGTGTACTAACCAGAATTGTGAACATTATTCTGATTGTTATGTAAAGATTTGAATATACTTATCTGAAATTATTTTCTGATATGTACTGAATAAGTTGCTTTGAGTCTTTGACTGAGTCCTGTAGGATGGATTTTAAAAGTTCCTTATAAAGTTCGAAAGTCTTTATGTCGTTATTTTCGCCTTCTCGAAGTATTGACCCTAAATCATTACAATGTTTGTGAAGGTCGTCCTTGCATAACGATTTCAAATAATTCATATCGTAAATAAAACCAAATCGTTGAAAATATTCGTTGAGCGTTTTGAATCGACATTCAGTATCGACAATTATAGCGCCTGTCATTGTGTTAAAAAAGCTAACTCTGTACTGCATTTCAGCATATTGTATAGGATCATCAACTAGTTCATAACCGAACAGTCGTTTTTTCTATGCTGTTCTTTTTTTTAAAACTGAGACTCAATTTCGTAATTACTTTTTTCTACAGACAATCGAGCTTCTGCAACGCATGTTTCAAATCCTGTGTTTCGGAATTCTTGAATCCAGTCACGAAATGAATGTAAAGTATCAGTAGCGACTTTCCAGTTCACTTGAACCGATTTCCATAATTTATTTATATTGCTGGCACGTAGTAAAATCTAATACCACACGTATATTGCAACAATAAACTCAGCAGTTAACATTTCCTTCAAGACTCCTTCACAGTCGCTAAGAGTTTCGGAATCATAAGTTCTATTTTTCAGGTCACTCACACTTTCGATGACATCATCAAATTGCAAAAATATCGCTTTTACAGCTCCGATTCTACTTTCCCATCATGTTTCAGACAGAGGTTTCAAAGTCAATTTCAATTTAGTTTTTATAAGATCCCAATGATTGCTTGATTTTGTAAAAAGCACATAAATTTTATTGATGAAGCCCAGAAACGTTTTAGCTGTTGTAGAAGTGTTAGCAGCATCTAGCAAAAGCAAGTTCCAACAATGGCATCCGTACAGCGTGAACAATGCTCCTGGATTAATACTGAGTATTCATTCTCTAACATCTTTATTAATGCCAACCACACTGGCATCGTCATCATATCTCTGTCCTCGACAGTTTTGGATGTGTAGGCCATTATTTTGTAGTTCCTCTAAAAAGGCATTTGTTAAATACACTCCCCTTGTTTCTGCGATGGCAATAAACCCAACAAAATCTTCATCTATCTCTGCAGCTGAGGAATTACAAAATCTAAATATTATGGACATTTGATCCACACAGCTCGAATCCCTGGTACAGTCGAGCACGCAGGCATAATATTTTGCTTGTTTGACTCTGTTTCGTTGATAACAGATTTGAACATTAATGTAATTAATTAATTTTGTATGTCATGGCTCAGATAATGCTGACAACGTTACTTTTCGTTAATGCGCTGCAAGTGCTCTTTTAGTTTTAGATCATATTTGGATAACAATTTAAATAGGACTACCAAATTTCCACTGTTTCCGCTACTGTTCACGTTAAGGGGTTCTCAAGGCTCTAAACGCCAGATCGTGTGAAGCTTAGCATTTCGTAATATCGAGCAGTCTTTCAAACAAGTTATATCAATACTTTTGTGATTCCCTAATCAGTCTCTCGTTTTCCTTATCTATTGCTTTTTCGATTTTGATTCCTTTACAGAATTCCATCCATCTAATCATGAACCCCATGTGTCTTTGTCTTTGTTCATGCCTTTGCAATATCCTACTCAGATCTTTCCAGTCACTCATCCTTCTTTTACCATCTGTGTCTGCAAATGTGAAAAAAGTCGACATGGAAAGCAATAAACTTTGTCTGGAGATATGGAGTAAGCTAACCATCTGCGACGTTGCTTTTCGTCGTTACTCAGTTTTCTAGTAAAATGTCTTATTTGCGTCTCTGGGGCTACTTTCATCAGGTTTCTCTGGGTTTTGTTGGGGAACGATTTTGAACTAAATCACGACGCTGCGAATCTGTTATTGGAAATACCCATTTTTCCGTATTTGATTCTATAAATAATTCTTATATGAAGGGTCTGCTCTTAATTATCACTTTTGAAATTTTTATTCCAAGCTCGGATCACAGCAGTTTTACCCAACTCTGATGCTGTATCACAAAGAGTAACAGATTCATTCCACCCTGAAGCTGGTTCTGTTTCAGACACTTCAATAAGAGCTTCATCGGAGGTCTCTGGAGAAGTTACATCCGAAGTTTTCTTAAGAAATTTCATCATGCTCGAACTCATAGCTTGGTTTGATATAGGCGTCTGAGCCTTTCTTTTCCTTTTTGATGCACCGGATTCCCATTTTCTCTCTATGACTCTGTATCTTGAGGGTCATCCAGACACGATGATCTAAAAATAATTTTAATCTAAGTAGGTTGATAAATACAGTATGGTACTTAAAGTACTCAATGCCATAGTATAGAGCGAATCAGCTGTGCGATTATAGTATGTGGCAGAATATTTTTCTTTTCTGTCCTATATGATAGCAGCCAAATAAATACGCCAAGAAATGTATTTGTAGACTGACTTACCACAGGATGGGGTTCGTTTAGTACGTACGGCTGAAATTAGTACAACGACATCTTCAGAGATAAAAGACTTGTTCACTTGTACCAGTTCAATAACTTGAAAAAAAGAGGGAAGTGTCACTTTGGTAGGATTGGCATTTCTGGCCAAGACAATTCACCTGTGTGGTGTCACCGCCAGACACCACACTTGCTAGTTGGTAGCCTTTAAATCGGCCGCGGTCCATTAGTATACGCCGGACCCGCGTGTCGCCACTGTCAGTAATTGCAGACCGAGCGCCACCACACGGCAGGTCTAGAGAGACGTCCTGGCACTCGCCCAGTTGTACAGCCGACGTTCATAGCAATGGTTCACTGACAAATACGCTCTCGTTTGCCGAGACGATAGTTAGCATGGCCTTCAGCTACAATTGCTACGACCTAGCAAGGCGCCGTATTCAATTGATATTTATTATGTGAAGCATGTATTGAAAGGTGGCTACACTGAGCCACTGCGCCAGAGATTGCGCCAAAGAGTATTATTAAGCCGCCTACACAGTGCTTGGGGAGAGCTCGTAGTAGTCAGTGCCTGTCGAGGACTCGTGGTAGTCAGTGCCTGTTAAGAACTCGTAGCAGAGAGTGTTTGTAGGCAGTGCTTGCTGAGATGTGATATTGGAGAGCTCTGGTTGAGATGTGATAGTAACGAGTCGGTGTGGAGAGATTGTAATGATTAGAGTGCTTTTCATCAATATAAATTAAGGTAACAAACTACTTTTCTTTTTTTTCTCATTATTTCAGTGTCCTAAAAATGCGTCATTACAGGTTCAGTCAACAAAGCATCTGGCTTGTGTTCTTGTATTAGAGTGTAATCCTGGTTTTCTTGAGCAATTATAGTATTTCTATTATTTTATCACTTCAGTATAAATGGTATTTGAATTTTCTTGTCTTATTGAAGAAGAACCGTGCCAGATGTGTACGTTGAGTCATACTTCCACACACAGAACAGTTACTCTTGCGCTTGTTGTTGCGTTGGTTTTATAGTTGCTGGGGACTTAATTAATTAATTGTGGTAACGAAAATTTCATTTCATTCTTTGTTGTTGTTCTTTGCAGTCAGATAGCGTAATAATACTAGTCAGGGCCAACCGTTTACGAAACAGCGTAATCGGACTTACAGCTACTAAAAATTATTTTCATCTTATTTAATTAAGCCCCCATGCACGTGGCGACCGCTGCTTCGGATCGTCCCTTGGAATCTTCTGATTGTAAAAATAGTAGACAGTAGTATTGTTGTAGTAATTTGTAGTTTAGTAATTGTAGTCTATATTGCATGTGTAGATTTGGTAATTGGCATTCTTCTAATGGTATTTTTCAAAATTTTTTTTTTTTGTTGTCTTGTCTACGGGTTTGACAATTTAGCGCAATTATTTCAATTATTCGATTAATCGTGTTTGAGGGAAACTTTTCATGTAAATGGTATTGTTGGAGATAAAGAGTCATTGACTGTAATTTTCGTACAGTGACGAGTTTTGTATGTTTTGTAAATGATTACACGATCGATGAAGAAGGCAAAAATGATGGATAGTGAGAATGACGAAATTGTTAACATGGTGAACTCGCCAACAGAGGAAAACAGTGTGATGAATAATGAAGTGGAAAACAATGTAATAAGTCGGGAAAATAGGCCGGAAACAGTTCAAAATTTTTCACAATCAAAAAATTTTCAGAATACGAGATTAACGACAGAAGAAATGGAGCAGTTAATGAGTGCAATATTAAATTTGGGATCAGAAATAGGAGCAACTAGAACTGAGATGAAAGCAATGACAACACGGTTATGCTCAAAAATAGGAACAATTGAAACAGAAATAGGAACAATTAAAACCGAGATGAAAGCAGTGGGATCACAGTTACGATCTGAATTAGAAACTGATATGGGAACAATGGAAACACAGCTAGGCTCACGAACAGGGACATGTTTCAAATACGTGAAAGACGAATCAAATAAAGAAATTAGAGAAGAAGTACAACCGATTTTGAAGGCTCACAATAATAGCTTAATTTCAACAGAAATCAGACAAAGGGAACGGGATAGAGAACAGGAAGAAAGAGATCGCGTGATAGTACAGAAATTTTCAGAGTTAAATTTACAACGTGCAAAAGATAAGGAAGAAATAATTGAAAGAATCGAGGAATCCGTACCAAATGACAGAATAAATAACTTAACGCAACAGTGTGAACAGTTAACTACTAAATGTGACAACACCGAAACCCGAGTCGCGACATTTACAGAAGACGTAAATAAACAGAAAGAAAAAATAGGTGACTTATCGGAAAGAGTTGAGGAGATTTCAGATAAACTGATAAGTCTTAGTTTAAATGGGGACAGAGATTCGGATGATACAGCTCCGTTACCATTTGCAGAAACCGAAGAGTATCAGAACATAAATAAACATGTTGCAAATCAGGGAAAATTTAATGAACGCGTTAAAAAGGAAGTTGAAGCATTACGAAAGCAAGTCAAACAGATCGAAGGCGAAATTGTAGGAAAAGACAGCAAAAGAAATTTGGAATCACAGATAGCAGAGGGCTTTGAAGAAAATAATTTATTTCATTTACGAGAAGCAACAAGAGAGCGCCAGGCGCGCGAACTTGACAATAATCGACATTGGGACAGGAACAGTCGCGGTAGGTCTTTGTCGCCACGAGGAGAAAACTTTGACTATAAACACTTTTTGACTGTTCGGAAATTTAAGATCTTTCGTAAATCTAAGAATGACATACATCCATGTTCATGGTTAGATCAATTTATGTACGCACTTCCGCCAAATTTGCCACTAAGTCACAAACTGGAAATTATATGCGGCTATTAAGGTCCTCAGGGGATTCACTACTCTAAGTGAATATGTGCCGTAGCGAGCATAGGGCCCCGAGCTGTAGTGGTGCTATTTCCCTTTTAGTTTTCTGCCTACTCTTTTACTATTCCTTGCATCTGTCAAAACAACTCTTCGACTATCAATCTATCTAGTGAGTAAGTAAACAATAACCGGATATGACTAGTTTACCTAAATGTGATTACGGAAATTACCATGTGGACTTACTGTATCTTCATCAGCATTCATTCGTGGCTTAAACGAAAATTACCATGTGGACTTACTGTATCTTCATCAGCATTCATTCGTAGCTTAAACGAAATTTTACTTGTTTATCTTCGTAACAATATTACTTCATATGTTGCCGATATTCTTATTGCTAAGCGTTCTTGGAGTGAGCATAACAAAATTTTGGATTCATTATTACGTATTTTTGCAAGAGTTGGCATCACAGTGAACTTAGAAAAATCTGAATTTGGGCGTTCTCAGGTGAAATTTCTCGGTCACATTATTTCTACAGAAGGTATTCTTCCTGATCCAGAGAAATTAGATGCTATTCGTAATTATGCTGTTCCTACCACAAAACGTGAGGTTCGTAGTTTCCAAAATTTTTGTGGAATGATATACTTTTGAAAAATTTTTGTGGAATGACATACTTTAGAGAAACTAACAGCTAGATGTAAACATGCGGAGAGTACAAGGATACCGCGCTGTGTTTTGGCGGCGGCACATACTCAAAGCAACAGTCAAGTCTGCGCGCCGCACAAGGCAGTCGTTGACCGCAAACAATTGCTTCCTACGTCACGCGCCTACAGCTGATCGAGCGCTCAGTGCGAATGCACTGACAGCCGTAAACAAATACACAGTTTAATTTCTCCGATTAAATTCGGTATAAAGCTATAGTGACTTGATGAATTATGTTATTAACATTCAGTATTTTTCAGGATACGGTTCTATAAAATATTTAAGAACTCCAGGTAAATTCTGTGTGTCTCAGAAAGAATGTAATTTCCAAGAAGAAACTAATAAACTAAAAAAGGTAACTATTAATTGAGTTCATTTTTCAGGTAACATATTTCCACTCAGGTACGTACTTTAGACGTAATTTGCTGCTCGCGATTACGTGATTCATACTTTGTGCTACTTTCATGTTCTATGAATTTACTTGTGAAGCGACGTGCTTGCGTACGTTAACTGATTTTGACAATGATTATTAATGAACTGGGTTGTAACTTGTGTATATTATGCATCGCTTGGCTGCACTGCTTTTTCACTGATGTCATATTTTTCTATTATGTGCCTGCTGTGCCTATTTATTTAAATTATAATTGTAACCTGATTAATTGTGCTGACTGTGATTATGTATGTAAGGTATACTTTGTGATTTATCTGCTTGCGCCTTCATGTTTACTTATTAAGATTACGTATGAACATTTATTTGCTTATGCTGATATGATGCTAATTACCTGTTTGCTGCTATGCGTATGGATTGCATATTTATACATTTCTGTTTGTCGTCACAACTACTCTTTAATTTGGTATATAGCAATGCTGATGTACAGTGTACGAACATAGAGTTTAGGTTACACTATGGTATAGGTTACAGATTGTTCGCTTGGCAGAGCCTCGTTGTAAGAATTGTGCTGCATCCACTTGTTGACATTCTGTTCTCTACTGGTATATTTACTCGCTATTGCTTGTTTTGCTTACGCTCAGTGCCTTATATTTTTAAAATAGGAAAATGAACTGCTATAATTCGACATGAACGACATTAGTACAAGAAACTTCATAGAAGTCACATGAGCTGAGGTTTTATGAAAGCTGTATAAATGTATGCTAATAGGAAGGAAGCTAACGACATGACATACCAAAACTAGGTTTACCATTGACAGTTATTACACTGCATTTTTCGTGAGCAATTGAAATAGGAAGTGACACTTGACACAAGAAATACTCCACATGTTTGCTTCTGTTTGCCATAATTCTTGAAGTGGTGTACACACTGTGAAATATTATGATCATTCACACTCCGTAATCGTACTTAATTACTGAGAGTTATTCGAACTAAGTCTGTTAGAGGTCATGTATGCATTTCTTTTGTTTATAATTTATAATGAGTAGAAGATTTGGGTCAGACGGATTACACAGAGGTTGTGTGTTGACAATGTGTCTTCAGATTGTATGGGATGATGAGGTTTGCATTAGGATTTTATCTGTACTTGTTCGAGGAGACTGACTAGAGGAAAGAGTTGTTATGGAAGTGAAATGATATTGGTAATAAGGTTTATATGTATCGACGTATTGAAGAGGTATTATTGAGGTATTATTGAGATTATGTGAAGTTGATGATTATTGGAGTTTTGGTGGACAAGAGGTAACGTAAATGCTATTAATGATAAGGTTTATATGTATCGACGTAAGAGGTATTATTGAAGTATTGAGATTATGTGATGCTAATGATTATTGGAGTTTTGGTGTATAAGAGGTAAAGTAAGTGAGGAGCATAATTATTTTTTTTTGTTGGTCTATACGGAACAAGGAAGATGAAGATAGCAGACTAGAATACTAAAGTGGAAGGAAGATTGTCTACACACACTTGTTAAATCAATAAGCAGTACATATTTTTTTTTGAAGAGAGGAAGTATTTGCATATCTTGGCACACTGACAGTTGTTCAGCAACAGTACATTTTGATCTGGCTTGGCAAACATTGGTCTTGACATGATGACTATGACGTTGACTTAACTATTGACTGTTATACATTGCTGCCACTACTACTTGATACACAAGATGAACATCAAATTTTGACAGAATTGCATTTACACAGTTAACACTATTCAATTACACAGTAGTACTTAATGTGGATGAAAGATGAGTGAGTGTGTATTGTGTGCTTTCCTTTCCCAATCCTACCCACCTATCTCCTAAATATTATTTCATTTGTTTGTAGTGGCTTGCACTGACACCCATAAATATTATAGGTTTACTGATATTTGAGTATTTGTAATAGTTAATATGACAATTATCTGATATCATTTCTGTGTTTATTAGAATTCGAATGTTTAGTGTAAGAGCATTGTAAAAGCATTTGTATGTGTATTCAAACTATTGTTCATGCTTGAACTGTCTGATTGGTGATGGTGAATATTATGAACTATTACCTGCACTTTTCAACATAATGGGTGCCACTTAGGAATGATTAATTTCTGCTGATGAACTGTGTGATTAGGATAGTGAATAATATGGACTGTTACTTGTACTTTTTCTACATGATTGGTGCCACTAGGACATGTTTGATTTCTGCTAATAAACTCTGATGAACAGTGTGATCAGTGATAGTGAATATTATGGACTGCTCTCTGGACCTGCTCATCATTGCCAGGTGCAACTGATGGACTGCTTCTGCTGAAATGATGTTACTTGTTGGTGTCTGCACCTGCTCAACATTACTGGGTGCACAGATGGTGCTACTTCTATGGAAATGATGTCACTTGTCGGTGTCTGCACCTCCTCAACATTGCTGGGTGTCACTGTTGGAACTGTTTCTACTGAAATTATGTTACTTCTTGCTGTCTGCACCAACTCAACATTGCTGGGTGCCACTGATGGATTGCTTCTACTGAAATAATGTCACTTGTTGGTGTCTGCACCTATTCAACATTGCTGGGTGCCACTAATGAACTGCTTTTACTGAAACAATGTGACTTGTTGTTGTCTGCACCTGCTCATCATTGCTAGGTGCAACTGATGAACTGTTTATACTGAAATAATGTCACCTGTTGCTGTGTGTACCTGCTCAACACAACTGGGTGCCACTGATGGACTGCTGTTTACTGAAATAATGTGACTTGTTGCTGTGTGTACCTGCTCAACTTTATTGGGTGCCACTGATGAAACTGCTTTTACTAAAATGATGTCACTTGTTGGTGTTTGCACCTGTTGACCATCGCTTGGTGCTACTCCTGGAACTAATCATTGAAAGCATTTTACGTGAACATTTGTATAAACTGATTTTTTGTGTATTGTGTAAACTATTATGTAAAGCCACATGTATGAAAGAATTTGTATTGCCTACTGTATTTTATATATTAGGTTATTGAAAGGTCAGTGCAAAGCCAAAATTTTAACTAATTATGTGATATTTAGGTATCAATATTATCTTTTATTTTTGTCTGTATTTTTGTGGACGAATTTGGTGGTATTCTCACCACCAATGATGGCAAAAATACAATCAAATTCTGGCCTATTGGAGGAGGGGCATATGAAAGGTGGCTACACTGAGCCACTGCGCCGGAGATTGCGCCAAAGAGTATTATTAAGCCGCCTACACAGTGCTTGGGGAGAGCTCGTAGTAGTCAGTGCCTGTCAAGGACTCGTGGTAGTCAGTGCCTGTTAAGAACTCGTAGCAGAGAGTGTTTGTAGGCAGTGCTTGCTGAGATGTGATATTGGAGAGTTCTGGTTGAGATGTGATAGTAATGAGTCGGTGTGGAGAGATTGTAATGATTAGAGTGCTTTTCATCAATATAAATTAAGGTAACAAACTACTTTTCTTTTTTTTTCTCATTATTTCAGTGTCCTAAATAATGCGTCATTACAGGTTCAGTCAACAAAGCATCTGGCTTGTGTTCTTGTATTAGAGTGTAATCCTGGTTTTCTTGAGCAATTATAGTATTTCTAATTTTTTTATCACGTCAGTATAATTGGTATTTAAAATTTCTTGAATTATTGAAGAAGAACCGTGCCAGATGTGTACGTTGAGTCATACTTCCACCCACAGAACAGTTACTCTTGTGCTTGTTGTTGCGTTGGTTTTATAGTTTATGGGGATTTAATTAATTAATTGTGGTAACGAAAATTTCATTTCATTCTTTGTTGTTGTTCTTTGTAGTCAGATAGCGTAATAATACTAGTCAGGGCCAACCGTTTACGAAACAGCGTAATCGGACTTACAGCTACTAAAAATTATTTTCATTTTATTTAATTAATGTTCTACAATTGTAGATTAAAGTTAAGTATTATATCAACTACGTACTTTATTTGCAATTCTCAAGATATTGTCCTGTTCCAGACCTCACGCCAGTCAGCGCGTAATGAAACGCGTGCATTTCGGCCTCCTCTAGAAACACAGTGTTGGCTCTTCTGCCAACACTACAACCTGCTTGTATTGTCTCTTCCACAGAGCATTATTGTATTTGCTTGTTGTTGGATCCAAGTGTCATTCCGGAAAAACTGTGCATACCAAGTGGGCTGTAAATATATAAAGAAAAGTAAGTGTATTTCCCTTTCAACATGTATCTTTCTTTAATACGGCGATCAAATTCCTCCCTACGTATATAATTTAATAATTTATTTTACAAAATTTGTTTAGTGTGTATGAACGACTTGCCAACGAAACAGTCTCCTTCTAGTTCCATGCGTTACTGCCGCTGATCCGCGATAGGAATATCCCACGCGAATCGTCTAATATAGTATGCCTACCAGGATCAGTCTGCAGCCCCAAACTTGTACGATTGGCGCGCTGCCGAATAAGTGTACACACCTCAGATGCATCTTTTAATGGGGCGTAACTGTCATAATGTTGCTAGACAACCCTAGATAAATTCGTACATTCGTACGGAAATAGAGACCGACAGCTATGTAGCTAAAATTTTACCAGCTTCAACAACGTTTTTGCGAGGCCCACACAGGCGCTAGACTGTCAGCGGTTGCCGGCCCCTAACGCCACCACTGCTGACCTTCCTCAACGTCACCTTGTTCGATTCGTCAGTTAGACTGATGCTCAGATACAAGAAGTCATATACCACTTTGCGTTTCACTTCGTAACCTAATTTCCCTAGCATCATCTGATTTAATTCTATTGCAATCAGTTACCTTTGTTTTACTTTTAGTGACATTCATCTTACAACACGTTTTCAAGACATTGTCCATTCCATTCAACCGGTTTTCCTAGCCGCTTGGTGTTCCAGACAGAATTACAGTGTTATCGGCCAATGTTAAAAGTTTTCAGTTCTTATGCCTGATCTCGAATCGTTTTTCTAAATTTTTCCTTGGTTTCCTTTACAGCTTGCTCTAAGCGCAAACTGAATGACAAGGGGGATAGGCTACAATCCTGTCTCGCTCTTTTCTGAAATACTGTTTCCATTCCATGTACCTGTACTCACGAAAATGTAGTCTGTCGTCTGTACAAGTTGTAGATAGCCTTTCGAACTCTTATATATTTTATCGCCGATAACTTCAGCTTCCCAAACAGAGTATTCCACTCAGCACTGCCAGAAGCATTTTTATTTAAATTGGACAGGACATCGTTGACACCATGCTATTATTTTAAAGTAGTACTTCATCCAACATTAGCAGGTAGTTGCGAACTATGGTCATTGTCAACTGCATAAAAGATGGAGCTACATCATCCTCGTAAGCGGTATAAAACAAACATCACATGGCGTGCACGACTCGTGCATAGCATGGCCGCCACATAGTAAACCGCTGCAGAATGTGTGTCTACAAATTAGACATAGACACCGCTGTTTGCAGCTGCGCCACATCCTCAGTTTTTACAGGGTGAACCAGAAACCTAACGGCAATCTTTTCAGAGGTTGTACCATTACTAGTCATTTCCATTGCCGTTCAACTTGCAAAAGGAGCGAGGGAAAAACGACTGTCTATATGCCTCCTTCGTGGTCCTTACTCGAAATGTACGTTGGCGGCAGTAGAATCGTCAAGCAGCCAGCTTCAAATGCTGGGAATTGTCAATAGTGTTCCACGAAAAGAACGTCGCCTTCTCTCCAGGGATTCTCATTTGACTTCACGAAGCATCTCTGTAACTCTCACATGTTGAAGGAACGTAGCGGTAACAAAGCTAGCTGCTCGCCTCTGAATTTGTGGTGACGGCACTCTCGACTCCAGAAAGTACCGCACCACAATCGATAAGCCGCCCTCGAAACACTCGTAGCGCAGCAGCTGTACGGGTTGGCAGTACGAACTGTGCCGAGGTCCGCCAGCGGTCGCAGCCACCAACCCATGGGCGACACGTGTGTGGATAGCGACTCGTCGATGCCTCGTTAACTATCGGAGCATTGAGCCGCGGCAGACAGTTCTCTTCAGTGCGCCGAGTCGTGTACAGTCTCCAGTTACCGTACAGTTTACTAGCTGCAGTGTTCGTCCGTCGTCTCTGAGACTTCGGCTCCGTAGTCATCGTAGGCCAGCTGTCGACTCTTACACAGGCATCACTCAGAGGCACAGTGACAGGACTTTAATATTTTAGAGGACGTGTAATAATTTCAAACCTCTAATTGTGCTGGACAATTCACAAGAAGAAGCATCGTTTGAGTATGTCTTCCAGTTTAATAAATACGGTTTTATTACTAATTGTTGGAAATCTTTCTGATTGAAGATAATCTACATTGTCCTCTTGCATTCACAACAGATTGCTTCGCTGTTATTCCTTTAATACGACTGGTGGGGATCCCAAACACTCGAGCAGTACTCAAGAATGGGTCGCATTAGTGTTCTATACGCGGTCTCCTTTATAGATGAGCTACACTTTATTCGGTTTATTACCGCAATCGCCGTTGTTTCTGTGAAAATACCTTCTCAACAGTGTGTAACATGCAATAAACAAAACGTACAGGACACAACACATAGTAATGCAACAATACGCAGACGAAACACGTACAGTGTGGAACCTTGAGACCGCTACGGTCGCAGGTTCGAATCCTGCCACGGGCGTGGATGTGTGTGATGTCGTTAGGTTAGTTAGGTTTAAATGGTTCAAATGGCTCTGAGCGCTATGGGACTTAACATCTGTGGTCATCACTCCCCTAGAACTTAGAACTACTTAAACCTAACTAACCTAAGGACATCACACACATCCATGCTCGAGGCAGGATTCGAACCTGCGACCGTGGCGGTCACGCGGTTCCAGACTGAAGCGCCTAGAACCGCACGGCCACACTGGCCGGCAGTTAGGTATAAGTAGTTCTAAGTTCTGGAGTACTGATGACCTCAGAAGTTCAGTCCCATAGTGCTCACAGCCATTTGAACCATTTGAACGAAACACGTACACTTTTATCACAGTGTGTTCAGTCTGCTCTCTCAGAGTAGAATACAGCATGTACCCAATGCAGAACAGTTCACATGCAGGCATTGATCAAAATTTCCACCACTATAATCACGCCAGTGTGTCCACCGAGGCACTACCACCCGTCCCACACGCTCAAGAATGCCAGGAGTTTGGATTACCATTTCTGAGGCTGCGACAGTCCTAGCAACCAGATCCATGCGAGTACCGGATAGTGTCTCGTAAGCTACGCTCTCCACATGCCCCCAGAAGCGGAAGTCCATTAGTCCTATTTCTGGTGACCGACCTGGTCACTGAACAGCACCATTGCGACCAAGCTGTTGTTGCCCAAACGCAATGCACTAAGTCTATTACGAGCCGTCGGAGACCGTGGGTCCCTAATACGAATATACCCAGAAGGAATCCCAGAACAACCTCTGACAATTTGTCGCTGAAGGTCTGGAGCACTCTATCTACTAATGCTACAAATGGGAATTTGCTTTTCTTCAACCTACCTTCTAAAACAAGTCGTAGTAACACTACTCATTTGTGTGTTCCCCCATGTCTCCGGAACGTAAGCTGACCGTCCACCAAGGCAGCTTCTGGCCGGCGTTACGTCGTTGTGTCGATAATTACTTTTCCTATTTTACAACCACGACGTATTAACACTGATGGTTCGGCTACAGCCGTACCTTTCGACATCTAATTACAGCATAAAAATTACAGATTAAAACATTTTACACAAAACTTAGTTTAAGCAGCCTTTTTTCCGTTTTAAGGTTTTATTTGAGCTTTTACTAGGGTTCGTCTCAACATCCTGTAGAACCCGCTCCTCCAAATCTCATGGTTGCGTAGTACGCCGTCTGTTTGAAGGGACCCACGAACACACATCACACAAACGTCCAAAAAGGGCTTGAAATGTAGTCCTTGGTGTATGTGAGGGTACTTGTTTCGGTACAGCCGTGCTGCCTCTCGACCGTTTCCATCTGCTTAGCCATACACAAACACCATCTCCGCTTGTTCCCGACACGAATACCGGACCATTCTGCTGCTTACGGTACGCTGCGTCAATCAGACAGCCTGCAACACAAATGAACACACTGCACGTGGTCAAAGGAACGTGTCAACGATACATTTCCGGACACATGTTCAAAGGACCTTTCTTCCTCCATTTACTCTTATAAATCCGTCCCTCCAGTTTGTTAGTTTTATTAATGTTCACCCTGCATAATGTTAAATAACTAAAGTTCCAATAAGGTTGTTCATACAAGAGTTTAGGCTGGCGTCAAAAGCGCAATGACCCAAACGCGACCTATTGGCAAAATTGTTTACCTTGCGCCATTTCGTACTGCTTGTGTCACTGTGCACTGATGGTATGGCGGAACGCAGTAGGGACGGAAAAAGGCTGTTTTTGGTTTCTGACAGGTACGTTTGTCAGTTTCACTGCTTTGTTTAAATATGTATAATTAAATAACATTTCTTGTCTTACTTTGAATATTTATACCGCAGATGTGATGACGGTGTATCCATAAACACATGTTGATAAAAATTGTATTGGCGACCAAGACTAATATACGCTGAAGAGCCAAAGACACTGCTACTCCTGCCTAATATCGTGTAGGCCCCCGCGAGCACTCAACACGACGTGACATGCACTCGATTAATGTCTGAAGTAGTGCTGGAGGGAACGGACACCATGAATCCTGCAGGTCGTCCATATATCCGTAAGAGATCTCTTCTGAAAAGCACGTTGCAAGGTATCCCAGATATGCTCCATAATGTTCATGTCAGGGGAGTTTGGTGGCCAGCGGAAGTGTTTAAACTCAGAAGAGTGTTCCTGGAGCCACTGTGTAGCAATTTGGACGTGTGGGGTGTCGCATTGTCCTACTGGAATTCCCCAAGTCAGTCGGAATGCACAGTGGACATGAATGGATGCAGGTGATCGGACAGGATGCTTACATACGTGTCACCAGTCAGAGTCATATCTAGACGTATCAGGGGTCCCTCACTCCAACTGCACACTTCCCACACCATTACAGAGCCTCCACCAGCTTGAACAGTCCCCTGCTAACCCGCAGGTTCCATGGATTGATGATGTTGTCTCCATACCCTCACACGTCCATCCGCTTGACACAATTTGAATCGAGACTCGTCCGACCAGACAACATGTTTCCAGTCATCAACAGTCCAATGTCCGTGTTCATGGGCCCAGGCGAGGCGTAAAGCTTTGTGTCGTGCAGTCATAAATGGTAAGCCAGTGGGCCTTCGGCTCCGGAAACCCATAACGAAGATGTTTCGTTGAATGGTTCGCATGCTAATACTTGTTGATGTTCCAGCATGAAATCTGCAGCAGTCTGCGGAAGGGTTGCACTTCTGTCACATTGAACTACTCTCTTCAGTCGCCGTTGGTCCCGTTCTTGCAGGATCTTATTCCGGCCGCAGCGATGTCGGTGATCTGATGTTTTACCAGATTCCTGATATCAAGGTAGATTCGTGAAATGGTCGTACGGAAAAATTCCCACTTCATCGCGACGTCGGAGATGCTGTGTCCCACTGCTTGTGTGCCGAGATAACACCAGACTCACTTAAATCTCGATAACCTGCCATTGTAGCAGCGGTAACCAATCTAACAACTGCGCCCGACACTTATATGGGCGTTGCTGACCGCAGAGCCGTATTCTGCCTGTTTACATATCTCTGTATTTGAATATGCAAGCCTATACCAGTTTCTTTGGCGCTTCAGGGTATTTCGATTGAAATGAAGCCTCGTCAGGCACCAAACGACGATGGTAGCAGTGATAGCGATGTTCAAATATGGAAATCTTGGTATCTGACTAATTCCCCATAGGGAAGGTTGCATGGGTGTAACGTGGACGGATCCAAGAGGTTCTAGGCGCTTCAGTCCGGAACTGCGCAGCTGCTACGGTCGCAGGTTCGAATCCTGCCTCGGCCATGGATGTGTGTGATGTCCTTAGGTTGGTAAGGTTTAAGTAGGTCTAAGTCTAGGGGACTGATGACCTCAGATGCTAAGTCCCATAGTGCTTAGAGTCATTTGAACCATTTTGATCCAGGACGGGAAAGGGGCACCTCCAAGTTGCCTGGGATTGTGGAAACACCTTACATAGTCCCCGTGCCGTTAAAATATTGCTGTGGAACGACTGGTTGCTACGTATCTCTCTTCGTGTAGTGAAATCGAAACTCATTGCCAGAGGTTGCAGCGACCACTGCGAGACGGCGTAGGAAGGTGGTCACACGGGCCGGACTGTTGGCGTCACAAAGAAAATAAAACTCGCCGTCCGGTGGTCGGAGGAGCCTCGGTAACGAACATCACTGACACAGTGTTTCACTACACCTCGCTGCGATTTTGGACTCTTGTTCTGGTTATTCCGTCGGACTGTTTACTTGGACGTTGATTGGACCCTGGCGAAATTACGGACAGGTTACGCGAGCTGTCAGTTTACTTCGGGTTGTGTGATGAACAGTGCAATAAATCGCTTTTGTTACTGCGACACCACGTGTCTGGCATGTGGGTGCGCGTTTGCAGCAGTTACGCAGAGATGAAGATGCTTGCAGGGAACAGAGCAGCATAGGGAGCTGTATCAGAAAAGCCTTCACAAATCAGCCTTCGGATGACCAACAAACGTAAACAAAGATGTGGTCCACTTGTTGCCTTGTCTGTGGCTGAGGACCCCGCTGAGTCAGCCGCAGCGGGCTCAGACAGGGTCCCTGACCGCCTGCCCCCTCATCCAGCAGCTGTTGCTAAATCGAGAGCAGCTCAGGCGGGCCCAGAGTGCTGCGTCACGCACCGCGCGCCGCCATTACGTATTCCCTCGCGCGGCCCTCGCCCGTGACGTCAAGCGTTCAACAAGTCCAATTACCGGCCGCTCGCTCTTGCCGAGGCAGTCAGACCGCCACGCCGGAGCGTACGAGAAGCGTAGAGGTGCAGCGATAGCGGCACCGCGTCATAAGTACACTACTGGCCATTAAAATTGCTACACCAAGAAGAAATGCAGATGATAAACGGGTATTCATTGGACAAATATATTATACTAGAACTGACATGTGATAACATTTTCACACAGTTTGGGTGCATAGATCCTGAGAATCAGTACCAAGAACAACCACCTCTGGCCGTTATAACGGCCTTGATACACCTGGGCCTTGAGTCAAACAGAGCTTGGATGGCGTGTACAGGTACAGCTGCCCATGCAACTTCAACACGATACCACAGTTCATTAAGAGTAGTGACTGGCGTATTGTGACGAGCCAGTTGCTCGGCCACCATTGACCAGACGTTTTCAATTGGTGAGAGATCTGGAGAATGTGCTGGCCAGGGCAGCAGTCGAACATTTTCTGTATCCAGAAAGGCCCGTACAGGACCTGCAACATGAGGTCATGCATTATCCTGCTGAAATGTAGGGTTTCGCAGGGATCAAATGAAGGGTAGACCCACGGGTCGTAACACATCTGAAATGTAACGTCCACTGTTCAAAGTGCCGTCAATGCGAACAAGAAGTGACCGAGACGCGTAACCAATGGTACACCATACTATCACGCCGGGTGATACGCCAGTATGGCGACGACGAATACACGCTCCCAATGTGCGTTCTCCACGATGTCGCTAAACACGGATGCGACCATGATGATGCTGTAAACAGAACCTGGATTCATCCGAAAAAATGACGTTTTGCCATTCGTGCACCCAGGTTGGTCGTTGAGTACACCACCTCAGGCACTCCTGTCTGTGATGCAGCGTTAAGGGTAACTGCAGCGATGGTCTCCGAACTGATTGTCCATGCTGCTGAAAACGTCGTCGAACTGTTCGTGCAGATGATTGTTGTCTTGCAAGCGACCCCATCTGTTGACTCAGGGATCGAGACGTGGCTGCACGATCTGTTACAGCCATGCGGATATGATACCTGTCATCTCGACTGCTAGTGATACGAGGCCGTTGGGATCCAGCACGGCGTTCCGTATTACCGTCCTGAACCCACCGATTCCATAATCTGCTAACAGTCATTGGATCTCGACCAACGCGAGCAGCAATGTCGTGATACGATAAACCTCAATCGCAATAGGCTACAATCCGACCATTATCAAAGTCGGAAACGTGATGGTACGCATTTCTCCTCCTTACACGAGGCATCACAACAACGTCTCACCAGGCAACGTCGGTCAACTGCTGTTTGTGTAGGTTGGAAACTTTCATGTCAGCACGTTGTGGGTGTCACCACCGGCGCCAACCTTGTGTGAATGCTCTGAAAAGCTAATCATTTGCATATCACAACATCTTCATCCTGTTGGTTAAATTTCGCGTCTGTAGCACGTCATCTTCGTGGTGAAGTAATTTTAATGGCCAGTAGTGTAGTAAGCTGGTGGCTGTATCCTTGCTCTCAAACACGTATACACCCAACACAAGCACATCAAATATTTTTCTCTTCGTCTCAGTGGCAATTCATTGATGATAGTGTAAAGGACCCAGGCATCATCAGTACATAAAAGAGGTAACTTGCTTGAAATACACTGCTCTGCAAAACTTAAGACGAGATACATTAAGTAAAATAACACATTAAGTACTCGGTGGAAATTAGTCGAAGTGTGGGAACATGTTGCCAGAGGTCTCTCACTCGTGCACAAAAAGTTGAACGTACAGGATGTGGCTCTGAGCACTATGGGACTTAACATCTATGGTCATCAGGCCCCTAGAACTACTTAAACCTAACTAACCTAAGGACAGCACAGAACACCCAGTCATCACGAGGCAGAGAAAATCCCTGACCCCGCCGGGAATCGAACCCGGGAACCCGGGCGTGAGAAGCGAGAACGCTACCGCACGACCACGAGCTGCGGACTACAGGGTGTGATCATAGCACCAAATGGGAGTGGTCCTGCAGCACGAGGGAGCTGAAGGAACGGGAAAAGAGAGTCTCCATAAGCGAGCAGTTATGGTGCATCTATGGTGTTCTTTATTACAACATGATCCGGAGGAAACACTTGAATGGCGTCAAAGGGGCAAAAACATTGGGAAACCGAGAGAAGGACGTAGTGTGACGAATGTGGCCCACGAGTTTGGTACTGCTCACAGCACTGTTTCGCGCTCATGGGGAGGATTCCGAACCACAGGCACTGCTGCCTGAAGGATAAGAGGTGGTCACCCATAGTCAACTACAGCACCAGATGACATACCTTGCGCAACAGGCAATAACGGATCCACATCAAGCAGCGGGTTCAATTGGAAACACATTTAACAGGACTGCGACGCAAGCAATCTCATGGTTCACGTTGGCACCACAACTGCAGGGGGGTGGTCACTTTGACTGAAGACCGATACGTTGTGTCCCGTTGATATCCGCACATCGTTTGCGCCGTTTGCAGTGGTGCCAACAGCATAAGGACTGGACCAATAAGGAGTGGAGTCGCCTGCTCATCTCGGATGAGATTAGGTAGATTAGGTTCAGTCTGAGAAGTGATTTTGGACGTACCCTCATATGGCGAGAGGTGGGAACACCTTATGTAACCAAGACCATTATCAAACATGATCGTTTTGGTGGTGCAAGTGTTATGGTATGGGGAGACAATGTTGCGTGGGCGTACTGACCTCCAAGTCTTTGAACATGGTACACTTACCGGTCAAAGTTACAGTAACACTGTACTCGTTGCACATTTGCATCTTTTCAGGGCTGCATTCGGACCTAATTTCATTTTTATGGATGACAATGCGCTTCCGCATCGAACTGTGCAGGTGTAGGAGCCCTCGGAACGGAACGATATTTGGCGAATGGGCTTCCCTGTCCGGTCCCCCGACTTAAAACCCATCGAGCACGTGTGGGATTCGTTGGACAGGCGTACTGAAGCACGTTCATATGCGCCAGAGACCACTACTTATCAACTCTGTGGCCAGTACCGTAGCACGTTGCAGAGTATGCACTGCTGTCCGCAGTTGTCACACACCCACTAAGAACCAGCTCCCACCTCTCGTTATGTCGAAGGGTTCCGTCATAAATCGCCATGACTTCGGTGTAATTATGTAACCTCCACACTATATTTTCTTTCTGTATGAAATTTAGTCCAACTTTACCTACTAGTCTATAAAAGTCTACGTATTCACAAACTGTTATCCAACTTAAACTCGTGTGCTGACCTTTGACTAAACAGAACCTAATTTGAGAAGAACTGTATCTGATCTGACTGTAACTTGTCTTTATGTTAAATGCGCAACATAAGTAAAACAATTATCTGGCCCTTATCAAAATTTCCACTTACCTCGCCTCCTGACAACATTGCTGCAGATTTCTCGAAGGCACAACAGCAAAGAGAAGCAGGCAGCGGCTAACCTAGATTTCTGTTTCTACATACATTGTTAAACTGTCGCATGTGGTAATGCGTAATGACGAACAGTAGGGTGGGGAGAGTAACTATTCGTATGAAATGATGTGCCAAGACAACGATTTTAGAATGAAATATATATACAAACAGACAGAGTAAAATTTTGCTTGATCTTCACACAAAACGTAGATCTGAACAATACTATGCTTAGCACTGCGAACAATGATATAAAGAGGGTACGATGCTAACAGAGAATTTCTATAGAAATCAGACAGCTTAATCAGTTAATATGTTAACCCATGACTCGGGGAAATGGGGTGATCTTTCTATTCGCTCTGAGCAAGTTAACCACCTGACAATTATCATTCCGACAAATTAGGTGCGCAGTGCTGCAGTCTTACCTCAAATTTCTCCTCTTCAAAAACAATAACGCTAATCAAAATTTATATTCCTTTCACCTTTCATTGTATACATCATATTCATCCTTGCTGTCCTTTGTTCATCTAACAGATAGAATCACAAGACCACACAGTAGTACAGAATACTCCCGTCACCTACCACACACTTCAACTAAGAATGTATCAGATTGCACACAGGCAAAGACTGTGCCACAACAAGATCAAAGATTGTTTAACAGTAACGTAACTTGCTCTCTCTCTCTCTCTCTCTCTCTCTCTCTCTCTCTCTCTCTCTCTCTCTCTCTGACGAGCACGTCGATGACATACAAAACCCAAATGACATGACCACCTTACAATTTTCATCTTTAAAGAAAAAGCATGATTTCTGTTCGTCTGATAGCGCATTTCTTTCAGTTATCTTCTGTGTTACACTGTAGCAGTTCTTTCTCTGCGTGATCCAAGTTTCATGGAGCTATGTTACTTGGCAGTTACACAAGGTGGGAAAGTTAGTTTTGTCCTTAAGTTTTGCGCACCATTGTTTTGGAAAGACC
This sequence comes from Schistocerca americana, assembly GCF_021461395.2. Classification (NCBI taxonomy): domain Eukaryota; kingdom Metazoa; phylum Arthropoda; class Insecta; order Orthoptera; family Acrididae; genus Schistocerca; species Schistocerca americana. Next base: position 286,015,961 of record NC_060120.1, on the reverse strand, counting down.
TACTGAGAAATCTTGGAGACGTATCTGTTGCTCCTTACATTGCAAAAGAAGTAGTACTGACGAATCTAATGACACACGAAGAAACACTGGTATCCACTGTTGTTGTTGCGGTCATCATTTGATGTACCTTTCCACGCTGGTCTACCCTCACCAAGTTTCTTCATCTCCGCATAACTACCGTAATCTACCACTCGTTTCACCCTGCTTACCGTAGTCTTGTTCTCCCTCTTCAATTTCTACCCCACTCCCACCTCCGCCCCCCACACTACTCTTTGTTGATGATTCTCTGATGCCTCAAACCGTGTGCGAAAACCCATCCCTGTTGCTGGTGAAGTTATGCCACAGATGGTACTTTCTTACCGATTCGAATCAGTATCTCAACATTAATTATTTGATCTAATTTTCACTAATCTTGTGTAGCATCACATTTCAAAAGTTTCAATTCGCTTCTTGTCTAAACTGCTTATCACCAACATTTCGCTTCCGTATAGAGCTGGACTCGAAACAAATATCTCCAGAAAAAACTTCCCGAAAGAAAAATTTATATTTTATGTTAATAAATCTCTCTTTTCCAGAACTATTCTTCTCGCTATTGCCAGTCTGCATTTTATATCTCCTCTATCTCGACTGTCATCAGTTATTTTGCGGTCCAATTAGCAAAATTTATCTACTATTGTTAGAGTCTCATTTCCTAATCTACTTCTACCAACATCATCTGACTTTATTCGACTACATTCCATTATCGTTGGTTTACTTGTGTGGGCATCTTTTCAAGATAATATCCCTTCCATTCAGTCCTTCTTGCAAGTATTTCACGTCTCGAACAGAATTCCATTGTCGTGGACAAACCTCAAAATTTTTATTTCTTCTCCCTGAACTTTTGTTCTCCATCAAGTTTCTCTTTGGATTCCTTCACTGCTTGCTCAATGTACAAATTGAATAACATCAGGAGTAGGTCATATCCCTATCTCGCTCCCTTCTTAACCACCGCTTCCCTTTCATGTCCTTCGACTCTTATAATTGCAGTCTGACTGCTGAACATGTTGTATAGCTTTCCGCTCCCTGTATGCTATATCGGAGATCTGTGAAACAGGTAGCGGCAAGTGACATGAGTAACTAAGAAGTTTATATCTCCGGAGTAATGAAGCAATTTAAATCACTTAACAATAGCAAGTCTTCTGGTCAAGACTGTATACCAGTCAGGTTCCTTTCAGAGTATGCTGATCCAGTAGCTCCATAATTAAGAATCATATTTAGATATACAATTGCTCGCTCGACTAATACTTAATATTCACATACAACCGCTCGCTCGACGAAAGATCTGGGCCCAAAGACTGGAAAGTTGCACAGATCACACAAATATTCAAGAAAGGCAGTAGGAGTAACCACTAAATTACAGGCCCGTATCATTAAAGTCTATATGCAGCAGTATTTTGGAGAAAATATTGTGTTCGAACATTATGAATTACCTTGAAGAGAACGGTCCATTGACACACAGCCAACACAGATTTAGAAAACACCGTTCTTGTGAAACACAACTAGCTCTTTACTCCCACAAAGTGTCGAGTGCTATTGACAAGGGATTTCAACTTGATTCCGTATGTCTAGATTTCTAGAACGCTTTTGACACTGTACCATAGAAGCAGCCTGTAGTAAAACTGCGTGCTTGTGGAATGTCGTCTCAATTATGTGACTGGAATCTTGATCTCCTGTCACAGAGCTCACAGTTCGCAGTAACTGTTGGAAAGTCATCGAGTAAAACAGCAGTGATTTCTGGCGTTCCCCAACGTAGTGTTATAGGCCCACTGCTGTTCCTTACTGCATAAACGATTTAGCAGACAATCTGTGAAGCCTTCTTAGGTTGTTTGCAAGATGATGCTGTCGTTTATCGTCTAGTAAAGTCATCAGAAGATCAAAACAAATTGTAAAACGATTTAGAAAAGTTATCTGTATGGTGCGAAAATTGGTGGATGAGCCTAAATAACGAATAGTGTGAGGTCATCCACACGCGTGTGTAATATACCTAATATACAAAGACTTAATGAAAACTTCGATTCCCTGACATCGTGTAGTACAATACCTCACGTTAAAATGATTGGTATTGTGGTGATTCGTGAATTTCATAAAAATGACACTAAATTGGAGACTAATTAGCAGACACTATTACAAAATAAAACAAACGACGACGTATTTTAACAAACTGTGGCATTCATTGTGGTAATGGGAAAGACTTGAATTAGTGAAAATGGTAGGAATAAAATATATGGTATTAATCACCAACTGTAATTATTCAAATAATTGGACTTTTACGAATGTAGTTTACTCATTGAAGAAGTTATTCTGTCGCTTGCAAATGAAGGCACATATTGTAAAACGTAAATTTAGCATGAAAACTGTAAAGAACATTCCGTCTTAATGACTTTATTAATTAAACTCGCATTGTTGTAACCAGATATACGCCTAATTATACAATTATAGGCATCTGTTACAAATTCTGTCAATCAAAACCTGTTTCTTTTATCCTCTTAGCTTCAATTATTGTTAGGAATGTGAGTCGTTGTGTAATTAGCTTGTATTAATTAATTTTGTGAAGTTCCTTATTGCACGCATATTTAGATGGAATTTTCACATTTAAAAACATTATTACATTATAAATTGCACATATTATTCAATTCTGTAATTTTAGACGTATTATTCTGTGTAATCAGAACATCTTAGCTTTGGAACTTTTAATTGTAAATACGATTGAAATATGTTGTCATTATTAAGTAATAATGGTCCAAGTGACCATCCATTATTTAGAATACATAAATAGAGAAGCAGCGAGGCTGCTGGGATGGGGAGTTTGAACTGATATCTCGAAGTGTAACCTGTGTTAGTTACTTGATTATTATTTCGCTAAGATTTGAAGTTGTGAAAAAGTATGTTTCTTGATTTGTGAACCAGTCAGTTGTTTTTCGAAGACATACTGTACAACTTGGCCTCTTTGCAATGTGTCATGATGGATATGATCAGCTGTTACAAACGGAAGAATAAATGTTTAAAAACTGGAACCGATCACTTTCACTGTAAACCAAACACTTCATGAAGACCCAGGCAATCTACGAATATTTCAGTTACCTGGAGAAAAATTTCGTTTTAACCTTCTGCTTATGATTCTGGATAACATCAGATGACATGCACTTTTGATAAGTCAGTTCATCTGTCTTCGAAGTTTTGAGGATTACCTTACCGACGAGTAGATAATAATTAAGTAGAAGTGTTAAAAGTGCCAAAAGGAATCCGTTAAACGTGTGGTACACGATAAATCAGTCAAATGTAAAGGCCGTAAATTCAACTAAATACCTAGGAATTACAATTACGATCAACTTAAATTGGAAGGACCACACTGATAATGTTGTGGGGAAGACTAACCTAAGATTGCGTTTTATTGACGTCTTCTAAGATGCAACAGACCTACTAAAGAGACTGCCTACACTACGTTTTTTCCATCCTCTTTTGGAGTTCTGTTGTGCAGTGTGGGATTGTTACCAGATAGGATTAACGGAGTACATCGAGAAAGTTCAAAGAAGACCAGCACGTTTTGTATTATCGCGAAATAGGGGAGAGAGTGTCACTCACATGATACAGGATTTGGGGTGGACGTCGTTAAAACAAAGGCACTTCTCGTTGCCGCGGAATCTTCACACGAAATTTCAGTCACCAGGTTTCTGCTACGAATGCGGAAATACGAGGGCGGTTCAGAAAGTAACCTCCGATTGGTCACAGTGCGGGTTGTGGGGGGAGTAGCGACGCCATCTGTGCGTTCACGCACTCAACAGGTCAGTCGGCATCAAGCCGTGGTCGAGTGAACGTCGTACCTGCGCTAGTTTAGTTTTTGTGGCAGTTTGAAATGTGTGCTGCAATAGAAAACCCCGCCAAATGTGAAGTGCGTGCTGTCATATAGTTTTTTACAGCCAAAGGATATTCTGCAGCAGCTATTCATCGTGAGCTTTGTGCCGTGTACGGACCAAGAGTTATGAGTGAAGGAGTTGTCCGTGAATGGGTACGTTTATTTAAAAGTGGACGAGAAAACGTTCATGATGAAGAGAGGAGTGGTAGACCATCATTGGTGACTGACGAACTCGTTCAGACAGTTGATGCAAAAGTTCGTGAAAATCGACGTTTCTCAATGTCGGAGTTGTCTACTGGTTTTCCACAGATTTCTAAGACTCTCTTGTACGAGATAGTGACAGCAAGATTGGGTTACCGTAAGTTCTGTGCACGATGGGTGCCCAAAATTCTTACCGACCACCACAAAACTCAAAGAATGGTCTCTGCATTAGACTTTCTGTCACGTTATGAGGATGAAGGAGAACCATTGTTAAACAGAATCGTGACTGGTGACGAAACCTGGATTAAGTACGTGAACCCTGAGACAAAAGAACAATCAAAGATGTGGGCACATTCAAATTCGCCTACCAAACCAAGAAAAGCCTCGCAAGATTTTTCTGCCAGAAAACTGATGGCAACGGTGTTTTGGGATGCCAAAGGGGTGTTGTTGGTTGAATTCATGGAACGTGGTACGACCATTAATCAAGACGTGTACTGTGAAACAATAAAAATGTTACGACGGGCTATACATAACAAGCGCCGTGGTATGCTGACTTCCGGTATCGTTTTCTTGCACGATAACGCCCGTCCTCACTCTGCTCGCAGAACAACGGCCCTTCTTGAGTCCCTCAAGTGGGACGTTATCAACCATCCACCTTACAGCCCAGACCTGGCGCCAAGTGATTATCACCTCTTCATGCATTTGAAGAAATGGCTCGGGTCACAGCGGTTTGATGACGACGAAGAGCTCAAAGATGCGGTCACAGGCTGGCTCCAGGCACAAGCGGGTGATTTTTATGCAGAAGGAATTTCAAAGCTTGTGAAGAGATACGATAAGTGCCTCAATCGCTATGGAGACTATGTAGAAAAATAGTGCAAAGATGTAGTTGTAAGATGTATATATTAAAATATTTTTATTTAACTTGGTGTATTTTTTTAAATCAACCGGAGGTTACTTTCTGAACGGCCCTCGTATTTTGTTGACACCGACCAACATGGGGAGAAACGATCGTCATCATACAATAAGGAAAATCAGAGCTCGAACGGAGAGGTACAAGTGTTCGTTTTTACCACACGCTGTTCGATAATGCAATAATAGAGAATTGTTATGAAGATGGTTCGATGAATCCTCTGTCACGTGCTTAAGTGTGATTTGTAGAGTATTGATGTAGATGTAGACGAACCTCTGGGGCACGCTTGCAGCCTACACGGGCCCTGGACGCCTCAGCTCTCCGTGTCACAGTCACGACCGGACACCAGGTGGCGTCACCAGCGTTGCCAGAGGCCGACACTTCCGAGGCACCTATTCGCGTCCGCCCAACACGTGACCGGGAAATAGTGCTACGAGTGTTCCGCCGTCGGCCGTTGTAAAGGCCGGCTCATAGACTACACTAGCCAGTTCTTCCGGCTTCGGAGAGCCTCTCGTGGCCACCTCATCGTCTCTTCATCTTCTCACGACGCTCTCCAAGCCTATCACAGGGACCAGCGTTCCTGTTGTCAGCTTTCATCTTTGTTTCCTCTGTGGAGATAGATTTCATTATGGACAGACTTTTCTCTGCCTCTGTGTGACCTAATGCGGACGATTTACTACGTACTTGGATTGTTTCCGTGCAAGTGTATCTTCATAAGAAGCTCGTAGTGGTGTTACTACTTACTAGAAACTGTCAGGCGACTTTTAGATAGCATCTGACTGTGCTGCGGCTCGCGTTGGTGCTGTTGTGGGTTTCCGTCCTCTGTTGGAGGCCAGGCTGTATCGTTTAGTTGTCATGGTTGCGGTTGTTTGTATTCTTCTTGTGCTGACTGGCACCACTTGGTTTCGCAAGCGTTGCCTGTCCGCTAGTGGCAGCAGCGGCGTTATCGATATGTAGTAACTGTGGCCCTATCTTTGGGGTGACGTCGCTATTCTTCCAGTCGTGTGAGTGGGCAGTTCAGCTGGGGACTCCGGAGGAGCCAAGAGGGCAGTGCGAAAACACGCCGGGACCACTGGCGGCACGCATGCACTGCCGGATGGAAGGGCTGTGGTCGCGAGGGTACACGATCTAGTCGTCAACCGGATCCAACAAGCCTTATGTTGAGTGGGTTTTACTCCTAGTAGTGAAACCTCCACCATTGTGGGATCTCGCGATTCTCCTCTTGGGTTTGTGTTGCTGCTCGCAGTGTCGCCGAGATGACGAGCAGTGAGTGGAGTGCTTGGGGAAGGAGGATCTAATTAGCTTTCCTCGACTTCTTGTTACTAATTGCTGAATTCTATGTGTTACTATTTGCTAAGTTCAGCCACCGGTATTTTTCTTGCCTGGTGGCCGCTAATGCCCCAGTGACCTGCCCTGGAGGTTAGTATATGTAACGGCAGTGTACATTTCCTCGCCTTGCCGCTGCTGTCTGTTAAGGCGTGTAGCTTTGACAGTTTCCTTGATTTGTAGGTCGGTTGGTGTTTCTTCTATTCTGGTAGAGTGGTTCCTTTCTCCTTTTTGGACGCTCTAAACACAGCATTCTGAGGACGTAGTGCTGAATGCCAGTTCCGGCTTTGGCGTGGTGTTCCAACATTGCATTGGTTATTGGACGTTGGGTAGCTTCAGAAAATTATCATTACTCATTCATTAAACTGCCACTAGTCTGAGTTACCATCTTGTGAAGTGAATTGAACTCTTGGCTGCCTTTTCATCGCTCGCGAAAGTGTTTTTGGCCTGATCTGCTCAGAGGTCGATTCCTGGAGCACCATCTGTAACTAGCGGCTGGCTGCAACAAGTTTAATCAATGCTTAATTTATTGCCATTAAGGCCTTCAGCCGTGAAACAATTCTTAAATTATTGACATTATTTAATTTGTTGTTGATTTTAAATAGATTGTGTGTGATTAAAAGAAAGGCCAACCAACAGTAACTGATTACGGCCGGGTCCACTCCTGCTTTCCTTGACCACCAGGTCTCAGCACCAGTACCCAGTGACGTGATTTATTTTGTGCCTTTTCTTCTTACTGTCGAAGGAGAGTATCTTTGCTGTCAATGGGCGTGTTGAAACTTGATCACTGTCTTCCCTGTATCCCCGTGAGAGACTTCTTCTTCTTTCGCTGCCTATCCGGTTTGGATGTTGACGCTCATGATGGCTATTCTTCTCTTGTTGGTAGCAACACGGAACAGTTCTGCTGAAGACGTATTGAACCAGCATCTAAGGTTTCGACTTCTTCCAGGATCTGCTGTTGATTTTCCCTTGAAGTACTTTTTTGTAGCAAATCATCTCTTTGTATTCCGCGTGATATGTCCTAGACATTACAACTTTCGACATTTCACTATCTTGATTAATGTAAGTGTAGTGTTCATTCTTCTCACAATGTCTACGTTTTCACTCACTGGATGCAAGGTATTCTCAGGATCCGCCTATAAAGCCACAATTCAACGGCCTGCAGCTTCTTTTCCGTGTTTTTATTTAAGATCCATGTCTCTGTCCCATATAGGAAGACAGAACATACATAGCAGTGCGAAAGTCTGATTTTTGTTCTTAAAGGTAGGTTATGGCTTTTTCTGAAACACACTTATTGCTTTCCCGATGCGAACCTTGATTTCTTGTGAGTCATTCCAGTTCTCATTTATTATGGTTCCAAGGTATGTATGCTGTTTTAGCGTTTCTGTAGCTCTTTGGTTTTGTAACTAAGTTTACTCCTGTAATATTTTCCTTACTTTCGACCATGAGTTTTGTCTTTGTAGTGTTTATTTCAAGCCCATACTGACTGCTAATCTTACAGTTCTATCCATTAATAATTGTAAGACTTGGATAGAGTCAGCAAATACAATATCATCATCAGCATATCGAATGTTGTTTAATCTTATTCCATTTATCACAATTCTTACTTCTACTTCTTCCTGGGATTCTATGAATATGAATTCTGAATATATATTAAACAGTACAGGTGACAAGATGTATCCCTGTCTTACTCCCCTGAGAATTTTGACTGCTTCGGTGTGTTGTCCATCAATACGCAACACCACTGTTTGATCCCACTACAGATTCTTAATGATTCGCAGACATCTTTCCTCCACATCAATATTTCACAAAATCTCCATCAGTTTGTCGTTGTTTCCTCTATCAAAAGCCTTCTACTAATCTACTAGGTAAGAGACATTTCACTATATTTTATCCGTGCTACATTGAGAAATGCAAAGTATATTCCAATCAACATGGTCAAAGACTTTCTCTAAGACTATGAATGCTACAAACATTGGTTTATTATTTGCTAATGTTAAGTCTTAGGGGGCAATGCTGCCTCACGTGTACATACGTTTCTGGGAACCCAAATTGATCTTCTTCGCGATTGGTTTCTACCAGTCTTACCATTCTTTTGGGAATAATTCGTGTCAGTAATCATACCAACAAAAAATAGAAACCTCGTAGAGTAGACGACGTGAATCATGAACTAACTATGTAGGCACTACTGGAAGTTAAATATACGGTACTGGACATATTAAATGTCTGCTCAGAGATACTTATAATATCAGAAGACCGAGGAGGCATTATATATTCCATATTTAGGAACGAGAATAGCTGCGAATGGGAATACTACTGTGTAATAAATTCACTGTATTCGCTGTGCAAGGTTTTGCGAAGACACCAACGGAGTAAGATATAACTTTTTTTCTTCTTTTTTTTTTTTTTTTTTTTTTGCTTTCCATTCTCTGTGTCTTCTTCGTTCATTGGAGATATTTATCATGGTAAAGGTTTTGTAACTTTTTCCTATGTACAGATCATGAAGTTGCTATTTCTGAATTTTTTTTAATATTCCATTTTTCTTATGTGTGCTTGCGCAGTTGTCAACATACGATTAATGATTTATTTATTTTTTTTCACGGACAAGATGATATGAAATTAGTGGTGCGTACCGCGGCCGAGGAAGCTATTAACTAAATCACTCTGTTTCCCATCGTGCACTGATATTCCAAACATAAATGGTGAAGTTGGTCTGTGTTCGGTCGATCAGCAGCAGACTGGATGTGCAAGGCCTGACCGGTCGTCTCTGCAAGTCCGGTAGCACATTATTCACATAACACAGCACGGACACAAGTCGATGCCGACCGCTACGTGAATCTCTCGGCATGACGCTTCTCACTTTTTGAATTTTCATGATGCGGTCATGGAATTTTAATCAGCTGGTTTCCCCTTGCATTCCTGACGCTTATGCCGTTGGCCATCTAGTGGCCCTTCCGCCTTTAGCGGCAGTTTCCCACCCGTAAGGCAACAGTGTGCCCTATGCCTCTATCCGTTCACCGGCCTGAAACGCCCGCTAAACCCGCTGTGCAGAACAGGTAATAAGATTGTGGAAAGCGTCAAAGGCTGAGGTCAGTTTCTCCTTCTAACTGTCATTTATTGTAATTTAATAACCTTTACAACCAAAGCGGCACATAGCCAGACCTTTACCGAATGCAACTCTTTCACGGCTGAAGGCCTCCAAACAAGAAATCTTAACAAGATAAAAATCCAATCAAGATACTAATAAAATAATTAAAAAAAATAGCAATCATATGCAAGGTGCAATACAAATGTCTGAGGGCCACAATTAAATTTCAAAATTATAGAATATATTACCATAGACTTTTAAAGGCAGAAGGCCAGAATGTTTAACAACAAGAAATCTTAAAAATCAACAAGATTAAAATGCAATTAAAGAGGCAAATCAAATAAATAAGAAACGTATCACGGCTATGTGGAAAGCCTTAAGGCTAAGCAAATGGAACACACATATGCAAGGTGCAATACCAATGGCTTAAGGCCACAATTAAGTTTCAAAATTTTAAAATATATTAACATAATGTTTTAAAGGCAGAAGGCCGCAATGTTTAAGCTTGAAAGAAAAATTTAAAAATTAATTTTGCAAAAATTTTTAAGAAAATAAAAAAATGACTTTAAGACTTGAATTTAAAGTAGCTGACAACAAATAATTAAACACCGGCAGCACTCAGAAGCCACCAGGGAGGTCGGTCTGCCCTCGTTCACTTAGGCGAGGCAGGTGGTGAGCCCAACTATACTTGATCCGTCGGAACCCAACCAGGGACAGCCACTGGCCGACCGCCACAACGACTTACTTCCTGTCAATCAGTACGTGAGAACTCAAACTGGAAAGGTTACAAACGTGATAATCCACAATGGAGTATGTATTATCTGTCAAAATTACACACCATTTTGGACAGCGACAACAGGTGAGGAAAGGGCGCTGCCTGAAATTACGTTAGTGGCCAGGGCAGGTAACTGGAACACTAACGGCCGCTAGGAAGAAAATTCCGCTGGTACACTTGAGTTTGAAACACGGTAATATAGTTAACTTCACTCAGAAGAACAATGCCTTAATTTACGTCAGTGCCCAGGGCAGGTAACCAGAACACTAACGGCCACAAGACAGAAAATTCCACTGGTGCACTCAATTTGTAGTTGACCAAAGTAGTTAATTGCACCGCATGGCGGCTAAATTTCAGCAGTAGAAACACTCGGTGTTGCTCACAGGAAAACCTCCGAAACAGCAAACCACCGAAACGAACCACCACAACATAAATGGACGTGGCTTGGGTAGTTGAAACCACTACTCAACTTTGACGTCCTGGGTCGGTGAACCACGAAGCTCGTAAGATCGGACAGCTCCACACACGCTCCGACACTGCGCAGGAACTGCCAGCGGACCCAGCCGACTGCACCGCGCGAAGACAACTCGTCCGCAACAACCGACCGACCGCCTCCAGACCCTCTAGCCGGAAACTATATGCACCAAACCAAAGATGGTACACGGCGCAAATATCGATACACATCACTGATGCCACACGTAGAAGGAAGAAGAACCACGACGTAACCGCAACAAGGGCGGGAAACCAAACACAGATAGACAGCGAAGTTCACGAAAACGCGTAGTTGGAAGTGAGCACGGCCCTCCGAGGAGTGTGTTGGCACTTGGTAGTCGGGGTGACCATTTAATCTGGTACGATATTGCTGTGCCTGTGTCATTCTGATTACGATGCAAAGTTCTTTTGGACGTGCATGCATGTGCAAAAGAACAGGCACTGCAGTAACTACAGCCCTTATGAAATATATGAAATGTATTCGCAATTTCGAATAATGACAACCATCAGCTGTGGAATGGAATGACGACACTGAAAATTTGTGCTGGACCGGGACTCGAACCCGGATTTCCCACTTGTTGCGAGCCGCCTTACAATTTGGTTATCCGTGCGCGACTCATGGCCACACGTAAATTTCCATATGTCGTCAACCATGCGTCTACGACCTGGACTGGTACATCCATTATGTTTACTCCCGCACAGGTTAGACGTTGTATTTGAAAGTCGCCTGCACGGCGTCGGCAGAGAAATACGATATTGCAGTGCCTATGTAATTCGCTCTCAATAAGCGAGAAATTTGGGTTCGAGTCCTGGTCCGGCACAAATTTTCATTGTCGTCATTCCATTTTACAGCTGATGGTTGTCATTATTCGCAACTGCTAATACATTACTTATACTGGTCGCCATTCGATGTATAGTCGCAGTCTAACGTCATGCTCGGGACAGGGAACAACAAAATCCGAACTGAGACTAGAAACACCGTAACTTCGGAATAGACCACGTGATAAACGAGTGACGCACGTATGATCTACGTCGCCAGCAGCCGATTCATTAACCAAGAGAAAACTGTAAACATCGCACGATTCTAATGCGTCTACAAACAATCGGTTATTACCAAGACGACGACCAAGACAGCAATTATTAGGTGGACTATACACTCGTGGATCATGGACCAGCAACGCGGATGACGACACGCCGACATCATCAGCTGACTGGCGATCGAATTTGTAAACGTTAGGAACTCTTCTCTCGCGAACTAATGTTGGAGAGATCCTTATGGTAAAACTATCAACCGTATACTGTTTTACGAGTTATCATTTTTACTGCTTTTACACGTAACTGCAACCCTTGAACTTTCTCAGTAACTTTTTCATTAACTTATAAACTTAAAAAAACAAAATTAATTTCGTTCCTTAAATACTTTCAACTGTAGGTATTGCATTTTTATTTTATTTTATTTATTTATTTATTTACTTTTTTTTTGTTAATACTCTGTCTTTGGACCCTGACCCCATTCTGGCAATATTCACAAGTACTATTACTAGCAGTTAAACAAAATTCTCACAATGAGTCTGTTTTTCTTTCGCTTTTAGAACCTATGTATGTATATTTGCTATGTTCGTGAGTGCTACTCCTGAATTTGAGTGTTGCCTGGTTTTTGTGTTAAATTCTGTGTTGTTTATTGCCGTGTGCTGAAGAAATATACGCTTATGTTTTAAACGTGGCTGTGTAGCCAGCGACCGTTTACAAATTAAAGTTGTTGCAATTACAGCTCTCGTTCACAAAATTTAAGTCTTTTGACCAGGTTTCGACACTTGTAAGAGTGCCTTAATCAGAAATTAAATATTCAAATATTCAGTACAAAATTATGGGAATTTTTTTATATAAAATTGTAAGTACGGACTTTTTCATATAAAAGTGTAAGTACTGACTAACACTTACACTTTTATATAAAAAAAAATTTCCATAATTTTGTACTTACATTATAGGCCAGTTTGAATATTCAATTTCTGATGGAGGCATTAATAGAAGTGTCGAAACTTGGTCAAAAGCCTTAAATTTTGTGACCGACGGCTGTAATTGCTTCAACTTTAATACTCTTATGTAGCGCCCGCCATTAAGCTGCAGCCAATCACAAAATAGTTAGTGTGCTCCCATTGGTGAAGTGTTTATAATGTGGGAACACCTTGATTCTGATAGACATGTGTTGCAGCGCATTTGGTCACATATCAGTAATCGTCATGCTATAGTTCTAAAGACAGAGCAGTAAATGTATGCACAAGATCCGACAGATTTCTAAATTCGGAAATTAGGCAAGAACTGAATATATTTAATCTCCCCAACAAAATGCAAGAAAACAGGAGAAACTGCAACGAACATCTCGAAAGAAAAAGTGGAGAAAGACTGCCTCTCCACATAAGGAGATTTAAGCTAGCTGGGAGAAGTCAAGGTAGACAGAGAAACAGATGGTTAACGTAACAGCCAAAACAACAAAAAATCCGAATATGCGCGAGGGGGACTTGCATAAAAAGCTAATTATGTACACGGATCGTTCGTCCGTCCCAGAAATCGAGAATTTAGCATATTTTCGACTGTTGTCGATATCGATACTGGCAAGATATCCAAATATGTGACATGAACGGACGTATCTCTTGATTGCACTGATGTAGAAGCTTAAACTTTTTTACACTGCCAAGAGACTTGATATGTCAACCACTTCCTGCGAAAAAGGGGTCATCAAAGACAGAAAGACAGATACTCAAATAACAAATGACAAAAATCATGTTTTTTCGTGTGATATAATCAAAAATTAGTAATTTTCTGATTTTTTCCTTAACTTGTACTATGGAAACTTGCTTCTTGCCAAATTTCGTGATTCTGGGTCAACGGGAAGCAATCTACCGTATATAGGTATCGATGAGTGAGTTTGCGAACATTAACATGTGTGACATTAAAAGTTCCCTTTGTAAGTAGGCTGTTTAGGTTTTCTTATTGGTAACGCCACGTAGCGCTCTGTATGAAAATCACTGGATGTGCTGTGTGCAGTCTGTGGCTGGTTTGCATTGTTGTTGGCTATTGTAGTGTTGGTCAGTTGACTGTTAACAGCGCGCAGCACAGTGTTGCCAATTTATCGACTTTGTCGCTAGAAATGGCGACTTTTGCCTTCGTCTTAGCGACAAAAAGAGCTTTTTAGCGACAAAAATTATTTAGCTACTTATCTGGCTACTTTTGGAGTACTGACGACTTTTGATGTACAAAGCAAAACTATTTTGGGCCAGTATTTTCATTAACAAAACAATGGGTACTACACTGACTTTGTTGTAGATTTACTAAGTTAAATTAAGTTCTTAGCAGATCATGTAGCATTGTTCAGCATTTAGTAAACCTGAATGTGGGAATTGCCTACAGAGTAAGAAATCCTTGACCATAGAACAATTCATTATTCATTACCCACTAGCCTGTTATCGTCGATCGCTATCAATCTATAATTCTTCAACTTTTGAACTCCCTTTATTTTCGAATTGACAAAAAACATACGTAATATTTAGTATAATAAAATACATTTCTATCCAGCAACCTCTAATTTCTCGAAATGTTAACTCGCAGTCAAATTATTACCACATGCACAGTGGTAACGCAAGAACAGTTCGGTGGGGGTATCTCAGACATTGAGTTACCGAGTGAGTAGATTGTTTCATGACCTCTAGTTCGCCTGAGTATTTTCAGTGATTATAAATTGGTGAAACTTATGTTGTGGTGGCTTACATAAGGGATTTACCGCAGAAGAAGAAGCAGTACGCTCAAAAATATCGGAATGCGTGGGAAGCAGAACCTGAATTCAATGGGTGGGTGAAACTAGTCCTTGGAGACTTATCCAAGGCAAGATGTCAAGTATGTGCAACAGAGTTTTATGCTTAATTGTGTGATATTAGAAAGCATTCGAAAACTATTAAGAATAAACAAAAAATTGATTTAAAAAAAGAGCACAAATCACCTCACCTGTGAAAATTGTTCTGAAAACTACAGTTAGAATAGCAAGCAGAGCGGAAGGCGCCCTTCCTTTATTTATTGCTAAACATTGTTCTATTTCAGCTGCAGATCATTTATGAATACTGTGCAAGAAGGTGTTTTCCGATGATGAGGACGCTAAAAACATGCAATTACATCGTACAAAGTGCACTAACTTTATAACTGAAGTTTTGGCTCCATATTTCACACAATCATTGGTTGAAGATACAGGTAACCAAAAATACAGTGTACTAATAGATCAATCCACAGATGTATCAATATCTAAAATGCTAGTTATCGTTATATGGTACTATAGTGTAAGCAACCAAACCATTAGATCAGTATTTCTCAAACTCGCTGTAGTAGAAACTGCAGATGCAAGAAATCTGGCTGCTGTTCTTATGAATTCTCTGAAAAATCTCAAACTTCCAATCGCTAATATCGTAGGAATTGGCACAGATAATGCTTCTGCAATGGTTGGAATAAACAATGGGCTTTTCGAACAACTCAGGAGAGAATGTGCTTTTGAAGCATTCGGTATTGATCGGTTGCATTTGTCACTCTCTTCAGCTTGTAGTTTCGCACGCCTTAGTGAATACCATACCTAGAAATATAGAGTTTCTTGTACGGGAAACCTACAATTGGTTCTCCATTTCACCCAAAAGACAAGAGGAATATAAAAAGGTTTATGAGACAATAAATTGTGGAAAACAGCCATTAAAAAAGTTTGAAGGTCTGCGCAACACGTTGGCTTTCAATTGAACCAGCAATACGAAGAATGCTGGAGCAGTGGGAAGAACTAAAGCTACATTTTTCACTTGCCCTTGGTTCAAGACAATTGTTACACTGCCGATCTTTTGTACAAGATGTATTTTGATGACTGAAATCATCTTTACATGTTTTACCTCAAACATGCTTTAAAAGACGTACAAATAGCAATAAAAACTTTTGAAGGAGAAGACAATGACCCCACTAAATTACTAGATACCCTTGTATTTCTCATGCAGTCACTCGGACAAAACAGTTTTTCCAACTGTTGATTTGTTGACAACACCAGTTCCAAGCGAATGTATGTGCGCAAATCCGAACCTTGGCTTTATGTTTAAACACAAATTGTCTGAAGAAAATAAAGTTTATTTGAAGAACAGATGCACTCAGTTTAGTCTGCAACTCATAAAAGAAATTCAACAAAGACTGCCAAGTAACGTTACGATCTCGAAAAAAATGTCAATGCTGAATGTTGAAGAAACACTAAAAGTGAATAAAAATAATACTGTAGCGGATGTAGCCAAAGAATTGGGTTTTAGTGGCGATTTCATAGACAGTATGCTGCAAGAATGACATAATATCAACTTCATTAGGTGGATTAACACTACTAACACTGTTCGATTTTGGAGTGAGGTTTTGCAGTATAAAAATGCCGCAGGGGAGAATTCTTTTTCTTTGATTTCACAGCTAGCAATGACTATTCTATGCCTACCGCATTCAAATGCAGAAGTGGAAAGAATATTCAGTTCTATGAACATTATAAAAACAAAACAACATAACAGAGTATCGTTAAAGACAATTAATGCTTTGATCATATTGAGAGACCAGCTGAAGAAACAAAATAAAGATTGTGCATCTTTTGACATACCGTCAGACGTATTGGAGCTTATTGGAACGAACAAAAGTTACCCTTTTGCGACAAAACCAGTCGAAATGCAACATCATCTTTTGAGCAATGTTCAACCCTCTACATCAACTACAGATCTGTCAGAGCATGAAACGGAAGAGTTATTCGATCTTCTGAGTGACGACGATGAATAGCTCACATACTAGTATGTATATATTTTGTAACCTAAAATATAGTTGTATGTTTCTAGTATACTTCACTACTGTGATTGAAACAACAATTTATGTGTTGTGTCAATTATGATAACGTGTTTAATTAAACGTTAGCGTATTTTATATGTATGTTGTTGCAAGCAATGCATCATTTAATTAAGACAACACAGCAATTACATATGAGACAATTATTATTAATATTTTATCCCCCCCCCCCCCCCCCACTGGCTTATTGCACCATTCACATAACCAAATTTTCAGTACACCCATAGGAAAATCAGTTTTAGCGACTTTCTCGCGACTTTTTATATTGAATCTAGCGACTCGGCTTTTTTAGAGTTGGCAACACTGGCGCAGCGTTGCGCAGTTGGAGGTGAGCCGCCAGCAGTGGTGGATGTGGGGAAGTGAGATGGCGGATTTTTGAGAGCGGATGATCTGGACGTGTGTCCATCAGAGACAGTACATTTGTAAGACTGGATGTCGTGAACTGAGATATATATAATATGACTTTTGAACAGTATTAAGGTAAATACATTGTTTGTTCTCTATCAAAATCTTTCTTTTGCTAACTGTGCCTATCAGTAGTTAGTGCCTTCAGTAGTTTGAATCTTTTATTTAGCTGGCAGTAGTGGTGCTCACTGTATTGCACTAGTTTGAGTAACGAAGATTTTTTGTGAGGTAAGTGATTTGTGAAACGCATAGGTTAATGTTAGTCAGGGCCATTCATTTGTAGGGATTTTTGAAAGTCAGATTGCGTAGCGCTAAAAAATATTGTGTGTCAGTTTAAGCACAGTCATGTATAATTGTTCAAAGGGGACGTTTCATATGTCGACCCTTAGCCGGGGATACCTCACTGGAATCTTCTGATTTTTTCTTGTAGTTTGTGTAACTAGTGTAGCTTTTGTTTATTGCTAGCGCGTAATTGTAGAGAGAATCTCCTTTGTAATTGCAATCTTTCATCGTTGTACAGTAAAACAGTTGTGGCATGCATGTAGATTTGCACCAAGCATTTCGCAGCTGCGCTTGCGATTAACTAGATATTAATTTCAGTGCTATGTTAATGTGTTTTCTTATTTTTGCTCTTCAAATTGTGCTTTTCTGCGTTATCGTGTGAAATATTGTGACAATTATGGCGTGTGAAAAACGTAATACTAAGCTCCAAAGTAAACTGAGAAATGACAGTGAAGACGAAAGCAGTGTGTTAGCGCCACCGTGTAATGAATTAACTAATGTTCAACATAATAATTTGGTAATTGTGCATAGGGAAATGGAGCGGGCTGCAAACAATGGCATAGACAGTGAAACAAATAGTGAACAGGGAAGCATTATAGATCGATCGGTCGGCAACAGGTCGCCTCAGGATTCCGAAATGACAGGACGCAATCTTGCAAATACTGCAGATCCAGGTTTTGGGTCCTCACCGTTTTCTCAAATAAGTCAAGACACATTTTCTGCTTGTCAGAATGTGAACGTTGCCGGTGCAACTTCACTGCCCAAAAGCACTGAGGAACATGTTTCAGACACCAGTGCATTGTTATTACAGTTAATGCAACAAATTGGACAAAGGCTACAAAAGTTAGGCACAATGGAACAAAATCTTCAAAAGTTAGACACAATGGAACAACACCAGAGACAAACACAGCAACAGTTAGACGCAATGGAACAAAAGCTTCAAAAGTTAGACTCAGTGGAACGTACGCTTGAACAAACACGTGAAGATTTAACTACTGAGTTACATAAAATTGAATCGAAATGTCAAAAAGTCTGTAGTGAGAATTTCCAGCCTATTTTTCCGCGGCATGAAAATACATTACAGAATCACAAGCAGCCATAAAAGAACTGCAAACTATTGTTCATGAAAATCATGAGACATTGCAAGCTAAAATTGACTCAGTTGCATCTACCGATTTGGTTACGCAACTTGCAAAAACTCAGGTAAACTTAAAGGACACAGTAGATTCGATTTCAACACAAATGGACACTCTGAAACTTGGTTCAGAAAAACACACTGAGGAAATAAGTACACTATCGGAGAAAGTAGCTGAACTTTCGGATCAGTTCACTAACCTATCTGCAAAGGTAGATGATGATCTGAATGACAAGACCTGTAGCCATCACTGACGCAGAAGAGAATGAACAAATTAAGAAATTCAAGCAAAATCAGAATCAAATTAATATGCAACACCAAAGAGAAATCCGGGAAGTACAAGATCAGTTGGCACATGTAATACAAAAATTACATATTTCAGAGGACACTCGCGCTCCAACACGGGAAGAGGGACTTAGAAATACGGAAAAGCCACAAAATAATATCACGGGGCATTTCGGAAAATATGAAAGAAATTGGCAAGGTGCACCGAATTTTGAGATGGAACCGCCGACACGACGTAACAATGACATATATGCTACTCGCCGACACGATGATTTTGAATATAAGCTGTTCATTACTACACATAAATTCAAAACATTTAAGAATTCTGGTAACGACATTCATCCACAACCGTGGCTCCATCAATTCTCTCATTGTTTTCCTCCCAACTGGTCATTAGAGCACAGATTAGAATTTATGTGTGGCTACTTAGAGAATGAACCAGCTGAAAGAATGCGATCGGTCATTCACGATTGTCACAGTGAAGGAGAATTTTATCGTGCCTTCCTCTCAGCATATTGGTCTCACGCTTCACAAGACCGAGTAAAACATAGCATCATAATGATGAAACATTTCGAACAATCTGAATTTTCCAGTCTTGTGAAATATTTTGAAGACATGTTGCACAAGAATGAGCACCTGTCAAACCCACACAGCCCCTCAGAACTCATCCGCATTTGCTTAATCAAATTACCTGAACATTTACGACATATTATTTTGGCAGGACGTTGCAAAGACGACATTGAAGCTTTTCAGGGACTCTTACAAGAATTAGAAATTGACACTGACAATCGCGGAACGCGAAAACAGGAACACAACAATTACAGGTCACATCCGTTGCAATTCCGCGATGAAAGAAATAATAACTGGACACGACAAGGCTATTCTCACAACACAAATCGTGACCAAAACAGACACCACCCGTATGACAACCGTTGGCAGAGTAGTAATAATTACAGGGAAAGATCACCTCTCCGTGGTAATGACTATCACAGAGACAATCAGAGAAACAGACAATATGGGAACCAAAATAATTATTATGAAAGGAGACAGGATAGACGCAATGGTCCAGCGCGCAGTTACGATTCAGGGAGAAATTCTCCACCACGTGACCGACAAGAAAGAATCTATGGAATCTACCGACATGACAACAGACGATATGATCGTAACGACAGACCTGAATTGCATCAGAACTGGCGGGATTCAAACAGGGCAGGGCCCTCTCGACAAGGTGAATTTGTAGAAGTTAGGTCTCCAAATCCCAATAACGACGCGCGCCATCAAAGAGACAATAGGCAATGACTCATAGCCTGGCAGCCACAAAACGTACTTATGAAACTGACGACGCAGCTGCCATAGCTAGTAATTACATAAAAATGGAAGACATTAGGGACATCTTACTCCAGGAGCACGACGTAAAGCGTAACAACATTGCATATCCTGTGATTCACATGACAGTAAACGACGTAACATTTACAGCAGTACTTGACTCTGGCAGTCAAATTTCAGTAATTAGTGAAACAGCCTTTAGCAAATGCAACAAATCGAACGATTGCCACACACTTCCGTTATGTAAGATTAAATTACAAGGTGCAATCTTTTGAAAAAGTGTAGATGTACGCCAACAAACCAACTTAGAATTCTTTTGTCAAAGCCATAGCTTCTCTATGAACTTTCTTATTGTTCCATTATTGTCGACGGAAATTATATTTTTGAATGAATACAAAGCAATCTTAAACTTTCACGATGCTGAAATAAGTTTAGAGCGAGGAGGTAAGTCAATAGCTTTGAAATTTGAAGATTGGCTCTCAAACCATGACGAAGAAATTAATCGGCTTTACCTTCTGTTAGACAACAATTCGGAATTTTCTACGGAACTTGACACTAACAATCACTCTGCAAGTACTGACAGGGATGATATCGACGGCGTATTTTATACTAATGAGTTAATTCAGAATAAAATTCGAACAATTGAGAATTGTAATGACACTGATGGGCAGGACCTTTTTGAGATTTTACAAGCACCTTCCTCAGTTTTTACTCACAAAACAGGAACAATCAAGGGATTTCAATACCAATTTCGTGTTCGTGACCATACTAAGTTTTGTGTTAGAGCATACGTAATTCCGGCACATTATAGGGACCGTGTTAGAACAGAAATACAATCTAAGCTTGACGAGGGTATTATTGAGCCTGCAGTAAGCTCATACAACAATCCATTACATGTTGTTGAGAAGAAAAATGGTTCGATCAGGCTTGTCTTAGATTCGAGACAAATCAATACTATCATCATTCCTGAAACAGACAGGCCGCAAACGTTGGAAGAACTTCTTCAAATTTGTAATGGTGTAAAAGTGTTATCTTCTATTGATCTCAGATCCAGCTTTTATCAGATCGAACTTCATCCAGAATGTAGAAAATACACAGCTTTCCTTTGTTTCAGCGTTTGTTATCAGTTTCGGAAACTTCCTTTTGGTTTGAACATTTCTTCGGCAGCATTCATTCACGGGCTAAATTCCATATTACCTGAGTTCTTAAAACGTCACATCACCTTATATGTGGGCGATATTCTGATAGCAGAAGCCTCATGGGAACAACACAATCGCGTCCTCAACAACGTGTTACATATTTTTGCAGAATCTGGAATTACAGTTAACTTGGAAAAGTCTGAATTCGGTAGGACATAGGTGAAGTTTTTGGGACATATTATTTCTTCTGAAGGCATTCAGCCGGATCTTGAAAAGTTAGAAGCAATCAGAGCCATTCCAGTTCCATCCACAAGAAAACAAGTCCGCAGTTTTCTAGGTCTCGTAAATTTTTACCGTCGTTTTCTGAATATGCAAATTCTTGTTACACCAAAACTTTGTTCTCTCACTGGAAAAAATGCTATTAGGAACTGGGACGAACAAGTACAGTTGGAATTCAATTCTTTGAAAGAAGCGTTACTTAACGCGCCAATACTAGCTCATCCAGATCTGTCACAAGATTTCTGCCTTAGCACGGATTCTTCTAAAGTCGGTCTTGGTGCCCATTTATTTCAAGAAGCCATAGAAAATGACACTACTGTTCTGAAAACCATTGCTTTTGCTAGCCGAGTGCTAACAAAATCTGAAAAAAAATATTCCGTTACTGAATTGGGCATTTAACAAATTCCGTTTCTTTCTTTCTGGTAAGCACGTAAAAGTATACAGTGATCATCGTGCATTACAATTTCTTATGTCTTCAAAATTAAATCATGACAGGTTAAAACGTTGGGCATCGTTTCTGCAAGAATTCCACTTCACAATAGTCTACATTCCCGGCGAGGAGAACATTGTTGCGGGCGCACTGTCACGCGCACCGGCTGGGCTTGTGAAAAGTAACACAGAAGGCAACCTCGAGAAAAATTTCAGTATTCTTTACATTCAGAAAGTCGCCTTTGAAAATTTCATCTCCACATCTTTAAAGGACATTGCTCACGAACAAGATAAAGATCCGATTTGGAAAGACATCAAAAGCAAATGGCACACACAGATTCAGCATTATTATCTGGTTAGAAACAACATACTGTTCAAACGCTGCACTGTTGATGACGAGCTATGGGTACTTTGCATTCCAGACGATTTTGTTAATAAGCTCATTTGGTACATTCATTTCAGCTATGCACATTTTGGTCCACGAAAATGTTATCATATTCTTTGGACGACTTGTTATTTTAACAATATGGAAAAGAGCATTCGAAGAGTCTTGTCTATTTGTAAACTTTGTCAAAAGGCGAAACCATCTACTATCTCACATCGTGCTCCGTTGTTTCCTATCATTCCTTCTAAATTAAAAGAATTTGCTGCAGTTGATCTATTGGGACCCCTTGTCAGAACATCGAATGGATTTTCGCTGTTGAACTTACTTCAAAATTTGTTTCTTTCACACAGTTACGTAAAGCCACTGGACGGTCTGTATCCAACGCCTTTGTTAAAAATTTCTTACGTGAAGTTGGACACGTTAGTAAAGTCATTTCAGATAACGGACCGCAATTCAGATCTGCTGTTTGGTCACGCATGCTTCGGAACCATAAAATCAAAACTGTTTTTATTTCATTGTACTCACTACATTGTAACCCGTCTGAACGGATTATGAAAGAAATCAATAAGCATTGCAGACTTTATTGTCACAGAAAGCATCAGTATTGGGACAGATATTTACACTTATTTCAAAACGTGCTGAATGAAATGCCTCATGACTACACTGCTTTACCACCTATTCTTGTACTGAAGAATGAAGAACCACCGAACAGAATCAGAGAGCTTGTGCCTTTGCCAAACACACTTAAACTTCGACATAAAGACATAATTGATTTGGCTATTAAAAACATAAAATCTGCAGCAGACAAAAGGAGAAAACTACACGGTAAAGCAAATGCAAAGAAATTATATATTGGTCAGAAAGTTCTCATTAAAGCTCATTCATTTTCACATAAGAAGAAACACTTGACTCACAAATTCTTTCTAGCTTACAATGGACCTTACAGAATCCGACATATACCACATGATAATTGCGTTGAAGTTGAAACTCTGCGTACTAGGAAGAGTAAAGGTTTACACCACATTTCACGTGTAAAACCGTTTATTGAAAGATAATCTGTTTTTTAACTTAGTCTTTGCCATAAAACTTTTCACTTCACGCTACTAGTACAATTTGTCACACTGAGAAACTGTTAACATGCAACAATGTTTTGAAGTTAACTATCCAGTCTAGAACCTAGGGCACATTTTTAAACAGAAATTAGGAATGCATTGTTGTAGTGAACAGACGACACAGTGTTGTTATTTGTATATTCCTGCTTGTTAGTTGCACAATTACGTAACGACTATCAGGCTTACATACTTACAACATATACTGGTACTGCTAATGAGATTCTAATGCAACATTTTGGTTTACTTGAAAATACATTCTGGATTTAAAGTACTTTCTGTGAGATACCAGATGACACAGTGGTTAGTTTATGTGACAGCTACACGATTTTTTCACGACGCTACTAATGAGTGACAATTTACAATGTTGCTTTTGCGGGGTTTCTGTTTTATATCTGCACAGTTTTTCTGAATTCTTCTGGAAAGGAAAACATGTTTTAGTAGTAACTTTTGTGGTGTAGCTACAATGAGACAGCCTTTTTCGTAGGACAACAATACGTCACAGCACAGTACTTTCTTCATCACGGCAATAAGCGTAATAACTAAGATATCTATATGCAAAGCATTTCACTTTTGTTTATCATGAGGTAAGTACATTGACTTCAGCAGAACTTTGCTTACAGAGGACGATAACTACGACACTTCCACAGAATTATCTTACAGCAAGACGCACATTTAGCCCTACAGGACACGCATTTGAGTGATTAATCTTATACTTAAAACATTTATTTTTAAAGATTTTTGAATTACAAAGAAAGTTTTCCGTGATACATTTCATTCCATTGCTGTAATCTGTAACACCTGAGGGTATAATTACATTAATCCTCAGGGGGGTACACGCCTACTTTGTGTACTATGTGTTTGGCAAGCACAAGGAAACCTAGCTAATATCGTATTTGCTTATACAACTTTACACATCGGTACCATATTTCTCTAACACATAAATTACACAGTTATCTTATCATTTAACTGACAGAGACAAACATTTTTTTTACTACATCAGTGACAGGTGTTTACGTAATTGCACAGCTGGATAACTTCACACTTATGAAATTGTATCTTGTCTGTACTTTGTGAACTGTTCATATTTTTTTGGAACCATTGTGATACTATGAGAGCTTTGAATGATGTATTTGGTATGGGATCATGATTTTTAAAGTACATTTGAGGTAGATGACACTATTGAAATGAGCAGAGAATATTTTTTAGAGTTTGAAATTATTGCAGAAAGCTACGACGTTTTTGAGATTTGGCTGAGTTTTTATGATATTATTACGATGAAAATGTGTATTATGCTGTTGAGGTATGTTTATGATCAATAAGCTGATGCTATATGAGGAATTTGATTATGCTATGTATTTATTATGATGAAATATTGAAGTTTCAACGAATGTGTATATAGGTAATAAGGTAAGGAATAATGGGTAGTGGTTAGGCACTCTGATTTGAGAAAAAGGATGTTGGAAACCAAGAATCGTACTTTAAGAGTTATGAAATGTGTGTACATGCGTGAATGTATCACAATGCCGGCGAAAATTTTTTGGATACTGTTATATGTATAAGATTTTGTTTCTACAGATTTGCAACGCAAATTCTCGACCTGTGAAATTATTATATGAGACTGTCACTGTAGTGCAAACTGGTGTCGTAAATATTTCGGTAAGAGAAAGTTAAGTGACTTTCACGTAATGCATCGTGGGCACCCAGCTGCGTGACAGTCACCTGGAAAAAAGTCATTAGTGTGTGCATATCAGAGGCACAGGTGGAGAAAAAGGAGTCCATTATCCTCGCTATTGACATTTCTTTGTTGAAAGCATCGCAAATGCAACACGCTCAAACTTGAAAACATATGATTATACTGTGGAGCTCTCAATTTATGATATTTACTAAAATGCCTATTGAAATGATGGGAAACATTTTACATATATTGTCTTTCTAGTTGAGAGTTTGCTCATTTTGTTTAATATCTAGTTTCTAGCTGCACTGCAGCATTGGTTAAAATAAAATTTTATAGATGTACTAATATAAATATTTTATGCCTACAGATCCAGTAAATAATAACTTTATGATCTACTTAAAAAAACGAAGGAGCACAAAAAGACATTTCCCTTCACAGGACTAGCATACATAATTTTCTTTTCAACTACTTGGTAATATTTCTCATAGAAGAAGTTGTGGTGCACCACTTTAATTACATAGACATTAAGATGTGAACAGACATTTCCCTTATCTCCATTGTTGTCTTTATTGTAATATTTTTTTTGCTTGAGCTTTGCCATGTTTAGGTATAAGTTATAGCATTTGTTGCTGCTGTTTGCCATGCATAGTGCTACTAAACTTCACTTTGTATTACTCTGTTAAGCCAGTTTTACTACTGATTTATTTTTCTTGTTGCTGCACATTGCCTTATATTAGTTGTAATATTGCAGTTGCTCTGCTAATTTAGATTTACTGTTGCTAGCTTTGCCGATTTGCATTTTTTTGTCAATGCTGCTTGTGTTAATTGTTTTGTACTGCTGCATTGCTTCGTCCCTTTGTATATATATCTGAGTTCAGTAGATTTAAGTTAGCTTAAGAGGGGGTAGACTATATGAGAACCTAACTATGGAGAATAGGGAAAGAATGCATTGAGAAGTTATATGAAAAAGATTTGGGCCAAAATGAGTATTGTACAATGAGAAATAATTATTTTGAAAGAAATGTGAATAGAATACAGAAAGGAGGTATAGATAGGACTTTTTGGGAATAATGATGAATGAAGGGAGATCTCCAAGAAGTAAAGAAAGTTTTGTTTGCAAAATACTGCAGTAAAACAAATCCTGTCCTTTCCTTTTGTATTATTGCGCTATGTGTTTGTGTACCCTTGTGTATTGTGTTTTTCCTGTTTTTGTGTGTTTAGCTACTAAGATTTATGTTGTAGAATTTTTCTACTACTAAGCTACCTTTACTATGATGAGGAATAGTGTTTTCCTCAAATATAATTTGCATTAATAATATGTTATTTACTTTGTAAAGATGTTTAGACATTATTAATTCTGTTCTGTTTCAATGCTCATATGTGAAATTAATGTTTCGAAAACTATTCTCATTATTTTATATATTTACTTATGTCATAATTCCTGTAACACTGATGTATCTGTTTATTTCTATTCTTTTGTAAAGCCTGTGCTACTACAAATGTTATCTGTATTGTTATGTTCTTTAATGATGCATTTTGTACCTTTGTTATTGTATTCTCATGTTATAAAATTGTAATTGACACCAGTTCATCAAATTAAGTAAGTTGTAAGCATTCATTTCACTGCACGTATTTCTGATGGTCATAGTATATGCACAATATGTGAGAAGTTGGGACTGTTAGTGCTTGCATGTGTGTTAATAATTCAGCAAGGGACTGGTTAACAGCATTGCTGGTTCTAAAGACATTTAAAAAAAAAAGAATTTTGTGAGTGCACAAGTGGTGGTTCATGGACTTGCTATATTATCGGCAAGACTCTTCAATGGTGATTGTGCACCTGCACAGCCACAACAGATGGCTGCTGGCCATCTCTACAAGGACTACAGTGGGTCTACACCTTTGATGACTCACCAATACCATTATTTTTACAAGGACTACAGTGGGTCTGCATCTTTGATGGCCCACCAATACCGTAATCTCCACCAAGACTACAGTGGGTCTGCTCCTTGAAGACCTACCTATCAACATTCTTCAAAACTTCGACTGACTCTGCGGTGGGTTTGCTCTGTTGTGGCCTATTACCTGTCTACATGTCAACAGTCAGCACTGTCTTTCTGTTGGAAGGACAACACTACTTCTTCAAGACTGCATTGAAATCCACTACTTCCATGTGCAATCTCTTTTACTGCTCAGACTTTGAGAAAAAAAAAAACACTGCAATTTTACTGTGATGAACGATCAGGACTGTCTTTAGGGACAGTGAAAAAATTTTAGTTTTTGACTAACATTGTATCGATAAGTGTGTGCATTTGATTTCTTTGTTATTGTAATTATGAAAATGTTTTCAAATCTGTATTGGCCATGGCCAAAAACAATTTGTAAAATTTTTTGTGGGGAGCATGGGGGCTATGTAAGTATGCTGTTTAGGTTTTCTTATTGGTAACGCCACGTAGCGCTCTGTATGAAAATCACTGGCTGTGCTGTGTGCAGTTTGTGGCGGGTTTGCATTGTTGTTGGCTGTTGTAGTGTTGGGCAGTTGAAGGTGAGCCACCAGCAGTGGTGGATGTGGGGAAGTGAGATGGCGGATTTTTGAGAGCGGATGATCTGGACGTGTGTCCATCAGAGACAGTACATTTGTAAGATTGGATGTCATGAACTGATATATATATATAATATGACTTTTGAACAATATTAAGGGAAATACATTGTTTGTTCTCTATCAAAATCTTTCTTTTGTTAACTGTGCCTATCAGTAGTTAGTGCCTTCAGTAGTTTGAATCTTTTATTTAGCTGGCGGTAGTGGCGCTCACTGTATTGCAGTAGTTCGAGTAACGAAGATTTTTGTGAGGTAAGTGTTTTGTAAAACGTATAGGTTTAATGTTAGTCAGGGCCATTCTTTTGTAGGGATTTTTGAAAGTCAGATTGCGTAGCGCTAAAAAATATTGTGTGTCAGTTTAAGAACAGTCATGTATTATTGTTCAAAGGGGACGTTTCACCTTTAGAATCTATTTTCGTTTAATTTGAGTTTAAACTCATACTGGCTAGGTTGGTTTAAGTATGATGTCTTTTAGCTTTGGGTGGCGCTGTGCATTCCCAACTGCGAGGGAAACAAAATATATCTGCTTGCGAGAATACAACATAAATGTGGCCCTGTTTTATAATCTTCCTAAAAAATTGTGCAAACTGATTAAATCCTGAACTTTGCTATTAATCTCTCTAATTAAAGAAACTGGTGCCTCAGCGTTAATGATCTGCCTAATAATGCTGGTCATTAAATGGTTCGAGTGCGTTGATAATTTCCGTAGCAAAGTGATTCTGAAATGAAAACACGTTACTTCGTAATGTAACTGCGTGGAAACGCGGTTAGTTGCTGCTCTCTGCGCGCCAGCTCCACATTTGTGACTACAGTTGTTGAGAGCTTAGTGCAATGCAGCAAACAAGTGAACTATTTTGCGCACATCATTGGGGGAGACACACCTTTAAATAAAAATGACTTGGGCAGAGGCTGCGGACAACGCTCTTAGGTGAAATATATCTTTAACGAAGTGTTTTTAAATTATCTGATGTATTATTACTTGTATGAAATTTATGTTTCAACACTAATTAAAATTGGCAAAGGGCAACATCGATATCCAACTCGTACTCTCACAAATGATAGACAAATAATTAATAAACATGAAAGATACGTTACAGTGAAAATTACTATCTTTAATGAAAAATCTAAAGTTCCCTGATATGGATATCTCATTACAAACTACGTGCAACTGCAATGCAACTGAATAAAAAATATTACCTTCATCCTTTTTCATATTCTTTTCTGATTTCATTCCGTCTCTAAATAACTAATCAAATCAGTCTTCTCTGTTTCACAATATTGAAAGACAAACCATTTTATTTAAACTCAGACGCACTTAACTTGCCACGAATCCTCTGCTCGACGTCTATCTCACTACTCCCCTAACGATAGAACTCGTTCGCTCTTCGCAACCAGGCAGCGATGACAAAAGCAAGCACATCTTCCAGCGACACAGCTACTCTGACCAAAGACTGCGTGTGAATAATGAGCGATTCAAAATTGCCGCCTAGCGTTTGAGACATCCAAAGTATGCGCAAATTCCAGAAACGTAAGTAACAAGAAAATTGAAATACATGAGCCCTCGGTTACAATTTTTTAGTCTTATTAACTAGGCTTCAACACTTCTAAGAGTTCCTTCATCAGAATTTTTTCCCATAAATTTGTAATTATGTTATAGACCATTTTAAATGTCTAAATTCTCATGAAGGCACTCTTAGAAGTGTTGAAACCTGGTTAATAAGACTAAAATATTGTGACCGAGGGCTCATTTGTTTCAATTTTGATTTATAAACGGTCACTGAACCAAGCAGCCATGTTTAAAACTTGCAAATAACAAGCGCCCAATAGACCTGTTTCAACATGAAATGCCGTATCATATGATTGCCTTATCATGGAAGCTTAAAGCTTTTATACTGCCAAGGGACCATAGAATATAGCGAGAGTCATAAATTTCAACCGGGTATGTCAACCTGTTCTGAGAAAAAGGGATGTTAACAGATCCTCAACCAAACAGCCCGATAGGAAATGACAAATTAAATATTCTGTTTTTTCGCTCGACACATTTTCAAATTAACACTTTCCGGATTTCTTCCTTTACTTGCACTGTGAAACGTTGCTTCTTGCCAAATTTCATGGTTCTAGGTCGACGGGAGGTACCATACAGGTTTTGATGAGTGAGTTTGCGAGTGTCAAAATATGTGACATAAATGCACGTTTTGTCTTTGGATTATATTGACTTAGAAGATTACATTTGTGACAACACTAAGAGACTATAGACCTCAGTATGTGACATAAATTTCAATGTGATACGTCAACACGTTCCTGGGGAAAAGAGGCTTAACAGACGGACAGATAGATAACAAATGACATTTTTTTCGTGTGACATAATTACAAATCAACAATTTTCGGATTTTTTCCTTTGCCTGTACTGTGAAACCTTTCTTCTTGCTAAATTTCACGATTTTATGTGACCGGTAGGTACGCTATAGGTTTCGATGTGTGAGTTTTAGACTATCAAATTATGTGACGGTCAAATCTTTTGACTGCATTGATTTAAAAGCTTCAACTTTTTTCATCTTCAATGATCCGTAGACTTTAGCACGCGAAATAAATTTCAACTTAGTATTTCTACTCATTACTGAGAAAAAGGGTTTTTAACAGACTGGTGGACAACAAAGTGATGTTACAAGGATTCCGTTTTTACCTATTGAGGTATGGAAGCGTAAAAAGGCTAATGCTTGAAGTGAAGGTGATGACGAGTAATTATACGAAAAAAGCTGTAAAATGGGCAGAATTTTGCTGCGTAACTACTTTTCATTTTGAAAAATATGTGTTCTGTGTTTGTGCTGTTGGCATATAAAAAGGTCGAGAAAAGAAGATCGATAGATGACGCTGGAAGTTACAACAAAATTGGTAGATGACACAGTAGAAGCTAGTTGGATACGCGTAGCTGAATATGGCAATGCAGGGAAGATCTGGGCGAGACCATTATCGAGCAGTGTACGTCCCGTGGCTCAGTGGTGGAATGCGTCTCTTCCCACGTACCACCGGCGAATAGAATCCGTGCCACAGACAAGGGCTCCAGTTCTGTCTGCTAAAGACGATCTGCCGCTCTCGTAACGTGGCTGATGACAATGTTGCGCTGTGTACTGCGCAGTTCATATTCGCCGAGGCGTCCAGTTCATCGGCACTGCCGCTGCACCACATCTTCGTTGCCGGGGTCCTATTTTTAGGTCGGACCTCACAGCAGGGCCTGCCATTCTTGCAGTTCCTGCACTACGTAGGCTGGGTGATGGGAGGGGAGGGGGGCGGGACGGTTGAGGAGAGGGAAGCAGCCTAATAAAGCGGTGATTGCTCATTAGACGCTGCTTCGCTGTAGAAACCCCGCAGCGCACTGGCTGACGCCGCCACGCACGCACGCAAAAGCGAGAATAGTGCGTGCCTCAAGGTAGCAGCACTAGCTTGCAAGACAGGCCCGGGAAACTGGACATTAACGCACACGTCTTTAACAGTGTTGACCGCTCGGCCACAACGGGAGGCTTTTTTCGGTTTGTGAAGTGCAAAATTTTACATTTAGGAACATTTAGAGCGAGAGCTTGAGGAAGGACGGGCTGCTATTCCTCCCTATTCCTCCATAGACACCTTATTGGCAGGCCGCTGTGACCTAGTGGTTCTAGGCGCTTCAGTCCGGAACCGCGCGACCGCTACGGTCGCGGGTTCGAATCCTGCCTGGGGCATGGATGTGTGTGATGTCCTTAGGTTAGTTAGGTTTAAGTAGTTCTAAGTGCTAGGGGACTGATGACCTCAGATGTTAAGCCCCATAGTGTTCAGAGCCATTTCAACCATTTGAACACCTTATTGAAAGTGTCTCCAACATCAGTCAAGCCATCACAATGGCAAAGTGTGGACACATCCCATGTTAATGTCAACTACATGTGTACGGAGAGTTTGATCACATAGTCTATAAAACAACAAGAAACCAGCAAGGAAAATTATATCATTCTACCAAATAACATCTTTGTTGGCCAGTTTCACTTCAAGGATATAAATACTCAGACGCTTTGTGTTGCTATGCTGTAATATTTTTTTCAGAAACGTTTGCCATTTTTTATATTACATATATCTTCAGGAGAATTTTTTAATTACAGTGCTTTCTGTCCTACCAAAACTAATTGGTGTTAAACACTTCAATGCTGATCTGCCAATAGCTTCAGGTTCGTTGTACATCAACTAACGGCGAATAAAAAACAGTTCTTACAAGAACAAACGGCAGAGGTCGTGTACTATAATCTCTACTCGCTATGCTATAATCTCAAATTACTGTCGGATCAACACTGAAATGTTTCACATTAAGCAGTTAACGAAAAACAAGTTAACCAAATTATTTCGACGCGAATATATGCAGAATTTTCAGAAGCGAAGAGGAAGTGCGCCTGTTAATTTGTGTTCACGTCGGAGGGAAAGCAGACGGAGAAATAATGAAAACAATCCAATAAAGATGGCTTTAATAGAAGAAGGCGACAAGCTTGTGGAAATTGTCATTGTACTGAAGCAACAAAAGGGCGCTTGATCATATGAAACATGTTGTTTAGCCAAAATAAAACTGTCTCAGAAAATTTTCTTACGTTTGATACAAACTTAGGTAAGCTCGTTCATCAACGGCGTAACTATTCTTTACGTAATAATCACACCCAGTTGTGACTGTCCCAGTTTCTAATGATCACATTTGTTTTCTACATTACGTTATAGGGAAGTACGAAGCGACTTGTCGGCCGGTTTTATTTTTTCATGTATTCGTATGTAGCTAATAGTAAGAATGTTTCAGTATAGCAGCAGAAAAGAATTGAAATTGTCACGAAGTACTTCAGTTTCGTTGTTTGTACGATCAGTGAACAAGGTAAAAAATTCGAGAGCGACTTATATTTGAGCGTAAAGGACTCCTTGGTAATTGGTTAGGCAGAGACGCAATTCGCCAGTTCAAATAAACGTGCAGCACGATTCGCTGGCACGGATTTTCGCCTGTGCCGGAGCGTAATTGATTTCCGGAGTGGAGTTTTCTCTGCCTGGGCGAGAGTTCATCGGTATTGGCTCCCCCTGCCGCAAGCTATAAATGTAAGCCGGAATTCGATAGCACACTTTCATTTTTCTATGTTAGATGGTGAGGAGCGTGATGAGCAGACCGTAACTTTCCCTGCACAAGCGTACCTGGTTTCAGTTCCTTATGGAAATACTAAAGAAACACTCAGCAATGAATCATTTGTGTCCGCAGTAGAGAGTGAAATTACAAGATTAGCTGCTCCCATATAATTATTCGATACAAGATTGACCTTCACAAGTCTCCTCTCTCCGACACTCACCGAGAACAGTTAAAGGCCTTTAAATTGAAATCTCGGCATTGCCGGTTGCACGGAACTTGGAAGACGCCATTTATCACCTAACAGAAGTCTGTGCTCACTGTACGACCTTACGCTACAGGTGGGGGCAAGAGAAGTAGCCGCAAATCCACATAAAACTGAACATTAACAAAAATTAAGGAAACCGTGGTTTTTCTTGTTCATACCGTACCTGATAAATCTGGTTCCGTAACTACCTTCAGGGATGTCCTTAATTCAATCACAAATCTGGTCCAGTACTGGCTGTACTGAATGCTTTCCTGGAGCCGAGGAATGCGGCATCAACCAGGGGGTCTTTGACAACGGTGCCTTGGATCTCAAGGAGGAAATGAGCGAGCTGAGTTTCGCAAGATCTCTGTTTGTGGGATCCATGTTGCTTTTTATACAGGAGATGCCTGATCTGCAAGGAAAGTCATAATGCGTGATCATAGAAAATCTTCTGTGGTCTATAATTCTAGAACAGACTGACGTCAAGGACATAGGTCTACAATTATGCCCGTCCATCCGACGACCCTTCTTGGAAACGGGGATTACCTGAGCTCCTTTCCAATTAATAGCTATCCTTGTTGTTCAAGCGACCAATAAAGGAGACCGAATTTATTATTTATATCTTCTCTCTGTAATATTCCGTTCTGCTGCCAGTTCGGTCTCTGCGCGACAGAATAGATTATTTCGATTTGTTTGATGACTTTATGTAAGACCAAAATATCTTACGATTTTTAGTCAGATCGTCTGGAAAATCTTACTTTCAGATTCATTGAATACTTATTGCTCTTCTTAACTTGTCTTTGGAATCATTTAGCTTTTGTTTGTGTACTACTTTTGTCTGACTTTCGCAACAAATTTCAGATTTCTAACACGCCTATTGAATCTTAACGTTCTTATTTCTTCTACTTGAACTTTAATTCATCTTGTTCACGTCTTCTTAGTTTTCGTTACTGCTTGTTCGATGTACACACTAATTAATATGGAGGATCTATCTCCCTCCCTTCTCAACAACTGCCACTCTTTCACGTCCTTCGACTGTCAGAAATGAAATTTGGTGTATGACCAATTATTATACATGCCGTTTCGCTCTTTGTATCTTTCCCTTGCTGACTTGAGAGTTCCAAAGAGTGTATTACAGTGAATGCTGTCAAAAGCTTTTTACAAACCCACAAATGGAATAAATGCGGATTTGCATTCCATCAAACCATCTTCTCAGAATTTTTTAAGGTGGTGTACCAAACTGCAATGACCTATGAAGGACATATTTATGTAGCTACACCATCCGTTGCTGTCAAAACCTTTATTAATGTCTTACTAGTTTCGGTCTATCCACAAAAAAATCTTCTGGCACTAGGTAAAAAACTCGTTATAGCATTTTGCTTATGCCTTACACATAACTGGCTTAATATTGAGTTTCGTAGGCTGGCACCAGTGTTGGTATTACATTTCGACAACAGCTGATTGTGTAAGTATATAAATATGTCTTCCACGGGACTATTTTCTCAGGTACGTCCTATTACTTTGTGTGTTCCTCCTTTTCTTCAGATCCCAAACTTACCTTGCAGCACATTTGTTTCTTCTTTCTTAAAAGACATCATAGTCGCCGTTGACTGTTTGAAACATTTATTATTACGATTGTAATTTCGGCCTTAGGGCCATTTTCAAATAACACTGCAAAAGTTACCTAAACACAAAAATACACAAAAATTAACCACGGGGTGTATATACATAATAAAACAAACATTTAATTAAGACAGTTTGTTTCTACTAGTCCTTCCATCCCAAATACATGAGTGCTTCTTTACTTTTTGTGAACAGTGGAATACCTTTCGTGCGCTTTTTAACTATTTTTCTATATGTAGATGTTAACAAAATGTGATGTTTTCATATTTTACGTTTATCTGTTAATTGCTGTTTCTCATCACTATACAATAAAGCTCTTAAAAACTAGGCCGACTGTATTTATTGTAGATTCGTTGAGCATCTCATTTTTAATTTTTCTAACGAAGTGCTAAAGGATACAAATGCTTTTATGAGTGAACGATCAGATTATTGAAATTAACACTGATATCTCTCGATCATTTTGCTCGTACTCTGATTTTTCTGCACATATCAACTACTATAATTTATTTGCGTAACAACTAATACAAATATTTCTTTTCACATAGCATACAGCGTCTGCAGTTTCCTTAAACACAGCGTTTTGGTGAGTAAAATCATTCCTTATTTGTTGTTCCGTGCAGATTCTTGAAAATAGGTCTAAAGGTAGAATACTGGAACTATTTGGGAGATAACTTCAAATATCAGCATTTTTAGAAACAACGAAGTAATACGTTGCCATTTACACATCTTAGTCTTTTGTTGTTGGAGTTATACTTCCCCAGTGTGTACGATTACTTGTTTACGCGTTTGAAGAAGAGTATGGTTCAAATGGCTCTGAGTACTATGGGACTTAACATCTGAGGTCATCAGTCCCCTAGAACTTAGAACTACTTAAACCTAACTAACCTAACGATATCACACACATCCATGCTCGAAGCAGGATTCGAACCTGCGACCGTAACGGTCGCGCGGTTCCGGACTGAAGCGCCTAGAACAGCTCGGTCACAGCGGCCGGTGAAGAAGAGTTAGAGAAATGATTTGCTCGAGATATACGAGGGTTGGAACTTTAATAGCGCCAAATATTTATCTACAGCTCGTACAAAACAGATACGTGTTAGTTTTACTTACCTTCAAAGTAGTCACAAGCATTATGTATAACCCGTTGCCAGCGATGCGAACGTCGTAGGATATCCTTAGCAGTGCCAGTTGTGTTGACAGTTAGAGCGGCGCAGTCTATTGCCCAACCAATTTGTAGCAGTTCTGAAGCGAATACCGTGAAGTGTTTATTTCAGTTTAGCAATCGAGTTGAACTCACGAGGCCTTAAGTCAGGGGAGTGCAGTAGGTGGTATAGCACTTAGCAGCCTCATCAATCGAAAAACATCAGCAACAGGTTGCACTGTAAGTGCTTGAGTATTGTCCTGCAAAATGATGGTCAGGTCCTCCTGCAGAGCCGGCCGCGGTGGTCTCGCGGTTCTAGGCGCGCAGTCCGGAACCGTGCGACTGCTACGGTCGCAGGTTCGAATCCTGCCTCGGGCATGGATGTGTGTGATGTCCTTAGGTTAGCTAGGTTTAAGTAGTTCTAAGTTCTAGGGGACTGATGACCACAGCAGTTGAGTCCCATAGTGCTCCGAGCCATTTGAACCATTGAACCATTTGAACCTCCTGCAGAAAGTGTCATCACTTCTGTCTCTAGGATGGTCGTTGCTTGTGTTCCAAAAATGAACAGCATAGAGACAGAAGTGATGACACTTTACTGATTTGTTTGACTGGCAACGAGTTCTGCACAATGCCGGTGACTACTTTGACGGTCAGTAAAACTTTGACACAAATATCTATTTTGTACGAGCTGTAAATGAATAGTTGCCACTATTACAGTTCCAACCCTCGTATTCGCAAGTAAACGCTGCATCCTCATAAATGGCGTACAAAAAGTAACTCAACCATATGGGATAGCGACTAAGTAGCAAAAGTTGATTGTGGCCTCCATTATGTAACTCACGTGGCTAAATTCGACATCTTTCATTCTTAAACATATCTAGCAACGTTTTTGGTGGAACTGTAGCAAGACATCGTTAAATTTCTTCCTACCATTCAGGGACAGAGTGACGGCCAGTTTCGTAAGCAGCGTCTTTAACGTATTTCCAGGAGAAATAATGAGATCGGGAGAAAAAAAGAAAAAAAAAACGAGACCGAGGACGCTGAATTCCTTCTGGAAATCACTTGTCCCTGGGAAAACTGATTTAAGAGAGTCATGGTGTTGGCTGTGTGTAGCATGGTCTTGCTGAAACCCCGTGTGCAGCACCTGGCCCTCAGGTGTTTTACAGATTGTTGTAGCATTGTTATGTAGCGTTCGTATTTTACCGTGCCTTGAACGAGCGCGATGAAGATTCTCCTACGAGACACTACACACCAAATACGAACTATTTGTGAGTGCAGAAGGGGACTTTTCCATGTGATGTGGATTTGCCGTAGCATAGGGTGGTGAATTCTGTGCATTTACATGTCCATAAAGGAGGGACAGTCTGATGAGTACACAGTATGGTTTGAGAGTAAATCGGAGAAAGACGAAGGTAATGAGAAGTAGTAGAAATGAGAACAGTGAGAAACTTAACATCAGGATTGATGGTCACGAAGTCAATGAAGTAAGGAATTCTGCTACCTAGGTAGTAAAATAACCAATGACGGACGGAGCAAGGAGGACATCAAAAGCAGACTCGCTATGCAAAAAAAGGTATTTCTGGCCAAGAGAAGTCTGCTAATATCAAATACCGGCCTTAATTTGAGGAAGAAATTTCTGAGGATGTACGTCTGGAGTACAGCATTGTATGGTAGTGAAACATGGACTGTGGGAAAACCGAAACAGAAGAGAATCGAAGCATTTGAGATGTGGTGCTATAGACGAATGTTGAAAATTAGGTGGACTGATAAGGTAAGGAATGAGGAGGTTCTACGCAGAATCGGAGAGGAAAGGAACATGTGGAAAACACTGATAAGGAGAAGGGACAGGATGATAGGACATCTGCTAAGACATGAGGGAATGACTTCCATGGTACTAGAGGGAGCTGTAGAGGGCAAAAACTGTAGAGGAACACAGAGATTGGAATACGTCAAGCAAATAATTGAGGACGTAGGTTGCCAGTGCTACTCTGAGACGAAGAGGTTAGCACAGGAAAGGAATTCGTGGCGGGCCGCATCAAACCAGTCAGTAGACTGATGACCAAAAAAAAAGGAGGAACCATGCCTCATCAGATAAAAATCAGTCATCGAGTTCTTCCCCACTTGGGGCTTTACAGATGATAAGGCCGCTATTATAAAGCTACACTTTCCATATGCTTCAGGTAACAATTTGTAAACAGCACAAATTCCGTAAGTACGCATCTCTCAACACTTGTGCAATGCCGTGTGGGCTCTACCAACAGGAGGACTAGACTGGCTAAATAGGCGAGGGACTCAAAAGAGGTTGTAAGTCAGTCAACAGTCCTGATGTCCGCACAGACGGTCGACCACTTAAATCCTGGCTGCATCTGCCGCAATTCCTGTATTCGGGAATTACTTCAGCCGCTTGACAGTGGACTTGTTTGGTGCAGCCTTACCACCTTTACTGTGAGGGAATTCTCAGTCTCGGCATAACTAGCACATCTGCTGAACTCGGATCCAACAAATACTCTTTGCTGTAATATGTACCCCATATCGTCTTCGATTTAAAAAATGGCAATAGCTGTAACGTGGAAAAAACATTTCTCTATACCCTTGCGTCACTTTTTGAGCGTCATATAGTAGAAAGAGCGGCGTAAGAACAGTATAAGGGTTGTTTACAGTACATCTGTTCATTTCACACAACGGTAGCAGGTGCTCCGGTATCATAGTGGCTGTAGAAAACAGAGGGGTTGGACTGGAACCCTGATACGACACAGGGCTTAAATCACTCGTAACTGGCCAGACCAGCCAGCAAAGGATTAATGTGATGGAAACGTCATCTTCGGGTCCAATGAAAGGAATTCAATTTTCCCCCCTGTAATACACAACATTCTAGTTTACGGAGGCGGACGCAGTTGCAGCCTCTCTACATGAATGGAGCAGTCAGTGACGACTTAGCGCATACAGTCACTCAGACAGCTACGAGCGGAAACGAGATTCACTGAGGCACTCAAGGCCCCCCCCCCCCCCCCTCTCAGTAGCAGCGGTTAGCGGCTGCCGACAGATTTTACTGCTGGTGTGGCAACGCGGAACAAGACTGCGCCCCACGATAGTAAACATCCTCTCAAGAGAGAAAGAGAGAGAGAGAGAGAGAGAGAGAGTAGTGCACAAGAACGTGAAACCAGCAGCTAAATATGGGACGTCTACTGTAGTTCCACTGGCTCGGGGAAGGTTTTCAATTATCACACCGGTTATGACGGCATTGTTGCATTCTGACACTTCTAACTCGTGAGGGCATTGCCAGCACAAAGCCATCCCACTACGACTAAGACGATGAACAGACAGGGGCAGAAAACATAAATAGTATACACAACCTACAGTGACGCAATAACCAAACGTGCATCAATTATCAAGGCGCACAAAAAGGCAATTCGTCTCACTACGATAAAATTCCTCAGATAATTCGCTGCATTACAATATTCAGGTCCCGCACAACTCCACTGCATTTCGTCAACGAAAGCTACAGTTATATACTGTATAAAGTACCTCTCCTCTAACCATAGACCCAGTTCATTCTACTGGCACACAGAGCATGGACTCAGAAAACGTCGTTATTGCGAAACATAGCAAGCTCGTTATTAGGTTATCTTCCCTGAGGCAAGTGGGTGCACTCAGCGACTGTGATCCGATTTATAATTCAATCAGTCATCCTTTTTTGCAGGTTTTATTTGACAAATCCAGATTTCGGCTAGTGCCTAGCCATTATCGATGCATTATTTCATAGTGTCAGTGCATGTAAGTTCCCTGTTGTTCGAGGGTCAGTCGCAGTTCACAGAACTACTATTGTCAGTCTGCATGTTGCATCCTCTCTACTTCGGCTACCGACTGCTATTTTGCTGCCTAAAAAGCAAAACTCAGCTTCTGTGTTTGGTGTAGCGGTTCCTAATCTAGTTCCCTTTCTATCGGCTGATTCAGCTCAACTGCACTTCATTACCCTAATTTTACCTTTATTGGCGTTCATCATGTAATTCTTTCCAAGCGGTTGACCTTCCAGATCTTTTTCCGTCCCGCAGTAAATTACAGTGCCATTGGATAACACCAGAGGTTTTATTCCTTCTTCTTGAACTTAAATCACACTGCACATCAAAATTAAAGGATCACTTTTTTGAAACTCCGTGATTTCCTCTTATTCCGATGCATAAATTTGGGTAAAAGGTGCCTACAACCGTCCTCTGGTTCAGCGACTCATTAATTAGAAAGATGTCGACAAATTAAAAAAAAAATAAAAAAGAGGACCACAGCCCAGAAGTTCATGTGAGCTTTAAGGTGGCTTAATCATATCACATTGGCCCCAAATTTCGCAGCAACGTCAACGAGGGAATGTCGTCACAGCACCTCTCAGCCACATTCCACCCATTCCTTTGCCGCCTCTGCGACCGAGGTCAGTACCGCAACATCCAACGTCAAGATCAAGCGGTTTTCTTATGGATGGTCGAGGGAAACATTTCAGACACACCGCTGCTCAGAATCGACACGATATGGCCTCAGGGGGTGATTCTAAGTGCGTCAATGAAACCATCTCTTCCCTTGGGGCATCGATTCCCACACAATTCGCTGTCGGAAACGACACTTGCCGCGGTTTCTGTTGCGGTATACAGAGTGTACCAACTAGGGACAGATTAAAACCATTCGACGTCTATCAAGTGACATGTGGCTATTGCAAAGTGTGTATAGGCGAAACAGAAAGAAGTGTTAAAGAACGCATTAAGGAACACGAACGGCCCAAGCAGCTATAACATAGGATAAGATCGGCATCAGCGGAACATCATGAGAACTGTGGCTCAGACATAGATTTTAATAACTTCCGTGTGCTGGCTAAAGAAACCAACATTTATAGAAGAAGCGGTTGAAATTTCCAAAAGTGGTTGTAGTTTCAATAGAGAGGACGGCTATAGGCTTCCGGAATCGTGGCTCCCTGCCACTAAAGAAGTAAATATGCGGCCGCTTTGTGCGAGCAATACGAATAACGCGCTGCAAGTCACCTCTGCGGACAATATTATTTTGGGTAGACATAGCCCCTATTTTGCTCTGTCCGTTTCGCATCTAGCCAATGATGATGGCCAGAAAATAGCAGTAGGAGGAATTTCAACCAATAACCTTTCTACAGCGTAAATGTGGAATCGTGCCTTTTTATCCAATGACGATGGGCCACGAATAGCATCCATAAGAGTTCAGCCAATAACGCCCCTTCTTCTGCATGGGCGCGGCAATGTTAGCCTATGACGATGGTCCGCCAATGGTAGCCACGAGAATTTTAACCTGTACTCCCACTTCTTCAGCACAAACGCGGTGAGGCGTGAGGTCAGTCGCTTGACGGCGCGTTTCGGCGCGGGCCCGCCCGTTGCTGGCGCGCCGTAAGGCACGGAAGCTCGCACTGGGGCGTATCGCTTTCCAGTCGGGTGTGCCGCGGCAGTCCTCACAGGGGAAGTGATGCGTCTCTTATAGCCTCTCCTTCCCAAGTGGCTCTTTCCGCCTTCCCATGGTGCCAGACGTTAAGCTCGGCATTCTGCCTTGCGACAAAAGGGAGAGCTGCGACCCAACCCGATGCGAAAGCGAAGGGTGCGTGGCACAGGGGGAGCTGTGTCAAGGGACCAGACATCTGTCCCTCTCTGTTCGCAGGGTACAGACCAGCAGGTGCTCTGCATGCCGGCGACCTCGTTTGTCGGCGTCGGATCGCGGCGCGAGTCGGCAAGGGTGCTTCGCCGCGCCCCTGGGTAACCGGGGCGTGTTCTGCCAAACCCAGGAGGTGGTGACACCACCTGGGCCAGGTTAGATGGGTCCAGACCGCCGAACGACTGGGTGACCGACCCACCACCTGAGTAGGAGTGGGTCCTTGGCCGAGAGGTGGAAGCTCGGGCAAGTAGGCGGCGAAGGGCGAGGGGTGCATCCGCCTCTCCGGAGTGCAGGGTGCACTTGCCGAGGAGCGTCGCGTGAAATCGTCGATGACGGAGCCACCGATGGGGACGAGGGCGCTGGCAACGGCGCGCTGAACCCAGCAGTTCGATGGTGCCCTTGGCCTTGGGGCGAGGCCGGTGGGCGAGCTGCATCAGTCCCCCCCCCCCCCCCCCATGTCAGAGGAGCCGGTCCGGGGCAAGAGACGGGCTCCCAACCTTTTTCACTCGTCTAATTAACCATGGCTGACCAAGAGACGAGTGACTTGAGTGTTCTTTCGAGGTGTTCAACACTTGCTGTTCTCACCCCTGAAGAGGGCTCGGGGCAGAATGCAGAAAATGTAACAGAATGGCATACCAAGATAAACCAACTTTTAGACTCTAGTATTAAAAATGGTAAAATAAGTAACACAGCAGTACTTTCAATTAAAAAGGAACTCGCCGCCTGGGCTATCGCTAGTGCGAAGCTCGAGGGGCGACTTGAAGAATTAGAAAAGGAGAATGAACGACTGCGAAAACAGCCCACTAAAACGTGGGCAGGGGTGGTCGCACAAGCGGCCACCAAAACACAAACCACCAAAGAGACTATTGAAAAGGTGTCCAAAAGGCCTGACACGGCTGTCTTCTTAAGACCTCTGCCAGGTCAGGACATCAAAAAAGTACAGGAATTATTCACAACTACTGTAAACCTGGCAGCAGATAAGATAAAAATAAACAAGGTAAAGGCAACCAAAAATGTGGTATTAGTAGATGTTGCCACTGAAGAAGACCGGGACAAAATAGTGAATCATGAGAAACTCAAAAAGGTCGTTAAGTGTGAACCGCCCAAAAAGCGGAATCCCTTAGTGATCCTGTACGACGTGCCCACTACAATAAGTGAGAATGACATCTATGTAACAATAAACCAACAAAATTTCGAGAACATGAGTCTGGACAATTTCAAAAAAGAATTTAAACTACGTTTCGGAACTGGACCTAGAGAGCGCGATGTAGTACATCACGTGGCCGAAGTCTCGGGGAATATGTGGCGTAAGCTCACCACTATGGGCAGAATTTACATGGGGTTCCACTCCATAAACGTTAGGGACTACCTCGTAGTTCCCCGGTGTCACAACTGTGGAGATCTCGATCATGGTCACAAACACTGTGAGCGAAAGCCGGCTTGCTCCAGGTGTGGCGCAGAAGACCACACAAGGAAAACCTGTGGCAAAACAGGGGTATGTATCCCTTGTACAAGAAGAGGAAAAAAGAACTGCAATGTCACGGGAAGAAATGGCCCCACATATATGTCATTAGAACAGAGACTTATATCGAGAACTGATTATGGCTGAGTCCATATCAGGAAACAGGAAGCCTAAAAGAAAGTCTCCGAGCAAAAGGGTGAGGGATGCACTAAGGGCCAGCAGATTTAGGGAGTTCCTACAAGGAGCCACCAAAACTCGAATCACAAAGGTGGACACAAAAGATGCTGGCGTACAAACGGACCCCTGTGGTCACATAGGTGCTCCCTCTCCCCCAAGCCGGGGACTAAGGTCGCTTAAAGAGCTAGAACGACCAAAAGGGCATCCTGTGGCAATACAACAAACAGAAGTACCAGAGAAACAACAGGTACAAGTCAACACAATAAGTAGCACATCATCCTCCACCAATTCTGGCATACAAAAAGGTTTGGGCGTAGATCCCAATAGGGTATACCCCAACCTAGAACACGCACTACAATTAGCACGCCTGGAGGAGCCGGCGGTCCTCACCACAGCCCTGAGGCATGTGGTGCGTGTCGGTCACGTATACGGCAGAGACGTCACCTTCTCGGTGATGGAGGCTGTCGACAGAATACAGTTGAAGACAATGAATCTCCCCACTGACTTCGGAGCCCTGCGTGACCTGGTCAAAAAAGTCTTTGAAAGAGACGTCACCTTCTCGGTGATGGAGGCTGTCGACAGAATACAGTTGAAGACAATGAATCTCCCCACTGACTTCGGAGCCCTCCGTGACCTGGTCAAAAAAGTCTTTGAAAGACGAAATGAGAAATTCGACCTTGACGAACTCTACAGTCAATCTGTCATTACGAATGGAAGAATAGCTCACGATTGGAGCAAGAACTGGCCTGAATCGCATATTAGAACATACTATGCGCGAGACCCATTTAAACGTAGGACAGATTAACTCACATAACAGCAAATTAGTCATGCAGGAACTCCGCAGAGTCGTGGAGGAGAGGAGTCTGGATGTGCTCTGTCTGCAGGAACCATACTCCCTGGCTGGGCGAATCCCATTTGCGGCAGCAGGCTGGCAAGTCATTCACAGCGGAGCAGAACCCAGAGCAGCTATAATGATCATTAACAAAGCACTAAGAGCCACAGTTCTCTCCCAGTTCTCCGACGATCACTGCA
Organism: Schistocerca americana; assembly: GCF_021461395.2. Taxonomy (NCBI): domain Eukaryota; kingdom Metazoa; phylum Arthropoda; class Insecta; order Orthoptera; family Acrididae; genus Schistocerca; species Schistocerca americana. Next base: position 285,971,905 of record NC_060120.1, on the reverse strand, counting down.
ACGTCGTGGAACTACAAACACCAGCCGGAGTACTGTACATCATCAACATGTACTTCCAGTACGGCCGGGCAATAGATGAATTCTTAGACAAGCTCATACAAGTAACCACGGCGTTGCGGGGACGTCGATGTGTTATCACAGCAGACATAAATGCTAAGTCCCCCCTGTGGTTCAGCGGCACACGAGACGACCGAGGAGAGAGAGCCGAGGAGACCATCATGGCGCTACAGTTAATGGTCGCCAACAAGCAAGGAAACCCGCCCACCTACGCAGGAGGTGGGGGCGAGGGCACGAACATTGATGTCACGTTGGTCACGCCCAATCTCGCCACCAGAGTAACAAACTGGATGGTCTGGGATCAGGTAACAACTAGTGATCACAATCTCATCACATTCTCATTGGGAGACGAGGAGTGCCACTGGGACATGGGGTGGGAGACACAGTTAAACTACAATAGAGCTGACTGGGACCGCCTGGCGAGGGAGTGTGAAATACCGACATTGCCCGATGGTGACGAAACTGTCGAAGGATACGCCGAGGAGCTGGTGAAAGCAGTTGTTAGGGCGGTAAAAGCTGCCGTACCAACCAGGAGGAGAGCCGTAGCGGCCTCTCCGTCACCATGGTCAGCTGAACTGGGACAGATGCGCCAGTCGGTCAGGAGGGCGAGGAGGTACTACCAGCGGAGTGTCGTCTGGGAAGAAAAGCAACGCTGGTTGCTAAGATACAGAGAGGCAAAGGAGTACTTCCAACAAGAGCTTAAAGCAGTAAGGCTACAGAGCTGGGAAAAATATGTGCAAACGAAACTAGCTACAGACCCATGGGGTGTACCGTACAAGTTAGTACGGGAAAAGATTAGGTCACCCATGGTGCTGTCCACCGTCAGGGATCAGGGCAGGATGACGGAGACCTGGCAGGAAACTGCTGAGGTCCTCCTCCGTGTCCTGCTGCCTGACGATGACGAGAATGATGACTCCGAGGCACAACAGCAGATCCGGAGACAAGATGAAGAGGAATACCGGAACAACTATATGGTATATCCCTTCTCCGAGGAAGAAGTAGCCACACAGATAAATGCCCTTAAAAAAGGCAAGGCTCCTGGCCCAGACGGCATCACTGCAGAGGTGGTGCAATGCCTGCCCCCCCCCCCCCCCAGTTGGTAGCACCTCTCACAAAGTTATACAACGAGTGTTTGCGGCTCGGGAAATTCCCCCAGATATGGAAAAGGGCAAACGTAGTAATAATCAAGAAAAGCCCAGACAAAGATCCACGAGAACCTAAGTCCTACAGGCCCATCTGTCTACTAGACACACTGGGGAATCTTTGAGAGGTTGCTGGCAGACAGACTGGCAGCACACCGAGCTTTGTGCGGGATGGGTGACAGACAATTCGGCTTCAGGTCTGGGAGATCGGCGTCTGACGCTATTGCCCTGTCTGCGGAGGTCTGTGCCTCTACCCCGCACAAATACGTGGTCGGCATCATGGTGGATATCAGTGGCGCCTTTGACAACCTGTGGTGGCCCTCGCTCTTCTCCCGATTGCGAGAGAAGGAATGCCCGAGGTCGCTATATGGCTGTCTCAGGAGCTATTGTGAGAATAGGGAGGTCTGGCTATCGTCCCCTAGCGGGAGAATAAGTAAAAAGATCAATAAGGAGTGTCCACAGGGGTCTGTCCTGGGGCCACTCTTTCGGGATATTAATATGGAACCCCTTTTGGACAACCTTCAGAACAGCGACGATGTGCTAGAGGGCATAGCCTACGCGGACGACCTCCTCCTGCTGGTTGGTGGCCGTAGCCGTGAAGACTTAGAGCCAAAAATTGAAAGGGCCATATCAATTCTAAGTACATGGTGCCACATGTCCAAAATGAAGATTTCACCAACCAAATCTACATATTTACTTCTAAAAGGCCAATTAGCTAGGAACCCAACTGTAAGGATAGATGGCTCACCAGTTCTTCGACGCCGTGAGGCGCGATACCTGGGCGTAGTCGTCGATGAGAAGTGGACTTATACATCACACATTGACACCGTCACACAAAAATCATTAGAAACATTAAATAATCTAATTGCCATTGGACACAAGCGATTCCACTTACCACCAGAATTAATCAAATTATATCATAACAGCATATTGACATCAATTGTAGGGTATGGATCAGGAATCTGGGCCCACAGACTCACGAGGGTCATGCCTGCCATGGCTGTGAGAAGAGTGCAGCGGAACATGTTACTCAGATCAGTAGGGGCATACAGAACAACACCAGGAGGAGCCCTAACAGTACTGATGGGGCTCTGTCCGCTTGACATAAAAATCAGGGAACAGGCAACATGGTACTGGGTAAAAAAGGGTAACAGGGATAAAATAGTTGATCTAATGGGGATTTACGTGGGGAACAAAATAGAAATCAAACGAAGGGGGGAAGAACTTTGGCAAGAACAATGGGATAATGAAGAAACCGGTCGTAGAACACATGAATTGCTGCCCAATATCAGGGAAAGGTTGCAATTAAAACACTTCACACCGTCATGAGGACTGCTGCACTTCCTCACAGGTCATGGACCTTACCCAGCATACCTATGCCGGTTCGGGGAATGGGCTACACCAGCGTGTGACTGTGGGGCCACACCAGGCACCCCGGAACACGTGGTGTATGAGTGCCGCCTCTTCGATGACGTAGCGGCGCAATTTCGCCAGCAACTACCACACCATGACACGTATCACCTGCTCAGGCATGAGGACCATTTCACAATCTTGAACAAGTTGGCCAATGAGATCTCACTCAAAATGATAAGGGAATATCTCAGGAACAATGACTAAGATCTCACTACACCCAAATTGACTCCGCGCACCTGACCTGTCCCTCCGAGTCGTGGACTTGGCCAGCCGCCTCACGGCTGGAATCCGCCACGCCTGGGATTAGGGGGGGGGGGGGGTGCGCCCAACTACCGATCTGAGACACTCACCGATTTTGACACTAGGTTAGGATAGGTTAGACGTAAGATAAGTTAGGATAAAAACACTAGTATAGTACTGCAGCGATCTACAACTCCGGCCAGCCCGGTGCCAGGGGCACGTTCACCGGGATTAGCTCGGTGAACAGGGCCAACAACGTAGGTTTATACTTTGCTGGCACATTTGTAACGCTGCAGGTAGAAGTAGCTTAGTATAAGTAGAATAAAATAACATAGGAAGACAAAATAGTAGTGCCCATAGTGAGAGCAATAGAAAACTAATATAGAGTAAGCTGTAATACTAACACCCAACTGTATCAACTAGGACCCACTAATTGTATAAGGTGGTGGGTTGTAATGTATCATATATGTATTGAGAAATAAAGATTTTTTTTTTTAAATAAAAATAAAATAATACTCCCCTTTATAAGAGAACGCGTCTCTGACAGCCCCCTACCTCCGCCCCTTCTATCGCGTTTTTCCCATCTACCCTCTCTTTGCCTCCATTCTCTCCATCCCAGTCCTTTTGCTTTCCCCTCCTCTGCCTTCCCCACTCCTTCTCGTGTCCGCCCTGCCCCCCCCTTTTTGTGTGTCCTCTCCCTCCATTGGCTCCCCCCCCCTTTTGCTTTTTCCTCTCCTCACCACTTTTCTTCCCCTCCACTGTCTGGGTCCTCCCCCCCCCCCCCCCAATCTGTCATAGGCTGTGGTGTGTAATCTTCGTGTCTACCCTATTGTGCAGTGTTTACATGCTCAGCGTTGTGCATCCCCTTTTTTAAGTGTTGCGAACAGAAACCGGACTGTCGCGGTATTTTTTACTTGTGCCTGTCTACTTACTGTATGTCTTCATTAGCACTGTTAACCCCGTCATTTTATATTTTAACTTCCAGAACTTTCCGCCATTTTACAGTTTTTAAAAAGTCACCATTTCATCGCCTGTTTTTATTGTTTGTTGTCTTCTCATTGTGTTTTTTAACTCTTCTGTAGGCTGCAGAGCGGCATATTAAGCTGCTGCAGCCCCCCCCACTCCCCGACCATTCTGGGGGGGGGGGGAGGGGGAATAGAATTTCAAAAAAGGAAACTAAAAAGAAAATGGTCTCTGAAAGTGTGCTAGCAATAGTGAACACTGTAACATCCTGAAGAAGATCCCAGCAGAGGGGTCGAAACGTAGATTATTTTAGAAGGAAATATGATGCGGCCTAACAGCCCAGTGACAATGGCCACGAAAGCCTGCAGACTTACATAAATTTGAATGTGTCCGAAGCAGCAGAGGGGTTTTATGCGTTTTCAGCGCTTCTGTTTCGCGCCATCCCGTGAATAAAACGGTAAAAGATCCTATGGAAGGCCCACAGTCTAACGCCTGAGAGTTAGACAACCTCTTCAGCATCCCTTAGGTGCGGTTTGCCTACCTTAGACGCTAGAGCACCTGGAAGACTAAACTGCTGTCGAAGTTTCCCGTAGGCACATTTTTATAGTGCTCGACAAAGCTGTATGGGTGGCAGGGAGGGTGTTACCAAACTGGGGGTCTTAGAAAGACGCTTTCTCCCTTTTATTCATGCACAAGTTAATGCAGCACCCCTCCCTCCCCCGCAGCGCGATAATGCCACAGGAGGGCTCGAAACAGAAGCGCTGAAAAAGCGTAGAACCCATCTGCTGCTTCGGATTTATATACGTATACCAGAGTACCAATTGCGGTCGCACTACAGTGTAAAGGTGTCAGATCACATTCAATGGGGTTGGAGATCCACGTTGTCCTTGGATTACGGTTGAAACGTCCAGGAGGTGGCAGCAGTCTCGTACGTTGTATACAACATCGTACTGTTGCTCACCGCACAGCGGTCTGTCGTTTTTCACACCAAAATATGTAGGAAACAAAGCCCTTAATGCCACTGCCTGAAGCCTTCTCGTGCTGAACAGCAGTATGTCTGAAACGTTTCCCTTCGGTCACCGATAAGAAAACCGCGTGCTTTCAAGACTGGGTGTCGATGTTCTGACCTTGATCGTAGAGGTAGCAAAAGAAGGGGTTAAATGTGGGTAAGAGGGAGCGTGTGACAGGTCCAAGATGGCGTTAGACAGAATTCTGGTGAAATCTGGTGCCAATGTGACATGAGTAACCCAGATTTCAAGCTTCTGCGTTGCAAAGGGAACAGTTACGGGGTTTCGAAGAAATGATCCTTTAATTTTCTTGTGCAGTGCGTTTTGGAAATTACTCATTGTTTCCTTTACCATTTGCTCAGTGTACAGATTGCAACCTACACCTTCTAACACTACTACTGAATCAGTGATTGGCATTACAACATTTTTTTCCCTTTAAAAAAATGGTTCAAATGGCTCTGAGCACTATGGGACTCAACTGCTGAGGTCATTAGTCCCCTAGAACTTAGAACTAGTTAAACCTAACTAACCTAAGGACATCACAAACATCCATGCCCGAGGCAGGATTCGAACCTGCGACCGTAGCGGTCTTGCGGTTCCTGACTGCAGCGCCTTTAACCTCGCGGCCACTTCGGCCGGCTTTTTTCCTTTAAGATTCATCATAATATGACTGTGGTATGCAAATATTATATGGAAAGTATGATATATGTGATGTTAGACTGCTTTGGTAATGCATGTTTGTAACCTACGTAAAGAAATATGTGAAATGCATAACTCACTAAATAATATTTTCTCACGGATACTGAAATGATGGTGCTGTATGACCATAACGCAGTACAGTTATTTCCCTGGACGTTTTGAATGTGTATCTCGTCCTCCTGTTATTCTTCGAAAGTGTACATTGTACTCGCATTACTAGCTTTAATGTATTGTAGAACTCAAGCAGTCTTTCTTCCCTCTGATTCTCATTTTATCAGACGCCCTCAAATTTTGATAAACTGGGATAAATGAGCAACCAAGCAACGGCAGGTAATAATAGTAATTCTCGCGCGCGTGAGGGTCCCATACGGGGCACAATAACTACATGGCGTGACGCCACGTGGCCGTTACGTGGGCGGAATCGATGGAAGCGTCACGAACAGGCGGCGCTTAATGAGTTGTTTTGCGGCCACCTGTCACACGGTACAATGGCGGCGGACCAGCCGCCGGCGCCAAAGTGTAGCGCTCTCGTTACCGACGGAGGTGGGCTGATGACGCTGACTTCCCGCCACAGGGTGCCACGTGGCCTCAGTTCCACTGACAGTCGGGCACACTGCATCACTTGCGAGGCCAGTTGTATGTAACACACAGCCGTAATTCACACAGGAAAAGTTGACAATAAGCAGTGTCTACAGGGGCAGCTTTCTGTAGTGTTCTGAAGTCGTGGAGTGCCAACGTAACGCACATGGGATTTTTCTAATGTCTCTTTCTCCGGGCATCTCAGCGGAATTAATATATCGAAGTGACAATCACGTTATAGTTGCGTGGTTGGTTGATGTGGATTGTGAGGTTTTCTCGAATTCCGGAATTATTACACGATAGTTAAACTTAGTCACAAATTGACTCTACTTAACAATACACTTGATCTTACCTCCACTTGTTGCAGGAACTAAATGAATTGTACAGTTTCAAACGTTCCTTTAGTTGCTATTGCAAATGTAAGTGTGATAGATTCAAATGGTTCAAATGGCTCTGAGCACTATGGGACTTAACTTCTGAGGCCATCAGTCCCCTAGAACTTAGAACTACTTAAACTTAACTAACCGAAGGACATCACACACATCTATGCCCGAGGCAGGATTCGAACCTACGACCGTAGCGGTCGCGCGGTTCCAGACTGTAGCGCCTAGAACCGCTCGGCCACTTCGGCCGGCTTAAGTGTGATAGAACTAAACCTATAGTTTCGCATTGTTGTATCATAATTAACAGCAGATTCTGATGCTGGTGAAGGATTCGTTAAAACAAGCAAAAAAGATCCATAAACACTAGGGCGCAAACAGTCGTTTCTGAAATAATTACGAGTGCGTGAACACGAACTGCGACTTGACGTTGATTAAATGTCTGGGCGTAACGTTGCAAAGCGATATGAAACGGAACGAGCAAGTGATGATTCTGGTAGGGATAGTTGACTGGTCGACTTCGGTTAATTGGGAGAATTTCAGGAAACTGTGGTTCATCTGTGAAAGTGGCCCCATATACGACGCGTGTGCAACATGATGTTGAGTACTGGTCGAGTGCTTGTGTTCCGTTACGTGTCGAATTAAAGGAAGACATCGAAGCAATTCAGTGCGAGCTGCTAGATTTGTTACCGGTACGTTCGAACAACACGGAAGTATTACGGAGATGCATCGGCAACTCAAATGGGAATCCCTGGAGAGAAGGCGACATTCTTTTGGAGGAACAGTAATGCGAACATTCAGAGAACCGGCATTTTCGGCTGACTGCGGAACGATTCTGCTGCCGCCAACGTACATTTCGCGTGAGGACCACGAAGATAAGATGCGTGAAATTAGGGCTCATACGCAGGCTTATAGGCAGTCGTTTATACCTCGCTCTGTTTGCGAGTGCAACAGGAAAGGAAATGACAGTTAGTGGCACAGGGTACCCTCCACCACACACCATACGGTGGCTTGCGGAGTATCTGTGTAGATGTAGATGCAGATGTTCAGTAAGAACTACTGTCTTAGTACAAGTTCACACAGAAGAGCCAAAGAAACTAGAACACCTACCTTAACATCGCGCAGAGCCGCCTCGAGCACGCAGAAGTGCCGCAACACCACGTGGCATGGACTCCACTAATGTCTGAAGTAGTGCTGGAGGAAACTGACACCATGAAGCCTGCGGGGCAGTCCGTAAATCCGTAAGAGTACGAGGGAGTGGATATCTCTTCTGGACAGCACGTTGCAAGGCATCCCAGATGTGCTCAATGAAGTTCGTGTCTGGGGAGTTTGATGGCCAGAGGAAGTGTTTAAACTCAGAAGAGTGTTCCTTGAGCCACTATGTAGCAGTTCTGGACCTGTGGGGTGTCGCATTGTCCTGCTGGAATCGCCCAAGTCCGTCGAAATGCAAATGGACATGAATGGATGCGGATGATCAGACAGGATGCTTACGTACGTGTCGTATCTAGACGTGTCAGGGGTACCATTTAACTACACACGCCCCACGCCATTGCACAGGCTCCACCAGCTTGAACAGTCCCCTGTTGACATGGATTCATGAGGTTGTCTCGATACCCGTATACGTACATCCGCTAAATACAATTTTAATCGAGTCTCGTTCGACCAGGCAACATGTTTCCAGTCATCAACAGACCAATGTCGGCGTTGACAGGACCACGCAAGGCGTAAAACTTTGTGTCGTGCAGTCATCAAGGATACACGAGTGAGCCTTCAGCACCGAAAGCCCATATCGATGATGTTTCGTTGAATGGTTCGCACGCTGACACTTGTTGATGGCTGAGCATTGAAATGTGCATCAATTTGCGGAAGGGTTGCACTTCTGTTACGTTGAACGATTCTCTTCAGTCGTCATTGGTCCCATTCTTGCAGGATCTTTTTCTGGCTTCAGCGATGTCTGATATTTGATGTTTTACCGGATTCCTGATATTGAAGGTACACTCGTGAAATGGTCGTACGGGAATATCCCCACTTCATCGCTAACTCGGAGATACTGTGTCCCATCGCTGGTGCGCCGACTATAACACCACGTTCAAACTCACTTAAATCTTGATAACCTGTCATTGTAGCAGCAGTAACCGATCTAACAACTGCGCCAGGCACTTGTTGTCTTCAATAGGCGTTGCCGACCGCAGCGCCGGATTGTGCATGTTTACATATTGTGATGGGTCCACTTGTATGTGGAGCCCGATTTTGTAATATAATTTATGAAAATTGACATGAGATGGTTGTCATATGTAGAAGAGATTGCATCTATGACACCACTGTACCAGTGGCAGAATCGGTTGTAAATAGGAGTGCGCGGAGCGCAGTGGCAGTTGCCGATGCACTCTGTTATAGGTAGGACGTAAGAAATGGTTCAAATGGCTCTGAGCACTATTGGACTTAACATCTGAGGTCATCAGTCCCCTAGAACTTAGAACTACTTAAACCTAACTAGCCTAAGGACATCACACACATCCATCCCCGAGGCAGGATTCTAACCTGCGACCGTAGCGGTCGCGCGGTTCCAGACTGAAGCGCCACTCCGGCCGGCTAGGATGTAACACGTAAAGCTAGTGGCTACCTGTGAGAATTTAGTTGTTGGTCTATGGACGCAGCATAATACAGTTTTTATAAAATGAAGTGATGAATGATATTGTTTGTTCTCACACAGAGCCAGTAAATGTTAGGTCGTAGTTATTTCTATGAAAGTGTAAAATTGTATTATTCATTCGTGAGGCTATAATATTATCGAGAATTGAAGTGATATTGATTGTTAACAAACATTAACCATTGTTCAATTATAGATATGTAATGATTTTATACTGGAAATCAAAGGGAAAGTAACCTGGGACAAATTTGTAAGGTAATGAAATTTTGTATATTTAGTTTTAAATATGCAGCAACGCGATATGTGGATTTGGCTGAATTTTACGATATTGGCCCTTGTATGTAGGAACCAAGTATTTCCATCAAATTTAACAATCCTGATACAGAGAAATTAAATTTTGGAATCTGTTTTGCCAAACGATGTCAGACTTTTTCTCATGTAACAGTCCAAGTGTTTTTTTTTTTGTTACGACAGTAAGTGAGAACTGTAGATTTATTGAGAAGTTCACTGATTTTCAAGTTTATGTAAAATACTTCATATAAGATTTTGTGGAGATGAAACTTTATTTTGAATACAATTTTCAAACTGGAGCATTCGGTCTTAGCATATCCCCTTATCAGCACCTCATCCTCTTCCACGTCGTGTTTATTTAAATCCAATGAATATTTCTCTAAAAGAAATCATTTATCAATCAGAATCCAAAAAAATATTAATGCGCCAGAATCAGAACAGTATTAATGTCTGTAATAGTTTCATTTCAGGCAGCATTGCACAGATCTGAGCCAATATCCAGTATTTTAACTAAACATTTGCAAGGTTATTCATTTACCAGGCAATCTACTGATATTATTTGTATGAAGCTATTTTACGGAAGGCATTGCACTTTGCTGTGCCAAAATTGAATATTTTCTTTGCCTATTGTGTAGAGAACAGAATACCAAGATTATATCTGTTGAGAATCTAGAGCCAAGGAAAGTTTATTTCATAGTTTATTTGTACAGGGAATTTTCTCAGTTTATTGTACAGGGCCATAGAACTCGATGATCAGGAGACTGGGTAAATTTCAGAGGAATTGATTTCATTATGGGCATTGCGAGTTGGTTTACCAAATTGAGTTGTTTAATTTTTTTGTATTACAGTAGAACTGATTAAGCACACCATTTGCTCAATAACACATCACACAGTAAATTTGCGTAACACAAACATTACATTAAATGTCTAATTGAGGAATATGCTAGAAGTTGTCGTAGCGATGTTTGATTTAAACCACCGAATTTCATATTCATTGGCAAACAAACACATAAATTTTTTAAAGACCTTTACAGTATCTCTGTACTTGAATACGCATGCCTATACCAGTTTCTTTGCCGCTTCAGTGTATTTGAAACCTGAACTCTTCGGTATAGTCCCCGTCTAATTACATTCAAAATTTGACCCATGGGGCACATTTTGCTTCTGCTGTGAGAAAACATCTAACGACTCAGTAAGATCCAAGATGGATAGGCCTACAAGATCACAGGACCTCAATCCTCTGGATTTTGCTGTTTGAAGTCTTCTAAAAAGCGAAGTTATTTTGCTTAGTTTTTCGCATGCTGAGGATCTTCATATACATCCATTCGCTGAACATCACGATTTTTGTAGAGCTGCAGTGCATCGAACCATGCTTCCACACCAATTCCCTTGGAAATCGCGTCCATCGTAGAAATACGTACAGAATATTTGGAAAAGAATTTTGTCTTAGTACATCTTTCCCATGTATTAGCATTGAGAGTGATTTATTTGTGTTATAAGCGGAGCGTATTTCACTTTGCGAATATAAAGAAAAATGTGGAGAATCACAGATATGACATTCAATCTCAAAGCTGAACGTTATTCACTCTGTGAGTTCAGAGAATGGTATAGAGAATCTCTTTCGGCCACAACTGCGTGATGGCTATGTGTAACACTCCGTAACACAAAAAACTATAAAAGATATTTGATTGTAACCATTTTTCTTGACAGTTATAACCTCTGTCGTATTAAAAAAAAGTGCAACGAAAGTGAAGTTCAATTTTTTTACTACAGGACTTTCTTAATTCCGCTTTATAGGAGACAGAACATCTATTGAAACGGAAATCGTGTATCTCTCTTCATAAGATCACAGGACGGGAATATGTGACTGCGGCGATACCCTATACTGAGCGATCCCCTTGGCTTTCTCCACAGACAAAAGCGGCCGTCCCACAACCATCTGACCGATGTGTTCGGACATTTCTTCACCGAGATCTGAAAGTGCATCTTTACGTACAGTAAAGTATCCGACACTTTGTGATACGACAGACTGGATAATGCTCCGAGGCGGCTTGTTTTGTTTTGAGTGCGTGGGCGCTCATCTGCGCACTGCTGTGACGTTTGGCAGGCGTGGTGCTGTCAGATTCGTCAGCGTGCGCCCGTGACGTCACGAGAGTCGTTACCAGTTCGTAGCGAGCCACTCATCATAATACACATTTACGAACGTGTAGCGAAAAACGACTAGACGCACAGCAAAGCGTGACATACCAAATTAGAGAGATGAATGTGGCAATTACTTTCACGTATATATTGCCTTAAGAATTGAGGTTAAAAAAAAAAAATGGTTCAAATGGCTCTGAGCACTATGCAACTTAACTTCTGAGGTCATCAGTCGCCTAGAACTTAGAACTAATTAAACCTAACTAACCTAAGGACATCACACACACCCACGCCCGAGGCAGGATACGAACCTGCGACCATAGCGGTCGCTCGACTCTAGACTGTAGCGCCTAGAATCGCGCGGCCACTCCGGCCGTCTAAGAAGTGAAGTATTTCATCACTTTGTGTGTGTTAAAGGAATGGAGGAGGAGGAGAGTAGTGTTTAACGCCCCGTCGACAACGAGGTCATTAGAGACGGAGCGCAAGCTCGGGTTACTCGGGTTAGGGAAGGACGGGGAAGGAAATCGGCCGTGCCCTTTCAAAGGAACCATCCCGGCATTTGCCTGAAAGGATTTAGGGAAATCACGGAAAACCTAAATCAGGATGGCCGGAGACGGGATTGAACCGTCGTCTGTTTCAGGAATCCGTAACGGCTTTTTCTATGAGCTGTAATAACATTTCTACTAATTAAGCCACGGAGACAAACGACCTACCGTAAAAAAAGCGCTAATCAAGGTGAATCGAAAAGCTACTCACATGTTTATTTATTGTAGGTGGTGGTTAGATGGATAGTTAAGCTCAATATAAGTAATTTTACAAAACAGCCACACAAATAGTTTTGTTCCACGTATTGTAAAGTGTAAGGACACAATAGGAACAACGTTTGGATTGCAAGCTTTCGGTGCTTTACCGCTGTTTTGTTTACTTTACTAGATTTTTCATAGTTTTGCCCATATATTCAAATTCTAGCAGATACAACATTTTTTATTACGAGTGGAATATGAACGTGTGGATAATATTCATTCAACTATGTAATTATTTCTTAAAAAGATGATATTTATGTAAAACAGGGACAATATTTGTCTCTGTTCTTTGTTAATCTATGTCATTCTTTTCTTTTGTTTTGTACCCTTTTGTCGCCTTCTTCTGATGTACATCGCAAGACGCGAACCGATTTGAGGTCTGTTAAATGAAAAACATTTAATGTAAAATTATTGTACTTTTATGTTTATTTGCTGATAAAAACAAATAGAGCCAAATACGTTAAAACTATTTATGATTAATTATTGAAAATTCACTTCCTGTTTTAATTATAATTTTGTAATAATTGTTTTATCATAGCTGCAAGAAGCGCAGCCATTGTTAGTTGCGATTATAAAGCAACTTCGTCTGTATTTCTAGTTGAAAATAGCATGAGTTTGTGTTAAACTAATTTGAAAAACAATTTAATCATTTTTCTTATTGGTAGCATCAATTTAAATGATTTAAATGATTTATTGGGAAAAGGAAAATCTTAATTAAAAAAGAAATCCTCTATCTTTTGTTGGCCGCCATCTTAACTTTTATTACAGCGGCAAATTTAAATTACTTGAAACTGCAAACTTTCAATATTACGATGTGCAAGAAATAAATGTGCACCGGTGGTACTGAACTCTATTTATAAAAGAAAAAAATTAATCGAATCAGACTGCGTTTTCTAAGAACAGTGCTGATAGTATTTATTGTTGAACAAGATTTTATTGCTGATGTATGAGGCCAAAATTAAACTACGGACGAATCACGGAGAAAAATATTTTTTTGGTAGGATACGTCAGTGTTGTGTGCGGGTGGTATTCTGTGGTTCCTTTTCATGATCAATTTGCTAAGAATAATTAAATCCATCGAAGACAAAAAAATTATAAAAGCTCTGATGTACGATCTGTAATTTTAGTGATATGAACGCGGCTTACAGTCAACATTATTGCACTACGTCAGGTGGAATTCTTGTGCAATTTGAACAAAATAATTATCCGGGAGGAGTTATAGTTTGAATTATGTATTATACATGTGTATAATATTGTCAGTATCATTTACAAAAACAAATCAAGGCAACTGCTAAAAAAATAGAGTGAATTCAAACCGCAGAATACCATAGAGTATCGTATCATCCATATTCATTGCACTTGTCGATGTTGATGAGACACAAAAACCGCCACACAGAGCTACTTAAATTTGCACGACACCTGCAAAAACAGCAACTTATTTTCTATAAGACTGATGTGCCACTTCCATGTATGCCGTAAATATTCGAGGCACAGTTAACTAAGACGATATTTTATTCTGATTATCGAAAACTGCTGCCACTTTAATTGCGATTCTGGGGGACCTATTAATCCAAAAATTTATTTCGACATATCATTTTCATTAGAGTGTCAGTTCGCATCGTGTGCTGTCTCTAGCTCTAAGATAGCTCATAAGGATAAAATGTCGTAATTCGGAGTAGTGAGCGAGCCTCGTAGTTGGTCAGAATTGAAGGGCAATCGGGATCTTGTCTGTAAAAAGACGACCATCATCTTGGCTTGGTTCCAATCCGCTGGACGAATTTGACCTGTGTCACTCTGAGCGGAGGTTTAGGCACATGATTTTCAGACTTACAATAATAGCTCATTTACAATGCTAGTCTGGGCTTAGATTTATTTCGATGTGAGTCGGTACTTTAACCCTGCCAAGACAGTGCACACCAGAGAGTTGATTTGATTTGGGTTATTCGCGAGTAGAACCGGTCTGCACTTTAATGATTTCGTTGTGAGTCGGAACTAACTTCGGCAGTACAGTGTTTGCCAGGCAGTCAACTGGACTTGTTTTTATCACTTGTAGTCCCGGTCTGGACTTACCAATTATTTTGCCGTTGATCAGGATTTAACTCAGGCAGAACAGTGCCACCTTAGAATCTTTTGTTTCAGTGGACACTGCGTTATTTAGCTGTGGGTCAGGACTTTAATTCTGACAGGCAGTAACCGACTTCGAATTTTTCACGTCCGGTGAACTTGTACTCTCAGTTACTTTGCTGTTAGTTCGGACTTTAACTCTGGCACAGCTATGAACAGACACAAGGAATATTTATTTAAATTTATAGTGATTTTCAAACCATTGTATTGGGGCTCGAGTCAAATTTAGGCTGGAATAACGACAAAAATTAGATCCTCAGCAGTCTGTTGTTTAATGTGTGGAATTGTTAAATAAAGAATGGTAGTGATTTATAATTAATGTACTTGTTGAGTGACCTCATTTATACGCCATACCTATTTAGCAAACCTAATAAATACTTGTACTAATCAGGCGTATCAGTGAGGGTTAATTTAAAATCTTATTGAGGGCAGACTGCGATCTACAGTGTCAGACGAGCCAAAAGCTTTCATCAGTGGTCACATTGAGGGAAGTTTATTATTATACTGTCGCACTGTACAAGATTGATTCAAGGAATTCCCTGAACTGTTTGCCGCCATCTAAGCGTTCTTTTTTTGTCTGGTTTTATAATGACGCACATTTTCACCTTTCAGGCTCCGTCACAAATAGTGGTATCACAATAACATCCGAGAGCTTCATCAAAATATATAAAAAGGCACTGTTATGTACAGTTCTTAAGTCTTTCTTGCGAGACAATTATTTTTTTTAACTGAGCGGTGTTATTATTATTATTATTATGAAAAGTGATCGCTACTATACAATATTACAAAACTTTCCACGACCGACTCTGAATAACATTTTCAATGAACACGTAGCAGATAACGCTAAGGAGAGAGGAGTTCAACACTAATCGTCATAGAGCAATATTTACGTTTAATTTCCGCCTCTTGACTAGAATATTCCAGTCCTCCCTCTTCTAGTATTGGATGTTTGCTTTTCATTAATCCCGACATCCGAGACGAGGCAAACTCACAAACTAGAGTTTTGCGTAAAATGTTCAACCTCGCTAATAAGTGATGCGTCAGAGAGATCGGAGAAATGACCTACTAGAGTTTTGCGTAAAATGTTCAACCTCGCTAATAAGTGATGCGTGAGAGAGATCGGAGAAATGACCTTGGAGTGATTCAACATCCTTGTTATGAATGAATAACTGTTCCAAGCGAAGAAAATTTTAAAAAAGTACCTACCTGTACCCTACGTTACTATTTCTCTACCGTTCCGATCTGGAAATGCGCGCGGGAAAAACGATCATTTACATCTTTATGTGTCAGCTCTGATTACTTTTATTTTATTACGATGATCATTTCCTCCTACTTTGGTGGATGCAAACACAATATTTTCGCTGTCGGAGAAGAAAGTTGGTAATTGAAATTTCGTGAAAAGACGCTGTCGTAAGGAGAAATGCTTTTTTTTAATAATGATCGCCACTTCAACTAGCGTATCACATCCGTGGCACTCTCTGACCTATTTCGCGATAATGCAAAGCGAACTGCTCTCCCCAGTTTTTTTCCATTGTCCTTCATGGATGGTAAGAATCCTACAGCGCGCAGGAATACTCCACATGAAGATGGACTGGCGTAGTGCAGACAGTCTCTGTAGTGGATTTGTTGCATCTTCTAAGCGTTCTGGCAATAAAAGGCAGTCTTTGGTTCACCTTATCCGGAACATTTTTAGTGTCATCATTCCAGTTTAAGTTGTTCGTAATTGTAATCCCAAGGTCTTTAGTTGAACTTACAGCTCTCAGATTTGTGTTATTTATCGTGTAACCGAAATTTAACGGATTACTTTGACTACTCATGTGCATGACCTTATGATTTTCCTTATTCAGGGACAATTGCCACTTTTTGCGACATACAGAGTTCTCGTCTAAAGAATTTTCTGTCTTCTGATGGCATTACTGGACGACTGCATCATCTGTAAACAATGCAAGAGGGCTGCACAGATTGTCTCCTAAATAATTTATACAGATTATTCCTTTGATTCCCAATAATATAAAAAAATTGAATTTTTTCACGGAATTGACATTAATCGTCATAGTAAGCGACGACTATGGGGGGGGGGGGGGGGGGGGGGGGAGGGGGGGAATTGGCAACAAGTAAAGATTCAATTTTTCTAAGGAGGGGCTTTCCCTTTGGTATCTACTTTTAAAATTTTTCACAAAATTAACCTTTGTCGTAGTAAGGAACGAATAAAAGAAGAAATTGACAAAAGGTAACAAGTTAATTGTTTTAAGGTTTCACTTTGGAACTACTGGGGCATACAGTTTTCAGCCATCCATCATTTTGACATGTATTTGCAAACAATTTCCCAATTTTCCTAGACACAATCTTACATCTCGAAACTTCCATGAAGTCTTAATGACTAAAACACATTATGATCGCAAATAACAAGCAAAAATTTGCATAAAACTTAATAAATTTATATCAGAAGTACATACTGCCCCAGTGATTTCATTTCGAAACCATTCATAAAAGCAGTAGTAAAAAAATTACATTACAATAGTTTTAGGTATACTGTCAATGATCTCAATACGATCCCTATAAAAAAAAACATGTGTCACTCTCTCCTACAATCACTTAGCAGAATCTGTGCACCGACTGTTGTTTTGAACGCTATAAGTTACTGCTACGATGCACTACATTTGTAGAGTACCACAGTGTACCACTGGATGTCGGTCTTGTACAGCATCGGTGCTTTCATGAGAAGGGCACTGGTATTTCAAAAGATATTAATAAAATGGTGGTTTCAGGGATAACCCACTGATAGAGTCCGCGCAGAATACTGTGGCCGGTAGATGCGCAAACGTCTTGCCACGTGTGGTGAGAGCATTGGGTAGTGGCGGGGGCTGCAGGCAGACGCTGTAGGGGAAATGCAGAGCGCTCACACCTGCATGGTGACCATTCAAAAACATCGGTCACCTCTGCTTTTGTCAGCATCTTTAAGAATTCCACCGAAAACGCAGCGATTTATCTTTGCCAGGTTTGTTCACAATTTGTAACTTTCATAGAAGTGTCATTAGTGGCGAATTTTGAGTAAAACCTACACATTTTTCTTGTTTCCGTTTTAAAAAATTCTTGCTTTTCCAAAAACAGCGGAGTTTACACAGTCTGACCTCACTAACATGTTGTGCAGATGCTGTGGTCAGAATTCTGAACCAGTGGTTTATTATGTGAGGAAATGAAGAAAAGTAAGATAACTAGCTTATGAGAAGCACATCCTCAGTACAAAATAAATGTGTAACGTTTTCACTTGTATTGTTCCAAAACGTATAGCATTTGTCGTTTCACCAGCTATCGATGGCCCTTAGAAATAACACTCTTTCATCGAAAAAGTGTGCAGTTAGTGGAATAACACCGTAGATAATGACGTTTTGCGTAATAACCATACGGCAAAATCCTCATCTCTTCGGGCGCTATCATTTGCGAAAATCTTATTTCGATATCTGAAGAAGTTTATGAAATATGAGGTACGTTGTGAATATTTCACTCTGCCTTTACCGCTGGTGCGCCGCGATCGCAGATGAGTGCGCTACGTCACATCAGTTTTTTCGAGATTGGTGTCAAATAGAGACATCGGCCCAATTTTAGAGAATAATTCTATATGTTAGCTAAATTTCATATGAAGGAACATATTACGTAATGTGCAGCAAACGCAAAATCATAGCGAGACCTGCTTTTCATTGCAAAATATTTGGTATTTCGCGCAGTGTCTTACTCCCACGTGAATATCACAATAATTATGGCAATTAACGAAATAATGGGCACATCATAATGAACCTGACAAATAAAACTGCAAGTAGAGCAAAAATCAAATTTTTTACCGAATAGTTTCAGTAAAATGTTTTGTTTGTTGGGCGTGTGCCTCGATTCTTTCATCACCGACTTGCCGAAAGGTTGCAGACACTGCCGGCGTCCCCTTCTGAACAAATGAGTGAACTCGCCCAGCGCTTTGGAAGAAAATTGGTCACCGCGCATCGCCACCGTATCATGCATGGACTCTACTGCAAGCGTTAAAAACAACAGATAGCTTATAGCTCTTCCTTAAAGAACCCCAAATTTCATGTCTGTTTTACTCGATGACTTTCCGTCAGTTACTGCAGACTTTGACCTTTCTGACAGAAAATCACAAATCCAATCTAACAACTGAGACGATACCCCATAGGCACGCAATCTGCATTACTAACTGAACGACTAGGTTCGTGGGCACTGTTCACAGTTCCAACTGCAGGTTAACTATCTAACGGCTTCCAGGGGCAGCAAAATTTTGATTTTCAGTATTTCGTATGATTACTGACCGAATTTAAAAAAATTTAGTACACCTTCATAATCTACTCATTAAGGGTGATAATTTTATGTTAAATGTTTAACACAGTAGGTCAGGTATTATGGTCACAAACTGTGTGTATGTCTTGAGACAGAGCGCCAGTTACCCAGACTACATTCATCCAGTAGTAGGTAGTCGTGTCGATCTCTGATTTTCTCTTGGAAACCAGCAATGGACGTCCTCGGCCCATTTACCATTAATTCTCTTGGCCATATGTCCCACCAACATAGATTTCATTTCCACTACAGTCTCAGTTACATCTTCTACTCCAGTATGTTCCCTGATGCATTCGTTTCATTCCTGTCTTTCATATCTGTCCTCGGTGACTTAAAGGCTGTCGCGTTAAAAGTCCTTACTTATATCGCAAGCGAAAGTGGAATTTGGCATTAGTACACACTGATGCAAACTTCCCATGTCAGGCACATTCGAAGATTTCTTCTGAAAAATTTGTTTTGGAAACTGTATTTAGCCGACGAAAAGCGCTCCAGACCATTTTCAAACTCATGTTTCTTCAGCTGCTATAAATACAAAAAAAAAAAAATCTTTTTCTACGACTTCGTTCTTAGTATGTGTTGCTTTCTTTTCGACTTGTTGGTTCCAGGTTGCTCCAGGCTTAATTAATATTTAAAAAACAGCCATAAGTTGCAAAATGTTGTTTGTTAGCTTAAGAACGACGTGTTTCGCCCGCACCGGGCATCATCAGGTTATCTGAAAATACGAGGGTCACTCCAAAAAAATTCACACTATTTTTTTAAAAATCCATCTTTCAATCTACATGTTTGAAAGTTTTACAGTGTGTAGATATATCCTCTAGAAACAATATTTTCATTTCTCCACATAATTTCCGTCACTCTCAACTGCCTTACGCCATCTTGGAACCAGCGCCTGGACCAACCTGTTGGAGCCACTGTTTGGCAGCGTACACAAGGGAGTCATCATCTTCAAACCTTGTTCCACGAAGAGAGTCTTTCAGTTTCCCAAAGAGATGATAGTCACATGGAGCCAAGTCAGGACTGTAAGGCGGGTGTTTCAGTGTTGTCCATCCGAGTTTTGTGATCGCTTCCATGGTTTTTTGACTGACGTGTGGCCGTGGATTGTCGTGCAACAGCAAAACGTCCTGCTTTTGCCGATATGGTCGAACACGACTCAGAGTTGTCACATATGCGCCTGTCAGCAGTCACCAATTTGTTAACTCTCTGCACATTGTCTGGAGTGTGTGCAGTACGAGGCCTGCCGCTGCGAGGACAATCCTCAATATTGCCGTGCTCGCTTTCATCACGTAACCTGCTTGCCCGCCAACTAACTGTACTGCGATCGACAGCAGCATCTCCATACACCTTTTTCAACTTCTTGTGGATGTTTACCACTGTCTCGTTTTCACAGCACAGGAATTCTATGACAGCACGTTGCTTCTGACGAACGTCAAGTGTAGCAGCCATCTTGAAGACATGCTGTGACGGCGCTACTCATGGGGACAGGTTGAACTAAGTTTGAAAACAAGCGGGAAGGATGAATCCACACACTGTAAAACTTTCACACATGCAGAATGAAAACTGTATTTTTACAAATATAGTGTGCATTTCTTTTGGAGTGACCCTTGTATAAGCCAGCCTTTATGGGAAAATATTAAAAATTAATGAAATAAAATTACCGGATCAGGCATGAGTAGAGAGGGGAGGAGATTTTATTTAATTAATTTTTAATGTTTTTCCTATATAGGTAGCCTTTTAGTACGTTTTATGCGATATCATGCCTTCTTGACGGATGCTTTTTGGCAGACAATTTATGATCTTTTAACTTGAGCTACATTACGTTTCTCTACATAATTTTATTCCATCGGTTTCTGAAGCTTATTGTGCTCTTTTGGTCGTCCGGTATAGGACCGTGCGGGATTTATTGTAATATCGTCGACGCCTTATAATTTCAGATAACCTGATGATGGCCTATCCGGCCGAAACACGTCGTTCTTAAGTTAATAAAGAACATTCTGCAACCTACGACTGTCTTTTAAATAGTAGCAATAGAAGATTGCTGTGTCACAACGCCAGGATGGAATGGAATAGACTGAATTTCCAGTCCTAATTGTAATTACTTTGCAAACGTTCAGACCTACTCTGCTGAGTTTGTCCGCTCATTGTTGATGTCTGTCCACTCTAGAGACAAACATTTCACTGTTACCGGTAGAACGGAGGCGTTTAAGCTTGTTGCATTAGCACTGGTTTGGCCTTGTAACATCAAGCAAAGCGGATTTGCTGTGCTGGCACTGCGAAAGCATGGAAATACAGCGAAACTACAGCCGCAATTTTTCCCGAGGAAAGCAGCTCTACCGTATGGTTAAATTATTTTTCTTCCTGGGTAGGCCGGCCGGGGTGGCCGAGGGGTTCTAGGCGCTACAGTCTGGAACCGCGCGACCACTGCGATCGCAGGTTCTAATCCTGCCTCGGGCGTGGATATGTGTGATGTACTTAGGTTAGTTAGGTTTAAGTAGTTCTAAGTTCTAGGGGACTGATGACCTCAGAAGTTAAGTCCCATAGCGCTCAGAGCCTCCTGGGTAAAATATTCCGGAGGTAAAATAGTCCCCCATTCGGATTGTGGAGTATGTCATCAGGAAAAACAAAAACGGCGTTCTGCGGATCGGAACGTGGAATAGTACATCTCTTAATCGGGCAGGCGGGTTGGAAAATTTAAAAAGGGAAATGGATAGGTTGAAGTCAGATATAGTGGGAATTAGTGAAGTTCGGTTGCAGGAGGAGGAGGAGGATATTAGTGTTTAACGTCCCGTCGACAACGAGGTCATTAGAGACGGAGCGCAATCTCGGGTGAGGAAAGGATGGGGAAGGAAATCGGCCGTGCCCTTTCAAAGGAACCATCCCGGCATTTGCCTGAAGCGATTTAGGGAAATCACGGAAAACCTAAATCAGGATGGCCGGAGACGGGATTGAACCGTCGTCCTCCCGAATGCGAGTCCAGTGTGCTAACCACTGCGCCACCTCGCTCGGTGGTTGCAGGAGAAACAGGACTTCTGGTCAGGTGAATAAAGAGTTACAAATTCAAAATCAAATAGAAGTAATGCAGGTGTAAGTTCAATAATACAGAAGAAAATAGGAATGCGGGTAAGATACTATGAACAGCATACTGAACGCGTTTTCGTAGCCAAGATAGACACAAAGCCCGCGCCTACCACAGTAGTACAAGTTTATATGCCAACTAGCTCCGTAGATGAAGTGATTAAGAAATGTATTATGAGATAAAAGAAATCATTCCGTTAAAGGAGACGATAATTTCATTGTAATGGGGTACTGGAATTCGATAGTAGGAAAAGGAAGAGACGGAAAAATAGTGAGTGACTATGGACTCGGGGAAAGGAAGGAAAGAGGAAGCCGCCTGGTAGAATATTGCACAGAGCATAATTTAACAGTCACTAATACTTGGTTGTAGACTCATACGTGGAAGAGACTCGGAGACACACCGACAGGTTTCAGATCGCTTATATAGTGTAAGATAGAGATTTACGAACCAGATTTAAATTGTAAGACATTTCCAGGGGCATCTGTAGACTCTAACCACTGTTTATTTATTATGAACTGTAGATTAAAACTTAAGAAATTGGAAAAATATAGGAAATTAAGGAGATCGGACCTGGATAAGTTGAAAGAACCAGAGGTTACTGAGAGGTTCAGAAGGAACGTTAGGCAACGAATGACAAGAATAGGAAGAGGAATACAGTAGAAGAAGAATGGGTGGCTTCAAGGGATGAAATAGTGGAGGCAGCAGAGGATCAAACAGGTCGAAAAACAAGGCCTTGTAGAAATCCTTGGATAACACAAGAAATATTGAATATAACTGATAAAAAGAGGAACATATAAATGCAGCAATTGAAGCAGGCAAAAGGAATGCAAAAGTTTAAAAACGTCAAATTGACAGGAAGTTCCAAATCGTTAAATAGGAATAACTAAAGATAACTAAAGGACAAATGTAAGGTTTAAGAAGCATATTTTACTGGAGAAAAGAAAGATACCGCTTACATGAAAGTTAAAGAGGCCTTTGGGGAAAAGAGCTTCAGCTGTATGAATATCAAGAGCTCGGTCGGAAAACCAGTCCTAAGCAAAGAAGGGACACTGAAATGTGGAAGGAGTATATAGATGGTCTGTACGAGGAAGGTGAACTTAATGGCAATATTTTGGAAAGGAAAGTGGGCCTAGATGAAGATGAGACGGCAGATACAATTCTGCCAGAAGAATTAACAGAGCTGTGAAAAACCTAAGTTGAAACAAGGCTGCGGGATTAGACGATATTCCATGAGAACTACTGATAGCCTTGGGAGAGCCAGCCATGGCAAAACTCTTCCATCAAGTGTCCAAGACGAATGATGTAGGTGAAGTACCCTCAGTCTTCAAGAAGAATGTTATAATTTCAATTTCAAAGAAAGCAATTGCTGACAAGTGTGAAAATTACTGAACTTTCAGTTTAATAAGTCATGATTGCAAAGTACTCATACGAATTATTTACGTACAGAAAACTGGTAGAAGCCACAGAAAGGTAGGAACACCCTACTACTTGTCTTAGAAGATAGACTACGGAAAGGCAAACCTATATTTATAGCATTTGTAGACTTAGAGAAAGTTTTGGCAGTGTTTATTGGAATACTCTCTTGGTAGCTCTGAAGGTAAGGTATAAGAGTTAAGGGGCATGAAAGGGAAGCGGTGGTTGAGAAGGGAGTGAGACAGGGTTGTAGCCTTTCCCAGATGTTATTCAATCTGTATATTGGGCAAGCAGTAAAGGAAACAAGAGAAAAATTTGGAGTAGGAATGAAAATCCAGGGAGAAGAAATAAAAACCTTGAGGTTTGCCGATGACATCGTTATTCCGCCAGAGACGTCAAAGGACTTGGAACATCAGTTGGAAAGAATGGACAGCGTGTTGAAAGGAGGATATAAGATGAACATCAACAAAAGCAAAACAAGGATGATGGAACGTAGTCGAGTAAACCAGGTGATGCTAAGGGAATTAGATTAACGAGACACTTAAAGCAGTAGATGAGTTGTGCTGTTTGGGCAGCAAAATAGGAGACGAAGGCCGAAGTAGAAAGGACATAAAATGTAGACTGGCAATGTAGGAAAATCAATTCTTAAGAAGAGAAATTTGTTGACATCGAATATAGATTTAAGTATTAGGAATCTTTTATGTAGGTATTTGTAATATAACCTTGTATGGCAGTGAAACACGGACGATACACTCGCTTTACTAAAGTTTGAATCTCGCCTTGATGTTTTTCCGTGTTTGCGATTTAAAAATCGGGTTGTTTTGAAAATCAGATTTGCATAAGACTGTTTTTCAGAACGATAAACTGTTTAGACAAAAAGAGAATAGAAGACTTCGAAATGTGGTGCTACAGAAGAATGCTGAAGATTAGATGGGTAGATCACATAACAAACGTGGAGATACTGAACAGAATCGGGGAGACGAGATTTGTGGGACAACCGGACCAAAAGAAGAGACTGGTTAATAGGAAACATTCTGAGACATCAAGGGATCACCAATAGTACTGGAGGAAAGTGTAGGGTGGGGGTGGGGGTGGGTGTGGGGGTAACAATTGTAGAGAGACACCAAAAGGTGAGGTCCGCAGCTCGTGGTCTTGCGGCAGCGTTCTGGCTTCCTGCGCACAGTGTCCCGGGTTCGATTCCCTACGAGGTCAGAGATTTTCCCTGCCTCGAGATGACTGGGTGTTGTTGTGCCATCTTCATCATCATTCATCCTCATTACGGTCGGAGGAAGGCAATGTCTTGAAAGGAGGATATAAGATGAACTTCAATAAAAGCAAAACAAGGATGATGGGACGTAGTCGAATTAAACCTCCGCTAGGCCCTTGCCTAGTAGGCGGTGCGAATCTCCCGCATCGTCCCCTATGCTCCTCGGAGTATGGGACCTCATCATCATCATCATCATCATCACCACCACCACCACCACCACCACCACCACCACCACCACCACCACCACCAAGAGGTGAATACAGTAAGCACATTGAGGCTGCACTAGTTATTCAGAGATGAAGAGGCTGGCATAACATTGAGTAGCATGGAGAGCTGCATCAAACCAGTTTTCGGACTGAAGACCAAGACAACAACAATATTAGCGTGTTACAGCTGCCGACGTAGGTCTGCTCAAAGGCTGCAGAAAACCAACCGTGCCTAGTGCCTAGGAACGCATTGTGGTGTCAAATAAACCTTCGGGCTGAGTCCAAGTTTACTTTCACATGGTCAACGTCGGTTTCTTTCCCCATCTTTATACATCGAAGCTGGTGCTCCTAATCTAATGATCTTAATGGGACATTTTTCGATCGTATGACAACGTGCCGGACGTCGCGAGACGTGATAAATCAGATTACGACTTGGTAATAAATTCAGATAACAGGAGCACACCACATCACTACTGCATCGCTTTATTTGCGAAGCGAATTTTGCCAGACGTAGGTAACCAGAGTATAAAAACATCTGTGATAATTTGCTTACTTTCATTCCATAATGTAACGTGGAATAATATTTTGAGGGCAACACATCGAGCTAAGCTAAAGTTTTCCGAATGCAACACTGTGTGATAAAAATTATGCGAGGTGTGAATTCAAGATCTACAGATGTCTGTTCAAAAATACGCTAACAACTGGCTCTCAGCGTATATATGACCACGTGTTCAGAGTCTGGTTCTCAGTGTATGTATATCTTACAACGAAATTTGTCGCATAAAGGGTTTTTTCCCATGAGACAAGGAAATGTCTCAAAGAGTACGCGTCGGAATAAAAAGCGGAAAAATACGTGTTCAGTATTTTTTAAAATGCTATCAGCCGATATCAGTGTTGCCCCACTCCCCTGCTCCACCCCCAGGGGGTGAGGTCCAACTTTAAAATATTAAATGGGAACATCCCATTTTCATTGTAGATTCGGATTCTACTGGAAAAAATACATAACTTTGTGTAACACTTTTGTCGTTGTGTGTGATTGATGGCGCGGTAATCGACAAAAACAAAACTAAGTTCCAAAACGGTATCATCTCGAGAAAAATATATTGAATATAAAATATAGACACAGAGGTGCGAGGCAAATGACTCAGTGTTTTCTAGTTTTCTCCGTGTAACTTTAAATGCAAACATTTTGGGTTAGGCTTTACCGTGACTGTTATTGACATTAAATGAAAAAACAAGTTTACTGTTACCAGTCACCGTTTTATTTATTTCCACGACGCGTTTCAAAGGTTTAAATCTCCATCGTCGGGTGGATTTACAGTAGTTAGTATGACATTTGTGTGTATGTTGTGTTACGATTTTTGGAGGAACTTGTGGCACTGTCTAGTGGAGAAACAAGACACTAATTCAGAACATGGTTTTGAGTTTCTTCTGACAAAAAATTAACTGATATCTAACGGTAAACATAAAATAATTAAAATAGAGTACCTCCATGCTCACAAGTTCCTTTCGCTGTCGTAACACATCACATGTATACTGTCATATTTGTAAACAAATATGACGTCTGGAATCTGCTGGGTGCAAGGTTCGTGTGGTGTCACCGCCAGACACCACACTTGCTAGGTGGTAGCCTTTAAATCGGCCGCGGTCCATTAGTATACGTCGGACCCGCGTGTCGCCACTGTCAGTGATAGCAGACCGAGCGCCACCACACGGCAGGTCTAGAGAGACGTACTGGCACTCGCCCCAGTTGTACAGCCGACGTTCATAGCAAAGGTTCACTGACAACTACGCTCTCATTTGCCGAGACGATAGTTAGCATAGCCTTCAGCTACATTTGCTACGACCTAGCAAGGCGCCGTATTCAATTGATAATTAATACTGTATTATGAAGCATGTACCGTAACGAGAGATGTTCTACAATTGTGGATTAAAGTTAAGTATTACATCATCCCCGTACTTTATTTACAATTCTCAAGATATTGTCCTGTTCCAGACCTCACGCCAGTCAGCGTGTAATTAAACGCGTGCATTTCGGCCTCCTCTAGAAACACAGTGTTGGCTATTCTGCCAACACTACAGTTCGTACAGCAGAAGAGAAGACATAATCGCAAAGTACGAAGAATATGCATCGTAACAACATTACTACAGAATAATTATTTAAAGGATTCGGAGGTGTTTGTTTTGAGGTATCGAATACATGTGTGTGTACTTCAGGTGGCATATACATCCGATTTTGATAAGTTAAAACAGCTTGAAATGAGATGACTGCAATTTAATTAAAGAGAATTACACCAGACGCTTTTAGTTTTTATTTATAAAGCATCTTCCGTGATTATTCTGCAAATCGGATACACACGTTCATACATTTTTGGTTGTTTTAGGTTAAAACCAGCGTTTTTTTTCATAAAGTTGGAGTGCCAGTTACGGTGTTTCTTTACGTCTTCAGCTCCTTCCCACCGTGCTAGCAGCTGTTGACGTCGAAAGACTTCGATTCACATATGTACTTGGCAGTGCTTTTTGCTCCGCATTATTTACACTCACTTTTGTAAACTGTTTCTCGCTCTGCACAGTAACAGCGTTTATGTCTGTTCGTATGTTTTCATTCACGTTGTGAGTATTGCCAATCAGTGAAACTCCTTTGTGCCCGTGTGTGTGTGTGTGTGTGTGTGTGTGTGTGTGTGTGTGTGTGTGTGTGAGAGAGAGAGAGAGAGAGAGTGCAGATTATGGCCATGCAAACAAACGCATTACGGACTGATTCTTTGATAAGTGTGTATTATGTATTTTTGTTTTCTTGATACCCTCGTCGATGGCCTCACTGTGGATCTACGGAACGAACAGACTATCTAAACTCATTTACCCGATCACATGTGATTCTGTAGCGTCTGTGGTTAGAAACGGTCAGCTCATATGTAGTGAACGTTCGGGTGTGACTGGAACGAAAGCATCTGTAGGCGTTTGCAGAATGCCAGATTGCAGGACACGGTGGTACCGCAGCGTAGAAAAGATAAGGAATTTGTGGGCTGCTGGATTCGCTCCGTATTCAGATTGGAGTCAACACGGGGCAAATCTGCAGGACGGCGCACGATTGCCGGCCAAGGAGAGTGTTTACGGTTAGCGACTGGTCGGCGCCTCCACACTGGACGAGCTACAACAGAGCAGCTGACGTCAGAACACCACAGGGCTCAAAGCGACCGCCTCCATGCCATCAAAAAAATCGACTCTCTACTGCAAGACGCGTGTCAGCTGCTTAACAAAGGAGAACACGTCTGTCACTGTAATTACTTCACAATTTTACCTACTCTCACCATTCCGTCACAACGCTGAAGCGTCGTAGTCATACTTCCTAAATTTCCGTGACTTGGTGCGTTGTGTATTTGTCTCGACGATACTGGTACATTGGGAGTTGGGGTTACCACCCCGTTGTGTGGCATGAGACGTATTTAATAGTCCAGATCTCGGACGTCTGGTGCTTCCTCAGGGGCGGCCGCCTGGTATAGTATCGAGAACTTCCCTCCGATTGCACATTGAAACGCCCGCTAAACCCGCTGGGCAGTGCAGGTAATAAGATTGTGGAAAGGGCCAAGGGTTGAGGTCAGTTTCTGCATCTAATTGTCATTTATGGTAATTTAATAATCTTTACAACGAGAACGGCACATAGCCGAATCTTTACCGAATGCAACTCTTTCACAGCTGAAGACCTCCAACAAGAAATCTTAACAAGATAAAAATCCAATTAAGATACCAATAAAATAATTCAAAAAACAACATACGCAAAGTGCAATACAAATGGCTGAGGGCCACAATTAAATTTCAAAATTTTAGAATATATTGCCATAGACCTTTAAAGGCAGAAGGCCAACAAGAAATCTTAAAAAATAAAAAATTCAATTAAGATGGCAATAAAATAATTTAAAACCCCAAAAAGCAACGTATGCGAGGTGCAACACAAAAGGCTGAGGGCCACAATTAAATTTAAAAACTTCAGAATATATTACCAAATACCTTTAAAGGCAGAAGGCCAGCATGTTTAACAATAAGAAATCTTAAAAATCAACAAGATAAAAATCCAACTAAGATAGCAATAAAATAATTTAAAGAAGTAACATATGCAAGGTGCAATACCAATGGCTGAGGGCCACAATTCAGCTTCAAAATTTTAAAATATATTACCATAGTCTTTAAAGGCAGAAGGCCGCAGTGTTTAAGCTTGAAAGATAAATTTAAAAATTAATTTAGCAAAATTTTAAGAAAACAAAACAAATAACCATGAGCCCAACTATACTTGATCCGTCGGAACCCAACCAGGGACCGACAGACACAACGACTTGCTCCCCGTCAATCAGTACGTGAGAACTCATACCAGCAATGTTACAAACGTAATAATCCACAATGGAGTGTGTATTAGCTGTCACACCATGTTGGACAGCGACAACAGGTGAGGAAAGAATGCTGCCTGAAATTACGTTAGTGGTCAGGGCAGGTAAACGGAACGCTAACGGCCACTAGGCAAAAAATTCCGCTGGTTCACTTGAATTTGAAATGCGGTAATAGTTAACTTCGCTCAAAGAACACTGCCTGAATTTACGTCAGTGCCCAGGGCAGGTAACCAGAACACTAACGGCCACAAGACAGAAAATTCCACTGGTGCACTCAAATCATAGTCGACCAAAATAGTTAATTGCACCGCATTATGGCTAAATCTCAGCAGTAGAACCACTCGGTGTTGCTCACCAGAAAACCTCCCCAACAGCAAACCACCGAAGCGAATCACCACAACATGAATAGATGTGGCTTGGGTAGTTGAAACCACTACTCAACTTTGACGTCCTGGGTCGGTGAACCACGAAGCTCGTAGCGTTCGGACAGCTCCACACGCGCTCCGACACTGCGCAGGGGCTGCCAGCGGCCCCAGCCGACTGCACCGCGCGGAGATAACTTCCCTCGTCCTCAACAACCGACCGACTGACTCCAGATCCCCTTGCCGGAAACTATATGCACCAAACCAAAGGTGGTACACGGCGCAAATATCGATGCACATCACTGCTGTCACACGTAAAAGGAAGAAGAACCACGACGTAACCGCGACAAGGGCGGTAAACCTAACACAGATAGACAGCGAAGTTCACGAAAACGCATAGTTGGGAGAGAGCATGGCTCACACATATTTGATAATTTAGAACATTCTCTCAAACGACGATGGCAGCTTTTGAGATCTCCGCCTAGGGTTATACTCCGTAAGCCACCTTTCGTTTTGTGACAGAGGGTACTTACGGTATCACCATCATTATCCTCCTTCCCTAAAACCACCGCCGATAGTGTGTGAATGGAACTCCTGTCTCTAGGCCATAGAATACGCTTTGGTTTCTCTCACATTTACCGTCATTTCGAGAGACGTATGCAGAAAGAAGTAATGTGTCTCCTGTTTCTTGTTCAGCATCTCAGGATCTCAATCACGAACTTGAAACTTTTAGTACAGGACAGGGGCATGTAGAGGAACTAGGGATGAAGCTTAAAAGAACAGTTGACCATGTACTGGTAGATACGTACCCAGGAGAATAGTTAGTAATGGGAGGGGCGCTCCATGGTATACAGTCACTGTAAAGAAACTAATGAA
Organism: Schistocerca americana; assembly: GCF_021461395.2. Lineage (NCBI taxonomy): Eukaryota > Metazoa > Arthropoda > Insecta > Orthoptera > Acrididae > Schistocerca > Schistocerca americana. The sequence continues at coordinate 285,941,504 of NC_060120.1, read as the reverse complement.
ACAGAGACAGCTGCATAATGGGTGTAAATCAAGGCACAAGGATAGACAGATAGATCGGCAGATGATGACTGAAATGCATTTAGCTATCAAGACAGGAATGTGTGAAGTCTTCAATGACTACCACAGCAGAATTTTGTCAAGAGATCTTTCAGAAAACCCAAACAAATTGCTTTCTTATGGAAACGCTGTTAGTGGCACCGAAGTTAACGTCCAGTCCCTAGCGAATGACACAGGAACTGAAATTGAGGTAGCAAAGGAAAAGCAGAAATGGTTAACTTCCTTTTCAAAAGCTCCTATACGAAGGAAAACTAGGGAGGACTGCCCCGATTTAATTCTTACACCAGTGAAAAGATGAGTAAAACAGATTTTAGGCATAGTGTTGGAAGAGAGCACAGGTCAGACCCATATACAAGAAGGGCGGTAGAAGTGTTCCACAAAACAACCGTCGAATACCCCTGTCTTCAATTTATTGTACAATTTTAGAACATATTCTGACCTCAAACGACTACTTTTCTGTCTCATACTTGGGAACTGGGGCGCATGAATGAAATGTGAAACTATGTCCTTTCTTAAAACTTGCTTGTAGTAGGCCTAATAGGCATTTGATTTTTGGTACTTCGTGAATTATATTCTGTCATGTTATTTATGAGGTAGATAAAAATGACCATTTTTGTCAAAACAGTCTCGCTTATTTGGCGAGAGTTACAACTGCACGCTGTGTAATGCTTTAGCAAGATTAGAGAGAAAAAAAGTGCTGGGGCCTGAGGATTGAAGAAATGTATACTGTCTTGCTTGTCTCGTCTCCTTATTGGTTTTATGTGTCCTACATTTAATTTTATATCACTCAAAAGAGAAAGTTATTAGTTACTAGCCAATAAAGAAAGCAGATTTTCTGAAGAGTCCTTAGTCTCTCGGTTACGAATAATCCCATCCGGTATTAATTGTGAGGTTCTTTTTATGGAGGAGGTACGATGTCAGACCAGCCGACTGGGAGCAGGAGAGGCGCCACAGGACATTTTAATTTCCACTGCCCTGAATATTGCCTTGATGGCTTGCATAACAAAATATACACGTTTGAAATACAGTGGCGTGCGATAGAAGAATGCCATGTGAAGAGGCGTGTCACTGCACTCTCGCACACATAAGACTAATTAATGTGTCTTACATTTCATCGAACATATATGTTTTATATATCAAACTCTTCAGAAAGATGTGCGCTACAAAATGAAGATACTTTAGAAAAAATCTTTTTTTAAAATTTTAGACGTCATATCTCAAACGACGGAGGTGGAGGGGGTACCTCTATCAAGTTTTTGGCGCCACTATTGCACTTTTGTCCCGGTTCGGGAATTTCGTAGCTCCAGGGATGAGTAATGCAACATATTTTTTCTGAATGCAGGTTGATTTTGTTCAGGATGCCATAACACTACATTTTTCCTCACTCTTTTGGTTATAAAACATTATTTTTCAACATAATCTCCGTTCAATTTGACAGCTTTACGCCACGTTACTGAGAGCGCTTGTATGGCACCGTGGTACCACTCTACTGCTCGACTTCGGAGCCGTCTTGTTGCATCAATAAAATCTACGGTACTGCTTCCCGCGGAGTGCATTCTTCCATGGGCCAAACAGATGAAAGTCGGAAGTTGCGAGATCCGGGCTGTAGGGTGGATGAGGAAGAAAAGTCCAGTCAATTTTTGTGAGCTCGTCTCGGGTGCGCAGCCTTGTGTGAGGTCTCGCGTTGTCATGGAGAAGAAGTTAGTTTACATTTTTGTGGCGGCAAATACGCTGAAATCGTTTCTTCAATTTCCTGATGGTACCGCAGTATACTTCAAAGTTCGTCGTTGCTCCATGACGGAGGACATCAAACTGAATAGTCAAAGTCCCAAAAGACCATCGCTTTGACTTTACCGACCGACGGTGCGACTTTGAACTTTTTTCTTCAGAGAGGGGTGCTGTTGTGCCACTGCATGGTTTGCCGTTTTGTTTCCGGTTTGATGTGATGACCTCGTGTTTCATCGCCTACGACGACGTTCGACAAAAACTGTCAGGATCAGCCTCGCATAGATGGTCCTTCGCTGCTCTTTATGGTCTACTGTTAGGCACTGAGGAAACCTGTGGGCACGCAACTATGAGTACCCCAACTGTTGGACGAGCGTGTCAGCACAATCAACAAAGACGTCCAGTTGTGCAGCGAGGTGTTTCATTCTGATCCGTTGATCATTTCGAATGAGAGTGTCCGCACGTTCCAACACTGCAAGAGTCACAGCTGTGTGCGGCCGGCCAGTCAAAGGGAAATCGGACAGGTTTGCGGAACCTTGTTGCGATGATGACAGACGCTTAGCCCAACGAGTCACGTTGCTTTTGTTCACTGCCATGTCTCCGTAGACATCCTGCAAGCGCCTATGAATATCTGCGATGCTCTGATTCTTTGCCAAAAGAAATTCAATGAGAGCTCCCTGCTTCGAGCAAGCATCCGTTAGATACCATTTTGAAGGGTCGCCACATATCGGACTTCATGAAACTATAGGGGCTGAAGCGGGAATATTCCACGATATTCGATAACAAACTGCGCATCTTTTAACCGAAATTGAGTGAGGAAAAAAAGGTATGTAGGAACAAAAAAAAGTGCACGAACCACAAACAAACAGTAGTTGCTAGAAAATCAGACACCAAGCTCACGTTCTTCGGAAGAATCGAAATAAATATAATTCGTCCAAGAGCGAGGTGCCTTACGAAACACTCAGTGGACCGATTCTTGAGTACTGCTTGTCAGTCTGGGATTAATGGAGGAGTCAGTCTAGCATTAATAGAGGAGAAAGAAGATCGTAAAAAGAGTGGCTCATTTTGTTACGCTATCATGTAGGAAGGGAGAGAGCGTTACACAGCTACTCAATCAACTCCAGCGGCAGAGTTAAGAGATGTGTTGTGCATAACGGATAGGATTAAAGTTAACATTGTGAGAGCGTAAGTTTCAATGGGGGTAGGGTAGCATATTACTCAGTTCGGCAAACGTCTCTCTAAAGGACCACAAGGGCAAAGTCAGAGATGTTAGAGCGGTTACAGACAGAGATGCTAGAGCTCACGCGGACGGTTAGCGGCAGTCTTACTTCTCACAGCATGTCCTCAAATGGAATAAGAGCGAGGGGAAGATGCAGTGGTAGTAAATTGGTGTTTGTGACATAGTTACTGTAGCTACTGTAGCAGGAATTCTAACAAATTATGTTACATAAATTTTTGCCTTTCAACAGTACGTATTTATTGTTAGCGTTATTTTTGGATTTGGTCGCCATTGTAACCTCGCTATTGTAACCTTCCGCTGCATTCCGCGAGGCGGCTTGCGAAGCACAGGTGTCAACGTAGGCGTAAAGGCAGATAGTCCAAACTGACGCACTTCATAAAACAAACGACGCGTTTCCTGGATTTACAAAGTGCTGGGTCATGCTGACGACAGTGCCAGCGAAACATCTCTACGTGATGCTACTTCTACCATAATTTAGCACGGGTCTTAACGTATTAACAGACACCTGTGAGGAGCGCACGGTATTGTTTCTTATCTTAGAGCAAAACGGTGCGCCGAGGACAAAGACATTGTTGTAAGATTGCAAATGTTTAAGAAAGAATGAAGGACGGGAGATAAAGTTGTAGAACAGATTTAGTTTTCTCCGCAACGACTGTTCTCTCAGCAGCGTATGAGATGAAGTCATAGCCACTGGTTTATAGCCTCGCGGTGGTTACCAACAGTGAGGGTACGTCAGATGAGATGGCGGTACGTCCATCGGAAAACGGTGTGAAACAACGAAGTGCGAAATGCAGCACATGAATGACACTGTCCAGCTCCAGCTAACTGGTTCGATACTCAGGGACATCTACATCAACATAACTGTGGAACTCACAATTAAGTGCCCGCATCTCGTGGTCGTGCGGTAGCGTTCTCGCTTCCCACGCCCGGGTTCCCGGGTTCGATTCCCGGCGGGGTCAGGGATTTTCTCTGCCTCGTGATGGCTTGGTGTTGTGTGCTGTCCTTAGGTTAGTTAGGTTTAAGTAGTTCTAAGTTCTAGGGGACTTATGACCACAGCAGTTGAGTCCCATAGCGCTCAGAGCCATTTGAACCACAATTAAGTACCTAGCAGAGGATTCGTCGAACCATCTTGAAGTTATTTCTCTATCGTTCCACTCTCGAACAGCGCGCGGATAAAAGAAATACAGAAATCTTTCCGTGTGAGCCGTGATTTCTCGCATTTTATTACGATGCCTGTGTAGGTGGGCACCAACAAAATGTTTGCGCACTCGGAGGAGAAAGTTGGCGATCAAAATTTCACGAGAAGATCCTGGCGCAACCAAAAAAGGCATTTGTTTTAATGACTGCCACGCCAATTGAGGTTTCATATCCACGACATTCTCTGCCCTATTTGGCGATAATACAAAACGACCTGTTCTTCTTTCAACTTTTTCGATGTCCTCCGTCAATCGTATCTGATGCGGATCCCACACTGCATAGTAATACTCCAAAAGAGGGCGGACTAGCGAAGCGTACGTTATCTGAACCAAGGACTACAGGGCATAGGGCTGGTAGAGTGGAAGGACTGAGTCCAAATTGAGGACACACAGAATCAATATTTATTTATAAAATACTTGAAATAGTCCACCTCTGGTAACAGCATAGACACACTCTGATATCCTGTTGCGGTTTTGTAAAGGAATACCTTTAAAATATTCCGCCCTCACTGCCATTAAAAGTCAAAGTTAATATAGCCAAAGAGAACCAAAGAAAATGAGCTTACAACAAAAGCAGTGTGTTTAATTTAAATCTTGTTACCAAAACCCATTAAAATATTGACAGGAATCAGACTTCAATAGCATGAAAATTTAACTTAAGAAATTTGGTTTTAATTTAACAAGTTAGCTAAAAACACTTAAATTTTCATTCAGATTTACTGCAATCATCAAGACTTAGTGACGACATCTCAGTTAATCTAAAACACAGGAAAATGATATTAGCACAAGGCTCACTTTCAGAAGTTACCACGGCAGCCATGCTTTATCGCATAAAAAAAGTAACTGACGTTTGGGGACAAACTTTACGAACTGTCATGAAAAGAGTGTCTATAAACAAACTGCACCGGTTAACTTATCCATACAAACATAATTAGCAATATACCTTTTAGACTTCCCTTAAGTGGACAAAGAACCTTTATCTTCAGACGTGATTTCAAAAATTCTAATTATTAAACAAATATAAAATAACAAAAGAATACTATAATACAAATTTTAGGCAGTACTATATTCTCACTACAGTACCTTCTCACTTCATTTCAAACAATAACTAGTAATAATAGCATTCCAAAACAACTCTGAACTTTGATTTACTGTCAAAACCTTTTTCTTTAAAATATTAAAGTAGGATACTTATGCTGTAACTGCTTGCAAAGAATCGACTCAACTAGCTTAATGGAGATCCCACAAGCGAAGAAGTACATGCCTTTAGCACATTATTAAAAGCGCATAAAATAACTGGCGCATTTCTACCAAACCTGTGATGTCCCCCACTAATCGTAATACAATTAAAACTTTTAACCATACACGCACAACGTTCGAATAGCAACCAGGGCATTGCTACAACAATTCAACGAGCCCGGACGTGGTACTAAGACGGCAACACAACTTCAAACTTATTTTACATCCAAAGGGTGCATTTCCGGAATGGGTTCCTTATCAAAACTTCATCTACTAAGTCCCCTGTGCAACCCATAGAAACCTGTAAATGAATTTTGAATCACGCTTATGTCCATAAATACAGTTGTAAGTAATGCTTTATTCAAAAACGACTCTGTGTAGTGTATACTGTAAGTCTCAAATAGCGCACCTGATTTAAGCGAATCAGTTCTTATCTACTGTCAGAGCACATGTTTTATTGATAACTTCCGTAATAACACTTGAAATTATGGTTTTTGAAACTGCATCAACTTGTTATCAGACATGAGAACGAAGTCTTTCGCGACCGCCCCGTTGTATAAAACATTCTCGGACTTCTTGCCGCGTCAGTTCACAGTAACCTCGAGCTTTCGACGATTTCAGTTCATCCTGACGAAAACGAAGGCGGAAATTGTCGAAAGCGCGAGGTTTTACCCTGAACTGACGCGGAAATGTGTTATTTGAGATGTCTACTTATAGCAGAGGGGTGTTCCATGATGTCCGAAACGTTGACTTCTCCACAATGTGTACCTAGATCTATTAATTCTTGGCTTAGTTCTTTGCATTCGTCACCAGAAATAGGCATAAAAGTAAAGTGGCTTATGACAGTTCTGCCGCAGAGAAACCCATATAAACAATGAAAATAATGTTGTCTAAAATGAACATAAACTTCAGTACTCGTCTTCGTAGTGTATGTGCACAACAAAAATAGCAGTTCCCACATAAGTCCCTATCTTTGAAGTGAAAAGAAATGCAAGTTTGCTGGGCGGCAAGCCACTGAAAACCAGTTCTCAAATTACAATAGAGTTGCACAGTACCAAAATTACAGCTCGGTAGTTTTGGTACACTATATAAATCACGTGGTGAGTGGTAGTATTACAGGTAGTATTGGTAGGGAAAGATACATAAATGAATGTATAAGAGAGAAAATCTGAGCCGACGCCTTTGCTTCTTTTTTTTATATTTGATTGTTTATTTTGCACATAATTAGAACCGTCCATAATTCATCGTTAGTCCATTGTGTGTGTTTCAGCCTTACATAATATAAATTGCATTTTATAAGGAATAAAAATTAGCTGATCGAGTAACTTCTGCGCTTTTATGTGACCAAAGAAATTACGTTTGACGCAAGTAGATTTTACACGCAGAAACACACACACACACACACACACACACACACACACACACACAACTGTAGTCAATAGAACGTTCATTATCATGCTCAAAGGCAAGACTTTCATGTTATTATTGATAAATGGAAAAGTTGTTTATGAATAACACAAACGTGTTTTATGTAAGCCGGCCGAAGAACTGAGGCGATGTTCAGATTTTTTGCATCACCTCGGTTCGCAGAACTCCTGAAGATAGACGTTGACTGTGGATATTGTATCACAAACACAGTCCCTTTGACTGTTCAGAGATGTCACTAAACCCACCCAAAGGTATAAACAACCATGCATGAGCAGCGCCTATTAGACAGGAGGGGGTTCCGACATCCGATCGGTGCCAGTCATTCCACAGGAAGGAGGTACAGGGCTCGTGTTGTCTGTAGTTAAACCATGCCTAGACGGCCAATAGCGCCGTTAGATCGCGTCTGCATTGTCACATTGTAGCAGGAAGGGCTCTCAAGAAGGGAAGTGTCCAGGCGTCTCGGAGTGAACCAAAGCGAAGTCGTTCGGACATGGAGGAAATACAGAGGGACAGGAACTGTCGATGACATGCCTCGCTCAGGCCGCCCAAGGGCTACTATTGCAGTGGATGACCACTACCGATGGATTGTGGCTCGGAGGAACATGACAGCAATGCTACCACGTTGATTAATGCTCTCCGTGTAGCCACAGGACGTCGTGTTGCGACTCAAACTGTGCGCAATAGGCTGCATGATGCGCAACTTCATTCCCGACGACCACGGCGTGGTCCATCTTTGCAACCACGACACCATGCAGCTCGGTACAGATGGGCCTAACAACATGCCAAATGGACTGCTCAGGCTTGGCATCACATTCTCTTCACCGATGAGTGTCGCGTATGCCTTCTACCAGTCAATCGTCGGAGACGTGTTTGGAGGCAACCCGGCCAGGCTGAACGCCTTAGTCGGACTGTCCAGCGAGTGCAGCAAGGTGGAGGTTTCCTGCTGTTTTGGGGTTGAATTATGTGGGGCCGACGTACGCCGCTAGTGGTCATGGAAGGCGCCGTAAAATGCTGTACGACACGTGAATGACAACCTCTGACCGATAGTGCAACCAAATCGGCAGCATATTAGCGATGCATTCGTCTTCATGAACGACAATTCGCGCCCCCATCGTGCACATCTTGTGAATGAATTCCTTCAGGACAACGACATCACTCGACTAGAGTGGCCAGCATGTTCTCCAGACATGAACCCTATCGCACACGCCTGGGATAAGTTGAAAAGGGCTGTTTATGGACGACGCGACCCACCAACCTCTCTGAGGGATCTATGCCGAATCGCCGTTGAGGAGTGGGACAATCTGGACCAACAGTGCCTTGATGAACTTGTGGACAGTATGCCACGACGAATACAGGCCAGCATCAATGCAAGAGGGCGCGCTACTAGGTATTAGAGGTACCGGTGTGTACAGAAATCTGGACTATCATCTCTGAAGGTCTCGCTGTATGGAGGTACAACATGCAATGTGTGGTTTTCATGAGCAATAAAAAGGGCGGAAATGATGTTTATGTTGATCTCTATTCCAATTTCCCGTACAGGTTCTGGAACTTTCGGAACCGAGGTGATGCAAAACTTTTTTTGATGTGTGTATATCCTTACTCAGTTTCTAGACGGCTTACCACTTCCGGTTTTTAGCGAAATCTAGTAAGACACTGATCGCATATGTAAAGAAAGCGATCGTTATTAGGTAACGCCCAATAAGTATACAACACATCTACCGTACAGCTACGTGGTCGTGCGGTAGCGTTCCCGCGCCCGGGTACCCGGGTTCGATTCCCGGCGGGGTCAGGGGTTTTCCTTGCCTCGTGATGACTGGGTGTTGTGTGATGTCCTTAGGTTAGTTAGGTTTAAGTAGTTGTAAGTTCTAGGGGACTGATGACCATAGATGTTAAGTCCCATAGACCCATTTGAACCATTTTCTTTAGCACACACTGCAACATACTTGCTGTAATACTGTCTTTTATTTCTGCCAATGTCCGTGAACGAGTTGTATCAGTGTGCGATATCTTGTATTTGTACACTACTGGCCATTAAAATTGCTACACCACGAAGATGACGTGCTACAGAGGCGAAATTTAACCGACAGGAAGAAGATGCTGTGATATGGAAATGATTAGCTTTTCAGAGCATTCACACAAGGTTGGCGCTGGAGGTGACATCTACAACGTGCTGACATGAGGAAAGTTTCCAACCGGTTTCTCATACGCAAACAGCAGAAGACCGGCGTTGCCTCGTGAAACATTGTTGTGATGCCTCGTGTAAGGAGGAGAAATGCCTACCATCACGTTTGCGACTTTGATAAAGGTCGGATTGTAGCCTATCGCGATTGCGGCTTATCGTATCGCGACATTGCTGCTCGCGTTGGTGGAGGTCCAATGACTGTTAGCAGAATATGGAATCGGTGGGTTCAGGAGGGTAATACGGAACGCCGTGTTGAATTCCAACGGCCTCGTATCACTAGCAGTCGAGATGACAGGTATCTTATTCGTATGGCTGTAACGGATCGTGCAGCCACGTCTCGATCCCTGAGTCAACAGATGGGGACGTTTGCAAGACAACAACCATCTGCACGAACAGTTCGACGACGTTTCCAGCAACGTGGACTATCAGCTCGGAGACCATGGCTGCTGTTACCCTTGACGCTGCATCACAGACAGGAGCGCCTGGGATGGTGTACTCAACGACGAACCTGGGTGCACGAATGGCAAAACGGCAAAACGTCATCTTTTCGGATGAATCCAGGTTCTGTTTACAGCATCATGATGGTCGCATCCGTGTCTGGCGTCATCGCGGTGAACGCACATTGGAAGCGTGTATTCGTCATCGCCATACTGGCGTATCGCCCGGCGTGATGGTATGGGTATTGGTTACACGTCTCGGTCACCTCTTGTTCTCATTGACGGCACTTTGAACAGTGGACGTTACATTTCACATGTGTTACGACCCGTGGGTCTACCCTTCATTTGATCCCTGCGAAACCCTACATTTCTGCAGGACAATGCACGACCGCATGTTGCAGGTCCTGTACGGGCCTTTCTGGATACAGAAAATGTAAGACCGCTGCCCTGGCCAGCACATTCCCCAGACCTCTCACCAACTGAAAACCTTTGGTCAATGGTGGCCGAGCAACTGGCTCATTACAATACGCCAGTCACTACCCTTGATGAACTGTGGTATCGTGTTGAAGCTGCATGGGCAGCTGTACCTGTACACGCCATCCAAGCTCTGTTTGACTCAATGTCCACGCGTATCAAGGCCGTTATTACGGCCAGGGGTTGTTGTTCTGGGTACTACTTTCTCAGGATCTATCCACCCAAATTGCGTGAAAATGTAATCACATGTCAGTTCTAGTATAATACATCTGTCCAATGAATACCCGTTTATCATCTGCATTTCCTCTTGGTGTAGCAGTTTTAATGGCCAGTAATGTATTTCTTTAAGTGAGTCTTTCCTGACTGGAAACGCAGTAACACTGAACAGTTATGCACGATACGATGTTAACAGATTTGCTGTCCAAAGCTGACGTCGCTTTTATGACCCCTTAGTTTCTTCTGCACGTATTGGTTGGTTTCAGTTTTCCACCTTACTCCACATAATTCCTCACGCTGCCACGCTGCCAATAATGGGCGTGTGCTGGTTGTAGATGGCTACGGGTAACGACATATGGTTGGCGACTGGCGGTATCCTATACAGCACCGGTCGGCTCTGTGTGACGAACATCTTACAGTAAAAGAAATGAGTCTTGGTTCAGATTCTTGAGTATCACCTCACTTAGCATCGGAAGAATACACCTTAAAATGAAGAGCATTAATTCTCGTGTAAAAGTGCACTGAAGAGCCCAAGAAATTGGTACACCTGGCTAACATCGTTTAGGGCCCTCGTGAGCACGGCGAAGTCGTCCAATGTCGGTATTGATGGGCCCAGGCGAGGCGTAAAGCTTTGTGTCGTGCAGTCGTCAAGGGTACACGAGTGGGCCTTCGGCTCCGAGAGCCCATATCGATAATGTTTCGTTGAATGGTTCGCATGCTAACACTTGTTGATGGCCCAGCATTGAAATCTGCAGCAATTTGCGGAAGGGTTGCACATCTGTCATGTCGAACGGTTATCTTCAGTCGTCGTTGGTCCCATTCTTGCAGGATCTTTTTCTGGCCGCAGCGATGTCGGAGATTTGATGTTTTATGGGATTCCTGAGATTCATGGCACACTCGTGAAATGGTCATACGGGAAAATCCCCACTTCATCGCTACCTCAAAGATGCTGTGTCCCATCGCTCGTGTGCCAACTACAAAATCACGTTCATAATCACTTAAATGCTGATAACCTGCCAGTGCTGCAGCAGTAACCGATCTAACGACAGACACTTGTCTTATATAGGCGTTGCCGACCGCTGCGCCGTATTCTGCCTGTTTACATACTTCTGCATTTGAATATGCATGCCTATACGAGTTTCTTTTGCTCTTCAGTGTATATTATGTGTTCAGTCCATAAGAACGATATACTCGACCATATCTAAAGACACACTGTTTTGTAAGCAATATGCTCGAACATTTCTGTTCACGCGAAAAGAAACTCTGTGTATTTGTATGTTGAAGGGATTCTTGCCATTGGGACTTCAAAAGCTCGTACAACACAACAAAAGGTATAATGAAGAAAAAAACAGCAAAATTTTATTTATTCCGAGGCGCACCTCTGTTTTTCATCCTGCTTTGATTGTGAGAAGTGTTTGGTTTAGCATGCGTAAGTGAATGTACACAATAAACAGTTTTTTTACTAACTAGTTCCAGAATGGAACAGAAGAGAGTGAGTAGTTCAACTATTTTGTGTGGTCTATGCCTTGCAACCAAAAAGAATCTACATGTACTGAGTGAAGGTCATAGCTATCAGCCCAGCCCCATGCTCTCCACTTGGTTCACAAAGAATGGAAACTAAAGCTCTTGAGAGCCCTGGAGCTCATGACCATGGAGATTTGCTCCTCAATTTGGTCCTACAGAACTAGACGTGTAATATATAATAAAATAAAAATCACTAAACATTTGACACAGTTTCCTCAAGTAATACTACATGTTCAAACTCAATTCCATACTTCCACTCTCCTAAACTTCAGTTATGCCCCACAATTCTCCAGTTCTTCCGACACTACCTCTTCCATCTTATTCTTCCATTTTCTTTATATATTTATTTTTTGTTCTTGTCTATGTATTCCAAATGTATACACATACAGGATGTAATGGGTATAAGTGCAGAGCTTTCTGTTACTGACTGAGGACAGTGTATTGAACAACATTACATCAGTATTTACATCATTTGCAGACTAATAATTACAGCTGTTACAACTCATATGTTTTAGGTTGGTTAGTACCTCCAAATACAGGTGGCAAGAGCAATCCATTAACTCTTACCTTCCTCTGGGCAGCAGGTCAGGTATTGGAGTGTGGCACATGGATGCAAAACGGGTAAACAGTACTGACAGGCGTAGCCCACTTATTTGTTTGTGGTGCAGTTACAACCATGCATAAAGCATCAGGTCATAAAGTTTGTGATGTGTTTGTAGGAGCACTGTTCGACGCAGAGAAGAAAAAAATCAACACATTGATTTGTGTATAGATTAAGGTACCACACACAAACGTATTTTCCGCTACACCCATTACATGCTGATAAGGAAAAATGTTATGATACCTTACTTAATAACATGTTGGTACACCTGTCAAACGCAGTACAGCAGTGATTCTTTGTGGCATGCATCTGACGAATCGAAAAGCAGGTTTCTGGAGGAATGTGCCATCAGATGTCTATGCACAGCTCACAAAATTCTACATCTACGTCTACATGATCCATACTCTGCGAGACACCTTATGGTATGAGGTGGAGGGTAGTTTGTGTACTTGCCTCTTTTCCTGTTCCAATCATAAATGATTCACAGGAAGAATGATTGTTGGTAAGCATGTGTGTCGGATCGAGTATCTAATTTTGCCTTCTTGGACTCCTTGCAAGAATCAGTATGTAGTGTGAACCAGAACTCTACTGAAAAAGTTTCAGAGGTGGTAGTTTGAACGAATATGAAAAAGAAGTCGAGTAGACATGGGCCCTAAAGTGTATACCTGAAGAGACATGAGCCATGACCCCCTTCGTTACTCTGTGACCCATGTCGACTATTGAAACCTCTTTGCTTTCCATATTTTGAAAGCTGGTAGAGTGGAGAAAAACAACCAAAAAAAGTCTAATAAACATAAGCTCTGAATTACATACCTTAAGAGCTACTGTTAAGAACATCTGTTCTACTGAACAAGTTCTCATAGCTGTACAGACCGTCCCTTCTCTAATCGTTCTCGATAGTCGGCTTTATCACAGATTTTAACCACCATAATGTTGCCACGAAACGGTTCTGTAATAGGTATAACTACAATGAAATTCTTCTTAAGGAGAGTACGATCTTCGGTGTAATCTACGTTATCAATATCAGCAACAAGACTGTCCAGATTCTTCAACAATAACTGCAGACAAAAGTGTTCATTGACTGGTCTCGTCATCTTCCATAATACTGATGGATGCCTAGCACTTGACACTTTCCACTACCACAGCAAACTCATCAGTTGTAGCTGTTAAGGCATCTTAATATAAACAGAATTTTTGCTGACATAACTGTGTATCAAGTTACAGCGTAGTCAGCATCTCCCCATGTTGGACCTTCAAAAAAAGCATTCAAAAATTAATAAAGTTTTTCCACAAGATGATTTGTTTTCTTATTCTTTACCCTGCCAAAAATCCTAATTAGTCTCCTATGTACGGTTTTTACATGTGTCTTTTGGATGATGACATTAATATGTACCGAAAGATGGATAGTTGCGTAACGCTGAAAAGCAGTTGAAACTAGGTGGTTGAAACTGTATCAACCCTCGTATTGTGCCTCCTGTGCGAAAACTGGTAGGGAGTTTCAGAATTAAAGAGAGAGGTGAGTGGTAAATTTAAACACACACACACACACACACACACACACACACACACACACACACACATACACTCAGAGAATCCCACAGAATTTATTATGTTGTGCCCAATATTTCCGAGTAGTTCCGCGACTGTCTGGTGAATCAGGAAGTGGTGAGGAGCAAAACCTTTAATGTTTAAATTTCCCGACGGTTTTCATATTTCCCACCCTCATTTTTATTAACATAATGGAAAAGAGGGATGTACCTTATCGAGCCATCGAAAGGTCAATGAACTAGTTGACAGATGTTAACAAAGTAAGCTAGAACGTACGTCAAGGCCACTGACCTGGTTCACAGATGTAAACAAAGTGAGCAAGAGTCTCCATAGTCACATTACTATAGCTTCCCACTGAAGACAGCAGTGCTTTTCGCTTCCATCAAGGACGACCTGATGGTCCACAACGCTTGGGTTTACAAGATTCACTGCGAGTCGGACCTTTCACACATCCGGCAGATTACGTGTACAATCCCCGAGGAATGCACGGAACTTGAAAGTTACATCCGACTCGTGCTGCGGGGAAATCAGCTGTGAAAGACCACTGCGTTGACACTGACTGCTCTACGCTTTACGATAGTTTCGAAAATGAAGCCGGAATTCATCCTCATGGGTCTCGATGGTGAAGAAAGCACTGGAAATTCGTTTAGCGAAGGATTTTATTTACAGACACACCTGTTTTGTCCTGGACATCGGACAGAATTCGTCGTTTCCTTTCATCAACTCACCAAGACTTCGTTAGAGTAGAGTTCCTATTGATGCGTCGATATCCCAGCCCGTGTGGATCGTCTAGGCGCAGATTCAATTCATACAAAGCTCTCTGCCGCCGACCAACATCTCTGGCCCTTGTGTATTCTGTCGCCGCAAGAGCAGTGACGCGCAGCTCATGTTTAAAACAACGGACGCGAGTGCTACAACGGCCGTCTGCCGGATCACTCTGGTGATGGCCCAAAGGCAAACGGCCGAAACATCAGCTGATAAAATAGAATTTCTGCGGTTACAGGCCAGGAATCTACGAGAACAGTTAAAAAGGTCCGAAGACACGAAGGTGCACTCGAAACAATATTTGATGATGACAATGTTACGCCTTTGACAACCAGAGCAGATTCCGTCGTTACAGTCGCATACATGAAGATGTATACGTGGTCTGTAGTCTTTACATGTACACATGTACAAAAGGGTCAGACTTCAGGCGCACTCATAATTATGGACAAAATTATACATGCCGAGAATCATGGCATGAGAAACGCAAACAAAAGGGAAGGTTACCGTCGCGTCGACTTCCAGATTATTGGGGACAGAGCTTAAGCTCAACTGGATAGGAGTGGGTGGCGAGAGACTGAGTGGTCGTCTCGAACTTTGGACATTCGCTGAAGAGGCTTAGGGTTAAGATAATATACGATGGCGGGAGAGGGATACGAACCCTACCATTTCTGGAAACGAATCCAGTGCCTTAATCACGATCTGCTCGGTAAATATGAGAGGGGGCTAACACAACCTTGTTTTCATCTGAGTAGGTGTCGCCCAACTACGCCCAGTAACTTTCAACACGTACAGAGGTAATATGAGAACGTAAACAGGACTCTGGACGAGTTTACTTTGCTTTTGGTTTTTTACTATCCTAAATTTGCTGGTGTATATACATCAGATTATCATAGCAAACAAGTGCAAAGTAGTTTGCTTTCTCAAGCACGACGACAGGAAACCAGCAGAGCTATAAAAATTTTAAATAGAGAGAAGAAGGATAACCTAATGTGAGGGAACATTCATTCCGTATGCTGGTCTGCTGTTCACACAAAAAATTTCAAATGGTGACTCACTTTCTTCCTATGATGTAGCTCTCTTCTTGTGATGTGTTCAGTTACCTCCATTGCTATGGCTCCATCGAATTTGTTGAACACTGTGCATGCAGCTGCAAAGGACACTTAAACAAGACATCGTAATCAACTCCACTGTGCAACAGAAACAACATGGCGGTCAAAACAAAGCTCGTTTCGATTTAATTATCGGTGTTTCGATCCTGGTGTTATCAGCCATCCACAATACCTTCCTCACAACTTGCTATCGGATCTATGACTTTGGTCGAAAAAATATATTAAAATAAGTTAGATTGTGACAATTTGATGTTAAAAATGACAGAACAAAAGTTATTTTAAAGAATTACAAAGGTATTAATGGAACACAGATTCATAAATATTCTTAATTTTTGTGTATCTTCTGTTTTAACAGTATTGAATAGAAGTTTCTGAAGAAGTGTGAGCTGTTGAACTCTAATTTCGTTTGGGATTAGTTTCTTCACCGTTGCCCATGGATAAATATTTCCATTTCCTCCAAAATATCCATTACCCAGCTCTCCTCTAAGGTATTGCTACACTATGTCCTGATTTGGCTGCATGTTCCACTATAGCTGACTTGTTAGGTTTATTAAGTCTAAAACTATCAATGTGTCCTTTTAAGTTTTTGCCAGTTTGGTCAATGAATTATTTGTTACAATGACTGCAGCTTATTTAACGAACTGCTGATTTGCTCAGTTTCGCAGCTAATTGTGAGGTTTCATGCACCAGTTTCTTCGTTGTTAGTGGGGGCAAACGTGATTCTAATACCTGTGTTTTTAAACAGCTTTGCTACTATGTTTGAAATGTCTCCTAAATACGGTATAGTTACATACTTATGGTTTTGTATTTTGTTATGGGTGGTGACTGTGTCTTTTGTTTGCTTTTACTTTCTGTTATGTGTTGTGAAAGTGCATATGTTTTACGTTTTGTGATACTCACTGTTATGTGCAATGTATCTGTTGTCTCCACTTCTGTCTCATATTCGATATCACTAAGTGGGGATTTATGTGCACTGTTTAAGAAAGCTCTGAATGCAACATGTTGATGTGAGTTGGGGTATGTGAAAGATACATCAATGATAGTGTCTGAGGTGTTTTTGGTTGGTTTTCTGTGTACATTGATGTTCAGGGTCTGGTTTGCATTAG
This sequence comes from Schistocerca americana, assembly GCF_021461395.2. Classification (NCBI taxonomy): domain Eukaryota; kingdom Metazoa; phylum Arthropoda; class Insecta; order Orthoptera; family Acrididae; genus Schistocerca; species Schistocerca americana. The sequence continues at coordinate 285,924,657 of NC_060120.1, read as the reverse complement.
TCACTGTCATGCCTAAGAAATTTACTTTACTGACGTAATAGATCTAGTGAATAACGTCGAAAGCTCTGGGGCAGTGTTCATGGGCGATGCAATTGTCTGTAGGTAAGGTACAAAGCTAGAAAACTGTAGCGAAGTGTAGGAAGACCTGTAGGAGATCCACAGTTAATACTCACACTAGCAGTTGGCACTCAACGTAAATAAATGCAACGTATTCCTTGCAAATAGGTAGAGAAATCCATTACTGAAAAAGCGATCACAGTAGTAGAAGATCCGACGGTTCGATGTGCCATACTCACAAACACAGGGGAAACTGCTGCCAATGCACTCACCTATAAAAAAAAAAAAGAAAGGCCGTTAGTGTACTTAATACTAATGAGGCAGCACATACCTTAGAAACTAGATAAACCAGATCTTTGGAACATGTGATAATATTTGTAGACTTCAAAAAGGCGTACGATTCAATAGGTAGAAATACATTACGGGGCAGTTTAAACGAGTGTGGACCAGATAATAAAACAGAAATAATTACAGCATCTTTAACCAACACAACAATGAAACTAATATTTGTGGGAGAGTTATCAGAAAATTTAGAAATAAAATCAGGAGTAGACAGGGATATGGTTTCCGCCCCCAATTTCTAACTGTGAGTTAGACGAAGTGGTTAGAGAATGGATGATGGCCACAGATGGTAAGAGTATACAACTAGAAAGAAACTCTAACAAGATCACACGTTCCATTTGATCAAATTTAATACCCTTATTATTATTATTAACATCAGTTACTCATTCAATTGGAATTGTGACTCTACACCACTTTCATTTTGAAACAGTTTTCACATTTATTGAATTACAGTGTAGATTACTTCGTCTTTCTTTAAAGTATTTATAAAATAAATTCTGATTTTTTTTCACAGTTACAAGTCCCTCCTCCTAAACTTATCCAAATTTTGTAACGAAATTTCTCATTTTTTCCTGCGGCATCAGCTGGTTTAACACACTGTGAGTTTTCAACCCACTATTACGTGACTCGTTAGCAAAATTTGCGGTTTCCACCATAACAGACTGTACATAACCTAGACAGTTTCACTATGTTTGAGATTCACTGTTTTCCTCCCCTAACAAGACATCATTTAGACTAACATAATAACTCACTTCTTCTCCACTTATCAGTTTCTCAACAACTGTATTTATCTGATTATCCCTTGGAAGGTCATCAGTTATCTGATTGTCTATTGACACATTTATCTGCTCAAGGGCTTCCATTTCTCCGATTCTTCAATTTTCTTTTTTCTCCTGATTTACCCCGCAAGTCTTGACCGAACAGCCCTTCAGACAAGACTCATCAATTGCCTTGCTAGTTTGGTTTTCTATGTGTTCTTTCCAAAACCATCTCCAAAATCCTTCGTCAGTGGCACTTTATTTTAAAATGCATCCATTATTCCGTCATCATTCTCATCAAAATTCTGAAATAACCACTCACCTCTGTAGTCCCTCTATTAAAATCATGTCATTTTCTAACATTGGGGACCACTAATAGGGAGGTCCTCAATTTGACGAGTCATTCTTTTCCGCGATAGGTCTTAAATGTTGTTGTGGCAGGTTGTGTTCTGGACACCATCTGTCTCTACTTACAAACACTCTATTATCATACATGTCAAAATTAAAGATCTGATTTCCTCGCATAGGTTTCCTTTATGGATAAGAATTCCTGTAATTGTTACCATTTCTTCTCCCTTGATAGTCGTTAATATTATCATGGTTATCATTTCTACATTATCCCTCTCATAGGCAAAATTTTGCCTGCCTCTTCTCTCAAATGCCCTATCCAAATTATGCACATATTTCACGAAATGGTCAATGGAGTCATCTGATCTACGTACCAAACCCGACTGTGTTCTTTCAAGTAAAAGCCTCTTTACAGCTTCTATCTGTGATAAATCTTCAAACGGCTGAATCAAGTGAACTAATTTTTTAACTGAGCTCTGCGAAACTCCTTTATTCCTCCCTTATGCTCTCTGTGATGTGGCTCATTTAGAAATACACCCTTATTTCTAGCCTGCTCTGGTTGAGACCAAAACTTTTTCAAGAAACCCTTACTCATACTCATCAGATGTCAAATTTTGACAACTGAGTTAATTAGTTACACTGTCATAAATACTACAACGTACATACGTACTTTTATCCATTCTGGATTTGGAACACTGCGACTGTCTTGTTAAAAGTTTCAGGAATTATTGCAACCAATCCCCATTTCTTTTCCAATTTTTATTTATTCATGACCTGTTCCGAATCGCTTGGCGATTAATCATCAGATGATGCAATTTAGTTTGGAGTATTGTGGGGGTCGTGCTTCTGTATTCAATACAGAGAAGAAAAAGTGAGCACTGTATGTGGAAAGAATATTACGATTGCAACATTAATTGTTGGTATTACTCACTGTTTTTATTCTTGTGGCGGGCATTGCTCTGGAAAACATAATGTGTGCTTACCAGTATTGTTAAATATCAAGTGAAACAGGCACTTTTCCACCGACAGCGACTCCCACATACTTCACAAAATATAAACAAACGAAAGTATGTGGGTGTTGTTGTCTCCAAAGAGTTTTGTGGAGGCAGAGAATTTTCTTTGCTCATTTTTCGTTTTGTGTGGCATTCGTAATAAAATATATATTTTTTACATTACTTTCCCTATAAAAATTATTATTATGTTTTTACATTGCAAAATTTTCTTATGCTATTTACAAAATCTATAACAGAGTGCTTAGGACAATATTTCTGTTAGTGAAGTTGTGTTTGGCATGTTTCTCATTGCCCAATAAACAGGATAGTATACATATGGGGAGGGGAGGGGCGGGAGGGGGGGAGGAGGGAGGGAGGGATGAGAGGGGGAAGGGAGAGAGAGGGAGACAGAGAGAGAGAGATAGTGTGTGTGTGTGTGTGTGTGTGTGCGTGTGTGTGTGTGTGTGTGTGTGTGTGTATGAGCGTGTAAAAAAAAAAGATGTGGAGAGGATGGTCTTTAGGTGTGGTATGGTTATGGGAGTGGAGGAGTTCAGTATTTATTAGTTTTTCAAATTTAAGGACTGTTTAAAATTTTGGAAGAATGGGTTGTTTGCTAAATCACTTTGTTCGTTTAAGATGGTATGGGGTGTTTTGTTGTAATGTATGACACTTTTTAGTTGTTGCAAGTAAATATGTACATCGAAAATACGTCTGCTCAGTACTATACCAGGAAACCGACTCCGTCTTCGTGTCTAAGCGTCCGTTATAGTTGACTTACTCTCAGTATCAAATGAACAATTACATTTTACGCTTCTTACGCAGACGACAAATAGAACTATAATAAATCAATATCTATGGCAAAAACGGAACAGATTTCGGTGATTTTCGTGTACTAATTCTATACTGATGTAATGATTGTTAGTCACTGAAATACAGTTTATAGTTTCTGCATTTGACAGTACAGGTAATTTGAACGCAGCAGCTGTATTGAAACACGCACCACAAATTTGCGTGTTTAAGTTTGTTTATTTCAGAATATGATTTTGTTAGCGTTGTGTTAAAATTAATAGTGTAAAAATCCAAACCGGATCCTGATGTTAACGATTTTACAAATGAAGTATGTTTTGCACTTCTGAATTACGATGCATTTTAAATATTTCATATTTCGATTACAATTCAATTCATCAGGTTTGGCAAGAAGTAAAATGTGTTTCAGGTACTCCACGTCGTAAACTTTCCGATGAGCCATAAATTTCACAAAGGTATCTATTTTTTCTAAATAAGCAAATTTTCAAGTTATTTATATCGTTAACTTGTGTATAATTAATATCCTGTAACAGCTAAGATGATTATTATCAAACTATATTGAGTACTACAAATATAAATTGCTTCACAAGCTATTAGTTTTGCATATTTGCGTTTTTCATATATGCTCGTGATTATGGTATGCTAAAAACTCTTCTTTTCTTTGTTAGCTGCAAGAATATAAGTCGAATATTATAATAATATCGTACAGTTGTTGGTATGAACGGTAGTATCCCAATATGTTGTTGTTGCGGTCTTCAGTCCAGAGACTGGTTTGATGCAGCTCTCCATGCTGCTGTATCCTGTGCAAGCTTCTTCATCTCCCAGTACCTACTGCAACCTACATCCTTCTGAATCTGCTTAGTGTATTCATCTCTTGGTCTCCCTCTACGATTTTTACCCTCCACGCTGTCCTCCAATCCTAAATTGATGATCCCTTGATGCCTCAGAACATGTCCTACAAACCGATCCCTTCTTCTGGTCAAGTTGTGTCACAAACTTCTCTTCTCCCCAATCCTATTCAACACTTCGTCATTAGTTATGTGATATACCCATCTAATCTTCAGCATTCCGAAAGCTTCTATTCTCTTCTTGTCCTATTTATCGTCCATGTTTCACTACCATACATGGCTGCACTCCATACAAATACTTTCAGAAAAGACTTCCTGACACTTAAATCTATACTCGATGTTAAATAATTTCTCTTCTTCAGAAACGCTTTCCTTGCCATTGCCAGTCTACATTTTATCCCAATATTTGTTATTTAAATAACGAATTTTATATGCTACCAACTGCGTGTGGAAAAGTGTTAATAAAGAACCAAATCCTCAGTAACACGTTACGCATTGTTCGGTGCCAGTTCGGATTCCTTACTGATTTGACTAATCCCAATTCTAAAAACTTTACAACTCATACGGTACAATTCATCCCAAATTTCTATCATCATTCATGCATAAGATATAGTCTTGTGGAACAGGTTAAATCTTCTTGATTTCACCCGGATAACTTCAGAGACATAGAGGAAGAGAAAATTCGTATCAAATTATTTCTTGAGTTGGAAGGGTACAGTACCGCCCGACATTGAAAATAGGTACAACATACTTCATTATTTTTGTCAGAACAACACATTTTTTTTGTAAAATAACTCAATTTCAATTAATACAGCGAAGATGGATACCAGTGTGGGAAAGAATGACAATTTATTTATTTAATTGATCACATGTGCACTCCCACAAAGTAAATCCCTACATCCAGTTTGGTGAGATCTGTGAAATGAATGAATGTATGGTCGTCTGCTAACCGCAGATAGTGAATGTGAATATATGATCATCTTTGAGTCGATCCTTTAGCCACCTTTGGTGGGACCAAAGAGATGAAATTTACCAGAGCTTTGAGCGCCTGAAATGTGGCTGACCAATACGATAGCAAGGTGCTTCCCCCACCTCGACACAGGTGCGAGACGACCTAGAGAACGGCCACGTTTCAGCACTCTGCCGCTGGATCTTGTGCTGTTAAGACCTGTTTTAGTTGTGCTCCGTAATGACGAAAGAGTGGAGACATGGTATGCATGTGGAATATTTAAGAGTAGTTTGAAATATTAATTTCTCTATTTCAGGAACTTTTGTGGGGAGAATTAAATGTCAGGCAGGTAATATTAAAGGGATTGTAGTAATCTTCGGAAGTGACCAACGATCACAATGAAACCACATGTAGCAATAAGTTGAAATACTTCCGTGTGCTTAAGTTAAGCTGAATTACTAGCGTGTGTACAATAAGTTGAAATATTTAAGAAATAGCGTGTGTACCATAAGTTGAAATATTTAAGAAATGGCGTGTGCAGGACTTGAAATTAGAGACGAGTACTTCCACGTGGTGAGTACTGTGTGAGTCTCAATCTGTGTATGAGACAAAGGATAAAGAGAAGTACTCGTCCATGGTATCAGTTGAGGACTCGCGTGTGTGATGTTCTTAATATTACTTTGCGTGATATAATTCCGTGTGACGCTAGATTCAAACTCTGAGAGAGAAACAAGGTGAGTCGGCCGTCTATCCAGCAACGCCACTTGGCTTGCATTGCACAGGAAGACGTGCAAATATCTCCAGAGTGCATAGTAGGAAAGTAGAATTATGAAGTGGGGCAGTGTCGTGTGAAACTGGGATAAATATTAATTGAAGTGGGGAAAGCTGAAAGTGATAATGTTGTGACTATTCTCTGTGTAGTATTTCATGTTGTAGTGTGGCGTATGTCATGTAATTTGGGTATGTGTGGTTTGCATGGGAGAGTAGCGAGGTAGTTTCAAAAGATTAGTGGGTTATGCTTGTTCCTTCGGTACCGCTCGGTCTGGAGGAAGGTTTAGTGATGATGATTGTGAGAGTCGAAGCGTGAGGTATAATAAAAGATCCACCATCCTATCCAGAAAGTGCACTGTAGCGTTAAAAGTAATTACGAGACCATAATATAGAGATTCACCATAGTAAAGCCATGCCCACTGGGCGGAATTTCTTATGTGTTATTGTTGTAGGTTGTAGAATTTGTGTGTTTAGGTTAGAGAATTTATCGGAATAAATAAGATAGTGAAAAGAAAAAGATTGGAGGACTTTTCCTTCGAATTGTATGTTGTCATAATGTCCCGAATTTATAATGTGTGCGCCATTCATATTCAGTGCGGTGGCCACATGTTGACAAAAGCCGTTAAATGAAAGACAAAAAGAAAATGTGGTATTGCCAGTGCGTAGTGTACAGTCAGAGTTCTGTAAATTACTGATAGGTCAGATGCGTGTTTCCGTTGCGTATTAATCATATAGGAGGATAACTTGTAACTTGAGTGTGAGTACTAGAGTTCATGTTACTCGATAAATAAGAATGAATCCACTCGCTTGGCAGACCACTCATCTTGCAGGCCTGACTGCTTGATGCCACAGTATGAGCAAGGCATGTGGGTGCCTCTCATAATTTCGACCCTGCCAAGATATTTTTTTTGCCAGGATATATTTTGCCAGGATATTTTGCTGTTAGGGTTTGCTGTTAAGATTTTTTTTATGGAATGTATTGTGTTAGCACTAGGGAGTAAAATTTTTTTTCTGTTTGCAATTTCTTTCTGGATTGGTGAGGATCTTTTATTTTTTTCATGTAATTATTTGCTATATCGTCCAAGGCTGGAAGATCGTGGTATAATTTTTTTGCGTAATGTCCATAGTAACTAGGTCGCAGTTGAAAAGTGGAGCCACCATGGAGAATAGCGATTCTGGGGTGAACGTAGCAGTGCAGAAGGAAGTAGCTGTTGACCATGTGTTAATGAGCGGGGATGGAGCACTCAGAAGGGGCTGAATTGTTCAGCGGACCGCGGCTAGGTGATCCTTTATGCGGCGGGCTTTGTCCACAAACGGGGGGATTTTTCCCGACGACGCAGGCGGGCCGGGACTAGGTCAGGTATGCAGTGAAAGTGCAGCTACCCTTAGCGGAGCTACGGTTTCACAGGCGAACGAGGTGAGCGCGTCGAAAGTAGCAGATGACAATGTGATACTGCAGTTTTTACAGAAGATGGATAAAGATTATAAGGAAAGATTGGAAAACATGGATAGGGAGTTTAAGGAAATAGTGGACGCGATGCGTAGAGGTAATAAGGAAAGATGGGAAGCGATGGATAAAGATAGTGAGGAAAGTATGGAGGCATTGGATAAGGGAAATAAAGAGGCAATGAGGAAGCTACACACAGTTATCGATGAGCGTCTGCCCGCAGTTAATAATCGGTTAGATGAGGGGGAGAAGAATCTGGGTGCGTTGAAGGAAGTATGTGACGCTGTGAAAGAAAAAGCTAATAATTTGGAGGTACAATTAATTGCAGTAGAGAGCGATACTACTGAGCGTAGGGACGTGTTACCGGATGAGCGAATCAAAGAGGTAGTGATCAGAATGAATACGATTAGTGCAGATGTAGAAAAGATCAGTATAAGAGGCGAGACAGGCTCTGACAGTACGCAGCGAGAGGTTTATGCCGACTAGGAGGAGGTACAATCACTATTACCACTTAAAGAGGCACAATTAGAAACAAATAGGAAACATAGGGAAGAACTAGCACAGTTGCAATTAGCGTGCAGAAGCGAAGGTGGAACACCACCAGGTAGACTGCAGAGGGAGAGTGAGATAAATTCAAAAAACGAAAATAGGCAGAAAGAGGAAGACGAATTCACAGAGTCAGAAGAACGGTTGTGTCGGATAAAACAGGTGGCAGACCCAACTGGCTGTCTCAATTTCAAGATTCATTACCTTCATCGTGGGGACTGCTCCTCAAAACGAAGTTTGTGTATAACCATTTGAGGGACGAGGCTAGAGCGAAAATTCAGGAGGACATTAAAGACTGCAGTAGCTTTTTAAATGAATTCTGGTCGAAAAGTAAGCAGGGCCAGCTTAAGCAAAGCATATTGATGATGCCAAATCGTAACGAAGGTGGTATAAGGGATTCAGTGTCGTGCTATCGGGAAATGTTCAGACGAAACAGGTATTTGGATGTGACATACGAACCTGGGGAGTTCATTAGGATCTGTATAACGAAGTTGCCAGTGAAATTGCGCAGAGGTATAGTGATGGCAGGCAGAGGCTTAGACGATTCCGCGTCACTTCAGCACTTGTTACAAGAATTGGGTAATGAGAGCAATATCGTGAACGGAGACACGACTCATAGGTCAGATAGTGTCGAGGATAGGAACGGCAGAAACTATCAGAATGACAGGAGAGCATGGAATCCTGGCATTTCATTCTTGTCATAATGGATTGAAGGATATGAGAAACTAATCCAACATATCAGCCCTTAGCATCTTGCCTTAAAACACATGCCGCTGGCACTGAAAATTGTCTATGTAGCAGACATACTCTACTAATATGTAGGAATGCAAATACCATACGTCTGAACAGAGAATAAAACACCAGTAATGGTATCTGTTAGGCTGGTCTCTCAGAGCAAAAGTTGCAAAATTTTATTTCGAACAGTAAAGTAAAAGGACTGTTTCCTCAAAGAAACCAGTTGCTAAAACGTTATGTAATAGTGCCAATGAGTCCAGTTTAGTTAGTGGGATTTGACTATTGCAGGTACTTAATACGTAATGTAAAAAGTCAACATTGTGATCGAAGTTTTTAAATTAGATGCCATCTGATGTCATTGTCGTGGTGACATTTATAATGAGGTGCTGCGTATGGTTGCTCGGAATCTGGTGTTAGTGAAAGAGGCCACTAGCACCAAAGTTACTAACACTTGGGCTGCCCATTTCTCCCAGCTTGTATATTCTCCGCACACATTTGATTTTCATGTAAGCACAGATTCCTAACCAGCATATTCTTTACTGTGTATAGTGGACCATTCAGAGTGAGGCGGATTGTCCAGGAAAATGCTGTACTGATTGAGACGATCAAGGGAAAACAATCTCGTGGGCTTCATCACATTTCTAACATCAAATTATGGAAAAGGTTAAGGATAGATCTAAAGTAGGCAATTTATGGTAGATAGTCAGTGTATTTATTTGTGGTGTGTAACGTTGTGCAGGGTCAAAATCGAACATAAAAATTTTCAGGCGGGATGTCAGGAAGTATGACGGAATAGACTGGTTGAATGAGTCATGAACAGGAGTCGACAGAGTGGTGTATGTACGTATTTTTTGTCATACGAATAAGAATCAAGTAGAAACGACGTGATGATTAATGAGTGGATAAAGATGGTAGATAGAGAAGCGACGTGATGAAACAGTGGTAAATAAAGGTGAGTAGAATTAATAATGAGGAGATGTCTTAGATGTATGTTACAGAGAGGCCTGTGTATGCTGCAATAGAGATTGATGCCAATGGCGAAGGAAGACCAGGAAATGATGGAGTAATGGACGGACGGAGAGCCGAAATACGAATGAAGAGATGAGGACAACTGCACAATGTGAAAGGACATAAAGGGAGTATGAGATCCAGATGGTGAACGTTGTGGAATACTGACGTAAGATGTAATATAAGTGTAGATCTAATTCTTAGCATAACATTTGCGATTTGGCAGAAATAATATTTTTTGTTGTTGTTGAAGCTTGGTACCAGTATAACTAATCAAAACGGTACGAATAATGTGTACAGTTATTTTGCAGGAGGAATAATTTGTGTATTTTTTGTTCTTAGATGAAATGTCGCAATTCTAAAGTGATATTCAGCAGGAGGAATAGTCGGTAAAGCGAATGCAGAGGTAAGCCGATGGAGAGAGGTGCCAGAGTGAAAGGACGAATTCGGAGACTGGAATGCTATCTCCGAAACAGCTTCATGTGTTATGTGGTTGAGTATAAGGGAGCAAAGGTATGGTATGTTGTCGTGAGTGTGATGGTGGTATGAGTATAAGGGAGCAAAGGTATGGCATGTTGTCGTGAGTGTGGTGGTGTTAAGGCTAGCTGACTTCTAGACCTATTCTGTTAGTGTATTAATGGATTGAATGAGAAGGAAAATGTGATGTCTGGTGAGTGAGAGTCGTAGAGTAGTGTGATCAATGCGCACACTCCTGTAAAGGGGATGCTACCGATCTGTAACTAAAGCATTATTGTGTATTGTTTGATTTGGATGAACCTCGATGGCAGGTCAGGATCTGACATCATGTGGATGGTACATACGTGTCCTAGAAATGTTGTTATATATAATAAAAAAAAGGTAAAATGTATAAAAAGATACTAATTTCAGTCTGTCACAAGCACAAAGGTGCATTGTATGTTGTAGATTTAGAGTCATCAGTTTCTAGAAGGTTTATTGTGTTAGGATGTTAAAGTAGTTTAATATTTAATAACCTGTGGTAGGTAATTGTGAGCTGTGTAGATTATTTCTTATTTTTTTGTTAGAACACTTTCAAGGTGTATTAATTTCAGTCTGTCACAAGCACAAAGGTGCATTGTATGTTGTAGATTTAGAGTCACCAGTTTCTAAAATGTTTATTGTGATAGGATGTTAGAGTAGTCTACTATTTTATATTGTAATTATGAGTTGTATAGATTGTTCATTATTCCTTTTTTTTTTTTTTTTTTTACACTTTCACGATTTGTATGAGGGACGACAGGTACAATCAATAGCGCAAGTGTGGGCTGTATATAGAAAAGGGATAAATGTTGATGTATGTGTAGAAAACTAGGGTGTATAGTTTTATGTTTTTTAGAACAAAGATTCTTTTATTACCAATGTATCTAATAGATCATATATGTAATCAATGAGTATTTAAATATATCCTTTTGTCTGTAATGTTGCGAGATGCACGGAAGGGTCTGACTGATTGGGTGTCGTAACGCCCATACCGCTAGCGGGCCAAGCTGACGTAGCCATGGCGACGGGCGACAGAGCCGCGGCACTCCCCACTCCACTGCCGGACGGGGTACACTCCACGCGCCCGCTACGGCAGGTCAACGGCCTGGGGCGACACGCACGTACCACTGGCCATTCATAAGTTCCGCCACCCTTACGACTGGGGAAAGTATCCCGCGGAGGCAACAACGGGTGGTTTCTTCTGCTCAACGGCGCGCGCAGCGGCGCCATGGCAGAATGGACGACGCGTGGCAGAGCCCGGCGGGCATTTGTTACCAGCAACTATTAACTAGTACTGGACTGTGGAGCCGTAAAACAAGATGACTGCTCGTATGTCTCCATAAGGTGGAAAGTGAAGGACTGGTGTTTCCACGTTGCGAGTGGTGGAAAAGATTTTGTCTTTAGCAGACAGGACGATTGTTTTGTTTTGTCTTGTCCACTGAATGGTGGGATCCATAAACTTTTGGCAGTGACTTGTTAAGTGTGCTTTGTGAATTGCATGTGGGACGCTTGGTATTCTTGAAGAGGACAGTTGTCGTTTGGTGACTAATTATTGTATGAACGCAAGAAACTAGAGTGGGACATTGACATTTGCGTCTGTAGTAGGAGACATTTCTTTAATTGGTGTGGGAATAAGTGCTGTTTGTTGGAACTTACGACTTTTAATTACACCATGAACTGAAAGGACAGAACCGTGGGTAATAGTAGTTGTAGGACCATTTCTGGACGACCAGATTCGTGTGGATGGTACGCTGAGAGTGACTATGACATTTGTGTTTAATGTGAGATACAGTTTACTGTTCAGTGCGTGTTCAAAATGCCGATTTGAGTAACTTAAAGACTTTCGTCCGGGTAACCATGGGAGAGCTTTGACACCGAGACAGTGTTTCTAGGAAAACTATCAGCAACTTTTTGACCCCAAGAAAATCACAGAATGAAATGTTTCCGTGTGATTCGCAAGATAGGGAATAATGTATTTGTAATTGTGTAAATGTTTTTTTTATATGTTTCATTCCTGAAGGGACAGCAAGTGTAATTGTATTTCATTAACATTTGTGTTTAGAATAGTTAGTGTTTGTTTTTTGTTTGTTCTGAGTTATCAAGTTCACGTAGCATGTTTATTAGAATATTTGGTACAATGATGCTTTAATTATTAGCCAGTGGCGTCATACTAACGTAGTGGCTCTTGTAGCACAGGGGAGAAGAGTTTGCATTGCACAACAAATATCGGAATTAATTGATGCATTTTGATGTCGTGGACAGTAATGATCTTGTTGGTGTGTTGACTGAAGCCACTTATTTTATTATCACAGTGGTGATATTTCACATTAAAGTGTAACGAAGGCTAGTCGAAATCCAAGTTCTTGTCGTCTAAATGTGTGACAACAGAGAAATGAGCAGTAGAGTAAGATACGAGAGCTACTGGTGGATTCAAGCACTTATTGCTAAACTATTTACTGCGTGTATTGATATGGAGCCTGACTTCTACATGTAACTAGTGTACGCAATTTTTTTTTCCTTTTGTTGATTTTTTTTTGTATTTAGACATTGCCGTGTAAAGATTATTACAACGCAATTTATGAATGTCAGATTACTTGTTCTGTGTTTGGACGGTGAGCTATTTAGAATTTCACGAGTACAATTAGTATTTTTTTTATTTTTTGTTTGTTTTAGAATTATTGAAGTTTGGATTACTCCTAAAAATAACAGAGATCCCGGTAACTAAGCCAATTTTTATCTCACCATTATTTTTTATTTGTATGATGTGATGTTTTATTTGTCATTTGGATTGTTGTAAATTTGTATGTGTACGTTACTCCGCGTTGTGGAGAGCACAATAATGCAACAACTGTGTCAATAATTTGGTAAAGTAACAGCATTTGGTCGTCTGTTTTAGGTCACCAGGGGCTAAGGTCTCCTCCTGGTTATTTTGATGACTTGCTAAGTTTGTTCTAATACAGCTTTCTTAAAAAAAATGTTCGGAACTACCCTCGCATTGCAAGGATAGTACCATGCCATTTTTTTCCGCATGGGTAGCCGGTGGTGAAAGGGTACAGTACCGCCCAACATTGAAAATAGGTACAACATACTTCATTATTTTTGTCAGAACAACACATTTTTTTTTGTAAAATAACTCAATTTCAATTAATACAGCGAAGCCGGATACCAGTGTGGGAAAGAATGACAATTTATTTAATTGATAACATGTGCACTCCCACAAAGTAAATCCCTACATCCAGTTTGGTGAGATCTGTGAAATGAATGAATGTATGGTCGTCTGCTAACCGCAGATAGTGAATGTGAATATATGAGCATCTCTGAGTCGATCCTTTGGCCACCGTTGGTGGGACCAAAGAGATGAAATTTACCAGAGCTTTGAGCGCCTGAAATGTAGCTGACCAATACGATAGCAAGGTGCTTCCCCCACCTCGACACAGGTGCGAGAGGACCTAGAGAATGGCCACGTTTCAGCACTCTGCCGCTGGATCTTGTGCTGTTAAGACCTGTTTTAGTTGTGCTCCGTAATGACGAAAGAGTGGAGACATGGTATGCATGTGGAATATTTAAGAGTAGTTTGAAATATTAATTTCTCTATTTCAGGAACTTTTGTGGGGAGAATTAAATGTCAGGCAGGTAATATTAAAGGGATTGTAGTAATCTTCGGAAGTGACCAACGATCACAATGAAACCACGTGTAGCAATAAGTTGAAATACTTCCGTGTGCTTAAGTTAAGCTGAATTACTAGCGTGTGTACAATAAGTTGAAATATTTAAGAAATAGCGTGTGTACCATAAGTTGAAATATTTAAGAAATGGCGTGTGCAGGACTTGAAATTAGAGACGAGTACTTCCACGTGGTGAGTACTGTGTGAGTCTCAATCTGTGTATGAGACAAAGGATAAAGAGAAGTACTCGTCCATGGTATCAGTTGAGGACTCGCGTGTGTGATGTTCTTAATATTACTTTGCGTGATATAATTCCGTGTGACGCTAGATTCAAACTCTGAGAGAGAAACAAGGTAAGTCGGCCGTCTATCCAGCAACGCCACTTGGCTTGCATTGCACAGGAAGACGTGCAAATATCTCCAGAGTGCATAGTAGGAAAGTAGAATTATGAAGTGGGGCAGTGTCGTGTGAAACTGGGATAAATATTAATTGAAGTGGGGAAAGCTGAAAGTGATAATGTTGTGACTATTCTCTGTGTAGTATTTCATGTTGTAGTGTGGTGTATGTCATGTAATTTGGGTATGTGTGGTTTGCATGGGAGAGTAGCGAGGTAGTTTCAAAAGATTAATGGGTTATGCTTGTTCCTTCGGTACCGCTCGGTCTGGAGGAAGGTTTAGTGATGATGATTGTGAGAGTCGAAGCGTGAGGTATAATAAAAGATCCACCATCCTATCCAGAAAGTGCACTGTAGCGTTAAAAGTAATTACGAGACCATAATATAGAGATTCACCATAGTAAAGCCATGCCCACTGGGCGGAATTTCTTATGTGTTATTGTTGTAGGTTGTAGAATTTGTGTGTTTAGGTTAGAGAATTTATCGGAATAAATAAGATAGTGAAAAGAAAAAGATTGGAGGACTTTTCCTTCGTTGTCATAATGTCCCGAATTTATAATGTGTGCGCCATTCATATTCAGTGCGGTGGCCACATGTTGACAAAAGCCGTTAAATAAAAGACAAAAAGAAAATGTGGTATTGCCAGTGCGTAGTGTACAGTCAGAGTTCTGTAAATTACTGATAGGTCAGATGCGTGTTTCCGTTGCGTATTAATCATATAGGAGGATAACTTGTAACTGAAGTGTGAGTACTAGAGTTCATGTTACTCGATAAATAAGAATGAATCCACTCGCTTGGCAGACCACTCATCTTGCAGGCCTGACTGCTTGATGCCACAGTATGAGCAAGGCATGTGGGTGCCTCTCAGAGTGTCTCAACAACATAAGCAGCACTTCGTGGGAAACGTTACCGGATATTGCGTATGTTCACGTTTTCAAGGCGCAGTGACTACTCTATTAAATTTCGGACGTGTAGCCGCACAAATTCAGTTTCTTCTTCTACTGTTTCGGCTGAATATCTTTCAGCCATCTTCAGAGTGAGCCGAAAGACTGACGCTGCAGCACTCGTTTAGTCCTTCCAATTCGCGGATCGAGCCACTGCGCATGTGCCCACAGATACAGAGGCGCCATAGTTGTTGATCGGCGGCGAAGAAGTACAGTGTATGTGAATTATATCTATGGCTGTGCAGTCGATCCTCGCTGGGATGTCGATGTATAAGTTGCATTATCGCGACGTCTTTGTAAGTTTATTGCTAGAAAGCGCTGGCTTCTACGACTTATCAAAGCTGAAGTCGCTATCTCTATAAATGAAATTCGTCGCCAAGCGAATTTCGATTGCCTCTTTCACCACCGAGTGACCAGTATGAACAAAGTGTTCTGCCACAGCCGATTTATTTGGCTGTAAGGTGTGCCTGTACCTGCCGTGCTCCGTACATCTTCCAGTGGACTTGTAAACCCCAGCCTTCCGAAGCATCAGTTATCTTTAACGGAATCCATCAGTGCTGCTGTCTCCGGTTGAGGACGAAGAATCACTTTTACTTTGTGCTTACTGAGGATCCGTCCTATTTTTGACGATATGCTTTCCATACGTGACAGGAAAGGCATGGATTTAAATCTCTCTGTGTCTTCATCTCCACTGCTTACAGCCACCTTTGTTTCCATTACATATCTGCTGTGGAGAATACCCGCTGGCTGGACATACGAAATTTAATGCAGCAGTTTCCTGATACTGTCCGCCACGACACTGAGTTTCCGCTGTTCCCGGAACCTCATCTACCGCAGATACTTGACGTTGCTCCTCCACCCCGTGGAGGCCGGCCAGCGCCCCGCCCCCACACTACCACCCCCACCTGCTGGCTGCAGCACCCGTGCCCTTGACGGAAACCGTCAATGCGGAGAGTGGCGGCTCATGTTCCCCGAAATTGAATTACCCCGCCGGCAGCTTGATTTCGCTAGCGCCAAAATGGGGAAAAAAACTAACGTTAAAGGGGGAAAGCCCCACTGCGTATCGACCTAGGGTCACAGAGTGCGAGGATTTTGTACCGGATAGTGTGTTGAAGAGAAGCTAGATGATGTAAAGAAGCAAAACTAAGACAAGGCTAATGGACTGTTGGAGATTTAATTCAGATGATGCTGAGGGAATTAGATTAGTAGACGAGACAGTAAAAGTAGTAGACGAGTTATGCTGTTGGAGAGGCCAACTAACTGACAGGAGCATGAACAAAGACGATATAAATTGTAGAAAGGTTGGACAGAGTCCCGGTAACCTTGCTGGCCAAGGTAGAGTTTGGTAAACACAAAGACAAGCATTAGAAACTCTCTCCATGTGTGGGCAGGTATTATCTTCCTGATGTCCGCCCCGATAGCTGAATGGTCAGCGTGACGGACTGTCGTCCTCAGGGGACCGGGTTCGATTCCCGGCTGGGTCGCCAGCCGCGGTGACCGAGCGGTTCTAGGCACTTCAGTCCGGAACCACGCGGCTGCTATGGTCACAGGTTCGAATCTTGCCTCAGGCATGGATATGTGTGATGTCCTTAGGTTAGTTATGTTTAAGTAGTTCTAAGTCTAGAAGACTGATGACCTCGGATGTTAAGTCCCATAGTGCTTAGAGCCATTTGAACCATTTTTTGAACCCGGGTGTGTCGGGGATTTTCTCCGCTCAGCTACTGAGTGTTGTCTTCATCATTATTTCATCCCCATCCGGCGTGCAGGTCGCCCAATGTGACGTCGAATGTAATGAGACCTGCACCAAGGCGGCCGGGCCTACCCCATAAGGAGCCTCCTGACCAATGGCGCCAAACTCTCATTTCCATTTCCATCTTCCTGATGTGTAAGCCCAGGATGGCTTGGCGCGAAGGAGCAAAATGGGACATATTATATCGTAGACGTACCGCTACGCTGTAAAGAATGTCCTGGGTAACAACCAAAGAGGCCCTGCTATGAAAATAAATGGCACCGCAGATCATCACTCATGGCTATCGCGCCGCATGGTTGGCAACGTTCAGCTTGGTATCCCACCGTCGTCTGGGGCGTCTCCAGACGCATCTTCGAACTGAAATCCCATTGACCGGAGCAGAACTGCCTTCAGTGTTGAATCCCACTTCGAACTGAACTCCGATGACCAGCAAAGAAGTGTCTGGATATGCCCTGGACCACGGTGGGATAACAGCCTGACTGCCAGCCACTGTACGGTCCGTAAGCCAGGAGTCATGGTCTGGAGGGACGTGTCATTTCATAGCAGGGCCCTTTACTTGTCATCAGTGGCATCCTTAGAGTACAGAGGTACGTCGACGATATTCTACGCCCTGATTTGTTGCCCTTCATGGCAAGCCATCATAGGCTTACATTTCAGCAGGATAATGCCCGTTCGCGCACGGCGACAGTTTCTACTGTTGTCTTCCTGCTTGCCAAAACCTACTTCGGCCAGCAAGGTTGCTGGATCCGATCTCTTCCCCAACTGAAAACGTTTGGAGCATTATGGGCAGAGCCCTCCAACCATCTCGGAATTTTCACGATGTAACGCACCAATTGGACAGAATTTGCCACGACATCGCTCAGGGGGGCAACTAGCGACTCCTATCAAGCAACGCCAAGCCGAAAAACCGCCTGCATAAGGCAAGACCATGAGTCTGACGGCCTGGCAAGCATCTCGGCCGATATTTTCATTAATTCACTGGAAGACAATTTCTTTAATAATTTTTCAGCCACTGATCCGGGTATTTTGTTATATTCTTGGTACGTAGACGATATGTTGATCATATACAATGGTTCCTCGGGAGACATGAGCATTTGTTTGGAATTTTTAATGGTCTTCATGAAAAAACAAGCTTCACTTGTGAATTAGAAAATAATGATCGTCAGCTACATTATTTGGATCTTAGTAATGCCGTAAACAACGGCAGACTTCAGTATTTTTCCAAAAGCCACTGACAAAGATCAGATTGTGTCCGCTAGTTCAGTGCACCCTCATTCCCATAAAAAAGCATTTTTCCATTCAGCCGTTCATCGTGCAGTTTGTGTACTTTTGTCACTAGACAAGCTTAGTGGTGAGGTGAATTTAATAAAAGCTATTGCACTCAATAACAAGTATGGTCCCTTGTTAGTAGAAAACGTCTTCAAAGTTGAAACTGACGCTGAAGTGTCTGCTTTAGGCATCAGTGGTGATTGTAAGAGTAACGAGTACGAAAATGTTTCTTCAGTTCCTGTTTTAGCTCCTATTTCTTCTAGAATTTGCCATCTTCTAGTTAAAAATATGGATCCTAAGTTTCCTTTTGTACTAAGAAGAACGTGCAAAATAAATAAATAAATAAATAAATAAATCTTATTCAGGATCTCAAGTCCACAGCTGCTCTTATTTACAGTTCAGGAGTTTATAAAATCACTTGTGATACGTGTCCTGCTTCTTATGTAAGACAGTGTCAGGTGTAAAGGACATTAATTGGTAACAACTGGAATTAACGTACATAAATCCGCTAATCATCTGTTAATTTCCGGTCACAAATCGAAACGTGTTGAAGAAATTTCCATTTTACACAGGGAAAAGAAACGATACAGGCTCGACATACTCGAAGAGCTGAAGATTTTCAAGCATATGTCTAAGAACGATTACCTCATACTCAACGAACAGCTACAATTACGTACCAAATTCTGTTTACCAACTTTAATCAACTACTCGCAATTTTTTGAGTTCTTTATTTTTTTACTATGCTTTCCTGTCTCTAATTCCGAAACATCTTTTTCTTCAAATATCACATACACGGAAGAGCAAAGAAAATGGTACACCTGCCTAATACCGCGTAGGGCCCCCGCGAGCACGCAGAAGTGCCGCAACACGACGTAGCATGGACTCGACTAATTTTTGAAGTTGTGGTGCAGGGAATTGACACCATGAATCCTGCAGGGCTGTCCATAAATTCGTAAGAGTACGAGGGGGTGGAAATCTCCTCTGAACAACACGTTGCAAGGAATCCCAGATATGCTCAATAATGTTCTTGTCTGGGGAGTTTGGTGGCCAGAGGAAGAGTTTAAGCTTAGAATAGTGTTCCTGAAGCCACTCTGTAGCAATTCTGGACATGTGGGGTGTCCTGCTGGAATTGCCCAAGTCCGTCGGAATGCACAATGGACATGAATGGGTGCAGGTGATCAGACAGGATGCTTACGTACGTGTCACTTGTCAGAGTCGTATCTAGACTATCAGGGGTCCCATTTCACTCCACCTGCACACGCCCCACACCATTACAGAGGCTCTACCAGCTTGAACAATCCCCATCTGACATGCAGGGTCTAAGGACTCATGAGATTGTCTCCATACACGTCCATCCGCTCGATACAATTTGAAACGAGACTCGTCCGATCAGGCAACATGTTTGCAGTCATCAACAGTCCAATGTCGGTGGTGATGACTCTAGGCGAGGCGTAAAGCTTTGTGTCGCGCAGTCATCAAAGGTACACGAGTGGGCCTTTGTTTCAGAAAGCCCATATCGATGATGTTTCGTTAAATGGTTCGTACGCTGACACTTGTTGATGACCCAGCATTGAAATCTGCAGCTATTTGGGGAAGGGTTGCCCTTCTGTCACGTTGAACGACTCTCTTCAGTCATCGTTGGTCCCGTTCTTGCAGGATCTTTTTCCGGCCGCAGCGATGTCGGAGATTTGATGCTTTACCAGATTCCTGATTTTCATGGTATACTCGTGAAATAGTCGTACGGGAAAATACCCATTTCATCGCTACCTCGAAGATGCTGTACCCCATCGCTCGTGCGCCGACTATAACACCATGTTCAAACTCAGTTAAGTCTTGGTAACCTGCCATTGTAGCAGCAGTAACCGATCTAACAACTGCGCCAGACACTTGTTGTCTTATATAGGCGTTGCCGACCGCACCGCCGTATTCTGTCTGTTACATAACTCTGTATTTGAATACGCATGCCTGTACCAGTTTCTTTGGTGCTTCAGTGTAGATGTGTACTACTAAAGTTTCCTTCATACAGTTGTATTTTGGGCTGTGCAGCTGTTTGTGTAAATATTCTATGACGCTCTGTTCTTTACGTAATGGGCATTTCAGTAACACTTTGTTGTACTTCTTTTACATGACTACTTTGCATTTTCAAAAATATATTAAGCTGTCATCCTTTGAATTATTTATAATTAACTGTTGTCTAATTAGATTATTTCCGTTATAACGTCTCAAATCGGCATACGTTAGCCGTAATTTGTGTCTTGTTTATGTAGCAGCAGTGTAAGCCACCGGGCCGCTCAGTCTGTTGTTGTTCTTTGCAAGGTGTACGTGCCAAAGGCGGGAACGTTTTTAATTTTTAAGTTTTGACTTGAGCATATCTGCTCTAAACTTTGGCTATTGCCTTCTCGCATTGTAACTTTAAATAAGTAACCTTTCTATGTTACGATAGTTTTGATGTCGGTTAATGTTTCTGTCAGACTTATTTTCCTGTGTATTATTTTACAGGACCTTTAATTTTCATTCTGGTGAACACATCCTTAGAGGTGTCGAAACCCAGGTAAATGTGTTACACAATTATTTGCAACCGGTTGACTGTGTTATTTCTTCATTGTTAATCACATATGTGAACATACCTTAAATCGCGCTTCGGCACCTTGGAAGAAGACGGTCAACGCGATACATATCGATCCCGGTATGGCGAATTGCGTGTCCACGACTTCTACTTGGGCTGGGTTAAGAATGCTAAGTACTGTTCCCGCACTCCATCTTGGAGGTTTGGCCTGAAATTCGCTCATGGAATGTCAGAACCAATCAGAATATTTCATGACGACTGTTGCCTGTTTCCCATTACGGCCAGTGGGACCAATCATAATTGTAGCACAATATGTACCAGCCGCGGGACTGTTGTGCTGTTTTTTTGTAAGATTAACAATTAAAATAATATCGACATGAGTGAAAAAGTATCGCATTTGCAGATTACATCTGTTTTATACTAAACGAGATCAAAAACCAATAATAACTGATAAACTGAAACATCTGCAAGTAAAAAAATAAAGAACCTTTTGTTTGCATTAAAGGCACACCTGCAGATCATCGAGGGTTAATCTGCAAAACCGGACCAAGAATTATGACCTAAAATATCTTATAACAAATAATGAGCACCTAAATTGTAGAGCTTCACACTTAAAATTCGTGAAGGAGGTCTATATTAATTACTTATCCACAACAAATATTAACGCAGAATGTTACAATTCCAAAAACAATATTTTAAGTCAAGGGCTCCCTCGTTGGCTTCCCGCTCAGACTGCTGGGGAACCGAGTGAAGTCATTAGGGATACGGGAAGCGAGAAGCGGGAAGCGAGGACACTACACGTGCAATGTTAGTGCAAGCAAATTGCCAAATCCATAAGTTGAAATAAATAAAATGCAGTTGTTTATCAGCTATTCTTCTTTCTGATCGTTTTGTAGTACTGTGAGCAATATTGGAAATCACTCCGGTATTGCTGAATGCAAAAATGCTCCATATAAAACTGCGGATGTCGTTTACCATCGATTTCGGAAAGATAAGACGACTATAGCGCAACTGGGTCCCACGCTCTAAAAGAACTGATGCTGTTAACGTGAATAATGCAAGGGTTTGCTTAGATCATTTTCTTCCCAAAGAATATCAACGGGACCTAAAAACTGATTTTTGGGGGTTCCATTGAAAAGATAATTAAATGGTGACTTTTTGCCATCACAATAATTTCCAAATTAGCATGGAGACGCATTTGAGGTTGTCGCAAGTACCAGCAAGGACAACGTTCAGATAACTGCCAGATATTCAACCTCTTTAGAAATACGTTTCTATGCATTATTGTTTTTCTAATTATTCGCATATTATTTTTATAGCGTTCATTTCTACAATGACAATAATGCTATCCGAAAATAGATTTGCTTGAAAATTAAATTAGACCAGTCGATCAGCACAGAGATAGTTCTTGTTCAAATGTGTGCGAATTCCTAAGGGACCAAATTGCTGAGATCATCGGTCCCTAGACTTACACACTACTTAAACTAACTTACGCTAGGAACAACACACACACACACACACACACACATACACACACACACACACCTATGCCCGAGGGAGGACTCGGAACTTCTGGCGGGAGTGGCTGGACAATCCGTGACATGGCGCCTCTAACCGCGCGGCCCCTCCGCGCGGCGATAGTTCTTGCCATAGACGTTACTGCTAAACACGAAACAGACAGATTAAAAACTGAAATACAACTGCCGAAGAGAGAAAACTACGCTTTGAAAAGAAGTAACAGGGTCCTGCATGCCAAATATTCCATGAATATTGTGGAAGTCAGTAGATGTGCTTATTCTGCATCTACATCACTACTCTGCATCTCGCAATTAACTGAGCGGCAGACGATTCATCGAACCATCTTCAAGCTATTTCTCTACCATTACACTCTCAAGCAGCTCGGTAGAAAAACGAGCAGTTCAATCTTCCCGTGCGAGCTCTGATTTCTCTTACTTTATTACGATGATCATTTATCCCTATGTAGGTGGACGCCAACAAAATGTTTTCGCACTCGGAGAAGAAAGTTGGCGACTGAAATTTCATGGGTAGATCGTACCCAATTCGCATATCATATCTCTGACATTCTCTCTTCTATTTCGCGATAATACAAAACGAGCTGCCCTTCTGCGAAGTTTTTCGATGCCTTCTGTCAATCGTTTCTGATGCAGATCTCACAGCGCACTCCAGAACAGGGCGAGGACTAGCTTAGTGTAAGCCGTCTCCGTCTCTTTAGTAGACATGAGATTTATCGTGTAACCGAAATTTAACAGATTCCTCTTAGCACTCATGTGGATGACCGCACTCTTCTCATTATTTAGAGTCAGTTGCCAGTTTTCTTCTGCAATACAACAACATAGAAAATGTTTCGCAGCAAGTCGGATTGGATCTTACATTGACAGTCGCCCAGTCTCAGAGAAAGTTTTTCCGGATCCAGATTACTCCACTGGAAACGACTGGATTACCGTAATATCCAGAGCTGGACTCACTTCTCCTTCAGCTGACTGGTTCAATAAAGTAAAAAGTTTTAAGTGATACTTTGCAGTTCTCATCGACTAAGTATTCATAATTGTGACTGAGCGATGCAAAAGATAATTTCTACAATAACTTCACAGTTTCCCGAAATGAATCACATCTACATCTACATTTATACTCCGCAAGCCACCCAACGGTGTGTGGCGGAGGGCACTTTACGTGCCACTGTCATTACCTCCCTTTCCTGTTCCAGTCGCGTATGGTTCGCGGGAAGAACGACTGTCTGAAAGCCTCCGTGCGCGCTCTAATCTCTCTAATTTTACATTCGTGATCTCCTCGGGAGGTATAAGTAGGGGGAAGCAATATATTCGATACCTCATCCAGAAACGCACCCTCTCGAAACCTGGCGAGCAAGCTACACCGCGATGCAGAGCGCCTCTCTTGCAGAGTCTGCCACTTGAGTTTGTTAAACATCTCCGTAACGCTATCACGGTTACCAAATAACCCTGTGACGAAACGCGCCGCTCTTCTTTGGATCTTCTCTAGCTCCTCCGTCAAACCGATCTGGTACGGAACCCACACTGATGAGCAATACTCAAGTATAGGTCGAACGAGTGTTTTGTAAGCCACCTCCTTTGTTGATGGACTACATTTTCTAAGCACTCTCCCAATGAATCTCAACCTGGTACCCGCTTTATCAGCAATTAATTTTATATGGCCATTCCACTTCAAATCGTTCCGCACGCATACTCCCAGATATTTTACAGAAGTAACTGCTACCAGTGTTTGTTCCGCTATCATATAATCATACAATAAAGGATCCTTCTTTCTATGTATTCGCAATACATTACATTTGTCTATGTTAAGGGTCAGTTGCCACTCCCTGCACCAA
Source organism: Schistocerca americana (assembly GCF_021461395.2). Taxonomy (NCBI): domain Eukaryota; kingdom Metazoa; phylum Arthropoda; class Insecta; order Orthoptera; family Acrididae; genus Schistocerca; species Schistocerca americana. Next base: position 285,900,599 of record NC_060120.1, on the reverse strand, counting down.
GTGCCTATCCGCTGCAGATCTTCCTGCACTTCGCTACAATTTTCTAATGCTGCAACTTCTCTGTATACTACAGCATCATCCGCGAAAAGCCGCATGGGACTTCCGACACTATCTACTAGGTCATTTATATATATTGTGAAAAACAATGGTCCCATAACACTCCCCTGTGGCACGTCAGAGGTTACTTTAACGTCTGTAGACGTCTCTCCATTGATAACAACATGCTGTGTTCTGTTTGCTAAAAACTCTTCAATCCAGCCACACAGCTGGTCTGATATTCCGTGGGCTCTTACTTTGTTTATCAGGCGACAATGCGGAACTGTATCGAACGACTTCCGGAAGTCAAGAAAAATAACATCTACCTGGGAGCCTGTATCTAATATTTTCTGGGTCTCATGAACAAATAAAGCGAGTTGGGTCACACACGATCGCTGTTTCCGGAATACATGTTGATTCCTGCAGAGTAGATTCTGGGTTTCCAGAAACGACATGATACGTGAGCAAAAAACGTGTTCTAAAATTCTACAACAGATCGACGTCAGAGATATAGGTCTATAGTTTTGCACATCTGCTCGACGACCCTTCTTGAAGACTGGGACTACCTGTGCTCTTTCCCAATCATTTGGAACCTTCCGTTCCTCTAGAGACTTGCGGTACACGGCTGTTAGAAGGGGGCAAGTTCTTTCGCGTACTCTGTGTAGAATCGAATTGGTATCCCGTCAGGTCCAATGGACTTTCCTCTGTTGAGTGATTCCAGTTGCTTTTCTATTCCTTGGACACTTATTTCGATGTCAGCCATTTTTTCGTTTGTGCGAGGATTTAGTGAAGGAACTGCAGTGCGGTCTTCCTCTGTGAAACAGCATTGGAAAATGGGGTTTAGTATTTCAGCTTTACGCGTGTCATCCTCTGTTTCAATGCCATCATCATCCCGGAGTGTCTGGATATGCTGTTTCGAGCCACTTACTGATTTAACGTAAGACCAGAACTTCCTAGGATTTTCTGTCAAGTCGGTAGATAGAATTTTACTTTCGAATTCACTGAACGCTTCACGCATAGCCCTCCATACGCTAACTTTGACATCGTTTAGCTTCTGTTTATCTGAGAGGTTTTGGCTGCGTTTAATCTGAGAGTGAAGCTCTCTTTGCTTTCGCAGTAGTTTCCTAACTTTGTTGTTGTACCACGGTGGGTTTTTCCCGTCCATCACAATTTTACTCGGCACATACCTGTCTAAAACGCATTTTACGATTGCCTTGAACTTTTTCCATAAACACTCAACATTGTCAGTGTCGGAACAGACATTTTCGTTTTGATCTGTTAGGTAGTCTGAAATCTGCCTTCTATTACTCTTGCTAAACAGATAAACCTTCCTCCCTTTTTTTATATTCCTACTAACTTCCATATTCAGAGATGCTGCAACGGCCTTATGATCACTGATTCCCTGTTCTGCACTTATAGAGTCGACAAGTTCGGGTCTGTTTGTTATCAGTAGGTCCAAGATGTTATCTCCACGAGTCGGTTCTCTGTTTAATTGCTCGAGGTAATTTTCGGATAGTGCACTCAGTATAATGTCACTCGATGCTCTGTCCCTACCACCCGTCCTAAACATCTGAGTGTCCCAGTCTATATCTGGTAAATTGAAATCTCCACCTAAGACTATAACATGCTGAGAAAATTTATGTGAAATGTATTCAAAATTTTCTCAGTTGTTCTGCCACTAATGCTGCTGAGTCGGGAGGTCGGTAAAAGGAGCCAATTATTAACCTAGCTCGGTTGTTGAGTGTAACCTCCACCCATAATAATTCACAGGAACTATCCACTTCTACTTCACTACAGGATAAGCTACTACTAACAGCGACGAACACTCCACCACCGGTTGCATGCAATCTATCCTTTCTAAACACCGTCTGTACCTTTGTAAAAATTTCGGCAGAATTTATCTCTGGTTTCAGCCAGCTTTCTGTACCTATAACGATTTCAGTTTCGGTGCTTTCTATCAGCGCTTGAAGTTCCGGCACTTTACCAACGCAGCTTCGACAGTTTACAATTACAATACCGATTGCTGCTTGGTCCCCGCATGTCCTGACTTTGCCCCGCACCCGTTGAGGGTGTTGCCCTTTCTGTACTTGCCCAAGGCCATCTCTCTACCCAAGGCCAAGAACCTTCATTAGAATAATCATCTGACACACAAGCTAAAACAGGCAACAAAAAACTTTCCCCGAAGACAAATCTTCAGTGGGCTACGTCGTGATTTTCCTCAGCTATGGTGAGTATTTATGAACGGAGTAAGATTTTCTACTTCTTTATATTGAGTCTCTGAAGGTGGCATACGAATGTTTATTTATTACAATTTTTGGTTTAAGTGATGCTTAACAATGTGCATCAGCACTTGACAACATACATTTTATGACGTTGGTGTTATAAAATCTCGCGCACCGAGTTAGAAAAGTATTCCCGCTTACGTCATACGCGTTAGCTAATAGTAGTACCGTATGAGGTGGCGCATTGGTTAGCATACTGGACTTGCATTCGAGAGGACGACGGTTCAAACGCGCGTCCGGCCATCTTGAATTAGGTTTTCCGTCATTTCCCTAAATCGCTTCGGGCAAATGCTGGGATGGTTCTTTTGAAAGATCACGGGTCGACTTCCTTCCCTAAACCTCGCTGTTTGGTCCCCTCCCCCAGATCAACCAACCAACCAACCAATAGCAGCGCGACCCCCGGAACGACCTACATTGTTGTTTCTATTTGCCTTGATTTTAAATGAAACATGGCAACAAAGCTTGTACAACAAAAACCGTTTTCTACAAATAGCAACTACTGCGCCGATGCGCGCACATTTTAAAGTCTTCCGAAAACGGCCGAGTAAAGCCGAACGAGCCGAGTCGAATGCAAAGTAGGGTAACGTGTTCCATACCGCATGCCGCATCGAGTGGCAACGCCGTACATATTGTATCCGTACGATTCGTAGCGCATTCGCCTTTGCAGCATTCCAGTATACGCTTGTTCCGAATTGGTTTCCATTACAGCGATCGTGTCGATAGAGGCGAGTAACGAAATATATTCATGGGTAGCGATTCGGTACATCGAGTCAGCCACAATATTCGTTTCCCAGTCCCGAATACATACGGTTTGCTACAGCTCTGGTTGCAGAACATGTGGCTGTCGAAATGCTCTAGAGAAGCATGCTGTGAGTGTGGCAAACGCTACAACATGCTTTCGTCATTTCGAAGAAACTGAAGACGTTAGAGACTTGTGTTTGTGACTGCTAAATTTATCGCGGAAATGAGTAATTAAAGAGCGTCGCACTGCCGTCGAGGATTTCGTCTTGTGGTAGAAGCAATAGGGGTAGCACACCACACGCAACAGCACATGAGATCCATAGAAAAAGCATAGAGACTTTCACCAAGGAAAAACGCACTGATAAACGAACATTTATAGGTCGTTTTATAATGATTCAGATAAAGCAAATAAAGAAAAGGTTCAAATGGCTCTGAGCACTACGGGACTTAACATCTGAGGCCATCAGTCCCCTAGAACGCAGAACTACTTAAACCTAACTAATCTAAGGACATCACACACACCCATAACCGAGGCAGGATTCGAACCTGCGACCCTAGTAGTCGCGTGGTTCCGGACTGAAGCGCCTAGAACCGCTCGGCTATTTAAAGCTAGTTTAAGGACAAACGCTCCTCTGAAAAATATATGCATGAAATTGTGAGCACGTAACAAAGATCTTTGAAGGCAGTTGTCGTCAGCAAAACGACGTCTGCATGACGAAAAAAGTAATAAAACTACTGTTTTGTCACCTGAAATTAATCCAATGCTGGTCAAATATCTTAGCCAAAGCAAATCAGACGTTCGTTATAGGGGTTGAAAACGGTTCTATGGGTCAAGAGGACATGTGCAAGTCGATTACTTTGCGTCCCATTTCGCAGAGAAATTACGATTTTCTCAGGGAAAAACTCGGATGACCTCTACTTGCACCATCAAACCTTGCATTCTTGGATAAAACGCAGTTTCGGCTGCCACCTAGGCATTATGAAGGATGTTTCAGTTGTATTAGCTAATTAAAATGCTTCCTATTAGTAAGACACTCGCATAACTTCTTGAATGAAAACGACGGTGTGAACCTAACAGTTGAAGTTCTTTTAAACATGTGATGAATAGAGGGTGATTTTTTCCATCGTGGACAAGCTCTAGGAACTGATCGATGACAGGAAACTGAACAAAAGACGTCTAATGAACTTTATGTCCGGAAATGCGTGGTTTCCATGCTAGAGACCATTTATTCAGTCATACTTTGTTACAGAGACTGTGGTCTAATACGCGCTGTACCATGCAGCCACAGTTACAGTATGTGTTGAAAATCGTTTCCATGTGCCTCAACGCATGCCTTTACTCGCCGTGGCACGTTATCTGTCTCACACGCTCACATCGGCCAGGTTGCATCCTAATAGTGTCAAAGGCAGCATGAATACGCTGCCCCAGTATCTCCACATCTATAATGGGATCTGCATACGCGATACTTTTGAGATGGTCGTATCACCAGAAATCGTACAGGTTGAGATCCGGTGAACGAGCAGCCCATGCAACTGGACCCCCTCGTCCGATCCATCGATCTGGGAAGACACGATTGAGATGCGTCAGGACGTTAACAGCCTAGTGGGCTGGAGTACCATCATGAAGCAGCCATATAACCCTTCAAATCATCAATGGCACTTCTTCCAGCAGGGGAGGCAGAGTCACCCGCAAAAAACGCCGATAGTTCCGGCCTGTAGGGCGACGCGGAAGGAAGACTGGTCTCAAAATACTGTCGCAAATTATCCCGTCCCAGATTCCGGCTGCACCGATGCTGATGATTCGCTGATGATTCTCTGTCACTATACCATGGGTGTTCTACGTACTATCCCATAGATGACTTACGAAACTTGAAGATACCACTTCGCGTAAGGTGGCGTCATCTATGAATACGATGGATGACACAAATCCCTAAATCGTGGTTGCCTGGTGAAGAAACCAGTGACAGATATGTTCCCGTTGTAGAAAGTCTGTCGCTAGTAAGACCTGCACACGCTGTAAGTGATAAAGGTAGTAACAAATGTCATGGAGAATGTTCCACACGGTCGTCTGGATTACCCTGTACTGGCGGACCAACTGCCTGGTTCTGACACGGCGATCGCATTCCACAGTATTAATCACATTTTCCTCCAAGTCTGGAGTCCGAACGCTTCGGGTACGTCCTGCATGATTTCCTGCTTCCTGAAACGATCCAGTCTCAGAAAAACTGCGAAACACTGTTTGCAAACATTGAATGCTTTGGTTGTTGTCGGCATGGATAGGTCTCCTGATAGGACCTTACTGCCCGCCGCCCGTTGCCATTTGCCTTTCCGTAAGTAAACACCATGTCGGCAAGCTCACTATTCGAATACGGAACCACTGTGTACAACGCTACATCACATCCACCACAAGGTGAATCAGCAACAGAAGTGTATTGGACACAACATTACCAATTACTATGGCAGGAGAGGGCGTTAGGGCGTGACGTATGAGGAACAGTGCCACCCTCTAGGAGGAAACCATGCATACTGTAACTCTGGCTGCATGGTACAACGCGTATTAGATGGCAGTCTCTATAAACTATGAATGAATAAATGATCTCTAGTATGGAAACCATGCATTTCCGGTCAGAAGTTCAATAGACGTTTTTTGTTCCGTATTCTCTCATCGATCAGTCCTTAGAGTTGGTACACAGTGCAAAAATGACCGTGTATACACTCAGGTTCAGAAAAAAATGAACACCTTGATCGACTTGAGGCAGGACGTACATATTCACAGGACATTTACATTAGTACGTTCTGCAGGAATGATCAGTATTTCAGTCACCTCGGTTCATCATGTGCCCCGTTGCCCAATGGTGGTGGTGGTGGTTAGTGTTTAACGTCCCATCGACAACGAGGTCATTAGAGATGGAGCGCAAGCTCGGGATTGGGAAGGAAATCGGCCGTGCCCTTTCAAAGGAACCATCCCGGCATTTGCCTGAAACGATTTAGAGAAATCACGGAAAACCTAAATCAGGATGGCCGGAGACCGGATTGAACCGTCGTCCTCCCGAATGCGAGTCCAGTGTGCTAACCACTGCGCCACCTCGCTCGGTCCCGTTGCCCAATAGGCACAGGGTCCACCATAGGCTCTGGTAACTTGTTCCACGTGTGAAGGCATCGATGCGTATAAGGCACAAATGGCATCCTGTAGTATAGCCACCCATGCTCATTCACCTGGTTCCAAAGTTCGTCTGTGGTGGTCGGCATTGGGTCAGAGTGCTGGATCCGTCGTTTCACCATACCCCACACATTTTGGATTGGAAACAAGCCTGGTGATCTGGCGGGCCAGGCCAAAAGGCCGACAGCTTGTTACATCAAGAAGGCATTTGTTCGCACAGCAACATGTGGTTGTGTATTCACTTTGAAACTTCTTTATTTAAATGAGTCTGTGTCTGTACTTAAATTGCTGAATGACTGAGAAGATGAGCCGGCCGCGGTGGTCTCGCGGTTCTAGGCGCGCAGTCCGGAACCGTGCGACTGCTACGGTCGCAGGTTCGAATCCTGCCTCGGGCATGGATGTGTGTGATGTCCTTAGGTTAGTTAGATTTAAGTAGTTCTAAGTTCTAGGGGACTGATAATCACAGCAGTTGAGTCCCATAGTGCTCAGAGCCATTTGAACCATTTGAGAAGATGAAACTTCTATGTTATTCGATTCTGAAACAGCTGAGTAAAACTGAAGGTACAGAGCCTTCTTTCTCTTTACTTTTTCTTTTTCTTATCATGTCGACACTGATCCACAATATTCTAGCGCAACGCAATCTGACTGCTCAAAAAAAAAAAAATAAATAAATAAATAAAAATTGCAACCTGATTTCAAATAATTAACTCAAAAGAATGGCCCTGACTAAAAGGAGATATTAACAATAACCTATACATTTCATTAAGCACTTACCTCACAAAAACCTTCATTACGCGAACTACTGCAATACAGTGAGCATCAATACTGCCAGATAAATAAAATATTCTAACCACTAAAGCCACTAACTACTAATAGGCATGTGGTTAGCAAAGGAAAGATTTTGTTGCAAACCAAATAATGTATTTTTTTACCTTAATAATGTGACATCTAGTTCAAACACGAATATAAATCGTCATTGACATCCAGTACAAAGATATATAATCATGAATAATTTTCAATCTCCAAGTCTGATCGTTAGCCTACGATAACACTTCAGACCTGTACCCTCCATCAACGCTAACTTCTCACATTTAACATCCATCACTGCTGACTGTTCACCTCCAACTGCCCAACAGCACTTCCATCACTGCTGGCAGCTAACTTCCAACTGCCCAACACTACTGGTGATTAACTTCCAACAATGAGTTCAACCAGCCACAGGGTCTCTTACAGAGGGAGCGCAGTCAGAGATCCAATGCAAAGCGCTACACAAGGCTGCCAACACAGAAGCATCCCACTTACAACTTGCTGAAAAATGACTTCTGGGGTGTTGTGCAGAAATGGTATGGCTACGGGTCGCAGGATGTCATTCACGCAAATCATACTAGTCACAGTGCCCTGGACACACACCAACTGTGATTTGTGGTTGTACGCAATAGTACCCCACACCACAAGGCCTTGAGTTGGCGCTGTATCTCTTGTACAAAGGGCGTTCAAAAACTTTGGCACAATCGTCTCTATTTTTTTTATTTTTTGCATGAGGAGAACGAAATTTTTTGTGAACGTACTTGGAACATTTAGCTATACATTGAGCCTACTCAATGTAGTCTCCATCAGCTGTGACGCTACTGGCCCAACGTTCTTTCCATGATGTAAATGCACTTTGGTAAAATTCTGAGGATTAAGTTTTACACAATCGCTTGACACAGGAGGAAAGGTCTTTCTCACTATTAAATATTTTACCGTGCAGGTGGGCCTTCAGACGACCGAAGAGGTAAACATCAGACGGAGTCAAGTCCGGACTGTAGGGAGGATGAGGAACAATTTTCCAACTCATTTCCCTGATTTTCTCCTGCGTCATAAGGGCTGCATGTGGTTTAGCAGTGTCATGGTGTAGTCTAATGAGCTGACCTTGAAGCTGTGGTCTGTGGGTCTTGATGGCACGTCGCAGCTATCCCAATGACAAACAGCAACGGTTCTGGTTAATTGTGGAGCCAGGTTCCAAAAACTCAATGAAAATGACGCCACACTGATCCCAGAAGAAGGAGGTCATCACCTTTCGTTCTGCTGTTCGTGTCAAAATACTATTTCCATTCTTCAGTAAAGTTCTTCATGAGACCCTCGCACACATTCTTCCTCATCGTTTTCATTTCTCTTGTCAGTAATCTAGGCACCCAACGTGCACAGATTTTTCTGTAGCCTAGTGACTGTACCAGTGATACCACACTACCCAATGACAAACGAGTCATTTCAACAAGCTGTCGTGTCGTCACACATCTGTCATTTTGGATGGTTTGATCAATGGTTTCCTTATTCACATCACTCACTGCCGTCAGTGGTCTACCACATCGTGGATTGTCCAGTGGAGAGAAGTCACCTTCATTAAACCTCAGCAACCGCCGCTGGATACAGCTGCGATCCACTGTGACCTCCCCATGAACAAGTAGCAACTTCCTGTGAATCGATGTGGCAGAGTCATCGCCGGTCTCGAAGAGGAACTCCATTGCCGACCGTTGTCGCAACTTGACATCTACTTCACGGTCCATTATGGCTCACCTGTAAATAAAAGAAAATACTTTTATATACCAACTTATAGCTAAATGTTCCAAGTATGTTCACAAAAGATTTCCCTCTCCTCCTGCAAAAAATAAAGCAATGAGAGACGACTGTGCAAAACTTTTTGAACGCCTTTTTTACAAATGCAGTCATCTACATCTACATCTACATTTGTACTCCGCAAGCCACCCAACGGTGTGTGGCGGAGGGAACGTTACGTGCCACTGTCATTACCTCCCTTTCCTGTTCCAGTCGCGTATGGTTCGCGGGAAGAACGACTGTCTGAAAGCCTCCGTGCGCGCTCTAATCTCTCTAATTTTACATTCGTGATCTCCTCAGGAGGTATAAGTAGGGGGAAGCAATATATTCGATACCTCATCCAGAAACGCACCCTCTCGAAACCTGGCGAGCAAGCTACACCGCGATGCAGAGCGCCTCTCTTGCAGAGTCTGCCACTTGAGTTTATTAAACATCTCCGTAACGCTATCACGGTTACCAAATAACCCTGTGACGAAACGCGCCGCTCTTTTTTGGATCTTCTCTAGCTCCTCCGTCAAACCGATCTGGTACGGATCCCACACTGATGAGCAATACTCAAGTATAGGTCGAACGAGTGTTTTGTAAGCCACCTCCTTTGTTGATGGACTACATTTTCTAAGGACTCTCCCAATGAATCTCAACCTGGTACCCGCCTTACCAACAATTAATTTTATATGATCATTCCACTTCAAATCGTTCCTCACGCATACTCCCAGATATTTTACAGAAGTAACTGCTACCAGTGTTTCTTCCGCTATCATATAATCATACAATAAAGGATCCTTCTTTCTATGTATTCGCAATACATTACATTTGTCTATGTTAAGGGTCAGTTGCCACTCCCTGCACTAAGTGCCTATCCGCTGCAGATCTTCCTGCACTTCACTACAATTTTCTAGTGCTGCAACTTCTCTGTATACTACAGCATCATCCGCGAAAAGCCGCATGGGACTTCCGACACTATCTACTAGGTCATTTATATATATTGTGAAAAACAATGGTCCCATAACACTCCCCTGTGGCACGTCAGAGGTTACTTTAACGTCTGTAGACGTCTCTCCATTGATAACAACATGCTGTGTTCTGTTTGCTAAAAACTCTTCAATCCAGCCACACAGCTGGTCTGATATTCCGTAGGCTCTTACTTTGTTTATCAGGCGACAGTGCGGAACTGTATCGAACGCCTTCCGGAAGTCAAGAAAAATAGCATCTACCTGGGAGCCTGTATCTAATATTTTCTGGGTCTCATGAACAAATAAAGCGAGTTGGGTCTCACACGATCGCTGTTTCCGGAATCCACGTTGATTCCTACAGAGTAGATTCTGGGTTTCCAAAAACGATATGATACTCGAGCAAAAAACATGTTCTAAAATTCTACAACAGATCGACGTCAGAGATATAGGTCTATAGTTTTGCGCATCTGCTCGACGACCCTTCTTGAAGACTGGGACTACCTGTGCTCTTTTCCAATCATTTGGAACCTTCCGTTCCTCTAGAGACTTGCGGTACACGGCTGTTAGAAAGGTGGCAAGTTCTTTCGCGTACTCTGTGTAGAATCGAATTGGTATCCCGTCAGGTCCAGTGGACTTTCCTCTATTGAGTGATTCCAGTTGCTTTTCTATTCCTTGGACACTTATTTCGATGTCAGCCATTTTTTCGTTTGTGCGAGGATTTAGTGAAGGAACTGCAGTGCGGTGTTCCTCCGTGAAACAGCTTTGGAAAAAGGTGTTTAGTATTTCAGCTTTACGCGCGTCATCCCCTGTTTCAATGCCATCATCATCCCGGAGTGTCTGGATATGCTGTTTCGAGCCACTTACTGATTTAACGTAAGACCAGAACTTCCTAGGATTTTCTGTCAAGTCGGTACATAGAACTTTACTTTCGAATTCACTGAACGCTTCACGCATAGCCCTCCTTACGCTAACTTTGACATCGTTTAGCTTCTGTTTGCCTGAAAGGTTTTGGCTGCGTTTAAACTTAGAGTGAAGCTCTCTTTGCTTTCGCAGTAGTTTCCTAACTTTGTTGTTGTACCACGGTGGGTTTTTCCCGTCCCTCACAGTTTTACTCGGCACGTACCTGTCTAAAACGCATTTTACGATTGCCTTGAACTTTTTCCATAAACACTCAACATTGTCAGTGTCGGAACAGAAATTTTCGTTTTGATCTGTTAGGTAGTCTGAAATCTGCCTTCTATTACTCTTGCTAAACAGATAAACCTTCCTCCCTTTTTTTATATTCCTATTAACTTCACCGAGCGAGGTGGCGCAGTGGTAAGACACTGGACTCGCATTCGGGAGGACGACGGTTCAATCCCGCGTCCGGCCATCCTGATTTAGGTTTTCCGTGATTTCCCTAAATCACTCCAGGCAAATGCCGGGATGGTTCCTCTGAAAGGGCACGGCCGACTTCCTTCCCCGTCCTTCCCTAATCCGATGAGACCGATGACCACGCTGTCTGGTCTCCTTCCCCAAAACCAACCAACCTATTAACTTCCATATTCAGGGATGCTGCTACGGCCTTATGATCACTGATTCCCTGTTCTGCACTTAAAGAGTCGAAAAGTTCGGGTCTGTTTGTTATCAGTAGGTCCAAGATGTTATCTCCACGAGACGGTTGTCTGTTTAATTGGTCGAGGTAATTTTCGGCTAGTGCACTCAGTATAATGTCACTCGATGCTCTGTCCCTACCACCCGTCCTAAACATCTGAGTGTCCCAGTCACTGTGAAGCCGCCCCACCTGTTTGCGTCGAACCAAAATGCGGCCATCATTTTCAAACAAGCAAAACATGGATTCGTCCGGAGACATTGTCTGATGCCATTCCTGCCCCCAGCAATGTCTCGTTCCATACACCATTCCCGTCTAGCATGTTTTTGCGCATTCGTCAAAGGTAGGCAGAGTAGACGACGCGCACGTAAGCCATGCCGTAATAAACGGCGACGGACTGTCACGCCTGATAGAGTACGATGTGTTCCAGTGTTGCGCCAGAGCCGAGGAGGACGCACGTCTGTCCTGCACTGCCATTCGGATGAGGTGTCGATCTTCTCGAGGAGGTGGTCTGGCTCGTGCGATCTGACCCGTTTCGTGGTGTTCTACGGCCTTCCTTGAAGCATTCTGCACACAACCCTTGCATTGCCAAAACACTTGGTCCCACACGAGCAGCATTCTTTCATGCCAATGAGGCTCCCTCTTTCAAACTCGTTGATTTGACGGTACGGTTCGCCCATATGTCTGCGAGGTATTCTGCACGTCTGCTCATGTAACACTGATCCATTACCTTTGGTTTACAGCGACAACAAGAGCCGCAGGCACATTTCACGGGTGGGTGGTGTTGCGCCGCGGTATCGATGTTCACCTTGAACCCGCGGGCGACACGGTTCAAATGCTAATCACTTCTGCAGAACATACTAATGAACGTGTCCTGTGAATATGAACGTCCTATCTCTGGTCGTTCAACATGAGTGTACTTGTTCACTCGTTAAAGTTCAGTCAGAGGCAACTTAGAAATCCCTGCTCATCTCGAACATTTATTTTGACGGAAAACTGCAAAAACCGACTATGCTTTGCGCTATTTTTGCAAGTTTCGGTTCGATAGATGCTTTAATTTTTTTTAAATATTTAAATTCTGAACACCTTACAGAATGCAGCAGTAACATTCCAGCAATAGCAGAATAGCTGTTTGCATTTCATTGTTTCAATAGCCTGAAACATACCACAAATGCATCGCATATTAATGCACAGCGAACATATTACAGTGCTATTCCTGAGGCTGCCAAAAGCAGCACAGGACGTTTGCAGCCAATCTTATTTTTCTATGGACCTTGGCCCGATTGTGACAATATGGTATTATATTAATGAAAGACTGCGAATGTTAGACTACTTACACAAGAATAGTAACATTGTTATAGCTGTCTCACAGTACAGTTTCAGTTCATTTGCATTTATTTACACATAGACTGTTCAATAGATTTTAATAAATGCTGACCAAGTCAAACATGTATAGTTTCACTAAGGAAAATTTGCACTGACGGCATCAACAGACAGCGGCTTTGCATGAGTTCAAGCACAAAAATTCGTTGCACATAATGAAATTGTAAGCCGGCCGCTGTGTCCGAGCGGTTCTAGGCGCTTCAGTCCGGAACCGCGCTGCTGCTGCGGTCGCAAGTTCGAATCCTGCCTCGGGCATGGATGTGTGTGATGTCCTTGCGTTAGTTAGGTTTAAGTAGTTCTACGTCTAGGGGACTGATGACCTCAGATGTTAAGTCCCACAGTGCTTACAGCCATTTGAACCATTTGAATAAAATTGTAAACATTATTGGAAGTTTATAATTGTATCTCTTTATGTACGGGTAACTGAGTGGCTGTACGTATGACCTCAGGCCTACTCTTATTTGCTGATGTAGAAGTCAGATGTAGCCACTTACCAGTTCAGTGTAGACTTTTGTTCAATTCTGATTTATTTTGTCGAAACTGTAGTGAGTGTGGAGATCATTTGAGTCTTGGTTAAAGAATTAAAGATTGAGAATTACGATACCGCAGTTAAGAACAATAGCAGTTATCCAGTCATTCATTTACACATAGTGAAAGAGCAATGTTTTGGTATAAGATAGATGAAATAACCGTTCATACTCCCTTCTGAAGCACTGCTTCGCTTACACGTTCATCGACTCCTATAACTGCACAATGGTTTCTGCACAAGTTGTACACAACCTTTCACTCCCTGTACGTCCAAAATTCCAAATCAATAGTTCCACAACAAGCTGTCGGTACTATAAAAGTCTACGAGCAACGTTGGACTCCACGGAGCTCCGCAGTGGATTATACAGAGTGCCCTGATGGCCGGGTTGTCCTCAGCAGCGAGTTGGTGGCGGAGGGGTCCCTTTAACAAGAGCAGAGTTCAGCGCCCGCCAAGTTTCGCAGCAACAGTCCCTTCTCGCCGCGAGCGTGACGTCAGACGCCGAAAGAAAAACTGCCGTTACTTTGGGTGCATTCGTGCCTTGTGGCTTCCCAGAGTCGGCCGGCGGGAAGGCAAGTTTCTTCGTGTGCTCTGCCAACTCGGTGATCGTGTTATTTGCGCACCTGAAACTTGTAGCGCGGGAAGCCCTTTACGCTCCCTCGCTGTTCGAGTAGCCACGCCATTCGGGGCACAAAACAAACGTACTGCTGGAAGCTAGTTCCAAATCTTGTCTTAAGAAAAAGTAGCACAGCGAGTGCAGGGCTGCAGAATTGACCCGTAACTTGAGGCTATGGGTTTTGTTAGACCCAGCTCGGGTGCTATTCTTGTCGCGCTGTTATTATATATACAGTTTTTGATGTTGCTGAGCAACAGTCATTCAATAATTTTTGAGTGAACACACCGCCATTCGAATGTATTTTTGTTTATTTAATTACAACCCAGGTTTCATGCCATTTTCATGAGATGGAGTTTATGTCATTAACGTATATTAAATGACATCAAGCTCAAATTTGGCCATAAATTAAGAAAAATATTCGCTCCCCACGAAATGCCAGATGTAAAATTATCATCTTGTAAATAATAGTGGGAGCACTTCATATTTAATAAAAACAGTTTTACTGTGGTATGTTAGAGATGAATACATACTCTAGGCTTTTGTTCAATTCTGATTTATTTCGAAGAAACAGTAGCGAGTGTGGAGATAATCGAATGGTTCAAATGGCTCTGAGCACTATGGGACTTAACTTCTGAGGTCTTCAGTCCCCTAGAACTTAGAACTACTTAAACCTAACTAATCTAAGGACATCACACACATCCATGCCCGAGGCAGGATTCGAACATGCGACCGTAGCAGCAGCGCGGTTCCGGACTGAAGCGCTTAGAACCGGTCGGCCACAACGGCCGGTGTGGAGATAACCATTCAAGTCTTCGGTAAAGAATTAAAGTTGAAGAATTACGATACCGCATTTACGGACAGTAGCAGTTAGTCCTTCATTCATTCATGCACAGTTAATGTTTATGTCATTAACATGTCATTGAGTTGTAATCATTACGACTCAAGGAAATGTGTTCATCTTTTATATATCAAAGTAAATCTAGTTTTATTAAATATGACGTATGTATGTATGTATGCATGTATGTATGTATTAAATTGGGGACCTAGAAACGACGAGAGGGAACGTCTCATACCAAACGAATGTAACCCCAAATGTTTGCGTGGTAGAATAATTATGGTGTACGCATACGTGGAAATGGTGTTTGCGTAGCAATCGCCTACGCTGTAACTGAGGGGGAATAAGGGGAACCCCTCCACATTCGCTGAGGTAGATGGAAATCCGCCTTTAAAACCATCCACAGGCTGGCCGGCACACCGGACCTCGACAATAATCCGCCGGGCGGATTCGTGCCGGGGACCGTCACGCCTTCCCGCTCGGGAAGCAGTGCGTTAGACCGCGCAGCTAGCCGGGCGGGCTAAATATGACATGCTCCACCTATATTTTTACAAGATGATGATTTTACATCTGGCATTTCATAGGGAACGAATATTTTTTTAAATTGTGGCTAATTTTGAACTTGATGTCCTGTAATGTATGTTAATGACACAAATTCGATCACTTGAAAATGGCATAAAAGGGCGAAACCTGGGTCGTAATTAAATTAGTAACAATACAGTCAAATGACGGTGTGTTCATATAAAAAGTTATTAGATACGGCTGTACGTTGCGCCAATTATGATTTCAAATTAACAGCAAATAATATTACTAGGAGTGGCAGTTGCAGGAATGTGAATACGAGGGCTACTCGTAAAGTGAGATCCGATCGATTGCTAAATGGTAACCACAGTGAAAATCAGATGAAGCTTTGCACAGATGTGGTGGGCAATGTCTCTGGTATGCCCATTGTTCACGTCACGTCGCTCTATTCAGTACTCAGTGCACAGTGAGCACATAAAGATGCTTAGAAGATAGTGTCTCCCGCCAAGGACGAGTACCTGTGAGAGGTTTCGCCAGATATCATGCAGCCCACACAACATAAATGTCATGCGCTTCTTTCTTCAAGACCTTTTTCAGACGCATTCTGCAGGGGCAATGAACCCGCTCATACAGCGTTTTCGATGGGAAGTGTTTGATCACCCACAATATAACCCTTAATTGGCTCCCTCCTTTGATCATCTCTGCTCACATGAAGCGCTGGCTATGAAGACAACATTTTGGCTCAGACAACGAAAGGCAGACCAGTGTAGAGAACTGGCGGAAAGCACAGGCGGCTGCTTTCTGTGACGAGGGTACTGGAAAGTTTGTACAACGCCACGACATGTGTCTAAGTCACAGTGGCGACTATTTAGGGATGTAGCTGGAAGGTGTGGCTAACTATTGCGGATAAAAAACTTTTGATTTTCAATGTGGGTTTCATTTCGCTACGTTCTCGACTACGTCTTGATTCATTGCAGTTAGTTTTTCCAGTATTCAATTGTGAAACAATTACTATTTTTCAATTTTACATTAATATTAGAAACTAATAAATAAACTGCAAAAGTGACACGGTGACATATGATGAACTCTGGCCTTACTAAGGCGTCCAGCACCACTACCACCAACACCACCACCACCAACACCACCACCACCATCATCACCGCCATCACTCGCATCTGAGAATATTTACATTCTTGCTTTGGCGACCGTATCAATAACTACTCCGAGCCGCTTTGCCTGGGTATTAGTAAGCACTTTGAGATAAACGTTACATAGACGGATGAACTGCAGTTCCGTGGTGTATGCTGGTGGCGAAGACTCGGGTGATAGCGTTTCTGGACAGTGGGCAGCGTGTGTTCTGTGACTATGACCAGATGTAAAGCGAGGTAGGTATCTGCCAGCAATGACTCTGACCGTGTGACAGTACTGGTCAACCCCCAAGTAGTAGCTGAAGAGGGGTCTAGCAGCCTAGTGTCTCTCATAAATCCTTCCAATAGTTTCTGCCACCAACAGTAGGACAATCTCTCCCTGAGCATCCCGCATATTTTTCTGTGGAAATGTCTGTACATGAGGTAGATTATCTCAGAATCTTCATCTCAACAAACGAATTGCAGTAGCGTAACATCCTCTTTTTCACACTAAAAGACACATTTTGTCAAGAACGATCCACTTTAAAAAAACGATTCTGCATAATCTTATGTACCGTTTAGTTTCTTCAATAGGCTTTCTGTAAAATTCCGTGTGGAGCAGAGTCGTCAATTTGTGACGTCCTTCATGTTCATAACCTTAACTACATGCAACAAAAAGTTCCAGGTGGCATCTACCGAGTGCCTTCACCCAACAGCCTAGCATAGCTGGGGAGGTTGCTTCGGGGAGAGCACTTCCAGTCAGTGAATTCCTCGATTTCTGTCACTGTAACGACTGACGAACTCTGCACCGGAGTGTGCGTCCTTATCGAACTTCCTGATGTGCCAGACCGCTACTCGAACCTCGTACCTTTCTTTTCGCGTCTGATGCTCTTATCAGTTGAGTTGGTATAGTTAAGCTTTATATGCTCTGTTGATTATGTTTACGAGTTTCTTGCAACTCTGTAAATTTTCCTATCTAGTGTACGATACCAAAGCAGTCCAGCCATACACGATGGACGTGGAAAGGTAAACTGCACTCAGCATTCAAATTCAGCCCAGCTCTGGTCTCCAGTAGGGATGGCAGTCATCACAGTAACAACCGGTTATTGGTTATATCGGATTTTTTTTTTCACGCCAATTTAATCTGAAAACTGAAATCGCACAAAATATACGGTTTCTGAAAGAACCGATTTTGGTTTTTTTAAAAATTCATGTTATTTCCTGCAATAAACGTAGCAATCGAACAATGATTGAAAAAATTTGACTCACTCAGTTTCATCATACGTAGAATCAAGATATTAAACAGTCAAGTAAAAGAAAACTTTGTCCGCAGCTCGTGGTCGTGAGGTAGCGTTCTCGGTTCCTGCGCCCAGGTTCCCGGGTTCGATTTCCGGCGGGATCAGATATTTTCTCTGCCTCGTGATGAGTGGGCGTTGTGTGATGTCCTTAGGTTAGTTACGTTTAAGTAGTTCTAAGTTCTAGGGGACTGATGACCACAGATATTAAGTCCCATAGTGCTCAGAGCCATTTGAACCAAAAGAAAACTTTATCCGTCCACCGTTCCCTGCCTATCGCTAAAACTGTTGAGTGATTGAATACTACAAAAAAACCATTAATATTGTCCTACTGATTCCAATTTTTTGAAACTCTGCTCCAGAATCATATAGTAATCTGGGATCATACTACTAACAGGCAATTACGAATAAATGCTGTTCTTGTTGTGTTTTTCAGTCCAGAGAATGGTTTGATGGAGCCCACCATGCTACTCTATCCTGTGCAAGCCTCTTCATCTCCCAGTACCTACTGCAACCTACATCCTTCTGAATTTGCTTACTCTATTCATCTCGTGGTCCCCCTCTACGATTTTTATCCTCCACACTTCCATCCAATACTAAATTGGTAATCCCTTGATGCCTCAGAACGTGCCCTACCAACCGATCCCTTCTTCTAGTGAAGTTGTGCCACAAATTCCTCTTCTCCCCAATTCTTTTCAGTACGTCCTCATTTGTTGCGTGGTCTACTCGTCTAATGTTCAGCATTCTTCTATAGCACCACGTTTTGAAAGCTTCTATTCTCTTCTTGTCTAAACTGTTTATCGCCCATGCTTAACTTCCATACATAGCTACATTCCGTACAAATACTTTCAAAAGGGACTTCCTGATACTTAAATCTATACTCGTTATTAACAAATTTCTCTTCTTCAGAAACGCTTTGGTTGCCATTGCCAGTCTGCATTTTATATCCCTCTACTTCGACTACCATCAGTTATTTTGCTTCCCAAGCAGCAAAACTCATCTACTCCATTAAGTGTCTCATTTCCTAATCTAATTCCCTCAGCATCACCTGATTTAATTCGACTACATTCCATTATCCTCTTTTAGCTTTTGTTGACGTTCATCTTATATCCTCCTTTCAGAGACACTGTCCATTCCGTTCAACTGCTCTTCCAGGTCCTTTGTTGTCCCTGACAGAGTTACAGTGTCATCGGCAAACCTCAAAGTTTTTATTTCTTCTCCACAAATTTTAATTCCTACTCCAAATTTTTCTTTTGTTTCCTTTACTGCTTGCTCAATATACAGATTGAGTATCGTCGGGGACAGGCTACAACCCCTTCCTAATCACTGCTTCCCTGTCATGCCCCTTGACTCTTATAACTCCCATATGGTTTCTGTACAAATTTTAAATAGCCCTTCGCTTCCTGTATTTTACCACTGCCATCTTCAGAATTTGAAAGAGAGTATTCCAGTCAACTTTGTCAAAAGCTTTCTCTGAGTCTACAAATGTTAGAAACGTAGGTTTGCCTTTCCTTAACCTATCTTCTAAGATAAGTCGTAGGGTCAGTATCAACTCCCGTGTTCCTACATTTCTACGGAACCCAGACTGATCTCCCGCGATGTCTGCTTCTACTAGGTTTTCCAATCGTCTGTAAAGAATTCGTGTTAATATTTTTCAGCCATGACTAATTAAACTGATAGTTCGATAATTTTCACACCTGTCAACACCTGATTTCTTGCTAAGGATGACAACTGAGGTTGAAGAACTCTGTTTCCTGTGTCAATTTTTCCATTTTTGAGGGCTAGAGGTAGATAAAGACATATTATGTAGACACAGGCAACATATCAGCTACTTTCTATTTTTATTGTATGCTATGAATGAATGGCAACGGCCTTGCCGCAGGGGATGCACCGGTTCCCGTCAGATCACCGAAGTTAAGTGCTGTCGGACCTGGCTGGCACTTGGATGGGTGACCATCCGGGCCGACATGCGCTGTTGGCATTTTTCGGGGTGCACTCAGCCTCGTGATGCCAATAGAGGAGCTACTCGACCAAACAGTAGCTGCTCCAGTCCACGAAAACTATCGTAGCGACCGGGAGAGCGGTGTGCTGACCACACGGCCCCCTTATCTGCATTCTTACCTGAGGATGACATGGCGGTCGGATGGTCCCGATGGGCCACTTCTGGCCTGAAGACGGAGTGCTATGAATGAACAGTTGTTAAGTTTTGGTGTATTACTGTTACCATAATTTCCTTACTGTTTTATTATTTCAGAGAAATGGCAGATGAATCTTTAATCTTTTAAAGCAAATGAAGCATTGTACTGCTTTGCTACCTCACCTCGCAGAAATATCTGTAGACTAGTGTTGGTGCCATTCTGCAATACAACGGATGACTGGCGACGACAGCGAGAAACCTCCACATAGATCAGTTGGGGGAAGTCTTGAACAGCGGATGTACACGCGTATCTTTAGACATGACACTCTGCAACAGGGACATTATTGTCTCAGCAATGCGAGTTTCTTGCTTGTTTCTGTCGGTCTTGTTATTCAACTGGTACTGATCACTTTTCCTGTTTTCAATCATAACTCAGTATCTCAAACTAACAGTCCGCCCCGGTAGCTGAGTGGTCAGCGTGACAGACTGTCAATCCTAGGGGCCCGGGTTCGATTCCCAGCTGGGTCGGAGATTTTCTTCGCTCAGGGACTGGGTGTTGTGTTGTCCTAATCATCATCATTTCACCCCCATCGACGCGCAGGTCGCCGAAGTGGCGTCAAATCGAAAGACCTGCACCAGGCGAACGGTCTACCCGACGGGAGGTCGTAGCCACAGGACATTTCCATCTCAAACTAATGGAAATTTAACGAACAAAAATTACTTCTTTTTTTAAAAAAAAAAAGGTTTATTTAAAAACGAAAAATTTTAGCACTGCTACTATGGCTAATAGATAAAAATAAAAAAAAGCACCTGTTATGACCGAGATCAAACAAATATCGAAAAATACCGGTTATTCAGAATTAAAACACCGGTAACGGTTTTAACCGGTCGGTTTTTTCCATCCTTAATCTCCAGTCAGCAACACTCAGTTTTGTGTGTTTGGCCCAACGAAGACCTGTGATTTCATGAGCACCAGTAAGCTTTAGCCTTTCGAGGCGTATCTGACTTCAGATGTCGATTGCATGTAGTTTTCTTTGCAATGTTCGTACAGAAACTGATTAGGATGGACCCGCATCTACTCACAGCAGCTCTTCCTGTCAGCCTTGAAACCGATTGCCATTGACGAGAAGGCATGACATATGTCTCCTGTTGTCCCTATCGGTCAGCATCCTTTTACGATCAATGTTTTTATATTGGGGTGACAAAACTCATGGGACACCTCCTAACACCGTGTCCCACCTCCTTTTACCCGGCGTAGTGTAGCAACTCGACGTGACATGAGCTCAACAAGTCGCTTGAAGTCCCGAGAGAAACACTGAGCCTGCTGCTTCTACAGCCGTCCATCATTGCGAAAGTGACCTCTTAATTATGACCCATGAATGTTCAACGGGATTCATGTCAGGCAACCTGGAAGGCAAATCATCCTCTAGAATTATCCAGAATGTTCTTCAAACCAATTCCAAACAACTGTGGCCCGGTGGCATGACATAGCTGCTTGGGAACATGAAGTCCATGAATGACTGTATATGGTCTCCATGCCGGCATAACCGTTTCCACTCAATGATCGGTTCACTTGCACCAGACGTATTCTACACACAGCCCACACTATTATGGGGCCATCAACAGCTTGTACAGTATATTGTTGGCAATTTGGGGCCATGGCTTCATGGAGTCTGCGCCACAGTCGAACCCTACTATCAGCTCTTACCAACTGAAATCTGAACTCATCTGACCGGTCCACAATTTTCCACTTTAGACAAGAACCTAGGAGAGGCGGTGCAGGCGATGTCGTGCTGTTAATAAGGGCACTCGAGTCGGTCGTCTGCTGCCATTGCCCATTAAAGCCACATTTCACCGCACTTTCTAACGGAAATGTTCGTCGTACTTATCACATTGACTTCTGAGGTTATTCCACGTAGTGTTATTTCACGTGTGTTGCTTCTCTGTTAGCACTGACAACTCTACCCAAACGCCGCTGCTCTGGGCCGTTAAGTGAAGGTCGTCAGCGACTGCATTGTCCGAGGTAAGAGGTAATGCCTGAAACTTGGTATTCTCCACACGCTCTTGACACTGTAGATCTCAGGATATCGAATTCACTAACGATTTCCGAAATGGAATGTCCCATGCGTCTAGCTCCACTACAATTCCGCATTCAAAGTCTGTTAATTCCTTAAAAGACGTCATAGTCGCCGCTGACTGTATACAATATTTATTTTTACTACTGCAATTTCGGCCTTATGGCTATTTTCAAGTAACACTGCAAAGTTACATTCTGTCAGAATATAAAACTATCTGACATGAGTACAGGTCGTCGTCAAAATGCAGCCTTTTGACTGTGAGAGTCCCACAAGATCTGTTACTTGAAAATGACCATAAGGCCGAAATTGCAATAGTAACAACAAATACAGGGTTATTACAAATGATTGAAGCGATTTCATAAATTCACTGTAGCTCTATTCATTGACATATGGTCACGACACACTACAGATACGTAGAAAAACTCATAAAGTTTTGTTCGGCTGAAGCCGCACTTCAGGTTTCTGCCGCCAGAGCGCTCGAGAGCGCAGTGAGACAAAACGGTGACAGGAGCCGAGAAAGCGTATGTCGTGCTTGAAATGCACTCACATCAGTCAGTCATAACAGTGCAACGACACTTCAGGACGAAGTTCAACAAAGATCCACCAACTGCTAACTACATTCGGCGATGGTATGCGCAGTTTAAAGCCTCTGGATGCCTCTGTAAGGGGAAATCAACGGGTCGGCCTGCAGTAAGCGAAGAAACGGTTGAACGCGTGCGGGCAAGTTTCACGCGTAGCCCGCGGAAGTCGACGAATAAAGCAAGCAGGGAGCTATTTTCATCTTTCAACAGGATGGTGCTCCACCGCACTTCCATCATGATGTTCGGCATTTCTTAAACAGGAGATTGGAAAACCGATGGATCGGTCGTGGTGGAGATCATGATCAGCAATTCATGTCATGGCCTCCACGCTCTCCCGACTTAACCCAATGCGATTTCTTTCTGTGGGGTTATGTGAACGATACAGTGTTTAAACCTCCTCTACCAAGAAACGTGCCAAAACTGCGAGCTCGCATCAACGATGCTTTCGAACTCATTGATGGGGACATGCTGCGCCGAGTGTGGGAGGAACTTGATTATCGGCTTGATGTCTGCCGAATCACTAAAGGGGCACATATCGAACATTTGTGAATGCCTAAAAAAACTTTTTGAGTTTTTGTATGTGTGTGCAAAGCATTGTGAAAATATCTCAAATAATAAAGTTATTGTAGTGCTGTGAAATCGCTTCAATCATTTGTAATAACCCTGTATTTTATACAGTCAACGGCGACTATGATGTCTTTTAAGAAATATTGCATGACTGTGAATCCCAACCATGAGAAGTTAATCTGTTAATTACCGTCGTATGATCATAATCACGCGGTAAAACTTTTCACATGAGTCACCTGAGTACAGATGGTATCTCTGCCAATGCCCTACCCTTTTATACTTTCTGTATGCGATAGCACCGCCATCAATGTACTTACATATCCGATGACTTTTGTCACCTCATTGCACGAGGCTGAGTCAAAGGAAAACCTTAAATTTGTAATAGCAAATCGAAATTTCGCGCCGTTATCCTGTAAGATGGTAAGCGTGTTACAAACAGCGTGCAGAATGGCCTGTAGGTGGCAGCATAGTGCAGATGCACACATACAGAGACAGTATAAGTATTAAGATGGGCACCCCACTTGCGACTTGCACCAGGTTCAAATGGCTCTAAGCACTATGGGACTTAACAGCTGAGCTCATCAGTCCCTAAACTTAGAACTGCTTAAACCTAAGGACATCACACACATCCATGCCCGAGGCAGGATTCGAACCTGCGACCGTAGCAGCCGCGTAGTTCCGGACTGAAGCGCCTACAACCGCTCGGCCACCGCGGCAGGCCTTGCACCAGGGAAGAACAGCGTTGTGTTATTCGGTTTTTGCGTAGTGAAGGTATGAAACCTATTGAAATTCATCGACGAATGAAGGTTCTGTACGGTTGTAACGCCGGAAATGCATATCCTCCTGTTTCCATCTACTGTACTATAAATTTTTTTTCCTTATTTTGTTACCTGAAGATTTGACATTTCTGTGTCTTTGTATATTGTAATTGTTTTACTATTTGTATATATTTATGCATTTATGTCGATTTATAATTGGTTTGTTTTGTGAATATTATTTGTATTTATACACTGGGTCTGGCCTAGGGAAAACTATGCTATCGAACGAATACATCGATAGGTCGTGTGAAGAACCCAAGTGTTTAGGATCTTTGGTAGTGTTAACTCTACCACATGGAGCGCGGGCAGAGCAGAGAGAGTCTGGCTGGGGTAGTGCAGTGGAGCAGGTGTGTTGTGTGACGCTCCCGCGAGTTGCCGTGCTTTCGGGGTTGGACAGCATGTAATTGCGCTCGACTTGCTGTGATAGTTTCTGACACGGTTTCGCGGACGGGAAGCATTAGCTGGCGCACATCAAGAGCCCGTTTCGCCTGGTGACCGTCTCGAGAAGAAGGCGCGCCAACATCCAGCTTCTGCAACAGCGACGGCCGACAATGAGTGACTGTCGCCACCTCCTCGATCGACGGCTTCAAACTTTCAATCAACCAACAAGGAACACTGGAAGCACGTAAAGTTTTAGAACTGTATGGCAGACCTCAGCTTTTCAAACTGTTCAAATCACAAAATTACAGCAACGTAGCATGAACCTTTGTTGCTCATTGTCCCAATTGCATTACCAAGCAGGGTCCCTTCTTTTTCCGGAATGAACCCGAGTGTCATTGAAATTCAAACGCCAGCATCATTCGATTTCACTGCTTTAATTTCAAAGTTCAGTTAAGGTAATCATAGCTGGCTACAATATTTAGATTACACAAGCACAAATTAAGAGTGCGAGTTTTGTTACCGTATTTTAGCTTACCTGTGACTGCAGCTCAGCTTGATACGTACTTAATTTTACTATTGTTAATTGTTCAGAATCATTTAATTCAAGTTCAAAGTTAAATCTCTTAATTCTAAATTGCGTAGATTCAAGTAGCTTTTGAAATGATTGTTGAGGTAGTCCAAGACTAACCGTATCTTACTGAATTTCGATGTGCTTCAGAAAGAAAGCTCGCTATTAACTTTAGTCGCTAAATTAGCTTTCGATTTTCCAGTTTTATTAATTCTTTTGCTAAATTAAGTCAGAGTGTAGAGAAATTTATTACTTCCGACAAACTTTCAGTTTTCACACTACACGTGTCAACCTTCAGTTGCCACGCTTCTAGTGCTAATTATATGTGTAATAACCTTTCTTTTTCAGTTATTATAGTAATTGTCCTTATGACTGGCGACCATAATTTCCCCCAAATTTCAAATATCTAATTAGCACCAATTAATTGTTAATGCGATGACCGCACATTTACTTTCTTCAGTAACTTTACCCCTTTTCAAAATTAATTTCCACCAGCTTCATTTGCATTTTTCCTTTCAATAGATGTAACCCTTTCCTCCCTCTTTACCGACAAATTAACTTTGGTGACGATTGCTTTTCCCAAATTTCCATTAGGTACACGTGGTTTAATTTTTCACTGTCATTAAGGTCGATAAGTGAGGGGGAGGTTACACAGTGATCCATGTTTGTCACAGCAACAAGTCTACGAATGGTGTGTCTTCAGTGGAAGAGGCTCCTCGTCCAGGTCAGGCACAACGAGTTGTGGCTCCACAGAACACTGCAGCAGTTGAAGCCATAGTGAAGGAAAACCGCCGAGTGACATTGAATGACATTGCAACATGTTTACAGATTAGTCAAGGGTCAGCACGCCACATTATGCATGATGTGCTCCAGTTTCACAAAGTGTCTGCAAGATGGGTGCCATGGTAGCTGACTCCTCAAATGAGAGAACGACATGTTGATGCTTGTGAAGAACTTCTTCGGCACTTTGAACGAGAAGGTGATGGCTTCCTTGCAAGAATTGCTTCTGGGGACGAAACCTGGGTTCACTTCCACCAAACAGAAACGAAGATAGCGAGCAAGGAATGGCGCCATTCCTCATCACCAAGTGATTTCCATATGTTTGGCTCACTCAAAGACGCAATCGGAGGAAAGAAGTTCCGTTCTGATGAAGAGGTACTCCATGCGGTGCATGAGTGGTTGCGCAGACTACGAAAAGAATTTATTTCCAAAGGAATTTATACACTTTGTAAGTGCTGGAGGACTTGCATTGGCATGGGGGAGCTTATGTTGAAAAGTGATACAGCTTTGTACCACTTCTGCACAATAAATAATATTTAAAAAATTACTTAAGGTTTTCATTTGACTCAACCTCGTATACTGTGTCACATGGTTGCGAGTAGTTGTAGACACATTGGACAATAAGTGTTGACTGATACATCAACTTATCGGCCAACTTCATTCATGGAATGGCCACTGCTACGACAGCTGTTTTCTGCCATTCTGTGACGTCACCATGTGCACCCATCTCTCTCTGCGCTAATTCCGTACAATCGACTGGCACAATAGCTCTCCACAGCCAGTACTGACGTCAGCACTGGAGGCCAACATAACTGTCTCGTACGAGTTCTACACCACGTACAACGCTGCGAATCGACCAGTATGATCTTCTAAGGGTGAGTAACATTTTCACCAGTGAGCTTCCTCAGAAACTTTGTTTGCCTTTCCTCTGTTACTATATTTATTTAATTTTCCTTGCATGTGTTTGTTCACAACAGCTCATGTTACCCTGGTTCAAAATTGTGTCTTCACTTTTGGCCATGTTGCCTTCGTTGAACTTCAGAATCGAAATTATTTCTGTTACGGGCATCTCGTGAGGTCCCTGACAATTTTCGCTCATTTTCGACTTCCTCAAACCACTTGAACGTCTCTCTGCTTTAGTTTATGCCTGATTTCATAAAATTCCACTTTTTGTCTTGTTATAAATCTATGTACTTTAATTCTCTTTGTATGCCTCTAAAACATTTATTTTATTTATTAATGTCACTTACAATACCTGTGTTGTCTTGGTTGTTTGTTAGCGTTAACCAACTGCATATGCATTTTGGTCTGAGGATTTTTCCAATAATTTTTCGTTCTCATTTTCTTCAGTGTTTTCGATATCTGATTTTCTGTTCAAAATTAGTGTTTCTGAGGTAAATTGACGTTATTTTTTAATGATAGACTTATAATGGTTCGATTTAGTGAGTTTGGAAATACATTATTATTACTATTATTATTAGTATTATTGTTCTCAGATGGGCCAACTAAGGACCACACGCCAGTTTCATTTCCTTATTCATTGTTTTTTTCTTACTTTCCAGTACTCCTTCGTTTGTTCACTATGTTTTTTTCCTGTCTTCTCACCACTTCAGAACAGTTTTTTTCCACTCTCCTACTTTGGAATCCTTCCATATTCAGTGCCTTTTCCCTAAACACTTCTCTGTCAGTTGTTTCTTCAGCTTTTATGTTGTCTTCTTTAAATCACTTTTACGTCCTGGATTAAAATTATAATTGACTTTTTATCCCACAGACATCTGAAGAACTTTCTGTTTAACCCACTGTCTTGCACTGGTTATATGTGTCCAAAAAATACTAGACCTCTTTTTCTCATTACTTTTAATATGTTTCCTATGTTTCGATAAATTTCAAGGTTTCTTCATAATTTCTAACTTTCCACAGTTTTGCATGGGTCTCATATATCCCTAGTGAATCGCCTTTCTAGTGTTTCTCATTTAAATAAATTAAATTTTAGGCACAAGTTTGCATTTAGGCATTCTGGCTTCATACTCTATTGTAATGCCATATTTTTGCAATTTTAAATAGACATTTTATATTACAAATGTCTTCAGTTATACGATATTTCCCTCCAATATTATGTAAATTTTATAGTCGCATTTTCCAAACCATTTTCTCATGTTATCTCCTGAACATGTTCAAATTTTTTAACCTTCTCTGTTCGGCCAATATCTGTTTCCAAAATTTTGCTGGATTTTTAACGTTTATTAACAATGTAATTTTTCCTGTAAAAATTCTTCAGCGGGTCCTACTAGCTATTTCTATTAAAATATTAATTTATGTTACAGCAGATGTCACATTTTCAGGAAGTATAGCAAAGTCATCTGCAAATGTGAGACAGTTTATTCCAACTTTTTTGTTTCCTCTTCCCAACCTTATTGGCTACATCTTATATTCAGTCAGCGTTTCATTTCAAATTATCACTATTTTTTGTAGAACACAGCTATAAAGAATTGGTCATAAGCCATTACATTATTGTTATTATTCATTATTTCCGGTTTCATTGTTCGAAGTACGGTTTTGAAGATACCATCAGTATCGAGTCCTTTTCTGGAGTACTTCTCCATTTAGTGGCGGTTTGCTACAGTGGACATTGTGATGTCACTGGGGCTACGTATAGCTGCATATCTGCAGCCAGAGTGGGTCCAGAAGCCACACAGCGCAAACTTGCTCTTCATTTCATGGCCGGCTGCTGTTCTGTTGTGTACCGCTGCATTTCAGTCCACAGCTAAACAGTTGACTCACTGCACACTTCTGGGTTACAATGTGTTCATGACACAATACACAGTTGCAGTTTGTGCGCTGTCCCCAGCCTCGACCGGCTTATGAAAGTGGTGTGGACTGGGTAATGTTCAAACAGAAGGTACATAATGCACAGGCAACAGTGAATAGCTCCGACACATTATTTAAAAAGTTTCACAGTACTAATCGAATAGGAACGCCACAAATAGCTTCCAGAAAAGCCAAAAGGCGACCTAACTTTATGGTGTTTAACGTCCTGACAACAGCATTAATAAATGCAAAGCTCTATTCCTTGGGTGTATCTCCACACTTCATGCATTCTGTAATCTGATTTTTGTTCTTTCCATCAGCTTTCACCAATCTCTTCCGACCTCAGTTTCGGAACTGTCCCATCCTTATTCTAGTAACACTTTTCTGCCTGATAGAAGACAGTGAATCTTTTACCTTCAAAATCAGGGTATGTTGCAATGAAATTTCCAGATGGGTTAAGGCTGTGTGGCGTACTGAGCAAGGGAACTAAAGTTCTGTATTTCGTAAAGAGCTGGAGGAATACACTAACAGATTTAAGGCTGAGGCCAATCTTTAAGGGTTTGAGACAATTTGAGCTGATAAGTACACTGCACTCACAAGCACTGGAATCAATGCCCACCTGAGAGTATAGTTTTAACCTGTCAGCAACTTTTTCCAGTTTGAGCTCAACTATATCCACACCCAGTGAGCTATTACAGTTTGTGTAGCAGGGATGCCAAACGCCATTTGTTAAATAGAAGCAATTAAAAAGAAAGAAATCCCCAAGATATTTGGATAATCATAACAATACCAAACATCTCCAATAATTGTAGAACGTCAAGTCTCACAGCTGTTAACCAGTCCATACAGCTACCCAAGAAACAAGAAAGCTCTTAAAAAGTAGTGTTTTTTCTATGCAATGCCACTACCCGAATTTACTGTATTATTATTAGACCATGCGGCATTGGACTTCTGGAAAGCGGCTCTCGCGTGTAATAGGTTTGAATAGACACCTATGGTGATCCAACTACTGCACGGAATTTTTGGAATAAATAATGATAATGGCGCGTAACTAACTTATTTTTATGTCTATATTTGTTTATTAGTAGCACTGATAATCTCTTTGAAGTGACTGAATAGGGCGCACTTAATTCTGTATGTTTGATATTGCCTAACAGGAGGACATTATTCATTTAAAACAATACCACAGCCTGAAATTGTTTCACAATACATAAACACACATGATAAGCACTTGAACTTGTTTTAGGTTAATGTAAACTACACAAATTGTAATTACTGAATTTAATGGTATTGAGCTTGCATTGTGCTGAAGGCACAATGTGTATTGTGGTGGCAGCAATTTCCTTGAACGCTTAATTAAAGAACAATATAGAACTGCTTGTCAATATACTTACTGAAAACACTAATTGAGAATCACGTTGCTCGGACGGAACCGAGTAAATTTTGACTATGGAAATGTACTGAAAAGCCACTATATCGAGCTGGATAGTAATTATGGTGGCACAGAACCTCGTTTCTTCCATCCGTTGCATGAAGCGGCGTCTGCTGGCAATTTCGGCGTTAATGCCGATTATTTTCTCTTATAATATAGCTACGCCGATACTCACGCGCCATAACTTTTCACTGATGTTGCAGCACATAGAAATCTCTGGTTATGGGATAATAATGGGCTTTTTCCTTTAAATAATTGATTACACTCGGGGAATGCAATTTAAACCACAAAATTATTATTGCCTCCAAACTTTACACACTGTAGAGAACTTGGTTTGACTATTACACAAACTGATTCACAAAATATAAATCTACTGGTAATGGCGTCGGTATAACAACCACTGTTCATAAAAATACTCTTGTAAGATAACTTCTAGTTCGTTGCTATCGAAGTGAGCTCAGCAGTGGACTTCATCAGTTATTGAGATCACAATACGCTGTTGGATGCGGCTACTGGTCCCTTCACACCTCGCCGTTGGCACAAGAAACTTGTCGCAATTAACACGGCATTGCATCATGCAGTGCCATGTACTTCAGAGCGGGAAACCGTACTATTCTGATGCTCACTGCCCATCTCCGTCGAAATAACGCATCTTACAAGCTTTAGTGTCCATTTAGCTTGTAGCCACACGATAAACGGAGTCCACATATGTTTTCAGCTCACTTCTAAATGGTCTGTTAGCAACGTTACCATATCACACACCGGCAGTCACTTTTACGCCACTTAACATTTGTTCTGCCTCAGAGCTACGCCAACATACTTCTATCTTCAATATTACGCGCCAACCTGTACACTGTTCTCATTCTCAGGGATTCCCCCACACCAAAACATTATTTTACATTACGCCAAGTTCTCTATTTACAATTAAACATACCATAGCATTACAATATTCAATTACAGCCATATTCATATATTAAAGTAATATTACATTTCTATTTTTACTACACATAATAATATTAGTCAGTTTAATTCATTTGTTATTTCACTGTCAGAGTGCAGCACAAGCCAGACACTGTCTCCCGCATAGCGTTCTTTAATTTAGCTGCCACCAGGCGGAAGCACTTTCGCTTTGCCTTCGATTCTGTCCCACAGATGGCATAAGCGTCCACTTTCTCTACCGTATCAGCTTGACTATGCCTGGCATTCACTAGACGGCACGTTGTCACATTACATCTAGAAAGTGGATATATATCATATGTTCCTTTTCAATGCAGCTTCGCCCACATATGTGTCCAACACATTTATTGAGAACACCTTCTCCTCCCATTCTCTGTGCTACCTCTTCCTACCTCTCTCTGTCCACCTCTCTTTGACCATCGCCTCCATCCTCTCCCTATGACCATATTCTCCTATTCATTTCTCTTTCCATCTCTGTCTCCACCTGCCCACAGCCCCTCTACATCTTCCAACTGCCCCATCTTCTCTCCTTTCCTCCTGCTGTCCATTTTCTCCTCCTTCTTCCTCTATCCATCCCCTATTCTGTCCATGTCCCCAACTGTGCTCATCTACATGTATGGCTCCTGCATTAAAGTTCAGTAAAGCAGGCTGACACTACTCCCACAAGAAACCTGACACGCAGAACAGACTACACATCAGAGGTCTGAAAATAAACTGTTCCTTGCCCCTGAAATGTAGGCAACCCCACAAAGCAGGTTGTTCTGGCAGGCCGATAGTGTTCCCATGCAACAGCCTGTTGTGCAGGGCAGCCTATAAACCAGGGTCTGAATGAAACACATTTTTGTCCATGTCTCCACTCCTATTGGAGCTATGCTGCTATTAACTCCACAGTGCTGTTACAGATGAGACCTGCTCTTTATCTGCCAAATGTGGTTGAAACTGATCCAGGGGTATGGGAGGAGATCCCAGTCATATGCCTATACACATGATTTTATATAGACATATAAAAAGGAGATACAGGTATATTAGCAATCTGCCACAGCTTTGCACAGATAGTATTAAGTATCTACAGCTGGGTGACTTGTCCAGCATAATGCATCATATACACACACCTTCCTCACAGTGAAGCAGTCTCCCTATTAGTGAAACATATATTAAAATCCTTACAGTAGTTCCTGGCATTAGCCTGTGCATATAGATACAACCTGCAGCTGGCCACCCTTATTAGTAATATGTACATGAATACAGTTGTCACTTGGTAAGAGCATGTCTGTTGTGAGATGACCTCTCAAAAGCGATTATATTTCCATCCAATGACATATAAACCCTACAGATATTCATTTCTCGAAAAATTGAAAGTAATCATGACCACTTTGATAAATTATAAATCTGGTACTTATCTGGTTGTATGTTGGTTTAGTTATCTTATTTGGGGTAAGACTGTTGTCTTGAATTTTTTCTGTGCAGAGAAATTTGGATCTTTCCAGACTCATAATAGCTCAGTGAGTGACTTTAACTACTAGATAATAAAAGTTCATTCATTTTAGCTTCTTTACTTTTTGAACACTCAGACAACTTTCGTTCTTTCTTTCTTGGGGCCTTGGTCCCACGTCACATGGGGCCGGCCGTGTGACTATTGATTTGGCAGTGTTAGGTTCAGAGGGTAGCTGGATGCCCTTCCTGCGCCGCCCTGAACCCCCCGGGACAGAATGAGTTTACCCCAGCTGTCTAAGCCAGGAATAATTCGAACTTTTAAAACGTCTGCGAGTCGTGTAACTGAGGCGGAACATGGGGACCAGCCCAGTATTCACCTAGCAGGATGTGGAAAACCGCGTAAAATCCACATCCAGGCTGGCTGGCAGACCGGCCCTCGTCGTTAATCTGCCAGGCGGATCCGATCCATGGCCGGCGCGTCTGCCCGAATCCAGGAAGTAGCGCATTAGCGCTCTCGGATACCCTGGCAGGTTTGAACACTCTAAGAACTGTTTGATAACAATTACTCAACTTGCACAACAGCATAATTTCCATCTGCTCACATGAGCTATTTGCTACAACTGCTCTTCCTGCCAGACGAGAGAGAGCAGAGAGATTACACTTCGATGCAAAGACTCCATATCTTACAGTGCTGATAACAAAAGTATTGGAAATGGATTAACACATTTCTATACGCAGCTATAAGAAAATGTAGTGAAAATCTTGTTGTAAATAACTTTATAAAATTTACATAGTCGAATCCCTTCTTAATTAACTTCAAAATTATTTTGTTTATGTGCTAGTAGTATTCTATTTATATAGCAGTTTACAGGTATAGCGTCTAATTCAATTTACCTAGAGTTATAATTATTTTTAATCTATGAAGTGGTCGAGACCCGTCGCTATCGAAGGATTACTAATGTGCATTAAGCTTAATTACATCACACTGTGCAGTATTGGCGACTGGACTCCGACGAGGATAGAACAATATGAATAAAAATGTGAGATAGGTAGTGGAAAAGAAAAGGAGTGGCCCAGCGAAAACCAGAAATGGGAGAAACTACAATTAAATAAATGGAAGACCTATGCCGTGTTGATCAGATGATTTTGAAAATGGAAAAAGCAATGAAAACATTATGAGCAGACATGTAAATGTGTTTATTGAATAATAGGCTAGTATGAGTCGCAGGCACAACACTGCATATGAAGTTTAACGAAACAATCATTTGGAACAGAGTATAGGCCGGAAACGAAACAGAGCCCAGTATAGACTGGAAACGAAACGAAGCCCCTGTAGGGAGATCGGAAGAGGAGAAAAGGTTCTGCGCATTTAAAAACGTGGCGTTTGCTGTGCACGTTGAAAACGAAGCAGTAAGTTAATGAAGAAAGAAGAGGCACAAGTAATATGGGATGCGGCTGCCCAACACTGGCATGTAACTGAGGTCACACTACTACGCATCTTTAATAATTTCGGCCTACAACGAACTGACGTCTTATTGGTGTGAAAGCCACTCTGTTGTACAGCAGGTGTATACTTTTTAACGAAATTGTCGCCATCCCTCTTCCCTCCTGACAAGTTCGTCTTGTAGTGCGAGAAACACTTAAAAACAGATTTTCTCAGGGAGGACTGAGGAGTTGCATTTTGGGACTTACTGGGAGACACAGGAAAGCTAGAATCATCGTCTGCCGTAAGACAGGTCTTTACATGTAACTCTCCATGCAGTCTTGTCATTTGCCACATTCTCCGTGTGTTCATAATTGTTTTCTGTACTTTTACTGTCTAACATTTGGTATTCCTGCTTTCTTTTCTTCTTCAGTTCACCGTTCCTTCCATAGCATTCATCAGCAAACAACCTCTTGTCATCCAATGTCCAAGCCAACTGTGTTTCCTCTTCCTGCTTACCTTTAAAATTTCTCTTTCTTGCCCTTCTCTTCTCCGCGCCTCCTCATTTCTCACCTTGTCTACCCGTTTTATCTCTTCCACCCTCCTCTACATGTACATCTACATCTTCATCTACATGGATACTCTGCAGATTACACTTAAGTTCCTGAGACATAATTCTCTATTATTGCACTCTTGAACATCGCGCGAAAGAAAGCGAACACCTATATCTTCCCGTGCGAGCTCTGATTTCACTTATTTTGTTATGATGATCGTTTCTCCCTATGTAAGTCGGCATCAACAAAATATTTTCGGATTCTGAGGAGACAGTTGGTGATTGAAATTTCGTGAGAACGTCCCGCCGTAACGAGAAAGGCCTTTATTTAACGCCAAATCCCGTATCATTTCAGTGACACTCTCTCCCCCGTTTGTCGATAGTACAAAACGTGCTGCTCCTCTTTGAAGTTTCTCGATGTACTCCGTTAACTCTATCAGTTCTCCAAAAGAAGACGGACAAGCGTAATGTACGCAATCTCTTTAGAACATCTGTTGTGTGTCCTAAGTGTTCTGCCAATAAATTAAAGTCTTTGGTTCCCCTTCCCCACAACATTTTCTATGTGTTCTTTCCGATTCCTAGGTATGTAGTTGAATTTGCGGCCTTTAGATTTGATTGATTTATCGTGTAACCGAAGTTTAATGGACCCATTTTAGCACGCATGTAGGTGACCTCACACTTTTCATTATTTAGGTTCAATTTCCAATTTTTTTACCCTACAGATATATTTTCCAAATCGTTATGCAATTTGTTATGATCGTCTGATGACTTCATTAGACGAGAGGACCTATAACTATACTTTGTGGAACGCCAGATATCACTTCTGCTTTACTTAATGACTTTCCTTCTATTACTACGAACTGTGACTTCTCTGACAGGAACTAAAGAGTCCAGTTACATAACTGAGACGATTTTCCATAAGTATGGAAATCTGGTTACAAGCTGCTTGTGAGATACAGTGTCAAAGCCTTCTGGAAATCTATAAATACGGAATCAATTTGACACCCCTTGTCAATAACACTCAACACTACGTGTGAGCAAAATAGCTGGTTGTGTTTCACAGGTACAATGTTTTCTAAATCCGTGTTGACTGTGTGTCAATAGACTCTTCTCTTCGAGTTAATTCATAATTTTCGAAAACAATATATGTTCCAAAATCCTGCTGCATATCGACGTTAATGATATGGGCCCGTAATTTAGTGAATTATTCCTATTGCCTTTCTTGAATGTTGACGTGACCCGTGCAACTTTCCAGTCTTTGGATACGGATCTTTCGTCGAGCGAGCGGTTGTATGTGAATATTAAATATGGAGTTATTGCATCAGCATACTTTGGAAGGAGCCTAACTCGTATACAGTTTGGACCAGAAGACTTGCTTTTATTAAGTGATTTAAGTTGCTTCACTACTCCGAGGATATCTACTTCTACGTTACTCATGTTGGCAGCTATTCTTGATTCGAATTCTGGAATATTTTCTTCGTCTTCTTTGTGAAGGCATTTCGGAAGGCTGTGTTTAGTAACTCTGCTGTGGCAGCACTGTCTTCGATAGTATCTCCATTTCTATCGCGCAGAGACGGTATTTATTGCGTCAGAATCTCTTTGGATTTTCTACCAGATCTTGAGACAAAGTTTCGTTGTGGAAACCATTATGAACATCTCGTATTTTAAGTGATCGCTAAATTTCGAGCTTCTGTAAAAGATCGCCAATCTTGGAGATTTTGCATCTGTTTAAATTTGGTATGTTTGTTTCGTTGTTTCTCCAACAGTGTTCTGACCCGGTTTGTGTACCAAGGGGGATCAGTTCCATCGTTTGTTAATTTATTTGGTATAAATCTCTCAGTTGCTGTCAATACTGTTCCTCTGAATTCAACCCCCTCCTGGTCTACACTTACACTGTTAATTTGGAAGGAATGGAGATCATCTCTCAGGAAGGCATCAAGCGAATATTTATCTGCTTTCGTAAATAGGTTTATTTTTCGTTTATTTTTGAAGGATGTGGGAGCTAGGGTATTCAGTCTCGCTACGACAATACTGCATTAACTAATTCCTGTATCCATTTCGATGCTCATTATTAGCTCAGGATTATTTGCTGCTAAGAGGGCAAGTGTATTTTCAGAACCATTTACTATTCGCGTGGGCTCATTAACTAACTGCTGGAAATAACTTTCAGAGGAAGCGTTTAGCACGATTTCGGTGATGTTTATCCGTACCTCCGCACTTAAATGTGTATTTTCGCGAACACATCGAGGGCACATTGAAGCCACCTCCAACTGCAATTGTATGAACCGGGTGCGTGTTTGAAATTAGACTCAAGTTTTCTTTGAACCAGTCAACATCTGCATCATCTGAGTTGGGAGATCGGTAAAATGATCCAATTATTATTTTATTTTGGTTGCCAAGAATGACCTCTGCTTATACTAACTCACAGGAAGCATCTACTTCAATTTAGCGACAAGATAAACTACTTCTAACACCAACAAACGCGCCACCGCCAACCGTTTTTAGCCTATCCTTTCTGAACACCGTTAGGCCGTTCGCAAAAATTTTGGCGGAACTTATCTCCAGCTTTCAGTGCCTAAAACGATTTGACCATCAATACTTTCTACTAGCTCTTGGAGGTCCGGTTCTTTCCCAACGCAACTACGACAATTTACAACTGTTTTACTGATATTTCCTAGATCTACCTTTTTCCTGTGTTCGAACTGCACCCTTTGAGCCTGAAGGCCTTTTTGTGTTTCCCCGAGACCCTCTAACTTCCAAACCGACATTTCAAATGCTTCTATTCTTCTTTCTTCCTCTTTCCTGAATGCCAGTATCTTAACTCCTTGTAACGCCACGCTCTATGTACGACACTTCACCATTTTCTTCCTCAGGTCCCTGTCCATAGACCCACATAGGAGCCGCCTCTTCTTATTAAATGTCTTCTCGACAATTTCTATACTCGTTAACACCTGCTTCTTGCATCCCATGTCTTCCGAAATTATGTTTCCCAGATACTTGTATGAGCTAACTTGTTCTGTATCTCCCTTTCCTAACTTTATAATTGATCTTACTTTTCTTGTATTTATCATCGTACCTTTTCTTATTAATTCTCTTTCCGAATTCCTCAAAGGTGTTATTTAATTCTTTTAAAATTCCAAATCATAGTTCTTTCGCTCTCTGCCAATAACGCAATTCCATTCGCAAATCGAATACATTCTATCCTCCTACCACGAACGCGCACTCCTCTTTTTCAACGTTGCTGAATAATATGCTCCAAATATATAGGGTGGAGAAAAATTGTGTCACGAAATTTAGCCCTGGATAGCTGATACCAGTAGGAACCAAAATTACTAATGTTGTGTAGGTCGGCAACACACCATTTTTAAACTATGGAAACTTGGCGCCACATATAAACGTCTCTCGCTCCGTCACTACCCCAACGTGATACGCACACATGTCGAACAGGTCTTCCTGTTTGTGCCCACAGGCATTCATACGTAAGCTTCGCTTCGGAGCAGACTCGCGTCACCTGCGATTTAGTCGTACAGTAAGCATGGCGGCACAGTATTCGTCTGAGGAACAACGAGGCATGGTTTTTGTTTATGGACTAGCTGACGGTAATGCGCATGATGCTCGACGGTTGTGTGAGGAACGGTACCCAGCAAGACGCCACCCACACACGCAAACGTTTACAGTAATTTACAGGCGACTTGGCGAAACAGGCTCGTTACCGGGATGTTATGATGATACTGGATGACCTCGAACACGACGGTATGTTGCATTTTAAGAGACTGTTCTCGAGTGCTTCGAAGAAGCACCTACGACAAGTACTCGAGCAGCTGGACACGACATGGGGGTCACTTATCGGTTAGTTTGGGAGGTATGGCGGCCCAGAGAGGAAGGATGACGCGCTACCACTTTGGATACATCGCAATCTCTGGCATGCAAAGCATTCGCGGTCATGCGTTATCCAGAGAATGCGGCAACAGGGAAATATCGCGGCCAATCGGAGAGTGTGGCGTCAAGTTTCTGTGGTTTAAGAATTGTGCGTTGTCGACCTACACAACATTAGTAATTTTGCTTCCTACTGGCATCAACTACAAGGACTAAAATTTCGTGATACAATTTTTCTCCACCCTGTATGTTAAACAGTACTGGGGAGAGACAGCAGCTTTGCTCACTCCCATTCCAATTGAGCTTTCCTTTGTCATCTCATTGCCAGTCTGTACTCGTATTTTCCGTGATACGTACAGATTCTTAATCAGCCGTCTATCCCTCAAGCCGATTCTATTCTTCCACAGAATGTCCATTAATTTATTTCGCTGCTCTCTGTTAGAAGCCTTATCCAAGGCAATGAAGACACTAAAGTGCTGGAATGGAAGACGTTATTACGACCGTAATGAAAATGGAAAACCTATACCGCTAAACATTCCTAGTTCCGCTTGTGTAACCGAGACATAGGTTCGCGCACGGTTGGATGAAAAAAAATTTTCCTCTTCGTTTATGCAACGCGTTCTGAGACATTGTTATTCGTGCAAGTGAAGATTTTTCTGCAGTATTCGTTATTACTTACATGTAAGAGCGCACTTCCCCAGTAATGATTTCGTGATTTCTGTGTGTTTAAAAAACGAAATATGAAATTGCTGGAGATGAAACTGCTGTGAGTGAAACAATCGACAGTGACCTTTATATTTTTCCTTGTCAGAAATAGTTCACCATTTTTTCCGAATATGCAGAGATTTCCGAGATGCGGTTAGACAGGAATCTAAGATCACAACTAAAATTACAGGGAATGTAATTAGCAGCGGTCATCTTCATAATCTTGCTTGTCACAACTGTTTATTGCGATCGAATCCTCAACAACAGTAGACAGAGATGAAAGATTTCCGTCGTAATATTTTTGACTGTAGCACCATATACGAAACATTTTCATTCATGAGATGCATGTTATAAACTTCGACGAACTGCAGGAGCTCTCGAAAATTCGTTTTTTCAGTTTTGTTTTTAAGACCCAAATCGTTGACCTATCATATAGGGAAGTCGGCTACTTAATCATTTGGATCTCTAGGAGCGAGTTATAACCACATTCTGTTTATCTTCTTATTCTTTGAAACGCTCAGAAACAATTTTTTGGGTGTTTTTATAAATGTATTAGTACAATGTGGTACTACACACTATTCCTAACTCATTTTCCGAAACGTAAAAACCAAAACAAGATGTCAGTGTGAATGAGAATAAGATGACATAATGCGGCATTTACGACAATCTGCAGAATACAGTCAAATACGCTATCGTTATTATGCATGCATGGAAACATGCGGTCAGGGAAACATAAAAATTTCTATGAGTTTCACCTGAGAATCGTGGAAATGGGTATACTGCGCCCGATACTGTTCAGAAGGAGGCAAGAGCGATGAAGGCGGGCACGCCAGCTCGATGGAATGCGGCGTCATGCGTTATGGCAACATAAACGCAATTTTCGGTACTTGGAAGAATAGGGCGCCTGTGTCGTCTGCTAGCCGCTTTGTGCTCGTGGCGCTGTGCGCGCTGTACTGCGCATGCGTGGATCTGCGGCCGCTTGCTTTTGATTGGCTTGCGCGACGCAAACCGACAACAGCGCTTCGGTTCTCTAGACCCGAACGGTATCGCTACCGAAATGCATACTGAATAATGCAGGGGCTCTAATTCGAGTACTAGACCGTTCGGAGCTCTTAAGTACTGAAACGATCGGCACAATGGTGGCAAGATACAGAATAGGCACCCAGCGCGCGTCTCGCCTCTGATAGCCCCTACCGGGTAGACAGCCCAGCCCAGCACACGCAGCTGGCTACCGGAGTGGTATCGACGGCCACTCCGCTTGGCCACGTGGAGCTGCCACGTCACGTGCGTCGCGCAGTGCCGTGACGTAGGCGCAGTTCTCTGACCTACGGTTCACCCGCGGCACACCTGACGCTGACTGTGCGAGACGAGGCTGTTACACAAAGCACGCACCGCCAGCGGACGTGACCTGCGAAAAGCCACATCGTCGTGAGCGCCGGTTAACACCCGCCAAGGCGCCACGTAACACGTTTAGTGAACCGGCGCTCCAAGGACGTAACCGTTTGCCGTCCACTTTTCTGAAGGTGCTATAGGCCGTCTTTTTCAAGCCTATCACAGATCTGCACAAATAAGCATAATATTAGAAATATGACGTCTTTAAAATCGAAAAATGGAAATGAGCGTTTGGCGTCATTGGCCGGGAGGTCCCTTGCGTGGCAGGTCCGGGCGCCTTGGTGCAGGTCTTATTACATTCGACGCCACATTGGGTGACCTGCGCGCCGGATGGGGATGAAATGATGAGGAAGACAACACAACATCCAGTCCCTGGGTGGAGAAAATCTCCGACCCAGCCGGAAATCGAACCTGGGCCCCATAGGACGGCAATCCGTCACGCTGGCCACTCAGCTATCGGGGCGGATTTTAAACTCGAATATTTGTCTATACTGTGGACGTGCCTACATCTTGTGGGGCGTTAATTCAGTGTACATCTCTCAGACGTCTTTGACACGCTGTAGAATAATCTGTACCGATTCATTACCTGCTATATAAGATGCAGTGAAGGTATGTGATACATTTACATGTATTTTTAACAATCAGTGTCTACATGTATAGGATTAAACAGTGTACTTGAAGAAGCAAGAGAATATATTAAAAATGTCGTTCTACAAAACATCAAGCAAGCAGCCAGAAGCAACACCAACATCCTTCAATGAAATTAATACAATTCTAAAAATTCGAAAATACGAAAAATCATGTGAAGGTATGTGATACATTTACATGTATTTTTAACAATCAGTGTCTACATGTATAGGATTAAACAGTGCACTTGAAGAAGCAAGAGAATATATTAAAAATGTCGTTCTACAAAACATCAAGCAAGCAGCCAGAAGCAACACCAACATCCTTCAATGAAATTAATACAATTCCAAAAATTCGAAAATACGAAAAATCATGTGATTCCCATGGAATTTCCAACAGAACTCTGAAGAGTTGCTCCAAATTAATAGGTAATGTCCTTAGTGATATATGCAATGCATCACTGGCACAGGGAATTTTTGCAGATGGGTTAAAATATACAGTTGCTAACCTCTTCATTAGAAAGGTGACAAAACATAGGATTATCGTCCAGTTTCCTTACTGACGTCTTTTCCCAAAATATTTGAAAAAGTAATGTACCCAAGAGTAAGGTCACACATAAGTGGAAACAATTTAAGTTGCGTATACGAGTTTGGATTTAAGAAGGGTTGCTCGACTGAGAATGCCATTTATACATCCCCTCATTAATAGTAAAAGCCTTAAATCATAAAATATCGCCAGCTGTTATTTTTCCTGGCCTTTCCAAGGCGCCTGATAGTGCATACTGTAGATCATATTACTCTATTAGAAAAACTGAATTTTTATGGAACTGATGGCTTTACACACAGCTGGTTTGAGTCGTACTTAACAAGAAGAACGCCAAAAGTAGTGCCGGATAATTCAACCAAATAATTCAAACAATGTCGTGAGGGTAGAAAATTTTGGTGACTGGGTAGAAATCACAAAGTGAGTACCACAGGGTTTAATTTGGGCCCAGTCCTATTCCTTACGTATGTGAATGACCATCAACTTAACATTCAACATGTAGAGTAGGTACTTTCTCCAGACATATTGGTATTGTAATAAAGACCATCATGGAGAAAGCGTCACAGAATATGGTGAATGATATTTTCTGAAGCATTATAAACTGATCCTAAGAATATGGACTCTCCATATATTTTGAAAAAAAAAAAAAAAAAACACTACACTCACTTCTGTACAACAAACAGAGTCAAATACACAATTGATGTAGCACATGAATAGGAGTCAGCAAATAGCGTAAAATGCACTAAACTGAAAACTTAAACTGGGAAAAGAATATTACTGAGCTCAAACACTTCAGTTGAGTTAAATTTGCCAAGTGTCTTGCTCTTTGTATAACTGCTAATCTTGGAAACAAGCTAATCATCTTCCTGACATAGTTTGCATATCTCTACTCAATAACGTCTTATGGAATAATTTTCTGGGGGAACTCGTCACTAAGAAGGAAAGTACTGGTTGCATAAAAGCTGGCAGTAAGAATAATGTTCCACCACGGACCTCATGTAGTTACCACTTCAGGGAGCTAGCCATTTTAACTTGGCTGCCACAATACATATGTTCGCTAATGAAATTCGTCATAAATTATAAATCACAATTCGAGAAGAACAGTGATATCCATTTTTAGGGAAAAATGACTTTTATTACCCATTATCAAAGCTGTCTGTGTTTCAGAAAGGAGTTGAATATTCAGCAACAAAAATCTTTGATCTTTTGCGCAATGACGCAAAATATCTGACAGGTGGCAAAGCTAGTTTTAAATCTAGCTTAAACCATTGCACTAAGACAACTCCTTCCATTTCGTCGTAGAATTTGAACTTAAGAATTGGTAGCCAGTAAAAAAAAAATGTTTTTAAGAGTAGTTGGATGAGTAGGAACAAAACGATAATGTGTTCATTAATATTAATACTAATCATGTGTACATGTCCTATAAACTGACTGGTTCCACATCATTTCGATAAAAGAATCGTTCAAATGATCTAGGGAACATGTAACTAGCTACTCACTATTTA
Source organism: Schistocerca americana (assembly GCF_021461395.2). Taxonomy (NCBI): domain Eukaryota; kingdom Metazoa; phylum Arthropoda; class Insecta; order Orthoptera; family Acrididae; genus Schistocerca; species Schistocerca americana. The sequence continues at coordinate 285,857,772 of NC_060120.1, read as the reverse complement.
TTTATTGTATTTATGTACTGGCTGTTTGTGGCATGCTTTGCATTAGCTCTTTTTCCTTCTACGTAGTTACCACATATAGAAAGCAGATACACTTAAATATACAAAATGAATGAAAGACATTGATCTTTTGTGCACTGAATTACATTTTAAAATGTTTGCGTAAGTGCTTTGGGAAATACAATATTTTTGATCTTTCCACCTTCTCCGTCTGGAACCGCGCGACCGCCATGGTCGCAGGTTCGAATCTTGACTCGGGCATGGATGTGTGTGATGTCCTTAGGTTAGTTAGGTTTAAGTAGTTCTAAGTTCTAGGAGACTGATGACCTCAGATGTTAAGTCCCATAGTGCTTAGAGCCATTTGAACCATTTGAACCTCCTTCTCCAAAAACAATTTTTTTGGCGCACAACACTTAATTGACCATTGGAAAGCATGAATTCTTCAGATGTAATGCACACACTGACTTTGTGCCTTGTTGATGGTCGATCACTGAGAACGCAAGGCGAAAAGGGTGTTACGTACGCGCATGTCACACACATTTCAAATACATTTAACATATTTCACACATTTGTACACGCATTTCATCCATATCTCTAGAGAATTTCGCTCTGCAGTTTCATCTGAATTCTGAGGAAACTTGCAATTCAGCGAGTAACTGATTGTTGTATCGAGGAAACGAAGTGTCGCCGGCAACAATTGTGTCCTCCTCCTGTATTTTACACAGTATGACTGCAGAGATGTTAGATCTACCTGTGGTACTCAGCCGTGTGGCATGATCCTTGGCCGCGAAATACGCTGGCAAAATTATTGGGTCACTGCAGTGCACATTCTCACGATGTAGTTGATGCACTGAACGACGGAAATGAGAGACAGATGGTGTTTCATACTTTCAATGTATTCCATGCCAGCTAAAAGCAGAAAACGTCGATTTCGAACGTTGTACGTACCACGCCTTTCCATCCTCATGGCTACCCGTGGCGTTAGTAGGTGTATCTTACTCCCACAGTATTTATATACAAATAGTCATGTCTACACCAAATTTGTCTGAAATTTCTGGAGGCGTTCCAGAGTTACGCTTTTATGTCACCCCTTTGGAATAGGGGTGACAGGGGAGCTGTAGGTGTCTTATTGTCACAGGAAATTTTTACAGATGGCAAATGATACATGTTAGTGTTGGTTGAGACATAATGTACCCACAATATTTTTTATACAAATACATAAAAAATAATGAGTGATATATATATATATATATATATATATATATATATATATATATATATATATATATATATATATATATATGAAATTTGTTTCAAATTTCCCCACACGTTCCTGAATCAAGCTTCTATATCGCCCTTTTTTTACCCTTAACCCCCCGGGTGGTAAGTAATTTTTAGCCCCGACAGGAATCTTACAATGCGTGCGCACGAGTTTCATGAAATTCGGGTGAACAGTACAGAAATGCATAGAAGACGAACAAACAAAAGTTCAGCGAGAGAAGGCATTGCCTGTAGGGGAAACAGCTACTGCTCAAATTAAGTTTGTGGAGGTCCGCAAGTCGTTCTGTCTACGAACTTAAACAAATATTATACAATGAAAGATTTCGCTACCAGATGTCGTCGTTGCCGATGAGTCTTCCGGACTGTGCGGCCGGCTCTTCATGCTTCGTACAGAGCTGCGCTGGACATTAATGCCGCTCTACGATGTCCGACTCGTCAATTAGCAAGACCCAGCGTCGCCAGGAGCACCTCCGTAGACGTCAAGGGCAGCTATGGCCGAAACGTCACGAACCAACACGCTTCTTCGACCAAGGCCATACAGCCCGGAAGACTCATCAGCAACTTCAACTAATATTCATTATTATATTTTTTCACGTGGCAAGATGGCCAGCTGACCTGTGACATATAACCAGACAGCCTTAGTGAGTAAACATTAACGTATGAGTAGCACATAAGTAGTACTTAGAGATGATAATAATAATGGTAATATATATGATAATGATAATATGTATAAGAATGCATATATAGCATTTCACAAACGCCAGTCTATTTAATATCTACATCTAAGGCTACACTATGTGAAGCACAGTGAAGTGCATGGCACAGGGTACACATCACTGTACCAGTTATTAGGGCTTTTTACAGTTTTTTTCACGTATGAAGCGCGGAAAAAATGATTACTTAGATGCCTCTATGCATGCTGTAATTAATTTAATGTTATCCTCACGATCTCTATGGGAGCGATGTGTAGCTGGTTCTTGTATATTTCTACAGTCATTACTTAAAGCCGGTTCTTGAAATTTCGTCAGTAGACTTTCTCAGAATAATTTACATCTATCTTCAAGAGTCTGGCAGTTCTGTTTCGTCAGCATCTCTGTGATACTCTCCCACGGGTCAAAGAAATATGCGGACATTCGTGCTGCCTTACTCTGTATACGTTAAATATCCGCTGCTAGTCCTATCTGGTATGGGTCCCACACACCTGAGCAGTACTCAAGAATGGGTAGCACGATTGATTTATAAGCAATCTCCCTTGTACACCGATTGCATTTCCCTAATTCTGCTAATAAACCGAAGTCTGCTACCAGCTTTATCCACGAATGGAACTATGTACTCGTTACACTCCATGACCCTACTAAAGCGTTACACCGAAGTATCTGTATGAGTTTAAAGATTGCAAGCGTGGGTCATTGATATTACATTCATAGGATATTGTGTTTTTTCGATTTGTGAATGCACAGTTTTACATTTTTGAACATTTAAAGCATTTTCACAATCAGTGAACCACTCTGAAAGCTTATCAAAATCTGTATGAATATTTGTACACTTTCGTTCATACTGTACTTCATTTAAGATAACTGCATAATCCACGAAAATCTGAGATTACTATTAATATCGTCCGCAATACCATTAATGTACAACATGAACTTAAAGGAAGCAATACATTTCTCTAGGATGCAATAAAACTTATTTCTACATCTGACGATGACTCTCCGTTCATGATAACAGGCTGCATTCTCCCTACCAAGAAATCCTCAATCCTGTCACATATTTCGTCTGATAGCCTATATGACTGACCTTCTGACAATTAGCGTAATATTGTGTTACGTAATTTTTGTCAAATTTGAGAGATGACATATGTGCAAAGCTTGCCAACAGTACAAAAAGACCAAATCTCGAAAAGAAGTTGACTGATTCATTTTAGGGCGAGGAAGAAGAAGGGAAAGCACCAAACGAGACGGAAAAAAGATAACAGAAGCAGGGAGGGATGAGAAAAGAACTTTTAGTGTCCACAGTGTGACACACACAGTGGTTGCCTGTTGAACAGTTGGACAGAAGGGAAATAGCTGGCACATGACGCCTATGATAACAGATAAAGATTTAATGTTCTCTTTAAAGCGGAGGTGTTTTGGACGAGAGACAGTTTGCAGGCTAATTCACAACACAGTAATATGAATGCAATGAAGGAGTATATGGAGAAACATTCAGTATTTTTCAAAGGAATGTATTGCCTAGACGCTGGACGTGTCGGATCTGGTATTGCAACTGTAGAATGGTGGTGGGTATCTCGCATATGAAGAGAGGTACTGAGGACAGCACTGACTAAGAAAGCGATGAAGAAAACAGAGTGTGTGTAAATAATGTCACATCCACCGTAACTGAGTACAGGAAAGACTGGCGTGATCGAACATTAGGACGTTACTCACACATGTTATATAACCATTGATGCCTAGTGCGAGATGTCTACTGGTTTCAATGTTTGTGCCGTATTAAATGGCGTGATCGAACATCAGGACGTTACACATACATGTTATATAACCACTGATGCCTAGGGCGAGATGTCTGCTGATTTCAGTGTTTGTGCTGTGTTAAATGACATCATACTGGTGAATATTGGGTAGGAATAGAGACTGGATTGGTTTTTGTTCCAATTTGGGTGGAAATACCCTTCACATTTGTTGGATAGCAGGTCTGCAACAGAAAGATTAGTCCATGCTGTGACAGTTTGTTCTTAGTCGTTTAAGAGTTCATCCAAGATGACTAGATCTTTTGTTACACGAATTTTTTTCTTTTACTGTGATCCTGTTTCGTCATTTTGCAGTAACAAACATAATGTTAAAAAGAGCCAGCCGCTGTGGCTGAACGGTTATGTTTGCTTCAGCCCGGAACCGCGCTGCTGCTACGGTCGCAGTTTCGAATCCTGCCTCGGGCATGGAAGTGTGTGATGTCCTTAGGTTAATTACGTTTAAGTAGTTCTAAGTCTAGGAGACTAATGACCTCAGATGTTAAGTCCCATAGTGCTCAGAGCCATTTGAACCATTTTTTGTTAAAAAGAGAATAGGCGGTACACTGAAGCAGGGATGTTATACCAATGCTAAAAATGGTTCAAGTGGCTCTGAGCACTATGGGACTTAACTTCTGTGGTCATCAGTCCCCTAGAACTTAGAACTACTTAAACCTAACTAACCTAAGGACATCACACACATCCATGCCCGAGGCAGGATTCGAACCTGCGACCGTAGCAGTCGCGCGGTTCCGGACTGAGCCCCTTAACCGCGAGACCACCGCGGCCGGTTATACCAATGCTCCTGCAGCTCATTTGTTCATCTAGTATGCCGCTATTTTGGTGTGTTTCGTCTGAGTGTGGGTAACAGGGAACTAACAGAAAGGTGTAGCAGAGTTTAGCTTCCCGCCACGTCTCTCAGTCATGACGTCCGAGTTTAATACCGATATTTTCAAAATCCGTTAAATTTACATCCTGCCGTATATGAGTCAGACTGCAAGTAGTTGTCTAATGAAGCTGTAAAAACATTAACGACAAGTATGAATTCAGTAAGACGTACAACTCTATTTTTTTTTTCTTTTTGAATCCTCAAATTCGAAATATTTACGGCATAGGGGCGAAGGAAAAAGCTATGAAGTTCAAATCGTGGCAAATGCATCTGTAGCAAGGTGCTGCTTGTGCTTTTAGCGCTGGAGCTATTTTAGAAATTTTTTGCTAAAAACGAGCGGTGGTTGTGCGCCTTATCGGCAAGTGCCACTGATCTAGTCGACAGACAAATGCTGGGATTCAGCAGGTGCAACCCGCGCGCACAGTCGACGCGCCCGCAAATTCGTAATTCGCGCTCAGCCCTTCCCATTGTCGCTGTCCGACGTCGGCCACATTAGCCATTCTGATGAGGCTCATTATGCATACGGCGTTTTAATGTAAATCAGCTCAAGGTGAGGGATAGGCCGCAGCCGAGTCGGCAACTTCTCTCGCTGGTAATTTTGCGAAAGCGATAGTTGCTTCAACAGTCTGCCCTGTTCGTGGACGATTGCAGCCAGTGGAGGGTGGCGAAAGTAGATGAATAACCAGACAGAGGGGGGGGGGGGGGGGGGGGACTGGAGCTGTTCACACCAACTAAACGAGAAAAAAGTCGCCATGAACGAGAGCAAGATGTCGTTTACGTAATAATCTCTATTAGGTAAAAGTTTTGGCCATTGGAGCAACATTTGCTATAATATACGAATATAGGAATTTCCATGGGGCAGTGATAAATTTTTAATTATCCCCTCGAAATGGAACGAGCACTCAAGGAAGGGAAGGCGAATGCTCGACTTCAGTTTACTGGGAGAATACAGCTCATCTACAAAGGACAGGGCTTATAGAACGCTTGTGTGATCCATTCCTGAGTACTGTTAAAGTGTTTCCGATCCCCACCAGGTAGAATTAAAGGAAGACAGTGAAGGAATTCAGAGGCGTGCTGCTGGAACTGTTACCGGTAGATACAACCAACACGCGAGTACTGCGGAGATGATTCAAACGGGAATCTCAGCAGGGAAGACGACGGTGTTTTAGCGAAGCAGTTTTAATAAAATTCAGAGAACTTGTATTTGGAGCTGTGTGCAGAGTGATTCAGATGCTGCCAATGTACATTTCAAGTAAGGTCCACGAAGATAAGACAAGTGAACTTAGGACTTGGACGGTGGCATACAGACCGTAGATTTTCCCTCGCTTCATTTGCAAGTGGAACAGAAAAGGAAATGTCATGCGGTTGTATGTACACGGTCCAGTAACATTAATGTGAGCACCTGTCCATGAATGCCCACTTTTTGCAGCGCGGGTCGCTGCGAGACGCACAGGGAAGACAGTCCAGTGCCGGTTTCTCGGCAGTGCGCTCGAGATGGTCCCACAGATTCTCGACTGGGTTTAAATCCGGGCAGTTTGGTGGCCAGGGGTGTACGGTGAACTCGTCCTGGCGCTCTTGGAACCACGCACATGCACTGCGATCAGTGTCACGCGTTGCATTGTTCTGCTGGTAAATGCCACTGTGCCAAGGTACACCAAACTGCTCGTAATGGTGGATATTGCCCTCAAGGATAGATACATGGTTGTGTTGATCCATTGTGCCTTCTAGAATGACAAGATCACCGATGGAATGCCACGAAAACATTCCCCAGAGCATAACGCTGCCTCCCCCTTCCTAGACCCTGCCGACGTTAAGCTTTTCTTCTATGTTAAAAATATGATTTAGATTGTCGTTATTATGAGGCGTTATAACATTCAAGTAGCATTTGCGGTCAATATTCTCACCAAAAAATTTGTTATATTTGTCATTAAAGCTTAAAAATCATTATCAAGCTTTGGTCACGTTATCGAAAACGCTGAAGCTCTGGTGGCGTCACAGACTAGGAGTAAGACGAAGCTATACGTGTGTTTTAGGAGTGCTGGCCGACGTTACTAGGCTTTCACGTTTTTTTCTGCAAACATCTTGGCTACTGATAGAAAATGCAATTACAAGTTTTAGGTAACAACAGAAAGGTATTTCGTGAACGCTGATAAAGGAATCCTTCCAAAAGTTGATGCGTTTGTGCTCCACCCTTTTAGAGCTGCGGTATGTGCAACGACGGACATTCTTTTGCCAGCTCCGTGCATCATTAAACTGGCCCAAAACTAACGAATTGTAGAACTTTTGCAAATTATCCGCTCTGTGGCGCAACGGACAGCGCATCTGACTGCAGATGGGTTCGAATCATGGAAGGGTCGTATATTTTTCCAAGTTTTACACGAAATACGGTAATAGTGTTAGCTGTTTAAATCGTGGGAAGCATCAAATGCCGGCCTGGGTGGCCGAGCGGTTCTAGGCGCTACAGGCTGGAACCGCGCGACCGCTACGGTCGCAGGTTCGAATGCTGCCTCGGGCATTGATATGTGTGTGATGTCCTTAGGTTCGTTAGGTTTAAGTCGGTCTACGTTCTAGGGGACTGATGACCTTAGATATTAAGTCTCATAGTGCTCAGCGCCATTTGAACCATTTGTATCAAATATAGGTTCACATTAATCCTAGTCTGAGCAATGGACAACTGAGGATAAATGGAATTATTGTGGGTACAAACAATTCACTTTTTTGGAAAGCATCGCTAGTAGTGAAGATATCACCATACGCACACAGAACAATGGGGTGTAGGACGATGAAGTTTTCTATACAGAGAGATATAAGGCATGTACAAATGCAGGTAACACACACGTAAGGGCTGCACTCTTTGTGAGTGTAAACTAACTTCAGTGTTTGAAGCAGACTTAACTTTACCTTACGGAAGGTGATGAAACTTCAAAAGCTTAAACAGTAAGGATCCTAGATAGACGGTACGAAGATCAAAAGCATTGTTTTTAATAAAGTAAAAATTGTGTCGTTAAATTGACTAGAAAAATCTTTTTGAAAGTGGCGTGTGGGAACAGCGATTGCAAATTTAAGCACATGCAAACGGAAAGGAAAACAATAAAATTCCGTTTCTGATCGGTGAGGTAAAGATTTGTAATTGTCATTTGGTTTTCATGTGAGAGGACTGTCGAGTCGTTTTATAAATAACTTAATATCTTCTTTCGGGTTAGATTAGAACCAGCGATCTATGGACATCATATCATTCGACGGTCTACCGCTATAACGACTGAGCTATCGAATAATTGCGGTGTATTTGGGTAAAACGACGATTTTAACTAGCATTTCGTTGAATGACGCTATCGTCCGTTGTAACAGTGGGAGAGCTTGTCTCGGGGGTAAGTTAGTCTTAACTTCACAGTGAAACACATTTTTAATTGCTTTAGTGAGCTTGCTAATTCACTGTCATTAAACTTTGAGAAGTTCAGAACCTGTAAGAGATTTTCTTCCAGCATTAGTATAACATACGAATACATGCAGGTCGAAGAGGTTGACAGTATTAAATTTCTGGGATTACAACTTGACAATAAATTCATTTGGGAAGGGCATACCACAGAATTGCTTAAGCGCCTAAAAAAAAGTCTGTATTCGCCGTGAGAATGATGTCAGATGTAGGAGATATAAATATAAAAAAGTTGCATACTTTGCTTAGTTTCATTCTATTATGTAATATGGAATCATATTCTGGGGCAACTCATCAAACCGAGCAAAAGTTTTTAGGGTGTGATAAGAACCATTTGTGGTGTAAATTCGAGAACATCTTGTAGAAACCTGTTGGAGGAACTTTGTATTCTAACCACTGCTTCTCAGTATATTTATTCCTTAATGAAATTTGTTGCAAATAATACATCTCTGTTTCCAACCAATATCTCAATACATAGTATCAATACTAGGAATAAGAACAATCTACATAAAGACCTAAAATAACTTTCCTTGGTTCTAAAAGGAGTCCAATATTCAGACATTTTCAATAAATTGCCAGCAACCATTAAAAACTTGGTTTCAAATAAAGCACGGTTTAAACATAGTTTGAAAGACTTTTCGATAGGCAATTCGTTCTACTCCATAGATGAATATCTTACCAGAGAGTGTTAAGCCAGCTTAAGTAAAAATATCTGTTAGATTTCAGTTTTGACAACAATCGGTCACAACAGTCAAGATTAAGTATTTTGTTAATGATAAATATATTAATAGTGCACAACATGTTTCATTCTGACAGTGTGTTAATTCTGTAAATATTAGCTGTTCCCGTTTACTGCATTGTATTAACCTGTTTCGGCTATATACTGACAAATGATCAGGGTAGTAAGTACTATACTCAAATGTTTTATGTTTTTATGTTATACTTTGACATGCTCCACACCCACGAGGATCATCTCATTTTTTGGGTCTCTGGAACGAAAACTGAATCTAATCTAAACTTGTAAACTTGTGCGTCGACGTGGTGGCAATTTTCCGGTACAGTGCAACCACGTATTATGCATCTTCTCATTCTCTGGAACACTCAAAAACAACTTTGCAAGAGTTTTTATAGATGTATTTCTACAGTATGGTACTACACACCATTTGCAACCTATTTTCCGAAACGCAAATTCCAAAAAAAGACTTCACTGTGAATTTGCATTCAGACAGTAGGAACAACGGGCTAGCCAGTGACGTCACAGGCACCACATGACTCGAATGGAGCATTTTAGCGGGCTTTCAAATTATTTGAATTTCATTTCCGCTATTATAAAAGAATACTGAAATGAAAGGAGCAAAAAGTATGTTATGCTCATAAAAAGACATAATTAACCATTTAAAACGATTTTCAGAAAAGAGTCAAATACTCTATTGCTTCAGGGTGTCTGCTTTCAGCCATCTGTTTTCCAAGAAAGTCACCTGTGGCCACTCAGTGGGCGTCCAGTTGCGGTACTGTTGTGCAAATTCCAGCGTTCCTCGCAGCTGGACAGCAGTCAGCATGGGTGCTTCAACCACTCGCCTGCTGCGGAGGTCTATACGCTGCAACATTCACTGAAGGATCGTTGAAGAGACTTTGCTGGTAGCCCCTTGATTCATCTGAGCGGTCAGCCGCTCATCAGTTGCACGTCTATTCGCGTGTGCAAATCCCCGCAACCGTCGTTTAACTCAGCTGCCTTGGCGCCGGATTTGGACAGCGCCATTTTGCCATGAAAGGTTTACTTTAAACACGGGACCACGCGAACAGTTCTCAAACTTAGCCGTCTCGGAAATGTTTCCAACAATGGCCCGAAAGCCAACGGTCGTACCCTTCTGGACGTCAGCTTAACAGCTTACACCGAAAATTACCGCTAGAAGGAAACTATCACATATACACTCATGCTCATAAATTAAGGATAATTGCACAATGTGGTGCCACACAACGTGGGACTACACAAAACTGGCGCTAATAGCATGGGCACATAGGGAACACACACGACACAGATCTGTAAGTCCACGGTATTGCTGATAAGTTGAGAAAACAGTTCCGAAACACATGTGCTACAAAACGCCAGTTTCCTGTGTATGTACCCCGACATCAATATGGGATATGATCATCATGCGCACGTACACAGGCCGCACAACGGGTTGGCATACTCTGGATCAGGTGGTCGAGCAGCTGCTGGGGTATAGCTTTATATAGATTGTTGTACCAGTGCCTATCGGAGGTCCTGAAGTGTCGTAGGGGTTTGAAAATGTGCAGCGATACGTCGAACGAGAGCATCCCAGATGTGCTCGATGGGGCTTAGGTCTGGAGAACAAAAAAATGGTTCAAATGGCTCTGAGCGCTATGCGACTTAACTTCTGAGGTCATCAGTCGCCTTGAACTTAGAACTAATTAAACCTAACTAACCTAAGGACATCACACACATCCATGCCCGAGGCAGGATTCGAACCTGCGACCCGAGCGGTCGCTCGGCTCCAGACTGTAGCGCCTAGAACCGCACGGCCACTCCGGCCGGCTCTGGAGAACAGGCAGGCCACTCCATTTGCCTGATATCTTGTGTTTCAAGGTACTCCTCCACGATGGCAGCTCGGTGGGGCCGTGCATTATCATCCATCAGGAGCAAGGTGGGATCCACTGCACCCCTGAAAAGGAGGACATACTGGTGCGAAATGACCTCCCGATACACCTGACCTGTTACAGTTCCTCTGTCAAAGACATGCAGGGGTGTACTTGCACTAATCATAATCCCACCCCACACCATCAAACCACGACCTCCATACAGGTCCCTTTCTAGAACATTAAGGGGTTTGTACCTGGTTTTTGGACAACATGGTAGTGGGGAGAAGCAGCGATTAGTATGATTAATCAATAATTCAAGAACAGTCTTAATCGCATTTATTAATGTTATAATACCGCCAACCGGTTTCAACCCGACGTAGGGGTCATCTTCTGGGCGTTTACACCATTGGTCGACTGCTGACGGTGTCACTCCTGTTTACATAACGGCAGTTACGCAGACAGGAGTGACACCGCCAGCAGTCGACCAATGGTGTAAACGCCCAGAAGATGACCCCTACGTCGGGTTGAAACCGGTTGGCGGTATTATAACATTAATAAATGCGATTAAGACTGTTCTTGAATTATTGATTATTTATTATTTGTATCTGGTTCCTGGTTCACACCAGATGAAAACCGGCGAGAATCACTGTTCAGACTATACCTGACTCGTCAGTGAACATAACCTGGGGCAACTGTTCCAATGGCAATGTACTGTGTTCTTGACACCAGGCTTTACAGGCTCTCCTGTGACCACGGGTCAGTGGACTGCACCTTGCAGCTCTCCGGGCGAATAAACCATGTCTGTTCAGTCGTCTGTAGACTGTGTGTCTGGAGACAACTGTTCCAGTGACTGCGGTAAGGTCCCGAGCAAGCTACCTGCAGTACTCCGTGGCCGTCTGCGGGCACTGATGGTGAGATATCGGTCTTCTTGTGGTGTTGTACACTGTGGACGTCCCGTACTGTAACGCCTAGACACGTTTCCTGTCTGCTGGAATCGTTGACATAATCTTGAGATTACACTTTGTGGCGCACGAAGGGCCCGTGCTACTACCTGCTGTGTTTGTCCAGCCTCCAGTCGCCCTAGTTTCTACCCCTCATAACGTCATCAATATGTGTTCTTTGAGCCATTTTCAACACACAGTCACCATTATCACGTCCGAAAACGTCTGCACACTTACTCGCTGCACCGTACTCTGACATGCACCAACACACCTCTGCGTATGTGGACTGCTGCCAGCGCCACCGTGCGACGACCGCAGGTCAAATGCACCGCATGGTCATACCCCGAGATGATTGAAGCCCGCAAATCGCCCACCAGAGCGTTGTTTCACCATGTATTACCATTATCCTTAATTTATGAGCATGGGTGTAGATGGCTGTAGTGCAAGGCAAAAACATAATAAATGAACACAGAACACTATGCACAGGACACTCTTTACTGCTTTAAGAAAACTGACACATGACACAGAATAGAAATAAGAAGTACATGCTCACATCAGTTCATGACTATTTCCCCATCCCACACAGAGACCTAACGAAGGAGCACAAATCGTCACAATTCCTGCTACAGCTTTCACAATTTGCTCGCGATATCCTATACATCTCGCAACACACGCCAGCAGTACATTTGGAAATTTGTGTTAAGTTCCTATGGAACCAAACTGCTGAGGTCATCGGTTCCTAGGCTTACACACTACTTAAACTAACTCACGCTAAGGACAACACACACACCCATTCCCGAGGGAAGACTCGAACCTCCGATTGTGGGAGCCGTGCGAACCGTGGCAAGGGTACCCCGCACGGCTATGTCAGCAGTAATATGGCGTGACATCTGAATTACTGCCAAGGTCAGTAGTTACGCTTTTTCTGTGTTCTAAGAGGAACTGAAAGGCTATCAGCTTACGTGAGTACACGACAGATCACGTGACTGCCTAAAATACGCGACAGCCTAGTGCGCACCAAAATTGTGTTCACACTACCACCACAAATTCTTATAATAATAACACAGAGTTTGTAAGTTAACATTTTCATATTTTTTATAACAGCCACTCAAACCTTAGGAAATGGCATGCTGTATGTCAAAAAAACGACAAAAAACATAGAAATTATTCATTGACTTACTATAAAATTATCCACACAATATCTGGAACCAAATACAACACATATAATAACGTTTTTTCGTAATGGTTTGTAGTGATACTAATTTTTCATGTTTTAAAATAAAGAAACTCACTCATGATGGCGGTACAGAGTATTTCGCTGAAACAAATTTTGGGAAGTAAATAAACAGAAAGTGTTTTGCATCAAGACAGACACACAATCCCAACGTTAATAACACTGGTGTCACTTGCAGTGTTTGGCGTACAAAAACAGTCAAAACTGTGATGGTCTTGTCCCGTCGACACGTTCAGTTCGGTAGCTTTGGAATTAACACTTTGTTTACTGTTATTGTAACAAATGTAAAATGAGGGTTCAAAATTTTTCATTTAATACGAGATGAACACTTATTGAATTAGCAGCAAATTATTTTATTTAAAAAATGATACAATATCATTAAAATGCATAAAACATTCAGAGGCGTTGTAAGTCTCATCAGGATTATACAGGAAAAGTACATTAATGGACTGAGAAGTCCCAAAAGAATAATACAGTTGGGATTATTGCTTCTAGAGATACTAAAAAAACAGTTGTTTTCATTAATACAGAAAAAAACTGTACTCTGAACACTTTGAGTGGGTCTATACTCCAGTTTTGTAGCTGAGCTAAGTACACATCTCTTTCTTGAATTGAGAAATATTGCCCAGTAAGATCCTGTATTCTGTAATCGTACGTCATTTGGTACTGGAAATGTTGTCTTTTTCCTTCTTAGCGTTGAAAGAGGAGAATTTTGATGATTTTGGGTCGTTCCCAGTTTTTTGTTCATTTACTTTCCAAGGATGAGAAGACCAATTGTCGTATGTTTGGAATCAATCAATCGAAGTGTCCCTTTTACGGCACAATATGAAATGTAGAAACTCACAAAGGTCATTTACATCGTTGCATAAGACAGTCTGTATCAATATTTTTTTACTTCCTATTTCATAAAGATACTTCATCATTCAGCCCTACCTACGCCACTCATGTGTTCATTGTAATCTTGTACAAGTTCAATCTTTTTTCCATCTTTCTGGGTTTTGAATACAATGCATTCTTCTTGTGTACGATAATTTGAAATAAAGTGAACTGCACACTTGTCCATATTCTGTGTATTAGCACACAGCTGATGAGATACAGGTTGAATGTTTTCCTCGTGGTCTGCCTCTTCCCCATAAGCACTCGGTTCAGGTTCTGTAACATTTTCTGAAGCACAAGAGCACACCTGCAGAGATTCTGAACTATTATTGTTCCGCGGAGTACTACGCGTCGTTTCATTTTCACTGTCGTCACTACTTCAGATGGTGTGTGAACGTCATCTGCAAAATTTTCTAGCTGAGCACGAATTTCTTCGTCTGTAAGACCTCTTCTGTAATAGAGAGCTACAGCCTGAAATAAACAAAATCTTACTAAGTTCACTTATGTTTTTACAAATTACTCATTACTTCTGTTGCTCTTTTATAAATGAAATGCTGTATTTTCATCAGCAAGGGTGTGCTTCTATTTACAAAAACTCCTGAAAGCAGAAAAAGCTGTAAATATCAAAATAAAGGAACCAAAAGTCAATATGACCTCAACTAGCGAAGTCGATGCTCTGAACAGGTCGGTACGTTATAACTGTACATTAAAATGGCCTACTATATTGATATTTTTATCCAAATTAAGATTACTATGTCTAATGATAAGTACATATAAATTATCACTCGCCTTAGTTCACACATATTTACGTAACCTTGCAGCTTTGTTTCACACACCAGGCAGCCATTTGTAGTAGAGTTGTTTTCATCTAAAACGCACGTACAGGCTACCGAATGGCGTGCAGGCTCTATTGACATAGAACGCAGGAAGCATAAACTGTATGAAATGTGACCTTTCGGTCCCGATAGGTCTAACGGGCTTTTGAGGACATAATGCGACAGAGAAACTGCCGGGACTCCAAATTCGCGTAGCAAATAAAGGGTTAATGTAGCATTACTCGATCGTGTGACTCTACATGTCCAAGATTTTCACGTACTCATAGTTCATTTCAGTAAGTATTCTCAACATGACGCCCCTTTCATTGGATCGTGAGGATGTAACGTGTCTTGGCGCCAGGGATATCCGCCGCGTGTTCAGTGTCTCTCGCGCCTTGTTGTTTAGCTGGTAGCCAGGGCCGTGCGTAAGATCCGCCCGTTCAACGCCCCTTCTGGCAGGCGCGCGCGTATAAAACGAGCGCTAGTGTGTGCGTTCGTCTTCAACATCGTTCGTGATGCACCAGTCTTCCAGCACCAGGTCCTCCACTTCTGTTGCGATTCGCGGTTGTTCACCGATATATGATCTGCCACTTCGTTCTTCGTCATTCAGACTTGTCTGACCACCTAACCACTGTGCCATTCACTATGTGATCAAAAGTATCCGGACAGCCGGCTGAAAATGACGTGGCGCCCTCCATCGGTAATGCTCGAATTCAATATAGTGTTAGCTCATCAATAGCCTTGATGGCAGCTTTCACTCTTGCAGGCATACGTCCAATCAGGTGCTGTAAGGTTTCTTGGGGAGTGGCAGCCCATTCTTCACGGAGTGCTACACTGAGGAGAGGTATCTACACTCCTGGAAATTGAAATAAGAACACCGTGAATTCATTGTCCCAGGAAGGGGAAACTTTATTGCCACATTCCTGGGGTCAGATACATCACATGATCACACTGACAGAACCACAGGCACATAGACACAGGCAACAGAGCATGCACAATGTCGGCACTCGTACAGTGTATATCCACCTTTCGCAGCAATGCAGGCTGCTATTCTCCCATGGAGACGATCGTAGAGATGCTGGATGTAGTCCTGTGGAACGGCTTGCCATGCCATTTCCACCTGGCGCCTCAGTTGGACCAGCGTTCGTGCTGGACGTGCAGACCGCGTGAGACGACGCTTCATCCAGTCCCAAACATGCTCAATGGGGGACAGATCCGGAGATCTTGCTGGCCAGGGTAGTTGACTTACACCTTCTAGAGCACGTTGGGTGGCACGGGATACATGCGGACGTGCATTGTCCTGTTGGAACAGCAAGTTCCCTTGCCGGTCTAGGAATGGTAGAACGATGGGTTCGATGACGGTTTGGATGTACCGTGCACTATTCAGTGTCCCCTCGACGATCACCAGTGGTGTACGGCCAGTGTAGGAGATCGCTCCCCACACCATGATGCCGGGTGTTGGCCCTGTGTGCCTCGGTCGTTTGCAGTCCTGATTGTGGCGCTCACCTGCACGACGCCAAACACGCATACGACCATCATTGGCACCAAGGCAGAAGCGACTCTCATCGCTGAAGACGACACGTCTCCATTCGTCCCTCCATTCACGCCTGTCGCGACACCACTGGAGGCGGGCTGCACGATGTTGGGGCGTGAGCGGAAGACGGCCTAACGGTGTGCGGGACCGTAGCCCAGCTTCATGGAGACGGTTGCGAATGGTCCTCGCCGATACCCCAGGAGCAACAGTGTCCCTAATTTGCTGGGAAGTGGCGGTGCGGTCCCCTACGGCACTGCGTAGGATCCTACGGTCTTGGCGTGCATCCGTGCGTCGCTGCGGTCCGGTCCCAGGTCGACGGGCACGTGCACCTTCCGCCGACCACTGGCGACAACATCGATGTGCTGTGGAGACCTCACGCCCCACGTGTTGAGCAATTCGGCGGTACGTCCACCCGGCCTCCCGCATGCCCACTATACGCCCTCGCTCAAAGTCCGTCAACTGCACATACGGTTCACGTCCACGCTGTCGCGGCATGCTACCAGTGTTAGAGACTGCGATGGAGCTCCGTATGCCACGGCAAACTGGCTGACACTGACGGCGGCGGTGCACAAATGCTGCGCAGCTAGCGCCATTCGACGGCCAACACCGCGGTTCCTGGTGTGTCCGCTGTGCCGTGCGTGTGATCATTGCTTGTACAGCCCTCTCGCAGTGTCCGGAGCAAGTACGGTGGGTCTGACACACCGGTGTCAATGTGTTCTTTTTTCCATTTCCAGGAGTGTATGTCAGTCGGTGAGGCCTGGCAGGAAGTCGGCGTTCCAAAACATCCCAAAAGTGTTCTGTAGGATTCAGTTCAGGACTCTGTGCAGGCCAGTCCATTACAGGGATGTTATTATCGTGCAACCAATCCGCCACAGGCCGTGCACTATGAACAGGTGCTCGATCGTGTTGAAAGATGGAATCGCCATCTCCGAATTTCTCTTCAACAGTGGGAAGCAAGAAGGTGCTTAAAACATCAATACAGGCCTGTGCTGTGATAGTGCCACACAAAACAAGGGGTGCAAGCCCCTCCGTGAAAAACACGACCACAACACAACACCATAGCTTCCGAATTTTACTGTTGGCACTACACACGCTGGCAGGTGGCGTTCACCGGGCATTCGCCATACCCACACCCTGATATCGGACCGCCACATTGTGTACCGTAATTCGTCACTCCGCTCAACGTTTTTCCACTCTTCATTCGTCCAATGTTTATGCTCCTTACACCAAGCGAGGCGTCGTTTGGCATTTACCGGTGTGATGTGTGGCTTATAAGCAGCCGCTCGAACATGAAACCAAAGTTTTGTCACCTCCCGCCTAACTGTCGTAGTACTTACAGTGGAGCCAGTTTGGAATTCCTGTATGATGGTCTGGATAGATGTCTGCCTATGACACATTACAACCCTCTTCAACTGTCTGCGGTGTCTGTCAGTCAACAGACGAGGTCGGCCTGTACGCTTTTGTGCTGTACGTGTCCCTTCACGTTTCCATTTCACTATCACATCGGAAGCAGTGCACCTAAGGTTGTTTAGGAGTGTGGAAATCTCGCGTACAGACATATGACACAAGTGACACCCAATCACCTGACCACGTTCGAAGTCAGTGAGTTCCGTGGAACGCCCCGTTCTGCTCTCTCACGATGTCTAATGACTACAGATGTCTCTGATGTGGAGTATGTGACAGTAGGTGACAGCAGAATGCGCCTAATATGAAAAACGTATATTTTGGGGGGTGTCTGGATACTTTTGATCATATAGTGTATAATGTTGCCTCACTTTTCTAACACATCAGTACGAATTCTTGCAACGTTGTTCCCCTTCAAATGAAAAAACCAACTGCCGCACGATACTCCACGTCTCCACTACATCAAGGATCTGCGCAGTTTCCTTCGGCTCCTCTAGTGGCCTGCAATGGAAGTTATACGCGGCAGTTTCAGAGTGTACGAAGACAACATATACTTATTTATTCTGTTTCAACCTCTAGACTACTATTTTTAATGTTTTTATTTAGGCTTTGTTTTCATTGCTTACACTTCGGGCAGTTTTTGTGGAGTTAAGTCATTGATTACATTCATATGAAAATATGAACAGGGATGTGGGACATAAGGTCCCATTGGTCCTCACTGGGTGGCATGTCTCACTGATATTCTAGGTAGAGGGTGAAAGACAACAAGAAATAGTGCATACAATACCTTATTTTGAAAAAGGGATACAAACAATGTATGTAAATGTAAACGTCGTGATGTAGACTATATGTGTGGCAGTAAAACATTGTTTTCATAGTGGTATTTGACACGTTGTACAAATTTTTTAGTACTTTCTCCTCGTACTATGCTCGATGAGCAAATGGTCACCTACATTCAGCAACATTTCCTGCTTTTGATGGCCTACGTCTACTCCTCTATCGCTTTACATGAGTATTTTGTTTCCCAATTGCCATCATTTTTTCGTCAATTGGGACAAGAAACTCCATAAATTTGACATTCTTGCTGCTAATTTCAGTAAAGATAATCCAGGCATTGACGACAGATTTCTTCAACAACTTACAGAATACTTTCTGCTACAATTTCTTGTATTGTCGATCAGTGATAAACACCAACTTTCCGGTCAGAAATATCAACGCTTCCCATGTACTTGTTGTACAAACAGATTAGGTTAGGACAAGCTGCCTCCACCTTTTTGCTTACGATTAACTTTGCCTACTGTACCGTCATCAGAATTGCTTAGAACATCAACTTCTTTGGTATCTTGCTGCTAATGTTTATCATGGGTACACAAGAAATTCGAAAACAAAATAGCACAAAACATACGTGAATCTGTGCCACAAACCAAATAACAAAAAAAAAGGCAACCCCCACTCCATAACAACAAAAGTATTGCTGTCTATGGGTACTTTTTCAAACTAAACATGGGAAGTTGAGTTTTGAACCAGTGGCAAAACAGTCTGTGAGTTCTGGATTAATTTTTGTCCCACTAGTATCAACATTTTCTTTAATGGGACACCTGCGTCACCTGGGTAATCTAGGGGTTAAAATTTATGACTTTTGTGCTGAGCGCCATACAGCCATCGCTCGTTGTTTTGGAATTTTACAGAGGTACAGAGGTTACAGTTATCTAAAAAGTTCACAGTTAGTTTTAAAATTAATATATTATTTTGATGAACGAACATTGCTGTATTAATTGTTAATAGTTAATGAGATCTGTTTAACGGTTGTACTAAATCAGCTTACTGCTTTGCGTAGAGTTTAAATTAAAAAAAAATGTTATTTCATCATATTCACAATAAGTATTATCTATAACGTCTGTTCGGTGAAGTTGGCTAGGAAATGATGCATGGTTAATTGTCATGCGAATTATGGAACTTGTAAACTTTTTATTCGCCTTAACTGGATGGAACAGGCCCCTTGGAAAATTTTTGGCTGTATTTTTCCATACTATTCCCGTTTAATGTTTGTCGATAAATATTCGTCTTTTCATTCGCCCTGTGTTCCTCTATATGGGTGTCAATATTCAGGTATATGAAAGGAACGCTGATATGAAGCAAAAAACGTTATATAGACATATGCCTTATTTCGAATGCGTTCCAAGATAGATCACTCATTTAACTTCACTTTTGTACGTTTTTCTTGAATAACCTGAAAACTGCGACCTCTAGCGAAAACGTGTCGCAGTACATAATCAGAATACATTAAATTTCCTACAAAAAAGATCCTATTCATTTTATCTCTAGGACTAGTAGTTTCCGCGAAGAGATCGACAGAATATTGAAAATGTCTCGCGCCGAGCATGCGGTGTAGCTTAGGTAGTTTTTGTAGGTCAGTCTGAGGAAGTATCACGACAAGTGATCTACATGTGTGAATGTAGGCTTTACCGACGTGCACAGTTGACGAAAAGATCTGGGGTTTCCAGCCGGGCGATCGTATTATAAAATCGCAAGGGAAGATGATGAGTATGTCACTCGTCGAAACGTCACAGTTTTATATTATTGCCACCCGGCCGGAAACACGAGAGCCTTACATCAAGTGTCCTATACATAACTGTTCGACTCGACTTGCTTTACACTACTGTGGTAGGTCGTAGACAATGCAATGTACCCAATAACACAAAAAATAAATAACAGTGTGCATTAAATGTGTTGTCTCTTGGAAACCATTCGGAAAAGGGTATATGAGCGTATGAAGTTACGATTGTTCCTGACGTATTGACCATTCTTCCTAGGACACCCTGTCTTCAGGTCTGATGGCGATAATACGATGTTTTTAAAAGTCTCGATTTTGAGCAGCAGTTTTCGTAAAGTCGTCTACCATTTCATTACGTTAACTATTAGCGTGTCCGTTGATCCACATGAGTGTTACCTTCTTTCAGAGATGCTCAATACCAGTCGATTAGTTTTCTTAAGACGGCCTGGCGTCTGCATATCTTGGAGCAAACTCCTATAATTCGTTGAATTCCAAAGCTTCCAAACAGTGAGGTTCTTCAAGTGACTTCTGGAGAAAAACTAGAAGTTTCACTGGCAAGCGAAATCAGTTCCTTGTAGTCTGAGCTTTGACGCAGGCACATGTCAACAAATCTTCCATTCTTCCATTACCTGGATTTCTGGAGCCGTCTGTACAAAGCCCGAAACACTCCGGGGAATTATCACCAATGCTGGATTTTACTAACTGCTCCTCTCCGGTTATTCTTTTTTGTTGGGAAGTAGAAAACGTCAGTTGCTGAAATTATTTCGTTGTATTGGTAATCTGAATTAGGATATGTTGAGGCTCTTCTGACGTTAGGTAAAATGTCCTTTAAATCTATGAAGCGTATACATAGTTTTGATTTTTGGACAGTATTTATTGTATGTGTATTCATGTCTTCTTGAAACAGTCTGTCGACATTCTTTATCGATGAGTGGTCACGTGACGGAAGTATTTTTAGTAAGAATATGTCCGTGGTTAGAATGGGGGGCGGATCATAATATACAGAGGTTAATACGACCTAACATTAACTATGGAAGCATGCTGTTCTGTAGAGGCAACAGGAAGTCCGTTTCGAAACTAGAAAAACGCCAGTTTAGCTGAACACATAACTCCACTCCATTTTGACCTGATGCAGCAACAGTGGTTCAGAGTTCCAAAAGTAAAAAAACAGTCTCTTTTGCAAGCGTCTTATTAATAACGACGGGTAATCGCGGTTAGCGCATCTTCAAATTATTTTGAACGGCGCAGACCGCATGAGTGATATTTGCTCTTAATTATACTTAACAAGAAGAATACAAAAGTTCAAGCTATGCAGGAAGTCGAAAAAATTATTGACTGTGTTGAAATCACGAAGGAAGTCCCAAATGTTTCAGTTTTTGGTCTACTCCTTGCGTATGTCAATTATCGTCTGCTGTACGTGTAAGCTGGAAGCAACACATTGATGAGCTGCTAAAAAAAAAAAAAAAAAAAAATCTACTCATTTAGGTATTTCATATATTTGCACTTTTTAATGCCTTGTGGTATATCTTTGTGGGAGGTTTAATCACATTATTGAATACACAAAAGCAATCAGTACGAATAGTTTGTGTTGTTTAGCAACAGCGGACTTGTACGCTTCTTCAAAGTTCTGGGTCTGTGAAGTGTTCCTTCAGAAAATGTACATTTGCTAATGAAATTTGTCATGAATAATTCATCACATTTCGAGAAGACCAGTGACAACAGTAGAAGAAAGCGGCTGTCATTATTCACCACTAAAGCTGACAGCGGCTCGGAAAGGAATTCAGTATGTAGTCGCAACTCTCTTCGATCGTTTGCCCAATTCCATAAAATGCCCGGCGTTTGACAAAGCCAATTTTTAATCTAGGCTAAAATAATTTTTTCGATAGAATTTCTAATTGATGCATGAATTCTTAATTAAAACGTTTAGCTTGTGCAGTGAAAAGTAATTAAACAGTATCAATAATGACGCGAGTAGTATTAAAGAGTAATACGATTATTCATGAAGCCATACAAATACATCATATATATATATATATATATATATATATATATATATATATATATATATAGCTTCTGAAGTTGTCGTTCCACTATATTTCTACAAAAATCGTGCAACAATCTTACTGACATGCAGCTATGTAACTAATTTTGAGGTTAATAGGTGTAAACAAGAGTAAACTGTTGATGGAGTATAGCAACCAGCCACATATTGGGTTTAGGTCGCTGTATTCGAAAAGTGCAGTTAACGGTTTCGAATTTACATAGTTCATTATCAAGAGGCCATTATACTTTCGTCAAAACAAATTTTAAATTGGTTTACTGGTGAGCTGTCCTATGATAAACAATATTTTACAGGTACAAAATGTAACTAAAATGGTTGTACTACAGATTTTTGTTAGAGTGCTTCTTATGTGAACTGTCCATCTGGCGCATTTGATTTGCAGTTATCTTCGAAAAAAATATATTCGTAAGGTGTTAATATATTCACCATCATATACGTTGGTTTACATTATAAAAGACTTTCGTTTGGTCACAAAACGAATTTCAAAAGTGCATCACAAGTTTTGATTCGTTACATATGAAAAGAAATACAGAGGTTACAAAGTACATGAGTGTCAAAGATGCTGCGATACAGTGACACAGAGATGTGGCATATTTGGAAAAGGGAGCGTAAATTACCGTTAAATTGAAATAGTATTTTACATTAAATATAGAACATTAGATACACACAGATAACAATAAATAAATAAAGTTTTGTGAATTACAGCTTTAAAACGTATTTTATAGAACGATATGAAAACAAATGTGGGCAGGAAGTATGTGACATGCTTATGAGCTGTTTGAAAGGTGATGATGAAAATACATTAAAATTTATTAATATTTAGTGCTATGAATAATAATCACTATTGTAGATATATACAATATTATAGGATTATTTACTTGATCTGCAGATAGGTGTAAAGACATTGTATATATTGAAATGCGGAGGTTTTTCATGAAAGAAGTGTTAGACAACTCATTCTTCTCACTAAGTATATGATCAGTGAAGTGTTCTTGTGTGTGCATGTGCGTATGTTGTAAGGTGGTCGTGTATTTTGAATTTCGTGTGTTGTCAATGTGCACATCATAGAGAGAGCAAGTTCCGTTACAGTTAAACAATCTCTGCTCTTGTCGTGGCACAATATTTGCCTCTGTGCAGTCTGATATATTCTTAGTTGAAGTGTGATAGGTGATGGATGTATTCTGTAGTGCTGTGTTGACATGTGACTGAGTCTGTTAGATGAAGAAAGATTTATTGTAAAGGAGAGCAACGATGAATATGATGTATTTATTGGAAAGCGAAAGGAAATAATTTTGAAAAACGTTATTATTTTTTTGAAGAGAATAACTCTGAGGTAAGACTGCAGCACTGCGCACCTAGTTATTGTTGGCAGCTAGTTAACTCCGTTCACTTGCTCAGAGCTGAGAGAAAGACCACCCCACATCTCTGAGCCATGCTTTAACATGTTGACTGTTTAAGCTGTTTGGTTTTTGTAGAAACTGTCTCTTAACATTGTACCCGTTTTAAATCATTGTTCAGTTTGTTAAGCATAGAATTGTTCACACCAATGTCAAGTGTGAAGTTGACGCAAAGTTTTACTCTTTCTTTTTGAATACATACTTCATTCTGAAATTGTTGTCTTGGAATATCATTTCATAGGAATAGTTGCTCTCGCTATCCCACTGTTTATCATCATGTATTACCACATTGCACCATGTTATATGCAACAATTTGAATATAGTTAGGAAATTTTATTTAGACATAGGAATCTACCTTAGCCGTTGCCTGCTTGCTGTTGTGCTTTCGAGAACTCTGCAACAATGTTGTAAAGACGCGAGGTAAGTGGAAATTTTGGTTAGAACCAGATAATTGTTTTACTTCAGTTGCCCATTTATTATAAATAAATACAAGTTGTATTCAGACCAGTTACGGTTCAATTCAAATTAGGTTCTGTTTAGTCAAACGTTAGCATACGAGTTTAAACAGGGATACAGTTTGTGGGTACATAGTTTTGGTAATGCGTAGGTTTTTACAGAGTGGGCGCTAAAGTTGCGCAAATTTCATACGGCAACAAATATACTGGGAAGGTTACAGAGTGTGTGTGTGTGTGTGTGCGTGTGTGTGTGTGTGTGTGTGTGTGTGTGTCTTTTTCATTGCAATGTTGGCTGCAAATACAGACTTCTTCAACTTTCCAAGCCCTAAGACGTCAAGATGTTATTTGTACTCAATCCTGGAACTTCTGCCTCTCTGACCAATGTAGAATTTTTGGCACGAATCACACTGGAGCTTATGTACACCTACTTTACTGAAAGGGATCTTGGGAAGATTTACATCATGGACCACTTTTCGCTGTAATTTACTATAAATAGAGAAGCTGATTTTAACATGGTTCTGTTTAATTAAGTTTGCAGTTAGGTATGGCGGTGGATCTATGCATGGGATAACAGCATATTCAGCTTTGGGTTCTGCGTGAGGGCTGATTTGATTTTTTATTCAATGTTATATGAACTGTTCTGTGAGGCTGTGACGTTGTGTATTATTACAGGATCATAGCGATTATTATGAGGAACTGTTTTAATTACATTGATTTCAATTTGTTGATCCGTATGACTCATTGGTACTTTTTGTATTCGGTGTACGATGGCTCTGAAATATGACATTTTGTGTTGACTGGAGTGACACGAGGAGTTTTCAATGCTGGCATCTGTGGTGATATTTATGGTTAATGTTAGAAATTTTACGATCGAGGAAGTTTACGCAGCTATTTGATACTACAGCTCACAAGTAACTTAATCATAAGGAGCTCCCTTGCCTTCTCAGTTCAGCTATAGAAAAGATGTAATTCAATAATGGCCCGTCAAAACTGAAAATATCTAGTCTAACGTGGAGTAGAAAATAGAACTGTGAGTACAGGAAAACTGTTTCATAACGCCGATAAATATCATTCGGTTTTCTTCTTTATACAATATCTTTTTCTGCCAAGTAACAACATGTTTTGCAGATGGTTGGTGTGACAACTGAAACCGGTTAATATTGGGTAATAATTAAGTGCTTTTGTCGTTGAGTAAGCACTTTTTAAGGAGAACCAATTCATGATAGACATGTAAATTATTTTCTTCAAAATTCCAAATACGTTTTCGTGCCTTATCCTTGCGTATGTTTCTCTACAAAGGAAAATGACGTAGAATATAACGGATTATTG
The DNA here is from genome assembly GCF_021461395.2 of Schistocerca americana. Taxonomy (NCBI): domain Eukaryota; kingdom Metazoa; phylum Arthropoda; class Insecta; order Orthoptera; family Acrididae; genus Schistocerca; species Schistocerca americana. The sequence goes on along the minus strand of NC_060120.1, from coordinate 285,832,467 downwards.
CTCCTATGCACTTCCAATTTGCCTCAGTAGTAGTACATTCTCTCTCTCTCTCTCTCTCTCTCTCTCTCTCTCTCTTCCCATGTCCATGACTATCCTGGTGAAACCGGGTAAGAGACAGAACCTGTAATACGTAAGGACAGCAAGAAAAAAAAAATCTATATACTGGGATCAAAAAAGTCAGTATAAATTTGAAAACTTAATAAACCACGGAATAATGTAGATAGAGAGGTAAAAATTGACACACATGCTTGGAAGGACATGGGGTTTTATTAGGACAAAGAAAAAAAACAAGTATCCGACAGATGGCGCTGGACAGCAAAACTGCTACCGTGACGGGTGAGAGGTACGCCGATATGTTACAGAATCGCACCATCCCCAGCCTGGTTGATAAACACCTGCTGGAACGTACGATGTTTGCTTTGTCTTACTTTGTTATGCTAATTATTGCTATTCTGATCAGATGAAGCGCCATCTGTCGGACATTTTTTTTAACTTTTGTATTTTTTTGGTTCTAATAAAACCCCATGTCATTCCAAGCATGTGTGTCAATTTGTACCTCTCTATCTACATTATTCCGTGATTAATTCAGTTTTCAAATTTGTACTGACTTTTTGATCACATCATTTGTTTTATAAATAGTAACTTTATTTAACAAATGTAATCACAATAACGTATTTTTATAGACACATTCTTTACACCATTTAATTTGAAACATTACACTGCATTGATTTCACAAATTCTTTGATGCTTGGCTCAACATTTGTTGTCAACAAGTGCAAAATTCACTCTAAATTGTGATTCGTCAAGCGACTCATATTTTCTGATTTATTAATATTTATTGCGGAGGAAGTTTGTTCACATATATAAGTTGACCCAAAGATGTTAGCGTATTTTAATGCAGTCTGCTTTTCTTTTGTAAAATGTCTCCTCAGTCCTTATAAACAAAAATCAACAATAATCAGTCATCACTGAAGGGTTCCAGAGCCCTTCATCGGTGATGAGACCCACGTTTTGAAGGAAAAAATTAAGGCGCAAATGTAAAGAGAATATTTTTAATGACATTCTACATACTATATTTTTTTGTACTTATTAAACAGATCAGTTGCTGAAGAACCGTAATACTCTTCATTTATGTTGCGCAAAAAGCAGCCTAAGCATGTATTTCAGGGTTCGTGAGTTCAACAGCTAAATTTTCACGGATTAACTGTTATGTCATTTGTGTTACAATAAACGTACCTTCTTTCGACTGGGCCTGGCTGATCTGGAGAAAAACATGTTTTAAATTGTAAACTTCCCTCCATTTATCAAGAGACCTTGTAGAAATCATCACTAGACGTAACGTAATATGAAACGGAGGCATTATGACTACCTGGTGCAATCAGAGATTTGCTCTTAAGATCTTTCTTTCCCAGAATATCAATTTGTCTCTTAGGAGATTCATTACATTATAGTGCTTTTTATGTCTCGTCTGTCCCACAAACAGAATGACAAATCGACTGAAAATGAAGAAAAATAATACATATCTCAAGTAGCCTAACGTGATACTACATTTCTAAGAGTACATTTTAATTCTGGGACCAAAAACACATATTTTGCGAGTATAATCGTCTTGGTCGCATAACATATACTTATAACGACGTTTCGGTATTGCCATCATCAGAACAAATCCTCGAACTTGTAAAATTAGGTTCGTGCGTTTTACCCCTTTCTAAAAAAATTGTTCTCCTTGTGTGTGTATGAAAATTTGTATTGCAATAAATGTCAACGATTTTGTATGTAAGGCACAACCTCCAAATTTTTTAGAGAGTAACTAGGAGAGTCCTGGCTGTTCTCACTTGTCTTTCTGCTATCGCAATGTAAGAGTAGTGGTCTGTAGCTGCAAATGATTTCATATTAGTAATTTATGTGTTTCTTTCTTATTAAACCAGCAGATAACATGTTTATTATTAATATTTATTGTATTACGATTTAGATTTTCCAGCATTTCTTGCAGGAAAGATCCAACACTTCGATGTGGCACGGATCCGCCATTGGCGTAATTTCATTACTAATTTGCAAAGTTCAGTTTAGGTCATTCATACGGCACAGAGCGATTACCAAATAGGAATATGTAGAGATCATCTTTTAAAAAATTCATTCGTTTCACATATCCGTTGCGCCACTCACAACCTCAGTATGGGTTTACGATCTTCAATCTGGTAAAAACATTTTGAAATATTTGAGTTGGCGGAGGTGGATGCCAACTCACAGTTGCCAGTTTGGCCGTCAGCTGACGCAAGTTGAGGCACCCCTTTGACATAGACTAGGTTTGGCTGAAACTAGCACTGAACTTTATTTTACAAGTTCTAAACTTTTTTCTGATGAAAGCAATAATTTAAACGTTGTAATAAATGTAGTGAGAAAGGATAATGTTCGGAGACTAAGAGATTTTTACTTCGTAGCATCATAAATGTATTTTTAAAAAACAAACAAACAACATAACCAAGTATTATATTACGATATGTGTCCTGTAAATAATGGTCTAAACATCATTAACATAACTTACCATAGTTCTTTAGTAATATGATTTAAATAAAACGCGATCCTGTTTCCGCGTTGCTTTAATATTCGGACACTTTTCATAGCTAATTATTTCAAGACAAGTTTTTTGAAAAATATATGTTTCAGCATCTCGTAGGGTACCCATTCCATTGTATCACTTCTATCAAACGCTACGGAATACTGCTAATGATCTTTTTTCCAATAATAAGTACATAGAACGTCCAATGCTTCTTTTAATCGACGCTTGAAGGTTTCTTTGGAAAATACTGGTGTTTTTCCAAGACGTCCCTCTAGTTCTTCCCACAAACTCTCAGCAAGGTTGACGTTCGATAATTGAGGTGGTGGTTGTAGGAGTTTCGGACAATTATGCAACAAATATTCCTGCACAGTGAGAGCCTTATGTTTGGGGAACTGTCCTGGTAAAACTTGGACGACTTTGGTATTCCCATTTTTTCAGAATTTTTACGTAGACTATTTTTTTTTAAATATGTTCATATGGACATATTTGTCCATAGTACTGTTGTTGAACACTACTTTGCCCGGTCAGATGTGGATATACAGCCCCAGACAAGAACACGGCCACCTCCATGCTTTACAGTCGGTTTAACATTTGTGACTTTATATTCTTCATTCTTCGTCACCCACACCATCCTTCGTACGTCCGCCCCAAAAATTTTAAATTACTTTCGTCGGCAAAAATGACGGCATTGCACAACGTTTCTTCCTTCGTAATGAACTCTTTAGCAAAGTCCGACCTCTTCTTTCGGTTCTGTTCATTCACATACGGTTTCCTCCTAGACACATTCCATTGTAGCCAATATCTTCATTGCTGTGCAAATCGCCTGGGGATGTCCCTTCTTTCCAGTCTCGTTTACAAGCTCACTTGCTAATTTGTGTGCACTAAGCGTATGATCCTTCTTTAGTTTCTGTATCAGATACCTCTTGTCACGTGCATCCAACTTCATTTGTTGGTCCTTTTGAGGTACAGAATCTATACGTTTCTGAATCGCCTGAGAATATCTGCCACAATACTCTTACTCGTGTCGAGCATGGCAGAAATTTCTCTATACCATTTACCTTTCTTCTCATAAAGAATAACAAGCTGTCGTACATCAAAACTGGTATTAGTTTTGCGTGGCGTTGTAACGCTTGCACAGTCGACCGCGCTTGTAAACAAACCTTGCCTTCTAACACAGAACATATAACTTGGCGCGAACGACCGAAACAAGTGCTACACTGTCACCCGTCCGAATATTAAAATAACGTGAAAATGGAACAGTGTTTTATTTAAATCGTTTTGTTTGACAGCTGTTATAAGTTATGTTAAAAAGGTTTATGCTACCGTTTAATGGATATCTTTCGTAATATAATACGTGATTATTTATTTCTTGGTTTCTTGAGAATAAAGTTTTGATGCTGCAAAGTAGAAATCTCATAGTGTCCGAATACTGAAGTTACTCGCTGTCTATGTTATGAGACCTAGACGATTTTATTCATAAAACATCCACAATGATCAGGGGGTCATCAGAAAACTTATTTCTTTTACTAACAAAAACATATACTGTAGAGCACACAGAAAATGGTTGCTGACCAGTGAAATTAATAAGAAGATTAGGTTTGTGAAGACCCGTCGATGAGGGCGTCACAAAGGATCAAAATCTACGACTGGGAAAAGCTGTAGAAGGAAATAGAACGTGTCCTTTTTACAGGAACCATCCCGGTATTTACCTTAAGCGGTTTAGATACACGACTCAAAATGTAAGTCTGGAAGGCAGGACGGGGTTATGAACCTGTCACCTTCGGGCTTGTGTATTAGCACTATGTCACCTCGCTCCGTGCAAACTTGGTAAAAATCTGAAACAAAAAGTGACAACACGAAATTTAAAAGAGGGGCGCATCGAATTGGATATAAATAAAGGCGCGAAACAATAAAAACAAAAATTCCGAACCTGCGGAGGCCGTGTTTGGTTATTAATGTTTACGTTAATAATGATGAAGAAATATCGGGTTGTTCAGTTGACTCACTGCATTACATCTACTGGACCCGCATTTATCGAGTGTTTATTCGTTAGCTACGTTACCGTGGCAACGCAAATAAAAAGAGTTTTCGGTACTTCCTCTGTATTTACACTGTACGGCAATCTGGTAAGCGCGAGGCCGGATTTTCACCGTGAGGGGGGGGGGGGGGGGGAGGCAGATTGGCGCCTCTATTCCGTATGATCCAGGAAATTAGCATTAAATCTAGCGCTTGCGCATCACCGCGGCCCACGGGGTAATGGCAGGGACCGGATGCATCGCCTGGAAACAGCCGCTGCTTCGGGCTAATTGCTCCGCCATTGGAGTTTTAATTATGCCCCCACCCCAGCCCCCAAGCGTATTGGCGATTAGTTCGAAAGCGGCGAGTTGGTGTGCCTTCGATTAAGGGCGATGAAAATAATGATCAGAAACAATTTAAAGCTTCGCCGAAATTATCGCTATCGCCGCGTCAGCACATACAGTCCTATAGCTCACAGATTTAAAACGAACAATAGACTGTCACTGTGAGCAGGAGCTAAATTACTGTCTTTCATAAAACCACAACGATATTCGATAGCAGTGGATTCTGGAACGTGTCAGATGTGAAAGCCGTCGTCCTAGCCTTCTCTATGATAATGGTTGGCCATTACATCACATTGTATTATTTGTCTCGCATAGATCCAACAGGGAGGAGTAGCTGGGATATGGAAAGAAATGAAATATGTTTATTGCGTAATACAATGAACGGGCTTAAAATCATAAAATATTATGGTTTATTTTAAATGTAAAAAAAAACGTCTTTTGCAACTGAATTTATTTGTGTGTACGAAAGATATTTCACCTGTTAATAAGAAAAAACGTGAGCAAGAAAAAGTGCAATGTGCTACAGTGAAACGTGGCAATGTGCTGTGCACGAATGACCACGCTTCAGACAAGCAACAGAGTTAAGAACTTCATGTGATGCCTAAGAATATGAGGTGGCTTCAGAAAGAAACCTGGTTGTTGTACGGGCAATAAAACTAAAGTTGTAGCCTTCTTAATTAAGCAGGCGCCGATTAGCATGCAGCGGGACAGCAGACAGACGGACGGCCAGAGCGGAGGTAGCATGCCGAAGGGTTACGATAAGAGCCGAGTCGGCCGCGGTAGGCCAGCACGGTGACTTGCAAGAATGTGGAGGCGGCAGAACAGGAAAGCCAGGGGTATCTTAGAAATACGGCGCAGCATCCACAGGCGGACACCCCTTGGGGATGGTGTTGGTGGACTGGTCCGACCAGAGGCTGCCGAACGGTAAAAAAGCAGTTCGTTAGAAAAAACTTTAAATTAGAACAGAGGGCCAGAGTAAAATTTGCAGAAGAGTGTAAAGCAAAAGTGTATTTGCGCAGAACGCCACAGGGAAAGAACAAGGTTCGAAAGTAAATTTCTATGTACTGACTTGGCAGAAATTCCTAAGAAATTTTGGTCTTATGTCAAAGCGGTAGATGGATCAAAACAAAATGTCCAGACACTCTGTAACCAAAATGGTACTGAAACAGAGGATGACAGACTAAAGGCCAAAATACTAAATGTCTTCTTCCAAAGCTGTTTCACAGAGGAAGACTGCACTGCAGTTCCTTCTCCAGATTGTAGCACAGATGACAATATGGTAGATATCGAAGTAGAAGACAGAGAGAAAGAGAAACAATTCAAATCGCTCAAAAGAGGAAAGGCCGCTGGACCTGATGGAATACCAGTTCGATTTTACACAGAGTACGCGAAGGAACTTGACCCCCTTCTTGCAGCGGTGTACAGTAGGTCTCTAGCAGAGCGTAGCGTTCCAAGGGATTGGAAAAGGGCACAGGTCATCCTCGTTTTCAAGAACGGACGTCGAACAGATGTGCAGAACTATAGACTTATATCTCTAACGTCGATCAGTTGTAGAATTTTGGAACAGGTATTATGTTCGAGTATAATTACTTTTCTGGAAACTAGAAATCTACTCTGTAGGAATCAGCATGGGTTTCGAAAAAGACGATCGTGTGAAACCCAGGTCGCGCTATTCGTCCACGAGACTCAGAGGGCCATACACATGGGTTCCCAGGTAGATGCCGTGTTTCTTGACTTTCGCAAGGCGTTCGATACAGTTCCCCACAGTCGTTTAATGAACAAAGTAAGAGCATATGGACTATCAGACCAATTGGGTGATTGGATTGAAGAGTTCCTAAATAACAGAACGCAGCATGTCATTCTCAATGGTGAGAAGTCTTCCGATGTAAGAGTGATTTCAGGTGTGCCGCAGGGGAGTGTCGTAGGTTACAGTACGCTTGTTCGCCCACTGCTTGAATACTGCTCAGCAGTGTGGGATCCGTGCCAGATAGGCTTGATAGAAGAGATAGAGAAGATCCAACGGAGAGCAGCGCGCTTCGTTACAGGATCATTTAGTAATCGCGAAAGCGTTACGGAGATGATAGATAAACTCCAGTGGAAGACTCTGCAGGAGAGACACTCAGTAGCTCGGTACGGGCTTTTGTTGAAGTTTCGAGAACATACCTTCACCGAGGAGTCAAGCAGTATATTGCTCCTTCCTACGTATATCTCGCGAAGAGACCATGAGGATAAAATCAGAGAGATTAGAGCCCACACAGAAGCATACCGACAATCCTTCTTTCCACGAACAATACGAGACGGAATACAAGGAAGAACCGATAGAGGTACTCAAGGTACCCTCCGCCACACACCGTCAGGTGGCTTGCGGAGTATGGATGCAGATGAGGTAGATGTAGAAGGTGAAATGTGTCTGTTTTAAGGGCAGAGATGGTGCCTGACATTACAAGCTGCAAGATGTAGTGTCAAACGGGGAACTGTAACAGGACATTTGAGTCGTAAGGTCCTTTTCGTAAAGTGTTCATTACAGTGTGATCGGACGCAGCGGATCCAGTGGCCCTTTTGAGATCGTCTTGCATTGCTCTGGCGGTATCCGTACGACGCTGTAACGCAGAGATAACGAGATTGTTCACGTGGGATTGTTAGGTGAGGCATTCACATCTGCAGCTACACGACCGAAAGTCCATCCTTTTGCGATCAGTCAGACTGCCCTTGCAACTTGCACTGCAACTGCTTGGTTGAATACAACGTCCACAATCACAACCCATTTGTGTACCTCGCTGGAAAACACTGGGTCACCATCACTCACTTCCTTCTGAGGGGCAACCTGACTATGTAATCCATAACACAGCCGATAGATGGCGAATGATTATAATTGTTGCCTGCAATAAGACAACAGGTACAGCCTGCAACGCCGGAAATGCATATCCTCCTATTTCCATCTATTGCACTGCAATTTTTTTTCCTTTTTTTGTTACCTGAAGATATAACATTTCTGTCTTTGTATATTGTAATTGTTTTACTATATATATATTTTTATGCATTTATGTCGATGTATAATTGGTTTGTTTTGTAAATATTATTTGTATTTTATGCTGGGTCTTGCCTAGGGAAAACTATGCTATCGAACGAATACATCGATAGGTCGTGTGGAGAACCAAAGTGTTTAGGATCTTTGGTAGTGTTAACTCTGCCGTGTGGAGCGCGGGCTGAGCAGAGGGAGTCTGGCTGGAGTAGTGCGGTTGAGCAGGTGTGTTGTATGACGCTCCCGCGAGTTGCCGCGCTTTCGGGGTTTGGTAGCATGTAATTGCGCTCAACTAGCTATGTTAGACTCTGACATGGTGTCGCGGACGGGAAGCGTTAGCTGGCACACATCAAGAGCCCGTTTCGGCTGTAGACCGTGTCGAGAAGAAGGCGCGCCAACACCCAGCTTCTGCAACAGCGACGGCCGACAATGAGTGACTGTCGCCACCTCCTCGATCGGCGGCTTCAAACCTTCAATCAACCAACAAGGAAGACTGGAAGCACGTAAAGTTTTAGAACTGTATGGCAGACCTCAGCTTCCTTTTCCGGAATGAACCCGAGTGTCGTTGAAATTCAAACGCCAACATCATTCGATTTCACTGCTTTAATTTCAAAGTTCAGTTAAGGTATTCATAGCTGGCTACAATGTTTAGATTACACGAGCACAAATTAAGAATGCGAGTATTGTTAGCATATTTTAGCTTTCCTGTGACTGCAGCTCAGCTTGGTACGTACTAAATTTTACTATTGTTAATTGTTCAGAATCATTTAATTCAAGTTCGAAGTTAAATCTCTTACTTCTAAATTGCGTAGATTCAAGTAGCTTTTGAAATGATTGTTGAGGTAGCCCAAGACTAACTGTATTTTACTGAATTTCGATATGCTTCAGAAACAAAGTTCACTATTAATCTCAGTCACTAAATTAACTTTCAATTTTCCGGTTTTATTAATTCTTTTGCTAAATTAAGTCAGAGTGTAGCGAAATTTATTACTTCTGACAAACTTTCAGTTTTCACACTACACGTGTCAACCTTCAGTTGCCACGCTTCTAGTGCTAATTATATGTGTAATAACCTTTCTTTTTCAGTTACTATAGTAATTGTCCTTAGGACTGGCGACCGTAATTTCCCCCAAATCTCAAATATCTAATTACCGCTAGTTAATTGTTGACGTAACGGCCGCACATTTACTTTCTTTATTAACTTTACCCCTTTTCAAAATTAATTTCCACCAGTTTCATTTGCATTTTTCCTTTCATTTAGATCTACATCTACATCTACATCCATACTCCGCAAGCCACCTGACGGTGTGTGGCGGAGGGTACCTTGAGTACCTCTATCGGTTCTCCCTTCTATTCCAGTCTCGTATTGTTCGTGGAAAGAATGATTGTCGGTATGCCTCTGTGTGGGCTCTAATCTCTCTGATTTTATCATCATGGTCTCTTCGCGAGATATACGTAGGAGGGAGCAATATACTGCTTGACTCCTCGGTGAAGGTATGTTCTCGAAACTTCAACAAAAGCCCGTACCGAGCTGCTGAGTGTCTCTCCTGCAGAGTCTTCCACTGGAGTTTATCTATCATCTCCGTAACGCTTTCGCGATTACTAAATGATCCTGTAACGAAGCGCGCTGCTCTCCGTTGGATCTTCTCTATATCTTCTATCAACCCTATCTGGTACGGATCCCACACTGCTGAGCAGTAACCCTTTCCTCCCTCTTTACCTACAAATTGACTTCTGTGACGATTGCTTTTCCCAAATTTCCATTAGGTACACGCGGTTTAATTTTTCACTGTCATTAAGGTCGATAAGTGAGGGGGAGGTTACAAGCCCATCCCGGACGTTTTTACAGTTGTACCCCTAATTCTTTTCAACAGTTTGCTGACAAGGAGAACTCCCCATCGCAACCCCCTCAGATTTAGTGGTAAATTAGCCCATTGGATAGCCCAGCAAAAACTGAATCCAGGTCAAGCATGAAAAAAGGAGGAAGGTGTACTGAACTATGGAAAAAAGAAGAAAAATACAAAGAGTGAACGGTCCGGCAATAAGTGGAATATCGAGCAACATTAATGGCCGTCGTGTCATGGTTGTATCTGTGTTGGACTGCGTCGGGTGAGATCCGGGTTCAGATATCACTCTGTCCGACTTTTTTTAAATTTTTTTTAATTACAAAATTACGTACTTTCCGCCCAATCATTGACGTGTCTGTTCGCTGTATTCAAATTAGTAGATGTGTCTTGGTGTAATGTCAGTTTGCAACAGAGACGTGTAACGAAGGGACCTCCAGACGTACATACCTCCTATTTGTTCTACACAGACACCACATGTCATGGCTCTTGCGTTCCGTTTTCGAAGTTTTGACTCTTGAATTCCTTCGTTGTAACATAGTTCACACCCGTTTATTTGTTTCTTTCATTTCTGTGAGAGGTCTACATGGCACCTCGCCTGCGCTTTTCATCACAGAATATGAGTCATGTGGTAAGAATACATTACCATTGCAAGTAAATGTGATGGCAAGCGAGATGCCGTATAGACCTCTCACAGAAATGAAAGAAACAAATAAACGGGTGTGAACTATGTTACAACAAAGGAATTAAAGAGTCAAAACTTCCAAAACGGAACTCAAGAACCATGACCTTTGATATCAGTGTAGAACAAATAGGAGATACAGACGTCTGGAGGCCCCTTTGTTACACGTCGCTGTTGCAAACTAACATTACGCCAAGAAACATACAGAAACTTAAATACAGCGAACAGACACGTCAATGACCGGACGGAAAGTTCGTAATTTTGTGAGGGAAAAAAAATATGAGTCCCATTGAGATTTGAACTCGGGTCTCCCCTTTTGCAGTCCAATACTGTGACCACACATTAAATTTTGACAGTTCGCTGATTCTATTTTTTTAAATTTTTTCCACAGTTCGGTACACCTTCTTCCTCTTTTCATGCTTGATCTGTATTCAGTTTTTGTTGGGCTATTCAAAGAGCCAACTTACCACTAAATCTGAGGGGCGTGCGACGGGGACTACATTACGAATAACTTAACTTGGAACGATAATATTGTGGGGAAAGCAAATCAAGGATTGCGAGCTATTGGCAAAACACTTAGAAAATGCAACAAGTCTACTAAAGAAACTGCCTACACTGCGCTTGTCTGTCGTCTTCTGGAGTAGACCTACTTCTGCGTGATGTGAGACCTGTTTCAGATTGGATTGATGGAGGACATCGAAATAGTTCAAAGAAGGGCTGCTCGTTTTGTACTATTGCTAGGTAGGGCAGCGGGTGCGACGGATGTGGCACATGAATTGGGGGGGGGAGGGGCAATCATAATTAAAGCAAGGGAATTTTTCGTTGCGGCAGGATCTTCTCATGAAAGTTCAATCACCAGCTTTCGCCTCCGAGTGCGAAAACATTTTATCGGCGTTTACCTACATAGGGAGAAATGACCATCCATTTTCAATAGGCTACCACAAGAACTCAAAAATCTTAGCAGTAGCCCAAACAGTTTTAAGTCTAAACTGAAGAGATTCCTCTTGGCTCACTCCTATTCTGTCGAGGAGCTCCTTGAAGAGCTGAAAGATTAAGCAAATTCCAGTGTTACACTGTTGATTTTCTTTATTTAAACTTACGACTTGTCGCTTGAATATGTTTGTTATATTTCATTTTATCTGTTTCTACTATCGTGTTATAATGTCATGTATTGACTCGTTCCATTCTAACATTCTGCGTGGTGTCTGTTTGTTCTATATCGTGTCTCCCTACCACTTTCGCGCAACGACGCTCTGAGCGTGTTTTTTAGGGAATGGACTAGTTTGAACCTGGGACCTGTTGCTGGTAAGGAGACGCCAGACCACACATGACATGTAGAATTCAGAAGAGTTCAGTGAGACTAGCGATGATATAACCAAATACTTAATGATTTCAGCGTCAGCTCCACTGCACTCCCTGTAAAAGAATCTTAATACTAACTAAATTTAGTGGAAGGGGTTCAAGGCTTTCCTATTTTTAGTTATCTGGCAAAATAACATCGAAAAAGCAGTTAAGTTTAGCATTGGAAATTTTATTCTACTCACAAAACATTGTTTATAAATTGCACTATTGATAAAAGGAAATGTTGTAATACAGGATGGTAAAATCCAACTGCGTTCAACAAAAATGTGAACGAATATTCCCTGAATGGATTTCCAAGTTCCACAATGGATCGAAGGATGACCTATGCCATATCACATCTATAATCTAGGTTTAAATTAAGTTTCACAAGAGAGAAAACTATCAAAATGGTCTACAGTGACCCTAAATTATCTTTAATTACTTATCTAACTTACCGTAAATTACAGTGGCTGATATGGCTTCTCAATAACTATATAACAGAAAAATCATCGCGTTTCAGATTTTTACTTCAAGTGTCAAATGTGAACACCATGAGCTTTAATTGACGATCGACACTAGTATTACGCAAAAAGGGGGTGTAACGGATGAGACTTCTGCAGTTATGAGTGAAGCTTTATGTGCTGTTATGCGGCATGGCGTGCTTTCATTACCTTGTCGGTGTTCGTCAGGGGGCGGCGGGCAGCACAGCTCTGCTCACCTCGCCGTCTCGGAAGCAACTCTCTCCTAACTTCTCCTTACTACAATTTACCGAAGTTGGTTTAAAAAAACTATCTGGCTGTGTTTTCATCTGACCAATCAGGGTCTCAATGTTAATTTTAAGCTCCGCCTACAAAAATTCTGTCTATCCAATGAGAAACGTTATACTTTTCGTGGTGGGACAATGTTTTTAAAGTCTGCAACGTAACAGAGACGCAAAAAAGACTCACGCTAAAACTTGCAGCTGGTGTGGTCCTTTTAGTGTTATCGTAAGATCTATACTGTTCTTCTGGAGGGCTCTATCTTTTAACATGGGCTGGGGGGTGGTCCTGACGTAACAGAGACGCGAAAAAGTCTCACGCTAAAACTTGCGGCTGGGGTGGTCCTAGCGGTTAGCTGGCGACGTGGGTGCCCGTCCCCTATCGTAGGGCCTTCCAGCTTAACACGGTTCTGCTCTCGGCTTCTGTTCTCGTTTCCCCCCTCAGAACTGCGTCTGTCTCACGGTAGGAAGGTATGACATGCATTTAGGCATTCTTGTGTTAGTCTGTGGTATTCCATTTGCTCACTCGTTACTCGTATTACTTTGGTTAATTTAATGTCAAGATTTATTCGGAGCTATGTGACATACTACTGGGTTTGCTTATCATGTCAGGGTTTTCATGGAAGGTGTTGGATTTGCCTAACACCTTACACCATGACCATGGTTCCACGGAACAACAAATAAATAAGAGAAATAGAGGTCGCACGGGAAGATTGAAGAGTTCATTTTGAAACGTCCCCTTTGAACAATTTATACATGACTGTGCTTAAACTGACACACAATATTTTGTTAGCGCAACGCAATCTGACTTTCAAAATTCCCTACAAAAGAATGGCCCTGACTAACATTAAACTATACCTTTCACAAATCACTTACCTCACAAAAATCTTCGCTGCTCAAGCTACTGCAATACAGCGAGCGCCACTACTGCCAGCTAAATAAAAGATTCAAACTATGGAAGGCACTAACTACTGATAGGGATAGTTAGCAAATGAAAGATATTAATAGAGAACAAACAATGTATTTACCTTGATATCATTATATATAAATATAGCAGTTCATGACAAATTTCAAAACTCCGCCATCTCTCTCCCCACATCCACCACTGCTGGCGGCTCACCTCCAACTGCGCAACGCTACGCGCTGTTCACAGGCAGCTGCCTAACACTACAATGGCGAGTATTACAACAATGCAAAGCAGCCACAGACTGCACACAGCACAGCCAGTGATTTTCATACAGAGGTGGCGTTACCAATAAAAAAACCTAAACAGCCTACTTACATAGAGAAAACATAAACAGCCTACTTACATAGAGAAAACATAAACAGCCTACTTACATAGCCCCCATGTTCCCCACAAAAAATTTTACAAATTGGTTTGGGCAGTGCCCAATACAGATTTGAAAAAATTTTTCATAATTACAATAACAAAGATATCAAATGCACACACTTATTGATACAACGTTGGTCAAAAGCTAAAATTTTGTCACAGTCCATAAAGACAGTCCTGATCATTCATTACGGTAAAATATAGTGTTTTTCTCAAAGTCTGAGCAGTAGAAGAAAATGCACACGGAAGTAGTGGATTTCCATGCAGTCTTGAAGAAGTAGTGTTGTCCTTCCAACGGAAAGACAGTGCTGACTCTTGACATGCTGACAGGTAATGGGCCACAATGGAGCAAACCCACAGCAGAGTCATTCGAAGTTTTGAAGAATATTGGTAGGTAGGTCATCACAGAGCAGACCCACTGTAGTCCTGGTTGAGATTACGATACTGGTGGGCCACCAGAGGCGCAGACCCACTGCAGTCCTTGTAGAAATAATGGTACTGATGGATCATCAAAGATGTAGACCCACTGTAGTCCTTGTAGAGATAATGGTATTGGTGGGCCACCAGAGGTGCAGACCCACTGTAGTCCTTGTAGAGATAATGGTATTGGTGGGCCACCAGAGGTGCAGACCCACTGTAGTCCTTGTAGAGATGGCCAGCAGCCATCTGTTGCGATTGTGCAGGTGCACATTCACCATCGAAGAATCTTGCGGAGAATATAGCAAGTCCATAAACCACCACTTGTGCACTCACAAAGTTTTTGGAATTGTCCTTAGAACCAGCAATGCTGTTATCCAGTCCCTTGCTGAATTATTAACACACGTGCAAACACTAACAGTCCCTACTTCTCACATATTGTCCATATACTATGACCAACAGAAACGTGTGCAGTGAAATGTAACTTACAAGTTAATAATAAGATGTACTGGTGTCAATTACAATTTTATAAATTTACAACATGAAAATACAATTACAAAGGTACAAAATACATCATTAAAGAACATAATAATACAGATAACATTTGTAGTACAGGCTTTACAAAAGAATAGAAATAGACATATACATCAGTGTTACAGGAATTATGACATGAGTACATACATAAAAGATCGAATAACTTTCGAAACATCAACGTCACACATGAGCATCAACACAAAACAGAATAAATAATGTCTAAACATCTTTACAAAGTAAATAACACATTATTAATGCCAATTGTATTTGAGGATAACAGTATTCCTCATCATAGTGAATGTAACTTAGTATTAGAAGAGAAAAAAGTTCTATGAAATAGTACACAGAGACAGGAAGAAAACAAATACACAAGGGTACACAAACATATAGTGGGATAACACAAAAGGGAAAGGGCAGGGTTTGTTTTCAGTGTAACATTTGGTACTGCAGTCCAACCTAAAACTTCATTCCATAGATCTTTCGTCTTATTTCAAAATTTGTTTCCACCAAAAAAATCCTATCAAAGCATGCTTTCTGTATTTATATGTTCACATATTTCTTACCTCATTATTTATTTCCAAGAAAATCCTATGTAAACCTGTTGTCCCTAAACCCTACTTTTTTTGCTCATATCCTCTTTCAAAATACTTTTTTTTGGCCAAACCATTTTCTTATAGCTTCTCAATGCATTTCTTCCAATTCATCACATCTCGTTCTCTCATATAGCCTACCCCATCTTAAGCTAACTTAAATCTACTGAGCTCAGATGCTAAACTAAGGGACGAGGCAATGCAGCAGCACAAAACAATTAACACAAGCAGCAATGACAAAAAATACCGATTGGCAAAGCTAGCAGCAGCAAATGTAATAACTTATATCAAAACATGACATAGCTCAAGCAGAAAAAAATATTACACTAAAAATGGCCATGTCTAATACCTATGTCACATCTTAACACTAGAGTGATGCATCACAATTTATTCTACAAAAGAAATTACCAAGTACTTGAAAAGAAAATTATGAATGCAGTTCCTGTGAAGGTAAATGTCGCTTTGTGCTCCCTCATTTTTTTGAAAAAAATTATTATATACTCGATCTGTAGACAGAAAATATTTATATTAGTACATCTATAAAATTTTATTTTAACCAATGCTGCAGTGCAGCTAGAAACTAGATATCAAATGAAATAAGCAACTATGTACAAAGCAAAGCGTAAGAACATCGTTCAATAGTCATGTGGCATTTCATAAGTAGTAAAAAAATCTCTCATCTAGAAAGACAGTAGTCATAGTCAGGTGTGTAGACAAACTATTTCTTGTCATTTCATAAGGCATTTCAGTAAATATCAGAAAGTACGATATGTTTCCAAGTAATTAGCGTGTCGGATTTGCGATGCTTTCTCTAAAGGAATGACAATGGCCAGGATAATGGCCTCCCTTTTTTTTTTTCTTCCTGTGCTCTGAAAGGCACGCGCCAATGGCCCTCTCTCCAGGCGTCCGACACAGCTGGGTGCCCACGACGCATTACGTGCAGGTGGTCACTTAACTTTCTTACGGAAATATTTACGACAGCAGTTTCCGCTACAGTGACAGTCTCACATAAAAATATTTCACAGGTCAAGAATTAGCGTTGCAAATCTGTAGGAAGAAAATCCTATAAATATAAGTGTCCAAATAAAATATTCGTCAGCATTGTGATACAGTCACGCATTTACGCACATTTCATAACTCTTAAAGTACGATTCTTGGTTTCCAACATACTTCTTATTCCTCATATACGGTAGCAACATCTTATTGATCATAAACATATCTCAACAGCATAGTACACATCGTCGTCATAATAATAACATCATAACACCTCAGTCAAATCTCAAAATCGTCGTAGCTTCCTCCAATAATGTCAAAACCTAAAAAAAATTCTCTGCTCATTTCAATAGTGTCATCTACCTCAAACGTACTTTAAAATCATGCTCCCTTACCAAATACATCATTCAAAGCTCTCATAGTATCACAATGATTCCGAAAAAATATGAACAGTTTACAAAGTACAGACAAAATACAGTTTCATAAGTGTGAAGTTACCCAACTGTGTATTGCGTAAACATGTGTCACTGATGTAGTAAAAAAAATGTTTATCTCTCAGTTAAATGATCAGATAGATGTGTAATTTATGTGTTAGAGAAATATGGTACCGATGTGTAAAGTCGTATAAGCAAATACCATATTAGCTAGGGTTCCTTGTGGTTGCCACACACATGGTACACAAAGTAAGAGTGTACCCCCCTGAGGATTAATGTAATTATACCCTCAGGTGTTACAGATTACAGCAATAGAATGAAATATATCACGGACAACTTTCTTTGTAATTCAAAAATCTTGAAAAATAAATGGCTTAAGTACAAAATCTCTCAAATGCGTGTCCTGTAGCGCTAAATGTGCGTCTTGCTGTAAGATAATTCTGTGGAAGTGTCGTACTTATCGTCCTCCGAAAGCCAAGTTCTGCAGAAGTCAATGTACTTATCACATGATAAACAAAAGTGAAATGCTTTGCGTATAGATATCGTAGTTATTATGCTTATTGGCGTGATGAAGAAAGTACTGTGCTGTAACGTATTGTTGTGCTACGGAAAAGACAATCTCATTGTTGCTGTACCACAAAAGTTACTACTAAAACATGTTTTTCTTCCTAGAAGAATTCAGAAAACTGTGCAGATATAAAACAAATACACTGCAAAAGCAACATTGTGAATTGTCACTCATTAGTAGCGTCGTGATGAAATCGTGTAGCTGTCACATAAACTAACCACTGTGCCATCTGGTATCTCACTGAAAGTACTTTAAATCCAGAATATATTTTCAAGTAAACCAAAATGTTGCATTAAAATCTCATTAGCAGTACTGGTAAATGTTCTAAGTATGTAAGCCTTATAGTCGTTCCATAATCGTGCAACTAACAAGCAAGAATGTACACACACAATACACTGTGACGTCTGTTCACTACAACAATGCATTCGTAATTTCTGTTTAAAAATGTTCCCTAGGTTCTAGACTGGATATTTAACTTCAAACATAGTTGTGTGTTAACAGTTTCTTAAGTCTGACACAGCATACTAGTAATGTAAAGTGAAAAGTTATATGACAAAGACAAAGTTAAAAAGCAGATTATCTTTCAATAAACGGTTTTACATGTGAAATGTGGTGTAAACCTTTACTCTTCCTAGTACGCAGAGTTTCAACTTCAACGCAATTATCATGTGGTTTACATCGGTAAAGAATGCTAAATCTTTTCTCAAGGCTAGCGTCTTTGTTATTTTTCCCTGAGCCAGCGGCCGCACGCAGCTGCCTGCTGTGCGAGTCATTGTCTGTCTCTTTGTTGGCGCGCGCTGTTATTGGGATTAGGAGACCTAACTTCTACAAATTCGCCTTGCCGAGAGGGCCCAGCTCTGTTAGAGTCCCGCCAGTTCTGATGAAATTCACGTCTATCGTTATGATTATATCGTCTGTCGTCATGTCGGTAGTTCCTGTAGTTTCTCTCTTGTCGGTCATGTGGTGGAGAATTTCTCCCTGAATCGTAACTGCGCGCTGGACCGTTGCGTCTGAAATTATTCTGTCTCCCTTGATAATAACAGTTCTGGTTACCATATTGTCTGTTTCTATGGTTATCTCTGTCATATTCATTTCTACGGAAATGCGATCTTTCTCTGTAACTATTATTCTGCCAGCGGTTGTCATAAGGGTGGTGTCTGTTTTGGTCACGATTTGTGTTGTGAGAATAGCCTTGTCGTGTCCAGTTATTACTTCTGTCGTCACGGAATTGCGACGGATGTGACCTGTAGTGATTGTTTTCCCGGTTTCGCGTTCCGCGATTGTTAGTGTCAATTTCTAATTCTTGTAAAAGTCCCTGAAATGCTTCAATGTCGTCTTTGCAACGTCCTGCCAAAATAATATGTCGTAAATGTTCAGGCAGTTTGATTAAGCAAATGCGGATGAGTTTTGAGGGGCTGTATGGGTTTGAAAGATATTGATTCTTATGCAACATGTCTTCAAAATGTTTCATAAGACTGGAAAATTCAGATTGTTCGAAACGTTTCATCATTATGATGCTTTGTTTTACTCGATCTTGTGTGGCCTGAGACCAATATGCTGAGAGGAAGGCATGGTAAAACTCTCCTTCACTGTGGCAATCGTGAATGACCGATCGCATTCTTACAGCTGGTTCATTCTCCAAGTAGCCACACATAAATTCTAACCTGTGCTCCAATGACCAGTTGGGAGGAAAACAATGAGAGAATTGATGGAGCCACGCTTGTGGATGAATTTCGTTGGCAGAATTCTTAAACGTTTTGAATTTACGTGTAGTAATGAACAGCTTATAGTCAAAATCATCATGTCGGCGAGTCGCATGTCGGTCATTGTTACGTCGCTTCGGCGGTTCCAACTCAAAATTCGGTGCACATTGCCAATTTCTTTCATAACTTCCGAAATGCCCTATGTTATTATTTTGTGGCTGTTCCGTATTTCTATGTCCCTCTTCCCTTATTGGGGCGCGAGTGTCCTCTGAAATACGTAATTCTTGTATTACCTGTGTTAGCTGATCTTGTACTTCCCGGATTTCTCTTTGGTGTTGCGTATCAATTTGATTCAGATTTTGTTTCAGTTTCCTAATTTGTTCGCTCTCTTCTGTGTTATTAAAGACTACCGGTTTTGTGTCATTCAGATTATCATCTACCTTCGTAGATAAATTATTTAGCTGATTTGAAAGTTCAACTACTTTCTCTGATAATGAACTAATTTCCTCCATGTGTCTTTCTACTGTGTCCTTTAAGTTTTCCTGAGTTTTTGTAAGTTGCGTAACCGAATCGGTAGATGCAACTGAGTCAATTTTAGCTTGCAAGGTCTCATGATTTTCATGAACAATAATTTGCAGTTCTTCTATGGCTGCTTCGTGATTCTGTAATGCATTTTCATGCCGCGAAAAAATAGGTTGAAAATGCTCACAAATTTGTGTTTTTACGTCGTTACAGACTTTTTGACATTTCGATTCGATTTTGTGTAACTCAGTAGTTAAATCTTCACGTGTTTGTTCAAGTGTGGTGTCTAACTTTTGAAGATTTTGTTCCATTGTGTCTAACTTTTGAAGCTTTTGTCCCATTTGTTTCTGATTTTGTTCAAGTGTTGTGTCTAACTTTTGTAGCTTTTGTCCCATTTGTTGCATTAACTGTAATAACAATGCACTGGTGTCTGAAACATGTTCCTCAGTGCTTTTCGGCAGTGAATTTGCACCGGCAACATTCACATTTTGACAAGCGGAAAACGTGTCTTGACTCATTTGGGAAAACGGTGAGGACGCAAAACCTGAATCTACAGTATTTGCAAAATTGTGTCCTGTCATTTCGGATTCCTGAGGCGAGCTGTTGCCGACCGATCGATCGATAATGCTTCCCTCTTCACTAATTGTTTCACTGTCCACGCCATTGTTTGCCGCCTGCTCCATTTCCCTATGCATAATTATCAAATTACTACTTTGAACATCAGTTAATTCATTACTCGGTGGCGCTAACACACTGCTTTCATTTTCACTGTCATTTCTCAGTTTACTTTGGAGCCTAGTATTACGTTTTTCACACGCCATTATTGTCACAGTATTTCACACGACAACACAGAAAAGCACAATTTGAAGAGCAAAAATAAGAGAACACATTAACATAACACTGAAAATAATATCTAGTTAATTGCAGCTGCGAAATACTTGGTGCAAATCTACATGCATGCCACAACTGTTTTACTGTACAACAATGAAAGTCTGCAACTACAAAGGAGATTTTCTCTACAATTACGCGCTAGAAATAAACAAAATCTACACTAATTGCACAAACTACAACAAAAGATCAGAAGATTCCAGTGAGGTATCCTCGGCTAAGGGTCGACATATGAAACGTCCCCATTGAACAATAATTACACGACTGTCCTTAAACTGACACACAATATTTTGTTAGCGCAACGCAATCTGACTTTCAAAATTCCCTACAAAAGAATGGCCCTGACTAACATTAAACTATACCTTTCACAAATCACTTACCTCACAAAAATCTTCGCTGCTCAAGCCACTGCAATACAGCGAGCGCCACTACTGCCAGCTAAATAAAAGATTCAAACTATGGAAGGCACTAACTACTGATAGGGATAGTTAGCAAATGAAAGATATTAATAGAGAACAAACAATGTATTTACCTTGATATCATCATATATAAATATAGCAGTTCATGACAAATTTCAAAACTCCGCCATCTCTCTCCCCACATCCACCACTGCTGGCGGCTCACCTCCAACTGCTCAACGCTACGCGCTGTTCACAGCCAGCTGCCTAACACTACAATGGCGAGTATTACAACAATGCAAAGCAGCCACAGACTGCACACAGCACAGCCAGTGATTTTCATACAGAGGTGGCGTTACCAATAGAAAAACCTAAACAGCCTACTTACATAGAGAAAACATAAACAGCCTACTTACATAGAGAAAACATAAACAGCCTACTTACAATTTCTCCCGAGCGTTGTAATCGTAGATCGTCGCTGTAATGATGAAAAGCATAAGAGCCCTGTGAGCTGGACACGTAGTGTGAATGGGAGAAAAGAGATGACCAAAAATTGCAATGGACTAGGTCCTATCAGGATGCAGACCAATGGGAAGACCCAGGAACAGATGTATGCGTGGAAGGGATCAGACAAGACGCACTGCAGCTGGAAGACTTGCAGAACTGGAGAGAAAACGAAAGCGGATGGAGGGTCGTAACTCTAACCTCGCACAGTCCTCTGGGCCTGATCGCGCAAAGTAAAGTAAAGTAGAATCAACATTGAAAAGTGAAAATTGTACGAATTAACACGGAAATTGCACCATAATTTTCCTTAACTTCACGTGTATGGTCATAAATTTTTGTCGTCAGACTACCGGTTTCGGTCTATAGTGACAGTCTTTATCTCTGTTTTATAAAAGCATGTCCTAATATACCGGAGCCATAGTGGCATCGTCAAATGTTAAATACAAAATCAGCACCAGCATCGTCAAATATGTACGAGGGCTATCCACAAAGTACATTACGTTTTGGAATTAAAAATAAATAAAGTATTGAAAATTTTTTTTTATTATATACAGATGAAAGCCACACTTAAATACTACTTTTCTACATAGTTGCCATTTAAATTAAGGCACTTATCGTAGCGATGGACGAGCTTGGAAATTCCTTCGTCGTAAAATTCGGCCGCCTGCGCCTTCAACTACGTGGTTACCTCTTTTGGGACAGAAAAGGTGTGATTTTTGTGGATTTCCTGGAAATAAACTCTCAAGGGTATTGCAAACTCTGCACAACCTCAGAAGAGCAATACAAAACAAGCGCAGGGGAAAGTTGGGCTCAAAGATCTTGCTGATTCACGACAACGCCCGGGCCCACATGGCAAATGCCACTCTTGAAGTTCTCGAATCATTTAAGTGGGAGTTGTTTCCTCATCCGCCGTACAGTCCCGACGTGGCACCGAGCGACTTCCACTTATTCCCAGCATTGAAGAAGTGGTTGGCTATGCAGCGTTTTGATGACGACCCACAGCTTCAAGAAGAGGTAACCACGTGGTTGAAGGCGCAGGCGGCCGAATTTTACGACGAAGGAGTTTCCAAGCTCGTCCATCGCTACGATAAGTGCCTTAATTTAAATGGCAACTATGTAGAAAAGTAGTATTTAAGTGTGGTTTTCATCTGTATATAATTAAAAAAAATTTCCAGTACTTTATTTATTTTTAATTCCAAAACGTAATGTACTTTGTGGATAGCCCTCGTATAAATAACAGCATATGCAAGAGTCGTCTTGTCAGCAGCACTACTGTTCAAAACAAACTCAACGGTAGTGCTGCCGCGCGGAATGGCCGCGTGGTTAGAGGCGCCATGTCACGGATTGCACAGCCCCTCCCGCCGGCCGATGGTGGCCGAGCGGTTCTAGGCGCTTCAGTCTGGAACCGCGCGACCGCTACGGTCGCAGGTTCGAATCCTGCCTCGGGCATGGATGTGTGTGATGTCCTTAGGTTAGTTAGGTTTAAGTATTTCTAAGTTCTAGGGGACTGATGACCTCAGATGTTAAGTCCCATAGTGCTCAGAGCCATTTGAACCATTTGAACCTCCCGCCGGAGGTTCGAGTCCTCCCTCGGAAAAGGGTGTGTGTGTGTTGTTCTTAGCATAAGTTAGTTTAAGTAGTGTAAGTCTAGGTACCATGACCTCAGCAGTTTGGTCCCTTAGGAAACAGTAGTGCTGCTGACAAGATGACTTTTTCATACGCTGTTTATTAATTATTTAACATATTCGACGATGCTGGTGCTGATTTTGTGTTCAACATTTGACGATGCCACTATGGTTCGAGTATATTACGACATGTTTTTATAAAACAGATCTGAAGATGGTCATTATAGACCGAAACCGGTAGTCTGATGACAAAAGTCTGTGACCATAGACGTGAAGTATAGAAAACTTTGTCTATATTCGGGTCAATGTTTTCTTCGCGACCCTGTCGCAGCTTGTGAAATAGCACCAGTTATAGAGTTTTCGTGTTTAGGACTGTCGACAAAAAATAATTGGATGTGCAGGAAAAGAAACCAACAGAAGCATTATATGCCATCGGTTGCTTTAGTATACAGAAGAGAGTTTTCAAGACGAAATTTCCGATATGTCTGAAATGGTAATTTTCGGGTGTGCATTAGCAGTCTTGAATGGTGCTAGTGAAACAACAATTTTTAACGTGAAAATCATTCGAAAACTGGTTGATACTCAGCGAAAACTGTAGAGACGCTTGTTGGAAATTACTTGAAAAGATTTAAAAAGAAAATAATTGCATCAAGTAACAGATTGGAATCGAAGATGTAATTGTGACAGTTACGGAGACTGTAGGTGGTCGGGACATGTAGTCAGGTGAATAAGTGCTGAGTGGACTAAGAGAGTTCGCTGATGGACTTCAACAGAAGAGGAAAAGCCGATGCAATGACCTAATGGTAATTAAAATGTTTGACTTTTGTATTATTGCGTTATGAAAGTGGTGAAAAAATGGAAATGTACAGTGTAGATAGCCAAGGGAATTGATGGTGGGCCAAAAAGGCATTTTGCTGGATTCGAAGGCATAGTAAAAGACCAAGACGGCAAGGAGTTTAGGAGACAAGAGAAAACATAGAGGACGTACACGTACATCTACGGAACAAAATGCACGTAGAAATCTAGGAAAGACCTTAACTGGTACTTTATGGCCAAGCCTGCTGTTGATGAAAATGATGATTATACTGTAGGGTCACATCTTAGTTTAAGACGCGTGAATGTATTATTTTTATGTAGCATACCTCTGACAGTTATTAAACATCATCCTAAACGTGCTAAAAACTTACTGTTACAGCAACCTGATGTACAACGTAATAGTGACTTTTGGCATAATTAATGATAACCATTATATTGAAGTGTTTTTTAATTGAAGTCCTCCTAATAGGCAGAATATTCCTTCATTAATTAATTACTTAACTGCCTTGTAAGTTTAAAAAAAATGGCTCTGAGCACTATGGGACTTAACATCTGAGGTCATCAGTCCCCTAGAACTTAGAACTACTTAAACCTAAGTAACGTAAGGACATCACACACATCCATGCCCGAGACAGTATTCGAACCTGCGGACGTAGCGGTCGCGCGGTTCCAGACTGTAGCGCCTAGAACCGCACGGCCGCAATGGCCGACCTGCAACTTTTATTCGTTTCATACTTTCATTTTAGATTATGGAGTAAATGCAGTGTTTGTGCCGGCCCCAGCCACAATCGATATTGGTCGCCAGTGAATTATTCCCGACAGGATCTGAAATGCAGCGTTTCGTGGAATATTTATTGCTTCCATGATCAGAATCAGTCTGTCCTGTCTGTATGACATTTTGACGTACGATTCTCACATCAGTGTCAACTGGCAGAAACGCAGTATTTTGTTCCTTCAAAGCACTCCCTCTTCGTCAGTGCCCGTCAAAAACATATGAACAATGAACTACCTGAAGGTTGTCCGTCAAAATACCGTAAATATGTCAACACGGCAAAGACGGAGGTATCGTCCGCGCAGATGTCAAAGCAACAGATTCCACGAAAACATACGGCAATCCTCGCGAGAGCCGAATGGACGACAAATATTTGGCATCAAGAATATATAACGGAGAGGAGCTACGACCATATATATAATCATCTTGGGGTTGAAGCTCTTTTATTCCGTGTTTGCTTTAACAATACGTATGTTTTGGAAAGGGTTCGCCTTTAGCAAAACACAATTTTGTTTTTTAACCCAACCATGTTTCACTTCAGTTGCAGCATCTTCAGTGGGCTTTTATTTTTCGTCTGTTAAAGATAAATAATGTTCTTTACTGTTTGTATACATGTAAGTATTAGTATTTAAATCGTAATTACAGATATTTGAAAAATATGTGTTTTTTCAAACGCAGTGTGGGCTATCGTGTCCTTCATCATAATTTTACCAGCTGTAAGCGGAGTTCTTTCTAACATCTTGCCTTTCAACAGGTGCGGTTGCCCGAAATATAAAATAGCTTGTCTTAATCATAAAGTCATCTTCCAGTCTATCCCTCTCCCTGATCTACACGGGTGTTTTTCTTTGTTTTCCAGGGCCCACTATTTTTCCGTTTTCGATTTTAACCAGGCGTATTACCAGGTTCCCCTTGCCGAAGAATCCAAGGCGTCCACTACCTTTGGCGCTTACTGGGTCTTATATGAATTCAACTGGGTGCCTTTCGGCCTTTCTGCCGGGACGGCAGTTCTTTCTAGGTTACTCGATTCCGTGCTCGGAGATCTGAAGTTCTAATGTGTCTATAGCTACTTAGAAGATGTTATTTACTGTGCAACCTCCTCCCAGCATTTGGAGCACTTGCGACACGTTTTGGTGCGTCTGAGGCAAGTGAGGCTAACTGTCAAACCATCTAAAGTTACCTTAGCACGTCGTGAGCTACCTTTTCTTGGGCATCTAGTCTCGGCAGTGGGGGGTCAGGACTGATCAGTCTAGGACCCAAGCTATTTACAGTTTCCGCCCTGCTAAGACTAAGAAAGGGGTAGCCCGTTTGATTGGATTGACTAACTTCTTCTGAAAATTCGTTCCGAAGTTTTCAGAGCTAGCCGCCCTGTTAAACATGTTGCGAAAGAAGGGTGAGCCATTTCTCTGGGCCGACACCCTGCAGACGGCGTTTGACGCACTTAAGATCGCTTTGAGTAATTGCCCTGTTCTGGCCATTCCTGACTTCAGCCAACCTTTTGCGGTCCAAAACGACACCTCTAACACATCGGTAGCCGCCGTGATGCCTCAAGAGCAAGGAGGCGACCGGAGGCCGCTAGCATACCCCTCTAGGTGCATGGACAGCTGATCAACATGGATTCCGGAAACAGCGAACGTGTGAGACCCAACTCGCCTTATTTGTTCATGAGACCCAGAAAATATTAGATACAGGCTCCCAGGTAGATGCTATTTTTCTTGACTTCCGGAAGGCGTTCGATACAGTTCCGCACTGTCGCCTGATAAACAAAGTAAGAGCCTACGGAATATCAGACCAGCTGTGTGGCTGGATTGAAGAGTTTTTAGCAAACAGAACACAGCATGTTGTTATCAATGGAGAGACGTCTACAGACGTTAAAGTAACCTCTGGCGTGCCACAGGGGAGTGTTATGGGACCATTGCTTTTCACAATATATATAAATGACTTAGTAGATAGTGTCGGAAGTTCCATGCGGCTTTTCGCGGATGATGCTGTAGTATACAGAGAAGTTGCAGCATTAGAAAATTGTAGCGAAATGCAGGAAGATCTGCAGCGGATAGGCACTTGGTGCAGGGAGTGGCAACTGATCCTTAACATAGACAAATGTAATGTATTGCGAATACATAGAAAGAAGGATCCTTTATTGTATGATTATATGATAGCGGAACAAACACTGGTAGCAGTTACTTCTGTAAAATATCTGGGAGTATGCGTGCGGAACGATTTGAAGTGGAACGATCATATAAAATTAATTGTTAGTAAGGCGGGTACCAGGTTGAGATTCATTGGGAGAGTGCTTAGAAAATGTAGTCCATCAACAAAGGAGGTGGCTTACAAAACACTCGTTCGACCTATACTTGAGTATTGCTCATCAGTGTGGGATCCGTACCAGGTCGGGTTGACGGAAGAGATTGAGAAGATCCAAAGAAGAGCGGCGCGTTTCGTTACCGGGTTATTTGGTAACCGTGATAGCGTTACGGAGATGTTTAATAAACTCAAGTGGCAGACTCTGCAAGAGAGGCGCTCTGCATCGCGGTGTAACTTGCTCGCCAGGTTTCGAGAGGGTGCGTTTCTGGATGAGGTATCGAATATATTGCTTCTCCCTACTTATACCTCCCGAGGAGATCACGAATGTAAAATTAGAGAGATTAGAGCGCGCACGGAGGCTTTCAGACAGTCTTTCTTCCCGCGAACCATACGCGACTGGAACAGGAAAGGGAGGTAATGACAGTGGCACGTAAAGTGCCCTCCGCCACACACCATTGGGTGGCTTGCGGAGTATCAATGTAGATGTAGATGTAGATGTAGATAAGAAATACTCTACCTATGACATGGAAGCGCTGGCTGTCCTGTTCGCACTAGAGAAATTTAAATACTACTTTTACCACCAGAAATTCGCTCTGGAGGACATCCAGCCCTTATTTGGGTTCTGGCTCACCTGCGTTAAACTGGGCGTATTGCGAGGTGGGCTGTCCGAATTTTCACCTTCTTCAATGGATGCCACATTAGAGCGTGCGATAACGGTGTAGCAGATATCTTGAGCAGAATGTTCGAACAGAAGGTGAGTTCTTCTCCCCACGATGCCGAGGTGGTAGAAGGTCTTTTTAATTCAGTGTTACCGAAGTTCCCATATTGTTTGCTAGCCTTGGCAACAACAAGAGCCAAGTTGGGCTCTGTTTGGGAGCAGCTGAGAGCAGGTCAGCCAGTTAGCCAGTTTCCGGGCACAAACTGCGGAAGGACATTGTCCGCCGCCACGTGCGACGGGATGAAGAGCTTAAGATTTGTCTGGTTACCGCGCTTGTTCCTGCCGTTTTCAAATATTATCGTAATTCTGTTGTGGGGGG
The DNA here is from genome assembly GCF_021461395.2 of Schistocerca americana. NCBI lineage: Eukaryota > Metazoa > Arthropoda > Insecta > Orthoptera > Acrididae > Schistocerca > Schistocerca americana. The sequence goes on along the minus strand of NC_060120.1, from coordinate 285,804,469 downwards.
AGAGGGGGTCATCGGGGAAGTATATAAAACCATTCACAAGATCCATGAGTCCCTAACCTGGCCCACCCTGTATTGCGATGTTAAAAAATGGTTAGTCAGTGTCAGGAATGCAAGATGGCTAAGCCTACTTCCAATGGTCTCAGGGGGTTACTTCAATTCACTCAGCCAGAGGTCGCCATGGAGAGTCTCTTTATTGTTCTCCAGACCCAAGGTGGGTAGCGGTAAACATTTGTGGCGGTCGATGGTTTTGCTCGGTTCAGCTGGTTGCACGCTAGTGTTGATAATACTGCCGGACAGAGTATTACCCATTTGAGTAAGATTTTCTCTTGGTTCGGCCCTCTGAGGGTCACTGTCAGCGATAATGCCCCTTGTTTCTCTTCGAGTGAGTTTCGGAACTTCTTTCTCCGATCAGGGATTAAACCCGTCACTACGTCACCTTATTACCCCACAGCCCCCTAACCTTCCTTCATGAAGCGGGTTATTCATAAGCTTAAGTCCTCCGATTGTTTTCCACTCGGAGCCTGAGACTAAATGGGATCTTTCTTTACCATGGATGAATCTAGTCTTTAATACTGCCAGGCACGAGGCACACAGAGCTACCGCTGCTTCTCTCATATTTGCCTAGTCCCTCAATTCCCTTTTATGAAATATTTCGTCCATACACGATTTGTTGTCCAATGATATTGGTCCAGAGTTAACCAAGGATAATTGGCATATAGCCAGTGCAAATATTCAGAGCACCTACTAAAGGGAATTAAGTGTGTCGACGTCCAGGGAAGAGTCAGGTCGAGGATATAGTCTTCACGAGAAATTTTGAAGATAGAGACTCGGCGAGTTAGACGTCCAGCAAATTGTCACCCCACTTTGTGGGTCCATATAAGATGTCGCTTTTGCAACAAAGAGATTGGGAATGAGTTGCAGGGCCACCTTTATCAAATTAAGAGAGGCAGTACTAATTAAGTTTCGTGACACATCCGCCCCTCCCGGGGTTCCTGTTTTGAAAGGGTGCGGAGCTGAACCATTGTGCAATCGATGGGTCACGCCACGTACCCTGCAACACAATCTTTTGCGTGAAGGGGACGTGGCACGTTTGACGCGAATGCCGTTGAGTCCACTTCTGTGAGAGGCAGTCAGTGGAGCAGCATGGACTGCGCAGGTCTGCGAGGCAGCGGGCCAGCCGTTTGTTCTGTTGCACGTGTGACCTCCAAGTTTTTCTGGCTCAACATCTTCCGGACACGAGGGACACGCAATGGAAATGGGAGTGGACACATTATTTCTTAGGATGACCAGGTCTGGAGGACAGCGGCGGGTCATCGTTATCCACTCGTCCCCTGGCAGCTCCAAGTTTTTCCGCTGTTGTCTTCGCACAGAGACTTGTATGCTGTGAGTTCAGTCCGTTGCTCTGGTTCCAAGAACTTGTAAAGTCTGATTTGCTTCCTTCGCGTGTCTATGCCCTGCTGCTTCTATAGCGGACTTGGTTCAACTTCCTGTTGTTGTTGTTCCTTGTCCCTGTTCTGGCCAGGCGATTTGAGAAGCGGTTGTCTCAAAATATAATAGCTTCCATCTGGTAATTGTCATAGAGTTGTGATTTGATTGTGTGTTTTAAATTATTGGGGTTCTGTAAATTTATTTTATGTTCAATGTCTTGTTATCTATGACGTCCAAAATATTTTTTGCCTGATGTGTTGTGCACTAAATTACCAAGTCGCTTTCTTTAGTTATTTGGAGCCCTCAAGCTTATGCGTCATACGGGAGCAAATTTTGGTGTTTATATTTTAGTCGGTTATACTTCCAAGCTAAATTTGTGTTTACATAGGTGAGGTTCATCAGTCATTTGGACATATGTGGTAAGTCCCTATAGGACCAAACTGCTGAGGTCATCGGTCCCTAGGGTTATACACTACTTAATCTAACTTACGCTAAGGACAGCACACACACCCATTCCCGAGAGAGGCCTCGAAGCCGGCCAGAGTGGCCTAGCGGTTCTAGGCGCTACAGTCTGGAACCGCGCCACCGCTACTGTCGCAGGTTCGAATCCTGCCTCGGGCATGGATGTGTGTGATGTCTTTAGGTTAGTTAGGTTTAAGTAGTTCTAAGGTAGGGGACTGATGACCTCAGATGTTAAGTCCCATAGTGCTCAAAGCCATTTGAACCCATTTTTTTGAGGACTCGAACCTCCGACGGTAGGAGTCGCGCGAACCGTGACAGGACGCCCTAGAACGTGCGGCTACCCCGCGTCTTCCTTCCACCTATGTTTACCGTTCAGTGTGACATTTAAGTATTTACCGTTTCCGTATCGTGGCATGATTTGAAACTTAATCTTGGTTGGACGCTGAATATCTTCACTATCAGGTGAAAGTGGGGGTTGTTGCCTCTGCCAGTTACGTTATTGTCTTTTAGCGACTTTTCAGAACTATTTTGTCTATGCTACCTGCGTGTAATCTGATGACTTAAATTTTTGCTTATTTTACTTAAAAGTTACTTCTCTATTCATCAGACTGCTCACGTGGCTCCCCCCCCCCCCCCTACCCCGTCGGAGTTTCGAGTCCTCCGTCGGGCATGGGTGTGTGTGTTGTCCTTACCGTAAGTTACTTTAAATTAGCTTAAGTAGTGTGTGAGCCTAGGTACCGATGACCTCAGCAGTTTCGTCCCATAGGAACTTAACATAAATTTCCTAATTTTTTTTCTGTTCATCAAACTATTATTGCACGTTTGTGCCTTGGGGCGTGTTCCCCCTGGCTGCTTAGACAAGGAGTGTGGTGGGCAGGCTATCGGGCCTGTCCTAAGTACTTTAGTGTCCTTTCGTCCAGACCGGATTGCCCGACTTGTGGTGGTTTCGTATGAAGCAGCTTTAATTGTTTTTCTTTCCTTATAATGAACTCCTATTTAGGTAAAACTGGTTTATTTGTTATATTTTAGTGAAACACATTCTGAAGATGTTTGTGCCTGCCTGTTTTGAAGACTGTTTTCTTAGAACCTTTGAAGAGGTTATTATGTATTTTCAATTGGTGAAATATTAACTTGCTTCTCTTATTAAAATTTGCTGTAAATATTTCAACAATAGTAACCAGTGACACACAAAATTTGTATATTTTTGGAAAGAGAATAACATTTGTTGTAAATTTAAACATTCATACTTAATGTTCCCATGAATTACGTTTAGAGAGTTGAAAGCGAGTATTTGAATTAACACCATAAATTTTTGTAATTTGATCTCACTGAAATATTTGATAACGTTGTTGATCGTTTATTAGTAATTGTCCTTAAATTGTTTTATCTAATCGCATTACTTTGTTTTAATATGTCAAGTTCCTGTTGACCTGATTGGTAAAGCTACTTTTCCTGGGGAGTGTTAATGAAAATCTTGATAAGAATGATGTTCAGTCCTTATTTTACTTCGTTCATCCACTCCCATACAACATTAATAACGCTTTTCCATTTGAGGAATCTTCTGGTGGAACATGTGTTCGTCACTACCAGCGTCTAGGTTATCCGAGAGGAAACCCAAATGATCACACAAGGAATGCAGTAGAAGTGACATGCTTCATCCCACAGTGTGCTATGATCACAGAAGCTATTTCACAATACCGTAGTTCTGTCCCGTATGGTTGCCTAAAACGTTCGTGCAGACACTTGTGAAAGACGGCCATGCCATTCTTTCAACACCACTCAACAAATCACGGGAGTATTCATCAGACATTAATTCCTCAATTCGCAGACCTCCAAGTATACGTTCCTTCATTTTTGCCTCTATCAACATTGGAAACTTCTGTCGCAAGTACAGAAATCCACGTATCGTTTTGTCCACGCTTTCACAAACTTTTTGACCAAATATAATGTGCAGTGGAGGTGCATACACATTTTTGGGGTCAACTGGAGGAGTATTCAACATATTATTCTATCCACATAATTCATTCTGCAAAGGCTATTTTCCCATAATATCAGTTTTTTTGTGTCTCTGGTGTCCTGTTCACACAGGAAGCGGAAGTGCTCTGTGGACCCGAGCTGATTGCTAAAAAAAAATGAAATTACTATGAGACCTCCACATGTACGCCACTTCTCGTACTGGACAAGTGTTAGTAATATATTCATCAGCAACGAGACCGTCCGCCCCGGCAGCTGAGTGGTCAGCGTGACAGACTGTCAATCCTAAGGGCCCGGCTTCGATTCCCGGCTGGGTCGGAGATTTTCTCCGCTCAGGGACTGGGTGTTGTGTTGTCCTAATCATCATCATTTCATCCCCATCGACGCGCAGGTCGCCGAAGTGGCGTCAAATCGAAAGACCTGCACCAGGCGAACGGTCTACCCGACGGGAGGCCCTCGTCACACGACATTTCCATAGCAACGAGACCAAAGAAAATTGGTCCCCACGTGGAGAAGTATTGCCTTAAGACTAACTTTGCCTTAGTCTATGAGCAAATGACACTCCCTTACATTGCAGTCATAACCAAGAGTCTGCAGCTGACTCGATACCATTACAAAAAAGCATGTAGCTCCCGTTGGAGAAACAGTCAGGAAAAAATCCCTGGCGCGCAGAAGCAACTTCCATCCTTTTAATCGAGAAGCTAAAAGCTCCACCCTGCTGCGTCGACAAATTTAAATCACGAACAAGACCGCTGAGACCTTTCGAGACAAGAAGTGATCCTGTCTCATTTGATCCACAGCGATCCTGTAATGCTGGATCAGCCAGTGTACCTACTTCGATGTATCCTGCGTGTTTGTCACTGTATTCGCCTTCACAAACTGTGGCATTCTTAGGAGGCACTAGTATGATAGACAAGCCGTATAGCAGGGAGTAAATTAGGATTTACACAGCTTTTCTTGTTTACGAAGTGGTTCCATGACTCCTGTCCGCCTACATAGCTTAATGGTGACGTGTTTGACTGCCATGCAGCGAGTCTTGGTTCGATTCCCGGCCGAGTTGGAGATTTTCTCCGCTCCTGGACTGGGTATTGTGTTGTCGTCATCATCATCTCATTGTCGCCGACAAATAAGTCGCCCCATATGGCCTCACCTGAAATAAGACTTGCAACTCGGCGGCCGAACTGCCCCGGAAGAAGCCTCCTGCCCAACAGTGCCACACGATCGTTTCATTTTTTTCCCCATGATTCCAGCAAAGGACGTGTGAGGTGATCCTGTTAACGAATCTCTCGGGAAACTAGTAAGTTCATTAGGAACAGCATATTTGGGGGATGGCCCAATTCCTGCTACCGTCGCCTACCTTACACCATAAATAAAGCTCGAAGCACTTCTTTGCACGAGGATTAAATTCCCGTTTTTGCGATTTCAGATTTAACTCTCCACAAACAAAGAGCAACCAAAGAATTATACGAACACACTGATTCACCTACATGCTCAGAAAACGCTAACATTCTATGGAGACAAGGCTCACGAGGAGAATTTTTGATGTAGTAATCAGCTGAATCAAAAAAACCAGTTGGCTTCTAGAAGTAAACGAAGACCTAAACCAAGCAGGAATCAACAGAGAAATGATAAACAAGACAAAAAATTTGAAAACATAGCTATGAACACGAGATCTGAATTAAAATAGATGAATAAAATAGGGAAAATGTGTACAAAACAAAGGAAAGAGGAACACAGTCAAAGACTGAAGAGATTTTGGGAAGAGAAAAGGAAGGAGGACACAAGAAGAATCTTAAGGAAAATACTCGTATGTGTAAAATAATAATTAAAATAATTTGCTCTATTTACATACGTACGAGGCGTTTCTTTTTCTGAATTAACGCGAAGCAAAACAGTCTTACGAACTCAGAACAACAAGTAATCACTTTCAACAACTGTCAGAACTCTTAATGCTGAGATGGAAGTGGCAACAAAACTTCATTTTACATATTCAAGCATGACTCATCGGCAGGGCTAACAAACCATCTCCACTTCTTGGAGGTACATTTATGAACTGTTTATCGTTGGAAAGCTCTGTTTTTCGCTTTGAAAACCAGTGTGTGGCCTAAGTAGAACGTAAGTACCGAAATTAAATGAGGTGCATTAAAGCGGTTAATACAGTATTTTATACGGCTTGACCTATCACAGTAACAAATCGCCAGTGGCCCGGCCGTATAATGTAGAACTATTATGAAAAGCACTTTCAGCATTTCATGACAATGTACTGTAAATGGCAAAGAGAACTTTAAAGAGGACGCTGCGGAAGTAATCCGAAGTCCGGTATACGATTCTCAAATGGAAGACAGCTTGCAGGAAAGTCAGACGAAGTCGTAAGGCCGTTATCTACATCTACATCTACATCTACATCTACATCTACATGGATATTCTGCAAATCACATTTAAGTGCCTGGCAGAGGGTTCCTCGAACCACCTTCACAATGCTCTATTATTCCAATCTCGTACAGCGCGCGGAAAGAAAGAACAACTATATCTTTCCGTACGAGCTCTGATTTCCCTTATTTTATCGTGGTGAACGTTTATCCTTATGTAGGTCGGTGTCAACAAAATATTTTCGCATTCTGAGGAGAAAGTTAGTGATTGGAATTTCGTGAGAAGATTCCGGCGGAACTAACAACGCCTTTCTTTTAATGATGTCCAGCCCAAATCCTGTATCAATTCTGTGACAGTCTCTCCCATATTTCGCGATAATACAAAACGTGCTGCCTTTCTTTGAACTTTTTCGATGTACTCCGTCAGTCATATCTGGAAGGATCCCACCCCGCACAGCAGTATTCTAAAAAAGGACGGACAAGCGTAGTGTAGGCTGTCTCCTTAGCAGATCTGTTACATTTTCTAACTGTCCTGCCAATAAAACGCAGTCTTTGGTTAGCCTTCCCTACAACATTTTTTATGTGTTCCTTCCAATTTAAGTTGTTCTTAATTGTAATACCTAGGTATTTATTTAGTTGAATTTACGGCTTTTAGATTAGACTGATTTATCGTCTATGTTGGTGAGAACTAGAAGGTGGCTTTGTCGGAATATTATAAAACAACACGATATTGCGGTACCTGTGTTGTCCAGAAGTACGGCGCAAATTTCCTAAGGAAAAGTCCGAAGGAACATTGCACAGTACTTCTGGACAACACAGGTACTGCAATATCGTATTTATCCGCTGACACCGGGCAAATGCCGCCCGGGGATGTATGTACGAGTACAGGTTGTAGTCACATGGTTGACGACATATGAAAGTTTAGGTCTAGCAGTGAGTCGTGTTCGGATAGCCTAATGGTCGCCGGCACGGTAGCTCAGCGTGTTAGGTCAGAGGGATAACTGCCGCCTGTAATAAAAAAAAATACTGAGTTAACAAATCAACGATGAACTTGGACAAGCGTCATGGGACGTCCGCCCCGAGCAAGTATAACCACCAAAAACGAACAAAATGAGATTAAAAAAAAATATACGGTAAGGTGACCGACCGTGATAAGCGGGAAATCCGGTTTCGAGTCCTGGACCGGCATAAATTTTCACTGTCGCTATTTCAGTATACGGGTGATGGTTGACCATATTCGCAACTATGAATATATTTCATGTGTTATCAGATAAGAGCTGCACCTTTAAGGCTCTTATGCCAACTTGCCCATGTTCAGTACTGCCGGTGCTTTCTGAATGAGGTGGCACTGCGACGTCTGTATCATCAGTTTTTGATTTCTCCGGATGAAATATGGTTCAGATTGTCCGGGTGTGTGAACTCGCACAAAACGCGCGATTAGAGAACGGAAAATCCGCATCAACACGTTCAACAGCCGTTGCATAACGCTGAAGTTTGTGTTTGGTGCTAATTGGATTGTCTAGCCGTCACCGTCTTGTTATGACCGAAAGTCAATTCAGTAATTCTGAAGTAAGTTTAAATTTTGGCGGCTGGTCACAGTTTTACGCCACGATAGTGACACACTGCGGGGAGAGGTAGCAACGGTAGAATTGATATAAGCAGTTTTCATAGTACTCATCTGTTAGCGCTCTTCGTTGTTGTCGAAATCTGTGGGCCGTAATCTATGCCCATGCTAGATTCTGAAATGCAATTTCATATACTGGTCTAGGGGCTGCTCGAATTCATTTCCTTAAGTGATATGGACATTGGTTGAGTTTCTGTTGTCGAATAGATATATTTGTAGTTACTTCAGTTCACCTCCATGCTAATTCAACACATACATAACTCATACTCCATACTTGTACTCAAACAAAAACAAAGGTTTATCTATAATATCTTGAAGCAAAGAAAATACTATTGTATATCGATCTATTCATGAAAAATCATCTTTGGTACATACATTACAAAAACAAAGTACAAATAATTCTTCATCATTATCTGTCTTTTTAAGAAGTCCATAACAATCATAGTAATTACATAAAGTGTTTATTTATGCTGACATTTATAAAGTTTCGTGGTGGATTTCTGGGTTTTGAGTCTCTAACTTGGGATTCGGTCATTTCATATGATTAGTGCATTTTATCTCATCATAACCAGTTTTATTATAAAGGACAGTTTAACTATGGCCAGTGCGTAAGTTTCTTTGTTTGTTCCTCGTATTCAGTACATATTCTACATCTACCTACATCTACATCAATACTCCGCAAGCCACCTGACGGTGTGTGGCGGAGGGTACCTTGAGTACCTCTATCGGTTCTCCCTTCTATTCCAGTCTCATATTGTTAGCGGAAAGAAGGATTGTCGGTATGCTTCTGTGTGGGCCTCTAATCTTTCTGATTTTATCCTCATGGTCTCTTCGCGAGATATACGTAGGAAGGAGCAATATACTGCTTGACTCTTCGGTGAAGGTATGTTCTCGAAACTTCAACAAAAGCCCGTACCGAGCTACTGAGCGTCTCTCCTGCAGAGTCTTCCACTGAAGTTTATCTATCATCTCCGTAACGCTTTCGCGATTACTAAATGATCCTGTAACGAAGCGCGCTGCTCTCCATTGGATCTTCTCTATCTCTTCTATCAACCCTATCTGGTACGGATCCCACACTGCTGAGCAGTATTCAAGCAGTGGGCGAACAAGGGTGCTGTAACCTACTTCCTTTCTTTTCGGATTGCATTTCCTTAGGATTCTTCCAATGAATCTCAGTCTGGCATCTGCTTTACCAACGATCAACTTTATATGATCATTCCATTTTAAATCCCAGATAATTTATGTAATTAACTGCTTCCAGTTGCTGACCTGCTATTTTGTAGCTAAATGATAAGGGATCTATCTTTCTATGTATTCGCAGCACATTACACTTGTCTACATTGAGATTCAATTGCCATTCCCTGCACCATGGGTCAATTCGCTGCAGATCCTCCTGCATTTCAATACAATTTTCAATTGTTACAACCTCTCGATATATAACAGCATCATCCGCAAAAAGCCTCAGTGACCTTCCGATGTCATCCACAAGGCCATTTATGTATATTGTGAACAGCAACGGTCCCACGACACTCCCCTGCGGAACACCTGAAATATAATCGTACTGTGTTACAAGAAGTTTCGCTAAAAATTATAACGAGCGCCATATTCCTTAACAAAAATAGCTAATGCCATCGAATATGCACATTGTTCCATTTCTAGTAATAGTAGTAGTAGCTTTATTCATCCATAGATCTCTTTTTACAAGGGTATGTTGTTGTTGTGGTCTTCAGTCCTGAGACTGGTTTGATGCAGCTCTCCATGCTACCATATCCTGTGCAAGCTTCTTCATCTCCCAGTACCTACTGCAACCTACATCCTTCTGAATCTGCTTAGTATATTGATCTCTTGGTCTCCCTCTACGATTTTTACCCTCCACGCTGCCCTCCAATGCTAAATTGGTGATACCTTGATGCCTCAAAACATGTCCTACCAACCGATCCCTTCTTATAGTCAAGTTGTGCCACAAACTTCTCTTCTCCCAAATCCTATTCAATACCTCCTCATTAGTTACGTGATCTACCCACCTTATCTTCAGCATTCTTCTGTAGCACCACATTTCGAAAGCTTCTATTCTCTTCTTGTCCAAACTGGTTATCGTCCATGTTCACTTCCATACATGGCTACACTCTATACAACTACTTTCAGAAACGACTTACTGACACTTAAATCTATACTCGATGTTAACAAGTTTCTCTTCTTCAGAAACGATTTACTTGCCATTGACAGTCTACATTTTATCTCTACTTCGACCATCATCAGTTATTTTACTCCCTAAATAGCGAAACTCCTTTACTACTTTAAGTGTCTCATTTCCTAATCTAATCCCCTCAGCATCACCCGATTTAATTTGACTACATTCCATTATCCTCGTTTTGCTTTTGTTGATGTTCATCTTATATCCTCCTTTCAAGACACTGTCCATTCCGTTCAACTGCTCTTCCAAGTCCTTTGCTGTCTCTGACAGAATTACAATGTCATCGGCGAACCTCAAAGTTTTTACTTCTTCTCCATGAATTTTAATACCTACTCCGAATTTTTCATTTGTTTCCTTTACTGCTTGCTCAATATACAGATTGAATAACATCGGGGAGAGGCTACAACCCTGTCTCACCCCTTTCCCAACCACTGCTTCCCTTTCGTGCCCCTCGACTCTTATAACTGCCATCTGGTTTCTGTACAAATTGTAAATAGCCTTTCGCTCCCTGTATTTTACCCCTGCCACCTTCAGAATTTGAAAGAGAGTATTCCAGTTAACGTTGTCAAAAGCTTTCTCTAAGTCTACAAATGCTAGAAACGTAGGTTTGCCTTTTCTTAATCTTACTTCTAAGATAGCTCGTAAGGTTAGTATTGCCTCACGTGTTCCAAACTGATCTTCCCCGAGGTCCGCTTCTACCAGTTTTTCCATTCGTCTGTAAAGAATTCGCGTTAGTATTTTGCAGCTGTGACTTATTAAACTGATTGTTCGGTAATTTTCACATCTGTCAACACCTGCTTTCTTTGGGATTGGAATAATTATATTCTTCTTGAAGTCTGTGGGTATTTCGCCTGTCTCATACATCTTGCTCACCAGACGGTAGAGTTTTGTCATGACTGGCTCTCCCAAGGCCATCAGTAGTTCTAATGGACTGTTGTCTACTCCCGGGGCCTTGTTTCGACTCAGGTCTTTCAGTGCTCTGTCAAACTCTTCACGCAGTATCTTATCTCCCATTTCTTCTTCATCTACATCCTCTTCCATTTCCATAATATTGTCCTCAAGTACATCGCCCTTGTATAAACCCTCTATATACTCCTTCCACCTTTCTGCCTTCCCTTCTTTGCTTAGAACTGGGTTGCCATCGGAGCTCTTGATATTCATACAAGTGGTTCTCTTCTCTCCAAAGGTCTCTTTAATTTTCCTGTAGGCAGTATCTATCTTACCCCTAGTGAGATAAGCCTCTACAACCTTACATTTGTTCTCTAGCCATCCCTGCCTTGCCATTTTGCACTTTCTGTCGATCTCATTTTTGAGACGTTTATATTCCTTTTTGTCTGCTTCATTTACTGCATTTTTATATTTTCTCCTTTCGTCAATTAAATTCAATATTTCTTCTGTTACCCAAGGATTTCTATTAACCCCCGGCTTTTTACCTACTTGATCCTCTGCTGCCTTCACTACTTCATCCCTCAAAGCTACCCATTCTTCTTCTACTGTATTTCTTTCCCCCATTCCTGTCAATTGTTCCCTTATGATCTCCGTGAAACTCTCTACAACCTCTGGTTCTTTCAGGTTATCCAGGTCCCATCTCCTTAAATTCCCGCCTTTTTGCAGTTTCGTCAGTTTCAATCTGCAGTTCATAACCAATAGATTGTGGTCAGAATCCACATCTGCCCCTGGAAATGTCTTACAATTTAAAACCTGGTTCCTAAATCTCTGTCTTACCATTATGTAATCTATCTGATACCTTTTAGTATCTCCAGGATTCTTCCAGGTATACAACCTTCTTTCATGATTCTTGAACCAAGTGTTAGCTATGATTAAGTTATGCTCTGTGCAAAATTCTACAAGGCGGCTTCCTCTTTCATTTCTTGCCGCCAATCCATATTCACCTACTATGTTTCCTTCCCTCCCTTTTCCTACTGACAAATTCCAGTCACCCATGACTATTAAATTTTCGTCTCCCTTCACTACCTGAATAATTTCTTTTATCTCGTCATACATTTCATCAATTTCTTCATCATCTGCAGAGCTAGTTGGCATATAAACTTGTACTACTGTAGTAGGCATGGGCTTTGTGTCTATCTTGGCCACAATAATGCGTTCACCATGCTGTTTGTAGTAGCTTACCCGCACTCCTATTTTTTTATTCATTATTAAACCTAATCCTGCATTACCCCTATTTGATTTTGTATTTATAACCCTGTAATCACCTGACCAAAAGACTTGTTCCTCCTGCCACCGAACTTCACTAATTCCCACTATATCTAACTTTAACATATCCATTTCCCTTTTTAAATTTTCTAACCTACCCGCGCGATTAAAGGATCTGACATTCCACGCTCCGCTCCGTAGAATGCCAATTTTCTTTCTCCTGATAACGACGTCCTCTTGAGTAGTCCCCGCCCGGAGATCCGAATGGGGGACTATTTTACCTACGGAATATTTTACCCAAGAGGACACCATCATCATTTAATCATACAGTAAAGCTGCATGTCCTCGGGAAAAATTACGGCTGTAGTTTCCCCTTGCTTTCAGTCGTTCGCAGTACCAGCACAGCAAGGCCGTTTTGTTTAATGTTACAAGGCCAGATCAGTCAATTATCCAGACTGTTGCCCCTGCAACTACTGAAAAGGCTGCTGCCCCTCTTCAGGAACCACATGTTTGTCTGGCCTCTCAACAGATACCCCTCCGTTGTGGTTGCACCTACGGTACGGCCATCTGTATCGCTGAGGCACGCAAGCCTCCCCACCAACGGCAAGGTCCATGGTTCATGGGGGGTACAAGGGTATATGACGTGTCAAAGTATTTACAAGTTTAGACCAACTTAAAATAAACTAATTCGTATACACATATATTTACAGACTTCTAGTTAGAGAGAATCATTAGATTTACTTATGGCATAAAATACTTTTTTTACAAATAACTTATTAAATAATGTAATGCCACACTGTCCACTCATATCTCACTATCAGTCACTGCACACACTATACACACATTGTTTCATAACATTTCACGCACTACACACACACACACACACACACACACACACACACACACACACAGGTGATCTCTGGGCTTTTTGTGTACCGCAACTTCCCATTTGCTGTCCTGAAAAACTGAGTCAGCATCCCTCTATAATGAGAGATGTTTAGCTCAGAAAGAGGAAGAGGTCTTAGTATTGTGCAGTGCATAGCTTGGGGGTAAGTTTTCCTAGAAAAGGAAAAAGAAGGAAAAAAACGTAGTGTTGCAGGTGTTATGTGAAATGTTGGATGTTTTATAAACATTATTATTATTTATTTGTATAACATTTTTTTACCGAACCCTGTAAGTAGGCTATTTAGGTTTTTATGTTGGTAACGTCACGTAGCGCTCTGTATGAAAATCACTGACTGTGCTGTGTACAGGCTGTGGCTGGTTGGCATTGTTGGAATATTCGCTATTGTAGTGTTGGGCAGTTGGATGTGAACAACGCGTAGCGTTGCGCAGTTGGAGGTGAGGCGCCAGCAGTAGTGGATGTGGCGGTGAGATGGCGGAGTTTTGAGAGCGGAGAGAGTAAATTTGTAAGACTGGATGTCATGAACTTATATATATCTGCTATGACTTTTGAACACTATTAAGGTAAATACATTGTTTGTTCTCTATCAAAATCTTTCATTTGCTAACTATGCCAGCAGTGAATAGTGCCTTCAGTAGTTAGAATCTTTTATTTAGCTGGCAGTATTGGCGCTCGCTGTATTGCAGTAGTTACAGTAACGAAGATTATTGTGAGGTAAGTGATTCATGAAAGGTATAGGTTATTGTTAGTTAGGGCCATTCTTTTGTAGGGATTATTGAAAGTCAGATTGCGTTGCGCTAAAAATATTGTGTGTCAGTGTGGTGATGATCATAATAAGTAAAGAGAGAAATGTCTGAGTACGTTCAGTTTTGCTCAACTGTTTGAAAATCAAATAACGTAAGGAGTTTACCAGCACAGTAATTCATTAATTTTTCTAAGGGGACGTTTCAACCCCTACTCAGTTTTATCTAAGTAATCCTTCGTTGTATAAAATGTATTGCATAACAGGTACTATTTAGCTGCCTTTCTAAGTAAGTGTATTTTTGCAGTTTCTTTTATCTCTTTTGGTAATTTATTGTACAGTTTTATATTTCTTTGTAGAAAATGCTGTTTCGAGTTTTATGGTTATTTTTTCTTGGCAAATGTAAGTTTGGCCTAACTCTTGTTCCGTGGTCATGGACAGAACTGTTTGTGCAGTAATTACCATTGTTATTTTTGATGTGTACAACTGACTGGTAAATGCATTCACACGGAGCAGTTAAAATCCCCAGTGTTTCGAAAAGGTCTTTACAATGAGCTCGACTATCATTTTTGGTTATGATTATTATGGCTCTTTTCTGGAGTTTGAAACTTGTGTTCGTATTTTGTGCATTTGTTTCCAAAAAAGAATGCCATAGCTAAGAACTGAGTGTACATATGAATAGTATGTAACTAAAACACACTGCATGTTACATACTGATGACAGGATTCTAAGGGCATAACATGCTGATGACATTATGCTTGCAGGTATCTTTGTGTGTTCACACCACTTCGAATGAGAATCAACATTCATTCCTAGAAATTTTGCCCTTGTTACACCGTCTATAGTGGTGCCATCTACATTTAATTTAGCATTGTAATTTTCCCTCTTCAGACTAAAATTCATGGCATTAGTTTTCTTTATGTTTAATGTCACTCAATTGCTTATTGGGGGAGGGGGGGGGGAGCTGTAGACAAAATTACTACGAAATACTTATGAATATACTGCCAAACTTTACAACCCATTTCGTAACATTATTTGCCGAAAATATTATTTCGATATGAGCAACAGTTATAGTTAACAACTTGATATATTTTGGCATGTGGAAAAGTATGTACTCATTCCGTATTGTATTATGGAGATATCCTTGTGTTCGACGTCTTACCTTACACAGAGATGAACAAAGGTTATGAGCCATCACACGGCGAGTAATGGTGGCAGTAGGTTAGAGCAGTTGACATTCGGAATGTTTGAGGGGAATCACCTGGAAAGTCTTACGCGAGAATAAATTTTAGATACCCTGGTTGAATTCCGAGTTGTTTGCCAGTCAGTTAATACAGAACAAAGAGATTCTTATGTGGATTAATATTCAATCGGCATCCATTTTCATCAGTGTGGCAATGCTGCTGTTTCCTTGTCCACTCAGTCCTTCAGTTTTCATCAGGAAGCTTAAATGAGCAGACTTCGTACGCGCAAATTGTCCAGATACTAAACTTCAAAAGTTGCCTGTTTGTCAAAATCATCTCATGTTTCTGCGTTTTTTACTTATACGGAACATTTCCCGAAGCCATTTTAAATAAAATAATCCAATCGTATACGTCTGTGTCGAAGTTCTCTACCGTAACTACTGGTAGGTATCTGCTAACTCCACGTTTCAGGTTGCGGAAGTCGAATCTCTTTTCACATTCCTACCCTATGACGTAATTAATCCTTAGGTGCCCCGTAGTTAATAAGCAACGATGATTTTATTTTCCGCTGGTTAAGTTTTCTTTCTTTGAAAGACGAATCGATACCGCCACTTAGATTTTTTTACAACTGTGTTTATTAATACTTCTAAAACACACACACACACACACACACACACACGCACACACACACACACAGCAATTCCAACGATGCTGAAAAGCATTACATGTTACTGTATTATTCTATAAATTTTTTCGTCGCCAGAAATCAGCTTTCCCACAGTGAACTTAACTCGGTAGCTGGCGGTTTAGTTAATGAGTCAATTTATATAATTCTGCTGATATTTTTTTTACAACCGAAGAAGACGCTATTTACATCTTCTTCTGCGCTGCAGGAGCGATTTAGCGTGCGCAGTCCGCCTGTTATGAAGACATGTTTCTTGTAGCAGTCGTGATAGAAAAATGGTTCAAATGGCTCTGAGCACTACGGGACTCAACTTCTCAGTTCATTAGTCCCCTAGAACTTAGAACTAGTTAAACCTAACTAGCCTAAGGACATAACACACATCAATGCCAGAGGCAGGATTCGAACCTGCGACCGTAGCGGCCTCGTGGTTCCAGACTGCAGCGCCAAGAACCGCACGGCCACTTCGGCCGGCAGTCGTGATAGAACTTTACCCCTGCAACAGCTGAGAAAAGTTATCTCGAAATTTAGTTGTGAAGTACCGTTGCTGTCGTGAGATTTATAGTGTTGTTCTGTATTTACGTTATGCGTTCCTTCTCATGTAGCCACTTTTATTTAAATCTGTGTTTTAAGCTCGACACAGTCGAATGCCGCGCGCACGTTTGCTTTGTCTTCCCGCTCATTGTTACTTTTCCTTTATTCAAATCTATAAAAATCATAATGCATTCGTACAAGCCTTTTGCACTACAATCATGAGCATTCCTTCGTGTTGTTGTGGTCTTCAGTCCTGCGACTGGTTTGATGCAGCTCTCCATGCTACTCTATCCTGTGCAAGCTTCTTCATCTCCCTGTGCCTACTGCAGCCTACATCCTTCTGAATCTGCTTAGTGTATTCATCTCTTGGTCTCCCTCTTCGATTTTTACCCTCCACGTTGCCCTCCAATACTAAATTGGTGATCCCTCGATGTCTCAGAACATGTCCTACCAACCGATCCCGTCTTCTAGTCAAGTTGTGCCACAAGCTCCTCTTCTCCCCAATTCTATTCAATACCTCCTCATTAGTTATGTGATCTACCCACCTAATCTTCAGCATTCTTCTGTAGCACCACATTTCGAAAACTTCTATTCTCTTCTTGTCTAAGCTATTTATCGTCCACGTTTCACTTCCATACATGGCTACACTCCATACAAATACTTTCAGAAACGACTTCCTGACATTTAAATGTATAAACGATGTTAACAAATTTTTCTTCTTCAGAAACGCTTTCCTTGCCATTGCCAGTCTACATTTTATATCCTCTCTACTTCGACCATCGTCAGTTATTTTGCTCCCCAAATAGCAAAACTCCTTTACTACTTTAAGTGTCTCATTTCCTAATCTAATTCCCTCAGCATCACCCGACTTAATTCGACTACATTCCATTATCCTCGTTTTGCTTTTGTTGATGTTCATCTTATATCCTCCTTTCAAGACATTATCCATTCCGTTCAACTGCTCCTCCAAGTCCTTTGCTGTCTCTGACAGAATTACAATGTCATCGGCGAACCTCAAAGTTTTTATTTCTTCTCCATGGATTTTAATACCTACTCCGAATTTTCCTTTTGTTTCCTTTACTGTTTCCTCAATATACAGATTGAATAGCATCAGGGATAGGCTACAACCCTGTCTCACTCCTTTCCCAACCACTGCTTCCCTTTCATGGCCCTCGACTCTTATAACTGCCATCTGGTTTCTGTACAAATTGTAAATAGCTTTTCGCTCCCTGTATTTTACCCCTGCCACCTTCAGAATTTGAAAGAGAGTATTCCAATCAACGTTGTCAGAAACTTTCTCCAAGTCTACAAATGCTAGAAACGTAGGTTTGCCTTTCCTTAATCTTTCCTCTAAGATAAGTCGTAAGGTCAGTATTGCCTCACGTGTTCCAACATTTCTACGGAATCCAAACTGATCTTCCCCGAGGTCGGCTTCTATCAGTTTTTCCATTCGTCTGTAAAGAATTCGCGTTAGTATTTTGCAGCTGTGACTTATTAAACTGATAGTTCGGTAATTTTCACGTTTGTTAACACCTGCTTTCTTTGGGATTGGAATTATCACATTCTTCTTGAAGTCTGAGCGTATGTCGCCTGTCTCATACATCTTGCTCACCAGACGGTAGAGTTTTGTCAGGACTGGCTCTCCCGAGGCTGTCAGTAGTTCTAATGGAATGTTGTCTACTCCGGGTGCCTTGTTTCGACTCAGGTCTTTCAGTGCTCTGTCGAACTCTTCACGCAGTATCATATCTCCCACTTCATCTTCATCTACATCCTCTTCCGTTTCCATAATATTGTCTTCAAGTACATCGCCCTTGTATAGACCCTTTATATACTCCTTCCACCTTTCTGCTTTCCCTTCATTGCTTAGAACTGGGTTTCCATCTGAGCTCTTGTTATTCATACAAGTGGTTCTCCTTTCTCTAAAGGTCTCTTTAATTTTCCTGTAGGCAGTATCTATCTTACCCCTAGTGAGATAAGCCTCTACATCCTTACATTTGTCCTCTAGCCATCCCTGCTTTGCCATTTTGCACTTTCAGTCGATCTCATTTTTGAGACGTTTATATTCCTTTTTGACTGCTTCATTTACTGCATTTTTATATTTTCTCCTTTCATCAATTAAATTCAATATTTTTTCTGTTACCCAAGGGTTTCTACTAGCCCTCATCTTTTTACCTATTTGGTCCTCTGCTGCCATCACTACTTCATCCCACAAAGCTACCCATTCTTCTTCTACTGTATTTCTTTCCCCCATCCCTGTCAATTGTTCCCTTATGCTCTCCTTGAAATCCTGTACAACCTCTGGTTCTTTCAATTTATCCAGGTCCCATCTCCTTAAATTCCCACCTTTTTGCAGTTTCTTCAGTTTTAATCTACAGTTCATAACCTATAGATTGTGGTCAGAGTCCACATCTGCCCCTGGAAAAGTCTTACAATTTAAAACCTGGTTACTAAATCTCTGTCTTGCCATTATATAATCTATCTGATACCTTTTAGTATCTCCAGGGTTCTTCCATCTATACAACCTTCTTTCATGATTCCTGAACCAAGTGTTAGCTGTGATTAAGTTATGCTCTGCGCAAAATTCTACCAGGCGGCTTCCTTTTTCATTTCTTGGCCCCAATCCATATTCACTTACTATGTTTCATTCTCTCCCTTTCCCCACTCTCGAATTCCAGTCACCCATGACAATTAAATTTTCACCTCCCTTCACTACCTGAATAATTTCTTTTATCTCATCACACATTTCATCAATTTGTTCGTCATCTGCAAAGCTAGTTGGCATATAAACTTGTACTACTGTAGTAGATGTGGGCTTCGTGTCTATCTTGGCCACAATAATGCGTTCAATATGCTGTTTGTAGTAGCTTACCCGTACTCCTATCTTTTTATTCATTATTAAACCTACTCCTGCATTACCCCTATTTGATTTTGTATTTATAACTGACCAAAAGTCTTGTCCCTCCTGCCACCGAACTTCACTAATTCGCCGGCCGGTGTGGCCGTGCGGTTAAAGGTGCTTCAGTCTGGAACCGCGTGACCGCTACGGTCGCAGGTTCGAATCCTGCCTCGGACATGGATGTGTGTGATGTCCTTAGGTTAGTTAGGTTTAATTAGTTCTAAGTTCTAGGCGACTGATGACCTCAGAAGTTAAGTCGCATAGTGCTCAGACCCATTTGAACCATTTCACTAATTCCCACTATATCTAACTTTAACCTATCCATTTCCCTTTTTAAATTTTCTAACCTACCTGCCCGATTGAGGGATCTGACATTCCACGCTACGGTCCGTAGAACGCCAGTTTTCCTTCTCCTGATAACGACGCCTCTTGTGTGGTCCCCGGCCGGAGATCCGAATGGGGGACTATTTCACCTCCGGAATATTTTACCCAAGAGGACGCCATCATCATTTAATCATACAGTAAAGCTGCATGTCCTTGGGAAAAAATACGGCTGTAGTTTCCCCTTGCTTTCAGCCGTTCGCAGTACCAGAACAGCAAGGGTATTTTGGTTAGTTTTACAAGGCCAGATCAGTCAATCATCCAGACTGTTGCCCCTGCAACTACTGAAAAGGCTGCTGCCCCTCTTCAGGAACCACACGTTTGTCTGGCCTCTCAACAGATACCCCTCGGTTGTGGTTGCACCTACGGTACAGCTATCTGTATCGTTGAGGCACGCAAGCCTCCCCACCAATGGCAAGGTCCATGGTTCATGGGGGGCATTCCTTCGTAGGTTAATCTAATTTTCGTATGATTGTTTCTGTGAAACTCACGGTGACGTCTACCTATGCTACAACTAGTCTTATGTGGTCTGTTTACTTGCCATAACCGTGATGACTATCAATTGAAGCTACATGTTACAGTAATGGGTCACTATTATACTTCCACTAAGAGTTTCGGAGAGCTGCATTTCCATCGTCAGGTAGATTTGTCACTCAACGTGACATGTATCTATTGTATGTACGACTTTTGGCTAACCTGTAGTACTTTCTTTCAGTGCTCAGAAGCCGCTTTTCCAGTTGTGTTTACATTCATACACTTGGTACACACTGCAGTAAGCAAAGATGGCATGTGCGCTGAAAGACGTTGAGTTAACTCCACTTGATGATGAAGGTATAATCGTCTGAAATATGGAGAGTACGGTACATTACAATAAATGTGGGTAGTTACTGCTATTTGTATTCCCAATTGTACCAAGCGTCCCATCTCCTACAGGTCTTTCTGTCACTCGCAACAGTTTCCCAGCGTTGAGACTTTCCTATAGATGACAGCATTGTCCGCAAACAGCCTTCTGGAGTTTCTCAAACGTAGTTGGCGAACTCGGCGATCACAACTGGGACGCTCACATGCTCGCGCAAACAAGAGTTGTATATTGAACACAGTACATGTTCAAGGCTACCAACTGTAAGTTTTCCTCGTTTTCTGATTCATAACAGGCAGTGATCTAGTAGCTTCCGTTGCTTATCAATCGATCTTTGTACAGGTCTCACCTAACCTCAAAGATTACGCCTGAGTCAACCGCGTAGAAGAGAGCACAGCCGCTATCAGATCTCGTAGCTTTCTCCCCGCACGACGTAGCAATCCCAACGCCTTTTTTCCTGGCACGGTTCTTACTCCACGAGACAGATCGGCCGCGGCGTTCCATCCGAGCGGGGATTCCCAGGACTAATTAAATCTGGACGACCGATAGCAGATAGATTCACTCTGCAGGAGCCCGCAGTCCCCTAACGAACTCCAGCCCGCTTTTTATTCTTCTGGGACCGCGCCCTTTTCCAGAAAACAACCGTCTTATTCGCGAATTCCTTAGGACGAATGCAGTGCACGACAAAATGAGCCTTCAGACTGCTCATGAGAGCGTACGTAGATTTTCCAAATCACATCTTGCAATTAATGTATTGCGTTCAGTGCGAAAATTACAGTGACTAAAAGCGTGGTACTTTTACACAGTAAGCATAAATTGGGTGATTTGGAGCCATAGTCAGTGAATGCGTTATAATGTATCAAAAGAGACGAGGAGATTTAAGAAAGAGGAAACTGATTCACTCGCTTCCACCCGTGTCCCTAATCCCTAGTTTCACACCCCATTCACGGCACAATCATACAACACGTAATAACAACAGTACTCGTTAGTGCAGTCAGACACGATTCAGTTGCTGTTAGACATAGAGGGGCGCTACACCTTGTAAGGGTTTTCTTTTATACAGAATATTGTAATTTTGGTAATATTTCTGATGACACACGGAAAAGTAAAACTCCAATAGCATCTGAGTAATAGCGGGCAACATCTCTGCCAAAGGGGTTGCGCTGCGGCAGACTGTTAGTAGACCCTTTGCTTGCGTGTGGAGTGTGTGTGTGTGTGTGTGTCTTGGAGAGCCAGAGAGAGGAGGAATCGAGTTGTGCCTTGTGATGGAGTAAGTGTGTTTAGGCCGTGCAGTGTGCCGGCAATAATTTTCTTACATTATTTTTCTTTTATGGAGATATATTCTGTAAATTCCTTCAGAAGACTTCAAAAGGTACTGCAATAGCGAATTTGCCGAGACATACAAGCGTGGTAACTGATTTGGTCAGGGATTTAGAACCGGAGAATTTTATGATAACGTAACAATGTGTGATTTAGTGATTTTTCTTCAAAGATGATTAGCATATGTGTTTGTAAGAAAGTAATATGAATTTGTTCAGGTTTTTCGCTGTTAGTGTAAAGTGAATTTTTGATAGTTCAAGTGTTAAAACGTTTTGTATGATGTAAAGTTTTCTCAATACAGTTACTTTATTGTTTTTCCGTCAGTCAGCATTGATCTCTCTATTTCAAGTTTCAGATATATAATTTTACTCAGTAACAGAACTTTAATTAACAATGATCACGGGGGTAATGAGATTTATTAGCACAGAACTTTTGTGGATGTCTCTGTACTCTGAAGCACGCATTGCACATCACGTTGCTAGTAATGTGAACTTTTATTTTTTAACTAGCATAGCAGCAGCAGCTGCAGTAGTTTGGAGATAGCAGCTGCACAGCATTTATTGATTGTGCAAACAGGTAGGCCACTTATAATTTATGTGTGATACAATTAACATTCCAACAGTGACATACTTTTCAGACAGGGCATTTTTGGTTTTTATTTATGTTTCATATTTTTTCTTGCAGTTAAGTTGTTTGTATTATTGCTAATGGGACAGTTTTCTTAAATTTAACAGAACAGTACACAGTTTAATGTTGCAATTCGGATTAACTTTTGCGTAGCTCATCAATTTTCAAGAATTATCAGATTACCTACGAACTGAAACATGAGCTTAGATGTTCTTCTAATTACGAGTTCAACTTCACATTACCATATAGACAAAATATCAGTAATTGTAACTAAAGATTATCAGAAAAGAAAAAGTAATTAGCCACTTTCAACCCTCATGTGGACAAAACCGAATGAAAATTATTTTAAAACACAGAGATGTGTCTTCCCTATCATCCATCAATACCATTTAGCTATAAAGTTTCGCATTTGTGTACAATCGACGTTTGACAGCAAACGGGTGTAAAGTGCAGAGAAGCACAATTCGCTGAAAAAATAATACTTTGTAAGAGAGAAATAAGAACAGCCTACTCAGATGAGTCATGAACGAGGTATTATTTAGCAAAAAGCAGTCCTTAAAGACTCAAGTTTCCCAAAGTAGAAATTACTACGGTATTCTCTTCTTAGTCACAGAAGTGCAAATGTGGAGTCTCAGTGACGTGTTTAAAACAAAGCGAAACAGAACAGAGCGCCGGCCACTCCATCACTGGACAGTGCAGTATCAACAGACACAGCAAGTGATCGCATTGTTCAGATCTCTGCCACGAGCTGTTGCACCACTTCCAATTATTTCATTGAAATTCCACGTTTCTGCTCCGACGACGAATAAAGGAAGACCGTACGACAAAACAAATGGTTCAAATGGCTCTAAGCACTATGTGGCTTAACATCTGAAGTCATCAGTCCCCTAGACTTAGAAGAACTACTTAAACCTAGCTAACTTAAAGACATCACATACATCCATGCCCTAGGCAGGATTCGAACCTACGACCGTGGCAGCAGCGCGGTTCCGGACTGAAGCGCCTAGAACCGCTCGGCGACAACGGCCGCCCACGACAAAATGGTAAGTTTGGTTTTGGGAAATGTGAATCTTAGGTACTGCAAGTGTTAGCTTTCATTCTTCCAAGCAAATGTTTTGCTCTTTGCCAAATGATACATCAGTTATAAGTCTGACGAATCTGTTCGTCGTAATTGTCTGTAACACGGTGTTCTTTACTCAGCAACCGATCGTCCTTTAATTTTTGCCTTTAAACGTTCGTATACAAGGATAAACGATCTTTATGAATGGTAGAACAGAAAGCTCTGTATTTGAAACTAATTTTTATTTAGCCGTTCGAGCTTGTGATAATTTCATAATCGGTTACCGACACAAAATCGATCGCGACACTGAGCAACAAAGTCCATGACCCCAAACCAAAATTTAGATGAACTGAATTGCATTCGTACTGCATAATACATCTTTATAACAACAGCACAACATTGCTGACACTACAGATACCACACAATCCTTCCGAAACAATATTTTACCATTCGTGCAAGAAATCCATATTTCGATTGTTGAAAGAGTGATCGCATCGTATTTTGCTACTATGAATTGAGTATCTATAATAGCTAACGACCATAACAGCAAAAAGGTTTCATGAGGGATCTATTTATCTGGCTAATTCCAAAACTGTTTCACGAATTAACAAAGAAACGAATGGTGCAATATTAAAACTCAATTAGACGATTGGTTTGAATAGAAACATTTACTTAGTGAAATATAAATCATGACATTAAATTCTCCATTACTTCGAAAATATTACAGACTTGTAAAATCCAAGACTGCTTTTTGAAACAGCGCGATTTTTTTTTATTTTTTTTTATTTTTTTTTTTTTTTTTTTTTTTTTTTTTACGATGAGACTTCACGCATCATATGTCCGTTGTTTTAATTTTCGTAAAAATTACATTTATTTTATTTTGCTAAGATAGCAGTCATCGCAGTGGAAATAATAGACGCAAGTATGGGTGCTACCACGTATATATACATAACATACAATATAATACTCAAAGAAAAAACTCTTTTAAGCTAATACTAACATAAATTAAAATGGCGCCAGCATTCAGGCAGCTTAATTCTAAGATTGCAGCTCCACTCACTTCAACTACATATATTAATCTCATTAACTGCCAGCAGCGTTGCAGTGAAGTAGCCAATTCCGAATTCATGTCTGGTCTGGCATACTGCTGTGTGCAGTTAGCCGGTAATGTGCGAGGCTCATTACACAGCTGAGCGTCATCGCAATTGAAGCGTGGCGCACAGCACTTGGATACCACATCCGTACGCTTGCGTTCGTGAATGAAGTGTCAAACTACAGACACGAACGGAAGTATGTCAGCGAGCTGATTCTTTTCTGCTGTTCTCGTCTATCTCCAAGCACGAATGACAATGGGCCAGTGTCGTTACAGAGCAGGTTTGGTTGCCAACAAGACATTTAGTGGCAACAACCACGCGCTGAGTGACATTTGTGTTCAACATGTTGTCTGCTTCATGGTTTTCAGCGATGGAACAACGACAACCTCTGTCAGACCACTGCCTTCGCCGCATCGTTTGAGAGGACTTCCTGGAAGCAGCCCAAGTTTGCAACCTAATCCCTGATAACCGCAAGCTTCTCTGAAACAGGGTTCGGACAGGAAGAGACATGCTTCTGTGAGAACACCTGGCCTGCTTCTTTGCGGTGTACCACAGTGGTTCTAGGAAGCCAGCGGGGAGCGGTCTTGAAGTTACGCCGGTGTTCTCTTACACTGCGGCGCGACGGAGTACACTCATGGTACTGATTTTGAAAAACACCTTCACCTCAAACCTCACCACGCTGTTACAAGGAATGTTGCTGGGGTAAACACTACGTTCCCATAATCATTATTTCACTCTGCAGCGGATTATGGGGTGAATCAAGGATAGATGGCTACGATTTTTTGAAAAGCCAGTTTCACAACTTAATACACAAGAACAACCTGAATCTCACCATAAATTGCTTTCTGAAATGGTTCTGAGCACTACAGGACTTAATATCTGAGGTCATCAGTCCCCTAGAACTTAGAACTGCTAAAACCTAACTAACCTAAGGACATCACACACATCCATGCCCGAGGCAGGTTTCGAACCTGCGACCGTAGCGGTCGCGCGGTTCCAGACTGAAGCGCCTAGAACCGCTCGGCCACTGCGGACGGCAGCTTTTTCAAAAAATGGTTCAAATGGCTCTGAGCACTTTGGGACTTAACATCTGAGGTCATCAGTCCCCTAGAACTTAGAACTACTTAAACCTAGCTAACCCAAGGACATCACACAAATCTATGCCCGAGGCAGGTTTCGAACCTGCGACCGTAGCGGTCGCACGATTCCAGACTGAAGCGCCTAGAACCGCTCGGCCATTGATGACGGCAGCTTCTTCAATTCATAAAGAATAAAAGTCGACTTCGTTTACAAATATATACCAAATTTCAAATTAGGTATATATTTTTAAAAAATATTTAACACTTGGTCATCTCACCCGAGTATCGGAATTAGATGGCCAGACATCTACATCTACATGATTACTCTGATGCCGGCCGGGGTGGCCAAGCGGTTAAAGGCGCTACTGTCTGGAACCGCGCGACCGCTACGGTCGCAGGTTCGAATCCTGCCTCGGGCATAGATGTGTGTGATGTGCTTAGGTTAGTTAGGTTTAAGTAGTTCTAAGTTCTACGGGACTGATGATCTTAGAAGTTAAGTCCCATAGTGCTCAGAGCCATTTGATTACGCTGATATTCACAATAAAGTACCTGGCAAATGGTACAATGAACCACCTTCAAGCTGTCTCTCTACTGTTCCACTCTCGAACAGCGCCCGGGAAAAATGCGTGCTTAAAATTTTTCTGTGCGTGCCCTGATTTCTCTTATTTTATTGTGATGATCATTTCTCCCTATGTAGGTGGGTGCCAACAGAATGTTTTTGCAATCGGAGGAGAAAACTGGTGACTGAAATTTCATGAGACGATCCCGTCGTAACGAAAAACGAAAAAGCCTTTGTTTTAATGATTGCCACTCCAATTCACGTATCATGTCTGTGGCACAATCTCCCCTATTTCGTCGTAAGACAAAACGAGCCGCCCTTCTTTGTAGTTTTTCGATGTCATCCGTCAGTCCCACCTGATGCGGATCCCACACCACACAGCAACACTCCAGAATAGGGCGGACAAGCGTGGTCTCTATAGTAGACCTGTTGCACCTTCTAAGTGTTCTGACAACGAATCTCAGTCTTTGGCTTGCACTACCCACAACATTATCTATGTGATCGTTCCAATTTAGGTTATTTGTAATTGTAATCCCTAAGTATTTAGTTGAATTTACTGCCTTCAGATTTGTGTGACTTATTGCGTAATCGAAATTTAGCGGATTTCTTTTAGTACTCATGTGAATAACTTCACACTTTTCTTTATTCAGAGTCAACTGCCACTTTTCGCACCATACAGATATCTTATCTAAATCATTTTGCAATTCGTTTTGGTCATCTGATGACTTTACAAGATGGTAAATGACAGCACCATCTGCATACAATCTGAGACGTCTACTAAGATTGTCTCCTATATCGTTAATATACACTCCTGGAAATTGAAATAAGAACACCGTGAATTCATTGTCCCAGGAAGGGGAAACTTTATTGACACATTCCTGGGGTCAGATACATCACATGATCACACTGACAGAACCACAAGCACATAGACACAGGCAACAGAGCATGCACAATGTCGGCACTAGTACAGTGTATATCCACCTTTCGCAGCAATGCTGGCTGCTATTCTCCCATGGAGACGATCGTAGAGATGCTGGATGTAGTCCTGTGGAAAGGCTTGCCATGCTATTTCCACCTGGCGCCTCAGTTGGACCAGCGTTCGTGCTGGACGTGCAGACCGCGTGAGACGACGCTTCATCCAGTCCCAAACATGCTCAATGGGGGACAGATCCGGAGATCTTGCTGGCCAGGGTAGTTGACTTACACCTTCTAGAGCATGTTGGGTGGCACGGGATACATGCGGACGTGCATTGTCCTGTTGGAACAGCAAGTTCCCTTGCCGGTCTAGGAATGGTAGAACGATGGGTTCGATGACGGTTTGGATGTACCGTGCACTATTCAGTGTCCCCTCGACGATCACCAGTGGTGTACGGCCAGTGTAGGAGATCGCTCCCCACACCATGATGCCGGGTGTTGGCCCTGTGTGCCTCGGTCGTATGCAGTCCTGATTGTGGCGCTCACCTGCACGGCGCCAAACACGCATACGACCATCATTGGCACCAAGGCAGAAGCGACTCTCATCGCTGAAGACGACACGTCTCCATTCGTCCCTCCATTCACGCCTGTCGCGACACCACTGGAGGCGGGCTGCACGATGTTGGGGCGTGAGCGGAAGACGGCCTAACGGTGTGCGGGACCGTAGCCCAGCTTCATGGAGACGGTTGCGAATGGTCCTCGCCGATACCCCAGGAGCAACAGTGTCCCTAATTTGGCTGGGAAGTGGCGGTGCGGTCCCCTACGGCACTGCGTAGGATCCTACGGTCTTGGCGTGCATCCGTGCGTCGCTGCGGTCCGGTCCCAGGTCGACGGGCACGTGCACCTTCCGCCGACCACTGGCGACAACATCGATGTACTGTGGAGACCTCACGCCCCACGTGTTGAGCAATTCGGCGGTACGTCCACCCGGCCTCCCGCATGCCCACTATACGCCCTCTCTCAAAGTCCGTCAACTGCACATACGGTTCACGTCCACGCTGTCGCGGCATGCTACCAGTGTTAAAGACTGCGATGGAGCTCCATATGCCACGGCAAACTGGCTGACACTGACGGCGGCGGTGCACAAATGCTGCGCAACTAGCGCCATTCGACGGCCAACACCGCGGTTCCTGGTATGTCCGCTGTGCCGTGCGTGTGATCATTGCTTGTACAGCCCTCTCGCAGTGTCCGGAGCAAGTATGGTGGGTCTGACACACCGGTGTCAATGTGTTCTTTTTTCCATTTCCAGGAGTGTAGATCAGGAACAATAGAGGGTCTATAACACTTCCTTGGGGAACGCCGGATATTACTTCTGTTTTACTCGATGAATTTCCGTCTATTACTACGAACTGTGACCTTTCCGACAGGAAATCACGAATCCAGTCGCACAACTGAGGCGATATTCCATAGGCACGCAGTTTGGTTAGAAGACGCCTGTGAGGATCAGTGTCGAAAGATTTCTGGACACACAGTTTAACAATGTTTTATTGAATGTCTCGATGTAAAAAATTATTCATAAAGAAATTAATTGTAGGTAAATTATAACTCAAACAGAACCTCGTTTGTAAAAAGCTCTTAACAGTTCTTGATTTTTTACATTTTTTTTTAACTCGTAGGAACATGCCAGTTTTATACAGCAAATAACGGGAAATCGTTTCAGTTATGCAATTTGTTGAATCTATCGATGGCACGCATCAACATATGATATGCAGGATTCATGCAACCAATGCTTACAGCTGACACAAGGCTTTTACCTGTTTTTTTTTTTTTTCAGTAGTCTTCGCCGCATCCAGCGCATGCGGCCTCTCCTTCAACAATTTCGCCATTTGACGAGTCTGAACTGTCTGAAGTGCTTTTAACCTTCCTGATCCGACCCTTTTTCATCAGTTTGTGTTCCAATAGGCGTAGCTTTTTCCTTTTGCATGAAGTTTCGATTTTAACATTTTAATATTTTCTTTTGACGTCAGGGTTTTAACTTTAATTTTTCTTTCTCTGAGGTTCTGGTCTAGTTGACAAAGGTGAAATATTGTTCAGAATTTTTGTAAGGGTAACTTGGTTCGTTTTATTTGAAATCAAAGGCCAGACAGGTCTGTTGTCTGGTCTTGTAGAAGGTCCTCGTAGAGGTGACGCCCTCCTCTTTCAGGAGATTTTTGGCCGCATTTCTTCCTTTTTTATTATTGAACTTCTATTTTAGGCCAAGCTGTACAGCAAAATCATAAGATACACTTCGTGCACAGTCCCTCGTTAACAGAAACCATGAGCCATCATCTTTTTTTTTTATGTAGTGGACGAGTCGCAACTCATTAGCTGAACCCAAACAAAAACTAGGACCCATTGGAATTTTGGAATCACATCTGGCCTTTAGTTTCCTCTCAAGAGTTGTCCTCGGAATATTAAACTCCATGGAAGTATTTTTTTCCAGAATAACCATTGTTGTTTACTTTGTTAGTATCATTTTTAAGGTCTTCTTCTTTCCATGATCCCCTAGAAGAGTCGGTCTTTCGAATGTACTTATTTAGCATCTGGAATAAAAACGATGCCATCAAACTTTAATATTTAAAACGTTTATGGAATGGTCATATATCCCGCTGATAGTACAGCTATCTCACCCAACCAGCCGAAAGAGACGTCCACAGCGCGTCATCAAACACAATGTTCGCCATCTCCGACAAAATCTACGTACCGGTATGCAGTTAGACCTTAACAACTGTAAAACTAAGGTTTCACAACCTAAATTATGTTTAAATCGAATAATTTCATTGTATACAGAAAACTAAAACCATGGAAATTACTTACTTTTAGTTGAAATAAGGACTCATCCGGAGTAGTAACAATCACTCGCGTTACTAACTATAAATTGACCGGCAGTGCTGTACAGCGAATCGTGGAAGAACTACAGGCATTGGCCACCTCTCCCACATGGTCGTCCATCCCGGATTTACCCTACGCTGTTTTGAAACTTCCTAGCGGATTAAAATTTTTCGCTTGGAATACAAACAGCGGAAAATAGCGGCCTCATGAAGATAAGTACAAAAGTCGTCGAAATTTCGCATAAAGTGAAAATGACAACTCATCTGTAAACCCAAAAACTCGTAAAGCATCAATTTACCCGAGCAATCCTCAACGATAACAGTCCTTCTGCACTCGTTCAAAACAAACCGAGCTCATATCCCGGATAAGGGTGTCTCCAGAAACTTATCCTAATAGACATGAGATTCTTAAGCGATTTCTGCCTGCGCGGTTTTGGATTTATACCTTGATACCTCAGGATGAACGCATCCCTCTGTTTTAGTCAAGTTATCTGTTCCACCTGTCTAAGCTTCAGTATTCTTTTGCAATACCACTTTTCAAAATCTTCTATTCCCTTGCTGTCTGAACCGTTCATCGTCCACGTTTTACTTTCGTTCAAGGCTACATTCCAGGCTTCCTAACACTTAAGTTTTTATAAAATATTAATATATTTCCGTTCTTCAGAAAAGCTTTTCTTACACCATCCAGTTTGTGTTTCATATCAACATTATTCCGCTCTCGTCAGTTATTTTGTTGCGTAAATAGCCAAACATTTATATGAATTTCAGCGTCTCATTTTATAATCTAATTCATTCAGCATTACCTAACTTAATCTGACTGTAATCCATTACTCCTGTTTTACAGCTGTTGATGTTCATCTGATACTCTCTTTAAAATACACTATCCATTCCGTTCAACTGAGTTTCGAACTACTTTGCTGTCTAACACAATTAGAAAGTCGTGTAAAACCTGAAAGTTTTTATTTCCTCTCACTGGACTTTAACCCCTTTCCTAAATTTCTTTTTCATTCCCTTTATTGTTTCATTTACGCACAGACAACACGAAAAACAGAAGCAAGATTAGGGTTTGACTGCCCGTCGGTGTCGATGTCATTAGAGACCGAGAACACCCTCGGATTTGGGAAGGATGCAGTGTTATTTCCAACGATCCCGGCATTCGCCTTAAGCGGCTGAGGGAAATCACGCAAAACCCAATCCAGGCGGGACAGCAATTTGAACCTCATCCTGCCGACAACTCGTGCAGTGTTTCACCACTGCTACATCTCGCATCACTTTGTTGAAGAA
Organism: Schistocerca americana; assembly: GCF_021461395.2. Taxonomy (NCBI): domain Eukaryota; kingdom Metazoa; phylum Arthropoda; class Insecta; order Orthoptera; family Acrididae; genus Schistocerca; species Schistocerca americana. The sequence continues at coordinate 285,773,274 of NC_060120.1, read as the reverse complement.
TGTCACGGACAGGCTATAAGTTTGTTTCACTCCGTTTCCTTACAAGTTGGAGATAACCTTCCATTCTCTCTGTTTCATGCTTGATAACTTATTCAATGATAAACTGGAAACCGCTAACCATAAAGCAAGGAATATAGGCAAACTTTTATAAGACATTTTAGCACACAAGACGGCGTTATGGAGACTATAGCCCTTCATGCGCTATTGGGCATTCACGAACTGAAGATGCTAAGGTTTTTCTAGTCTAGATTGTTCAGTTTTTTTAAGTCAGTAGTCTTCTGACTTGTTTGATGCGGCCCGCCACGAATTCCTGTGCCGACCCCTTCATCTCTGAGCAGCACTTGCAACTATGTCCTCAATTATTTGTTGGATGTATTCCACTCTCTGTCTTCCTCTACAGTTTCTGCCCTCTATAGCTCCCTCTAATACCATGGAAATCATTCCTTGATGTCTTAACAGATGTCCTATGATCCTGTCCCTCCTACTTGTCAGTGTTTTCCACATACTCATTTCCTCTCCGATTCTGCACATGACCTCATCATTTCTTATTTTATCAGTCCATCTAAGTTTCAACATTCGTTCTTAGCACCATACCTCAAATGCTTGCATTCTCTTCTGATCCGGTTTTCCGACAGTCCACGTTTCACTTCCATACAATGCTGTCCTCCAAAGCTTTCTATGTCCTTCTTGCTGCATCCGTCATTGTTATTTTGCTGCTTAGGTGGCACAATTCCTTAACTTCATCTAGTTCGTAATCATCAATCCTGATGTCAAGTTTCTCGCCGTTCTCATTTCCGCTACGTCTCATTACTTTTGACTTTCTTCGATTTACCCTCACTCCATATTCTGTACTCATTAGACTGTTCATTCCGTTTAGCAGATCGTGTAGTTCTTCACTTTCGCCCAGGACAGCAATGTCACCAGCGAATCGTATCATTAATGTCCTCACCTTGCATTTTAACCCCACATCTGAACCTTTCTTGTATTTCCATCATTGCTTCTTAGACGTACAGATTGAACAGTAGGGGCGAATGACTACATCCCTGTCTTACACTCTTTTTAATCCGAGCACTTCGTTCTTGGTCGTCAACTCTTATAATTCACTCTTGGTTCTTGTGCATATTGTATATTACCCGTCTCTCCCTATAGCTTACCCCTATTTTTCACAGAAATTGCAACATCTGGCCCCATTAATTGTCGAACGCTTTTTCCAGGTCGACAAATCCTATGAACGTGTCTTGATTTTTCTTTAGTCGTTCTTCCATTATCAACCGCAAATGTCAGAATTGCCTCTCTGGCCGGCCGGTGTGGCCGAGCGGTTCTAAGTGCTTCAGTCTGGAACCGCGCGACCGCTACAGTCACAGGTTCGAATCCTGCCTCGGGCATGGATGTGTGTGATGTCCTTAGGTTAGTTAGGTTTAAGGAGTTCTAAGTTCAAGGGGACTGATGACCTCAGATGTTAAGTCTCATAGTACTCAGAGCCATTTGAATTGCCTCTCTGGTGTCTTTACCTTTTCTAAAGCCAAACTGATCGTCATCTAGCACATTATTCTGCCACTATAAACGATGTATTAAAGACCAGCATACAAAATCGAATATAAATAGTGTTTTTAGTAAGCCTTCATCTAGATCTTTAATGCAGAAACAGTACAGTATTATTTCAGATAGAAAATGAGTAAGTAACTGCCTGCGAGCTATGCATTCTGGACTACTCACATGCATGTGTGAATACATATCCTGGCTGCACGTGTCTCTGGCTATGCTGGAGATGCAACCAATCGGCAACCTGATCCATGTTTTGATCCTAATGTACGTAATTAAACTCTTATTATAGGATAACTGTGGGGTGTATGGAAACAGCTGCTCAGATTTAGAGAGTTTATGTTTTATTCACACAAAGCATGCGCCGTCGCTCAACATCGCACAGCTACCGCGATACACAACCTGTGTGTCACTTCCTCCTTTGTCCGCGCCATTGTGCACCTAGTGAGGAGCTGTGTGTTGTGTAAGCTGCCACTGCAGTGTTACTAAGCGGCAGTGGAGCTTCTGTCTGTGGTAGTGAAACATTTCCACTACTTCATACTGTAGTCTGTGACTTTACAAGAGACTATGATCGCGGTTTTTAATCCCCTGAAACTTACCCCTTTATACGGAATCTGACCCGGAGGTGAATAAACGCAAGTTAACTTTCCTTTTAAATTTCTTAGTGGCAAGTACTTTCTCATAGAGCAACGGAATAATTAAAGAGGTTAATAGGAGTTAAACCAAGACAAAACTGAAAACATAATCCTTACAACACATCTCGTTCAAATACTCACTGTACACTGATGAGCCATAACATTATGACCACCAACCTGCTACCGATATAAACCCGTGCAAGCGATAGCAACGCCACCTGCCGAGGAATGACTGCTAGTCAGACACACGCTCGGTGCATGTGCTATAAGTGAGCGTGCTGTCCGTGTGTAGAATGAGGACGTCACGCTTTTGAGAAAAATGGCTACTCAAAGAAAGAAGTAAGCAGAATTCTGCACCCAAACAACAAAAAGCTTAAGGACAAGTCCGAAAAACGACGGAAGAATACAGTCTCTCTCCCTTTTATAAAGAAAGTAACGGATCAGATTGGAAAGATTTTAAGTAAACATGATATTAGACCTGTTTTTAGACCAACGAATAAAATTTGTCATGTTCTTCGGTCTGTAAAAGATACACGCGCTCCTCTATCAGCCAGTGGCGTATATAAAATTCCGTGTACATGTGGTAAAGTTTATGTTGGAACAACAAAAAGAAGCGTAAATACACGGTTAAAAGAACACAGAAGTCTTTGCCGATTATGAAAAACAGATAAATCGGCTGTAGCAGAACACGCTTTTCAGCCAGGAAACCATCAAGTGAAGTTTTCCGAAACAAAAATTTTATCTACGACGACGAACTATTACCCACGGCTTTGTAGAGAAGCATTTGAAATATATAAACATAGGGATAATTTTAATCGGAAAAAAGAGACCATGAAACTTAGTGATATTTGGACAGTAGCACTACAGAATTGCTAGACAGTTTTATCCGTGACGAGATTACGATCGATAGTTAAGTTTTATCTCTGACAAAGGTTATCTCTGCATATCACGTGTAACTCTGGTCACGCCCACTTTCTACGATACATAAGTCGCTCTCAGACGTCCGACCCGTCAGTCGGCAAGACTCACCGGAGGCGAAACACCCCTCTGAAGATGTCCAGCGCAGCTCTGGACGAAACGTTAGGAGCTGAAGAGTTTCATGGACCACGACCTTACATCCCGGAAGGTTTACCAGAAGTTATTGATCTGCTGAATTTGTTAGAGTAAACATTCATTCGTACTCATTGTACAGAAGGGAACATTAAAACATGTGGCCTCTAGAATTCATTATTAATAGTATCGCACCTTACTGTACCTCATGTCGGTTATCTTATTGCAGTGCTAATTATTACATTAACAGACTAACGTAGCTGCCAGCTTTGAGAACAGGTTGTCAGTAATCATGTGGAAAGTATGGAGGGGTACCAAACACATGAAAATTTTAAAAATTAGAAGCCTGATTTAGGCTTTTTAAACTCTACATTTGAGTTTCTGACCCTAAATAAAGAAGACATATCTAAGCCTACTTTTACAGTAAGAAATTGTTAACAGTTACCGAAGGGACGCTGGCTGGTGTGGCCGTGCAGTTCTAGGTGCTTCAGTCTGGAACCGCATGACTGCTACGGACACAGGTTCGAATCCTGCCTCAGGCTTGGATGTGTGTGATGTCCTTAGGTTAGTTAGGTTTAAGTAGTTCTAAATTCTAGGGGACTGATGACCTCAGATGTTAAGTCCCATAGTGCTCAGAGCCATTTGAACCATTTTGAACCGAAGGGACAAGGAAAGTCTAATTCCAAGCATTTTTGAAAAACAGTTAAAAAAATCCTTAATTCAAAAAAGATGAATAAAACCACCAAACACAGATAACGCCACAAATTTTCCGAAAACTTCATTGGTCGTTAAATACTCCTGGCACAGTTTAAAAAATTAAAGGAGGCGCTCATTACTACACAACTCAAAAAAAAGTTTTCAATCATCCCGGTTCCCAGAAGTACTGAAGGTAGACGTTGACTGTGGATATTGTATCACAGACACAGTCCTTTTCACTACTCAGAGACGTCACTAAACCCGCCTAAAGATGTAAATGACCATGCAAGAGCAGCGCTTATTAGATGGAGTGGGTCCGACAGCCGATCACTTCCAGTCATCCCACCAAGAAGAAGGTACATGGCTCTTATCGTCTGTTGCTCAACCATGCCTAGACGGTCAATTTCGCGGTTCGATCGCGTCCGCATCGTTACTTTGTGCCAGGATGGGCACTCAACAAGGGAAGTGTCCAGGCGTCTCTGAGTGAACCAAAGCGATGTTGTCCGAACATGCTTCAAATGGCTCTAAGCACTATGGGACCTAACATAAGAGGTCTTCTGTCCCCTAGACTTAGAACAACTTATACATAACTAACCTAAGGACATCGCACACATCCTTGCCCGAGGCAGGATGCGAACCTGCGACCGTAGCAGGCGCGCGGTTCCGGACTGAAGCGCCTAGAATCACTCGGCCACAGCGGCCGGCATTCGGACATGGAAGCGATACAGAGAGACAGGAACTGTCGATGACATGCATCGCTCAGGCCGCCCAAGGGCTACTACTGCAGCGGATGGCGCTACCTACGGATTATGGCTCTGAGGAACCCTGACAGTAACGCCACCAAGTTGAATAATGATTTTCGTGCAGCCACAGGACGTCGCGTTACGACTCAAACTGTGCACAATAGGCTGCATGATGCGCAACTAGCCGGCCGGAGTGGCCGAGCGGTTCTAGGCGCTACAGCCTGGAACCGCGCGACCGCTACGGTCGCAGGTTCGAATCCTGCCTCGGGCATGGATGCGTGTGATGTCCTTAGGTTAGTTAGGTTGAAGTAGTTCTAAGTTCTAGGGGACTGATTACCTCAGAATTTAAGTCCCATAGTGCTCAGAGCCATTTGAACCATTTGATGCGCAACTTCACTCCCGACGTCCATGGCGAGGTCCATCTTTGCAACCACGACACCATGCAGCGAGGTACGGATGGGCCCAACAGCATGCCGAATGGACCGCTCAGGATTGGCATCACGTTCTCTTCACCGATGAGTGTCGCATACGCCTTCAACCAGACAATCGTCGGAGAAGTGTTTGGAGGCAACCCGGTCAGGCTGAACGCCTTAGACACACTGTCCATCGAATGCAGCAAGTTGGAGACTTCCTGCTGTTTTGTGGTGGCATTATATGGGGCCGACGTACGCCGTTGGTGGTCATGGAAGGCACCGTAACGGCTGTACGATATGTGAATGCCATCTTCCGACTGATAGTGCAACCATATCAGGAGCATATTGGCGAGGCATTCGACTTCATGGATGATAATTCGCGCCTCCATCGTGCAAATCTTGTGAAAGACTCCCTTCAGGACAACGACATCGCTCGACTAGAATGGCCAGCATGTTCTCCAGACATGAACCCTATCGAACATGCCTGAGATAGATTGAAGAGGGCTGTTTATGGACGATGTGACCCACCAACCACTCTGATGGTTTTATGCCGAATCGGCGCTGAGGAATGGGATAATCTGGACTAACAGTGTCGTGATGAACTGGTGGATAGTATTCCACGACAAATACAGGCAAGCATCAATGCAAGAGGACGTGCTACTGGGTATTAGAGGTACCGGTGTGTACAGCAATCTGGACCACCACCTCTGAAGGTGTCGCTGTATGGTGGTACAGTATGTAATATGTGGTTTTCATGAACAGTAAAAAGGACGGATATGATGTTTGTGTTGATCTCTATTCCAGCTTTCTGTTCAGCTTGCGGAACTCTCGGAACCGAGGTGATGCAAAACATTTCTTGATGTGTGTATAATAACATGAGCTTGGTGTGTATACCTAAGTATTGATAAACAAGTGAAATGCGCGTGTTGTGAATCACCTCGTTAGGAAAACAGAAACGGCTTACTGAAGAATGCCTTGAACCTTGTTCGAATGCAGTTTTATTCTTATCCTTTAAGCTGATACGCTCAGAATGAAAAATTTTCGTCGGCCTTCAGAATAAGCCGTGGTGACGAACTCATTCGTAGACAAGTTTACTACGTACTCAAGAACGAAATGGTCAAAATCTATAAAATATTTTTGTAGAATGTGATTAGCGAAATCTTTTTCCGATCTTTTAAAACATCAGATTGTAAAATGTTTATTTCTTTAATTTTCTTAGTAACTTTACGTATCTCCGCATTTAAGGCAATAAACCCGTAACAGTTACGGACAGTCAGTAATACCTGGCAGCCATGAATTAATGACATTCTGGTACTTTGCGCGTTACTGATTTAACAGCCAAGCTTTTCCCAGCAAACATCACAGAAAATTAGCTTCTAACGTCATCAGCCATGGATAGGAATTCAGTTTACTTAGTATCGACTGTCCAGCTGAAGCGATTATCTTGAGCTAATTTAGCTGGTAGCCGCCCTGTTAAGCTGGGGCAGGTCAGTTTCACTGTACACACTTCCATGCGCTGGTCACAGATTGCCTTTCGTTGTACGGTCGATATTCCAGTACGGTTGATTTCCAACATACGATTATGTGGAAAACTTTGCTACATTCGACATTCTATGCAGAATTCTATCCTTACCCATACCTCTTATTGTCTCTTTCCATTCCGTACCGTAACGGTCCACGAAGCTTTCAGCATTCATCGACAGTATCACATGTCTAGCACTTCCAGTTGCTTTTTTTTCATGGTCGATGATAGTCCATACTTCACTTCCCTGCAGTGCAGCCTTCCAGGAGTAGTTCAGAACTTCTTCCTCAGGCAATTTGTGTGTGTCAATCTACTTTTGACATCTTAGTTGTTTCGGCCATCCTTTGGAATATTACTTAACTGCATCACTTCTTTTACTGTTATGTCACTTCCAGTTTAATGGTAGGCAAATCCTTATTCTATTTTGCACTTACAGTTCATCTTCTTCGTCTTTGATTTCTTTACCCTTAAGGAATATTTTATGCTTAGTATTCAGATCATTTCTTTGAGGTGGTTGCCCCCCTTCAACTTATATCGCTGTTCCGGAATTTTATTTCACTTTCTCCGGCGTTCAAGCTGAGCAACAATGGTGATTGCCTGCAACACTGTCTTACCGCGTTTCTAAACGGGAACTTGTCTTCATTGACCTCCCACTTTTATTACTGACGCTAGTATTTTGTTGTTGTAGATTATCTGTTTGTCCCTATACAAATGATAGTCATAAATTAAATACCTAACTCAATTTTTTTGGAATTTACATTCAAAACTTTATGACAATCTCTCGTATTTTAGCCTCTCCCAGTTTTGTGGAAATTGTAAACATCTTAATCCACATTATATCTTTGAAGCCATTCTCTACGGCCACGAATTCCAGGAGAGAATTATGATTGTTTTCCGTGCCTTCCATGCATTTCAGAAGCGTTTCTATGGTGCATTCCCTTCTTGAAAACAAGCTCTTCTTGAAACCAAGCTGTCTTCATCCGTTACGCCTTCGATATTTCCTTCTATTTTTCCATATACACTGCTCAAAAGGAAATAGGGCAATATGACTTCGGGCGTCTGCGATACTCCGTTCAGCAATAACTGAGGACTGGGTGCGTCACAGATTAGACCTTTAACTTTCACAAATTAAGTACACAGCGAAACATCATTACATACTCGATCGTTTACATACGAGGGCAGTTCAATAAGTAATGCAACACATTTTTTTTCTCCACCAATTTTGGTTGAAAAAACCGGAAATTTCTTGTGGAATATTTTCAAACATTCCCGCTTCGTCTCGTATAGTTTCATTGACTTCCGACAGGTGGCAGCGCTGTACGGAGCTGTTAAAATGGCGTCTGTAACGGATGTGCGTTGCAAACACCGGGCAGTGATCGAGTTTCTTTTGGCGGAAAACCAGGGCATCTCAGATATTCATAGGCGCTTGCAGAATGTCTACAGTGATCTGGCAGTGGAAAAAAGCACGGTGAGTCGTTGGGCAAAGCGTGTGTCATCATCGCCGCAAGGTCAAGGAAGACTGTCTGATCTCCCGCGTGTGGCCGGCCGTGCACAGCTGTGACTCCTGCAATGGCGGAGCGTGCGAACACACTCGTTCGAGATGATCGACGGATCACCATCAAACAACTCAGTGCTCAACTTGACATCTCTGTTGGTAGTGCTGTCACAATTGTTCACCAGTTGGGATATTCAAAGGTTTGTTCCCGCTGGGTCCCTCGTTGTCTAACCGAACACCATAAAGAGCGAAGGAGAAGCATCTGTGCGGAATTGCTTGCTCGTCATGTGGCTGAGGGTGACAATTTCTTGTCAAAGATTGTTACAGGCGATGAAACATGGGTTCATCACTTCAAACCTGAAACAAAACGGCAATCAATGGAGTGGCGCCACACCCACTCCCCTACCAAGAAAAAGTTTAAAGCCATACCCTCAGCCGGTAAAGTCATGGTTACAGTCTTCTGGGACGCTGAAGGGGTTATTCTGTTCGATGTCCTTCCCCATGGTCAAACGATCAACTCTGAAGTGTATTGTGCTACTCTTCAGAAATTGAAGAAACGACTTCAGCATGTTCGTAGGCACAAAAATCTGAACGAACTTCTCCTTCTTCATGACAACGCAAGACCTCACACAAGTCTTCGCACCCGAGAGGAGCTCACAAAACTTCAGTGGACTGTTCTTCCTCATGCACCCTACAGCCCCGATCTCACACCGTCGGATTTCCATATGTTTGGCCCAATGAAGGACGCAATCCGTGGAAGGCACTACGCGGATGATGAAGAAGTTATTGATGCAGTACGACGTTGGCTCCGACATCGACCAGTGGAATGGTACCGTGCAGGCATACAGGCCCTCATTTCAAGGTGGCGTAAGGCCGTATCATTGAATGGAGATTACGTTGAAAAATAGTGTTGTGTAGCTAAAAGATTGGGGAATAACCTGGTGTATTTCAATGCTGAATAAAACAACCCCTGTTTCAGAAAAAAATGTGTTGCATTACTTATTGAACTGCCCTCGTAAAAAGAACTGAAATGTCTAGCTGGTGTCGAAAACAAAGTGGAAACAATATTTCATCCTGTCATCCTGGCCGCTTTTCGTTGGACTTTGAGAGCTTCAACAACGTGTATGTCCTCCGTGAGCGTTTATCACTGCCTCACACCTACATGGCTTGCTCCCTGCAAGTCTACGGAGGTCACCCTGTGGTATCCCATCCCATTCTTCAATGAGAACCCATGAGAGTTCTTCCGGAAGCCCATTGTTTAGAGGAACAACGCGACGTTCCTTCGGACATGCTCAGTGGCAACTACAGCCGTTATGAAATACATGAAACGTATTCGCAGTTGCGAATACGGACAACAATCAGCCATATAAGAGAATGAAACTTCCTGGCAGATTAAAACTGTGGGCCGGACCGAGACTTGATCTCGGGACCTTTGCTTTTTGCGGGCAAATGCTCTACCAACTGAGCTACCCAGGCACGATTCCCGACCCGTCCTCACAGCCCTAATTCAACCAGTACCTCGTCTCCTACTTTCCAAACTTCACAGAAGCGCCCCTGCAGTCTTTTCAGAACTAGCACTCCTGGAAGAAAGGATTATGGGAAGCATGGCTTAGCCACAGCTTGGGGGATGCTTCCAGAATGAGAGTTACTCTCTGCAGCGGAATGTGCACTGATATGAAACTACCTGGCAGAGGCTGGGTTGTGAGGCTTGCCTGGGTAGCTCTGTTGGGGCTGGCACGGTAGCTCAGCATGTTCGACCAGAGGGTTAGCTGCCCTCTGTAATACAAAAACTGAGTGAACGGATCAATGATGACCTTGAACACGTGTCATGGGACATCCACCCCAAACATATACAACGAACAATTACAAACAAAATGAGATCAGAAAAAAAAGTTGGTTGAGTGCTTGTCCACGAAAGGCAAAGGTCCCGAGTTTGAGTCTCTATCCGGTACACAGTTTTAACTATACAGAGGAATGACTGCAGCAACTTTCAATTAAAATGTCCTCTTCTGTATGGGAATTATGTAATGTGTGTACGGGTACAGATGAAATGTCCCCTTAGAAAAATTATACATGACTGTGCTTAAACTGACACACAGTATTTTTAGCGCAACGCAATCTGACTTTCAAAACCCCTACAAAAGAATGACCCTGACTAACATTAACCTATACCTTTCACAAATCACTTACCTCACAAAAATCTTCGTTACTCGAACTACTGCAATACAGCGAGCGCCACTACTGCCAGCTAAATAAAAGATTCAAACTACGGAAGGCATTAACTACTGATAGGCATAGTTAGCAAATGAAAGATTTTAATAGAGAACAAACAATGTATTTACCTTAATAGTGTTGAAAAATCGTAATATACATAGCAGTTCATGACATCGAGTCTTACAAATTTCAAAACTCCGCCATTTCTCTCCCCACATCCACCACTGCTGGCGGCTCATCTCCAACTGCGCAACGCTAAGCGCTGTTCACATCCAGCTGCCCAACACTACAACGGCAGACAACAATGCAAACTAGCCACAGACTGCACACAGCACAGCCAGTGATTTTCAAACAGAGCGCTACGTAACGTTGCCACTAAGAAAACATAAACAGCCTACTTACATAGCCCCCATGCTCCCCATAAAAAAATTTTAGAAATTGTTTTGGGCAGTGGCCAATACAGATTTGAAAAAATTTATCATAGTTACAATAACAAAGATATCAAATGCACACCCTTATTGATACAATGTTGGCCAAAAGCTAAAATTTTCTCACAGTCCATAAAGACAGTGCTGATCACTCATCACAGTAAAATAGCAGTGTTTTTCTCAAAGTCTGAGCAGTAAAAAGAAAATGCACACAGAAGTAGTGGATTTCCTTGCAGTCTTGAAGAAGTAGTGTTGTCCTTCCAACAGAAAGACAGTGCTGACTCTCGACAAGCAGACAGTTAATGGGCCACAACAGAGCAAACCCACAGCAGAGTCATTCGACGTTTTGAAGAATATTGGTAGGTAGGTCATCACAGAGTAGACCTACTGTAGTCCTGGTAGAGATTACAGTATTGGTGGGCCACCAGAGGTGCAGACCCACTGCAGTCCTTGTGGAAATAATGGTACTGGTGAGTCAGCAAAGGTGTAGACCCACTGTAGTCCTTGTAGAAATAATGGTATTGGTGGGTCATCAAAGATGCAGACCCACTGTAGTCCTTGTAGAGATGGCCAGCAGCCATCTGTTGTGACTGTGCAGGTGCACAATCACCATTGAAGAGTCTGGTGGATAATATAGCAAGTCCATAACCACCACTTGTGCACTCACAAAGTTTTTGGAATTGCCCTTAGAACCAGCAATGCTGTTATCCAGTCCCTTGCTGAATTATTAACACACGTGCAAACACTAACAGTCCCTGCTTGTCACATATTGTCCACATAGTATGACCAACAGAAACGTGTGCAGTGAAATGGAACTTACAAGTTAGTGATATGATGAACTGGTGTCAATTACAATTTTATAAAATAAGGATACAATTACAAAGGTACAAATTACATCATTAAAGAACATAACAATACAGATAACATTTGTAGTACAGGCTTTACAAAACAATAGAAATAATCATGTACATCAGTGTTACAGGAATTGTGACATAGACTTATGAACACAGCAGTTGAGTCCCATAATGCCCAGAGCCATTTGAACCAATTATGACATAAGTAATACATAAAAGATCAGAATAACTTTTGAAACATCAACTTCATACATGAGCATTAAAACAAAACAGAATAAATAATGTCTAAACATCTTTACAAAGTAAGTAACATGTTATCAGAAAAATTCTACAACATAAATCTTATTAGCTAAACACATACAGACAGGAAAAACACAAATTCACATAGTGTAATAACACAAAAATACGGGACAGGGTTTGTTTTCTGTGTGACATTTGATACTGCAGTCCATACCAAAACTTCATTCCATATATCTTTCCTCTTATTTCAACACTTGTTTCCACCAAAAAAAATCCTATCCAAGCATGCTTTCTGTATTCTGTTCACATCCTCTTTCAAAATTCTTTTTTTGGCCAAACCATTTTCTTATAGCTTCCCAATGCATTTCTTCCAATTCATCACAACTCGTTCTCACATATAGCCTACCCCATCTTAAGCTAACTTAAATCTACTGAGCTCAGATGCTAAACTAAGGGACGAGGCAATGCAGCAGCACAAAACAATTAATGCAAACAGCTATGACCAAAAAATGCAAATTGGCAACGCAAGCAGCAATATTACAACTAATATAAGGCAATGAGCTGCAAACAAGAAAAATAAATCAGTAGTAAAATTGGCTTAACAGAGTAATGTAAACTGAAATTTAGTAGCACTATGCCTGGCAATCAGCAGCAGCAAATGCAATAACATATATCTAAACATGACAAAGCTCAAGCAGAAAAATATTACAGTAAAAATGGCCATGTTTAATATCTATGTCACATCTTAACACCAGAGTGATGCATCACGAGAACTTACACTAGCAGATAAGTTACCAAATCGTGAAAAAATTATTTATGCAATTCCTGTGAAGGGAAATGTCTATTTATGTGCCCTCGTTTTCTTGGAAGTACATCACAAATTTCTTATTGACTGGATCTGTAGGCATAAAATAACTATATTAGTACAGCTACTAAATTTTATTTTAACCAATGCTCCAGTGCTGCTAGAAACTAGATATTAAACAAAATGAGTCAATAAATACATAAAGCAAGCCGTATGGCATTTCTCTCAACTAGCAAGACAATAGCCGTAAAATGCTTCTCATCGTTTCATTAGGCATTTTAGTAAATATCATAAATTAAGAGCTCCACAGTGTAATCATACGTTTTCAAGTTTGGGCGTGTCGTATTTGTGATGCTTTCTACAAAGAAATGTCAATAGCGAGGATAATGGCCTCTTTTTTTTCTCCACCTGTGCCTCTGAAAGGCACACACTAATTGCTTTTTCTCCAGGCGACTGGCACACCTGGGCACCACCTGGGTCACTTAGCTTCCTTACCGAAATATTTACGACAGCAGTTTCCACTACAGTGACAGTCTCATATAAAAATATTTCACAAGTCAAGAATTTGCATTACAAATCTGTAGAAACAAAATCCTATTGATATAACAGTGTCCAAAAAATTTTCGTTAGTACTGTAATACATTCACGCATTTGCATACATTTCATAACTCTTAAAGTACGATTCTTGGTTTCCAACAACCTTTTTCATAAACCAGAGTCCTTAACCACTACTCATTATTCCTTACCTTATTTGTCGACCCTTCTTCAATATTTCATCATTACAGATACGTAGCATAATCAAATAACTCGTATAGCATCAGCTTATTGATCATAAACATACCTCAAAAGCATAATACTCATCGTCGTCGTAATAATAACACCATAACACCCCAGCCAAATCTCAAAAACGTCGTAGATTTCTGCAATAATGTCAAAACCTAAAAAAAATTCTCTGCTCATTTCAATAGTGTCATCTACCTCAAATGTACTTTAAAATCATGCTCCCTTACCAAATACATCATTCAAAGCTCTCATAGTATCACAATGGTCCCGGAAAAATATGAACAGTTCATAAAGTATAGACAAAATACAATTTCGTGAGTGTGAAGTTACCCAACTGTGTAATTGCGTAAACATGTGTCACTGATGCAGTAAAAAAAATGTTTATATCTCAGTTAAATGATCAGATAGCTGTGTAATTTGTGTGTTAGGGAAATATGGTACCGATGTGTAAAGTTGTATAAGCAAATACCATATTAGCTAGGGCTCCTTGTGCTTGCCAAACACATGGTACACAAAGTAAGCATGTGCCCCCCTGAGGATTAATGTAATTATTCCCTCAGGTGTTACAGATTACAGCAGTGGAATGAAATGTATCACGGAAAACCTTTGTATCATTGTACTTCAAATATCTTTAAAAATAAATGATTTAAGTGCAAAATTAATCACTCAAATATGTGGCATGTAGCGTTAAATGTGCGTCTTGTTGTAAGATAATTCTGTGGAACTGTTGTAGTTATCGTCCTCTGTAAGCAAAGTTCTGCTGAAGTCAATGTACTTACCTCATCATAAACGAATGTGAAATGCTTTGCATATAGATATCGTAGTTATTATGCTTATTGCCATGATGAAGAATGTACTGTGCTGTAATGTATGGTTGTGCTACGGAAAAGGCTGTCTCATTGTAGCTATACCACAAAAGTTACTACTAAAACATGTTTTACTTTCGAGAATGATTCAGAAAAACTGTGCAGATATGAAACAGAAACACCACAAAAGCAACATTGTAAATTGTCACTCATTAGTAGCATCATGATATAATCGTGTAGCTGTCAAAGAAACCAAATACTAAGTCATCTTTAATCTCACAAAAACTACTTCAAATAAGGAATGTCTTCTCAACTAAACCAGAATGTTGCATTAAAATCTCATTAGCAGTACCAGTATATGTTATAAGTATGTAAGCCTTATAGTCGTTACGTAATCGTGCAACTAACAAGCAAGAATGTGCACACACAATAACACCGTGTCCTCTGGTCACTATCACAATGCAGTGGTAATTTCTATTTAAATAAGTTCTCTTGGTTCTTGACTGGATATTTTATTTTAAAACATAGTTACATGTTAACAGTTTCTAAGTGTGACAAAGAGTACTAGTAACGTGAAGTGAAAAATTTTATAGTAAAGACTAAATTTAAAAAGGAACAGATTATCTCTCAATAAACGGTTTTACATGTGAAATGTGGTGCAATCCTTTTACCCTTTCAACTTGAACGCAATTATCATGTGGTATACGTTGGTAAGGAATACTGGAATTTTTCTCAAGGTTAGCGTCTATGTTATTTTCCTCAAGCCAAGCCGGCGCCCCCGTGGCTGCCTGCGCTGCGAGTCATTGTCTGTCTCTTTGTTGGCGCGCGTCGTTATTGGGATTTGGAGGTCTAACTGCTACAGATTCACCTTGTCGAGAGGGCCCTGCCCTGTTTTAAACCCACCAGTTCTGATGAAATTCAGCTCTGTCGTTACGATCATATCGTCTGCCGTCATGTTGGTAGATTCCATAGTTTCTTTCTTGTCGGTCACGTGGTGGAGAATTTCTCCCTGAATCGTAACTGCGCGCTGGACCGTTGCGCCTAAAGTTATTGTAATTATTTTGGTTCCCAAATTGTCTGTTTCCCTGATTGTCTCTGCGATAGTCACTACCGGGGAGAGGTGATCTTATCCTGTAATTATTACTACTCTGCCAACGGTTGTCATACGGGTGGTGTCTGTTTTGGTCACGATTTGTGTTGTGAGAATAGCCTTGTCGTGCCCAGTTATTATTTCTTTCATCGCGGAATTGCGTCGGATGTGACCTGTAATTGTTGTGTTCCTGTTTTCGCATTCCGCGATTGTCAGTGTCAATTTCTAATTCTTGTAAGAGTCCCTGAAAAGCTTCAATGTCGTCTTTGCAACGTCCTGCCAAAATAATATGTCGTAAATGTTCAGGTAATTTGATTAAGCAAATGCGGATGAGTTCTGAGGGGCTGTATGGGTTTGACAGGTACTGATTCTTGTGCAACACGTCTTCAAAATATTTCACAAGACTGAAAAATACAGATTTTTCGAAATGTTCCATCATTATGATGCTATGTTTTACTCGATCTTGTGTACCTTGAGACCAATATGCTGAGAGGAAGGCATGGTAAAATTCTCCTTCACTGTGACAATCGTGAATGACCGATCGCATTCTTACAGCTGGTTCATTCTCTAAATAGCCACACATAAATTCCAATCTGTGCTCTAATGACCAGTTGGGAGGAAAACAATGAGAGAATTGATGGAGCCACGCTTGTGGACGAATGTCGTTGCCAGAATTCTTAAATGTTTTAAATTTACGTGTAGTAATGAACAGCTTATAGTCAAAATCATCATGTCGGCGAGTCGCATATCGGTCATTGTTACGTCGTTTCGGCGGTTCCATTTCAAAATTCGGTGCACCTTGCCAATTTCTTTCATAATTTCCGAAATGCGCTGTGTTATTATTTTGTGGCTGTTCCGTATTTCTATGTCCCTCTTCCCGTATTGGGGCGCGCATGTCCTCTGAAATACGTAATTCTTGTATTACCTGTATCAGCTGGTGTTATTACCTGTGTCAGCTTATCTTGTACTTCCTGGATTTCTCTTTGGTGTTGCGTATTAATTTGATTCTGATTTTGTTTGAATTTCCTAATTTGTTCGCACTCTGTGTCATTAAAGACTACCGGTTTTGAGTCATTCAAATTATCATCTACCTTCGTAGATAAATTATTTAGCTGATCCGAAAGTTCAACTACTTTCTCTGATAATGAACTAATTTCCTCCATGTGTCTTTCTGAACCAATTTTCAGAGTATCTACTGTGTCCTTTAAGTTTTCCTGAGTTTTTGCAAGTTGCGTAACCGAATCGGTAGACGCAACTGAGTCAATTTTAGCTTGCAAGGTCTCATGATTTTCATGAACAATAGTTTGCAGTTCTTTTATGGCTCTTCGAGATTCTGTAATGCATTTTCATGACGCGAAAAAATACGTTGGAAATGCTCACAAATTTGTGTTTTTACGTCATTACAGACTTTTTGACATTTCGATTCGATTTTGTGTAACTCAGTAGTTAAATCTTCACGTGTTTGTTCAAGCGTGGTGTGAAGATTTTGTTCCATTGCGTCTAACTGTTGCTGTGTTTGTCTCTGGTGTTGTTCCATTGTGTCTAACTTTTGAAGATTTTGTCCCATTTGTTACTGATTTTGTTCAAGCTTTGTGTCTAACTTTTGTAACCTTTGTCCCATTTGTTGCATTAACTGTAATAACAATGCACTGGTGTCTGAAACATGTTCCTCAGTGCTTTTCGGCAGTGAAGTTGCACCAGCAACATTCACATTTTGATAAGCAGAAAATGTGTCTTGACTTATTTGAGCAAACGGTGAGGACCCAAAACCTGAATCTACAGTATTTGCAAGATTGTGTCCTGTCATTTCGGAATCCTGAGGCGAGCTGTTGCCGACCGATCAATCGATAATGCTTCCCTGATCACTAATTGTTTCACGGTCTACACCATTATTTGCCGCCCGCTCCATTTCCTTATGCACAATTACCAAATTACTACTTTGAACATTAGGTAATTCATTACTCGGCGGCGCTAACACACTGCTTTCGTCTTCACTGTCATTTCTCAGTTTACTTTGGAGCCCAGTATGGCGTTTTTCACACGCCATTATTGTCACAATATTTCACACGACAACACAGAAAAGCACAATTTGAAGAGCAAAATAAGTAAACACATTAACATAGCACTGAAAACAATATCTAGTTAATTGCAAGCGCAGCTGCGAAATACTTGGTGCAAATCTACATGCGTGCCACAACAACAATGAAAGACTGCCACTACAAAGGAGATTCTCTCTACAATTACGCGCTAGCAATAAACAATAGCTACACTAATTACACAAACTACAAGAAAAAAGCAGAAGATTCCAGTGAGGTATCCTCGGCTAAGGGTCGACATATGAAACGTCCCCTTAGAATAATTATACACATGACTGTGCTTAAACTGACACACAGTATTTTTAGCGCAACGCAATCTGACCTTCAAAAATCCCTACAAAAGAATGGCCCTGACTAACATTAACCTATACCTTTCAAAAATCACTTACCTCATAAAAATCTTCATTACTCGAACTACTGCAATACAGCGAGCGCCACTACTGCCAGCTAAATAAAAGATTCAAACTACGGAAGGCACTAACTACTGATAGGCATAGTTAGCAAATGAAAGATTTTAATAGAGAACAAACAATGTATTTACCTTAATAGTGTTGAAAAACCATAATATACATAGCAGTTCATGACATCCAGTCTTACAAATTTCAAAACTCCGCCATTTCTCTCCCCACATCCACCACTGCTGGCGGCTCACCTCCAACTGCGCAACGCTACATGCTGTTCACATCCAGCTGCCCTACAATGGCAGACAACAATGCAAACTAGCCACAGACTGCACACAGCACAGCCAGTGATTTTCAAACAGAGCGCTACGTAACGTTGCCAATAAGAAAACATAAACAGCCTACTTACATAGGCTGTGACGCAGGAACGACAACATAGGGAAGTCTGAGTCTGCCGTGAGTAGTGCAAGGACCGGCAAAAATTGCTAAGGCAACCTCTCGCGAAAAGCGGGAAGTGCGGGTTCGAGTCCCACCTTAGCACAGATTTTTATTGTCATTTCCTTACACAGCTGGTGGTTGTTCGTATTTTCAAGTGTGAATACATTTTATGTAGCTCTTGGAGAGTTGGTAGAACAGGACGACCACGGACACGTCTGTCAAGCATGTCCCACATATATACGATGGTTCGACGAGGAATGCTTAACGGTAATACACGAGAGAAATGAAGCGAGACGGAGAATGTTGCAAAGGAACACTAGGTTAGCGGCAGAAGAATACCGAGAAAATAGGAAAAGAGCGGATAAGCTGTGTAGGGTAAAGAAAAGGCAGCATGAAAGGAGAAGGATAGAGCAGCTGGACGAAATGGGAGACAATAAAGAGATCAGAAGGTTCTATGAAAGAACAGGAGATTTGAATAAAGGTTACCAACCTCGAGCAGTTTTTTATAAGGATAAGGACGGAAATCTAATTGGAGATAGAAGCAAAGTCCTAGAAAGGTGGCAAAAGTATTTGACCGAACTGCTTGATGGGAAAGAAGGGCATAAAGAAAGAGGAACCGTGATTGAGAATGAAATGGAACAGGACTCAGAATTGGAATCAGAGTCAGATGTAGAGGACCAGGAAGAAGAAGCAGTACCAGAGCTAGAGGAAGTGAAGAATGCTATCAAGAGCCCAAAAACTAATAAAGCACCAAGATAAGACGGCATAGAGGCCGAATTGTTAAAATACGGAGGAAAATAAGTGCAGGAGAGCAGTCCATGAATTGATAAAGGAAATATGGATGAAGGAGGTAATGCCTAAGGATTTTAACATGGTAATCATCTGCCCGTTACATAAAAAGGCGACAAGTCAGAATGTAGCAATTATCGTGGAATCACTCTTTTGGACGTAACATATAAGATATTTAGTAAAATTGTAGCCTTCAGACTTGAAGGGATGATAGAAGGGATTTTTGTGGGACTATCAGGCTGGATTTAGGAGGAACAGATCGACGATAGATCAGATATTTTTATTAAGAAAAAGTGCTAGAGAAGTTTTATGAGTATGACAAGCAACTACATCAGTTGTACATTGATTTTAAGCAAGCGTCCGACAGCCTACACAGGAATAAAATTATACTGACCACGAAAGAATTTGCAGTCCCACTAAAACTGGTCACTTTAACAGAAATGACAATGAGAGCAACAGCGTGTAAAGTAAGAATGGAGCAAGAACTGTCTGGTAAATTCCAACTACGGAGGGGGCTACGATAGGGAGATGTGATCTCTACAATGCTATTTAATTTAGTTTTAGAAAATGTGATGCGGCAAATTCCGATAAACCCAGAAGGAACAATACTTAATCGGCAAGTCCAAGTGGTAGCATATGCGGATGACGTAGCATTAACGGCAAGGAATGTAAGGGCACTAAAGGGGAACTACGATACGTTATAGGAAGCAGCAAGAGAAGTAGGTTTAGAAGTAAACAAACAAAACAAGTATATGGTGATGGGGGAGTCCAATATAAACGGACAAAAGATTTCAATAGTAATGAATGGAAAAGAATATGAAAGAGTGAAAACATTTAAATATTTAGGTTCTGTAATAACAGAGGAAAATAAAGTAGCAGTAGAAATTCAAGAAAGGATAACGAGTGTAAATCGTTGATATTTTGCCTTGCATAATGTAATTAATCCCAGGAATGTTATTAGGAATACAAAAATCAAAATATACACGACCAAAATTAAGACCTATAGTAATATGTGGATCAGAAGGCTGAGTATTGACATTAAAGGAGGAGAACTTGTTATTGAGATGGGAAAGAAAGATACTGAGAAGGATTTTTGGAGCAATGAGAGAGGAAGATGGCTGGAGAGTAAAGACAAATGTAGAACTACAAAAGCTTTTGGGACAGATGGATATTGTTGTTAAAGTTAAGCAGGGAAGAATAAGATGGGCAGGACATGTATAGAGAATGCCAGAAACTCGGAGCGTCAAGAAAATTTTCATGGGAAAACCTGGCGGGAGAAGGAGAAGAGGCAGACACATGAAAAGGTGGCTGGACAATATGGAAAAAGATCTAAAGGCGGTGGGAATAAGAAATTGGAGAGGGAAGGTGATGGACAGAGAAGAATGGAGGCAGGTGATACAGGAGACCAAGGTTCTTCAAGGACTATAAAGCCAACCAAGAAGAAGAAGATACAGGCTGGGACTCACCGCCGACCATTCCGTTACTTCAATGTCCAGACTTCACAAGACATCCCTCGTGACGCCCGCCACGTGGGTCCCAGCATTAGAAGGAATTCAGGGCCACCACAGTATGCTGCAGCCACCACATGGTCCAACACGATCTTTTCGGTGTACTACACGGCGGTAAGGTGACCATGGATCCGTATGGCTGTCAACACTGAAACCTCCCCACGACGAGTGAAAACTGTGCATTTCCTGGACATGTATTGACAGGTACCACTTACCAGGGGTCTCACACGGCCATCACCTTGCGTCAGAGAATATCTGGACTCGTCTGTGAACAACACGTTTCGCCAATGGCGAAGTCGCCAGTTGACATGGGGACGGCAGAACTGAAGGAGAGCTGCCAGTTGTTATCACAAGCGAGGTACCCCAACAGGACATCTAAGTCGTAACGTACTTTCTCGCAACCTGTTCATTACAGTCTGATGTGGCTGCAGTGGTCCTTCTGAGATCGTCTTGCAGTGCCTCGTGGTATCCGTACGACGCCGCATGGCCGGATATCGGTCTTCACGTGGGGTTGTAATGCATCGGCGACCTTGTCCGACTCTCCTTGTTTGCTGACCTGTCTCCGTGTAGCGTGTCTGCAACCTATGGATGACACATCGAGAGGCATCGACATTGTAGTGAAACGACCGAAAGTACATCCCTTTACGATCAAACAGACCGCCCTTGCAGCTTGCACACTGCATTAAAATGTCGGAATGCATGTGCACTATTGAACACCACGTCCACGAATGGCAACCGCCATCTCGCGTACCTCTCTAGAAATCAATGGGACAGCGGTGCTCACTTTCTTCGGAGGCGTTACCTAACACGTAATGTCTAACTAAACTAAGCACCGTCCGAACAGGCCTCGGAATGTCCAATAGTACTGACCGACCACAGTGTCACCCTCAGCGTAAAGACGTCACCGGAAGCGGATACGGAGGGGCATGTGGTCAGCACACTGCTCTCCCAGCCGTTGTCAGTTTTCGAGACCGGAGTCGCTACTGTTCGATCGAGTAGTTCCTCACAGTGCCTCACAAGGGCTGATGCACCCCGCTTTCCAACAGCTCTCGGTAGACTGGATGGTCACCCATCCAAGTGATAGCTAAACCCGACAGCGCTTAACTTCGATGATCTGACGGGAACCGGTGTTACAACTGCGGCAACGCCGTTAACAGCCAATAGATGGCGAAAGATTTTAATTGTTGCCTGCAATGAAAGCGATGATCTGAAGCCATGCAATCAGACCACAGGTATCGCCTATATCAAAGTAGGTTTAACATGCCGGACGTTGGTACACGTGTGCGCTTGTTGGCGTAATTATTCTGAAAACTGTATTATACATGTCAACTGTTTGGAACGGTAATATGTCAGAATTTTTGCAATAGTTTACGCATTTCTCCTCCATCGTTGGTAATGTGGTCATAACGCTCTTTTTTCTTAATATTGATGCAAAATAAGAAACAGGAAGTACGGGACAGGGCAGGGAGTCAAGAGTCGCCAAGGCCTGAGACGACCTGCGGTCTATTCCTACGTAAGTAGTGCTGATCCAAAAAATGGTTCAAATGGCTCTGAACACTATGGGACTTCACTGCTGGGGTCATCAGTCCCCTAGAACTTAGAACTACTTAAAACTAACTAACCTAAGGACATCACACAAATCCATGCCCGAGGGGGGATTCGAACCTGCGACCGTAGCGGTCGCACGGTTCCAGACTGAAGCGCCTAGAACCGCTCGGCCACACCGGCCGGCAGTGCTGATCACTCAGTGTGTGTGTGTGTGTGTGTGTGTGTGTGTGAGAGAGAGAGAGAGAGAGAGAGAGAGAGAGAGAGAGAGAGACAGAGAGAGAGATATATATATACAAGGGCAGAGCCACAGCACACAAGAGGAACTGTGCCATATATCACGGCCGCACACAGCTTAGCGGCGGCTTAGTTCCCGTATCCCTGCATACCGGAATGCATGTTGACTCGCTGAGTACTTGTGTGCCATCATGAGGCAGCACGTAAACGTCGCGAAACACACACACACACACACACACACACACACACACACACACAGTAGTACTCTAGCCAGACACTCGCTGGGCAAAACCCCGAAAGTTTCCGATACTTCCGTAAATACAAGCGTTCTCCTGGCACGTGACTGCGCTACTTGGCACGAGGTCCTACGCCGATACACACGAACGGAGACATTCGCTGAGAAGAACGAATTTGCAAACTTAAAACAGCAGCCACGTTTCTTCCGGTAGAATTTCGTGCCGGTTTATTGAATAGGGAAATATGTGCCGAGTGATTCACCAAAATCAAAACAACCCTTTAACACTTCATAATAGCTCTAGAATTCGCAACAAAATTTCCAGCCACTACAGTATCCAGTCAGGTGAGTTATTGTTTTGCTTTTTCTTAGCGGGGTCCTCGGCTACACAGGATGAGTCAGGAGGAAAAGCACATGCCTTGAGAGCTGATAGTATTAGTGATTCTGCACAAAAAACTTGATATGATCATATGCCCTATTCCGAGTGGATTCCAAGATGAAACACGTTGAATGTGTATTGTTATTTATTTTCTGCATAACTCAAACACTGACACTGTTTACGTACAACGTACCGCAATAGTGTAGAGGAAGTACAGACGAACTGTGTTATATGCGACACTTGTGGTCCATATGTCGGGAAACTACCTGAAATTCGCCTACAAAAATAGTCTAAGCTACAGTGCATGCGCTTCGCACGTGATTATTCAGTATTCTAGCGCAAAATATTAGTCCTAGAGAAAAAATGAATAGGAGGACTTTTTTGTAGGAACTTTATTATGGTATATTTTTGTATTGGAAAACATTTCCCCTGAAGGGTACAGTATTCGAGTTGAAACTTCCCGGTCTGAGGCTGCTAGCCTTTCGCGGGAAAGTGCTCTACCAACTGAGCCACCCAAGCACGACTCACGACCCGTGCTCAAAGCATTACTTCCGGCAGTACCTCGTGTCCCACCTTCCAAACTTCATTCGGGTTTTCGAGTTATCCGAGAGAAACGTACAAAATATACTTTAAATCCGTTCTCTCTTGGAAACCATTCAGAATACGGCACATGCCCATATGAGGTATTTTGTTCAGAATCCCACACGTACTGAGTTCTCGCAAAAACGGGGCTAGGGAACGAAATTAAACTTCACAGACAGAGAGTATATGATATTTTTTCATTGAGTACAATGTCGCGTCAAATTTACAGATAACTTGAGAGTATGTGTCCACTTGTCAGCGTGATGTTAGATCGCCCTTGGAGTGGACGTACGAGCTGATGCGGTTGCAAAGGTTGTCGTAAAGCCATTGTATCCTCTTCTTACGCAAAACTGACAGCAACTGCTGTAAAAAGTCCTCTGTACACTGATTACTGCGGCAGACTTGAATTCCGAGCTTCTACCATATATTTTCTATCGGCGTCGGATCTGGGAATATTGCTGGCCAATGGGGTATCTCAATGTCACACGGAGAGTGCACAGATAGTGCTACAAGTGGACGAGCATTGTCCTATTGAAAAATGGCATCATGTTACATGAGGATGCAGGATGTCCGAAACATACCGTTGTGCAGTCAGAGTTGCCTCAGTCACTACCTGCCGTGACCTGAAGTCATACCTGACCACTTTCCACACCGTGACGCCAGGAGCAATACCACTGTATACCTGGGAAACATTGGAAGAGTGAGACCTCTCCCCTGGAATCCACCGAACTCGCCGATGATGATCGTCTGAGGTTGTGCAGAACCGCCGTTCACTGCTGAACACAATGCGTCACTCACCAGTATTCCACGCTTCCGGTCACTCTACCACTCCAAATGCAGCCCTTTGTGTTGTGGTGTTAACGGCAGCCTTGCATAGGAGGGTAATTCCCTGCTCCGATTGCTGCTATAGTTCAATTCTTGTATCTTGGCGTCTCGCGCATGCCCGCCCAGACGCGGGAGATTGCTGCGTTGCCAGTTGCACACGACGCACGCGCCAATAGAAGCAGCGCCATAGTATAGCATAGTTCGCAAGCTTACGTTTAGGGGGGAGCGCGCAGTTCATGAAGTAAAGCCACCACGGCCGCATTAACCCTTTCGCTGCTACAGAGACGTGCTCCCTGCATTCCGCGCTGTGCGCGATTTTGTCACTGCACTGCTCGCCTGTGCAGACACATCGTGTTCCGACTGCTTTGACACTCTTATCATTCGATTCCACAAAAATTATTTGGCCCAAAAATTAGATTTTTACACATCTTCTTGACTGATACCTTTCCCCCATAAATGACAATTTAGTTTCGATGTTCAACGCAGTTATTATGCAGCATTAAATATAGTAAACCATTGCACGAAATTTTGAAGAGTTTGCAGAGGTAAAGTCCATAGAGTATACTTTCCGTATGGTCGATTTTAGTTGCCACAATGTTGAGAATGAAATGTAGACAAGATACCTAAATTTCATATAAAATTTACTGTATAACAATATCTTATTTAAGTACCACATAGGTGTCGTATGTAATATTGAGAAATATTCCGTCTTTCGCGACTGTAACAAAAGTTTTATTTACACTGAGCACGTTTGGCTTTATTTTAAAGCACTTCAATCAATCAAAAGGAAGTAAACAAAATACATTAAACAAAACTGTGGACTTACAAAAACATTAGGACTTGAATATATCGTCTATCAGTGAAGTGCTCTGAGCTATGTCAAATATAATTTTTGTGTGTGGCACACACAAACATCATTTATTTGCTAAAACACTGATCAGCCAACACAAACGTTGAATATTTGTGTTACCGCAGCACAAAACTACGAAAGGTGACTTGGCAATGGAGGAGACAAAATACAGTCCACTGAAGATGTTTCAAAAGAGAAAAACGCGTCTGGTCTAAATAAGTCGCTTATTACAGTTGCAGAAGAGGAATATATTTCAGTACCATTGGTAAAGCTGCGACTGTGGAACAAAAACAAGAAAGAGAACATGAGTACCATTTTGTATGTGCCATACCTTTCATTGATTGAAATGCTTTAAAATAAAGCTAAACGCATCTGGTGTAAATAAAACTTTTATTGCAGTCGCAAAAGACGGAATATTTCTCAATATTACATACGACACCTATGTGGTACTTAAACTAAATGAGATATCGTTATACAGTAAATTTTATATGAAATTTAGGTATCTTGTCCACATTTCATTCTCAACATTGTGGCTACTAAAATCGACCAAACGGAAAGTATACGCTATGGACTTCTACCTCTGCAAACTCTTCAAAATTTCGTGCAATGGTTTACTACATTTAATGCTGCATAATAACTGCGTTGAACATAGAAACAAAATTAAGTCATTTATGGGGGGGAAGGTATCAGACAAGAAGACGTGTAAAAATCAAATTTTTGGGCCAAATAGTTTTTACGAAATCGAATGATAAGCGTGTCAAAGCAGTGGGAACACCATGCATCTGCACAGGCGAGCAATGCAGTGATGACAAAATCGCCCACAGCGCGGAATGCAGGGAGCACGTGTCTATAGCAGCAAAAGGGTTAATGAAGAGACAAAGCACTAGAAATTTCAAAAAATTGCATTCAAACGAATATAATTCGTGAAGTAAGGCACTTCGATATTGTTTTTAAATAATGAAAATATTATGCACCACACAAGGTTTGAACTCATAACCTTTCACATTGAAGCCAAACATCTTAACTATTACGCTATCGTGGCTTGTCTGCTTACAGGATGCCATGAGGAATGTAACACGTCACGCAAAATACTGACAAACACTGTTGGTATAACTATGAATTACTCACGCATTGTCGAAGTACAATAGCAAATAAACAATAACCGCTGTTCTTTATTGCGAAAAAGCAGTATAAAAGAAAGTCTGCTATCAAGACATTGTTTTTGTTCTGTTACTTTATTTATAACTGAACGTTTCTAAAACTGAAGACACTCGTCCATGCTCTGCACTGCAGTTGAGATCTGGCAACATCGTTCTCTGTTCATTGGCTGACTGTGTTTTGTGACATCAGATGCGCAGAACGAACCTAAACTCGGCCCCCAACATAAATGACGCGCACTTTAGTCTCCGACCAGTGGTTCAGGATGACACAGAATATTGCAGGAAGTCCATTACACACTCTCGGATGACAGGTCCAAACGTGAAGGGGTGACCATGTACTAGGCGCACAGTGTGGCCAGACGTGGTGGACCGCAACCTTGTCGAAGAATATCCCTGCCCTCACTTCCCATTAAATCCAATATTGGGCCACTGTCACATCCGGATGCCCTAAAAATCTGATTATTCCACGATCAGAGCAGCCGCCTAAGTGGAAACTCACAATGTGGCCCCTTCAAAAGCTTATCAGGTGCTGATAATGCTGTCTTACACGAGTACGCGGTATCTCTGTGTCCTTCTCAGTAATCACTTAATATACAACTAGGGCTGTTACTTTCATACTTATAATTAGTAAAAAAATTTTACAATTTCATTATTATGGCATCGCAAACCATAGCTTTCGCAAACATCTGCGAAGACCTAAAAAACTATCACCTTTTAGTAATCCAATCGCCATGTACACCACCGACAAGCAAAATCAGCTGTCACTAGGAATGATTAGAGTTTCTGTATAACTACTTAAGATACAACATCAGCCAAACTATGGCGTACAGTAACCCACTAGGTGCAGGTCAAATGAAAAACCACATAAAAAAAAACAATTGCCGGCTGCGGTGGCCGCACGGTTCTAGGCGCTTCAGTCCGGAACTGCGTGACTGCTACGGTCGCAGGTTCGAATCCTGCCTCGGGCATGGATGAGTGTGATGTCCTTAGGTTAGTTAGGTTTAAGTAGTTCTAAGTTCTAGGGGACTGATGACCTCAGATGTTAAGTCCCATAGTGCTCAGTGTCATTTGAACCATTTTTGAAAAAAAAAACTATTAACGGCTGAATGAGTATCTCATGAGATCCACCAGTAATATGACATTCAAAATTTTGCTCAGGGGAGCAATGGGCAACAGTCACATTAGTACACAGGCCATACAACTCCGCCCTCTATATTCCAATGTAGGGAATAATGCTCCTCACAATGCAGAATAACCAGGACATAATGCAAACAACGAAGGTGAGAAACAGGTCACAAACGACGTAAAATACTTGATGTCATTGTGCCGCGAAACACAGTAACCAATTGTTTACAGTCTGCTTACACCAACAGTACACACCCCGTAGCAGGAGTTGGTATCCACTCCCCAAGATCTTAGTAACTACAGTTCCTGTCTAAACAGAACAAACAACTCATTATATCAAAAATGTACTTGCTCTTTAAGTACTTTGTCTGGTTCTTTGATTTTATTCCCGTAAATTTCTAATTCTTCCAGAAAGTGCAACTGTGAGCCTTTGGGAGCAACGTACAGCACTTCCATCGTTTCTTGTATTGCCCCCGCTACGAGCCCTTCAGTCCTTCAATGCAGCCCACACGCCGTTCTGTTATTTTTCCTAACATGCTCCCTGAACCTATTTGAGAAGGATCTGCCCGTCTGACCTATACAAAATTTATCACAGGATCTGCACTTCAGCTTATAAACTCCTGACGCCTCAAATTTTCAAGCATTACCTTATGAACTCCATTGCTCAGTCTGTGTCTTGGTCTGTACTTTAGGTGACCCTTTGTACGAAATACCATTTGAAATTTTTGCGGGGAAGCCGATGCCAGTTTTACAGACACAGGCCTCCGGTACTGAAAGTCAAGAACTTTTTATCCTCACTACGTGGTGTCTTTTCCTGTCTACGTTTTGTATACAGGGTGAATCGAAATTCGCGTACTCGGGCTTCGCAGCGCGACTCGTCACAGGCCAATGACAAAAAAAAAGTCTTTCACAAAATTTTGTCCGGCGAGTACATCCGGCAGATAAAGGACGTTAAGAGTGGCAATCTGGCAATACTGTAACCACATGTATGGTAACTATCTCTGTAGGCATATGTTAGTTGTGCTGTACAGTTGGTGCAGTGGACACAGTTTTGTGTTAGCATGCACGAGGCCGAGGTTTCGATCCTGCGTTGGGGGCATTTTTCTTTTTTTTTTTTTTTTTTTTTTTTTTTTTTTTTTTTTTTTTTTTTTTTTGCTAATTTGATTCTGACATTTCCTATCAGTTTCGAGATGTTAAAGATGATAGCACAATACAGTAACACAACATCTACTTGTCTTTTATACTACATGTAATACGAGCGCTCAGACGTGGCACATTAATAACCAGTGACAATAATAATGTCCATATTAATGACAGCATGACCTTCACAACAGAATACGTTGTCCTCAGAACAACAGATCCTCAAGGCAACCTCCCTGCACGTCTAAACATTGCGCAACCCGCAGGATCGTACAGCTCTGGACACTTTGCAGCAAAGCTTGTCCACAGTAACAAGAGCAGCACGAACACGCCCTACCAGTTCTTTCACATTCGTAGGCGAAATAGAGTAAACGTGGTCGGTCAGCTGTCCCCACAGGAGGAAACCCAGGGGACTCCACCTCTGAGCCATTTCCGTGGGAATGTTCTGTCCAAATACTATCGCACATTGATTCCAGAGTGTGGAGGTGCAGCATCATGTTGGAACCATATCCTCTGCCGAACATGTAGTGGAACATCTTCCAGTGCATCTGACAGCTAGTTTGAGAAGAATGCATGATACCTTCATGCAGTCAACCAGTCACGCAACATGTACGGGCCCAAACACCTATCGCCCAATATTCCGGCCCAGATGTTGATACCAAATCGAACTTGATATCCTCGGTCGCGGGTGACATACAGGTTAACCTCACACCAATGGTGAGGATTGTGCATACTGAAGACACCCTCACGAGTGAATGCTGCTTCATACGACCATATTACGGTGTTCACAAAGTCATCGTTGGCTTCCTGTTGTTATTGGAACCATTCACAGAATTGCATCCGCTGATGGCGATCTGCAGGATGCAGCTGTTGCGTGAAAGCATAATGACAGGGGTGCAACCTATGCTCATGCAGCACGTTAACGACCATGCGTTGTGAGGCACGCAGCTGCCTTGCTATGCTACGTGTACTTCGCTGATGTTCTTGGTGTATGACCTCCAGAACAGCTTCCTCAGTAGCTGGAGTATGGCGAGTCCGTGGATGACCTGTCACACGATGGTGGAAGGAGAGAACCTGACACCCCGAAGGCGCAGCTCCAGACGACGAAACATATTTTTATCTGGATAGCGTCGACGAGGTTGTCTAGCAGCATATTCACAAGTGGCAACACCAGCCCGGTTATCAGGTGCACCAAGGACCAGAAGCACATCCACATATTCACCGTTTGTGTATGCCATACGTCTGCCACACTGGTTTAGAGGTTTACAATGAGAAAATTCGATACGTGTACGCATGCACGTTGCGATCTGTCATGGGAGCGTTACTCCGCTCACAACTAGTCCCTGTCTGGTGGACAGCGCATGCAGTATGAACACGCCGTCACTTCTGCGCGTTGTTCCATCTAACGGCATTACCCCTGTGACAGATATTGTTCTGTATGACTCATCCCGACACCGCTAATTCTGAAATGTTCAGTTTCGAATTACACTGTTTCCCTAATGGTAATAGACATGATATTTCCACAATCCCATCGATAGAACAATAAAAATAATAGTAATAATGCATTGCCGGCCGCGGTGGTCTCGCGGTTCTAGGCGCGCAGTCCGGAACCGTGGGACTGCTACGGTCGCAGGTTCGAATCCTGCCTCGGGCATGGATGTGTGTTATGTCCTTAGGTTAGTTAGGTTTAAGTAGTTCTAAGCTCTAGGGGACTTATGACCTAAGATGTTGAGTCCCATAGTGCTCAGAGCCATTTGAACCATTTTTTTGTAATAATGCATTGAGAAACGTGCTAAACAGCATGCGGTTACCAGACTTAATGTTGAAAGGTATAATTAGTGGACCATGGTGATAACACATACAAATAGTAACCGAGTTTGGACCTTATTCGCAAAGCACATTGCTAGTCCTACCGGTAACGTAAGGCCCTAACGAAATGTAATGTACCTGAACGAGGCACGAACAATAGTTGGTACTAATCTTTGGGACCACTGGAGGAGGGTACAAAGAAAACAGGTTTCGCATATGGTAGATGAAGTGGTGTGAATAAATTCACGCCCACGACGTGGAAAGAGCTTCTTTCAAAGCTGACCAATCTTCTATTTCAATAATTGCAGTATGTAAGGGCATATGTTTTCTAGGGTACCCGCTCCACTCGCTGTCGATGAGTAAGTTGCCTGATACCATACCACCTGCACTACATTTACCAAATAAAAAACATATGCCTCGACCCGCGATCGAACCATCGACATCCTGCATGCTAACCCAAAAATCTATCCACTGCACCAACTGTAATGCACAACAAAAATGTGCTGTTGGAGGTAGTTACCATACATGTGGTTAAACTGTTGCCAGATTGTCACTCTTTAACGTCCTTTGTCTGCCGTATGTACTCGCCAGACGAAATTTTGTGAGCGAGATTTTTTTTTTATCGCTGGCATGTGAGGAGTCTCGCTGCGAAGCCCGAGTACGCGAATAGCGCATCACCCGGTATATCTGTGTATCGAAGCTACTTCTAAATCCATTCACCACCGCAATCTGCTTCAACACCCCAAGCACTCTATTAATTTCATTTTCCTCTAACGCGATACCTTTGATCCGTGCCACCGCTGCATGATAAAAGGCCTTTTTCTTTCCATTATATGATTAGAGGTTTCCGAAAAATCGAGAATCCAATTACTCCGCTTTCGTAATACTGTTAGA
Source organism: Schistocerca americana (assembly GCF_021461395.2). Taxonomy (NCBI): domain Eukaryota; kingdom Metazoa; phylum Arthropoda; class Insecta; order Orthoptera; family Acrididae; genus Schistocerca; species Schistocerca americana. Next base: position 285,741,945 of record NC_060120.1, on the reverse strand, counting down.
CCCAAGAAGTTAATTTTATTATCTTTCTCACTATCGAGCGTATATTTAATATTCCCATGCAGTTGGTTAAATGCGTTACGCGCAAGTGATACCTGCCACCCTCCTCCCTTTATTGCATGGAATGTGTCATTCACATAGCGTTTATAGAAAATAAACGTGTCCGCTAAACCATGTATTGCTGGCAAATGCCCTCGACTCTAAATCATTAGCAAAAATGTCGCTAGCAAGCCTGAAGGGCAATTGCTCATCGCTAAGCCTAATTGCTCATCTGTTGGTACATTACCCCATCGAATTCAAAAAATTGTAACTCAAGGTAAACTGCAAAAGGTCCATAAACTCTTTTATTTCCCCTTTCCACATGGCGTTATTGTGCAATAAATTCTCTTTTATAATTTTAAGTATATCTTCAACGGGGACGTTCGTATACAGATTAACGATGTGAAGGGGCGCTAATACCTTATCCCCTGTGAGCTGGATTTCCTTAGCCTCACTAGCAGAGACTGCGCTATTCACCATACTGTAGTTTTATTGGAATTATACGCATTGTTAAGTGTTCTAAAAAGTACCTTATCCAGTTCTGCCATAAGTGCATTTCTACCGTTAACGATGACACGCATCCTCCTGTTCTCTTTATACAACTTTATCTGTGCGTTCAAAGAGGGTAATTTAGGGTTCATACTGATCATTTTACGTATCTCGGCGGGGAGTAGCAGCATTGCGCCCCTTCTACTTTCTTCATGATAGCCACCCGACACTATCTATTGGCGTCTTTAACCACTTGCTTTATGTCATTTTCTGTTAAAAACTGCAACACTTTATCCTACATTCTGGGCACTGGAGGTCAATGTGTCGTATTAGGAAAAGAATTTTTTATTGTATAGGATATTTAAATCTATATTGAGTTAATAAAAAGAAACAGAATGTATTGTTTAGTCAGTGAACATATTTTCGACGTGCGCCGCTCTCAGCAGCCTCTAGAGTTTTACCTGGTAATCTCTGGTGTTTCTGCACACCAATTTTCTAATGTCCGTCCCATGCGGTGCATTTTGCTGTTGGTAAGGGTTGGCCATATACCGCTTTGATTACTTCAGGGGAAGATTCTGTACATGGACTGTCGCCCGTATTTGTCACACTTTGTATCACATTATATAACTTGTAAGACAACTTGTAAAATACAACCATGACAAATTTGTATACCTTACATGTATATCAGTGTATTATAACTTTATGAAGAATATGTGCCTCATTTGTCTAAAGTTATCATGTCAAATGTAATCTTCTGTTTAGGATGTTTTTAAAATGGACACAGGAGTCCAAATCTAGTCGCAGTCAAGAAGTAAAAAATGTATTCTCAATGCAACTTATGACGGAGCTGCAACCAGCGTGTTGCAAGTTCGTCAGTTTGGATTTCTATTGAGGAAAACACAGATGCATCGTGACAGTATGTGTGTAGTGCTGTAGGTGGTACTATGAAAGCAGCAAACAGATCATTTCTTCTTAATATACAAATACTCGGCCGAAAAATCATTCCGCTGTTGCCAAATTTTTCAGTGATTTGTTAGCTTTCTTGTTGATTAGTTAGCTTTCTTGTTGACAAAAGGGATGCGGCGTAAGAGCGTATTTGTTATTTCTCAGCGATGCTGCTCCTTACATAGTTAAAGTAGGCACTGGATTAAAAGTTCTTTACCCTAGATTAGTTCAGCTGACGTGCCTTGCTCACGGTTTACACTGTGTCGTTGAAACTGTCAGAAGTCAGTATAAAGACGCGGATCTTCTTCTTTCTAGTGTGAAGAAAATGTCAAGTCACCAAGTACAATTAAAAAATTGGGTGAACTCCTTCCAAATTTGACTTCACCTCCTCAGCTAGTTTTAACTCGGTGGTCAGCCTGGTTAAAGGCTGTGGCATACTACGTGGAACATTTCAGCAAAGTGAAAAAAAATTCGAATTCCCTAAATGCGGAAGATGCAGTCAGTATTGCCATAGCCCAAGAATGTTTTGCAAAGAAGGGCATCCAAGAAAAGATGCTGTACATTCATAATGGTTTCTCCTAAATACATTACATTTTAAAGCTCCAAACAATTCCTCGGAACTGTGACGTCTGCGTCTCCTTAGAGTTGACACGACTCAGTGGTGGTGGTTGTCCCAGCCGCTATGACGTGGAACGGCGTCCGTCGTTCACGACAACGCCACCCTGTAACTAGTAAGAAAACACAAACTCCTCGCGTGGCTTGGTCATATTTCAGATACTGTCTTTCGTGATTAATGTCAATATTTCGATAGAGCAGCGCGTCAGAATGTGTAAGCCGCTTTTGCTTCTTCACTGATAAACGCGGAAATTGCACTTCTCGATGACGCGATGACTCCCTTGGCCTTAAATGATGACGAGCAGTTTTTTGTTGTTGTTGTGAGTCCTCGACAGACTTTTCAGCTTGCGTGAACTGGCTAACTGTAGTTCTCCTTTTTATTGTGCCCGGTTATGTAATGCATGTTGAATATTAATAATATAACGTCTTGAATCTTCAATCCATCACCCAAGTCGTGGCCACATTATGGAATTGCGAGGATGTTAAGTTAATGAATTGTTATTCCGTCGTCAAGACGTCGCTACGTCGCGTGTTCAATAACTACATGACCTAATTCCAGAGATAACATATACTTAAGCAATGTTCAGAATGCGTCGTAATCTTGGGACAAATCGAGGACAGTTCACTGTTAAATAACCATGAATTCACTTTTCACTTCATAATATTCTAACAGTCAATTAATCTTCACTCATACACATGATATTGTCTATTCAGTTATGTTGGCGACACGAAGAATTAAAGTTTGAATCCAATTTTATTGTTCCTTGTAATTAATTGTCCCTACGCTGAGCACGCACACCGATTTCTCACTCAGGGAATTGCTTCCGTTTGCATCAGTAATCCTGTCGTTGACGACAACTTCCGACAACTCGGCGCAATTGTACGTTCTTCGTGTTTGCATTTATTTGTTACGTACTCGAGACTAGTAATTGTTTTTCTGTCGGCGATCTTTCTTTTTCAATGTCCATGAATGTTCGTGCTTATTCAGTATCACGAAGGCTAAGTCCCATCACAAATCTCACACGATTTAATTTTGCCGCGAATCTCCGTATTCCGTTATCTTGCTAACGGTAAAGATGACTTCGCTTTAGTATGACTTGTGAATAATACATCAGTCTATATCGCAAAACGTTCAAACTTCAGATTAGCTTAAAACAATCTAGTAGCGCTTACATGCTTGCAACTATCGCAGTAGTGCTAGAGAGCGACTAGATAGCAACTGAAGCTAACATTTTCATTTCCGAGTTACATTGTAGTCACATCGAACTTCCTTTTCGATGCGGCTACAACTCTCTTTTATGGTAAATGTTATTTTTGGCCAAATTACCATATGGGCTTTAACCTCCGTTATTAATTATTTTGCAATTCTTTCTTTGATGTTTTTGTTGCGTATCCTATCATATTCTTTCATTCAGTCTCTATTTCATTAATAAATATTATTATTCATAAGACATTCCTGTTGATCAAATTATCACAAGTGTAAATTTTGTCGTCAGTAGCTGCCGTCACTGTCAGAATGACTGGTTTTCCTACTTCTTTTACAACAAAGGGTTGTTTATTAAGGTTTCTGTAATTGGGGTGTTACAGGACATCCACTTTCTCTGACGGTCGAAATTTTAGTAACATTGCTGTCAAAAACACAACAGGCTGCAATACTTGCGTTGGAGAAACTGAATTATGTGCTAGAGAAAAATTCCTGCTACAATACTGTGTGTCAAATTTTTAAAAATCTTTCTGGTGAAGAAACAGATATTGAAGACTAATTCATCGAAGAAGAACTGTGGTGCTTTTCAAATGCACCTGTGACGTCATGCGACGTCGAAAGAACATTTTCACTCTACAAATTATTCTTCTCTCATAGACGCAAGAGATTAAGACAGGAAAATCTCTAGATGACTTTCCTTGTCTGCTGTAACAGCCTTCAGTAAGGTAAGAGTTCTATGAAACTACCTATTTTATTGTGCTTAGAAGTCCGGGCTTTAAGTAAGAGTTGGAAGTCAACTTTGCTGCTCCAGACCCGAGAGCCCTAAGTCACTACTTTGTTTTGTTTCGAAGCATGAGAAAGAATAGGCTGCCATTCCCTCAGGCGTTCAGACATTTCATAAAGGCGTAATATGGACACATTCCATATTAATATCCACTAATAGATGTCCGCATATTTTTGATCACATTGTGTAAATATTCCGTAAACCACTACAGGGCGCATTGCGGAGGGTACCTTACACCGCTCTTAGACACTCGTGAATGGAACGACGAGCCGTGATTTCTCTCATCTTTTTTCGCATTGGAATTTGCGCGAAGTCAATCCATTTTTCAGTTGAAACGTGCATGCCACCGCTGATTCAGCAAGAAGCCGCCTCTGCACAAACAGATTTATGACTGGCGTACAAAATTCTTGGAAGTTGGCCGGCCACGCTCGTCTGATGAAAATGTCGAGCGTATCCGAGAGATGTTCACAGTGAGTCCTGGGAAGTTCACAAGACGGGAAGACCAGAATCTTCAACTTCCTCAAACCAGGTGCGGCGTGTTCTGGAACGACGCCAGCATAAGAAGTCTTGCTTGTTGCAATTACTATAGCAATTACGTCCCGGCAATAGTAACAGAAGATACGAATTCTGCGTTTCATTTCTCCTGGATATGACAGAGACCATTTTTTCCGAATCGAGGTTTCATCCATAGGGTAAAGTAAACCGCCACAATGTAAGAAGCTGAGGGTCAGAAAATCCTCGCGTAGTCGTCGAACGTAAACAGACTGGCCGAAATTAAATGTGTTTTGTAGTTTCTGTTCACGAAGTTTATGGACCTTTGTTTTTTGCGGAGAAAACTGTGACAGGAATGTCATAACTGGCTATGCTGCAAAATTCGTTGTTTCCTCAACTTTACGAAGATTCCAATGGTTTTATTTTTACGCATGACAACGCCCACCTCACTTTCAGTTACAGATGCGGTGTTATCTTAACACCACCATACAGCAACGTACAGCATCCTTCGTCTACCCAGAGACATACGCAGTGTGTTTCTATCTTTCTTGGTTTGTATGTAATAAAGAACTGAAATCTGGTTTTTTTTATCACCCTGTACAGGAAGGGGGGGGGGGTCTTGTTCGAACCTACCCGTAACAAATCTAGAGATGAAGAAGCTTGCACAGGATAGAGTAGCATGGAGAGCTGCATGAAACCAGTCTCTCGACTGAAGACCACAACAACAACAACAAAACAACAACAGCAACGTTGGATTGGAAGAGGTGGACAACAAGACCTAGTTCATTGCTATTGGCCTCCCAGGTCACCAGCCCTCACACTTTGTAATTTCTGTTCTGGACGGATAAATAAAAGACAGGTTCTTTGTCCTATCTATGGCGGCTATTCTTCAAGATCTGTGAAATCGAATTGTTGAAATGTCAATTCAATAAACAGGCATCTGTTGATTCGTCTGTGGAATGAAGCGGACTACCGTTGAGCAATGCACGTTGTGTGTGCGCTAAAGTGTCTGCGCGAACATGAAACTCTGAACCGTCATCTACCCAGAGACATGCGCAATGTGTCTCTACCTTTCTTAGTTTGTCTGTAATAAACAACTGAAATCTTTTTTTTTTTTTTTTTTTTTTTTTTTTTTTTGGGGCCACCTGTACAGCAGGGCGCATCCCAAATATTCGAGCAGTACTCAAGAATAGACCAGACTAGTGTCCTATATACCGTCTCTCTTTTTTTCGGTTGACAACGGAACATCAATCTTGAAGGTATTCAACATTAGTATTAGATACTGAATCTAAGTAGCTGGTTACGCAGCACACTACCAATGCTGTACAGAGCATTACGGAATTGTTTTTCCTACATGTCTGCGTTAACTTACATTTTTTCACATTTGCAGAAAGCTATGTTTCATCACTCCAAATAGATAATCTGTCCGATACACATACTTCTGCACTCACTCAAAGACGGCGCTTTCTGTACGCTACAACATGTTCACCAAACAGACGTAGACTGCTGCTGACTGCAATCGTCAGACGATTTACATACATACAAAATAAAAGCGGTCCTACCACACTTCCCTGGGGCACTCCTGGCGATACCCTTATCTCTGATGGACAGTCACCGTCGAGGACAACATACTGGGTTGCGTTATTTAAGAAGTTTTCGGGTCACTCGCGTATCTGGGAATTTACTCCATATACTCGTACCTTCGTAAACAGACTGCAGTGGGGCACAGTGACAAATGATTTCCGGAAATCTAGGAATTTAGAAATTGGCTATTCTCCTTCATCCAAGACTCACAGGAGAGAATGGTAACCTGAGTTTCGCACGAGCGATGCTTTCTAAAGTTGTGCTGGTTTCAGGGAAGAAGATTTTAGTACATTCGAACTGAGATATCTTCTAGAATTCTGCAGGAAACCGATGCTAAGCAAGGAGTTCTGTAATTTTGCGGGTCCGGTCATTTATCCTTCTTATATCCAGGTGTGACCTGTGCTTCTTTCCCAGTGCTTGCGAAATTGCGGTAAATCCAAGCTAAGCAATGGGGCAAATGTTGTAGAGCACTATCTGTAAAAGCGAACTGAGATTCCATCCGCAAGTGTTCACTAGTTTGCTTTCAACTCTTGCAGTTGCTTCTTTAGGCCAGCGATGGCTATTTGTAAGTTCTGTATACGGAAGTCTGTGCGACGGTCAAACGATGGTGAGTTTTAAAGCGCGAAGTTTAAAAACGGTGCTGTCCTACTGCCCTCACTGCCACACAAGACTGCTCTGCTAGTGCCTGAACAGAAGTTTTCGACCGGCTTAGCAATTTCACACAGGACCAGAATGCCCGGAGCTGGAATTACGCGCCGCTCAGTACGGCGAAATGCGGAAGATGTGTTCGGATTTCCGTTCTGGACCCGCGGGCAGCGCCAGAAACACGGAAAACACGCCGCAGCTTTGATGCAAATTGGCTGCAGCTGCAGAGTGTCCGGCGCCACCGGACAACGGCTGCCGGGGGCGGTCTGCTCTTCCCCCTGACCCAGGACTGTGGCACAACCACCACCACCACCGCCACCACCACCACCACCATCACCACCACCATTCTGCCCGCCCACACAACTTCCACGTCTCATTCTGCACACGTCACCGGCACATCCGTCTCTACTGGTCCTGTGGTCAACGAATGATTAACTACATGCTGCCAGCGGGGGCGTTTAGAGACAACGTCGCGAAACGCAATGTCAACAGAGCACCAGAGTCCGGTGCAGTGAGAGGGACAGCTAACAAAATGGAGGACACAGTACACCTAGAACCGTCGGTCACTGAAATTGACACACACAAAGGCAACGTGCAAAGTTTACTCCAAGACAAAGAAAACGACACACTACGAAGGAGTTACACAAACTTGTCACAAACTGATATTCATACGGGTACGGACGAAAATTGCAATATTGTCAACTTTGGCGGCCGATGAATAAATTTGTGACGCTGCAGTGCTATTTCACCGCGCAGTTGGCGTAGATGATAAAGAGGGCATATCTCGATACCAGGCCATAAAGTCTTTGCGAATTTCATTCCGCGTACTCAGTTGGACACTTAACTAGGGCCTATGGTTCGCGGAAAAGGGCGTGAACAATATACGCAGATGCAGTAACGGCTCGTGAGTGCACGTTTTGGGCCTTCACAAATTTGTAGGTTCAAATAAATATGAGAATGTGAAATTAATAGCATCTACCGTATAACAGTTATGCTTATCAACATATTTATACAACTAAAGCCACTGCCAATAATAATAACAGTAAATAATAATGATAATAATAATAGCCGTGCCCGGTCAGCTTACGTGGAGGTCTAGCTCTGAATTGATTAAGTACTAGGCCTAACTCTGCGTACGACACTGGGATGGGGGCCCTCAACCCCGACACGGGGAGTCCCAATGGCTGATAGGGGAATTCCTGTAGATATGCAGGACAGTTGTGAATAAGGCATAGACTATAAGCACCCGCGGATCAACTGAGGGAATGAGGAAAATGGTCAACAGTCTCGAAGGCAGAAGAGGGGAAACCTCCAATAGCAGAGAGGGAGGATGAACTGACTTAAATCCACTCTGCGTCTGACTTGCAACAAGCGGCAAAGTGGTCAGCGTCTGATCAAATGGTTCAAATGGCTCTGAGCACTATGGGACTCAACTGCTGAGGTCATTAGTCCCCTAGAACTTAGAACTAGTTAAACCTAACTAACCTAAGGACATCACAGACATCCATGCCCGAGGCAGGATTCGAACCTGCGACCGTAGCGGTCTTGCGGTTCCAGACTGCAGCGCCGTTAACCGCACGGCCACTTCGGCCGGCCAGCGTCTGATCACCAGAGGTGCGGATGGAAATGCATGTTCTGAAACTATCCACTCCAGTCCTATGAAACTGGAGTACGGTCCAAAACTTGTGATGATCTAGTACTATGAGGAGTGAAATATATATATATATATATATATATATATATATATATATATATATATATATGTTATGAAAAAATAAATTGTGTTATTTTGTATATAATTAAGTACGGCTTAAGGCAACAATGAAATAACGTTTAAGCTCTCGCTACGCTCTGTTTTTCGTATCTGTGTAACTGCGAGCTTTCGTGCTTTATTTTTGCGTACAAATGTACAAGCTCCCTGACACATGTATTAGTTAACGAATTAACTTCCGGGCCGAAAATAAGACATTCTTACTTTGCATCCACGCAACAACTTGCGCGTATTATACATTTCTTTGTTAAGTGTCCGCTTGTAGTCAAGCTTATTTGATTTCGTCAGTTTTTCACTCAATGGATCCCGTCTAGGAGGCCCTAGTACCTTTGCGGTTATCTATTTCCGGTATTTTTCTATTATTTTAGCACTTGAAACAGATTCGATAGAGTTCATGTTGACACTGCACACGAAAGCCGATTCCTGCAGAGTAAACAACCAGCTCCAAACACAAACTGCCGTTTGTGAAAATGTCTAAAATGAAGTACTGCTGTCTACCGACTTGACTAGAATACAAATGAGGCGCTGAGAACCATAACCACCGATAGCACAGCGTCGGCGATCCCACATTTAAATGAATATCAGAGAAACCAGTCGGACAGCTTTTCGTGAATGTTCATACATACAATGTGGGCTTACAGCACAGATAAACATGACTCACCACAATACCAACAGGTGTCAGAAGAATGAATAAATGCTAGAATCTCACAATCGACGATGATGTGCTTTATGGTTCTCAGCGCCTCAAATGGGTTACAACATACCGGATTATCAAAAAGTCAGTATAAATTTTGAAAACTGAATAAATCACTGGATAATGTACACTCCTGGAAATGGAAAAAAGAACACATTGACACCGGTGTGTCAGACCCACCATACTTGCTCCGGACACTGCGAGAGGGCTGTACAAGCAATGATCACACGCACGGCACAGCGGACACACCAGGAACCGCGGTGTTGGCCGTCGAATGGCGCTAGCTGCGCAGCATTTGTGCACCGCCGCCGTCAGTGTCAGCCAGTTTGCCGTGGCATACGGAGCTCCATCGCAGTCTTTAACACTGGTAGCATGCCGCGACAGCGTGGACGTGAACCGTATGTGCAGTTGACGGACTTTGAGCGAGGGCGTATAGTGGGCATGCGGGAGGCCGGGTGGACGTACCGCCGAATTGCTCAACACGTGGGGCGTGAGGTCTCCACAGTACATCGATGTTGTCGCCAGGGGTCGGCGGAAGGTACACGTGCCCGTCGACCTGGGACCGGACCGCAGCGACGCACGGATGCACGCCAAGACCGTAGGATCCTACGCAGTGCCGTAGGGGTCCGCACCGCCACTTCCCAGCAAATTAGGGACACTGTTGCTCCTGGGGTATCGGCGAGGACCATTCGCAACCGTCTCCATGAAGCTGGGCTACGGTCCCGCACACCGTTAGGCCGTCTTCCGCTCACGCCCCAACATCGTGCAGCCCGCCTCCAGTGGTGTCGCGACAGGCGTGAATGGAGGGACGAATGGAGACGTGTCGTCTTCAGCGATGAGAGTCGCTTCTGCCTTGGTGCCAATGATGGTCGTATGCGTGTTTGGCGCCGTGCAGGTGAGCGCCACAATCAGGACTGCATACGACCGAGGCACACAGGGCCAACACCCGGCATCATGGTGTGGGGAGCGATCTCCTACACTGGCCGTTCACCACTGGTGATCGTCGAGGGGACACTGAATAGTGCACGGTACATCCAAACCGTCATCGAACCCATCGTTCTACCATTCCTAGACCGGCAAGGGAACTTGCTGTTCCAACAGGACAATGCACGTCCGCATGTATCCAGTGCCACCCAACGTGCTCTAGAAGGTGTAAGTCAACTACCCTGGCCAGCAAGATCTCCGGATCTGTCCCCCATTGAGCATGTTTGGGACTGGATGAAGCGTCGTCTCACGCGGTCTGCACGTCCAGCACGAACGCTGGTCCAACTGAGGCGCCAGGTGGAAATGGCATGGCAAGCCGTTTCACAGGACTACATCCAGCATCTCTACGATCGTCTCCATGGGAGAATAGCAGCCTGCATTGCTGCGAAAGGTGGATATACACTGTACTAGTGCCGACATTGTGCATGCTCTGTTGCCTGTGTCTATGTGCCTGTGGTTCTGTCAGTGTGATCATGTGATGTATCTGACCCCAGGAATGTGTCAATAAAGTTTCCCCTTCCTGGGACAATGAATTCACGGTGTTCTTATTTCAATTTCCAGGAGTGTAGATAGAGAGGTACAAATTGACACACATGCTTGGAATGACATGGGGTTTTATTAGAACCAAAAAATACAAACGTTCAAAAAATGTCCGACAGATGGCGCTTCATCTGATGAGAATAGCAATAATTAGCATAACAAAGTAAGAAAAAGCAAAGATGATGTGCTTTACAGGAAATGCTTAATATGTCCGCCATCATTCCTCAACAATAGCTGTAGTCGAGGAATAATGTTGTGAACAGCACTGTAAAGCATGTCCAGTGTTATGGTGAGGCATTGGCGTCGGATGTTGTCTTTCAGCATCCCTAGAGATGTCGGTGGATCACGATACACTTGCGACTTCAGGTAACCCCAAAGCCAATAATCGCACGGACTGAGGTCTGGCTACCTGGGAGGCCAAGCATGACGAAAGTGGCGGCTGAGCACATGATCATCACCAAACGACGAGCGCAAGAGATCTTTCACGCGTCTAGGAATATGGGGTGTTTTTTTTCATATAACCCCATGTCATTCCAAGCATTTGTTTCAATTTTTACCTCTCTATCTACAGTATTCCGTGGTTTATTAAGTTTTCAAATTTATACTGACTTTTAGATCACCCGGTAATAAAACTGAAAACTTAATATGCTGTATCTCATTCAGAACCCCACAAAATAGGTTCTTCTATGTGAATAACTGTAACATGTACTGATCTTCGATCAAATTTTACTATATAGTCAGTGAATTGGCATATCTGAGGAATGTGCTACCGTCTAGCGGGGTTTTTACCAAGCAGACGGAGATAAAAGCCTGCTGCAGTGTGTTACCACTTGGTGGTATTGACGTAAGCTTCCACTAGAGTCGTGCACGCCGTGAAACATGCACATTGTTTATCAAATCCATATGTATTTGGTCCATAAGGCAATTACGCCACGCCACTTGCACACGCGCAAAAGTTTCTAAAACGTGTACAACTGAAGCTGTGCTCGTGACCCTGACGCCAAATTTCAGGAAGTTTGGAGAAGTAGCAATGTTGCATAGTGCGATAGATTTAGTGCCGTGCATTTCACACTACCGCATCTGCATTACGTTTGACATCATTCAAAGAAAAATAAAGAATAAATTAGCAAGGTGTTAAAAGTCAGGGTGTGCTCTTACACAACAGCCGCCACTGGGCATATTAGCGGTTCAAAGAGGACGTGTACTTCGGCTCAAAGAAACCGGTCGGAGTAATAGGCGAATCGCTCCACATTCGAATAGTAGCGATGCCACCATTCGAAGATGTTGGCAGGAATGGGTGAACCATGGCTGAGCACAGAGTCAAGAAGGGAGCAGTCGACCTAGAGAGACGATAGTACTTGAGGACCGAGAAATCATCAGAGAGGCACTCAGAGACGAGAAATCATCAGAGAGGCACTCAGAGACCTGGATTCGTCATTACCATCGATCCGGCGTGCAGCTGGTGCTTCAGTGACCACAAGAACCAATAGCGGGCGGCTCACAGAAAGGATGTTGAATTGACGGCGCTTCTTGTGCCGACCACCGTTGACCTCCGTACACCAAAAAGCCCGTTTGCTGTGTTGTCAGGCACATTCGGCCTTGAATGTCGTTGACTGGAGTAGAATTGTCTTCTGAGTCCCGCTTGAATTGAGCCCCGTTGACCACAAAGACGTGCCTGGAAACGTCCCGGACAGGGGTGGGATACCAATCTGACGACCGCCATACGGCCAGACAACCAGGAGCGATGGTCCATTCAGGACCCCTAAGGTTGTCATCCACACCACCCTTACATCAGCGGTACGTCGTCGATATTCTGCGCACCAGTTTTGTTGCCCCTCATGGCAGGCGCCCTGCGCTCACATTTCAGCAAGATAATGCCCGACTGCACATGGCGAGAGTTTCAACTGCTTGTCTTCGTGCTTGCTCGGGATTTTGACGATCTGAAGCACCAATTGGACAGAATTTGGCACGATATCCCTTAGGAGGACGTTGAACAACTCTATCAATCAGTGCCAAGCCGAATAACTGATTGCATAAGGGCCGGAGGTGGACCAACGCGTTTTTGTGAAGTTCTTTCTCTTGAATAAATGATCCATTTCTTTTGAAATTATAATCATTTGTTTGTCTAGACATACAGGGTGTTTCACTAAATGTGGTTTGCCTCTGTAAGTTACGAAATAATAGGCGACGGAAATATTTATTGCGGTAGGTCACCATAAGAAATGTTACACTGTCTGCGGGGCTATGAACATAGTTTATTGTGTTATTATCCAAAGAGTTATAGCAAAAAGACACAATTTTTTTAAATGGAACAACAGTTGTTTCTATCATGCACTGTGATCAGTTACACCAGATGTCTATACACCAGTTTAAATTACATTTCTATCACCTTTATTTTGGGAGCTACATGCCTTTCAAAGTCTCAGGGGCAGATACCACGCTGCGCATAACGCAATGCGCCTTCTAAATGTGGTGCGCCAGAGTTGTAACGTCGTCTTTGTCACGGAGCGAGAAGCTTCCTCGATGCACTGTTAGACTGCCGACTGCCGCCTCACACGGCCGTATACCCGACAGTTCGAGCCACACAAACAAACGGGGCTCAATATACCACAGTTACTGACATCGGATGAAGATGGCACACACGAACAACGAGTACGTTGACATGTTGCTGATGCTCGGCGAGTGCCGACACGATCCCACCGAAGCAGCCATGGCGTACGCCGTGAGGTATCCTAGGCGAAGAGCTCTGGCAGCCATTACGTTCTTACGTGCCGAGCAACGACTTCGGGAAACAGCCAGCTTGGTAATGCGCTGCAGTAACAGACGAAGAACTGCAAGAAGTGAGGAGACGGAGGTGTTTGTTTTAGCTGCAGTACATGTTAGCTTACGAGCCGTTGCTGCAGTCGCTGGTGTCAGTCTCACATGTGTGTGGCGTAAAGTACACGGCCAAATGTTTCACCCGTACCGCCTGTCACTGACCCAGGAGCTGCATGGGATCGATTTCCGTGCGAGAGTAACATTCTGTGAATGGGCCATGCGTAATTTCACGCTAGAGTCTTTACAAGGTGTTATGTTCTCTGAAGAGTCCACGTTCACAAATTATGGTGCAGTGATTCGCCATAACGTGCACTTCTGGGCCGCAGACAATCCTCGGTGGGTACGATCTGTCGATTGTCAACGTAGGTGGTCTATTAATGTATGGTGTTGAATCCTTGGGGATGAAAACATCGGTCCACACTACTTCCCAGGTACACTGACAGGTGAGTTATATCGCGTGGTTATAGTCGACAGTATGGGTGGTCTCCTTGAACATGTGTGTCTACACACGAGGGTCCATATGTGGATGCAGCATGATGGTCACCCACCCCATTCTGCGCGTGCTGTTGTGGAAGAACTAAACAACAGGTTTGCAGGAAGGTGGTTGGGGCGCCATGGTCCTCATTCATGGCCCGCAAGGTCCATTAGATTTCTTTTTGTGGGGTTATCTCAAGGATCGTGTTTATGTCACTGAGCCGACATCTCCAGATGATCTAAAACGGCGCATCGAGGACGCATGTTGCTCCGTGACACCGGCCATGTTACATCTCATCCACAGATCCTTTAGAAGGCGCATTCAGGAACATGGACACACATTTAAACATCTCATTTAAATCAACTCCCCACCGCCAGAACAATCTAGCCATGTTTTATGTACAGCGTGTGGTGTCTTCCATTTAAAAAATTATCTTTTTGCTGTAACTCTTTGCATAATAACACAATAAACTATGTTCATAGTTCTACAGATAGTGTAACGCTTCTAAAGGTTATTAAGGTGACCTACCGCAATAAATATTTCCGTCGCCTATTACTTCGTAACTTACAGAGGCAAACACATTTAGTGAAACACCCTGTGTGTATCATATCTACCGATTTCCGTTCCATTCGGATAATTACTTCTTGGCGCGTTGCTTTTTTGTGCTAGAGTGCATTTAAAACTGGCATTAACCTTAAAACTTGGTGTCGCAACTTCCATTTACCGACCGCCTACAAATTACTCGTTCGCCCGAGAAAAAGAGGACGCATAACATACTTAGCTCTCGTAGAAGTCGAATCTGCGTAGTTCGTATCTCCACGTTCGAAATCTGAGTTTTGTAGAAGTTTTCAAAGTGCATTATATGATGTTAATTGCAATTAAGAAAATGCCCGTACTTTTAGTAATCTTAATGCTTTCTTTGTTGTTTCTTGCTCCACTTATGTATCAAAGTACGCTGAAGTTTCGACATGGGTGCTAGACCATACATAAAAATTACAAAACACGTCCTTCTCGTAACATACCTGACAAGTAACTCCGTCCTCCATTTTGCCGTGCCAAAATGGTGTACATCTGCAAAGGCAACAGAATTGTGTACGTAGACTTCTTTAGGCATGCAACTCGCAGCTGTTCAGATTTAGGTTAAATATTACACTCATGTTGGTAACTTCAACGTAATATTTCCAATTCTTTTTTATGATCACATTATACATAACCACAAACTAGAATTCCTGTTTTTCAATAGCTGAAGAAACTTAATCACTGTGGTGGTTGTGGATACTCGTGAAGACAAAATTATAATTTAATGTCGTCTTTTTTCTGAGCATCACTTTTCAGATTTTAAATATTGTTTCAGTGTCACAAAAATCCAAACATGACGCAATGTTCATAATTAATAGTTGCATTTTCGCAACTCAACTCTTTTGAAATAATATAAAAAACATTCCGTTTACTCTGTCCTCTAAGCTGCTAATTGTGATAGAAATTATCGAAAGGTAATAACTTTTTTAAAAATACTTAATTTCTGAGTTAAGTGTTTCATTAGAGTCTGTATCAACTCCTTTATACTTTGGTTAACTTTACGGATTTTTACTAAAAATGTGGTCGTAATTCAAATGAATCAAAGATTAGCCAGAATTAAATTTCTTCTCAAGATATTATCTCTAGCAACGTTGATGGTCGCGAATATATTTGCAATTGTCCTTTATCATTAAGCGACAACATTATAATCATTATAAAATTCTCTTAGCACAAACATCAAAGACAATAGTACAATGTGTATTTCGTCATCTATGGGTTTTATTTGGCGACGTGAGGTAGTACAAAACAGTAATGTTGTTACCAGATACACTGCAAACTACTACTGTATTATCCAATACACGGCCTAAAACACTATTGTAGAACCCGATACAAGGACTAGTTCGTTACAAGTGCAATATAAAGCTAGATAATTTTGCTGAGTTAGTAATTGTACGCGTTCAGTATTTTGAGCTTGCGATAAACATACCACTTTCAGCTACTGATGCCGTCTTCTTAGTCCTGTAAGTGACAAAGAGGGGGAAGAAGACGGGTGCCATTTGAGCTTCGGAATGTGTGACTGGTGGTTAAATAAAACAGGCCAGTTTCTTGTCATTTTCAGCGGGCAGAAAGTAAGAAGAGAAGCTTATAGTTTCCAAAATGAATTTAACTCTGCAAGTGGAGTGTGCGCTGATATGAAACTTAGAGGCACATTAAAGTTGTGTGACAGGTCAGGACTCAAACCTTTGTCATACAGGTGTGTTGGATACTGTTCTTGGAATCATGCTGCACGTACCGCAAAATGGTTCAAATGGCTCTGAGCACTATGGGACTTAACATCTGAGGTCGTCAGTCCCCTAGACTTAGAACTACTTAAACCTAACTAACCTAAGGACATCACACACATCCATGCCCGAGGCGGGATTCGAACCTGCGACCGTAGCAGCAGCGCGGTTCCGGACTGAAGCGCCTAGAACCGCTCGTCCATAGCGGCCGGCGCGCACGCACTGCACCCAATACTATGTTTGTGATGAATGCTCAAACATGGCCCACTCACATTAATGTGACCAATGCCTGTGTTCGACGTCAGAGCGCAATAACCACTCACAGACGGCAGGTGGCAGCACTAGCATTGGAGGGTATATAAAGTGTCTCAGAGGACGCGGAAAACAGTGCAGTCGTTATCGTAATTCAGAAACGGAGGGATATATCTGACGTCCAAAAGGGCATGGTCATTGCCTTCCGGCCCAAGGGTGGGAGCATTTCCAAATGACTAAGTTTGTGAAATGTTCGCTTGTAAAGTGTTCGCATACCGCCGTGTTTAAAGTAAACCGTGGATGGCAAAATGGCGCTATCAGACCAAACGGTGGGGCAACTGTGGAGCACCACCGGCCATAGAGGACACGGATGAACGATCACGAGAATATTTCCCAAACCCTGAAGAGATGTGTGCTGACAAATAGATGTGCAACGATTATGCAACTGACCGCCCAGATGAACCAGGAGGCTACCAAAAGTATCCCCTCAAGGACCATTGAACGAACATTACTGCGTATGGCCTTCAGCAGCAGGGGCTTCGTTCATTCAACCATGCTGATTGGTGCACGTCGGAGACGAAGGCTGGAATTCGCGCACCAGTTACGCGACTGCACGCCCACTGAGTGGCGACGGGTGGCCTTTTCAGATTAACCACGTTTTATGCTCCATCGAATAGATGGCCTTTGGCGTGTACGGCGTGAAACGTCTAGCAAAAGCTGTGCAACAATTACGGTTGGGGAAATGTTCTCGCGGCATTCCGTGATCGATTTTGTCATTCTGGGAGCCACACTGAATCTACGCAAGTATGCATCTATGCTTTGGGACGACGTCCAACTTTACATGCAATTTGTTTTTCCTCGGTATGATGACATCTATCAGCAGAACAATGCAACGTGTCACGCGGATCGGAATGTACGTGCGCGGTTCGAAGATCACCAGGATGAGTTTACCGTACTCCTCTGGCCATCAAACTCCCCGGGTGTAACCCAATCGAGAATCAGTTGTGAGTAAGCTGTTTAGGTTTTTATATTGGTAATGCCACGTAGAGCTCTGTATGAAAATCGCTGGCTGTGCTGTGTGCAGTCTGTGGCTGGGTGGCATTGTTGTAATATTCGCTATTGTAGTGTTGGGCAGCTGGCTGTTAACAGCGCGTAGCGTTGCGCAGTTGGAGGTGAGCCGCCAGCAGTGGTGGATGTGGGGAGAGAGATGTCGGAGTTTTGAAATTTGTAAGACTGGATGTCATGAACTGCTACATACATTATGACTTTTGAACACTATTGAGGTAAATACATTGTTTGTTCTCTATCAAAATCTTTCATTTGCTAACTATGCCTATTAGTAGTTAGTGCCTTCCGTAGTTTGAATCTTTTATTTAGCTGGCAGTAGTGGCGCTCGCTCTATTGCAGTAGTTCGAGTAACCAAGATTTTTGTGAGGTAAGTGATTTGTGAAACGTATAGGTTAATGTTACTCAGGGCCATTCTTTTGTAGGGATTTTTGAAAGTCAGATTGCGTTGCGCTAAAAATATTGTGTGTCAGTTTAAGCACAGTCTTGTATAATTTTTCTAAGGGGACGTTTCATATGTCGGCCATTAGCCGAGGATACCTCACTGGAATCTTCTGAGTTTTTCTTGTAGTTTGTGTAATTAGTGTAGCTTTTGTTTATTGCTAGCGCGTAATTATAGAGAGAATTTGCTTTGTAATTGTAGTTTTTCATTGTTGTACAGTAAAACAGTTGTGGCATGCATGTAGATTTGCAGCAAGTATTTCGCAGCTGCGCTTGCAATTAACGAGATATTATTTTCAGTGCTACGTTAATGTGTTCTCTTATTTTTGCTCTTCAAATTATGCTTTTCTGTGTTATCGTGTGAAATATTGTGACAATAGTTGCGTGTGAAAAACGTAATACTAGGCTCCAAAGTAAACTGAGAAATGACAGTGAAGACGAAAGCAGTGTGTTAGCGCCACCGAGTAATGAACTAACTAATGTTCAAAGTAGTAATTTGGTAATTGTGCATAGGGAAATGGAGCGGGCTGCAAACAATGGTGTAGACAGTGAAACAATTAGTGAACAGGGAAGCATTATCGATCGATCAGTCGGCAACAGCTTGCCTCAGGAATCCGAAATGACAGGACACAATCTTGCAAATACTGTAGATTCAGGTATGCGTCCTCACCGTTTTCTCAAATAAGTCAAGACACATTTTCTGCTTTTCAAACTGCGAATATTGCCGGTTCAAATGCATTGCCGAATAGCACTGAGGAACATGTTTCAGACACCAATGCATTGTTATTACAATTAATGCAACAAATGGTACAAAAGCTTCAAAAGTTAGACATAATGGAACAAAATCTTAAAAAGTTAGACACAATGGAACAAAATCTTCAAAAGTTAGACACAATGGAACAAAATCAGAGACAAACACGGCAAAAGCTTCAAAAGTTAGACACAATGGAACAAAATCAGAGACAAACACAGCAACAGCCAGACACAATGGAACAAAATCAGAGACAAACACAGCAAAAGCTTCAAAAGTTAGACACCACACTTGAACAAACACGTGAAGATTTAACTACTGAGCTACATAACATTGAATCGAAATGTCAAAAAGCCTGTAACGACGTAAAAACACAGATTTGTGAGCATTTTCAAACTATTTTTTTGCGGCATGAAAAGGCATTACTGAATCACGAAGCAGCCATAAGAGAACTGCAAACTATTGTTCATGAAAATCATGAGATCTTGCAAGCTAAAATTGACTCAGTTGCATCTACCGATTCGGTTACGCAACTTGCAAAAACTCAAGAAAACTTAAAGGACACAGTAGATACTCTGAAAATTGGTTCAGAAAGACACATGGAGGAAATTAGTTCATTATCTGAGAAAGTAGTTGAACTTTCGGATCAGCTAAATAATTTATCTACGAAGGTAGATGATAATCTGAATGACACAAAACCGGTAGTCTTTAATGACACAGAAGAGTGGGAACAAATTAGGAAATTCAAACAAAATCAGAATCAAATTAATACGCAACACCAAAGAGAAATCCGGGAAGTACAAGATAAGCTGACACAGGTAATACAAGAATTACGTATTTCAGAGGACATTCGCGCGCCAATACGGGAAGAGGGACATAGAAATATGGAACAGCCACAAAATAATAACACAGGGCACTTCGGAAATTATGAAAGAAATTGGCAAGGTACACCGAATTTTGAGATGGAACCGCCGAAACGACGTAACAATGACCGACATGCGACTCGCTGACATGATGATTTTGACTATAAGCTGTTCATTACTACACATATATTCAAAACATTTAAGAATTCTGGCAACGACATTCATCCACAAGCGTGGCTTCATCAGTTCTCACATTGTTTTCCTCCCAACTGGTCATTAGAACACAGATTAGAATTTATGTGTGGCTACTTAGAGAATGAACCAGCTGTAAGAATGCGATCGGTCATTCACGATTGCCACAGTGAAGGAGAATTTTACCATGCCTTCCTCTCAGCATATTGGTCTCAAGCCACACAAGACCGAGTAAAACATAGCATCATAATGATGAAACATTTCGAACAATCTGAATTCTCCAGTCTTGTGAAATATTTTGAAGAGATGTTGCACATGAATCAGTACCTGTCAAACCCATACAGCCCCTCAGAGCTCATCCACATTTGCTTAATCAAATTGCCTGAACATTTACGACATATTACTTTGGCAGGACGTTGCAAAGACGACATTGAAGGTTTTCAGGGACTCTTACAAGAATTAGAAATTCACACTGACAATCGCGGAACGCGAAAACAGGAACACAGCAATTACAGGTCACATCCGTCGCAATTCCGCGATGAAAGAAATAATAACTGGACCCGACAAGGCTATTCTCACAACACAAATCGTGACCAAAACAGACACCACCCATATGACAACCGTTGGCAGAGTAGTAATAATTACAGGGAAAGAGCACCTCTCCGCAGTAATGACTATCACAGAGACAATCAGAGAAACAGACAATATGGGAACCAAAATAAACATTATCAGGGGAGACAGAATAACTTTAGATGCAACGGTCCAGCGCACAGTTATGATTCAGGGAGAAATTCTCCACCACGTGACCGACAAGAAAGAAACTATGGAATCTACCGACATGACGACAGACGATATGATCGTAACGACAGACCTGAATTGCATCAGAACTGGCGGGATTCAAACAGAGCAGGGCCCTCTCGACAAGATGAATTTGTAGAAGTTAGGTCTCCAAATCCCAATAATGACGCGCGCCAACAAAGAGACAATAGGCTCATATCGCTGGCAGCCACAAAACGTACATATGAAACTGACGACGCAGCTGCCGTAGCTAGTAATTACGTAAAAATGGAAGACATTAGGGACATCTTACTCCAGGAACACGACGTAAAACATAACAACATTGCATATCCTGTGATTCACGTCACAGTAAATGACGTAAAATTTGTGGCAGTACTTGACTCTGGCAGTCCCATTTCAGTAATTAGTGAAACAGCCTTTAAGCAAATGCAACAAATCGAACGATTGCCCCACACTTCCGTTACGTAAGATTAAATTACAAGGTGCAATCGTTGGAAAAAGTGTAGATGTACACCAACAAACCAACTTAGAATTCTTTTGTCAAAGCCACAGCTTCTCTATGAGTTTTCTTATTGTTCCATTATTGTCGACGGAAATTATATTGGGAGTAGACTTTTTGAATGAATACAAAGCAATCTTAAACTTTCACAATGCTGAAATAAGTTTAGAGAAAGAAGGTAAGTCAATAGCTTTGAAATTTGAAGATTGGCTCTCAAACCATGACTAGGAAATTAATCGGCTTTACCTTCTGTTAGACAATAGTTCGGAATTTTCTACGGAACTAGACACTAACAATCACTCTGCAAGTACTGACAGGGATGATATCGACGACACATTTGATACTAATGAGTTAATTCAGAATAAAATTCAAACAATTGAGGATTGTAATGACACTGATAGGCAAGACCTTTTTGAGATTTTACAAGCACATTCCACAGTTTTTACTCACAAAACAGGAACAATCAAGGGATTTCAGTACCAATTTCGTGTTCGTGAGCATACTAAATTTTGTGTTAGACCATACGTAATTCCGGCGCATTATAGGGACCGTGTTAGAACAGAAATACAATCTATGCTTAATGAGGGCATTATTGAGCCTGCAGTAAGCTCATACAACAATCCATTACATGTTGTTGAGAAGAGAAATGGATCGATGAGGCTTGTCTTAGATTCGAGACAAATCAATACTATCATCATTCCTGAAACAGACAGGCCGCAGACGATGGAAGAACTTCTTCAAAATTTCAATAGTGTAAAAGTGTTGTCTTCTATTGATCTCAGATCCAGCTTTTATCAGATCAACTTCATCCAGAATGTAGAAAATACATAGCTTTTCTTTGTTTCGGCGTTTGTTATCAATTTCGGAAACTTCCTATTGGTTTGAACATTTCTTCAGCAGCGTTCATTCGCGGGTTAAATTCCATATTACCTGATATCTTAAAACATCACATAACCTTATATGTGGATGATATTCTAATAGCAGAAGCCTCATGGGAACAACATAATCGCATCGTCAACAGTTCGTTACGTATTTTTGCAGAATCTGGAATTACAGTTATCTGGAAAAGTCTGAATTCGGTAGGTCAAAGGTGAGGTTTTTGGGACATATTATTTCTTCTGAAGGCATGCAGCCGGATCCTGAAAAGTTAGAAGCAATCAGAGCCATTCCAGTTCCATCCACAAAAAGACAAGTCCGCAGTTTTCTAGGTCTCGTAAACTTTTACCGTCGTTTTCTGAATATGCAAATTCTAGTTACACCAAAACTTTGTTCTCTCACTGAAAAAAATACTATTTGGAACTGGGACGAACAAGCACAGTTGGAATTCAATTCTTCGAAAGAATCGCTACTTAAAGCGCCAATACTAGCTCGTCCAGATCTGTCACAAGATTTCTGCCTTAGCACGGATTCTTCTAAAGTTGGTCTTGGTGCCCACTTATTTCAAGAAGCCATAGAAAATGACACTACTGTTCAGAAAACCATTACTTTTGCTAGCCGAGTGCTAACAAAATCTGAAAAAAATTATTCCGTTACTGAATTAGAAGCTTTAGCTATCGTTTAGGCATTTAACAAATTCCGTTTCTTTCTTTCTGGTAAGCATGTAAAAATATACAGTGATCATCGTGCATTACAATTTCTTATGTCTTCAAAATTAAATCATGACTTGTTAAAACGTTGGGCATTGTTTCTGCAAGAGTTCCACTTCACAATAATCTACATTCCCGGCAAGGAGAACATTGTTGCGGACGCACTGTCACGCGCACCGGCTGGACTTGAGAAAAGTAACACAGAAGGCAACCTCGAGAAAAATTTCAGTATTCTTTACATTCAGAAAGTCGCCTTTGAAAACTTCATCACCACATCTTTAAAGGACATTGCTCATGAACAATATAAAGACCCGATTTGGAAAGACATCAAAAGTAAATGGCATGAAAAGCCGCACACTCAGATTCGGCATTATTATCTGGTTAGAAACAACATACTCTTCAAACGCTGCACTGTTGATGAGAAGCTATGGGTACTTTGAATTCCAGACGATTTTGTTAATAAGCTCATTTGGTACATTCATTTCAGCTACGCACATTTTGGTCCACGAAAATGTTATCATATTCTTCGAACGAATTGTTACTTTAACAATATGGAAAAGAGAATTCGAAGAGTCTTGTCTATTTGTAAACTTTGTCAAAAGGCGAAACCATCTACTATCTCACATCGTGCTCTGTTGTTTCCTATCATTCCTTCTAAATTAAAAGAATTTGCTGCTGTTGATCTCTTGGGACCCATGGTCAGAACATCAAATGGATTTTCGTACGTTCTAGTCGCTGTTGAACTTACTTCAAAATTTGTTTTTTTTACTCCGTTACGTAAAGCCACTGGACAGTCTGTATCCAACGCCTTTGTTAAAAATTTCTTACGTGAAGTTGGACACGTTAGTAAAGTTATTTCAGATTACGGACCGCAATTCTGGATCTGCTGTTTGGTCACGCATGCTTCAGAATCATAAAATCAAACCTGTTTTTATTTCATTGTACTCACCACATTGTAACCCGTCTGAATGGATTATGAAAGAAATCAATACGCTTTGCAGACTTTATTGTCACAGAAAGCATCAGTATTGGGACAGATATTTACACTTATTTCAAAACGTGCTGAATGAAATGCCTCACGACTCCACTGCTTTACCACCTACTCTTGTACTGAAGAATGAAGAACCACCGAACAGAATCAGAGAGCTTGTACCTTTTCCGAATACACGTAAACTTCGACACAAAGACATAACTGATTTAGCTATTAAAAATATAAAATCTGCAGCAGACAAAAGGAGAAAACTACACAACAAAGCAAATGCAAAGAAATTACATATTGGTCAGAAAGTTCTCATTAAAGCTCATTCATTGGCACATAAGAAGAAACACTTGAGTCACAAATTCTTTCTAGTTTACAATGGACCTTACAGAATCCGACGTATACCACATGATAATTGCGTTGAAGTTGAAACTCTGCGTACTAGGAAGAGTAAAGGTTTACACCACATTTCACATGTAAAACCGTTTATTGAAAGATAATCTGCTTTTTAACTTTGTCTTTGCCATAAAACTTTTCACTTCACATTTCTAGTATCCTTTGTCAGACTTAAACTGTTACTATGCAACAATGTTTGAAGTTAAATATCCAGTCTAGAACCTAGGGAACATTCTTAAACAGAAATTACGAATGCATTGTTATAGTGAACAGACGACACAGTGTTGTATTTGTACATTCTTGCTTGTTAGTTGCACGATTACATGACGACTATCAGGCTTACATACTTAGGACAGATACTGGTACTGCTAATGAGATTTTAATGCAACATTTTGGTTTACTTGAAGATACATTCTGGATTTAAAGTACTTTCTGTGAGATACCAGATGACACAGTGATTAGTTTATGTGACAGCTACACAATTATATCACGACGTTACTAATGAGTGACAATTTACAATGTTGTTTTGCGGTGTATTTGTTTTATATCTGCACAGTTTTTCTGAATTATTCTGGAAAGTATAACATATTTTAGTAGTAACTTTTGTGGTATAGCTACAAGGAGACAGTCTTTTCTGTAGCACAGCAATACGTTACAGCACAGTACTTTCTTCATCACAACAATATGCGTAATAACTAAGATATCTATACGCAAAGCATTTCACTTTTGTTTATGATGAGGTAAGTACATTGACTTCTGCAGAACTTAGCTTTCGGAGGACGATAACGACGAGACTTCCACAGAGATTATCTTACAACATGACGCACAGTTTAGTGCTACAGTACACGTATTTGAGTGATTAATTTTGTACTTAAAACATTTATTTTTAAAGATATTTAAAGTACAATGATACAATGGTTTTCCGTGATACATTTCATTCCATTGCTGTAATCTGTAACACCTGAGGGTATAATTACATTAATCCTCAGGGGGGTACATGCTTACTTTGTGTATTATGTGTTTGGCAAGCACAAGGAGCCCTAGCTAATATGGTATTTGCTTATACAACTTTACACATCAGTACCATATTCCTCTAACACAGAATTACACAGCTATCTGATTATTTAACAGAGCAAAAAAAATTTTTTTACTACATCAGTGACACATGTTTACGCAATTACACAGTTGGGTAACTTCACACTTACGAAAT
This sequence comes from Schistocerca americana, assembly GCF_021461395.2. Lineage (NCBI taxonomy): Eukaryota > Metazoa > Arthropoda > Insecta > Orthoptera > Acrididae > Schistocerca > Schistocerca americana. The sequence goes on along the minus strand of NC_060120.1, from coordinate 285,716,538 downwards.
TGTATTTTGTCTGTACTTTGTGAACTGTTCATATTTTTTCGGAACCATTGTGATACTATGAGAGCTTTGAATGATGTATTTGGTATGGGATCACGATTTTTAAAGTATGTTTGAGGCAGATGACACTTTTGACATGAGGAGAGAATTTTTTTTAGCTTTTGAAATTATTGGAGGAAGCTATGACGATTTTGAGATTTGACTGAGGTGTTATGATGTTATTATTACGATGACTATGTGTATTATGCTGTTGCGGTATGTTTATGATCAATAAGCTGATGCTATATGAGTTATTTGATTATGCTACATATCTGTTATGATGAAATATTGAAGAAGTGTCGGCGAATACGGTAAAGAATAATGAGTAGTGGTTAGGGACTCTGGTTTGTGAAAAAGGTTGTTGGAAACCAAGAATCGTACTTTAAGAGTTATGAAATATGTGTAAATGCATGAATGTATTACAATGCCGACGAAAATTTTTGGAACACTGTTATATCAATAGGATTTCGTTTCTACAGATTTGTAACGCAAATTCTTGACCTGTGAAATATTTTTATATGAGACTGTCACTGTAGCGGAAACTGCTGTCATAAATATTTTGGTAAGAAAGTTAAGAGACCACCTTTACGTAATGCGTCGTGGGCACCCAGCTGCGCAACAGACACCTGGAAAAAAGCCATTAGTGTGTGCCTTTCAGAGGCACAGGTGGAGAAGAAAAAAAAAAAGGTGGCCATTATCCTCGCTATTGACATTCCTTTGTAGAAAGCATCGTAAATACGACACCCTCAAACTTGAAAACATGATTACACTGTAGAGTTCTTAATTTATGATATTTACTGAAATGAAATGATGAGAAACATTCCATGTCTATTGTCTTGCTAGTTGAAAGAATTTTTACTGTATTATGAAATACCATATGGCTAGTGAATGACGTTTCACGCCTTGTTTTGCCTATTTTGTTTAATATCTAGTTCCTAGCTGCACTGCAGCATTGGTTAAAATAAAATTTTATAGATGTACTAATACAAATATTTTATGCCTACAGATCCAGTAAAAAATAACTATATGATGGATGTACTCCAAAAAAATGAGGGAGCACAAAAAGACATTTCCACTTCACAGGAATTGCATACATAATTTTTGTCAGTGACTTGGTAACTTGTCTGCTAGAGCAAGTTACAGTGATGCATCACTCTAGTGTTAAGATGTGACATAGCTTTTAAACATTGCCATTTTTACTGTAATATGTTTTTCTGCTTGAGCTTTCTCATGTTTAGATATAAGTTATTGCATTTGCTGCAGCTGTTTGCCAGGCATAGTGCTACTAAATTTCACTTTGTATTACTCTGTTAAGCTAGTTTTACTACTGATTTATTTTTCTTGTTGCTGCACATTGGCTCATATTAGTTGTAATGTTGCATTGCTTGGTAATTTAGATTTACTGTAGCTTGCTTTGCAAATTTCCATTTTTTGTCATTGCTGTTTGTGTTAATTGTTTTGTGCTGCTGCATTGCCTCGTCCCTTAGTTTATGCATCTGACCTCAGTAGACTTAAGTTAGCTTAAAATGGGGTAGGCCATATAAGAGAACAAGTTGTGATGAATTGGAATAAATGCATTGAGAAGCTATAAGAAAATGGTCTGGCCAAAAAAGTATTATGAAAGAGGATTTTCTTGGAAATAAATGATGAGATAAGATAATGGAAAATAAATAATGAGGTAAGGAATGTGTGAACATATAAATACAGAAAGCATGCTTGGATAGAATTTTTTTGGTGGAAACAAATGTTGAAATAAGAAGAAAGATATATGGAATGAAGTTTTGGGGTGGACTGCAGTACCAAATGTCACACTGAAAACAAACCCTGTCCTGTATTTTTGTGTTGTTACACTATGTGAATTTGTGTTTTTCCTGTCTGTACGTGTTTAGCTAATAAGATTTATGTTGTAGAATTTTTCTAATAATATTTTATTTACTTGTTGAAGATGTTTAGACATTAATTATTCTATTTTGTTTTAATGCTCATGTGTGAAGTGATGTTTTGAAAGTTATTCTGATCTTTTATGTGTATACGTATGTCATAATTCCTGTAACACTGATATATGTTATTTCGATTCTTTTGTAAAGCCTGTACTACTACAAATGGTAGCTGTATTATTATGTTTTTAATGATGTTTTCTGTACCTTTGTAATTGTATTCTTATGTTATAAAATTGTAATTGATACCAGTTCATCATATTATTAACCTGTAAGTTCCATTTCACTGCACACGTTTCTGTTGGTCATAGTATATGGACAATATGTGAGAAGTAGGGACTGTTAGTGTTTGCACGTGTGTTAATAATTCAGCAAGGGACTGGATAACAGCATTGCTGGTTCTAAGGACAATTCCAAAAACTTTGTGAGTGCACAAGTGGTGGTTATGGACTTGCTATATTATCCGCAAGACTCTTCAATGGTGATTGTGCACTAGCACAGTTGCAACAGATGGCTGCTGGCTGTCTCTACAAGTACTACAGTGGGTCTATATCTTTGATGGCCAACCAGTACCATTATTTCTACAAGGGCTGCAGTGGGTCTGTACATCTGGTGGCTCACCAATACCGTAATCTCTAACAAGACTACAGTGGTCTGTTCTGTGATAACCTACCTACCAATATTCTTCAAAACTTCGACTGACTGCTGTGGGTTTGCTCTGTTGTGGCACATTACCTGTCTGCATGTCAAGAGTCAGCACTATCTGTCCGTTGGAAGGACAACACTACTTCTTCAAGACTGCATGGAAATCCACTACTTCTGTGTGCATTTTCTTTTACTATTCAGACTTTGAGAAAAACACTGCTATTTTACTGTGATGAACGATCAGGACTGTCTTTATGGACTGTGAGAAAATTTTATCTTTTGACCAACATTGTATCAATAAGTGTGTGCATTTGATATCTTTGTTATTGTTATTATGAAAAATTTTATCAAATCATTATTGGCCACTGCCCAAAACAATTTGTAAAATTTTTTGTGGGGAGCATGAGGGCTATGTAAGTAAGCTGTTTAGGTTTTTATATTGGTAACGCCACGTAGCGCTCTGTATGAAAATCACTGGCTGTGCTGTGTGCAGTCTGTGGCTGGGTGGCATTGTTGTAATATTCGCTATTGTAGTGTTGGGCAGCTGGCTGTTAACAGCGCGTAGCGTTGCGCAGTTGGAGGTGAGCCGCCAGCAGTGGTGGATGTGGGGAGAGAGATGGCGGAGTTTTGAAATTTGTAAGACTGTCATGAACTGCTATATATAATATGAGTATTAAGGTAAATACAGTGTTTGTTCTCTATTAAAATCTTTCATTTGCTAACTATGCCAATCAGTAGTTAGTGCCTTCAGTAATTTGAATCTTTTATTTAGCTGGCAGTAGTGGCGCTCGCTGTATTGCAGTAGTTCGAGTAACCAAGATTTTTGTGAGGTAAGTGATTTGTGAAACGTATAGGTTAATGTTAGTCAGGGCCATTCTATTGTAGGGATTTTTGAAAGTCAGATTGCGTTGCGCTAAAAATATTGTGTGTCAGTTTAAGCACAGTCTTGTATAATTTTTCTAAGGGGACGTTTCACAGTGGAGCTCAGTCTATCGGCCTGTTTGCGCCACAGATCCTGAACAAAGAAACCTAGCACGTATGGCCACGGCGCTGGAGTCGGCATGGCTCCACATGCTGTTGGTACCTTCCAGAACCTCAATGACTCAATTCGTGCACGTCTTGCAGCAGTCCCCCGCTGCAAAATGTGGTTGCTTGGGCTTTTGGCGAGGTGCTCACGTTAATGTGACTGGATAGTGTTGTTGTTGTTGTTGTGGTCTTCAGTGCTGAGACTGGTTTGACGCAGCTCTCCATGCTACTCTATCGTGTGCAATCTTCTTCATCTCCCAGTATTTACTGCAACCTACATCCTTCTGAATCTGCTTAGTGTATTCATCTCTTGGTCTCCCTCTACGATTTTTACCCTCCACGATGCCCTCGAATGCTAAATTTGGGATCCCTTGATGCCTCAGAATATGCCCTACGAACCGGTCTCTTCTTCTTGTCAAGTTGTGCCACAAATTCCTCTTCTCCCAAATTCTGTTCAATACCTCCTCATTAGTAATGTGATCTACCCTTGCAATCTTCAGCATTCTTCTGTAGCACCACATTTTGAAAGCTTCTATTCTCTTCTTGTCCAAACTATTTATCGTCCATGTTTTACTTCCATACATGGCTACACTCCATACAAATACTTTCAGAAGCGACTTCCTGACACTTAAATCTATACTCGATGTTAACAAATTTCTCTTCTTCAAAAACGCTTTCCTAGCCACTGCCAGTCTACATTTTATATCCTCTCTACTTCGACCATCATTAGTTATTTTGCTCCTCAAGCAGCAAAACTCCTTTACTACTTTAAGCGTCTCATTTCCTAATCTAATTCCCTGAGCATCATGTGATTTAATTAGACTACATTCCATTATCCTCGTTTTGCTTTTGTTGATGTTTATCTTATATCCTCCTTTCGAGACACTGTCCATTCCGTTCAACTGCTCTTCCAAGTCCTTTGCTGTCTCTGACAGAATTACAATGTCATCGGTGAACCGCCGGCCGCGGTGAGCGTGCGGTTCTAGGCGCTGCAGTCCGGATCCGTGGGACTGCTACGGTCGCAGGTTCGAATCCTGCCTCGGGCATGGATGTGTGTGATGTCCTTAGGTTAGTTAGGTTTAAGTAGTTCTAAGTTCTAGGGGACTGACGACCTCAGATGTTAAGTCCCATAGTGCTCAGAGCCATTTGAGCCATCGGTGAACCTCAAAGTTTTTATTTCTTCTCCTTGCATTTTAATACCTACTCCGAATTTTTCTTTCGTTTCCTTTACTGCTTGCTCAATATACAGATTGAATAACATCGGGGAGAGGCTACAACACCGTCTCACTCCCTTCCCAACCACTGCTTCCCTTTCACGTCCCTCGACTCTTATAACAGCCATCTGGTTTCTGTACAAATTGTAAATAGCCTTTCGCCACCTTTAGAATTTGAAAGAGAGTATTCCAGTCAACATCGTCAAAAACTTTCTCTAAGTCTACAAATACTAGAAACGTAGGTTTGCCTTTCCTTAATCTTTCTTCTAAGATAAGTCGTAAAGTCAGTATTGCGTCACGTGTTCCAACATTTCTACGGATAGTGTATAACAAATAAACATCCTGGAAACGGCTGAAATGTGAAAATGAAAATGATTACGCATCCCATGTCACCGTTTAAATACATTTCAGTATTCTAATTTCGCAACAGAAATTGGCAGTTAATTTTAGTGGCGATTATTTCCATTCATGTGTGTTTAATATAAGCTCCTCTTCTCAAGCGCAAAATAACCCATCCACAGCGGATATTCGCCCAGTTGGGTAACCAATGGTTCGCGATCGCAACTTCGTGATATTTGCCGTCAAACACATCTCCATCAATTTTCGTTATACGATATCATTTCACTGAATTACTTTATTTCAATAATACTCTCGTGAAAGAACACTATTCGTACTACGTGAGCTCGCAATTTTTTACTTTAACACGACGTTGGGTGTCCGATTAGCCTATGGTGAATATTTCTTACAAGGAAGGGTGTTGCAAACTAACAGCCGACGGCCGCTCCTCACGAAGTGTGCTGCAGTATCGATGAGAAGTTCATTACGAATGAGTCTTATTAAAAGGAAATGTAGAGCGCGAGTTTGGCAGCAAGCAGCTGTGCCACTGCAGGAAGATGCCAGCAGCGGGCGAGTTCGTACGCAAGTGTGCGTGAGTGGGAGAAAAGTTGGCCGGCCTGCGTGGTGCGGCGGCTAGCGCCCGGGAGCTGTGAGGCTGGTGGCTAATGGGGCGCCCGCCGGCTGCGAGTGACCGTCTGATGGGGGAAGGGCACCACTGAAAGGCTGCAGCGTCTGATGCGGCACACAGGCGCCCCCTAATATCCTGATGGCCAGGATACACGGCGATGCGTGCGCTCGAGCGAGCAGAAATTCGGCAGGCGAGTAGCAAAGGACAGAGTAAAGCCAACTCACGTACACACCATTGGCTGTGCAAATAAAACTTTTCTCGAAACGCAGCTCCCAAATTTAATAAAACGTCCGTTACAGAACACGTCGTATAGCTGGTCTTCCAAGCCAGGACTGTTCTGCCACAGAAATGAGCAACCTGCCGGTTCGGACAGTGCGTAATCGTAGGAAGTGGAGGGGAGAGATCGAAAGGGGAGGGGAGGGGCGAGGGAGTGGAGGTGTGGGCGAGGGAAGAGGAGGCCGGCCGGAGTGGCCGAGCGGTTCTAGGCGCTACAGTCTGGAACCGAGCGACCACTGCGGTCGCAGGTTCGAATCCTGCCTCGGGCATGTGTGTTTGTGATGTCCTTAGGTTAGTTAGGTTTAAACAGTTCTAAGTTCTAGGGGACTGATGACCTCAGAAGTTAAGTCCCATAGTGCTCAGAGCCATTTGAACCATTTGAAGAGGGGGGCGGGGAGGGCAGAATTTGAACAAGATAGTTCCGCACGAGGAACTACTGTCAACGACTCTATTCTACGGCTACTAATGTTAGTCCTATGGAGACGTATAGCTTTACTGTGGCTACTTAACGCATTGCGTTGTACTTTTATTTTGCTCTGTTACGCTAAAGAGACTGACAGTGAAATAAGTCTTACATTTCTTTTAACTTATGAAGCGAAGATCATGGACAGCTAGGTACGAAACAAGGCATTTCTCACGATTGATACAAACTTATGATGAATGTCGTAAGGGAAGAATTTTCAACTGATATCAACTTGTGATCATTTTACTCACACGTTAAACTCATGGACAATGGATATCAATGATTAAATAATTTTTTTCTTTTTTTTACAAAAGCATCAACGCCTGGTACCACTTTCTGAGCACCGATAATTCGAAGGTGAGCTTTTGAGTTGAAATCTGTCAGCAAACGTTTGAGGGTAGACTTCGTTCCATTCATTCCGGAAATAGTTGTTTGCAAAAGAACCTAGTTCCAAACATGGACACAATTTTACCTAAAAACTTGCAAAGCCGTGGAGACCTACGTTGACGAAAAATTTTATTCAACTTTACGAGATTTATTTTACGATGAAGTTTACAACGCGATTGCCTGTCACACTGTATGTCTGTAACTTCTAGTTGTAGCTAGGCAACCTGAACTGACGTGTTGTAAACTGACGCTGGTGGGTTTGACCTTCGCTTTTATGTTTCTAACCCGGCTGAAATGCTGCTTTGCATCGATTTAAAGTATGCTACTCTCCACTTTCAGCACTGCGCCGTGTGTATGTACGCTTATGTCGAAGGCTATGGCGAACCTTGCACATGATCTGAAGACAGAATCACTTTGCACTTCTGCTGGCGCCAGGTAATGACGTCTGACCGCCTAATTTTACTGCGAGCGCTCGTTACGCAGGCGACGTGCGAGCGCGGGCGGTCACGTTCGTCTAGCCGCCTCCGGAACAGGCGTATCCTAAATAGTTTTCAGCGCCATAATGTCGTCGTAATACTATCAGTGTAGTATTATACAAAATTATACTAACTTCAGCCCGCATCTCGTGGTCGTGCGGTAGCGTTCTCGCTTCCCACGCCCGGGTTCCCGGGTTCGATTCCCGGCGGGGTCAGGGATTTTCTCTGCCTCGTGATGGCTGGGTGTTGTGTGCTGTCCTTAGGTTAGTTAGGTTTAAGTAATTCTAAGTTCTAGGGGACTTATGACCACAGCAGTTGAGTCCCATAGTGCTCAGAGCCATTTTATACTAATTTCACATTCTAAGTCCTCACTTGACGGAGATTTACAATTTGAGCAGTCGCATGACGCAGTGGCACGACGAAGTCTGAAATCCTCGTAAACTTTTCTGTTGCATACGTTTTTAATGTGGCCATCGTGCAGCAAAACCCAATGTATATCGGTAACATTATGTTTTGTATTTTATACTTTATTGGTGTTTACATTTCGATAACACATACACCATTTGCTCAAAAGTGTTCAGACGGTTCAAAAAGTTCCGCAACTTTGTCCACAACATTTATCTACGCTTACGTTTTGCTTATTGTGCATGGTCTCCTTCGTAATATTCTCCTCCACAATTGATACACCGCTCCCAACGCCGTTTCCACTTCCGAAAGCAGTCTTGGTACGCCTCCCGCTGGATCGCGCGACTTTCCTTTTATCTCGTCTACTGTACCAAATCTTCGTCCTTTCAACGGGGTTTTCAACTTTGGAATTAAGAAAAAGTCGGCAGAGTCCAGGTCTGGAGAGTACGGACGATGAGGCAGCACAGTGATTTCGTTTTTTGTGCAGTAGACACGCACTAACAGATAGCGGGTGCCTTACCGTGATGCGAGAGCCATGGATTGTCTCGCCACATTTCAGGCCGTTTCCTTTTCACATCTTCTCGCAAGTATCGGAACACGTCGCGTTAGTACCATCGATATACAGTTTGTCCCTGTGACACGAATTTATGATGAACTAGTCCTTCGAAGTCAAAGAAAGCTATCAGCATGGCTTTGACATCTGACCTGACTTGACGACCTTTCTTTTGTCTTGGAGAGCCTTTCCCGACCCATTGTGAAGACTGAACCTTGGTCTCAACATCATAATCCCGTCTTATCACCATTTATGATTCTTTTAAGGATCATCTCGTTCTCATTTACGCGATCTAAAAGCTCGTCACAGATTGCGAGGCGAAGTTGACCCATGAGCTGTGGGACGAAGTTAACGGCAACACGATGCATGCCAAGATGCTGTGTCAGGATTTCATGAAATGATTCAATTGAAATGTTTCATTCTTCTGCAATCTCTCGGACAACCAGTCTTCGACTGGGAGGCACAATTTCGTTGATGTTCCTGGCATGAGCATTGTAGGTACACGCTGAGGGGCTTCATGAGCGAGGGTAGTCTTTAACTTCCGTCCGGCCACTTTTAAACCGTCTGAACCATTCATAACACTGATTACGGTTTAAACACTCATCGCCGTAGGCTTCATGCATGATTTGGTGTGACTCTGTACAGGTTTTCCTGAGTTCCACGCAAAATTTAATGCAGACGCATTGCTCTAACTCTGCCATCTCGAAATTGGGAAACTGTGCGACACAACGTTCTTCTCAACACAGCACTGAAGAATGACAGACATACAACAACGAAACTTCAGGCAGGTGCATGTTAAACACAGGCGCGGAATTACGAATATTAAGGAACTTTTTCAACAGATCTTGTAATGCGGAATTTATCACTAGATCTGACTGTATGGGGGCACTCCACCAAAAAAGGAGGCGGAGCGTATAGTACTGTCAGTGCAAAGGCAGTAACAGTAGAGTGGATAGCTCACGAGAGTTCAATCACTTTGAACGTAGACTAGTCATGGGATGCAACCTGAGTAACAAGCCCATCAGTGACATTTCAGCCCATCTAAAGGAATCGAAGTCGGTTATTGGTGATGTAATTGTGAAGTGGGAACGCAAAGGGACATGAATATCTAAAGCAAGACCAGGCAGACACCATATACTGACAGGCAGCGCCCGTGAGCATTGTGTAGGGTGGTTGTAAAAAATCTCATTTCAGCAGCAGAAGAAATCACTGGTCAGTTCCATACTGCTATGAGCAGTCCAGATACAGCGTAGGTAATTAAAAGCCACATATTTCTGTTGTTCGTGCTAAGCAATGCTTTAGATAGGCTAAAGAGCGATGCCACTCTACAGTGGAAAACTGGAAACAAGTGATGTTGAGTCGTGAATCACGCTATATGGTGTAGCAATCCCATGTACAGTGCGTACACAGAATACCATGGTCGCTAGATGTGCAGACAGCAGGCCACACTTGGGAAGATCGGTAGTGGTGGGGGTTGTGGTCAGGCGCCGTAGGGGAAATGTCGAGCGCTATAGGGGAAGTGCTGTTCTAAACTGAAGCCTACACCCACATTTTTTGTAAGTATTAAGTGGTGTGCATTGACGCCCACAATTGCATTGTGACCATTCAAAAAGATCTGTCACCTCTGCTTTGGTTAGTATCTAAAAAGAATTCCGCCAAAAATGTGGCGATTTGCTTGATAGGTTCCCGGGACTTACGCCGGATAATATTGTAGAAACCGCACAATATTTCAGCGAGACAACTGCCCGCCATCTTCAGGTGCTACTGTCGCGTCGCTGAGAAACGCGCCAATTTATATGCTGGCTTTCTAGAATAGCGCAGGCGCCAGCGAGGCATAACGTCATCGAAGACCAATCGTAGACAGCGTGGAATACCAGAGTCCTCTGCTGGAGAAACGGGTCGCGGTCTACGGAAGCGCGCCGCGGCGCGGGAAAATGCGGCCGGGAGCGACGGACCCCGTTCGCGCGCGCGAGGTGTTGGCGCGCGATTTAAGCATCTACGCTAAGGCTTCCCATCTGCGTTGACTCGGCGCGGTTGCTAATCTGTGGCTGACGATTCCTTTGTGCCGCCAAGGCTGGTTCCCAGGCTTTGCTCAAGTGAAACCTCGTGTCTCTGTTTATTAGGTCGCTGCTTATACGTATTTCGACCGCCTCTTTGATGATGGAGTCCCAGTATGTGGAAGCATGCGAGAGGATCTTGGTTTCTTCATAATTCATGCCGTGTCCCGTGTCAACGCAATGTTCAGCAACCGCAGATTTCTCTGGCTGACCCAACCTCGTGTGACGTTTATGTTCGTCGCATCTGTCTTTGACCGTACGACACGTCTGGCCAATATAAGATTTCCCACACTGGCAGGGGATTTTGTATATTCCTGGTCTCCACAGGCCGAGGTTGTCTTTAACAGAGCCCAGCATCGATTTCACTTTTGCTGGAGGCCGGAAAACACATTTAATCCGGTGTTTCTTGAAAATTCTGCCCACCTTAAAAGACCGCCACCGACATACGGTAGAAAACCAACCCCGTGGTGTTATCTGCTTCTTCAGGTTGTTGTTGAGGTTTGGAGCGTGCTGGTCGAAACGCGTTCCGGATCTGCTACTCGGAATACCCGTTCTGGGCAAATACAGAGCGGAGATGGTTGAGCTCTGCCGATAAGCTGTCCTGATCTGAGATGGCTCTAGCCCTATGCACTAGATCCTCTCGCATGCTTCCACATACTGGGACTCCCATCATCAAAGAGGCGGTCGAAACACGTATAAGCAGTGACCTAATAAACAGAGACACGAGGTTTCACTTGAGCAAAGCCTGGGAACCAGCCTTGGCGGCACAAAGGAATCGTCAGCCACAGATTAGCAACCGCGCCGAGTCAACGCAGATGGGAAGCCTTAGCGTAGATGCTTAAATCGCGCGCCAACACCTCGCGCGCGCGAACGGGGTCCGTCGCTCCCGGCCGCATTTTCCCGCGCCGCGGCGCGCTTCCGTAGACCGCGACCCGTTTCTCCAGCAGAGGACTCTGGTATTCGACGCTGTCTACGATTGGTCTTCGATGACGTTATGCCCCGCTGGCGCCTGCGCTGTTCTAGAAAGCCAGCATATAAATTGGCGCGTTTCTCAGCGACGCGACAGTAGCACTTGAAGATAGCGGGCAGTTGTCTCGCTGAAATATTGTGCGGTTTCTACAATATTATCCGGCGTAAGTCCCGAGAACCTATCAAGCAGATGCAGCGCCGGGAAAGCCTCAAACCGCACAAGTGGCGATTTATTTTCTCCTGGTTTGTTAACCAATTGTAACTTTCAGAGAAATGTCATGAGTGGGGAATTTTGACTAAAGCTAGACAATTCTCTTGTTGGCATGTTAAAATTTTCTTCTTTTGGCAAAACATAGCGGAGTTTACACAGTCTTACCTCACTAACATATTGTGCTGTCGCAATTGCGAGAGAATTCGGAAACAGTGGTTTATTAAGATTATTAAATGAGGAACGGAGTAAAAGTAAGGTTAGCATCTTATGAAAAAGCACATCCTCGGTACAAAATAAACATGTAATGTCTTCACTTATGTTGTTTCATAACCCACAGCATTTCTCGTTTCACCAGCTATCGATGGCCCTTAAAAATGACATTCTTTCACGGAAAAGTCTGTAGTTAGTGGAATTACACGACAGATAATGAAGTTTTGCATAATAACTATATGGAAAAATACTCTCCTCTTTGCATGCTATCATTTGCCAAAATCTCCTTTCAATATCTTAAACCGTTTATGACATGTGAGGAATGTTGTGGATATTTGACTCTGGCATTATCGCTGGCGCGATGCAATCGCTATTGAGTGCACTAAGTCAGATCAGTTTTCTCGAGATTCGTGAAAGATAGAGATCTCCACCAAAGTCTAAGAAAAACTTCATTATGTTAGTTAAATTTCATATGCAGCAACATATTATGTAATATGCAGCAAACGCAAAATCGCAGAGACTTCTATTTTTCATTGTAAACTTTTTCGTATTTCGTGCAAAGTAAATATCACAATAACTGTGACTATTAAAGCAATGATGGGCACATAATGATGAACTAGACGTATAAGACTACAAGTACAGCAAACATGATGTTTTTTACCGAATAGTTTCTGTAAAATCGTTTGAGAAAGACTGCAGGGCGTGCATGTCGATTCTGTCATCGTTGACCGGCCGAAAAGTGGCAATCTCTGTCGGCGTACCCTTCGAAACAAACGAATGAACTCTCCCAGCGCTTTGGACGACCACTCTGCGAGGTTTGAGGCGCCATGTCACCGATTGCCCCTCCCGCCGGAGGTTCGAGTCCTCCCTCGGGCATGGGTGTGTGTCTTGTTCTTAGCATAAAATGGTTCAAATGGTTCTGAGCACTATGGGAATTAACATCTGAGGTTCAAAATGGCTCTGAGCACTATGGGACTCAACTGCTATGGTCATCAGTCCCCTAGAACTTAGAACTAATTAAACCTAACTAACCTAAGGACATCACTCACATCCATGCCCGAGGCAGGATTCGAACCTGCGACCGTAGCGGTTGTGCGGTTCCAGACTGTAGCGCCTTTAACCGCTCGGCCACTCCGGCCGGCTAACATCTGAGGTCATCAGTCCCCTAGAATTTAGAGCTACTTAAACTTAACCAACCTAAGGACATCACACCTTCCATGCTCGAGGCAGGATTCGAACCTGCGACCGTAGCGGTCGTGCGGTCTCAGACTGAAGCTCCTAGAACCGCTCGACCGCACCGGCCGGTGTTCTTAGCGTAAGTTAGTTTAAGTAGTGTGTAAGTCTAGGGACGGATGACCTGAGCAGTTTGGTCCCTCAGGAATTCACACACGTACACATACACTTGGAACGAAAACTGGTCACTATGCATCGGCCATGGTATCCTCCGAGAGCTATAGCGGTTTGGGTTTGGCGACTGCCTGGAGAGCGTTACCTGCAATCGTGTTTAGTTCCTACGGCGTGGTATGGAGCAGGTGGTGCTACAGTATGGCCGTGTTCTTCATGGTTACTGCGCTTGAGAAAACGCTAAACGCTGAAGGTACTTTGTTGTAGCCTGCCTAACTCGTCAAATATGGGGTGCCTAGGAAACCTGCTTTCTCGAATCCCTAGAAAACAGTTCAAGCAAGTCGTATTAATGAAGTTTATTACAAAAAGAAATGATTACAATACTTAACTTTGTGAAATACAGATGTGTCGAAAGCAAAGAGCGACATGCAAATAAGAACTCTCTTCAGTATATACAATTCGTAATACAAGAGAAGTTACAAAGTTCCCAAGCCGGTGCTGTAGAAGTGCCTATTCTTGATGCTGCTGTGGAAGTCGCAGAACTGACAGGTCTTCAACTGGCCCGCGGCCAGGCGGCGCGGTGATTATGTTCTCTTCTCCTAGAGGCGGCTGCTATCTCGTTGTCGTCCTAGAGAGGGGTCGGTCCGCGTGCAGTTGGATGACGTCTTCTTCACAGCCCTGTCTGCTCTGACGTTCCCGACCGGCGTGCCGGCACTTGGCTTTACTGCCGAACAAAATGAATGCACGATACAGCACGCTGTACTGCGTGCGTTGGAGGAACACTTCGGACACGATGATCGTTTGTACCGGAATTACAATGCAGACTGTCATAAAACAAGATCTATGAGGCAATGGCGTGTGAACAGTATCAGTCCTGAAATGGACCGCTTTGCTCGATGGAATACCTTCGAAATTAGTTACGACGTCGATTTCGCTCATTACCCTAGCATCCAACATCACACTAAAGGCGAAGGGTAACACATCCCATATTTATGTCCACTAACGTGTCGGGTATTTTTGATCAGAAAGTGTACACGTCAATTACTGTACATCGGAAATACCAACAAGTACTAAGCTTTTGATCCTTTATCCAATTATCAATGACTTCTGTTGACTAGCTCTTTTAGTCGGACTTATTCAATATTACTTATGCTTTGCCCTAATTACTGTACAAAAGGAAATATAACTGCTAAGCAACTTTGATTTATGATTTTTACAACAGAGTCCATTGTTATCTAAACTGCGGTTGGGAAAAACATACTTACTTCTTATTATAGTAAAGGGAGTGTCAGGACCTCATTGGAAAATTTCGACAAACAATATACGAACAAAAATGATAATTCTAGATCAATGATAATATTATTTTATTATTTGTAATTTGTCGTTATTGAATTACATATCTGAGATGTCCGTAAGGTTCAATAATGAAAACTCGTAACTAGAAACAAATTATGTGTTTTTATAAGGTATGATCGAATAAATTTGCGACCGGTATTCGACAGTTTACTTTCCACTGTTCCCCGAAGTCAACAGTTGTCTGCGCATGCGTGTAAACACTGGCATATAATAACCTCTATTCATCATGCTGGTGCCTGAGGTTGCTGACCATACCAGTTGCTACTGTGTCCGGCAGTTTTCTAATTCTGGTCTCCTGCAAGTGATGGTAAGCTGCTAGGCTCGTGCGTGCTGTGAGAAGCACGGCTCCTATGAATGATTAGCAACAATTACAGCCCAACTTTTCATGGATAATCTTTGTTGGTGAACTGAAATAGCACTTCCACACTAACGCTTATTAGCCAAAATACTGTTTAACGGTGTTTAGAACGAAATTTGTGACTGAAATGATAATTTCTTGCTATGGGGGACGCAGCATGTTGTCTTGAATGGAAAGTCATCGTCAGATGTATAAGTTACTTCACACCGTTGCTCTTCATATTACGCAGAGTGTTTCAAAAATTTTGGCGACGGGTTCCTTGGACCAAAACATCAACAAAAAGTTCGTGTAATCGTATGCCCGAAAATCCTCCGCTT
Source organism: Schistocerca americana (assembly GCF_021461395.2). Taxonomy (NCBI): domain Eukaryota; kingdom Metazoa; phylum Arthropoda; class Insecta; order Orthoptera; family Acrididae; genus Schistocerca; species Schistocerca americana. The sequence continues at coordinate 285,701,334 of NC_060120.1, read as the reverse complement.
TCTAGTTATTAATGCAAGTTTACGATTGGAGTTCATCAACGACAAACTCATACTAAATGCTCGCAATATCCTCCTCTTGCTTCTAAACAAGCTCATTCTAGTTGGATCGTGGACTATCGCTTCCTTTCAAATACTCCCCGACGGTTCCGAATGGTTTCCATGACATGACTTTTAAGAGTTTCTGGACCAGGTGCTGTGCCGTATAGGCCAGAAGAGGCCCCCGGAGATAATAATCCAAAGTACTGAGGCCGTGGGACGTCCAGCCCATGGTCCTCCTCTACCTTTTCATGTATCATGTCTTGATAGATACCAGCCAGAGACTGAGATGTGCTGGACCTCGATCATGCATAAACCACATCTTCCTTCTTATTTGGAAAGGAACATCTTCTAGTACGTCTTGGAGGGTGTTCTGAATAAAGTCCCTGTTGACAGTACCCGCAAGACGTGCTGGGAGGACTGATGTCCCTACCAGACAGTCACCTACAATTCCAGAACGCACACTAATCTTAAACTGATGCCAATGTCTAGCCTATGCTGTAGCATGAGGCTTGTGATGGTTTTGGATATTTGCGTTGCTCGTGTGAAGTATCCTCCACGCTGAACTTGGAAATGTACCACATTGTCTTGCGCTGACACCTGGCGCTTCTTCGATAACCCGTAGAACATGCTCTTCCTGGTTAGGCGTATAAGCAACAACGTGGTCTTCCTCGGTCAGTAGTCTGTGATGCTACGGAGCTTGTCATGGCAACGCGAAGATACACAGGACTAAAGGTTCGATGATTCGGCTGTCTTCGGTCTGGAGACGCCGTCTGAAACCGCTGTGCAGCCTCGTGTCGATTACCATCCGCCCGGCTGTATGTAAGAATCAGGTCTGCCTGCTCTCGAAAAGAATATCCTGCCATATCTGAAGGGAGCACTTTCAGTTAACGCCCTACCTGTAGTACATGTACACAGTGGACGCGGTGAAGACAGACGAATGGCGGGTGAACGTAAAAAAGTGTTGCTGGCTACACAGTTCCATCTAGGGTACAGCAGTCACATGGGTGCGTAGATAAGTGAAGTTGTTGGGTGGAGCCGCAAAGTCGTTGAATGTCAGTTTTCACTAAAAAATCGAAAGCCAGGCATTTTCAAACGGATATTTGTGTGACCTCTTTTTCTTGTTTTGGTGTTCATAAAAGTATTTTTGAAACACCCTTTATATTAATGACCTGGCACACAACAAATGGTAACGTTAAACTTTTTGCAGATGAGGTAGTTACCTATAATGAAGAATTATTGGAAAGAACTCGTAAAAATACTCAGTTAATTCTTGATAAGATTTCAAGGTGGTTACTGGATTGGTAACTTGCCGTAAAGTTTGAGGAATGTAAAACTGTACACTTCAGAAAAATGTAAAAATGTAGTGTGCTGTCGTTATAATAACGATGAGTCACAAATTAAATCATTCAAATACCTGAGTGTAACAGTTTGTGGGGAAGGTAAATGGAAAAATCACCTACGCCGCCTTATATGTGAAGCAGCTGGAGTTTGGAAAGTTGAAGGATACAGCGAATACGTAGTTAGTACACAAACGAGACTTCGTAAAAAACAATCGTGTGACCCGTTCTAAAACCCTGCTCAAGTCTATGGGACCCATATAATATAGGATTAACAAGGGATATCCCATCTGGAGTTGCTAGTCTCCCATTGGGCGCCTCCCTAGGTGGCTGATAGGGGAATGCTCACCAGATGTGGTGGGTATCGGGGAAATAAAATACCCGGGGTGGTGTAGCGTTGTATTGGCTTATCAAAGGCTAAAGGAAGGAAACCTTGAGAATAAATTACCTGGTCTCCCAGGTTGGGGGTTGTGTAGTGGGCCAGCTCCTCACTCACGCGAAAAAAGTAAAATGCTAAAAAACACAATAATAAGCCTCAGAAAAACTGGAATCTTGGACGACGAACTGGCGAAGAAAAAAGGAAAATGACATATGGATGCTGGAATGTGCAAGGCATCTACACAAAATTGAATATATTACCAACAGAACTTGACAGTTTCAAAATGAGCGTTGCCGCACTCTCTGAGACCACAAGGAAAGGCATAGGAGACGAAGAACTTGGTAATTACATATTTGAAGTGTGTAGCCAAATCGGTAACAGCCAAAGCAGGAGTTTCCATTATGACAAAGAAAGCATGGGACAAGAGAATCACAAATTGAAAATTTATGGTTCAAATGGCTCTGAGCACTATGGGACTTAACATCTGAGGTCACCAGTCCCCTAGAACTTAGAACTACTTAAACCTAACTAACCTAAGGACATCACACACATCCATGCCCGAAGCAGGATTCGAACCTGCGACCGTAGCAGTCGCGCGGTTCCGGACTGAAGCGCCTAGAGCCGCTCGGCCACCGTGGCCGGCTTGAAAATTTATCAATGAACGTATTATTATGGTAGAAATGACTCTATTTGCCAGAGAAGTTGTAATTATTGGTGTACATGCACCAACTAATGATGCAAAAGACCAGGAGAAAGATTCTTTCTGGATAATCCTTAGGGAGAATATGGAAAAAATCCCAAGGAAGAAGGAACTGGTTATCATGGAGGTTATGATCGGAAGAGCAGGAATTAGAGAATCATGTTTGATAGTGGGAAAACATGGAGTGACAGAACATAATGACAATGAACATAATGTCAATGAAGAACGGCTGATTGAAATTTCCGAGCGGTTTGATCTGAAAATTACCAACACATCTTTTAAACACAAGGATATTCATAAATACACTTAGCAACGGAATACCAGAGTACTTCGTTCTATAATAGATTGTATTATCATTAGAGAGTAAGGAAGTTTCAAGGCAGCAGTGTTAGTTCTCATAGAGTAGCTCAGTGTGGATCAGACCATACTATATACTTCAATATTGACAACCTGCAAGACGAAAGTATACGAACATTCTTCGCTGCCAGAATGAAAAAGAAACATTAGAAGAATCATTTGAAGGAAATAAAGAGGAAAAGTACCATTACATAAAACCCAGTGTTGTAAGTATAGCAACAGAGGTGCTGGGCATAAGGGGAAACAACCACAGTCGTACAGCTGAATGGTGGTCGGAGGAAATAGAAGTGGCAGTTAAAGAAAAGAGGAACGCATCCAACCGGTGGCTAAATGATAAATCGGAAGTAACAAGAACAATCTACAAGGAGAAGAAGAATGAAATGATAAAAAAATAAGAATAGCAAAGAATGAAGGATGGGAAAGGACATGTGCCAATGTCAATATCAAACTAGGATTTGGAGAGCGAAACAATCGTGGTCAGTATTAAAAGGACTTCAACAAGAGACGAAAGCCAAAACCAATCTGATAATACCAAGAGAATGGGAAAAATATTTCCGGAAATTATTCAATGAGGATAGAAAAGAGTATCTGGAGAAAAAGGAGCAGGAAGGTGAGGAGATCCAAATTTTAGAAAGCGAGGTGAGTAAGGTACTAAGAACAGGGAAGAATGGTAAATCACCTGGACCAGGCAATATCAATCTGGAGCTCTTAAATTATGGCGATGACAAAATTGTGAAGCTAATAACACGGTTATTCAAGAAAATGTTGCATGGAGATTCAGTACCCAAAGAACTGAAGCTGGGCTATATTAATACTATATTTAAGAGAGGAAATCGCAAAAGCTGCTCGGACTACCGAGGAATTTGCGTTGTAAACATATTAATGAGAATTTTCGGGGAAATAATTAAAAATAAGCTGCAAATAAATTTGCATACACCATACATTCACATTGCGACAGATCTTAGATAAACATAGGGAAAAATCAGAAAACATAGGATTAATTTTTATAGATTTAAAAAAAAAGCTTATGATGCTATCCCGAGAAAACTACTTTGGAGAGCATTATATATGGCAAACACAAAGGGTCCTTTAATTAAAATAATACAAGAAATGTATAAAGATCATGAGCAATGGTGGCCGAAGACTTACGGCGCAAAAAGCCACCCTATACCGCCAATGGCCTTGTCAAAGATGGCGGAGAAGCGGAAAGATGTGCAGAGCAATGTCTTGCCCTTGGGGTGGGAAATTGCACATAAAAGGTGGAAGAATCAGCGACGATCAGCGTCATGAGGATGCAGAAGGCAATGGAAATCCTTTAAAGATACATGATGTGTATCCACAGAACATGTGGCGCCTAATACTGTCACGATCATCTCTCCATTCGCAAAGGATTCCGGACTAGTCCCTCGGGTCTCTGGGTGGGGACTGCCAAAGGAGAGGTGACAAGATCGAATAACCAACAAAAGATAACGTTCTCCTAGTACGGGTGAGGAATGTGAGATGTTTGAACGTGGTAGGCAAGCTAGAAAATCTGAAAAAGGAAATGCTATCGCTCAATCTAGATATAGTGGGTGTCAGTGAAGTGAAATAGAAAGGAGAAAAAGCTTACTGGTCAGATGAGTGTACGGTATTATCAACAACAGCAGAAAATGGTATACCAGGAGTAGGATTCTTAAAGAATGGAAAGATAGGGCAGAGAGGGAGTTACTGTGAACAGTTAAGAGTTGACAGCAAACCAACACCGACAACAATAGTGCAGGTATCCAGCCGACGTCACAAGCAGGAGATAAAGAGATAGACACAGTATATGAGGATATCGAACGGGTAATTCAGTATGTAATGAGGCAGGAAAATCTAGCTTTCATGGGGGGCTGGAATGCGTTGTAGTGGAAGGAACAGAAGAAAGCGTTGCGGGAGATTGCGGGCTTGATGGTAGAAGTGAGAGAGAAGAAACACTAATTGAGTTCTGCAGTTAGTTCCAGCTACTAATAGCGAATAATCTTTCTACAATCATCGCAGGAGGAAGTGCACTTGGAAAAAGCTGGAAGATACGGGGAGATTTCAGTTAGATTACATCATGGCCAGATAGAGATTCCGAAATCAGATGTTGGATTGGATACACAATTTAATAGTGATGAAGAGTGGGATGAAGTTTAAGAGACTAGTCAGGGAGAATCAACACCTGAAGAAGTGGGATACGGAAGTACTAAGCAATAAGAGATACGCTTGAATTCCTCTGAGGCTATAGATACTACGATAATGAATAGCCCAATTGGCAGTTCAGTAGAAGAGGAGTAGACATCTCTAAAAAGAGCAATCACGGAAGTTGGAAAGAAAAACATAGATACAAGGAACGTAACAGCGAAGAAACTATGGGAAAAAAAAATACTTCAGCTGATCGATGGAAGAAGGAAGTACAAAAATGTTCAGCGAAAGTCAGGAATACAGAAATACAAGTCAGTTAGGTATTAATTAAACAGTAAGTGCAGGGAAGCTGAGGCGAAACGCCTGCATGAAAAATGTGAAGAGCTCGATAAAGAAATGATCGTCTGAAGGGCTGACTCAGCGTATAGAATAGTCAACCTTCGATGACATTAGAAGCAAGAGCGGTAACATTAAGAGTGCACCGGAAATTGCACTGTTAAATGCAGAGAAGAGAGCGTATAGCTGGAAAGAGTATACTGAAGGCCTATATGGCGGGGAAGACTTGTCTGATGACGTAACGGAAGAAGAAAGAGGAGTCGATAGGGAAGAGAAAGGAGATCCAGTATTGGAATCGGAATTTGAAAGAGCTTTGGAAGACTTAAGATCAGATAAGGCAAAAGGGATAGATAACATTGCATCGGAATTGCAAAAATCACTGGGGGAAGTGGCAACAAAACGACCGTTCATGTTGATGTTCAGAATTTACAAGACTGACCATACACCATCAGACTTTCGGAAAAATATCATCTACAAATTTCCTAAGATTGCAAGAGCCGAAAAGTGCGAGGATTATCGCACAGTCAGCTTAACAGCTCATGCATCCAAGTTGGTGACAAGAATGATATACAGAAGAATGGACGAGAGAATGGAGGATGTCAGATGACGATCACTTCGGCTTTATGAAAGGTAAAGGCACGAGAGAGGCAACACTGACCTTGCATTGATCAAGGAAAGAAGACTAAAGAAATGTCAAGACACGTTTATAATTCTGCAAGGTTAGCAGGAGAGCTTCTGTAAAGTTTGGAGGGTAGGAGACGAGGTACTGGCAGAAGTAAAGCTGTGAGTACCGGGCGTGAGTCGTGCTTCGGTAGCTCAGTTGGTAGAGCACTTGCCCGCGAAAGGCAAAGGTCCCGAGTTTGAGTCTCGGTCGGGCACACAGTTTTAATCTGCCAGGAAATTTCACGTTTATAGTATTTGTCGACCTGGAAAAAGCGTCCGACAATGTAAAATGGTGCAAGAAGTTCTGAGGAAAATAGTGGTAAGCTATAGGGAGAGACGGGTAATACACAACACGTACAAGAGCCAAAAGGGAATAATGAGACTGGAAGACAACGAACGTAGTTATCGGACTAAAATCGCCAGCTGACGAGTTCGGTGCTATGCAATTTCGCCTCAATGAGATTGTGAATACTGGAAGCGTGCAAGCGTGCATTCTGTTCCTAGCACCTTTGGCAATGACGTCAGTCTCTCGAGATTCAAGAAACACGTTTTACGCTCACGTATTATGAATTTTTTGATAGCTAAAATCTATATGTATCACCAACGCGTGGAGGCCGGAAGTAGGTAGAACTAAGTGTTTCGCTCTTGACGGGAAGAAATCGACAGATACGAATGGAATTTCGGTGGTACCTCATGTGTCCATTATAGGGCCATTACTGTTTACGCAATATGTAAATGTTGTACTGGATAACGTCGGAAGCTGTGTGAGTCTGTTGACTGCAGGTAGCTAGCAACGCCAAAAGAATGCAGTGAAGTGGATGTTGACGGATACCGAATGGATGGTTCGTCTAGGGACTCGCAGTTGATCCTAAATGGATAGAGATGTGACGTATTACGCATGAACAGGCGAAAAGATGCAATATTGTTCGAGTAGCGTATTGGTGATAATGGAAAATGTAGGTACCATAAAATATCTAGGGGCAACCATTTGGAGGAACCTAAAGTGGAACGACCACACAAAACAAACAGAAGAAAAAGAAGATACCAGGCTGAAATTCATAGCGAGAATCTTAAGGAAACATACACGGTCTAGTCAAACTGAACACCTGTCAGAATCCTGAATAACCACCTTCTGCACCGCGGATGTGCAGGAAAAGAGTCAGTGAGGTTCTGGAAAGTACAATGATGTGGAGCCGATTCCAGTGCCGTGGACAGCCCTGCTGGCTTTCTCGGTTGAAGATCCACGGCGTAAACAGCCTAATAGAGGTGGTACCACAGATTCTCGATTGAGTTTAAAACCGGGGAGTTCGATGGTTACGGCAATACAGTAAACTCATCCTGGTGTTCTTCAAAGCACACACGTACATTTCGAGCTTTGCTACAAGGTGCATTGTCCTGCTGGTAGCTGACATTGTGCCGAGAAAAACAAACTGCTTGTTGGGGAACACATGGCCCCAAGGAGAGATGCATACTTCAGTTGATCCACTGTGTCTTCCAAAATGACGAGATCGCCCAGGCAATGCCCTGACCATAATGACAAACCGCCTTCACCCTGGACCCTTCCGACGATTGTTGCAGGGCCGTACACGCCAACTGCCTTCTGCCCGATGAAGCATAAAATTTGATTCACCTGAACAGGCCACCTGTCGCTATTCATTGGACGTTCAGTTGCGGCAATGGCATGCGAATTCGAGCCTTCGATGCTGATGAATAGCAATCAGCATGGGTGCATCAACCAGACGCTTGGTACAGACGCCCATACGCAGCAACGTTCACTGTATGGCCGGTGAGGAGACGCCATTTGTGGCCCCTTGGTTCATCTGGGCAGCCAATTGCTCAATAGTTGCTCGTCTGTTCACCTACACACATCTCTGGAGCCGTCGATCACCCCTGTCATCTATGGCCCGTGGTTCACCATAGCTGCCTCTGCACCACTTTTAGGTAGCGCCATTTTTCCATCCACACTGTACTTCAACCACTGACGCACGTGAACAGTTTATATACTTACTATACAGAAATGTTTCTACCCTTGACCAGAAAACCAATGCTCATTACTTAGCCGTGGCTGGCTCGTGTCATGCCTTGTTTTTTTTTTTTTTTTTTATCATTGGCTGCAGTCCAGTGGCGTATTATTTCTTCTTCGTTTACAACCATAACGTTGATGTCTTCTCTCCATGAGTGGCAGCAGCAGCGTGGATCGATACTAGTAGTGCTGTACTATCTTTGGTATGGTGGATATATTTTCTGGGTGTGCTGTGTGTGGCAGTCGGTCGGTTGGGGCAGAGCAGCGAGGAAGTCTCCGTGGTGTGTAGTCAGGCTGGAGCCGCTGGCGGCGTGCACGCACGGTTGGAGTTGTGAGGCGCTTCTTGTGAGGGTTACGAAGTTCGTCGCCCACCGATTCTGGACACTAAAGTTGACTGCTCACTTAACCTCCTATCAAGCTTCAACTGCTATCACATCTCTTCGTTTGATCCTGGTTGTCACTTTCTGGGAGATTCCCACGAGCAACAACGTGTGTGCATTGAAGTCGGCTAGAATTGCAGCCGTCTTCCTGTGTGGTCTTTAACTTAATTTAATTCATTCCTTCATTAATGAAGTGTACCAGCGGTATCTTCTGCCTTGTGGCCGTTGACGTTCTGGTGACCTGCCCTGGTTGTTGACGTAGTTTTTGGCAGTGTATTTTCCTCGTCGTGTTGATGCTGTCCAACACATCGTGTAGTTCGACAGCTGAGGTGTTGTTGGTAGTTTTGGGCGTTTATTCTGGCTTGGCTGGGTTTGGCACCAGTATCTAGAACGTTGTGCTATTGACATCTTTTTGTCGTTTTGCTGGTCGGATGAAGAAGAACTGATCTTGTTGGTTGGTTCGTCGCCTGGATTTCAGAAGGGTTGCCTTCCAATTAAGAGGTTGTCGTTCTGGCTGACTGTCTCACCTAAACGTGCGTTAGTGTTACCTTCCCAGGCCGACCCTTGGAAACTTCTGAGTGCCGCTCCTTGTGTTTTACATAGTGATTTCCTTTTTAGTCTTAAGTACTCTGTGTGGCCTTCAGCCGGGCTTTAGCTTATTAAAACTGCAAGGCTTGTCTTCTTAGGCCTTAAGCTGTAAAAAAGAAAAAATGTTTCTTGTTTGGTATGTGGCCTTCAGCCGAGTTTGCCTTTCAAAATTAAAATTTAAAATTCCTTGTGTCTAGGCCTTAAGCCGCAAATTGGTTTCAAGTTGGTATGAGGCCTTCAGCCGAGTTTTCAGCCTTTTCAAATCAAAAGTTCAAAATTTTTGTCTAGGCTTTAAGCCATAACAAATACTTTCTAGTTTTTGTGTGACCTTCAGCCGAGTTTTCCAGCTTAAGTTAAAAATCAGAAATTTCTTTGTCTGGGCTTTAAGCCGTGAGATTGTTTGGGTTTCGTATGTGGCCTTCAGCCGAGAGTTATGTGAAAGCATTTTAGGATAAAGCCTTTAGCCTATGTTAGTTGAAATTTAGAAGCTCTTCCCCTTAGGCTTTAAGCCGTAAAATTGTTTTCTGCATGGTGTGTGGCCTTCAGCCGAGTTTTAATCTCTCTTAAATTCAAAATTCAAAATCCTTGTCTTGCCCTTAAGTCATAAGATTGTTATGCTTTAGTATGAGGCCCTCAGTCGAGTTTTACACGAAATATTTTAATATAAGGCATGCAGCATTTTCAAATTGAAAGCTCTTTTTCCTAGCCGTTAAATTGTTTGTTGATATGCGGCCTTCAGCCGAGTTTTCAACTTATTTAGATTAAACTTTGAAAATCTTTGTCTCAGCCTTAATCCGTAACACTGTTCTTGATTAATGTGGTGCCTTCAGCCGAATTCCATGGGAAAAATTTAAGCTAAGGCTTTCAGCCTATTTATATTGAAGACAAAAAAATTTTTCTGAAGAAGTGAAACCTCCAGAAGAACTCCTGTACTTCAATTCCTTGCTTAGGCCTTGTGCCTTGGATTTTAGATGTGGCCTTCAGCCGATCTAAATTAAATCAAAGGAGGTCTTTAGTTAAAACCTTGAGAGTTTTGATTCTTGCCTGTGTGATTGTGTATTTTAAGAAATAAAGTTTATATGTTGAGTGCAAATGACAGTAACTTATTTTGGCCCCTTTCCACAAATATAACCGCATCCGCTCTGTCCTGCTAGCCCTGGGACTCAATGCCCTCTTCGACGTCAGATAAATCGCTCCGTTTCCACATTATGACAACCACTGCACTGTTTTCCACGTACCTCAGACGCTCTTTATATGCCTCCACTGCTAGTGCTGCCGCCTACCATCTGTGAGTGATAACTGTACATTGACGCCGAACGTAGGCTGTGGTCACATCAATGTGAATGGACCGTGTGATTCGTCTGCGAAAGAAGTGACGTACGAAGCAATCGATTATTGAGCATTGTTCATCAGTCCGGGACCCTTACCAGGTTGTATTAATGGAAGAGACAGATCGAACGAAGAGCGAAAGGATTGTTGGGCTGGCACGAGAGCGTTATGGGGATGCTCAACACATACGCTACAAGAGTGGAGTTGCTCTACGCAGAGAGATTTAGTGCTGAAATTCCGAAATGGTCCTAGAAGAGTCGGGATACGTATAAATCCCTTCCACGTAATTCTCAGAAAATGTCAACGACGGGAGAAAAGGCACAATTTAGATATACGGAGGTTTACTGAGGGTCGTTCCTCCCAAGGAGCATTCGCGAATGGAACAGGAAAGGCTACCGGGTGCCCACCACCAGACAGCGTAAAGCGACTTGCGGATAAGAGAGGTGAATATAGATGGATATAAGATTTAACAGGTAGACTTTGTCGGACTGGGAGGTTATCGGTAGCGAACCGCAGTGTGCCTCACCGTATCAAACGACCATCTTGACCGAGCACGTTCGAGAGGAAAACGGAAGCTTCAGAAAGCCCCCGCCTTACCTCGGCATGCATAAAGGGACGCCCTGCAATGGAGGACTGCCATCCAGGCGTAAATAGCTGGAAAAAGAGGACGACACACACACATACATACACACACACACACACACACACACACACACACACACACTCAGACCGAGAGAGAGACGCAGACAGTGGTGGGTCGAGGGAGGGGGGAGGGAGGGGGTGAGCCGAAGAGTCGAACGAACACCATGTCGGGATCAAAGGCTGCTACCACTTAGGGGCAATATGGCGAGTAATCCTCGGAATCAAAGGCTGCGGAATTTTAGCGAGGGTGCTCCGTGATTCTCGCCAAGTGCGGGGAAAGGGGTGAGCGGGGGAAGGCTTACTACGACTGCCGCCTGCAGGTAAAGTAAAGCAGCCAATTAAGTCGTCCCTCTTTGTTTGTCGAGGGCCGTACAAACCAAGTACCTCTGGTGACTGCGGAATACAAGGGCCTTTCTGACACACGCACAAAAATGGTATTGTTCCAGAAGAGTTGTTTTCCGTTCAGTGACCTACCCCCTCTCCTAGCCCCATTTCTTTCTGAGGTCATTCTCCTTTTTATGTGGTATTCAGGATGACGTGACGCTAACAGAAGCACTCTCTCACCTACATACTCTCATTCTTTTTGGGATTCTTTTAAGAAGAGCACTTTCGTGGAGAGAATGTCTAGCAAGCAGATCACAGCATGTCATTCTTCAGACGTGAAAGTTACGTCGGGCGTACACCGAGGGAGTGTTATCGCTCCATTATCATTCAAAATATACAAAGTATACGAAAGGTTGCACACCAACTGCCGGTCTTTGTGGCCGAGCGGTTCTAGGCGCTTCAGTCTGGAACCGCGCAACCGCTACGGTCGCAGGTTCGAATCCTGCCTCGTGTATGGATGTGTGTGATGTCCTTACGTTAGTTAAGTTTAAGTAGCTCTAAGTTCTAGGGGACTGATGACTGATGACCTCAGCAGTTAAGAAGTCACATAGTGCTCAGAGACATTTGACCTTTTTTTTTTTTTTTTTTTTTTTTTATACGCAAGTGGAAATGCAACAACTTCGTTCTAAACGTCTAGTTTTGGAAGTAATTCTTAGCCATTAGAAGATCTGTCATGAAAAACAACGACAGTGAATCGTCACAAGCCGTAAGTTCAGCAAAGTTAAAGTACTGCTTACTCACGAAATGTTGTACATTACAGAAGATGTTCGACACACTGATAACTACATACTGTACCCGCATAATGTTTTCCTAGAACATTTTGGCTTAGCGTCTGCTGAAGCTCCTGCGATATGTTGCGCACTTGGTAGAGTGCGCTAGAATTTTCCACGGTGTTATGATTCAAGTGAAAGTGGTGGTCGCCATTTAAAACACATTCTGTAACGTATAATATTGTCGAGGCGTGGCCGAGCGGGGTAGCCGCGCGATTTGAGGCACCTTGTCACGGTCCGCGCGGCTCCCTTAACAGATGCTCACCAACAGTGTACTCCGTGGTCAGATCTGCCACAGATTACCGCCTCTGCTGCTTTACAGGGGGTGCCAGCCTCCGATCTCCACGCTTGTGATTAGGGGTGGGCAACCAACACCTGGATGCCCGCTCCTGGCTTCACTGTGCTGCGACCACTATCCCTGTGTGGTCACGACACCATCACGCTAACAGTCGACCAGCTTCGCCGTTTACGAGATGCTCGCTTCCAGGTGCCAGGCCATTGTGTTTCACCATTTGCGGCCCTTATTACCACTGGAATGATTCCCGATTCGTATCTGTCTCACTTATATAAACCCATGTTCAGGAAAACAGAGCACCTTGAACGACTAGGGATAGGACGTCCATATTCACAGGGCACGAACATTAGTATGTTCTGCAGAAATGATTATAATTTGAACCATGTTGGCTTGTAGGTTCAAGGTCGACATCGATATATAGCGACGCAACACCACCCACTGGTAACATCTGCCTGCGTCTCTCGTTGTCGGTACAAACAGAAGCTAATGGATCAGTCTGGCTTGAGCAGACATGCGGGACACCTCGCAGATGCATGCTCGAACCATACAGTCAAATCAGTGAGTCTGAAAGTGGGCACATTATTGGCATGAGAGGATGTGATGCATCCAACAGGGAAATTGTAATATTGGGGCAAGGCCGGTTCTGTGTCATTCTGCATTGTTGCCAGATCTGTCCAAGATGGCGGCGATGAAGTCATTCAAGATGGTGGCCATGACGTCATTCAGGTTGGCTGATTTTGGCGGGAAGTTTAAATTTTCGCAGGAGGATAGGTCAATTGGGCTACCACCACTAACCTAAACCACTCCCCTCCCTTAGAAAATGGCGCGAATTTCAGATTCTATCAGGACAATGCAATCTCTACAAACCTAAGAAAATGGCGGGAAGATAGGTCAATTGGGCAACCTCGACTAACCTAAGTCATCCTACTGCCACCTCATCCTAGGAACTGGCTCCAAGTTTGAATTTTGGCGGTAAGATAGGTCAACTGGACTATCTCTACTAACCTAAGAAAATGGTGGGACAGAAAGCGCACTTGGGGTACCTCCACTAACCCAAGTATCCCGACCGCCACCTCTTCCTAGGAATTGGTGTGAAGTTGAATTTTGGCGCTAAAGAAAGGTCACTTGGGCTATCTCTACTAACCAAAGAAAATGACAGGAAAGAAAGGGCATATGGACTACCTCCACTAACCTAAGTCATCCGACCACCACCTCTTCCTAGGGATTGGCTGGAAGAGGACTCTACTGTGCTGGACATAAATATTTATTTTGCATGTACTATTTATTTAAACAATTTGATGCAGTATAGCCATCAAATGTGTTCACCACGTGGTTCAGAGTCCAACTGAGCTAGTACACAGTATGGTCACCAGAGAGAGGGTGCTGTCATCTGCTCCATGACATCCAAGATGGCGGTCTGGTAGTGGAGAGGAAGGGTTTCATAACAGGAAATTCAAGGGTATATTGTTTATTTATAAAAAGTCACTTTGTGGGGGTTGGATTTCTCTTGCTCATCATTCTCTGCTGTTTGGAAACATGTAGGTCTCATAAGAAGTAATTACATGGAGCAAACATGTTGCATAACCTATCATTCAGCACTGCACTCTGGGTGTCTTAACCTAATATTTGGCCCTTTGTCAGCACTTAACCTATTGTTCTGTTAAGTGGTTTTTCCATGTCACACCCTTTTCCTTAAACTATTCTATCGCCTTTGATACCACTTTAAGTAATTAGTAATGTCCCCTTAAACTACTGCCCTGCATTTTACAAAACATTATGCAAATTAACCTAGTGTTCTGCACTTAACCTGCTGTTCTGCTCCATGTCGTCCACTCATGCACACCCTCCCCTTAACTATTGTACCACTAACACCACGTTGATATATAAAATTTATGCACATTAATTAAATCGATATTTTTCTCATGTAGGGGTAGCTTTTCTTTTTTTTAATTTGCTGCATCCTACGGGTCGGTGAAATCGATGGAATACAGTTTAAACAAAAGATCGCTAGTAAAAGTCACATCCCACCACTCGACGCCCGCCTCTGCCTCTGCCCCCGCCGTTGCCGCCGCCTCTGCCGCTGCCACCGCTGCCCCCGGCCCCCACCCCATCCCGGCCGCCGCCGCCACAGCATCGCGTTGGCGCCCATTGGCCACCCTCCCTCAAGCTAGCAGGTTGGGGCTGTAGCAACCAGACTGCTCGCAGCGGCCCTATTCCGCAGCGTCTCCTCCTCCGCCGTCACGTCCTCGCCGATAAGGTGAGGTACAGCACACACCCCTGTCCACTTCGCTACAGAAGTCCAAGGCGTGGTCACACCAGTCCCATACACGAAACGCCTCTAGGCAGCACGTTTGTATACCATTGGTGACGCTATACCTGTGGATACTCACATCACAGACCGCACTATAGAAATCTATTCCAGAATAGCACAGGCTGCTTTCCCCCAAGCGATTTTAACAGGCCAAACGTGACGTGTGGCTGAAGAATTGCAGTATATAGCTACATACCATCGCAAGCGCATCTAGCAACGTTCTCAAGGTCATACGGATGTCACATGTCTATCTGAAATAAGAACCAAATCGAACTCTATGAAATTGTATAGTGCCCCAGAAATACTTTACATGCACTTTTGTAGGAGCTTTTGTGTATGTCTCGGCTTGTATGCACGGAAATTCTTGCTCTAACAGAACCTGTTTACGAAAATAGCGCCGAATAACGTCGAAAGCATTCTTCCTCGAGATCCTAACGTGGTACTCCATCCATCGCATATTACCCTTCGTGCTTTCAACATACACAAACGTTCTTACAACTATGTAGAGACTCCTATACCCCAGAACAAAGGATGTCTTGTGAAAGAATTGCGCATTATGATTGGCTCTTATCGAATTTACCCACCAAATTACTGATGCTGCTGGTGTGAAAGCACCGTCTGCCGTTTCTTTTTCTTTCTGCAGACGAGACTTTCAGTGGCAAAAAAAAACTATTTTACACAGATCGTCATATTGCACCAACAATTAAACCTTGCAAAGAGGCCTACAGATCGTCAAATACAGAAAGACTCCTACTCAATTACACTGCTCTCCCACTGAGGACAAGAGCTTGAATATTAGAACGTGAAACCGATCCTCAACCCAGTAATATATCACTGCCTACCCTGTCGATGTAGTAAACATACAACCCATATCCTATGCCATACAAAAATCGCCCCTTTTACATCATTTGTATATATACCACAGATACAGACAGCACCGTATACACTCCTCGCAGCATTAGATATTTCCCTGCAATGTCAGTGGTCATCCACGGCCGACGGGTGACCAGAGCACCCTCAGCGGACCAAAGTCACTCTCAGGATAGTTCTACAAAGGACACGTTTCCCCTCGACATAAACGCATTACTGTTTCTGGTCCAGACCAGCTTGCTTGCTCGCTTTTCTAAACCCATCTCCAGACTCTGGGATTACAAGAACATATGAATTTCCGCATGGTTTGCCATAATATTATACCATTTTCGCGGTACTTCTCGATATCCTACCGGTCACTCACGCAACATAATTCCGAAGAAACAGACTGGAAATTATTTATCTAGAAACCCGAAACTTTAGCTAGGTGGGGCATGCTGTAAACCACTGACTAACTAGAAACTTAACAATCTGCGAAGACCTTTACGTGATAACTCGAAACAAACAGAAGAAAATGATATTTCCAATCGTGAAATACCGATGTCGGTGATGTAACATATTCCAAATCATTCCTATAATTTACAAAGTCAAATAACGTGTTTCTCATCTCTAGAGAACCAGCAAACGTGTCTTTCACCTGCTAGATGCACACACCACAACCCATGATCCCTCAACTAAATAATACTATAGCGAAATAATATTAAGTATTAGTTCGCTATTCTACTGTCTAGAGGACGACAAAGTTAACTCAGTTACATTCCTACGAACCAACGGACCTCTCCATTCAGACAGATCCTACTGTTAACGGGAAACGCGAATCAGGCCCACCACAGACCACGCATGGGCAGAATCACCCTAGAAAACCGCTCTCATACATTGAGCCATGGCGAGCTGGCGCCAATTTTATTTTGTTCATGTATCATTGGGATTGATTGTGGTTGAGCTAAGCTCTCTTTGCTTTTCGCGTATCTTATCTTCCAGGTTCCCGGGCGAAGCTGAAGGGGTTGTTAGCCTTCAACGGGTAACCCTCGAGATCTTGTGACATTCGCTGGGAGACGAGTGTCAACGGCTGCCGAATGAGCGTGATGGCCGTTACATGTTGTGGTGTGAAATTGGTTGGGCGTTTTGGCGACATTGGCTGCTTGGAGATACAAGTTCTGTGACTTCGCTGAGAACAAAATTTGAAGCGAAGCGGTGAAGCTGTGGAACCCGCTCCCTCGTATTGTGTAAGTGATACGAGATAAGTTGTCGTAATTGTGTTTTGTTGACTGACGCACTCAGAGCCATTTAAACTTTATTGTTGTGGTGAGACTTCCATAGTAGAACTTTCAGATGGTGTGGAAGAGTTCAGTTGGCCTAGTTAAATGGTAGCCGTTATCTGAATGTTTTCTCATAAGTTTTATTAGTGATTTGTGTCTCTTGTAATCAAATGACTCTATGTTGGCGTTTCCAAAGCCTGCACTCTATTAATACAGTTGTCTATGTGTAAAATACTTAAGGTCAAAGTTGCGATTTTGTCAGTAGTGTAACGTTTTCCTTTACACGCTTACCCATATATCGAGTCAAAGGTTCTGCCGAGAGTTTCTATGTTTCAGAGTTATTGGAATGTCTTCGTGATTCGGGCAGAAACTTTTGATTGTGCCAGCGCCTTAGCTGGGAGTGAAATGCTGTCCGAGGTCTAGGCCTGGCAATGTTTAAGAACCTGGCCACTACCGGGAGTCGTTCACATATCGCCTTCCAAAGTTTAGTATTTATCTTCCTTCCGCCAAGGCGGGTTAAGCTCGTAGATATATAAATATATATTGTATTAACCTGTTCGTATATGAACATGTTGCCTTAAATATTAAGGATTTGTAACTGGCTAAACCTTACGCTGCATAGCATCCGCTGAGTTCCTTGTGCAACTCCTTCTAGTAATTTTTGTTATTATTAACTCGTCTGAGCATGGAACATTTATTATTAAAGATCAGTGTTTCTGCTACAGTTTTTTGATTTAAGTGGTTCTATCATGTTATGTAATTGGATCTTAGCTTGGCACTAGTGTTAAAGTGTCATTAAGTCACCCTTTACTGGTAATTCTTTTGTAGTGTATGTATTTTGAGAGAAATCCTATATGGGAGTTTGAGTTTCTGAAGTTCGCCAGTATTTCTGTTTTCTTAATAAGGGACTGTTTATTTGGTTGCCGAGTACGTTGGGTTTCTAACTGTATTTGCAAAGCTTTATCCAGTGGCTCGTCCACAATTCGTAATTGTCAAATTCTTTAAAATGCGTAATGTCAATAAACTGTCTTAATAATAAATTGTGGCTACCAACCATGATTCGAAACCGCTTCCTCTTTTGTGGTATTTAAGATATGATGTGTAAATGTGGTACGATTATGGAAATCACGTTCCACTTGGTAGCAGAGACATTGGGGGAGGGGGGGGGGGGAGGGGGGGGGTAATTTTCCTGCCCTCTCCTATGCTTGGTAGTCGTGGGTTAGTAAGTTGTAACATTGTCATTATTGTGTTTTGAGACTTGTCTGCCTGTTTCAGGAAGCTACGTATCGTGAGTCTCCGATATTGACCCGACATAACTTATTTACGGAAAGAGCAGTTGGTGGATGAACTCCGTGTGCGCGTGCTGTCGGTAGACGGAAATGTGTCTGATTTGGTGGCCATGTTTCGTGCAGCGGTTGACATTCTCGTCGCCCTACCGACAGACATCGTTAGCGAGATAGATGACTTGTTGTCGAATATGGAAACAGATTTAAGTGATGTAGGTCGGACAATTGAATTTCTGGCCGACGCATAAACAAATTTGTCGCGTGCAGGCGCATTTAGCCCATTACTGTAACTGTTTATCGGATATCGCTTCAATCGATCTCAATGATGCAATGGGGCTCTCCGTCATAAGTTGCTTGGTGTTGCCGGAGGTTTGCAGTCGCGCGCCGTGGCGCTTGCTTTGAGCGGGGGAGGTTTAAGTGCTGATTGTGAGCCTGAAAATGTGAAGTGTGATCACACGTGTTAAGTGCAACGATGACTATTGAGTTTATTTTCCAAGTTACCTAATCCAATTATGAACGTCTTGAAAGATATATCTGTCTTGTATACCGAAAATTTGAGCTAGATTCAATCCTTCCTGGGCTGGTTAGTCCGTCTCCAGATTCCTGCTGATGCCTTCCATGTTCCACAGTCTGTCGTATTAGCATTATTATATCCGATGGGTACAATTTGTACCCGTGATCTAGGGGTAGCGTCTTTGATTCATAATCAAAACGTCTTCGGTCCCGGGTTCGATCCCCGCCACTGTCTAAATTTTGATAAATAATCAGCATTGGCGGCCGAAGACTTCCGGCATAAGAAGTCGGCCTCATTCTGCCAACGGCCTTGTCAAAGAGGGCGGAGGAGCGGATAGAGGTTCAGGGCACTCTCTTGTGCTAGGGGTGGGAAATTGCCCCTCAAGGAGGAATAATCAGCAACGATCAACGACATGAGGATGCAGAAGGCAATGGAAACCACTGCATTAAAGACACGTTATGTGTATCCACAGGACATGTGGCCTATAATTGAAGAAGTGTCATGATGATCTCTCCATTGGCAAAAGATTCCGGAATAGTCCCCCATTCGGATCTCCGGGAGGGGACTGCCAAGGGGGAGGTTACCATGAGAAAAAGATTGAATAATCAACGAAAGGATAACGTTCTACGAGTCGGGGCGTGGAATGTCAGAAGCTTGAACGTGGTAGGGAAACTAGAAAATCTGAAAAGGGAAATGCAAAGCCTCAATCTAGATATAGTAGGGGTCAGTGAAGTGAAGTGGAAGGAAGACAAGGATTTCTGGTCAGATGAGTATCGGGTAATATCAACAGCAGCAGAAAATAGTATAACAGGTGTAGGATTCGTTATGAATAGGAAGGTAGGGCAGAGGGTGTGTTACTGTGAACAGTTCAGTGACTGGGTTGTTCTAATCAGAATCGATAGCAGACCAACACCGACAACGATAGTTCAGGTCTACATGCCGACGTCGCAAGCTGAAGATGAACAGATAGAGAAAGTGTA
This sequence comes from Schistocerca americana, assembly GCF_021461395.2. Classification (NCBI taxonomy): domain Eukaryota; kingdom Metazoa; phylum Arthropoda; class Insecta; order Orthoptera; family Acrididae; genus Schistocerca; species Schistocerca americana. Next base: position 285,681,747 of record NC_060120.1, on the reverse strand, counting down.
TGAGGATATTGAAAGGGTAATGCAGTATGTAAAGGGGGACGAAAATCTAATAGTCATGGGCGACTGGAATGCAGTTGTAGGGGAAGGAGTAGAAGAAAAGGTTAGAGGAGAATATGGGCTTGGGACAAGGAATAAAAGAGGAGAAAGACTAATTGAGTTCTGTAACAAGTTTCAGCTAGTAATAGCGAATACCCTGTTCAAGAATCACAAGAGGAGGAGGTATACTTGGAAAAGGCCGGGAGATACGGGAAGATTTCAATTAGATTACATCATGGTCAGACAAAGATTCCGGCATCAGATACTGGATTGCAGGCTGAAGTTCAAGACATTAGTCAGGAAGAATCAACACGCAAAGAAGTGGGATACGGAAGTACTAAGGAATGACGAGATACGTTTGAAGTTCTCTAACGCTATAGATACAGCAATAAGGAATAGCGCAGTAGGCAGTACAGTTGAAGAGGAATGGACATCTCTAAAAAGGGCCATCACAGAAGTTGGGAAGGAAAACATAGGTACAAAGAAGGTAGCTGCGAAGAAACCATGGGTAACAGAAGAAATACTTCAGGTGATTGATGAAAGGAGGAAGAACAAACATGTTCCGTGAAAATCAGGAATACCCAAAATACAAGTCGCTGAGGAATGAAATAAATAGGAAGTGCAGGGAAGCTAAGACGAAATGGCTGCAGGAAAAATGTGAAGACATCGAAAAAGATATGATTGTCGAAAGGACAGACTCAGCATACAGGAAAGTCAAAACAACCTTTGGTGACATTAAAAGCAACGGTGGTAACATTAAGAGTGCAACGGGAATTCCACTGTTAAATGCAGAGGAGAGAGCAGATAGGTGGAAAGAATACATTGAAAGCCTCTATGAGGGTGAAGATTTGTCTGATGTGATAGAAGAAGAAACAGGAATCGATTTAGAAGAGGTAGGGGATCCAGTATTAGAATCGGAATTTAAAAGAGCTTTGGAGGACTTATGGTCAAATAAGGCAGAAGGAATAGATAACATTCCATCAGAATTTCTAAAATCATTGGGGGAAGTGGCAACAAAACGACTATTCACGTTGATGTGTAGAATATATGAGTCTGGCGATATACCATCTGACTTTCGGAAAAGCATCATCCACACAATTCCGAAGACGGCGAGAGCTGACAAGTGCGAGAATTATCACACAATCAGCTTAACAGCTCATGCATCAAAGCTGCTTACAAGAATAATATACAGAAGAATGGAAAAGAAAATTGAGAATGCGCTAGGTGACGATCAGTTTGGCTTTAGGAAAAGTAAAGGGACTAGAGAGGCAATTCTGACGTTACGGCTAATAACGGAAGCAAGGCTAAAGAAAAATCAAGACACTTTCATAGGATTTGTCGACCTGGAAAAAGCATTCGACGATATAAAATGGTGCAAGCTGTTCGAGATTCTGAAAAAAGTAGGGGTAAGCCATAGGGAGAGACGGGTCATATACAATATGTACAACAACCAAGAGGGAATAATAAGAGTGGACGATCAAGAACGAAGTGCTCGTATTAAGAAGGGTGTAAGACAAGGCTGTAGCCTTTCGCCCCTACTCTTCAATCTGTACATCGAGGAAGCAATGACGGAAATAAAAGAAAGGTTCAGGAGTGGAATTAAAATACAAGGTGAAAGGATATCAATGATACGATTCGCTGATGACATTGCTATCCTGAGTAAAAGTGAAGAAGAATTAAATGATCTACTGAACGGAATGAACAGTCTAATGAGTACACAGTATGGTTTGAGAGTAATTCGGAGAAAGACGAAGGTAATGAGAAGTAGTAGAAATGAGAACAGCGAGAAACTTAACATCAGGATTGATGGTCACGAAGTCAATGAAGTTAAGGAATTCTTCTACCTAGGCAGTAAAATAACCAATGACGGACGGAGCAAGGAGGACATCAAAAGCAGACTCGCTATGGCAAAAAAGGCATTTCTGGCCAAGAGAAGTCTACTAATATCAAATACCGGCCTTAATTTGAGGAAGAAATTTCTGAGGATGTACGTCTGGAGTACAGCATTGTATGGTAGTGAAACATGGACTGTGGGAAAACCGGAACAGAAGAGAATCGAAGCATTTGAGATGTGGTACTACAGACGAATGTTGAACATTAGGTGGACTGATAAGGTAAGGAATGAGGAGTTTCTACGCAGAATCGGAGAGAAAAGGAATATGTGGAAAACACTGATAATGAGAAGGGACAGGATGATAGGACATCTGCTAAGACATGAGGGAATGACTTCCATGGTACTAGAGGGAGCTGTAGAGGGCAAAAACTGTAGAGGAAGACAGAGATTGGAATACGTCAAGCAAATAATTGAGGACGTAGGTTGCCAGTGCTACTCTGAGATGAAGAGGTTAGCACAAGAAAGGAATTCGTGGCGGGCCGCATCAAACCAGTCAATAGACTGATGACCAAAAAAAAAAAAATCCGATGGCTAAGGGTGTGCTTCGTAGCATGATTGCCGAGGAATTGGTACAACAGAGTACCTTAGTTCAGCTGCGTCACTGTATTATTAAGAGAAATCTCTCGGCGCGCATGCGTGTCGAATTAGAGCGGGAATGCTATTGTAAGGTCCAAGCGTGTAACGAAACCTTAGCGCAGTATTTTGAGAGGGTGCGCATGGCCGTAGTGGCGTTGGATATGTGTGTGTCTGGTCTTGATTGAATCGGACATACATTGGAAGTCATTCGGGTACAAGATCGTGCCAGGTTGAACCTCGTACAGCGTCCTTGCTCCATGGAACAGTTTCAACATTTGGTTGATTCTATCAACGCTATTTGTTGGGCGGATGAACAGCGTTCCGCCGCACAAAAGAGAGTAATATCTGAGGTATCATTGTGTAGTAACTCTATTAATACCAGTTCTAATTCAGTATTTCGGCTTTGCTACCGTTCCCATGCAGTCGATCATTTAGTACGGGATTGTCTGGTACGTAGGAGCCCTAATTCAAATGGCTGACGCCAGAGGATGGGAAAAGGGGGTCAGTTTACTAACTGGCCAGTGAATCGTAAAGGCGACGCATGTTCCGGCGCTCCCATTTGTCTGTGCTAGGGTAGGGTAGTTCCGTATCCTTCGTTTATTATGACTGGTACATAGAATATAGACATTTGTGCAGGTTTTCGTCTCCGCAGTCTCAGGTTCAGAGATGTCGGGTCGCAGATGGCCGAGAATTACCTCTAGTAGGGCAGGTGCGGAGTTGGTTGCACATCGATAAATTCTCATGGCCTCGTAGATTTTTCATTGCTAAGAATTTGTGGGTCCCTTTGTTGCTCAAGTGTGATTTCATCCAGCATGCCGGTCTGGTATTAGATTATACCAGGAGTGTCTTATTTTAAGTTTGCGCCTCACCACCGCCTCTCTTTGTGCTCATGCCAGCGGTCTTGTGCAGGGAATGTGTGCTATGTGTGCAATGTGCAGGTTGAGACGGGTTATCTTACGGCGTATCAAGTGCTGGCTCTCAACCAGGTCTTAGAGTGCTATCCTCAGGTCTTATCGGATAAGTTGGGGGAGACAGAAATTTTTAAGTATGACATACAATTAACTGATTGTGTGCCCGTCCGCCAGGACCCTTATAGGCTGTCTCCACCGAAGATGAAGATTTTGAGAGCTGAAATCAATAAGATGAGGGGGTGATTAACCATCATCTTCGCCCTATGCTTCACCGGCAATATTAGTGCCAAAAGACCAGGGTAGCGATTTTCGTATGGTAGTTGGTATTGGAGTCGGTTCCCTTGCTCGATTTGCACAATTGCTTTACATGGTTTGCAAGTGCTAATGTGTTCACCATCTTAGATCTCAATCAGGCATATTACCAGATCCCCTTTGCCGAGTCATCCAAGCCTACGACAGCGTTTTGTACAGATTGGAATTGGAGTTCAACCTGGTCCCTTTTAGGTTGGCCACTGGTGCGGCTGTGTTGTCCCGTTTGTTGGATGTAGTCTTAGGGGACTTGAAGTTCGTCTGTGTCTTCAACTGTTTAGATGACGTAGTTACCTACAGTCGCACCTTTGACGAACACCTTGTTCACCTGGAGCGGGCCTCACCGTCGAAACCATCCAAGATCACCTTGTGTAAATAACAGATTTCTTTCTTAGGTCATGTGGTATCTGCAAAAGGCGTAAGTATCGATCAGGATAGAACCAAGGACTTACGGAATTTTCCCCCTACCCAGAATAAGAAAGATATCGCTCGCTTCAATGGCATCGCCATGAAATTCCGTAAATTCATTGCCAATTTCGCCCATCTTGCAGCCCCCTTAATGATCTTCGGAAGAAGAATAGCGATTTCGTATGGGGAGAAAATCAGCAGCGAGCCTTCGCACAGATTAAGACTGCAGTTACCAATACCCCATTGTTGGCTATGCCGGACTTTAATAGTATGTTTGTGGTACAGACCGACGCCTGTCATATCGGGGTAGCGGCAGTTTTACTTCAAGAACATTAAGGGGAGAGGCGACCTCTAGCTTATGCCTCACGGCGACTGACTGCTCCTGAATCCAACTATTCTGTAAATGAATTAGAGGCTCTGGCCGTTGTTTTTGCTTTGGAAAACTTTTGTTTTTATTTGGAACATAAAGAACTTGTATTAGAGACTGACAACCAAAGTAAAGCACCAGTAGGGACGCATTAGACACGTCTGTGGAACAGCAGAGCGAACATCCATCACTCCAGAAAAGACAATCGCGACCAGTGGTCGGGTCCACATCATTATGTTGTGTCGACAAAGCTTCTCAACGAGAGAAGTTGTTCGACGTGTGCACCATACACAAAGTGGTGTGATGTGGACATGGAATGGGGTCCAGTTGTTATCTAGTGTTGAGGATTTACACCGCACACGCCGTCCACGTTCTACAGGTTCACTGGATGATCGATATCTTGAGGCAAAGGAATTGTTGGCTGAGTTTTCCAGAACTGAATCCGCTGTTCAAAGAAGCTGCAGGACGTCATGTATCGCATCAAACTGTTAGGAGATGTGCAGCTTCACGTCTATTCTCTACAGGTTTCGATTATTACAGTCATCCTCACATAAGAAAAACGTACATAAATGGATCAAAAATACGTTTTCGATAAATATAACCCAACCAAACACTGAACATACATACTTGTCATAGCATTCTATCTTAATACAGTTCATATACACGTACTGTGACTTGGGACAATTTTAATAGTGTGCACTTGGTGATAATTTTTAATAAGTGTTACTAAGTTATTTTTAACTTACCAAATGTGGAGTTATCACCAACTGTGCACTACTGTTTTTGTGCTAAGGCACAGTACGTTTATATGGACTGTGTTAAGATAGACTATTATGACAATTACGCATGTTCTACGTTTGGTTGGTTCATTATTTGACGAAAATTTATTTTTGATTCATTCATTACAACGTTTTTCTCATGTGAAGATAAATGTAATAACGGAAATCGGTAGAGAATGAACATATAGCTGTATAGCTGATGGCACAAATACCCTTCTTTCAGATTATGTAACAGCTGTATATTAGATTAGATTTACTTCTCGTTCCAAATGATCTATAGTGATGAGATAGTCTAGGATTTGGAACATGTCAGAGAACAAGAATAGACCAGATATGCTAATGTACCTTCCACAGACCCCAAATGAAGTTGCCTTTGTGGATGTAGAATATGTAAAAAAATTAAGCATATTTACGTTTAAAAGATACAAAACTTGTCACCAAATATTAAATGTTCAGTACACTTAGGTGCATGTGATAATTCTTGCATTATTATAGGCACGTATCATTGACTGAAAAAATAAAAAAACATTTTACAGCACATATTTACAATGATCGCATTACTGCACAAAATTTGTACAGAAGTCAGAATGCACGCAGTATTCACATTATGTGAAATTATTAATAACATTCACACATTAATGGCTTCTGCTGAGAATTTCATCAATGGAGTAGAAGGAGTTGGCCATCAATAAATCCTTTAGACTCTTCTCAAACTGAACTTTTTATGGTTGGTGGCATGTTATTGCAAATATGTACTGCTGAATAGTGGACACTTTTCTGGACCAAAATAGATTACTTTAAATCTTTGTGAAAGTTATTCTTATTCTAGTATTGATTCCATGAACTGAGTTCTTGATTTGATAAAAAAAGATATTTTTAATGAAAAATTTCATTAAGGAATAAATATATTGGGAAGCAGTAGTTAGTATCCGCAGTTCCTCAAATGGCACTCTGCAGGACGTTCTTGAGTTCATACCACAAATAAGTCATACTGCACGTCTTTGTGCTAGGAAAACTTTAACTTGGCTTGATGAGTTACCCCAGAAAATAATCCCGCATGACATTATGGAATGAAAGTAAGCATAGTACGCTAGCTTTCTTATTTGCATATCGCCTATGTCTGACGACATTCGCATAGCAAACAGAGATTTGTTTAGGTGCTTCAGCAGTTCTGTGGTATGCTTCTCCCTATTAAATTTATTAGCAAGCTATAATCCCACGATTTTAACACTGTCAACTTCTTATCTGCTTGTCGTCACATTTTAGGCGTTTTCTGGCAGGAAACCTTTTACAAATTCCTAACTCCATCCCGTATGTTTTTTCGAGGTTTAATTACAGAGAATTGGCAAGGAACCATTTATATTAATGTCCACGAAAATTTCATTAGCATACCTTCCCAATGCTATACTTGATTTACTATTTATTGCTATCTTTGTATCATCTCCAAATAAAACAAACTTGGCATCTGGTAACGTTAGTGATGAAAGGTCGTTCATAAACACAAGAAAATGAGAGGGCCCAGAGATGGAAACTTGGGGAACATCATATGTTATTGGTTCTCAGTTTGACGGTGCCTGATACCTCAATACACGTCTCTTTCCTACTGACATCCTTTGTTTTCTGTCAGAGATATAGGATTTGAACCATTTTGCCGCCTTTCCTGGTACACCGTAATATTCTAATTTACTTAAAAAGATATTGTGATTTACACAGTCATTTGCCTTTGGCAGATCGTAAAATATGATAGTAGCCTGTAATTTACGTCTAATGAAATAAGTACATTCCCATTGTATGTGTAAATAGCCTTCTCAATATCGGAAATCTGAATTGTGAGTTGGATAATATTTTATTTGTGGTCAGATGGTCAAGGAGACAACTGTATATTACCTTTCCTGAAATTATTGAGACTGTAGGCAAAAATAAAACTGGACGGAAGTTTGATGGTATTTCTTTATGTCCTTTCTTAAGAAAGGCTTGACTTCAGCATATTTTAGCCATTCATAAAATGTTCCACTGATAAAAAGCTGGTAACACAAATAACTCAAAAAGTCACTAAACTCACATGCAAACTATTTAATCAACTTTGTTGACATATTGCTATAGCCACTAGACGTTTTTGATTTTTAAGGATTTTATGGTGGACAATACGTCTACTGGTGTTATGGGGGTCATACTTACTACGAAAAGCTCTTTTAGGAGACGACTGGATGACGGGAATCTCCAATACCGAAGACAATGGCGAGCATCATGTCGTACACAAAATCATCATAGATTACGTTACAGATGGGCAAGAAATTATCCAGAATGGGCGCCCCAGGATTGGCATCGTGTGTTGTTTGCGGACGAAACTCGGAACTGTTTGTACGCTGGTACTTGGAGACATTGTGTTTGAAGTCAGCGCTATAATACTGAACACCTCCGTCACTGTGTCTCACACGTGCAAGAAGGTGATGGCGGAGTGATGTTCTGGTGTGGCATTACATGGGGCCACTGCAGACCTCCCGCTGTCGCTAAGGGCAATCGCGCACCTCCACCTAAAGGGACGAGATTCTGCAATGGTAACATTTTGATGACAGTTTCATCTTGATGAATGATAACTCACGTGCTCATCGTGCTGTTCTCGAAGACATGTTCCTTTATCGTTCTACCATCACCAGAATGGGTGGCCTTCCTGCCCACGAATGTAAAAGCGTCGAACCTGTTTGGGATCGACTAAAACGAGCTGTTTTTGGACGTCACCAATGAGCACGGTCGCTGCGCAATGTATTCAGAATCGCCATTGAAGATAGGGAGAATTTTGACCAGGACCGGCTTGATAAACTCATCGATGGTATATCACGACGGATTTAAGACTGTATCCGAGCAAGTGGATGTTAAAGCACGTACCGATGTTGCTCGGGAGTGCTGTGAAAAAACTGCCATAGAAAGCAGACGAATTTGTCGTTACACAAACGTTAGTTTTTTCTGATGATCCGGACTCATTAGCCGGCCGAAGTGGCCGTGCGGTTAAAGGCGCTGCGGTCTGGAACTGCAAGACCGCCACGCTCGCAGGTTCGAATCCTGCCTCGGGCATGGATGTTTGTGATGTCCTTAGGTTAGTTAGGTTTAACTAGTTCTAAGTTCTAGGGGACTAATGACCTCAGCAGTTGAGTCCCATAGTGTTCAGAGCCATTTGAGCCGGACTCATTACTAATATATACACGGATGTCCAAAATTAAAGCAATAAACCGCTGTTTCTCCGTCCTGTGTCTAATTTATGATATAATCTTACAAACTGTCAACAGATGTCCGTACGATCGCGTTCCTCACGGAAGATGGCATTCCGGTCAACGGGCAACCATGTCAACAATGACATCAGGGCACATACCGAACGTGGTAGTTGTATGCCGGGCAGTCCCCCATCCACAATCGCTGTGTACGCAATCACATACAGTGCAGTACGGCACAGAGAAGACGCCTACCAGGCTCTCTGCGGTGAAGGGCCATAGGAAGAGTGGAAGCAGGACAGTTGCAAATTGATGCTACCGCCTTAGTGCCGAACGGCAACTGGCATCTCACCTCGCACCATCCACAGGATGTGTTGTATCGAGGCAAACGGAGTACAGAAGGCTTCGGTAGAGTAACCTTCGTTGTCGGAGACCTCCCGTACGTTTACATCCGATGCACCATTACAAATGGAACACCTAGAGTGCAGTCGTCAACATGCCACCTGGAAGGTCGAACAGTGAGCTAATGTTATTTTCACAGATGAGGCCCGATTTGGCCTGGAGAGTGATTGTCGGCGGATTCGCATCTGGAGGGAACCTGGAACACCATTTCGGGACCCAAACATTATGGGAAGGGACTGACGTCGAGGAGGATTCCTAATGATGTGGGCAGGGATTATGTTGACCACTCGAACATCTCTTCATAAAATTGTACGGGTGAATTGACAAGGTTTAACTGCTGTCAGGACCTCATCCGCGGTTGTTTCGAGGTGCTGTGGGCCAGACTGCGTACTGATCGACGATAACGCTCGACCTCATAGAGCACAGGTGGTTGACATTTTTCTGGAAACGGTAGATACTGCTCGCATGGCGTGGCCTGATCGCTGTCCCTAATTGAATTCCATAGAGCATGTCGGGGTTGTGCTAGGGAGATGAGTTGCATCACGCCAATATTCACCAACCACTCTCAAGGATTGCGAGCAGCTGTGAGGAAAGAACGGGCTTTATTCCCTCAACATGAGATTTATGACATCATTGTCCTCGGCTCGTGGTCTTGCGGTAGCGTTCTCGCTTCCCGCGCACGGGGTCCCGGGTTCGATTCCCGGACCCAGGGATTTTCTCTGCCTCGAGATGACTGCGTGTTGTGTGTCTTTCATCATCATTTCATCCTCATTCACTCGCAAGTCGCTGTAGTGGCGTTAAAGAACTTGTGGACCGGCGGCCCACCGCCCCGCGAGGGGTCTCCCGGCCACCAACGCCGTACGCTCATTATTTTTATTATGACATCATTCACAGCATTCCCCGTCGTTGTCTGTATTCATACCAGACAGAGAGGTGGTCACACCCCGCACTCAGCACATTAACCTGTCTTAGAAACGTGTGTGCAAATCCGTTAAACTGAAAAAAAACGAAGAACTTTTTGTCTACCGTTATGCATTGTGCAGCTGTTTACATTGTTTCCACTTTACTGTCACCTGTTTATACCTTTTAGTGGAAAACGCAGCCTTGCAAAATTTTCATTTGTTGCTTTAATTTTGGACACCAGTGTATATATTAGCGTGCCTCAGAACCAAGTATTGTTTTCTGTGCCATGACTTTCGAAATAAAGGGGCGACGCAAAACTTCTCTGGAAATGTGTACTTTCCATAGCGCGTCACCAGCCAGCATTCAGTTTCGCGGTGGGTAGTGGTCATAATGTGTCGGCACATTAGGATACATGTGTCACGGAAGTCAGCGGTGCCATCCAGCGCCGTCTGGGAGCCTGTGGAAGTATGCGACGGATCCATGTGTGTGCGTGAGGGAAGAGGAAGGCATATTGGCAGTCTCTATGAGTCCGTGAAAGGTGAATATCAGAAACAATAGTCGAATCAAGTAATTAGAACGACAGAGACAGAAACATGTACCGCAAATAACGGGTATTGTTGGTAGCGGTGTATCTTCATGGAACGCGACCACCGTTATCCATAAAAGCAAGGAAGCGAGGCAGCAGACCGGCTCGTATTCCGGAGCATAAAGCGGCAATAAAGACGCGTCCGGGCAGGATGACGGTGCAGTAAAAGTTGCAAATTCGCGCGAGTTTAGTAGCACCGTTTGCAATGAGAACTGTCGGGGGGCCAAGACATCGGCGAGAACGGGCGCCAGCCGCAAGCAGCTATTCGGGCGCGGAAACTCACCGCCACGTTTACAATTGCAGCGCTGAATTCGGGTTTCTGTACACGGCCTCACGTGGCGGATGTAGAATTGATTGTCACGGAAATTTCTGCCCTAAGACGGAACCGTTTGGTTGAAACGATATTTCATTAGCGCGATACAGCACAAACTCGGATTATGGAAGGGTGGAGAAAGAATTCCACTGTGTTCTGTAGAAAGGAATAATCCAGCTCATATACCTTATGCGATTCAGGGAAATAACGGAAAACTTAAATTTGGGTGGCAGTACAGGGATTTGAACTGCCGTCTCCAGCGTCTTTCCGCTGCACCACCTCTCTCGGTTGCACACCTTCTCAAACAGCCTCAATGCATGCCCCACAACACGATCTACTTACAGAACCGATCTGCGGGATTGAAGTCGTTTGAACCCATTGCTTGCATATTTTGCTTACAATAGAGACGCCATTGGTGTTCCACTACCACGATCCACACCGTGTTCTTTCACTAGCAAGTTGGCGGGTCAACTGTCAAACTTATCCCGCACTGTCCAAAATCACAAACTCCACGAATTCTAAGGTGTGAACAATTTTTCGTTGCGAACCTTGCCCATCTTTGTATGGGTTATCGTACGCTACAATGCGTAGGTTGGAACTTAAATAGCGGCAACGCTGCTGTGGGGACACTATGCAATGGAGTCTACCCTATTGTCGCTGATAGCACACATTGTTGACATACCTACCTTACCTCCGAACAACTGGACTCGCCCGTCCCACGTGACCGGCGTGGACACAATCGAGGGAAACACAGTCACATGTGAGCTAGCGCTCTAACGAAACGGTGTCGCTATGTTTTCGAAACAGGAACAACGGAGTTGGATCAAGATTGAATGTGCCAGAGGTCGTACAGCACGACAGTGTCATGAAGGTCTTCAAGAGGCGCGCGGGGAATCTGTACTGCCGTACAGAACAGTGGCACGTTGGGTAAAAACCTTCAACTAAGGTAGGCAAACTGTGGCAGACATGCATTGGGCAGGTCGTCCTAGCATCTCTGAAGAAGAAGTGCATGCTGTTGCTGCGTTAGTGGACAGTGATCGATTCCATACGATTCGTGAGCTCGCCCACGAAACCGGATTAGAGCATACGTCTGTGCTTCGCATCCTGAAGGAACACCTGGGCATGCGGAAAACTGCATCACCTTGGGTTCCGCATGACTTGACGAAAATGCAGAAATGGATGCGTTACAACGCTGCTCAAACGCACTTGGAGCGCTACGAGCGCCGTATCGTAACACTGGATGAGACATTGGTCACATCGTACGAACCAAAACTGAAACGGCAATCCAACGAATGGCGTCATTATCGGTCGCCGCGAAAGTCGAAAGTGCGTCAGAGCCCCAGTATGGTGAAAGTTACGGAGACTCTCGTGTACGACTATGATGGTGTTATCCTAAGGCATTACGTTCCTCCACGGCAGACCGTCAATGCACAGCATTACTGTTCGTTTTTGGAGCATCACCTGCTACCAGCTTTGCGAAAGAAACGGCACACTTTCTGCGCAACCCACCCGTCATTTTGCACGACAAAGCGCGGGCGCATACAGCGCAAGCTGTGGTTGCTCTGTTCGGTCGATGGGACTGGGAAGTACTGTACCATCCACCATACTCCCAGGACGTAAGTCCTTGTGACTTTGATTTGATTTCGAAGATGAAGAAACCACTTGGTGGCATTCGCTTCAGAACTGTTCCAGAAATTAGATAGGCAGTAGACCGCCCCATTCGCACCATCAACAAAACGGGCTCTGCTAACGGTATACTACGCCTTCCACATCGCTGGCAACGGGTTCTACACAACGCTGGTGACTACTTTGAGCCGGCCGGAGTGGCCGTGCGGTTCTAGGCGCTGCAGTCTGGAACCTTGCGACCGCTACGGTCGCAGGTTCGAATCCTGCCTCGGGCATGGATGTGTGTGATGTCCTTAGGTTAGTTGGTTTAATTAGTTCTAAATTCTAGGCGACTGATGACCTCAGAAGTTAAGTCGCATAGTGCTCAGAGCCATTTGAACCATTTGACTACTTTGAAGGACAGTAGCAGGTGCAGAGATGTAACTCTTTTGTATGGGTTGTGAACAAATAGTTGCCATCATTTAAGTTCCAACCCTCGTACATGGCACTAACGTTTCCTGTAAGCAGCATGACAACACTACAAAAATAACAAAGATTCCCTGAAATAATACACAGTCCGATAGAGCGCGAGGATTCCATCTTGGGCGCACGGGTCCTCAATAACACTTGCAGTGAAACTTTGCCACCGTTGCTACTTGTCAGTTAGACTAATCCTGCTCGCTATTGAGTTACAGTGCTGTTTAAGCAGGAACTTAGTTGTCGCCTCAGAAGGCACGCTCTCGTAAGTTCTGAAATCAGCCAGTCCGTTTTCACAGGGTCACAGCTGTGCGTTTTGAAACACAATGGGGATGAGGTCCCCTATGGGCGGTATAGGCATACTGTTATTACTTTATGCAATTGTTTATGGTCTAATTCTCCTGCCTAGTGATGTTCACAGCTCTCCAACTGTTCAGCTACGACAACACCAGTGGCAACACACACGGTTGTAAGTGACACGTGAAAAATACTGGAAAGTACTGTGTCCCCACACTGTGAGCTCCTTTTAGCCGTACTGTCGAAAAACTGCGACTTTTCTGTCATCGCAACTATGTAATACAAGTTCATACTACGAAGAGAAATGCTATATTAATAATCTCAACACACTTCTTTGAAACAAGAAGATTATATTGTTGAACTGATTATTTCACGTTTACTATGGCCAACTGTTTTAAAATTGGACTAATAAAAATGTTCCTGTTGACAGTAGTCTTTCAGAGGTCACAAACGTTATATTTTACATCATGTGCGTACGTTGCATGGTAGCTGTCGTCAATGAAGTTCCATAACAAAGGTTGCTCTCTCTATGTGGAGTTCCACAAAAAGTAATAATAGTCCAATTGAGAAGTAGAGGTATATCACTGTTTCTGGTAGATACAACTGGTAACTGTCTATGACAGTGTCTTAAGGCTCTGAGCCCTACCTCTCCCACTCAAGTTCACTCTGTGCTGTCACCCCTCAAGGTCATCCCTTCACCACTCTCTCCCCTCCCGCCTCCCCCTCATCTCATGCAGTGTAAATTCCGTCTGGCAGTTGGAGCCCATTTTTACTACTTAAAAAAAATTCAGGTCGTTGGAAGTAGGCCAGTTAACACAGTGTCAAAGAAAAAAATTTCTCAGTATGGGTACCAGCTTGTACACCTCGTGTGGAGCAGTATTTCCTAAAGCAGTCGTGATGGTGGCTCTCTCAGCAACTTCCTTCAAGTTTCGATATATTTGTCATTCCCACTGTAATATATGCACCGAACTGTCAGTAATTAGAGCTGCCTCTGATCTTTGTCAGGGATAATGTAACCATGTTGGTTGTTTGATTGATTTGGGAGAGGAGGGACCAAACAGAGAGGTCATTGGTCCCATCAGATTAGGGAGGGATGAGGTAGGAAGTCGGCCGTGACCTTTCAGAGGCGCAATCCCGGCATATGCCTGAAGCGATTTAGGGAAATAATGGAAAACGTAAATCAGGATGGCCGGACGCAGGTTTGAACCGTCGTCCTCCCGAATACGGGTCCAATATGCTAACCATTGCGCCACCTTGCTCGGTAGGCTGATAGTTGTTACCATCTGGGTGCCAAATTTCAGACAGATATTTTTACTAGCGTACCCCAAGCCATTCCGACAGTTTGTATCTCAAGTTGACGGAAAGGATTGCGGGTACACTAATAAAGATATCTCTCTGAAATTTGGCTGAATTGCTCCTCAGGTATGGCCACAGGGAGTGATGGGCAATTTTTTTACTTTAATTTACTCATCAGTTATTTAAAAAAAGGTGACCAAAAACACAACAAAACTACGTCTTTGGTTGAAACGTCCGCCATTTTATAATTTTTTCAGATTTCAAAGAAACTGCGTTATTACTGTGTGCGCAATATCTTACAGATGAAGGAAATTGTTTGTTTTTTGATTTGAGATAAGATATGCAGACTGCAGGACTTCCATTACGGACACACTTCATTTTGAACAGAGCTGCTCGGATGGGGGACTTAAAGTTTACAGAATTTCCTTCACAAAATCAGAAAATGTTGTGCAAGAATCATTAAATAGAATCCAAAAAATGTACGTTGTTGGTACTTTAGTTTTACCAAAAAATCGCACAAATCTCTTATATTATAGGCTAACTGAGGAGAATGGGCCTTTAAATTCTGCGTGGAATCCTTATCTATCCCTGGCGAAGAAACAGAGCGAGAGAGTTAGCTTTCTCAACCGTGGGTTATTAATTTTTACTATCGATAGCTGCTGACATTGGTCATCATCCGTTGTGTGGTGGCGCTAGTGTTTACAAAGTAGTGTTTGTGTGTGTGTGTGTGTGTGTGTGTGTGTGTGTGTGTGGTCTACATAGCGAGGTTTCATTTCCTCGTACAGTGCGCTCTTGTTGCAGTTGTCCTTTGAAAATGGAACGGTGTGCATTTGTCGAAATATCGGCAATTGTACAGAACACCACCCGACTGCATCCTGTAAGCTATAAAACTAAGCTGTCAGCTCTATTTCAGTTTTATTTCAAGAATAGTGCTATTGATGTATACGTCATATTAATCAATCTAGGTGTGCACTGAATTCAATACCTGTTCCCCTGACCGACGTGAACTGAAGCCAAGAGGGGTAAAAGATAAGTAATCATGTTGTTTCCATTTTATGTATAATATTTTGACAACCGATCCAGCACCTGGCGAGAACGTCTGGGATCGGTCGTCGAAATGTTGTGCATACAACGGAAACTACAAATCCACTAAACACCGAGAAATACAGTGTCAAGCTGAACCAACTTTGTTTTCTTGACGCCGGCCGAAGTGGCCGTGCGGTTAAAGGCGCTGCAGTCTGGAACCGCAAGACCGCTACGGTCGCAGGTTCGAATCCTGCCTCGGGCATGGATGTTTGTGATGTCCTTAGGTTAGTTAGGTTAAACTAGTTCTGAGTTCTAGGGGACTGATGACCTCAGCAGTTGAGTCCCATAGTGCTCAGAGCCATTTGAACCATTTTGTTTTCTTGACGATACTGTACTGTTTGTCTCTAGCGTAGGTAACCTTCAACAGGTAATGGAAGAACTAACAGAGCAAGTTTGATTGCAGGCCTGTAAAACAATTACAACAGGTGTAAAAGAATCTATAATCGTACGTCTAAAATAAACTTGTAGAAATTAATAATGAACTCATAAGTAGAGCTAGTTGACAAATCTTTGAATCTAAAACAGCTGAAGACAATGGATGGATGAACTTGAAAAGAAGCGTCTGGAGTGTTTTGGTGCAGTAAACGACAAGAGTTTCAGCGTGTAATACCAGTTTTGATTAATGGCAGTGAGGCGTGCACTTGTAATGTCAGATCCGTTCAAAAACTAACGGTTGCAGAGCGACCGGTGGAGAGATGTATCTTGGGACTTAATAGGAATGAATGAAAAAAAAGTTGGCCAGTGAACAGACCAGAATCGAAGAGACATAAGACAGCGAAAATGAATGTACGGAGGCGGGTTGTGTAGCAAGGCGAATGTACGCTAGATGGACAAAGAAGTTCTTTGCTGGACAACCAAGAGATAAGAAAAGACCAAGACAACAACTTGTTAGAAGGTGGGTTGATGGCATTGGAAAATATGCAGAAGTGACATGAATCTACGGCCGAAGGCCACAATGCATGCGGAAGCCTGTAGAGGGCCGGTAGTCGATGTCAAATGTCTGATGATTCACTGAGTGACTTTTATTCAGAGTTGACTGTGCGGTAAACCGACTGCCCCTGATATTCATTCTTCATTCCACTTGGGTATCTTCACACTCTCTCTTGATAGGGCATCGAACACACCCCCCTGCGACGTGGGGGATCTGGTGTGCTACCCAATACAGCCAAGCATTTTTCCTTGATGGTATGACAGCAAATGCCTCTCTTCAGTGTCGTGGGAACAACTAACTATGAAGACGATCTAACAGCTACGCTTGACAAAATTTAGAGCGGTATAATGCCGAAGATAAAATTTTACATTGTTCTAAGACTGTCCATCTCAAGGACCCGTGGCAGCGGTTGTTAGGGTAAGCATTATAAATATTTTAGCATACAGCCACTAATATTAGGATCGTAACCTACAGTAACAATAGGAGTGCGGGTAAGCTACTACAAACAGCATAGTGAACGCATTATTGTGGCCAAGATAGATACGAAGCCCACACCTACTACAGTAGTACAAGTTTATATGCCAACTAGCTCTGCAGATGACGAAGAAATTGATGAAATGTGTGATGAGATAAAAGAAATTATTCAGGTAGTGAAGGGAGGTGAAAATTTAATAGTCATGGGTGACTGGAATTCGAGAGTAGGGAAAGGGAGAGAAGGAAACATAGTAGGTGAATATGGATTGGGGCTAAGAAATGAAAGAGGAAGCCGCCTGGTAGAATTTTGCACAGAGCACAACATAATCATAACTAACACTTGGTTTAAGAATCATGAAAGAAGGTTGCATACATGGAAGAACCCTGGAGATACTAAAAGGTATCAGATAGATTATATAATGGTAAGACAGAGGTTTAGGAACCAGGTTTTAAATTGTAAGACATTTCCAGGGGCAGATGTGGACTCTGACCACAATCTATTGGTTATGACCTGTAGATTAAAACTGAAGAAACTGCAAAAAGGTGGGAATTTAAGGAGATGGGACCTGGATAAACTAAAAGAACCAGAGGTTGTACAGAGATTCAGGAAGAGCATAAGGGAGCAATTGACAGGAATGGGGGAAATAAATACAGTAGAAGAAGAATGGGTAGCTTTGAGGGATGAAGTAGTGAAGGCAGCAGAGGATCAAGTAGGTAAAAAGACGAGGGCTAGTAGAAATCCTTGGGTAACAGAAGAAATATTGAATTTAATTGATGAAAGGAGAAAATATAAAAATGCAGTAAGTGAAGCAGACAAAAAGGAATACAAACATCTCAAAAATGAGATCGACAGGAAGTGCAAAATGGCTAAGCAGGGATGGCTAGAGGACAAATGTAAGGATGTAGAGGCCTATCTCACTAGGGGTAAGATAGATACCGCCTACAGGAAAATTAAAGAGACGTTTGGAGATAAGAGAACGACTTGTATGAATATCAAGAGCTCAGATGGAAACCCAGTTCTAAGCAAAGAAGGGAAAGCAGAAAGGTGGAAGGAGTATATAGAGGGTCTATACAAGGGTGATGTGGTGAGGACAATATTATGGAAATGGAAGAGGATGTAGATGAAGATGAAATGGGAGATATGATACTGCGTGAAGAGTTTGACAGAGCACTGAAAGACCTGAGTCGAAACAAGGCCCCCGGAGTAGACAATATTCCATTGGAACTACTGACGGCCGTGGGAGAGCCAGTCCTGACAAAACTCTACCATCTGGTGAGCAAGATGTATGAAACAGGCGATATACCCTCAGACTTCAAGAAGAATATAACAATTCCAATCCCAAAGAAAGCAGGTGTTGACAGATGTGAAAATTACCGAACTTTCAGTTTAATAAGTCACAGCTGCAAAATACTAACACGAAGTCTTTACAGACGAATGGAAAAACTAGTAGAAGCCAACCTCGGGGAAGATCAGTTTGGATTCCGTAGAAACACTGGAACACGTGAGGCAATACTGACCTTACGACTTATCTTAGAAGAAAGATTAAGGAAAGGCAAACCTACGTTTCTAGCATTTGTAGACTTAGAGAAAGCTTTTGACAATGTTGACTGGAATACTCTCTTTCAAATTCTAAAGGTGGCAGGGGTAAAATACAGGGAGCGAAAGGCTATTTACAATTTGTACAGAAACCAGATGGCAGTTATAAGAGTCGAGGGACATGAAAGGGAAGCAGTGGTTGGGAAGGGAGTAAGACAGGGTTGTAGCCTCTCCCCGATGTTGTTCAGTCTGTATATTGAGCAAGCAGTAAAGGAAACAAAAGAAAAATTCGGAGTAGGTATTAAAATTCATGGAGAAGAAATAAAAACTTTGAGGTTCGCCGATGACATTGTAATTCTGTCAGAGACAGCAAAGGACTTGGAAGAGCAGTTGAACGGAATGGACAGTGTCTTGAAAGGAGGATATAAGATGAACATCAACAAAAGCAAAACAAGGATAATGGAATGTAGTCTAATTAAGTCGGGTGATGCTGAGGGAATTAGATTAGGAAATGAGGCACTTAAAGTAGTAAAGGAGTTTTGCTATTTAGGGAGCAAAATAACTGATGATGGTCGAAGTAGAGAGGATATAAAACGTAGGCTGGCAATGGCAAGGAAAGCGTTTCTGAAGAAGAGAAATTTGTTAACATCGAGTATAGATTTAAGTGTCAGGATGTCATTTCTGAAAGTATTCGTATGGAGTGTAGCCATGTATGGAAGTGAAACATGGACGATAAATAGTTTGGACAAGAAGAGAATAGAAGCTTTCGAAATGTGGTGCTACAGAAGAATGCTGAAGATTAGATGGGTAGATCACATAACTAATGAGGAAGTATTGAATAGGATTGGGGAGAAGAGAAGTTTGTGGCACAACTTGACCAGAAGAAGGGATCGGTTGGTAGGACATGTTCTGAGGCATCAAGGGATCACCAATTTAGTATTGGAGGGCAGCGTGGAGGGTAAAAATCGTAGAGGGAGACCAAGAGATGAATACACTAAGCAGATTCAGAAGGATGTAGGTTGCAGTAGGTACTGGGAGATGAAGAAGCTTGCACAGGATAGAGTAGCGTGGAGAGCTGCATCAAACCAGTCTCAGGACTGAAGACCACAACAATTCCTTGCATAGACAGTTCGTATACCTGTGTGGGGCTCTGGCAGACTGCACATAGCCATCAGCCGTTCCGTAACATTCCAGAGTTGTTACAAAGGACAGAGAGAGACGCCGTACCAATGGTTATCTGTGCAAAATCGTTTACATTGATCGGACTAACGTCATCCATAAAAGATACCTAAAAAACCATTGAAGGTGGCAGTACATTCTCGCCAGTCTGTATATTAAGTACGCTATCAAACTTAACCCGGTGAATTCCTGTTTCAAGTTCCTCAAGGAGGTCAAGATTCTTTCACTTCTTACCCACGTGTGTCACCTGTAATTCCTTTCCTATGCCTCTCAGGGGGTGACTAGACTCATTTATATGTTTGAAAACCACCGATCTCCGGTAGTTCCTCAGTCTAACAGCACCTAAATGCTCCCTATATCTTGTCGAAAATTTCCTACCTGTTTGTCGTACGTATTTTGCTTCGCACGATGAGCACTGTATTTTGTAAACGCCTGCCTGATCAAATTTACTTATGCTGTTGCCAAATTCATGCTGTAAACTACATCTCGTTATGTTGTTTCTTTTTTACTGTGAGCGTGAACTGGACATTGGCCGAGACATTTTTGCCAATTTCTGTGAAGTTTTCCCAAAATTTGGCAAAGTGACGATCTTCTTACCCCTTGCTATTTCTTATTTCCGTTTTCTGGGCCCTATGGATAAGACGATTTACCATGGTTACATTGTACCCATTATTTACTGCTATCCATGTCATGATGTTTAATTCATTTAGACTATCAGCTGTATTCACTGGAACATTATTGACTCTGTTAACTAAGCTTATAGACGCCGTTTTTTTTATAAATTTGCTAATGACAAAACTGAGTGGGAATCACAATATCTGTTGCAGTTCGCTTTCTGAAAAT
The DNA here is from genome assembly GCF_021461395.2 of Schistocerca americana. NCBI lineage: Eukaryota > Metazoa > Arthropoda > Insecta > Orthoptera > Acrididae > Schistocerca > Schistocerca americana. Next base: position 285,661,332 of record NC_060120.1, on the reverse strand, counting down.
CTTGAAAGCATGCGATTTGTTTTATCTCATTTCTATGGACAGGCGTTTATAAAGTACAGTGCACGTCGTGTGAAGCGAAATACAGTATACAGGAGACACTCGTAGGTAGTTTTCGACAAGATATAGGGAGCATGTAGACGCTTTTAGACTAGCAACTACGACGTAACGGTGGTTGCCAACGCATATGTGCGTTGAGTCACCCCCTGAAAGGCACTCAGGAGAACAAAGATGTGATAGATGCAGACAACAAAGAAAAGGAACTCGAGCTGCTGGAGGAACTTGAAATAGCAATCCACAAGGTTAAGTTTGATAAAGTACTTAATACACAAACTGAACGATTTTGCACAAATAACCACTAGTATGGTGTCTCTCCACGTTTCTTGTAACATCTTTGGAATGTTTTGGCACGGTTGATGGCAGAGTGCAGTCTGTTAGAGGTGTACATACGTTTTCGAACTAGCGGTGCACGGGGAGGCAGCTGAAGTGAGCAGTGTTTCCGCCTTACGGGAGGAACGCCTTGGTGGATGGGCAGTAACACGGATAAGTGGGAGCAGAGAATCTGGCGTTGCCATTTTTAAAGTAAAACAAGGGCTTCATGTCAGTGTAATTTTATATGTTTTCATATTTTGACCTTAGAGACGGAAGGCAAGTGGCCTTCAAAAATTCGATTTTTAGATTTTAGCACATATAAAATGCCTGGTCTTTCCTGCGTGAAACAGTTTTTGTTTTATATGAATACGATAATTTTTTCGTGAGATATGATGGTTTTCCTGAAGCTTTGTGCACCTGGCATTTAAATGTCACACCTTCCTTTTTGCGCCATGCAGAGATAATGCACAGCATTATTTTACTCCTTGTATATTAGAGTGCTTTGGTAATGTCCAGAAGAGAGTCCAGGTTGAGAAGATTATTGAAAGAAAAGTCAAAAATAGTATTGGAAGATGGTAAGAAGACAGGTGGTAAAGGTCGCCTGACAAATGTTGAAATAGATGGCTTGGCCATAAGAAGAAATGTAGGGAATATAGAAAACATGAAAAAAGCTGTGTGGGCTTTTTCCATAAGCTTTCCACAATTGCAAATCCAGTACACGGTCTTTGCTCAAATGATCATGACACTTGGTGCAAGTACAGGAGAAGTGCCAGATATGACCACAAACATTCTTTTCCTGCATCAGTAATGAATAAAATTAAACTCATATTTAGAGACCTTGTTGAAGAAATGTCTTAATGGGAAAACCCAAAATTTAAATGAATGTGTGAATTCTGTCATTTGAAACCGGTTACCGAAGACTGTATTTGTTCAGCTTACAGCACTCAAATTTGGTGTTTATGATGCTATTTTATGCTTCAATCATGGTGTAATTAGAAAACTGGATTTTTGGAATTATTGGGCATAAAATCTGGTGGAAATACTGCAAAATCCTTGGTGCAAATAGATAAAGAGAGAATCCGCAAAGCAGATATTGCTAATTTAAAACGCACAAAAGAAGCCAGAGGGACCAAGAGGAGAAAAGAAGATCAGTATGATTCAAGTGATGCTCAGTATGGTGCAGGAAAATATTAGTGGTAAGTAATTCTCATTAATAACTATACTAGAATTGCAATATTAAACTTTAGATGGATTTTTCTCAAAACTACATTTTCTTACTTTCAGGTACCATTATTCGATAAACTATTGGGTTTAGAAATATGAAATTTGGTCAATTTGTACTGCAGATGGTAATAAGTCATTACAAGTAAATCGAGAACTACCAAACAATCAGAAACTGTTTCATAATAATTAATGTACTTAAATTTTACTAGCGAAAGAAAAAAATTGTTTTTCTTCAACGCCATATGAGGTATTATGTTCATTTTACTTGCAAATTGGGGCATATATGTTATATATATGCAGTAAAAATTTCATTGTTTTATCACTTATAGTTCTTTTGAAAAGTGTACTTATTCAAATGGTAAAATAGCATTGGCAGAATATGGATAAAAATTGCCTTCCGTCTCCCCTTAAGCGTTTCTGCCTTAAGGATTTCTGTGATGCATTTTATGTAGATTTAACGTAGGCAACCAGATAATGGGAGTTTGACTCCGAAACGCGTTACTGGGGGTTACGATCCTAATATTAGTCGCTGTATGCTAAAATATTTATAACAATTTTACATTACCTCTGCAAAAGGAAGGATGACTGACCCACCAACCAAAGCCGTTGCTGTAACGCTGTCATTTCCTCGCATCCAGAGGGTTAACTCCTGGATGGAATGTTAGGAAGGTATACGAAGGAAACATCAGTGACAGTGAAAAACTGAGTCGTTAGTGAAATGCGGTGCTAGGATGGCTTAAAACGTTAAGGCGAGTGTTGGCTCTAAGTATGAAATCCGAATTAGAGCCAAAGCGTGGCTCTGTTTCTAAATTGGAAAGTTTCTTAGCCTACATCTGTCAGTTGATATTTTTGTGTCCATGTTCCATTCAGAGTAATATACTTCCTAATTACAGAATTATTTCACATCCTCCTTCTCCTTCACCTCTTCCTCGTCCTCCTCCTCTGAGTCTGTACATGTCCAAATTAACGTGACTGCTTATTCCATTATAACGGATGGGCAGGAAGTAAGGACACATTTGAATTTTGCGCCATTTTGTCATATGACGGTTGGCAGCCGTGGTCTTTTCATATTAGTTATCTCCGATCCTATCCATTAGTAACCTGTTAGCTTTTGTGTGGTGAGCATTGTTTGTTGATGTTTATTTTCGTCATGGAGCAGATGACAACTGAGTGACGTATCCAAGTGGTAAAAAGTTATTACAAGAACAGTGGAAGTCAGACGGCAACCGGCCTAAATTGTGTGTGAGACTCGGATGAAATGATGCTCCAACCGAATCATTTGTTCGGAAGTTGATCCGGATGTCTGAGACCACGAGTACAGTTTCAAACGATAAGAAAACAGCACGACCGCGTTCTGTTCGAATTCACAAGAAAACACTGCCGTCGTGCGTGACACTGTGGCTGACTGCAAGCCGACAGAAAATCGGTTCGCCGACGAGCTCAGCAAATTAATTTATCACCAAGTCCACTGCATGCTTTCAAAAGGTGTGAAAACGCATGCGTGCATGATTGAACTTACACAAGAGCTGAAGCCTGCAGATCATGGGAAGAGACATCGATTTGCTCAAGGGTCTTGGTTCGACAAGCGGAAAACGAGAACTTCGCAAAGAGTTTTCTCGAATGGGGAGCTCTTCCACCTCAGTGGGTCCGTCAATAAGCAGAACGGCAGAATTTGGGGTAACGGAAATCCGCGAATGACTGTGGAAGATGAGACGCATCCACAAAGCACGACTGTGTGGTGTGGGTTATGGGCAGGAGGAGTGATCGGCCCGTAGTTGTTTGAAAATGATGGAACTGCCGTCACTTTGAAAGGCGACCTTTACCGGAACGTGATTCCTGGCTGGTTTATGCCTCTTATTAGTGAAAACAAGCTAATGCGACATGTCACACATCCAGTGGAGTGATTGCTCTGCTGAATGAAAAGTTTCCTCAAAAAATTATCTCTCTCCGTGGCAACCAGGAATGGGCTACCAGATCGTGCGACCATACGCCTTCTGATTTTTGTTTGTGGGGACATGTGAACTCAAAAGTGTACGTGACCAAACCACAAACAATATACCGATTGAAGGATGAAATTAAAAGGGTTATCAGCGGTATAACACCATATGTTGTGTACGCGTCATCGAGAATTTCAGTGAACGCATTACTCGCTGCCGCGCGCCTTGGGTGGCCATATGAAGGATATATAATTATTCATACATAAATGGAACAAGCTACTTAATATATTTGTAAACTTTGTATCTTCTGTAGCACTTTACTATTCGTCCCTACTTCCTGGACACACTTTATTCAGTAACAGCTCTAAGTATGCTGCAATTTCAGGTTTCAGTGCAGTATGAGCCAGCAACCTGGGGCCACATTAGCTTTCTGGCGCTCTAGTTACGACGCCGTTTCCCGCCCAGACTGCTATCTCTCCGCGTTCTTAAGAGCTGTTGTGTGTGTGTGTGTGCTTTCCGGGGTATGTGGGTCATAAAAATAATGTCAACTGCGCGCGAGGGCGCCGTGTCTTCACAACAAACACGCGAAGCCGAGCAGCTATCTGTGTGCACAAGCAGAGGGGGTTCGCGGAAAGGCGAGTGCACGACACACACATCGACGCTGCGCTTCACTCTACAAGACAGTATGTGCTATTATCGACAGTATCACTCACAACTGTACCCGGTGGGAGGAGGGAATCACTCTCGAGTTACAAAGGTAATCCTTGTCAAAATTATCACCACAAGCCATACGTCAATATAAACAGGATGACTTTATTCAAAAACCCTCGAAGAATACGGAATAGACGAAAAAACACAAGAGCTCTTAAAAGGAACAGCAACAAATAATTAATATAAAGCAAAACTTTTTTTTTTTTTTTGGTCATCAGTCTACTGACTGGCTTGATGCGGCCCGCCACGAATTCCTTTTCTGTGCTAACCTCTTCATCTCAGAGTAGCACTTGTAACCTACGTCCTCAATTATTTTCTTGACGTATTCCAATCTCTGTCTTCCTCTACAGTTTTTGCCCTCTACAGCTCCCTCTAGTACCATGGAAGTCATTCCCTCATATCTTAGCTTATGTCCTATCATCCTGTCCCTTCTCCTTATCAGTGTTTTCCACATATTCCTTTCCTCTCCGATTCTGCGTACAACCTCCTCATTCTTTACCTTATCAGTCCACCTAATTTTCAACATTCGTCTATAGCACCACATCTCAAATGCTTCGATTCTCTTCTGTTCCGGTTTTCCCACAGTCTATGTTTCACTACCATACAATGCTGTACTACAGACGTACATCCTCAGAAATTTCTTCCTCAAACTATTGTTTGTCTTGTCGTAGACGTTGTAAGATAAATTCCGATTGTAGTATTCACTTATGGGTGAAGGCTAGTGGTCCTTCTTCTTTGGAAGATTATCGCATTGTGGGTGATTATATAAAGTACAATGATTATATAATCATTGAAAGCAGTTCTCAAAATCGGCCCTTTTAAGGGCCACAAATACTACACATTGATCTTGCCAAAAGCCCAGAAGCGATTCTTCTTGGTGTGGCACTCTTGGTGCTTCGACATCTTCTGCGAAGGGTAAAAAGAACGAAGTAAGGGGAGCAGGTAAAACTACTCAATTTGTTCTTATTCATGGACCTACTTTATTTTGTGGTGCGAAGTTAAATTTTTCTTTAATGAAAGTTTCTTCTTCTTCCAGTTTGGGTAACGGATGGATAACAGTTGCTTTCGTTGCTTGTAACAATGCAGGGAGAGGCGGTTTGGAATCCATTGAAACTCGTGAAATCTTGGCTTACCGTACTATACCTGTTTCTGAGATTATTATTGCTAGTGAGGGTTCCTACCTTTTACCGCACGGTAATTTGTCTTTGTCTTGTCGTAGACGTTGTAAGATATGCAGGGCATATGACTAATATATTATTTCATACTCAATCACAGGCAGCATACACTGAACTAAAATGTAGTTTACGTAATTTCGATCAATAAATTTGTGTGTTATTGTGCACCTGAAAGTTGCATTCCTCATGGGATACCCTTTACACCGTTTTCGCTATCATGCTTGTGGTGCTTCACAGTTGAAAGCTGGAATAGCCCCGGTTTTCGTATCATACAATTCAGTGCCTGGAACAATACACAGTGAGCAGAGCTTGTTCGCAAGTGCATTTATTTATTGTTTTGTTTATAATTTCAGTAATTTACGCCCGCTAATGTTGCGCAGGCATAATATTACGAAACAACAGCTGACCAGCGAAATCCGTAACGCTGACAACAATAGCTCCTATTATTATTAGACTCTAACAATGCCGCCTGTCATGTTGCGTGCTGTCGAGGATCGATGAAGACAGAGAGGGTGAGTGCGGTCTCTGGCTGGCTAGCAAACTGCGATCGCTCTCGCTCACATAGAGTATCAATTTCTAGGATGGCACGCAGTATTGATTTCATTCGTGCTGTTTTGTAAAAAGATGAATTCTATTTCATTTGATGCCTATTACATCGAGCTGTCTAAACTACAACTGTTATCGTCATTTATGTAGCAACCTTTGTAATCATCCAAGTACATAAACGCCAATAAATTATCACTAGAATGGAGACAAGATTTCGTAAAAATTACGCTAGCTACGGTTTTTGAGTAAAAAGCAACCAAAGACAGGCGAGCTGGCGTATTACAGGCTCTGTGAAGTATTGAAAAATACCAAACGAGGTTACCATGGAGATAAGACGTTCCTCTTATTCTGGAAAACATTTTATTTGATGATTTGAACACTTTATTGGGACGCTGCGTTAACAGGAATAAATAGGTTTCTTAGCAAAACCCTAGTGGTGGTTGTATTTCCAACGCCTCAAAACTAACTGCGGGCTAACCTCTGCGTTAAGATCTACCGTTTAAACTTCAGTTGTGCGCAAAATTAAGCGGATAACGTGAAACTACGGCCGTCGGTATAGCTCTTTAAGTATGGAATTTGCAGAAATCTGAATGTGATTGACACTATCTGACTGGACTAATTTGATTCAAGAATCATAAAAGAAGGTTGTATCCAGGGGCAGGTGTGGACTCTGACCACAATCTATTGGTTATGAACTGTAGATTAAAACTGAAGAAACTGCAAAAAGGTGGGAATTTAAGGAGATGGGACCTGGACCAACTGACTAAACCAGAGGATGTACAGAGTTTTAGGGAGAGCATAAGGGAACAATTGACAGGAATGGTGGAAAGAAATACAGTAGAAGAAGAAAGGGTAGCTTTGAGAGATGAAGTAGTGAAGGCAGCAGAGGATCAAGTAGATAAAAAGACGAGGGCTAGTAGAAATCCTTGGGTAACAGAAGAAATATTGAATTTAATTGATGAAAGGAGAAAATATAAAAATGCAGTAAATGAAGCAGGCAAAAAGGAATACAAACGTCTCAATAATGAGATCGACAGGAAGTGCAAAATGGCTAAGCAGGAATGGCCAGAGGACAAATGTAAGGATGTAGAGGCCTATCTCACTAGGGGTAGGATAGATACCGCCTACAGGAAAATTAAAGAGACCTTTGGAGAAAAGAGAATCACTTGTATGAATATCAAGAGCTCAGATGGAAACCCAGTTCTAAGCAAAGAAGGGAAAGCAGAAAGGTGGAAGGAGTATATAGAGGGCCTATACAAGGGCGATGTACTTGAGGGCAATATTATGGAAATGGAAGAGGATGTAGATGAAGATGAAATGGGAGATACGATACTGCGTGAAGAGTTTGACAGAACACTGAAAGACCTGAGTCGAAACAAGGCCCCAGGAGTAGACAACATTCCTTTAGAACTACTGACGGCCTTGGGAGAGCCAGTCCTGACAAAACTCTACCATCTGGTGAGCAAGATGTATGAAACAGGCGATATACCCTCAGACTTCAAGAAGAATATAATAATTCCAATCCCAAAGAAAGCAGGTGTTGACAGATGTGAAAATTACCGAACTATCAGCTTAATAAGTCACAGCTGCAAAATACTAACACGAATTCTTTACAGACGAATGGAAAAACTAGTAGAAGCCAACCTCGGGGAAGATCAGTTTGGATTCCGTAGGAATATTGGAACATGTGAGGCAATACTGACCCTACGACTTATCTTAGAAGCTAGATTAAGGAAAGGCAAACCTACGTTTCTAGCATTTGTAGACTTAGAGAAAGCTTTTGACAATGTTGACTGGAATACTCTCTTTCAAATTCTGAAGGTGGCAGGGATAAAATACAGGGAGCGAAAGGCTATTTACAATTTGTACAGAAACCAGATAGCAGTTATAAGAGTCGAGGGACATGAAAGGGAAGCAGTGGTTGGGAAGGGAGTGAGACAGGGTTGTAGCCTCTCCCCGATGTTATTCAATCTGTATATTGAGCAAGCAGTGAAGGAAACAAAAGATAAATTCGGAGTAGGTATTAAAATCCATGGAGAAGAAATAAAAACTTTGAGGTTCGCCGATGACATTGTAATTCTGTCAGAGACAGCAAAGGACTTGGAAGAGCAGTTGAACGGAATGGACAGTGTCTTGAAAGGAGGATATAAGATGAACATCAACAAAAACAAAACGAGGATAATGGAATGTAGTCGAATTAAGTCGGGTGATGCTGAGGGAATCAGATTAGGAAATGAGACACTTAAAGAAGTAAAGGAGTTTTGCTATTTAGGGAGCAAAATAGCTGATGATGGTCGAAGTAGAGAGGATATAAAATGTAGACTGGCAATGGCAAGGAAAGCGTTTCTGAAGAAGAGAAATTTGTTAACATCGAGTATAGATTTAAGTGTCAGGAAGTCTTTTCTGAAAGTATTTGTATGGAGTGTAGCCATGTATGGAAGTGAAACATGGACGATAAATAGTTTGGGCAAGAAGAGAATAGAAGCTTTCGAAATGTGGTGCTACAGAAGAATGCTGAAGATTAGATGGGTAGATCACATAACTAATGAGGAGGTATTGAATAGGATTGGGAAGAAGAGTAGTTTGTGGAACAACTTGACTAGAAGAAGGTATCGGTTGGTAGGACATGTTCTGAGGCATAAAGGGATCACCAATTTAGTATTGGAGAGCAGCGTGGAGGGTAAAAATCGTAGAGGGAGACCAAGAGATGAATACACTAAACAGATAGAGAAGGATATAGGTTGCATTAGGTACTGGGAGATGAAGAAGCTTGCACAGGATAGAGTAGCATGGAGAGCTGCATCAGACCAGTCTTAGGACTGAAGACCACAACAACAACAACAATGATTCACTACGATTCAAAGTATCTCCTTGAACACTGGTTAATTGCGTCTAGATCGACATAATGAAAGTATCAAACAGAAGCACTGTTTAATTAAATACTCAAATTTATTCACAAAAGGATCAAGTGGTTGGTGGGGTGACTGATTTGGGGGAGGGAATCAAACAGCGAGGTCATCGGACCCATCGGATTAGGGAAAGGCATGGAAGGGAGTTGATCGTGCCATTTCGGAGGTACCATCCAGGCATTTGCCTGAAGCGTTTTGGGGAAATTACGGAAAACATAAATTGGGATGGCCGGACACGAGTTTGAACCGTCGTCCTCCCAAATGTGGGTCCAGTGTGCTAACCACTGCCCCACCTCCCTCGGTAAACTTCAATTAATGACATACAAATTCAATTATGAAAATCGTTTCAGTTCCATTTCCAAACTCAAATGTAAGTTTAAATGGATAGCAGCGTTACTTGCCCATCTATAAATTTATTACTTGGTCACTTGAGAATTAAGCTGAAATTAACTACAACGATAATTGCAGTCTACATAACTCTGCATATTCTGACTGAAACAGTGACTGGAAGAAAGTGACTATCGCCGGCCGGCGTGGCCGAGCGGTTCTAGGCGCTACAGTCTGGAACCGCGTGACCGCTACGGTAGCAGGTTCGAATGCTGCCTCGGGCATGGACGTTTGTGATGTTCTTAGGTTAGTTAAGTTAAAGTAGTTCTAAGTTCTAGGGGCTGACGACCTGAGAAGCTAAGTCCCATATTGCTCAGAGCCATTTGAACCAAGGTGACTATCCCCAACATTCTAGGCATTCATACAACCGTAGTGAACTTGAAACAGGCTATACTCCTGAATTCCACGAGTGTGCGCTACATGAGTGCCGCCCCTTGGCGAAGATGAGGTTGTCAGCACCTGCGATGCAACACCTAGCCAATCTGTCCGAAACAGCTATCATCCATGGATTCGATCCGGACACCTCTGCGACGACACCTGAAGTCCACGCGGACACCTCAATTACTTTTTTATTTGGGATGGGTTTTTAATAACAAATTTCATAAGTGAAGATATGTATTTCGAAATTACTGGGAATGTCCCGAGTTCCTTAAAAAAGTGTGTGCAAGGTGATCTTGAGTGGGCTTCAGCTATTTTTCTGATTACACGCTTTTATGTAATGAATACTGTTTCTCTTAGTGATGAATTGCCCAAAAATGCGCCGAAGCGCCAAAGAAACTGGTACAGGCATGCTTATTCAAATGCAGGCATACTGTAGGTAAACAGAAAGAATACGGCGCTGCGGTCGGCAACGCCTGTATAAGGCAACAAGCGTCTAGCACAGTTGTTAGATCGGTTACTGCTGCTACAATGGCAGGTTATCAAGATTTAAGTGAGTTTGAACGTGGTGTTATAATCGGCGCACGAGCGATGGGAGAAGCTTCTCCGAGGTAGCGATGAAGTGATTTTCCTGTACGACAATTTCACGAGCGTACCGCGAATATCAGGAATCCGGTAACAAATCAGATCTTCGATATCGCTGCGGCCGGGAAACGATCTTGCAAGAACGGGACCAACGACGACTGAAGAGAATCCTTGAACGTGACAGAAGTGCAATCCTTTCGCGAATTGCTGCAGATTTCATTGCTGGGCCATCAGAAATGTCAGCGTGTGAACCATTCAACGAAACATCATCGATATAGCCTTCGGGAGCCGAAATCCCACTCGTGTGCCCTTGATGACTGTCTAACGCCGGAAATGCATATCCTCCTATTTCCATCTATTGTACTATAATTTTTTTTCCTTATTTTGTCACCTGAAGATATGACGTTTGTTTTACTGTTTGTATATATATATAATATTTATGTCGATGTATATTATTTGTATTTTTACGCTGGGTCTGGCCTAGGGAAAACTATGCTATCGAACGACTACATCGATAGGTCGTGTGGAGAACCAAAGTGTTTAGGATCTTTGGGAGTGTTAACTCTGCCGCGTGGAGCGCGGGCAGAGCGGGGAGTCTGGCTGGGGTAGGGCGGTGGAGCAGGTGTGTTGTGTGACGCTCCCGCGAGTTGCCGCGCTTTCGGGGTTTGGCAGCATGTAATTGCGCTCGACTTGCTATGTTAGTTTCTGACATGGTGTCGCGGACGGGAGCGTTAGCTGGCACACATCAAGAGCCCGTTTCGGCTGGAGACCGTGTCGAGAAGAAGGCGCGCCAACATCCAGCTTCTGCAACAGCGACGGCCGACAATGAGTGACTGTCGCCACCACCTCGATCGACGACTTCAAACCTTCAATCAACCAACAAGGAAGACTGGAAGCACGTAAGGTTTTAGAACTGTATGGCAGACTTCAGCTCTTCAAACTGTTCAAAACACAAAATTACAGCAATGTAGCATGGACCTTTGTTGCTCATTGTCCCAATTGCGTTACCAAGCAGGGTCCCTTCCTTTTCCGGAATGAACCCGAGTGTCGTTGAAATTCAAACGCCAGCATTAAAGTAATATCATTCGATTTCACTGCTTTAATTTCAAAGTTCAGTTAAGGTATTCATAGCTGGCTACAATATTTAGATTACACAAGCACAAATTAAGAGTGCGAGTTTTGTTACCGTACTTTAGCTTACCTGTGACTGCAGCTCAGCTTGGTACGTACTAAATTTTACTATTGTTAATTGTTCAGAATCATTTAATTCAAGTTCAAAGTTAAATCTCTTATTTCTAAATTGCGTAGATTCAAGCAGCTTTTGAAATGATTGTTGAGGTAGCCCAAGACTAACCGTATTTTACTGAATTTCGATGTGCTTCAGAAACAAAGCTCACTGTTAATTTCAGTCACTAAATTAACTTTCAATTTTCCGGTTTTATTAATTCTTTTGCTAAATTAAGTCAGAGCGTAGCGAAAGTTATTAGTTCTGACAAACTTTCAGTTTTCACACTACACGTGTCAACCTTCAGTTGCCACGCTTCTAGTGCTAATTATATGTGTAATAACCTTTCTTTTTCAGTTACTATAGTAATTGTCCATAGGACTGGCCACCGTAATTTCCCCCAAATCTCAGATATCTAATTACCGCTAGTTAATTGTTAACGTAACGGCCGCACATTTACTTTCTTTATTAACTTTACCCCTTTTCAAAATTAATTTCCACCAGTTTCATTTGCATTTTTCCTTTCATTTAGATGTAACCCTTTCCTCCCTCTTTACCAACAGATTAACTTCGGTGACGATTGCTTTTCCCAAATTTCCATTAGGTACACGCGGTTTAATTTTTCACTGTCATTAAGGTCGGTAAGTGAGGAGGAGGCTACAACTGCACAAAATAAAGTTTTACGTCTCGCCTGGGCCCGCCAACAACGACATTGGACTGTTTATGACTGGAAACATGTTGCCTGGCCGGACGAGTCCCGTATCAAATTGTATCGAGCGGATGTACCCTACATGTCGTCAAGGGCCTGTTCACGCTGGTGGAGGGTCTGTAATGGTGTAGGGCGTGTGCAGTTGGAGTCATATGGGACTCCTGATACGTCTACATACCACTCTGACAGGTAAAAATGGAAATGAGCGTTTGGCGTCATTGGCCGGGAGCCCCTTGTGGGGCAGGTCCGGCCGCCTTGGGGCAGGTCTTATTAAATTCGACGCCACATTGGGCGACCTGCGCGCCGAATGGGGATGAAATGATGATGAAGACAACACAAAACCCAGTCCCTGAGCGGAGAAAATCCCCCGACCCACTTTTTTTTTATTCATTTTGTTCGATATTGTTCGTTGGGTTTGGTCTGGGCGGACGTCACAAGACATCCGTTCAAGTTGATCGTTGATTCTTTGACTCAGTTTTTTTTCTAATTTTTTTTTAATTACAGAGAGCACCAGCCCTTTGACCGAACACGCTGAGCTACCGTGCCGGCGTAAAATTTGTGCTGCGGCTGTCTCGAACCCGTGTCTTTTTGCTTGCTAGGCAGAAATGCTAACCATTACACTACCGCAGTACGTCCACTCAGCTATCGGGGCGGGCACTCTGACAGGTGACACGTACGTAAGCATCCTGTATGATCACCTGCATCCATTCATGTCCATTGTGATTTCCGATGGACTTGGGCAGTTCCAGCAGGAGAATGCGACGCCCCAAGCGCGCAGAATTGCTACAGAGTGGCCCTAGGAACACTCTTCTGAGTTTAAACACTGCCGCTGGCCACCAATCTCCCCAGGCATGAACATTATTGAGCATATCTGGGATCCTTGAAACGTGCTGTTCAGAAGAGCTCTCCACCTCCTCGTACTCTTACGGATTTATGGACAGCCTAGCAGGAGTCATGGTGTCAGTTCCCTCCAGCACTACTTCAGACATTAGACGAGTCCATGCCAAGTCGTATTGCGGCACTTCTGCGTGCTCGCGGGGGCCCTACACGACATTAGCCAGGTGTACCTGTTTCTTTGGCTCTTCAGTGTATACAAGTATTGTAATGTTTCCTTAAGTCGACAGCAAATTTCGCTCTTCAACTATGTGTCGCTTCCTGTCCGTGATTCTAGGTGGACGTATTTCGTCTATGTCAGGTAACAATAAATAGTTGTGTAAAAGTTTTTACAATATTTCTTCTGGAAAGGTAGGCAGTTGTTCCCATTTCTAAATTGTTTCATTTTGAAAGTAATAGCTGGATACATCGTACCCTGCTAACTCCGGAAAACACGGCGATATTATTTATGATTGTATTATACTTTATTCTTTATGACGGAGCCGGACGGCGAATCCTTTTCTTCAAGAAAGAATAGATAAGTATGACTCTGTTCAAAGGAGACTGTTAACAGTGATAATCATAGCTAGGGACTGTGGAAGTGCGAAACTTAGACACACGAATTGCTGCTGGTGAAAGTATCCGCCAGCCACACACCACGAGATAATCCACATTATTCGCCAGTGCTTGAATACCAGTGTAAGAGGTGAGTACCCTCAGCGATGGACTCCACAGTACTTTGCGGAGTACCGATGTAGACGTAGTAAAATCTCTGTTGTGCACCAGTCTCTCTAGTCGGCGTGTGGATGTAATCCACATCTGATCTCTGTGCCACCAATACTATGGATTTTTCATAATTTTGAAGTTATTTGTGTCTAACTCTGTTATTATTGTTTTAAAGTTTTCTGAATAAATGTACCGAAACGGCATCCTGCAATTTATTCAACGAAGATTAGTTATCCGCATTTCTATTTATAGCCAATAGAAAGACTGTTGCCGGCTGCGGTGGTCTAGTGGTTCTAGGCGCGCAGTCCGGAACCGCTGGACTGCTACGGTCGCAGGTTCGAATCCTGCCTCGGGCATGGATGTGTGTGATGTCTTTAGCTTATTTAGGTTTAAGTAGTTCTAAGTTCTAGGGGATTGATGGCCACAGAAGTTAAGTCCCATAGTGCTCAGAGCCATTTGAACCATTTTGAAGAAAGACTGTTTGCTTCTCCGAAAGAGTCCAACAGCTCTACAAGAACTGTTTCAAGGAACTACAATAGCAAGAAAACTGCACAGAACAAGCACGGAGAAGTTCTAAGTGTCGATTCACTTAGTTGATCCAAGAAAATTCAGTTGTTTCAAGTGGGAAGTTACGACCGTTGTATACTGTACGTGGCCTATAACGCTTTCTACAGGCGTGTGGCTAGACTGAAAAACTTGGCCCGCATCTCGTGGTCGTGCGGTAGCGTTCTCGCTTCCCACGCCCGGGTTCCCGGGTTCGATTCCCGGCGGGGTCAGGGATTTTCTCTGCCTCGTGATGGCTGGGTGTTGTGTGGTATCCTTAGGTTAGTTAGGATTAAGTAGTTCTAAGTTCTAGGGGACTGATGACCATAGATGTTAAGTCCCATAGTGCTCAGAGCCATTTGAACCATTTTTGAGAAACTTGCTTGGAGGTATAGTACCACGGGCGGAGAGGGAAAGGGGGGTTGGGCGACCTTGCAAAGGGCTAGGCCGTACGAAAATTTTGGTCATCACAGTCCACTCAGAATTTCCTCATGACTCCTTTCACACATTTTCAGCAGCTTCCTCTTTTAATGCCTTCAACCCATCGCCTTCTTCTCAAAACTTCGCCCCGGCTGCCATACCTCAGTTCACCACTGAGCACGGGCTGTGTAGAAGAAGCACCATCGCTAGAGTAGTCACAGTAGTGGGGGGGGGGGGGTTGTTGAGGGGGGGTGTTGTTTAGGGGGGGGAGGGGGGAGTTGGTAGTCACGGATTTGGCACAAATTTTCGTTAGTCATGACTCCTCTGATGCAACGACCAGATTCTTGCCCTCAGTAATTGCCAATAGAGACGTCACACGGCAGTGGGCCAACTGTGATTTGATGTTTCGCTCCGCGTCAAGTGCGGACAGGGGCGACTTGTTAACTGGACGTCACACCACACAGTTAGACAGAGGCACGACTCGGCCGGAGTCGGATGCAGGGCTTAAAACGGCGCTAAGTTACGACCCCCTGATAGGGCGGGCGGAACAGCGCGCCGCCCATAAATCCGTCCTCGCGATAATAACGGCCGGTCGTCCGTCCCTTCCTTCACACACGCGCCGCACCTCGATAGCGTATGCACAACCAGAGCTCTAGAGCCGCCGGCGGATTACGCCGGCCATCTTTATGGCGCCTGTGTGATTTACGCGCGACGTTTAAGCGCGCAATTACTGACCATAATAGCTGCGACGTTCGCCTCGATAGCGTAATACAACACGAGTTCCTTACACATTGTGCTTGCAGCTGACACACCAACTGCTGACTGTTGTATCCTGCCTAATTGTCTAATATGGGGCGCCTGTGAAACCCGCCTTCTCGAATCGCTAGACAATAATTCAAGCAAATAAGTATTACTGAAGTTCATTACAAAAGAAAGTGATTACAATACTCTACTTTGTCAAATACAGATGTATCGCAAGAAAAGAGTGACAGACAAAATAAGAAATCTCTTCAGTATACAGGGTGGTCCACTGATCGTGACAGCGCCAAATATCTCACGAAATAAGCGTCAAACGAAAACACTATAAAGAACGAAACTTGTCTGGCTTGAAGGGGGAAACCAGATGGCGCTATGGTTGGCCCGCTAGATGGCGCTGCCATAGGTCAAACGGATATCAACAGCGTTTTTTAAATAGGAACCCCCATTTTTTCTTACATATTCGTGTAGTACGTAAAGAAATATGAATGTTTCAGTTGGACCACTTTTTCCGCTTTGTGATAGATCGCGCTGTAACAGTTACAAACATTTGGCTCACAATTTTAGACGAACAGTTGGTAACAGGTAGGTTTTTTAAATTAAAATACAGAACGTATGTACGTTTCAACATTTTATTTCGGTTGTTCCAATGTGATACATGTACCTTTGTGAACTTATCATTTCTTAGAACGCATGCTGTTACAGCGTGATTACCTGTAAATACCACATTAATGCAATAAATGCTCAAAATGATGTCCGTCAACCTCAATGCATTTGACAATACGTGCAACGACATTCCTCTCAACAGCGAGTAGTTCGCCTTCCGTAATGTTCGCACGTGCATTGACAATGCGCTGACACATGATGTCAGACGTTGTCGGTGGATCACGATAGCAAATATCCTTCAACTTTCCCCACAGAAAGAAATCCGGGGACGTCAGATCCGGTGAACGTACATGTCATGGTATGGCGCTTCGACGACCAATCCACCTGTCATGAAATATGCTATTCAGTACCGCTTCAACCGCACGCGAGCTATGTGCCGGACATCCATCATGTTAGAAGTACATCGCCATTCTGTCACGGAGTGAAAATATCTTGTAGTAACATCGGTAGAACATTACGTAGGAAATCAGCATACATTGCACCATTTAGATTGCCATCGATAAAATGGGGGCCAATTATCTTTCCTCCCACAATGCCGCACCATACATTAACTCGCCAAGGTTGCTGATGTTCTACTTGTCCCAGCCATCGTGGATTTTCCGTTGCCTAATAGTGCATATTATGCCGGTTTACGTTACCGCTGTCGGTGAATGACGCTTCCTCGCTAAATAGAACGCGTGCAAAAAATCTGTCATCGTCCCGTAATTCCTCTTGTGCCCAGTGGCAGAACTGTACACGACGTTCAAAGTCGTCGCCATGCAATTCCTGGTGCGTAGAAATATGGTACGGGTGCAATCGATTTTGATGTAGCATTCTCAACACCGACGTTTTTGAGATTCCCGAATCTCGCGCAATTTGTCTGCTACTGATGTGCGGATTAGCCGCGACAGCAGCTAAAACACCTACTTGGGCATCATCATTCGTTGCAGGTCGTCGTTGGCGTTTCACAAGTGGCTGAACACTTCCTGTTTCCTTAAATAACGTAACTATCCGGTGAACGGTCCGGACATTTGGATGATGTCGTCTAGGATACCGAGCAGCGTATATAGCACACGCCCGTTGGGCATTTTGATCACAATAGAAATACATCAACACGATATCGACCATTTCCGCAATTGGTAAACGGTCCATTTTAACACGGGTAATGTATCACGAAGCAAATACCGTCCGCACCGGCGGAATGTTACGTGATACCACGTACCTATACGTTTGTGGCTATTACAGCGCCATCTATCACAAAGCGAAAAAAGTGGTTCAACTAAAACATTCATATTTTTTTACGTACTACACGAATATGTAATAAAAAATGAGGATTCCTATTTTTAAAAAACGCAGTTGATATCCGTTTGATCTATGGCAGCGCCATCTAGCGTGCCAACCATAGCGCCATCTGGTTTCCCCCTTCGAGGTAGACGGATTTCGTTCTTTGTAGTTTTTTCTATTGATGCTTATTTCGTGAGATATTTGGCCCAGTCACTATCAATGGACCACCCTGTATACAAGTCCTAATACAAGTGAAGTAATACAGTGGATGCTTCCATCTATGTCGCTGGTCTTGACAGTTCTGTAGAACTCACAGAACTCGGCCGCAGCAAGGCGGATGCAGCTCTTATGTTCTCTTTGCGTAGAGGGCGCTGCCGTCGCATTGTCGTCCTTGAGAGGTGTCGGTCCGCATGCAATTGGCTGACTTCTTCTTCACAGCCGTCTCTGCTCTAACGTTCCCGACTGGCGTGCCGGTGCTTGACTTTACGCGGGAACACAGACTTTAACTCATTCACTGCGAATGACTGCCATCGCAGTCCAGAACGCCGACGTGCCATAGTGCGGTCGACTTTTGTACTATTTTCGAAACACGGGCTAGTTTTTGTTTTGCTACGGTGCAATATGAGTTCCGTTAAATTACAGCACTATTTATGAATCATCGTGGAATATAGAAAGCTACTGACCTTCGACTAGGTAATGCAAATGTTATTGGAGAGATAGCTACAATACTAAATTGCTTCAACTGTGAACTGTGCTAGTCACAAGTAGAGTGTCTAACACAGAGGCGGCCAGAAACTCGGCACGCGGGCGGCCCTTTGGCACCCGGGCTGCGCTTTCGCATGCGGACCCGTCTCTCCCCTCACAGTGCACGCTTCCACCACCATCCCACTGTGCTGTCTGAGCAGGACAGGTGGAGCAGTCGCTCACGGAACACAGGCCGCCTTGCATGTGGCTTACTTGCATATTATGCCATATCAGAACATTAAAAAAACTTAACCTACTATGTATCATGAAAAGTGGTATTAAACTTTTACTGGCTGTTGTTATAAGCGCATATACCTACAAAAAAATTAAAATTAAGTTTGCAGCTCTATTACATCACTAATACAGAGGTATCCAGGAAAAAGCAAACCCTTTGCTATTGAATACTAAACAAAACAAAATGACATACCGTTACAGTTCTTGCATGGGGAAAGGTTATTTTATGTGTTTAAAGTGACCGCCATTAGCACCCAAATACCGTCGATGCAGCTACACTGTTGATCGAACTATGGCTGTCACTGTTGCCGGTGTGATAGCTGCGCAGGAGGCATCGATGGTTTCTCGTAGCTGTCTTCTGTTGACAAACTTCATTTTTCAAAGTCCCCCATAGGCAGCAGTCAAGAGGTATGAGGATTGTGGCGGGTTACTCAGCAGCTCCTCTTCGACCAGTCCATTGTCCATGTAGATTTTCATTCAAGAAGGCTCTGATATCTCTCTGGTAGTGAGGCCGAGTGCCATAGAGATACACCTCACCAGTTACGGCACCTTCAAAGAAAAATAGGCCAATGAAACGCGCAACAATAGACAACACCACACATTAACACCCAGTAGAATAACATGTTAGTCCATGTGGACATGAGGATTTTCAGGAGCCCAGTACACGCGGTTGTAGAGGTTTACAGTGCCGTTCAGTTTTAACTGTGCCTTGATAGACCAGATAACCATCCCTTCAAACCGTTCATCCTCGAAAACCACTCGCACTACTTCATTCTTCGATCCGTCCGCCCCGATAGCTGTCAGCGTGACGGATTGCCGTCCTACAGACCCGGGTTTATTCCCGACTGGGTAGGGGGGTTTTCCCCCCTCAGGGACTGGGTGTTGTACTGTCTTCATCATCATTTCATCCTCATCCGGCGCCCAATGTGGCGTCGAATGTAATAAGATCTGCACCAAGGCGGCTGGACCTGCCTCGCAAGGGGCCTCCCGGCCAATGACGCCAAACGCTCATTTCCATTTCCATTCTTCGATCCAATCTTCATAGTGTGCAGCTATCTTGGAATGTACACTTTCCACTTCGCAGCCTTCGGAATCCGTCGTACACTTGATCGGCTTAACCTGCTTTCGCGTGTGTCTTGCTTCACGGATTTCTGAGGTGACCTAGTAAAATGTTGCAGTACAACAGCACTGGAAAATGGATTTGTTGATGTTTTTGGTCGGCAAGGCCTTTCCTTATGCACATCCTGGACAGTACAGCCGGCTTCAGATTTATCCGGAATACAGTAAATTCTTGTACATGCTGGTGGCTGAGTTCTGCACACATTACGCCATTTCCGTTGTGCCTCCATCATGTTTTTGTACTTCCAGTACCACTTCAATACGGCCTTACGGCGATCAAACGACAATTTTATTTCATTCATTGTTGCGTTGTCATCTGTTGCGCACCAAGATCTGTTGAGAAAACAAGAGACTACGCTACCGCGCATAATTGCAGCAATGTGTCATTTTGTTCCAAAGATATTAACTATATAAGAGTTTCTACATTTTTCTGGATCCCTCGTATTGTGTGAGCCACATAGTTCCACGTAAAATTCTTACTTCAGCTTAGATATAGAAAAAGATGCAAATGCAAATAGTCTCTATAGCACGCTGTTAGTGATGGAACAATTTATCATAACTACATGTGAAACGGGGAAAAAATACCTAGCTATTCTCTAGCAACAGTACAATGGCTACAGTTCCCAAAAAAAGTTAGGAAAAAACCACAATTTTCATCATTATTTAACTACTTTTGACTCGCTGAAGATATGATATAGTTGATATTTGATACAAACTGTCGGGGCTTTGACATGCGTAGGCAGTTTCATATTGTCGTCGTCCAGGCTGTCATGTAATCGTGATCATTTAAGTCCATTATCCAAAAAAATTTCGATATAAACTTGGATAACGCTTTTGAAACCTCATTATACTGACGTGTAAACTGTTCCCGAGGAAAAACTTTTAGAACTCCTGGACAGTTTTAACTTAACAGAATTTCTCTTGTAATCGGAAATTATTCTGCAGATCGATCAGTTCAATTTGCAAATGAACAGGGGCGCTTTCAACACATACAGCAAATGATCTTGAAAAGTCGCAAAAACAGACACGAGGATGACTGTGTCCTGAAACAATTTGAGAACTGTACCTTTTATTTCTTCTAGCACCGAAATGAATTGTTCAAAATTTGCATTTTCTTCAACACCAGAGAACTTGGTGAAATGCATAGTGTTCTTTTTCAGAGGTTGTTTCTTCAAAAATGTGATTTTCATTTTAAATGCATCCACTCCTCCCATTAACTCATACATTAATTGTTTTTCACCTTGCAACGTCTTATAATGGGAGCTCACGTGTACAGTCAAGTCAACTAAAAATACGAGATCTGCAATCCATTGCGTACCTCCTAACGTTGGTTCCTGCTATCGTTTTTCCTTCATAAATTGAAGAATAGTAGGTCTTATCTCCAAAAATCGTTCTAGATATGCTCCTCGGCTTAACCAATGAACGTCGCAGTGTTAAATCATGTCTACACGCTGTTCCTGCAGTTCCATCGAAAACTGTTTAAACTGACGATTTAATAACCGATGTAACAAGATAATTTACTATTCTTATTGTCCATCCATGAAAATTTAGCACAAAGTGCTTCTTGATGTGTGAAACTACAAATTCCGTACGAATAATCTGTTGATCGTTTTTTTTTCTCACAACAATGCTACGAGACCATTTTCTATCCCTCACATCAGTAGCGGTCCATCGGCGGTAACTGAGACAAACGTGTGTTCACGCCAATGGCGTCAATTGCCTCTTCAACAGTTTTCAGCAAGTCGATCCCTCTCGTTGTGGCTTTCATTGGCACCAGATCTAACGGTGATTCTATCACGTGCAAATCGCTGTCCATGAACATAAATCGCAAGCTATGCTCTGTCCGAAATGTTGATCGACCCGTTAAAAGCAATCGGGAATGCGATGAACTTGCTGGAATTGTCAGTGACATCTGCTTACACGACAGCTAAGCAGATAATTACTGTTTTTCGCTACAGATGAATTTGGGAAAACTCCAATGGCGTCACGAGTTCCGCTGCCTCAACAATCCACTCTTTAATCAGTTCGAAACGATATTGTAGTGCCTGTGTTACGATGCAAAGTTTCTTCGGACATGCGTGCATGTCCAAAGGAACAGGCACTGAAATACATTAAATGATTCGCAATTGCGAATGTGGACAGCAATTAGCTGTATAATGGAATGACGAAAGCGAAAATTTGTGTCGGACCGGGAGTCGAATCCGGGCACGACTCACGGCCAGACCGAAACTTCCGTATGTCGTCAACTATGTGTCCATATACATAACAGATGTACGAGTACAGGTGTCGACACATGAATGACGGCATATTGTGAGTTAACGAACATTTCGCTCTTCCAGGAATTGTGAAACGAATCCTGTCGTCCAGGACCGTGTGTCACAAAGAGCGCAGATTCGCCACGAGATGGGGAAATTCACAGTCGTCTATTGTGCTGAATGAGGCCGGGCTGATCAGGCCTAAGCGATGTAGTGTGCGAGTGAGACAGACGAGAACCTACATCTTAGGGAAACCCCGTAGGAGCTGTTTGTGCCCCAGGAAGACGTAGTAGTGTTAAATATGGCGGACCTAAGATCAGCCATAAAGGGAAAGATTTATGAAAACTATTTAATTCTGTAGTAATTCAGCGAATGAAGCCACACTAATTTTAATCTACCGTCTTTCTTAAATTTTTATGGTGCTCCCAATAAAACTTGAATATTGATCATATCTATAATAGTTTAGGATTTACCGTTAAAGTGAAATTAACAAGTTTTGGCCGCGTGGGATTATCTGAGCGGTCTTAGGCGCTGCAGTCATAGACTGTGCGGTTGGTCCCGGCGGAGGTTCGAGTCCTCCCTCAGGCATGGGTGTCTGTGTTTGTCCTTAGGATAATTTAGGTTAAGTAGTGTGTAAGCCCCTACTGATGACCTTAGCAGTTAAGTCCCATTAGATTTCACACACATTCTTTTTTTTTCAACAAGTTTTGTAACAAAGACCTGACTGCTAAAATCTGAACGCAATGGTCGATCTTAACGATCGAAATTTCATATAAAAGCGCATCATTAAAATGACAAATGTTGTAAATATCAACTCTGTAATTTTATTTGTTTAAAAAAGATGTAGCAAATTTAAATTATCAGTATTTTCAGTTAAGCATCAAATCATCATTTCCTACACACAGAACACATTGAATGATGACAGTTTGACACCTTATTTAATCATTAGGTAATAGACTATTTGTTGTAAAGTTTAATGCATAATAGTTACTTTTGTTCTTTATTTTTTATTTATCAGAAAGCACATTGGTGGGGAATTCGAAAGAACAATGAAATTTATCAGTTAATGAAGCAACCCACTATCATCCAGAAATTAATAAGTAGGAGGCTGCAATGGGCTGGACATGTGGCCAGAATGGAAAACAAGAGAATCACCAAGAAAACATTTGAAGGAACTCTCCAGGCTACAAGACCATTAGGCCGACTTCGTACCAGGTGGAAAGATGACATAGAGAAGGACATCGCAGCATTAGGAATTTCCGAAGGGTGGAGAGAGGCTGCGAGAGATAGAAGGCGGCGGAAGCAGATCGTTGATGCAGCGCGTGGTCTACAGGGCCTGTGATTGCTGAGAAGAGAGAGAGAGAGAGAGAGAGAGAGAGAGAGAGAGAGACATTGGTGCAAGGCTACTAACAGTGACATTCAAAGTTAAGAGGCAAATTGTATTGTTTTTATGTAAAAGAATTTAACATTTATTATGTAATGGATATTATTGTTACTTTATTTAGAACGTGAAACTGGTCAGGCTTTGATTATTTAAATGCGTTAAAATGTAAAATAATGTAGAATAAGTTGTAGGCAATCAGATGGACAGTTTCAGGGAAGGGAACTGCACTAGTCAGTTGAGCGACGATGTTCGGCACGCGGGGGGACGCGGCCGGACCCGGGCAGGGGTACAGTGCTGGTGGAGACGCGAAAGCGGACGGTCGGTCATTAGGCAGCTAAGAAGTGAAACGACTTAGAGAACTTCGCGTTGTGCGGTATCACGGGACTTAGTCTCTGAGCGGTGAGCAGCCGCGCGCCTGGTGTGAACCCTTAACTTTTCTTGTAGGTAACGAGGTGGAGTACTGGCCTTGTAATTCGCGATGAGGTTGTGAATGATAGAACTGTGTCAAATGGATATGCGCTAAAGTGTAACAGTAGCTCTAAATGCGACCACTTTCGCTACTAGTTTGCTTTCTGAATAAACATTACTCTAACCAAATCGCAACTGTGTGGCCTACATCATTTATGGGTCGTTAATTTAGCTCCCGATATTGTTATTAATGTTGTTCTATGTTATATTAACTTGGTATGTTTCACACAAGTTCGCTAACTTGACAACAGCCACACAATTTAACCAAAGGGTCACAAGTGTCTAATTTACGGCATGTAACGCGACATGTGCGGTTCAACCTCTAGACGAGTTTGAGCCAAGACATTTCGATGAAGAGGAACCGCATGTGAGCTCCAGCATCTTTGGGATTTTAGCTCGCAATATGGAAGTTTGGGTCTGGCAGTGCTGGACCGAAATTTTCACTGTCGCTGATGTTTCCCTTGTGATACTTCTGGACACTAAAAATGGTTCAAATGGCTCTGAGCACTATGGGACTTAACATCTGAGGTCATCAGTCCCCTAGAACTTAGAACTACTTAAACCTGACTAACCTAAGGACATCACACACATCCATGCCCGAGGCAGGATTCGAACCGGCGACCGTGGCAGTCGCGCGGTTCCGGACTGCGCGCCTAGAACCGCTAGACCACCGCGGCCGGCTTTTAGCATTTCACTTCCGGAGTCTATTTGGTAGGTGTCCCTGCATCAATTGGTTTTGAATGCACACACGGACGGCAGAGTCAGTCCGTGAACGCGCAGAGTCATACCACAATGTGACAGCATACGACGTAAAAACTGGAAATAAGTGTAGCACACGTGCTAGAGTTAAGCTGAAGTATGGGCAGCATCACTCAGCATCTAAACGAGATCCAGCCTCACATCCGAAGGAGACTTGCTATGACAGACCGCACAACCTCATACTTCATCGACATAACGGAAATCATAAGGCCGCAAAAGCTTCAGTAGCCATGATCTAAAAACAACGCAGCAGTCTGATTGGACACTCGACTACTTTCCCAATTCACAATCGACCAGCATACACAGATTTAGTTGACAACATGCTGAACATAATACACCGCCACAACTAGGAAAAAAATAAGTTAGTGGAGTCAACATTTCCAGTACCTACCTATTATCAATAACTTCAGATAATCATCTCATTTATCACATTGTAATTATCACATCGCTTATTAAAAGTTATGAGTCTGGATAGAAAATCCAGTGAACTGGTTAAACAACATCCAAGGCAAAGTTCAGAGAAAAGCTTTCAGAGGTCTTCAAGATTAAAACCAAAGTCAGACAGGGAAACCGACTGTCCCGTTTGCTGTTGACTATGTTCTTCGTAAGGTGATTAGGGAGTGGCGAAGAGAAATGAAAGGAATGGGTGGAATATGGTTGTTGTGCAACGAAAAGGGGATAAGGGCAGATTGTCTGATATTCGCAGACGATATTGGGATATTGTCAGGATCGTTAGAAGAAGCGATTAATCAAACTACGAGTGCGCAGCTCGTGGTCCAGTGGCTAGCGTTGCTACCTTTGGATCACGGGGTTTCAGGTTCGAGTCCCGGCCACGTTGGACATTTTTTCCGCTCGGGGACTGGGTATTTATGGTGTCCTCAACCTTTCATCATCATTCCGGAAAAGCGGCGAGAATTTACAGTGAAACGACCGGGAACTTGTACAGGCGCTGATAACCACGCTGCTTACCGCCCCACCAAACAAACATTATCATCATCATCAAGCCACGCAACTACAGGGCAAGCGGCTAAAGCAGGACTACTAATCTCCGCCGAGAAGACGCAATAGATAACAAACATGAAGGCAGTCCTGGGTGGATGACATTAGGAGGAGGGAAAATTCAGAAGTTGGAGAGGTTTGAAGACCTGGGAGGATGGACTGAAACTGGGCTGACAGAAAAGGAAGCAATGGGACTACGAATAAACAAATTGAATTTAGCATACAAACTAGCTATGAACATCTACAATAAGAAGAATATTTCGCACAATGCAAAAATGGGACAGTACCACACAGTGATCTGCTCTGGAGCCTGATGAGCTGCAGAAACTCTTAACCTCGTAGGTACAGGAGTACTTAAGAGACTAGAACAGGTGGAATGAAATACTCTCAGGAGGATATCGGGACTTAGAAGAACAGAAGATGGCGACTTTAGAAGAGGAGCGAACCGAAAACTGTATACCAAGATAGAGAGAATCTCGGGCATTATTAGGAAAAGGTGGAGCCTGTTATTCGGAAATTCAGGCTCTCACAGGTTTGGAGGACAGAATTCGACCCAGGAAAAAAATCATCACGGACAGAAGAGCGAGGAAGGTTGCAAACTATGAGAATGAAAGAATGTTGTTCATGAAAAAAGACCAGAAGAAACGAATGTGACGCGAATTAACGTGGTCCTCAAATGGCCAAAACAAAATCTGTTAAGATTGAAACATCTGGAATTGTCATATGATGGAAGGAAAACAAGATATAACACATGGAAAAATTAGATATACACTACTAAAGGTAAATGTTTTGTTGTAGTATTACTATTTACAATGGTTTGTAAAGTTATATACATATTTTGTTCCAAGAAAAAAATAACACCACATCCACATTATCACAGTTTGTTCTGGCGTAACCACAAGCGCCGAACGAAGATGCAGAACGCAAGAGTAGAGAAGGCGGCGAGGTAACGGCGGCCAATGGTGCGCGGAATTGGACCGCGCCGCGCCAAGAGCGACACCTGGAAGAAGCGAATATAAGAGACGCTCCTGCTAGTCTCGGCTGCGCAGATCGGCACCGGATCGTGGACGTTGCTTATCAGTGACGTGTGTCGACTTTCCTGAACATTTCACATATCAAGGACTCGCCCCTCGTTTGCGACTGCTGCTTGTAAATCTCCAAAGTATTGTCACTTGCTTATTTAAATAAAACTACTACTGTTATTTGTCTGAATTGTTGAATAGCATTACGAGAACGCTGCTTCCTTAGGCACGCTATTAACGACGAGTGGGCAAGACCTCACATAGTTAACATCAAAGACGATTGAAGAAAATTTCATCTTACTTGTATGTAATGGATAAAAGAGCTTTTTCTTTTTCCGTGTTGACTTTTAAATACGAATAACCTTTCCAAATCTATAGTTTGCCCTCTGGACGCCACGACTAGAAAACTAGTGTCAGAATTTACGCTCTACTTACGTGTTAAGGCCCCAGTCATCCCTTTGACGGATTTCGCAAAGTTTATCATTATGAGGTGGATACAGCGGTATATGCAGGGAAAATTCGTGGAGAGGTGGATCTACTTTGTGACGCAGCTAGGTAAACACGGATGACTGTGTCTAAACATAGCGACGGCCACGCCTTGTGCGTGCGGAGGAAACGAACACGCATTTGGCTGTCGCGTGTCCCACTTCAAAGGCTTCCGTGACGCTTGCATCGCAAAGCCACACATGAAATGTAGGCCGCCTGCTGTCACACGCTGTATGCAGTCGCTGATGGAAACCGCCTCCAATTACTGGATAACGTAAGAGCAAGGAGAGGAGGGCAGTGAAAGTGACGTCGTCATGGAGGCCATGAGTGATCACCGCTGTCTCATCTACAGCATTTGCACCCTACGTCTCTGTTATGTGTTGGACGTATTCTGCTCTCGGTATTTGCTTAAACAGTTTCTGCTCTTTAGAGTTTCCGTTAGTACAATTGAAGTTGATCCCTAATTAGCACATGTCCCATGACCTGTCCCTTCTAATTGTCAACGTTTTTCGTACGTTTCTTTCCTTCGCAGAGTCTGTGGAGAATTTCCTCTTTCCTTACCTCTCAACATCCTTCTGGAGCACCACAACATACACGTCGATTCTCTTCTGTTCTGGTTTTCCCACAGTCCATGTTTCACTGCCATGCGTACATTCTCAAAAATTCCTTCCTGAAAGTAAGGTCAATGTTTGATACTGGCAGACTCCCTTTGGGGAGGAATTCCCTCTTTGGCTGAGCTCGTCTGCTTCTTATATAGTCCTTGCTTCGTCCATCATGTGTTATTTTCCACGATAACAGAATACTTTCACTGCCCCTACCATTGGACCACAATTTTGATGTTAATTTTGTTGCTCATCTCATTTCCGCTGCTTATTACTTTCCTCTTTCTTTGGCTTCCTCTCAATCCATAATCATTGATCGCAAGACTATTCATTTCGTTCAACAGGTACTGTAACTCTACTTCACTTTCACTGAGAACTGAGAACAGTAATGTCACCAGCCAGTATAAACTGATATCCATTTCTCTGATAATTCCGAACAGCTTCTCAGGCTAAAGGTGCAACAAAACTCCATTTGTATGTGCAGATATTTCAGTTTTACTGTTTGTATTTATGAGTCCATAGGGCTTTAGTACTAGCACTGATGATGGTCACGCAGTGATTGAAATCGACTTGCAACAGAAATAAACATTTCTATTTCAACAACCAATGCTGACTCTCCTTTTGTTGTTAATACTGGTGTGGTGGTCGTGATGCACGCAACTCCTGATAGACTCCCCATTAAAAAAAGACCTATATGTGGTTTATAAAAGCGAAAAAACTCAATGAGAAAGGGCTTAATTATTCGCCAGAAGAATAAAAATGCTTGAATGGTCCTTGTACAACCCGCCATATATGTGCCTCTGGTGATAGAATAACACGCTACAAAATGTGCGAAGCTAATGGATGACAGAGCAGCTTTGCCAGTCAGAATTGATTAATGCTCTTAATGTTCGTACCGTGGTTACCGAAAATCAGTGTTGTTAAAAAAGACGGTTATACCGAAAAATGCCTATGCAAGTGAGGCTGATATGCGTAGGTAAGTGACGACAAACACAGGTGTGTTATTCAGGCGATTCTTCATACCAGTTCACTGCTGTCTTGCCCTGAAGCCTCCACTGCCACCTGTAAATATAACTTGTGACGACGCTCAGTAAACATGTGCATGGATGAATCCTGTTAGACAGCGTACTACTACACGATCGTAATCGTCGTTGTTCAGGGACTGTTGTTCATTTGATTTCACCAGGCGCGACGTCACCGTGTCACATAGATCAACCCGGACGTATGAAGAGGGGTTCCTGTTTACTGTTACATTATTATTAATTCATTCCGTGCAGTGGTCGAAGTGCCATTCTTCATATTTTGTTTTCATTTCTTCCCAGTATTCCTTCATCCTTTCAGTGTGTTGCTTTTTCCTCAGTCCATTTTGGATCTGTTCTCCTTTCATTTCATACCTGGACTTCATCCATTCGTAAAATTTTATTTCAAAACTCTCTGTATCTGTTGTTTCTTTGTAAATCTTTCTTGTCGTCTTGAATTCAGGTAGCAAGTAATTTTTTTGCCAAAGGTTTTCAAATACCTCTTTAGATAATCTGCTGTCGTCCACTCTGTACAAAAAACTGGAGAATATCAGTCTTCTCATTACCTTTTCTATATTCTCAGTTAGCAATACTTTTACGTTTTTAGTTTTTTATTATCTTTATTTTTATGATAATTATATTTTTCTCTTTTTTTATGTGGATGACAGTATTAAGGGGTAATTTAATAACAATTAAGTGCCATAGGATTTTTAGGAGAAATAAGTTCAGATTTGCACGCACTTCCGAAATGGTCATCAGCTGGTAGGGATGAATGTCATAACCATTTAATGGAAACAAAAAACAAGTGAAATGTAGGGCAAGTGGCCGTAAAACTGATACAGTCAAAACTTTCCAAAGAAATGATACACTCAGTCTATTAATAAGAAAACCATATCTGTCAAAAATGTTCCTACTGTTATTTATGCTGCCACTGATTATGAATAGTTAGTCATAATCTGTTTTCCCATTAGACACATCTCTTTGGAGAAAAAAATAATAATTTCAACCAACAGTACTTTCACTGAAAATAAATGTGCATGCACACAGTTCTAGAAAATTTTGCAACATTTACAAATATAGAGTGTTTCACAATTGCACCAATAAGCTTTGAATGGATATAGAAGGTGTTTTGAACAATATGAGGCCAGGAAACCATGTCCAGAAACGTCATCCAACGACATTACAGAGCGTCGAAGTTATAGGTGCAAGCGCCTGACGCAAGGCCACCGCTTCGGCAGCAAACGTGACTTTGTGCAAGAACAGGCCGCGGGCAGAATGTCTCGCTTTGTAGCTGACAGCAGTCTGGGCGCTAGATGGCGCTAAACGCCGCCACGCCTGCCGCACCAACACTGTAGGAGCCCGCTAACAGCGGCAACAAAGACGGGAGTGACAAACATGCCCAGCAGGAACAGAGCCCTCAGTCGTTCTTTGTCCATCCTGGTGTGCCGCATCGTGCAGACGTTCACATGGGACCAGCATTAGACATGTATCTCGTAGATGGTGAGGCGAGAGGCAATGAGCACGAAGCGTTATGCGCCAATGGGCTATAGGCGTCAGCTGCACCACTCCACCCTGCCATCCATCGGCGTCTGGGTGAAACAGGTGGTCTCACACGGCACGGACAACAGAGGTCGCATGGAGGAAGGTTATTCACGCCACGCTTTGTGGAGCACGTACTGGAGAGGTTGTAAGGTACCCCCTATTTGCAGATAAGAGCGCATTTTATTTTATTTCCTGTTTTGCTGTTTCACATACATGAAGTGAATGTATCAGCGCTGTACTACGTACGGAGTAAGGAGCGAGCGGCAGGTTCCCACGCTGGCGAGCAGAGGCGGTTGGCCATCGGGAGCTTTCAGAGCCAGTGGGATGAAGTGACGATGCAGAAATCGCTCGTGAAGTCACCAACGGAATGCGTAGGGAAGTGCGTTTATTCTAGCGCGAATCAAGTAATTTTTATCAATAAATATTTGCTAATAAAAGTTGCCTTTTGCCACTCAGGCATTAGCAGGAAGTTACAGGTCATAAATACTATTTCTCAGTAATTTTGTAGTGCCAGGAAACGTTGATATTAACAAATAAATGAATTACTTTGGCATAAACGAAGAAGTACGATCTCATACAAATTCTACCGAGTGTATACAAGTTACAAACTGTGCGCCATAGTCGGCAGTCGTCGACAGGGTGCCTTTCGATCTAGTCAAGCTCTCGTATCGTTAATAGTTCGCATACAATCAGCGTGAACAAATTCATTTTACGGTCTTTGTTAAATAAATGCACCATGGTGGCATCCTGTGCAAAAATTATTTGCACAAAAAGAGCATACAGTAGCACTTTCAGAAGCCGAAGGTGCTGCTACAGCTCTGCAACTGGACATTAAACTACGAGAGCATCTCCACGTAATAGATAGGAAGAATTGCTAGGGACTGATGATCTTGCAGTTTAGTTCCTTTCACTCCAAAAGCAACCAACCATGAGTTCCTATGCGGCGTCTCACTAAGTCAGTTCAAGGGCGGGCTGTCTTAATTATCGCAAAACTTGGGTGGGAGAGCGTGGCCCCTTATAGCACCATCGACAGACTCACCGGCTAAACTGAGTTTTTGTACGAGTGGGAGTTTCTTCCAGGTCCGTCCGCAAGTACCAGCGCTATGGCACACTCAGCTGTTTGGCGGGCGCTGCATGAGGAAGGAAGACACACATTCCATCTTCGCAAGACACAGGCGCTGCTGGCCCACGATTTTGCTCTGCTTGTGGAGATCGGGCAGTGGTTGCTGTTGCGTTGCACCAGGCAGCCGTATTACGCTGAATACGTGTTGTTCATGGACGATGCGTCCTTCACCCATTGATGGTGTGTTCAACGCCCAGAATTTCCATGTGTGGGCTGACGTGAACCCCCACGCCACCCATGAACGAGATCATCAGCGAAAGTCCATTATAAGTGTATGAGCTGGCATGATCCACGATTGCTCGATTGGCCTTTAGATGCTCCTCCCTCGACTCACAGGCGACAGCTTTACATCGTTTACCGTGAAGTGCTGCCAAGATTACGGAAGAGATGGCACTTGCTGTCCATCGACGTATGTAGTTAAAGCACCATCGGCCACCCACACACGTCAGTCAGGCAGCCAGAACCCAGACCGCATGGAAGTTTGGGGATCGCTGGATTGGTCCTGTGGGGACATCTAAAGAATACGCTGTACGAAAGCCGGCTGCAGCCAACGGAAGACCTAGTGGAGAGGCTACATGCAGCGTGTGAGGTTGTTCGCACCGTGCACGGTACCTCTGAGCGGCAGTCAGTGCTACGCACACGTCGAGCATGCTGCGACGCTGGAGGCAAGAATTTTGCGCACCTGCTGTAACGGTATTTAATCCGTAAGTGTTTAACCATTGTTTCGTGGAGTGCTAGAGATCCGACAGACTAATTTTAAAAAGTGAAGAAAACAGTCTCGATCGCAATGGAACATTCAGTTTCTAACGTTTGTTTTACATGTACAACGTTTTTTAATTCCCTGCAACAACGGAATAAATGGTAATCGTGTTCTATGATGCTTGACTACGGGCATGGTTCCTCCCGTTTCCTTGCATTCATGGTTCCCGTCCTTTAAATTCAGTAATGCGTCGATGTCTCGGAATGTTGGCCGTTATTCTTGTATATGGCCGCTTGCCGCACCCTCCAGCGGCGTAGACGGCGATGCCTGCTGCAGAGTCCGTCGTTCGCCCCAGTAATTTCGACAGTCTGTCTGTCTATATGTCTGTTACGTGCTGTACACCACAAAACATCGGAGCTTGTGTAGAGGGTTCCGAGAGACAACAGACTGCAGATACAAGCCCGTACCCGACACCGTCATCCACCGAGGCAACATAGCATCGCATTCATACAGGGTGTTTCAAAAATGAGCGGTATATTTGAAACGGCAATAAAAACTAAACGAGCAGCGATAGAAATACACCGTTTGTTGCAATATGCTTGGGACAACAGTACATTTTCAGGCGGACAAACTTTCGAAATTACAGTAGTTACAATTTTCAACAACAGATGGCGCTGCAAGTGATGTGAACGATATAGAAGACAACGCAGTCGGTGGGTGCGCCATTCTGTACGTCGTCTTTCTGCTGTAAGCGTGTGCTGTTCACAACGTGCAAGTGTGCTGTAGACAACATGGTTTATTCCTTAGAACAGAGGATTTTTCTGGTGTTGGAATTCCACCGCCTAGAACACAGTGTTGTTGCAACAAGACGAAGTTTTCAATGGAGGTTTAATGTAACCAAAGGACCGAAAAGCGATACAATAAAGGATCTGTGTGAAAAATTTCAACGGACTGGGAACGTGACGGATGAACGTGCTGGAAAGGTAGGGCGACCGCGTACGGCAACCACAGAGGGCAACGCGCAGCTAGTGCAGCAGGTGATCCAACAGCGGCCTCGGGTTTCCGTTCGCCGTGTTGCACCTGCGGTCCAAATGACGCCAACGTCCACGTATTGTCTCATGCGCCAGAGTTTACACCTCTATCCATACAAAATTCAAACGTGGCAACCCCTCAGCGCCGCTACCATTGCTGCACGAGAGACATTCGCTAACGATATAGTGCACAGGATTGATGACGGCGATATGCATGTGGGCAGCATTTGGTTTACTGACGAAGCTTATTTTTACCTGGACGGCTTCGTCAATAAACAGAACTGGCGCATATGTGGAACCGAAAAGCCCCATGTTGCAGTCCCATCGTCCCTGCATCCTCAAAAAGTACTGGTCTGGGCCGCCATTTCTTCCAAAGGAATCATTGGCCCATTTTTCAGATCCGAAACGATTACTGCATCACGCTATCTGGACATTCTTCGTGAATTTGTGGCGGTACAAACTGCCTTAGACGACACTGCGAACACCTCGTGGTTTATGCAAGATGGTGCCCGGCCACATCGCACGGCCGACGTCTTTAATTTCCTGAATGAATATTTCGATGATCGTGTGATTGCTTTGGGCTATCCGAAACATACAGGAAGCGGCGTGGATTGGCCTCCATATTCGCCAGACATGAACCCCTGTAACTTCTTTCTGTGGGGACACTTGAAAGACCAAGTGTACCGCCAGAATCCAGAAACAATTGAACAGCTGAAGCAGTACATCTCATCTGCATGTGAAGCCATTCCGCCAGACACGTTGTCAAAGGTTTCGGGTAATTTCATTCAGAGACTACGCCATATTATTGCTACGCATGGTGGATATGTGGAAAATATCGTACTATAGAGTTTCCCAGACCGCAGCGCCATCTGTTGTTGAAAATTGTAACTACTGTAATTTCGAAAGTTTGTCTGCCTGAAAATGTACTGTTGTCCCAAGCATATTGCAACAAACGGTATATTTCTATCGCTGCTCGCTTAGTTTTTATTGCCGTTTCAAATATACTGGTCATTTTTGAAACACCCTGTAGGAGACAAGGCCTGCCTATGCAGCAGCTAGCCCCGTCTGCTCCACTGGCGATCGTGGCAGTCAGTTGCCGTCTGCCACTAGTCAAAGTGGCGTCTGCTGCCAGAAGGGAGACGTGGCGAGAGAACTACGAAGCTCCGCAGCGTCGTTGGGCGACATTTCCGGACGCGGGTTGCCGTCCTCATTTTGTTCCTCTCGATCCCTTCTGCATCCCCTCAATTTTAATCGGCGTAATTTTGAAACACACTGTATACTGACTTTGTACCTACCGAATTTGTGTTACATATACAGGAAAACGTGCTCAATCTGCTGAAATATTGATTTTATTCACATTTATTATATGCAGCTAATTATTAAGCAGTCAATAAAATCTCTATACATTAAAGCCAATGTCCTGACTGTACGGCAAGTTGAAAAAGAGAAAGAGTGAGAGGGAGAGATAGGGTGATATATTTACGTGCGTATGATAAACTACTTCCCTCAAAAACATTTCTCTTTCATATCTCCTCTGTGTTACCACAGATGACGTGTCGCTGTACTAAGACAGCAGTACACGCGAGGTTCCTATTTGCTTCCACAGCACTGAGTGGAATGCATAAGTTCTAACAAATGTTCACCAATCTGCAATCTTCTATAGTTGTTCTCCCCCGTGCAGCATGTAGGCCGTGAATGCGTAATCTTTGTATTATAATAATAAAAAAATATAATTAAAAGGAAAAATTAAAGGAACTGATTGGTAATAACCCTTTCGCTTGCAATGAAAAGAGAATATTAGTATAGCATATTATTATGAAATGTTCTGTGTGGACGGAATCGTGCTACTGTTCATTCACTTTACCTCGTGTCGTTTCTTTTTCTGTGCCCATCACTATATATTATTTTAATTATATTTCTCGTCTTCTTAAAGCTTCTCCTTCTGTCAATAACACGAAAATATGACCGTGGAATTCTTTTCCTCCAATTCAATTGTAGATGCAGACAGCCGACTCCAGGGAACATCAGTGCCTCTCAAGATGATATAAAATATAAAGGAATTCTTCTCAACTCTGTTCTATTTCATTTTAATAAAAATACTTAATACTGATGTCAAGTCTTCTCTTATTCAGAAACATATACACTCCTGGAAATGGAAAAAAGAACACATTGACACCGGCGTGTCAGACCCACCATACTTGCTCCGGACACTGCGAGAGGGATGTACAAGCAATGATCACACGCACGGCACAGCGGACACACCAGGAACCGCGGTGTTGGCCGTCGAATGACGCTAGCTGCGCAGCATTTGTGCACCGCCGCCGTCAGTGTCAGCCAGTTTGCCGTGGCATACGGAGCTCCATCGCAGTCTTTAACACGGGTAGCATGCCGCGACAGCGTGGACGTGAACGGTATGTGCAGTTGACGGACTTTGAGCGAGGGCGTATAGTGGGCATGCGGGAGGCCGGGTGGACGTACCGCCGAATTGCTCAACACGTGGGGCGTGAGGTCTCCACAGTACATCGATGTTGTCGTCAGTGGTCGGCGGAAGGTGCACGTGCCCGTCGACCTGGGACCGGACCGCAGCGACGCACGGATGCACGCCAAGACCGTAGGATCCTACGCAGTGCCGTAGGGGACCGCACCGCCACTTCCCAGCAAATTAGGGACACTGTTGCTCCTGGGGTATCGGCGAGGACCATTCGCAACCGTCTCCATGAAGCTGGGCTACGGTCCCGCACACCGTTAGGCCGTCTTCCGCTCACGCCCCAACATCGTGCAGCCCGCCTCCAGTGGTGTCGCGACAGGCGTGAATGGAGGGACGAATGGAGACGTGTCGTCTTCAGCGATGAGAGTCGCTTCTGCCTTGGTGCCAATAATGGTCGTATGCGTGTTTGGCGCCGTGCAGGTGAGCGCCACAATCAGGACTGCATACGACCGAGGCAGACAGGGCGAACACCCGGTATCATGGTGTGGGGAGCGATCTCCTACACTGGCCGTACACCACTGGTGATCGTCGAGGGGACACTGAATAGTGCACGGTACATCCAAACCGTCATCGAACCCATCGTTCTACCATTCCTAGACCGGCAAGGGAACTTGCTGTTCCAACAGGACAATGCACGTCCGCATGTATTCCGTGCCACCCAACGTGCTCTAGAAGGTGTAAGTCAACTACCCTGGCCAGCAAGATCTCCGGATCTGTCCCCCATTGAGCATGTTTGGGACTGGATGAAGCGTCGTCTCACGCGGTCTGCACGTCCAGCACGAACGCTGGTCCAACTGAGGCGCCAGGTGGAAATGGCATGGCAAGCCGTTCCACAGGACTACATCCAGCATCTCTACGATCGTCTCCATGGGTGAATAGCAGCCTGCATTGCTGCGAAAGGTGGATATACACTGTACTAGTGCCGACATTGTGCATGCTCTGTTGCCTGTGTCTATGTGCCTGTGGTTCTGTCAGTGTGATCATGTGATGTATCTGACCCCAGGAATGTGTCAATAAAGTTTCCCCTTCCTGGGACAATGAATTCACGGTGTTCTTATTTCAATTTCCAGGAGTGTATGATACGTAACACTCGCAGCCCGTCATACTCCGAACTGTAGACCGTAACCAACTTCTACATACAGAAGAATGAAACAAAATCATGTGCAAAAAAATGAATGCTGTTTTATGCTCATTTGTCTACGCTTTACTGCCTATTCATAACCAAATGTCTTTGTCGACGCTTATAGTTGGTCTTCGATTCTGTCCTCATCGCTGTTTCATTTTTAATACGTTTTAGCTTTACCATAACCGGGGGGGGGGGGGGGGGGAGGAATGTGTCTTTTCACCATGTACCTACACATCTTGAGGCTGTAAGAAACTCTTAGCGAGGATCTGTTATTTTAGAAATGATTAAATTTCCATTCAGTTTGTTTATACGGGATGCCACTCTCTTTTTATTGGGAGAACACGAGAAAACGGCTCAATTACATGCCTTTTTAGAGTCACAAATGATTTCTGTTCTTCAACAAATTAATGAACTGCATGTTTCCGTAATTAGTATCACACTGTTCTCAACTACATGTCCAAATAACTATACGCTGCTAATAAGGTCTTAACTAACAGTGACCGCGGCAGACTACATATCCGTCTTCCGACACCGCCGATCCAGCTCTGATTTGCACACTAGAATTGCTAACTAAGTCTTAACTGATACCGCGCCGAAAATGTCCATTCTCTGAGACTGCCAAACGAGCTCTGTTCTGCAGGCTATACATTGCAAATTAAGTCTTAACTGATACCGCGGCAGACAACATGTCCGTCCTCCGAGACTGCCGAACGAGCTCAGATCTTACAGCCGAACCACTTCGCCCGCAATCCAAGTCAGGCGCGATCAGAAGATACTCGAAGTGCTTCGTCTGTCCTTTCATTTTGCAGTTGTTTATTAGTCTGCTAGTTATTAATACTTGTGAAATAACGGAATGATAGCACGCTATTGAGAGATGCTTTAAATATGACACTCAAGTAAATACGATGTTTAGTTTTTCAAATATTAATAATAGAAGATCACCA
Organism: Schistocerca americana; assembly: GCF_021461395.2. Lineage (NCBI taxonomy): Eukaryota > Metazoa > Arthropoda > Insecta > Orthoptera > Acrididae > Schistocerca > Schistocerca americana. Next base: position 285,623,885 of record NC_060120.1, on the reverse strand, counting down.
TTTTGGCGCGCAGCTTTCGAACGCAGCAGCCAATCGCGGAGAAGGACCACAATTTAGGCGGTCTTTCTCACGATACCCGTACCGAACAAACCAACTGTCATCGTACCTCGAACAACGCTACGTAATGTTGCCACATCTGCCTTCTCAGCTCCTCTTAGAAGAGCTTCTTGTACCTGAATATGAAAGCTGCAAAGCCAGAAATATTACATCTGAGTGACTCTTCATCGCCCAGGCCAGACCACTAAGGATAGAACTTGAAATTTGGAGACGGTGTAGATCTCACCCTGTTCGAGTCGCTTAAGAAGGGATTTTTCGAAATTGCAACCCTAAGAGGGTGAAATAGAGGAGGTAGGGTGTTTTTTTTTTTAATAGTCACTATTAAGGCAGTTTTGAAGCTAGACCTATGAAAATTGGTATTTTGGTTCTCGGTCAGGAATAAAGTTATACCTGTTTCAGCATTTTTGGAAATTTAGCCCTATGAAACAGTGAGCAACAGTTTTTTTTAAAACATATCATTATTAAAGAACTACTTAAGTATTTTAAAGCTATATCTAAAAACATTGCTATTTGACTTCTTGCTTACAAATTAAAAAAACATGTGTTTCAATGTTTCTAGAAACTGAACCCCCCAAGGGGGTGAAATAGGGGATGAAATTTTTTATGAAAATATGTTTTTCTGAACACATTTTGAAAGCTAACCCTATGAAAATTTAAATTTGGCTTCTCAGTTAGAAATTAAAAAAATACAAGTTTACGGTTTTTGGAAATTCAACTCCTAAGGGAATGAAATAGGATCAGAGAGATTTAGTGACTCATCATCGCCCAGCCCAAACCGCTAAAGATAGAAACTTTAAGGTTGGAGAGAGTGTGGATCTTATGCTGTAGGCATTGTTTAAGAAAGCACTCTCCGAAATTCCACTTATAAGGGGGTTAAATAAGGCATAAAAGATTTTTTGAAAGTATGTCGCTATTAAGGAAATTTTGAAGCTAGAACTACCAAAATTTGTATTTGGTTTCTCATTGAGAAAATAAAAAATACGTGTTTCACCATTTTTGGGAAATTCAACCAGTAAGGCAGTAAAACAATGGGTGAAAGTTTTTTTGAAAATGAGTAATTACTAAACAGTTACTAAAGGATTTTTAAGCCTACTTCTATGGCAATTCGTATTTGATTTCTCGGTTGGAAACAAAAAAAACTTGCTTCAGTTTTTCTTGAATTTCAACCTCTAAGGGAGTGTAATTGGGCAGAAAATTTTTAAGAAAATATTTCATTACATTGAAAAAATTTTATGGCTAAATTTATAAAAATTGGTATTTCACTTCTGGAAAAGGTATAAAGAAATGTTTGTTAGGGGATGAAAGTTGCTATGGAAATATCTCCGCAAGAACGCAAAAGTGATGAATAACAAAAACTGTGGATTCAGGCTACCAGAATCGCTTTTTGGTCAGGAGTACATTCGGAAAAGATCATGCTTACATGCCCTTAATTAGCGTGAAAAGCTTAGAGTGTGTCGCCATTTGAGAACAGCATAAAAATTCGATTAAATAAAAACAAAAAAACTCTGTAGGACATACAGCCTCTGCGAGCGAAAGATCGGGTGCTTAGCTACCTCTTAAATATGGTACTCTCCATTCCAAAATACACTCCTGGAAATGGAAAAAAGAACACATTGACACCGGTGTGTCACACCCACCATACTTGCTCCAGACACTGCGAGAGGGCTGTACAAGCAATGATCACAGGCACGGCACAACGGACACACCAGGAACCGCGGTGTTGGCCGTCGAATGGCGCTAGCTGCGCAGCATTTGTGCACCGCCGCCGTCAGTGTCAGCCAGTTTGCCGTGGCATACGGAGCTCCATCGCAGTCTTTAACACTGGTAGCATGCCGCGACAGCGTGGACGTGAACCGTATGTGCAGTTGACGGACTTTGAGCGAGGGCGTATAGTGGGCATGCGGGAAGCCGGGTGGACGTACCACCGAATTGCTCAACACGTGGGGCGTGAGGTCTCCACAGTACATCAATGTTGTCGCCAGTGGTCGGCGGAAGGTGCACGTGCCCGTCGACCTGGGACCGGACCGCAGCGACGCACGGATGCACGCCAAGACCGTAGGATCCTACGCAGTGCCGTAGGGGACCGCACCGCCACTTCCCAGCAAATTAGGGACACTGTTGCTCCTGGGGTATCGGCGAGAACCATTCGCAACCGTCTCCATGAAGCTGGGCTACGGTCCCGCACATCGTTAGGCCATCTTCCGCTCACGCCCCAACATCGTGCAGCCCGCCTCCAGTGGTGTCGCGACAGGCGTGAATAGAGGGACGAATGGAGACGTGTCGTCTTCAGCGATGAGAGTCGCTTCTGCCTTGGTGCCAATGATGGTCGTATGCGTGTTGCCGCCGTGCAGGTGAGCGCCACAATCAGGACTGCATACGACCGAGGCACACAGGGCAAACACCCGGCATCATGGTGTGGGGAGCGATCTCCTACACTGGCCGTACACCACTGGTGATCGTCGAGGGGACACTGAATAGTGCACGGTACATCCAAACCGTCATCGAACCCATCGATCTACCATTCCTAGACCGGCAAGGGAACTTGCTGTTCCAACAGGACAATGCACGTCCGCATGTATCCCGTGCCACCCAACGTGCTCTAGAAGGTGTAAGTCAACTACCCTGGCCAGCAAGATCTCCGGATCTGTCCCCCATTGAGCATGTTTGGGACTGGATGAAGCGTCGTCTCACGCGATCTGCACGTCCAGCACGAACGCTGGTCCAACTGAGGCGCCAGGTGGAAATGGCATGGCAAGCCGTTCCACAGGACTACATCCAGCATCTCTACGATCGTCTCCATGGGAGAATAGCAGCCTGCATTGCTGCGAAAGGTGGATATACACTGTACTAGTGCCGACATTGTGCATGCTCTGTTGCCTGTGTCTATGTGCCTGTGGTTCTGTCAGTGTGATCATGTGATGTATCTGACCCCAGGAATGTGTCAATAAAGTTTCCCCTTCCTGGGACAATGAATTCACGGTGTTCTTATTTCAATTTCCAGGAGTGTATGATACATCTGATTCCTAAATGCTATGCACTGTCGCCTACGGTGCTGCCACCAGCTACATAATATTGTTTCGTGGGTTGCCGCCCTTCCTACATACCAGAAACAACCGCGGGAGACCACATTTGCAGCAGTAAACTCATTCCTGAAAAACAAAAAAGAAGTAGGTCAAAAATAGGAAAGCCAGAAAGCTAGACCTGTGACAAAAGCTGTGGTAAGTACACGAAAGAGAAAGCAAGCTGAGGACACTGTACCTGACATCTCTTTGAAGTTGGCCGACAGCATGGATGTTGTCGATCCCTTGAGAGAATCCATAGCAGCTGTCATTGTAATGATTGATACAGAAATGTAAGTGGAAGAGATTATAGCTTGGCTAAATTTCGAGGAGGAAAGCGGAATTCATATACCTATTTTATTAATAAAAATGATGTGTTAGGGAAACTGTCAGTCCCTCATATTGGTACTGGGGTGGGAAGTATCACACGAGGAATCTGCTTTGTGTTTGACGGCCCTGACGAAGAACAAAAAAAGATAGTGATTCTCGTTTCCTATCACTTACTTTCTTATTAGTGTCGGTATGTTAAGTGTAATGATTCTCGTTTGCTTACCTCTCACTCTTGTATTAGTGTCAGTATGTTAAGTGTAATGGTAAACAAATCCTACCAAACGCTGGTCGACTTCTTAGTATTAAACATGGGAGTAACAAATAAAGAATTTCTGCTACTTCACTCTGGCGTATGTTTCAGGCCATAAATATCCTAGAAATATACCCCGCAGCAAAATCTGAATCATACATGTGCAGCGTTGTATGTTTTCTCTACCACATACGTAAAAGAATATCATTCTTCTATCCTCAGTGCACATAACAATATCACATGTGTATCATTTTTAAGAATTTCAGTTTAAAAAAATGATATGCCGTTTATATTTTTCTAGTCCACATTTGATGCTTTAAAGAATTAAATACAGAGTCATTGTACAGCAGTTTCTACTCTCTTACATTTACATTCTTTTTCTTAATTTTTATTCTTTTTCCTTCAAAAATACAGATGTATTTTGTGATTTTGTATCATATTTAGGTCACCTTACCCTACATAAATTCTGTAAAACCTGTTTCAAAAAACGTTTTTAGAAACACATGCTAATTACACATATAATGAAACATTAATAAAGGCAATGGCATTAAACAGATGCAGATGAGCTCCTGGGAAGGTGTCCATATGCGCCAGCGATCCTCTGGTCAGTTTTCAAAGTAACGACTGCAACTTCAAGAAAACTCGCCATCTTCAGCGATTTTAATACTAATCCGATGTCGAATGGGAAAAATGTTTCTCCCCTTCCAGCCGATAGTCCTCCATGCAGGCGCGACATCGGTGGTGTTTGTAGGCCGGAGGAAATTAGTTTTCATACTCAAATTAACTGACATAATTAGTGAGCATTTTAATTAAACAGTTAAGAGGTTCGCGCCCGGCATGAATAAGCTCATAATCAGGTCAGAATCCTGAATCAGTAATCGCATTTTCTGGTTTTATTTTATTTAACTCTCCTTCTCTTTATTTCCAGTTTCTGGAAGGGCTGTCTGAGTGGCTTCACCAAGTACCGTGTCTGTCCACGATAAGTCTTTGGGTTACAGCTTTAAACAGAAACAGCCAGCCCCCTTCAGATAGCAAGAAATGTATTCAAGTTTAAAACTGATTGCACCTCCATCGTCACAAATCAAAAGGCAACTATACTAAACTCCATCAAAACAGGCCTTGATCACCCGACGGTACCGACGTACCGACGTGTCATCCTCAGGCCACAGGCATTAATGGATGCGTACATGGAGGAGCATGTGTGCAGCAGACCGCTCTCCCGGCTGTTGTGATTTTCGCGACCGGAGCTGCTACTTCTCAATCAAGTAGCTCCTCGGTTTGCCTCACAAGGGCTGAGTGCACCCCGCTTGCCAACAGCACTCGGTAGACCGGACGTTCGCCCATACAAGCGCTAGCCCAGCCCGATAGCGCTTAACTTCGGTGGTCTGACGGGAACCGGTGTTACCACTGCGGCAAGGCCGTTGGCATTGAAAGGCAGCTACTTCCACAAATATACAGATGTCTGTTTAAAGCAGATAGCATCCTGCTAGTACACTCTTTCCAATTAGTATGTACGAATATTATACCACCACTGATACAACTTAGGCTATATTTCCATTTAATTCTCGTGAGACTGCCTTTTTTTTTTTTTTTTTTCTTACGTGAAAAGTGACAAGCTACGTTACTATCTATAAAAGAAAGTCTGTCGAAGTAAGCGTCACAGAGCTCCACCTCGAATTGCGAGTAAGGAGAATTTTATTGAAATCAACTCTGTCAGGATCACCACACTTTCTCTTAATCACTAGTTTCAGTCTTACACACAGACTATCTTCAGATCATAACTTGCAGAGGTAATGAATGCAGCACTGTAGTAGGCATTTAAGGTTCAAATGCTATTGTCTTCGTACGACTGCAATTCTTTTAGCAGGGCCTGATCTGAAGTCGGTCTGTACGTTACGCTGAAGCTGGTAACCACACAGAAATTGTGGTCTTCCCGAGTTAATTGCAATAAATGACTGAGCGGGAGTCCAAAGCACTGTTTACTTCCGGCTTCACTACCCAAATCATTAATTAGAAATCAAAGTTTTGGGTGTTTCTGGAACACATTGAAATATGGAGCTACCGTTTCATTACTGGGGCGTTGTAGTGCTTCTTTTCTATGAAGGAAAAACGGGTTAAGTGCGGTGTTGACACACATACTACTTCTCACGAATAGCACCAAGGCATCGACAAGCTTAATGCTACCATTCGAAGGAGGAACCACCATCTACAATGGTCGCATGCCCCCCCTCCACACTGCCCAAAGTCTGGTGATACAGAATTGTAACGGCACCACAGTTGAGCGCCCACAAGCTCCACGCACAGTAACGCCAGCACTTCTCCACTTGCCGGCCAGAAAATATTGACAAAATTTCTTTCAGCCCTGAGATTCCAACCACATACATCTTAGTCAAGTGCCATCACATCAGCGTGATTCGAAATTCACATAGCTGCTACTACTACTACTAATAGTAGTAGTGTTATCTATCCGTGGAACACTTCTACATGAATACTGGGCATATCTTCGTTTAAAATTTAAGAGCAACATAAGTGACGTAATTCACATATACAGCCATTTACATTCCTACAGGTCTAGTTCGGCAAAGATGGGACAGGTTGTCGGCTGTGGCCTTACAATAGGAACCATCCCGATATTTGTCTGAAGTAATTTAGCGAAACCATGGAATACCTAAATGAAGATGGCTGGATAAAGACTTGAGCCTCCACTCTCCAGAATACAAAGCTACTCTGTCCTATCTCATTCGACTTATCTGTAGTGTATAATACTGCTTTACAAATAAGTTGTGTAACAGTACAGGTGCTAATGCTACACTGTTCATTCACTTCTCTCGCCCAGGCACTGCACACACTAAACATTGTTTTATAATACTACACACACTATAAGCTGACATGAGAACCATTTTTTGTGCCGCAACTACCCTTTTCTAGCCTGAAAAACTAAGTCAGCATCCTTCTACAAAGATTAACATTGACCTCAAAGAGAGGATAAGGTGTTGATACTGTACGCTGCATAGCTTTTGCAGTTAGGTTTTTTTCGGGGGAGACAAAAAGAAGGAAAAAATGTAGTGTGAAACTGTTATGTGGAACTATAGATGTTTTATTATGTTTTACTGTTATTTATTTCGGATACATATTTTATGAAACCCATAATTTGTGTTATTTAAGTTATTATCCTGTCAATGGAATGTATTGCTTAACAGATACTTTTTAACTGCGTTTTTAAATAAGCTTATTTCAGCAATTTCCTTAATCTCACTTTGGCACTTGATGGTACAGTTTCATAGCTTGGTAGAAAATGCTGTTTTGTGTTTCATGGTTAATCTTTATTGGTAAATGTAACTCCAGTCTAAATCCTGTACCGTGGTCATGGGCAGGGCAGTTTGGTCAGTAATTAACAATGTAATTTTTGAAGTGTGCAAATGACTGACAAATGATCTCACATGGTGCAAGTATGGTAAAATCCCCAGTGTTTTGAACAGATCTTTACAAACAGCTTGCCTACTCTTTTTGGCTATTGCTCTTACAGCCCTTGTCTGTAGCTTGCAAACTGTGTTCATATTTTGTGCGTTTGTTCCCAGAAAATACTCCATAGCTCAGAACTGAGTGTATCATTCAATAATATGTAACGAAAAGACACTGACCGTTACACACTGATGAGAGGACTCTAGGGCATAACATGCTGATGACATTATGTTTGAAAGCACCTTTGTGTGTTCACACCTCTTCAACCGAGAATCTATACTTCATTCCTAAAAATTTTGTGTTTTGTCTTCAAACTGAAATTCAAGGCATTTATTTCCTGTACGCTCAATGTCAATATGTTGCATATCGATCAATTGTAAACTTTCTTGAGGGTTTCATTTGCTTCCTCTGCAAGGAGTTATCTTATTTTCTCAGTGACTATAATATTGCTGACTTCAACTTCCCTCAGGAAATTCTATTTTCATTTTGATCCTGATAAACGTTTAGACTTATTTGAGGTACATATTGTCTCTACACTTTGTATCCTATCTGCTACGTTTGATCAGAACAAGTCACTACCAAGCCTCTTATTCCTAATGATTCCAGCATATCTAGCAGAGACTTATGAACAATAGTACCAAAAGCCCCCAAAAATCTAAAATTATACCTGTGACACACTAATCATTGTCAAGAGCATCAAGTACCACTTTTGTGAATTCTATAATGATTGAGTCTATACTTATATCAATTCGAAACCAGAACAGTGGTTCATTTAAAAGGTTGTATCTATACAAGTATTTCATTAATGTGTCTTTCATAACGAATTCTATCATTTTGAAAATGATGACAACAGGGAAAAAGTGCAGTAGTTTTCTTTGTCTTCTCCATTGTCTTTCTTAAGTTGGTGTAGAACTCTTGTCTGCTTTAAATAATGTTTAAATAATATTTTTAAATATATTAATACATGATTCAGTAACGATGTTGCTATGGTTGCTATTGTACTTAGGCACAAATACCAGTGTAAGCATTAGGTGAAAGTGGTTGATAGTCAAGAGAAAGCGGCCATCATCTGGTTGTTATTACATCTTATTAAGTTCGAGGCCATTAAACTTTATAGTAAATGGAAAAGCCAAATGATTATAAATAGGCTATTATATTATTATTAATTGTGAGCAGGTGTTAAGACATTGTATCCACAAATGCTGTAGATTCTGGTACAAGGTGTTTCAAAAAGATTCATTCTGTTTCAAAAGACTGTATATTCTACATGAATGAATATACAAACCTGTGGTAAATTTTAATGTAGACATGCTTGTTATTGATATGTGGTGTCGCAGTTCGCTCATACTTTTTGATAGTGGGGACACATACATGGAGTCCTTCATAGACAGACAGGCAGACACACACACACACACACACACACACACACACACACACTCATATACCATGACATCAGGCAGCGGCGACGTCACCTAAAGTTTTTCTGCTGAGTATTTGCTCTCTAACAGTGTCACACACGAACTGTAGTCACAGGGTTGAGCCGCACACGTCTGCTTTCATGCCCAGCAACTAACTCGCTGCAAACAATCATTTGTAGCTGTGATCCTGCAGTCAAATAATCTTTTGCATAGCTGTTATTGCGGATTAATAAAATAGACAGGAACATTAAATAAAGATAAATGAATAATTTAATAAAAAGGATTCTATTCTAACGTCTGTAACCGATGAAAATAACAGAGAATTTCGCTAAATAACTTTTGTTCATGAAAGTCATCTCGACTAAATGGAAACTGATCCTACGATATCCATTTGAAATACAGACAGAAAATAACCATATCAAACGCAGTAAAGTAGCGTTGAGAGAGTTACAAGAGTGGTAGCAGAATCCCCAAACTAAATAGCCATCCAAGACACACAAAAAACTAAGTCTAATTTGTGATCATAATACACGAAATGTTCAAAAACTCAAAATAGTTCTGAGTTTAAGACGATGATGTATAAATTAACATACGCAAGCTAACGAGTAAAAACTCATTCTGTGTCTACTCTCAATTCCGTAATGCAATCGGAAAAAGTTACAGTTCTGCACTGGAGCACATTCAGACCTCATGAGAAGTAATAGTCCTTTGAAAGGCTAAAAGCATTGTAGAGGCCATTCACCGGCCAGAATCAATCCCCTGCACGATTGTATAACTCACGTTACCTCAGTCAGGTCTGCCTCCTTCCAGAACAAATGTAAAAGTCCCTTCAAAACTTAAAATATAGTAGTGGTTGTTCACCGCCCAGAATCAATACCCTATATGATCAAGTACTAGAAGATGCCACAGACAGGTCTGCCTTCTTCAAGAACTCAACATAAAGTGTCAACTGCAAGATCTACACTAAAAGTACTTCTTAAGGTACCATGATTTTGTATTAGCATTTGTAATCGATAGTTAAATAAATATCTGGCAAAAACAGTACAATATTCTTTAAGTAAATGCCCAAGTATGACAAGATATGAGGTATTGATGCTGTATTTATTTTTGTGTAATTGTGTATTATACGATGCTCCGAGAAACATCTGGATAATGGAAAGATAGAAAAACGTAATAAATTCACAAATAAAATAGATACAGGTACATAGCATTCAAGGCTGATAGCTATAGTGCAATACTATCATCTGAGATAACTTTGCTGAAATCATATGAAGCATTTAAAAGCTGTTATTTCAGAGGCTCATTGTGAAAATGTTATTCACTGTAAAATATTAACTTCTGCAGTTTTACAGACACTGAGAGGATTATTGTTTCACTGATGTGCGTCATTTTTCTGAGCTTGCAGGTGTCTTCAGATTTTCTTTCATATCATATCTGACTGCTAATTACTATAGATCTTCTGAGAATTGTAACCTAGGCTCTTTTCAGATTGTCTCAAAGTCCGCCATTGTTCATGCATTCCGCATTCTACTAAGCGAGCGACCACTGCCCAGCTCCCTCTGGGATAATGGCTACTATAGTGCTGTAGACAGTATTATCATTATTATTATTATTATTATTACTATTACAATTAGTGGCTGTAATCGGTGGCAAAGCATTAACAGCCTGAAGTCTTCCAGTTTCTGCCAGTTCAGAAGTAAGCAGTGCAGCAATCAAGCGATTCACGAACAGTAAGTATAGTGCACACATTTTAACTTGGCTGGTTTTAAATAGGGTTGCAGGGAGCAGGTCAAGGCAGTGCTACGATGGAGAGGACTAATGCAGGGGAGGTACGCTTGGCAACAAGTGTCTACCCACACTGTGCACAGCTAGCTTTCTTATCTGGAAAGGAGTTATGGGTGGCACTTGCGATGCACTAAGAATTCCTTCGTCATTCATTCTACTGCCCCCCCCCCGTTTCTCCACACACACACACACACACACACACACACACACACACAAACTCAATATCATTCATCTTTGAACATTTAAAAAATAAAAGTGTTCCAATAAAAGTCTTTCATTCTACAGTTTAGTTCGGCGCTAAAGTCAGTGATTACGTGAAGGAGGGAGAGGAGCGGGGGTACCAGCTAATGTCTAATTGCACTCAGGGGCAATGGTCTAAGAAAGATTGGGAACCACTGATCTAGGAATGCTGGACTGTTATTATGATAGCAACACGTCCTTCTGTATCCTACTGCCACAGACGGTAAAATGGTACTATATACTAAACAAAATCTAGTTCTATTCTACAACAAGTTGAAACGTCCCCTTAGAAAAATTATACATGACTGTGCTTAAACTGACACACAATATTTTTTAGCGCAGCGCAATCTGACCACTGCTGGCGGCTCACCTCCCACTGCGCGACGCTACGCGCTGTTCACATCCAGCTGCCCAACACTACAATAGCCAACAACAATGCAAACCAGCCGCAGACTGCACACAGCACAGCCAGTGATTTTCATACAGAGCGCTACGTGACGTTACCAATATAAAAACCTAAACAGCCTACTTACAAAGTCAATAAGTGTCCCGACAGTGAACAGATTAAGATAATAAATCTGTGATGCCCGTTCTTTTTTATCCGTTGTTACGTATTGTCCTTCAAGCTGTCGATATTTAACATCACATTAAGTCACCCTTCTAATGGTAACCTGGATTTTGCTACTGAAAAAGGCAAGACCTCAGACAAGGCCAACCGATTCAGCTCATATTTGGGAAGTCGCTTGTGTCAACCTGAAATGAGAGACTACGATATTTTGGCTAAAGACCACCTTCTCTTGATAAAACTGCCCCTAATATTCAATGAAAATCTTCTCGGTTTACAAGCAACATCACTTAGAATAAAATAACCAGCTACATTCCCTCTATACTGTGGATCAACTACTAGCAACGTATGGCGCGTGCTGAAGGGACATAGACTGAGACTCACCTCCAAGATAAGAGATATGTTACGCCCCGCTAAAGTCAATGTAGGTGTTCCAGCTCCTGGTGTGTATGGTGTCCTTTATGAATGTGGTGGTTTTTATATAAATCAAACCATTCGCACTGTTGCCTAGCGTTGTGCAGAGAATTCACGACACGTCAGTCAAAGGAAAGTTGAGAAGCGGTTGACAATCGGATAAACAGCAACAGTTTTAACAGAGAGGAGGGCTACCACTTAGTAAGGCATGAAGGCGGGCTTTGGACACTGAGAGAAAGCAAAGACGTAGGCTTAACGCTTGTAGGGACGCGGGAGCGGCATTTTCAAACGTTGCGCCATGTGACGTCACTCAGTCACGCGCGAGGCCTACGAGAAAGACGGCCGCGGCGCATGTGTCACGAAGGTAGGCCTGAACTCGCTCGCTTGTTCACCTCAGCAGACAAAATGCGTTTCTAGACCTGTTAACTCGTATGTAGGTGCGTACGTACTAACGAGAATTATATATTTTACTGGAATCTGCTATTATTAAATCTTACTCATTAATAATACTACAACAAAATTTAATATCAGTACTTGATATAAATGGTATAACGGCTTGTTTATAGCATTTAGTCTCTTCTGCTCAACAGTCCTCATTTAATACAACAAGTGGCGCCTTGTGCAACTGAAAATCATTTTGAGATGATTTTAATTTTATTGTACCCTTCTTGTAAGACGCAACGAACAGTGCTGAGTAATGCAGAATTAAGCCCGCCCGGTTAGCCGCGCGGTCTAACGCGCTGCTTCCCGTGCGGGAAGGCGTGCCGGTCCCCAGCACGAATCCGCCCTGCGGATTAGTGTCGAGGTCCGTTGGGTTGGCCAGCCTGTGGATGGTTTTTAAGACAGTTTTCCATCTAACTCGGCAAATGAGGGCTGGTTCCCCTTCTTCCGCCTCAGTTACACTGTGTCGGCGATTGCTGCGCAAACTCTGTTTCCACGTTCGCATACACCATAATTGTTCTACCACGCAAACATTTGGGGGTTACACTCGTCTGGTATGGAGGGGGCGGGGGGGGGGGGGGGGGGAATCAGCTGGGTGCCGAACCGCACAATAAATCTGAGATCGGTGTGGGGTGGCGGTGGGGTGGGTGGACTGCTGTGGCTTGTGAACCACTCAGGGGTACGGTGGGATGAAACCTCTCCGTCGTTTCTAGGTCCCTTGTTTAATGCATACATACAATGTAGAATTAAGTTCTGCCATAATTCGGCAGAGCACTGGAGACGTATTTTAGATTAAAAGCCACAGTGTTACAGCCGATTTTTTGAAGGCTGAGCAATTCGTAAACAGGTTCTGTCTAGATATTAAACTTTCGTATATTTTACTGCCTAGCATTGAGGATTGAGACGGAGTGTCATGAACGTACGCAATAAGACAATACTCATTCGGAGAAAGTACCACAAAAATAGAAGTAATGACAGTGGTGTACAAATTCTGCAGTACAGTAACAGAAGTTGAATCAACGTTTTATTTTCAGATTGTGTTACTCAGAAAACTAAAGTGAGAACTAAGAGAAAGAAGAATGACTTCGAGGAGAACAAGAAGAGGAAGAAGGAGAAGAAGACGTCAGCACTACCGCCGCCGCCGCCAATGGTGATGATGATGATGATGATGATGATGATGATGATGACGATGACGATGAAGATTATGAGAGTCGTAAGGTGCGCAGACACAAGCACAGCATCAAAGCGTGTCAAGGAACGAGAACAGCACGAGTTTCAGTGAGAGTAGTAGGCGAACGGCCTAATGCATGAAGTAAGAAAAAGTGGAACAGTTCGCGAGGTTCCAGATTATTTTCTAACGACTTCCTCATAACCGGTAATTTACTGTCATCATAAGCGTTTCTAATGCTGAAGCTATACGCACAGATGCTATGATTGTTTCTTTCCGAATTATACAGGGTGTTCAAAAAAAGTGTCGAATACTTTGAGAGATTGTAGTACTCATCGAAACATGAAAAATAAGTCCAATAAACATGGGTCCGGAAAAGCATACTTTCTGCGATAATCACGTGTCTACAGGAGGTGTTCAACGTGGCATCCATTCTTGACAATGCACACCTCTGCCCTCCCCCATAAGGGAAGACGGACCCTTTGAAGTATACCCGGTTATTGTTGTTCCAGCGGGCACGCATTGAAGACGCGACGCTGTAGTGTCCTAACATTGTTAAGTGGCGTGACGTAGAAGAATTCCTTCAACTACCAAAATTCTGAGGATTGAGGACTGGGGAACGAGCAGGCCAAGATGTCCCCCTCTCCCCACCTCCCTCCAACCAATCTAGCGGTCGTGAAACGTCTGCGTCAGATGTCGCGCACATTGTGACGAAAGTGTGTTTGTGCGCCACCATGTATGAACCACATTTGTATTTGTTGTTGCAATGGTATAATCTTCAGCAAGGTAGGCATACATCAGTGAGGAAGTCCAGATAATGCGCCCCAGTTAACCTTTGTGGCAGCACGCATGGCCCTATTAGTCTATCACCAAGTACGCCTGCCCACAGGCTGATTGAGAATCGGTGTTGATGTCCTCCTTCCTAAGCTGCTTGGGGACTTACATCTGCCCATACATGCTGGTTATGGAAATTCTCTACACCATCTCTTGTGAACCCTGGCTCATCTCTAAATAAAATCTTTGATGTGAACAGTGTATCTGCAGCACACTTCTGCAACAGCCATTGACAGAACCGACGTTTGCCGTGATGATACTGTGGTATTAGGGCCTGAACGCGCTGTAGATGATATGGGTATAGCAATTATTCCTGAAGTACCCACCAGGCAAGAGAGTGAGACACGTCTTCTGTTGCTGCTCATCATCGCACACTGGCCCAGGGGGATTCTTCCATTGAAAATGCACACGCCCCTCCAAGTCAGGCGTGTGGACTGTGCTGAACCTTCCATTGTCAGTCTTCCGAGGAGCAATGCAAGGGTACCTGCGTCCCTCAGACGCTGGAAAAGCGCCGACCAACTTATCAGGGGGCACTCTGCGCTGTGGATATTTTCTAGCGTAGAGGACACGGGCTTGCACGCTATGTCCATTTGCTAAACCATAGCAGAATATCATATCTACGATTTCACTTGTCGAGTAGTAGGCCTCCATTGCTAATTGAACAGTTTAGTGAACGAAATGGCATTCGTCACCTAACAAGAACTCCATTTTACCCACAGTTCAACGGAGAAGCAGAACACTTTGTACGCACATTTAAACAACAGCTGGCCAAGCTTCGCACCACCCACATACGGGAATAGGCGCTGCAACTCTTTCTCGCTTCCTGTCGCTCCTACCCAGATAGACGGACCATCACCGGCGGAATTTCTGCATCGGACGCTGCTATACTTGTACACCTACCGCAGCATCCAGCGCTGCAAATGGTCCCCAAGTATCGTTTTGAGCCAAGCAACTTTATTTTTACAGTGTTTATGGCAACTGTGAGCGCTGGGAAAGAGGCGTGATCCAGGAACGCATTGGGTCTTTTATGTACTTGCTTGTTTGCAGCGCCGCTACCGGAACCAAATTCTCCCGTGTCATTTGCCCCGTGATTCTGCTGCTTTTCTTCCCCCAGATTCACGATGCGCCTTCGCCCCCGCCGTTTGCGCTCGCCGACCCGATGCACGTGAACTAGTCTTAGCCGTCACCGTCGCCGTCATCGCCCCAGTACACACCCTCAGGCCTGCACGTGTGCCCTGGCAGCTATTTCCGGAGGAAATTACTCTGCACGTACCGTATCAACATACATAAGAAAGCCTGTCTTAACACAGGTTGATACGGTGTCAAGCTTTTCAGATCCGCGTGTCCATTACAACTAAATACCTCTATAATACACTGAAGAGCCACAGAAACTGATACAAATGCCTAAATATCGTGTAGCACCCCCGTGAGCACGCAGAAGTGCCGCAACAGGACGTGGCATGGACTCGACTAATGTCTGAAGTGATGCTGGAGGGAATTACCATGAATCCTGCAGGGCTGTCCATAAATCCGTAAGAATACGAGTTGGTGGAGATCTTTTCTGAACAGCACGTTGCAAGGCATCCCGGATATGCTCAATAATGTTCATGACTGGTCAGTTTGGTGGCCAGCGGAAGTGTTTAAACTGAGAACAGTGTTCCTGGAGCCACTCAGCAATTCTGTACGGGTGGGGTGTCGCATTGTCCTGCTGGAATTGCCCAAGTCTGTCGGAATGTACAATGGACATGAATGGATGCAGGTGATCAGATAGGATGCATACGTACGTGTCACCTGTCGGAGTCGTATCTAGACTATCAGGGACCCCATATCACTCCAACTGCACATGCCCCACGCCATTACAGAGCCTCCACCAGCTTGAACAATCCTCTGCTGACATGCAGATTCCATGGATTCATGAGGTTATCTCCGTACGAGTACACGTCCATCCGCTCGATACCATTTGGAATGAGACTTGTTCGATCAGGAAACATGTTTCCAGTCATCAACAGTCGAGTGTGAGTGTTGACAGGCCCAGGCGAGGCATAAATCTTTGTGTCGTGCAGTCATCAAGGGTACACGAGTGGGCCTTCAACTCGAAAACCCATACCGATGATGTCTCGTTAAATCGTTCGCACGCTGACACTTGTTGGTGGCCCAGCACTGGAATCAGCAGCAATTTGCGGAATGATTGGACTTCCGTCACTTTGAACGATTCTCTTCAGTGGTCGTTGGTGTCGTTGTTGCAGGATCTTTTTCCGGCGCAGCGATGTCGAAGATTTGATGTTTTACCGGATTCCTGATATTCGCGGTGCACTCGTGAAATGGTCGTACGGGAAAATCCCCACTTCATCGCTACCTCGGAGATGCTGTGTCCCATCGCTCGTGCGCCGGCTATAACACCAAGTTCAAACTCATTTAAATCTTGATAACCTGCCATTGCAGCAACAGTTACCGATCCGACAATTCAGCTAGACACTTTTTGTTTGTGTAGGCGTTGCCGATCGCAGCGCCGTATTCTGCCCGTTTGCATATCTCTGTATTTGAATACGCGTGCCTATACCAGTTTCTTTGGCTCTTCAGAGTATATTCCACAAATTTGTGTATTTTCCCCCTTTTCCTAGTGTCCAATGAATTACAGCTGAGCTCCTTATAATACTTTCTCTGAGAAGGGTCTTCCATATATCTGTTTCCTTACCTACCCTTTTCATTACTTCATTTAATGTATGAATGCATGGTATCGCGGCGATATGAATTAACAAAATCTTCTCGGGTTTGTAGCTGTGTCGCTTGGCCAAAATCCCCTGAGCTTTCGATCGGGCTCCGCTCTGCCATTATGAAGAGATGAATGACTGCCGTGTCGGCGTGACCTCGCCGTCGCCCAGCAGCGCTGCTGGCTGTGACGTCACTGGTGCCCTCTTTCTCGGAAAATGTTCTAATGTTTTCGTCCCGCGTCCGTCGCCCCTTCTTCAACCACGCGACGGCTGAGTTCCAAAATGTGCCGGACTGCAAACCGCCGTCCTTGTTCGTGGTGTTTACAGATATTTTTATTTCTCCCGCTTCTTTAATGACGCTATTCCAAAATCCCTTACTTCTCATAATGACAGGTTTTTCGTCGAGTTGAATTCGGTGTCGATTTTCTAAAGCGTGTTCTGCCACGGCTGATTTTTTGGGGTAGCGTAGGCGTAAGCACTCATGTGTTCCGTCCGGTGGTGCTCCATAAAGCGTACTGCTTGGCCGACGTCATAGCAGCCACACTGAGATGGAATTTTGTGCATTGCAGGCGTCCTAAACCCCAAATCGTCCTTATTAGTTCATATCACCGAGAGACCGTGCATTCACACATTACGCACCTCTACAGGGAGCAAAGGTGTTGCAGCATTAAACTCCTGGGGAAGCTACGCGTTAAGATGGCTACCTGTTAAGCTTGTAAGGGTTTTGTTTTATGCGGAAATTTGCAATTTTAGTAATCTTTTGGATGTCACGCGCAAAAGTAAAGCTTCAATAGCGTCTGACTAACAGTGGGCAACATCTCTGCGAAAGAGGTTCAAAAATGGTTCAAATGGCTCTAAGCACTACTGCACTTAACATCTGAGGCCATCAGTCCCCTAGACTTAGAAACTACTTAAACCTAACTAACCAAAGGACATCACACACATCCATGCCCGAAGCAGGATTCGAACCTGCGACCGTAGCAGGTGCGTGGTTCCGCACTCAAGCACCTAGAACCGCTCGACCACAGCGGCCGGCGCCAAAGAGGTTACGCTGCGAGGGACTGTTAGTAGAATCTTTGCTTCTGAGTGGCGTGGAGTCTTAGAGAGGAGAGAGAGAGAGAGAGAGAGAGAGAGAGAGAGAGAGAGAGAGAGAGAGCGGGGGGGGGGGGGGGGGGCGGTGGAATCGAGTTGTACCTTGTGATGGAGTAAGACGTTTTCAGACTGTGCTGTGAGCCGGCAATAATTTTCTTATATTATTTTTCATTCCTGGAGAGATATTTTGTAAATTCATTCAGAAGACTTCAAAAGATACTGTAACAGCGCATTTTCCGGGACATCCAAGCGCAGTAATTAATTCGGTCAGGGATGTAGAATTGGAGATTTTTATGGTAACGTAAGTATGTGTGATTTACTGTTTTTTTTCCAAAGATTGAGCACGCATATGTGTAAGAAAGCAAAGAGAATTTGTTCACATTTTTCCGCTATTGATGTAAAGTGAATTTTTAATATTTCAACTGTTAAAATCTTTTGTCTTGGTGATATTATGAAACGTCCCATTTGAACAATTTATACTTGACTGTCCTTAAACTGACATACAATATTTTTAGCGCAACGCAATCTGACTTTCAAAAATCCCTGCAAAAGAATGGCCCTGAGTAACATTAAACTATACCTTTCACAAATCACCTACCTCACAAAAATCTTCGCTACTCAAGCTACTGCAATACAGCGAGCGCCACTACTGCCAGCTAAATAAAAGATTCAAACTATGGAAGGCACTAACTACTGATAGGGATAGTTAGCAAATGAAAGATATTAATAGAGAACAAACAATGTATTTACCTTGATATCATCATATATAAATATAGTAGTTCATGACAAATTTCAAAACTCCGCCATCTCTCTCCCCACATCCACCACTGCTGGCGGCTCACCTCCAACTGCCCAACGCTACGCGCTGTTCACATCCAGCTGCCGCTGCCCAACACTACAATGGCGAGTATTACAACAATGCAAAGCAGCCACAGACTGCACACAGCACAGCCAGTGATTTTCATACAGAGGTGGCGTTACCAATAAAAAAACCTAAACAGCCTACTTACAATATAAAGTTTTGTTAATACAGTTACTTTATTGTTTTTCCATCAATCAGCATCCGTCTCTTTATTTCAAGTATCACACATATAATTTTGCTTTCCAGAATTTCTCAGTAACAGAACTTTAATTGACAATGAGCATTGCAGCAATGAGATTTATTAGCACAGAAGTTTTGCGGATGTCTGTATAGTTTAAAGGAAACATTGCACATCGCGATGCTAGTTTTTCTTTTTTTTTAACTATCATAGCAGTAGCAGCTACAGTAGTTTGAAGATATCAAGCAGCATAGCATTTATTCATTGCTCAAACAGATGGGCCATTTATAATTTACGTGCGATAGAATTAACATTTTAACAGTGACATACTTTTCAGACAAGGCGTTTTGGTAGTTATTTATGTTTCATATTTTTCTTGCAGTCGGGTTGCTTGTATTATTGCTGACAGGACAGTTTTCTTAAATTTAACAGAACAGACTGTACTTTCACCGCGAGCGTCGCAGGATACAATTTAATGCTGGATTTCTTACTAAATTCTGCATTGCTCATCACTTTCAAGAAGCTTAAATACGAGCTTAATTGTTTTTCTAATCACGAGTTCAGTTTTAAATTACCACAAAGAAAAAATACTAGTAAATATAATTATACGTTAACATACAACAAAAACTAATTAGCCACTTTCAATCTTTGTAGCCTTCCTGCTACGCTCCCGACATAAGAACGCTATTCCACAGTTTGCCATGGTGAGCCATTACATCGCCACTAAGGAAGCCAAAAGAATCTATGCCTTGCCAGCTCCGCCCCGCTGCGCGAAGGGTTACATTTCAGTAGCAGGCAGCTGGATTCAAACGGTCGCGAGCGACTCTCGGAACTAGACGGAATGGATCGACGCGGCCACTGTAGCACAACAGGTATCGCTGCGGAAACAGGAAGGGAAATTCATAAAGAACGAACTGTCAGTAATATATGACGAATGGAGATATCGACGCGGATGCCATTTCGGTACTTAAGAAAAGTCTTAACTTGGCACCAGCACCTCGGAGTATCCTTATCTGTGATATTATAAGTGGGTTCGAACAAGCAATCCTCTAGATACCTAGTGAGAGTGCACACGAAATTCGTCGCAAAACATGCCGAATTATTTCAAAATCTATAAAATCGCCATCCAACTTGACTAGGACTGAACGCAACGAACCCCTCATTGCCGTTCTGCTAGGTGACAAGTTCAATACATCAATCACTCTGAATAAAGCTGACTCTCGAGGAGGATGTCTACCTAAAACTGCCACGGGATCCGACGTCTAGGATAATGAGCAAGGCTTCAGAGATCCTGAAACAGTCATCACTGGAAGTGGTCTCAGGTGAGCCGTGGTAAAAATTGTTATTTTGAAGAGCGCTCTGTTTCTGGCGGTGGCACCGCTGTGGCAGTCACAGCTTTGGTGTCTCCCTCTGGTGGGAAAGGGGAAAGGTTGCCTGTTCACGTGCATTTAAGGGGCGCTTTGAGCTCGCCAGTCGGTCAGTCTGGGTCAGTCTCTCGTCCCCAGCTTGCTTGTCTGTCCCTCGTCCGTATTTGTTAGGCAGTTAGTGTCTGTCTGTCGTTCGGAGTGCTAGTATGTCTGTCGTTCGGATCAACCTTTAAAGCTAGCAAAATGAGAATCTTTCCACTCCGCCAGTAAGAGAACTCAGCGAGTGGTCGCCCGGTCGGGGCTTATTTCCTGCATCTGAGTCTACGCGTTAGGCCGCCAGTCTGCTCGAGTTTGCTCAGGCAATGGTCATTGGCGGTTGGATCGATCGGTTGGCCGCTCGCGCACTGAGACACAAGATGACTTGTCAGTCTTGAGCGTCGGCGCATGTGAGGTCGCCACGTGAGTCCAGTGGGCCGCGGCGTATATCGAGGGGTAGTGACTTCGCGGTCGACACGAGAGCAACACGAGTCAACCCACGACATCAGTCTGGCCGGTGCGAGCTGCGACGCCATGAGACGGGAGATCGGCGCGCCTTCCTGCGTCCGTTGAAGCGGCTGGCAGCGGGAGAGCGATCTGGAGGTGCTGCGCCAGGTCTTCTCGAGAAATTGCATTTTATTAGAAGTTAAGTGATTGGCGATATGTTGTTTGATTTACTCTTGTTAAATTCTACTTGTTTTCTTGGTGAGGTCATGAGCCGTTTTGCTTTGAGGTCGTCCCACCATTCTTCTCCGTTTGCTCACCCGCGGGAAGATGGTTGTTTATAAATTGGTTGGTCCGTTTTTCCCTTGTGGAGTAGGGGCGGGTTAGAGCAACCTGCGGTTCGGGTTGTTCGGTAATCTCCCTATCAATCTACCGGACGTCAGTAGCTGCCTCTGTCATGTTTGTCGGATTTGGTGTGTTAACGAATTTATTGCTTGGAGTGTAACGGCCTAATACCTGAAATGTTTTGATCTTTGTAAACTTTGATATTATTGCCTATGATCTTGAGAGGCGGTATCTGTGTACTGTAGAGCATCTTAACTATTGTTTGGCCAACCTTGTAGAATTTTATATAAGATTGCATTTCATGGGCTTTTATTTAAAAGATCAAATTAGAATATAAAGTTGCCACCCTTTCACCGTAAGACTTTTCTTAGATGTTAAAATCAAGTTGCATCTTCGGTGGCAAGGATAATATTTTAATTGTTAGTGTTTTGTACCATTTACATCATTCCTATGGGGGGGGGGGGGGTGCATAGTTTGTGTGCTTGTGTAAATTGTTAAAACTCTTAGTTTAAAGTTATCTGGTGTGTTGCAGATTTGCACCAGTGTAGTCTTTCAGAGACTGTTGTGAGCATTCGTAACTACGGCCATGTCAAAAGGGAGTGGGAAGGTTCTCTGCCCGAAAGCTCATACAGTCAAAACTTGTTTCTTTCTGCCTCTGAATAAATTGTAACTTTGATATTTAGAGGGTGCTTTCTGATTATGATTTTAAATCTTTCTTTTAAAAAACGCTTTTAGGCACTATTAAAGTGAATAAAATTCCCATTTGTTAAACGGAATTTGGTTACGATTTCATCAGTTAGTCCCTGGCAACTACTTCCAGGCTTACATAGTGTGATTAAGTGTGTTAATGTTCTTGATGAATCGCTAGTAAATAAAATAAATTCTTAAGAATATTATTCTTTGAAAATAAATCACGGTTCATCAGGCATCGAGACCACCAAACTTTATGGGCTATCAAAGATCCACAAAACTGGTGCTCCTTTTCGCCATATTGTGAACTCTATTGGGTCACCAACATACAGACTGGCAAAGCATCTGGCCAGCCCTCTTACGCCGCGTGTTGGTTGCTGCATGCATCATAACAAGAATACGGAAAATTTTGTCAACTGACTTAAACATCTGCGGCTTGGGCAAGGTGATATAATGGTCAATATTGATGTGGTCTCCCTATTTACGCCTGTTCCTATCAAACACTGCGCAGATCTCCTCTCGCAGTTATTCAATAGTACAATTGTGGAATTGTTTAAGCACACGTTGACGTCATCGTATTTCCTACATGGCGGAAAGTATTTGGACCAGTTGGACGGCGTGGCGATGGGAAGTCTGTTAACTTCGTCCATAGCCATCCTTTTTAAGGAGAAATTAGAAGACATCGCTTTGGACCCGGCTCCAGATAAGCCTAGTTGCTTTATCGTTACGTCGACACTTATCTTGGCCCACGGGCGCGAAAAACTGGCAGAATTCTTGGAACACCTGAACTGCATACACGATCACATTAGCTTTACAATAGAAGCAGAAATAGATGATGCATTGCCCTTCCTTGACGTCATCGTTCGCCGGGAAACCAATGAACGCCTCAACCGCTGTGTGTACAGGAAACTTACACTCACGGATCGGTATCTGCACTCTCTTAGCCCCCACCATCTGGCACAAAACCGTGGCGTTCTGAACACCCTCGTCTACAGTGCTAAAGTCGTCTCAGACGCTGAAAATGTACCACTAGAACCAAGCCACTCCGGGAATACGGCTACAACAACCGCGCGGTATCACAGGCTATTTCTGGAGAGACACACAGGAAAAACATCACCGAAGAAGAGAACAAGGAACTTGAGGTTTTGCCTGTCTGTGGCACAGTGTCGGGAAAGATTAACCGGCTTCTGAAGAGACACAATATCTCGTCAGCTTGTAAGTAGGCTGTTTATGTTTTCTTATTGGCAATGTTACGTAGCGCTCTGTATGAAAATCACTGGCTGTGCTGTGTGCAGTCTGTGGCTAGTTTGCATTGTTGTCTGCCATTGTAGTGTTGGGCAGCGGCAGCTGGATGTGAACAGCGCGTAACGTTGCGCAGTTGGAGGTGAGCCGCCAGCAGTGGTGGATGTGGGGAGAGAGATGGCGGAGTTTTGTAATTTGTAAGACTGGATGTCAATTATGACTGTTAAGGTAAATACATTGTTTGTTCTCTATCAAAATCTTTCATTTGCTAACTATGCCTATCAGTAGTTAGTGCCTTCAGTAGTTTAAATCTTTTATTTAGCTGGCAGTAGTGGCGCTCGCTGTATTGCAGTAGTTCGAGTAACGAAGATTTTTGGTGAGGTAAGTGATTTGTGAAAGGTATGGGTTAATGTTAGTCAAGGCCATTCTTTTGTAGAGATTTTTGAAAGTCAGATTGCGTTGCACTAAAAAAAAAAATATTGTGTCAGTTTAAGCACAGTTCAAAGGGGACGTTTCATATGTCGACCCTTAGCCGAGGATACCTCACTGGAATCTTCTGATTTTTTCTTGTAGTTTGTGTAATTAGTGTAGCTTTTATTTATTGCTAGCGCGTAATTATAGAGAGAATTTCCTTTGTAGTTGTAGTTTTTCATTGTTGTACAGTAAAACAGTTGTGGCATGCATGTAGATTTGCAGCAAGTATTTCGCAGCTGCGCTTGCAATTAACGAGATATTATTTTCAGTGCTACGTTAATGTGTTCTCTTATTTTTGCTCTTCAAATTGTGCTTTTCTGTGTTATCGTGTGAAATATTGTGACAATAATGGCGTGTGAAAAACGTAACACTAGCCTCCAAAGTAAACTGAGAAATGACAGTGAAGACGAAAGCAGTGTGTTAGCGCCGCCGAGTAATGAACTAACTAATGTTCAAAGTAGTAATTTGGTAATTGTGCATAGGGAAATGGAGCGAGCTGCAAGTAATGGTGTAGGCAGTGAAACAGGTAGTGAACAGGGAAGCATTATTGATCGATCGGTCGGCAACAGCTCGCCTCAGGAATCGGGAATGACAGAACACAATATTGCAAATACTGTAGACTCAGGTTTTGGGTTCTCACCGTTTTCTCAAATGAGTCAAGACACATTTTCCGCTTGTCAAAATGTGAATGTTGCCGGTGCAAATGCACTGCCGAAAAGCATAGAGGAACAGATTCCAGACACTAATACATTATTATTGCAATTAATGCAACAAATGAAACAAAATCAGAGAACAACACAGCAACAGTTAGACACAATGGAACAAAATCAGAGTCAAACACAGCAAAAACTACAAAAGTTAGACACAATGGAACAAAATCTTAAAAAGTTAGACACAGTGGAACAAAATCTTAAAAAGTTAGACACAATGGAACAAAATCTTCAAAAGTTAGACACCACACCTGAACAAACACGTGAAGATTTAACTACTGAGTTACATAAAATCGAATCGAAATGTCAAAAAGTCTGTAATGACGTAAAAATACAAATTTCTGAGCATTTCCAACCTATTTTTTCGCGTCATGAAAATGCATTACAGAATCACGAAGCAGCCATAAAAGAACTGCAAACTATTGTTCATGAAAATCACGACACCTTGCAAGCTAAAATTGACTCAGTTGCATCTACCGATTTGGTTACGCAACTTGCAAAAACTCAGGAAAACTTAAAGGACACAGTAGATACGATTTCAACACAAATGGACACTCTGCAACTTGGTTCAGAAAAACACACAGAGGAAATAATTTCACTAATGGATAAAGTAGCCAAACTTTCAGATCAGTTCACTAACTTATCTACAAAGGTAGATGATGATCTGAATGACACAAGACCTGTAGCCTTCACGGACACTGAAAAGTATGAACAAATTAGAAAATTCAAACAAAATCAAAATCAAATCAATACACAGTACAAAAGAGAAATCCGGGAAGTTCAAGATCAGTTGGCACAAGTAATACAAGAATTACATATTTCAGAGGACACTCACGCTCCAGTACGGGAAGAGGGACATAGAAATACGGAACAACCACAAAATAATAACACAGGGTACTTCAGAAATTATGAAAGAAATTGGCAAGGTACACCGAATTTTGAAATGGAACCGCCGAAACGACGCAACAATGACCGACATGCGACTCGCCGACACGATGATTTTGACTATAAGCTGTTCATTACCACACACAAATTCAAAACATCTAAGAATTCTGGCAACGATATTCATCCACAAGCGTGGCTCCATCAATTCTCTCATTGTTTTCCTCCCAACTGGTCATTAGAGCACAGATTAGAATTTATGTGTGGCTACTTAGAGAATGAACCAGCTGTAAGAATGCGATCGTGCGATCGGTCATTCACGATTGTCACAGTGAAGGAGAATTTTATCATGCCTTCCTCTCAGCATATTGGTCTCAAGCTACACAAGACCGAGTAAAACATAGCATCATGATGATGAAACACTTTGAACAATCTGAATTTTCCAGTCTTGTCAAATATTTTGAAGACATGTTGCACAAGAATCAATATCTTTCAAACCCATACAGCCCTTCAGAACTCATCCGCATTTGCTTAATGAAATTGCCTGAACATTTAAGAAATATTATTTTGGCAGGACGTTGCAAAGATAACATTGAAGCTTTTCAGGGACTGTTACAAGAATTAGAAATTGACACTGACAATCGCGGAACGCGAAAACAGGAACACGATAATAATAGTTCTGGTTCCCATATTGTCTGTTTCTATGGTATTCTCTGTCATATTCATTACTACGGAAATGCGATCTTTCTCTGTAATTATTACAACTCTGCCAACGGTTGTCATATGGGTGGTATCTGTCTTGGTCACGATTAGTGTTGTGAGAATAGCCTTGTCGTGTCCAGTTATTATTTCTTTCATCGCGGAATGTGCCTTTAATTGTTGTGTTCCTGTTTTTGCGTTCCGCGATTGTCAGTGTCAATTTCTAATTCTTGTAACAGTCCCTGAAAAGAATAACTTCAGACGCAACAGTTCAGTGCGCAGTTACGATTCCGGGAGAAATTCTCCACCACATGACCGACAAACAAGAAACTATGTAAACTACCAACAAAACGACAGACCTGAATTCCATCAGAACTGGCGGGATTCAAACAGAGCAGGGCACTCTCAACAAGGTGAATTTGTAGAAGTTAGGTCTCCTAATCCCAATAACGGCGCGCGCCAACAAAGAGACAGACAATGACTTGCACCGCAGGCAGCCACATGTGCCAGCTGGCTCAGCGAAAAATAACATAGACGCTAACCTTGAGAAAAATTTTAGCATTCCTTACCGATGTATACGACATGATGATTGTGTTCAAGTTGATATTCTGCATACTAGGAAGAGTAAAGGATTGCACCACATTTCACATGTAAAACCATTTACTGAAAAATAATCTGCTTTATAACTTAGTCTTTGCCATAAAATTTTTCACTTCATGTTACTAGTACTCTTTGTCACACTTAGAAACTTCACATGCAACTATGTTTTAAAATTAACTATCCAGTCTAGAACCTAGGGAACATATGTAGACAATAATTACGAATGCATTGTTATAGTGAACAGACGACACAGTGTTATTGTGTGTGTACATTCTTGCTTGTTAGTTGCACGATTATGTAACGACTATAAGCCTTACATACTTAGAATATATACTGCTAATGAGATTTTAATGCAACATTTTGGTTTACTTGAAAATACATTCTGGATTTGAAGTACTTTCTGTGAGATTAAAGATGACTTAGTATTTGGTTTCTTTGACAGCTACACGATTATATCACGACGCTACTAATATGTGACATAATTTACATTGTTGCTTTTGCGGTGTATCTGTTTTATATCTGCACAGTTTTTCTGAATTATTCTGGAAAGTAAAACTTGTTTTCGTAGTAACTTTTGTGGTACAGCTACAATGAGACAGCCATTTTCGTAGCACAACAATACATTACATTATAGTACTTTCTTGATCACGGTAAGGTACGTAATAACTATGGTATCTATACGCAAAGCATTTCACTTTCGTTTATGATGAGGTAAGTGGATTGTCTTCAGCAGAACTTTGCTTACAGAGGACGATAACTACGACAGTCCCACAGAATTATCTTACAGCAAGACGCACATTTGGCGCTACAGGACACGCATTTGAGTGATTAATTTTGTACGTAAACCATTTATTTTTCAAGATTTTTGAATTACAAACAAAGTTTTCTGTGATACATTTCATTCCATTGCTGTAATCTGTAACACCTGAGGGTATACTTACATTAATCCTCAGGGGGGTACACACCTACTTTGTGTACCATGTGTTTGGCAAGCACAAGGAGCCCTAGCTAATATGGTATTTGCTTATACAACTTTACACATCGGTACCGTATTTCTCTAAGACAGAATTACACAGCTATCTGATCCTTTTTTTTTTCTACGTCATTGACAGATATTTACGCAATTACACAGTTGGATAACTTCACACTTATGAAATTGTATTTTGTCTGTAATGTGTGAACCCTTCATATGTTTCGGAACCATTGTGACACTATGAGAGCTTTGAATGATGTATTTGGTATGGGATCATGATTTTTAAAGTACGTTTTAGGTAGATGAAACTTTTGACATGAGCAGAGAATTTTTTTAGGTTTTGAAATTATTGGAGGAAGCTACGACGATTTTGAAAGTTGACTGAGGTGTTACGATGTTATTATTACAATGATGATGTGTATTACGCTGTTGCGGTATGTTTATGATCAATAAGCTGATGCTATATGAGGAATTTGATTATGCTACATATTTATTATGATGAAATATTGAAGAAGTGTCGACGATATGTATATGTATAATAAGGTAAGGAATAATAAGTAGTGGTTAGGGACTCTGATTTGTGGAAAAGGTTGTTGGAAACCAAGAATCGTACTTTAAGAGTTATGAAATGTGTCTAAATGGCAGAATGTATCACAATGCCGACGAATATTTTTTGGACACTGTTATATTTATAGGGTTTTGTTTCTACACATTTGTAACGCAAATTCTCAACCTGTGAATTTTTTTATATGAGACTGCCACTGTAGCGGAAACTGCTGTCGTAAATTTTTCGTTAAGAAAGCCAAGTGACCTTGACGTAATGCGTCTTGAGCGGCCAGCTGTATCAGATGCCTGGAGCAAAAGCCATTAGTGTGTGCCTTTTCAGAGGCACAGGTAGGAAAAAAAGAGGCCATTATCCTCGCTATTGACATTTCTTTGTCGAAAGCATCGCAAATACGACACGCTCAAACTTGAAAACATATAATCACACTGTGGAGCTCTTAATTTATGATATTTAATAAAATGCCTAATGAAACAATGAGAAACATTTCACGGCTATTGTCTTGCTAGTTGAGAGAAATGCCATATGGCTTGCTTTATGTATTTAGTTACTCATTTTGTTTAATATCTAGTTTCTAGCTGCATTGCAGCATTGGTTAAAATAGAAATTTATAGATGTACTAATATCACTATTTTCTGTCTACAGACCCAGGAAAGAATACATTTATGATGTACTTTCTTAGAAAAGAGAGCGCAGACATTTCCCTTCACAGGAACTGCATAAATAATTTTTTAAACGATTTGGTAACTTGTCTGCTACAGTAACTTATCGTGATGCATCACTCTAGTATTAAGATGTGACATAGGTATTAGACATGGCCATCTTTAGTGTAATATTTTTTTCTGATTGAGCTTTGTCATGTTTAGATATAAGTTATTGCATTTGCTGCTGCTGTTTGCCAGGCATAATGTTACTGAATTTTGACTTTGTATTACGCCGTTAAGCCAGTTTTACTACGGATTTATTTTTCTTGTTGGCTGCACAGTGCCTTATATTAGTTGTAATATTGCAATTGCTTCGCCAATTTGAATTTTTTGTCATTGATGTTTGTGTTTTTTGTTTTGTGCTGCTTCATTGCCTCGTTCATTAGTTTAGCATCTGAGCTCAGTAGATTTAAATTAGCTTAAGATGGGGTAGGCTATATGAGAGAACGAGTTGTGATGAATTGGAAGAAATGCATTGAGAAGCTATAAGAAAATGGTTTGGCCAAAAAAGTATTTTGAATGAGGATATGAGCAAAAAAGTAGGGTTTAGGGACAACAGGTTTACGTAGGATTTTCTTGGAAATAAATGATGAGGTAAGATAATGGAAAATAAATAATGAGGTAAGAAATATGTGAACATATAAATACAGAAAGCGTGCTTGGATAGGATTTTTTTGGTGGAAACAAATGTTGAAATAAGACGAAAGATCTATGGAATGAAGTTTTAGGTTGGACTGCAGTACCAAATGTTACACTGAAAACAAACCCTGCCCTTTCCTCTTGTGTTATTCTGCTATGTGTTTGTGTACTCTTGTATAATTGTGTTTTTCCTGTCTTTATGTGTTTAGCTGATATGAGTTACGTTGTAGAATTTTTCTAATACTATGTTATTTACTTTGTAAAGACGTTTAGACATTATTTATCTGTTCTGTTTTGTTGCTCATATGTGAAGTTGATGTTTCGAAAGTTATTCTGATCTTTATGTATGTACTTATGTCATAATTCTTGTAACACTGATGTGCATGTTTATTTCTATTCTTTTGTAAAGCCTGTTTTACTACAAATGTTATCTGTACTATTATGTTCTTTAATGATCCATTTTGTACCTTTGTAATTGTATTCTTATGTTATAAAATTGTAATTGACACCAGTTCATCATATTATTAACTTGTACGTTCAATTTCACTGCACACGTTTCTGTTGGCCATAATATGTGGACAATATGTGAGAAGTAGGGACTGTTAGTGTTTGCATGTGTGTTAATAATTCAGCAAGGGACTGGATAACAGCACTGCTGGTTCTAAGGACAATTCCAAAAACTTTGTGAGTGCACAAGTGGTGGTTTATGGACTTGCTATATTCTCTGCAAGACTCTTCGATGGTGACTGTGCACCTGCATAGTCGCAGAAGATGGCTGCTGGCCATCTCTACAAGGACTACAGTGGGTCTACACTGTGATGACCTACCTACCAATATTCTTCAAAACTTCCACTGACTCTGCGGTGGGTTTGCTCTGTCGTGGGCCATTACCTGTCTGCATGTCGAGAGTCAGCACTGTCTTTCCGTTGGAAGGACAACACTACTTCTTCAAGACTGCATGGAAATCCACTACTTCCGTGTGCATTTTCTTCTACTGCTCAGACTTTGAGAAAAACACTGCTATTTTACTGTGATGAACGATCAGTACTGTCTTTATGGACTGTGAGAAAATTTTAGCTTTTGACCAACATTGTATCAATAAGTGTGTGCCTTTGATTTCCTTGTTATTGTAATTATGAAAAATTTTATCAAATCATTATTGGCCACTGCCCAAAACAATTTGTAAAATTTTTTGTGGGGAGCATGGGGGCTATGTAAGTAGGCTGTTTATGTTTTCTTATTGGCAACGTTACGTAGCGCTCTGTATGAAAATCACTGGCTGTGCTGTGTGCAGTCTGTGGCTAGTTTGGATTGTTGTCTGCCACTGTAGTGTTGGGCAGCGGCAGCTGGATGTGAACAGCGCGTAGCGTTGCGCAGTTGGAGGTGAGCCGCCAGCAGTGGTGGATGTGGGGAGAGAGATGGCAGAGTTTTGAAATTTGTAAGACTGGATGTCAATTATGACTGTTAAGGTAAATACATTGTTTGTTCTCTATCAAAATCTTTCATTTGCTAACTATGCCTATCAGTAGTTAGTGCCTTCAGTAGTTTAAATCGTTTATTTAGCTGGCAGTAGTGGCGCTCGCTGTATTGCAGTAGTTCGAGTAACGAAGATTTTTGGTGAGGTAAGTGATTTGTGAAAGGTATAGGTTAATGTTAGTCAGGACCATTCTTTTGTAGAGATTTTTGAAAGTCAGATTGCGTTGCACTAAAAAAAAAAAAATAAATAAATAAAAAATATTGTGTGTCAGTTTAAGCACAGTCATGTATAATTGTTGAAAGGGGACGTTTCAAGCTTTCAGGCCCACAGCAAAAATATGACAGATCATGAGGCCTGTGAAGGACGATGTAGGGCTTAGGACGTCTGGAGTGTACAAAATACCATGTCAGTGTGATTGCTACTGTGTCGCCAAGCAGTAAGCACTATGGAGCAATGCTAGAGAGAACACGAGAGGTGCTTACGCCTACACTATCTAAAAAAATCAGCCGTCTTCGAAAATCGACACTGATTTCTATACGACGAAGAATCTTCCGCTATGAGGAAGAAGTGGTTTTGAGATAGAGAAGCGGTAGAAATAAAAATGTCTGAATACACGATCGTCAAGGACGGCGGGTTTCAAGCTCAGCACAGCACAGGACCTGGCCATAACAAGGCTGAGGCGGCCGCGACCGACGTGGGGCGTAAACATTATCACAGCTGGCGAGGAAGAGGCACCAGTGACGTCACAGCCAGCAGCGCGGCTATTTGACAGCGAGGCCACGGCGACACGGCAGTCATTTTACACGTGACAGTGGCCGAAGGCAGTTCTGTAGAAAATTAGTGGAATTTTAACCACCTGACGCGGTTGGAAGCCCGAAACTTAACGTTTGACACCGTTCTGCAAAAAGAACTGAGAATGCTTCCTGTTTCTTCTTCACTGCATTTCCGACTTCCCATATTTCAGCGTGTTATGTGACCAGCTAAGGAATATAAATTCAGATTTCGTCCACTGCAAAGCGGCGGCGGTGGTGGTGGTGGTGGTGGTGGTGGAGGAGGAGGAGAAAGAGGAGGAAGAAATGCTTGTGACTGAGGAGGAGATGGTTGCAGTTAAAGACGAAAAGGAGGAGGAGGTAGATAAAGACGGTTCAATGCAGTGTAAATGGACGCAGTGGTAGCTCAGCTAAACAAAGAACAGTAGCCTTTTCGTAGAAAATATCCTAGCATTCTCATGAACTGAATTATAGAACCACTAAGACCGTAACTCAAGTTTCTACAACGAAGATTCTTTGGAAGATACATTTCGCTCAGAACCAATATCTCACCCAAAATATCGGTCCTGAGTTGGTCAGAAAATTTTTCATCGCATTCATCTCATGCTGTTTGATTTGGAAACTCACTGATATATCTGCCGAAGGCGGTACAAAAAAAAAAAAAAAAAAAAAAAAAAAAAAAAAAAAAAAAAAAAAAAAAAAAAAAAAAAAAAAATAATAATCCAGGTAGCAATTATTGCAGAAATGTATTTACCATATGTTAATAGCGCGTATACTCCGATGTGGAATGAAACGTAACATAAACTAAGTCACTTCTTGAAATCGAACAATGCTGGTTAGACTGTCACTGACACTGTGAAGTTCTCTCTTATTTTGTTTCACCCTCTTCGGGGAACGCTGGCTTAATCATTTGTTTTTGTGTTTTGTTCTTTTCTCAGTGGCCAGTATTTCTCAATTTTTTTCTGGTCTTTTCTTCTCTTCTTCCGAGATGATGTGTTTGGGTTTTGGTATAGACTTTTCTTGGAACCTTATAGCTTATCTTAAGTAATTTAGCACCGAGCGAGGTGGCGCAGTGGTTAGCACACTGGACTAGCATTCGGGAGGACGACGGTTCAATCCCGTCTCCAGCCATCCTGATTTAGGTTTTCCGTGATTTCCCTAAATCGTTTCAGGCAAATGCCGGGATGGTTCCTTTGAAAGGGCACGGCCGATTTCCTTCTCCATCCTTCCCTAACCCGAGCTTGCGCTCCGTCTCTAATGACCTCGTTGTCGACGGGACGTTAAAAAACACTAACCTAACCTAACCTAAGTAATTTAGCGGTTCGACCGATTAGTGATTTTTATTAAATCTTTAGTTCTACTAGATCTTTCTCGGTTTCTGTAAACCAGTTGGGTTTTGTTTTTCGATTATGGAAAAGGTCAAAGATTTGTTTGGTTAGTTTGTTAGAGTTCATTACCATAAAATTTATCCTCCTTTTACGCATTGCATCTGAAAGTTTTTAGATTTTCTTGTACAGAACTTCATTTTTGGTGTATAGTATCTTATTATCTTGGAATATTGATCCAATGATCTTCCTTAAAATTTTTCTTTCTTTTGTCTTAAGTTTCTCCTTTTGGCCTTTGTGTTTCTGTTGCATACAGTGCTTCTGGCTTAATCACTGTCTTGTAATGTGTAATTTTGGACCCCCAGGAGAGGGATTTTTTGTTGTATGTATCTTTTGTTAGTTGGAAGGCCAGTTCAGTTTTTTTTCGGGATTCCGTTGCCTTTCTTTCCCCATCGTTCCAACTACTCCATTCTCGGAGATATTTAAATTTTTTACTATTTCACTCTTTTGTTCTTGGACTCTGAGGTGTCTACATGAGTTCTTGATGTTTTTCATGATCTCAGCTCTTTCGAACGAGATGTGAAGACCTATTTTAGCTGCTTGTTTCATGGATTTGCTATTATGCTTCTTCCATTGTTTCGCAAACCCGGCCATATCAGCTGCAAAGGTAATGAAATTCATTGAACACGTACTTTATGTAAGTCAGTCTCGTAGGGAGCAAAACTGTGTAAGTCCCGTGTGTAGCCATTTTCAAGTTAAACAAGTTGACAACTCTGCCACGATGACAGAGTCCCTGTCTTCTTTGGCAAGGAAGCCACGAACTCTCTTAAATAGACAGCTGGCAGCTACCGGGGTCGCGAAATCTAAAATGAATGGCAGCAATGTCTGTAGGAGAATCGTCACTGACGGGAATCTTTCTCATTCGGCGCCTGGCGCGTGAAAACTAACTGCCCCAAGCGTTGACCTAAATACCGCTCGCCGCTAGGATATAGCCGTGCCTGTTTTCGATGACGCATCTAGCGAAAGAGCCTGCCTCCTTTAGTGTCACTTGGGTCGGCTGCAGGCCTCCTATTTTCTTCCGGAAAATTGTGCCCTCTGTGTTGGGCATCTTCGAAGTACTGATATGATGTTGGTTGCTGACACCGCAGGCGTTATGTCTCGGTACAGCACTCACTTCTCCCATAAAGAAAGTACCATAAGCATGAGGCGTACTTAATGATAGACAGTGTTCGAGATGATTAGATTACTGTTTTAGTGAAACAAAAGTTGCAAATGTGCATTTACGAGAGCTATTCGTTTATTATGATCCGATCGTTCATGAAATGGAAACCGGGGCTTGAAACTGCGATGTAGCTTTGTGCAGATGTTTTGGGCAATGTCTCTAGCATGCCCGTTGATCGCGTCACGTCACTCTCTTCAGTTCTCAGCGCACAGTGAGCACGTAAAGATGCCTAGTAGACAGTGTCTGCGGGGGCAATGAAGACGCTCCTGCAGCGTTATAGATGGAAGTGGTTGGTCACCCACCATACAGTCCAGACTTGGCTGCCTTTGAGTGTCATCCCTGTTCACATGAACCTCTGGCTTTAAAGACATTTACGTATTTTGGCACAGACAACGAGCTGTAGACCAGCGTACAGCGTAGAGGAGTGGTGAAGAGCCCAGGCGGCTGCCTTCTGTGACGTGGGTATCGGAAAGTTGGTACACCGCTACGACAAATGTCTTAAGTCGGAGCGGCGGCTTTGTAGAGATGTACCTGGAAAGCAAAGCTAACTGTTGCAAATAAAACATTTTTTATTTTCGCTGTGGTTTTCATTTCGCGACCGATCAGATCTTAATAAGCGAATAGGCCCCGTATACAATATTTTTAGGTGCTATTTCACGATTCTGATGTAGTATTAGAATTTTTTAAAACGCAATTCTCGTTGATTGGTGCTGTTTCTATTATAGTTTCTTTTTTATTTGGTTCCCACTCATTGCTGTTACCTCACCTGAATATGTCTCAACAGAGAACAGACATTCTTTGTGTTATGTATGACCATTCTCTCAATGACTGCAACTTCGCTGTCCATCTTTTAAAAAGCAAGGTAATGACTGGTATCAACCATGCACACTTTGTCCACTAAACATTGAAGTGTCTAGGTATAAAACTTCCTCGCTAACTTCTCCACACTTAACAGTTTGTAGCACACTGAAGTGTATAGTTGGTTTCCGATCATTATTTGAGTTTTATTACATTCGTAATTTGAGCAATTAGCAACGTACTATGCAAAGGACATTATATTATATGGAGAGTAAAAATGTTTGTTTGTATGTGGTTTGTGTCAGCAGAAAATGTTTTATGAGTAAGAAGTAGTAATTTTGGTTAGTTTATGAAACAATATCTTTCAAGTCCACAAACGATAACACCGGACATTGTCCTGCTCACAAGAGGACGCTGGATGTCCGTGGCGTATCGTTGTACCGTCAGAGTTCCGTCAGTCACTGTCAGCCTTGGCCTGAACTCATACCTCATACTCGGTGGCCCCCTCGACCATGACGCCAGGAGTGACTCGGTTATCCCTCTCCAAAACACTGAAGTAGGTTGGCGCTATAATCTCGGACGATGGTCATCCGTGGTAGTGCAGAACCGCGATTCATCGCTGCATACAAGGCAGCCCACGGTTTCTGGGAACAGCGCCACTCCAAACTCAGCGGCTCACAGTGGTCATTACAAATACATGGGCTACCCTAGCACGCTTCCCGGTTGACCCAAATTCTCAACCGCTCAGTACTAATGTAGTGCCCCTTGCCCGTTATTCCCATTACTCGCTACATTTCGCCGATTCCTATAAGAGTCGAGTCTGGAGTGTGTCTCCAGTGAAGAGATCAGTGGCTGTCCCGCCTTAATTACACACACACACACACACACACACACACACACACACACACACACACACACACACACACACACACACATTGAAGGGCCAAAGAAACTGGTACAGCTGCCTAGCCGGGCGCTGTGGCGAAACGGTTCTAGGCGCTTCAGTCCGGAACCGCGCTGCTGCTACGGTCGCAGGTTCGAATACTGCCTGGGGCATGGATGTGTGTGATGTCCTTAGTGTAGAATGAAGGCTTTCACGACCGGGTGACATGGCTGTTGATATACTTTCCGGGATGTGAGGTCGTGGTCCAAGAACTTTTCTGCTCCTTACGTTTCGTCCAGGACTGCGCTGGACTTCCTCAGAGGCGCTGCTCCGCTGAGTCTTGCCGACTGACTGGTCGGGTGTCTGAGAGCGACTTATATATTGTGAGAAAAGGGGGCGTGGTTCAGGTGACACGTGATGAGCAGTGATAATCCATAGCAAAGATAAGGTTGACTATCGATTACCACCTTGTCAAAGATAAAAATTGTTAGCAATTTTGTTGAGCCACTGTCCATATATCGCTAAGTTTCATAGCCTCCTCTTTCCTATTAAAATTATCGTGATGTTTATAAATTTCGATAGCTTCTCTATATAGCCGTGGATAGTAATTTAACGTTGTAGATAAAACTTCGGTATCCGAAAACTTCACTTGGTGGTTGCCTGGTTGAAGAGCATGTTCCGATACAGCTGACTTTTCTATTTTTCCAAGTCGACAAAGACTTTCATGCTCTTTCAGTCGCGTGTTTACGCTTCTTTTGGTAGTACCAATGTAAACTGAAGCAGGCTTTTGTAAAAAACGGCTATTGAAGAAAAGAGATAAATAGAATTTTCCGTCCAAGGAACAGAAACCCAAAAGATAAGAATGAACCACAACGACAGAAAAATACAGTAGTTCTCCCTTTTATTAAAAAAGTAACAGATCGGATCGATAAGATTTTACGAAAACATGACATAAAACCGATCTTTAAACCAACAAAGAAAATAAGTCAAGTACTACGATCTGTGAAGGATAAACGCCCTCCCCTGTCGACATGTGGTGTGTATAAAATTCCATGTACCTGTGGTAAAGTTTACATTGGTACTACCAAAAGAAGCGTAAACACGCGACTGAAAGAGCATAAAAGTCTTTGTCGACTTGGAAAAATAGAAAAGTCAACTGTTGCGGAACATGCTCTTCAACCAGGCAACCACCAAGTGAAGTTTTCGGATACCGAAGTTTTATCTACAACGTTAAATTACTATCCACGGCTATATAGAGAAGCTATCGAAATTTATAAACATCACGATAATTTTAATAGGAAAGAGGAGGCTATGAAACTTAGCGATATATGGACAGTGGCTCTACAAAATTGCTAACAATTTTTATCTTTGACAAGGTGGTAATCGATAGTCAACCTTATCTTTGCTATGGATTATCACTGCTCATCACGTGTCACCTGAACCACGCCCCCCTTTCTCACAATATATAAGTCGCTCTCAGACACGCGACCAATCAGTCGGCAAGACTCAGCGGAGCAGCGCCTCTGAGGAAGTCCAGGGCAGTCCTGGACGAAACGTAAAGAGCAGAAAAGTTCTTGGACCACGACCTCACATCCCGGAAAGTATATCAACAGCCGTGATGTCCTTAGGTTAGTTAGGTTTCAGTAGTTCTAAGTCTAGGTAACTGATGACTTCAGATGTTAAGTCCCATAGTGCTCAGAGCCATTTGAACATTTTTTTTGTACAGCTGCCTACGATCATGTAGGGCTCCCGCGAGCACGCACAAGTGCCGCAACACGACGTGGCATGGACTCGACTAATGTCTGAAGTAGTGCTGGAGGGAAATGACACCATGAATCCTGCAAGGCTGTCCATAAATCCGTAAGGGCACGAGGAGGTGGAACAGCACGTTGCAAGGCAGCCCAGAGATGCTCAATAATGTCTGTACGTGTGGAATGTCGTACTGTCCTGCTGGAATTGTCCAAGTCCATCGGAATGCACGTGAATGGATGCAGGTGATCAGACAGGATGTTTATGTACTTGTCACCTGTCGTATGTAGACGTATCAGGGGCTCCTTATCACTCCAACTGCACACACCACACACCATTACAGAACCTCCACCAACTTGACCTGTCCCCTGCTGACATGCAGGTTCGATGGATTCATGACGTTGTCTCTATACCCGTGCACGTCCATACGCTCGATACAATTAGAAGCAAGACTCATCCGACCAAGGAACATGTTTCCAGTCATCAACAGTCCGGTATGGGTGTTGAGGGTCATCAAGGGTACACGAGTTTGCCTCGGCTCCGAAAGCCCATATGGATGATGTTTCGTTGAGTGGTTTGCACGGTGACACTTATTGATGGCCCAGAACTGAAATCTGCAGCAATTTGCGAAAGAGTTGCACTTCTGTCACACTGAACGATTTTCTTCAGTCGTCGTTGGTACCGTTCTTTCAGGCTCTCTTTCCGCCCGCAGCGATGTCGGAGATTTGATGTTTTACCGGATTCCTGATATTTACGGCACACTCGTGAAATGGTCGTACGGGAAAATCCCCACTTCATCGCTACCTCGCCCGATGCTGTGTCTGATCGCTCGTGCGCCGACTATAACACCACGTTCAAACTCACTTAAATCTTGATAACCTGTCATTTTATCAGCAGTAACCGATCTAACAACTGCGCCAGACACTTGTTATCTTACATAGGTGCCGTATTCTGTCTTTTTATGCGTCTCTGTATTTGAATACGGATGCCTGTACCAGTTTCTTTGGCGCTTCAGTGTGTATACATAGTGTGCGCTCTATCGGACATTTCCGAAACAGCAGACAACATTTTAATCCAGCAGCCTCTATGAATAAAACACAAATGAATTACAGATATTGGATTCCACGCGGCATTGATTGAAGTCAGTGTGGAAAGTGGAAAATTTGTACCGCACTAGGATTCGAACCCGAGTGTCCTGCTTACTAGCTGTTTGTATTGTGATGGTTGGAATTGTGATTCCCTAGTCCAGCTGCTGCTAGCCTCCTACCAGTTGTATGGATGTTGTAGATCTCCCTTTCAGCCTGCCCACAGAAAGAAATGTGCAGTCAACAGGACGGTTCCTCATCGTTCCAGCGGCGGAACAAGCGAGGCAGTAACACTGTCACAACAGTCTCGTGGTAAAATTGTCACTTTTCAACAGGACAACGTCCATGCATGCGTAACTCTATGAATTGTCTGGCTGATGTTTAGGTACTCCCCCGACTAGGAAGGTTTGTTCCGGCGTAACCACGAACGCCGAAACGAAGAGGAGGCGCGCAAGAGCAGAGAAGGCGGTGGGGAAAGGGCGGCAAATGGTGGGCGGAATCGGACCGCGCCGCACCAGGCGCGCTCCCTGCTGCAAGTGAATATATACGCAGCTCCTGATAGCTTAGGCAGCTTAGATCGACTCGAGCCTGCAACGTGTTTAGTGCTTCACTGTGAGACTGTATTGTTTTCATGTCGTCCCTCGCTAGCGACTTGTGCTTTAGTCAAGTATAGTCAATTCGCTTCCTGCGAATAAAATCTTATTTGACTGAATTGTTGTATAGCATTCCGAGAACGCTGCATCCCGTAGGCACCCTAGCTGAGCCGTGCTGCGGCTCGTGTTGGTGCTGTTTGTAGGTTTCCGTCCTCTGTTGGAGACCAGACTTATCGTTTAGTTGAAATGGTTGCGGTTGTTTGTCTTCTTCTCGTGTTGACTGACACTACTTGGTTTCGCAAGCATTGCCTGTCCGCTAGTGCAGCAACAGCGGTTATCGATATGTAGTAACTGTTGCCCTATCTTTGGGGCGACGTCGTTGTTCTTCCGGGTAGTGTCAGTGTGCAGTTCGGTTGGGGACTCAGGAGGAGCCAGGTCCGCGCAGTGTCAGAACACACCGGGAATGCTGGCAGTGCGCATGGACTGCCAGATCGAAGGCCTGCGGTCCCGAGGGTGCACGACCTCGTCGTAAACCGGATCCTGCAAGTCTTAAGTTGAGTGCATTTGGATTCAAGTAGAGAAACTTCCACCATTGTGAGATCTTTCGATTCTCCAGTGACTTGGGTTCGTGTTGCTGCTCATAGTGTTGCCAAAACGAAGAGCAGCGATTGGAGTGCTCGGGGAAGGCGGATCTGATTAGCTTTCCTGGACTTTTAATTACTATTTTATTGCGTTCAGTTTGTTACTATTTGTTAACTTCAATCAGCGTTATTTTTCCCGTCTCGTGGCCGCTAACGCACCAGTTACCTGCGCTGGGGGTTAGTGTATGTAACGGCAATGTACGTTTCCTCGCCTTGCCGCTGCTGTCCAGTGAAAATTAAATGTCGTGTGGCTAGGGCCTCCCGTCGGGTAGACCGTTCGCCTGGTGCAGGTCTTTCAAGTTGACGCCACTTCGGCGATCTGCGCGTCGATAGGGATGAAATGATGATGAAAGACACACAACACCCAGTCTTCTCGAGGCAGAGAAAATCCCTGACCCCGCCGGGAATCGAACCCGGGACCCCGTGCGCGGGAAGCGAGAACGCTACCGCAAGACCACGAGCCGCGGACTGCTGTCCACTGAGGCGTGTAGTTTTGACAGCTTTCTTGATTGTAGGTTGGTTGGCGATTCTTCTACTCTGGTGGTAGTGATTCCTTTCAAATTCCGGGTGCTCTAAGCACACTGTTCTGTGGGCGGAGTCCAGACCGCCAGTTCCGGCTTTCGCGTATTTTTACATCTTTGCATTTGGTTTATTGGACGTCAGGTAGCCTCAGCTAGATTATCATTAGTCATTCCTTAAACTGCCACTACTCTGATATACCATCTTGTGAAGTGAATGGAGCTCTTGGCTGCCTGTCTTATCGCTGGCGAAAGTGTTTTTTGCCAGACCTACTTTCAGGTCGATTGCTGGTGCACCGTCTGTGACTGGCCCTTGTGTTTTATTATTTTATTTGCTGTTTTATTGCATGTTTCTAAATTATTTATATAATTGCCGTTCTTGGCGTTACAACAGGTTTAAATGATTGTAGAACCAAGTTTACCATAATTCTGTCTCACTTGTTTGGTTATCAGTTGCTCGTCCTTTTAAATTAACCTTTGCTGTTGTATTTGCTGTTTTACTGTATGTTTTTTTTATAATTTTTATATAATTGCCATTCTTGGCGTTACAGCAGCTTTAAATGGTTGTGCTATCAAGTTTAGCATCATTTTGTCTCACCCTTTTGGTGATCAGTTATCTGTCTTTTTAAATTAACCTTTACCATTACATTGCTGTTTTACAGTATGTTTGTTAAATTTTTTTGTAATTGCCGTTCTTGGCGTTAAAGGCCTTCAGAAGTGACTGTGCTTACTAGCCTTAAAATTCTAATTGGGATCACATTGGCTTGTTTTTAAAACATTATTTGCCGTATCTGCATTTCATGCTCATTTCGTAAATTGTAACGCACTGAAAGCACTATTATTTAGACAGTTGTTGATTCCGTCATTAATAACGTGTGATATCTTGATTATTCCTGAGTCTGGGATTTAGGTGTTAAAATAAATGTGTGTAATTGCAAAAGGGAACCAATAGTAACTGATGACGGCCCCGTCCACAATCGTAACTGAATGCTGCCTTCGTTGACCTACCAGGTTGCGCTGGCAACTAGTGGTGCAAGACACCACAAGGTTCCCAGGTTTGTCTGCTATAAAACATTTGTGGAACCAGCTTGAACATCTCTGTCCCAGTGCGAGTAGCTAGGATACTAAGGATCCATTACAACAGTTGTGGACCAGGTTGCCTTAACTGAGGACAAGTCAGGTTTACGACACCCTTCCCAAGCGAATTAGAGTATACGTTCAGGCTAGAGGGCTGCGTCATCAGACCGTTAAGTGGGTTGCCGGCCAGAGTGGCCGAGCGGTTCTAGGCGCTACAGTCTGGAACCGCGCTACCGCTGCGGTCGCAGGTTCAAATCCTGCCTCGGGCATGGATGTGTGTGATGTCCTTAGGTTAGTTAGGTTTAAGTAGTTGTAAGTTCTAGGCGACTGATGACCTCAGCAGTTAAGTCCCATAGTGCTCAGAGCCAATCGTTAAGTGGGTTCATACTGCCAAGTTCTTTGTTAACTTGGCTCGATTTTATAATCGATGAAATAACGTCACATACTCTCTCCACATTCGTGCGTGCTCCAGTTCTTCTGTCAAACGGCGTATCACCAGCTTTTGGGGGCCAATGAATTCTTGTGTTCGGGCGGCACGAGTCGGCAGTTCCCCCGCCCGCCCTTTACCTGAGCACACAGAGCGACGGCGCCGTCAGAGGGCAGGGCGGCTACGTGCGCGGCATGTCCGCAGAGCGAGACGCGCCCTCGCCGTGGCCTGTGCTCGACCACAGAACAGCAGAGGCAGGGCACCGCACAGCTCGCGCCAGAGGCGCCGGCCAAGTGGCCTACGTAAGCTGCGCCGGGCCGCGGCCTGCGGACACCTCGAGCGATCGATCCGGCCGCTCTCAAAAATTCAGCCGCCGGCGAGGGCCGCCCGCCGAATCACTGCCACATCATCTGCCGCTGTAATATGCACGAGAACGCGGGAGTTCCCCTCCGGCTCAGAGTGGGCGGACGTCGACAGTAGAACATCGCGGTACCTATTGCAGCTCAAACCTCTCACCGCTGTGTTCCGTCAGTCCCGTATTACAGAGTGTGACTTTCGGTGTGCACGGAAAATCAAACGATGTAGAGATAAAGATGGAAGTGCAGGTTGTAATGTTCCCCCAAGTGTTAACGGATTTCGTGACTGTGTGTTTTCACACAGTAGCGCTGAGACGAATTTATCGCTGCTTAATAGACACTGCGATTACAATAAAACCTCTCTGTAAATTACAGTATCTATGTAATGTTAAATGAACCGCATCGGTAACTTTTTGTTCTCTCTCTTCTTGATCAGCCATTGTCCGGTACGGTCGCAGTTAAGTAAAGATTCTGTTATTTGTGCTCATTTTTCGTAATAATAATCATTTAATTTCATTGTGTTTATCATTACGACTAATCATACCTTTTTTCCCTCAGTTTTTTCATGAATTTGATACGTAAATGTGGCTTACTTTGTATGGGGATGTCTGTTGATAAATGACCGCATATTAACGGCACCAGTCAGTGGAATACGATTGGTCTACTTTCAAAATAGAACCTCCATCTAAAATTTCACCCTTTACAAAACGAAGTCCGATAGCTTTTAGGCGTAAATCACGATCCAAAATTATACTCGCCAACAGACAATCCCGGTAGAGAAGCCTAGCTAAAAAATATGGTGGTAATTAAATTCCAAAATTTCAATATTTAATTAAAAAAAAATAAAACAAGTTAAAATAAAACCACCCCCATAAGGTTATACAAGCAGGTAAAAGAACGGACCTCTAAAATAGCAGACCAGTATCCTTAACGTCGGTTCTGTGATAGGATATAATAAATGTCCTTGCGAAAGAAAGGTTTCTGCCATAAATCAGCCCGGATTTAGGCACCATCGCTCGTCGAAACTCAGCTTGCTCTTTTCTCGCATGATATTGTAAAAACCATAGATGACTCCATATTTTTAGATTTCTGAAAAGCTTTTGAGAACGTGGCCCACTGCTACCGTTAACGAAATACGAGTATACTGAGCAGGGTTCCAGACATGTGAGTGGCTCGAAGACTTCTTAACAGAGCCCAGTACGTTATCCCCGACGCTGAGTGTTCATCAGCGTATCAGTGTTCATCAGTGTATCAACGGGAGTGCTCCAGGGAACTGTGATAGCATCACGGTATACTTCAGCAGAACAAATAGCCCTGCTGATGGAAAAGCCACTTATAACACTATCGGCTGCTATTATATTAGTACTATTCCGATAATGTTACACCTTTGAAAGGATTTTTACTGTGTAAGAAGGTAACGAATATCCTCCTAAAGTAAAAACCGCTTATAACACTATTGTACGGGGAATTCTACGTCTCGCTCTAGAAAGGAAAAAAGGTCGCTGGAGGAAGCAGAAAAACGGCCGTGCTCAATTATGTACGAGTGATCAGCCAATACTCAAAGATACTAGGCATTTTCTCTATGCTGACGATTTGGGTAGCACAGTCCAAGGAATAACCTTTAAGGAAGTAAAGGTAAAGTTGGAAAATACACTAGAAGCTACGTCAACATATTACGATGACAACTCTCTCAAACCAAATCCCACAAAACGAAAGTTTGCGAATTTCACCTGACACTTGCCTAGGAATAGAATGCTGCACCTTAACTACTCTTGAAGACACAGATCATTCGACACACCTCGGAGTGACGTCTGACGTGTCCCTCACATACACACATCACTGCGATAAAAACCGAAACAAGGTAGCTGCAAGGACCAATATCCTTCGAAAGCTATCTGGCAGTAAGTGGGGCGCCAAACCTACAGTTCTTAGAAACACAGCTTTAGCACTTTACTTTTGCCCAGCTGAGTACGAGTGCCCTGTC
Organism: Schistocerca americana; assembly: GCF_021461395.2. Taxonomy (NCBI): domain Eukaryota; kingdom Metazoa; phylum Arthropoda; class Insecta; order Orthoptera; family Acrididae; genus Schistocerca; species Schistocerca americana. Next base: position 285,579,747 of record NC_060120.1, on the reverse strand, counting down.
TGGTCTAGATCGGCGCGTGTAAAAAAGATCGATGTAAGCCTTAACGAAACCTGTAGCCCAGTCACAGGACGCTTTGAGCCCTGGAAAGGCTCTACCATGCTTCAGGTCTCAGCAATCCTGAATCTCGTAGGGTAGCTCATGAACCTAACGAGCAGTTCAAAAAGACATCTGATGAGCGTTATCCACTATATAGTAGCTTTTATGGATTAAAAAGATTAAAATCAATGTTCCTCAATTACACTTTGGATAAACAACCTGTTGGCTACCGTATCTCAGAACAACTACCAACTGCTGCTGAATTTGACTACAAGCCATGGCAAATGCTAAACCGTATCTTGTGTAGCCACTGTGGTGGTGGTAAGTCCCTATGGGATCAAACTGCTGATAGTATAGGTCCCTAAGCTTACACACTACTTAATCTAACTTAAAATAACTTACGCTAAGGACAACACAGACGCCCATGCCCGAGGGAGGACTCGAACCTCCGACGGAGGGAGCCGCGCGAACTGTGGCAAGGCGTCCCAGACCACGCGGCTACCCCGCGCGGCTGTAGCCACTGTAAAGATCAATCTGATGAAATGGGCCTATTTGAACCTGATGACAATAAATATGGCCGTCAAGAAACACGAAACATGGAATATCTTCTGACATGCCGAAACTGTCCTGCACGTTGCTCAAATGGTTCAAATGGCTCTGAGCACTATGGGACTTAACTTCTGAGGTCATCAGTGCCCTAGGCTTAGAACTACTTAAACCTAACAAGGACATCACAGACATCCATGCCCGAGGCAGGGTTCGAACCTGCGGCCGCAGCGGTCGTGCGGTTCCAGATTGTAGCGCCTAAACCACTCGGTCACTGCGGCCGGCGCATGTTGCTCCCTAGATGACCTCTGGCTAAGCATACCTGAGGGTTTTGACACTCAGTATTGGGCCGAAAAGCTGACAGCTCTGAACACGAAAAAGTATTGCAAAACAGTCGCGTCTTCTGGAAACCTCTCCTTTGACAGCGTGTCGATTCTGACGTCACTGAATGTGGTCCATGCTCGTGTCACCCTCCGCGCTGGCATAAGGAGGCGGAAATTGCCGTCGATGAGGAAGCGACCGCCGCGTAAACAGTGGCAGCGACTCGTGGAAGCAGACTGGAGGGGCAACTTCTTCGCCACCCACACAGCCCCGGAAAGCAAGCGACCGCCCCTGTCACCGCCACCGCCTCCATTACAGCGGAGTAACGGCGTGTGTTTCAAAGGGGGGGGGGGGGGGCGACAGTTGGAAACTACAGCTGTCGGCCACCATTAGCGTGCAGGAGTTGAAGCTACTTCAAAGTTCACGTCGTCACAGTAAGAGCTGAGGAGAATCACTTTCCTTCTACTTGAGCAGTAGTGATGTAGAAACGCTTGCTCGATCCATTTCCTTTTTTCGAATCCCTCTCTTCAAATTCTAGTTTTTGCAGGTTCATATTCTTATTCAGTTTTGCATACTTCCGCTTTAGCCTTTCTGTATGTATTCTCAAAGCGTAAATCTTTTCTACTGTGCTGGAAACCTCCTTCGCCAACCGGTGTGGCTGAGCGCTTCTAGGCGCTTCAGTCTGGAACCGAGCGACCGCTACGGTCGCAGGTTCGAATCCTGCCTCGGGCATGGATGTGTGTGATGTCCTTAGGTTAGTTAGGTTTAAGTAGTTCTAAGTTCTAGGAGACTGATGACCTCAGATGTTAAGTCCCATAGTCCTCAGAGCCATTTGAGCCAAACCTCCTTCACAATTTCTTTCATACACGTGACCCAGGCACTTTACCATTTGCAGTTCGCAGCACGTCTTCTACTGAGCATTAATTTCTACCAACCACCTCAGTTGTTTCGCCAGCTTGGTAGATAGCTTCCTGGACGTAAGCACTGAATATTAGAAGGGTAGCGTCTTCGATTAGTAATCGAAACGTCCTCGGGCCCTATTTCGAATCCCGTTATCGCTTAAATTTTGAATAAAAATCATCAGCAATGGCTGCCGAAAACTTCTGACGTAAGAAGTCACCCGCATTCTGACAGCGGGCTTCTTAAAGACGGCGGAGGAGCGGACAGATCAGGGCACCCTCTTGCCTTTGAGGTTGGGAAACTGCCCCTAAAGGCAACGATCAACGGCATAAGGATCCAGAAGGCAATAGAAACCACTGCATTAAAGACATATAATGTGCATCCACGGGACATGCGACCTGCAATTGAAAAAGTGTCGTGATGATCTCTCCATTTAACAAAATTTCCGGACTTCAGATCTCCGGGAGGGGAGCGCCAACGGGGAGGTGTCTATAAGAAAAAGAATTAATATCCAATGAAAGCATAACATTCTACAAGACGGGGGTGTGGAATGTCAGAATTTTGAACGTGGTAGGGAAGCTAGAAAATCTGAAAAGAGAAACGCTAAGGCTCACAATAGATATTGTGGGGTCCAGTGAAGTGAAATGGGAAGAAGACAAGGATTTCTGATCAGATCAGTGTGGGGTAATCTCAACATTAACAGAAAATAGCGTAGGAGTAGGATTCGTTATGAGTAGGAAAAGTAAGACGGAAGTGAGTTACAGTAAACAGTTCAAGATAGGGTTTGTTATCATCACAATCGACAGCAAATCAACATTAACAACAATAGTTCGGGTGTACGTGCAGAAGATGAAGCGTTAGAGAAAGTATAGAGTATACTGAATTCAGTACGTAAAGGGAGATGAAAATGTAATACTCATGGGGGTTGGAAGGCGGTTGTAGTGGAAGGAGTAGAACAAAGGGTTAAGGGAGGGTATAGTCTTGGTGTTAGGAATGAGAGAGGAGAGAGACTAATTGAGTTCTGCAATAAATTTCAAATAGCGAATATTCTGTTCAAGAAACACTTGTAAAAGGCCGGAAGATACGGGAAGATTGAATTTAGATTATATCATGTTCAGGGAGAGATTCCGAAATCAGATAACCGGATTGCAAGACATGCACTGGACCAAATGTAGACTCGGATCACAATTCAGTAGTGATGAAGAACAGGAGAGACCAGTCGTGAAGAAATAATGCGCAAAGAAGTGGAATACTGAAGTACTAAGAAATGAGGAGATACGCTTGAAGTCACCTGACGCTAATAATACTGCGATAAGGAACAGCTCAGTAGGCAGTTCAGTTGAAGAAGAATGGACATCTTTATAAAGGGCAATCATAGAAGTTAGAAACAAAAACGTAGATACAAAGAAGGTGGTTGTTGTTGTTGTTGTTGTTGTTGTGGTCTTTAGTCCGAAGACTGGTTTGATGCAGCTCTCCATGGTACTCTACCTTGTGCGAGCTTCTTCATCCCCGAGTGACTACTACAATCTACATCCTTCTGAATCAACTTACTGTTTGATGCCTCAGAATGTGTGCTATCAACCGATCCCTTCTTTTGATCAACTTGTGACTCAGATTTATTGTCTCCCCAATTCTATTCAGTGCCTACACATAGCTACATGTGATCGACCCAGCTAATCTTCAACGTTCTTCTGTAGCACCATATTTTGAAAGCTTCTGTTCTCTTTTTGTCTAAACTGCTTTCCCTCGTCGATACCTCACTTCCATACATGGCTACACTCCATACAGATACCTTCGGAAAAGACTTCCGAGCACTTCAATCTATATTCGATGTTAACAAATTCTCTTCTTCAGAAAAGCTTTTCTTGCCGTTGCCAGTCTATATTTTATATCCTCTCTACTTATTTTACTAACCAATTAGCAAAAATCATCTACTACTTCAAGTGTCTCGTTTTTTAATCTAATCCCCTTAGCATTACCTGATTTAACTCGACTACACTCCATTATCCCTGTTTTGGTTTTGCTTATGCTCATCTTATATCCTCTTTTCGAAACATTCACAATTCCGATTAACTGCTCTTCCAAGACCTTTGCTGTCATCGGCAAACCTCAAAGTTTTTATTTCTTCTCCCTGAACTTTAATTTCTACTTCAAATTTTTCTTTTGTTTCCTTTAGTGCTTCTTCAGTGTACATGTTGAATAACATCGGTGATACGTTACAGCTCTTTCTCACTCCCTTCTCAACCACTGCTTCCCTTTCATGCCCCTCGACTCTTATAACTCCCGTCTGGTTTCTGGACGAGTTGTAAATAGCCTTCCGCTCCCGGTAGTGCCCCTGCTACTTTGATAATTTCAAAGAGAGCGTTCCAGTCAACTTTACCAAAAGATTTCTCTAAGTCTACAAATGCTATGAACGTACGTTTCACTTCCCTTAACCTATCTTCTAATATACGTAAAAGGGTTACTATTTCCTCGCGGGATCCCAAATTTCTCCGGAATCAAAACTCATTTTCCCCTAGGTCAGCTTCTACCAGTTTTCTCATTTTTAGGTAAATAATTCGTGTTAGTATTTCGCAGCCATGAATTTTTCAACTGATAGTTCGATAATTTTCACACCTGTCAGCAACTGCTTTCATTGGAATTGGTGTTACTACATTCTTCTTGAAGTGTGAGAGTATTTCTCCTGTCTCATGCATCTTGCACACCAGATAGAAGAGTTTTGTCGTGGCTGGCTGTCCCAAGGCTATCCGTAGCTCTAACGGAATGTTGTCTACTCCTTGGGCCTTGTTCTGGCTTAGTTCTACAGGGATTTGTGAAATTCTTCTCGCAGTATAATGTCTTCCACCTCATCTTCATGTACGTCGTCTTCATTGAGAAGAATCCAAGGGTTACAGAAGAAATACTTCAGGTGATCGACGAAAGAAGAACGCACAAAACTGTTCCGGAAAATTCAGGCATATAAAAGTACAGGTGACTTAGTAATGAAATAAGTACAAAGTGCAGAGAAGCTGAGGCGAAATTTCTGCATGGAAAACGTGAAGAAATCTAAAAAGAAATTGTCAGGAGGACTGACTCAGCATATAGAAAAGTCAGAACAACCTTCGGTGAAATTAAAAGCAAAGGTAGTAACATCAAGACTGAAATGGGGATTCCACTTTTAAATGCACAGGAGAGAACGGATAGGTGGAAAGAGTACAGTGAAGCTCTCTAAGAGGGTGACGACTTGTCTGACGACGTGATAGAAGAAATCCCAAGAGTGCAACAGACGACAGGTGCGAGAATTATCGCACAATCTGCTTAACAGCTCATGCATGCAAGTTACTGACAAAAATAATATACAGAAGAATGCAAAAGAAAATAAAAGGATCTGTTAGATGACGATCAGTTTGGCTTAAGGAAAGAGAGAGGCACCATAGAGGCAATTCTGACGTTGCGGTTGATGATGGAAAAAAGACTAAAGTTAAATCAGGACACGTTCATAGGATTTGTCAACCTGGCAAAAGCGTTCGACAATGTCAAACGGTACAAGATTTTCAAAATTCTGAGAAATATAGGGGTAAGGGCTAATATAGGGAAAGGCGGGTAATCTATTCACAACGATAAAGAATGAACCATAAGCAGAGAAGACCAAGAAGAAGTGCTCGGATTAAAAAAGGTGTAAGACAGGGGGTTAGTCTCTCGCCCCTAGTGTTCAATTTATACTTCGAAGAACCAATAAAGGAAATAAAAGAAAGGTTGAAGAGTGAAATTAAAATCAAAGGAAATAGGATGTCAATGATACGATTTACTACCCTCAGCGAAAGTAAAAAAGAATTACAGCATCTCTTGAATGTAATAAACAATCTAATGAGTACAGAATATGGGTTGAGAGTAACTCGAAGAAAGACAAAAGTAATGAGAAGTAGTAAAATTCAGAATAGCGAGAAACTTAGCATCAAGATTAATGGTCACGAAGTAGATGAAGTTACGGAATTCTGCTACCTAGGTAGCAAAATAGCCCAAGACGGATGGAGCAAAGAGGCCATCAAAAGTAAATTAGCACTGGCGAAATTGGCATTCCTGGCTAAGAGAAATCTACTAGTATCAAACATAGGCCTTAATTTGAGAAATAAATTTATGAGAATGTACGTCTGGAGTACAGCATTGTATGGTAGTGAAACATGGACTGTGGGAAAACCGGAACAGAAGAGAATCGAACCATTCAAGGTATGGTACTACAGGAAAATGTTGAAAATTATGTGCACTGATAAAGTAAGGAATGAGGAGGTTCTCTAGAGAATCTCCGAGGAAAGTAATATGTGGAAAACAGACAAGAAGAAGGGATAGGATGGTAGGACATCGGTTAAGAAATCAAGGAATAAATTCCATGGGACTAGAGGGAGCTGTAGAGGGCAAAAACTGTAGCGGATGACAGAGCTTGGAATACATCCAGCAAATAACTGAGGACATAGGTTGCAAGTGCTACTGCGAATGAAGAGGTTGGCACAGGGGCATCAAACCATCCAGAAGACTGATGACTCAAATAAAAAATAAATAAAAAAGCGCCCGTATAAAAATTTGTCATCACAAACACTTCGGTCTTGTTGTTGTTCTGGTCTTCAGTCCTGAGACTGGTTTGATGCAGCTCTCCATGCTATTCTATCCTGTGCAAGTTTCTTCATCTACCAGTAACTACTGCAACCTACATCTTTCTGAATCTGCTTAGTGTATTCATCTCTTGGTCTCCCTCTATGATTTTTATCCTCCACGCTCCCCTCCAATACTAAATTGGTGATCCCTTGATGCCTCAGAACATGTCCTACCAACCGATCCCTTCTTCCAGTCAAGTTGTGCTACAAACTCCTCTTCTCCCCAATTCTATTCAATACCTCCTCATTAGTTATGTGATCTACCCATCTAATCTTCAGCATTCTTCTGTAGCACCACATTTCGAAAGCATCTATGCTCTTCTTGTCCGAACTATTTATCGTCCATGTTTCACTTCCCTACGTGGCTACACTCCATACAAATACTTTCAGAAACGACTTCCTATCACTTAAATTTATACTCGATGTTAACAAATTTCTCTTCTTCAGAAACGCTTTCCTTGCCATTGCCAGTCTACATTTTATATCCTCTCTACTTCGACCATCATCAGTTATTTTTCTCTGCATCGCCCTTGTATAGTCCCTCTATATACTCTTTCCACCTTTCTGCTTTCCCTTCTTTGCTTAGAACTGGGTTTCCATCTGAGCTCTTGATATTCATACAAGTGGTTCTCTTTTCTCCAAAGGTCTCTTTAATTTTCCTGTAGGCAGTATCTATCTTACCCCTAGTGATATGCGCCTCTACATCCTTACATTTGTACTCTATGCCTGCTTAGCCATTTTGCACTTCCTGTCGATCTCATTTTTGAGACGTTTGTATTCCTTTTTGCCTGCTTCATTTACTGCATTTTTATATTTTCTCCTTTCATCAGTTAAATCCAATATTTCTTCTGTTGCCCAAGGATTTCTACTAGCCCTCGTCTTTTTACCTACTTTATCCTCTGCTGCCTTCACTATTTCATCCCTCAAAGCTACCCATTCTTCTTCTACTGTATTTATTTCCCCCATTCTTGTCAATTGTTCCCTCATGCTCTCCCTGAAACTCTGTACAACCTCTGGTTTAGTCATATTATCCAGGTCCCATCTCCTTAAATTCCCGACTTTTTGCAGTTTCTTCAGTTTTAATCTACAGTTCATAACCAATAGATTGTGGTCAGAGTCCACATCTGCCCCTGGAAATCTCTTACAATTTAGAACCTGGTTCCTAAATCTCTGTCTTACCATTATATAATCTATCTGAAACCTTTTAGTATCTCCAGGGTTCTTCCATGTATACAACCCCCTTTTATGAGTCTTGAACCAAGTGTTAGCTATGATTAAGTTGTGCTCTGTGCAAAATTCTACCAGGCGGCTTCCTCTTTCATTTCTTACCCCCAATCCATATTCACCTACTACGTTTCCTTCTCCTCCTTTTCCTACTATCGAATACCAGTCACCCATGACTATTACATTTTCGTCTCCCTTCACTATCTGAATAATTTCTTTTATCTCATCATACATTTCTTCAATTTCTTCGTCGTCTGCAGAGCTAGTTGGCATATACATTTGTACTACTGTCGTAGGCGTGGGCTTCGTGTCTATCTTGGCCACAATAATGCGTTCTCTATGTTGTTTGTATTCTTTGCGTTTAAAACTTACGCTAGTAAAAATGGCAACTATTAGATAGTGCATTGTATGTAACTGCAGCGTGTCTGTGGAATTTGTTACATGTAAATATTAATAACTTCGTCAATATTCACTGTACAAACGTGCTGGTAACTTTACTGCTCGTCTCTTTATTCCGATTTCAACACTGTCATTAGATTTCCTGTGGCTCTTCTGAAAGTAACTTCAGTGTGTTTTTTTGTGAATATGTACGCTTTAGTTTTTGGCACAATCAGAATCTCGCGACGCCGCTCAGCATCCGCAGCCACGCGGTGGCTAACTTCCACCCTTTTCCGCCGCCGTGTGTAAATCCAGGCGGCTTCCGCTTGCTGACCGGCCAGGTGTCCTGCGTACTGACCTGTCTGCTCGGCTTGCTGCGATGCGTCCAAGTTCAGAGAGCGGCTGTACGCACAATCAGAAGTACATCCCGTTTGGTAAGAACTGACAAAGCACTTTGGTCTGTAATTACTAACTTCACTAGTCAACACCCATTTTGCATCTGGGATGTGATACATGAACTAGAATGTATTTTGGTGTGTAGAATCCGAATGTACCTATCAAAATGTTCTAGCACATACCATTTTTGAGTTTTTAACGGTTTTTCATTTTTCGTATTCAGTATTTCGCTTTTTGCTGTTCTTCTGTTTCGATTTTTAATTGTCTGTTTTTGATTTGCAGAAGAGAGCTAGAAGATCTACAAGTCGTCAGTCAGTGGTTAGTGTGGTAATCCAGTGGTGTGAAAGAGATCCTCAGTGAGTGTTTGGTGTGAAAGATAGTGCAAACTTTTTGCGTTTAAAACTTACGCTAGTAAAAATGGCAACTAGTAAATCTCGTTGCTGTATAAACCACCCTGACAACTTTCGTTATGCGTGTGGCAAATTCACTCCAAAAGACCAAAGAAAAAACAATCACTGCTTTGGTTAAGAAGGCATATAAATTATATTTTGATTGTCCTGTTGGTGATCAAGATAAAAATCTTGCACCTCATGTTGTCTCCATAGCCTGTACTACAACATTAACCGAGCGGTTGAAAGGAAAACGCCGAGCCGTGCCATGCGCTGTTCCGATGGTGTGGAGTGAGCCTAAAGACCATTATTCAGACTGTTACTTCTGTCTTACAAACATTTTGGGACATTCAAGCAGACACCATGTCAAGTGAATCAGAAAGTATTACACACATAGAAGAGTACTGCCCTCAATATCATGACACTTGGCCTCAGCTCTTGAATCAAAAGGAAGTGAACCATTAGCTTCGCGATCTACAACTTCTAAACAGCAAGCTGAACTTTTGGGGTCGAGACTGCAACAACGGAACCTTCTAGCTCCAGGGAGAAAAATTTCCTGTTTCAGATCAAGAGGTACTTCCTTCGCTCAGTATTTCGATATGCAAAATTCAGTGTGTGTACGTATAGATGTGAATGGCCTGATGATGCAGCTAGGTGTACAACATAATCCACAGGAGTGGAGACTATTTATTGACTCCAGTAAAACCAGCTTGAAAGCAGTACTACTGCATAATGGCAATGCATTTCTTGGCTTACGCAGTAGACATGAAAGAAACTTATGATACCATGGCTTTGCTGCTACAGGCAATCAAATATAAGGATCATGAATGGCAGCTTTGCTGTGATTTAATATTTGTTGCTCTACTTACTAGTTTATAGGCTGTATTCACGAAATACTGCTGCTTTTTGTGCCTTTGGAACAGCCGTGACACCAAGAACCACTATACAGTCAAGGTATGGCCTATAAGGAAGTCATATGTTTCTGGAAACCTAAATGTCAACAATAGGCCATTGGTTGAGCCGGATAAAATCATTTTGCCTCCCTTCATATCAAGTTGGGTCTTATCAAGAACTTTGTAAAAGCTCTCGATAAAGGAGGTGAGGCACTCAGTCACTTAAAAGAAAAGTTTCCCAAATTAAGTCAGGCAAAGCTGAAGGAGGGTATATTTGTTGGACCACAAACAAGAAAATTGCTGGGAGATCCAACCTTTGATACCAAACTCACAGATGTCCAATTAGCCTCTTGGTCTTCTTTTAAAGCAATTGTGAAGGGCTTTTTGGGTAACAGAAAAGATAAAAACTATGTTACGATTGTGAATGACCTGTTGGACAACTATAAGAACATGGGCTGTAGAATGTCGCTTAAAATTCACTTTTTACATTCTCGCTTTGATTTCTTCGCGGAAAATGTGGAAGCCGTAAGCGATGAGCATAGCGAACGCATTCACCAAGACGTTATTACCATGTAGCACCGTTACCAAGGCCATTGGAACCCTTCGATGATGGGTGACTACTGCTGGGGTCTTGTTAGAGGAGTGATGAAAAGGCAATCAAAAGAAGAGCTCCGTCGTCGCATTTTTCAAAAACCAAATACGATTAAAGATGAAAATTTGGACCATTTATTGGCATCATGGCCATATGTTGTTGATGTTGTGCTCTTCAGTCCGGAGACTGGTTTGATGCAGCTCTCCATGCTACTCTATCCTGTGCAAGCTTCTTCATCTCCCAGTACATACTGCAACCTACATTCTTCTGAATCTGCTTAGTGTATTCATCTCTTGGTCTTCCTCTACGATTTTTATCCTCCACGCTGCCCTCCAATGCTAAATTTGTGATCCCTTGATGCCTCAGAACATGTCCTATCAATCGGTCCCTTCTTCTTGTCAAGTTGTGCCACAAACTCTTTTTCTCCCCAATTCTATTCAATACCTCCTAATTAGTTATATGATCTACCCATCTAATCTTCAGCATTCTTCTGTAGCACCACATTTCGAAAACTTCTATTCTCTTCTTGTCCAAACTATTTATCGTCCATGTTTCACTTCCATACGTGGCTACATTTCATACAAATACTTTCAGAAGCGACTTCCTGACACACATGTGTTACTTCTCGTGTGACAGTATCGTGGTGGCATTTTTCAACACGACAATGCTCATCCAGACGTCGCACACGTTTGTATGGATCATCTGCGGAATGCTGAGGTATTCTTGTGTACGATAAGAGACCCAGATCCGGCCTTGATACACGAGCTCGGACGTTAACTATGTCCCAGTGGAAGCGTTCAGAATACCAAGGATCAGTTACAATGTTAACAAATTTCTGTTCTTCATAAACGGTTTCCTTGCCATTGCCAGTCTACATTTTATATCCTCTCTACTTCGACCATCATAGTTATTTTTCTCCCTAAATAGCAAAACTCCTTTACTACTTTAAGTGTCTCATTTCCTAATATAATTCCCTCAGTATCACCCGACTTAATTCGACTACATTCCATTATCCTCGTTTTGCTTTTGTTGATGTTCATCTTATATCCTCCTTTCAAGACACTGTCCATTCCGTTCAACTGCTCTTCCAAGTCCTTTGCTGTCTCTGACAGAATTACAATGTCATCGGCGAACCTCAAATTTTTTATTTCTTCTCCATGGATTTTAATACCTAGACCGAATTTTTCTTTTGTTTTCATGGCCATGTATACGTACAAAATCATGTTGATTTCAAACGTTCTGAATATGTATTTTTTGTTTGACTTATTTGTGTCAATTTTCGTTATTACCATTTTTTATTCTGTTGTGTATCTTGAAAATGTTACGACATAGAGGAAAACTGATTTTACCAGCGTATTCAACACCCAAAAATTAGGTAAATCCACCCATTTACAAACCAGATGCAGAAGAAAAGTTTAAATTTGTTAACTAGTGTTACCAGTGGATTTTTTGCTTAAAATTTCTGTGCTCACTGGAAAACGTTCGCGAAGTTCGTGACTTCGTTTCTGCTACTGAATTCCGTAACTTTGTCCTTGTGCTATTCAATACTTCACCTTGAAGGGAGGGTCGTCGTGCTGTGCACCGAACACATCGTAACACCTTCGCATCGCTACCGGCCATCCGAGAACAACTGATGTACTTCCTGTAACATTCTGTGTGCCTTTACACGCCATTCGTTGGAGACCAACAGAAGCCGAACTAGGAAATTACTGTCCCATGCGCAGGCTGCCACTAACACCACAACACAGTCGGCTGCGTTTGGAGTGATTCAGTGACCGGAAAACATGGACTGCTGAAAAATGCTGTCGCACTGTCTTCAGCGATGAATCGCCATTCTGCACAAGCATGGTTCCTTATGGAATGAAAGTTGTTTAACCACGACTGTGGATAGTCGGTCAGTATGGCGTCACCTAGGGAGAGGTCTCATTCTTCCAATGTTTTGGAGAGGGGCTTCAGGTGACGGCTGGTGGTGATTGACCCAACATGAACAGCACAACGACACGTCACGGACATCCTGCGTCCTCATGAGTTATTTCTCGTGCGACAGTATCGTGTTGGCATTTTTCAACACGACAATGCTCATCGACACGTCGCACACGTTTGTATGAATCATCTGCGGAATGCTGAGGTATTCTTGTGTATGATAAGAGCCCCGGATACGGCCTTGACAGACGAGCTCGGACGTCAACTATGTCCCAGTGGAAGTGTTCAGGATATCAAGGACCAGTTACAAGAGTCGTCGCCCAGGTCGCCTCAGCAGAGGATACAACGATCACTGCCACGCATTTGGGCCAGAGGCGGTGCAACGTCAAACCCATAAGTGTGTTCACAGTACTAAAGTCTTTGTAAATTTGACTCGATTTTGCAATTACTGAAATAATGTCAGGTACCCTCTCGAAACTTAAAGTTTAATTTCGTTTCCTTCTCCCTATCTGTGTGCATTACCATTTTCTTTTCTTTTTTTTTTTTTTTTTTTTTTTTTTTGTTAGGCAATGTTGTTCACAAGGATGACGATATCATTTTCGAGATGCAACTTTTCCTGAGCAGATAAAATGCAGTCTTCTACATCCAACGTCTTTCTCAACTCATCGATCATTGGGAAAAACGTGTCGCATTAAAGGGTCAATACTTACAAAATAACAGATACAGACACCAAGAACTACGGGTTCGGCTTGGTTCTTCTTCTTCTTTCTTTCTGAGGCGCACCACGAATTCCTCTCCTGTGTCAACCTCTTCATCTCAGATTACCATTTGCAAACGACGTCTTCAATTATTTGCTGGACGTACTCCAATCTCTGTCTTCCTCTACGGTTTTTACACTCTACAGCTCCCTGAAGTACGATGGAAATTATCGTCTGCAGCACCACATCTCAAATACTTCGATTTTCTTCTGTTCCGGTTTTCCTATAGTCCATGTTTCACTTCCATACAATGCTATGCTCCAAACGTACATTCTGAGAAATTTCTTCCTCAAATTAAGGCCTATGTTCGATATTAGTAGACTTCTCTTGGCCAGGAATGCCAATTTTGCCAATGCGAGTCTGCTTTTAATGTCCTCGTTGCTCCGTCCGTCATTGGTTATTTTGCTGCCTAGGTAGTAGAATTCGTTAACTTCATCTACTTCAAGACGATCAAACCTGACGTTAACTTTCTCGCTGTTCTTATTTCGCTGCTTGTCATTACTTTCATCTTCCTCCGATTTACTCTCAGTCCATATTCTGTACTCAGACTGTTCATTCCATTCAGGAGATCACTTTCACTCAGGATAGCAATGTCATCAGCGAATCGTAAGAATGATATCCTTTCGCCTTGAAACATTGCTTCTTCGATGCACAGATTGAACAGTAGGGGCGAAAGACTACATTCTTGACTTGCGCCCGAACGCTTCGTTCTTGGTCGTCCACTGTTATTATTCCCTCTAGGCTCTTGCATATTACCCGTCTCTCCCTGTAGCTTACCCCTGATTTCCTCAGAATTTCGAACATCTTGCAGCATTCGACATTGTCGAACGCTTTTTCCAGGTCGACAAAACATATGAACGTATCTTGATTTTTCTTTAGTCTTGCTTCCTTTATCGACTTCAACGTCACAATTGCCTCTCTGGTGCCTTTACCTTTCCTAAACACAAACTGATAGTCCTCTAACACGTCCTCAATTCTCTTTTCCAGTCTTCCATATATTATTGTTATCAGCATGAGCTGATAAGCTGATTGTGCGCTAATTCTCGCACTTGTCATCTCTCACATTCTTCTGAATTATGTGGATGACATTTTTACGAAAGTCAGATGGTATGCCGCCAGTCTCAACCATTTTACACACCAACTTGGATAGTTGTTTTGTTGCCACTTTCCCCAATGATTTTAGAAACTCTTGTGCAATATTATCTATCCCTTCTGCCTTGTTCGATCTCAAATCTTCCAGAGCTCTCTCACATTCTGATTCTAATACTGGATCCCCTGTCCCTTCTAAATCGACTCCTGTCTCTTCTTCTATCACTTCAAACAAATCTTTCCCCTCATAGAGGCCTTCAGTGTACTCTTTCCACCTATTCACTCTCTCCTCTGCATTTAACAGTGGAATTCCCTTTCTTGTAATTTCACCGAAAGTTATTTTGGCTCTCCTATTTGCTGAGTCAGTCCTTCTTTATTGATGTTGGTTAAAACTACGAGTAGGCCTCGTAACCATATGTAGCTGCAGATGTAGGTCCATGGTGTTAGATGCGAGTGCCAGTATTATGCCGTCTACTCGATCCTGCAACTTAGTCAATACCTTTACAAATACATTGTACCGGTACAATTCTTTTTTTTTTTTTTTTTTTTTTTTTTTTATTTACTCACTGCCATACCTTCTGAGCTAAGTTCAGTTGATAATATCGACCCATTGCGCTGTGGCTATCAGTTTCTAACACGCTACAGACTGCTTACAGGGCAACAGTGCCAAGTACAGACAATGTAGAAGACGAAGCTGTTCTGCTAGTGAAATCAGCGACGCTGTTGAGTTCCTCACTGGTAAAATCGTGCTCGCAGACCTCGCTGGCTATCTGGTTAACTTAGGCGGCCGTAATTGGATGACAGAGGGGCGTAATAGCGGCGATTCGCGGTAATCGGATTGGGCACTTGTAGGGCGTGCCCCTGCCGTAAACATGGCCCCGCTAGTCAGCCACCGGCTGTCTCCAGTGACGTCATCAACTACCCAGCGCGCTCGGTGCTGCGGAAAACCACGCGCTGGACTGCCGTGAGCTTCCCAATGCGTGTGTGTGTGTGTGTGTGTGTGTGTGTGTGTGTGTGTGTGTGTGTGAAATCTTATGGGACTTAACTGCTAAGGTCATCAGTCCGTAAGCTTACGCACTACTTAACCTAAATTATCCTACGGACAAACACACACACACCCATGCCAGAGGGAGGACTCGAACCTCCGCCGGGACCAGCTGCACAGTCCATGACTGCAGCGCCTTAGACCGTCGGTAATACGACAGAGATTTTCAGTACAGCTGGTTTCACTAAATGACATTCTCGTCAACTTTTTCTCACTGCCCACTGTTTATCTTTAAGCTAATTCCACTGAAGGCGTTGATGCAATAGTCAGATATATCCACTTTTGACCGAAAATGAGATTTCGCTACCACTGCACAGTTTGAAAATTGCTCTATCGTGTGATGTACAAAGGAGATCCGTGCGTTAGAGCAATTCAGAATAATATAGGGAATGGACCTGTTGGGGGCAAGAATCAGACAAGTCCAGGTTTTACTTTGTCATTGAACCAAACTCTAGTCAGATACTGGCATGTGAAATAGATCCAAGACGTTCACTGTGTTTGATGTCACACAAGATTTCATACTTGTTGTTCCACCCAGAAAAGCTGTTCTACGATTGATAGTGCTGATAATGAGAAGTTTCCGTTCTTTGAATGCTCCATTGCACGCACCCGTGTAGTCCGCTTATTCACCTTTTGGATTTGCAGCTCTTTTTTTTCCGTATTTGCAGTTACAGTTGTTGGGTATGTGTTTCGCACTTTTTGCAAAACACTGTTTTTTTTCTCTTGTAACGTTTTATAAGAGAAACATGTATCGGCACCTCTGTGCATTCATCAGTAGGTTTTGTTTATTGAACATCGTAAAAAGTGAACATATTTTAGGTTGTAACTGATCTAACAAAGTGAGGCCCAAAGACAGTTTTTGTCCGTTTTTTCTTACCGTGATTTTATAATATACGGTTTTGCAGGACCATCTGTATCGTGTCCTGCACTGATAGCTTATCATCTGCAAACCCAATGATGTAAAATGGTTCAAATGGCTCTAAGTACTATTGGACGGTCCCCTAGACTTAGACTTACTTAAACCGAACTAACCTAAGGGCAACACACACATCCATGCCCGAGGCAGGATTCGAACCTGCGACCGTAGCAGCAGCGCGGTCCCGGACTAAAGGGCCTAGAACCGCTCGTCCACAGCGGCCGGCTGGAATGATGTAAATGTGAATTTTATCGGCGAGTTAAAACATCCCTTGATTTTTAAATAAACGTGGTTTTGGCGTGGCAGAATGTTTTTTCGTGTATATATGTTATTACTCACGTTTTGTTGTGCCTGATTCTTCCTCTTTTGCGTTGTGAGAGAAGGATCGGGCACAACAAAACGTGAATAATTACAAAGATACAAGCAAACATTTTGCCACACCAAAATCACGTTTTTGGTCAAGGGATGTGTTAACTCGCCGATAAAATTCACATTTACATCATTCGGTTTCCAGATGATAAGCTATCAGTGCAGGACACCATACAGATGGTCCTGCAAAACCATGTGATGTAAAGTCACGGTAAAAACAAAAACGAACAAAAACTGTCTTTAGGCCTCACTTTGTTAGATCAGTTACAACCTATAATATGTTCACTTTTTACAGTTTTCGATAATCAAAACCCACTGATGATGGCACAGATGTGTCGAAACATGTTCGGGTAACAAGAAAAAAAAACAGTGTTTTTGCATAAAAGGCGGAACCTGTGTCCAATAAATGTAGTTCGCTGTAGCGCATCATTGTCACAACTAATCTATCGTGTTTTCATCATTGAGAAGCCTCTTCTTCTTCTTCTTCTTCTTCTTCTTCCTGAAACGTTTCTGCTTATGCAGCTCGTCCACTGAGAGTCTTCCAAGCTTCTCTTTATCCAACGATATTTCGTTCAGCATTTCCTTCCATTGCAGTTCTCTTCGGTTCGTATCGTCGCTCAGCTGGTCTTTTTATGTTGTTCATGGTCTTCCTGCTGGCCTCCTTCCAGATTCTGTCCGTTCTAGAGCTCTTCTTGCCCAATTCTTTTAATGTGGACAAACCATTTACGCCTATTTCTCTGCATAATTTCTTTTAGCGGATTGGTCTGAAGGCCGTGATGGTGTATTGGTTGCCTAAAGAAAGGCTGGGAAAGGACGAGACCGATTAATAAAGTTTTCCAATTTCTAGATAGTTTTTTGTGTTTTACTCGGAAGCATGTAAACGTGACTTATCTCATTACTGCACCAACGCTTTCAGCTATGATTAATATCACACACCTTGTTCCAATAATAGGTATTCCTACTTCCACATCCTAGTTTAAGCATCTGAAAACATCGTCTAGGACTTGTGAAGCCTGCTTTTGGTGACACGGTATTTCCTTTCCAACTTCATTTTTTAGTCCTAGATTTCTCATTGTGTATCTGTTAAGCAGGTCGTTGTTCTCCTTTGTACTGCTGTTAAGGGGAGGTTTACTATTATTTTGGTTCAAAAAATCGATTCTTTTAAATTGCATTTTTGGATCAATAAAAGTGTTTAGAATCTACACCTGAAACGGTTTTTCCGAATACGGAACGGAGATGTTTGTATTCGCGGTTGAACAAAAAAATGCACCTGCCTGAAATAGGCCTTTTTCACGCACCAGTTTTTTTTCTTCCGGAGGACGAGTTATTGTACCTGTTCTTGGGAGCAAACACACAAAATTCAAATGAAAGTTTGAACGCGTGTGTTTGGAAGTTAGCCCCCAAGCATTTGCATTCTGGTGGAAGACTGTGGAGATTGCGACTTTCCTGCAATGAGAAGCTTGAACGAAGGGTATTTAGCAATTCTGAAGACCATGACAACAATGGACGTTACCCTGGGACTCTATTCGACGCAGTTCGCCAAGCATTCGGACGACCACCGGATTCAGGCGGCCGAAAACCGCTTGTCACCGGCCGTACGAGCGGCTCTGGAGCTGCGCAGGATGGCCCAGATCGAGCAGAACGCCCTCGACGAGGAAGAGGAAGGACCAGGTTATGGACCCGGAATAGCAGATTGAACGTACGTTCCATAATATTGCGTTCATATGTAATCAAAACTTGAAACGCGTTTTTCTCGAAATGATTTTTTTTTTAATAGCGCGGTAAGCAAAATTCAAATCTACTGAACCGATTGGCTTGATTCTTTGTTTCCGACGAAGCTAACTAAATTGTCTAGGAGTTATACCACTTTTATTCCAATCCATCAACTGTAAATATTTTTACTTGGCCGACGAAGTCGAAAAATCGATGAAAAAACCCTATTTTTTTAAATAGCCCCCATTTTGTTTCCTATGGTCCAAATAACTGAAGCGAGTACATCTCCTAAAGACTCGTATATACTTCGCTAACGTTACCTCAATTTTGATTTCAGACGAGGCGGCTGACCTGTGACATACCGCGCGTGGAGGTCTACATCGAAATTTTGTTTCGTTCCGACGGCACTTCCGCCTTTGCTCTTCAACATTTCCGGTCGAAAAAATTCCAGTTTGTAGAGCAAATATCAATAAACATTTTGACTAAATTTGACATCCCGAGAAAAAAATTCTCAAAAAACATGCTTTTTTCGGGTCAAAGATAGCAAACCTCCCCTTAATCATCTTCGTCTTTGCTTTGTTTATCCCTAAGACGTGCTGAGTATGCTGTCCACTACATTACCCGAGGTCTTCTAAGTCTCCTTTACATCTGGCCAGAAGTGCTAACATCTGCCAAACTTAGCATTGGCTATCTGTCCCTTAAGAGCTTTTTCATTCCTCTCCCGAAATTCATTTCACTTCCTTTATTTCTTCCTCAGCTTCCAATTTGAATAACCCTGCCACACATCCTTTCAACACGGCCTTACTTTCATGGAAAGTCTACTTTTAACACTCTCGCTTCGGCTTTGTATCTGTCGTACAGTATTCGTCCAACTCCGAACGAATGCAAAATACCAGCTGTAGTCATACAACGCTGATGCAAGGTATCTAGGAACCATTCGACCGCCCACAGAAGCTGCGCAACAGGTCTTTATTCCCCGCACCACTTTCGTAAGTAATTCCTCTAACAGCGCAATTTTATCATTTTCAGTCACAGCCCTTCTGGGAAAGGCGTTTACCTTTGCTTTTCTCGAAAGTCTGCCTTTTGTGTGCCGCACATTGGCATCTGCCATGATCCTGCGCTTGGTGCGCCCAGGGTGCTCATCTGAAATGTCAGTTCCACTTTGAGCAGCAGGAAGG
This sequence comes from Schistocerca americana, assembly GCF_021461395.2. Taxonomy (NCBI): domain Eukaryota; kingdom Metazoa; phylum Arthropoda; class Insecta; order Orthoptera; family Acrididae; genus Schistocerca; species Schistocerca americana. The sequence goes on along the minus strand of NC_060120.1, from coordinate 285,560,453 downwards.
ACGCCTACGAACAGAACCGCCAATGTGGCGATCCATATTCCGCTCGCCACGTTGCGTTGCCTTGCGCTGGGCCGGCGCTCTCCGAGAAACGGCGGGAGAAACACGAGGCGACGTCTGAGCGACGGCTGCTGCATTATGGAGAGGGACATCGGCAGGGCTAAGGGCTGAGGGCTGAGGGCTGAGTGCTGAGGACTGGCGGCAGCCCACACCTCGAGGAGCAATTACGGTGGGTGAGGCGCGCCGGAAGCTTTTCCGCTGCCGTTCCCTGGTCCGTAACGAATTCCATAAACTTCCTTTCCATTCCCTTCACCCTCACCCGTGTCTGTATCTATTAGCATAATGGCCCAAATCTCGTTCCATGTGTATGCAACAGGCGTTTCAAAAGAAAATGAGTTACTCATCAACTTCATTACACCAAGAACAATCTGTTTGAAAATGCTAAGACACTTGTACCCCATTCCAAAATACACTCATTAGTTAACTACATTTATCGTACAACGTTTGTAAGATCTGTATCGAAATAACGTGTAACAAATCGGTTTGCAGGTTATGTATACATGAGTTGCTTATATGTGTGTGGAAGGGGTGAGGCACAACAGGTTGGGCTTTACACACTGTCAAATGTACTAACGGTTCAAATTTGATGAAAATGGACGTATCAATATTTGTCAGTGCACATGTCAATTAGTTTTTGTCGTAACTGAAACGCAAACTTAATAACAACATTAACATACTACCCACGAAAGCAGTGTTCAACTAAACGTTCACCTTTAGAATCAGATTTGACGACAAGTTTTAAAAAAAATGTTATGCCTCTCAGACATTTTATGTTATCGGGTAAATCATCAAAGAATTTTGTGGTCCTTTTCTGAACCTCTAACAGTTCTAATAATCAGCATCATAAATATTTTTTTTCCAGAGCTGCAGCTGTAGATATTACTGTCCTTCTTACAGTCCGACGAATTATACAGGGTGAGTCACTAACTATTGCCACCAAGAATAACTCCGAAAGTATGATAGGAGCTGAAACGTTTCTGGGACAGAAGTTGCATGGGACAACGGGGGCCATGATATGACGTTGGTTGTTTGTTGCTAGGTGGAGTCGCTTCAGAGATATGAAGGTCATCTTTTTTTAAAAAATGGGATGCTATAGTTTGGTACTCATTTTCTGATAGCGGCTATCGAGACGAATCCAATGACGTGTAACAGTAAGGTCTTTGAAGGTCAACGAAGGTTGAAAAGGTGGCACGAACGTCCATTTACAGAAGGAGTTAGAAGTGATGACCATTGGTATCAATGCAGTGCTGCAATCTTCTTATCGTGGTTTGAGTGCTATTCCTTATCACATCGGCACTTATCGAAGCACATGCTCTGACAATTCTCCCTCGCATATCTTCAGGTGTAGTTGGAACGTCTTTATACACAATGTGTTTTACGAATCCCCACAAGAAAAAAATACAGAGGCGTCAAGTCTGGCCAACGAGCCGGTCACGACACATCTCCTCCGCGTCCAATCCAACGATCTGGGAATTGTCTCTGGATCTCATTTCTAGCCGTCAGCGAAAAATGAGCCGGAAACCCATCGTGTTGATACCACATTCTGTTCGTTGTTCCTGAAGGTATTTCTTCCAATAACAGACCTAATGTTTCTTGCAGGAATGTGGTGAACTTCCTACCATTACGATTTCCTTCGATGCAATAGGTGCCAATAATTCTGTCCCCCAGAATCCCACACCATACATTCACCCACCACGGTTTTTGATGTGCAACTCGTAGCAGCCACATTTATTTTCAGTTGCCATTTCTTGAACATCCCTCTGAAACTGAAGTTGAGCCCATCGGCAGAATTCATTGTGACTCATACAATCCGTACCATGATATGGTAAGGATGATATTTATGGCGACGCAGAACACGAACAACACTTCCCTGGCTCGTGCCAGGTTCCCTTGAGATTTGACGCGAGCTAACACAAGCATATCGAACCACAGTGGCAGGAGTACTAACTTCCGTTCCCTCGTCAGTAACTTTCCTTTGCCGGATATGTTTCCGACGCGTTAGAGATCCAGTTGTTCTCAATTTTTCATACACATATTGACGACGTATAGGCTGAGTACGTTGAGGATATCTTTCAGTGTATAAGTCTCTAGCTCTCACTGAATTTCGTTGGCATTCTCTATAAATGAGAAGCTTATCGACTTGTTCTTCGAAGGAATACATCATTCATATTCGCCTGATTCAACGATACTGGTGTTGTATTGCGAAACAGTCGAATGGTGTTTAAATGTCAATGGAACGTTAGATGAATACGCCGTATTCTGCGAATATTTACTATCTGCACGATATGCGAGAGAGAATTGTCAGAGCATGTGCTTCGATAAGAAGACTGCAGCACTTCATTGATACCAATGGCCATCACTTCGAACACCGTCTGTAAATGGACGCTCATGCCACCTTTTTGACCTTCGTTGACCTTCAAAGACCTTACTGTTACACATCATTGGATTCGCCTCGACTGCCGCTGTAAGAAAATAAGTACCAAACTATAGCATGCTATTAAAAAAAAAAAAGGTTGACATTCAAAATCTCTGACGTGAACCCACCTAGCAACAAGAAACCAACGTCATATTATGGCCCCCGTTGCCTCATGCAACATTTGTCCCACAAACGTTTCAGCTACTAGAATGAGATTTTCACTCTGCAGCGGAGTGTGCGCTGATATGAAACTTCCTGGCAGATTAAAACTGTGTGCCCGACCGAGACTCGAACTCGGGACCTTTGCCTTTCGCGGGCAAGTGCTCTACCATCTGAGCTACCGAAGCACGACTCACGCCCGGTCCTCACAGCTTTACTTCTGCCAGTATCTCGTCTCCTACCTTCCAAACTTTACAGAAGCTCTCCTGCGAACCTTGCAGAACTAGCACTCCTGAAAGAAAGGATATAGCGGAGACATGGCTTAGCCACAGCCTGGGGGATGTTTCCAGAATGAGATTTTCACTCTGCAGCGGAGTGTGCGCTGATATGAAACTTCCTGGCAGATTAAAACTGTGTGCCCGACCGAGACTCGAACTCGGGACCTTTGCCTTTCGCGGGCAAGTGCTCTACCATCTGAGCTACCGAAGCACGACTCACGCCCGGTCCTCACAGCTTTACTTCTGCCAGTATCTCGTCTCCTACCTTCCAAACTTTACAGAAGCTCTCCTGCGAACCTTGCAGAACTGCAAGGTTCGCAGGAGAGCTTCTGTAAAGTTTGGAAGGTAGGAGACGAGATACTGGCAGAAGTAAAGCTGTGAGGACCGGGCGTGAGTCGTGCTTCGGTAGCTCAGATGGTAGAGCACTTGCCCGCGAAAGGCAAAGGTCCCGAGTTCGAGTCTCGGTCGGGCACACAGTTTTAATCTGCCAGGAAGTTTCGTTTCAGCTACTGTCATACTTTGGGAGTTATTCTAGGTGGCAGTAGTTAGTGACTCACCCTGTACATGAAGAATTTCATTATAGAATTTCTGTATTTTCAGTGCGTAGCTGCAATGCCTAGGTCGTTTAATGGCAATGTGACTATCTGTCAAAAGCCCTAATAACGAGCAGGATGGGTCAGTGAGGTTCTGCAAGGTACCGACTCCAGTGTCATGGCGAACTGCGCTAGGTTTCTCGGTTCAGGATCCATGACGCAAACAGTCCGACTGGGGTAGTCCCATGGATTTTCTGTTTGGTTTGAATCCAAGGAGTTTGGTGGCCAGGGGAGTACAATAAACTCATCCTGGTGCTCTTCAAACCACGCACGTACACAGCAAGCTGTGCGACACGGCGCATTGTCCTGCTGGTAGAACAAACTGCATTTAGGGGCGAACGTGGTCCCCAAGGATAGATGCATACATGTGTTGATCCATTTGGCCTTCCAGAACGACGAGGTCACCCAGAGAATGCCACGAAAATATTCCCCAGACCGTAACACTCCCTTCATCAGCCTGGATCCTTCCAACGTCCCAACTGCCATCTGTCCGAATGGAGCATAAACCGCGATTCATCTGACAAGGCCACCTGCCGCCGCTTAGTGGATGTCCAATCGAAGGACTGGCGACCAAATTCCAGCCTTTTTACGCCAATGGACAGCAGTAAGGATGGGTGCACGTACCAGACGCCTGCTGTGGAGGCCCATTTGTAGCAACGTTCACAGGACGGTCCTTGAGGGGATACTGTTGGTAGCCCCTTTGTTGATCTGGCTGGTCAGCTGCTCAGCAGTTCCACGTCTATTACCCCGTATTCATCTCCACAGGCCGTCGTTCACCTCTGTCATCTACGTCCTGTGGTGCTGCACAATTGCCTTGGTCCTGGTTTTCGATGGCGCCATTTTGCCATGCATATTATACTTTAACCACGGCGGCAATCGAAGTTTGCAGTCTTAGTCGTTTCGGAAATGCTTCCAAATGGTTCTAATGGCTCTAAGCACTATGGGACTTAACATCTGAGGTCATCAGTCCCCTAGACTCAGAACTACTTAAACCTAACTAACCTAAGGACATCGCACACATCCATGCCCGAGGCAGGATTCGAACCTGCAACCGTAGCAGCAGCGCGGTACTGGACTGAAGCGCCTAGAGCCGCTCGGCCACAGCGGCCGGTGGAAATGCTTCCACCCTTGGCCTGAAAGCCAATGACCATGGCCTTTGCACGTCAGAAAAATAGTTCCGTTTCTGCATTACGACAACGATTGCACTGTTTTCCGCGTCTCCGCGACACGCTTCACATACATTCCATTCCTAACGCTGCCGCCTTCCGTCTGTGAGTGTTCACTGCGTATTGGCGTCCAACATAAGCGATGGTCAGATTAAGGTGCTTTATTCTCACTGCTCACTTTTGTGTAATTTTCAATAAACATGAACCCTTTGTCATGTAGGGTGAGTACCACCATCAGACTGTTCAACGACGGTACCACTTTACGGTCAAATATCGTCATTGGATGATTATAAGCAATACTTGGACAAAGTTTATACTTTATGTAATGACTTGCAGCTGCTTTCCCAGCTTGGAGACTAGACTGCGAAAAACCTCGATCACAAATTACCATGCTGTCCAGTATGGGTCAGTACTTCATTCCGGAAAGGAAAATTCTTGTCAGACAATATCGTATCATGGTGGCATCATAGAAACGGGCTAGAGGTAGTTTCGAAACAGTAAAATCAGGCAGCAACTACATCTACTGTACATATACATCTAATTGGCTACCCTGCAAATCACACTTAAATGCCTGGCAGAGGGTTCATCAAACTACCTTCACAATAATTCTCTATTATTCCAATCTCGAACAGCCTGCGGAAAAAACGAACGCCTATATCTTTCCGTGCGAGCTTCGACTTCGTAGTGTAGGCAGTCTCTTGAGTGGATCCGTTACATTTTCTGAGTTTTCTGCCAATAAATGCAGTCTTTGGTTTGCCTTCCCAACAACATTCTCTGTGTGTTCTTCCCCATTTTATGTTGTTCGTAATTGTAACTCCTAGGTATTTAGGTGAATTTACGCCCTTCAGATTTTACTGATTTACCGTGTGACTGAATTTTAACGGATTCCTATTAGTACTCTTGTGGATGAAGTCACACTTTTCATTATTTAGGGTCAATTGCCAATTTTCGCACCATACAGACATATTTTCTAAATATTTTTGAATTTGTTTTGATCTTCTGATGTCTTTCCTAGACGATAAACGACAGCATCATCTGCAAATAATCTAAGGCGGCTGCTCATATTGTCTGCCAAATTATTTATATAGATAAGGAACAACGGAAGACCTATGACGCTACTTTGGAGAACGCCAGAAATCACTTCCTGGTATCTTCTTCCACCACACGCATTAATTTAGGCTATAGTTTATAGGAGGTCAAAGCAGCAGAGGGACAGTTTGACAGAGTTCTAAACACACCGATATCCAAGTCCTGTCACATGTACAATTAAGATCAAGATATGCAGCACCATAATCACACAATTATATTGTGAGCCCTCGAAACGTGGACTGATTGGAGATGGAAATCTTCGAAAGATGAGTAATGACGAGGATCATTCGACCTGTTAAAGAGGCATAAATGTGTGGGTGCACGTCTTAATACAAAAACAACGAAAAACAAGAGTGTCCAAAAGGTTGATCGAGAGGCAAGATTGCATGAAGAAGCAGCTTTGGTGAAGGGAGCGGAGGCTGTGTGGCGTGGACTGGGCGATTTTTTGGGTTAGAAGGCCTCGGGAAAGTACGGTGTGGGCTGCAATCTCAAAGGGTGCATGGCAAATACAGGACGTGCTTGGATCAAGGAACAGTCGGAATTGTAGTTGTAAATTGTTGTAGTTGTGCTGGGATAATCCCTGAGCTTCAAGCGCTAATAGAAAGCACAGAAGCTGAAATCGTTATAGGTACAGAAAGCTGGCTAAAGCGTGAAATAAGTTCTGCAGAAATTTTTACGAAGTCTCAGACGGTGTTCAGGAAAGATAGATTAGGCAGAATTGGTGGTGGAGTGTTTGTGTCTGTCAGTAGTGGTTTATCTTGTAGTGAAGTCGAAGTAAATACTCAGTGAGAATTGGTATGGGTGGAGGTTATACTTAACAGCCGAACTAAGTTAATAATTGGCTCCTTCAACCGACCCCCAGACTCCGATGATATAGTTACTGAACAGTTCAGAGAAAATTTGAGTCTCGTGACAAATAAATACCCCACTCATACGGTTATAGTTGGTGGGGACTTCAACCTTCCCTCGATATGTTGGCAAAAATACTTGTTCAAAACCGGTGGTAGGCAGAAAACATCTTCCGAGGTTGTCCTAAATGCTTTCTCCGAAAACTATTTCGAGCAGTTAGTCCACGAACCCACACAATTATAAATAGTTGCGAAAACACACTTGACCTCTTAGCCACAAACAATCCAGAGCTAATAGAGAGCATCATGACTGATACAGGGATTAGTGATCACAAGGTCGTTGTAGCTTGGCTCAATACCGTTTCTTCCAGATCCACCAGAAACAAACGCAAAGTAATCTTATTAAAAAAAGCGGATAAAGTGTCACTAGAAGCCTTCCTAAGAGACAATCTCCATTCCTTCCGAACTGACTATGCAAATATAGACGAGATGTGGCTCAAATTCAAAGATATAGTAGCAACAGCAATTGAGAGATTCATACCTCATAAATTGGTAAGAGATGGAACTGATCCCCCATGGTACACAAAACAGGTCCGAACGCTGTTGCAGAGGCAACGGAAAAAGCATGCGAAGTTCAGAAGAACGCGAAATCCCGAAGATTGGCTAAAATTTACAGACGCGCGAAATTTGGCACGAACTTCAATGCGGGATGCCTTTAATAGGTTCCACAACGAAACATTGTCTCGAAATTTGGTAGAAAATCCGAAGAAATTCTGGTCGTATGCAAAGTACACAAGCGGCAAGACGCAGTCAATACCTTCGCTGCGCAGTGCCGATGGTACTGTTACCGACGACTGTGCCGCTAAAGCGGAGTTATTGAACGCAGTTTTCCGAAATTCCTTCACCAGGGAAGACGAATGGAATATTCCAGAATTTGAAACACGAACAGCTGCTAGCATGAGTTTCTTAGAAGTAGATACCTAAGGGGTTGCGAAGCAACTCAAATCGCTTGATACGGGCAAGTCTTCAGGTCCAGATTGTATACCGATTAGGTTTCTTTCAGATTACGCTGATACAATAGTTCCCTACTTAGCAATCATATACAACCGCACTGTTGCAACAATATATTTTTAATGAATTAGAAACCTCTAAAAGAGAGTTCTAATTTTTTCCAGCAGTATATATGCCATGCGTAACAATCAACCGTCACAGGTTGTCAAAAATCTCCACGAAGCACAAAACGACTGCAGTAGACCGAGCAGTCGCAGCCAGGTGTGTAATCACTTTCTTAAGCATTCTCACCACAGACACTCAGAATGTGAAATGTGCAGAATATCCTAATGGCAGCATCGTATGCGTACTCTTTAAAGGTTGTCAGATATTTTTACAATTGGAAAAGTAAACTAGAATCAAGTACATCACACTGCACGTAAGAATACGCATGAATCAGTGCATTTCTTAAGTAAAACTGTCTGCACACAAAAACTCGAAGTGTTAAAGCAGAGAAAGAGAGGCTCACTTTAAACGTCGCCGTCCCTGGGCGGGAAGTTATTTTCAGTCTCCGGGCGGAGCAGCGAGTAGAGTTGCCTTCCTCGTATTAAATCGATTGTTATAAACAGCAGCTGATAAGCGCCGTGCAGCGAGTCGTCCTACTTAGAGCGATAATCGCAGACAGCGGCAGGAGGCAAAACAAAGCGAGGGGAGCGAGTATTTATCGGAAGAGGACTGCAAAAGGGGGGGGGGGGGGGGGGGATTGCATCTATTCTCGCAGAGGCGCGCGCGTGTCTAGGCGCCAGCAGGAGCCATTGAGATGCGCCCTTTGTCTGGCGAGATAGCGATCTCTATTGTTCAGGTTGGCGGCGCGTCAGGACGAATTTTCCTGCAGCTGAAAATGCCAGGGGAGTGAAACGATAATCCTTGCGGATGCAAGTATATGACTTTCAAGTACACTCGTGACAAGCGGATAAAGTACAGGTTACGGTGCCGTCAGTTGTGATGTAACCAAGCCTAATGCACATGATGAATTCACTGATACTGGTGGGTACCGACAATTTTATTTTTGAGACAATAACTTAGTACAGAGCTATTTGAAACTAAATGTAATATTTTGTGCATTACTGCTTAAATTCGATGTGAATAGAAACATAACATTAAATTTTATGCAGATATTTACATTTCCATTAAACTGTGTTAATGTTTAGTTAAATACCACATTTAAGTTAATTTAAATACTGTCTTTGTCAGCGATCTAAATAAATCCTTTACTCATAAAATATAATTCCTAATCTTTCTCGCTTGGGTGAGGAAGGTGAGAGGGTATTTTGCAAAGAAATGTGACAGATGGTTGGTTGGTTTTTTGGGGGGAAGGACACCAGACAGCGAGGTCATCGGTCAAAATGCGACAGAAAAATTAGGTCAGCGATGTAGGGACTTCGAGAGGGAAGATCAGATAATTATAGTTGGGGGAGCAGGAAACATTCTGGTTATGAATGCAATATACAGGGTGGTCCATTCATCGTGACCGGGCCAAATATCTCACGAAAAATCTACAAGAACAAAACTTGTTTAGCTTGAAGGGGAAAACCAGATGGCGCTATGGTTGGCCCGCTAGATGGCGCTGCCAGAGGTCAAACGGATTCAATTGCGATTTTTTAAAATAGGAACCCCCATTTTTATTAAATATTCGTGTAGTACGTAAAGAAATATGTATGTTTTAGTTGGACCACTTTCTTCGCTCTGTGATAGATGGCGCTGTAATAGTCAAAAACGCATGGCTCACAATTTAGACGAACAGTTGGTAACAGGTAGGTTTTTTAAATTAAAATACAGAACGTAGGTACGTATGAACATTTTATTTCAGTTGTTCCAATGTGATACATGTACCTTTGTGAACTTACATTTCTGAGAACGCATGCTGTTACAGCGTGATTACCTGTATTACCTGTAAATACAACATTAATGCAATAAATGCTCAAAATGATGTCCGTCAACCTCAATGCATTTGGGAATACGTGTAACGACATTCCTCTCAACAGCGAGTAGTAGTTCGCCTTCCGTAATGTTCGCACATGCATTGACAATGCGCTGACGCATGTTGTCAGGCGTTGCCGGTGGATCACGATAGCAAACATCCTTCAACTTTCCCCAAAGAAAGAAATCCAGGGACGTCAGATCGGGTGAACGTGCGGACCATGGTATGGTGCTTCGACGACCATTACACCTGTCATGAAATATGCTATTCAATACCGCTTCAACCGCACGCGAGCTATGTGCCTGTCATCCATCATGTTGGAAGTATATCGCTATTCTGTCATGCAGTGAAACATCTTGTAGTAATATCGGTAGAATATTACGTAGGAAATCAGCATACATTGCACCATTTAGATTGCCATCGATAAACTGGGGCCCAATTATCCTTCCTCCCATAATGCCGCACCATACATTAATCCGCCAAGGTCGCTGATGTTCTACTTGTCGCAGCCATCGTGGATTTTCCGTTGCCCAGTAGTGCATATTATGCCGGTTTACGTTACCGCTGTTGGTGAATGACGCTTCGTCACTAAATAGAACGCGTGCAAAAAGTCTGTCATCGTCCCGTAATTCCTCTTGTGCCCAGTGGCAGAACTGTACACGACGTTCAAAGTCGTCGCCATGCAATTCCTGGTGCATAGAAATATGGTACGGGTGCAATCGATTTTGATGTAGTATTCTCAACACCGACGTTTTTTAGATTCCCGATTCTCGCGCAATTTGTCTGCTTCTGATGTGCGGATTAGCCGCGACAGCAGCTAAAACACCTACTTGGGCATCATCATTTGTTGCAGGTCGTGGTTGACGTTTCACATGCGGCTGAACACTTCCTGTTTCCTTAAATAACGTAACTATCTGGTGAACGGTCCGGACACTTAGATGATGTCATCGAGGATACCGAGCAGCATACATAGCACACGCCCGTTGGGCATTTTGATCACAATAGCCATACATGAACACGATATCGACCTTTTCCGCAATTGATAAACGGTCCATTTTAACACGGGTAATGCATCATGAAGTAAATACCGTCCGCACAGGCAGAATTTTACGTGATACCACGTAGTTATACGTTTGTGACTATTACAGCGCCATCTATCGCAAAGCGAAAATAGTGGTCCAACTGAAACATTCATATTTCTTTACGTACTACACGAATATGTAATAAAAATGGGGTTTCCTATTTAAAAAATGCAGTTTATGTCCGTTTGACCTATGGCAGCGCCACCTAACGGGCCAACCATAGCGCCATCTGGTTTCCCCCTTCAATCTAGACGAGTTTCGTTCTTTGTAGTTTTTTCGTTTGACGCTTATTTCGTGAGATATTTCGCCCGGTCACTATCAATGGACCACCCTGCATAGTACTAGGAGTTACCTGGATAAAACAGGAGAAGAAACTGGGCACACAAATGCGGGTTTTGTGAAGGTCTTCAGCGCCATGATCGGCCCTGGGTAAACACTGCTGTAAGGCGTGTTAACACCGAGCTGAACAGGTTGCTCCAGACGCTGGCAACATCCTCACATAAATGTTGTTCCAGTTGATGCTGTTGGTAGGTGGGGATACAGTACACATGGCCTGCACCTGAATAGGAAGGGGAAAGATAATTTAGTTTCTCTATTAGAAGATACTGCAATGGGGGCCAGAAATGGATGATCCCTGCGGTTAATAGGACCAGGCAGACAGATCTTTTATGTTATAGTCAAAGACCAGACAGACAACATTCAAGAAAAATAGAGTAAAAGAAGCTTCATGTACACTAAATAGGGATAAAGCTAAGTGTAGTACCAATTTACTTCATCAAAATAGCAGGGGAATAAAAAATAAAGTAGATGAGCTGTTAGTGTCTTTCGATGATCTCAAAAATAAGAATCAGATTGATATACTATGTCTGTCTGAACCCCATGTAACTGTGGGGATGGAAAGTGTCAGTATAAATGGGTGTAATTTAGCCTCTTACAATTGCAGATCCAGCATGGATAAAGGACGAGTTGCCATTTACGCAAAACAAGGTATAAGTACCAAACTGTAGAAGTAAGCAAATTTAGTGTAAATCAGCACTTTTAAGTTTGTGCATGTGAACTAAAAAGTACTCCGTCTTCAGGCCACAAGTGGCCCATCGGGACCATCCGACAGCCGTATCATCCTCAGATGAGGATGCGGATAGCAGGGGCGTGTGGTCAGCACACCGCTCTCCCGGTCGTTATAATGGTTTTCTTTGACCGGAGCCGCTACTGTTCGGTCGAGTAGCTCTTCAATTGGCATCACGAGGCTGAGTGCACCCCGAAAAATGGCAACAGCGCATGGCGGCTGGATGGTCACCCATCCAAGCGCCGGCCACGCTCGACAGTGCTTAACTTCGGTGATCTGATGGGAACCGGTGTATCCGCATGTGAACTACAGCTAGATAATTGTAAAGGATGAGCCAGACAGTGCGGGATTTTACTTTATTATATGAGCTTTCAAACGGTAACTTCATTTTTCCATTACGGACAAGCTACGGCCGGCAGTTTCAGCTGCCCGTAAATTCTTTTGTCCCACGGTCTAGTAACAGGAAGTCAGCACCGAGGAAGGGCACCTTCATCACGCACCTCCATCATGTGCTTACGAGGTAACGCCGCCCCAGGCATTGTAACATACTGAGAAAAGTTGTCAGAAAATGAAAAAAGTATGTATGTTAGACATGAAACTAACAACTCAGGCAATAAAATCGAATCAATGTGGAATGTTGTTAGAAGACAGACAGGAAAAGTGACCGCTGGGGTAGGTAGTATTATTACACAGAATGAGACCATCTTAACCAACAGTACACAAATAGCTAATGTATTTAACAACCATTTATTAAGTACAGGTGAAAAAATTGGTGAGGATAGTTCAAAAGAAAAAGCCAAGCCAACGTGACTTCAAAAATCGTCGAGAATGTAATGTACTCAAGAGTGGTTCGATGTCTCAACAGTAATGGGATACTTTGTAAATCACACTTTGGATTTCTACATCTACATCTACATTGATACTCCGCAAGCCACCCAACGGTGTGTGGCGGAGGGCACTTTACGTGCCACTGTCATTACCTCCCTTTCCTGTTTCAGTCGCGTATGGTTCGCGGGAAGAACGACTGTCTGAAAGCCTCCGTGCGCGCTCTAATCTCTCTAATTTTACATCGATACCTCATCCAGAAACGCACCCTCTCGAAACCTGGCGAGCAAGCTACACCGCGATGCAGAGCGCCTCTCTTGCAGAGTCTGCCACTTGAGTTTATTAAACATCTCCGTAACGCTATCACGGTTACCAAATAACCCTGTGACGAAACGCGCCGCTCTTCTTTGGATCTTCTCTATCTCCTTCGTCAGACCGATCTGGTACGGATCCCACACTGATGAGCAATACTCAAGTATAGGTCGAACGAGTGTTTTGTAAGCCACCTCCTTTGTTGATGGACTACATTTTCTAAGCACTCTCCCAATGAATCTCAACCTGGTACCCGCCTTACCAACAATTAATTTTATATGATCATTCCACTTCAAATCGTTCCGCACGCATACTCCCAGATATTTTACAGAAGTAACTGCTACCAGTGTTTGTTCCGCTATCATATAATCATACAATAAAGGATCCTTCTTTCTATGTATTCGCAATACATTACATTTGTCTATGTTAAGGGTCAGTTGCCACTCCCTGCACCAAGTGCCTATCCGCTGCAGATCTTCCTGCATTTCGCTACAATTTTCTAATGCTGCAACTTCTCTGTATACTACAGCATCATCCGCGAAAAGCCGCATGGAACTTCCGACACTATCTACTAAGTCATTTATATATATTGTGAAAAGCAATGGTCCCATAACACTCCCCTGTGGCACGCCAGAGGTTACTTTAACGTCTGTAGACGTCTCTCCATTGATAACAACATGCTGTGTTCTGTTTGCTAAAAACTCTTCAATCCAGCCACACAGCTGGTCTGATATTCCGTAGGCTCTTACTTTGTTTATCAGGCGACAGTGCGGAACTGTATCGAACGCCTTCCGGAAGTCAAGAAAAATAGCATCTACCTGGGAGCCTGTATCTAATATTTTCTGGGTCTCATGAACAAATAAAGCGAGTTGGGTCTAACACGATCGCTGTTTCCGGAATCCATGTTGATTCCTACATAGTAGATTCTGGGTTTCCAGAAATGACATGATACGCGAGCAAAAAACATGTTCTAAAATTCTACAAGAGATCGACGTAAGAGATATAGGTCTATAGTTTTGCGCATCTGCTCGACGACCCTTCTTGAAGACTGGGACTATCTGTGCTCTTTTCCAATCATTTGGAACCCTCCGCTCCTCTAGAGACTTGCGGTACACGGCTGTTAGAAGGGGGGCAAGTTCTTTCGCGTACTCTGTGTAGAATCGAATTGGTATCCCGTCAGGTCCAGTGGACTTCCCTCTATTGAGTGATTCCAGTTGCTTTTCTATTCCTTGGACACTTATTTCGATGTCAGCCATTTTTTCGTTTGTGCGAGGATTTAGAGAAGGAACTGCAGTGCGGTCTTCCTCTGTGAAACAGCTTTGGAAAAAGGTGTTTAGTATTTCAGCTTTACGCGTGTCATCCTCTGTTTCAATGCCATCATCATCCCGTAGTGTCTGGATATGCTGTTTCGAGCCACTTACTGATTTAACGTAAGACCAGAACCTCCTAGGATTTTCTGTCAAGTCGGTACATAGAATTTCACTTTCGAATTCAATGAACGCTTCACGCATAGCCCTCCTTACGCTAACTTTGACATCGTTTAGCTTCTGTTTGTCTGAGAGGTTTTGGCTGCGTTTAAACTTGGAGTGGAGCTCTCTTTGCTTTCGCAGTAGTTTCCTAACTTTGTTGTTGTACCACGGTGGATTTTTCCCGTCCCTCACAGTTTTACTCGGCACGTACCTGTCTAAAACGCATTTCAAAAATGCTGTTCCACTGCCCACATCATATAGTCTTTAAATAGTAAAATGTCACCAATAGGAATTTTCTGTGACTTATCCAAAGCATTTGACTGTGCGACCCACGACATTATGTTACAGAAATTACGATTCTACAATATAAATGGAAAAGCATATGAGTGGATTAAGTCATATCTACAGAGCATGAAGCAAAAAATTTCTTTATATGGTTAAGTGATTTAAGGAAGTTTCCCATTTCATCTAACAGGGGTGAAACTATATTAGGTGTTCCACAGGGTTCGATCATGGGTCCCCTTCTGTTCTTGATATATGTGAATGACCTCTCTTCTTATCTGAAACAACAAGCTAAACAGACACTGCTGATGATACAAGCATGATTATTAGTCCAATGAAAGAAACACCAATAGAAAATGATATAAATAATGTCTTTGGAAAAGATATTGATTGGTTTTCTGCTACTGGGGTTGCTCTGAACTTTGAAAAAACACACTACATCCAATTTTCTCCTGCAAGAAATACAGTTCCGTAAATAAATATAACACATCTACAGAAGTCAGTAGTCAAGGTAGAGCATACTAAGGTTTTGGGTGTGCACATGAAGTAGCCGCGCGGTTTGAGGCGCCATACCACGGATTGCGCGGCCTCTCCCGCTGGAGGTACGAGTCCTCCGTCGGGCATGGGTGTGTGTGTTGTTCTTAGCATAAGTTAGTTTAAGTAGTGTGTAAGTCTAGGGACCGATGACCTCAGCAGTGTGGCCTCTTGGGAATTCACACACATTTGATCATTTTGGTGTACCTATAGATAAGAATCTTAACTGGAAAATTCATATTTTGAATCTCCTAAAGCAACAAGCTTCAGCAACTTTTGCAATCAGTATAATTGCTAATTTTGAGGACACAGAAATTAGCAAGCTAACATACTTCGCATACTTTCACTCTCTGATGCTGAAATGTAACACTGCTGGGACAATATAAATGATTGATTGTGTTGGCATTATTCTAGTGTTCTAACAAGATTTATTTTTTCTCAAAACAGATATAAATTATGCTAAACAAGTTATTGATTGAATACCGTAAACAGCTAGTACACGATTCAAGACTACACTGGACAAGGATCCTGGGTGCCAGAGACAGTATAGTGAAGTGAGTCAAGTACTCTGACCCTAAAAATGTGGATAATGCACTCTGAATTGACCTGGAGCTGGACTTTGATTGATCAAATCTACTGAAGTTTATCTTTATAGGTGCAGCTGAGAGCAAGAGGCGATTGAGATCTGTACAACCTGACAATGCAGGAGCGGCAGTACGTTTCCCTATTTGCTTCATGCGGCGATGTAAATTGCATGTGGCGTGATGTGTGCGGCGGAGCTGAGACGTGGAGGCGGCACCTGTGAATCGATCGCGGCCACGAAAGAAATGCAAAAATCTCACAGTCTAGCGATCAGGCAGACAGATCGCAATTTATGGCTCACTTATACGACAGAGCGCACAAGGATACCGAACGTCAAGACTGATAAACCTAAAACGAATAAGTGTGCCCTCAGCAAACGAGCAGTCCGAGACGCTTGAAGTCACCCTGTCGGTACAGTGAGAACTTCACCACAGGCTCCCCAGTCTAAACTACTCGCAAGTGAAGTCAGTCTCAGGACAGTTCCCAAGGACCAACCGCGCATGCCAGATCCTCGACTAGAAGTGCTTTCCTGGGCAAAGTCCCCACCCGAGTGCTTCGCACCTGTCCAGAAAAAAATTGCGTTTTCCCGCAAAGTGCACGAACGACACCGCCTTCACACCATCGTGAGCCAATCACAGGGCTCTAGAGACCGGCCACACAACACGGCAGGCAATGGCTCATAACACACCGAATCTCAGTGTCAACACGCGCCCAAAGCGTGGACCGCTAACACCATACATCCACACATCCGATAATCGAGATGCACATGCTCTGTGGCACGATTTACCTTCTTGACTCCACGAAAAACATAAAATGACGTACATCCGTCTCTTGGACAGTGTGCAACAAACCACAGAAAGTAAACAGAAACAATATCATTGGCGATGGTGATATTTGTGAAGGCTCTTCTACGAAAATGCTTCGACAGAGTTAGATGCTCATGCTCTTCTGGGAGCCGAAATCGGACAACAATTGTGAAGTCCAAAGAAATAATAGTACTACTCAGTTGTTTGGAGTACTCAGTATTGCATGTGCCTGGTTTGGTATGCCACAAAAAGTACTAACTGTTGATGACATATAATTTGCAACGGAATTTTAATTCAATCTGCCACCTGCCAGTGAAAGATGTCACAAATACGCAACTCATTTGACCACGTTCAACACGGAATAATGCTGAAAACTAATGTATGACAACCAAACAAAATAATACCGAAATAGAACAAATAGAAAATTACACTAAGCAACACAATATCAACATTAAATTACATTAAGCAGTTCATCCATGAAGACTATTTACACCTTGTACCTTCTCTTGCCGCAGCAGTTCTCTTGTATCTTCGTACTCTAACACGTTAAAATCGCTCGTTCCAATGGTTTCTACGGCTCTGTTTTGAGCTGAGTCCGCAGCGGCTGTGTATCAATTCCTATTTGAATTTCCTGTGCGTGACACCTGCGATGGGTTAGGTGGCCTCAATTCCACATATTCGCTACGTTGGTCTTTCCATTGACCTTGACCGTTGCACGCCCTGCTGTTGTTTTGTGCTTTTCTGTTGGTCCCTAGAATTCTGTTGACCCTGGTTCGGGTTCTGTTGCTCTATCCAGTTTCCGTTTCGTCGGTAGTTGTTGTTGTAGTTGTTATGATTATAATTTCCTCTTCTTCTTCTGTTTTCCCATGATGGCTGGTTATTACCATCGAAGTCTGAATTTTGGTTTCGATTCAATCGATGTTTTCCCCCATTTCGTCCATCATCATTCCTCTCTGGCGAATCCGGCCAGTTACGGTCATTATTTCTACTTCTTTCACGCGAGTTGTGAATTTCAGTCATGTTCTTGAGTTCGCACAGCGCACTCTCGAAAGCATCGATTGAATCGCTGCACCTATTGATGAGCAGTTGCTGGTAACGTAAAGGTAACTTAATGTAGCAGTGCCTTATAATTTCCTTGGGACTGTACGGTTGATCCAGGAATCGGTTCTTCTTAACCAGGGATTCGAGGACGTCGACAGGACTGCAGAATCCTGACGCTTCTTAGTCCTTTCCTAACATTATCTCCTGTTTTATCCTTTCCTGTGTGTGTTGCGACCAGTATGTGCTTATAAATGCGACCTTAAATTCTTGGTATGAGCGACAACTCTCCGCAACTTCGCGCTTATGTTCTGCAATCGACCCTTCCAAGAAACCACAGATAAACTGGAGCTTGTACTTCAGTGGCCAAGATTCTGGTAGCACGTGATCATACTGTGTCATCTAGGTCTTTGGATGTAATGCGTTGTTTGTCTTCTTGTAGACTTGGAAATTCTGGATGGTCAAGAAAAGTTTGTGGTCGAAAGGTTCGACGTATCCGCCATACGAATTTTCCTCTCGTCTGCAGCGCGTGACTTCATGTATCCGTGCCCAAACGATCCTCGTTCACTGTTATGGTATCCCCTCGTGTTGTCATATTTCTGACCTCCGTAGACGTGTACAATTGTTTTTCGGCTCGGTCTCTGACATGCTGAGTGTTACCGACGGAGCGTGTTCTACTACGCGTTTCGCCGCGGCAGGAGCATATTCTTGCTGCATTCGCCCACGTGCAGCAGGTGTGTCCTCATATAGCGGGTCGGAGAGTCCCAAAACAGTTTCTTCACTTCTGTGATGCTCTAGATGGAGCTGTACCAGACGAGATTGTGTTTGCAGTTCCGCGACCTGCTCATGTGCCTGCCGAACGTCTTTCGCCAACTCGTGTTGTTGCGTGGCGACTCGGGTCTTCAGAGATCTCAGCCTGTTTGATTTCTATCTGTTCTATACGCTTCGCAGCCTCGCTCGATTTTTCCTGTTTTTATTGAACTATTTTTTTGCCTTGCTTTTGGAGAGTTGCAAATGCTTTTTTTGTCTTACACACACCAGTTCTTGCCAGTTTAACTTGTTCTTTGACCACTGATGCGTCCTTTCGTGCTACTTGCGCTACCAATCGCTCTGTTTGGGCATCGCACTTCACCTGGTCCGCGACCTCATGCGTTTCTGCTGTCGTTTTCTTGATATTCTCTAGCTCTTTTTGGATTCCTGCGATCTCTTTCTTGACTCCATCTATATCGTCTGTGACCATTCTTATGACTAATTTGGGTCTTTCCTCCTCTTCATCCCGACTCTTTTTCACTGCCCCTTGCATGAACTGCATGAGAGGCTCAAATTGAGATCCACCGCTAACACCTCTAGGACTAGATGAACGAGAGTTCATCATTCTGTGACGTCTAGTTCGTGATTCTGGTCTGCCAGTCTCACAGCTGGTGTGTCTCGTACTATCAGCGCCTACATTTCGTTCTGCTCCAGTCTCCCATTCACTTTTGTCATCTGACTGAGACATGTCGTCATACTCTGCAGGTTCTACGCTCGACATTTCTGCCCTGTCTGCTTGGACACCGCTAATAAACTGACGTGGATCTATGGTTAATAAAACACAATTACTTCCGCTACTCTGTAGCAAACATGCCTTGCTTCTTGTAAGCATGCACTCTAGTTCTGACCCCAAACGAATTTAAACACTACACATTCCTAAGCCACACAGATTCTACTCTAAATTACCCTCCCGTAAGCTACTGATTCCTAGTTCCTGACAACGAATTCAAATAACGGTATGCTTGTCTATGCTAAGAAACATAAATCTCGATCTGTCCTAACAAATTAGCACAACGCTGTTTGCCATAAGAAACAAACAGTCAAGTGACACAGAAGTCACAAGCACAACATGAAAATACACATACACATTAATTATTAGTATTATGTCTAGGCACCAGCAATGCGGATCAAATCTACACAGTACACGACATTAAACATGGGAAACAGAAACTTCACTAAGCAATACTATCCACAGTCTGACAGTCACGGAAGGTGCCATCAATCTGAGATCCTGGCAGGGTGGCGACAATGAAAGGTAATGCTGGTGGGGACTATACAAATGATTGATTGTGTTGGCATTATTTTAGTGTTCTAACACCATTTATTTTTTTTCTAAAAACAGATATAAATTATGCCAAACAAGTTATTGATTGAATACCGTAAACAATTAACAGGTGATTCAAGACTACACTGGACAACTATCCTGGGTGCCAGAGACAGTATAACTAGTGGAGTGAGTCAATTACTCTGGCCCTAAAATGTGGATAACGCAATCTGAACTGATCTGACGCTGAGCAGACTTTGACTGATCAAATCTACTGAAGTTTCTCTATATAGGTGCAGCTGAGAGCAAGTGGCGATTGAGATCTGTACACTCTGACACTGGCGGAATGGCAGTACGTTACCCCGTTTGCTTCGTGCAGCGATGTAAATTGCAGCTGGCAAGATCTGTGCGGCGGAGCTGAGACGTGGAGGCGGCACCTGTCAATGCAAAAATCTCATAGTCTAGCGATCAGGTAGACGGATCGCAATTTACTCTCTACCAGAGCCCTGAAATCATGTAGATTTCAGTGTGTGACACACCCCTTCACTGGTCACACCAAGGACCTATTTGGCTCATTTATACAACAGAGCACACAAGAAACTTCCTGGCCGATTAAAACTGTGTGCCCGACCGAGACTCGAACTCGGGACCTTTGCCTTTCGCGGGCAAGTGCTCTGTCATCTGAGCTACGGAAGCACGACTCACGCCCGGTCCTCACAGCTTTACTTCTGCCAGTATCTCGTCTCAGCTCAGATGGTAGAGCACTTGCCCGCAAAAGGCAAAGGTCCCGAGTTCGAGTCTCGGTCGGGCACACAGTTTTAATGTGCCAGGAAGTTTCATATCAGCGCACACTCATTCTAGAGCACACAAGGATACCAAACGTCAAGAGTGGTAAACCAAAAACGAACAGTCTGAGATGCTTGAAGTCACACTATCGGTACAATATGAACTTCACCACACTCTTCCCAGTTTCAATTACTGGCAAGAGAAGTCAGTCTCAGGACGGGTCCCAAGTACCAACGACACATGCCAGAGCCTCGACTAGAAGTGCTTTCCATATCAAAGTCCCACAATTAAATGCCTCGCACCTCTCCAGATAAAAATTCCGTTTTCCCGCAAAGTGCACGAACGACACCACCTTCACCCCACCTTGATCCAATCACAAGTTTGTAGAGGTGCTAAACATCCCCTCCCACACTACAGCACAAACTCATGTCGAACCAGGGCAAGAGTTAAGAAACCTGCGTCTCTGGAAAAAAAGAATCCTCCAATTACTGGCTTTTTTTAAGTTTTAGCAGAGGGGGACGATGATTTTCTCCAAAGTAGTGATGCTTCCCACAGCAACAAGTGAACAGATAAAATCTTAAAGGTCTTTATCTTAATTGCCTGTGCCTTGGAGCTTGTTAGTCCTAGCTATGAGGTGTAATAAACATTCTATCTCCTAACGTTTCTCAGAAGCCAGAATTTTTCTTGTACAACCTAGGTGGCCAGGAAGTGTTTCACTGGCCTATTTTCACTATCAGCGAACATGAAAACAGGTGAATTTTTATTATGCGTGGCTCTGCACACAATGCCCAGTTTATGACTCCACTGTTTAGATGCGTGCCTTCAGACCGGCGCCCACAGCGCAGGCTTTGGCTGGCGCCACGGCAGGTATCGTGGCATTGTTCTGCTGGAGACCTGTCTCGATGAGAGGCTGCCCTGTCTACCCTGTACAGCTGTGGGCCTATCTGGCAAGATTTACTGAGAGATGGGGTCGCTGCCAATTGCTTTCAACTCCCATCATACCGTTTCTATGAGCTGAGAACCTTAAAAATACCTCATGCTTTTAGCTCATGCTTTAGGCTCCGTCAATGTCTGCTCAGGCTGTTAACTTTCTAGAGTCTTGCTCAAGGTGCATCAGGTTGTAACAAAATCTTTATAATTTTCCGTAAACAAAAAATAGGTGAGAGAGTAACTTGTCCTCTCTCAATGTCATATGGAATAATATTTTGGGGTAACTCAACACTTATCAAAAAGTATTCACTGCTCAAAAGAAAGTGGTTAGAATAATGTGTGGGGCTCATAGTCACAGATATTGTAAGTATCTGTTAAAAGGTTAGGAATTCTTACAACAGCTTCACAGTTCATCTATTCAGTAACAAAATTTGTTCTCAACAACATGGGCCAGTTTAAAAAACAACAGTGACATTTATGATCATAATACCAGAAAAAAGAAAGACTTACACTATCCTCTACTTAACCAATCTTTGGCACAGAAAGGGGTAATATATGCTGCTGTAAAACTTTTTGATAAATTACCACATGAAATAAAATGTCTGACAGATAGCAGTAATAGTTTCAAAAATTAACTGAAATCATATCTCCTTGACAGCTCCTCCTATACCATAGATCAATTCTTGAATACGAATGAATAAATCTCTAGGTACAGTATAATATATGCATTTTGTGCCATTTAAAGGAATAGGGTAGGTAATAAAAATTTTAAGCTTAAAAAAACCCTTGATTCTTGTGTGCAGTTCTTATGCGCTTGATATGTTCCACATCATAATGGTTACCGTGAGACTAATCAATATAACATGTAACTAACTAGTGTAGAGTAGACATATGTCGTATGTAGATGGAGTTTGCAGCTCATGGGAGTAGATGGAAGTTGTTTTTGCAACCATTTGTATGAAGTGTTTAAGAACAGGGACATTACAAGTGTAAGCATTTATTTTTACTCGTAATTAGTTATCAATCGAACATCAAGTATCCTTGAGAGTGAAAGATTTATTCGTACAAGAAAAAACGGAGACAATAATCATATTCCGAAAACAGCGAAGCCACCGTGCAAAATCAACTAAGTATTAGATACAAAAACCTTATGATGTAGGCATATCCACTTTTAAAATTACGCAAACTGAAATACATTTGTAGTTAGATTTGTCAGTGGTGGTTTGACATTTTATTTAAAGTGGCGTGTTACACACAACTGAGGATGTACTAGTTCAAGTTGGACAAGAATTGTGACGGTATAAGGATATGACCGAAATCTGTTGCGTAGGATTCATTGTGCATGAAATTCTAATTGGTACATTGCGAACTGCACAAAATTGCGAGAATTTAGAGCGGCGCGATGTCACATGAATAACACCCTGTTGTTAGTGTCGTGTTCTGGACACTGATTATTTCGAGATAAGGAAACAATCATCAGAAATAAATAATATTTCAGGTTGTGTCAGGTATGTGTGTGCAAAGTGCTTATGTTTCATAGCAAACCACTGTCGGCCGCATCTAAGTTGGTCGTGCTGCTTTAAAAAGCAAAACAAATCCGTCTGCGATGTATCGACAGTATAGTTTAGTACAGTCCGCAGTTCGCGGCTGAAGATGAAGAATCAGCTGTTATAGTAACTTACATACATGCAGTTTAATGTACAGAGAAGATAAATGAGTGCCACGAAAGCTTAACAGGGAAATTATTCGTAGGATTCTAATTAAAAGGAATTATAGTTCCTGGATAGAAACTGGGGAGGACGTAGTTCGCTTAACAAGGAACAAAGTTGCTTTTTGTTTATGAGTGATGAGCGTTATTTGTTTAGCTGAGGCCATCTATACACTCCAAAAACGAAACCTGTACACCAGCCGAAACGCAAGAGAAAATTCGTCTGACAAGCCACAGGAGGAGCATCCGGTGTATTATAATCGTATGTAAACAACATAGTAACCCAACACGCCCTCAGAATAACTGTAATATCTGCAGGAACTAAACACCACAAGAAAAAAGACTTTCGCGATACATTTCTGCGGTAGTCAATGGCTTCACTTTATGCCCAAATTTTAGCGTCTTTCGTCACTTAAATAAGTAATGTCAAATACTTAATTGATCATTTCACTATATTTTAGCAACTGTGCTATCTATTATTTTGTAAATGGCCTGCTTGTAGCCATATACACAAATGAATTCTGTATACGCAACCTCAAAACTAACCCGAGTCACATAATGCCAATATAAATCGCACAAATGGATTTAAGTATGAGTCAAAAGTATGCAGGCAGTCGGAACTCAACTCTTACACTGGATGTTAATAAATGTCTCTTCTTCAGAAACGCATTTCTTGCCACTGCCAGTCTACATTTTATATCCTCTCTACTTCGTCCGTCATCAATTATTTTGCTGCCCAAATAGCTAAATTCATCTACTACTTTAAATGTCTTGTTTCCTAATCTAATTCGCTTAGCATCACCTGATTTAATTCGACTACATTCCATACATTGACATATAAACAGCAAATAAGTACGCTAGGCTTATGATTCGTATCTTATAGGAGTAAAAGTGTTATTACAAACATTTTGCTGAATGTGCAGTCTTTGCAGTTTTAAATAATTCTTGGAACCCATTTTAAGTTATTTTCAGGCACTTTAAAACTCGTTTCTGCCCATTTTTTGTCAGAGCAGTGCAACTTTGAGCGTATCTGTATATGCATGAAGCGTCAATTACAAGAGACAGCGCGTCACAAAGTTTTATTGGTGCAAAAATGCTGACTAAAAACATAGTTTTGTGACCTCAGTATCCCTGCGATGATCGTAGAAGCCTTCCCATGTGTTCATTACGTCAGTTAAAACTATATTTACCCCTCAGACCGGATATTACGTGCATATTTTAGGTGCACAAGTATTTTAACTTTGAACCTCAGGAGCTCCGGTACGAACAACGATTTCAAAAAAACTTCCAAAGAGATTTTCTAAAACGGGAAAAAGGTGTTTCTAAACGAACGTCCAAGGAATGTATAGTTAAAATTTGAGCCAACTGCCATCGTTAGTTATTTAAATACCGGTTTTTGCCGTTTTTCTGCATAAGTATGGTGTCTCTGAACTTGTGGATCTCAGTAACTGATAATTATATCGAAAAACGTTTCAAAGGTTACAGACAATATCACATTAAGAACATATAGTAAAACTTTTGACGATTTGCCATGGAGCTAAATTATAGAAGTAGTCATCCCTACAACTGATCCTTTTCGTATCCAAAAACCATGGGTTTGCAGGGGGTTTTCAGCAGCCGCCGATGAATAAATAGTGCTTTTTATAAGCGGCCTAAGGTCCGTCCTTGAACACCTGTAATGCAAAAGAAAACCAGTTTACTCAATTTACCGGGGCTGGAGGGAGAGTGTAACGTTTGCATTTGACAGCTGCAGTATGCCTCTTGTTCTGACAGGTATACAAATGCTCGCTAGGGCAAGGGATACCCATAACACTTTTTCTCTGATCAATAGCATTCGGGATATGGCACATTTTAGCGCACGGCGTTTTGTAACGTACTGGTAATTTGTGCTGTGATTCGTTTAGGCTCTGCAATTCACAATGGCAGTACGAAGTTAGTGAACATCACTGGCAAGCTGTGCATCATCTCCGAGTTGATGATACATTAAATACCTTTTGTCAGCTTAATATCGGACAAATTTAGGAGCCTGAGCAGCTGCTGGAGATCACCGTGATGCTTGTAACATTTCTGTAAGTTCCGTCTCCATCACACTTAAGAATTAGACCGGTAATTCAATAAATGTTAAAGAGAATATCAGTGAATAATTTCAACCTAAGATTACGTAGACCACAGACGATAATTGCAGTTAATCCGTGCCTTCCTTCCTTTGTCTTCCTCTTACCAAAGAAGGAGGCGATGAACACAGAGGGCAGTTCTAGTCTGCCCACTGACGTGGATCAGACGTATTCGCTTTCTTGTCCCCGTTTAATCATATCTTGATACCCAGAAGCTTCAAGCCGTCATTACGCGCAAGTCTACAGACACGAAGGCATGAGCAAAAATAATATCAAAATCAAAGAGAAATTTTGTGTAAGCTCCCATATCGGAGAATTGGAACAAAAAAAGAAAAGAAAACTGGCTAGGTGTGAGTTATATAGACAGTTCAACCATCATACCGGGAACAGAGGATCTTAACGACTTTTTCCAACTAGCGACATCGATATTGGCACGATATCGGTCCCAGGAGTCGCGCTAGGTAGCCGCGCGGTCTTGGGCACTCTGTCACGGTCAGCGTGGCTCCTCCCCCCCCCTCCCCCCCCTCGGAGGTTCTTCGAGTCCTCCCTCGGGCATGCGTGTGTGTGTTATCCTTAGCGTAAGTTAATTTAAGTTAGATTAAGTAGTGCGTAAGCTTAGGGACCGATGCCCTCAGCAGTTTGGTCCCATAAGACCTTACCACATATTTTCAAATTTCGGTCCCAGGGATTCGAAGATTTTTGAGAACGTTTCAATTTCAAGTCTGGAGTCGGATAATGCATGCGAAAACAAATATTCTTTTTCGTGCTATATAATTACAAACTCACAATTTTCGGATTTTTTTTCATTTACTTTTACAGTGAAACCTTTCTACCTGCCAAACTTCAGGATTCAAGGAAGTCCCCTATAGATTTAGATGAGTGTGACATAAAAGGCCGTATCGTTTGATTACACTGCGTAAGAAGCTAACGTTTATTATACAGCCAAGGGATAATAAACGGCAGTATGTAGCATTAATTTCAGCTCGATGCATCTACCCGTTCCTCAGAAAAAAGGGGTATTGACAGAGAGACACATGGACAAACACTCAGTTTGATAATAAATAATAAAAAAATTATTTTTCGTACGATGTAGTTAAAAATTACCAATTTTCGGATTTTTTCCTTTGATTTTAGTGTGAAACCTTGCTTCTTGCCAAATTTTATG
Source organism: Schistocerca americana (assembly GCF_021461395.2). NCBI lineage: Eukaryota > Metazoa > Arthropoda > Insecta > Orthoptera > Acrididae > Schistocerca > Schistocerca americana. Next base: position 285,534,103 of record NC_060120.1, on the reverse strand, counting down.
ATTAGAGGTCAACGCGAAGTAGGTTTTGATGAGTGATCTTGCGATTATCAAAGTGTGTGACATAAATGGCCATGTCTTTTGATAGCATTGGTTTAGAAGCTTCGCTTTGTTACATCTCCAAGGTACCGTAGACGTCAGTATCTGGCATAAATTTCAATTTACTACGTCTACCCGTTTCTAAGAAAAAGGACTCTGAACAGTCGGACAGACAGACGGAATGACTTACAACAAAGCGATCCTATAAGGGTTCCCTTCTTACTAATTGAGGTACAGAAACTCAAAAAAAAAGAAAGTAAAATAAATTAAAGGTAAATATCAAACTGTTTTCAGTTTCTTATGCATTTTATTAATCAAAATATAAGCCTTTTGTTCTCAGACCCTATCCCAGTCAAAATCAAAAGTCCCGAAGCAGAGAGAGTGGCAACACGGGCAAAGAAATTATGTGCTGGGATTCAGTTCTGCGAAATTCACTTATAAATATAAGAAAAATGTTATGAGCGAAATACCTGCAATCTTTGTTAGAATAATGCTAAGTAATTGGAAATTAATTTTTGTAATTTGAAACACAGAAATGGTAATTTTTGTTTCAAATCACTAACCGTTATTTTTGACTCATAGGACATTCGGACGACAGACAAGAAAAGAAGAGAGGAGAATTCAGACAGAAATAAAATGCAAACCAATCACAACTTCCGAAAGATGTTAAACGAAAGTGAATGCTTTTTTTTTTTTTTTTTTTTGCTTTTTCTTCAACTTTACGGTAACAGAAGTTTTACTTTAATTGTGTTTGCAAATAGAAGAAGGAAGAACGTGCAGAATTTTGTTAATTGTAGAGGTGTAATCACTAGAAACCTTTTCGAGCGTAATGGAACACGTGGCACGTACGCCCCTATGTTGACCATAGTGCTACGAGATTGTTGTAGTTCGATCAGCCATTGTTGCAAGCAATTATTAGTTAACACAAATCTCCTTTGCATTTGTTCGAAACCTGATATTACCTCGTAGACGGGTCGGAGTAGAATCCTGCAACAAACACCACTGGCATTCTAATTTACTTAGTTTCAGTCTGTTAATGTCAGTAGGCATTGTTCCATTTGAAAAGTATATGTTTGCATGTCAAGTATTATTACAATCTGTTTATTATCTAAGAGTAAGACTCCGTGACAAGCATCACACATCAATAGCACTTCCCATTTCCGCAATACTTGCTCTGAAAATTTTGAGTGATTCACCCTGTATGGTTTCCTCCTCCGTATAACTCACGAAAAGACCATGAAGGCACAATCAGAGAGACTGGCGCCCATACAGAGGCTTATCAGCAACCGTTTTCCAGCGTTGGCGACTGGATCCGGAAAGTGACACAGGTAACACAGTACGCTCCAACACGCAGCGAAAAGTGGCTTACGGAGTACAGATGTAGATGAAGATATATGTGTAGTACAACATGTTTCAAGACAGTTTACATGTAAAAACATAGGTCGATATTAGTTGCCCAACTGATGGACAAACTTAATAAATAAAACATATACGACGTATAGCTGAGCTATATTACGATAATAGCCAGTAAGACAGACAGACTGACTGACTGGACTCACCGTGTCGTTGTGGCTGGAAAGCAGGGGCAGGGAACTGGCTTCTGGAAGCTTTCCACACGTTCAGCGTCACAGGAAGGAGCGCGGGCTTACGCAGCACTGTAACACTGGCACTGGCGGCGAGGGACACGTGGAGGAGGAGGAAGAAGAACAGGAGAAAGGGGAAGAGGAAGAGATGAAGAAGAGAAGAAGAACAGGAAGGAAGGAAGAGAGCGAATCACAAAGTCCTCAGCAGGCGCCTCGTTGCGGAGCAGACGACGTCGGTCGCCAGTCCGGGGCGGCGTTCACAGCAGCTAGTGCCGACCATCATCCTTCAGCGTCTGCGCTGCGGGCCGACCTGCAACAGCGACACACCAACACCTGTCAGCTGAGTTACTCGGAAACTGCCAGCGGACATCGCGTACTAAATTGTAAATTTGTCGTAAGATCTTACGGGACGAAACTGCTGAGGTCATCGGTCCCTAAGCTTACACACTACTTCATCTAACTTAAAGTAACTTAACCCTTTGTTGCCTGACGGTACTTAAAAGTACCAGTAAGTTTTGACTCTCATTATTTTCTCGTGGTGCAGTTTCGTGATCTGAGAGCCTGTCGGTACGTAACAGTAACTGTGCTCTACTGTTTCATAGATGTTATTGTGCAATACATAGATCTCTCTGGCACTCAGAGCTTGAAATTGTTTTTCGCGCGCTGCTGTGAAAACAGAAGATTATATGCGCTTGTTTCCATGGTATTGCCTGAATTTGGGGGAATTTATTGAAACTCCCGTTGAGTTTTCCATTGTACGTACTTACCTTCTTTGTTGTTTTATAATAGTTTGAAGCATTACGTCACAAGTGAATGTGATAAAGTGGAAAATATAAGGCGGACTTATTAGTACCGTCAGGTTGTGCGAGCACTTTATTGTAGTAACAGTGCGTTACCTCTCACTAGTTGTTCTGTCCACTTTTTCTCACACAGAAATCCGTAAATACATTTGCCTGTGGAACAATTAGAACAAACAGGAAAGATTTGCCGGGGAATTTACCTAAAGAAAAATGTGTAAATCAAATCACAGAGATTCATCTTTAGACCTAACAGCATTTCAATGGAAGGAAAATAAAGTAGTGTATTTTGCGTCAAACTTTCATGGCACTGAACAGAGAGTAGTGACAAGAAAACAGAAAGATGAAACTAGTATGACTATACCATATCCAGTTATTGTATGTGATTACAATAAAAACATGGGTGGTGTGGATCATGCAGACAGATTACGTTCAACTTATGGTCTTGGCAAGCGATCAAAGAAATGTTGGCACCGTCTCTTCTGGGGAGCAATAGAAATTGCTTTTGTCAATGCTTACGTCATTTTCAGTGATCTACATGGGGCACTGCCACTGCTGGAATTCAGGCGTGCTGTGGCACTAGGGCTAATGAATGAACAGCAAGTGCCAAATCTCAAAAAGAGAAACTCTGGTAAAGATGAAATAACTCTCCCAAAGAGAAGGAAGGATAACTTTTCTGTTCCGAAGGATGTACGTCTTGGTAACCGAGGAAACCATTTTGTAGTGTTCAGTTGTAAAAGAGGACGATGCGAAATGTGTGCGAAAAATAAAATTCAGTCGAGACCACATTCCCAATGTAGTACATGTATTGTGCTGCAATGAGAAAAAGAAGTTTCCTACAATTTCATGAGGTATCACTAAATATGTGATATGTATATACTGTCAAAAATGTGTAGCTAAGTTACTATGTATTGTGAAGTTGCTATAGAATAAATTTATGCGAAATTGAAAAAAAAATTCAGAAATATCATATTTCTGTTAATTAATATTCTAATGTAAAAATATTTAATATTTATGTGGAATAAAGTACAATTTATAAAAATTGGAGCATTTTTCTGCGCATGTTGTGATTCTGTCCATGGAGTCTGACGGTACTTCTGAGTACCAGGAGGAAAAAAAATTGTGAAAAATAAAATAAAATTTTACAAAAAATCCTACCGTCATTTGAGGGCACAATAGCATAAATTCTGCAAAGAAAATGTTAAAAAGTAAATTTTTTCTTACGTCAGGAAACAAAGGGTTAAGCTATGGACAACACACACACACATGCCCGAGGAGGACTCGAACTTCTGACCGGGGGAGGGGGGAGCGCGGACCGTGTCAAGACGCCTTAGACCGCGCGGCTACATCAAGTACTCTCTGACTGTTTGGCAACTCTGCTTGCTCGCGCTACCTTTTTAATGTCATTCATTGTCTTCGTCGCCTTCTTTATTTTTTAATAAGCTATACGACTTTATACGTTTCAACTCAATCCACCATCAGAATCCTTCAGATAAGAAGAACGCAGAGATTTTTTATACAAAAATACGGCTTCATATAAATACAGGGTGTCCATAAATACGAGAAAAAGTACCACCACAGTCGTATCTTGAGAATGTCTTTATTCTATCTCACACGACTAGCTTCTGGAGCACATATCGCCATCCTCAGGTCGCACCACTGCCAAAAGTGAATTTGATTTCCTTGGCGCAGTCACTGTCAGATCCTTGTTCCTAGCACAAGTTCATCAGGAGTCAAATGCATTGGAGACAACACGGTGCCGAGTATGACTCCTGATGACAGCTAGCCCACGTGCGCTAGTACGAGGGTTGAATAAAAATAATGCCTCCACCTTCGTTAATTGGGTTTGGACGAGAATATTTTAATAAACCAAATGCAGAAATAATCCTTAGAATGTGATCTTTAATCACCGATATTCACTTTTCCACATAATCACCAGCCGGTTGGATACATTTCGGCCAACGATGAACAAGTTTTCTGAAGCCGTCACGGAAGAAGTCAACACACTGTTTCTGCAACCACAGTTTCACAGTTCTCTCAACGTCTTCATCAGAAGCGTAATGATGTCCCCGCAGATCGTCTTTCATTATCGAGAACAGATAGAAGTCAGACGGTGCTAAATCTGGACTGTATGGTGGATGCCGTACGCTGGTAAGATTCAGTGCACTTGCATTTCAGGAGTTATCATCCGTGGTACCCATTGTGCACAGATCTTCCGAAAGCCAAGCAAAGCAATAATGTGACCTACACGTTCTTGTGAAATGCCGATTGTGCTTGCAGTTTCTCTCTGAATGATACGGCAATCGTCCTCAATCAATCTGTCAACATTTTGCTGGTGAAACTCGGTGGTTGCTGTCCCAGGACGTCCAAATCTTTGTCACGCAGGTCAGATGTCCCCGCCTCAACATCTTTAAACATAGTCGTCCAACGACGCACAGTACTCACATCAACACAATCACCATAAACTGCTTTCATTCTCCGATGAATCTCCTTTGGGGTGACACGTTCTGCTGCCAACAATTCAATGACTGCACGTTGCTTAAATCTCATTGACCGACCGTCTGCGCAGGGTTCCATACTTTACACTGTAACAACACAACCGTTCAATGCTAAGGCTTCCCGCCAACTGGAGCTGAAGAGAAGAGGCTACGGAACAAGCCAGTACCTGCCGCATACCAATGCTGCCAACTGCTGAGGAGTTACGAAGGTGGAGGCATTACTTTTCAGTCAACCCTCGTATCAAGGATCTCAAAGTAACTGCGCCTAGGAAATCAAATACACTTTTGGCAGTGGTGAGACCTGAGGATGGCAGTAATGTTTCGTGTGAGATAGAATAAAAACATTCTCAAGATACAGCTGTGGTGGTACTTTTCTCATATCATCAGCTGAAGTCCCTCGTCCATGCAATAAGATGAACATCCATAAAGCGTCCATAAATGTTCGCCCTGATAACAAAACAATATAACTCCTTAGTGGGACAGTAAATGAAACATGCCTCTACTCACTAAGTTTTAAACCTTACGTAAACATTTAATACAGATAACATGCTCCAACACTATATCACTTTAGCACGTGCACCCCTGGTAACACGCAAAATATCAAGCCGGTATTCAATCTCTTGCCACCCATTCTGGTGTACTGCGCCAGTAGCATCTCTGATGCGTTGTTGCAGTTTCACAATATCAGGAACTGCTGTTTTGCACACAATAATTTTCACATACACCCTAAGAATACGAGCTTTTGAAATGTGGTGCTACAGAAGAATGCTGAAGATTAGATGGGTGATATGTAACTAACGAGGAGATATTGAATAGTATCGTGGAGACAAGATATTTGTGCCACGACTTGAACAAAAGAAAGGATCGGTTGGTAGAACACATTGTGAGGCATCAAGTGATCACGAATTTAGTATTGGAGGGAAGCGTGGAGGGTAGAAATCGTAGAGGGAGAACAAGAAATGAATACACTAAGCGGATTCAGACGGATGTAGGTTGCAGTAGGTACTGGGAGATGAAGAGGCCCGTGAAGAATAAAATAGCATGGAGAGCTGCATCAAACCAGTCTCAGGACTGAAGACCACAACACACACCCAAATAAAGAAATGTAAGGGGGTAATGCCAAGAGATTTCGGGGGCCACGGAAATGGGAAAAATTGCAAATTTGTGGTAAGGTCTTATGGACCAAACTGCCGAGGTCATCGGTCCCTAACCCTGCACATTACGTAATCTAACTTACGCTATGGACGACACATACACCCATGCCCGAGGGAGGACTCGAACCTCCGACGGGAGAAGCCGCACGGACCGTGACAAGACCGCGCGGCACGGAATTGGGCCATCTCTGCCAATCCACCTGTGGGGGAAGGTTTCATTAAGAATATCGTGGACTTCAAGAGCCCAGTGAGGGTGAGCGCAGCCTTGCTGAGAGAGGATAGTATTTTGCATATCCTGTGGCGGGGTAATGGCCGAATGGTAAACATACCCACTTACACTGATTTCAAGAAACAAAAATGGATTAATCACTCGATCAGACATTAACCCACACAGTTTTCATACGACATGAGGCTTTTCTGATCCCCAGATCCGCCCATTATTCCGGTTAATTGAGCCACAAACATGGAATATATCCTCATCGGAAAAACATAAACACTTCAAGAAATCACTGTCCTCATCCAAACGGCTTACAATGCTTATTGCAAATAGTTTATGTTTTGGGCGAGCATCTGGTTGTAATGCCTAAAAATTTTGACTTGGTACGCATACAATTTAAGACGTTTGCGAACCATTTTATGCACTTTGCACTTGAAGGTCCCGCGAAGATTGTCTAATCGATTTCGGTGACGACCCCGTCAATGCGGTATGAACTGCCTGCACAGTTTCCTCCGAGGCATGTGGTCTGCCACAGTTTGTCCGTTTCTGAACCGACCCTGCGGCTAAAAAAGTTTCCATCCGTGTTCCGATTAACTTGACACCAACTACTCTCTTTCCATAACTGGAAACAAACTTCTGCTGCACAGTAATCGTGATTTGGTTTCTGCTAGGCACACACCTTACTTGCTTAGGTTGTTTGTATTTCGTTCTGAAGAAGACGTTCTAATAAAAGTTGAAACCATTGTAAAGAGGTTTTAACAAATCTTCCAGTTTGCAACTGATTGGCTGCAAGCTATTTCTTCAAGAAGATTTCATTCTACAATTGCTTCTCGAGTCATGTACAACATTTTAAATGTTTGATTTGTTCTGTCGAAAATATGTCTGACTTTTAGCTGGAGATTGAGTGCGAGCATTGTCTCATCGGCTATTTATTCATATAAATTTGTATCTCGGCAGCTAAATATTACAGTCAACATTCGATGATCACTTCCTCTTTCGTTATATATAATCATACTCTGTCACTGTGGTAATATTCAGTGAATCTCAAATACTCAAATATACTTCCTGCATCGAAAACATGGAAAACCAACAGGTGAAAAGAAGTTCTAATTCTAAATGCATGCCAGCACATATCGCTACGTTGTGAGGGAGCTGTACAGCGACCATGTTTCCTTAGCCGCACTGAACTACCACTCACCTGTTATCCCGCACCCAGCGAGTGAACGCCGGCCTGTTGCCGAGTGAGGAAACCGCCGGCCGTATGCTTCCGACTGCATCCAAAGCGATGTGGAACGCCGATTCGGCTCACACTTGAGTCGGTGTAGGTTAATCCCTGACAGCTGTAGTGGACTGGGTGTGGCAGCTTCGCTTGCCTGCCTCAAACAATAATGTGAGGCGATTCTGTAAACGTCTCTATAGTAACGCATCGCAGCAACTGTTGACAGCTACAGTACTGTTACCGCCTTCAACCGTTAGAGCTTTGCATTTAGAAGCTGGCAACGGCGCTACGAGCCGTCAGGGACCTTCTTACACCGTCTCGACTGTAACTCTGGTATCAACTATCAATTGAGATGTTGAAGCAACTCTAGCTTTCATAATCGGACCGGTATTGCTTTTTTCACCGGCATTCGAAAGCTCTCGAAAAGCAGAGTTCAATGGTTAGCTGCTTCTTAATGTTGGCACTGAAAGTTTTCGCAGAAACATTTAAGAAATGAGCTGAAACTGAAAGAGAAGGCAGCCGGAATGCCACAGCTTGCAGCAACAGAAAAAGTTTACGCTGCTGAAGTAAAACCTACGTATTTCCTGTTGGACGAAATGTATACCTTTTGTGCATGGGAACGTTACGAGAGACAGTGTATAGACTCGTTCTAATGTGGTACGTTTCGTTTATACACTGACCAGCAAAAACATTATGACCACTGCCAACCACGGCGTTGGAAGCCGCCTCGTGGCGTTGCGGGTACGTGACGCGGTAACAAAAGTATATAAAGAGAGCATACGCGGACGGGGGATCGCCGGCCGCTGTGGCCGAGCGGTTCTAGGCGCCTCAGCCCGGAACCGCGCTGCTGCTGCGGTCGCAGATTCGAATCCTGCCTTGGGCATGGATGTGTGTGATGTCCTTAGGTAAGTTAGGTTTAAGTAGTTCTAAGTCTAGGGGACTGATGACCTCAGATGTTAAGTCCCATAGTGCTTAGAGCCATTTGAACCATTTGAACGGACGGGGGATCACCCTAGCGAAGATGTGGGGAAATAAGTGACTTTAACAAAGGGCACATTATTATTACGCAGAGCCTGTACACGAGTACCTCGAAAACGGCGAAGCTGATCGAATGTTCACGTCCTACTGTCGTGAGCACCTACGGAAAGAGGTAGAAGGGTAATGAAACTTCAGGCGCTAAATAATTGGACGTCCACGGCCCTTGACAGAACGTGGGGTTCGGAAGCTTGTCTGCTCTGTAAAGTAGGATAGATGGCGGTCTGTGGCATCTCTGCCGAAAGAGCACAATGCTGGTCCATGCACAAGTGTTTCGGAGCACACCTTCATCGTAGAATGTTGAACACGGAGCTCCGCAGCAGACCACCACTACACGTTCTCATGTTGACCCAACGACATCGTCACTTACGACTGCATTGGGGCACAGGATCATAGGGATTCGAACGTCGATCAGCGGAAACATGCCAGCTCTTAGGGTGAATCACATTTTTGCTACACTAGATCGATGGTCGTCTCTATAAACCCCATCATCGACGTGAACGTCGGCTCGAAAAGTGCAGCGCGCGACGAACTCAGGATGGTGGCAGAGGTATTATGCTGTGGGAGACATTCTCCTGCACTTGCTGGCACCTGTGGTAGTAATCGAAGATACGCTGATAGCTGCGAACCACCTCCATCCCTTTATGCTTGATGTCTTCCCCAAAGGCGATGTCATCTTTCAGCAGTATAATTGTCCATGTCTCGGAGTATCAACCGTGCTACAGTCGTTTCAGGAGCATTATAGTGAACTCACGTTGGTGTCTGAGGGACCAAATTCGCCTGATGTAAATCCTATGGAACCAATCTCCATCTAGGTCGCTATCGTGTGCGATCAGTGCATAAGCAAACCAGCGGCTCGTTATTTACGCGAATTATATGACCTGGGCGTAGACATCTAACGCCGCATACCGCCACAAAAAATGGCTCTGAGCACTATGGGACTTAACATCTGAGGTCAGCAGTCCCCTAGAACTTAGAACTACTTAACCCTAAGTAACCTAAGGACATCACACACATCCATGCCCGAGGCAGGATTCGAACCTGCGACCGCAGCGGTCGCGCAGTTCCAGACTGCAGCGCCTAGAATCGCTCGGCCACTCCGGCCACTCCGGCCACTCCGGCCGGCGACTATTAAGATGGTGATCATGATGCTTTGGCTGGTGAGTATATTTATACATATTCAGGAGTCGTACAAAAATATGGAAACATTGCTAGAAATGCACACTGGAACATAAAACGCAGATGCTACCCAAGCCAGCAGGTGGCACTGTTGTATTTGATCGCGAGAGGCACCTCTGCAGTGTCCTCTATATAAGTAGCAAGGGTCAGTCGTGATCACAACAGTGTACTGTATAGTTGTGAGGGCACGGAGCTAAGTGAGTTCGAACGTGGGCAAATTGTTGATGTTCGTATGGTGGCCACTTCAGTAACCAAGGGAGCGGAAGGTTTCGATGTTTCTAGAGCCACTGTACCGAAGATTTATGTATACCGCATTCAGGAAAACCGGGAAAACATCACCTGGTAAGCTACAACGCTGACGAAACGCTGTGTTGAGTGATCAGGACGGACGGTCATTGAAGAGGACTGTGACGAAAAATAAGGGGACGATAGCTGCCAAAATCGCTGCAGGACTGAATGTCACTGTTGCAAACCTCGTCAGAACTAAAACAATATGAAGGGAGCTGTGTAAGGTGGGAACTGCAGGGTGTGCTGGAATTCATAAACCACTCATTGATTATGCAGATGCCTCTAACAGGACAACGTGATGCCGAAGCCATAAAATCTGGACTAAGGAGCAATGGAAGAAAGTAATTTACTCAGATAAGTGTTCCTTCACATTGTTTCCAGCTTCTGGCCGAGTTTACGTTCCAAGAGTGAAACATGGCGGGGGTTCGGTGATAATCCGGGCAGCCAAATCGTTACTCTGCAAAGCCACATTACTGCCAAGGATTATGTGACCATTTTGGCTGATCAGATCCAGGCTGTGGTACAGTGTTTGTTCCGCTGTAAGGACGCTATGTTAAAAGATGACGGGCCCCCCGTTGACAGACCTCGCATCGTCCAGGACTGGTTTTTCGAGCAGGGCGTTCAATTTTCGCATCTCCCCTGGCCACCACACTCACCAGATTTCAATATTATTGCGCGTTTCTTTTGGAGAGGAAGGTGCGTGATCGCTACCCACCTCCGACATTCTTACCTGAACTTGCCTGTATTGTGCCTGAAGAATAACGTAAGATTTCCTTGAAAACAATACAGGTCTTGTATTTATCTTTTCCGAGATGACTGGAAGCTGCTTTCGAATGCCAACGGATTTCCTACACTGTATTACATTTTTTTCCACCCGCTGTATCTCATGAAACTACCATTTACAGCCGTACCATGGATTAGTAGTGCGGGAGCCTGTCTAAATGAAGATAACTGTGTTTCGTCAGGTGACGCTAGTGCGTTACCCTTTTGACATTGAAATCCACACATACACTACTGGCCATTAAAATTGCTACACCAAGAAGAAATGCACATGATAAACGGGTATCCATTGGACAAATATATTATACTAGAACTGACATCTGATTACATATTCACGCAATTTGGGTGCATGGATCCTGAGAAATCAGTACCCAGAACAACCACCTCTGGCCGTAATAACGGCCTTGATGCGCCTGGGCATTGAGTCAAACAGAGCTTGGATGGCGTGTTCAGGCATAGCTGCCCATGCAGCTTCAAGACGATGCCACAGTTCATCAAGAGTATTGACTGGCGTATTGTGACGAGCTAGTTGCTCCGCCACCATTGATTAAACATTTTCAATTGGTGAGAGATCTGGAGAATGTGCTGGTCAGGGCAGCAGTCGAACATTTTCTGTATCCAGAAAGGCCCGTACAGTACCTGCAACATGCTGTCGTGCATTATCCTGCTGAAATGTAGGGTTTCGCAGGGATCGAATGAAGGGTAGAGTCACGGGTCGTAACATATGTGAAATGTAACGTCCACTGTCGAAAGTACCGCCAATGCGAACAAGAGGTGACCGAGACGTGTAACCAATGACACCCCATACCATCACGCTGGGTGATACGCCAGTATAGCGATGACGAATACACGCTTCCAATGTGCGTTCACCGCGATGTCGCCAAACACGGATGCGACCATCATGAAGCTGTAAAAAGAACGTGGATTCATCCGAAAAAATGACGTTTTGCCATTCGTGCACCCAGGTTCGTCGTTGAATACACCATCGCAGGCGCTCCTGTCTGTGATGCAGCGTCAAGGGTAACCGCAGCCATGGTCTCCGAGTTGATAGTCCATGCTGCTGCGAACGTCGTCGAACTGTTCGTGCAGATGGTTGTTGCCTTGCAAACGTCCCCATCTGTTGACTCAGGGATCGAGACGTGGCTGCACGATCCGTTACAGCCTGTCATCTCGACTGCTAGTGATACGAGGCCGTATTACGGCGTCCCGTATTACCCTCCTGAACCCACCGATTCCATATTCTGTTAACAGTCATTGGATCTCGACCAACGCGAGCAGCAATGTCGGTATACAATAAACAGCAATCGCGATAGGCTACAATCCGACCTTTATCAAAGTCGGAAACGAGATGGTACGCATTTCTGGTCCTTACACGAGGCATCACAACAACGTTTCACCAGGCAACGCCGGTCAACTGCTATTTGTGCATAAGAAATCGCTTGGAAACTTTCCTCATGTGAGCACGTTGTAGGTGTCGCCACCGGCGCCAACCTTGTGTGAATGCTCTGAAAAGCTTATCATTTGCATATCACAGCATCTTATTCCTGTCGTTTAACTTTCGCGTCTGTTGCACGTCATCTTCGTGGTGTAGCAATTTTAATGGCAAGTAGTGTAACATCTAAAATTTTATTGCTGTTTAGCAGTCATTTCATGTTGATAAATCTATAGAAATTATGAAATTTATTACGGAAAAGTGCCATTATCGAACCAGTTTAAGATATTGTATTATTACATACGGTCTGAAACCGAAGTCCAACGACAAAATTGCACTTCGTTTGATTTTTTACCCGCATATATATTTGGATCTGTAATTCAACGAAAATATGTGCACGACGGGGCAAATGTCGCTCATAAGTGATGCATGTCTAGTTTAGAAACAATCGCGCTCGGTCCGCTGACGCTACCTGCTGTTCGCAGCAGTAACGCCCACTTTAATCTTCGCCCTGAAACTTGCATTCGGTAGTGCTCGGTTCCGGCACACCGCCGCGACACTGGCGACGAGAACACGGCAAGTGCCATAACCCGATTTTCCAGGGACTTCACTCGGTGGAAGGGGCATCAAAATAAGCGAACCCGTGCCTCGCCTTATCCGAAGATACTCGGCAGTTTCCGAGAAAACAGCCGTCAAAGTTCTCCAGGTATTTTCGAAGTACTTTGAGAGCTTCTTACCGCGCGATATGATATCGTCAGACGATATTATGCTGGCACACTGGTTAGCCCCACGACTTCTTCACTTTGCGCCCCGTGTTCGAAGCTCGGTTATTGATTTGATTTATTCTGTTTTATTTTGTTTTTATTGTTTTCATTTATCCACCCATGTCCGTAAGAGGTCACTACACGAATGTTTCTTATCAAATTAGGAGATATAAGGACGTTATATTAATTCTAACATTACAACTGGATTTCATTACAAATGTCATGTATTTATTACATAATACAAGTGTGTATGGTGTGCAGAGGGGTTACAATCTTTTTAAATTCTAATGTTCTGACATGTCATTGTCATGTCATTTCTTAATTAATTCTTATGTTTATTCTTAAGGAAGATCTGGTGCATCGTCTTGGATAATATAGAACGTAGAAATATTCGAAGCACAGATATTCCTAACACCACGAGTATCGTGCGAAGGCAGATGTGCCACAGTATGAGTCTCACTCGGGAAAGAAACGCCGCTAACATTCAATAGAATGAAAAACTAGTCAGAGTTGCACTATTTTATTTTTCATTCGATGACTACTTTCGGGTCGAGACCCACTTTCAAATCGAAAACAAATTCGAAACTGGCATTTCGGAAGATATCAAATGGTTCAAATGTCTCTGAGCACTATGGGACTTAACTTCCGAGGTCATCAGTCCCCTAGAACGTAGAACTACTTAAACCTAACTAACCTAAGGACATCACACACACCCATGACCGAGGCAGGATTCGAACCTGAGACCGTGGCGGTCGTGCGGTTCCAGACTGTAGCGCCTAGAACCGCTCGGCCACCGGAAGATATCAACAAAATGTGTAATGTACGTATTACACACACAGTGCGTACTGATAACTGTATGCTCTTATCCGTATGTACTGTGAATCTACATTACACTTTTTGTTGACATCTTCAGAAACACCATTTTCGACTTTGTTATGTTGATTTGAAAATGGGTCTGGGTCTCGGCCCGAAACTAGTCATCAAGCGAAAAACAGAAAATTTGCAACTTGGACTGGTTCTTCGTTCTACTGATTAACAGAGGTCGCTGACACAAGCTACTCCAGTATTATTTTGCTGCAAAACCTTTAATTACTGATAACTTTTCCGAAAATTGGCGCTTTCAACTGATTATTAAACTACAAGAATTTCACCGAAAACAGTTTCAAATAAGGTTCTCGTTTTTTTAAACTCATTCATCTGACATACAATTAGTAGACGAATAAGGACAACGTTACATTAGTACGAACTGGAAAACATTCGTGTAGTAATCTTCTACAGACATGGGTAGACAAATGGAAAACAAAAATAAAAGTAATAATCGGGTTTCTAACACGTGGCGCAAAATTAATAATCCAAGATGCTAAGCACTGTGCCGCCATATCGTCTGAGGATATTGCGCCGTAAAAGGCACATAAAGTGACTCGAGAATACCTAGAGACCTTTGACCGTCGTTTTCTCAGAAACGGTCGAGTACCCACAGGAAAGCCGAGACACGTGTTCACTTATTCTGCCTCCTCTTCCACCCAGCGAAGCTTCTGGAAAGTCGGGTTATGGCTCTTCCCGTGTTCTCCTCGTAAGTTGTTCCCACAGCGACGGCAACCACGCCACAGTGCGAGCATTTCGTCTGAGGCTTGTTGCAGTTCTCCGTGTTTTGTGTTGCACGTTTCGGTTGCACAACCTACTCACACTCCACGCTGAGGAACCGACACCATCTGTGCAGGTATGTACCAGGCACTACGGCGGGCCAGCTGCAGTAACTACTCCAGTCTAAACGGATGCTACTGCGTATAAAGTCACGCAAACAAAAATGTGTGCAACTGCACCTGTGAGTTTTCCTGCGCAAGGGGTCGATAAAAATCTAGTCAGACCGCCATTCAGTAGTTCCACAAGTCCATCTTGTGGATTTCCTCAGTGTCGTGCGATGAATTTCAGTGACACGTTTCTGCTCCCAAAGTCCGTCTTCTGCTATCAGATTTTAGTAATTACGTGTCGTAAGTCAAAACATGTCTTCATTGCATAATAAACAATTCACAAAAGAATTTCCCAGTAAAAACTGCCAACAGACGTGTTTCCTTACTCTTTCCAACCAGTGTTTGGATGGCGTTCACAAAAACTGAAGGTATTGCCAGTCTACACGACCTTGTACAAAAATAGTTCACTCTAAACTACTCTTTGGCGTCTCTCTAAAATATATTTAGCGTAACCGATGCCGTCGTCCAGCTCCCAAATATGAATTCCTGTGGATGTCGTTCTCCTTTCGAACCAGCCAAGTTCGAACCCTAGGTCGTAATATTATGTTTTTAATTTATCTAACGTACGTATCTCTGTACTTCACACTTTTTTCATTGTTCTGCTGAGAAAGTTGCAGTGTTGTAACTGCTGCTGGCTGTATGGTGTTCATCTTTTCGTGTTTTTATTTTACCTTAAGAACTTAGGTTTGTACATTGAACTATTTGTGCTGCTGTGGGAACTGAAATTATGCTAATATTATACTTTTGTAACTACTGTTGGTTGTATGGTCTTTGCTGCCCAAAGCCAAATCTACACTCCTGGAAATGGAAAAAAGAACACATTGACACCGGTGTGTCAGACCCACCATACTTGCTCCGGACACTGCGAGAGGGCTGTACAAGCAATGATCACACGCACGGCACAGCGGACACACCAGGAACCGCGGTGTTGGCCGTCGAATGGCGCTAGCTGCGCAGCATTTGTGCACCGCCGCCGTCAGTGTCAGCCAGTTTGCCGTGGCATACGGAGCTCCATCGCAGTCTTTAACACTGGTAGCATGCCGCGACAGCGTGGACGTGAACCGTATGTGCAGTTGACGGACTTTGAGCGAGGGCGTATAGTGGGCATGCGGGAGGCCGGGTGGACGTACCGCCGAATTGCTCAACACGTGGGGCGTGAGGTCTCCACAGTACATCAATGTTGTCGCCAGTGGTCGGCGGAAGGTGCACGTGCCCGTCGACCTGGGACCGGACCGCAGCGACGCACGGATGCACGCCAAGACCGTAGGATCCTACGCAGTGCCGTAGGGGACCGCACCGCCACTTCCCAGCAAATTAGGGACACTGTTGCTCCTGGGGTATCGGCGAGGACCATTCGCAACCGTCTCCATGAAGCTGGGCTACGGTCCCGCACACCGTTAGGCCGTCTTCCGCTCACGCCCCAACATCGTGCAGCCCGCCTCCAGTGGTGTCGCGACAGGCGTGAATGGAGGGACGAATGGAGACGTGTCGTCTTCAGCGATGAGAGTCGCTTCTGCCTTGGTGCCAATGATGGTCGTATGCGTGTTTGGCGCCGTGCACGTGAGCGCCACAATCAGGACTGCATACGACCGAGGCACACAGGGCCAACACCCGGCATCATGCTGTGGGGAGCGATCTCCTACACTGGCCGTACACCACTGGTGATCGTCGAGGGGACACTGAATAGTGCACGGTGCATCCAAACCGTCATCGAACCCATCGTTCTACCATTCCTAGACCGGCAAGGGAACTTGCTGTTCCAACAGGACAATGCACGTCCGCATGTATCCCGTGCCACCAACGTGCTCTAGAAGGTGTACGTCAACTACCCTGGCCAGCAAGATCTCCGGATCTATCCCCCATTGAGCATGTTTGGGACTGGATGAAGCGTCGTCTCACGCGGTCTGCACGTCCAGCACGAACGCTGGTCCAACTGAGGCGCCAGGTGGAAATGGCATGGCAAGCCGTTCCACAGGACTACATCCAGCATCTCTACGATCGTCTCCATGGGAGAATAGCAGCCTGCGTTGCTGCGAAAGGTGGATATGCACTGTACTAGTGCCGACATTGTGCATGCTCTGTTGCCTGTGTCTATGTGCCTGTGGTTCTGTCAGTGTGATCATGTGATGTATCTGACCCCAGGAATGTGTCAATAAAGTTTCCCCTTCCTGGGACAATGAATTCACGGTGTTCTTATTTCAATTTCCAGGAGTGTATAAATAAAAATGAATCTATTTCAAGATATCCCTCTCCACATCAGTTTAAGGGATGTGAGATCACCAAAACGATATATAAACATGTATTTAATAATAGAACTCTGCTGCCCCAAGGCTAATGTTATTTTCATTGATTTTAGCCTTCACATAAAAGCGGTTTTCCTTTGCATATTAAATTTTTTTGAATGTACATTAATGTGGTAGCAACCACTCTTCTTGAGTCCGTTATTATTCCCACAACCCTGTCTGGTGTCTAAGTAAAATAAAACATTAAAGGCCTGTTTGTGCTTATTTCAAAACTAATCTTACATTTTGTGAGTTTGTAATATCAAAATGGGGAGGTTTTAAAAAAAAGTTCCCAATTATAAAAGGGACGCTTATGGTGAGATGTCCGATCAGTGGTGTATTTTAAACGAAATTTTATAATCTTGTCACGTCATTCGCGAGTGAGACATCTGAATCACTACATCGTCTGAATCTATAAATGGTCTGAATGTATACAGTTAGCTCAGCCCATTAATTCCATTAATATTTATCCTGCAAGCACCAGATAGCCTCATTACTAATACGCGGGTGTACTGTTACGTGGTAACGCATGGAGTGATCTAATATGCATTGAGCAATTAGTTTCATTTCCCGTTTGGAATATCCATCACGTCATGGAGCAGGTTAAATGAATGGAAGGGAGGAAGTTTGGCTTCATGCGCGGTATCAGTAAAAGATAGTGAGTTGATAGTTACAGAACATCACAGTTCATAGGTTCTTAAGACATATGATTGCCACGAATCTTTACAAAGGATGGGTGTAAAAGCCTTCAACATGTGAGCACACTGGTAATATGGATACTGATACAATCTTAAGTACATGGTACCCTAACATAGTAAAACAATTTCATGAACATGGGGTGTGCTGTTACATACATAGATTGCCTCATGTACACGTCAGGCACGGAGTGTGATGTGGGACAAATATAACAGAAACAAGTCATGCAAACTCTTAGAAATCAGCATGCTACGCTTAAGAAATATACGTGCTAGGATTCTACGGCTGTTCAGTTATAAACAATCCTACCAAATTAAGAGCAGCGGGGAACACAAACATGTCACCAGTCAGATACCGCAATGCCGAAAACATTCTAAATTCTATAAAAGCAAGGTGCAAAAAAAGTTACGCATTTAGGTACTTGCTCTGTCCATAATTCCACATAGTACAATACTGTTCTGCTGCGAAATAACGTACATGGCGTAGCCAAGTAAAAATTCAGACACCTTCCAGAGTCCATGATTCATGCCCATACAATGCTGTGGTACGTATGCATATTCTCAGAATTTTCTTTCTCAAATTAAGTTCTGTGTTTGATAATAACAGAGAATGTCTGGCGAGGAATATCCTCTTGGTCTGTAGCAGTCTGCTTTTCACGCACCTCTTGCTTCGACCGTCACACATGATTTTGCCTCCAAAGAAGTACAGTTCCATCACTTCGTCTACTACATGATAGCCAGTTTTGATAAGTTTGTCGTTAATCTCACTTAAGTTCGACCTCGTTACTTTCATCTTTTCTTCGTTTATTCTCAATCCATGTTCTGGTCTCATCAGACTGTTCAAGCCACTCAGCATTCACTTCCACTGAAGATACTAATGCTGTCAGCGAATGTTTCACTTTTATATTCTCACTCTGACTTTCAATGCTACTTCTGGACATTACGTTTATTTCCCTCATATATTCTTCAATATACCCGCATAAGCTTCCGCAATCCGCAAGGGCGGGGGATGGGGGGAGGGGGGGGGGGGGGGAGGGCAACAGGAGGCAATCGCCCCTTCTGGAAATTAGGGATACAGAAATCTAGCTCAGTCTGTCCACCACCAGAAATTATGCCTAGCCTTCGGCGCGATGGTTATCCTGCATTCAAAGCCGATGTGACGATTTACACAACATTGTCAAAATACAGTCCCCAAACTACTTTCTGTTCCTTCTGTGACGTACTGGTGAAATGAATGAGGGAAGTTAAGATCGCATTTGATTATTCCGAATGAGACAAACCATTTGCGAATTAGCGGGAAAGAACAGGATGAAGATCAATATTGAGCAATGTATGGCTCAGATTATATATTTGGCTCACTATTAACATACAGGTTGAGCTACACACCTCAGCTTCAACACTCCGCAGTAGCTTGATCGCCTAATATACAACAATTGCCAGTGATCTTAACACTCTAAGTTACCAGGCATTGGTTAGTCATTGCGAATAATAAATAACGTAAAGTGCAATTCAACTCCGCCTGGAGCAATTACTGAGTGGATTGAGTAGCTCAGTAATTGATGCCGCCGGTCCCAAGCCCGGATAAAGGAGGAGGGTAAAAGCCAAAAACACTAAAAGACACCTGCTCAACTCCAGTAATACATCCGCTGCCGTACGGACTAACAACCCGTACGATGAGAGTGAACTGAATCGACAATCATCCACTCGCCCTGGGCAGACGCCCACCAGCTGAAATCAGCCATCACCTTAGCATGATGGAAACACAAGCAACTACCTCAGGCCCTAACTCAGAAGAGCGAAGGCGAAACTGGTCATTCGGCATCTGGGGGACCAGGACATCATGCAGGGAAAAGTCGGAGCTTCCCAAAACTCCTCAAACCAAAGCGAAAGCAATTCATCGGTACACTGAACGTACAGACACTGACTAAAACAGAAAAACTCAAGATACTAACAGATAATTGTGATAGATTTGGGATTCGTATACTTGCAGTACAAGAACCAAGTTTTCGTGATTGTGATCACTTTGATTCCAGTGGCTATCGAGTCTACAAGGGAAAGGCTGCAATCGAACTGGAAAAATAGTGAGGGAAATTTGTTGGGAACTGCGTGCATAACAGTATCTTGGACCCTGTGATAGACTTCTCGTCACCCTACGAAAGCTTCTCTCTGCTCACAGTTAAATGTGCCAATAAAGCCTATACACTGGTAAAAGCACATGCTCCGGTCAATAACGATCTGTACAAAAACGACATGGAGAAGTTGTGGTCACAACTCGAGCGTGTACTCACCAAGATCCCTCATCACCATGTCAAAGTACTGTTGGGAGATTTCAATGCGCAAATTGGCGGAGAACGTGAACACCGACGTATAACTGAGAATTTTTCAGCAAGCTCCAAACAATGTCCACTCACTTTAAGAAACTACCGAGGAAACTGACTACATGGAAATCTCCAGACAACCACATTGAGGAATATCAAACTGACCATGCAGCGATAACCAGAAAATTCTCTCCAGAGATCTTGAACGTGAGGGTACGCAAAGGTTTCGTGGAGTCCGATCACCATTTCTCAGTCAAAATCCGCTTCATACCTAATGGAAAGAAGTGCCGAAAATCTAAACTGGTGCGCACTGATCCAGAATACCTAAAAGAACATGCAGAGGAGTTTGCACAATCACTAGATACTAACACGGAAACATGGGAAGAGCTTCTTGGAACCATCCTGCAGTCATCAAGAAAACTCGGTCAACCACCACGGAAAAGGAAACACAGGTGGTGGACAACAGACCGCTGCAGAGCACTTGAATCACGTATTCAAGCCTGAAAGATTTCGCGCAGCCATCAAACACCAGAGAATTGGCAGAACTTTTTGGAAACACAGAAGAAAACATCCAAAACAATCAGACAAATTAAACGCACGTATTATCACAAAAGATTAGAGGAAATTGATAATGATATTAAAAGAAACATCACCAGGAACTTTTATAGGACATTTAGGGAAGAACTAGCAACCTTCAAGCCACCCACTCTTTGTTTTCGGCGCCCTGATGAACACTTGAGACGAGCACAAGGGCCAACTGTGAAACCCTGAAACAGCATTTCGAGAAGATACACAACTGTGAACCACCAGCAAACTTGACTTCCATGTTGCGACCCCAAACCATGATTCAACTCCACCTACGCATGAGAAGATAACGAAACATTGTATCACATCTGAAAAACAACAAGCACCAGGGGAAGACAGTGTAGTTGCCGAAATTCTCAAGACTGGAGGTCAACTCTTGATTGACAGACTAAAAACTATCATTGCAAATATATGGGAAAGCGGAGTCATACGAGCAGATTGGAAAACTGCTTTTATTCGCTCTCTACACAAAAAGGGCGACAAGATCGATCCCAACAACTATCGAGGCATTTCACTCCTACCAGTCGCTTACAAAGTACTCTCACGTGATCTTCTCATCAGATTAGGACAACAGACAGAACATATGATCGGTGAACATCATGCAGGCTTCCGCCCACATCGATCCTGCGCGGAACAGATCTGTAACCTGAAGATGCTACTGCAACACCGTCAGTCGAACCGCACAGTAATCAGCTTCGTAGATTTCAAGAAAGCATACGACTCGATTCATCGCACCAGTCTGTTCAATACACTTTGTGAATATGGTGTAAATAACAAAACTACTTCATTAACTGAGCCGACTTTAACAGACACAACCTCAAAATCAAAATTTATGGAAGAAGTTTCTGAACCTTTTCAAATTGGGACAGGAGTGAGATAGGATGATAGGTTGTCCCCACTCCTCTTTACCCTGGTACTGGACAAGATTATCAAGACGTGGGAGAAAGAAATACCTGGGATAAATATGGGAACAAAGGGCAAACGAATCAATATAAAACGCCTTGCTTTTGCTGATGACCTAGCAATAATTACCCGGACTCCCGAGCAAGTCAAACATGCCATCGAGAAACTTCATGAGGTTGCCATCGACACCGGACTCCAAATTTCTTGCGAGAAAACACATTTCATGGACTCCAGAAGTTCAAATCTGAAACCAACTGCAACAAAATATGGTGACATCAAATAGGTTAAATACTTCAAGTACTTGGGTGAAATGATCAGCAACACTGCCAATGAAAAAGCAGCTCACAAAACACGAGCAGAAAAATTATGTAAAGCTTATACAATGACCTTGAACACGTACAATAATAAATCGCTATCCACCCAAGCCAAACTTCACCACTATCATACAATCACTCTTCCAGAAGCGCTCTACGCAACTGGAACATCATCATTAACCATCAACATCAAGGACACTGAGAAAATGGAAAGGCAAATACTCAGGAAAATATTTGGACCCATGATTCAAGATGGTATCTGGATGCGCAAAAGCTCTTAAGAACTGAACTCAAGGACTTAACGTTTCACATCAGTTGCACGGAAAAGATTGAAATTCTACAGACATTTAGCAAGAATGGAAGCCTCTAGAATGACCAAGAAAGTCTTCCTTATCATGAAAGGAACTCGACGAACCAGGGCACACAGGCTAACAGAAATCCAAAATGACCTCACGGAACTGAGTATTGACCCACTAGAAACCACACAGACTACGTACAGACAGAAAATCAACTCTCATAAGTTAACAACCAAAACCCCGACCGAAAAGAATCTGAAATTGAAAAATGCATGGACACAAGAAAGAAGACAGGCCCATAGTGAAAGGACGAGGAAGTTCTGAGAAGAAAAGAAGAACAAGAAAGCTAAGAAAACCAGAGCTGATTAATGGTTCCTCGTGCTCCTTAGAGGGCGAAACGAATAAATAATAACAATAATAAAGTGCAAACGATTGCATTAAATAAAATAAAAACTATCAGGTGTTGTCACAGTTAAATGATGTAGTGGACCAAGAGGGTTTTTACTAACATTCATTCAGTAGCTCACTGAAATAATTGAAAATACAAAATTGTTAAGGCTTTCGTGGCCACTTGTTGACAAACTGCCTATTGGCTTCTGTCTCGGGTTCTTCGGCCGACGTTCATCTAATGATTTTTCTGACGTTTCGCCAGCACGAGTGGCTGGCATTGTCAAAGCTTCACCCTCCATTGCCGGTGGTGAACTCACCGGCAATGGAGGGTGAAGCTTTGACAATGCCAGCCACTCGCGCTGGCGAAACGTCAGAAAAATCATTAGATGAACGTCGGCCGAAGAACCCGAGTCAGAAGCCAATAGGCAGTTTGTCATAATTGAAAATGTTTGTCCTACATAAATTATTTAAATAATTCATAATAAAATAAATCCCACAGTCAAGCTTGATATAGTTCATTAACATTAAAATGTATCAGATTCCATAATACTAAACGTTCGTAAAACTCAATTCAAAAACACATCTCGACTGCCGAATTTCGACTATGTTCAACATCAGACGAATGTTTTCCAAGTCTCGACATTCGATAAAGTATCAAGTGCGACCACATGCCGCTCAGGTTGGCCCCTCACTTGAAAACTGTTCTCGCGACTCCCCGGCCTTTTCTATGTATACCTCCTCCTCTTGTGATCCTTGAAATTTTCAGCAGAACTCAGTTAGCCTTTCTGTTCTCCCATTCCTACAGCCAAGCTCATACTCTCCAATAACCCCTCTTTCATTCCTTCCCCTACAACCGCGTTCCAGCCCCCATGACTATTAGATTTTCATCCCGCTTTGCATACTGAACTACCCGTTCAAAATCGGCATATACCTTTCTTCTCTCTTCATCTGCTGCTTTGCGACGTTAGCATGTATACCTAAACTACCGTTGTCGGTGTTGGTTTGCTGTCAAATCTGATGAAAACAGCCGGCCGGAGTGGCCGATCGGTTCTAGGCGCTTCAGTCTGGAACCGCGCGACTGCTACGGTCGCAGGTTCGAATCCTGCCTCGGGCATGGATGTGTGTGATGTCCTTAGGTTAGTTAAGTTTAAGTAGTTCTAAGTTCTAGGGGACTGATGACCTCAGATGTTGAGTCCCATAGTGCTCAGAGCCATTTGAACCATTTTTTTGATGAAAACAACCCTATCACTAAACCGTCCACAGTAACTCACTCTTCACCCTACCTTCCTCCTCATAATGAATCCTACTCCCGTTATACCATTTGCTTCTCCTGTTGATATTACCCTACACTCAATTGACCAGAAATCCTTATCTCCTCTCCATTTCACTACACTGATCCCTTATCATTTCTCTTTTCGTATTTTCTATCTTTCGTATTACCTTCAAACTTCTGACATTCCATGCTCCGATTTGTAGAATCTTATCCCGATTATTCCTCCTTGGCCAGTGCCCTCCTGGAGATCCGAACTGGTGGCTAATCTGAAATCTTTCGCCAATGGAGAGATCAATATGACACATTTTCAATTACAGGCCACATGTCCTGCTGATACACATTATGTGTTTTTGATGCTGTGGTTTCCGTTACCTTCTGCATCCTCATGCCACTCATGATTGCTGATTCTTCTGTCTTTTAGCGACAGTTTCCCACCCCAAGGGCAAGTGCTCCTCCGCGCAATTTGAAAAGGCCGTTGGCAGAACGAGGGTGACTTCTTATGCCGGAAGTCTTCGGCCGCCATTGCTAATGATTTTTATTCAAAACTGAAGCAGTGGATCGGTTCGAACCCGGGATCCAGAACGTTTGGAGTAGTACTTAAAGACGCTACCCCCTTACAAAAATCTCATTTGGTTCGTTATTGTCAGTTGCATTTGTTTGGGGCGGACGTCCCACGACACGCGTTCAAATTCATAGTTGATCCATTCACCCAGTTTTTTATTACCCTCGCACCGAATACGCTGAGCTACCATACCGGCATCCCTAGATCACAGGTGATCATAGAATTATGAATTCTGCAGTCTAGTTGGCATGACCGCAGCATAATTGACCAAGCTGGGAAGCGGGGGGAGGGGGGGGGGGGTAGCTGGGGTGCTGCGAAGACAGCGAAGGGAAGGGGGAAGGTTAGGGTGGAGGAGGGAATAAGACTTATCTTGGTGCAACCCTAGGCCGTTAAGAGTCGATTGTATAAGGCAATTTGTGACTGTTTTGGCAGGTTTCCCACCTGTATCTTGTAGAATGGTGGCCTGGGTTACGCTTTGCCCGAATATTTTTAAAAATTTACTTTTCAAAACATTTTGTTAATCTTTAATTATGCCAATCAACTTAGAAAAGATAATAGGCATGAAAAAATTAAATAAAACGTAGTAACATGATCAGATGCAAAATTTTGTAACCAAACAGTGATGGCATAAGTTCAAAAAACATTTATAAAAGTTTATTTCCTGTTTCTTTATTTTGTAATAAACCAAGATTTTATGTAATGTTTTCAGATTACGGAAACTTACGATACCGCTTTATTTTCAACTACGGTTGTACCTGTTTTCGGATATGAAGTATCTGATTCACATTTTTCGATAGCTACACAATTTAATAGCGCTTTGGCGAAGCTCTGCCTTGCTTACAGTTAGCCGAGTACGTTTCGATCATTTTTCACGCTGTGAAGATTAGTCTTTCTGTAAATGTGATTACAAAAAATCAAACAATGGAAAATCCAGGATGGAGTGTAACAATATCATGAGAGCGAAAGGCTTTAATTGTGAGTCATTTTGTTGTGCCTATCTGCGACTCAGAATCTCCGCTATATGGTGAGTAGCAACTTTCCTTCATATGATCTTGTCCCTACAAAAAATATATATGTAAATTATATCATTATTATTTATATATATATCCACAGGGCAGTGACGCTGCGTCACTGCAGTACACTTTTGGAGGTGTGGCGGTGGGACTTGGAGTCCCGTGCCACCCTCCGACGGTAACAGTACTACATCAGTCAGGCAGAAAAAATTTAGCCCGACATGGGCAGGTAGGGTGGGAAAGTATTTGACGTAGAATGGGGGGCTAGTCCCGCCAAAGGATGCATCCGTGGTTGGGGTGCCAGGCCTATCGTTAGCCATGGTCGGAATCCGTTTCCTCTAGGATGGTTAGGTGAACCGGATATCGATGCCAGATACACCGCTTAATTGATTTATTGAATGTTCTGGATGCTTCTAAACCAAAATGTAATTCATATATACACTGTAATTGGCGCCAAAAACGCCACTTGTAGTTTGCAGTTAAAGTGTTCACTTCACGTCATTCTTTGGGATGATGCTGGTAAAAAAACGAAGAACTGCGTATTAAATCTTTGTGTGAATACCATGACATGATAGATCTTCGTGAGTTTCTGTTTCTTAAACTTTGTCGAGTGGAAATAAAAACTGGTTATGCCATATTCTTGTTTAATACTTCAGTCATTTCTGTATTAAACCTAGCACCAAATTTATTCTTAATAATGTTATCGATTGCCATTTAGAACTTGATTTTGACGTTATAACATTATGCTCTTCAGAATATCCTACAAATATTGCAACAGATGTAATTTACACTAAAATGCAATAAAATTGGAACTTAACAGGTAATAGGAGTCACTATAACTACGAGGAGTTTCAATCAGTGGCAGGTCTGCTGCTTAATTTGTTTAATATTAAACAAGGATCTACATCTACATCTACATGGATACTCTGCAAATCACATTTAACTGCCTGACAGAGGGTTCATCAGGATTTCTCGAGTTTTCTGATACAAAGAATTGGAAATTTTATAATCTTGCCCATCCCCTCTCCGTCTTGTATAAATATTATACAGGTGGAGCTGTGGAACAGCAAGATTGAATCCCTACCTTACCCCCTTTTTAGTAGGAAGACTTCCCTCTTTTTCCTCCATATTTATTTTTCCCTCTTGGTTCTTTCATATCTATTGTATGACCTACGTCTCCCTATAATGGAACATCTGTTTTTCTTGTGATTTCAAACACCTGACACCACTTTATATAGTCAAACGTTTTATAGTTCGACAAAACGGATGAAAATCTATTCACTTTTCTTATGTTTTGCTTCCGTTAGCGTCAGCGATGCCTCCCTGGTTCCTTTATTTTTTGTAAAGTAAAACTGTTAGTCCTCAGGCAGATCCTCAGTTTACAATATCCACTTGAACGATCTCAAGCTTTTTTCTTCACCAGTTGCTTTTATTTATGTGACACACGACTTACATTTTAATTTAAAATATCGTTCTCTGGAAAAAGAGGGAAACCTACTCCTACCAGCAGAAAATCCTAGAAGAACAGAATTAACAGTAGGTTGGTCCACCACAGTCCTGCAGTATATCTGCGATATCTTACGGAATGGTTACATATAAATAAATTGTTTCCATAAATCTGTGTTCAGCACACACCACTGTATTCGATTTGTGACAATATATCACTGTCCGATAATATTTATGTTTGTTTCTGTGGTATTCATACATTTACAGCATTGTTGAAAATGTTTCTCTTTATTTAAATACTTCGCAATAATTATAATGAAAGCCAAATAATCTGTAACGATCTAATTAGTTCCCGAAAGAGAGTGGAATAGATCTATGTCTTGATAAATTACAGCTAATGTCAAAATAATTAGCTTCCGGAACAAAGCCGGCCGCGGTGGTCTCGCGGTTCTAGGCGCGCAGTTCGGAACCGCGCGACTGCTACGGTCGCAGGTTCGAATCCTGCCTCGGGCATGGATGTGTGTGATGTCCTTAGGTTAGTTAGGTTTAAGTAGTTCTAAGTTCTAGGGGACTGATGACCACAGCTGTCATAGTGCTCAGAGCCATTTGACCCATTTGAACCATTCCGGAACAAAGAAAAGAGGGAAAGGAGACTGTTCTCGGTTGCCCGATGATTGATCAAATATTTCTGAGTTGCCTATATATTGTGTTTTGTTTTGAACAACACATTCTGGAGTTTATGAATACATCCAGTGATTATTTCATTAAGTATTATTTTTTCTTAGTGCCACTGTGTCAGTTTTATTATACGTCTCATATTCAGTGACTGTCGAAGGCGGTCTGTAAATCGGTGTTCCTTCTACATTCCTTATCATTACTTTGTTTTCCTTACATAAATTACGAGAATGGTGCGCACAAAATAATTCAGATTTTGTGCGCACCACTCTCGCGGTTTATCTAATCCTTGTGTAAGTATTTTGAGCAAACCACTGTCGTGGTTTTTCTAATCATCCTATCACACTTTTTTTTCTTTTCTATTGTTCTGCGTCTCTGAATAGACAACTTTTAATACAATGGTATCGGCATGCGAAATATGAATGTGGTTAGTTCAAGTGCTGCGTCGTTGTCCTATATCATTCTGTGTTATGCGGGAATAATGGTATGGAAAATTGAGGCTGTCAACGGATACGAGATCCAGTATATTTAAACGACCCGCTTGAGTAACGGCCGCATGACATATCGGTATACATTACACAATTTCAGGGCCATTTTCCACATGTCTATCGAGCGGTAAATTACGTGCGCTGTATCCGGAAACGTGCAACAATACGCAGCAATGTAATCGCGCAAAAGCAGTCTCAAATAAACAGTTAATTTTCTGAAAGTGAAAAGCCACGCGATGTGAAACGTAAACAAATGTTTGGCTCGATTATCCGCAATCGTAGAAATGAAATGTTCCTGGCGCGATGTCTAAGTACTTAAAACTGTACAGTCGCAGGTGAATTATTTGATGATGTCAGTATACTTTCATAATTTTCATAAAAGCCAAATGGTGTTTCACTAATTGTGTTGCATTCAAATCTTTTTTGTGTTTACGAGGGCGTTCTGGAAAATAATCCCTCCGATTTTTTTTTAAATTCTGTTCTCAAATCGGTATTACATGTCATGCATATTATCGGTCGACTTTCCCGCTTCGCAGACGCAAGTTTCAACTCTCTCCCGCTAGAGGGCTCCGTACTGCAGCGCGTAACATGGCGGCGTGTAACGTAACTATGCCGGAGTACTGCGAGACACTCGGAAAACTGAAAGCAGGAATTGGAAGAGTTCGTCCACACTTGGAGCACCCTGTCCTTTAGCATGCCAATGTCAGACCACACACGAGCACTGCGTCAACCCTAACAATCCGAAGCCTTTGGCTCACCGTCATCGATCATCCTCCATACAGTGCTGACTTGGCCTCATCCGATTTTCATTTGTTGATAAAACTTAAAGAACACCTTCGAATACTTCACTTTGCTAGCGATGAAGCATTGAAAGCACAGGTGAGGTTGCGGCTCCGTCAACAAAGTCAAAATTCTACAGTGACGTTATCAACCAAACTGGTCTTTCGTTGGGAGAAACGTGTTCGTCGCCATGGTGAGTATGTTGAAAAATAAATATGTCGACATGAAGAATAAATGCGTAGTACGTTGATAAAATTTGTTTAATTTAAAAATTTTAAGAGTTTTCACATAAAAATTGGGAGGAATTATTTTTCAGCAGGTCCTCATACGTTGCTCGTGTGCGTGACTATAACTGACATACAGGCGATTGGCACACGAATCTAAGGCGTCTGTGGGAATAGCAACAAACGAAATGAAATAGATGAACTGGCAGCCATCACTGAAAATGTAACGGCTTGGTGGCGATTGTCAGCGGATGTAAATTTATTTGTCTAATTTCGCCTATCAGTCCCTGACAACAGTGAGTATCATTAAGCTCAGTGTGTCTAACTACTAATCCGAAGACTTTTACGTGAGCAGATAAATCATAGAAGAGACCAGTTGTGACATTTGTCGACGAAGAAGTGATCCCACATTCGTTTGTCCGGCGGGCTCCACAAAAAACGAGTAGTAGTTATTAACATGGTAAGAACTCCAGCTCTAACGACTAAAACCGTATAAAACGGTTTGAAAAAAGTAGCTGACTGTTTAGCACCCATGAAAAGATTATCTCTCAGTAAAACTTTGCATATGTGTTCGGTTGGTGCTTGAAGGCTAACAAATCTGACGACTGCAGACAGCCATGTTGCGGAAGAATCTATGGCAGTCATGACCAGCAGATTGTCAAGAGTCATACATGAATTATCTGAAACAAAGTTCAAATAGCTTGATTTGACATATGTTAAAGACACGCGGTAGTTACAGCGTGATGTTTTGCAAAATGTAGGTTGCTGTGTTGTCGTACAGTCTTGTCTTATTCGTCGTCACGAGCAAATGTCGACTAAAGCACAGTGGACTGGAATAGTATACATACATCACAAGCGCAACAATTTCACGTGCTACATCATTTTAGGTGCATCCACACTGCAGCAATCCAATATCAAAACGCCAAGGTTGTTACATTATCCAGATCATCAACACGGACTGTTCAGCTGTCTAGTGCGAGTCGTTTACGAGATACCGAATTTTGAAAAGTTTCCACACCGACACTTGTCTGTGCCATCCAACCTGCGTAATTGCTAGGTATGATGTTGTTACCTTTGCTTACAGTGTGCTTTTGTGTTCCTTGGGTGCACTGCGAGTTGCTAGTCAGTTACTGTGTGACAGCCCAAGCAGTAGGTCGTGAGTGGACGTTGGGAGTCACCAACGAAGAAAAAACAAACACGCTCGTGGTCTACGGAGAGTGTAGGAAGAATGCAGTTCGTTCTTGTACGGTGTATGCGGTAAGGTATCCCAATAGACGTCAACCATCTCGGTCATTATCTGTCATCCTCTTCAGCCAGTTACGTGAAAGTGGTAGTGTAACACGTAGACAACGTAACAAAAGGAAACATGTGACGGCAGAAGAGGGTGGAAATTAATGTTCTTGCCGCTGTTGCAGTTGATCCGCACGTTGGCTCCCGCGCAATCGCACGAGGTAGTGGCACGAGTCAGGTGAGTGTCCTACGCATTCTCCGTCGACATAATTTCTCTCCGGACAAACTTTTTGAAAGATATAACCACCATTTGACTGTACAACAGGTTTTATTCCACAATCTAGACTTCAGCCTTAGGCAATAATCAAGTTTTACAAGTATCTAAAATCTTTAGACATGAGGAGAACACAAGCCATCGTTAAAGTACGTGTCTTGACCTGTGTTCTACTCAAGTCTAATGACTTTTGGTACTTGTAATAGTAGAAAATGGCCTAAGACCGAAATCTACGCTACTGGCCATTAAAATTGCTACACAAAGAAGAAATGCAAATGATAAACGGGTATTCATTGGACAAATATATTATACTAGAACTGACATGTGATTGCATTTTCACGCATTTTGGGTGCATAGATCCTGAGAAATCAGTACCCAGAACAATCACCTCTGGCCGTAATAACGGCCTTGATACGCCTGGGCATTGAGTCAAACAGAGCCTGGATGGCGTGTACAGGTACAGCTGCCCATGCAGCTTCAACACGATACCGGTACCACAGTTCATCAAGAGTAGTGACTGGTGTATTGTGACGAACCAGTTGCTCGGCCACCATTGACCAGACATTTTCAATTGGTGAGAGATCTGGAGAATGTGCTGGCCAGGGCAGCAGTCGAACATTTTCTGTATCCATAAAGGCCCGTACAGGACCTGCAACATGCGGTCGTGCATTATCCTGCTGAAATGTAGGGTTTCGCAGGGATCGAATGATGGGTAGAGCCACGGGTCGTAACACATCTGAATTGTAATGTGCACTGTCGAAAGTACCGCCAATGCGAACAAGAGGTGACAGAGACGCGTAACCAATGGCACCCCATGCCATCATGCCGGGTGATATGCCATTATGGCGATGACGAATACACGCTTCCAATGTGCGTTCACCGCGATGTCACCAAACACGGAGGCGACCATCATGACGCTGTAAACAGAACCTGGATTCATCCGAAAAAATGACGTTGTGCCATTCGTGCACTCAGGTTCGTCGTTGAGTACACCATCGCAGGCGCTCCTGTCTGTGATGCAGCGTCAAGGGTAACCGCAGCCATGGTCTCCGAGCTGGTAGTCCATTCTGCTGCAAACGTAGTCGAACTGTTCGTGCAGATGGTTGTTGTCTCGCAAACGTCCCCATCTGTTGACTCACGGATCGAGACGTGGCTGCACGATCCGTTACAGCCATGCGGATAAGATGCCTGTCATCTCGACTGCTAGTGATACGAGGCCGTTGGGATCCAGCACGGCGTTCCGTATTACCCTCCGGAACCCACCGATTCCATATTCTGCTAACAGTCATTGGATGTCGACAAACGCGATAAACCGCAATCGTCATAGGCTATAATCCGACCTTTATCAAAGTCGGAAACGTGATGGTACGCATTTCTCCTCCTTAAACGAAGCATCACAACAACGTTTCGCCAGGCAACGCCGATCAACTGCTGTTTGTGTATGAGAAATCAGTTGGAAACTTTCCTCATGTCAGCACGTTGTAGGTGTCGCCACCGGCGCCAACCTTGTGTGAATGCTCTGGAAAGCTAATCATTTGCATATCACAGCATCTTCTTCCTGTCGGTTAAATGTCGCGTCTGTATCACGTCATCTTCGTGGTGTAGCAATTTTAATGGCCAGTAGTGTAGATTGTGGAATAAAACCCGTTGTACAGTCAAATGAATGTTATATCTTTAAAAGAGATAATGAGAATCGTGTTGTCTTCTGTACATGTGCATTAAGACAGGATACTCCACATATACCGTGTATCTTATTTAGAGATGAAGCCCCGTTTACTAGTCATGGCCAGGTACACCGCTGAAATGTGCACTATTTGTCTGTTGCCAATCCACGGTGGCTTCGCCAGGTGGTACGTCAGTGTCCACGGAGTGTAAACGTGCGGCGTGGGATAGTGAACCATCAGCTCATAGGCCCATTTTCTATAGACGGAAAACTGAAGGCGCTCAAGTGTCGCAGCCTCCTGACAGACCAACTCCCACGGATGGTAGAAGACGTTCTTCTGCAGACTAGGACGAACCTCTGGTAGCAATGTTGTGGCTGTCCAGCCCACAGTGCACGAAGCACTACAGCACGCCTTCACGAATTGTTTCTACATCGTTGGGATGGACACAGAGGACCTGTACCTTGGCCGACCAGTTACCCAGATTTGACGCCTGTAGACTTTTTTCTGTCGGGAAAGCTGAAAGACTGTGTCTACAGGGAGCTACCAACTGCACTCGATGAGTTATTGCTGCGAGTTTGCACATCTCTGCTGAAATACTAGCACGTATGCAGCTGTCGTTCCATTCCAGACTGGAAGCATGAATTGCTGCTGCTGGTGGCCAGTTTCAACACAATCTGTGATGTTCAGGTGTTTAGCTACTGGTCAGAATTCACATAACTAGTACATGCACTTGTTCTGTTCTATAGTGTGAGTTACCACAGGTGGTGTGATGTGTCGGTGCGGGAACTTTCCAGAATACGCCATCTAGTAAACGACTCGCCCTAGAATCTTGCAACAGACACCACTGACATTGTAATTTTCCAAACTTTTAGTTTTGCACAAAAAATACATTTCTTAAGTATTATCACAGTCCTTTTATTGGCTATCAATACGAGCCCCTGAACACCAACTATTCTGTGAAAACCGCACATCAACAGTTCTTTCCATTTCTGTAATACTTGCGGTGCAAGTTTTAGGTGATCCACTCTGTATACATATTTTATTAATGTATATAATATATAAATACATATGTAACATATCTGAAGCGGAAACGCTATTACCAAATATCAGGAAATATTCTTGACCGTTTTACTTTAAATTTGTACACAATATCTAATGAATGTTGGGATGGGTATGGGATATATATATATATATATATATATATATATATATATATATATATATATATATATATATATGCTCGGGGCGGACCAAAACTACTAGTAGCGTCTGTTCCCACAGTGGGCGGCTACAAAAGGCGTCTGCTCCACATGTCAGTGGCGGCCTCAACCAACCTCCTGATCTGGAAAGTCAGGTTGTACTCGGCAGCATGCCATACATCCAACTACTAAACATCATGATGGTACAACGAGAAAAATCTCATTACCCCGGGCCCCAGTCAATAGACTGGGATTGTCGTGAGCATCGGATTCCGGGGGCTCACGGACATCATGAGAAGAATCGGAGCTTCTCAAACGCGCTCAAGACCAAACGCAAACACTACATCGGCACACTCCACGTGAACACACTGATGAAGACAGGAAAGATGAAACAACTGACAGACACTCTCGAAAAATTTCAAATCAAAATATGTGCACTGCAAGAAACACGATTCACAGACGAAGACCATTTCAACACGGAGAATTTCAGAATATACAAAGGAAAACCATCGAGACAACTGAAAAACCTAAGGCTTTTTGGCACAGGATTTGCAGTACACAGGTCCATCACGGACAGCATAATCGACTTTTCGTCACCAAACGAAAGAATCAGCACCATTACAGTGAAATCAGCCAATAAATCCTACACAATAATCAACGCACATGCAGCAACTAATGACTACAACAGGAAAAACCCGGACGAAATTGATGACTTCTGGACGACAATGGAAGAAACTATCAGAAAAATTCCTGCACATAGAGTCAAAATAATACTGGGAGACTTCAACGCCAAACTCGGAAAAGAAAAGATATACAGACATATCACAGGAAAACATACTCCACACAAGGACACCAACAAAAACGGAAAACATCTGATAGACTTTTGCAAAAGCCACGACCTCGCCATTACGTCAACAAAATTCAAGAAACCAACACGAAAACTTACCACATGGAAATTCCCCAGCGGAAAGCAAGAACTACAAATCGACCACGTAATAGTGCAGAAAGACTCACAAAAAGAAATTTTGAACATAGACACCCGTAAAGGCTACTTCGACTCAGACCACCACCTACTACAGATCAGGATTCGTCCTTTGCCCAAGAAAAAGCTCCAGAAGAACAAAATTGTTAGACCAGATCCAGAATACGTTACTTTAAACCAGACACAAATATTACACAAAATTAAAATGGAGAAAACGACAGACTGGACACAACTTTCACGAAGAATCCGAGAGGCCATGAAACTAGCACAAGCACCACGAACACGGAAACACCGTTGGTGGAACCACACATGTGACCAAGCTATTGACCAGCGAATCAGTGCATGGAAAAAATTTAGTTGCCATAAATCCCAAGAGAATTGGATGAACTTCTTGAAAACACAGAAGCAATCAAGCAAAATCATTCGCAGTGAAAAACGACAGTATGACAAACGGCGACTGACAGAGATCGAATCAGACTTCATGAAGAACAATACAAGAAACTTCTACAGAACGTTCAGAGAAAATATGACTGGATATCAACCACCCAACTTGTGCTTCAGAAGACCGGATGGAACCCTAGAAACCAATACCAAAAACAATTGTGACATTCTGGCAAAGTACTTTGAAAAACTGCTCAACACGGACCCCCCCATGGAAGAAATGATGACAGAAACGAGCACATACAATCCAGATAGTGAACCTCCAACTCTAGAAGAAGTTAAAGAAATAATAAAGTCACTCAAGAATCGTAGAGCACCAGGAGAAGATGGCATCATCGCGGAAATCTGGAAGTTACAAGACCCAGAACTCACCAAAGACATCCACAGGATCTTGGAAGACATCTGGAAGACCATGAAAATTCCTGACGACTGGAAAACTGCCCTGATACACCCACTACACAAAAAAGGTGACAAGACTAACCCGAACAACTACAGAGGAATATCCCTACTACCGGTCACATACAAGATCCTCTCTAAAGCTTTACTGAACAGACTAGAATGCCAAACCGACTACTTGATTGGGGAATACCAAGCAGGCTTCCGTAAAGGGCGGTCTTGTGCGGAACAAATTTGGAACCTGAAAATGATTTTACAACACAAACAGAACCTGATCATTACCTTTGTTGGCTTCAAAAAGGCGTACGACTCTATCGACCGGAAAACTCTCTTCAAAATTCTAGCAGAATACAAAGTAGACAACAAAACACGGGCTATCATAGAGCAAACGTTAACCAACACGACCTCCAAAGTAAAGTTCTGTGGGGAACTATCAGAGCCCTTTGAAATTCGCACAGGTGTCCGACAAGGCGATGGCCTCTCACCTCTCCTTTTCAATCTGGTGTTAGATAAGGTCATAAAAGAATGGGAAACATCACAACAGGGGATAACCTTAGGAATCCTACAGATTAAATGCCTGGCTTTTGCAGACGATTTGGCGATTGTCACGAAAGGTATAAAGGAAACAAAAGACACTATTGAAAAACTGCACGAAATCGCTTCCAAAACTGGACTACAGATCTCTTACGAAAAGACACAGTTTATGAGCACAAAGAAACTCTCAACTCTGAACACAAAGTATGGCACGATTTACAAAACAGCAAACTTCAAATACCTCGGTGAAACACTACAAATGAGTGGACATAACAGAGACTCAAATGAAGAAAGAAAGACTAAACTGGACAAGGCATACAAAGTAGTGTGGAATCATTACAACAAGAAGTCTATCTCACAAAAAGCCAAATCACGCCATTACGGCACGGTGGTGCTCCCCGAGGCACTATATGCAGCAGAGACCACACTAATCCGAGGACATACACGTATCAGACAATTAGAAAAAGTAGAACGGAAAATACTTAGGAAAATATTTGGCGCAACTAACAACAATGGAATATGGATCAAGAAACCTACAGAGGAACTGTACAAACATACGGAGACAATCACAGAAAAGATTAGAAAACGCAGACTACAATTCTATGGACACCTATACAGAATGCCATCACACAGGCTGACCAAACAGATCTTTGACTGGGTAACCACTAGAAACAACAAATGGGTGGCAGAGGTAGAAAACGACCTGAATCAGCTCAACATAACAGCAGACACAATAAACGACAGAATAAAGTTCAGAAACATCATTAAGAAAAGTAAACTACATGAGATACAATGCGACAAACGAACAGGCGTAAAATGGACCGAAGAACGCAAGCAAGATCACAGCCAGAAGATGAAAGAAATATGGGCAACCAAAAAGGCAATCAAGATGAAGCCGAAGACACGAAGCCGACAAGAAGCATGGACAGAGGACCGGAAACAGAAACACAGCGAGCGAATGAGGGAAGTTTGGGCAGCAAGGAAGGCAGCAAAAGGAACTGGCCATGTAGTTTAGTCCAAATGCGCTCTTTAAGGGCAAAACACCAATAATAATATATATATATATATATATATATATATATATATATATATATACAGGGTGAATCACAAACTATTGCCACCAAGAATAACTCCGAAAGTATGATAGGAGGTGAAAAGTTTGTGGAACAAATGTTGCATGGGACAAGGGGGGCCATAATATGACGTTGGCTTTTTTGTTGTTTTTGTTGTTAGGTGGAGTCGCTTCAGAGACATGAAGGTCAACTTTTTTTTTTTTAATGGGATGCTATAGTTTGGTACTTATTTTCTGATAGCGGCTATCGAGACGAATCCAATGATATGTAATAGTAAGGTCTTTGAAGGTCAACGAAGGTAAAAAAGGTGACATGAACGTCCATTTACAGACGGTGTTCGAAGTGATGACCATTGATGTCAGTGCAGTGCTGCATCCCTCTGAATCTGAAATTGAGCCCATCGACAGAAATCAATGCGACGCATACAATGCGTACCAGTTAATTCTTGGTGGAGACTGATATGGTAAGGACGATATTTATGGCAATACAGAACACGAACAACACTACTCTGGCTCATGCCAGATTCCCTTGCGATTTGTCCCGAACTAACACAAGGATCTAGAACCATAGTGGCAAGAGTACCAATTTCCGTTTCCTCGTTAGTAACTTTCCTTTGCCGGAAATGTTTCCGATGCGTTAAAGATCTAGTTGTTCTCAATTTATCATACACATATTTAAATTTACGACGTGTAGGGTGAGTATGTTGAGAATATATTTCAAAGTATAAGTCTCTTGCTCTCAATGAACTTCGTTGGCATTCTCTGTAAATGAGAAGCATATCTACTTGTTCTTCGAAGGAATACATCATTCACATTCGCCTGATTCGACGATACTAGTCTTACCGTTCCTATTAGTGTTGTATTGCGAAACCGTCGAATGGTGTTTACATGTCAATGGCGCGTTAGATGGATACGCCGTATTCGGCGATTAGTTACTATTTGCACGATATACGAGAGAGAATTGTCAGATCATGTGCTTAGATAAGTGCCTGTGTGATAAGGAATACCACTCAATCCATGATAAGGAGATTGCAGCACTGCGTTGATACCAATGGTCATCACTTCGAACACCTTCTGTAAATGGACGTTCATGCCATCTTTTTGACCTTCGTTGCCCTTCAAAGACCTTACTGTTACACGTCATTGGATTCGTCTCGATAACCGCTATCAGAAAATAAGCACCAGACTATAGCATCCCATTAAAAAAAAGTTGACCTTCTTATCTCTGACGCGACGCCACCTAACAACAATAAACCAACGTCATATCATGGCCCTCGTTGTCCCATGCAACATTTGTTCCACAAACTTTTCAGCTACTATAACAGGTGCGGAGTTATTATAGGTGGTAATAGTTAATGACCCTGTATATTAGTGAAACGTTAGCAAACAGGAAAGTTGTATTTATGGATATCCGCTTGTAATTAGAATACTACTACAGAATCTGAATATGTGATAACAATACGCAAAGCGCAGGTTCAGAGAGAGGAAGGAAGAGGAGATGGACAGAGAGATGGGAGGGAATGAAGATAGAAAGCGGAACAGAGAGAGCGCCAGGTGGACAATGAGAGAGAAGATGGACGTAGAAAGGGGAGAGAGAAGGAGAGAGAGAGGGGGCAGGAGGAGATGGAGAGACCGGAAGAAGTACAAGATGGATAGAGAGAGGGGGAGGAGATGACGGGCAGAAAGGAGGGAAAGCAGGACGATATGGACAAAGATGGGGAGAGGAGGAGACTGACAGAGAAATGTGGAAGAAGGCTATTAGGACGTATATGCAATTCTCATACATAGTAGAAAAATGTGCTTCTCTTTTCTTTCCTTTCCGTTTAACCAGACTGATCCAGAGCAACGTGTGGCCGGGAACAGCTAATTTTTTAATGCAAGAATAAATTTTTATTTTCTGTTGGTAACAGGACGAAAATGCCAGCATTCACTATAATTCAAATTTAATGTAAAAATGCGACTCGTCAAATAGAAAATAAAATGATTTTTTTATCTTTAAAGATCGGGCAGTATTGTTGACGCATATAATTTTTTTCCGTAGACGGAAGAAACCGAGAGAAACACCATACCCGCATTTTACAAGCTCGTACAGCCTTAGGTGGCACACCGGTCTACACTACAGTAAACCTAATGCTACGTTAAATACTGATAATTGTGAGTGTGCGCACGATTCCTTTTTATGTTGTGAAAATAATGACGTTATCAAACTTGGGAGAGTTTCTTATCATTACTGTTCTTAAATTAAGTATGTGACACAGTGTGTAAGTCTAAAATTTTCGGACGCACGCTTTTAAGCCCGCATCTCGTGGTCGTGCGGTAGCGTTCTCGCTTCCCACGCTCGGGTTCCCGTGTTCGATTCCCGGCGGGGTCAGGGATTTTCTCTGCCTCGTGATGGCTGGGTGTTGTGTGCTGTCCTTAGGTTTAAGTATTTCTAAGTTCTAGGGGACTGATGACCATAGATGTTAAGTCCCATAGTTCTCAGAGCCAGCCACGCTTTTCAAACGTTATATATTTGTGAAGTGCAATTTCTTGGACGTTATGCCAAATCAAAATTTGCCAACGAAAATAAATAACAATAGTAATAATTATTATTATCCTATTTCGGCCACCATGGACTACGATTTAAGAACTATCATTTTCCATTTTTAGCTCTTGTTCGTCTTCTTCCGGTCTTCTGTCAGAGGCCCCCTTCATCTTTTGAGTTATTCTCGCAGCTTAAAATCCATGTACCATTCGACCATTTGTGTAAATACAGTCCTATTCATGATTTTGTCCTCTGGGATCCCGATTTCTTTAAGATCTTTATCACATTCTTGGAACCATCTTAATTTTTTTGACTTTGGCCTTATGAAATTCCAGATTTCCTCTGTTAAACGATCATCGGACATTCTGAAGATATGCCCATAGAACAACAACCTTTTCTTTTTAATCGTTGATATTACTGGTTGTATCTTTCTGTACAGTTTATTTCATCTCAAACATGTGTGACCATTAATCCATTTGTTACAGTAAATCCTCCTTAACATGGAGAGTTCTCTTTTGATCAATATATCTACTAATTCCCGTCTATTCATAACTAACGTCTCTGAAGCATAAAATCCTTCTCATCTGACAACCGTACCACTGTATCATAGCTTGGCTCCAGCACTCAGCGATTTCTTCTTATAGAAGTTTTTCGTCAGGTGGTACGCTCGGTCCAATTTGTAGATTCTAAGATTGATGATTTCCTTTTCTAAGCCAGTGTGTTGAATTACATCACCTAGGTATCTAAAGTCCCTCACACATCTGTCTTTGTTTTAAAAATCACCCATTATGGTCCATCATTGATGTTTGTCGTGTATTTTGTCTTCTCAGAGGAGAAATTTAATCCTACTTTCTCAGATTTCTGTCACTCAGTCAACGTTTATGACTGCCGAGTTAAAATTGTTGGCAAAAACGGTTAGATCGTCCGCAGAGGCCCGCAGTCAACGTACACCCCTTCCAGTTATGGTCCTAGTCTGAATCGTCCTTCATTCCCTTCTCCTTGTTTCAGTGTCTTCCTCCACTATCGAATTAGCTTCTCCAAATCACAGTTAAAAAGAGTGGAGACAGTCCATCACCTAGTCTGACACCAGTTTTGATTTAGAAGGAATCGGAGATCCAGCCAACGAATTTCACTTTTGAACCAGTGTCGGTCAGAGTCTGTTTAATCAGACTCCTGAATGTAAGATTCACCCTAAATTCTTCTAGAACATTCAATAATCATTCACTTTAAAGTACGTTACTTTTGTGACGGCTCCCAAACCCAAGGTCCTCGGCGGTACCTTTGGGGCAGCCACCACAAATTGTATAAAGCGAGGGTAGTGACCATGATGTAGCTATGTCTGTTGGCCGAAAAATAATTAATGACAAGAATTGCGCTAGCTAGAATGAAGAGAAACGTGTACCATCAATACAAGTCCAAGTAATATCCAAGAGTAATCCGCGTAATGAGCCTAGTCGAATACAATAGCAAATACCACACTGCAATGGCTTCGCTATAGACTCCAGGAAAGGCTAGCAATAGGCAATCGACAATAGACTGTCCGTCTCGGGGCCAGCGCTCCTCCTTATATGCAAAAGGCAGAGGGCGCTGCTCAGCCATGGCGCGACCTCTTCCGTCGGCGGTAACGCCCTGAGACGCCGACGGCCGCGACAGGAACTGTGGCCAGCGATGTCACGGTAAGGGCGCGCGTGCGCGAGTTGGTTGGTTGGTGGGGTCCGTGTATACAACAGTCACTATTATTATTATTATTATTATTATTACAGTATTATTATTAAGTATTTTATACCATCATCACATGCCATTGTGCTCATTGGTGAGCGTCGTGCCCCCATGAACCAAGCGTCTCCATCCTGGGCAGTTAGCAGCTTATCTGAAGAGTCTGCTCAATAGGTACATCGAGATAATCTTGATTTTATCTATCCAGCTGCTCTCCCCTCGATGTGTCCTCCCATGATTCTTTTCGCTACATTTTCTCCATCTCTTCTCACAACATGCCCAAAGAACTGGAGAAAGTTTTTGACTGACACGACAAGAAAAGTCCCTGGAGATATTGACTTGCTCAACAGAGGACACATTAGTTCTTCTTCTGTTCATTTTAGGCGCAGAATCCTGCACCAGGGCTAAAGTTCAGATGCATCAAAACGCTGTTTTTCTCTGATGTTAAGGGTCCAGGTTCCGCAACTATAAAAGAAAAGGGAAAAAAAG
The DNA here is from genome assembly GCF_021461395.2 of Schistocerca americana. Classification (NCBI taxonomy): domain Eukaryota; kingdom Metazoa; phylum Arthropoda; class Insecta; order Orthoptera; family Acrididae; genus Schistocerca; species Schistocerca americana. The sequence continues at coordinate 285,492,605 of NC_060120.1, read as the reverse complement.
AATGTTTCAAGAAACCAGACCTTTGTGGGGGTCGTTATTGCTCTGTTTTGCCAGATCTTGGTGAACTTCTTCATAGAGACCCGCCTAGCGTGATCTGTCTTCTTATCTCATCTTCCCTTTACCAAATGGTTGACTTGTCAGAATATTCACATCAGTATAACACCACAGTTATCAGTTAATCAGCAAAATTATTGTTGTCTCTCCCAGCTTTACCACTTTAAGCTCATAATTCCTCAGAACACAAATAGAAGTTTTCAGATAGCCTATAGATCCAATAACTAAAATAGTGCCCTTTCTGATAAGCTCTCATTCCCAGCTACAGTGTCATGAATCGCACAATATAAACAGTATCCAGTGTTGCCTAGTTCACAATTAGATCATCAATATAGTTACACCACATTTGTTTCTATACAGTTATCTTTTGCATTAATCATGTCTGTACGCGCCATTATTTCAGTTACATTTCTTACCTTGTTAGCCAGTGGAGTGCATTCTCAAAAAATATCGCTACTGCACAGACAGGCTCCCTAAACATTAAAACCCTAACATTATTCATTATTTTATTAGTTCATTATTGTTTCATTATCTAATAAATAAACACCTACTCTGCTTACCTATTGCAAAATTGATTCTACTGATAAACACTCCACAGTAACAGATCCTTATGCTAAGGCTAACCTAACTCTCATTACTGATCAGACAAAATTTTCACTTATAAAACTATTATTTGCTTGACATTGTAGCCTAAAGGGCGATATACATACAACTCTTGCTTATTGTTTCCAGGCAACTATGTTTAAAGTTGTAACGCCTTAATATTAGAAAAGGCTGTACGATGACACAGATAGATATTCATCTTCATATACTGATATCACTAAACACAAATACTTCTACTATGCCACAATTAATATTAAGACCTGGTATCCAAATTAGTTTTTACTGCAAATTGTAAACACTGGAGAAACTTTTTCTAAAATATTTCTATACTTGAATACCCTACTGTACCAAATCATGTGACAGTCAAAGAAATAATATTTCGATTCATTTATAAACTAAAGATGGGATAGGAGAAGAGTTTGAGTGCCTCAGGAAACACGATAAGGAGTCAGACGGCTGGGGAAAGCATTATCGCCACATAATGAATCCAACACAGAATGTTCATCCCCCTACTTGCTTGTAGGTCTTATTTCTGGTTCAATGCACACTCCATTCTGATAACAAAATCAATACTACCCAAGCTAAAAAACATTTCAAACTGTTGTGGATCAATACTCAAACACCTAATTGGTGATACATAGGGTTTCAGGCCAATGATCTTATTTAACCCAGAAGTCCTGTTAGTCTTCCCATGTCTCAGATGGTTGACTCAAGACAGAAGAAGAATGCACGACTTGCAGTTACTTGAATCGCACTGTGAGTTCGATCTATGGTCATTGATCAAGTATGAGGAGTTTGGGTGAGCAGCAAGGTTGTCTTCATTGCTGGTTAAAAGCACGATGTCATCAGCAAATGGTAGGTTGTTAAAAGTTCTGCCACCAATTGAGGTGCGTTTAGTCCAACCATCAAGATCATTACATGTTGTGCAGTTGGGGGGGGGGGGGGGGGGATGGGACACAAACCTGTCGGGCACCTTGTGATACAACGACTAAATCAGACGTGCCGGCACTTGTCTTCTCAGCTGCGAGGTGATTGTAGTGCAGACATCAGATCAGTTCTGTCAAGTGTGGTGGGATATGGAATTCTGAAAGCTCCTGAGCAACTTTTCACAACCAAAGGCTTTCCTACAGTCAAGGAAGGAGATGAAAGCCTAAGACAAAACTCTCGCAACTTCTCAATTATTTATAGTATGATGAAAATCTGCTCATGAGTTCCTTCTCTTCAAAAAACCTGCTTGTTCTGCGGATATGTGAGGTTGAATGTACGGCTTCGAACGCTGGCTCAAGACGTAGAACAAAATTTTACTTGCCTGGGATATGTGAGCAATAGCTCGGTAGTTGATCAGTTCCTGATTGACCCTTTCTTGTGTAACGTGAAGAAGAGAGACCTCGACAAATCATCTGGCTACTCCCAAATTCCCCACAGCCTTCTACACAATGAATACAGCACGTCAACACCTTCCTACCCAATTTCTTTGATCATTTCCCCAGATATACCATTTATACAAGGGGACTGAAAGTTCTTCAGATGTTTAGCTACGTACTGTGTCTTGCACCGTAAGATCATAGGTTCCAAGGTCAAACAATTACATACACTCATGCTCAAAAATTAAGGACAATTGCAGAATGTGGTGCCACACAATGTGGCACTACACAAAACTGGCGCTAATAGCACAATCACATAGGGAACATACACGACACAGATCTGTAAGTCCACGGTATTGATGACAGGTTGAGAAAACCGTCCCGAAACACATGTGCTACAAAACGCCACTGTTTCTTGCGCATGTACCCCGACATCAACATGGGATATGATCACCATGCACACTTACACAGGCCTCACAACGGGTTGGCATACTCTGGAACAGGTGGTTGAGTAGCAGCTGAGGTATAGGCTCCCATTCTTGCACCAGTGCCTGTCGGAGCTCCTGAAGTGTCATAGGGGTTTGGAGACGACCAGCGATACGTCGACCAAAAGCATCTCAGAAGTGCTCGATGGGGTTTAGGTCTGGAGAACAGGCAGGCCACTCCATTCGCCTGGTATCTTCTGTTTCATCTATCAAGAGGAAAGTGGGACCCACTGCACTCCTGAAAAGGTAGACATACTGGCGCAAAATGACGTCCCGATACACCTGACCTGTTACAGTTCCTCTGTCAAAGACATGCAGAGGTGTAAGTGCACCAATCATAATCCCACCCCACACCATCAAACCACAACCTCCATACAGGTCCCTTTCAAGGACATTGAGGGGTTGGTATTTGGTTCCTGATTCACGCCAGATGAAAACCCGGCAAGAATCACTGTTCAGACTATACCTGGACTCGTCTGTGAATATAACCTAGGACCACCGTTCCAATGAACATGTACTGTGTTGTTGACACCAGGCTTTATGGGCTCTCTTGTGACCAAGGGTGAGTGGAATTCACCTTGCAGGTCTCTGGACGAATAAACCATGTCTATTCAGTCGTCTGTAGACTGTTTGTCTGGAGACAACTGTTCCAGTGGCTGCGGTAAGGTCCCGAGCAAGGCTACCTGCAGTACTCCGTCGCCGTCTGCAGGCACTGATGGTGAGATATCGATCTTTTTGTGGTGTTGTACACTGTGGACGTCCCGTACTGTAGCGCCTGGACACGTTTCCTGTCTGCTGGAATCGTTGACATAATGTTGAGATCACACTTCATGGCACACAGAGGGCCCGTGCTACGACCTGCTGTGTTTGACCAGCCTCCAGTCGCACTAGTATTCTACCCCTCATAACGTCACCAATATGTGTTCTTTGAGCCATTTTCAACACACAGTCATCATTAGCACGTCTGAAAACGTCTGCACACTTTCTCGTTGCACTGTACCAACACACCTCTGCGTATGTGGACTGCTGCCAGCGCCACCGTGCGACGACCGCCGGTCAAATGCACCGCATGGTCATACCCCGAGGTGGTTTAAACCCGCAAACCGCCCATCAGAGCGTTGTTGCACCATGTATCAGCATTATCCTTAATTTATGAGCATGAGTGTATTTCATGATTATTGAACAGTTTATTATTATATTAAAACATCGTACCATGTTTTGCTCGTCTTTTTATTAAAATCCTTGGCATGTGTGGCATGTTAAGTGGGGGCAATGGCATGCTATATCTGGGGCGGGGAGAGAGGGGGAAAGAGACAGTAACAAAGTGTGTCCCTCACGACACCCCCCCCCCCCCCCCCCCGACACTCGAAGAACTGAACCCGTGTTCTGCGCCTCCTTTGGGAGGACTTTCGCTCTACTAACAAAGAAATGATAACACCGAGAACGCAGGGTAAGGGCCATGATAGACAGTTGAAACAAGATGGGGAACACGACGTCCATCGTAGCAGCAGGTGGAGCTGTGTTTACGCGCGAGCCTTTTGTTCCCGCATCCGCGCAGCAGAAGACGCGGGTGGCCGGCTCCTGTGTCTCGGGGCTGTGACGTCGGGGCCGCCTGTCAAGCCGTGCATCAGCGGCCCCATTCCAGCGCTGTCAAGTCGATTACGATAAAGCCGGCGAGCTCCGCTAAGTCTCCCCCCGCAGGCTTAAGCCACTCAGCCGCACAGATAAGAAGCTGGGCCGTAGTGCAGACCGCTTTTGGCGTACTGTTTGGCAACAGAAGCAACTGACATACGTAATAGCAGGGTCACAGGTTCACCACAGCATTACATATACATGGCGATTCTTATTAACGTTTAAAAAATCCCCGAAGCGACGTACATGATACTGTGACAAGTAATTTAATATAAGACACATGAGCCCGCAAATGTCGGGAAATGCCCCAAAAGTGGATGACAAATAAAATTTTGTATTTGTGGGGATCCACAGCCTCCATACGCTTAATAAACGTGAACGTGCTCCGTCCTAGGCTGCAAATCGATGTTTACTTAATCGTGTGATTACTTAATTTCGACTAAGCGTCATTGTCAAGAACGTTGGTAACATCTGTATTTCATGTAATTTTCAAATCACTAAATTACAAGTAAAAAGTAGCCATATTCCGTCATTTTACGAAAGGATCCATACAACAGCGACACCATTTAAGATCTTAAAAGGTGTCACTATTTTAAAAGGCATCACTGTAGTGATCTTAAAAAGTGTCACTGTAGTAGAATATGGCTGTTTCTTACTTGCTATTAAGAGCGATTTGAAAGTGACTTGAAACACATATGTTACAAATGTGCTTGACTGTGACGCTTAGTCGAAATTAACTAATCGTACGATTAAGTAAACATCGCATTACAGCCTGCTACGGACCATGTTCACGTTTATGGATGACAAATGTTAAAGATATGACGTCACAAGGTGATGTAACTCGTGGAGTGGTTGGTCTTGTCGATCGTACCCTCGTCAGTGTGGAGCTGTGTTAAATGTCGCTCTATTAAGGCACTCCGTTTTCGTTCTTGCATTATCCGACGTGATACCTTAGCGCAAGTGGTAGTGGTAATACAAGACTACGATGAATCGGTTCAGATTTACGAAACCAAAGTAGCCTAGCGGAGCAAGAATAGTATCTGCAATTCCAACTGCTGCACGTGCTGCGAGGTACCTCATCTGGTGACGTCACATGTTCAACGTTTGTCATGCACTTTTCGGGTGTTTCCCGTCATTTGTGGCTCCATGTGTGTCGTATTAAATTACTTGTCTCAGCGTCATCTACGTTGCTTGGGGAGGGGGGTTTCAAACGTTGATAAGGATCGCCCTGCATTTACACTTGCGCGCCTTACATCTACACTACGCAAAAAAACATCACCTTTTCGACCACCCGTAATTGTCTCTTATTGCGACACATGTTTGAAATTTGGCTCAAAGACGCCTACAAACTACCTCAGTATTGGTGCAAAACGGTGGCGCCCTGCGACAACAAACACTATGTGATCAAAAGTATCTGGACACCTGGCTGAAAATTACTTACAAGTTCGTGGCACCCTCCATCACTATTGCTGGAATTCACTCTGGTATTGGCCCACCCTTAGCCCTGATGATAGCTTGCACTCTCGCAGGCCGGCCGGAGTGGCCGTGCGGTTTTAGGCGCTGCAGTCTGGAGCCGAGCGACCGCTACGGTCGCAGGTTCGAATTTTGCCTCGGGCATGGATGTGTGTGATGTCTTTAGGTTAGTTAGGTTTAATTAGTTCTAAGTTCTAGGCGACTGATGACCTCAGAAGTTAAGTCGCATAGTGCTCAGAGCCATTTGAACCATTTTGCACTCTCGCAGGCATACTTTCAACCAGGTGCTGGAAGGTTTCTTGGGGAATGGCAGCCCATTCTTCACGGATTGCTGCACTGACGAGAGGTATCGATGTCGGTCGGTGCGGCCTGGCACGAAGTCGGCGTTCCAAAACATCCCAAAGATGTGCTGTAGGATTCAGGTCAGGACTCTGTGCAGGCCAGTCCATTACAGGGATGTTATTGCCGTGTAACCGCTCCGCTACAGGCCGTGCATTATGAACAGGTGCTCGATCGTGTTGAAAAATGCAATCGCCATCCCTGAATTGCTCTTCAACAGTGAGAAGCAAGAAGGTGCCTAAAACATCAATGTAGCCCTGTGCTGTGATAGTGTAACGCAAAACAACAAGGGGTGCAAGCGCCTTCCATGAAAAATATGACCACACCACCGCGATTCGTCATTCCCTAGAACGTTTTTCCACTGTTCAGTCGTCCAGTGTTTACGCTCCTTACACCAAGCGAGGCATCGTTTGTCATTTACCGGCGTGATGTGTGGCTTATGCGCAGCCGCTCGACCATGAAATCCAAGTTTTCTCATCTCCCGCCTAACTGTCACAGTACTTGCAGTGGATCCTGATGCAGTTTGGAATTCCTGTGTGATGGTCTTGATAAATGTCTGCCTATTACACATTACGAACCTCATCAAATGGCGACGGTCTCTGTCAGTCAACAGACGAGGTCAACCTGTACGCTTTTGTGCTGTACGTGTCCCTTCACGTTTCCACTTCACTATCACATCAGAAACAGTGGAACTAGGGATGTTTAGGACTGCGGAAATCTCGCGTACAGACGTATGACACAAGTGACACCCAATCACCTGACCACGTTCGAAGTCCGTTGAGTTCCGCGGAGAGCCCCATTCTGCTCTCTCATGCTGTCTAATGACTACTGAGGTCACTGATATGGAGTACCTGGCAGTAGGTGGCAGCACAATGCACCTAATATGAAAAACCTATGTTTTTGGGGGTGTCCGGATACTTTTGACCACATAGTGGAACTCGGTTTCGGTGACGCTTCAAACGGTGAGGTGTCTACACATGTTAAAAGACAGCCACAGCTCAGAAGTTCATTTCAGGCCTAAGGTGGGGGACACCAAACGTCATCACAATCCTGCCCAACGTCACAGTGGACGTCTCACGCGATGGGAAGGTCGTCGCACGCCCTCTTACACACATTTCACGGCTTCTTTTGACTGCGATAGAGGTCACAAGGGCGACACCCACTGTTGAAAGCACGGGGCTTTCTTATGGGTGGGCGAGGAAGACGTTTCACACACACCACCGCTCGGAATCGACACGAAAAGACCACAGGTGTGGCATAAAGGGCGTCAATGAAACCACCTCTTTCGTTGTGGGGTTGAGACGCACACATTATGCGGTTGTAAACGACAGTTCGTAGTGCGACGAGCAACAGGAAAACGTTGTTGACAGCCTGTGACATTGCTGACAACCTCCACTCGCTTCAACCCTACTTCAAGAACATCGTGGGGTTGCAACGCTGTTGGACCTTTCCAGAGTGTAGTGCGAACACAGGAATACAGAATGAAGCCACCAGGGACAGTTCAAAACCATTCGAAGAAATCTGAAAGTGATCCTAAGCATCAAAAGGTGGTTATGCTTTTTCAGCCCTCCTATTTCGCACCCATCTGTGCTGTGACCACGGAGTGTTTCCTCCATTGACATGCGCGTGAATGAAACGAGAAAGGTTCGCTCTAAGACAGTGCGGCAACACCCTCGGTGCCATCCATTGCACATCTGTTGAGTGCGTTCAAAGTGTCTAGAGGATACTTGGTCTCCCATTCAGCTGAGTGGTGATGATGATGCTTCGCTTGAGCAGCGCTCAATTGCGCATTCGTCAGCGCCTGTACAATGTCCCAATTTTTACACAGTCCCGTTTTTTTTACACAACTCAACCCAGACACAGTCACAAATGATGATGATGTGATGATGATGAAATGAACACAACACAAACACCCAGTCTCAGGCAGAGAAAATCTCCAACCCGGCCGGGAATCGAACCTGGGGCCTCATGATCCAGAGGCAGCAACGCTACCCACTAGACCACGATCTGCGGACCAGCTGCGTGGTGCCTCGCAGCTGCTATAGTGCCTGAAGTCAGGCAGCACACCTAAGGGATAACGAAGTTTCTGAAAGGAAAACTTTCAACGTACTCAGCAAAGGTGCATGAGTGGTATCGAGGATGTTGCTGAATTTGGGAAAGGGGGGAGAGGTGAATCTTAGAGGGGCATGTCATGTCAATGGTACACCCCAAACCCTCCATGATCACGGCACAGGTGGGTGCGAAACAGGTGGGCTGAGAAAGCATAGCCACCCTTTGCTGCTTTGGATCACGTTCAAATTTCTTAGAATGGTTTTGAACGGTCCGTAGTGGTTTCATCCTGTATTTCTGAGCAAAAATTGCTGTCGCACTACACTCCGAAGAGGTTCGATCACGTTGCAGCCCCACGACGTCCTTAGAGTAGGGATCAATCATCCAAGGGTGTCAAGAGCGACAGATGTAGTCAAAAATGTCGTCCTGTTGCCTGTCCCACTGTGAACTGTCGTTTTCGAGCGAGAAATGTGTGGGAATCGACGCCACAAGGAAAGGGGTGGCTTCATTGACGCCCTTTATGCGACCACCTGCGTTCTTTTCGTGTCGATTCTGAGCGGCAATATGTCTGAAATGTTTTGTTCGCCCACCAGTAAAAGACCTGCTTGATTTCAACGCTGCGTGTCACCGTTCTGCCCTTCATCGTACAGACCTCAAAAGAAGGAGTGAAAGAGGGGAAAGTTGTATTCACCTTTGAACCAAATTTCGAACTTCTGTCTTGTATTGGTAGGCAATTACAGGACTTCGAAGAAGTGATACTTTCTTTGTGCAGAGTAGTTGCTGTGCTTGCCCCACAAGCAAGTAGAGGCACGTGTTACGGTACACGCCTCTTTCTCAGCATGTGCTCACTATTGATTACACTCACACACACACACACACACACACACACACACACACACACACACACACACATACACATAGAGAGAAACACTCATGCTACTCTAGCATACAAGCTCCAGCAGCAGATTGAGGACTGGACATACGAGAGACGGATCGCATGGATCCATGGCGTGCGATATCGCTACTGTGGGTTGCTCCCCTCGACCATACACACACGAACGACTTTCCAAGCAATTTAAACCAATATTTCGAATGGTAATGTGTCGACCTCCCATGAACCATGGACCTTGCCGTTGGTGGGGAGGCTTGCCTCTGCGATACAGATGGCCGTACCGTAGGTGCAACCACAACAGAGGGGTATCTGTTGAGAGGCCACACAAACGTGTGGTTCCTGAAGAGGGGCAGCAGCCTTTTCAGTAGTTGCAGGGGCAACAGTCTGGATGATTGACTGATCTGGCCTTGTAACACTAACCCAAACGGCCTTGCTGTGCTGGTACAGCGAACGGGGAAACTACAGCCGTAATTTTTCCCGAGGGCATGCAGCTTTACTATATGGTTAAATGATGATGGCGTCCTCTTGGATAAAATATTCCGGAGGTGAAATAGTCCCTCATTCGGATCTCCGGGCGGGGACTACTCAGGAGGACGTCGTTATTAGAAGAAAGAAAACTGGCGTTCTACGGATCGGAGTGTGGAATGTCAGATCCCTTAATCGGGCAGGTAGGTTAGAAAATTTAAAAAGTGAAATGGATAGGTTAAAGTTAGATATAGTGGGAATTAGTGAAGTTCGGTGGCAGGGCGAACAAGACTTTTGGTCAGGTGAATACAGGGTTATAAATACAAAATCAAACAGGGGTAATGCAGGAGTAGGTTTAATAATGAATAAAAAAGTAGGAGTGCGGGTAATCTACTACAAACAGCGTAGTGAACGCATTATTGTGGCCAAGATAGACACGAAGCCCACGCCTACCACAGTAGTACAACTTTATATGCCAACTAGCTCTGCAGATGATGAATAAATTGATGAAATGTATGAGATAAAAGAAATTATTCAGATAGTGACGGGAGGCGAAAATTTAATAGTCATGGGTGACTGGAACTCGAGAGCAGGAAAAGGGAGAGAAGGAAACACAGTAGGTGAATATGGATTGGGGGTAAGAAATGAAAGAGGAAGCCGTCTGGTAGAATTTTGCACAGAGCATAACTTAATCATAGCTAACACTTGGTTCAAGAATCATAAAAGAAGGCTGTATACATGGAAGAATCCTGGAGATATTAGAAGGTATCAGGTAGATTATATAATGGTAAGACAGAGATTTGGAATCAGGTTTTAAATTGTAAGACATTTCCAGGGACAGATGTGGACTCTGACCACAATCTATTGGTTATGGACTGCAGATTAAAACTGAAGAAACTGCAAAAAGGTGGGAATTTAAGGAGATGGGATCAAGATAAACTGACTAACCAGAGGTTGTACAGAGTTTCAGGGAGAGCATAAGGGAACAATTGAAAGGAATGAGGGAAAGAAATACAGTGGAAAACTGAGGGATGAAGTAGTGAAGGCAGCAGAGGATCAAGTAGGTAAAAAGACGAGGGCTAGTAGAAATCCTTGGGTAACAGAAGAAATATTGAATTTAATTGATGAAAGGAGAAAATATAAAAATGTAGCAAATGAAGCAGGCAAAAGGGAACACAAACGTCTCAAAAATGAGATCGGCAGGAAGTGCAAAATGGCTAAGCAGGGATGGCTAGAGGACAAATGTAAGGATGTAGAGGCTTATCTCACTAGGGGTAAGATAGATACTGCCTACAGGAAAATTAAAGAGACCTTTGGAGGAAAGAGAGCCACTTGTATGAATATCAAGAGCTCAGATGGAAACCCAGTTCTAAGCAAAGAAGGGAAAGCACAAAGGTGGAAGGAGTATATAGAGGGTCTATACAAGGGCGATGTGCTCGAGGACAATATAATAGAAATGGAAGAAGATGTAGATGAATATGAAATGGGAGACACGATACTGCGTGAAGAGTTTGACAGAGCACTGAAAGACCTGAGTAGAAACAAGGCCCCGGGAGTAGACAACATTCCAATAGAACTACTGACGGTCTTGGGATAGCCATTCCTGACAAAACTCTACCATCTGGTGGGCAAGATGTATGAGACAGGCGAAATACCCTCAGACTTTAAGAAGAATATAATAATTCCAATCCCAAAGAAAGCAGGTGTTGACAGATGTGAAAATCACCGAACTTTCAGTTTAATAAGTCACAGCTGCAAAATACTAACGCGAATTCTTTACAGACGAGTGAAAAAACTGGTTGAAGCCGACCTCGGGGAAGATCAGTTTGGATTCCGTAGAAATGTTGGAACACGTGAGACAATACTGACCTTACGACTTATCTTAGAAGAAAGATTAAGTAGAGGCAAACCTACGTTTCTAGCATTTGTAGACTTAGAGAAAGCTTTTGACAATGTTGACTGGAATACTCTCCTTCAAATTCTAAAGGGGGCAGGAGTAAAATATTGGGAGCGAAAGGCTATTTACAATTTATACAGAAACCAGATGGCAGTTATAAGAGTCGAGGGGTATGAAAGGGAAGCAGTGGTTGGGAAGGGAGTGAGACAGGGTGGTAGCCTGTCTCCGATGTTATTCAATCTGTATATTGAGCAAGCAGTAAAGGAAACAAAAGAAAAATTCGTAGTAGGTATTAAAATCCATGGAGAAGAAATAAAAACTTTGAGGTTCGCCGATGACATTGTAATTCTGTCAGAGACAGCAAAGGACTTGGAAGAGCAGTTGAACGGAATGGACAGTGTCTTGAAAGGAGGATATAAGATGAACACCAACAAAAGCAAAACGAGGATAATGGAATGTAGTCGAATTAAGTCGGGTGAAGCTGAGGGAATTAGATTAGGAAATGAGACACTTTTAAGGAGTTTTGCTATTTGGGGAGCAAAATACCTGAAGATGGTCGAAGTAGAGAGGATATAAAATGTAGACTGGCAATGACAAGGAAAGCGTTTCTGAAGAAGAGAAATTTGTTAACATCGAATATAGATTTAAGTGTCAGGAAGTCGTTTCTGAAAGTATTTGTGTGGAGTGTAGCCACGTATGGAAGTGAAACATGGACGATAAATAGTTTGGACAAAAAGAGAATAGAAGCTTTCGAATTGTGGTGCTACAGCAGAATGCTGAAGATTAGATGGGTGGATCACATAACTAATGAGGAGGTATTGAATAGAATTGGTGAGAAGGGGAGTTTGTGGCACAACTTGACAAGAAGAAGGGACCGGTTGGTAGGACATGTTGTGAGGCATCAAGGGATCAGAAATTTAGCATTGGAGGGCAGCGTGGAGGGTAAAAATCGTAGAGGGAGACCAAGAGATGAATACACTAAGCAGATTCAGAAGGATGTAGGTTGCAGTAAGTACTGGGAGATGAAGAAGCTTGCACAGGATAGAGTAGCATGGAGAGCTGCATCAAACCAGTCTCAGGACTGGAGACAACAACAACAACAACAATGTGTCGAGGAGTTCTGCTATGGAAAATTAATTTTAATGTTCAGCATTATTTGCATTTGTTCTCTGTATCCCCACGAATATTAGCAAAAAGTAAATAAGAAAAACTTGAACAATTTATTGAACTTGTTTTGAAACACTTTTCCTTAGAACCTGTAGGCTGCTTTACAGAATATATTACATTTTTCACTGACATGGACTGTATACATCTTTTCAGTGTGCTAATACCATTAGTTATTCATTTGCCAGTTCTCAGTTCCTTTTCTATTCATCAGTCGTATAGTTTGCCTGGAAGTATTTATACAATTTGTTTTGCAATCTCGACATGTCTGTAGCAATACGGTCAAAAGGAGCACTGTTGATTACCATAAGTTTTGTTATAAATTATAGGAGGGAGAGTCAGAATGTAAGAAATGGCAAACTGTATAATAATTGCCCTGAACATTTAAATTAAAACGTCCATTTAATATTACGCTACGTCATTCTGTTTAGAAGGTAAACACTTCAACAGCACATGTAACTGTTTCATAAATGACTCAAAATCATCAGATGGAGCTCAGTGTATCCTGACCATTACTATGAACTTCGCATCAAGTTTCAAAATGCTAATCACTGTGAGATCGGGAGGGTGGGGCCATTTTGTATAGCTTCTTAATACAAATACCAATTGCAGCCTCATCTTCACTTCTTAGAGTTATTCGTGCAAAACCATATTGTCACATCGCTGCTAACCAGCCAGGCAGTCGTATTGTAAGCACGAATCGCATGGGATCCAGCAGAACGCCTGGGATTTTCGTGCGATCAGCCATCAGTCGCTGCGATTTGCACACACACCTGCCATCTACGAAGCTCGTAGATCGAAGCATTATAAAGCGTCTGAAACGTCCCGACAGTTTATTGTTGCTCTGATGAATTTGATTGACTGTCTGAGCCACATGCGGAACAGTTCGTGCAGTACATCGATTGGTCGCTAATGAAGAAATACTATACTTTAGACACTGGGTTTCCGATTCTGTTTCGAAACAAAAAGTACTTCACAAATGCTGTCTTCTTTTATTTGCTCTCGTCGAACTATCTATGAAGCAAAGCGTCTCGTAATGGAACCTGGACGGCTTCGACGCATCATTCCTCTTCTTCAGCATTCATACATCGAAAGTACAAAAGGTCTTTATTTTATGAATGAAAACACACACGACACTGGTGTAATATTCTATAACAATTATTTCACTGAACGGTTTTTGGCTGTTCCATCATCATCAGGTAGAGAGATATGTGGTGCATTGAATTTTAGTTAGATCAAAGATCTTAAAGCAGTGCATCTACAGAGTATCTCTGTTCCCAAATATGAAAATGTTAACGTCAGATTTAGGAATAAAACCAGAGGAGTTATTTTAATGAAAATGCGATGTATGATTATTTAACTAAGCTTATGTGACTCATTAACTAATCAACTACGTAACAAATTACAACAATTATTCGTAGAAGAAAATAAATTGAACAACAAATTTGGTGACATCTTCCAAGGATGAGCCTAATCACAATAATCTCGCTTTTAACAGGTCCTAAAAAGCAACAAAAAAAGATATCTTGGTGAGATTAAGAAGGTAAGTGAAGCTGCTGTGCAGGACCAAAGAAGTTATAGGAACTGAAATGAAGTAAAAATGGGGCATATGAGTACAAGGGATAATTTAAAACATGGCCTTGATGGGATTATGAGTAGTATCTGCGGTTAGGACTCGTGATTATGTGAACTACTACTCTGAAGAGCCAAAGAAACTGGTACACTTGCGTAATATCGTGTAGAGCCCCCGTGACCACACAGAAGTGCCGCAACACGATGTGGCTTGGACACGACTAATGTCTGAAGTAGTGCTGGACGGAATTGAACCCTGAATCCTGCGCGGCTGTCCATAAATGCGTGAGAGTACGAGATGGTGGAGATTTCTCTTGAACAGCAAGTTGCAAGGCATGTCATATATGCTCAATAATGTTCATGTCTGGAGAGTTTGGTTGCCAGCGGAAATGTTTAATGCCAGAAGAATATTCCTGGAGTCAATCTGCAGCAGTTCTGGACGTGTGGGGTGTCTGCCCTGCTGGAATTGCCCAAGTCCGTCGGAATGCGCAATGGACACGAATGGATGCAAGTGATCAGACATGATGCTTACGTACGTGTCACCCGTCAGAGACGTATCTAGATGTTTCAGGGGTCTCATATCACTCCAACTGCACACGCCCCACACTATTACAGAGCCTCCACTAGTCCCCTGCTGACATGCAGGATCCATGGATCCAAGAGGTTGTCTCCATACCCGTACATGTCAATCTACTCGATATGATTTGAAACGAGACTCGTCCGACCAGGCAACGTGTATCCAGTCATCCACAGTCCAATTTCGGTGTTAATGGGCCCAGGCGAGGCGTAAAGCTTCGTGTCGTGCGGTCATCAAGGATACACGAGTGGGCCTTCGGCCCCGAAAGCCCATATTGATGATGTTCCGTTGAATGGTTCGCACACTGTCATTTGTTGATGGCCCAGAATTGACCTGCAGCAATTTGCGGAAGGGTTGCACTTCTGCCACGTTGAACGATTCTCTTCAGTCGTCGTTGGTCCCGTTCTTGCAGGATCGTTTTCCGGCTGCAGCGATGACTGAGATTTGATGTTTTACCAGAATCCTAATATTCACGGTACACTTGTGAAATTGTCGTACGGGAAAATCGCCACTTCATCGCTACCTAGGAGATGCTTGTAAGTAGGCTGTTTAGGTTTTTTTATTGGTAACGCCACCTCTGTATGAAAATCACTGGCTGTGCTGTGTGCAGTCTGTGGCTGCTTTGCATTGTTGTAATACTCGCCATTGTAGTGTTGGGCAGCTGGGCTGTTAACAGCGCGTAGCGTTGCGCAGTTGGAGGTGAGCCGCCAGCAGTGGTGGATGTGGGGAGAGAGATGGCGGAGTTTTGTAATTTGTCATGAACCGCTATATATATTATGACTATTAAGGTAAATACATTGTTTGTTCTCTATTAATATCTTTCATTTGCTAACTATCCCTATCAGTAGTTAGTGCCTTCCGTAGTTTGAATCTTTTATTTAGCTGGCAGTAGTGGTGCTCGCTGTTTTGCAGTAGTTCGAGTAACCAAGATTTTTGTGAGGCAAGTGATTTGTGAAACGTATAGGTTAATGTTAGTCAGGGCCATTCTTTTGTAGGGATTATTGAAAGTCAGATTGCGTTGCGCGAACAAAATATTGTGTGTCAGTTTAAGCACAGTCCTGTATAAATTGTTCAAAGGGGACGTTTCATGCTGTGTCCCATCGCCCGTGCGCCGACTATAATACCACGTTCAAACTCACTTAAATCTTGATAACCCTCCATTGTAGTAGCAGTAACCGATCTAACAACTGCGCCAGGCACTTGTTGTCTTATATAGGCGCTGGTGACCGCAACGCCGTATTGTGGCTGTTTACATATCTCTGTATTTGAATATGCATGTCTGTACCAGTTTCTTTGGCGCTCCAGTGCACTATCTCCGCCCTAGAGGGTACACAGCTTTACACACGACGAGACCTGAAGGTCGAGTCTCAATTTCGCGGGCTTCAAATTGCTCCACGAAATCGTTTTAACACTCAACCGTTCCTGCCAGTCAACCTTCATAAGAAAACATACTCATTTCAGTTGACCGTTTCCTGCTGCGGTTCATATTGCTTGCTGTATGGTGCTTTGTAAGGACACTGTTTGTTATATGGCTGCCTCCTACGGTAGGTGGCCTCCCTGGAACGCCGAGAGCGTGAGTGTCATGGAGGCTTGGTTCAACTTCCGTGGAGCGTGCTGCGTGCACTGCCGACGTTGTGGCCACAAAAAAAATGCAAATTGTCATATTTTGCTGAATTAATTGAAAGTTTTACCTCGAAGTTGTGTCTTTTATGTCAGTGGTGACGGCTCTTTGTTGGTGATTTATTCCAAAAGTGACACTTCCAAACTTGAGTACCGCATGACGTATGACAACCATCACCCTCGACGATTATGAGATAATAACGTGTAGTGGAATAAATGTGAGTGAACAATGTAAGTGAAAGAGAGACTTGTAATCTTTCGGATTAAATCTGTCCAGTGGCACAAAGAAGACGCCTATCAGACTCTCTGTGGTGGAGGGCCACAGGAAGAATGGAAGCAGGACACTCGTAAACTGATGTTGCCCGATGGCGACAGTTTGTAGAGACCGAAACAGTATCCCAAGACCACGTGTGACATCAGAGATGACCGTATTTGGCTGTAAGAAATGACGGTACCGCCGTATTACTGCACGGCAACTGACATCTGACCTCATAGCATCCAATGGACGTGTTGTATCGAGGAAAATGGTGTATAAAAGGCTTCGGCAGAGTGGCCTTTGTTGTCAGAGACCTGATGTATTTGTCCCGCCTATGCCTCTTCACAGAAGGGAACATCTAGAGCGGAGCCGTCAATATGACACTTGGATCGTCGAACAGTGGGCCAATGTTCTTTTCACATATGAGTCTCGATTTGAACTGGAGAGTGATTCAGGACGGTTTCGCATCTGGATTGGACGTGGAACACGTTTTCGGGACCCACACATTGTGGTAACAAACCGATATCTAGGAGGATCCCTAATGGTTTGGGCTGGAATTATGTTGACCACTCGAACACCTCTACATGAAATTGTACAGGTGAATCAGCAAGGCTTAAATGCTGTCACGTATCGTGACGATATCTTGGGACCTCACGTGCGGTGGGCCCAGACTTCGTACTGATGGACGATAATGCTCGACCTTATAGAGCACGGGTGGTTGATGTTTCCTTGGAAAAGGCCCGCTCACTCTCCCGATTCGAATCCCATAGAGCATGTCGGCATCCACCAACCACTCTCCAAGGCTTGCGAGCAGCTCTGCACGAAGAATGGGCGTTATTGCCTCAACATGAGACTGATGACCTCATTGACAGTATGCCCTGTCGTTTGTCACGGCTGTATTGCTGCCAGAAGTGGTCACACTCTATACTGTGCACCTTAAGCAGTTGTCAGAATGTTTGTGCAAATCAGTTTCTGTTATTTACGTTCTGTGTTCTGTACATTGTTTCTACTTTAGTATCATCTATTTATACTGTTTTGTAGGAAAATAAACGTAAACTTGCAAGGTTTCCATTTGTTGCATCAATTTTGGACGCCATTGTATATGATGAATACGATCATCTTCTTTCTTCTTTTGCTGGTGCCTGTGTCCCGCATTCGCAGGATCGGCTTGGTTAAGCGGATTTAGCAATGTTAATTTAAGGCATGGCCGGATGCCCTTCCTGCCACCTCCCTGTAAACCCCCTCCCCTCCCCCCCTCCCCCCCAGGATGGAATTAGTGTACCCAAACTGCCTGCATCTAGTGTAATCCATGGAAAAGCGTGAAAGTGCTCAGATGCCTGCGAGCCATGTAACTTAGGCGGGGCGTGGGGGCCAGCCCAGTATTCACCTAGTGGGATGTGGAAAACCGCCTAAAAACAACATCAAAGCTGGATGGCACACTGGCCTTCGTCGGTAATCCGCCAGGCGGATTCGATCCGGGGCTGGCGCGCCTGCCGAGCCCAAGAAGCAGCGCATTAGCGCTCTATGCATTGCGAAACTGCAGGCCTACTATCAGAAGGGTACAATGTATTGCAGTGCCTACCAGTTTCTCGTGATTGGCATTCTGTCAGTGCTCTCCTAAACTCCCACAAGTAATAGATTTTCCAGGAGTAGCTTTGGTTGTTGGTGGCAGCAGAAACCGCCACCGGAATGCAGATTTAGGGGCGCGGTGGTAAGATATCCAATCCATGTCCCTGTGTTTATCAGTGTGTGCAGCATTCACATAAATATACATAATATTTTACTTTCTGGGTTTGTTACAGCTATCAGAAATTTCTTTCTCAAACAGTGGCAATCCTATGTGAATTGTTTGCCCGTGAAAAAGGCATAGCGGCCCGCACCAACACCCATTTAGCTGCAACAAGGGAAGACAGGCCTATTTCGTTCAAGGGGAAGAAAAGGCCTTGTCCCACACAAACCAGAAAACTGGCAGTGGCACTCACAAAAGTGACCTGTACTTGCCGACGGGCTTGGCCAGGAAATCATTTTATCAGATCACTGTTCGCCGTAAACAAACAGTTTAACGTAAGTACCTATGTAAATAATCAGACTGTCGCGATATTTTTCACTGAGAAAATCCACTGTAATTGTAAAAATTATTCGTTGTAAATCACAGGAGAGAGGCTCCACGGAACACGCAAATCACTGACTTAAAATTTAAAAATGGAATGTCTCTTTTCACTCCACAATATATTTTCAGAGTGTAATACATATTTTACTGGCCGTAACTTTTTAACACGTTTCAAAGAACATACTACTGGTACTGCACGTACCAAATCAATATTTGGTCAACATCTTGATGGATACAATCATTCTGAGGGTTGCATTTCTAGCAATTTGAAAATATTACATACTGTGCCAAAAGGACCACTGCTACATACCTTAGAAGAATTTGAAATCTTTTCACTTCAGAAAAGTAATCCATTATCTGTTTTCAACGAACAACTTCATTTCAAAGACAAACATTTCTTTGAGCTTTTCAATGATCTGCTTTAGAATGTTTACTCTTCTGTCATTCGTTTTTTTATAAAACAAATTCAAAGTGGTTAAGACTTTTAGGAAATATTTTATCTTTACATTGTAATTTTATTTCACCAAACATTATTTTATGACAGACTATCTGTTTTAAAATTTTTGCTTATATGCTTTTAGACTGCATATTGCTAATTCACATCCTTTTATTTTTGACACTATGGCTCATAATTTTATAATTTTAAATTCCTTCCTTTTTCATTATTTTTATTTGCTTATAAGACTGGCATATAACTTGACGAATAGCAATGCCTTTAAAAATTGTCACATGTAATCTACATACCAACTTCATAGACAATAATTCATATATACAGA
This sequence comes from Schistocerca americana, assembly GCF_021461395.2. NCBI lineage: Eukaryota > Metazoa > Arthropoda > Insecta > Orthoptera > Acrididae > Schistocerca > Schistocerca americana. The sequence continues at coordinate 285,473,277 of NC_060120.1, read as the reverse complement.
CAACTACTTCGTATCGTATTTGTGCAGCATGTAGTGTACGTTTCAGCTACAGATTATTGCAGCTTACTCATTGAAAATCGTTTCAATAAAGACATGTTGCTGCTCAATAATACATCGTCTGACGCGACAGTCTTCCCCATTCCACTTTCGCAACAACTTCGTTTGAAAGAAGCCTGCTGCCACATATTTGCACTGGTGTTTATCCTTACCATGGCAACCACTAGTTCGACTATCGACTTTACAACAACTTCGTTGGAAAGAAGCCTTCTGCCTCATCTTTGCAACGGCGCCCAACTTCACCATGGCAACCAGTGGTTCCAAATGGTTCACTAACAGGCCATGTACTGCCAAACCGAAGTTCATTTTTCCTACATATTTAAATATTTTTAACGCTTCTTAATTGACAATAGCTGTTTAATAAGCTAAGTTTAGTGTGTATTTATTTTTAATTCTTGACAATGTTCTTTTAACTAAGAAATTTTAAATTGTAATTCGACTTATAACTCATTGGTTAGTAATGACATCATGCAGTCAGAAGTGGGTGGCGCCTCCATTATATATAGTAAGACGTGCACAGGTTTCTCCAGTAGTGATTCTCCAACAGAAAGAGGTTCCTACTCAATGGTAATTCATCATTTTATAGCTTTATAACATTATATACTTTCTTTAATGTATGTAGCCCTCTAATTAAAGCTTTGTATACAACTTGTAGGTCTGAAGATGACCACAGTAGTGGTCAAAACCGGTCACTTTGATAAATAAATCGTGATCAAGACTGTTTTTAATAGTAAATATTTGTAATACATATGACTGGAAAACTGAATTCCCAAGATCTGCAACGGAAAAAGTTATCATCCTTGCATCCTTTTGAGCTGAGAATCTCCTCCCCTAATACGAGGATACTGACTCACAAGTGGGAACATGGAGACAATGCAGTGAAGACACAGGGTGGTGATGCCAACCGGAAGGATGTGTTTCCTGTTTGTGCCGAGAGAGCGATGTGTGCAGTGGGCTCCAGTTGGTATTTGAACACATAATGTAACATATGTTTCGGAAATGATCTGTTAGTTATTACTAGTAAATTCCCGAGTCTTTAAAGAATCGACCCCTCATGTATAAAACAGCTTCAGACGTCTGATTACTTTACAAACGAGTCAATGTGTTTGTCCAAATTATCGATCGCTCCGCCATGGCTCGGCTAGTTTATATTAATAGCGGGTAGATGTCAGTTGTGTTCTGTTTTGCTTAGTAACCGTCATATGTTTAAAATGGCTACTCCACAGCACATTATTTTGTGTTCTCGAGTTTGCGAAGTGCAATTACGTGATTATAGTGCAAAGATGTTTCAGGTTGAGGTACCAAATTGTCCTCCGATTGGGTGGAACATTCGCAGATGGTATCGACAGTTTCTAGATACAGGATGTGTATGTAAAGGAAAGAGTCCTGGCCGCCCTCGTGTTCCTGAAGAAAATGTTGCACGAATTCAAACTGCTTTCCAACGTAGTCCTTTAAAATTAATTCGTGCGAGTCGGGACTTACAACTGCCTACAATAACAATCTGGGGTGTTTTGAGACGTCGGTTGGTTATGAAGCCGTACAAGTTACAGTTGTTACAAGCTCTGCGTCCTGATGACAAACGCAAACGTGTGGCATTTTGTAACGAGATTCTTGATGCTGTTGACAATTATAACACTTTCGCACAATGCATCGTGTTCAGTGATGAGGCGACTCTCCATGTTAGTGATCAGGTAAACAAACACCATGTTCGAATTTGGGGCCTACAGAACCCACATGCAGCCATTGAACATGTATGAGTTTCGCCCAAAGTCAGTGTGGTTTGTGCGATGTCCCTCTCATCTGTTTACGGCCCGTTCTTCTTTGATGGAAACACGGTTAACGGTCAGCAGTATCTCACTATGTTACAAAACTGGTTGTTTCCGAGGCTGCACGAAGACAACTTCATTTTCCAACAAGACTGGACAACCCCTCACTGGAGTCGCCAAGTGCGTGAATATCTGAATGAAACTCTACCGAACTGTTGGATTGGTCGTCAAGGAGCGACACACACCTGACTTCTTCCTGTGGTGTTTCGTTAAAGACAACCTTAGTGTACCACCACTCCCACACCACCTGAAAGATCTGTAATCTGAACTTGAGAGGTTCGTAAATATGTTTCTAAAGTTTCATATTCTTATGTCTTAAAGGTTAATAAATATATGCATTCGAAATACGTATATTCTTTTTGAAACACCCTGTATTTCACGTCAGGCCTGTAAGCGGGACGAAGTTTACAAAATGTTTCAAACTATGCTTAATGTTCTTTGGAAGTCGCTAATGCTCTGTTATGAAATACTGCATGCATATGGCGTGGTTAACTTGCACTCCATTTTAAGCAAAAGCAAGTCCTTCATGCATTTCAATGTTTGTGACGTCATACCTCCTGTACTACGCGTCGTAGACATTCAGTGATATACGTAGACACTGTATGCAAAGTGAGTTGCGAACAGAGTTAGCAGTAAAGAAATTAAAATGTGTGTCATGTTAGAGATTTACTCCATGAGTAGCAGAAAGGAAGTAAGCGATAAACGTTTGTTCCTTACAGCTTTTTGTCAGGGAAGGGACGGGCTTGGGAGGGGAGAGGGGGGGGGGGATGAGCGCGTAAAAGTTTCGCAAATGTTTGAAATTATGTGTGAAGTTTGTTGGAAGTAATAAGTGGTCTTATTCTCAAATACTGAATGAAGGAAGTCCCCCGGCCGGAGTGGCCGTGCGGTTCTAGGCGCTACAGTCTGGAACCGAGCGACCGCTACGGTCGCAGGTTCGAATCCTGCCTCGGACACGGATTTGTGTGATGTCCTTATGTTAGTTAGGTTTAATTAGTTCTAAGTTCTAGGCGACTGATGACCTCAGAAGTTAAGTCGCATAGTGCTCAGAGCCATTTGAACCATTTTTGAAGGAAGTCCGGGTATTAGCGCGCCGTCAATTACGCTGCCTCAAAAGAAACTTGCCTTATGCGCTAAACTTTTAACGTGAGATTATACCTCTGAACGACTACATTATGACAGTATTTAAAATTCGGCCGATAATTACGGGAGATATTGAAAATCAAATATTTGTTGCCCTGTGAGTCGTTAGATGGGCAACGTGCAACTGATATTAGGTTCCGGGATAGTGACTTAGAAATCTAGGTAGTTTTTCATTGTATTTTATTATTCTATTAAGGTGAGCAAGTCTAATGTCATTATACAATGCTGTGTGCGTAAATAAACTATTACATTATCTTTTTTTTGGGTTGTCAGTCTTCTGACTGGTTTCTATGAGAGCCATCACGAATTCCTCCCCTGTGCAAATTTTCGAGTCTTTCTCTTCACTTTTTACCCTCCACAGCTCCCTCTAGTACCGTGATTTCCCTAGATCACTTCAGGCAAATGCCGGGATGGTTCCTTCGAAAGGGCACGGCCGATTTCCTTCCCCATCCTTCCCTAATCCGAGCTTGTGCTCCGTCTCTAATGACCTCGTTGTCGACGGGACGTTAAACACTAATCTCCTCCTCCTCCTCCTCCTCTAGTACCATCAAAGTTATTCCCTGGTGTCTTAACAAATGTCCTACCATCCTGTCCCTTCTTCTTGGCTACGGTCGCAGGTTCGAATCCTGCCTCGGGCATGGATGTGTGTGATGTCGTTAGGTTTAAGCAGTTCTAAGTTCTAGGGGACTGATGATCTCAGAAGTGCCATGGTGCTCAGAGCCATTTGAACCTTCTTCTTGTCAGTGTTTTTCAAACTTCCCTTTCCTCGTCGATTCCGCGGAGAACCTCCTCATTCCTTACCTCATCAGTCCACCTAATTTTTAACATTCGCCTGTAGCACCATATCCCTGATGCTTCGATTCTCTTCTTTTCCAATTTTGCCACAGTCCATGACTCACTAGCACACTATGCTGTACTCCAAACGTACATTCGCAGAAATTTCTTTCTGGAATGAAGACCTATATTTGATACTAGTAGACTTCTCTTGGCCGGGAATGCCCTTTTTTTCCAGTGCTAGTCGGCTTTTTATGTCCTCCTTGCTCCGTCCGTCATGGTTATTTTGCTTCCAAAGTAGCAAAATTGCTTAACTTCCTCTATTTCGTGGTTATCAATTCTGATGATAAGTTTCTCGCTGTTCTCATTTCTGCTACTTCTCATTACTTTCGTCTTTCTTCGATTTATTCTCAGTCCATTTTCTGTAGTCATTGGACTGCTAATTCCATCCTGTAATTCTTCTCAACTTTCACTGAGGATGTCATGTCATCAGCGAATCTTATTATTGATGTCCTTTCACCTTGAATTTTAATCCCATTTCTGAAACTTTCTTTTATTTTCGTCATTGCTTTTTCGATGTATAGATTGAATAGAAAGGGCGGAAGACTATATCTCTCGTACATACTTTTCTACCCGACCCTTCGTTCCTGGTCTTCCACTCCAATTGTTCCCTTTCGGTTCTTGTAGATACTGTCTCTTACTTGTCTTCCCCTATAGCTTACCTCTATTTGCCTTACAGTTTCGAACATCTTGTGCCATTTGACCCTGGCGAACACATTTTCCAGATCGACAAATCCTAAGAACGTGTCTTGATTTTTCATCAATCACGCTTCCATTATCAACCGCAACGTCAGAAGTGCCTCTCTGGTGCCCGTACCTTTCCTAAAGCCAAACCGATCATCATCTAGCATATCCTCGATTTTCTTTCCATTCTGCTGTCTACTACTCCCATCAGTAACTTGCATGAACGAGCTGTTAAGATAACTGTACGACAATTCTCGCGCTTGCGCATCTAGCAGTTTTGGGAATATTGTGGACGATGTTTTTCCGAAAGTCTGATGGTGTATCGTTAGTCTCATACACCCTACATGTCACGTGAATAGACGTTTTGCTGCCACTTCCCCCAATGACTCTAGAAATTCCGATGGTATGTCATCTACGCCTTATGCCTCATTTGCTTTTTCTACCAAAGCTCTTTTAAATTCTGTTTCTAATACTGGATCCCCTATCTCTTCGCTGTCGACTCCTGTTTCTTCATCTATCACGTCATCAGACATGTCTTCCCCCCTGACATAGGTCTCCAATGTACTCTTTCCACCTATTCGCTCTCTCCTCTGCATTTAACAATAAAATTCCCATTGCTCTCTTAATATTACCGTCCTTGATTTTAAGTTCACCGATAATTGTTTTGACTTTTCTATATGGTGCGTCAGTACTTCAGTTTCGATTTCTTCACATTTTCATGCAGCCCTTTTGCCTTCGCTTCCCTACACTTCCTACGTACTTGGTTGCTAACCGATTTGTATTTCTGTATTCCTCAGTTTCCCTGAACATTTTTGTCCTCCCTTCTTTCACCGATCAGCTGAAGTATTTCTTCTGTTACCCATGGTTTCCTCGCAGTTACCTTTCTTGTACCTATGCTTTTCTTTCCAGCAGCTGTGATTGCTTTTTTAGAGATGTCCTCTTCAACTGCAGTGCATGCTGCAGCTATTCATTATCGAAGTATCTATAGACTATGAGAACTCCAAACGTATCTCTTCATTCCTTAGTATTTTCGCATCCCACTTCTTTGCTCATTAATTGTTCCCGATTAGTCTCTTAAAGCTGAGCCTACATTAAACAGCTGACTAAAAGGCTGGGGTACTTCAGCGTTAACAGGTCGCAACATACAATTGTACATCTGCTACGTTGGTGACCCAAGACGTTCGGAAGATTCCTGCTCAAAGATAACCTGAAACTTATTAGCCTACTTGGGACTTTCATATTATTTATAATCTTGTTTTATTTAGGTGGCCTGTACATTTGCTTTAGAATCTTTGGCCTACATTAGAAGCCGAGTACGGTGGGGTGCGGCACACCCCATTAGCCTGACCTGCTCGCTGGAGAATAGGGAGCCGGCTGCGTGTGTGTGGCTGTGTCTGTGTCGGGCCACACATACACACACACGCACACACACACACACACACACACACACACACAGAGACGCGCGCAGAGTAATTGCGCAGGCTAATTGCCCTCCTACGCGGAGCCGACTTGTGTGAGGCCGGATACAAGCGTAGCGTAGCTTACCTTAGCTGTCCGCTCTGCCGTGAAATAAAAAAAAAAAAGCTTGGGCTAGCGTGCAATCACTGCGCTCGTTACAGAACAGCCTTTCAGCAAACCAAATCTGGGCCCTTTACGTTTCCCGTTTAGCGCTGTAAGCAGCTGTATACGTTATTGTTGTTGTTGCTGCTGCTGCTGCGGTCTTCAATACGAAAACTACTTTGATGCAGCTCTCCAAGCAACTCTAATCCAGTTCAAGCCCATTCATCTCTACGTAATCACCACAACCTCTGTTCAAGCCCATTCATCTCCACGTAATTACCACAACCTACTTCCATTGTAACCTACTATTCAAGCCTTACGTCTCCCTCTACAATTTTTATCCCTCATGCCACGACGCTTCCCTCAATTACGAAACTGACGAATCCTGATAACCACTAACGCTGTGTCCTGCTACCAACCGATCCCTTATTATAATCAAGCTGCGCCGTAAACTTACTTTTCCCGCTTTCGATCCAGTAAGTCCTCGTCATTTACCCGGTCAAACCATCTAATCTTCAGCATTGTTCTGTAGCACCACATCTTAAAAGTTTCTGTTCACTTTTCCTCTGAACTGTTTATCGTCGAGGTTACAATTCCGGACAAGGCTACACTCCGCACGAATACCTCCACAAAACCCTTCCCAACACTTAAACTGATATTAGATGTTAACAAATTCCTCTTTTTCAGAATTGCTATTGCCAGTCAGAATTTTACACCCTCTCTGTTTCCGACATCATGAGTTATTTTACTGCCCAAAGAGCTAAACAGAACTATTACTTTTAGTGTTTCACTTTCAGAAACGCTTTTCTCCCTTTCTTGCATATGATGCCCAAGAAATCTCTGTAAGCCGCTGTTGGAGCTCTAATTTTTCCGATTTTCTGGACGCGGTCATTTAGAGATATGTCTTTTGTTTTAACGGCCCTAATGCAGTACTCCCTAATTCTGAACCTTTTTTCTAACTAGTTATACCTCTCCATGTATTCAACCTAAATCAGTTAAGAATATGTTAAGAAATTGTTAGAATTAAGTACTGAAGATCAAAAATTGTATGTAGACCGCAGTATAGAAAGAGACCTAAAAAGTCAATAAAAATAATTAAATAGAAAGCAGTTTTAAGTATAGCATATTTCTAAATCGGAGTAAAAACTATAAACTAATCTATCCAAGCCCCATACAGACTTCTAACCCATAGTCATAAAAAAATTTGTGACTATAAATGTTTTATAGCTATGAGAACATTTCTAAGATTTAAAATGGGAAACGTGGGGAATACGCAGACGATAATAGTGAGGAGGCGAACTATTCATATATCAACTACGTATTGCATGCAACCCAAATTTTTCGTTTTACACCTTACAAGTATTTTCATAGCTATGAAAAATTCAAGGCCACAATTTTGTAGAACTACGGGGTTAGGAAACACTATAACTGTCACAGAAATTATTTTACACTTTTTAGTTCAATTTAAAAATGTGGTATATTAAAAATTGATTTTTATTTAAATATTTATTTCGTGTTTCTGGACCTGTGTGTGAGCAATTTTTCAATCGGTTTCAGACACTTTGATGAAATTACAACTTTGCCATGTAGCAAATTTCTGGTATACTTCAGTTTCTCTTCATCTGAGTCTACCAACATATTGCTTCCTACTATGCGTATCTAGTGAAAAGACCGTGAATTTAAAATTAGAGGGAGTCGAACTCACACGAAGGCTTAGCAGCAACTGCTCTTCCCGTGAACCATTCACGACTGGAAGAGGAAAAGGGAGGAAATTACAGTGGTACACAAAGCACCCTCCGCCACACACCGTACAAGAAAGCGCGTTAATATTCCATTGTGACGTAGTTCACAGCTATGTTGAAAGTTTCCACACCCTAGCTCACTAGGAAATTATGCACCGAACAGGCAACCAGACAGACACAAGAGAGCAAGTTAACGGAAAGACGGTAAAATGAGTCATGAATGAACCAGATTTGGTTGAAATTGCTCAAGCGTATGCTTTTGTGTCACCCCTTTATCCCCCCATTCCTAGGTGCCGTCTGCTGCAGGGGTGAAAGGGGGGTCTTCGTGTCACTGTAATTTTTTTCCAGATTGCAAGTGATACGTGTGCCCGATTGAGTAGAGGTTACTTCAGGCGTTACAGATGTTCACCTATAAATCGAATGCTTTCTGGGACAGACTTTCTGCAGCAGGTAATTTACGCACATTGCTCTTGTAGTGACCATGACGCAATCTGCCAATCACAGCCATCGTGCAGAAGTTTCAATTGGGCAGGCAGTGCTGTGCATTATGCTTCTTTATCACCTCATTTTCACCTTTGATATTGGATGTAGATGGTCTTACCCCCACACTGCTGCAGTGTCATCCAGTTCTGAGCGGTGTTTAAAATTTCAAGTCCCTAGCACAGCGGGAAGTTAGTTTAACACAAATTGCAAAATTTGTGCCAAACAGACAGAGAGACAAGAAAACGGTCCAATAAAAACGTGGCAAAAAGCGCTCTGTTCCCAACTCTTCTTGTAACATGTTGTGAAGTTCGCCGGCTTTAACTCTTCGTTGATAGACCTCGGTGTCAACGTACTGCGTTATTATATGGGCTGAAAAATGGGAGTGGAAGTTCAACTCTTACTACTGTAAATGATGCAGCCTACAGCTGCACAGTTGCGTTTCACAGTTATTTACTTTCACTGTTCACAACCTCCCAATAATAGAGTGTTAATATGGCCAGTTCGCTATTGGTCAACTTTTTGATAAGCCTCATTAATAGTTTGCAGGCAAACCTAACCATAGTTCTTGCAGAATAATATGGTACGTACTGAACAGACACTGTCATTGTTTTAACACGTGGCCTATTTGTCTTACACTTATTTCACAGTTAAGGTGATGCATTGTTGTTGACCTAACCAACACAGGTTCCTCGTCTGAAAATCGGCCGTGGACTGACTGTCTCAGGACCAAAAATCGGGCCTTTATATATCATCACAATAATAGGCACTGAAACTACACATTGCTCGATGTTTAAGTTGCAGAAATTACAATTAAAACATAACTCATCCAATTAACTGAATATATAGAAAATTTCCTTCTTTTTAACAATTTCTTCTACTGCAGGGGTTAAGCCGTGTTATTTGTTTAAATGATGGAATTAATAGATATAGTTATACAAACAACACTTCTGACAAACCTGGTAATTACTTTGCAATTAATGAAGGGCTGACATTGCTAATAAATTTTCGAATAGAGCCAAATAGATACTTTAAGAATGTTAGTACTACTTCTTCCAAATGTTTATAATTAGTACAGAATTTATATTTGTTTGTAAGTCAACAATAGAATCTAAGTCATGAAACAGTTACTGATTTCATGCTATAACAAAAGATATTAACTAGGAATAGTCAAAATAGATTAGGAAATTGATGACATACACAAAACTAAGCACCAAAATAGGCGTGGTGGTATATACCTTAAGACTGAGGCCAACCTTTCTCTTTTATGGAAATGCAGTTTATACTCACGTATGTTAACGATAGTTAGTCAAAACTGAAAAAATGAATTTCGAGAGGCAGATGGCAAAACTCTTAAGAGAGGAAGTAAAGAGATCCCACCTTGCTTCATCACAATGTACTATCGAAATTTCGACAGTAAACTCTTCTGTCACGCACAATTCCACCCTTCTAGCGACTGTTGCTGCGGTTTCAGCAGAGCACAACAAAGCGTGCCCGATCCAGGTGGTGTTCACTCGGCTACGGTGACAGAGAGAGAGAGAGACAGAGAGAGAGAGAGAGAGAGAGGGGGGGGGGGGGAGGAAGAGGGAGGGAGGGAGGGCGGGAGGAAGGTAAACTCCGCAACTATCTCGCCTAATAACGCTGCTGCCGCCTGCGCAGCGGCTTGCATAACCATGCGAAACTTGTAACCTTCCCACTCCGTTTGGTATACGATATAATTAACCATGATTACGTGCGTCTAATTGCCGGAAAGCCATCGAATCCGAAAAAAATTGACCGAAATGACGTGGAAAAGTGTCCAACGAATCATCATTATGGCATTTGAATCCACTGTCGAGATGTAAATATAAAGGTTTATTTGGACTGATTAGTCGGATTGCAACATCTATTTTCGACCTATTTTGTATGTGTATCGATATTTCTATATCAATTTGCAGTGTTGCTCATGTAGAATATTGTATCTATCATAGAAATTCATTGACTATGTATACATATTTCAGTTATGTAAACTCTTGAACGGTGTTATTTGAATTATGCTTGTGGATCTAAATAACTACTGGAATAATTGTTATATAACGTACTGTAAATGAGTTGGTCCATAGTTAGGAAACGATGGTTGACTGTAAAAGATGGGGAAGCCCCGCAGGCACGGAAATAGCCTGGCGGAGTGGAAAAGGTGTGGTTGGCGTGCAAGTGGCAACTCGTCCCTTGTGACTGGTAAGAAGTCTGGGCTGAGCAGTGCTGTGGTTAACACCTCGCTAGCAGTAGCGGATAATTGTGGCTGATATTCTTGGAGTTTTGAGGCCAGAAGAGCTTAAGGGCAGTATTTGTGGGCCTCGGATGCTGTATTTGGTGACAAAATTATCATGGCATGGTTTTTGGCACTATAAAAATATTATTTCGATGCCAAAAAGATCTGTAATAGGGCGAAACCAACAATACTACCATGACCACATCGCCGCCAGGTTAACAGCCACTACTAATTACGCCGCCAGTAACATCATACTTCCACTACATTGTTTATATTTGGTACTCTGTAAATAGACCAGGTACTTGTGAAATTTGATTGATTTTAATAATAATCGTGGTGTTACTAAAAACTCTATCTTGTACCTGTGATTATCCCAAATCACAAAATTGAACAGGAATCCTATCCTAGTGAATTTAATTCCGAGTGTCCTAATTTCTTATGGAAAGACTTATTTCGCAGCTGTAAAAATAGTCATTATTGTTTTCTTACGTGTGGAGTTATAGTGTTTAAAGTTCAGATTTATAGTTTGAGAAATACTCCACTTCCAAGACATTTTTTAGAACAATCTGCAGTCTTTTACTTAAATAATTTGCCTTACTTGAAAAGCTGCCTGAAAATAGTAAATTTAATATATAATGAAAAAGATTATTAATTGTTGCATTTATGCACTTTGATCAGAATTACAAAGTTGATCAGTGTTCAATTCTTGAGAAAGTGATCGACCTGAATTTAATGTGGTGTTGGGATTTGCACAGCCAATTATATTTTGAGTAGGTTAAAAGACTGCTTATCAAAGCACTTTTCTTACTGAAGAGTTACAGTTTGCTGTGCTTTACACAATTAATTGTGAAGCAAAGCAAAGGCTCTTTCAGAGCCAGTGTAGTTAGATTTGCGTTCTGTTCAATTGCTTCAAACAGAGTTTAAAAAATAAATATTTCCTGCATTTGCTATTCTAATGTAAGAATATTATCATTACCAGATCCCCAAATATTAATCAAAATCATTTCATGCTCTTCCCTGTTCAGTATTGGTACTAGTTTCATGTGTGTTGGTCAATGGTTCCATGAACTGTTGCATTTAGTTCATTTAAAGTATGTGTTGTTGAGAGGCATAAATTACTGTTTGCTATCTCATTGGCCATTGGCGTCTGATTTTCAAGTTCGTAGTACATTTATCTGCAAGGTTAGGTTACTGTGTTGTAGTGTGAATGGGTATAAACAGAGAGTTTAGTGTGGGTGTCAAGGAAGGTTAGATTAGTCTTAGCATTGTCTTCTGCTTTATTATATTGCTTGACATAAAAGCTCCTAATTAGGCTGGCGACCGATACTAATATGTAATGTTACAACTTGCTTTTGTGCTGGGAGAATGTCTGTTACCTGACCCACTTGTTTACTGTTAGTTTTTACTTTGCTGGAGTGTTTCGGAAACGAATCCCAGTTTGATCTGTTTCCATTAGGTTATCTCACGATCAACTTGCTCAAAAATTCCTTGCAGAGGTATAACGTTAGCATCTATTGCCGTTTAAGGTGGCCTGTGCTGCTGTTACAGGATACATCACTAATTAAAATCTGCATTTTAGTGAAATTCTATTCAGGGAATCAAATAACCCGATCGCTAGTCCTAAAGCGGAAAATTTACTCCTCAAACAAGTTGGTTATAATCAGATTTAAGTTCACGTAACAGTCAATGCCGGTCATTACTTGCACAGCAGTAAATTTTCATATTCAAGTGATCACTGTAGTATGCAACGCGATAATAATGACGTGGCGTGAACTCACTGTAATCTTGAGTTATGATTTCTGATAGGCATACTTTTCTCAAGTACTTAGGATTCACTTCACTTTGCGGCATGATTTCAAAGTATCAGCGGAGTACGATGGCAACACTGGAATAGAACAGCCAAGGAATCGATGCACAAAATTAGCAAAAGCATATAAAATTAATTAGTATAGTTAAGAACGAAGCGCAATTTACTGTCATTTGTCAGGTTCAGCGGTTTTAACAGTTACTTTAAAAATTAACTTCAAAAGTCAGGCCTTACTGTTGTAGGTCTAATTCAATTAACTAGCTACTTATGAAATTTCAACTAAGAATTTTTTAGTTCTACTTTGTGGCGAAGTCATCGTCTTCAACAGAAACTAAATTTTTCAGTGACAATGTAGCTGGAATATTGGATAATGGATCATGGATTCTGTTGCAGATAATACTGAAGTGTGATAATGAAGACTAAGAAATTAAAATTAAAGTTCATGCTCACGTCAGGCAAAACACTGCCAAGCCGTTTACAAACTTTAAAGTCCAAAGTGGTTCTGTCACAAATTTTGTAGACGCTGCAGGAACAAAGTAGTAGCTTAGCGCCAACAATTACAATGCCTCGCCTCCAGATGCGAATATTCCTTATCCTTACTGTAGCCAAATCTCTGCCTTTTGTTCCTCTTGAAGCATCATTATAAGTCTTGCAACCGAAAGAACTTGCTGCACACGCATTCGCCGCACCAGACACACACACACACACACACACACACACACACACACACACACACACACTTGCTTCCTTTCTCACTCGCAGGTACACCACGTCTCTTCACGGCGCGCTGCTGTTGTGAGAGACACCTCTGACTCCAAAGGGTTTCTTTCACCCATTCAGACATTTTTGGTGACTCGACTTAACACTGAGTCCCTGATATTGCCAGGGTGTCTACTGTAAAAATGTTACAAGATTATTTCTAAGAGTTCAAGATAACATTTTACCTATATAAATAAAATTTTGCTATTCCTTTGTTCAAAATCGTATATCTTCGAAAGATCTTCAACGATTCTTTTGAAATTTTAAGACAAAGCGTTGCATTCGAATTCGTGCGTGTTTCGTAAAGGTATTAGAGCACTACATATAATATATAAATACACTCCTGGAAACTGAAATAAGAACACCGTGAATTCATTGTCCCAGGAAGGGGAAACTTTATTGACACATTCCTGGGGTCAGATACATCACATGATCACACTGACAGAACCACAGGCACATAGACACAGGCAACAGAGCATGCACAATGCCGGCACTAGTACAGTGTATATCCACCTTTCGCAGCAATGCAGGCTGCTATTCTCCCATGGAGACGATCGTAGAGATGCTGGATGTAGTCCTGTGGAACGGCTTGCCATGCCATTTCCACCTGGCGCCTCAGTTGGACCAGCGTTCGTGCTGGACGCGCAGACCGCGTGAGACGACGCTTCATCCAGTCCCAAACATGCTCAATGGGGGACAGATCCGGAGATCTTGCTGGCCAGGGTAGTTGACTTACACCTTCTAGAGCACGTTGGGTGGCACGGGATACATGCGGACGTGCATTGTCCTGTTGGAACAGCAAGTTCCCTTGCCGGTCTAGGAATGGTAGAACGATGGGTTCGATGACGGTTTGGATGTACCGTGCACTATTCAGTGTCCCCTCGACGATCACCAGTGGTGTACGGCCAGTGTAGGAGATCGCTCCCCACACCATGATGCCGGGTGTTGGCCCTGTGTGCCTCGGTCGTATGCAGTCCTGATTGTGGCGCTCACCTGCACGGCACCAAACACGCATACGACCATCATTGGCACCAAGGCAGAAGCGACTCTCATCGTTGAAGACGACACGTCTCCATTCGTCCCTCCATTCACGCCTGTCGCGACACCACTGGAGGCGGGCTGCACGATGTTGGGGCGTGAGCGGAAGACGGCCTAACGGTGTGCGGGACCGTAGCCCAGCTTCATGGAGACGGTTGCGAATGGTCCTCGCCGATACCCCAGGAGCAACAGTGTCCCTAATTTGCTGGGAAGTGGCGGTGCGGTCCCCTACGGCACTGCGTAGGATCCTACGGTCTTGGCGTGCATCCGTGCGTCGCTGCGGTCCGGTCCCAGGTCGACGGGCACGTGCACCTTCCGCCGACCACTGGCGACAACATCGATGTACTGTAGAGACCTCATGCCCCACGTGTTGAGCAATTCGGCGGTACGTCCACCCGGCCTCCCGCATGCCCACTATACGCCCTCGCTCAAAGTCCGTCAACTGCATATACGGTTCACGTCCACGCTGTCGCGGCATGCTACCAGTGTTAAAGACTGGGATGGAGCTCCGTATGCCACGGCAAACTGGTTGACACTGAAGGCGGCGGTGCACAAATGCTGCGCAGCTAGCGCCATTCGACGGCCAACACCGCGGTTCCTGGTGTGTCCGCTGTGCCGTGCGTGTGATCATTGCTTGTACAGCCCTCTCGCAGTGTCCGGAGCAAGTATGGTGGGTCTGACACACCGGTGTCAATGTGTTCTTTTTTCCATTTCCAGGAGTGTACATATGTGATAATTATAAGAAAAATCAATAAAAATGTAATTGTTCGTTTGTAAATTTCTGAAACTTCACCAATTGCTTCGAAATTTTGAGATAATGTTACATTCGAATACGCCCGATTTTATGTACCTATTTTTATATATATAATATGTGGGGTCATGCCCACTCGTCACTAATAGGGTGCCTACGGGATGCAGCGTTCTCGGAATGTTATACAACAATTCAGTCAAATAACATTAGTAGTTTTACTTCCAGAAAGCAAACTGACAAATACTTAACTTTCGGCTCTTGCTATACGTCGAGTCCGGGTTACGAAAATCAGACAGCACTGCACTAATCACGTTGCAGACTCGGGCCGATCTAAGCGGCCGAGGCTTTTTTTTGTGGCAGTTTACTAATACACAGCGTCACCGGTTCAGATCCGGTCCAACTGTCTCAGTGGACAAGTGAAAGGAGACTCAACGCAACGGCTGAATAACAGCCGAGCATAGCACTTTGAAGTTGTGGCGGTGGAACTTTAAGTTCCATGCCACCCTCCGACGGTGGAAGTACAGAGGAGGGGTGCAGTAATGCGCCAACTCTGTGGTCAAGGAAAAAAGTGGCTGAACGAGAACAAGCCACTGCTAGTGATTGTGCGAAAACGGACAGAAAAACGTGGTCGTATTGGTCGGAGGTTAGCAGGAGTTGTGTATATATTCACTTGCTGCAGGGGGCACGCCTGGCGCGGCGCGGTCCAATTCCGCGCACCATTGGCCGCTGTTTCCTCACAGCCTTTTCTGCTCTTGCGTTCCACATCTTCGTTCCGGCGTTTGTGGTAACGCCAGAACATAATATATAAATAAATACGTGATATATAAAGAGGAAACGTTATTACCAAAAATCTCTAAGAGTTCTTGTCATATTTACTTCAATTTTTACACAATACTCTCATGAACATTCTGACGGACACATTATATATTTTTAATTTGTCGTTACTGTTGTACTTTTCAGTCCGAAGATGGTTTGATGCAGCTGTCCATGCTACATCTTGTGCGAACCTCTTCATCTTCGAATAACACCTGTAACCTACATCTTCTGAACCTGCTTACTGTAGTCATCTGTTGGTCTCTTTCTGAGATTTTTACCCCCACATTTGCCTCCAATACTAAATTGGTGATACCTTGATATCCCAGAATATGTCCTATCAACCGATCCCTTTTTTCGGTCAAGTTGTGCCACAAATTCCTTGTCTCCCAATTCTATTCAGCACCTTCTTATTAGTTACGTGACCGCCCCATCTAATCTTCAGAATTCTTCTGTAGCACCACATTTCTAAAGTTTCTATTATCTCTTTATCTAAACTGTTTATCATGAATGTTTTATTTGTGGTAAGGTCTTATGGGACCAAACCGCTGAGGTCATCGGTCCCTAAGCTTCCACACTACTTAATCTAACTTAAACTAACTTACGCTAAGGACAACACACCTAACCATGCCCGACGGAGGACTCGAACCTCCGACAGCGGGATTCGCGCAGCCCATGAAAAGACGCCTCAGACCGTGCGGCTATCCCGCGCGGCGTGAATGTTTTACTTCCATACGTAGCTACACTCCAGACAAATACCTTCGGAAAAGACTTCCCAACACTTGAATCTAAGTTCGACGTTAACAAATTTCTCTTCTTCGGAAACGCTTTTCTTACCATTTTGTAACCTCTCTATTTCTGCCATCATCAGGTATTTTACTGCGCAAATAACAAAACTCATCTACTACTTTAAGTGTCTCATATCCCAATCTAATTCCCTTAGCAGCATCTAAATGGTTCAAATGGCTCTGAGCACTATGGGACTTAACTTCTAAGGTCATCAGTCCCCTAGAACGTAGAACTAAAACCTAACTAACCTAAGGACATCACACACATCCATGCCCGAGGCCAAGCAGGACTCAACTTCAAATGGTTCAAATGGTTCAAATGGTTCTGAGCACTATGGGACTCAAATCTGAGGTCATCAGTCTCCTAGAACTTAGAACTACTTAAACCTAACTAACCTAAGGACATTAGAAACACACATTCCCGAGGCAGGATTCGAACCTGCGACCGTAGCGGTCGCGCGGTTCCAGACTGTAGCGCCTAGAACCGCTCGGCCACCCCGGCCGGCAGCAGTATCTAACTTATTTTCATTACATTCCATTCCTTGTTTTGCTTTCGTTGATGTTCATCTTATATCCTCCTTTCAAGGCACTGTCCACTCCGTTCAGCTGCTGTTGCACGTCATTTGCTGTCTCTGACAGAATTACATTGTTATTGGCAAATCTTAAAGTTTTTATTTCTTCTCCCTGACCTTTAATTCTTACTCCAAATTCATCTTTGGTTTCCTTTAACGCTAGCTCAATATACAGACCGAATAACATAAGGAGTAGGTGACAACCCTGTTCCACTTCCTTTTCAACCACTGCCCTCCTTTCGTGTCCCTCGATTCTTATAACTGCCGTCTGCTTTCTGTACAAGTTATAAATAGCCTTTCACTCCCTGTTTTCTACCCCAGGTAAATTCAGAATTTCAGAGAGAGTATTCCAGTCAACATTGTCAAAATATGTATAATATAGAAATACATGCGAATATAAAATATATAATAATGAAACGTTGTTATCAAACAACAGAGCTGTATTAATAGCTTATCATTTATGATTGGAATACTATTACAGAATCTCAATACGCAATAACAATAAAGAAGGCTGAGAGTGGGAGAGAAGGGGGAGCAGTTAATGGAAAAAGAGAGGAGGAGGAGGAGAAGATGGTCAAGACAGGCGAAGGAGGAGATGGATAGAGACAGGAGAGAGGAGGAGATTAGGACGTTTATGCAGTTCCCATACGTATTAGAAACATGTGCTTTCTCTTTTCTTTCTTTTCCATTTAAACAGATTGAGCTATAGCAATGCTTCGCGGGAAGCAGTTAGTTTAAAATAAATTCATGTCATTTTTCCTTTACAATATTTAGACGATATTGAAACTGATCACATACAACAAAGAAATAAAAAAACACATTCGTGAAAAAGAATCGAATTAAAAACGTCTATAATAATTCCGAATTTTAACTGAACTCCTGAACCTTTCTTTTATTTCCTTTATAATTGAAATTCAAGGTGCAAAGATATCAGTGATACGGTTCGCCGGCGACATTGCTATCCTGAGTGAAAGTGAAGAAGAATTACATGATCTGCTGAATGGAATGAACAGTCTACTGAGTACAGAACATGAATTGAGAGTAAGTCGAAGAAAGACGAAAGTAATGAGAAGTAGCTAAAATGAGAACTTCGAGAAACTTAGCATCAGTATTGATGATCACGAAGAAGATGACGTTAAGGAATTCTACGACCCAGGCACCAAAATAACCGTTAACGGAGCAAGGAGGACATCAAAAGCAGATTATCACTGGCAAAAAGGGCATTCCTGGCCAAGAGAAGTCTACTAGTATCAAACACAGGCCTTAATTTGAGGAAGAAATTTTGATAATGTACGTTTGTAGCACAGCATTGTATGGTAGTGAAACATGGACTATGGGAAAATCGGAACAGAAGAGAACTGAAGCATTTGGGATATGGCGCTACAGACGAATGTTGAAAATTAGGTGGACTGATGAAGTGAGGAACAGCACGTTCAACGCAGGGTCGGAGAGCATAGGAATATGTGGAAAACTGACAAGCCACAGGGACAGGATGATAGGGGACATCTGTTAAGACATCAGGGAATAACCTTCATGGTACTAGAGGGAGATGGTAATAGAGGCAGCTATAGAGGTCAAAAGCTGTAGAAGAAGACAAAGGTTTCAATACCTACAGCAAACAATTGACGATGTAGGTTGCAAGTGATACTCGGAGATGAAGAATGTTGGCACAGGAGAAGAATTCTTGGCGGACAGCATCAAAACTTTCAAAATACTGATGACTCAAAATAATAATTACAATAATAATAATAAGGCTGTGTGAGTGGTACTACATACCGCTTTGTAGCATCACAAAACTCATGCGGATGCATGAATGTCGCCAAGTTGCGGAGTGAGCACGCTCAGTGCGCTTCCTCTACAGCCCGCGCTGATTTCTGGGGTAGCCAACCGTCACGTTTCCTTAGCCGCTCACTCGCCTTCGCTGGACGGGTGCAGTGTTATATCCTGAGCATCCCCGTGACGAAATGAATAATGCCGTGGCGAAACGCACTGCTCTTCGTTGGATCTTCCGTATTTTTTCTATTAAATCTTTCATAAATTAATTAATTTCCTTAGGATTCCTCAAATAAATTTCGGAGTGGCACATGCTTCTCCTGAACTCATATCGTCGCTCCACTTCATCCCATATTGTATGAGTGTTAGTGTTTGCAGTGATTTATTATCATCAGGGCAGTCGAAAAGTAATGGAGCCTCTTTTCCCCTGTTTATGTTTAATAGCTTACGTTTATTTACGTTCAAGGTCAACTGGCAGTCCCAGAACCAAGCGTACACCTTCTGCAGTACTTATTCTCCCGGCTGCAGAGGCCGGGAATGGGCGCTCTAGTGCGGCAGACGAAACCGCTATGTGAAGGTCAGGAGGTAACATCACCTCCTTTGTCGGGTTTCTTTACGGGAGTAATGTGAGGCCACATTTGTGACCAGAAAATGATTGATTCTGAATGTTAACTTGTACGCTCCTATCTCCAGTACAGTAATTACATTGTGTTTAAAGATATCCGGTATTTCGGTGGCTCAAGTTACTGGTGCGTTATAAGGGGACAAATTATTCCCTTAATGAAACTTACCCCTGATGGTCGTGTCGGTATCAAGCAGCTGACGATATAAGTCAGTAATGTTATTCTGCGTTACCTAATATTGTCCTCATCTCTCCATAGTCTTTCTGAATTTTATACCACACGTCAAATCTTGTTGCTCGGATATCGCAAACAGTATTGTGTGTCGGAAAAGTGTTGCGAGTCTCAAACCTTGTATTACTTTGTCAATATATGGAGACAGAAATTTATTGAATACTTGAAATTCGCAATTGCGAATTTGAACGACCATCAGCTGTATAGTGGAAAGATGACAATGAAAATTTGTGCTGGACTGGGGCTCGAACCCAGATTTCCCGCATACGGCAAGCGGTCGCGTTACCATTAGGCTATCCTGAACACACTTCCCAGCCAGGCCCAAACTTCCATATGTCGTCAACCATGTGTCTAAAACATGTATTCGTACATCTGTTATGTATATTTCCATACAGGCGAGACACTTTACTTGAAAGTCGCTTCCCCAGTGTCGGAATAGCACAGGACTCTCTTTCCAAGCAGTAATCCCCTGTTCGGCGTCTGCTGTTATGGTTAAATGGACGTGGCACGTTAATTTTAAGGGGCGGCTGGATGCCCTTCCTGTCGCCACCCCATACCCCCCTGGATGGAATCAGTGTACCCAAGCTGTCTGCATCTAGTGTAAGCCATGGAATAGTGCGAACGCTTTTCAAATGTCTGCGAGTCGTGTAACTGAGGCGGAACGTGGGGACCAGCCCAGCATTCATCTAGCAGGATGTGGAAAACCGCCTAAAAACTACATCCAGGCTGGCCGGCACACCGGCCCTCCGTCGTTAGTCCGCCGGGTGGATTCGATCCGGGGCCAGCGCGCCTACCCGAGTCCAGGAAGCTGCGTGTTAGCACTCTCGGCCACTGTGACAGTGCGGAATAGCACAGGACTTCAATATCAAAATTTATTGAGTATGTTAAAGACAGGTTTCACTACTTTTGTTATGTGGGAGATTAGTGAATCATTGCTGCCAACTTCCTATGGATCTGCTTAAAGTCTGTATACCTGTGTATGTACAGGCTTGTCTCAACATCCCAACAGTATGTGTTCAACTGATGATGCAGCCGTGTGATTACCATGGTGAGTGAATCTGAAAATGAAGGTATCGTACTTAATGTTGTCACAGCAGTTATCTTGTGACTTGGTACTTGTGGTGGTTATCAGTTGTAAGTGTCTTGCTTTCCAACAACTTATTATGGTTGCCTTCAGATGTGGCTGACATATGCTGTGTTTGGATGGGCGTTGGAGATCCAGTAAATGTCTGAAATGATCTGATGTCAGTTGTCACTGTAAGGGGAGAGCCGCCTCTTACAAGGGAACCTCCCCATCGCACCCCTCTCAGATTTAGTTATAAGTTGGCACAGTGGATAGGCCTTGAAAAACTCAACACAGATCAATCGAGAAAACAGGAAGAAGTTGTGTGGAAGTATGAAAAAAATAAGCAAAATATGCAAACTGAGTAGTCTATGCATATGATATGCAACATCAAGGAGCGACCGAGCTCGCGAGTGCCGTGAACCCGTGGTTAGCGTGAGCAGCTGCAGTACGAGAGGTCCTTGTTTCAAGTCTTCCCTCGAGTGAAATGTTTGATTTTTTATTTTCAGACAATTATTATCTGTCCGTCCGTCCGTCCGATGCGATCACTTTCTTGGGAGTGATTATCGCATCCACAAGAAAACATAAGTCGGGCAAGGTAGAAGAATCTTTTTACCCATTCGTTAAGTGTACAAGTTAGGCGGGTCGACAACATATGCTGTCACCAGTGTCGTATAGAATATATCAGACGTGTTTTCCTGTGGAGGAATCGGTTGACCTATGACCTTGCGATCAAACTTTTTCGGTTCCCATTGGATAGGCACGTCCTGTCGTCTACTAATCGCACGGTTTAGCGGTGCGGTCGTAAAAGACAGACACTAAACTTATTACAGTTAACAGAGACGTCAATGAACGAACGGACAGATAATAATTGTCTGAAAATAAAAAATTAAAATTTTTTACTCGTGGGAAGACTTGAACCAAGGACCGCTCGCATCGCAGCTGCTCACGCTAACCACGGGACCACGGCGCTCGTGAGCTCCCTGTCTTCTTGATGTTGCATATGATGTGCGTAGACGACTCAGTTTGTATATTTTGCTTATTTTTTTCATACTTTCACATAATTTTTTCCTGTTTTCTCGATTGATCTGTGTTCAGTTTTTCAAGGCCTATCCACTGTGCCAACTTATAACTAAATCTGAGGGGGGTGCGATGGGGAGGTTCCCTTGTTAGCAATACTGGGACCACAGCAGACTGGGGCAGCTTGATAGTGTTGACCTAGGTTCAGTCATAGTAAACTACATTACATTTCGTTAAACCTCGTTTTTCTGTATTTTAAATTCTTATCGTTGCATCTGACGTATCATAAGATTCAATACTTCCTTGGGTACAAGGTGTGTAAATACAGTGTCTTAAGATTTTAATCAAGCACTACCTCATTGATTCCTGACCAAAATGTCTGTTTCACTCACTGAGTTGCTTAAATGATTATCTTATGGTTCTTTGTCTTACCAGAGTGTATTAAGAATTTCGAAAACTTAAAGAATTTATTCTAATTAAATGTGTGATTCTTGTGAATTATTCAAAGTTTCATGTCCTCAATTCGTCCATTTGGGTGCGAAATTACGAAGAGTGTATTTAACGTTTAGTTTTAATAAATGTATGAAAGTGTTGGTCTGTCTTTTGTCACCTGGTCCTCACTTTGCATACCACTTGGTTCACCAGCACATGCAGCTACCTGCTGCTGATGGAAAACAAGTCAGTGATTGATGAATGGATGTCCCATGAGGTGCTTCAGTAGGCACTGGAGATATAGGTGGCTGACATCAGCTACTTCTCCCAATACGGTTGTGTACAGGGAACACCGGCTAGCATCTGAGAACAACTGACCGTATCTGAGATCCACTACATCTGACTGAGAGTCTGGTTTGGTGGGTGTGGGGGATATTTACGAGACTCTGCTGGCTAGTACTTCTACAACAGCAGACCCCCACCCCAGAAGAGAACACAAGTCATGGTAGCCTAGTGTAGACATGGTGTGGTGATGGCTTCGTATGTTCTACTCCTGAAAGAGGATAGCCAGAGCTATAGGATTGCCCATCTTCACCCTCCACAGGCGCTGTCTAGCTTCTGCTGCTTTGTCACCTTTCTCAATGTGCACTCTTGCACTGTGAATACGTCTTCTTGCTTCACAGTGTGTGATCACCACAATGGCGGCACTCCCCCCCCCCCCCCCCCTATAACGTCGTTTTGCTGCATTGACGACAGACAGTCAAAGCCTCAGACCAGAGCGACACGCAACACTTCGTTTTGAAACAGTTTTCAGCGCTCCAGTCTTCCAATTGACAACAGTATCATCCGTGAGCACCCTCACGCCTTTTCCGTAAAAAATGTTTTTGTGGGGGTACTCCCAGAATTACCTCTACACCTGTCGCCTTCGACCCGTTAAGAACACAGTGTGTAGTTCTCTCTGCTAGAGAGTCCTAACCGCAGAAACAAATCAGGTCATCAGGTCCTATACTCGGTAAACTATTTTGTCGGCTAGACGACAGTGCCTTTTGCAAGTCAAAGAACACAGCATCATCCTAGACGCCGTTGTCTAGGGCTCTCGGGATTTCATGGGCGAAAAGATCGATGCAAGTTTCTTAAGATATTTGCTTGCGGAATCCACGTTATTCTCAGTACAGAAGATTTTCCTATTCGAAAAGTAATCAGTAGCGCACGAATATCATGCCGGACTATAAAAAGTCACCGAGTGTATACAAGGAAGGGGAAAAAGGAAGGAAGATTATGCTTTAAGGTCCTGTCGACGATAAGGTCGTTAGAGACAGAGCACAAGTGCCAACTGATGGGGAAGGAAACTAGCGCTCACCTTCAAGCTACTATAGTACTATTAGCATGTCGTCATTTTGGAAATACGTTAAGCACTCTGTTGCGGGTTTAGTTAGTTAATTGGCTAAAATCACAAATGGCTCTGAGCACTATGGGACTCAACTGCTAAGGTCATTAGTCCCCTAGAACTTAGAACTAGTTAAACCTAACTAACCTAAGGACATCACAAACATCCATGCCCGAGGCAGGATTCGAACCTGCGACCGTAGCGGACCTGCGGTTCCAGACTGCAGCGCCTTTAACCGCATGGCCACTTCGGCCGGCTAAGTTAATTGGTTCGTTGCATTTTCCATAGATCATTTGGACGATTCTTTTATCGAAATGATGTGGAAAGAGTCATTCTAGAGGATTTTTAGACATGATTAGTGTTAATATTAAAGAACAGCTCATCATTTGACTCCTACTCATGCAACCACACTTAAAAACAAGGTTTTTTTTTAAATTGTTACCAGTTTTAAGTAGAAATTCTTCAGTGGAATAGAAGGAGTTGTCCAAGAGAAATGATTTTAAATTAGATTTAAATCTTGCTAATCAACATCTCAGACATTTTATGTTATTGGATAAATGATGAACAGTTTTTATTGCTGGATATTGGACTCATCTCTGAGTCACTGACAGCTTTAACAATGGGTAATAAAGGTCACTTTTCCCTCCTGCGTTCTTTTCATATTGTGATGCATCATTTACGACGAATTTTACTGGCGAATATACGTCCTGTGACGGCGCAGTTAAAATGCCTAATTCCTTGATGGCATATCTACATCACAACCATGGGTGAACACCACGTATTATTCTTACTGCTCGCTTTTTTGCAATCAGTGCTTTCTTTGTGAGTGATGAGTTACCCACAAAATTATTCTGCACGACATTATTGAGCGGAAACATGCAAAATACGTCAGAAAGTTGGTACGATTGTTTCCAAGATTAAAAATTATACGAAGAGCAAAAGTAACTGAACTTAGCTGTTTGAGAAGGCCAGTTTCTTCCAGTTTCGGTTTTCATCAATATGTACACCCTAGAATTTGGAGCGTTCTACGCTACTTACTGACTACTGTTTATGTGCTACATCAATTGTTGATATGACACTGTTTGTTATACGGAACTGAACGTAACGTGCTTTTTTTTTCAAAATTTAAGGAGAGTCCATTCTCAGAAATCACTCGTTAATTCTTTTGTCGTTTTTCCTCTCATGGGATTCATTATAAAACCAATATCGAATGCAAAAAGTATCAATTTGTTAAGTGGAAGGTCACTGACATATATAAAGAACGGAAGTGGACCCAAAATTGATCCCTGTGGGACTCCACTTGTGACTGTACCCCAATCATTAAAATTTTCTACTCTTCCGACCCTGTCTGAAGTTTTCAACACAACCTTTTGCCTTCTGTCTGTCAAGAATAATTCAGACCAGCTGCGTGTAAAGCCATCAGTTGCTTCAAACTTGAGTTATTCTAAGAGAGTAGAAACAGCTACACAATCTAAGGTCTTGGAGAGATCACAAAAATACCAACTGACGATATGTTAATTTTTAACGTTTATACTATTTGATGACTGAATATATAAACAGAGCTCTCTGGAATTCAGACTATGATATGCTCAGTAAATTGTTTCCAAAGACGTTAGTACAGGAATTGGAAACAATGGTTTAAGTCGGTCGTGTCTTACAAGAATTGAGTAGCAAAGCTGAAAAGAGACGGCAGAAAATGAATTGTGCACTCCCAGTATGAAGTCACACAATAAACAATTATTCTAAGGAACTTAATGCTATTTCTCCTTCCGTTACAAACGTAATTTGAGCTTCTTAGTTTTCAACCAGTGAGGCCTTTAACAATTACGGACACGCAAAGCAAAGCACGAGGACAAGCAAGATTAATGGATGACGTGCGCTTTTAACTTACGACCAACTTGCACGTCAGATACCAGTCCCAAGGTTCTCCGACCTTCATTGTAATGCGAGGTCGTGACAATGTTATCAAACAATCTTTCTTCCAGATATCTCCTCTACAAGTAGCGAAGCCGATGTTATTTTTCAACTTGCCAGGTTTTCTTTGCTACTGAATTTATATACACCCCGCTTCATTATGTAGTGTACTTCTTGCGCTATTAAAAAATTGCTTTACTTAATTAACACTACATATCATTGCCCAAAATACTTTTCTGAGAAATAACCTCTTTATTTACCAGCAGAATAAAGCGTTAACCTAGAGTCATATCCGTTGCATTGTTAACAACAGTCCGCGTGAGAAAGGTTTACGTGCTTTCTTTATTGTTCTTCGGCGAAAGCCTGAATGCTTACCAATAGTTGTCTGATTGAAATGGTTTCCGTCTGTAAAGACGTCGATAATAGGTTTCACTACAATGTTTCTTTCACTAATTTCTGGAATGAAATTTTTCGTTTTTTTCGGTAGCTCTTCACGTTACTCATTGGCCAGGAAATGTTATGTTGTAGTTGACAAATGATAATTACTATGATTGTTTTACCGTCATTTTTGCTTCTTCTTCTTCTTCTTCTTCTTCTTCTTCTTCTAATAATAATAATAATAATAATAATAATAATAATAATAACTATGCATTCTCCTATGGCGAAAGGTTGTAAACTGAGATTACGACAGTCAGCAGGTAAAATGTTATCCCAGACGTATGCTTTCGCTGTCGTGACAAATGAATGCATACATGCATGTCTGAAGGAACAGACATTGTAAAATATATATTACAAGCCTAGAAGGGCAAAACGACAAAAATAATACTAACATACACGTTTGTCCCTTTAAATCTGTTTGCGGGAATCCAAAGCATTTTGTGAGCAACAGGGGCGTAGACAGTGTGGTACATGGAGGTCTGGGTCGGTCCGTCAAGCGCGCACGGATAGCCGAAACTGTTAAGGCGACCGCTCGCGGAAACGGGGAAATCCGGGTTCGAGTCCCGATGGAGCACAGATTTTCATGTGCGACCAAACAGGTAATATTTCTATACCTGACACAGCTGATGCAAAGAATTTTCGGTTGGCGAATAAATTTCATAATATTAATACAGCTGCAGTTCTTCACCACTGTCTGTTCCTTCAGATACGTATGCACAGTGTCAAATACGTAAAATAAGAGAAACAACTCTTTCAAATAGATTACACGTCACAGTAAATTGTATAAAGAAGATTTCTAGAAAAATTAAAGCACATATGAAGAGCATAAAGCTGCTAAAGCTGCTACGTCACTGGCGTTAGACAACTGAATGGTTTTGAAGCGCTTCCTACGCCTCTATCAAGATGATGGCACGGCCCATATAAATTAAAGTGGGCGACGAAATTAGGGCAGCGGATGCGTTTTGGTACTTTACATTACGAATATAATAATTACAATTGGAATTAGACAGGAGCTGACAGTGTGAATGTTTCAGAACCACCACTTTAGAGTCATAGCTCCAAAACACTGAAATGAACTACTCAGAGATGACGGGAAAGATAGGAAGAAGCTAACCCCGGCCAAGATCAGGTTAGCTCCGAAGAAACATAGCAACACGCGAGGAAATGTTGACTGGAAAAAAACTCTGTGAAATCCTGGAGGTAGGATGGATGAATCACAGAGAGCGAAAGATTTTCTACGACTCGTGTAGAAACCACACTGCAGTTATAAGAATCGAAGGACATGAAAAAGAAATAGCTGCTGAGAAGGGCGTAAGAGATGCTCGTAGCGTATTTCCGCAGTTCATCTGTCAACTGAGCAAACAAGAAAGAAAACTAAGAAGAAATTTGGAGTACGAATTAAAGTTCATGGCAAAAAAATTAAAACTTTGAGGTCTGCTGGTGCCAATGAAGTTTTGACAGAGACAGCAATGGACTTAGAAGATTAGTTGAACGAAACGTTATGTTGAAAAGAGGTTACAAAATGAACACCAACAAAAATAAAACTGAGGTATGAAATGTAGACGAATTAAATCTAGCTGTGCTGAGGGAATTAGATTAGGAAATGAGACACTGGAATGAAAGGATCGTATGGGATTGATGGTCCGCAGTCACCACCTGGAGAAGTTCGACTATCGGCTCTGCAGATGATGATAAGTGACGTTGTCTGGGCAGTCGTCAGGCGCAAAACCCATCCATCGGATTGACACAGGGAACAGCGTGATTCAGCACCCCAAATCACTCGTTTACATTCAGCCACTGTCCAGTGGTGTAACTCTTTAGACCACTTTAAGCTT
This sequence comes from Schistocerca americana, assembly GCF_021461395.2. Taxonomy (NCBI): domain Eukaryota; kingdom Metazoa; phylum Arthropoda; class Insecta; order Orthoptera; family Acrididae; genus Schistocerca; species Schistocerca americana. The sequence goes on along the minus strand of NC_060120.1, from coordinate 285,445,459 downwards.
AGTTCAGCATAGACGATGGAAATGTTGGATTATGAGAACCATTGTACCCCAGTGTTTTTAATTCCCTATGCACAATGACTGTACTAGCTTTAGTCCAGGTAGAACTTCGGAGCTCATGAGTGGGTTCTTTCGCTGGTTTCATGAGGTTTTTAAAACCCACCATCCGCAATACTCGACTGTCTCAGTACGTCAGGTCTACCTGGTCTTGAAACTTCCTGGCAGATTAAAACTGTGTACTGCAACGAGACCCGAACTCAGGACCTTTGCCTTTCGTCTGGTACTGGCAGAAGCAAAGCTGTGAGAACGGGGCGTGAGTCGTGCTTAGGTAGCTCAGTTGGTAGAGCACTCGTCAGCGAAAGGCAAAGGTCCCGAGTTCGATTCTCGGTCCGGTACACAGTTTTAATCTGCCAGGAAGTTTCATATCAGCGCACACTCAGCTGCAGAGTGAAAATCTCATCCTGGTTCTACCTGGTCTTGGTTTACGTGTGGCTGTTTCTTCGCGTTTCCACCAACTGTCGATGTGGGCAGCTTTAGAAGGGCTGAAATGCCTCTGATGGGTTTGTTACTAAGGTGACATCAAATGACTAGTCAACATTCCAAGTCACTGAGTATTCCTGGCCGACCCACTATGGTGTTATTGCTTCTCTACTGACAACATGATAGTCCCCGCCTCCTGTTATACAGGCACGTCGACCACTCGTGACATCTAGTGGTAAAGTCTGCATTACATAGAGGTGTCTGGATACCACTCATCAGGTAGAGTATCTTCAGCCATGTTCAAGGAATCGTCAATTTGGCAATGGAGGGAAGAGAGAGAGAGAGTCTGTGTGTGTGAGGGAGTGGGCAAGAGGAAAACCAATACTTGTCTACAGCAATCATGTTCAAACTATGGTAGAAGCTATGCTGAGATAAAGAGGCTTTCACAGAACAAACTGGAGAACCACACCAAAGTAGTTTTCGAACTGAAGGCCGCGACAACAACGGCATCTTACAGATCTGTTTTCCTCGGCGGATCTTCAGATTTACCACGACAGACGGTCGGACGTGTGGCCAAGTGAGGAGCGAAAATTTTGAGGATTTCGACAGGCTTCCGCCTCGTTGAGCCGTGCATGTGGGTGGCGTGGTGCCTGGCTGGGATCCAAGTGGCGCATATTGCAGACTCGGGCGTACACATGACGGCTCGCTAACAGCTGCCGGCGCGCAATAACCGCAGACGAGTGACGCTGACAAGTTTGCGCTCTGGTGCGAGGGCTTAGTTATGAGCGCCCGCCCACGCATACACACACATACACACACACACACACACACACAGAGAGACTGCCGACGTAACAGGGAACATATGCTGATTGCCGACACTCACTCACGCAAATTTTACAGCTTCGTAATGGACCTCACTAGTTACATCTTAAGACCACACGCACTCTCTCTTCGCTTGTACTTTCCTGTCATTTTTCGAGTCTAAAGTGTTGGATGGATTAAACCAAAACAGTACATTATTTTAGTAAGTGTACACACGCCCCGCTCACACACGCATCTACCGAAGCTTGTTGAACGAAAAGAAGAAAAGGAATAAAACAGTGAGGTAAAAGGCTTTTAGGAGGGGCATTCAAGTTGACAGGTCCAGAACGAACATTTCACTGTGCAGCTGAGTGTGTCCTGGTTTCGCAGTTCTTGGCAGATTAAAACTGAGTACTCGAACCAGGATTCCTGAGCCAATGGTCTTATCGGCTGATGTAGCCAAGCAGGAGTCAACTTCAAATGGTTCAAATGGTTCTGAGCACTATGGGACTCAACATCTGAGGTCATCAGTCCCCTAGAACTTATAACTACTTAAACCTGACTAACCTAAGGACATCACACACATCCATGCCCGAGGCAGGATTCGAACCTGCGACCGTAGCGGTCGCGCGGTTCCAGACTGAAGAGCCTAGAACCGCTTGGCCACACCGGCCGGCGACTCAACTTCACTGCAGCATCTCTCTAGTGCAGTAGTCGTCAAAATTTTTGCGCAGGAGCCAATACTGACATTGTGGGGCGGCGCCTCATACTGCAAATGTTCCGATCTCATTATTACACGGTAATCCAATAAATTAGTTTTTTCTGAGCCCCCAATAGTGCAGCTACTGCAAGTGCGCTGTAAATTGGCCGTCGGTTTCCAGGCCCAGCTACTGATCGTTAAAAGTGGGCACAAATCACAACTGTTCTCTGTTTCAGACTGCTGTCTCCCTCAGAGACCCATAACTGCAACAATCCAATTTCCCGATGAAGCGTTGTTGTGTTATCTGAGTGATTGAATGATTAACTAATTAACAACAGTAGTTGCACTGATACTGCATAATGGATTTAAACGCAAGAATCGATCAAAAATCTTAACTAAGTGTTTTGAATGTCGTTCTTCTTCCACTAATTGTATTCTATTTCAACAGCCTGTGTTTAACTTCAGCCGGCCGGAGTGGCCGAGCGGTTCTAGGCGCTACAGTCTGGAGCCGCGCGACCGCTACGACCGCAGGTTCGAATCCTGCCTCGGGCATGGATGTGTGTGATGTCCTTAGGTTAGTTAGGTTTAAGTAGTTCTAAGTTCTAGGGGACTGATGACCTCAGAACTTAAGTCCCATAGTGCTCAGAGCCATTATTTAACTTCATACTCCTTGCTACAAATATGTACAGCATTTCAAGATAACCGTCTCTACAATGCGCATCGGCGAACTATGGTTCAAAATGGTTCAAATGGCTCTGAGCACTATGGGACTCAACTGCTGAGGTCATTAGTCCCCTAGAACTTAGAACTAGTTAAACCTAACTAACCTAAGGACATCACAAACATCCATGCCCGAGGCAGGATTCGAACCTGCGACCGTAGCGGTCTTGCGGTTCCAGACTGCAGCGCCTTTAACCGCACGGCCACTTCGGCCGGCGGCGAACTATGTTCCTTCTATTTGAAATTTATGCTACAGCAGCTGGTCGGTAAGACGAACACACATTCGTGAGTTGTCAATACTGGAAGACAAACGAGAAAACATTCCCCCAGTCACCTCCTCTAACCGCACAGTAGCCACGTTACTTACCCCTCTGCCCCTGAAACTGCGAACTTTACTTAGCTCATGGCCGAACTCACCAACGTCAATTAAAATCAAGCACCTCTTCAGATATATTGTTTCTTACTGAGTACTCTCTAAAAGCTCTTAACGGTACTCGTTATTTTTCGATTTGACTGCTACTTGCTAGATGTATACTAAACTATTCAACAAAGGTTTGGAATACTATTATAAAATGTAGTCCACGATGCCAGAGGATTCATTGTCCTAGGCACTTCCTGCGTTTTCCAGTTAAGAGTCCATATAGCCGGTCGCGGTGGTCTAGCGGTTCTAGGCGCGCAGTCCGGAACCGCGCGACTGCTACGGTCGCAGGTTCGAATCCTGCCTCGGGCATGGATGTGTGTGATGTCCTTAGGTAAGTTAGGTTTAAGTAGTTCTAAGTTCTAGGGGACTGATGACCACAGTAGTTAAGTCCCATAGTGCTCAGAACCATTAAGAGTCCATATACTGGAGGGTGTTTACTTCTGGCATCCTTTGTGGCCGTTTCCCAGCCATGTAAATACACAGCTGCCGCAGCGGCACACCGCGAGCAGTCCATTATCAACAACAGCTCCATTCAGTTTGTGTTAAGTACTGCAGTAACGTGCCACGTAGAGGCATACAACACTTTGACAGAGTCCGGATGGTGGTCTTACTTTCAGTAGGTCATACACAGCAAGATGTTGCCGATCGGTCATATGTCACTCAAAGTGGTGTGTCTAAGGTATGGGGAAAGTACAGAGAGAGGGTAAATGTGAACGACGGACCTCGCAGTGGTCGTCCTCGTATGACGACACCAATGCTTCATCGTTTCCTCCAACTCTCGGCTCACACCACTGCCAGAAAATTGGACATGACTTCTCCCGGGCAACAGGGATTCGTATCTCAGACGAAACAGTGCGTAGATGGTTGCATCAGGGTGATATTCATACCAGAAGATCACTGAGGAGTTTTGCACTGAACCAACGCAACCGACGCCATCTAAGAACCTGGGCTCTTGCACATCAACATTGGACGATTGCCGATTGGAGTAATGTCATGTTTGATGACGAGATCAGAATTGGTTTGCCACAGCAAACTTCATGTGTTAGGATTTGGAGAAGCATTAGGCAACACCAGGAATGCCGTTACGCCCAGGAACACCATCCGTTTGCAGATGGAAATGTGATGTTCTGGGCAGCAATAATTATCGGACTGCGGACCACTCTAATTCTCATTTACGGCAGTTTGACTGGTCCCCGATACCTCCGAGAAGCCCTACAAACGATTGTAAGGTCCTACTGACGTGAAGTCGGTGACAACTTGATCCCAGAGTGGGACCTCATCCTCCAACATGAACTTGATGGTTTCATCCACAGCATGCCTCACAGAGCGGAAGAACTATTCGTGTGCAGGGATGATATGTTAACTACAAAAGACTGATGATCATCATCATCAGATAAAGATTTTCGCTGTGTTTTTTCTTGATGTACACTTAGGAGAGAGCCTGCTCTGATTTGTAATGAGTTTTTGCAACTATCTAAAATTGTTCTTCTTTTCAGAAGGAATGACGTTTATTTTGTTAATAAGGTACTGTACAAAACTCAGGGGGTGTACTATAAGAAGCCACTGTAGTAAACTCGATGGTATTTTAAATTTTTATTGAAGTGCGTATTATAAAACACGGCTGAGAACCGTTGGCCGATCTAATATTTGATTCGGGTCGCATGTTTGACGACAACTGTTCTAGTGCCTTCCAAATTTTACACAAATTCCCGTGCACACTTTGAGAGACCAGCAGTCTCGGAAGAAAGGATACCGCGTATAAATGGCTTAGCCACAGCCGGGTAGACTGTTTCCAGAATGGACCTCTCTCTGCGACGAAGTGTAGGCAGTTTTGGATCCTCCTGACAAACTAAAACAGTGTGCCAGACCGGGGTAACAACCTGGAAGCATGCCGTTTGTGGCGAATGCTCTTACCAACCGAGCACGATTCATATCGTTGCTAATCACGTAGCTCACCGCGCCAGAAAGAAGTTCTAGAATCAAGTCTTAAGTTGATGAAAATGAACAATATTTCCCGAGACGTTGGCTGAGAAGGAAACGATTGGTCTCTTCAGAGTAACGTTTGGAAGTGGAGACTTGTTGCTGAGATTAAATGACACTTGTCAGCCATTGATTAAGTAATGCGGTATTATTTCACCTTCATTTTCATTGCAAACAACTGAAATTTCGTCATTACAGCGGTAACAGCAAGTGTGCCGCGTTAAGTAGACTATTCCATGAAAAGCATCCGGACAGGTATTGGTGGGTATGGGTATCCGTCATGTCTACCCTTCGCCTTTATGGCGGCTTGAGCCCTACTAGGCGCACTTTCAATCAGGTGTCTGAATGTAAGTGGCGGGAATGGAATCCCATTTTCCTCAAGAGCCAAAACCAGAGAAAGCAGTGATGTAGGACGCTGGGGTCTAGAGCGACGTCGACGTTCTCACTCATCCCAGAGGTGCTCCATTGGGTTCACGACGGGACTCCGGGCACGTCAGTCCATTTCAGAAATGTTACTGTCCAGAAACCATTGCCTCACTTACGCTACTCTATGACAGGGTGCTCATACAAACAATCACCACCTCCGAGCGGTTCTTCTGTTGTATGCAATACACAATGCTGTAAAAACTGTTCATACGCTTTTGCATCTAATGTTTCTTTCTTAACCGCAATACGGGGGCCACACCATAACCACGAAAAACACCAGCCACACCGCAACACCACCTCGTCCGTATTTACCGTCGGCCCACACATGACGGTAGGTAGCGCTGTCCAGTCATTCGTCAAACGCAAACCCTTTTATCTGATTCCCGCAGGCTACAGCGTAATTGACAAATCCAAACCGCCAATTTCTAGTCATCTGCTGTCCAGTGGCATCGCTCCTTATGTGATATTCCTGGCTATGGCCGCCAGTATTTTATCTTGCTAGAAGCTCGCCTTGATGCATCTTGATACACGTGAAGTAGCATATGGAACAAAAGTGGAGTGAGGTACAAGTAGCAGATGGTACAGTGTGTACTACTCCCAGGGGAGATTCCGCCAATTGTACTGAACTTGCTTCTGATTGGTCGGCACATTCAGGCGTTAGGCGCCAAAACGTCTAACTTCTCTTATTAATTATTTACGTTTTTTCGTTGTATTTAACGCAGTTTTCAGCATGACAGTCTCTCATGGTTACCCTAAGAGCCTACCGTTTTTGTTTATTAAATTGCTCTAGTTTTGAGAAACATAAGACGAATGATATTACAACCGAGGTGCTTCGGACACCTTCGGGTCGCTTTGGCGCGCCTGGGAGACGAAGTACTTTGGCTACACTAGTCAGACTGTTTCGGGCGTTCTGAAGGTCCGGTCACGCATCTCTGTTACGGTCGTTTGGAGGGCCGGACGTGTAAGACTGTTTCGGGCATTCTTCAGAGCCGGACATGTATCTCTGTTAAGGGGCGGACATGTCGTACTCTGTAACGGAAGTTGTCATAAAAGTTACCGTACAATTAAGAAAGCTACGTCGATATTAATGTAAAAGACAGTGTAAAACGTGTGATTACTTAAATATAACAAAACAGGATACAGTAATGAGACGTGTCGCCTACCATCATTGTCAGTACTACAGATCTTGCCCTATGTAGATACGGAGACTGAAGTGGGTAAGTGGCATCCCATAATAAGCACAATCACAGGTTCCAGATGACGGCATAACAATCTCCACCGAAGAAGATCCCAAGACCGACGAGCTGTATCCTGCGCTGGGGGCACAACTTTAGAAGACGTCAGGTTGGTGGAAAGAACGGTTAGGGACTCTTATTCAGTCTCTCCAGCTTCCAGATCTGACTTCCAACACGACAACGTATAATTTATATTTCCACCACCTCAAGTGTCGTTTAGCACTGACAACAGAAATGTGTGGCTTATGAGGAGCTGCTCGACACTGTGCTTCATTCTTTTTAACTCCCTAGTCACAGTCCTGTGCTAGCTGAATGGCAGGTGGCACTTAGGAACTCACGAATGGTTCCTTTCTCTGACTTTGTGCCACTTTTTCAACCGCCCTCAGCAATGCTCGACAGTGCCTGACATCTGCCCGGTCTTGCTTCAGCATTAACTGCTGTTGATCCTTCGCGTTTGATAATAACGTTACAGTCATCTGTCTTGGCCGCGCGGGGTAGCCACGCGGTCTAAAGGCGCCTTGTCACGGTCCGCACGGCTTCCCCCGTCGGAGGTTCGAGTCCTCCATCGGGCATGTGCGTGTGTGTTGTCCTTAGCGTAAATTAGTTTAAGTTAGATTAAGTAGTGCGTAAGCTTAGGGACCGAAGACCTCAGCAGTTTGGTCCCATAAGATCTTACCACAAATTTCCAGTTTCATTTGTCTTCTGACTGGATGAAGCAGCGGCTCACATCTCTGAAGAATCTCCTCATCCCTTCACTTATCAGTCCACGTAATTTTCAACATTCTTCCGTAGCACCACGTCTCAAACGCTTCGATTCTCTTCTATTCAGACTTTCCCAAAGTCCATGTCTCACTACCATACACTGCTATGCAGCAAACGCACATTCTCAGAAATTTCTTCCTCAACTTAGGGCACATGTTTGCAACTAGTAGACATCTCTTGGCCAGGAATGCCCTGTTTGCCAGTGATAGTCTGCTTTTTATCTCTTCCTTGGTCCGTCCGTCATTGATCACGTTGCTGGACAGGCAGCAAAATTCCTGAATTTCATCTAATTCGTGATCACCAATCCTGATGTTAAGTTACTCGCTGTTCTCATTTCTCCTACTTCTCGCTACTTTCGTCTTTCTTCGATACATTGTCAATCCATATTCCGTACTCATTAGACCGTTCATGCCATTTAACACATCCCGTAATTCTTTTTCGTTTCCACTGAGGATACCAATGTCATCAGCGAAACTTATAGTTGATATCCTTTCACCCTGAATTCTACTCCCACTCTTGACCTTTTGTATCATTTCCCTTATTGCTTCTTCAATGTCTAGGTTGAACAGTGGGGTTGAAAGACTTCACCCCTGCCCTACACCCTTTATAATCTGTGCATTTCGTTCTTCGTCTTCCTCTCTTATTGTTATCTTTTGGTCCTTGTACGTACTGCATATTACCTGTTTTTCCCTATAGCTTACCCCTATCTTCCTCAGAACTACGAACACCTTGTACCATTTCACATTGTTGAATGCTTTTTCCTCCTCGACAAATCCTACCAACGTGTCTTGATTTTTCTTCAGTCTTGCTTCCATTATCAACCGCAACGTCAGAATTGCCTCTCTGGTGCCTTTATCTTTCCTAAAACCAGACTGATCCTCATCTAACAGATCCTGAGTTTTCTTTTCCATTATTCTATATATTATTCTTGGTTGGTTGGTTGAGGGGAAGGGGCCAAACAGCGAGGTCACAGGCCCCTATTATTCTTGTCAGCAAAAGATTATGCGAGAATTCTTGCTGTCTTCCGAATAGTGTGGATGATGTTCTTCCGAAAGTCTGATGGTATGATGCCACTCTCATACATACTACTCACCAACGTGAATGTCGTTTTCTTTCCACTTCCCCCAATGATTTTAGAACTTCTGATGGAACATCATCTATCCCTTCTGCCTTATGCGATCTTACGTCTTCCAAAGCTATTTTAAATTCTGAGTCTAATACTGGATCCTCTATTTCATCTAAATCGACTTCAGTTTCAACTTCTATATGTCATCAGACAAGTCATCCCCCTCATAAAGGCCTTCAGTGTACTCCTTACACCTAGCCACTCTCTCCACGGCATTTAACACTGGAATTCCCAATGCATTCTTAATGTTAACGCCCTTGCTTTCGATTTCATGACTTTTCTATATGCTCATTCAGTCCTTCCGACAATCATTTCTTTTTCGATTTCATGCAGTCATTTGCCTTACCGTCCCTGCACTTGCTCATTATTTGATTCCGAAGTTATCTTTATATCTATATTCCTGAATTTTCCTTAACATTTCTGTACTTCTATCTTTCGTTGATTTGTTGAAGTATTTCTTCTGTTACCCACGGTTTCTTCGCAGTTCCCTAACTTGTACCTATCTTTTTCTTACCAGCTTCAGTGATTGTCCTTTTTAAAGATGTCCATTCCTCTTCAACTGTAGTGCCTGCTGAGCTATTCACTATCGCAGTATCTATAGCCTCAGAGAACATCCAACCGTATCTCTTCATTCCTTAGCATTTCCATACCCACATCTTTGCGCATTTCTTCTTCCTGATTAGTCCCTTGAACTTCAGCCTACTCTTCATCGTTACTACATGGTGATCTGAGTCTGTATCCTGGGTACGCTTTACAATCAAATATTTGATTTCGAAATCTCTATCTGACCATGATATAATGTAACTGTATTCTTCCTGTATCTCCCGACCTTTTCCAAGTACACAATCTCCTCTTGTGATTCCTGAGCAGAGTATTCGCTGTTACTAGCTAAAATGTGTTGCAGAACTCAATTTGTCTTTCTCCTCTCTCGTTCCAACCTCCAAGCCCATATACTTCCGTAACCTCTTCTTCTACTCCTTCCCCTACAAAGGCATTCCAATCCCCCATGACTGTTAGATTTTCATCACCCTTTACGTAGTGGATTACACGTTCAATTTTCTCAAATGGTTCAAATGATTCTGAGCACTATGGGACTTAACATCTGAGGTCATCAGTCCCCGAGAACTTAGAACTACTTAAACCTAACCAACCTAAGGACATCACACACATCCATGCCCGAGGCAGGATTCGAACCTGTAACCGTAGCGGTCGCGCGGTTCCAGACTGAAGCGCCTAGAACCGCTCGACCACACCGGCCGGCTCAATATTCTCATACACTTTCCTTACCTCTTTATCTTCCGGTTGTGACGTCGGCGTATATACATGAACTATTGTTGTCAATGTTGTTATGCGGTCGATTCTGATGAGAAATCCCCATCATCACTGTACTGTTCAGAGTAGCTCACTCTCTGCCCTACCTTCCTACCATTTCGAATCATACTCCCGTTATACCACTTCCTGCTTCTTTTGATATTACTCTTCTTGTCTTCTTTCCATTTCTCTACATTTATCCCCACTATATCTAGAGTGAGCCTTAGTATTTCCCTTTTCACGTTTCCTAGCTTCCCCACTATGCTCGAACTTCTGACATTCCACATCTCGACTCGTAGAAAACTATGCTTTTGTTCGTTATTCAATTTGTTTCTCATGGTCACATCCCCGTTGGTAGTCCCGTCAGGGAGATCAGAATGAGGGACAACTCTGGAATCTCTTGCCAATGGAGAGATCATCGTGACACTGTCCAGGATCTTGTTCAGAAGCTAAATGCTGCTTTATTTACATTAGAACAGTATCTGAAATAAGTGACACTTCAACACGAAAAGTAGTCTACTTCGCATATTTTCATACGCTTATGTCGTGTGGTATTATTTTTTGGGGTAATTCTTCTGATTCAAAAAGGGTATTTTTGGCTCAAAAACTGGCTGTTCGAGCTATATATGTGGTGTAAGTTCGAGAACCTCTTGTCGACCCCTATTCAAAAATCTGGGAATTCTGACATTGCCCTCACAGTATATATTTTCTTTAATGTCGTTTGTTGTTAGCAATATTAGCCTATTCCCAAGAGTTAGCAGCTTTCACTCAATTAATACTAGGCAGAAATCAAATCTGCATGTAGAATGCACTTCCTTGACTCTTGTGCAGAAAGGAGTGCAGTATTCTGCTGCACCCATTTTCAATAAACTACTACAAGAACTCAAAAATCTCAGCAGTAGCCCAAACTCTTTTGTCTAAACTGAAGAGTTTCCTCATGGCTCACTCCTTCTATTCTGTCGAGGAGCTCCTGGAAGAGCTAAAAAATTAAGCAAATTCCAGTGTTACATTGTTGATTTTCTTCATTTAAACTTACGACTTGTCACCTGAATATGTTTTTTATATTTTATTTTATCTGTTTCTAATATCGTGTTATAATTTCATGTATTGACTCGTTCCATGACCATGGAGACTTCTCCTTAATTTGGTCCCACGGAACAATAAATAAATAAATAAAATTACAGGCCACTGTGGGGCGGCGGGTAGATTAAGTAATAATCTTAACCGTCTACAAGAACCTGAAAACTATTTTTGCGGTCAGCCAGAAAGCGATGGAGAATATACTGACCATGATTACCAGTCTGCAAGTCCACACTACTCATTGTGCTCAGTGAAAGAAAATATTCCCACTTGCTATTTACTCAGCGGGATCAGGAACAATGACTAGAAATGAAAGTTTTGAATTTTAACTGATTTATACATTCAGTAAAAGTTCACACGCACAAAATATAATAAAATTCCTAACGGTAATAATAATGTCCCTATCGGAGATAGCACAATTAACAGTTCAGAGGAGACCTCTAAGGAAAGTTCCAGGTAAAATGGTCTATCGCCCTGACTTCTAACTACCAAAAGTTAGTTTATCGATCTAAAAGTGGAAACAATCTCGTCATTTGCCATAAGGTTTCTTTAAATATTATGAACGACATACAGTTACTTCCGTGAAATCCAAGCGATCCAGGGAGGTTTACAGTCCTCGCAAATTCAAAAAAAAATGGGTGTGAAATCTTATGGGACTTAACTGCTAAGGTCATCAGTCCCTAAGCTTACACACTACTTAACCTATATTATCCTAAGGTCAAACACACACACCCATGCCCGAGGGAGGACTCGAACCTCCGCCGCGACCAGCCGCACAGTCCATGACTGCAGCTAATCCCGCGCGGCTCGCAAGTTCACTTCTCACTTTTATCGAAAACGCTTTTGGTAGCTGTCCCGCTCTGACGTCGTCCGAGGCACAGCGCATGCAGGCGTTTGACTGACGTGTACAATATAAAGGGGGTTCAAATGGCTCTGAGCACTATGGGACTTAACTTCTGAGGTCATCAGCCCCCTAGAACTTAGACCTACTTTAACCTAACTAACCTAAACACATCACACACATCCATGCCCGAGGCAGGATTCGAACCAGCGACCGTAGCAGTCGCGTGGTTCCAGACTGTAGCGCCCAGAACCGCTCGGCTACCCCGGCCGGCTGACGCGTACAGATTGATATTTCGGTGCGTCGTGTCTCCCTTTACTGCCTCTCTGGCCGTAAACAGTTTTACCAAGAACCTTATAAAAGTTCAATGTGAGCACCATTTGTCACACGGCACACATCAAATCTATAGACGAGCTCTTCCCAAACGTTGATAAGTGTGTCTTCAGTGATTGTAGCAACAGCTGCTTCAATCCAGTTTCTTAATTCAGGGAGGTCTACTGGTAGCGGAGGCACGTACACACGATCCTTGATGAAGCCTCAAACGAAAAAATCGCATGGCGTTAGGTCGGGTGAACGTGAACGCCATGCAAAGCAAGCCCTGTTATTGGGCCCCTTGCGGCCTATCCAGCACTTGGGTGTAGTGAAGTTCAACCAATCGCGTATTGCGATTTGCCAGTGAGGTGGCGCACCATCTTGCTGGAAAATGAAGTTCTCTGTTTCATCTTCCAACTGAGGGAAGAGCCATTGCTCTAGTGTATCAAGGTAAGAAGTGCCAGTTACAGTAGTTTCACCAAAAAAGAAAGCCCCATAATCCTTCCAACAGGAAACGGCACAAAATACAGTCACTTTAGGGGAATTTCGTTGAATTTGTACCACCTCGTGAGGATTTTCATTGTGAGTGTTAACATGTCCATTAAGGTGAAAGGTCGATTCATCACTGAAGACAACATGATCCAGAAAATCTTCATCGTCATGAAACAGCATTTCGTTTGCGAAGTTGGCACGTAATTCATGGTCTGCAGGCTTTAGAGCCTGTAATAACTGTAAACGGTAAGGACGTAGTTGCACATGTTTTCTTAAAACTTTCCAAACAGTCGACACGCGAACTTGTAATTCACGACTAGCCTTCCGGACTGGTTTCTTTGGGCTACGAGTTAACGACTCTCTGACTCGTTCAACAGTCTCTACACTAAGTCTTGGTCGTCCTGTGCTCTTCCCTTTACAAAGGCAGCTGGTATCTTCAAATTGATGATACCATCTGCGAATGTTATTATCACTCGGAAGATCACAACCGAACTTCAGCCAGAATGCACGTTGCACAGTAAGTACAGATTCAATCTTTGCATACTGCAAAACACAAAACGTTTTCTGTTCACTAGTCGCCATCTTCGCTACTACCACTGTCTAGCGGACTGCAGCGGAAACATTGCGCGCTGCGCATGCGTACTGGTGCCAAACACAAATGTTTGAGTTGCTCTTTCATTTACCATATCATTTATAACTGTAAGTTTAAAGTAATAAATATTATAAAGCGTTAAAACCGCGATATTCATTTATAAACACCCTGTATTTATGTCGCTCTCCTACATCTAACCCATCAGTCGGCAACCACGAGCACACCTGAAGTTGTCCACCGCAGCTCCGGACGAAACGTCGGGAACGAAAATGCTTCATGAACGACTGCCGTACAAACCGGAAGATTTTGCAGTAGCAGATCGACACCTCTGTGCAGTTATCTTTCCATTTGCACCTCGATGACGTATTGTGCACTCCCAATACCAACGGCGTGCGCAGAAGGCTGGCGAAGCCGTGCAGGTTATTTCCGCCGTACGAGTTTTGGGCTGTTCCAGCCCCGCTGGTAGACGGCCGCTGTCCACTCGGCACGCAGCCATCGCCGCCTCTCTCTCACAGATTGCTCGATAGGCGACGCGCCGGCCTCCTCATCAGCCGGGGAAATGAAAAACCCGGCGAGAGCCACATCGAGAGGTCGCCTCATCGCAGCCCCCCCTCTCTCTCGTTCCTCTCTCTTTTTTTTTTTTCGCCGTCCCGCAAGTCTTTTGCGATCCGAGGGGAAACGAGCGAGGTTATTAAAAGCGCAGCACTTGGCAGCGCCGGCGAGCATCGGAAAAGAAAAAGCCAGCCTCGCATTGTTTGAAATGAGTCCGCGTCTCCTACCACTCTCGCATCCCACGCCAGTCCCATCTCAAACACGTGTATCACCAAATACACTACCGACCATTAAAATTCCTACACCAAGAAGAAATGCAGATGATAAACAGGTATTCATTGGACAAATATATTATACTAGAACTGACTTGTGATTACATTTTCACGCAATTTCGGTTCATAGATCCTGAGAAATCACTACCCAGAACAACCACCACTGGGCGTAATAACGGCCTTGATGCGCCTGGGCATTGAGTCAAACAGAGCTCGGATGGCGTGTACACGTACAGCTGCCCATGCAGCTTCAACACGATATCACAGTTCATCAAGAGTAGTGACTGGCGTATTGTGACGAGTCAGTTGCTCGGCCACCATTGAACAGACGTTTTCAATTGGTGAGAGATCTGGAGAATGTGCTGGCGAGGGGAACAGTCTAACATTTTCTGTATCCAGAAAGGCCCCTACAGGACCTGCAACATGCGGTCGTGCATTAACCCGCTGAAATGTAGGGTTTCGCAGGGATCGAATGAAGTGTAGAGCCACGGGTCGTAACACATCAAAGTGCCATCAATGCGAACAAGAGGTGACCGAGACGTATAACCAATGGCATCCCATACCATCACGCCGGGTGATACGCCAGTATGGCAATGACAAATACACGCTTCCAATGTGCGTTCACCGCGATGTCGCCATACACGGATGCGACCATCATGATGCTCTAAACAGAACCTGGATTCATCCGAAAAAATGACGTTTTACCATTCGTGCACCCAGGCTCGTCACTGAGTACACCATCGCAGGCGTTCCTGTCTGTGATGCGGTCAAGGGTAACCGCAGCCATGGTCTCCGAGCTGATAGTCCATGCTGCTGCAAACGTCGTCGAACTGTTCGTGCAGATGGTTGTTGTCTTGCAAACGTCCCCATCTGTTGACTCACGGATCGAGACGTGGCTGCACGATCCGTTACAGCCATGCGGATAAGATGCCTGTCATCTCGACTGCCAGTGATACGAGGCCGTTGGGATCCAGCATGGCGTTCCGTATTACCCTCCTGAACCCACCGATTCCTTATTCTGCCAACAGTCACTGGATCTCAACCAACGCGAGCAGCAATGTCGCGATCCGATAAACCGCAATCGCGATAGGCTACAATCCGACCTTTATCAAAGTCGGAAACGTGATGGTGCGCATTTCTCCTCCTTACTCGATGCATAACAACAACGTTTCATCAGGCAACGCCGGTCAACTGCTATTTGTGTACGAGAAATCGGTTGGAAACTTTCGTCATGTCAGCACGTTGTAGGTGTCTCCACCGGCGCCAACCTTGTGTGAATGCTCTGATAAGCTAATCATTTGCATATCACAGCATCTTCTTTCAGTCGGTTAAATTTCGCGTCTGTAGCACGTCATCTTCGTGGTGTAGCAATTTTAATGCCCAATAGTGTACTTTTAGACAGCTTTTTTGTTTTACTAACAAGGAAACATCACGAATTTGACCTCATATTTGAAGAAGAAACACACACACTTGCAGGATATCAGTTCCAACAATCGAGTCCGCATGAAAATTCGGTTCATAGTTCCGAAAGTAGTTAATGATCACCATCGGAAGATACAGCTTTTCAATTTCGCGTGCACCAGATTTTTTGTCACTCGCTCCGCCCCATAGCAGCGGCCTAATACCGGAGCGTGAAGTACTATACAGTAGACTGACTGAGCGATTCATTTCGATAGCAGCGACGAACAAACAAGCCATAGTGCTCAGTTCATTGTGTCCAAGAGCACGGTTTGTAACCTGTAGCTGGTGCCACAGATCTCTCTGCTTTGAACAACTTTATGTTGATGTTGACAAAAGCAGTGTAAATTAAAGAAATGAATGAGTGTGTCATTAAAGAAATAATGTCGCCCGTGAACGTGGCCTTCAGGAACGCTTTGCCATAAACCTGTGGGCTGGAATCTTCGGAGGATTCGTTTTCGGCCCTTACCTAATGCTGGACAGGTTCAGTGCGCCCCTGTAGCGTACGTTTCTTTGCAATATTTTGCCCGACGCATTAGAAAACGTTCCGCTTCGTATTAGGCGACAGCTATGGTTTCACCATGTTGGTGCACCGTCACACTTTCGAATATGCGTAACTATTTAAATTACGCGTTTCCAGGGAAATGGATTGGTCGAGGACGTCCAATGTTCTGTCATCCACGTTCCCCAGTCCTGAATCCACTAGATTTTTATTTGTGAAGAAACTGAAAGGGACAAGTGTATAGTACTTCACCCAAGGATGTACACGACCTAAGAGGGCCCATGTATGCCGCTTTCGCAGTGGTGGATGCAGGTGTGTTGCGTAAGGTGCAGCAAACTACGATCTAGCGAGTGGCGAAGTGTTTGCAAATGCAAGATGGTCGCTTTGACATCTTCTCTAAAGTGAATGTTTCACGTACGTGTACATACCAGCTCTATGAAGATAAGTCTGGACGTCAAACATCCAGTAAGCAATTATTGTGCGTAGCATAATGTAGAATCTAGTGCAGCCTATCTATTTGATTTTTGTACCTCACTGGATACACACGATGTTACTGTGTCCGCTATTATTTTACACTGAGGCGCCAAAGACAGTTATATAGGCATGAGTATTTAAATACAGCGATATGTAAACAAGTAGAATACGGCGCTGCGGTCGGCAACGCCTATATAACACAACAAGTGTTTGGCGCAGTTATTAGTTTGGTTACTGCTGCTACAATAGCAGGTTATCAAGAGTTAAGTGAGTCTGAACGTTTGTTATAGTCGGCGCACGAGTGATGGGACACAACTTCTCCGAGGTAGCGCTGAAGTGGGGATTTTCCTGTACGACCATTTCTCGAGTGTACCGTGAGTATCAGGAATCCGGTAAAGCATCAAATATCAGACATCGCTGCGGTCGGAGAAAGATCCTGCAAGAACGGCACCAACGGCGACTGAAGAGAATCGTTCAACGTCACCGAACGCAACCCTTTCGCAAATTGCTGCAGATTTCAATGCTAGATCAGCAACAAGTATCAGCGTGCGAACCATTCAACGAAACATCGTCGATATAGGCTTTTGGAGATGAAGGCCCACTCGTGTACACTTGATCACCGTACGACACACAGCTTTACGCATTGCCTTGGTCCGTCAACACCGACATTGGGCTGTTGATAACTGGAAACATGTTGCCTGGTCGGACGAGTCTCGTTTCAAATTCTATCGAGCGGATGGGCTTGTACGGGATGGAGACAACCTCATGAATCCATGGACCCTGCATGTCAGCAGAGGACCTTTCAAGCTGGTGGAGGCTCTGTAATGGTATGGGGCGTGTACAGTTGGAGTGATATGGTACTCCTGATATGTCTAGATACGACTCTGACAGATGACTCGTACGTAAGCATCCTGTATGATCACCTGCATTCATTCGTGTCCATTGTGCATTCCGAAGGACTTGGGCCATTCCAGCAGGACAGTACGACATCCCACACGTCCAGAATTGCCGCAGAGTGGCTCCAGGAACACTCTTCTAAGTTGAAACACTTCCTCTGGCCACCAAACTCCCACGACATGAACACTGTTTAGCGTATCTGGGATGCTGCTCAGAAGAGATTTCCGCCACCTCGTACTGTTACGTATTCACGGGTAGTCCTGCAGGATTCATGGTGTTAATTTCCTTCAGCGCTATTTCAGACATTAGTCGAGTCCATGTCAAGTTGTGTTGCGGCACTTGTGCGTGCTCGCTGGGGCCCTAAACGATATTACGCAGGTGAGCCAGTTTCCTTGGTTCTTTAGAGTACATTGGCTTTATTTGTATCATGGACGGAACAAAATTGTCGGTTACGTCTTTAAGAAGTTCATGTTATGACTTAATGCTTGAACTGCAAAAAAAAAAAAAAAGGATAGTTTGGAGCGAATGCGACTCGAAAATCGACGAGGCGGCATATCCGTTTCCCACTTCATTGCCTCGTCTCACCGATCTAATGGGATAGCTCCAGCACGACGTACAGTTCATGCTAGCTGTTCTTGACCGTGCTGCACGCAGTCACAGCGTTGCCACAACCTCGTTTTTTAAACCACATTTCCATTAAACCTATTGGCGGGACTAGCTTTTGCTAGACACACTTTTGTCTTTAATTGGGATGACGAATAGCATGTCGATCTCCAAGTGCGGAATTTTTTCCTTCGCCCTATATACACACACTGAAAATCTAAATGAATAAACCTAAGCAACAGAAGAATTATTATGAAATGGAGTTACAATTCTCGATTTACAATTCAGTCATGGCAATCACTTTGAAGAGTAGAGGAACTCCTGCAGATGTACTTCATTTTAAGAGTGTCATCTTTTCAGTGGAAAGAATGACGCTCCATTGCAATGTTAATAATTAACCGGTGTCGAGTGTAGACGCCCGAGGAAAGCTAGTCGACGTCTAGTAGTAACAGGGACTTGGAGTCGAGGAAATCAAATACTATTTCGGCAGTGGTGATGCCTGAGGATGGTGGTAATGTGGCGCCAAAACTAGTCGTGTGAGACAATAAAGACATTCTCAGGACAGTTGTGACGGTACTTTCCTCATATACATAATAACCAACTTCCAAAAGGCAAATAAAACAAATCAACCCCCCCCCCCCTTTCTTTACAAACATTTCAGGGCTTGCAGTAAATTTTGTATTTCTACAGTACTGAAAACCAGCAATTTTACAATTAGTATTTTCCCCCCATTTACGTGACATTCATCAACGCTGCATAATATGATTCCCATTACTTTGACATTTCCACTAATTCTTATTTCACATACATGCCACATTCATTCCCTAATTCAACCAGACGACGAAACAAATTAAAATAATACATATTGTCCTGCAAATTAAATACAGGAGCTGGACAAAAATGTGGAGAAACTGCGAGAAACGTACGCTTGAACATAAATGCAGATGGTAGCCAAGCCTGCTCGTTGCGCTGTTGTATTTGACCACAGACGGCATCTGTACAACGTCTTCGAACCGTTGTAAATATCAGTCGTGGTTAGGACAGTGTTCTGTGTAATTGTGAGTGTATTATGTCGCAGCTAAGTAACTTAAAACGTGGTGGGTCGCTTCTGTAACCAAGGTAGTCGAAGTGCTTGGTGTTTCAAGAGACACAGTATCGAAGACTGATACTGTGTACAGGGAAAGCGAAAAAACATCATCCGCTAAGTCAAAACGCAGCCGAAACTGTGTCCTGAATTATCGTGACAGATGGTCACGGAAGAGGATTGCGAAGAAAAGTAAGAGGACGACAGCTGAAGACGTTATGCAGAACTGAATGTTCCACTCACAAGTCCTGTCAGTACTAGAATAACACGAAGGGAGCTCCGTAAGCAGGGAAATGGTGGGCGAGCTGGAATTCCAAAATCACAACTCGCCGACGTAAATGACGGCAACAGGAAAACGTGTGCCGGAGCCAAAAATGCTGGTCTGTGGAGCGATGGTAGAAAGTACTTTCGTCGGATGATTCTCGTTTCACACTGTTTGTAGCTTGTGGTCGAGTTTCGTCCCAAAACTGAAACCTGGCGGAGGTTCGGTGATGATTTGGACAGCCATATAGTGCTACTTCATGAGTGTTCTGCAAGGTAGCATTATTGCCAACGATCATGTGACCATTTTGGCTGATCAGGTCCATCCCTTGGTACTCGGTTGGTTCCCTAGTGGTGATGCTGTGTTCCAAGGAGACAGGACCTTTGCCCACACAGCTCGGATCGTCCAGGATTGATTTTGTGAGCACTAGGATGAATTTTCACATCTCGCCTAGCCACTCCAGTCACCAGATCTCAATGAATTGAGCCTTTGTGATCTACTTTGAAAAGAAGAGTGCTTGATCGCTATCCCCCTCCATGATTGTTACCTGAACTTGCCACTACTTTTCAGGGAGAACTGCATACGATTCCCTTGAAAAACATACAGGGCCTGTAGTCATCCATTCCGAGACGATTGGAAGGATTGGAAGCTATTTTGACTGCCAATGGGTTTCCTACACCGTATTAAATGTGTTTTTGGTGTTTCCATATTTTTGGCCACCCCTTTACTAGTAGCAGTTTCAAATTAAAAGGATTACTGTAACCTTCCTGTATAAATAAAAATATATAAAATAATGAAATTTGAATAATTAAATTCTGACCTATGAAAACTGATAAATCTTAACTCATGAAAAACTGATAAATTTTGACGTAAGCAGCGCTACCCCATGGCCCTGTGAAATGATTCTGAACCTGTCAGTGAGAAATAAACTGAAAAATTCTTACCTCGTGATGGTGTCTGTATATGTAAATGGCACAGCTTAATGCAATGCTGGCCTATCTATTAATACTGGATAACATTTGTCTGAGATATGAATTACTAGAAAAACTGACGTTACTTAGTGACACAGCTGCGTAGCTGGTCATCTGTTTACTAAAGAACACATGACTATGTTCTGACAAAAATTCTGGAATATTTTAATTTAGATAAATGACTGGATCGGGACTGGCAATGACTTAAGGGGAAATTATACTTCTATAGTTGACTGGTAAAAAAAAATTATATTCTGAAAATTTTTTACGTTATTGATAAAGATCTACAATCCATTACACGGGAAAACTGAATATATTACAAATCTTGGTCAACTGGTGGTGACGAATCACGAAAGAAAAGATTGAAAGAAATTCATATTACCATCTCAGACAAATAACTTAACTACGCACATGCCAGTAAAAATAATAAAATTTACCTTACAGTAGGTAGTTGACTTAATTACACTGTTGATTTTTCGTAATATTATAAAGTATTCATTTGTTCATCATCATCTTGTTCCATGGTATGATTTATCTCTGCGGCTGGTCACAATTATTATTCAGTTCCATATCATAAAATTTTACAATTTGTTCTCCACTGTGACTTTAACAACTACTAACTATAAAATACACTGTACCAGCGACAGACTACAACTACACTGTAACAGCGAGCAACTCCAACTGCGGCAGAGACTGCTCTGACCTGCGTCTCTATTGCCGCTCTCTTTTAACAGGGGCAAAGATATTTTATGTCTCTGGCACGCCTGTGAATTGTCGTTCTAGCAAGTGAGCAATACATCGAGATTACATTTGCTCCAGCAGGGTGGTGAACCCCTTACCTTAGGTAAATTTTTAGTTCTTTCACCGAAATATTGTTTTCATCGTTATTTATGAATGAAGTACTCAGTTAACGCTCTTTATTGACTTGTGCACAAAATATATTAACATGTCAGGCAGTTACTTAGGAAAAAAGATAAATTCTGTCTTTTAGGTAATTTTTTGTGTACCATAAGTCACGTAACATAAAAAGCTGAAATTCAGACTATCGTCTTTACGAAATGCTATACAGAGTTTCACGAAAGCTGGCTTATTAGACAAGCCTTTCATAAATCATAGCAGGGTATGTAATACTCGATCCCTTTTCAGTCCGAGAGTGTTCTCTGAGGTCACGACTCTTTGCGTGTGGCAAGTTGCTGCGCCTCAGTGGCTGCTATTACAACATGGAGCAATAACCATTGTGACGGTTCGCAAACATGCATTTATTGTGTGGTGCAG
Organism: Schistocerca americana; assembly: GCF_021461395.2. Taxonomy (NCBI): domain Eukaryota; kingdom Metazoa; phylum Arthropoda; class Insecta; order Orthoptera; family Acrididae; genus Schistocerca; species Schistocerca americana. The sequence continues at coordinate 285,423,833 of NC_060120.1, read as the reverse complement.
CAAAATGCAGTGCCTGCAGAACCTGTAAGTAGGCTGTTTAGGTTTTCTTATTGGTAACGCCACGTAGCGCTCTGTATGAAAATCACTGGCTGTGCTGTGTGCAGTCTGTGGCTAGTGTGCATTGTAGTCGCTATTGTTGTGTTGGGCAGCTGGATGTTAACAGCGCGTAGCGTTGCGCAGTTGGAGGTGAGCCGCCAGCAGTGGTGGATGTGGGGAAGTGAGATGGCGGATTTTTGAGAATGGATAATCTGGAGGTGTGTCCATCAGAAACAGTACATTTGTAAGAGTGGATGCCATGAACTGCTATATATATTATGACCATTAAGGTAAATACATTGTTTGTTCTCTATTAAAATCTTTCATTTGCTAACTATGCCTATCAGTAGTTAGTGCCTTCAGTAATTTGAATCTTTTATTAGCTGGCAGTAGTGGCGCTCGCTGTATTGCAGTAGTTCGAGTAACGAAGATTTTTGGTGAGGTAAGTGATTTGTGAAAGGTATAGGTTAATGTTAGTCAGGGCCATTCTTTTGTAGGGATTTTTCAAAGTCAGATTGCGTTGCGCTAAAAAATATTGTGTGTCAGTTTAAGCAGAGTCATTCATTAATTTTTCAAAGGGGACGTTTCATATGTCGACCCTTAGCCGTGGATACCTCACTGGAATCTTCTGATTTTTTCTTGTAGTTTGTACAATTAGTGCAGCCTTTGTTTATTGCTAGCGCGTAATTGTAGAGAGAATTTCCTTTGTAGTTGTAGTTTTTCATTCTTGTACAGTAAAACAGTTGTGGCATGCATGTAGATTTGCACCAAGTATTTCGCAGCTGCGCTTGCAGTTAACAAGATATTATTTTCAATGCTACGTTAATGTGTTTTCTTATTTTGCTCTTCAAATTGTGCTTTTCTGTGTTGTCGTGTGAAATATTGTGACAATAATGGCGTGTGAAAAACGTAATACTAGGCTCCAAAGTAAACTGAGAAATGACAGTGAAGACGAAAGCAGTGTGTTAGCGCCACCGTGTAATGAATTAACTAATGTTCAAAGTAGTAATTTGGTAATGGTGCATAGGGAAATGGAGCGGGCTGCAAATAATGGTGTAGGCAGTGAAACAATTAGTGAACAGGGAAGCATTATCGATCGATCGGTGGGCAACAACTTACCTCAGGAATCCGAAATGACAGGACACAATCTTGCAAATACTGTAGATTCAGGTTTTGCGTCCTCACCGTTTTCTCAAATAAGTCAAGACCCATTTTCTGCTTTTCAAAATGCGAATATTGCCGGTTCAAATGCATTGCCGAATTGAACTGAGGAACATGTTTCAGACACCAGAGCATTGTTATTACAATTAATGCAACAAATGGGACAAAAGCTTCAAAAGTTAGACACAGCGGAACAAAATCTTCAAACGTTAGACACAATGGAACAACACCAGAGACAAACACAGCAACAGTTAGACACAATGGAACAAACTCAGAGACAAACACAGAAAAAGCTTCAAAAGTTAGACACAATGGAACAAAATCAGAGATAAACACAGCAGAAGCTTCAAAAGTTAGACACCACACTTGAACAAACACGTGAAGATTTAACTACTGAGTTACATAACATTGAATCGAAATGTCAAAAAGTCTGTAATGACGTAAAAACACAAATTTGTGAGCATCTTCAACCTATTTTTTCGTGGCATGAAAATGCATTACAGAATCACGAAGCAGCCATAAAAGAACTGCAAACCATTGTTCATGAAAATCATGAGACCTTGTGGGCTGAAATTGACTCAGTTGCATCTACCGATTCCGTTACGCTACTTGCAAAAACTCAGTAAAACTTAAAGGACACAGTAGATGCGATTTCAACACAAATGGACACTCTGAAACTTGGTTCAGAAAAACACACTGAGGAAATAAGTACACTATCGGAGAAAGTAGCTGAACTTTCGGATCAGTTCACTAACCTATCTGCAAAGGTAGATGATGATCTGAATGACACAAGACCTGTAGCCATCACTGACACAGAAGAGTATGAACAAATTAAGAAATTCAAACAAAATCAGAATCAAATTAATACGCAATACAAAAGAGAAATCCGGGAAGTACAAGATCAGTTGGCACAAGTAATACAAAAATTACATATTTCAGAGGACACCCGCGCTCCAACACGGGAAGAGGAACTTAGAAATACGGAAAAGCCACAAAACAATAACACAGGGCATTTCGGAAATTATGAAAGAAATTGGCAAGGTGCACCGAATTTTGAGATGGAACCGCCGACACGACGTAACAGTGACCGATATGCTACTCGCTGACACGATGATTTTGACTATAAGCTGTTCATTACTACGCGTAAATTCAAAACATTTAAGAATTCCGGCAACGACATTCATCCACAAGCGTGGCTTCATCAAATCTCTCATTGTTTTCCTCCCAACTGGTCATTAGAGCACAGATTAGAATTTATGTGTGGCTAGTTAGAGAATGAACCAGCTGTAAGAATGCGATCGGTCATTCACGATTGCCACACTGAAGGAGAATTTTATCATGCCTTCCTCTCAGCATATTGGTCTCAAGCCACACAAGACCGAGTAAAACATAGCATCATAATGATGAAACATTTCGAACAATCAGAATTTTCCAGTCTTGTGAAGCCGTCCGAAGTGGCCGTGCGGTTAAAGGCGCTGCAGTCTGGAACCGCAAGACCGCTACGGTCGCAGGTTCGAATCCTGCCTCGGGCATGGATGTTTGTGATGTCCTTAGGTTAGTTAGGTTTAACTAGTTCTAAGTTCTAGGGGACTAATGACCTCAGCAGTTGAGTCCCATAGTGCTCAGAGCCAGCCAGCCAGCCAGTCTTGTGAAATATTTTGAAGACATGTTGCACAAGAATCAGTACCTGCCAAACCCATACAGCCCCTCAGAACTCATCCGCATTTGCTTAATCAAATTGCCTGAACACTTGCGACATATTATTTTGGCAGGACGTTGCAAAGACGACATTGAAGCTTTTCAGGGACTGTTACAAGAATTGGAAATTGACACTGACAGTCGCAGGACGCGAAAACAGGAATACAACAATTACAGGTCACATCCGTCACAATTCCGCGACGACAGAAATAATAAAATGGTTCAAATGGCTCTGAGCACTATGGGACTCAACTGCTGAGGTCATTAGTCCCCTAGAACTTAGAACTAGTTAAACCTAACTAACCTAAGGACATCACAAACATCCATGCCCGAGGCAGGATTCGAACCTGCGACCGTAGCGGTTTCGCGGTTCCAGACTGCAGCGCCTTTAACCGCACGGCCACTTCGGCCGGCCAGAAATAATAACTGGACACGACAAGGCTATTCTCACAACACAAATCGTGACCAAAACAGACACCACCCGTATGACAACCGTTGGCAGAGTAGTAATAATTACAGGGAAAGATCACCTCTCCGCGGTAGTGACTATCACAGAAACAATCAGAGAAACAGACAATATGGGAACCAAAATAATTATTATCAAGGGAGACAGAATAACTTTAGACGCAACGGTCCAGCGCGCAGTTACGATTCAGGGAGAAATTCTCGACCACGTGACCGACAGGAAAGAAACTATGGAATCTACCGACATGACGACAGACGATATGATCGTTACGACAGATCTGAATTGCATCAGAACTGGCGGGATTCAAACAGGGCGGGGCCCTCTCGACAAGGTGAATTTGTAGAAGTTAGGTCTCCAAATCCCAATAACGATGCGCGCCAGCAAAGAGACAATAGGCAATGACTCATACCGCTGGCAGCCACAAAACGTACTTCTGAAACTGACGACGCAGCTGCCGTAGCTAGTAATTATGCAAAAATGGAAGACATTAGGGACATCTTACTCCAGGAACACGACGTAAAACATAACAACATGGCATATCCTGTGATTCACATTACAGTAAATGACGTAAGATTAAATTACAAGGTGCAATCGTGGGAAAAAATGTAGATGTACGCCAACAAACCAACTTAGAATGCTTTTGCGAAAGCCACAGCTTCTCTATGAACTTTCTTATTGTTCCATTATTGTCGACGGAAATTATATTGGGAGTAGACTTTTTGAATGAAATACAAAGCAATCTCAAACTTTCACGATGCTGAAATAAGTTTAGAGAAAGAAGGTAAGTCAATAGCTTTGAAATTTGAAGATTGGCTCTCAAACCACGACGAAGAAATTAATCGGCTTTACCTCCTGTTAGACAACAGTTTGGAATTTTCGACGGAACTTGACACTAACAATCACTCTGAAAGTACTGACAGGGATGATATCGATGGCGCATTTGATACTAATGAGTTAATCCAGAATAAAATTCAGACAATTGAGAATTGTAATGACACTGATAGGCAAGACCTTTTTGAGATTTTACAAGCACATTCCAGAGTTTTTACTCACAAAACAGGAACAATCAAGGGATTTCAGTACCAATTTCGTGTTCGTGAGCATACTAAATTTTGTGTTAGACCATACGTAATTCCGGCGCATTATAGGGACCGCTTTAGAACAGAAATACAATCTATGCCTGACGAGGGCATTATTGAGCCTGCAATAAGCTCATACAACAATCCATTACATGTTGTTGAGAAGAAAAATGGATCGATCAGGCTTGTCTTAGATTCGAAACAAATCAATACTACCATCATTCCTGAAACAGACAGGCCGCAAACGTTAGAAGAACTTCTTCGAAATTTTAATGGTGTAAAAGTGTTGTCTTCTATTGATCTCAGATCCAGCTTTTATCAGATCGAACTTCAACCAGAATGTAGAAAATACACAGCTTTACCTTGTTTCGGCGTTTGTTATCAGTTTCGGAAACTTCCTTTTGGTTTGAACATTTCTTCGGCAGCATTCATTCGCGGCCTAAATTCTATATTACCTGAGTTCTTAAAACGTCACATCACGTTATATGTGGACGATATACTAATAGCAGAAGCCCCATGGGAACAATGCAATCGCATCTCAACAGCGTGTTACATATTTTTGCAGAATCTGGAATTACAGTTAACTTGGAAAAGTCTGAATTCGGTAGGACAAAGGCAAAGTTTTTGGGACATATTATTTCTTCTGAAGGCATTCAGCCGGATCCTGAAAAGTTAGAAGCCATCAGAGCCATTCCAGTTCCATCCACAAAAAAGCAAGTCCGCAGTTTTCTAGGTCTCGTGAATTTTTACCGACGTTTTCTGAATATGCAAATTCTAGTTACACCAAAACTTTGTTCTCTCACTGGAAAAAATAATATTTGGAACTGGGACGAACAAGCACAGTTGGAATTCAATTCTTCGAAAGAATCGCTACTTAATGCGCCAATACTAGCTCATCCAGATCTGTCACAAGATTTCTGCCTTAGCACGGATTCTTCTAAAGTCGGTCTTGGTGCCCATTTATTTCAAGAAGCCACAGAAAATGACACTACTGTTCAGGAAACCATTGCTTTTGCTAGCCGAGTGCTATCAAAATCTGAAAAAAATTATTCCGTTACTGAATTAGAAGCTTTAGCTATCGTTTGGGCATTTAACAAATTCCGTTTCTTTCTTTCTGGTAAGCACGTAAAAGTATACAGTGATCATCGTTCATTACAATTTCTTATGTCTTCAAAATTAAATCATGACAGGTTAAAACGTTGGGCATTGTTTCTGCAAGAATTCCACTTCACAATAGTCTACATTCCCGGCAAGGAGAACATTGTTGCGGACGCGCTGTCACGCACACAGGCTGGGCTTGAGAAAAGTAACACAGAAGGCAACCTCGAGAAAAATTTCAGTATTCTTTACATTCAGAAAGTCGCCTTTGAAAACTTCATCTCCACATATTTAAAGGACATTGCTCACGAACAAGATAAATATCCGATTTGGAAAGACATCAAAAGCAAATGGCATGAAAAGCCACACACACAGATTCAGCATTATTATCTGGTTAGAAACAACATACTGTTCAAACGCTGCACTGTTGATGACAAGCTATGGGTACTTTGCATTCCAGACGATTTTGTTAATAAGCTCATTTGGTACATTCATTTCACCTATGCACATTTTGGCCCACAAAAATGTTATCATATTCTTCGGACGACTTGTTATTTTAACAATATGGAAAAGAGAATTCGAAGAGTCTTGTCTATTTGTAAACTTTGTCAAAAGGCGAAACCATCTACTATCTCATATCGTGCTCCGTTGTTTCCTATCATTCCTTCTAAATTAAAAGAATTTGCTGCTGTTGATATCTTGGGACCCCTTGTCAGAACATCGAATGGATTTTCGTACTTTCTAGTCGCTGTTGAACTTACTTCAAAATTTGTTTCTTTCACTCCGTTACGTAAAGCCACTGGACGGTCTGTATCCAACGTCTTTGTTAAAAATTTCTTACGTGAAGTTGGCCACGTTGCTAGTCATTTCAGATAACGGACCGCAATTCAGATCTGCTGTTTGGTCCCGCATGCTTCGGAATCATAAAATCAAACCTGTTTTTATTTCATTGTACTCACCACATTGTAACCCCTCCAAACGGATTATGAAAGAAATCAATAAGCTTTGCAGACTTTATTGTCACAGAAAGAATCAGCATTGGGACAGATATTTACACTTATTTCAAAACGTGCTGAATGAAATGCCTCATGACTCCACTGCTTTACCACCTACTCTTGTACTGCAGAATGAAGAACCACCGAACAGAATACATGTAAACTTCGACACAAAGACATAATTGATTTGGCTATTAAAAATATAAAATCTGCAGCAGACAAAAGGAGAAAACTACACGGTAAAGCAAATGCAAAGAAATTATATATTGGTCAGAAAGTTCTCATTAAAGCTCATTCATTGTCACATAAGAAGAAACACTTGAGTCACAAATTCTTTCTAGTTTACAATGGACCTTACAGAATCCGACGTATACCACATGATAATTGCGTTGAAGTTGAAACTCTGCGTGCTAGGAAGAGTAAAGGTTTACACCACATTTCACATGTAAAACCGTTTATTGAAAGATAATCTGCTTTTTAACTTAGTCTTTGCCATATAACTTTTCACTTTACATTACTAGTATGCTTTGTCAGACTTAGAATCTGTTAACATGCAACAATGTTTGAAGTTAAATATCCAGTCAAGAACCAAGAGAACTTATTTAAACAGAAATTACGAATGCATTGTTATTGTGAACAGATGACACAGTGTTATTGTATGCGTACATTCTTGCTTGTTAGTTGCACGATTACGTAACGACTATAAGGCTCACCTACTTAGAACATTTACCAGTACTGCTAATGAGATTTTAATGCAACATTTTGGTTTAGATAAAAATACATTCTGGATTTAAAGTACTTTCTGTGAGATACCAGGTGACACAGTGGTTAGTTTATGTGACAGCTACACGATTTTATCACAACGCTACTAATGAGTGACAATTTACAATGTTGCTTTTGCAGTGTTTCTGTTTTATATCTGAACAGTTTTTCTGAATTATTCTGGAAAGTAAAACATGTTTTAGTAGTAACTTTTGTGGTATAGCTACAAAGAGACAGCCTTTTCCGCAGCACAACAATACGTTACAGCACAGTACTTTCTTCATCACGGCAATAAGTGTAATAACTAAGATATCTATATGCAAAGCATTTCACTTTTGTTTATCATGAGGTAAGTACATTGACTTCTGCAGAACTTAGCTTTCGGAGGACGATAACTACGACACTTCCACAGAGATTATCTTACAACAAGACACACAGTTTAGCGCTACAGTACACATGTTTAAGTGATTAATTTTGTACTTAAAACATTTATTTTTATAGATATTTGAAGTACAATGATACAAAGGGTTTCTGTGATACATTTCATTCCATTGCTGTAATCTTTAACACCTGAGGGTATAATTACATTAATCCTCAGGGGGGTACACGCCTACTTTGTGAACCATGTGTTTGGCAAGCACAAGGAGCCCTAGGTAATATGATATTTGCTTATACAACTTTACACATCGGTACCATATTTCTCTAACACATAAATTACACAGCTATCTGATCATTTAACTGAGAGAGACAAACATTTATTTTTACTACATCAGTGACAGATGTTTACGTAATTACACTATTGGATAACTTCACACGTATGAAATTGTATTTTGTCTGTACTTTGTGAACTGTTCATATTTTTTTTTTGGAACCATTGTGATACTATGAGAGCTTTGAATGTCGCATTTGGTATGGGGTCATGATTTTTAAAGTACGTTTGAGGTAGATGACACTACTGAAATGAGCAGAGAATTTTTTTTAGGTTTTGAAATTATTGCAGAAAGCTACGACGTTTTTGAGATTTGGCTGAGGTGTTATAGCGTTATTACTACGACGACGATGTGCATTATGCTTTTGAGGTATGTTTATGATCAATAAGCTGATGCTATATGAGGAATTTGATTATCCTATGTATTTATTATGATGAAATATTGAAGTGTCGCCGCAAGATGGACTCTGACTTGTGAAAAAGGATGTTGGAAACCAAGAATCGTACTTTAAGAGTTATGAAATGTGTGTAAATGCGTGAATGTATCACAATGCCAGCGAAAATTTTATAGACACTGTTATATTCGTAGGATTTTGTTTCTACACATTTGCAATGCAAATTCTCGACCTGTGAAATTTTTAATATGAGACTGTCACTGTAGTGCAAACTGGTGTTGTAAATATTTCGGTAAGAAAGTTAAGTGACCTTCATGTAATGAGTTGTGGGCATCCACCTGCACGACAGTTGCCTGGAAAAAAGCCATTAGTGTGTGCCTTTCAGAGGCACAGGTGGAGAAATAAAGGAGGCCATTATCCTCGCTGTTGACATTTCTTTGTAGAAAGCATCGCAAATACGATATGCTCAAACTTGAAAATATATGATTACACTGTGGAGCTCGTAATTTATGATATTTACTAAAATGCCTAATGAAATGATGAGAAACATTTTACATCTATTGTCTTTCTAGTTGAGAAATTTTTTTGCCTTGTGAGACGCCATTTGCCTAGTGAATGATGTTTCATATGTTGCTTTATATATACATTTGCCTATTTTGTTTAATATCTAGTTTCTAGCTGCACTGCAGCATTGGTTAAAATAAAATTTAATAGATGTACTAATATAAATATTTTCTCTCTACAGATCCAGTAAATAATAATTTTATGATATACTCCCAAAAAAATGAGGGAGCACAAAAAGACATTTCCCTTCACAGCAATTGCATACATAATTTGCTTTTCAAGTACTTGGTAATTTTTATGGTAGAATAACTTCTTGTGGTGCACTACTTTAATTACATAGACATTAAGATGTGAATATACATTTCCCTTATCTGCATTGTTGTCTTTAGTGTACTATTTTTTCTGCTCGTGGGTTTGTCATGTTTAGATATATGTTATTACATTTACTGCTTCTAGCTTTCCCAATTTGCACTTTTTTCATTGCTGTTTGTATTAATTGTTTTTTGCTGCTGCATTGCCTCGTCCCTTAGTTTAGCATCTGAGCTCAGTAGATTTAAGTTAGCTTAAGAGGGGGTAGACTATATAAGAGAATGAGTTGCGATGAATTGGAAGAAATGCATTGAGAAGTTATACGAAAAAAGTACAGAGGGCAGGTATAGATAGGACTTTTTGGGAATAATGAAGAACAAAGGGAGATCTCCGAGAAGTAAAGAAGGTTTTGTTTGCAAAATACTGCAGTAAAACAAACCCTGTCCTTTCCTTGTGTTATCCCACTATGTGTTTGTGTACCCTTGGGTATTTGTGTTCTTCCTGTCTTTATGTGTTTATCTGATGAGAGTTACATTGTAGAATTTTTCTGATAATATGTTATTTACTTTGTAAAGATGTTTAGGCATTATTTATTCTGTTTTGGTTTTATGCTCATGTGTGAAGGTGATGTTTCAAAAGTTATTCTGATCTTTTATGTATTTACTTATGTCATAATTCCTGTAACACTGATGTATATGTTTATTTCTATTCTTTTGTAAAGCCTGTGTTACTAAAAATGTTATCTGTATTGTTATGTTCTTTAATGATGTATTTTGTACCATTGTTATTGTATTCTTATGTTATAAAATTGTAATTCACACCAGTTCATCAAATTAAGTAACTTGTAAGTTACATTTCACTGCACACGTTTCTGTTGGTCATAGTATATGGACAATATGTGAGAAGTTGGGACTTTTAGCGTTTGCACATGTGTTAATAATTCAGCAAGGGACGGGATAACAGCATTGCTGGTTCTAAGGACATTTCAAAAAAATTGTTTGTGAGTGCACAAGTGGTGGTTTATGGACTTGCTATATTCTCAGCAAGACTCTTCAATGGTGATTGTGCACCTGCACAGTCGCAACGGATGGCTGCTAGCCATCTCTACAAGGACTGCAGTGGGTCTACACCTTTGATGATTCACCAATACCATTATTTCTAGAAGGACTTCAGTGAGTCTGCACCTCTGGTGGCCCACCAATACCATAATCTCTACGAGGAATACAGTGGGTCTGCTCTGTGATGACCTACCTACCAATATGCTTCAAAACTTCGACTGACTCTGCGGTGGGTTTGCTCTGTTGTGGCCCATTACCTGTCTGCATGTCAAGAGTCAGCACTGTCTTTCCGTTGGCAGGACAACACTACTTCTTCAAGACTGGATGGAAATCCACTACTTCCGTGTGCATTTTCTTTTACTGCTCATAATTTGAGAAAGACACTGCTATTTTACTGTGATGAACGATCAGGACTGTCTTTATGGTCTGTGAGAAAACTTTAGCTTTTGACTAACATTGTATCAATAAGTGTGTGCATTTGATTTCTTTGTTATTGTAATTATGAAAAATTTTTTTCAAATCTTTATTGGCCACTGCCCAAAATAATTTATAAAACTATTTGTGGGGAGCATGGGAGCTATGTAAGTAGGCTGTTTAGGTTTTCTTATTGGTAACGCCACGTAGCGCTCTGTATGAAAATCACTGGCTGTGCTGTGTGCAGTCTGTGGCTAGTTTGCATTGTTGTCGCTATTGTAGTGTTTGGCAGCTGGATGTTAACAGCACGTAGCGTTGCGCAGTTGGAGGTGAGCCGCCAGCAGTGGTGGATGTGGGGAAGTGAGATGGTGGATTTTTGAGAATGGATAATCTGGAGGTGTGTCCATCAGAAACAGTACATTTGTAAGAATGGATGTCATGAACTGCTATATATATTATGACCATTAAGGTAAATACATTGTTTGTTCCCTATTAAAATCTTTCATTTGCTAACTATGCCTATCAGTAGTTAGTGCCTTCAGTAGTTTGAATCTTTTATTTAGCTGGCAGTAGTGGCGCTCGCTGTATTGCAGTAGTTCGAGTAACGAAGATTTTTGGTGAGGTAAGTGATTTGTGAAAGGTATAGGTTAATGTTAGTCAGGGCCAGTCTTTTGTAGGGATTTTTCAAAGTCAGATTGCGTTGCGCTAAAAAATATTGTGTGTCAGTTTAGTGTTGATCAGAATAGGTAAAGAGCGAAATGTCTGAGTGCGTTCAGTTCTGCTCAGCCGTTTGAAAATCAAATAATGTAAGAGTTTTATCAGCGCAGTAATGAATTAATTTTTCAAAGGGGACGTTTCAAACCGAACCTGTGTGCAGGGTAAAGTTACGCAACAAGAGTCATCCAAATTGGATGAACGTATGAAGGTATTCGGTATGCAACTTTACAGCTGACGCTACTGGAAACACACTGCCCTTGCGCCGCGAAACGCCGAATCGGCATTTCCCCCTTCATACCTCAGCTGTCAATCAGTTTGTTATTCTGACCCAGGTACAGCTGATACCTGCGGCTGCGCTTGCGTGTCAGTGGTTTTGTTATGATGAGTGAAGGCGAGTAAGCTACTGTATGTGCAAAAACGTCAGCTGCCCCACGTGTCTGCCTGTGCTCGTGATGTGGGCCCCGCCCACTCACCTCACAAGCTGTCACAACGCATGATGTGGCAGCATGCGTGGCGTCGCTGCCTATAGAGATACATGAGCAGGAGCGTGCATTTAAGCATCATGCTAATGAAGCAGCTATACGTTATTGAGTTTATATGCTATGCAACAAATTAAATAATTTTTAATATAGTTTATGTTCAGTTATGTCAAAAAGGATGCTTCAGTCCCTACTTCTTCCTCTTAGGTGTCTTTTTTTTCTCTAAAGTAGTCTAAATTCTTCCTCAGGTTTCAAGCTCTCTCCATACCACATTTTATCGAAATCGGTTCAGTGGTTTAGAGGTGATGGTTCAAATGGCTCAAATGGCTCTGAGCACTATGGGACTTAACTTCTGAGGTCATCAGTCCCCTAGAACGTAGAACTACTTAAACCTAACTAACCTAAGGACATCATACACATCCATGCCCGAGGCAGGATTCGAACCTGCGACCGTAGCGGTCGCGCAGTTCTAGACTGTAGCGCCTAGAACCGCTTGGCCACTCCGTCCGGCGTTTAGAGGTGAAAACGCAACATAATTATTTTCGTATTTCTAACGTCAATACGCATAAAATTTTAAATTACGGTATCTTCCTTTTCCGTGATCCAATTTTGATGAAATACAGCCTGTATGCTACCCCAAGTTACGCTCAAGTTACCTCCGCAAACTCGGTGAAAATTCGTCTGCTAGTTTTGGTGACTGGCGTGAGGAAACAGTCAACGCAGTTCGACAGTTTTACTGAAAGTACAGATAATAATAAGCAAGAATGCAAAATACTAGGGCAAATATTGATATTGGCCACAGGAAAATTAAAGATACCTTTGGAGAAAAGAGAAGCAGCTATATGAACATCAATAGCTCAGGCGGAAAACCAGTGCTAAGCAAATAAAGCTGAAAGATTGAAGGAGTATATAGAGGGCCTATACATGGGAGATGAAGGCAATATTATAGAAATGGAAGAGGACGTAGATGAAGATGAGATGGAAGATATGGTACTGCGGGAAAAATCTGGCAGAGCACTAAAAGATTAAAGTCGAAACAAGGCCCTGGAAGTAGATGAAACACTGCCAGAAATATTTATAGCCTTGGGAGAGACAGCCATGACCCAACTCTTCCATCTGGTGTGCAAGATATGTGAGGCAGGTGAAGAAACCTAAGACTTCAAAAAGACTGGACTACTTCCAACTACAAAGAAATCAGGTGCTAACAGATGTGAAAATTACCGAAACATCAGTTAAGTAAATCATGGTTGCATAAAACTAACATGAATTCTTTACAGAAGGAAGAAAAAAGTGGTAGAAGCTGATCTCGGGGAAGGTCAGTTTGGATTGATTAGAAATGCAGGAACATGCGAGGCAACACTGATGCTACTACTTCTCTTAGAGGATGGGTTGAGCAAGAGCAAACCTACGTTTATGGCGTTTGTAGGACTTGGAGAAAGCTTTTGACAATATTGACAGGAAAACAGTCTTTAAAATTTTGAAGGTAGCAGAGATAAAATACATAAACCGTACGGCAGTTATAGGAGTCGAGGGGCAGAGAAAGAAGCAGTGGTTCAGAAGTGAGTCAGACAGGGTTGTAGCCTATCGCCGGTGATGTGCAATCTGTACACTGAGCAAGCGCTAAAGAAAACCAAGGAAATGAAATAAAGTCCAGTGAGAAGAAACAAAAACTTTGACGTTTGTCGATGACACTGTTATTCTGTCAGAGACAGCAAAGGACTTGGAAAAGCAACTGAGCGGAACGGAGAGTGTCTTGAAGGGTTCATATAAGATCAACACGAACAAATGAAAGTAGTCGAATTAAATGTGATTTTGGAGGAATTAGGTTAGGAAACAAGACACTTAAAGTAGCAGATGAGTTATGCTATTTATGAAGCGAAGTAAATGATGATGGCCGAAGTAGAGAGGATACAAAATGTAGACTTGCAATAGCAAGAAAAGCGTTTCTGAAGAGAATAAATTTGTTAGCTTCAAATATAGCTTAGGAATGTTTAGGTAGTGTTTCCTGAAAGTATCTGTATGGAGTTTAGCCGTGTGTGGTAGTGAAACATGGGCGATAAACAGTTTAGACAAGAAGACAATAGAAGCTTTTGGAATATGGTGCTACAGAATAATGCTAAATATTAGATGGGTGGATCTCGTAAGTAATGAGGAGATACTGAATATGATTAGGATGAAAAGAAATTTGTGGCACAATTTGCCTAGAAGAAGGGGTAGTTGATACGGCACTTTCTGAGACATCAATGGATCTCCAGTTTAGTACTGGAGGGATGTAGGGGGACTAAAAATCGTGTAGGGAGACGAAGATATGGGTACAGTAACGAGATTCAGAAGGTTGCAGATTGCAGTAGTTACTCGGAGATGAAGAGGCTTGCACTGGATAGAGTATCATGGAGACCTGCTAGACTTCGGACTGAAGACTACAAAACAACATCAACGATAGTAAGAAAAATAATACACTACTGGCCATTAAAATTGCTGCACCAAGAAGATGACGTGCTACAGACGCGAAATTTAACCGACTGAAAGAAGATGCTGTGATATGCAAATGATTAGCCTTTCAGAGCATTCACACTAGGTTAGCGCCGGTGGCGACACCTACAACGTGCTGACATGAGGAAACTTTCCAACCGATTTCTCATACGCAAACAGCAGTTGACCGGCGTTGCCTGGTGAAACGTTGTTGTGATGCCTCGTGTAAGGAGGAGAAATGCATACCATCACGTTTCCGACTTTGATAAAGGTCGGATTGTAGCCTATTCCTATTGCGGTTTATCGTATCGCGACATTGCTGCTCGCGTTGGTCGAGATCCAATGACTGTTAGCAGAATATGGAATCGGTGGTTTCAGGAGGGTAATACGGAACGCCGTGCTGGATCCCAACGGCCTCATATCACTAGCATTCGAGATGACAGGCATCTTATCCGCATGGCTGTAACGGATCGTGCAGCCACGTCTCGATCCGTGAGTCAACAGATGGGGACGTTTGCAAGACAACAACCATCTGCACGAACAGTTCGACGACGTTTGCAGCAACATGGACTATCAGCTCGGAGACCATGGCTGCGGTTACCCTTGACGCTGCATCACAGACAGGAATGCCTTCGATGGTGTACTCAACGACGAACCTGGATGCACGAATGGCAAAACGTCATTTTTTCGCGTGAATCCAGGTTTCCTTTACAGCATCATGATGGTCGCATCCGTGTTTGGCGACATCGCGGTGAACGCACGTTGGAAGCGTGTATTCGTCATCGCCATAATGGCGTATCATCCGACGTGATGGTATGGGGTGCCATTGGTTACCCATCTCGGTCGCCTCTTGTTCGCATGGACGGCAATTTGAACAGTGGACGTTACAGTTCAGATGTGTTACGACCCGTGGCTCTACTCTTCATTCGATCCCTGCGAAACCCCACATTTCAGCAGGATAATGCACGACTGTATGTTGCAGGTCCTGTACGGGCCTTTCTGGATACAGAAAATGTTCGACTGCTGTCCTTGCCAGCACATTCTCCAGATCTCTCACCAATTGAAAACTTCTGGTCAATGGTGGCTGAGCAACTGGCTCGTCACAATACGCCAGTCACTACTCTTGATGAGCTGCGGTATCGTGTATCGTGTTGAAACTGCATGGGCAGCTGTACCTGTACACGCCATCCAGGCTCTGTTTGACTCAATGCCAAGGTGTATCAAGGCCGTTATTACGGCCAGAGGTGGTTGTTCTGGGTACTGATTTCTCAGGATCTATGCTCCCAAACTGCGTGAAAATGTAATTACATGTCAGTTCTAGTATAATGTATTTGTCCAATGAACACCCGTTTATCATCTACATTTCTTCTTGGTTTAGCAGTTTTAATGGCCAGTAGTGTATCAAGGAGCAGCATCCGGAATAACGCCTGAAAGTCTCAGCGACAGTGAAGTGGAATCGGTTTGGGGTGGAGAGCGCCTGACTGTGGAGGGGATGAGGAGACTGTAACAACGGCTTGAGCCACAGCACGCGGGCCAGCGCCTGAGGAGTCGCAGTTTCCGCAGCGGGCAGCGCGGTAGGGCGTCGCGACGCCTGCCTCGGCCGACGCTCCATCCGTCAGATTGCGCGCCACTTGGCGTCTGCGGTCGATAAGCGGCCAGATGGCCGGCCGGACGGAAGGAAGGCCTGCGTCGCTTCGAGGCCGCTGCCGCCGCCGTCACTAGGAAAGGAGAAAGGGACCGACCATAAACAAGCAGGGTAGGCGGCCCTCTGTTGCCCTTGTCCTATGTCCGAGGTCGGCTGCTAAGCGTGGGTAGTGTCAACTGAAGAAGAGGTAACAACCCGTCGGCTTTGACCAATGACGTCATACTTCACTCATAGACATTAACGTCTTTATTTTCGAACCATACATAATAAATAGGTTATCTTGTGTGGCGGGACGTCATCATTGTAAACTGATATAAATGGGCAATTTCCAGGAATAGTTGCCTATCGAAGTCATGAAGTCCAAACGATACATATCGTATGTGACATTGTAAATCGATCATGCGACTCTGGTGGCGGGCGTTAGGAGTATGTTTACGGTTGTCGCTACAGCAACGACAAAAGAAGAGCGTCACAAAAATACTTGTAATTGCAAAGGAGACGACTTACCTTACTCTTCGTCGGTGTTGGCATCATGTGAAGATCCATTACGGTAGTCTGGATGGATAATTTGGAAGAGTCGATCCATGTATTCTTCCTGATACTCGTTCGTTTTCCGCACTGTCCGCAATGAAATTGTAAACGGTATTTCAGCACCGAAATTGTTCTTACGAAGTTTTACACACTTAGCACCACCACAGTCTACATAGTCCTTTCATTCCTCGTCCAGCGGTACTCATATTTCCGACAAAAAGTCGAACAATTTTATAAGCTTGATAAACATGAAATTAGATTTTTCAATGTGAGAGAATGCGCCGAAGAAACGTCAAGAACACCAGACATCCCACTCACTAACGAAATAAATCGTCTGGGATTCCCTAGCAACTCACAAATAATTCGCGGAAGTACGTAATTTAGAGCAACTAAGGGAACGACGGAAAACAGAGAAAATTACGATCACAAATAATTAATCACAACGCCCGCCACCGGAGTCGCATGATCGATTTACGATCGCACGTTCGATATGTATCGTTTGGACACCGCAACTTCGATAGGCATTCATTCTTGGAAATTACCTATAAATGAATGTGTTTTTAAAAGACAGGGCAAAACTTTGCGTACGATTTTTGGAGCTTGTGTTAATGTAAATCATTTGTTCGTCTCAATTAATTCGGTTCTTATTTTCATTCCTAAAGAGTTTGAGATATTTTGGAAGAATTTTTTCATTTTGGACAATTTTTGCCTTTGGATTTTCGTCTGTAGCTATGGATTTATCAGCTCAACTGAAGAACGGTATACTGGTGCAAAAAAGAAAGGAAAAGAAAATTGTGACAGAAGTAACGTTAGCATGGAATACCTCAGTTGACATATATGAGTTGCATCCAAAACTTCAGCTGATCTGTATAGGTTAACTGCAGTACGGGATACAAATTTCACGTATGTCGACTTTTCCGCTTTCGCTGGCACTAGTATCCTCTTCTTCAGCTGACATATGTGGGTCAACTGAAGTACAAATTTTGCAGGTGTTGGTTTCTTCGTCTCCGCTACTACAAGCATACTATTCTTCAGGTGATACTAGTAGTAGCTAAGGCGGAAAGACCGACATACGTAAAATTTGTATCCCATAGAGTTGACCTATATAGGTCAACTGAATAATAGGATACTGATGATAGCGAAGGATAAAAAATCGACGTACATAACATCGGCATTCTGTACCTCAGATGAACGACGGGAAGGCGAAAGAAATCGGCATAAACAAGATTTACATAAAAATTTATAAAATCGATGTACATAAAAATTGACCTGTATAGGTCAACTGTGGTATGGGATACGAATTTGTTTTAGCCTTCAATACTAGTAGTATCGAACTGAAAAAACCTACAACAGAAAAATTTGTATCCCGTACTGCAGGTGACCTATTACAATAGGTCGAATGTAGAAGAGGATACTACCTCCTGTGTTACAGGATGCCAGTGTTACGCATGTCGCTTTTTTCGCCTTTGTTAGTACTAGTATCCGACGCAGACCAACGGACGCATGGGATGCAAATTTTTCGTACGTCGGTCTTTTCGCTTTCGATAGTACTAGCATCGATTGAAAAATATCGTAGTAATACTAGTGCTAGCGAAGGTGAAAAAAAGCGACAGCTCTGAAATTTGTATTGTTACTGCAGTTGACGGACCCTGCTTCAAGTCTTCCATACTCATAGGAATAGATAAATCACGTCAGCTGAAGAATAGGATACTAGGACTCAAAGAAGCGATATATTTAACATTATGTTCCAAATATTAATGTATGTGTTGTGTGTCTACCATCTGTTTTCTCTGTCCTACATTCCTTTCTTTCTCAGAGCTCGCCTTTGTTGTTAAATCTGTGCAACACATCATCTCTGGTAACGTCTGACGTCATTGGTGAAAGCCGACGGGTTGTATCCCACTCCTCGGTAATCCCCGAAGGTAGTCCCTCAAGTTGTGCAACAACACCAACACCCGCATTCTGCAGAGGAAACTTCCCATTGTACCACTTGTAACGACACAGTAAATTCAAGGTAGCTGAACAATTTGCCTCTTTTGTTTGGAAATTTCTTAAGCACACTGTCCAGCATCGCTAGGTTTCTCGGTCGAGGATCCATGGTGCGAACAGCCTGATCAAGGTGGTCCCACAGATTCTCGGCTGGGTTTAAATCGGAGGAGTTTGGTGGCCAGCAGAGTACGGTAAACTCATCCTAGCGTTCTGGGAACCGCGTACATACAATGTGAGCTGTGTGACACGTTGCATTGTCCTGATGGTAGATGCCATCGTGCCGAAAATGCATTTAGGGGTGGACATGGTCCCCAACGACAGATGCATAATTGCGTTGGCCCATTGTGTCTTCCTGAATGACGAGATCGCCTAGGGAAAACCACAAAAACATTCCCCAGACCATAAAGCTCCTTCTTGGTTGCAGGGTGTTTGCTTTTAGACGTTCGACGTCATAGACCCGAACGGCCATCTGTCCGATGCGGCATAAAGCGTGATTCATCTCAAACGCCCACCTCTCGACCTCAGCGGACGTCCAGTTGCGGTATTGGCGTGCAAATGTCAGCTTTTGTCGCCGGTACAACAGCATTCTCCATGAGTGCATGAGCCAAGCTGAACGGTCATCGAGCAGACACTTTCGGTAGCTCCTCGTCCATCTGCGGAATCAGTTGCTCAACAGTCTGCTCACCCGAATACGTCTCCGCAGCCGTCGTTCATTCCTATCATCCTACAGCCCGTCGCACACGACAGTTGCCTCGGAGCCTGTTTTAGATAGCGCCATTTTGCCATGCACAGTGTACTTTAACCACGGCGGCACGCGAACAGTTTACATACTTAGCCGTTTCCGAAATGCTCCACCCTTGGCACGAAAGCCAATGATCATGCCCCTTCACACGTCAGATAAATCTCTCCGTTTCCGCATTACAACGACTGGACTGTTTCCCGCGTCCTCCCGATACGCTTTAAGCACCAGTGCTGCTAGTTCTGCCAACTACTGGCAGCGACTGGCTACTGCAAGTTGATGTCGAACATGGGCAAAGGCCACATTAATGTGATTGGACCGTGTACTTCATTGTGAAGTATCTCAGTACGTACGCCAGTGTCTGCAGCTCGTGGTCTAGTGGTTAACGTAGCCACCTCTAGGTCGCGCGGTTCAGACTTCGATTCCCGACCGAGTCGAGGGTTCCCTGCGCTCTAGGTCTGGGTTTTTGTGTTGTCATAATTGCGTCGACACAGTACGAGATTCAAGCACTAATCTAGGTGTAGAGAGACGCATAAGCATCATTCGACAGCCTTAAAAAAATGGACCTTATTCGACAGCCTTACGCCTTTACAAATACTAATCTACGTTTCAATGGCTTCTTAATACAAAGAGTACACAAGCTTAGGCAGCTTCGAACGTGTGTTCGTGAAGACTGGAGAACAGACGTGGAGACAAAATGTCGGACAGACAACGCCCCTAACGCCTTCATAAAATTTAAAAAGAATCTCACAAGTACGGACCTTAGAGTTCCATTTGTAAGATGCTAATGTGGTCTGTGCTTCTACGCAATTCTGAAGAACCGACATTAAATGTGACAACAGCAAGGAAAGTCGAGGCGTTTGAAATGTGTCTTTACCGCAGAATGTTTAAAAATTGTTCAAATGGCTCTAAGCACTATAGGACTTAACGTCTGAGGTTATCAGTCCCCTAGACTTAGAACTACTTAAACCTAACTAACCTAAGGACATCACACACATCCATGCCCGAGGCAGGATTGGAACCTGCGACCATAGCAGCAGCGCGGTTCCGGACTGAAGCGCCTAGAATCGCTCGGCCACCGCGGCCGGAGTAGAATGCTTAAAATAACCTTGACTGCACGAGTAGCTAACAACGAAATACTGCGCAGAATATACTAATAAATCGAAATGTTAATAACGTTTAACAGGAGTCAAACTATACACCGATACCTACAACATATCTTATGAAAAGCCAAATGTATCCTTCTACATTTGGTTATAGAAGAGAAAATCAGGGGAAAAAGAGGAAAGGGGTGAAGATGAGTATCATCATTACATAACATAAACCACTGGACAGGATTACCAACTGCAAGACCACCTACCACACATCGCGAGTCATAGAATGAAGATGCATCGTCTGACCGCCAACATCCCTTAACAGATAAGCAGAAGCGAAGAAGAAGAAAGTGGAGAAGAAGAAGGAGGAGGAGGAGAATCATCTCATTTCATCTTCATCGACGAGCAAGTCGCCGAAGGGGCGTCAAATAAAAACACTTGTACCGCGCGGTCAAACTGCGCGAGAAGAGATCTCCCAGCAAATAATGCCACACGATCATTTCATTTTCTGTACACCATTGTGCTGTAGACATGGCAAGTGGTGCCACGTGTAAGTGCCATGGGGAACAATTTGTGTAAACGCTTTTTCTTCGTCTGTGTGAAGTTGTAATTTTATTCTTAATTTTATGACACGTTCTCATAAAGATTTAAATACTCAGCAAACTGTAGAGCTTGTACTATGAAATAAAATGTATATGTAAATATTTTGGCTGTCGCTTGAAAGAGTCCTACACTAACCTTGGTGTCCTGTAATATATGTTAATGACATTAACTGAATCACTTGAAATGGAATAAAAGGCCGAAACCTGGGTCTTAATTAAATAAACAACAATAGAGTCAAATGACGGTGCAATCATTTAAAAATTATTATATGTTGTTCAGCAACATCAAAAGCAGGCGAGAGACATGATCTGTTGCTGAAAGTGTTGAACAGTCGCAGTTCCTTACTGCCAGTGAGTGTTCAAAAATGGTTCAAATGGCTCTGAGCACTATGGGACTCAACTGCTGAGGTCATTAGTCCCCTAGAACTTAGAACTAGTTAAACCTAACTAACCTAAGGACATCACAAACATCCATGCCCGAGGCAGGATTCGAACCTGCGACCGTAGCGGTCTTGCTGTTCCAGACTGCAGCGCCTTTAACCGCACGGCCACTTCGACCGGCCCAGTGAGTGTCATTGTGTTTTGAATATATTAGGGTCATTAGGAAAAGAACGATCCGGAGGCTGTAAAATGAAAAGAGCTCCAGGGATCGTAATGCTGTTGCCCGCAGAAGAAGGTGTGATCCCAAAACTCGATGCTAGAAGGACACGGATTCACACCCCCGTGACAGCAGAACGAGCACGTGTACGTCACTCAGCCGTGCTGAAAATAGTGAAACAAAGGCTTCAAAAGGAGATCATGCGGATGTAGCGCGTTTCCTGACAGTGAAAGGAGCGCGGGGGTCGCAAATTCATCGGAAACTGGCACAAGCGTACAGAGAGCTCTGCACGTTCGTCACAGTTACGACACTTAATCCTACTTCCTGGGGTAATGTCTGCCACTATCAACTCGCCCGTCTTCAACAATGTGGTCATCCGTGCGTCATCGGCCAACGACGCGACGTCATTCCCTGAATCGCTTGTCCCACGCCTTAACCCCTGCACAACCATACGGTGTTCTACGTATACTTGTGCCATTCGTCGATGAATTCCCGTTCTCTGAGCTCCTTCCGCTGTCAAGAAACATATCACACCCATCTCACTGTTTCACGGAGGAAACTTTTGAATGTGAGGTCACGAGTTCAGTCTTTAGTATGGCTCATTGTGTTAACATTATGACAGGAAAAAATATTACCTTCTAATGATTCACCATTTGTATGAGGAGGGCGACAGAAAATACGTGTCCGGGAGGTGCAGAGTTCAGCTTTCAATGAGATTTATGTATTACACTTCACGAAAGGGACATTGTCGACATTCAGGAAGTGTTCAAAACAAACCATTAACTTGTGCCATGAACACAGAATGAAAAATGGGGTGACACAGTAATTATTAATATCGAAGGCGAACTCCTTGCGAGTTCCAAACGGCGCAGAACGTTCAGCTAGGTATCCACACTTAAAGCATACATTTAGAATTATACTGGTGTAACTGGGTGGTGAGACCTGATGGGGATATGATGACATGTAGCTGAATGCGGAACAGTCTGTCGTAGGGTTTATCGTGGAGGTGAGTATCCTTTAAGGCGTAGTTGCAGACAGTGCGATAACACGTTTTATACGCACGGAAAGAACAAATATACAGAGGCTGAATCTGTCGAGTTGTTCCAGGTGTTATGAACTGCAGCGCCACACTCCTTTCAGTAGGGATCGTTTGCTCTAAAGCGGTATCGTTTTTGTACGCAGACCAGGAATCAAGCAAATAGAACTTATTTCGACCAGCTATTAGCAAATCAGTGCTCATACCATGATTCTAGTTCTCTTACGACCATTTTCCCACTCTTGCATGCTGAAATATAAATTTTCCCAACTGCCCTTGCAAGATCACGCACACGAGAAAGAATCGTAGCTGGCAGAACAACCCCAACTTCTCGCAGCACAATAAATAACTTTCTAGCCAATTTAGCATCCAGATTAACAGCCGGCATAATTGTATACGAATGGGTTAAGGCATTGATGTTAGTTCATCGTGATAAAACTCTTTTGATACCTCTAATTTCCGGGATTCCTTTAACATGCATTTACTCTTTACATTCCGATTGGTCAGAGTTGAAAACAAATTCCTTACTGTACGATGGGATAAGATTGTACGTCTCATCTACAAATTTTCGAGCCGAATTCGCAGCTGTTGACGCTTTGCTTGAAATTTCAATATCCTACGTCTTCCAATTATGTATCACTGTATGAAGTTATACAACTATACATTGCACTCCTTCCTTTGAAAACACTGTAATCTACCTCACACGTAATTTGAAATATATAACGCAGTAGCTAACTACCATGTATATCCTATAAATCGTATCGAGCATCCTTCAAACGCACAAACACCAGTTCTTGTAACAAGTGCGCCCTGCCCTTCCTTGAATATCCGTAGTTTTTCTAAAGCACTACACAGTCATATTACTACGGACTTATTCGGAATCTGTTCATAACTACTTTTTTAATTATTCTGTAGATGATCTTCCACGTACGTAGTTTTGTTTAGCACCCGCTCCTTGAACTAAGATTGTCCTTTGCTACGTTTCACTGAGGACGGGATTTGTGGTAATCTGTCCGACAAGGATAATGAACTAGATGACTCGGCAGCTGTTTCAGTATCACTTTCACCTGTTAAGCACGTATCATCATCACTGTACTCCTTACGTACACTCTTTGACATAAAACTCGACCGGCGGCCGGCCGCTTCAGAGGCTAAGTCCGCGCCGATCGCGACATGGGACAAAAAAACTGGCCAACTCGCTAATTCTCTAAGTCCGGTTATCTGCACAATCTGGCAACACTGTAGACTGCGGCACTTCCTGGAGGAAAACTTGTCCCATGATAGAAAAACACTAGGCTGATTGCGCCTGTGGTCTAGCGGTAGCGTGCGTTGATTCTGTTCGTAATGTCAGTAGATCGAGAGCAGCTGACATAAAATATTTTTATAGCCTCTTCTGTCTGAATGCTGAAGACGTGAATGTAATGGTAGCGCAGATTCAATCTATTTCACTTTCTGACACACCGATATCAAAATTTTATCCAGTAACGATTTTGCGGCAGATTTCCTGCAGACTGTCCTCCTCTGGACGCCGTATGCGGCAAAGCTCCGGGATCCATTTGCTGGCTACCGGCAGCGGCCGTGGCGACAGCAGCGGCGCTGCACTCCCCCGTTCTTTATCGAAAGCGCCTGCTCCCGCTCATCGCTTTTGATGATTTAAAACGCTTTATTATTAAATGTTGCTCCACAGAAAATTTCTACGATTTCCATTCACGCTCAAAAGCAACGGAGACAGACGTCCTGATTAGTAGGCGGGTATTACATTACATTAATCGGCAAGAGCTGAGTATGGCCCGAAATTAATTTTGTAGACTGGGACGAAATTAAACCACCTCGCTACATTCGATGAATTTATAAATGCTCCATACCTCGTTTCTTTTCCTTTCAAACTCAATTATTTGTGCAACTTTTGGTCAATGTTCGGATGTTTTCGTCAACCCGGGGTGAGCGTCTGTGGTGTAAAGTGTATTACAGTTCTTGTTTCATTCCTTATGGTAACTCTATGCGATAAACTGTGTGAATACCTTGTAATGCATGCTCTGTAGCAGTGCAGGAACACTGCACATTTGGAGTTCCATGTATGGGTTCATGAAGTATTTAATGTTGATCGGAAGTGATAGTTAAGGTCATCAGATATAGACCAGAAAAATTTGTCGTTTTGGAGGTTTCAGAGAACGGAAAGGAATTGCTAACGCCGGTGTTAGAAAACGTCTACAGTTAAATGCTATTGCAAACATTTAGAAGAGGGGAACTATATTAATCAACATGGGCACTTCATAAACAACCTTCTGACATGTTAGACCTATATGACGAACAAAACTCAAATTTATATCGTTGACAGTCGCTTTGAATCTTTTCAGGATCTATTTTACAGTGAAGCACCTTGGCATTTGCAAAGCAGACATCCATGATATTAACTTAATTTACTAAGTCGAATCGGACGAAGATTGATGTTTAAAGGCATTCTTCAGATTTCGTATAAAGCATTTTTACTAGCCGTTTGCAACTCCATTAATTAAAATGGAAAACAAAAGGTTGTAGTCAGCGGCTTCCACCGAGATTGGAACTGCTATGTCATACAGTACGACCACCGCAGCGCACAAGGGAACCTCTTTTTTTTTTAATTTTGCTTTTTTTCTTTTACTTTTTTTGACGATTACCCCTTTTTTTCTCGCTTATTTTAAAGCCCCTTAGGAAAATGGCAATAAAAAAAGAAACTAAGCGCCACCGCCACTTTTCATCCTATAACAAACAAAAAAAAAATCTGGTCCACTTCAGGCGGTAGCTCCTGACTAAACCTACCCCAAGAGCTGCCTATATACCAGGGGAAATATGGGAATTTAAGGTTAGGGCTATCATTACAAACAAAACAAAATCTTCCTTTTTCTGAATTTTATTTTTATTTTGATTTTTGTTTCGTTTATGTTTGTTGTGTAATTGATCAGACGCCTTCTGCGCCCCGCTGGTAATATGTTGAGTCACGTTTTCTCGAAATTGGTGTGTTCCGTTCAGTAGTTCAGAAATGTTCATTTGTTCAAACTGGAAACCTTCTTCACTCTTGGCTTAACACATTCCAGCTGTGAGGCGGGTCGTGGAAAGCGCTCCCAAGGAAGTTCGAGAAAAATTGTCTGTATTTTGGGTGGCGGACAACGACATAATGACGGTCGTTGAGGTATGTCCAAAAATCGAGTACAGAGTCTACAGTTTGTCCAACTAGGTAGTGAATGGCATGGTCGCGAATCCAATTCACAGCATTGGTCATTGTCCGAGGAAAATAGTCACGTCCCGGAAATAATAATGAAAGGGGAGTATTCCGATTCAGAATGTCCCGCGTTAGAAAAGCCACAATATGACGAATAACCTCTGAGCTAACGACACACTGGCGACCACAGACGGACTATAGTCACTGCGATTTTGCCTGAGCCTCAAAACGCAACCTTATATCATTTCAACGTAGGGAAAGCAAAACGGGTCATTCAATGTTTCTCATTCAACATAAAGCATGTGAGATAATTTTCCGTATCGTTCATAATCATCTAAAAATACAAACGAAGTAAAAATTCATCTGAAGCTTATTCGAATTGAAAATAATGTAAGATACCAAACGCTTTGCACCTCGATGTCGAATTTGTCCACGTGCAATCTTTTGCAGGATACAAAAAGAATGTCATGATTACCACGAGAATGAAGAAATATGTTGGTACGGATGGAAACAAGAAGAGACTCAGTCAACAAATATTCGATTCCTCATGGCATTCATTTCATTTGAGACGTAAGAAGAGTTAAAGCGGGATATTACTTTCGTTAACACGAAAGATATTGCGCACATATTGATAACGAGGAAGTCTGCGTCTTCATACGTTTCCTCCTTGAAATCTGTATGCTCTCTTATATACTAAGTAGCCTGATCATTGTTTCAGTAATGTTACCCTCTTGTTTGACCCCGTAACGATGAACAAATTCCAAATGCATGTCTCTGCATGAAAGTAGCTGTTCGAACCCTTCCTGGGTTGCTTTTTGTGTTTTATTGCTTGGAATTCCTGAAGCAGACCACTGTGCCTTCTCCCCTTGTGGGTTAGGTCTCAAAACTAAACCGCTTTTTATCCAATGGCATAATTTATTCAGACAGCATCAGCACAAGACTGTCAAACAAAGCCTTCCATTTACAGTTGCAACACTCTAACCAGCACTGACCGAAGTGTAATCCACGGTCATGGTCCGAAATTAGCAGCTGTCTGCTACTGTGGCAAAGTCCGTACTACACTTTCGATTCCGCAGCACCATTTTATCTGGTAACACTGTGTAGTTGCAGAGTTGTGCCAGCATATCTGTCCTCACACTGTCAACTTTATGTATCTCACTTCTCCTGCAGCGTTGATCACGAGGAGCAGAAGTAAATGAGTGTATTCTGCATGACGTAACATTCAGTATTCCCTTCTTTCATAGCCACTCTTCATGTGCATCGATACCAAATAGGAATGTGAAAACTCTTGCGAGTGAGAGAATGACAATAACAATCGTAACAAGAACAATCAAATAATGAATGATGTTTATTCCAACGCAGAACGAGAATGGCTTTAAATATAAAAATCTATATCTATATCCATATCTATTGATCTTTGAGTTGGCATAATGCAAATATATTCTTAGCATTTAGTTACTGAATTTAGTTCGGGATGTTTACAGAGAAAAGGAAAAGTCGGTACTTCTCGCTAGTGTAATATAATGTGAACCAGCAACTACACTTTCCTTAGAACACGACTCAAGCAGGTCCCCAAGTAGGTACCAAGGCACTGCTGCATTCTGTTCCCTGACATTGCTACAAAACGTATTGCAGGTTAGTTCCTAGGGTAGTAACATTAAATTTGCGTTGTAGACGGCACATGAACGTGACGACTATCCATATTACTCATCAATATAAAGAGACAATATTATGGGAATTTAGCAGGATTACTCAACATGAATTCTGAAATTGGTTGACTGACCGCACAAGTGCTAAACGTCGTCAAGAGTATACGATGTCCTAATCGCATTAGGAATATGAAGATCGTCTTCGACAGCTCGCAACTTTCACATTGCTATCTCCACCCTACTCCAGACAGTCCTCGGTGGGGTTGCACTTAGTTGCCGATGCAATGTAAGGCCTTCAAACCGACAACAGACCACATATTGAAAAATACAAGCGAGTTCTCTTGCAGCGTAAGCTTATTGTAGCTAATCTAAAAATTGATGGACAGGAACATTGTCCTATTCAAAAAAAGCTGTCCAGCAGGTCCTCTAATCGCTCCTTGGTACAGTCGTTTGACTATTGAAAATGGTTCCAACAAGTCACCACTAGAAAACACTGCTCTGTACCGCAATAACTCAAGATGTAAAGTAATACCACGATACTACAAATATCAGGGAACACCTTATCACAGATAAGACTGTCCTTAAGGCTTGTAAGCTCACATTTATTACAATAAATGACATACCTGAAATGTTACCACTCTCATTATTACGTCAGGTTGGTAATGCACGTAGTAAGTTCGTCGTATTCATGATTTCCTCTTCAAAGTAACATACCGTACTTATTATTTAACACAAAATGACATTAAAAATTTAAGTTATTCACGAGCAGCTAGTTGAGAATATGTATGAACTTCAAATGACGCGACGAACCGTCTTGTTCCGCATATGGATTCAAACCCAGCTCATGCAGACTAAGCAAAGATTTCGTTACTGACGGAAACTAACAGTCAGTCCTGATTATGCATACAGAGAGTGATATACCTCGATTTTAGACAGTATCAGTTAGCAAATATCAACTTTAAATTGCATAACGCAAACATGTTTAACAGACGCGAATTCCTACCCACTACGAGAGATGTTAAATATTGCTTCGTCACAAGTAACTTACTTGAAATGCCGTGAGGTAAAGCTTTGTGTTGGACACGGATTCGAACCCAGAACCTAATCGGATTGCTATCGAAGCACAGTCAAATGTGACATATCGGATTCTCGCGGCAGTAGCTAGATGTTTTAACTGAAATGACGAGACGAAACATTAATTTTTTCCTTCCCAGGACTCCTACCCGGCACCTATCGCTGTTATATTCCAGAGAAAACGAACGTTAAATATGGGTTTGTTGCGCCAGCAGTGATATGTGAGCATGTTTGAACTAGAAATGATATGACGAAGAGTTCAGCGCTCACTGGAAATAGAGCCCCACATATATCGTTGTTGACTACACGCAAAGAGACGTCAGCTACCGAATTTTTCTCCACCAGCTGCTCAGAATAACATCTTGAACTTACAGTCATCTCGCAAATAGTTCTGTGTCTCACTGGGAGTTAAAAACGTCAGATATCGTTAGTGTTGACAACGAATGAAAATACATTAAAAATCAAAATTCTTATCCACCAGCAGATAGGTGTTCTCATGCTAGAGCTTGATAATACATAATTAAATCTTTAGTGCCGGGCCAGGATTCGATCCCATTCACGCGTAATATGTGGAGATGTTGAGGAATCTGCAGTTTTGAACAAACAACAAATTGTAGCCGAGCTGTATTGTCACGAAGGGATCAAATTCCGCGTTAATGGCGGTCTGAGTTGCAGTCCCAGTTCAGAACCAAACTTATCGACATACAGAAGCTCAGATAAAAGATGGAATAAGTGTCCTGTGACCATACATAGCGTTTGTTTCGTCACTTGAAATAAATAACTAGTATAAGAAAGGTTACTGGTGATAGAGTTTCTACATGTCGCCACTCCAGACTTTATTGTGGTTCAACCTACCGTCTACTTGGTAGAGAAGGAAAATCATCTTTAATGTGAATTTTCAGACCACACTGCCATTACACCTTCTTCACTTGGTGTAGCCAGGAGAGAATGGACTCTGTCTCTCCCTATCTAAAATCATTGACAGAAGTGGGAGTCCGACCCAGACCATAGGTACAAAAACCTACCATCCGTCCAACAGACCACGAAATCCTCTTCTCTCATTTTTCTATCGTAACGCCGTTGCGCCACACTGGATGAGAATTCTGACACACAGGCGTCCTGTAGTAATTTGCACCATGTTCAGTAAATTCATTTACTTGGTTGACCGAATCACCATGAACTAGCTGCCTCGGCTACCCAGTGCATACATTCCACTCTATATTTTGTAATCACCGAAATAAAATCACGTAACTGCCACCTACACAGAACTGCCAACAGTGTAGGATGCAGAAGTTTACATAGGAAGTGTTCCTTTCCACTTGAGCTATTCTATTGCGCTATCTGTTTGTAGAAAACGTCGTTCAGTAAAAAAAAAAAAAAAAAAAAAAAAGAAAAGCTGTAACTGTTTGTCTCTCAGAAGTCAAGACCTGGCCATATGCATAATCTCACAGTGCTTTGGAATCAAAAAGTTCTGGAGGAATAGTTGTCGAGCTCTGGAGCTGTTGTAGCTACGTGTCAGCTAGTAGCGTAGATAAGATGTCGCGAGTTCGAATACATTCAGTGCTACATTTTTTAAAACGCAATTCTGCTGTCTGCTTAAGTTGTCAATCTAATGGAACTTTGAACATACTTCCCTTCACTTCTCAACCCAAAGTAGTCACATGTGGAAAAAGGGCTAACTACTGCGACATTTTGTTCTGTTCAGGTTTAATAGACAGCAGGCAGTAGATGCATCTCGAAGATGTGTAGGGAGAGCGCATCGTGCCATAATATGTCAGAAAAGTATTTTCTACATTAGCTGTCGTGTGGTAGTGAGATTCTATTCTTCTTCAAACTTTGTTTGACAGCTTTAACTCAGAACAAGTTTTCTACATGCATGTAATCAATAAACTGCACGTGCATTGTCATACTGTCATAGATAACATCAGAGAATTCGCATATATCGTTGATGATTAATTTCTCTCTCATGTTTACTATTGTTTTAACAACACTAAAGGAAACCTTACGAAAAGTGTGCACTGTATTATAAGAAATGAAATAAAACTAACCACGATAACCTTACGACGAAAGTATGTTTTAATAAAACCGAGTATCTGTACACAAATGTGCCTCTATCGACACGAATTAGTAAAATACTACTCACTTATATTTTGATTGGGTCTGTGTTTCATTGGTATGCTGTGTTGTACTCAAGAGGTATGCAAATGTGGCATTTCATAAATATAGTTACGTATTCCTAGAAACCCTAAATTCACTTGTCAGCAGCGGAAAGAGGCGTTGCCTGTTGTGCACCATTGTAAGTTTTTCAACATTGCACTATGAGCCGAAAGTATTTTCTTGCGATTTCCTTACTGATGTTTGATCCGACTCCTTATAGCTCTTTCACAGAAGGGATAAAAACGTTGCAGTCAGTGAGACTGGAACTGCAAACCATAACAGACGCTTTTCCACAGGTCAGCACGTTACCACAGAGCTGGCGAAGAGGTATGTGTCTAAGCGTCCTCTTACGACGGCAACAGTGCCTAGAACTCGTAAACCGCTATTTAAAGGTCGAGATTAGTTGCGATTTCCACCTGCAACGACTTTCCTGGGCTGAAAACCGTAAATTTACAATCTTTTGTTACCCTTCAAGCGATAATAACTCAGATTATTCAATGGAAATTACAGGTAAAATCAAGTGAACTCTGAGGCTTAATTCCGTGCACACCAGGAAGTAACTCGTCGATCACAGAGTTGCCAAACATACGTTGCCTTGTTGCCAAATCTCAGTTACAGTACCAGCAGGAAGAAGACGAACCGATGTGATCCTACAGCGGGCTGAGAAGTGACCATAGCTGGTGTCTCCAAGTCGCGGCTGCTACGGCCTGGAATACGTAATGCGTCTGACTCGCTTACTGTAACTAGGTTTAGGGACTGGAGCGTAGTTACTAATAATACTCCGAACTGACTGCAAACTAAGCATCATAAATCAGTAACTCTCATTGTTGTTTTTATATTTCTTTAGTAAGTGTACTCAAAACTAAGAAACTCATTCACAGGCGTTTTCGTGCCTCGCCGATAGTCGAGCACAACAAACAAATAAAAATAAAAAAGAATGTTTATATGTGTGTGTGCGTATATGTGTGTGTGTGTGTGTGTGTGTGTGTGTGTGTGTGTGAGAGAGAGAGAGAGAGAGAGGGAGAGAGAGAGAGAGAGAGAGATAGAAAAGAATGAGAGTGTAAAAAATTGTTGTAAAGAAATTGAATCATGGTATTTAAAGAAATCTTTCATTATAATGACACGTTCCACATCATTACGAAATGTCGTATTCGTGATCTATGGAACAAGAAGCAATCTAATGTAATGTAATCTAATCTAATCACATCATATTGATTACTAGCCATAAAGAGTCATGAATTACCGACATTTTTGCCAATACCAGTAACCAAATCTAAACGTGAAAATAAAAGACGACAAGTTTTGTAATAAATCGTGACTCCTATCAAGACCCTTTCGTCCCTGTTGTCTAACCACGAAAGATGTCTGATATACCTCCATTCTGAAGTAACAAAGTGTGCATGCATTTAAAGATGAAGTTCATGATGTGAAGTTCTGTGACGGAGATACAAACCCAACACGTAATCGGATTGTTAACTAAGAAAAATCAAATGTTACGTATCGGTTTTTCTTACGAGCCGCTAGATGTCTGAATCTAAAATAAGGATACAAACTTTTGTGCCTAAGAGACAATCGAACTGCACACCTACCGTGCATCCACGAACGTAGCTTAAGTATCAGTTTCTTACTCACGAACAGTAAGATGCGTGCGTGTTTGACCAGAAATAACGACACCTATTGCGATTGTTGGCAAAACATGAACAGACATTAAAAATGCGCGTTAATTTTCACTATCAGGTGGGTGTGCACTTGTTAGAGCTGGAAATGAAATTATGAATATTTTTGTACTGGATCAGGATTCGAACCCACATATTTACCTTTGGAGGAGACCTAGAGAAGACTGCAGTCTTGGGAAAAGGAACGAAATGATTGAACTATACTGTTCTGAGAGATTCAGATCCTCGAAAGAGGAGATACGAATGCGAATCACAGTCCAGCACCAAATTTTTCAACGTCTCTAGTTCAATCAAGTACAAGTAAACTAAGAGCCCTGTCCCTTTAAATGGCTATCGGTTCATCAAATAAAATAAAATTTGCTAATGTAAGTAAGCTTACTGGCGACTGTATTTCTGTTTACAATGACTTCCGCTATGTCATTTCCCAACGTAAACTGGCTCTGCCCAGTTGGTAATGAAGGAACGTGATGCTTAATGCTGATTCTGGATTATAACGTCTTTCTCTTGAGGTTACCAGAGGTAAAATAAATCTGTTTGTGCCTCTTAAAAGCAAATGCCTGAACCCACGAATTGCACCTGTGATAGTTCGTTACACCAGACCATTGTGGCCACATTTCCCAGCCCCTGGAGTGTGCTGTAACGGATGATGTGCTTAGCTTACAAAATTAATCACGGTGGAAAAAATGCGAGTCTATTAAATGGTTAAGTAGAAGCAAGCTTCTGACGCAGAGATTATGCTATTCTCATGTCAGCAGGATGTAAAGACTCTTCTAGGCATCATAGGCTGGATGTGAAGCCATTTTGATTTTTAACAAATTCAGCAAATTTATTAGTTCGAGAAAATCCACTGTGAAGTGTGGTTGCCGGATAATTCGATTATTACTGTTATTATTACTATCATTTTATTCATACCGCTGCTGGAACACGACCGTAGTCTTGAGGTAAAACGCGAGACCAGCTAATATGACGTCTGGCGACCGAAAGCACATATCGACAAAATTTTTATCGCCCCTTTCCTCTCGGTGCTGAAGCTATGAGTGTAATTCAATCGAATCTAGTATATAATATTATCTGGTCTCGCGTTTTACCTCAAGACTACGGTCGTAGTGAAGAGTAATGTACTAAGACTGGAGTCAAGACTTCCTCTGGGAAGTGCTGCAGTCTACATGTTGCCAGATCGAGCATGTTGCCAGACATAGAATTCTGAGAGGAGCACGACTGTATTGTTCACCTTACGTGAACGAGTCGGCGGTCAATGTTTTGGTCTAAGACTGTATCTACAACACATATTGCACGCTGAAGACCCAGAAGAATTTAAAAA
The DNA here is from genome assembly GCF_021461395.2 of Schistocerca americana. NCBI lineage: Eukaryota > Metazoa > Arthropoda > Insecta > Orthoptera > Acrididae > Schistocerca > Schistocerca americana. Next base: position 285,390,111 of record NC_060120.1, on the reverse strand, counting down.
AAACAAAAGTAGTTTATGAGAGCAACGTTAACCATAGCGTTCGAAGTATTCATAGTATTGTATACGTGTGTGTAAACGCCTTCCAATCACCACTCAAGGAAGACAGGGATACACAGTCTAGCTTCAGTATTACAAATACGCCTCAGTTTGTGGATGAACTCAGACTTAGGTTGATAATAATTTTGAATATTTAGCAGCACTGTACCAATTGGTGTTAAACTCGTTTTCAACCAATGATTCCCATAGCTACAGGAACACTACTTGTGATACCTCTTTGACAAAATACTTAAGCAGTGTTATCAGACGAAAAGATCAACCTGACACAAACTGTGGTAAGTTTGTTTCACAACCTTCGTACCTCGATAATGAGCTTTTTCCTATTTCAGATATCTGTGAACGTTGCTGCTTAAGACGACTTAAGCAGAAACTAAATTCCCTCAGCTTCGATAATGTTTAAAGAAATTGTCTTATCGGCACTAACTCGTGATTTGTGAATTGTTTACCGGCCGCACTCTGCCGTATTTCGCCGGTTGGAAGGCAAAAGCTTACTGACAAATTTCACACAGAAATTACTGTTACAGTGTACTTATGGAGCCAAATGAGTGGATTGCGTATTCTCCGGTGAGAAAGAGCACTGGCAAACAGTCTTCGCTACATGAGGTTATTTAAACTGGTGTCACTCTGAGCTAGAATTTATGGTCAGGTCAATGTTCCGGATGCGAGTTTTGCAACTGTGAAATACTTTCCTACTCTCCTCCAAAGGTAAATATGTGGGTTCGAATCCTGATCCAGTACAAAAATATTCATAATTTCATTTCCAGCTCTAACAAGTGCACACCCACCTGCTAGTGAAAATTAACGCGCATTTTTAATGTCTGTTCATGTGTTGCCAACAATCGCAATAGGTGTCGTTATTTCTGGTCAAACACGCACACATCTTACTGTTCGTGAGTAAGAAACTGATACTTAAGCTACGTTCGTGGATGCACGGTAGGTGTGCAGTTCGATTGTCTCTTAGGCACAAAAGTTTGTATCCTTATTTTAGATTCAGACATCTAGCGGCTCGTAAGAAAAACCGATACGTAACATTTGATTTTTCTTAGTTAACAATCCGATTACGTGTTGGGTTTGTATCTCCGTCACAGAACTTCACATCATGAACTTCATCTTTAAATGCATGCACACTTTGTTACTTCAGAATGGAGGTATATCAGACATCTTTCGTGGTTAGATAACAGGGACGAAAGGGTCTTGATAGGAGTCACGATTTATTACAAAACTTGTCGTCTTTTATTTTCACGTTTAGATTTGGTTACTGGTATTGGCAAAAATGTCGGTAATTCATGACTCTTTATGGCTAGTAATCAATATGATGTGATTAGATTAGATTACATTACATTAGATTGCTTCTTGTTCCATAGATCACGAATACGACATTTCGTAATGATGTGGAACGTGTCATTACAATGAAAGATTTCTTTAAATACCATGATTCAATTTCTTTACAACAATTTTTTACACTCTCATTCTTTTCTATCTCTCTCTCTCTCTCTCTCTCCCTCTCTCTCTCTCTCTCTCTCACACACACACACACACACACACACACACACACACACACACATATACGCACACACACATATAAACATTCTTTTTTATTTTTATTTGTTTGTTGTGCTCGACTATCGGCGAGGCACGAAAACGCCTGTGAATGAGTTTCTTAGTTTTGAGTACACTTACTAAAGAAATATAAAAACAACAATGAGAGTTACTGATTTATGATGCTTAGTTTGCAGTCAGTTCGGAGTATTATTAGTAACTACGCTCCAGTCCCTAAACCTAGTTACAGTAAGCGAGTCAGACGCATTACGTATTCCAGGCCGTAGCAGCCGCGACTTGGAGACACCAGCTATGGTCACTTCCCAGCCCGCTGTAGGATCACATCGGTTCGTCTTCTTCCTGCTGGTACTGTAACTGAGATTTGGCAACAAGGCAACGTATGTTTGGCAACTCTGTGATCGACGAGTTACTTCCTGGTGTGCACGGAATTAAGCCTCAAAGTTCACTTGATTTTACCTGTAATTTCCATTGAATAATCTGAGTTATTATCGCTTGAAGGGTAACAAAAGATTGTAAATTTACGGTTTTCAGCCCAGGAAAGTCGTTGCAGGTGGAAATCGCAACTAATCTCGACCTTTAAATAGCGGTTTACGAGTTCTAGGCACTGTTGCCGTCGTAAGAGGACGCTTAGACACATACCTCTTCGCCAGCTCTGTGGTAACGTGCTGACCTGTGGAAAAGCGTCTGTTATGGTTTGCAGTTCCAGTCTCACTGACTGCAACGTTTTTATCCCTTCTGTGAAAGAGCTATAAGGAGTCGGATCAAACATCAGTAAGGAAATCGCAAGAAAATACTTTCGACTCATAGTGCAATGTTGAAAAACTTACAATGGTGCACAACAGGCAACGCCTCTTTCCGCTGCTGACAAGTGAATTTAGGGTTTCTAGGAATACGTAACTATATTTATGAAATGCCACATTTGCATACCTCTTGAGTACAACACAGCATACCAATGAAACACAGACCCAATCAAAATATAAGTGAGTAGTATTTTACTAATTCGTGTCGATAGAGGCACATTTGTGTACAGATACTCGGTTTTATTAAAACATACTTTCGTCGTAAGGTTATCGTGGTTAGTTTTATTTCATTTCTTATAATACAGTGCACACTTTTCGTAAGGTTTCCTTTAGTGTTGTTAAAACAATAGTAAACATGAGAGAGAAATTAATCATCAACGATATATGCGAATTCTCTGATGTTATCTATGACAGTATGACAATGCACGTGCAGTTTATTGATTACATGCATGTAGAAAACTTGTTCTGAGTTAAAGCTGTCAAACAAAGTTTGAAGAAGAATAAAATCTCACTACCACACGACAGCTAATGTAGAAAATACTTTTCTGACATATTATGGCACGATGCGCTCTCCCTACACATCTTCGAGATGCATCTGCTGCCTGCTGTCTATTAAACCTGAACAGAACAAAATGTCGCAGTAGTTAGCCCTTTTTCCACATGTGACTACTTTGGGTTGAGAAGTGAAGGGAAGTATGTTCAAAGTTCCATTAGATTGACAACTTAAGCAGACAGCAGAATTGCGTTTTAAAAAATGTAGCACTGAATGTATTCGAACTCGCGACATCTTATCTACGCTACTAGCTGACACGTAGCTACAACAGCTCCAGAGCTCGACAACTATTCCTCCAGAACTTTTTGATTCCAAAGCACTGTGAGATTATGCATATGGCCAGGTCTTGACTTCTGAGAGACAAACAGTTACAGCTTTTCTTTTTTTTTTTTTTTTTTTTTTTTACTGAACGACGTTTTCTACAAACAGATAGCGCAATAGAATAGCTCAAGTGGAAAGGAACACTTCCTATGTAAACTTCTGCATCCTACACTGTTGGCAGTTCTGTGTAGGTGGCAGTTACGTGATTTTATTTCGGTGATTACAAAATATAGAGTGGAATGTATGCACTGGGTAGCCGAGGCAGCTAGTTCATGGTGATTCGGTCAACCAAGTAAATGAATTTACTGAACATGGTGCAAATTACTACAGGACGCCTGTGTGTCAGAATTCTCATCCAGTGTGGCGCAACGGCGTTACGATAGAAAAATGAGAGAAGAGGATTTCGTGGTCTGTTGGACGGATGGTAGGTTTTTGTACCTATGGTCTGGGTCGGACTCCCACTTCTGTCAATGATTTTAGATAGGGAGAGACAGAGTCCATTCTCTCCTGGCTACACCAAGTGAAGAAGGTGTAATGGCAGTGTGGTCTGAAAATTCACATTAAAGATGATTTTCCTTCTCTACCAAGTAGACGGTAGGTTGAACCACAATAAAGTCTGGAGTGGCGACATGTAGAAACTCTATCACCAGTAACCTTTCTTATACTAGTTATTTATTTCAAGTGACGAAACAAACGCTATGTATGGTCACAGGACACTTATTCCATCTTTTATCTGAGCTTCTGTATGTCGATAAGTTTGGTTCTGAACTGGGACTGCAACTCAGACCGCCATTAACGCGGAATTTGATCCCTTCGTGACAATACAGCTCGGCTACAATTTGTTGTTTGTTCAAAACTGCAGATTCCTCAACATCTCCACATATTACGAGTGAATGGGATCGAATCCTGGCCCGGCACTAAAGATTTAATTATGTATTATCAAGCTCTAGCATGAGAACACCTATCTGCTGGTGGATAAGAATTTTGATTTTTAATGTATTTTCATTCGTTGTCAACACTAACGATATCTGACGTTTTTAACTCCCAGTGAGACACAGAACTATTTGCGAGATGACTGTAAGTTCAAGATGTTATTCTGAGCAGCTGGTGGAGAAAAATTCGGTAGCTGACGTCTCTTTGCGTGTAGTCAACAACGATATATGTGGGGCTATATTTCCAGTGAGCGCTGAACTCTTCGTCATATCATTTCTAGTTCAAACATGCTCACATATCACTGCTGGCGCAACAAACCCATATTTAACGTTCGTTTTCTCTGGAATATAACAGCGATAGGTGCCGGGTAGGAGTCCTGGGAAGGAAAAAATTAATGTTTCGTCTCGTCATTTCAGTTAAAACATCTAGCTACTGCCGCGAGAATCCGATATGTCACATTTGACTGTGCTTCGATAGCAATCCGATTAGGTTCTGGGTTCGAATCCGTGTCCAACACAAAGCTTTACCTCACGGCATTTCAAGTAAGTTACTTGTGACGAAGCAATATTTAACATCTCTCGTAGTGGGTAGGAATTCGCGTCTGTTAAACATGTTTGCGTTATGCAATTTAAAGTTGATATTTGCTAACTGATACTGTCTAAAATCGAGGTATATCACTCTCTGTATGCATAATCAGGACTGACTGTTAGTTTCCGTCAGTAACGAAATCTTTGCTTAGTCTGCATGAGCTGGGTTTGAATCCATATGCGGAACAAGACGGTTCGTCGCGTCAATTGAAGTTCATACATATTCTCAACTAGCTGCTCGTGAATAACTTAAATTTTTAATGTCATTTTGTGTTAAATAATAAGTACGGTATGTTACTTTGAAGAGGAAATCATGAATACGACGAACTTACTACGTGCATTACCAACCTGACGTAATAATGAGAGTGGTAACATTTCAGGTATGTCATTTATTGTAATAAATGTGAGCTTACAAGCCTTAAGGACAGTCTTATCTGTGATAAGGTGTTCCCTGATATTTGTAGTATCGTGGTATTACTTTACATCTTGAGTTATTGCGGTACAGAGCAGTGTTTTCTAGTGGTGACTTGTTGGAACCATTTTCAATAGTCAAACGACTGTACCAAGGAGCGATTAGAGGACCTGCTGGACAGCTTTTTTTGAATAGGACAATGTTCCTGTCCATTAATTTTTAGATTAGTTACAATAAGCTTACGCTCCAAGAGAACTCGCTTGTATTTTTCAATATGTGGTCTGTTGTCGGTTTGAAGGCCTTACATTGCATCGGCAACTTAGTGCAACTCCACCGAGGGCTGTCTGGAGTAGGGTGGAGATAGCAACGTGAAAGTTGCGAGCTGTCGAAGACGATCTTCATATTCCTAATGCGATTAGGACATCGTATACTCTTGACGACGTTTAGCACTTGTGCGGTCAGTCAACCAATTTCAGAATTCATGTTGAGTAATCCTGCTAAATTCCCATAATATTGTCTCTTTATATTGATGAGTAATATGGATAGTCGTCACGTTCATGTGCCGTCTACAACGCAAATTTAATGTTACTACCCTAGGAACTAACCTGCAATACGTTTTGTATTTCATAATCGGAACTATCTGCATTAACCGTCATCAGAGCAATGTCAGGGAACAGAATGCAGCAGTGCCTTGGTACCTACTTGGGGACCTGCTTGAGTCGTGTTCTAAGGAAAGGGTAGTTGCTGGTTCACATTATATTACACTAGCGAGAAGTACCGACTTTTCCTTTTCTCTGTAAACATCCCGAACTAAATTCAGTAACTAAATGCTAAGAATATATTTGCATTATGCCAACTCAAAGATCAATAGATATGGATATAGATATAGATTTTTATATTTTAAGCCATTCTCGTTCTGCGTTGGAATAAACATCATTCATTATTTGATTGTTCTTGCTACGATTGTTATTGTCATTCTCTCACTCGCAAGAGTTTTCACATTCCTATTTGGTATCGATGCACATGAAGAGTGGCTATGAAAGAAGGGAATACTGAATGTTACGTCATGCAGAATACACTCATTTACTTCTGCTCCTCGTGATCAACGCTGCAGGAGAAGTGAGATACATAAAGTTGACAGTGTGAGGACAGATATGCTGGCACAACTCTGCAACTACACAGTGTTACCAGATAAAATGGTGCTGCGGAATCGAAAGTGTAGTACGGACTTTGCCACAGTAGCAGACAGCTGCTAATTTCGGACCATGACCGTGGATTACACTTCGGTCAGTGCTGGTTAGGGTGTTGCAACTGTAAATGGAAGGCTTTGTTTGACAGTCTTGTGCTGATGCTGTCTGAATAAATTATGCCATTGGATAAAAAGCGGTTTAGTTTTGAGACCTAACCCACAAGGGGAGAAGGCACAGTGGTCTGCTTCAGGAATTCCAAGCAATAAAACACAAAAAGCAACCCAGGAAGGGTTCGAACAGCTACTTTCATGCAGAGACATGCATTTGGAATCTGTTCATCGTTATGGGGTCAAACAAGAGGGTAACATTACTGAAACAATGATCAGGCTACTTAGTATATAAGAGAGCATACAGATTTCAAGGAGGAAACGTATGAAGACGCAGACTTCCTCGTTATCAATATGTGCGCAATATCTTTCGTGTTAACGAAAGTAATATCCCGCTTTAACTCTTCTTACGTCTCAAATGAAATGAATGCCAAGAGGAATCGAATATTTGTTGACTGAGTCTCTTCTTGTTTCCATCCGTACCAACATATTTCTTCATTCTCGTGGTAATCATGACATTCTTTTTGTATCCTGCAAAAGATTGCACGTGGACAAATTCGACATCGAGGTGCAAAGCGTTTGGTATCTTACATTATAAGCTACAGATGTATTTTTACTTCGTTTGTATTTTTAGATGATTATGAACGTTACGGAAAATTATCTCACATGCATTATGTTGAATGAGAAACATTGAATGACCCGTTTTGCTTTCCCTACGTTGAAATGATATAATGTCGGCGTCAACAGCCTTCTTCCACGCCGGAAGCTGAAACTTGTATCATTCTGGATTAATGATAATTGAATGTCTCAAATGTAGACATAGTCCACAAGGCGACGTCAGAAACCATCATGGGAGAACGCCGCATAAAAACCAAACGTGCGCGCGCGTCTCCACTCTGAAGGACCGTATCGGAGAATCACGGCAAGCATTTCGCTGAAGAGCTGCCTCGTAAGAGAACCGAGAAATGGCAGCATCGTAGCAAGTATTTGTCAACACTCTGATAGTGCATTTACTTCCGGCTGTAGGCCGGCGTTACCTCGCTAAATTCACTTGACATTCGTTTTCCACATCGAAGATTCGTACGATATATTCCACTGTAAGATGAGACACTTAGAAAGTATAATTAATTTCTGGACTCCAAGAACGGCGTTCTTCACATAAGTAACACCTGTTTGTGTGTTTTAAGGTTGCGTTTTGAGGCTCAGGCAACATCGCAGTGACTATAGTCCATCTGTGGTCGCCAGTGTGTCGTTAGCTCAGAGGTTATTCGTCATATTGTGGTTTTTCTAACGCGGGACATTCTGAATCGGAATACTCCCCTTTCATTATTAGTTCTGGGACGTGACTATTTTCCTCGGACAAAGACCAATGCTGTGAATTGGATTCGCGGACATGCCATTCACTACCTAGTTGGACAAACTGTAGACTCTGTACTCGATTTTTGGACATACCTCAACGACCGTCATTATGTCGTTGTCCGCCACCCAAAATACAGACAATTTTTCTCGAACTTCCTTGGGAGTTCTTTCCACGACCCGCCTCACAGCTGGAATGTGTTAAGCCAAGAGGGAAGAAGGTTTCCAGTTTGAACCAATGAACATTTCTGAACTACTGAACGGAACACACCAATTTCGAGAAAACGTGACTCAACATATTACCAGCGGGGCGCAGAAGGCGTCTGATCAATTACACAACAAAAATAAACAAAACAAAAATAAAAATAAAAATAAAATTCAGAAAAAGGAAGATTTTGTTTTGTTTGTAATGATAGCCCTAACCTTGAATTCCCATATTTCCCCTGGTATATAGGCAGCTCTTGGGGTAGGTTTAGTCAGGAGCTACCGCCTGAAGTGGACCAGATTTTTTTTTTTTTGTTTGTTATAGGATGAAAAGTGGCGGTGGCGCTTAGTTTCTTTTTTTATTGCCATTTTCCTAAGGGGCTTTAAAATAAGCGAGAAAAAAAGGGGTAATCGTCAAAAAAAGTAAAAGAAAAAAAGCAAAATTAAAAAAAAAAGAGGTTCCCTTGTGCGCTGCGGTGGTCGTACTGTATGACATAGCAGTTCCAATCTCGGTGGAAGCCGCTGACTACAACCTTTTGTTTTCCATTTTAATTAATGGAGTTGCAAACGGCTAGTAAAAATGCTTTATACGAAATCTGAAGAATGCCTTTAAACATCAATCTTCGTCCGATTCGACTTAGTAAATTAAGTTAATATCATGGATGTCTGCTTTGCAAATGCCAAGGTGCTTCACTGTAAAATAGATCCTGAAAAGATTCAAAGCGACTGTCAACGATATAAATTTGAGTTTTGTTCGTCATATAGGTCTAACATGTCAGAAGGTTGTTTATGAAGTGCACATGTTGATTAATATAGTTCCCCTCTTCTAAATGTTTGCAATAGCATTTAACTGTAGACGTTTTCTAACACCGGCGTTAGCAATTCCTTTCCGTTCTCTGAAACCTCCAAAACGACAAATTTTTCTGGTCTATATCTGATGACCTTAACTATCACTTCCGATCAACATTAAATACTTCATGAACCCATACATGGAACTCCAAATGTGCAGTGTTCCTGCACTGCTACAGAGCATGCATTACAAGGTATTCACACAGTTTATCGCATAGAGTTACCATAAGGAATGAAACAAGAACTGTAATACACTTTACACCACAGATGCTCACCCCGGGTTGACGAAAACATCCGAACATTGACCAAAAGTTGCACAAATAATTGAGTTTGAAAGGAAAAGAAACGAGGTATGGAGCATTTATAAATTCATCGAATGTAGCGAGGTGGTTTAATTTCGTCCTAGTCTATAAAATTAATTTCGGGCCATACTCAGCTCTTGCCGATTAATGTAATATAATACCCGCCTACTAATCAGGACGTCTGTCTCCGTTGCTTTTGAGCGTGAATGGAAATCGTAGAAATTTTCTGTGGAGCAACATTTAATAATAAAGCCTTTTAAATCATCAAAAGCGATGAGCGGGAGCAGGCGCTTTCGATAAAGAACGGGGGAGTGCAGCGCCGCTGCTGTCGCCACGGCCGCTGCCGGTAGCCAGCAAATGGATCCCGGAGCTTTGCCGCATACGGCGTCCAGAGGAGGACAGTCTGCAGGAAATCTGCCGCAAAATCGTTACTGGATAAAATTTTGATATCGGTGTGTCAGAAAGCGAAATAGATTGAATCTGCGCTACCATTACATTCACGTCTTCAGCATTCAGACAGAAGAGGCTATAAAAATATTTTATGTCAGCTGCTCTCGATCCACTGACATTACGAACAGAAACAACGCACGCTACCGCTAGACCACAGGCGCAATCAGCCTAGTGTTTTTCTATCATGGGACAAGTTTTCCTCCAGGAAGTGCCGCAGTCTACAGTGTTGCCAGATTGTGCAGATAACCGGACTTAGAGAATTAGCGAGTTGGCCAGTTTTTTTGTCCCATGTCGCGATCGGCGCGGACTTAGCCTCTGAAGCGGCCGGCCGCCGGTCGAGTTTTATGTCAAAGAGTGTACATTGTCCGCACAGTCGAGCGTATGCATATTCCACTGACACATCTTGCAGAAACGCTAGTGTTTTCTCTGCCACTTCTCTCTCACTCTGCGAAATTACTTGGGTTCCTTTCTGACGAAATGTCAAATTTGGCAACTGTTGTTATAGATACAATGCAATGTTTACTTTCTTCATCGTTGCCATTGCTCAGGTTTGTATCAGCACCACTAGCATTGTAGCTCTGCTGTGAGTTACTCGTCGACTAAGCAGTTCGACTATGCTCCGTAGCCTCATGCTCTGCTCATCAATGGACACCTCAATCCCGCCCCCTGTTGCCATCAGCAGCCAGTATTGTGGTTGAATGGTACACAACATGGGGGCGTCGAATGCCGTAAACATCATTGACCTTGTGCGATCTCGCACTCACGGGGTTCCTTTTGAGCGCAGTGAACGATCGACCCGACGCTTGCAAGTGTTTGCCCGGAGGTCACGTGTGAGTGCGCCCGTGTCCCACTAGCGGTGAGTTTGCGGCCTCGGCACGCTTGTAGAGACCACACTTCCTTCCTTACGCAGTGACTTTATGTCCCTTTCAGTGCTTTCTACTTTATGGCTTCCAGCTCGTTTCTTTGTAAATGACGCCAACAGTTGCGTGCGAGTGTGGTATCCGGAGGAAATTATGTATGGTGGCTATGTATCGAGATGAGGGTGGGAGATATTCATCGCCATTTATTATTAACCACAAAATCGCCATGGAGACACTGAGAGAGAAAAAGAGAGATACCAGTCTGCCACTGAAGTCACAACATCCACTTCAAACTATGCGTCTACACAGATAAATCAAACCACTGAATTTTGCAAAGTGAAGATTTCATAATTTTTAAAACTTTTTTGACTTTCATAAGTTAAAGCAGAATGCGAGAAAGTTACATTAAAAAAATCATCTTTAAACCTATAATAATACAACAATATTCACAGCACGTGGATGAAAAGTGATGTAAATGTATTTGTGCCATCTAAATGGAAAGATAAATTTTCGTCACTAATGCAATTTGGCAATGCAGTTTATTTTATTTCGCTTTAGGAATTCTTCCTGACAGTATTTCATACTTAGTCTTACAAACTGCACAATAAATTTTATAACTAACATTGCACTAATTCTAGTGTAACTTTTGTGCACGATTAATGATGTGTTGTGAATGCTTTCGTATTGCTATATCAAATTATTTCGTAAATGCAGTGCGGTACGACAGTATATCATTTACTAGACTGCGTTAACTTTTTAGTTAGCGAGTAAATAAAATTATTTTGTTTTTCAATTTCCATTTTAAAATTTTGCACACGAGAGTAAGTATTCCTAATACGTGTGCTTATAAAATTGTCGGTGTAACACGAGGTGGGTGGTTCGTGAAGCCTAGGGTAATTACTGCTAATGTGGAAAGGGTATTTAAGTAGTAACTCCCAACGGCAGAGCCGGCCGGTGTGGCCGAGCGGTTCTAGGCGCTTCAGTCTTGAACCGCGCGACCGCTACGGTCGCAGGTTCGAATCCTGCCTCGGGCATGGATGTATGTAATGTCCTTAGATTAGTTAGGTTTAAGTAGTTCTAAGTTGTAGGGGACTGATGACCTCAGATGTTAAGTCCCATAGAGCTCAGAGCCATTTTTTGAACCCGACGGCAGAATTAGACACTTACTAGGGCGTTTTCCTGTTCCATCCACGTATGGAACGCGGGAAGAACGATTTTCTGAATGCCTTTTGTACGCGGCATAACTACGTTAATCTTGTCCTCAAGGTGACTACGGGACAAGACGTCGGGAGGTTGCACTATATTTTCCCGGAATCCTCACTTAATCCTGCCGCTTGCATGTTTCTAAGTAGACCTTAGCGCAGCGGTTCCGAATCTTTCTTAGACCGTTACAACTGCGTACAATCATATAGCTAGTACCCCCTCCCCATCCAACCGCTCCCCCCCCACACCCCCGCACCATCGACACCTCTTCCTCTCCCGACCTTTATCAACTTTAGTGCCTAACCAAATTTTAGAATGAAAAAGAATGTTCTTTGTCACTTTTTTTACAATGGTGAAAGAAGTATGATATTTAATTTTTGTAGATGTTTTATTAATGAACGAACTAATGAGTCAACCAAACAACTGGTACCGGTAATATCTAACAACGTTTTTTTTTTATATTTGAGTTGTTCTCGGTGCACATAATAGATCATAGTCCAAATCCGTTCAGTTACCTGTTTTTATTTTCATTGCTATCATAGTCAAAAATCTGGTTTCACACCCCACAGCTGTTCCGAATGCTACCTAAAAATCCTTCTCAGATTAGAAAGCTACCTATCAATAGCGAGGCTAGTCATTTGTTACAAAACACGCGTCACCTGCACCCAGCACTCCCATTTAAAATCAGCTAAGTTAAAATGTGGGCGCTATGCTTACTGTATGTAAATCACTTGATTTCTGGACTCCTTACATGTGAACTGGCAGAAATTGTGAGACTTCGGCCTGTTAGTGAGTTGTGTCTGATCACTCAGATAATGCGAGAGGCGTTTCGATAAGTAGTGCAGCAAAATTTTTCTCTGAAAGTAGATCGGTTTTATTCAGGATTCCCATTCATCACGTTAGTTCTCGCTCTTTTGGCTACAAAAAGCTGTTTTTCAACATAATCAACGCTCAAAGCGTCGACCGTATACCATCTTACTAGGAAGGCCTTTATGCCCGAGTAGTATCACTTAACCTCTCCATCATCCAAGTACTGCTTCCCGTGGAGTGCATCCTTCATTGAGCCAAAGAGATGGAAGTCGGAATCTGCGAGATCTGGGCTGTAGGATGGATAAAGAAGAACAGTCCAGTGAAGTCTGGCGACCTCCTTTCGGAGACGTTGTGTTGGTCTGGAGAAGTTCTTTTGCATTTTTGTAGCGACGAACACGCTGTAGTAGTTTCTTCAATTTGCTGAGAGTAGAACAATACACTTCGGGGTTGATCGTTGCAGCTTGAGAGAGGGTTCAAAATGGCTCTGAGCACTATGGGACTTGACATCTGAGGTCATCAGTCCCCTAGAACTTAGAACTACTTAAACCTAATTAACCTAAGGACATCACACACATCCATGCCCGAGGCAGGATTCGAACCTGCGACCGTAGCGGTCGCGCGGTTCCAGGCTGTAGCGCCTAGAACCGCTCGGCTACCCCGGCCAGCTTGAGGGGGGGAATCAAACAGAATAGCCCTTTCAGAGTCCCAGAAGACAGTCGGCATCATTTTACAAGCTGAGGGTGCGGCTTTGAACTTTTTATTTGGAAGACACTCCATGGACTGCCGTTTTGTTTACGGTTCGAAATGATGAAGCCATATTTGATCGCCTGTGTCGGATGTCCAACAAAAAATTGTCACGATCGGCCTCGTAACGCGCAACAAGTCCGCGCAGATCGTCCTACGTCTCTCTTTGTGGCCTTCTATTAGGCGGCGAAAAACCTCGTGGGCACACACCTTTGAGTACCCCAACCGGTGGACGCGTGTGTCAGCACTACCAACAGAGAGGTTCTGTTAAGTAGCGAGGTGCTTGATTGTGATCAGCTGATCACCTCGAATGAGAGTGTCCGCACGTTCCAACATTGCAGGAGTCACAGCTGTGTGCGGCCGGCCGGCAGGTGAGAGATCGGTAGCGTTTCCTCGACCTGATTGCGACGATGACAGACGCCTCACCCAACGACTCATCGTGCTTTTGTTCATTGCCAGACATTCTGCAAGCGCCTATGAACATCTGCGATGCTCTGGTTTTCCACTGAAAGAAACTCAATGACAGCTCTCTGCTGCACCTCCGTTACAGACGCCATTTTGAAGGCTACGTAAAGTGCCACCAACCAACCGGAACTTGATGAAGCTATAGAAGCTGAAGCAGGAATACTCCACAGTGTCCCACAACAAATTCCACATTTTTCAACCAAAATTAGCCGAGAAAAAATGTGTTGCATTACTTATTGAACACCCCTCGTAACAATAGTAGTATTGTGTAGAGTACCACAGTAGGCCTTATGTAGCTGCCGTTGTGTCGAGCTGTCAGTTCACTTATCTGTTTGGAAATGCGTAACGAAGCAATTTCTGGTTTATTTCAGGAACTACCTACAGATTGGTGCAGACATTTTTGTGAGACAGGTCACGTGATTGTCTCACTTTTACCATCACTGTTGTATTGTATAAAATACAAAGTATGTATGTAGTGGGTGGACCGTGTGAGAAATGTGGAGAGTTCGCAGAGTCTCACGCATTAATGCTACTAATTTAGGAAAAAGTAATTATTGATAACTTCTGTAATCGGTGTTACAGTCTGCCACGCGGTTAAAGGCGCTTCAGTCAGGAACCGCGCGACCGCTACGGTCGCAGATTCGAATCCTGCCTCGGGCATGGATGTGTGTGATGTCCTTAGGTTAGTTAGGTTTAAGTAGTTCTAAGTTCTAGGGGACTGATGACCATAGATGTTAAGTCCCATAGTGCTCAGAGCCATTTGAACCATTTTGTTACAGTCTAACAAATTGTGACAAAAATAATTTAGTTTCAGGGCTATCACAATCTAACCTTTGTGGTTTTTACCCCTGAGAAAATTTTATTTTCCCACACAGGAGGTAATTACTACCCAGGGTGAGAACTGCTGCTTTAGCAGGATAGTCAACGTTTATCCTCAAGCGTCTGACAGTTCAAGCTTTGCAGTATGTCTGTGATGCTCTCCCATGGTCGAATAAACCTGTCATTTCAAATTGTCAAGGAAGCGGCAACCCAACAACGAACACGTTTGTTCGTAACACGAATGCCTGTGCTTCGCTCAAGTGTTCCCACTTACCTCCAACTCGGCGACGTCTCTCTTCCGGTCCATTAGACTTCAAACTGGGCAACGCCCTCTGAGCGAAGCAGACACTTCATTAACCCGTATCCACATAGCTTTTGGAAAAATCTCACATGCCCAGGTTGTGGCTTAAAGCGCATCGACGTGAAGTTGTAATAGCTTTGGCAGCAATATGTACAATATGCGCATTTTGTGAATTATGTAGTGATGGGTGAGGAGCGTCAGTCGCTACTAAAGACGTCTGAAAGTTTTCGCGCGAAAGGACCTTTAAAATTACTGCGTGAGTTCGTGGACTTAAAAACAGCTATCGACAGTCGCTCTGGTGAGCTCTGAACATGACCTTGGTGTTCCAGAGGGGTGAACTCTCGGTCGATTACGTGGATGACTCTGTCTTTGCACTCACAGTAGTTAAGTTGGTGTGAAATAAACATTTTTATTTCGTCACGAACTGTGGTAAGAACGATTTTATTCCGCCAACGATATTCTGCATGGAACTCCGTTAGTTATCTGGTAGTTAGGAGCACAGTAACTGGGCAAGGTGGCTGATGTGTAGCCGCACCATAGACGCAGCCATAGAGCTATAAAAAATCGGTCACATACTTTTATTGACTCCTTTTAACATCCAACGCAAATGGTGTATATAGAGTGATATAATCGCAGATTTTCTAGTTTCCTCACGGTATTAAGTCTTTGATGAATCCTTGATACCAATTCGTACATCTACATCAATACTCTGCAAATCACGCGTAAGTGCCTGGCAGATGGTTCATCGGACCACCTTCCCAATAATTATTTATTATTCCAATTTCGAACAGCGTGCGGAAAAACTAACACCTATATCTATCCGTGCGAGCTCTGATGTCCCTTATTTCATTAAGATCATTGTTTCTCCCTATGTAGGTCGGTTTCAAGAACATATTTTCCCATGCAGAGAAGAAAGTTGGTGATTGGAATTTCGTAAGAAGATTCCGCCGCAATGAAAAACGCCTTTGTTTTAGTTATGTCCACTCCAAATCCTGTATCATCTCTCCCCTGTTTCGCGATAATACAAAAGTGCTGCTCTTTTTGAACTTTCTCGATGTAATCCGTTAATCCTATCTGGTAAGGATCCCAGACCGCGCAGCAGTACTCCAAAAGAAGACGGACAAGCATAGTATAGGCAGTCTCTTTAGTAGATCTATTGCATCTTCTAACTGTTCTGCCAATAAAACGCAGTCTTTGGTTTGCCTTCCCCACAAAATTTTCTATGTGTTCTTTCCAAATGAAGTTGTTCGTAATTGTAATTCCTAGTTATTTAGTTGAATTTGCGGCCTTTAAATTTGACTGATTTATCGTGTAACCAAAGTTTTAACTCGTGGATGACCTCACACTTTTCATTATTTAGGGTCAAACGCCAATTTTTGCACCAAACAGATATATTTTCTAGATCGTATTCCAATTAGTTTTGATCTTCTGCTGACTTTACTAGACGATAAATGATAGCATCATTTGCCAACAACCTAGGACGGCTGCTCAGATTGCCTTCTAAATCATTTATACAGGGTGATTCACGAAGAAATGCAAGTATTTTAATATGTTATTCTACAAGGAAAACTATAGAAAAAAGTTCATATAAACATAGGTCCGCAGATGTTTAGTTACGGAGTTACGGCTAATAAAAGATTATTCCACAAGTTTAGCAACTTCGCTAGTATGAAGCCATAGCAAAACTGTACGAGGTTAAAGTAAAGCACGATTTTCATTTATTTTGTTGTTTATTGATCTGGTGAATCTAATAAAACAAGTCCCTGACCTGTATCTGCAGTAGTTATCCAGGACATCCAATGAAAGAAGACGTAATTTCGTCAAATTTTTAATTTATTAACTATTAGGCCTAATTCGTTTTTTAAATTCCAGACAATTGCACAAAGTTTTCAACAGAAGTCGTAGAGAATTTAATGTTCGAAAAACGATGATAATAACGAGAACTGAAATTCTATGAATGTGTCAGATAATCTGCTTTTATTAATACCATAGCACACGTGAATATACGTTAAACCAGAAACACTGTTGTTGTTATGTTCATCCACTGAACAATACAGAAAACTAACTCGTTTCAAGGTTAGAAAATGACTGAAACAACTGACTAACGGTTGCCAACAATGATATAAATGTTTCTACATTCTTAATGGAAACTAAACAAATTCACTTGTATAATAACCCTTGCTTCTCTGGATGTTCTGGAAAATTGCTGCAGATACACGTCTGGGACATGTTTTATTTGATTTACCAGACCAATAGCAACAAAGTAAATGGAAATCGTGTTTTACTTTAACCTCGTAAAGTTTTGTGATGGCTTCATATTAGCGAAGTTGCAAAATTTCAGACAGAATATTTTATTAGCCGTAACTCCGGAACGAAACATTCGCGGACCTATGTTTATATGAACTTTTTTCTTTAGTTTTACTTATAGAATAACATACATATTAAATCGCGGCCACCCCCGTCGGAGGTTTGAGTCCTCTCTTGGGCATGGGTGTGTGTGCTGTCCTTACCAAAAATTAGTTTAAGTTAGGTTAAGTAGTGTGTAAGCCTAGTGACCGATGGCCTCAGCAGTTTGGTCGCATAGAACTTACCACAAATTTCCAATTCTTACATATTAAATTATCTGCATATCTTCCACACTTTATAGATAAGGAACAGCACAGGGCCTATAACACTACCTTGGCACCATCAGGGATCACTTGGTAACTCCTGCTTGAGCTGACTCCATACGGAGAATTAGTTTATCTTCGGAACTTTTCGTATACGAAGCGATAATAAGGGCATTATTTTGGAATCTGTATCGACTCAGTGCTAACAACCAAGCTTCGGAGGCCTTCAACTACTACGTCCAAAACGCACCCTGTACACCTTGTACACAGTATGAGCAGCATACAGTATGATTTAAAATGAGCTACCAGTAACCCTGCGTCCAATGTTGTGATCGTGGAGCAGTGGACAAAGCCCAGTAGTGCGGGAAAGGTACTTGTACACGAAAATTAAGCTGTTGATTGCAGCAGCGTCGGTCTCCCGGCTAAAGGTTAGCAGGAAAAAGAGGAACGCGCGGTTTATTTATAACATCCGTGTGTCAGCAAACTTCATTCCGCCCGAAATGAGATCAGCATCGACCGTCCGAGGAACTCGATTAGATACGTTAGGGTTCAGGCGAGGGAGAAGCGTCATACTGGTCGCTCGATGGAACAAAACGTCACTTGCTGTAACAACCGCGTTGTGCTGCGAGAAGTGATCACGTCGATTTGCTGCGTGATTTGAGGTTGAGCTGATTCAGTACAAACACGACCAAGGGAGTACTGTACGTAAACTATGTAGACAGACAGAAACTCCCTAACATTCAAGATAATTTGCGTAGAAACTTACTCAGTCGGGATGTAATTCTCCCGTGTGCGTGGACTGTGTCATGATATGATAAAACTAGCAACATAAAAACTGGACATAACTGTCAGCAAGAAGTTATCCACGACCCTTATTTGTAAGAAACTGGCTTATTTTCCGTCTTTCGATCGCTGCTTTTGTTATGCATATTATGAAATTATGGCAGGCATAAGACAGTGAGACTGATCTGAAGTTAGGTGGCACTGCCCGAAGCAGAACAATTTCAAATAGTAAAGACAGGGATCGACAGATCGCAAATAAATTTACTTTCTAAAATTATCGACATTTCTTCTGCTATTATATGCAGGTAGGCTTCAGCTCCCTAATGAAAGCTCCTAATAACGTCAGTTGCAGACATGGAGTTCCAATGTGTTTTCACGTGTATCATTTTCAGTTTCAATAATTTAACAATTAGAAAAGCTTTTGCACACTGCATGCAGGCAGTTGGGGTATGCACATTATGTCCTGGGGGGAGGGGGGAGTGAGAGGGGGAGGGGGAGGGGAGGCAATGGGGGTGACGACAGCAAAGACATGTGGCCACCCTCAAAGTAATCACACCGACCCTGTGAAGATAGGTGACATAGGAATAAGATTATTTTTCTTTATTGTATTTTCATTCCCCTGCCCAATATGGGCAGGGGACGGCTGGCAGTGGCACAGTCCACCGCTCTTCAGCCAATTGGCTTTACAAAAACACAGAAAGGTGATTAAATAAAAGGGGGATAAAAGAGGGACATAAAAACACAGTAAATGGAGATGATGGGAGTTAAAATATACACTAATATGGGGACATGTACTGTGGGACAGTTAAAAAGTCGTCATAATGTGAAAAGACACAGCTGGCAAATCAAAGTGCACTTAAAAGAACACTGGAGGCAAACACAAGCTGAAAGTTGGCCAGAGGATAAAAATCACACAGAGGACGACTCTTAAAATACCACTAGAAACGATGAAGCACTCATGAAGAATAAAAACTCGCTGGTATGGACCTACCAAGGGACTGGAGGCTGGAGAGGAGGAAAAAAGAGGGGAGGAAGGTGTCGTGGGGGGCTGGGGGGGGTGGAAGGAAGAGGAAAAAGAGGGGGCAGGAGGCGCACCAAGGGGCAGGAGACAGGCAGGGTGGGAGATGAAAAGGGAACACAAGGCAGGAGGGAGTGCAGAAACACTGAAGGGGAGCACGAGAGAGGGAGGGGGTGTAGGAGGGGGAAAGCCGCTCAGGAGAAGGGTGGGGGAGGAGAGGGAGCAGGAGGAAGGTGGGGTTAGAGTTGGTAGGAGGGGTAGACATGAGGGCGAAGTTGAGCATCTGGGAGGGGTAGGTGCTGGAAGTTGCGTTGGGAAAGGAGGTGGAGGGTGTGGAGATGGATAGAGGGCACATAGGCATAAGATTTTTTTTTCTTTATTGCCATTTTGCACCTCATACAAGGTGGGCTGGCAGCGGAAAATTTTACTCCGCTCTTCAGCCACAAGCAGTATAATAAGACAGAAAATCAATGAAGACAGAAAGGTAACATAATGGTGGCTAAAAACAGCAGATACAGTAATTAAAAAACATAAAGCTGTTCACACTCGACGAAAAACAATAAAACTGGCGACACTGTGCACAAGCACTGATGATTTTGACGACATACGTGAACGAAGGAGCGTGGGCGGCGAAAAACACTGAATCACAAACATGACGGCACACACACTAAACCGATGGTGATGATCTTAATGTGTGCGAGTCCGGGGACCTGCCAAAGGGGAAGAAGGTGGTGGGGGAGGGAGAGGGGAGAGCAGAGATGCCAATGGCAGAGTAGATGGGGGGAGGAATTATGGTATGGGTGGTTGGGGAAGCCTGGGGGAGGAGGGGGGAGGAAGGGGGGGAGGAAGGAAGAGAGAAGGGAGAGAGGGTGCCCTGGGGAAAAAACACAGGAAGTGGGAGGGGAGGATCAAAGTTGATAGGGGGGTAGATGGAGGGGAGGAGGGCATCATCAGGGAGGGGGAGCTGCCGGAAGCCACCTTGTGAGAGGGTAAGGAGGGTGGAGAGATGGAGAGCAGGTGGGACATAGAAATACAGATGCGGCAGCAGACGGGGGTGGGAGAGGATGTGAGAGACAAGCGGGTGAGGGGGATCTAGTTTACAGGAGGTGTAGAGGATATAGGCATAAGAAAAAGAAGAAGATATATACGTATTTACTAGCGACCCACCTCGACTTCGCACAGGTAACAGTTTGTCTGGCGTATCGGTAATAAGTTAGACACACAAACCTTCCTCGTGAATCATCCCATCTATCAGTGACAACTGTATCCAGATCTCTATAGTAGTCCTCCGCAGATTACTGTGAATATACAGACAGAATCCGCGGCGCAGAGTTTAATTTACGCTGAGGTGAAAAAAGTCATAGCTTAGCGATAATCAATCGTACAGTCGGTGGTAGTAACGCATACACAAGGTATGAAAGGGCAGTGCATTGGCGAAGCATGTCAACTGAAGCCGGCTGGGGTGGCCGAGCGGTTCTAGGCAATACAGTCTGGAACCGTGCGACCTCTACGGTCGCAGGTTCGAATCCTGCCTCGGGCATGGATGTGTGTGATGTCCTTAGGTTAGTTAGGTTTAAGTAGTTCTAATTTCTAGGGGACTGATGACCTCCCATAGTGCTCAGAGCCATTTGAACCATTTGATTTGTCAATTCAAGTGATTCATGTGAACAGGTTTCCGATCTGGTTATGGCCACACAACGGAAATTTATAGACTTTGAACCAGGCATTGCCTCCCACCATGGACAACGCAGTGGCCGAAGGCCGTCACATAATAACAGAGAGAAGCGGCGTCAGTGCTAAAAGACAAGCAACACTAAGTGAAATAAATGTAGAAATTAATGTGGGACATACGACGAACGTAGCCGTTGGGACAGCGCATCGAAATTTGGCGTTAATGGGCTACGGCGACAGACGACAGACGTGAGTGCCCTTGCTAACAGCATGACATCGCCTGAAGCGCAGGTTGGACCCCAGATGACTGGAAAACCGTGGCCTGATCAGATGAGTCCAGATTTCAGTTGGTACCAGCTGATGGTAGGATCTGACTGTGACTCAGATCAAAGGAAGCCATGGATCCGAGTTGTAAATAAGGCACTGTGCAAGTTGGTGGTGTCAACTGTCTTACATGGAATGGAGTTGGTCCTCTGGTCCAAATGAACAGTCCATTGACTGGAGGTTGTTACGTTCGGTTACTTGGAGACCGTTTTCAGCCATTCATCGACTTGATTTTCCCAAAAAATGCTGGAATATTTATGGATGACAATGTGCCATGTCACCAGGCCACAGTTGTTCGCGACAGTTTTGAAGAACATTCTGGACAGTTCGAAAGAACGATACAGAGATCCAGATCACCTGACATGAATCCCATCGAAGATTTATGGGACATAACCTGAGGTTAGTTAGTGCACAAAAGCCTGCACCGGCAACAATTTCGCAATTATGGACGGCTATAGAGGCAGCATGGCTCAACATTTCTGCAAGAGACTACCATGCCACGTCCAGTTGCTGGACTACGCCGGGCGAATGGAGGTCCGACACGATATTAGGAGGTATCCCATGGTGTTCGTTACCACAGTGTATAACATGTACAGGTACAGATGTTATCTCTAACTGCAGAGTTGCAGCTCTTCCTTCGTTTCGATAATCACCTAGGATAACACATACGAGAATAAGAAATGTCACTGTTTTTGTACATTCCACGGAAACAAAAAAAAAAAATACGTCACAATTTTAGAGACCATTTGGGACTGAAACTTCCTCGCAGATTAAAACTATGCGCCGGACTGAGAGACTCGGGCTCGAGATCTTTCCCTTTCGCGAGCAAGTGCACCACCGACTAAGCTACCTAAGCACGACTCGGGACCCGTCCTCACAGCTTAATTTCTGCCAGTACGTCGTCTCCCACCTTCCAAACTTCACAGAAGTTCTTCTGCGAACCTTGCAGAACCAGCACTCCTGGAAGAAAGGGTATTGCGGGGACATGGTTTAGCCACAGCCTGCGGGATGTTTCCAGTATGAGAAGCTGTGAGGATGGATCGTGAGTCGTGCTTGGATAGCTCGATCCGTGGAGCGCTCGCTCGGGAAAGGCACAGGTCCCGAGTTCGAGTCTCGGTCCGGCACACAGTTTCAATCTGCCAGGAAGTTTCATATCAACGCACACTCCACTGCAGAGTGAAAATCTCATACCAGTTTGGACGCTTTATAAGACTATTACTGAGACGTTGAATGAAGTTACAAAGGAATTAAAGATGTGAATTTATATTAAAAATGAAGAAATTCCTCCAGCTGTATTTAAGGTGTCGATTTTATTTTGGCAACTAGTTTCAACGTTGTAACAACGTCATCTTCAGGCCCATACACTTGTTGACGTCAACAGCGTGCGGCTGATACTAGATGTCAGTGGTGAGATACGGACGTGCTCCGTGTGGTAGGTAATTAGTAACTAGTACGAAGTTTCGACCCTAAGGAATTTCTAGAGGAATTTCTTCATTTTTAATATAAATTTATACCAGCTGACGTCCCACTGTCCTCCATTTCAACTATGGATCTACGAAGATTAAAGATCTGAAGGTCTTTTTCTTCAAACGATATTGAAATCAGAGGACTACGAAACTGTCATATTATCTCCGCGGTGCATCTCGCATTAGGTGCCAAGTCGGAGATGATGGCACAGTAATTTTTCCTCCACTCCATTCAAAAGGGATTAAATAATGTAGAAAAGGGAGTAACGAATTATAGTAACGACAGTTCGCTTCGCAGTCTGGAAAGTGCTAATTTAGAGAATGTATGCCGAAGTGGAGCGACTGCAGAGGGAACTAGATTTGGTTAAGGGACAAAAAGAATTGTTTACTGGTGAATTCTTACTGAAATTTTAAGCTACAACCAACCACTGTTGATTATTCTATTAACTAAGAGTACACTTATTAACGGTTTCCAACCTGCGAGCAAATCTTCACATTACTGTACACATTTATCGTATCTCATTCACATAGTGTTAGCCACAACCCGTCGGCGAATTCCAGCTGATGTGAGAGTTCTTTTATGAATAAGGATGTATAGTGCGGGGTACTTCTTTCTTCATCGAGCACTATCGATAGTTCCCTCTGAGTCTTGGCATGGCTGGTGTTGGCTGTGTAACGAGCAGTGTTTCGCGGCCACCACAGGGGAGCCAGCGTCTCGTGATGAGAGAGCATGTGCAACAGGTTCCCAGGTAGGTGAGCGTCTCGAAAACGCCTTAAGTAACAGAGCCTAGTCTGTTGCACTCGACGGCGAGAGTCAAGGGTATGGCCAGGAGTGCCCCAGGGAAGTGTGATAGGACCACTGTTGTTCTCTGTATACTTAGAGGATTTGGCGGAGGCGGTGGGCAGCAATCTGCGGCTGTTTGCTGATGATGCTGTGGTGTACGGGAGGTTGTCGAAGCTGAGTCGCTGTAGGAGGATACAAGACGACTGGACAAAATTTCTAGTTGATGTGATGAATGGCAGCTTGCTCCAAATGGAGAATAATATGAGTTAATACGAATGAGTAGGTGGGGAAAACGTAATATTCGGATACAGCGTTGGTAGTGTCCTGCTTAATACAGTCACGTCATTTAAATATCTGGTCATAATGTTGGAATGCCATATGAAATGGAAGACTGTGGTCGGGAAGACGACTGGTCGACTTCGGTTCATCGGGTGCATTTTGGGAAACTGTGGTTCATCTCTAAAGGTGACAGCATATACGACGCTGGTGCGAACTATTCTTGTGTACTGCTCGAGTGCCTCGGATTCGTACCAGATCGGATTAAAGGAAGTCATCGAAGCGGGCTGCTAGATTTGTTACCAGTAGGGAACTCAAATGGGAATCCCCGGATGGAACGCGACGTCCGAAAAACACTATTGAGAAACTTTAGAGAACTGATATTTGAAGCTGACTGCCGAACGATGACTCGCGGAGTATATATGAGGATGTAGATATAGATCTAAAGACCGGCGCGGTAGATAGCGATTCCTCTCGTAAGGGGACCATCATACCTGTTAAAATAAATAAATAAATAAATGTCGTGTGACTAGGGCCTCCTGTCGGGTAGACCGTTCGCCGGGTGCAAGTCTTCCGATTTGACGCCACTTCGGCGACTTATGCGTCGATAAGAAGGAAATGATGATGATTAGGACAACACAACACCCAGTCCCTGAGCGGAGAAAATCACCGACCCAGCCGGGAATCGAACCCGGGCTCTTAGGATTGACGTACTGTCTCGCTGACCACTCAGCTACCGGGGGCGGGCATAAGACCTGTTAGTGAAGGATTTCGGTGAATGGCGTTTTATGCGACAGGTGTTGAAGTTTTGTGCGTGCCTACTATAACTACACGTTAAATATGTTTAGACCGAGCGAGTGTACAGTAGCAGCTAAGGTTTACAGCTTCCATTCTGCCGATTCGTGTTCAAACCTCGGCTGTGAGAATGTTTTTTTTTTCCACTTTCACGGAATATCATTAAATTGTACAGGTCGTGCACAAGTATTCAACACTATTTTCACGTCCGCAGCTCGTGGTCGTGCGGTAGCGTTCTCGCTTCCCACGCGCGGGTTCCCGGGTTCGATTCCCGGCGGGGTCAGAGATTTTCTCTGCCTCGTGATGACTGGGTGTTGTGTGATGTCCTTAGGTTAGTTAGGTTTAAGTAGTTCTAAGTTCTAGGGGACTGATGACCATAGATGTTAAGTCCCATAGTGCTCAGAGCCATTTTTGCACCACTATTTTCACAGTGGTAATTTCATTAATAAATCTACATCTACATCTACATGTAGATAAAGATCAATCAGTACAGTTCTCTTTCTCCAGAAGTGTACTCGGATCGTTGCAGAATACATTACAGAATCATTTTACTCGCTATGACTTACATCTCTTCCAGTGCGAGAACAGTATTCCGAATGATATTTGTCGCAGATGCAACAGAAATACAAATTCGTAGACTACACGCACGGCTGGCCGGAGTGGCCGAGCGGTTCTAGGCGCTACAGTCTGGAACCGAGCGACCGCTACGGTCATAGGTTCCAATCCTGCCTCGGGCATGGATGTGTGTGATGTCCTTAGGTTAGTTAGGTTTAAGTAGTTCTAAGTTCTAGGGGACTGATGACCTCAGACATCAGAGCCATTTGATTTTCGGCTCTGAGCACTATGGGACTTAACATTTGAGGTCATCAGTCCCCTAGAACTTAGAACTACTTAAACCTAACTAACCTAAGGACATCACACACATCCATGCCCGAGGCAGGATTCCAACCTGCGACCGTAGCGGTTGCGCGGTGCCAGACTGAAGCGCCTAGAACCGCTCGGCCCAACTAGCCGGCCCATTTGATTTTGAATTACACGCACGTTTAACGAAAGGTACTGCCTTACAGCCACACGGAGTTTCCAGAAGTGACACCAGAAAACACAGTTCAGTTAAATTTAGAAAGACTGTTCTATCTTCTATCAACTTCTATGCGAATTTGATCATTCCTGTGGAAGCAGGTGCACAAAAATGACGCCTTCCTCGAAGCGACATCTCTCGCAGTCGTGGTTAAGTCGGGGACCAATTTGAATTTTTTGTGAAACGTTTTGCGTGCATTTCAGCATTTCAATATAAACATCACAGGTTTGGCAAAGTACATTTGTGTGGGATAATTTTTACAGTGCGGGTGCAGATGCTTGCTTCTGTTTCGTCTACAAAGATTTGATAGTAAAGTGTCTGATCAGTCTGCCCTCCCCACTAATCAATAATGTAAAGACATTTTTCTTGACCTACGTGCGGAAGAATAGCACATTTGAAGTCATGAATCTTTCCTCCAGGAGCCTTAGCCCCACAGAAATATCAGTCCTTTCCAAAGGTCTCGCCTTTTGCCCCACTCCAAATTCAATCAGGCAGGACTTGTTAAAGAACTTCTCTTCAACATTTTTCGCCACCATCCCTACCAATCAGACTCAACCAAAGACCAATATTGAACCTTGCCTAACTCAGTTCACACTCTCAGTTCTAACACACATAAGAAAAGTAGCTGAATATCTTTGCTGACGGAGTAACAGTGTATTGTGCTTTGAAGAATTTTCGCTCTCTGGCAGCCGTTTTGATCGGAATTACCTACCCAGCTCAGATCTAAACCATGGGTGAATGCTTTCGTCGGTGTTCAGAATCCTTCTGCAGCTGCTAATACTTTGTCCATCGTTGTGAAGTCTTTGGCGCAGTCTAAATATTTGGAATTTCAAGTACGAACCACAAACGGAATACAGATGTGAAGAAAATGTGCTACAATGGTTGATTTATCAATGAAATTTCTACGTCGGAAATGACATTTTTTTGAATAATGTTGCATGACATACTTCTTAACGATATGCTGCTTGCTGAAACTGAAATAAGAAGAAAGAAAGGTACTCATGCAGGGTTTAAACCCGTAACGCAAGCGTGGTCAGTGTGAATCTTAGCCCCTGTACCACGCTATCGCGGTCGAAACATATAGGACTTACTATGAAAATTCTCGAACAACCGGAAATTTGTATTCATATAAGGAAATATCCGCACGAAATTCTAAATGAAAACACAGATTTTAAACATAAATAGTATTTCGAAAATGTTATTGACATAATAGAGTACGAAAGGACATAATCTTACGGTAAACAAAATTTACGTAGACCATTGATAAAATTTAAAGGAAACTAAGAACAAAGTAATGCAACATCATCTCTGGCAAACTGTATATGCTTGTAAACATATGGCATCGTAGTAAAGATCTTTCAAAACTGAACTGTCAAAATATCTAACAAAAACGTATTTTACATTTTGTAACTACAAAAAATAATATTCTTACCAAGACATGGCAAAACATTTAGTATAGATGCAATATGGTCGTCACTTCCAGCTAGACGTAAGTACCAATGCAATTGTGAAGATGAAACAGACACCATTTACAAAGAGATACTCTTACCGACGTTATTTTCGCAGGTCACTTGATAATGGCAAAAAGCCGAAACAGGTCTGTCGTGTAAAATATTTAAAGAAATATATTACCTTATTGCATCTAGTTTGGAGCATTCATTTTCATTATGTCTTACTCAAAACGAAACATTAACAACCGGCTTAAGGATCAGAAGAACAGTTGTCGCCTGGGAAACGTGAATAAATCGGCAGTAGAAGGTCGTGCAGGGACCAGAAAACCAACAAATGCGTTTCTCTAATACTACGGTTTCGTCCAGATCCAATCATTACTATTCTAGTCTGTACAGAAGGGGCCATAGGAATTCAAAAGCACAAAAACAACTTTATAGCTACGAAGAGGGATGGAAATTAGACAAGTTGCGCGTCTTAGTGCAAAGTAGACCTAGTATGGCAACGCCTCAACATCGCAAGCTCCATAACACACGCGCCAAGAATTCGCCATCTTAGAAAGCGGTCTCATTACGTTACGACCAAATCGTTGCGTGGACACAAATATAAACAGTTCAGCTTTCAAAGCTTGGTTAATTTTGAGACATTATAGCACCTGGTGATATCTCCAGCATCAGGAGGCCAAATGTTAGCCACAGAAATATGCACTGGACCACGCCATAATGTTCATTAAACAAAATTCACTATTACCAACATTTTTACTTAGATGCATGTATGAAAGAACAGACACATTCGACGATCCACGGCTGTACGAAATACTTCGAAATTAATTCGCTGACTGTGAACTTCTTTACATCATCTGTATTAGGTATAGATCTACTACCGATAATGACATATGTATATTCGTGCCGGACCGAGACACGAACCAAGATTTCCCGCTTATCGCCAGCAGTCGCCTTAGCCATTTCAACAATCTGTAGGCGCGCGCTTCCTGGAGCGACCCAAACGCCAATTTAAAGATTAACGGGCATTCTGTTTCCTGATAAATGCAATTAAAAATTTTCAGTCAAAGTCGCATAAGATTCTTGTTCTTGTTTATTGCGTTGCTGTGATATCCAGAGATACTCAAAACTGCAGTTCAGTGACTTGACATTAGGCTGAGTTTCAAGCTGGGTATTTAACTGAATTGCTAATAGCTTTGTAACTTTTAGGTATTTACTTCCATTATCTGTTATATATAATTAACTTCGTACTTTCCACAAGATATTGCTCATAGATCTTTACCTCACAACACTTATTTTCTAGACTAGAATTTGAAGTTTAGTTATGACTGAGAAGTATCAATGTTTCTAGAAGTATTTCTTTGGTATATAAATTTGAATTATTTCAGTTGACAAGAACATTAATAAGAATTCATTCCGCAACAAAGCATAAATATTTAACACTTCACGATGATCTGTTGCACTTTCGCAATAGAATACTACTGTTGTGTAGTTAAAAGTTACTTTTCTTAACAAAGACTTGCAAGCAAATGTGCCTGATCATAAGCCGATACAAGATTTTTACAACATGAGACAAATTGCTTTTTAACAATTATCAGCGACGTTTTGACACAGCTGAAAGGATCTCCTTGTGATAAATGTCGTGTCGGCGATAACTTGGTCCGCCATCTCAATGTCTGCAAACTGTGTCAGAAGATCCGTCCGCTAATGCCAAAGCTCAGCGATGAAAATGAAACAAACAGAGAGAACACAACGTTTTGTAGTTTTATCCAGAGCACACTTATAGAGTACATCCAAATTCTTTATCATTCGTTGAAGTAAATGGCTTCACTTACTGCACAATGTATCATGATGACAGCGTGACCTGTAGTGGAACAGCCTCGGATATCGAAACACTACAAACGTTATCCACTAGATGCTGTAAACTGTAATGGTGCTATCATACTTCCTTAGTGTGCTCTTGAAATTATCTTTACTTCTGTCTATTTCATTCTGTTATGAATAACATATGGAGTTCTATCTCTTAGGAAGTTCTAAATCCCGTAATAAATGTAGTTAGACACTTCGTAAGTCATTTTTTACTAGATATTTATTAGGTCACTTTCTTATCTGCCTGTCTGTTCAGCACATAGTGCAGGATTGTGTGACAGTGCAATGTTAACTCTGCTTTCTTGGCGATCTATTCGGCAGGCATGTGGGTGGGGGTGAAAAAGATTGGTAATACCTGACATCTAGGTTGTCCTGCATGACCAGAGTGTTCAGGGGGTAGCATCGAAATGCATTTCAGGATATGTATATGAGGATGGGTATGGCTGAGCAGAGATGAATTGTGAGAGGGAGTAGGAGGAGATGAATACTGAAATGGGGGAGCATGAGGTGGGCAGTGAGAGGAAGGAGGAGATGCAGACGATGGAAGAGAAGATGGACAGAGAGAGGGTGGAGGAGGAGTTGGAGAGAGAGAGGGGGAGGAATGGACAGACAGAATAGTGAGAAGATGATAGGTAGAGGGGGAGGAAGAGACAGACAGGGAGAGGAGGGGGAAGATGATGTACTGAGGGAGTGGAGGAGGTGACGGACAAAGAGGAGACAAGAGATGTTTAGAGAATGGGGAAGAAGGAGATGGACAGAGAATGTCAGAGGAGGAGATGGGCAGCGAGAAGGTGCATGAAGAGGTGGAAAGAGGTAGGGGAGAGAAGGAGATGTGTGCAATATACGTGATGTATACATCCAAGTGCGAAGCAGTAGGTATCGAGCCAGTATTGAAATAAAATTCTTGTAAGAAACCATATAAAATTAATTTTGCTTGTTTCTTTATTTCATTTTTTAGGAAACTAACAAACAGATTTATGTATTATTAGTAGATAAATGCATCACTATTCTGTTTCAAATTTTATCTGGAGAAAAGGTACTGAAATAAATCTGAAATTTAACGTCTCTCTCTTAGAGTCTCATCAGTATATTTCAAATCCATTGAAAAATTTCTTATATGCAAGACTAAGAAGCAAAAAACATTATTTATAGAAAAATTTTTAATACACCACATTTTTAAAATGAAGTAAAAACTATAAAATTATTTCTCCTAGCCCCATACAGATTGCTATTCTCATAGTGACTGTCCTTAACATTTCTGTTTAACACCTATAAAAGCACTTGTACGATTTAAAACGAAAAAGATGGGGCGCTCTGGATTTTCCGTCTATGCTGCTCACGCTGAACGAGGCCACCCACCGTGTGTCGCTATGAAGTTCGCCAGACACTATATACACGCCACCTACAGACTGCCCAGCGTGAAAACGCCCCGTACAACGTTTTTCTACAGCTATCTGACTGCGCTCATGTACAAAGGCCGAATACGGCGCTGCAAAACCAAATTAGAAGGCAGGTTGACCCTACTCGACAAGAAATGCTGTGGTGACGAAACTACGTGATGGCAGGACGTGCAGGCCTACCTGTTAGACAAGGGACCCTCCTACGGCACGCGCCACGCCAATTAGCCGACTCCATTAGCGAGGCACGCACCTCGTCGGTGCTCTCCACTTAGCGACCTAGCGACCTCCTCTCCCACAGTTCGACAACAAAGTCTCTACTATCGACTCTGACGCGAGCTGCTCACTTGCATTTAACCTAGATCCAAAAACGCATACCTGTATCTTTTTTTTAGATCTTGAAGATGCTCATCATAGACCGCAATTAATTACCTGTCCTATAAGGCTGTAGCCTGGAAGTGGAATAAAGACATAAAGAAAAAGCTGTAATGGATCAAATTAGGCGGGTGCTAACTCGATGTCACTGTAGAAAAAGATCATGTCTTAGTCAAATACCTAGCCCACCCTCTCACTCCCCCACCCCCCCCCCCCACCCCCACCCCGCACCACTTTTATATGAAAGTACCTGGAGGTGCCTGTACGGTTGTATGATTGTGCAACGCATGATTCGCTAGATATAACGTCGTAAACATGAAACCACTCCTATAAACCATTGACCTTTATGTGGAGGTTTGCGTGCCTTATCGATACAGACGACCGTACCGTAGGAGCAAAAAATGGCCCTGAGCACTATGGGACTTAACTGCTAAGCTCATCAGTCCCCTAGAACTTAGAACTACTTAAACCTAACTAACCTAAGGACATCACACACATCCATGCCCGAGGCAGGATTCGAACCTGCGACCGTAGCGGACGCGCGGTGCCAGACTGTAGCGCCTAGAGCCGCTCGGACGGGTTTCTGTTGAGAAGACAGAAAACGTGTGGTTCCCGAAGAGGAGCAGCAGCCTTTTCAGTAGTTGCAGAGGCAACATTCTGGATGATTGATTGATCTGGCCTTGTAACATTAGCCATCATTTTGCCCTTGTTGTGTTGGTACTTTTTCGAGTAATCAGTCTTCTGACTGATTTGATGTGGCCCTCCACGAATTCATCTCCTGTTCCAGCCTTTTATCTCTAAGTAGCACGTTCTCAATTATGTGGTGGATGTATTCCAATCTCTGTCTTCCACAACAGTTTCATGGAAGTTATCCCCTGATGTTTTGACAGATGTCTGACAATCCTTTCCCTTCTTCTCACTGTTATCCATATATTCCTTTCCCTGCTAATTCTAAGGAGAACCTCCTCATTCCTTACCTTCTCAGTCCAGCTACATTTCAACATTCGTCTGTAGCACGAAATCTCAAATGCTTCGATTCTCTGTTCCGATGTTCCAAAAGTCCATGTTTCATTACCATAGAATGCTGTGCTCCAAATGTGCATTCTCAGGAATTTCTTCCTCGTTTAAGGCCTATGTTTGATACCGGTAGACTTCTCTTGGCCAGGAATGCCCTTTTTTCCATTGCTAGTCCGGTTTTGGTATCCTCCTTGGTCCGTCCGTCATTGGTTCTAGAGAGTAGAATTCCTTAACTTCAGCAACTTCCTGACCGTCAGTGCTGATATTAAGTTTCTCGCTGTTCTCATTTCTGCTACTACCCATTACGTTCGTCTTCCTTCGATTGACTGTGAAGCCATATTCCGTATTCATTAGACAGTTCATTGTATTCAGCATATCATGTAATTCTTCTTCACTTTCACTCAGGATAGCAATGTCATCAGCGAATCGTATCATTGATATCCTTCCGCCCTCATCTGTAATCCCACTCTTGAACCTTACCTTAATTTCCATCATTGCTTCTTCGCTATATAGATAAGACAGTAGGGGCGAAAGACTACATCCATATCTTATCCGTTCCTGACCCGATCACTTCGTTCTTGGTTCCCTCTTGGCTCTTGTACATGTTGTATATTACCCGTCTCTCCCTATGGCTTACCCCTATTTTTTTCAGAATTTCGAACATCTTGCACCATTTTACATTCTCGAAAGCTTTTTCCAGGTCGACAAATCCTATGAATCTGTCTTGAGTTTTCTTCAGTCTTGCTTCTATTATCAACCGTAGCGTCGGAATTGCCTCTCTTATGCCTTTACCTTTCCTAAAACCAACCTGATCTTCATGTAACATCTAAGAGTGACCTGGACCTCCGTCCGCTCCTCCGTCCTCTTTGACAAGGCCGTTGCCAGAATGAGGGTGACTTCTTATGCCGGAAGTGTTCGAACTACAATGGTGATTATTAATCCAAATTTAAGTGGTGGCGGATTTCGAACACGGAACCAAGGACGTTTTGATTATTAATGAACGACGCTACCGGTAGAGCACAGGTCTACTCACCCGAAACTCTTTCAACAAGGTACATTCGCCGATCAACGTTATCGTGACGGCGCGCTGCGGCATTGAACAGTTTAGATGGAGGAGCTGTTGGAACGAGATTATATTCGACGAGCGGGCTGGCCTGTCCTTTGCACCGATTTAAATTCCATTGGGCACGTGCTGAATGCGTTGGGTAGACCCTTGAAGGACTTCCAGATACAGCAATGAGCATTCAGTTGTTGTCAGCCGTTCTGGTGGAGGAATGGTACGCCCTACCCCAAGAATACCTCACGATCGTTGTCGCCAGTATGGGAGCACCTTGCACTGCCGTCCCTTGTGATCACTCACCCTGTTAAGAAGTATGATCCGCGTTATAGGATGTCCAGGGGAATATCATGAACTGCAGTGACTTCAGTGTAATTATTGTCCGTGTATAAAAATGTCGTTTCTCTTCGTCTCATCCCGTATTTCTTTCGCTTACCCTCTGAAGCACTTCTTTCTAGGTATGGTCCAAGTTTCGTCGACCTGGTTACTTGGCAGTGACACATGCGAAAGTTACTTCCGTCCTCAAGCTGTGCACACCAATGTATATCACTATGGGAGACATTTACCTGGGCTTCCATGGGACCTGTGGTGGTAATCTAAGCACCGCGGCAGCTGTGAAATACGTGAACATTAGTGCGCACCATCAGCGACCCTTCATGCTCGATGGTATCTTCCAACAGGCTAACTGTCATTTCACAAAGCCAAAATCGTGATAGTAAACACACCAAATTCGCCTGATCTGAACGCTATGGATTTCACCTGGGATACTAAATGGTGTCACCTCCGCGCCCACGAACCACCAGACTGTAATGTAGAGGAATTGCGTGACCTCTGCGTAGGCGTCTGGTGCCAACCTACCGAGGACTTGCCGGATTCATGCCACGCAGAATCGCCGCTGTGTTGCGTTCCAGAGATAGCCCAGCACGCTATGAAGAAGGCGATCATAACATTTTGATACATCATAGTACTTGTATCCTATGCTATGAGCACTTTGTACAAAATGTTATGGTAATATGGGAGGCAACTTCTCACTCAAGAGAGACTGTAGGAAGACGGCTGTAGAAATACCGCTGCTGTTGAAAGCTCTTAACCTCCTGAACTTCTATCGATGTTCCGATATGTAGGCCTCCACTTATCGGAGAGAGAGAGAAAAAGAGAGAGAGAGACTGAATTTCGCGTATTGGAAATCAGTTGGCAGGGCCTGAATGGCGGCAGTCTTTCGTCGCCAGCCATTTACCGATGGACGCACTCCGCTGTAATACGAAAATTGCGTCTTCCACTTTCGTCGCTGTAGGAGTCACTTATCAATCGCACATAGAAAAAAAATAAGAATAGGGACGACTGGGTTACTTCTCTTACCTCCTCCTCCTCTTTACTTCATCATCATCATCAGCATCATCATCATCATGTAGATATTCGGGTTACACCTTTTTGCCCATTCCGAAACTAAGTAGTTTAAACCTGATCGTACAATCTCTTTCGTCGTAGCCCTATTCTTGTTTTAACCTTAGGCCTACAGACACAGCTGTACCTTGGTATCCGGCTTTGATCCATATGAAGTACATGGCCACGCCATTCTTTCCTATACTGTTAAATCTTTTCTACTGTCATGGCTGTCCTCTCCCGTCTCACTCTTCCTGTTACGACCTTCTAATCTGTACATGAAATGTATTCGCAGTTGCGAATATGGACACCCATCAGCTGTATAATGGAATGAGGTCAATGAAAATCTGTGTCGGACTGGGACTCGAGCACAGATAACCTACTTATTGCGGGGGGTCGCCTTACCATTTGGCTACCCGAACACGACTCATGGCCAAACCCAAACTTCCATAAGTCGTCAACCATGTGTCTACAACTTTCAAACAAAACGTCTCCTCTGTACGGGAATGTACATAATGCAGGTACGAGTACAGGTTGTAGACACATGGTTGATGGCGTACAGGGTTTGGGTGTGGCCGTGAGTCGTGTTCGGATAGCCAAATGGTAAGGCGACCGCCCGCGATAAGCGTGAAATCCGAGCTCGAGTCCCGGTCCGGTACAGATTTTCACTGACGTCAACCCATCCCATTATACGCAAGCATGGCCGAAGAAACTTTGCATCGTAATTCGCCATAACACAGGTATTGCATTATCGTACGCTTCTAATTTGTATCTTACCAAAAGTCTTAGAAGTCTCATTTCTAACGCTTCAGTTCTCTTTAATCTTTTGGTCGTTAAAGCCCATACTTCGGAAAGAAAGTTAACGTTTAACGACCCGTCGACATCGAGGTCATTAGAGACATCGAATCCATAGAGCAGGAAACGTACAATCACAGTGTTATACAATTTAAGTAGTCTCTTTCCTGGTTTTGATCGTACTTAGCATCTGAAAGAACCTTTTTACTTGTATTTCTTTTCAGAATCAGTGTCATAAGCATAAGAGATATACTTGGTCTATTGGGTCGACTTCAGTCAAACATTTGATCGCGTCCGAAATATGTACTTAATTGCCATCCTTCAGAGAATATGCACTACTCCGACATGTCTCCTACCTGGCGCTACATTCAAAGTGTTTGTCAACGGTAGACTATTGAACACCTTGCTGATTCGCAGCCTCTCTCAGACAAGGATAAATGTAAATGTCGTGTGACTAGAGCCTCCCGTTGGGTAGACCGTCCGCCGGGTGCAAGTCTTTCGATTTGACTCCACTTCGGCGACTTGCGCGTCGATGGCGATGAAATGATGATGATTAGGACAACACAACAACCAGTCCCTGAGCAGAGGAAATTTCCGACCCAGCCAGGAATCGAACCTGGACCCTTAGGATCGCGCTGACCACCCAGCTACCGGGGGCGGACTCAGGTCCCCTATCCCGGTACTGTACGCCTTAGCAATGGAACTTTTATTCTGCTCTTTGCGACACCGCCTTACGGGACTGTCTAGCGCTGGCACCGCTTTTAGATGCACCGCGTACACAGATAATGTTAACCACTCGCGACGAACAAGATGTCCGCAGAGCTATGGATTGGTTAGCGACTTATGGCGGAGCTCCTGGGAACCGTGCAAATCCACATAAATCTGTGGCCTTGAACATTGCCAGTAGCATGAGACCTGCAAGCGTCCCGCCTCTCAGACTTTGCGATACAGTCCGCTGTTTCGGTATCGACTTGACGGACGACATCTCACGTACGACGACCATCAATTACCGGAGCCTCTTGCAACATATGTAAGTAGTCTGTTTAGGTTTATATGTTGGTAACGCTACGTAGCACTCTATATGAAAATCACTGACTGTGCTGTGTGCAGTCTGTGGCTGATTTGCATTGTTGGAATTTGCTACTGTAGTGTTGGGCAGTTGGCTGTTAACTGCGCGTAGCGTTGCGCAGTTAGAGAGAGGTGAGCCGCCAGCAGTAGTGGATGTGGGGAGTGAGATGGCGGAGTTTTGAGAGCGGATGATCCGGACGTGTGTCCATCAGAGACAGTAAATTTGTAAGACTGGATGTCACGAACTGACATATATATTATGACGTTTGAACACTATTAAGGTAAATACATTGTTTGTTCTCTATCAAAATCTTTCATTTGCTAAGTATGCCTATCAGTAGTTAGAGCCTTCAGTAGTTAGAATCATTTATTTAGCTGGCAGTGTTGGCGCTCGCTGTATTGCAGTAGTTCGAGTAACGAAGATTTTTGTGAGGTAAGTGATTCATGACAGATACCGGTTAATGTTAGTCAGGGCCATTCTTTTGTAGGGATTATTGAAAGTCAGATTGCGTTGCGCTAAAAATATTGTGTGTCAGTTTAGTGTTGATCAGAATAAGTAAAGAGAGTAATGTCTAAGTACGTTCAGTTTTGCTCAGCTGCTTGAAAATCAAATAACGTGGTTTAACAGCACAGTAATCCATAAATTTCTCTAAGGGGACGTTTCACATATCCGTGCTGGACTGTGGATCATTGTCTCCGTGCTTTGGACCTTCATCAGCCTACTGAATTTATTAGTGTCTACACTCCTGGAAATGGAAAAAAGAACACATTGACACCGGTGTGTCAGACCCACCATACTTGCTCCGGACACTGCGAGAGGGCTGTACAAGCAATGATCACACGCACGGCACAGCGGACACACCAGGAACCGCGGTGTTGGCCGTCGAATGGCGCTAGCTGCGCAGCATTTGTGCACCGCCGCCGTCAGTGTCGGCCAGTTTGCCGTGGCATACGGAGCTCCATCGCAGTCTTTAACACTGGTAGCATGTCGCGACAGCGTGGACGTGAACCGTATGTGCAGTTGACGGACTTTGAGCGAGGGCGTATAGTGGGCATGCGGGAGGCCGGGTGGACGTACCGCCGAATTGCTCAACACGTGGGGCGTGAGGTCTCCACAGTACATCGATGTTGTCGCCAGTGGTCGGCGGAAGGTGCACGTGCCCGTCGACCTGGGACCGGACCGCAGCGACGCACGGATGCACGCCAAGACCGTAGGATCCTACGCAGTGCCGTAGGGGACCGCACCGCCACTTCCCAGCAAATTAGGGACACTGTTGCTCCTGGGGTATCGGCGAGGACCATTCGCAACCGTCTCCATGAAGCTGGGCTACGGTCCCGCACACCGTTAGGCCGTCTTCCGCTCACGCCCCAACATCGTGCAGCCCGCCTCCAGTGGTGTCGCGACAGGCGTGAATGGAGGGACGAATGGAGACGTGTCGTCTTCAGCGATGAGAGTCGCTTCTGCCTTGGTGCCAATGATGGTCGTATGCGTGTTTGGCGCCGTGCAAGTGAGCGCCACAATCAGGACTGCATACGACCGAGGCACACAGGGCCAACACCCGGCATCATGGTGTGGGGAGCGATCTCCTACACTGGCCGTACACCGCTGGTGATCGTCGAGGGGACACTGAATAGTGCACGGTACATCCAAACCGTCATCGAACCCATCGTTCTACCATTCCTAGACCGGCAAGGGAATTTGCTGTTCCAACAGGACAATGCACGTCCGCATGTATCCCGTGCCACTCAACGTGCTCTAGAAGGTGTAAGTCAACTACCCTGGCGAGCAAGATCTCCGGATCTGTCCTCCATTGAGCATGTTTGGGACTGGATGAAGGGTCGTCTCACGCGGTCTGCACGTCCAGCACGAACGCTGGTCCAACTGAGGCGCCAGGTGGAAATGGCATGGCAAGCCGTTCCACAGGACTACATCCAGCATCTCTACGATCGTCTCCATGGTAGAATAGCAGCCTGCATTGCTGCGAAAGGTGGATATACACTGTACTAGTGCCGACATTGTGCATGCTCTGTTGCCTGTGTCTATGTGCCTGTGGTTCTGTCAGTGTGATCATGTGATGTATCTGACCCCAGGAATGTGTCAATAAAGTTCCCCTTCCTGGGACAATGAATTCACAGTGTTCTTATTTCAATTTCCAGGAGTGTATCAGGCGTCACAAAATCCGCATGTAGCGCATACGCTACCAATACCTAAACACATAGCCCAGAAGCTCATGGCTGCATTCGATATACATATCAGCGCTGGGATGATATTTAAGATACGATGCTACTGCGCCATCCTTCCTAAAGAGCGCGGTGGACTTGGCCCTGTCAATGTTCATGATAAAGCCGTGTCTTTGGCTTGGTTCAAATGGCTCTGAACACTATGGGACTTAACATCTTAGGTCATCAGTCCCCTAGAACTTAAAACTACTTAAACCTAACTAACCTAAGGACATCACACACATCCATGCCCGAGGCAGCATTCTAACCTGCGACCGCAGCGATCACGCGGTTCCAGACTGCAGCGCCTAGAACCGCAGGGCCACCGCGGCCGGCAAAGCCGTGTCTTTCTACGATGGTATGCACCTCGTCCTTAGGTGGCGATGCCCGACCAGCCTAACGAGCTTGTTGGTGGAGGCTCTGGCACCATCTTCCCTTGACCCTCCTTCGGCGTTTACCGTGATAACGGTGCCATCTTCCTACTTTGGGAGGTTTTATATGGAATATACCTATGAAACATTCTTCCTGTCTCTCGCTTACCAACAGCCAGTGACATCCTAACACACCTCTACATCGCCGTCGGTCGCCCAGTGCCGTCGCCAAATTAACATCTAACATGCATTGGAGGACAGTATGGTGCACAGGCATCACCGTAACGCTAGATTCAGACGTAATTCCACTTGGAACGTCACGCTGAACAAAAAGAACTAGAGAGAGATTCCATAGGATCCATCTTACCGATTCACCTTTTTCATGCGTGAACTGCAACGTTCAGGAAACAGTCGAACACCGACTACATCTGTGATCTGGTATTTAGTTGTCAAATTTTGGTTTTGTTTTTACAGCTGCCGCCGGCTACTTTTGTTTCTTATCCGAGGACAGAACACAACGCCGTCACGTGGATCAGAGGCCACACGATTTATTATTTGTTTGGAGTTGGTGTCATAGGTCTCATGGTTTTTTGGAACTGTGCAAACGATCGCCATTGTGCCATTGTGAGTAATGCTACGTATACCCAATACTTTTCGAACTTCTTGCGGAGCATCTTCCACGCCCCGTCCCGCAGCTGGATCATTCATGGCAGGAAATGAATTTGATATATCCACACTTAGATGACTGAACAGATAACGGTACCTGCACGATATTACGAGGAGACACACCATGAAAATGGGGCGGCGGTGTTCGTGGAGCAGCGACGCCGTATGTGTGGGTTCCAAGAGTTTCCTTGTGTTTGTTTCTTCTTTATTCAGGCACTTAGTGCGTATCTCTTCTTCTTTTAAAGTTTTGAAGGCAGGGACACATCATGGGAAAGGCAGATTTATTTTTTTGTCAATAAATAAATGATTTTAATCCTCATTTATTGTTCCTTCTCAGCTGCACATTTTTGCACAAAAGAAATGTGCAACCGAGACGGAACAATAAATGAGAATTAAATATCTACACAGTTGCTAAATCTCTAAAGACGATTACGTCGCCTACAGTGACATAAACGAGAGTTCTCCTGCGGCCAGTTAATCCATACACAAATTCCAGTTTTCATTGCAAATATAAATTTAAAAAACGAAAAAAATAATAGGAAGGGGTAGCGTCTTTGATTAGTAATCAAGACGTCCTCTATGCAGGGTTCGAACCCCGCCACCGCTAACATTTAGAATAAAAATTATCAGCAGGAGTGGCTGAAAACTTAATAGCTTCCAGCATAAGAGGTCACCCTCGTTCTGCCAATGACCTTGTCAGAGGGGGCACGGCGGAAGAATCAATGATCAACGACATGAGGATGCAGCAGAAAATGGAAACCACTGCATTAAAGACACGCAATGTGTAACCACGGGTCATGTGCTCTGTAACTGAAAAAGCATCATGATGATATCTCCATTGGCAAAACATTCCACAATAGTCCCTGTAGTGGATCTACGGAAGGGGCTGCCAAGGAGGAAATGACCACCAGGAAAAGATGGGATAACGAATGACGGGATGACATTCTAGGAGCATGGAATGTCAGAAATTTGAACGTAGTAGGAAAGATAGAAAATCTGAAAAGGGAAATTTTAAGGCTGAGTCTTAGTGGGTATTAGTGAAGTTAAATGCAAAGACGATAAAGATTTTTGGTCAGACGAATGGTGGTAACATGAACATCAGAAGGTATGGCAGTACGATTCGTTATGAATATGAAAGTATGGTAGAGAGTGAAGAATTCAGTGATATGGCTCTTCTCGTCGGATTCGACAGAAAAGCAACGTCGACAGTTCACGTATACATTCCAAAGTCACAAGAAGAAGATGAAGCGACAGAGAAAGTTTATGAGTATATTGAACGGACAGTTCAGTACGCAAAGGGAGACGAAAATCTAATAGCCTTGGGGATTAGAATGCGGTTACAGCTGATTAGAATGCGGTTACAGCGGAAGGAGTAGAAGAAACGCTTACATGAAAATATGGTGTAGGTAGTAAGAATGAGAAAGATTAATTGAGTTCTGCAATAAATTTCAGATGGTAACAGCGGATACTCTGTTCAAGAATCACAAGGGTAGGAAGTATACTTGGAAAAGATCCGGAGGCAAGAGAAGGTTTGTGGCAAAACAAGCGCTGTATCATTGTTAGAGATACAGAGACGAGCGAGTGTGCCGGGACATAGCCCCGTTCACTTCTACTAGGGCCACGTCATCATAACGCGCCAGTTCGTACCATACAAAGTATTGCGCCATAATCTAAGAGTGAAATTAAAAATTGAAATAGTTTTTCCAAACGGTGTCAGTGTATGCTTCAGTATATTAATATTAAAATTTTTAAGTCTCAGAATGATCTAATGAATATCTTTCGCTAAATATACTGTATTATTTTAAGAAAAAAATAAGTGGAGCTACATATTGCAGTTAAAAGGCTAAAAATTGTTCAGACATTGCCACTGTATGTCACAATCAAAAGTTACAGATCTCAACTTGATTGGGGCAATATTTTGGTCAAAATCGACGTTTTTACGAAAATTTGAAGTCGCTAAACATTAGGCTCAGAGAGACAAAAATTCGTATGTAGCCTCAGCTTGATATAAAAATATGAACTATGTGAATCCGTTAAGCTACCTCTAGTTTTGAGTCATAGTTCCTGATCCCGCTGAGTAAATAGAGCTTACGAACATTTTCTTTCAGTGAGTACGAAGAGTAATGTGGACTTGCAGACTAGAAATTATGGTCAGTATGTTGCCCGTCGCTTTCTAGCTGATCGCAAAAATAGTTTTCAGGCTCTTGTAAACGGCGAAGAAGCTTATTTTATGCACTAATTAAAGTGCCTCCCCATAGGTTCCAGCTAGGTTACGGCATTGTCAGAGAGAGAGTCCAAAATTAGCCATTGGATTGTAAGACGTAACCAGCGGCAGATGCAGACTCGGACCATAATTCAGTAATGTGGAAGAGTTGACTGAAGTGTAAGAGAATCGCCTAGGATAATCACTGTAGAAGGAAGCGTGATAGTGATGTACTCAGGAATGATTAGATGCGTTTGAAGTTCACTAAATATGTGGATACTCGGTTGAAGAGGAGTTAACATCTCTACAACGTGCAATCAAAGAGGTTGGACAAGCAAACATGCCTTCGAGTAAGGTAACTGAGAAGAAATTTCAGCTAACAGATGAAATACTTCAATTGATCGACGAAAGAAGGAAGTACAAAAGCGTTCAGGGAAAGGCAAGAATGCAGCAATAGAAATCCCCTAAGAATGAAACAAATAGGAAGTACAGGGTAGGCAAGCCGAAAGGGCTGCAAAAAATATGTGAAGAAATCGATAAAGAAATGTTCGTCTGGAGGACTGACTCAGTATATGGAAAAGTGCAAACAACTTTCGATAAAATTGAAAGCAAGGGTGGTAAATTAAGAGTGTGCAATAAGAATTCCACCGTTAAACGCAGAGGACAGAGCGGATCTATTGAAAGCGAATATTGAAGGCCTGTATAAGGGGAGGAACTGCCTGATGACGTGTTAGAAGAAGAAACTGCATTCGTAAGGAAGACATAGGGGATTCTGTATTTTTTAGGGTCAGAATTTAAAAGCGCTCGGGTAGACTTAAGATCGAGTAAAGCCAACGGATAGATAATATTCTATCGGGATTTCCAAAATCACAGGGGAAAGTGGCAAGAAAACGACTGTTCAAGTTGTTGTATATAATCTTTGAGACTGGCGACGAACCATCAGACTTTCGGAGCAATATCATCAACACATTTTCGAAGATACCAAGGGGACATAGTGTGAGAACAACCACTCAAGCCGCTTAACAGCTCACGGATGTAAGCTGCTGACAAGAACAATATACAGAAGAATGTAAAAGAAAATTGAGGGTCAGTTAGGCGACATTCAGTTTGGTTAAAGGTAAGATAAAGTCACCCGAGAGGTGTTTCCTGTAGTGCGTTTGATAATGGAAGCAAAGCTGAAGATATGCCCACAGGATTTGCCGGCCTAGAAAAAGCGTTCGACAATGTAAAATTGTGCATGATATTCCAAATTCTGCGAAAAATAGGAGTAATTTATAGGGAAGATGAGTAATATAGAACACATACAAGAACGAAGTAGGAAAATGATACTGGAACACCAGGAAGTAAGTGCTAGGAGTCAAACGCGTATAAGAAAGGGATGCAATCTTTCGGCCCTATTGTACAATCTATACGGAAATATAGAGTAGGATTACATTTCAGGATGAAAGTATATCAATGATAAGATTCGATGATGACAATGCTATCTTCAGTGAAAGTGAAGAATAATTGCAGGATCTGTTGAATGAACGGACAGTCTAATGAATGCGGAACATGGATAAAGACAAAGGTAACGAGAAGTAGCAGAAATGAGAATAGGGGAAAACTTTGCATTAAAACTGGGGGTCTACATCTAAATGGATACTCCGCAAATCACACTTAAGTGCCTGGCAAAGGGTTCATCGAACCATCTTCGCACTAATTCTCTATTACTCCACTCTCGAACAGCGCGCGGGAAAAAA
Organism: Schistocerca americana; assembly: GCF_021461395.2. Taxonomy (NCBI): domain Eukaryota; kingdom Metazoa; phylum Arthropoda; class Insecta; order Orthoptera; family Acrididae; genus Schistocerca; species Schistocerca americana. The sequence goes on along the minus strand of NC_060120.1, from coordinate 285,346,813 downwards.
CGAACCCCTTTATCTGTGCGAGCGAGCTCTGATTTTTCTTCTTTTGTTATGATGATCGTTAATCCCTATGCAGGTCGGCGTCAACAGAATACTTCCGCATTCGGAGGAGAAATTGGTGATTGAAATTTCATGAGAAGACACCGCCTCAACAAAGAAGCCTATATTTTAATCCTTTCCACCCCAAATATTATATCATTCCCTCCCCTATTTCTTGACAATACAAAACAGTCTGCCGTTCTTTGAACTTTCTCGACGTGCTCCGTTAACACTATCTGGTAAGGATCCGAGACCTCGCAGCAGTACTCAAAAGAGGACGAGCGTAGTGTAGGCAGTCTCTTTAGTAGATGTGTTGCGTATTCTAAGTTTTGTGCCAATAAGACTTAGTCTTTGGTTCGACTTCAACACAACGTTTTCTATGCGTTCTTATCAATTTAAGTTGTTCGTAATTGTAATTCCTAGGTACAAAATTGTGGTCTTCAGATTTGACTGATTTATCATGTAACCGAAATTTAACGAATTACTTGTAGCGTTCATGTGGATGACCTCACACTTTTCGTTATTTAGGGTCAATTGCCAATTTTCGCGCCATTCAGATATCTTTTCTAAATCGTTTTGCACTTTGTTTTGATCCTTTGGTGACTTTACTAGGTGATAAAAGACAGCATCATCTGAAAACAAACTAAACTGCTGCTCAGATTGTCTCCTAAATCGTTTATATAGATAAGGAACAGAAGAGGGCCTATAGCTCTACCCTGTGGAATGTCAGAAATCACTTCTGTTTTACTCGATGATTTTCCGTCAGTTACTACGGACTGTGACCTCATTGGCAGGAAATCACTGAGACGATATTCCACAGCCACGCAATTTCACTACAAGCCGCTTGTGTGGTACAGTGTCAAAAGCCATATCGATATCTAGAAATACGGAACCCATTTTAATTCTCTAATGGATAGCGCTCAGCACTTCGTGCGAGTAAAGAGCTAGTTGTGTTCTACAAGAATGATGTTACCTAAATAGGTGTTGACTGTGTGTCAACAGGCCGTTCCCTTAGAGGTAATTCATAATGTTCGAATACAAATTATGTTCCAAACTACTGCTGCATATCGACGTTAACGATATGGGATAGTAATTTAGTGGATTACTCCTACTGCCTTTCTTGAATATTGGTGTGGTTCAAATGGTTCAAATGGCTCTAAGCACTATGGGACTTAACATCTGAGGTCATCAGTCCCCTTGACTTAGAACTAAGTAAACCTAACTAACCTAAGGACATCACACACATCTATGCCAGAGGCAGGATTCGAATCTGCGACCGTAGCGGCAGCGCGGTTCCGCACAATATTGGTGAGGCCTGTGCAACTTTCCAGTCTCTGGGTAGGGAACTTTCGTCGAGTGAGTGGTTGTACGTAGTTTAATATGGAGCTATTGCATCAGCATGCTCTGAAAGGAACCTTGTTGGTATACAGTCTGGAGCGGAAAACTTGCTTTTGTTGAGTGATTTAAGTTACTACAGTACTGCGAGCATATCTACTTCTAAGTTACTCATGTTGGCAGCTGTAACCGATTCGAATTCTTGAATATTTGCTTAGTCTTCTTTAGCGATGGAATTTCGGAAGGCTATGTTCAGTAATTCCGCTTTGGCGGTGGTGTCATCAACGATATTTCCATAGGTATCAAGCAGTAGACGAAGATAAGGAATTCTGATGCCCTGGAAGCAAAATAACCCATGAGAGACGAAGAAAGGAGGACGCAAAAAGGAGAAGTCTACTGGTGTCAAACGCAGGCTTTAATTTCAGGAAGAAATTTCTGAGAATGTACAGTCATACTCAAAAGTATCCGAACGACCTGAACTGCATTTCGCCTGATTCGCATGCAACCGGCATAACGCAGCTGTCTAGCAGGTCCTCTAATCGATCCTTTGTACAGTCGTTTGACTATTGAAAATGGTTCCAACAAGTCACCACTAGAAAACACTGTTCTGTATCGCAGTAACTCAAGATGTAAAGTAATACCACAATGCTACAAATATCAGGGAACACCTTATCGCAGATGAGACTATCCTTAAGGCTTGTAAGCTCACATTTATTACATTATTACTATTATTTAAATAGTTAAGTAATTCTGTATTTTAAATAAACGTAAACTCAGTTCGCTGAGGAAAAAAAAAACTTTATTGCACCTCACGGCACAAACGATTTTCCAGCCAGAAACCTCCTTACACTTAGGAGCAGCTTGAACTTAGAAAGTGCCTCATGTGCTGAGTAGCGTAGATGTTCCAATAATACACTATGTGATCAAAAGTATCCGTACACCTGGCTGAAAATGACGTGGCGCCCTACATCGGTAATGCTGGAATTCAATATAGTGTTGGCCCATCCATAGCCTTGATGGCAGCTTTCACTCCTGCAGGCATACGTCCAATCAGGTGCTGGAAGGTTTCTTGGGGAATGTCAGCCCATTCTTTACGGAGTGCATTACTGAGAAGAGGTATCGATGTCGGTCGGTGAGGCCTGGCACGAAGTCGGCGTTCCAAAACATCCCAAAGGTGTTCTATAGGATTCAGGTGAAGACTGTGCAGGCCAGTCCATTACAGGGATGTTATTGTCGTGTAACCACTCCGCCACAGGCCCTGCACTATGAACAGGTGCTTGATCGTTGTTGAAAGATGCAGACGCCATCCCGAATTGCTCTTCAACAGTGCGAAGCAAGAAGGTGCTTAAAACATCAATGAAGGCCTGTGCTGTGATAGTGCCACGCAAAATAACAAGGGATGTAAGCCCCTTCCATGAAAAATACGACCACACCATAACACCGAATTTAGCTATTGGCACTACACACGCAGGCAGATGACATTCACCCGGCATTCGCCATACCCACACCCTGCCATCGGATCGCCACATTGTGTACCGCTATTCGTCACTCCACACAACTTTTTTCCACTGTTCTATCGGCCAATGTTTACGCTCCTTACTCCAAGCGAGGTGTTGTTTGGCATTTATCGGCCTGATGTGTGGCTTATTAGCAGCCGCTCGACCATGAAATCCAAGTTTTCTCACCTCCCACCTAACTGTCATAGTACTTTCCGTGGTTCCTGATGCAGTTTGGAATTCCTGTGTGATAGTCTGGATATATGTCTGCCTATTACACACTACGACCCTCTTCATATGTCGGCGGTGTCTGTCAGTCAACAGACGAGGTCGGCCTGTACGCTTTTGTGCTGTACGTGTCCCTTCACGTTTCCGCTTCACTATCACATCAGAAACAGTGGACCTAGGGATGTTAAGGAATGTGGAAATCTCTCGTACAGTCGTATGACACAAGTGACACCCAATCACCTGACCACGTTTGAAGTCAGTGAGTTCCACGGAGCGTGCCATTCTGCTCTCTCACGATGTCTAATGACTACTGTGGTCGCTGATATGGAGTAACTGGCAGTAGGTGGCAGCACAATGCACCTAACATGAAAAACTTATGTTTCTGGGTGTGTCTGGATACTTTTGATCTCATAGTGTATGTAGTCTTCGGATTTCCCATTGTCAAAGCACCTTTGCATCCAAGTGCACTGTGATGATGGAAAATACTTTTTCTTTTACTATACATACCCTCTACATGTGTAACTTTTTTCATAAAGATAGTACGGAAGACTTGCGTAGATTATATTAGTTACTGTTTTAGCGTTTTTTTGGTGATCAGTAAGCAGAATCTCTTCTGCTACTCGTAAAAGACACTTTGTAGCAGGTGAAGTCGATCGCGCATTCTTACTCCGAGGTCAACTGCCTGTCATCTACTTCCCCAGTCTCGTGCTATATTTTAAGGATATCATCTATCGTTTGTAACACTAATTTAGGTAACTGGACTTATTGTTAGTTGGGGGGGGGGGGGCGAGGGGTTTGAGCCTACATGCAAACAACCACCAGAAAATTAAGAACTCTCATCATGTGGACAGTGTCTAGCTTTCGTCCCTGATTAGATGTAAATAAGGGTTGACCAATTTACGCTTTTAATTTAAACTTGAGAATCGTCTACATCGACCAAATCAGAAGTAGAAAAATACGTAGATACCATCATCTTTCATTGGACACATGTTTCTACGCTAAAAGATCCAGCTTGCGCCATCATTCGACACTGTTGTTACAGTCAGTGTCGGACTGGCTCTTTCCACGTAAATGTAGTTGAAACATGGGGTATGAAAACTGTAATTATTCATCCATGATTAATAACTTCAACCTCTCTTAACCACATTACTACTACTTTAATAATTTCCTATCATAATCTCTTCTCGAACAGTACTAATTACTATGACTCAGTTCTCCTGTCTATTTTCTATCTACGAAAAGGGCTCTTTCCATCCGCACCCTGTTGTCAGTTATTTCGCCCAAGTAGCACCATAAGGAGACGACTACAACTGAACAGACTTTTATTGAATCTTAACAGATGTCCTACCATCCTGTCCCTTCTCCTTATCAGTGTTTTCCACATATTCCTTTCTTCTCCGATTCTGCGCAGAACCTCCTCATGCCTTACCTTGTCAGTCCACCTAATTTTCAACACTCGTCTGTAGGACCACTTCTCAAATGCTTCGAGTCTCTTCAGTTCCGCTTTTCCAACAGTCCATATTTCACTATCATACAATTCTGTACTCCAGACGTACATTCCCAGAAATTTCTTCCTCAAATTAAGACCTGTGCTTGATACTAACAGCCTTCTCTCAGCCACGAAAGACCTTTTTGCCATTGCCAGTCTACTTTTGATGTCCTCCTTGGTTATTTTACTCCCTAGGTAACAGAATTCCTTAACTTCACGTACTTCGTGACCATCAATCCTGATGTTAAGTTTCTCGCTGTTCTCACTTCTGCTGATGCTTGTTACTTTCGTCTCTCTTCGGTTTACTGTCAATCCATATTCTGTACTCATTAGATTATTCATTCCATTTAGTAGATCATGTAATTCTTCTTCACTTTCACTTAGGATAGCAATATCATCAGCGAATCGTATCATTGATATATCACCTCGAACTGTCAGTACTGCCTCTCTCGTACCTTTACATTTCCTAAACTGATCGTCATCTAGCACATATTCAATTTTCTTTTCCATTCTTCTGTATATTATTCTTGTAAGCAACTTGGAGCAGCAACTAAGCTGTTAAGCTGATTCTGCGATAATTCTCGCACTTGTCAGCTCTTGCAGTCTTCGGAATTGTGTGGATGATATTTTTCCGGAAAGTCAGATGGTATATTGCCAGACTCATACATTCCACACACCAACGTGAATAGCCGTTTTCTTGCTACTTTCTCCAACGGTTTTAGAAATTCTGATAGAATGTTATCTATTCCTCCCGCCTCAATTGATCTTAAGTCCTCCAAAGCTCTTTTAAATTCTGATTCTAATACTGGATTCCCTATCTCTTTAAAATCGACTCCTGTTTCTCCTTCTATCACATCACACAAATCTTGCCCTTCATAGAGCCTTTCAATGTTTTCTTTCCACCTATCCGCTCTCTCCTCAGCAGTTAAAAGTGGAATTCCCAAAGGTTGTTTTGACTTTCTGTATGCTGAGTCTGTCCTTCTGACAGTCATTTCTTCTTCGATTTCTTCACATTTTTCATGCATCCATTTCGCCTTAGCGTCCCTGCTCTTCTTATTTATTTCATTCCTCGCAACTTGTATTGCTGTATTCTTGAGTCTCCAGGAACATTTTTGCATTCCTTCTTTCATCGATAAACTGAATTGTTTCTTCTGCTACCCCTGGTTTCCTCGCATTTACCTTCTTAACCCTTTCAGCACCAAATCACCTCAATGGGCGCTCCATAACCAGGGAAGTGCAGTGCGAGCTGTAAATCCAAAACCACTCATAGTGTTGCAAATGGCCAAAAAAGGAAGACCTGGTGCTGAAGCCTTCAAACATGGATGCTGGAGCAATTGCAGAATGTCATTTGGACAGATGAGTGTTACTCCGCACTGTTTCCAACTTCTGGTCGAGTTTAGCCTCAAGAGCGAGACCTGGCGGGCGTTCGGCGATGATTTGGGCAGCCATGCCGTGGTATTCCGTGGACCCCATGAGTATTCTGAAATGGTAGCATTACTGCCAAGGATTATGTGACAATTTTCGCTGATCAAGTCCATCCCATTGTACAGTATTTGCTCCCAAATGTTGACGCAGTGTTCAAAGACGACACGGCCCCTACTCACACAGTTCGCATCGCTCGGGACTGGTGTTGTAAACACGTGGATGAATTGTCACTTCTGTCCTGGCCACCACAGTCGCCAGATGGTTCAAATGGCTCTGAGCACTATGGGACTTAACATCTGAGGTCATCAGTCCCCTAGAACTTAGAACCACTTAAACCTAACTAACCTACGGACATCACACACATCCATGCCCGAGGCAGGATTCGAACCTGCGACCGCAGCGGTCGCGCGTTTCCAGACTGTAGCGCCTAGAACCGCTTGGCCACCCCGGCCGGCCAGTCGCCAGATGTCAGTATTATTGAGCTTTTATAGTATGCTGTAGAGAGAAAGGTGGGTGATCGCTATCCACCTCCATCATCGTTACCTGAACTTGCCACTATTGTGCAGGAAGTATGGTATCAGAGGAAACTCATACAGGACCGACTGGAAGCTGTTTTGAATTAAATGGTTTCCTACTCCTTATTATGTAATGTGTTGTGTTTTTGGCGTTCCCATATTTTCATGCATCCCCTGTATGTGTGAGGTATTTTGTTGTCTTTGCTCGAATGGAGCTCTGACACAAGCTAAAGCATCGAAAGACTTATGTGAAACACAACTAGCTCTTTATTCACATGAAGTGTTGAGTGCTATTGACAAGGGATTTCAGATCGATTCCGTATTTCTGGATTTCCGGAAGGCTTTTGACACTGTACCACACAAGCGTCTTGTAGTGAAATTGCGTGCTAATCAAATATCGACTCAGTTCTGCGACTGGATTTGTAATTTCCTGTCAGAGAGGTCAAAGTTCGTAGTAACTGACGGAAAGTCATCGAGTAAACCAGAAGTGATTTCTGGCGTTCCCCAAGGTAGTGTTATAGGCCCTTTGCTGTTCCTTACCGATATAAACGATTTGGGAGACAATCTGAGCAGCCGTCTTAAGTTGTTTACAGATGACGCTGTAAAAAAGTCACCAGAAGACCAAAAGAAATTGCAGAACGATTTAGAAAAGATATGTGAATGGTGCGAAAATTGGCAGTTGACCCTAAATAACGAAAAGTGTGAGGTCATCCACATGAGTGCTAAAACGAATTCGTTAAACTTCGGTTTCACGATAAATCAGTCTAATCTAAAAGCAGTAAATTCAACTAAATTCCTAGGTATTACAATTACGAACAACTTAAATTGAAAGGAACACATAGAAAATGTTGTGGGGAAGGCTAACCAAAGACTGCGTTTTATTGGCAGGACACTTAGAGAATGTGACAGATTTCCTAAGGAGACTGCCTACACTACCCCTGTTTTAGAATACTGCTGCGCGGTGTGGGATCCTTACCAGATAGGACTGACGGAGTACATCGAAAAAGTTCAAAGAAGGGCACCACGTTTTGTATTATCCCGAATTATGGGAGAGAGTGTCACAGAAATGATACAGGATGTAGGCTAGACATACTTAAAACAAATGCGTTTTTCGTTGCGACGGAATCTTCTCACGAAATTCCATTCACCAACAGTCTCCTCAGAATTCAAAAATATTTTCTTGACACCGACCTACATCGGGAGAAACGATCACCACGATAAAATAAAGGAAATCAGAGCTCGTTCGGAAAGATATAGGTGTTCGTTCTTTCCGCGCGGTATACGAGATTGGAATAATAGAGAATTGTGAAGGTGGTTCGAGGAACCCTTTGCCAGGCACTTAAATGTGATTTGCAGAGTATCCATGTAGATGTAGATATAGATGTAGATGTTTCTCTGCTAATCACGGTACTAAAAGTCTAATCCATGTAGTTTTTGTATCGTATCTCCCCGGACAATCGGTTTCCGTAATTTTCCTTCAGCCAGTTTTATGGCTGGGGGCAGCTTTAGAATCTGCGCCAGGTGCGAAAATCACCTTGGTACGAACATGCTCATTACATTTCCCATCTTTTGCTCAGCGTCTACATTTATCTATTTCGTATTGCTCTCCTACGAAGCACCATTTTTCTAGCTCTTGTCAATTCAAAAATCCGACTGCTTCTACTTTAGTCGAACGCCTCATTGCCTATATAAAAAAAACCACGCACGCTCGAATAAAAAACCACGCATTCTCAACACTACACCAACGACTACTGCTGAAGAGCGGTGAGTCCACCCACTACTTTGACTGGTGTTTCGTTTCTGCTTCGTGACGTGCTGGACACTTTTTCTCGTCTACGTTAAGACATGGGAGCCAAAATCAGTTGCATTATTTTCAAAATCGTCTAGTCACTGCTAACTGAATTTGTTCATTCATTCACTTTTGGTTATTATTCTGCAGTCACCTCGTACAACGCTTTCCCGTGGTTAATTCTTCGTGTTATACGCAACACACTGTTTCTTGATACATTTTTAGGGCGTCAGGAATTTCATACAACATTAATGGTCTATCGCCAGCCACCATAATCTGCATTTCTCAGAGGTTTTGGTTGTAGGCGCTGTTTTAGGCCGTCCTTCTACGTCTACATTTGCATCTACATCTGTACTCTATAAACCACTGTGAAGTACATGAAGATGGTACGTCCCATTGTACCAGTTATTATGGTTATTGCGTCAATTCACGTACGGAACGCGGATAGTGTGGTTGTTCAAATGCCACCGTGGGGCGCTGGACTTAATCTGATTTTGTCCCCACGATCCCTACATGACCGGTACGGAAGAAGTTGTAGTGCATTGCTACAGTGAAAGTGTAAAGCTGGTTCTTGACAGTTCATGCATTTGCCGACGACTGTCCATCGAAGATGCCATGCTGAGTGCTTCCTGCCAAAAAATTCTCAATGCAATCAAAAATTTCGCTTGATACGCCATACGACTGAACATTTGGTAAAAAGTGTAGCTGTGGTACTGAGTCAAATGCTTCTCGGAAGTCGAGAAATATTGCATCTGCCTGATTGATTTGATCTAAAGCTTGCAGTATATCATTTGAGAAAAGTGCGACTTGGGTTTCATACCATCGACTGTTAGGGAATTCATACTAGTTGGCATGTGTTACTCTTATATCGATTGTTCCTTTTTTATGTAACTACGATATTTCCTAGAAATACTGTAATATCTATATTATAAGATTCTTTGGATTGACACATCAGGAAATAATTGTTCTTATTTCTGTACGGTAGTGTTAATAGAATTGATTTGTGAATTCATTTTTGAAAACTAAGTTCTTTCATAATACAAATGTGTTGTGTATTGTATTTAAAACTGGCCCATTCGTAGGGAATATAGGATTTCATGAAATGTATAACCTGGAGGGAAGTACATAAGGTGGTCTGGCGCGAAGTGGCGGGGAAAGTCTTCGTGGCAGGCATACTCGGTAGCCAGCATCGAAACTACTAACATCCTAAGTCCTGAAGACATCAATTACAGCAACAGTTAATTAATTATGCCTCGGATATGGTTGTAAATTGGCTATTAGATCATGGCATTTATTGGTTTGCTCTGAATCGTGAAACTCCGACGCCACAAAGAGAATTTACAGAACATTTTACATCAAGAGCCATGATCATGTATGACGACGTTAGACTTTAGCCGCACATGTTCACCACGGCCAAAACCCTCAGTACAATTGAAGTTTAATATTGTGCATTTTAGTATGGACTAGTAACGCTAGTTTCATTTTTGTGCCGAGAACACTAATTTATCCTCAGTTATTTACATGGATAGGTTCCTGTTACTACTGCTGAAATATTCCGAGTGTCCGATTGTAATGAACTACAGAATTATCAACTTTCAAAATATTTATTAACTTTCGTGGAGCAATAATTTTCTCAATAGTTTCGTTGATGCTTTGTGTGAAACGTTCCACATGGTCAGTAAACAGCATAGTTCAACTTCTAGAAAAGAACTTGTATCTGATACAGGTCGAATTGGACGACTGTTTTAAATTCTTATTAAAAGCTTTCCTCAATATTAAAAGTAACATAATAGGACTGTGAATTGCTATTGCTTGTAGTTAGTGTTTATAATCAAAGGCCTACATAATTCTCATTTGCCCTACAGGTTTATAATAGCACTTTTATTCATATGTTTGTGTTTGTGTGTGTAATATTACTGTGTTTTGTTAGAAGTTTTAGTCCTAAGCCCTGGTAGTGGACAGAACAGTTTTTGGGTCCCCTGCCTTATGCTGAGCCAGTCATTACGTAAATCTCACAGTGAAAGTGTTCAATAATCATTCTAGACACATCTGTGATCTTGTAAATATAAATGGCAACAACGTTTTAAAACCGTAATAGAGTCAAGATTCCCATGCTTCAGTTATGTTTTGCATAATCTAAAGACTTATATGCTTCCCAAGAAAACAAAGAGTATTCATGTTAGTTAAAATAACAGATTGGTAATAATTTCAGTATTACTGTCTTTCAGTAGTATAGCATTAAACCACCTCATATCTAATTCATCTGCCATTTCCATATTAACTAATATTTTATAATGATCATTACCTTTCATACTTTAAAACAGAGTGTCTACACGTTAGTGAGAGATAGTTTGTTGCCGATAGATTTTTAAGCTTTCGTCTGTGTTGCTCATGATTAGCTATTTTACCAATACACGCTAGGATGTGTTGTTGTTTTCCTATCCGATTTGCAAAACAAATTTATACCCCCTAGGATGTGTTGTTGTTTTCCTATCTGACTTGCAAAACAAATTTATATCCCCTAGGATGTGTTGTTGTTTTCCTATCCGATTTACAAAACAAGTTTATATCGCAAGTAAAGTTTCATAGATACATGGTGAAGACAAACTGTCACGCTTCTTGCAGCAACTGAATTCCATCGATGGAAATATCAAATTCACGATGGAAGTGGAGAAGGGCGGTTGTCTGCCATTTCTGGATGTCGAAAAGTGGATGGATCATTGGGGAATTCCGTTTGTCACAAGCCCTCATATACACAGCTGTAGCTGCAGGCGTTTAGCTGCCCACAAACTATGGTCGTCCTTCGAACGATGGCGCACCTGGCACATGTCGCGTCTGATGGAGAAAGCCTTGCAAAGGAGCTGCAACATCAACAATAAATGTTCGAAGATAATGGATACACTCCACATCAGAGCAGCGCGGCTTTAAGGATGAAGAAAAAGAAACGTGATCACCCACAAGATGACGAGGTGAAGGAGCAGTTCAAGTCCAGGGCGTTGCTACCATACGTCGGCAATATTTGGTCGAAATCAGGCAGAATCTTACGGAAACATCGTGTGAAAGTAATCTTCCGCCACCCGAAAAGATTTGTGCTCTACTCGGTTCGGCAAAGGACGATCTGTGATTGCGGAAGGCTGGAATCTACAGAGTACCTCGCCTGCGTGGCAAAGCCTAAGTTAGGTCAGACAACGCGCACAGTGGGTGAAAGATGCGTTGAATGATCGCAACATTCACTTCTCGCAACCAAGCCAACCATAGCCGAGCAGTGTATCTCCACAGGATATTTCACGGATTACTCTACCACGGGGACCTTGGCCTCGACGAGATCCTTGTGGAATTCAGTTGTTAAGGAACCGTCGGAAATGTGTTTAGCGCAAGCTCTTACTAATCGTAAAGGATAAGACGTGCGAGTCGGTGATTTCTTTAATTTCTTCAGAAAGAAAACATTTTATGACCAGTGACATGTCTAGTAGTGTTTAATATTATTAATTTTGACATCTGTATTTTAGTGCCGCGAGTGCGCATTCCGACAGAGAGCGCGCATGTAGTATCACATTACGCATGCGCCTGCGCCGCTGAGATGGAGCAATATTAGAAGAGGGCGCGGAACTTGACAGACGTCGCTCATGCAACCGCTGTCTTTGCGCAAGCGTCTTCGCCCCAATTTTTTGGTATAAGGGTAGCGATGTTAACTAGCAATTTCGAGTGCAGAACTCTCACCTGCAGATGGCTGAATGGTTGTCAGCCGAAATACTGCGTCAAGAAGTCGACGTTATCCGGCTGCAATCCCGGTACTTCATGGAATAATCTTAACGCCGGGAAAGTTTCAAGAACCACAATATTTTTAATAACCTGACATTTTTCCATCCCCTGATCGCCGAAACTATTAGTCCTGGAGAAAAAAATGAATATGATCTTTTCTTTGTAGGAACTATAATGCAGATTAATTTTTTACTGGGAAACATTTTCTCGAGCGGTTCTAGGCGCAGGTTCGAATTCTGCCTCGGGCATGGGTGTGTGTGATGTCCTTAGGTTAGTTAGGTTTACGTAGTTCTAAGTTCTAGGGGACTGATGACCTCAGATGTTAGATCCCACAGTGCTCAGAGCCATTTGAAACATTTTCGCGGGACACCGCGGTTTTCGAGCTATTCGACAAACACGCAAAAATTCACCTTTAAATCCAATGCACCCCAACGCTCATTCCCTACCAGTCAGGATTTTTAGTATGCCGTTCAGGACACTCATTCCTAACACCGTCCAAAAATTTGCAATTGCGTGATTTAGCCCCCTAATCGACCTTTTTGATCTTCGTGTAATGGGCTAGTATTGTGGGTCTGCGGGAGGCTGGGTGGTCATACCGCAGAAACGCACTACACGTGGGGCCAGAGGTCTCCGCAGTGCATCGATGTCTTCGACAGTGGCCAGCAGAAGGCGCACATGCGTGTCAACCTGGCTCCAGCCAGTGGCGTGAAGCTGATGCACGCTAAGGCCGTCGGATCACGCAACGACTTCACAATAAATTACGGACGCTGTTGCTCGGCGAGGATCATTCGCGACCGTCTTCCGCTCACGCTACGACATCATGCACCCCGCCTCCACTGGTGTCGCGATAGGCGCTTACGGAAGGACCAATGGAGGCATGCCGCCTTCAGTGATAAGAGTGGCTTCTACCTCAGTGCCAATGATGGTCGTACGTGTATGTAGCGTCGTACAGGCGAGCGCCAATGCCTGCACTGTGTGCGGCAGGCCCAACACCCAGCATCGTGGTGTAAGAAGCCATATCTTAGGATGGCCTTCTCTGGTAGTCGTAGAGGAAACACTGAACACTTAGACTTCCTGCCAGATTAAAACTGTGTGCCGGACCGAGACTCGAACTCGGGACCTTTGCCTTTCGCGGCCAAGTGCTCTACCGTCTGAGCTACCCAAACACAGCTCGCGTCCCGTCCTCACAGCTTTAATTCTGCCAATATCTCGTCTATTACCTTCCAAGTTTCACAGAAGCTCCCGTGCGAACCTTGCAGAACTAGCACTGCTGGAAGAAAGGATATTGCGGAGACATGGCTTAGTTACAGCCTGGGGGATGTTTCCAGAATGAACTTTTCACTCTGCAGCGGAGTGTGCGCTGATATGAAACTTCATGCTGTGCTTGGGTAGCCCAGTTGGTAGAGCACTTGCCTGCGAAAGGCAAAGGTTCCGAGTTCGAGTCTCGGTCCGGCACACAGTTTTAATCTGCCAGGAAGTTTCATATCAGCGCACACTCCGCTGCAGAGTGAAAATTTCATTCTCGAACATTGGACACTGTCTGGTACATACAAATGATGATTCAATCCGTCCTGCTACCGTTCGTGCACCAACAAGGTGATGTGCTTTTTCAACATAACAATGCACGTCCTCACATATCTCATGCCATCCAGTGTGCTACTGGCCAGCACGATCTCCATATCTGTCTCTATTGAGCATATTCTGCATTGGACGAAATGTCATTTTGCGCGGCCTGCAAGACTGGCAGGAAGTCTGGCCCACTTGAGGCACCAGGTGGAAAATGCATGGCAGGCCATTCCGCAAGACCACATTCGTCACCTATACGATCGCCCCCATGGGAGAATTTCAGCATGCATTGCTGCAAAACGAAGTATACATTTCGCATGTCCAGTCGACTTTACTTGGATACGTATGGCTCCGTCGGTGTATACGTTGTAAGTAGCCTGTTTGTATGTTGGCAGCGCTATGAACTGTGTTAATACCGCTGACAGGGCTCTGCGCCCTCGGTAAGAGATTCTGTGGTTGGACAGAGTAACAGTTAGCGAGTGGACATGATATTGTTAGTGGAGACGCTGTGTTGGTAGGACATGCAGTGTAAAGGAAGATGAAATGATGTGTTTATAAGAAAATACGCAAGGAAATGTATGTTGATGGATGTTTGGTTGATGATATTTGGGCAGTGGAATTATTGACAGCTCTATAATTTTTGGAACTGGATGTCACATGAATAAGATAAAATTTTCTAAATACATTGTTTGCTCTTCAACAAAATCTTTCTTTCGCTAACCATATGCCTCCTAGCAGTTAGAGTCTATAGTATTTCGAATCTTTTTATTTAGCTGGCTGTAGTTGCTATTTGCTGTAATTGTAGTTCGTATTATGAAGATTTTCTGTGAGGTAAGTAACTTATGAAAAATAATGGGGTTTGCACTGTTGGGATTCGTGATTTAAATGAGTTCAGGCAGTTAACATATTTGGAGGTAGTTTCATTTTTCTTTAATTTCATATTTTTTGCATTTGTGTTATTATTAGGATTTCTTGCAATTCAGATCAATTCTTTTGTGTTAATTATTGGAAGTCATGTTGTCAACGTATAGCAGTCAGATTGCGTTGGGCTTGTACATTGTGGGTAATAAATGAATAGGTTAAGTTTGGATTGTCTTTGTCAGGGGAAATTTTGGAAATTTGTGGCAAGGTCTTATGGGACAAACCTGCTGAGGTCATCGGTCCCTAAGCTTACACACTACGTAATCTAACTTAAAGTAACTTACGCTAAGGGCAACACACACACCTATGACCGAGGGAGGACTCGAACGCCGACGAGGGGAGCCGCATGAACCGCGGTAAGGCGCCTAAGACCGCACGGCTATCCCGCGCGGCGAAAATTCTGTAGGTCAGTGTTTAATAAAAATAATTACAGAGGTAGTTTCACCTGACGACCCTTATCCAAGGATACTAAACTGTAATCTTCTGATTTCCTTGTAGTTTGAATAATTAGTGCATGATTAGAAATTAGTTATTGTTTACTGCTAGCATTTAATTGTATGTATGGAATTTCCTTAGTAGTCGTAGTTTCTTATTTTTGTATTGTATTGTCATGAGCAAAGTAGTTGTGGCATGCATGCGAATCTGCATTAAGTATCTAGCAGTCCATTTTGCAACTACTTACACATTTATGATTTTCAGTGCTATTTTAGTGTTCCTTCTTATTTTTGCCTTTCAAATTGTTTTTTGTGTGTTACTGTGTAAAATAGTGTGATAATCATGGCGAGTGAAAAGCGAAACACTAGGCTGAAAAGCAAATTAAGCGAGTTTGTCAGCACGACCTAGTAACGAATTGACAAATGTTCAAGACAATAATTTGGTAATAGTGCATAGGGACATGGAGCCGACAGTAAATAACGGGGTAGAAATTGAAACAATCAGTGAACAGGGAACTGTTGACGATCGATTGGTCGGTATCAGTTTTCCTCAGGAATGCGAAATAACAGAACAAAATCTTGCAAATACCGTAGATTCAGGCTTTGAATCAATACACTTTTCTTAGTTAAGTCAAGACACACTCTCTGCTTTTCAAAATACTAATATTTCCGGTGGAAACGCAGTGACGAAAAACACAAAGGGACATATTTCAATCACAAATTCATTGTTATTGAAATTAATTCAAAAATTAGATCAAACACACCAAAAGCTTCAAAAGTTAGACACAACGGACAAAATCAGAAACAAACACAGCAACAACTTCAAAAGTCAAACACAATTGAAGAAATTGAACAAACACTTGATCAAACACGTGAAGATTTAACCGCTGAGATACACAAAATCGAATCGAAATATCAAAACATTTCTGAAGACGTAAAAACACAAATTTGTGAACATTTCCAGCCTGTATTTTCGCGACATGAAGACACATTACAGGATCATGAAGCAGCAATAAAAGAACTGCAGACCTTTGTACACGAAAATTACGACACAGGCTAAAATTGACTCTG
Organism: Schistocerca americana; assembly: GCF_021461395.2. Taxonomy (NCBI): domain Eukaryota; kingdom Metazoa; phylum Arthropoda; class Insecta; order Orthoptera; family Acrididae; genus Schistocerca; species Schistocerca americana. Next base: position 285,330,746 of record NC_060120.1, on the reverse strand, counting down.
TTGCATCTACCGATACGGTTGTGCAACTTGTAAAAAATCAGGAAAACTTAAAGGACACAGTGGACACTGTAAAACTTGGCTCAGAAAAACACACGGAGAAAATCAGCACATTATCGGAAAAAGTAGCCGAACTTTCATATTAGTCAACAAATTTATCTACGAAGGTAGATGATGATTTGAATGATACAAGACCGGTAACGTTTACTGACACAGAGGAGTACGAGGAAATTAGGAAATTTAAACAGAGTCAGAAACAAATTAATACACAACACAAAAGAGAAATACGGGAAGTACAATATCAGTTGGCACAGGTGATACAAGAATTACAAAAAAAATTGTTCAAATGGCTCTAAACACTATGGGACTTAATATGTGAGGTCATCAGTCCCCTAGACTTAGAACTACTTAAACCTAACTAACCTAAGGACATCACACACATCCATGTCCGAGTCAGGATTCGAACCTGCGACCGTAGCAGCAGCGCGGTTCCGGACTGAAGCGCCTAGAAACGCTCGGCCACAGCGGCCAACCAAGAATTACATATTTCAGAGGATACTCGCGCTCCGACATGGGAAGGGGGATTTAGAAATATGGAAAAGTCACACGGTAATAATACATGGTATTCTGGAGACCTTGAAAGGAGTCGGCAGGATGCATGGAGCATTGAGATGGAACCGCCAACACGACGTAACAACGACTGATTTGCGACTCGTCGACACAATAAGCTCTTCATCACAATGCGTGAATTTAAAACATTCATGGATTCTAGTAATGACATACATCCATAAGTTTGGCTTCATCAATTTTCTAAATCTACATCTACATCCATACTCCGCAAGCCACCTGACGGTGTGTGGCGGAGCGTACCCTGAGTACCTCTATCGGTTCTCCCTTCTATTCCAGTCTCGTATTGTTCGTGGGAAGAAGGATTGTCGGTATGCTTCTGTGTGGGCTCTTATCTCTCTGATTTTATTCTCATAGTCTCTTCGCGAGATATACGTAGGAGGGAGCAATATACTGCTTGACTCTTCGTTGAAGGTATGTTCTCGAAACTTCAACAAAAGCCCGTACCGAACTACTGAGCGTCTCTCCTGCAGAGTCTTCCACTGGAGTTTATCTATCATCTCCGTAACGCTTTCGCGATTACTAAATGATCCTGTAACGAAGCGTGCTGCTCTCTAATGGATCTTCTCTGTCTCTTCTATCAAACCTGTCTGGTACGGATCCCACACTGCTGAGCAGTATTCAAGCAGTGGGCGAACAAGCGTACTGTAACCAACTTCCTTTGTTTTCGGATTGCATTTCCTTAGGATTCTTCCAACGAATCTCAGTCTGGCATCTGCTTTACCGACGATCAACTTTATATGATCATTCCATTTTAAATCACTCCTAATGAGTACCCCCATATAATTTATGGAATTAACTGCTTCCAGTTGCTGACCTGCTATTTTGTAGCTAAATGATAAGGGAACTATCTATGTATTCGCAGCACATTACACTTGTCTACATTGAGATTCAATTGCCATTCCCTGCACCATGCGTCAATTCGCTGCAGATCCTCCTGCATTTCAGTACAATTTTCCATTGTTACAACCTCTCGATACACCACAGCATCATCTGCAAAAAGCCTCAGTGAACTTCCGATGTCATCCACAAGGTCATTTATGTATATTGTGAATAGCAACGGTCCTATGACACTCCCCTGCGGCACACCTGAAATCACTCTTACTTCGGAAGACTTCTCTCCATTGAGAATGACATGCTGCGTTCTGTTATCTAGGAACTCTTCAATCCAATCACACAATTGGCCTGATAGTCCATATGCTCTTACTTTGTTCATTAAACGACTGTGGGGAACTGTATCGAACGCTTTGCGGAAGTCAAGAAACACGGCATCTACCTGTGAACCCGTGTCTATGGCCCTCTGAGTCTCGTGGACGAATAGCGCGAGTTGGGTTTCACACGACCGTCTTTATCGAAACCCGTGCTGATTCCTACAGAGTAGATTTCTAGTCTCCAGAAAAGTCATTATACTCGAACATAATACGTGTTCCAAAATTCTACAACTGATCGACGTTAGAGATATAGGTCTATAGTTCTGCTCATCTGTTCGACGTCCCTTCTTGAAAACGGGGATGACCTGTGCCCTTTTCCAATCCTTTGGAACGCTACGCTCTTCTAGAGACCTACGGTACACCGCTGCAAGAAGGGGGGCAAGTTCCTTCGCGTACTCTGTGTAAAATCGAACTGGTATCCCATCAGGTCCAGCGGCCTTTCCTCTTTTGAGTGATTTTCATTGTTTCTCTATCCCTCTGTCGTCTATTTCGATATCTACCATTTTGTCATCTGTGCGACAATCTAGAGAAGGAACTACAGTGCAGTCTTCCTCTGTGAAAAAGCTTTGGAAAAAGACATTTAGTATTTCGGCCTTTAGTCTTTCATCCTCTGTTTCAGTACCATTTTGGTCACAGAGCGTCTGAACATTTTGTTTTGATCCACCTACCGCTTTGACATAAGACCAAAATTTCTTAGGATTTTCTGCCAAGTCAGTACATAGAACTTTACTTTCGAATTCATTGAACGCCTCTCGCATAGCCCTCCTCACAGTACATATCGCTTCGCGTAATTTTTGTTTTCTCATTGTTTCCCTCCTAACTGGTCATTAGAGCATACATTAGAATTTATGAGTGGCTATTTAGAAAATAAACCAGCTGTAACAACGCGACTGTCAGAGTGAAGGATATTTTTATCACGCCTTCCTCTCTGCATATTGGTCCCAGGCTACGCAAGATCGAATAAAACACAGTATCATAATGATGAAGCATTTCGAACAGTCTGAATTTTCCACCCCTGAAAACATTTTGAAGACATGTTACACAAGAATCAGTATTTGTCAAACGCGTACAGCCCCTCGGAACTTATTAGCATTTGCTTAGTTAAATTGCCTGAACACTTAAGACATATTATTTTGGCTGGACGTTGTAAAGATGATATCGAAGCTTTTCAGGGACTTTTGCAAAAACTGGAAATCGACACGGACAATCGCATGATATGAAAACAACAATTGTCACAATTTCGTGACGACAGAAATAATAACCGTACAGGACAAGTCTACCGTTCTAGCGCAAATCGTGACAAAAACAAACACCACCCGTATGACAACCACTGGCAGAATAACAATAATTAGTTAGACAAATCACATTTCCGTGGTAACGACTATGACAGAGACAACCGTAGAAATAGACAATATAGGAACCAGAATAATTATTATCAAGGGAGACAAAATGACTTGAGACGCAACAGTCCACCCTGTAATTACGATTCTGGGAGAAATTCTCCACTACCTAATCGACAAGAAAGAAACTACAGAAATTACCGACAAGACAACAGACGCAATTGTCATGACAACAAACTGAATTTAACGAGAACTGGCGTGATTCAAATACGGCAGGGCCCTCTCGAGAGGTTGAAATTGTAGAAATTACACCTCCGAATCCCAGTAACGACGAGCGACAACAAAGAGACAATAGACAGTGACTTGCACTGCAGGCAGCTATAAAACATATTTACGAGGCTGATGACGTAGCTGCCATGACTATTACTCGCGCAAACAAAGTTGACACTCGGCGCGGTGGCTGATGGGAGCGACTGTAAATGGGAAATGCCTTTATGGTCGCTCCCATCAGCCATCACGCAAAGTGTCAACTTCGTTTGCGCGTGTAATATCAATTCTGTGAAAATGGAAGACATTAGGGACATTTTACTCCAGGATATGACATGAAACAGAACAATACTGCATATCCTGTAATTCACATCACAACAAATGACAATTATGGCAGTACTTGACTCCGGCAGTCCTGTTTCGGTAATTAGTGAAACAGCTTTTAATAAATGCAACATAAAATTAAATTACATGATGCAATTTTTGGAAAACGTGTAGATGTACGCCAACAAACTAACTTAGAATTTTTCTGTCAAAGCCACAGATTTATTATGAATTTTCTTATTGTTCCATTATTGTCAACAGACATTATATTGGGTGTAGATTTTTTGAATGATTATAAAACAATTTTAAACTTTCCCAATGCTGAAATAAGTTTAGAGAAAGAGGGTAAGTCAATAGATTTGAAATTTGAAGATTGGCTTTCAAACCATGGCGAGGAAATCAATCGGTTTTACGTTTTGTCAGATCACAGTTTGGAACTTTCGACGGAATTTGACACTAATGATCACTTATCAAGTACTAACAGGGATCATATTGATGACATATTAGATACTAACGTTTTAACTCAGGAAAAATTCAAACAATTGAGAACTATAATGACACTGATAGGCAGTGACAAATTTAACAGTTTTTATTCACAAAACAGTAACAATTAAAGGATTTTAGTACAAATTTCATGTTCATGAGCATACAAAATTTTGCATCAGATCATACGGAATTCCGAATCTATGCTCGACAAGGGCATTATTGAACAAGCATTAAGCCCATACAATAATCCATTACATGTTGTTGAGAAGAAAAACTTAGTGATCAGGCTTGCCTTAGATTTCAGACAAATAAATACCGCTATGGTCGCAGGTTTGAATCCTGCCTCAGGCATGGATGTGAGTTATGTCCTTAGGTTAGTTAGGTTTAAGTAGTTCTAAGTTCTAGGGGACTGATGACCTCAGATGTTAAGTCCCATAGTGTTTAGAGCCATTTGAACCATCTATTGATCTCAGATTCAGCTTTTGGCAAATTGAACTTCATCCAGAACATAGAAAATATGAGGCTTTTCTTTGTTTCGGCGTTTGTTATTTATTTCGGAAACTTCCTTTTGGTTTGAACATTTCTTCAGCAGCATTCATTCGTGGACTAAATTCTATATTACCTGAGTTTTTAAAACGACACATCACCTAGTTTGTGGATGATATTTTAGCAGCAGAAGCCTCTTGGGAACAACATAATCGTGTCCTCAACAGTTTGTTACGTTTTTTTCTGAAGTTGGAATTACAGTTAACTTGGAAAAATCTGAATCTTACGAAACATTATTTTTTCTGATGGCTTTCGGCTGGATCATGAAAAGTTGGAAGCAATTAGAGATATTCCTGTCCAATCCACGAAGAGACAAGTTCACAGTTTTCTAGGTCTCGTGAATTTGTACCATCGTTTTCTGAATACGCAAATTCTAGTAATTTCCAAAACTTTGTTCTCTCACTGGCAAAAACACTGTTTGGAACTGGGACAAACAGGCACCGTTGGAATTTGATTCTTTGGAAGAAGCGCAACTTAAGGCGCCAATCTTAGTTCACCCAGATCTGTCACAGGATTTCTGTCTTAGCACAGATTCTTCTAAAGTTGGTGTTGGTGCCCATTTATTTCAAGAAAACCATCGCTTTTGCTAGCTGTGCTAACAAAACCAGACAAAAATTATTCCGTTACTGAACTGGAAGCTTTACCTATCATTGGACATTTGACAAATTTCGTTTCTTTCATTCTGGTAAACATGTAAAAATTTATAGTGATCATCGAGTTTTACAATTTCTTATGTCTTCAAAATTATATCACGGCAGGTTGAAACGTCGGCCATTATTTATGCAAGAATTCCACTTCACAGTAGTCTACATTCCTGGCACAGAAAACATTGTTGTGGACGCAGTGTGACGTGCACAGGTCGGCCTTGAGACGAGCAACGCAGAAACTAACCTTGAGAAAAATTTCAGTATTCTTTACATTCAAAAGTAGTTTTTGTAAACTCCTGTCACTGCACCTTTAAAGGACATTGCTCATGAGCAAGACAAGGATCCGATTTGGAAAGATATTAAAAGTAAATGGCATGGAAAGTCAGACATGCAGAATCGTCATTATTATCAGGTTAGATATAACATACTCTTCAAACGTTGCACTGTTGATAACAAGCTATGGGTACTTTGTATTCCTGATGGTTTTGTTAATGAGCTCATCTGGTACATTTATTTCAGCTACGCACATTTTCGTCCACAAAATTGTTTTCATATACTTCTGACGAATTGTTATTTTAACAATACGGAAAAGAGAGTGCTGTCTATTTGCAAACTTCGTCAAAAAGCTAAACCCTCTACCATCTGACCTCGTACTCCATTATTTCCAATTATTCCTACTAGATTAAAAGAATTAGCTGCAGTTGATCTTCTGGGACCCCTTGTTAAAAAAGTATGGATTTTTGTCCGTTTTCTCGCTGTTGACCTTACTTCAAAATTTATTTCACACCGATACGTAAAGCCAGTGGACTTCTGTATCCAACGCCTTTGTTAAAAATTTCTTACCTGAAGTTGAACGTATTGACAAGGTCATTTCAGATAAAGGACCACGATTCAGATCAGCTATTTGGTTATTCATGCATCGGAATCGTAAAATCAAGCATGATTTTATTTCATTGTACTCTCCACATTGTAACCCGTCTGAACGCATTATGAATGAAATTAATAAGCTTTGCAGACTTTATTGTCACAGGAAGCCTCAGTATTGAGACAGATACTTACACTTATTTCGGAATGTAGGGATTGAAATGCCTCATGACTCCACTGCTTTACCATCTATTCTTGTGCTGAAGCATGAGAAATCACTGAACAGAATTAGAGAGCTTGTACCTTTTCCGAGTACACGTAAACTTCGACATAAAGACAGAATTGATTTGGCTATTAAAAAAATAAATTCTTCTGCAGACAAAGAGAGAAAACTACACAGTAAGATAGGTGTAAAGGAACCACACATTGATCAAAAAGTTCTCATTAAAGCCCATTCTTTGTCATCTAAGAAGAAACATTTGAGTCACAAATTCTTTCTGATTTACAATGGACCTTACAGGATCCGTCGTGTAAGGCATGATAATTGTGTTGAAGTTGAAACTCTGCGTACTAGGAAAAGTAACTGTTTATTGAGAAGTAATTTGCTTTCTGGCTCAGTCTTTGCTATAAAATTTTTCACTTCCAGTTATTATCACGCTTTGTGACATTTAGAAGCTGTTAACATGCAGAGATGTTATGAAGTTAACTATCCAGCCAAGAACCTATGGAACATATTAAGACTAATTTTACAAGTATACTTTTATAGGAACAGACGACACAGTCTTATTGTGAGTACATTTTAGCTTGTCAGTTGCACGATTACATCATGACTATAATGCTGACATTCTTGGAACACACACAGCTAATGAGGTTTTACTGCAACATTTTAGTTTACTTGAAAAGACATTTTTAATTAAAGTACTTTCTGAGATTTCACAGATGACACAGTATTTGGTTCGTTTGACAGCTACACGATTATATTACGACACTACTATTGAGTGGCACAATTTTCTTTATTGCTTTTATGCTGTATCTGTTTTATGTCTGCACAGTTTTTCTACGTTATTCTGGAAAGTAAAGCACGTTTTGGTAATGACTTTTGTGGCATGGCTACAATGAGATAGTCATTTTCGTAATACAGCCATACGTTATAGTAGAGTACTTTCAACGTCACGCCAATGAACGTAATAATTACGACATTTATACGCATAGCACTTTACTTTTATATATGACAAGGTAAGTACATTGATGCCTGGAGAACTTGCTTGAGAACGACGGTAACTACGACGGCACATTTTTACCGTTAAGCGATGACAGAAATTTTCTTAGAGCAAGAAGTACAGTTTAGCACTACATGACACACATTTGAGTGATTACTTTTTGTAATTTAAACATTATTAGAAATATTTTTGAACTAAAATGATACAGAGAAGGTTTCTGGTGATACATTTCATTCCGCAGTTTTAATCTGTAAGATCTGAGGTATAACAACATTATCCCTTAAAGGGGTACGCCTACTTTCTGTACCATGCACGTGGAAAGCGCAAGGAGCCCTAGCTAAACATGGTATTTCCTTATACAGTTTTACACATCGGTACCATATTTCTCTAACACCGAATCACACAGCTATCTGGTCATTTAACAGAGGGAAATGAACATTTTTACTGCGTCAGTGACACATGTTTAGGTACTTAACAGTTGGATTACACTGCATTTATGAAATTGTACTTTGTCTGAATTTTGTTAACTATTCACATGTTTTCAGAACCATTGCGATACTGTGAGAGCTATGAGTCATGTATACTGTATGGGGTCATGATTTTTTAAAGTGCGTTTGAGGTAGATGACACTACTGAAAAGAGCAGAGAGCATTTTTTTAACAAGTTTTGAGACTATTGAAGGAAGCTACGACGATTTTGAGACTTGATTGATGTGTTACGATCATATTATTACGACGATGATGTGTATTATGATGTTGAGGTATGGTTATGATCAATAAGCTGACGCTATATGAGGAATATGATTATGCTACATGTTTATTATAATGAAATATTGAAGAAGTATCGACGAATATGTATATATGTAATGAGGCAATGAATAATGAGTAGGGGTTAGGGACTCTAGTTTGTGAAAAAGAATGTTGGAAACCAAGAATTTAAGAGTTACGAAAAGTGAGCATACATGTGAATGTGAGCACCAGAATGCCGGCGGAAATTTTTGGACACTGTTATTAATGAGATTTCGTTTCTACACACTTCTCCTGTAACATTTTAACCTGTGAAATTTTTTTATTTGTATAAAACTGTCACTGTAGATGAAACTGCTGTTGTAAATATTTCGGTAAAGAGTATATGTGACCTTGACGTAATGTTCTACCGTGCTGAGCAGCACGCTAGCCGCCTTGAAATATACTAATTGTTGTGTTGTCTTTAACTTTTCTGGTGCTGTTTCAGCCGCTTTGATGCTTGCCGCACTCCTGCAAGCGCTCGCATAGCTGTAGAAAAGAGAGGACAAAACGTCGCTATTAACATTTCTTTGCAGAACAAACAACAAACATAACACACACTACTACTTGTAAACATACGATTACACTTTGGTGTTTGAACTTTGTGCTACTTACTGAAATGCTTATGAACCGATGAGAAATATTCCTACATTTACACACGTGATTATGACAAGTGTCTCTCTACGAGAGTTGAGAGGATTTCTACTGATTTATGAAATGCCACATGGCTACTGAATGATGTTTTTATGTTTTGCTTTGTACATATTTGCTTATTTTATTTGATATCTGGTTCCAATCTGCGCTGCAGCATTGGTTTCATAAAATATAATTTAATATGTATGCTAATGTGAACAGTTTCTGTCAACAGACCCATTGAATAATAATTTTATGATCCACATTCTTAAAAAAGAGCACTTGAAAAGAAAAGATCAATAAGAAGGAGAAGGGACTAGTAACAGGAACTGCATAAATAAGTTTATTTTCAAGAACTTGGTAATTTTTTTTTTTTGTCGAATAAGTTGTTGTGGTGCACCACTTTGGTGTTAAGATGTGATGTAGAATCATTGCATTTCACATGGGGGATAGTATAGTTCTTGTTCCTTGTGCTGGCACATTGCATAATTTTGATGATCACAGATTCACACATGCTATTGTAAGCTTACACATATATTTCCCTTATCTGCATTGCTGTCTTTACTGTAATATTTTTTTGCTTGTGTTTTGTCATGTTTCGGTATAAGTTATTGGATTTGCCACTGCTATTTGGCAGCCAATGTCATACTGAATTTTGCTCTGTATTACTGTGCTAAGCCAGTTATACAACTGATTTATTTTTCTTGTTTACTGCATATTGCCTTATACCAGTTGTAATGTTGCATTTCCTTTGCTAATTTAGATGTGCTGCTGCTAGCTTTGTCAATTTGCATTTTTGTCATTGTTGTTAGTGTTAATTTTCTTGTGCTGCTGCATTGCCTCATTCTCTAGTTTATCTGAGCTCAATAGATTTGTTATCTTAAGAGGGGGTATGCTATATAAGGGAATGAGTTGTGATGAGTTGGGAAGAAATGCACTGAGAAGCTATAAGGAAAAGGTCTGTCCAAGGAGTACTGTATAATGAGGAACATTTTTTTTTGAAAGAGGAAATGAACAGATATAAGCAGGGTATAGTGACAACAGATTTAGGTACGATTTTCTCGTAAACGAACGATAAGCTAAGAAAAATATGGAAGTATAGGCGCTGGTTGAAAGTATGGATACAGATAGCATGCTTAGGTAAGAATTTTGTGGAAACAAATGTTGAAGTAAGAGAGGTCTGCGAGAATTAAATGAACTTTTGGTTGGAAACGAAGTAGTTTTGGTTGAAAGTAAAGGACATATGACATGAAGGACATTGTTTAAAAGAGAAAAATGAAACAGAGGTATAACATGCACACCACAGATACTGCAGTATCAAATGTTACACTTACGCTTTGACACATTTACACTTGAAAACAGATCCTGTCCTTTCCTTTTGCGTTATTCTGGTATGTTTGTGCGTACCCTTGTGTCTCTGTATTCTTCCAATCTCTTTGTGTTTACCTGATAAGATAAATTTGGTAGAAATTTTTTTCTTCTGATACTACGCTGCATTCACTATGATGGGGGATACTGTTATCCTCAAACGTAATCTCTGTTTTTGTACCATTTTCCTTGCATTAGGAAGGTGTTCAGACCTTGTTTATTCTGTTATGTTTTCTTTTAATACTCATGTGTCAAGTTAATGTTTCTACTGATATTCTCAATTTTCGTTTATTTACTTATGTCATAATTCCTGAAATACTCATGAATATGTTTATTTCTATTCTTTTTGTAAGGCCTATATTACTACAAATGTTCTTTGTATTACCATGTTCTTTACTATAATGACGTTTCCTTTACATTTGTAATTGTATTCTTAAAATTGTAATGGTATAGACACCACTTCTCCAAGTTAGGTAAATAGTAAGGTAAATAGTAGGGATTCTTTTTAATGCACACATTTGTCTGTCAGTCATATTATATGTATCAAATCTCAGATATTATATGACTCTGTTAGTGCTTGCACATTTGTTGATAATTCAGCAAGGGAGTGGTTAACAGCACTGCTGGTTGTAAGGATACCGCAAAAAAATTAGTGAGTGCACAAGTGATGGCTCAGGGACTTGTAATATGCATCAAAACTGACTACACAACGGTGCCTCATGGACTTCCTATATTATCCTCAAGACTCTTCAGTTGTGACTATGTACCTGCACACTCACAACAGATGGCTGTTGGTCATCTGTACAAGGACTACAGTGGATCTGTACCTTCGGTGACCCACTACTGTCATAATCTCCACTAAGACTATAGTGGGTCTGATCTGTGATGAACCATCAATACTACCAATATTCTTCAAGAGTTCGATTGATACTACATTGGGTCTGCTCTGTGGTGGCCCATTACCAATATTACGATACCATTTCAAAACTTCATGTCAAGAGTCAGCTCTGTGTTTCCTTGGGAAGTACAAGACTACTTCATCAATACTGCATGGTTGTGCACTGCTTACTTGTCCATTCTCATATACTCCGCAGTCTTTGTGCATAAAACTGGTGTAGACTTCTCTCCTGATGAATTATTAAGACTGTCTTTAGGGATTGTGAGAAGAATTTTTACTTTATTGACCAACAGCATGTTAATTAACCTTTGTGTGCATCTGTTCTATTTGATATTGTTAATATGAAAATATTAACAACTTAGGTTTGTCCACTGCCCAAAACACTCTTTAAACTTTTTTGAGCGGAGCAGAGGGCTACGTAGTAGCCTTTTTGTATGTTGGAAGCGCTATAAACTGTGTTAATATCGCTGACAGCGCTCTGTGCCCTTTGGTAGGAGACACGTGGTTGGACTGACTAGCAGTTAGCGAGTGGATAGAAAGGTGGATGGACATGTTTTTTCCTTAGTGGAGACACTGTGCTGATAGGACATGCATTGTAAAGGTAGATGAAATGATGTGTTCATGAGAAAATACGCAAGGAAATGTATGAGGATGGATGTTTGATTTATAATGTTTTGTCAGATGAATTATTCACAACTATATAATTTTTGGAACTGGATGTCACATGAATAAGGTACAATTTTCTAAATACACTGTTTGCTCTTCAACAAAATCTTTCTTTCGCTAACCATTTGCCTCCTAGTAGTTAGAGTCTATAATACTTAGAACCTTTTTATTTATCTGGCTGTAGTTACTACTTGCTGAAATTGTTGAAGTTCGTGTTATGAAGATCTTCTGTGAGGTGACTTATGAAAAAGAATGGGGTTTGCACTGTTGGGATTCGTGATTTAAATGAGTTTAGGCAATTAACAGAGTTGTAGGTAGTTTCATTTTTCTTTAATTTAATATTTTTTGGATGTGTATTATTGTTAGGATTTCTTGTAATTCAGGGCCATTCTTTTGTGTTAATTATTGGAAGCCATGTTGTCAATGTATAGCAGTCAGATTGCGTTGGGTGTGTATGTTATAAATAATAAATGAATATGTTAAGTCTAAGTTGTCTTTGTCAGGGAAAATTCTGTAGGTCAGTGTTTAACAAAAATAATTAAAGGTGTAGTTTCAATGTCCTCAAGTATGTGTCAACAAAATTTCTTTGTGCTGAGTCAACGAATTCTTGGTGTTCTTTTTCCGTTTTCCAGTAGTGCATTTTCCTGCTGAATCGATAGGCATCAGTGTCTCTAATTTGATCTGTAAGTCCAAATTTAGGTCAACATAACACACGGAAGGAATTAAATCTATAGGAGGCTGTGACACAGCGATGTTAAATCCTCATCAGACGGTGCATCAATATGTATGAGCAGTGTGGCAGCAGAGGGACAGTTTGCGCTCATGTGGAGGTTTGTTTATTTACAAGCGGTGGGTGGGCACGCTTCAGACGGCGAGCAGCAGGCCGAGAGGTACATGGAAACAGATTGTCATTGGACGGGGGAAGGAAAAACTGGGCCGTTGTGAACCATCCGAGCTGCCGAAACTTAATAAAATGGCGGCTCAGTCAGACAGACTGCAAAACGAGCCTAGTGGCATTTCGCATTGTTCACATTATCCATTACTATCTTTCTTTTAATCTGTTCTAAATCACCTACATTTTTGCTTAAAAACCTCCATTTTCCTTAACCAATTTGCAGTTTCTATTTATTTTAATTTTCTTTGTAACTTATTATTAATTCTCTGACTTTTCTTAAATGAAAAAAATGTTATTACATGAGGAAAACTGAAAAATGTATGGTCTGACATAACAGGTCTTTAAATATGAAATAAATGAAGTGCTAAAATGTTCACAGTAGTCATGATATTTCATAAAGGAATATTTGTCAAGAAGGGGGTATTTCGCATAGGGAGCATACCTTACTTGTCGTGTTAACATAAAACTAAGACGTATTTTCACTGTTCACAGACACGTACTTTGTTCAAAAGCTGCAAATCTGAGTAACTCATTCAATATTTAATTTATACATACAGTGCTTTATATCAATTTGTACAGAAATTAAGCCTGTATGCCATGGTACAATTATTTTGTAAATAGCGTACGTTGTTCGTAAGATGTGGACTTTTCATGTTTTGGGGGGGGGGGGGGGGGGACAGTACTATACGAGATGTGTTCGTGCGAGGTACCTTTGTCCGCTGAGGCGGCAATTTAGCAGCGCTGTTAAGTATTTTTGTCGTGAGAAGTACTTGAACAAGGACTTGAGTTTTGGGAGGGATGTGGTTTTTGGCGTATAATGAGCAACTCAACTTACTTAAATTTTGAAGGTACTCAACGCTGGGAGCGATTCCGGCTCCATATTCTGAAAGTTTCTGGAACTGAAACACTGATTAATTATTCTAATTCGTCAGTTCTTTCGAAGAGAGTAGGGGTAATTTAATTTTAGTGAGTCAGTTACGCCCAAATAGTCACTCCATTCACCACACTCTGCACTGTGCGCAATTAAATTAAACCTGACATCTACATCTACATACATACTCCGCAAGCCCCCATATTGCGCCTGGTGGAGGGTACCATGTACCACTACTAGTCATTTCCTTTCCTGTTCCACTCGCAAATAGAGCGAGGGAAAAACGACTGTCCATACGCCTCCGTACGAGTGCTAATCTCCGTAATCTAACCTTCATGGTTCTTACGGGAAATGTACCTTGTCGGGAGTAGAATCATTCTACAGTCAGCCTCAAATGCGGGTCTTCTAAATTTTCTCAACCTGAGTTTTAGAAGCATCTCTGTTATAGTTGAACGCTGATCGAACCTACCGGTAACAAATATAGCAGCCTGCCTCTGAATTGCTTCGACGTCTCCCTTTATTCAGACCTCGTGCGCATCCCAAACACTCTAGCAGTACTCAAGAGTAGGTCTCACCAGCGTCCTATATACAGTCTCTTTCACAGATGAACCACACTTACCTAAAATTCTCTCAATAAAACGATGTCGACCATTCGCTTTCCCTACTACAATCCAACCTAAATTATCACATGTGTGTATGTATATATGTATGTATGTATGTATCATAATTTGAAACTAGCCCTACATCATAATTATTTAGATTTACAAATGTTTTCGATTAACAGTATTTTCAGGGTAGAGCCCACGGAAACCTGTATGAGGCAGATGAACCATAAACAGTAAAAAGTTATCTGTGCATATCGTTCCACTGCCGGGGTAATATCGTTGACATTAATAAACATTACTTTATTTAGAATTTTTTTGAACATTGTCCATAAAAAACAGCGACCGATAAAATTACATTAAAATTATTTCAGTAAAGCAGTCTTGATCGCATGTAGGTCTATAGACACTGACGGGAAAAAATGATAACACCAAGAATTGTGCAACATAAATGAAAGTTGGTTCGCGTGTTTCTTCGTTTGAAAAATGATATCTATTCAGATTCCACGCCAGTCGCATTATAGAGGCTCTAGTAACGCCACTATGAGGATGTAAATCAGTTTTGCTCTAAATACGTGCTGTAACGGTCGCGAGTGTTAGTTACTTTTGGGATTGGACATGGTGAGTTGATGTTAGACAAGCACGACTTTAAGGCCACAAAGACGCCTTTTCAACACTTCATTGTGTTTGAACGACGTCGTGTGATAGGGCTACGAGAAGCTGGATGTTCCTTCTGCGATACTGCAGAAAGCGTGCGGTACACCGAACTCCAGATAGTCACATGGCACTACCGAGAGGGAAGACCACCGTGATCGGCGCGTGGCTCTGGCTCATCGTACTGCGTCTGCAGCAGCAATCTGAGCAGCAGTTGGCAGCTCAGTGACCCAACGAACCGTTACAAATCAGTTACTTCACGGACAGCTCCAAGTCAGACGCCCTGTAGCGTGCATTCCACTGAGCACAAACCACCGCCGTTTGCGACTTCAGTGGTGCTAAGCGAGAGCTCACTGGAGGGCAGTTGATGGCCTGTAACCAACCAGTCTGCGTGCACACTGGACCTAAACCTGGACTTATGATCTGGAGTGCGATTTCGTGTGACTGCAAGAGCACTCTCACAATCATCCTACGCACCCGGGCTGCAAACTTGTACGTCGATCAGGTGATTCGACGTGTTGTGCTGTCGTTCATGAACAGCATTCCAGAGGGTGTTTCCTAACTGGATTACGCTCACTCACATACCGCTGTTGTAACCAAACATGCACTACAGAGTGTCGACATGTTGTCTTGACCTGTTCAGTCATCAGATCTGTCTCCAATCAAGCACATATGTGCTATTATCGGATGACAACTCGACAACACCAGCGTCATTCATGAACCGCATTAACCGTTCTTGTATTGACCGACCAAGTGCTTCGGGCAAGGAACTCTATCCCACAAGGTGACATCCGGCATTCGTACTACACAATGCATGCACGTCTGCATGCTTGCATTCAACATTTTGTTGGGTTCACATTTGCAATGGCTTATCTCGCGCTTATATTAACCTATGAGCTTGCCAAGTTAATCACTTAAATAACCTAGACGTATGTATTCCCGAAATTTCGTTGCTCTACACTAAATGTTTTTTGGCGTTGCGATATTTTCCGTCAGTGTATTTCGTTTGGTGACGGATTTCGGTCGTTTATCAGACCATCATCAGACCATTTTTTTACTCCCAGGTGACGCCAGGGACCTGTAACGTGAAGCAGGCCGCTCTGCAGGCGTGTGAACAGTTTTTTGTTTTAATTTTAAACCCCGGGTTGGACAGAAGCGTCACAGGGTCATTATGCAATGCCTTTATGTTCTGAGAACTCATTCATCTTCCATCATTAAATACAAACGCCGTCCCTTAAAAACGGTGGTTATAAGGGTCCGGAGAAAGACACGAGTTGCCACCTAATACTTGGTCGTTAGCTTGTACTGTAAAACACTCGCCCCTTTTGAGTACCTTTGACTTAGCAGAAACCTTTTTTTGAAACTTAACAGGCGTCCTGTATGTTACACGTAAGAAGAGCGCCTTAAGAGCCGTTGCATGCATGTCGCAATTCCTACATTTCCCATTTCTTTAACCCCAAAGTTCCACACTAGCGTCGCTCTTATTTCTGACGTTTGATATTTTATTTGTGCTACCCTTTACTTTGGTTCCATTGGGCAAAAAAATGAGTTGTGCGTGATTAAGGCCTCATAGGAAAAGGGCAAGGCGTGGCCCTACATTTGGAGAGATACTAAAAATCGCATAACATCATTTTTAGCTCAAAAACTGTTGCTCAGACTATCTAATTAACCAATAACTTCATTACATCGAACGTAATTCTTGATACTGCATTAACTTCAATAATATAATTTACACGTCTACTAGATATGCTCGTAAGGCAAACGTGACGAGAAAATCACGTTTACTTTTAAGAATACTTATTCTTTGGTAAACCATCTTTTTATGCCCTGGAAACGGATGACAGATCTCGGATTCAACCTGAGGCACACGCTGCTTCCGCATATTGATTTTGGAAAATTATTTACTGTAGTTCTCCTCGTGCTTCAAGCCTTTCGCAGCTGGATCATTTTCAACTTTCAGTTTAATAACTGGAGTTGACAAAATTTTGTTTTTAGTGCCACCGTGAAAGATCTGTCTTAAGAAACTGCTCACTCAAACCATATTTGGGAAAAATATAACTTTATTAAAAACGTACCTTTCAGTCGCATTATTGGTAATTTTCGAAGTTTGATAGAATCCTACTTTAATGCTTTTAACAATTTCGTCACGATAATCTCTTCCCATACAACTAGTGTGGCGCTTTGATGCACAGATAATTGACACATCCAAAAGCTGTCAATATTTGTTTGGCTAATGACATTTCACTTCCACTTCTTCCTCGCAAGTAATACCCAAGTAAGTAAATTATCTCCTGTAAACGAACTGAAGACGAAAATAGAAAATTATCTATGACTGATACCTTTTCGCAAAAGTGAGAGACTGCAACGCCCGTCTGGGATGAGTCGTATAAATGCGCTGTGTGGTTCGCTCCATACTCTTTCTATCTGTCTTGGCGCCATTCATCGATCACGTCACGTGACCAATGTGATCCGAGAAACGAGAACGCATTTAGTTAAGGAAAATGAAGTGAAAAATGAATAACTAATGCTTTACGAAGCTGAAGGTTGTTTTCATGATTCTTCCGATTTCGATGGTCCAGAGGCACCAATTACCATTACCCTAGTAAGCCTAAATTTCACGCAGATCATTTTTACGTAGGATGAAACGAATCTAAGGGCTAGCCTCTAATCTACCCCTCCTTCATTGTTGTTGCTACTGAGCAATATGGTAAAGTCTTTCCTGAAGATTCGAGAGGAGTAAGATTTACAATAAACTTTTTACTTATCTTTTCTTGCGCAGCTGGCTCCAGTTCTTCACGTCTAGGGGTCCGATTCATCTAGCTGAAATTTTCACATTTTAGCTTCTCAGGGTTCAATTGATCCAAGTAATTTTGAAGAACGTCGTTGCAGAATTTTTGTTTTTACGTTAATTTATTCTGTCAGATTTTACCATACCACACTGTCTTTTTGAACTTTCGCATTAACAAAGCCGAAATTACATTGTGCGTCCAAAATACAAAAATATTTCCGATCACATCAGAGGCATGCTTACAACTATTTCACTCTGCGGTAATAATAATATTCCAAAGGGTTTACAACTTTTCTTGACAAATGAATTTTGTTAGATCCATTAATATTTCATAAATTAATCCAGAAATAAATATAATAAACAGTACTAGATTGCGTGGTAGATAAAGGAAATTTTAAGTGTACCAAACATTTCGTAATATCAAATGTTTCTATAAAAAACAGTTTCAACCGAACATTCAGAGCTAGTACATGTGGTTTGTAACAACGAAAATAAGGTAATTCCTTTTTAGGGAGCGAAAGGCTATTTACAATTTGTACAGAAACCAGATGGCAGTTATAAGAGTCGAGGGACATGAAAGGGAAGCAGTCGTTGGGAAGGGAGTAAGACAGGGTTGTAGCCTCTCCCCGATGTTGTTCAATCTGTATATTGAGCAAGCAGTAAAGGAAACAAAAGAAAAATTCGGAGTAGGTATTACAATTCATGGAGAAGAAATAAAAACTTTGAGGTTCGCCGATGACATTGTAATTCTGTCAGAGACAGCAAAGGACTTGGAAGAGCAGTTGAATGGAATGGACAGTGTCTTGAAAGGAGGATATAAGATGAACATCAACAAAAGCAAAACAAGGATAATGGAATGTAGTCTAATTAAGTCGGGTGATGCTGAGGGAATTAGATTAGGAAATGAGGCACTTAAAGTAGTAAAGGAGTTTTGCTATTTGGGGAGCAAAATAACTGATGATGGTCGAAGTAGAGAGGATATAAAATGTAGGCTGGCAATGGCAAGGAAAGCGTTTCTGAAGAAGAGAAATTTGTTAACATCCAGTATTGATTTAAGTGTCAGGAAGTCATTTCTGAAAGTATTCGTATGGAGTGTAGCCATGTATGGAAGTGAAACATGGATGATAAATAGTTTGGACAAGAAGAGAATAGAAGCTTTCGAAATGTGGTGCTACAGAAGAATGCTGAAGATTAGATGGATAGATCACATAACTAATGAGGAAGTATTGAATAGGATTGGGGAGAAGAGAAGTTTGTGGCACAACTTGACCAGAAGAAGGGATCGGTTGGTAGGACATGTTCTGAGGCATCAAGGGATCACCAATTTAGTATTGGAGGGCAGCGTGGAGGGTAAAAATCGTAGAGGGAGACCAAGAGATGAATACACTAAGCAGATTCAGAAAGATGTAGGTTGCAGTAGGTACTGGGAGATGAAAAAGCTTGCACAGGATAGAGTAGCATGGAGAGCTGCATCAAACCAGTCTCAGGACTGAAGACCACAACAACAACAACAACATTTTAGCTTGAGCTATAACATATTGTGTATAAAATTGTATGAATTTTTTCGGAAAAACAGCTGAGATAATATTGATAGTACTGACCTGTTCAAAATTCGAAAAACATTACTGGTATCTACTAATACTGTTGAGAAAAAGTAATGCTAGGCGAGGATGTCCCGTTACAAGCTCAAGAGTAATTATCACGATTTTTTAAAAGAGTGGCCCTCAGGCGCCACCACCCTACTCTACACTGTACTCCGCTGTCTGAGGATTGGACGGTGTATTACGCGGCACAGACCAGACGAACCGCAGGAACCCTGCCTTATCAGCTCGTCGCTAGAGCTCACTCACCTCGCCCGGGTAACCCACGGATATTGGAACACCAGGCCACCGGAAGCTCTGCACTATCGCAGGAGCGAAGAGGGCGCTCACCCAACCTGCCGCCCCGACCCGCGTCGGTCACGTGACTTCAGACCTCTCCGACTCCAGCACGGAAGAACGACACGGCCTGTTTACCGAGCGTGAGAACCGCCTGCTCGCCGATGCGACACGCTACTGCTCACGACACTTGCCACACAGTTACAGCTGCACTTTACTTAGTCATCGCGTGTGCACACTGCTCTACATAACTTACAGGTAACTACGAGCTAGGTGAAGAAACATAAGCTGTTAACTACGTGGCGGAAACGAATGAAAGTGCGGAAGCAAATTGCCAGGGGTCTCCCGGAAATACACACAAAATTGGACATCACATGGCGTGAATTCAGCCTGACTATAGTACTAAACGAGGCTGGCCCCACAGCAAGAGGCAGTTGAAGGAACGGAAAAAGCGCCGTTGTGTCAATCAGCGAACGGCTACGACGGACAGGGCTGGTGTTCTTCATTACGACATGGCCCGGAGACAACATGTGAATGATGTCAAACGGTGATGAATCATCAGGAAACTGGAAAAAGGGCAAACTGTGACGCGTGTAGCCTAGGTATTTGGTATTGCTCACAGAATGGTTTCAAGTATGTGCGGAGCGTTCCGAACCACAGGCTCTGCTTCCCGAGGGGGGGGGGGAGGTGTTCGACCACGGTCAACTACAGCAGTAGGTGACCGCTACGTTGCGCAGCAGGCGAGAATGGACCCACATCAAACAGCGGCTGCAACTGCAACCACATTATCGAGACTACAGGACACGCTACCTCACGTTTCATAGTGGCACTGCGAATTCATGGGGATGGTCTCTTTACCCGACGACCAGTACGTTGTGTTCCGCTAACACCCGAACAAGGGTGGGACTGGATCACCGACCGAACGAGATGGCGCAGTGGCTCGCACACTGGACTCGCATTCGGGAGGATGAAGTTTCAAATCCGCGTCTAGCCATCCTAATTTAGGTTTTCCATGATTTCCCTAAATCGAGCCGGCCGAGGTGGCCGAGCGGTTCTAGGCGCTACAATCTGGAACCGCGTGACCGCTACGGTCGCAGGTTCGAATCCTGCCTCGGGCATGGACGTGTGTGCTCCCATTTAAACCATTTTGAACCTTAAATCAATTCCGGCAAATGCCGAGATGGTTCGTTAGAAAGGGCAAGGCCGACTTCCTTCCCCATCCGTCGTAATCCGATTGGACCAATGACCTTGCTGTTTCGTCCCGTCCCCGAAATCAACCAACCAACCAACCGACCGACCAACCAACCAACTGGACCAACGAGGAGTAGGATGGTATGCTCTTCACGGCTGTGATCAGATTCAGTCTGATTAGATTCTGAATGTACCCTCTTTTGGCGAGAGGTAGGAATACGAACGCACACATGAACATTGTCGATCTTTTTGGTGATCCAAGTGTTACTGTGTGGAGATGCACAATCTTGCTTGCGTATACTGATCTCCAAATATTTAAACACGGTACGCCCAGCTGTCAACGTTATTCCGAGACTATACTCCATCAGATTCCTGTCTTTTCAGGGATGCATTCGACTCCGACTTCATTGTTATGGATGACAATGCGCGACTGTATCGAGCAGCGCAGGTGGAAGGAGAGGATATTCGGCAATTGGACTGGCATGCTCGTTTCCCAGACTTAAATCCCATCGAGCGCGTGTGGGTTGCGTAAGGCAGGTGTACTGCAGCACGCAAAACAGGGCACAAGGATCGAGCAGTTCCTCATAAGCCATACATTTCGGCAGTCGGTAATAAGCAGCACTAGAGGTGGTGTAAAGGGCAGCGCCATTGGACAGTGGATGATCGGAAACGAGTGATTTCGATTGTGGATCACACTATACCCTCTGGCAATCCCATGGGTTTCGACTTGGTGAATGTTTGGAGAACGTTAGCTACCATCATGTGTGGTGCCGGTATGGAAGTGATTTTCGTGGTAGGTTATGGGATTAGTTTTCCTGGCAGGGTGTGGGCACCTATTTGCGCTTAAGAAAACGCTGAACACGGATGGATATGAACACATTTTACTGTGTACACTAGAGGAGCAGTTCGGAGACGAGAACTGCCTGTTATCAGCATGACAATGCACACTGTCATAAATCAGTCTGTGGGGCAGTGGTTTGTGGACGATAACATTCCTGAAATGGACTAGCCTGCCCATAATCCCAACCTGAATCCAATGAAACTCCTTTGGGATGAGTCAGAACGTGCACTTCGCTCTAGACCCCAGCGTCCATCATCACCACCCTCTCTGGTTTCAGCTCTTCAGAAAAACTGCCTGCCATTTATCCACATACATTGAGATGCCTCGTTGAAAGCGTCCTCAGAAGAGCACAAGTCGTTACAAGTGGGAATTGTGGACACACACCTCATAACTGTCCACTAATAGTTGTCTGGATACTTATGAACAGAGAGTGCATTTTAGTGGTATCAAACTGAACTAGTAAAGCATTCTGTATGGCTTTTCAAAATACAGGCGGTTGTTCATTTTATAATCATTTTAAAGAAATTGTATAAGCTATATAAAGTTCGTAATAAATATTATTTGATTAGAAAAATGCACATGCATAGACACTGGTTCGTATTCACGGATTAGATATCGATAAACATGTGATCTAAAGATGAAAATAATCTGAGACTAAAGAAGGGCAGTTAGAGAGAGAAAAGAGGAATTATGAGCTAACCACGACTATGTATGAGCAGTTTATAAGATGGAATACATTATCAGTTATAACTCACTATCTCTTGCAACTCATTATCATCTTAAGGACGCGTATGAACTTCCATCACTAGTGCAACACGATATGGCCCAGTGAAGTTACTGAGTAGTCTTAGTATAATTACTGAATATTTATTGTGTGACAAACTTGCTCTATCCCGAAGTGGGATTTACTGATAGTGTGAAGCTAGCACAAGTACTCGGAGCATATGTATAAACTAAGTAAAATAACGTAGCTATGTTACGTATTGTGGAATTTTTTCGAAAGATTTCTTGAATCCTTCAGCTGCCATTCCCTTTATTTGATGTACCGTTGTACAATTTCGGCCTTAGGCCATTTTCAAGTATCCAAAACGGAAATATCATACGTCGGATACATTAGCAACACTTGTGATTTTGACATAAGAACAGGTCATATCTGTAGATGTACTAGGCGCATTATAACTTACTTTATGGATGATTTTTTAGCGGCCGGCTGGGGTGGCCGAGCGGTTCTAGGCGTTACAGTCTGGAGCCGCGCGATCGCTACGGTCGCAGGTTCGAATCCTGCCTTGGGCATGGATGTGTGTGATGTCCTTAGGTTAGTTAGGTTTACGTAGTTCTAAGTTCTAGGGGACTGATGACCTCAGAAGTTAAGTCCCATAGTGCTCAGAGCCATTCTGATTTTTTAGCAGTAGATTATGTCACGTACGTCGTTGCTCCTATGACATCAGGTTATGCTCACACAATAAATCCGAGATGTTCACGCTATTTTAGGAGCACGTTACTTTCGAGCAGTTGCTGCAAAGCTCTTATATATAAGGTCCATGTTTTAACGTACTTAACGTTAGGAGGATTATAATTACTTTACAGAAATTAGCTACTTAACCTGCATATCCTTTTATTCCTAGTTATATTTAACTATCGTTCATCATTGGTGCAAATATGACTGTATGTAATTTCTTTAAAAAACTTGTAAACACTTCTTCTGTTATTGTGGGTACATATCATTTCTGAGTAGTTGGTACAAAGATCTGGTACATGTAATCCATCACAGTACTCTAATGAACAGTACTGAGAACTACGAGAGTCGAGTAAAAGCTGTCTTATGGCTGCGTGATGTTTCGCATTACAGTCATATTTATTAACTGACAAGAAACCTAACAAACGCAAGAAGTGAAGCTAAATGTAATCCATACGGTCTTATCATTCAAAAATATTTGATGTTAGTCCGAAGTAATGCGTGGTTCAGCCCACATATGCTCTTCGTTTAGTCTTATAATACATACAGCCATCAATTTTACATGTAAGTTGAATAGTTCATATTGTGACAACTAACTTGTTCCTGTGTACTTCGACAAATATTCCGTTTTCTTCCGAGAAATGTTGCACAAAGGAGTTTCATTTGAAAGTATATTTACAACAGTTGTTATTGAGGCCTCATCCGCGAGAGACATGGGTAAAAATATTGTTCCCGCTGCAAAACAACAAAGAAAGAGAACCTCTATATTAGATGGTTTCAGTTGTCTGGTAACGAATCCACCTCTATCTCTCTCTCTGTCTCTCTCTCTCTCTCTCCCTCTCTCTCTCTCTTGCACACACACACACACACACACACACACACACACACACGCACGAGCGCGCGCGCGCGAATGAACTGAAAGGAACGAAAATTTTAAATACAAATGAAAGAGATTGGGTCTTCTCATGAGAGATACGTTGTAAATTAAGCATTACATTTCTCTTTCGCTCAAAGGACACGGAGCGAGTAGAAAGACAAAAATGAAGAAGTAATTTTCCCTCCACATTTGCGTCATATACGTGGAGCGAGCGCTGTACAGCCAGCCGCAAAAGTATCGCCCCTGCAGACGCAGTGGGCCATTGTCTCATTTCCACGGATGTTGCGAATGCATACCTGATTCCACTGCCTGCTCCTCTGTGACTAAATATTTTCGTACACCTTCGCGTAAATGACACGTCTATCATTGCGGTGCTCTATTACAACGAAGTAAAAAGGTGATGTACAAGGATAGTTACCCAGCGGCGAGATCGACTTTTTGAAATCGTCTAGACGATGTTGTAGGCCTGAAGTCCCAGTTATCACACCTTGCAGTAATTCATCCTGGTGGGCCGTCGTATGCGATATGATGATTTTAAAAAAGTCGATCCCACCGCTAGGGACCTCTGCTTGTTAGAATGCTGCAACACGTTTTGAAGACTCCATCTTGGACAGAAAACAATATCTTGCTATGCTCTCCGTACAGGCTTCACTGCTGTGGGTTTCCCTTTATTCTGCTGTAAAGAACGAGTAAATATTGCATTATAACACACGCAGATTGGTGCTGAGGCCTTCATATTCATAATAATAAAGTGGACATTAGTCCAGACACGAGAAGTTTCTTTTTGAACCTAAATTTTCGTTCTACGCTAAGTACAACATTACAAAGCAACGTTTACTCGAACAAGTAGAATTCTGTTAAAATTTGAACTATATTGCAGAAGACACATAGAAACACTGACGTTTAAGAGCCAGTGATACTATTAAGGTGTATTATTATTTTTGTTGAATATGAAGCCACAATCCAACTCGTACGTATTTATATCCCATACTTACTCCCGTTTTACAATAAAATAAAGAGAAACCTACAGATGACGCTCAGAGAGAAAGGTAAGAGTTTAATCAAACTGATTATACAATGTAAACTTCCACGGCTGCTACGGACATCACTTAAAACTTCTGGGCTAATAAGCTGAGGTTGAAGTATAAAACTTTCTCCTAACGTTTCCTCTCCGGGTGTGGGAGACAGTTTCAGAAGTAAAGTGGCGAACTGCAACCAGAACTCGAGGGAGCGCCGAATGTATGGGTAGTGTAGACGGTGCCACATTCCATCACATGACTTCGGTTACGAGACTATCTCTGGTAATGCCCACATTCTCGATTGAAAGTAATCGTTCGTCGTTCTTACGTTGCAATATTGACATCCAGATTTCATCTAACCTAACACCTTCAGAAGATAGAAATGTCTGGTTCTGCCCCAGGGCTGAGGCTATCCTGCCATTTCCAACTATTAATGCCGATTCGCCGCCAACCCTCCCCCCACCCCCCTCATCGCCAGTGTAATTTATCAAAAACAGAAGAATTATATGTTTTAACCAATTATAAAAATGTATAAATCTCGCACATGAAAAAAAATTTGTCTTGTGAATAAAGGGGATAACAATTTTTCTAAATAAATTTTCGTTTCTCCATTCAAAAAAGTATATATATGTAGAAGAATCTAATATTTTTTTTTTTGCTTATAAATGGAGGATGAACAAATTATTAATCATAATAATGTTTAACCATCTCATATATACAGAATGAGATTTTAACTCTACAGTGGAGTGTATGCTGATATGAAACTTTCTGGCAGGCTAAAACTGTGTGCCAGACCGAGACTCGAACTCGGGACCTTTACCTTTCACGAGCCAACACTCTACCATCTGATCTACCCAAGCATGACTCTCGACCTGTCCTCACAGCTTCAATTCTGTCAGGAAGTTTCATCTCATATATGAGATGCCCACTTGCCCACAAAGGCAAAGGTCCCCACTTTGAGTCTCAGTCTGGCACAGTTTTAATCTGACAGGAAGTTTCATCTTACATATGAAAAAAATATATAAAAATTTAGAATTTAAAGACTTATGTGATTTATATTTAACGACTGAGATGTGGAATTTCTGTTGCTGATTATATTAAGAGGAAAAAAATCCTCTGAAGATCAATAAGATGGCACGATATTTGTTTTTCCTATAAATTATCAAGGGGATTTATTTGAGATTTCAAAGATGAAGTAAACTGGTCTTTGACTTCTTATCAGCAAAAATTGTCAAAAGACTAAAAATAAATAGATAAGTGTCATATTTCTGAATACCAAAAATTATCAGAAAATTTTGTTGGCGAATCTAAAACTAGACTGATGTCATATTTCTGAATGCCAACTTCATTAGAGAATTTAAAGATAAAGATAATTGGTCTTATATTTCAATGATGCAAAAAATGCCATAGAATTTTACTAGAGAATTTAAAGATAATGTAGATTGGTATGAAATATCTAAAAAAGAATATTTATCTCATAATTTTAAAAAAGAACTTAAAAATAGAATTGATATAGATTATGTACTGTCATTATCCCAAAAAGTTATGATGTTTATGTTTGTGATTATGATTATGATTGAAAGATATAAAAATTAAATACTTATTTTTTTAAATTTACAGTTAATGTCATGCGCTGAGTATCAGATGTTAAATTTTTCTTGCAATACATTACTATATAAACAATAGAATCACTAGCAATTTTATCACTGAATGTGGCACATAATTTCATAATAGTTTTTTGTGTAACTAACATATTCATTCTCCTAGACATGTTTATAACAAAAATAGGATAATTTTCTATAAAATCTAATGGATTTACATTAACATCGTCATTTAGTTGTGTGACCTGCTTAAAATCACGAAAATCATCATAGGTGTTCAGATAATTGTTTGGAGGATCTAGATTCCCCATTTCTTGGAGAAAAACTTCATTTCTACCATTTTATATAGATATTCCATAATTTAACATGATCAAACAAAGAAGAATCAATCAACTGATTATTTTTTCGATTCATCTGGAAAACAACAAAAAATTAGGCATATGAAATTCTACAGAATTATAGTAGTTAATGCCATTAATTCAAAATTTCTTTTTCCACTTAATCTGGCAATCGCAATCGTTTATGATTCAAAGAAAGATACAGGAATTTTTGGATTTTTTAGTCTTTCTTACTCCAGCTCGAGTGAATACTCTGGTTCATATCTAACCAAAGGAACATGAATTTCCATTGATCCCACAACAATTTTACCTTCCTTAGGAAGCTTAACTTCTATTTCAACTCTAGCTTCATTATGGTCAGACCATCGAGGAATGGCATTATTTGCACTAGGACTCCAGGTAAAAATTTACAGTTAAATCTCCTTTGCAAGAGAAATCCAGGTAAAAATTACATTTAAATCTCCTTCCCAAATAACTTCCTTGTAGTCTTTAAACAACTCACCAAGCAAAACTTGTGGAAAAAAAAACTTCATTTGTCTTACTTTTATCCTCGCCATTGCTGAAGAAATGACGCCCTATGGTTAACTGAGATAGGTACGAAAATCACATCATTATGCTTTCAGATAGTGCAAAAATCACATCGCTATGATTTCAACTGCCCAGTTTCAACTACTTTTTGAAACTATTTGTCAAACAATTTGTAGTTACAAGTCGAGGAAGATAAAATGCTAGAATTTTAGACCTATTTTACAAGAATAAAATGCGTTACCAAGATACAAGGGAAAAATTACGTAGCTTACTAGATGAAAAATACCAAAATTTTACTTAAAAATGGTTATACAAAAATTACTGTTTATGATAAAGAAGAGGACACATTTGTAGAATTAAAAGATTTAAATAAATGTAGTACAGAGAAGCATATAAAGAAATTCTTAATGCAATTAACAAATGGTATTTGGAAGAAAATAATTCGAATTCTAGCGAGGAAAGCGAAACAAAATAACGATAAATATTATACAAACGAATTTGGAGAAGCTGTAAAAGACCAGAAAGATGGCCGAATTTACGAAAGGCGGATTTAACTTTTATCTCTTGTCAGTTTGCAATTCTATAAGATTATTTATGAAAATAGTAAGGGCGTCTGCCAGACATGTTTAACGTTTAACGTTTATGTTTAACGTTTGTATTTAACGTTTAATGTTCAAAATTATTTTTCGAAATAAAAAAAAGTATGCACCGCTTTTCTGTACACCTTACAGCCTAAGTCCTGTCCCTTCGTTTGATAACAGATACATCCAAGAAATTCAGTTGGCCATTATTCTCCGTCTCCATAGTAAATTGTATTTAAGGAATGATGGTGAGATTTACCACGGAGGCGTCCAGTTCCTCTGGCACCGTGGTAGATAGCGTGCACAAAATTTGTGAACCAACTTATTTAAAAGATGAGCATGAACATCTATGGTGGACATTCAAGAAGAATGGTTAATATAAAAGGAGAGAGATCGAGCACTTCGCTCTAGGGAGAGAATCAAGATAGATAAAGAGCGACAGCCGCCTAAAGGGAAAGTTTTCCTTCCGCTCATCAGTATGATCACAGATCGCATTGGGAAAGTGTTTAGCAACTATGGTGCGAAAACTAACTTCAGAACTACCAGGAAAATAAAAGAACGTTTAAGATCGACGAAAGATGTATATCCTATGACTACACAGATGCATACAAAATTCCTTGTAGTTGTGGACTGGTTTATACTGGCACCACAGAGAGAAGTGTTAACAACCGTCTGGCGGAACACAAGAGGAATTGCCCCCTGGAACACACGGATAAATCGGCCATAGCGGAACACCTTTACCAAGAGGATGGCTATGAAATAATGCGCGTATCTAAAGAGAGGCTATTGAGATTTATAAGCACGGTAATAATTGTAACAGGAAAGACGCAGCTGTTAAATTTGAGAAAATTTGGATGTCAGCACTGCAACGTAAGAATGATGATAGATTCCTTCAGTCGAGAATGTGGGCATTACCAGCGATAATCTCGCAGCCGACGTCACGTGATGGACTATGGGTGCCCTCTACTCTGCCCATATATTCGGAGCTCTCTCGAATTCTGATAGCAGTTTGCTATTTTACCTCTGAATACGTCTCCCGCAGTCGGAGAGGAAACGTTAGAAGGAAGTTTTATACATCGAACACGGCTTATAAGCCCGGAAGTTCTAAGTAAGATCATAATTTGACTTTCGGCCAACAACGAGGTGATTAGTGGCAGAGCAGAAGATCGAATGTGATGAGAATAGGAAAGTAAATGTACTTAAATGATTTAGAGGACGGTCTGAAGCGTGGGAGGGGGGGGGGGGGGAGAGGATATGAATAGCCATTCGTATTACGCCATCTCTGTCGGTGATAATACGAGATAGTGCAACAGCATAGCTAAAATGGGACAAGCAAGATATAGCATTTTGCTCAAAATTGTTTATTGTTGAACAGAACACATATGCAACTGCGAGCTTAATCCAAAAAGTATCAGGACTAGGTGCATGATGCGCAATGGTTTTGTTTGGCAACCTACGGGATTTTACTACCAAAAAATTATTTACATAAATGTGTGAAGCACAGCTGCGTGGACGACGAAAGATTCAGGAGTTTCAGGAAATTTGGGAGCCAGAATTCGTGAAACACTGCCTAAAACAGATATGTAGCCGTCAATGTCCTAACGGAATCCTTTAGTGTTCAGTCAATAACAGCACAAAATATTTGCATTGAAATAGCCAGCAACAGCTTGTTCAATAATTAATCTTCCAGCAATTTGTGATACATCATTACAGCTCCCGCTCGCTAGTGACTGAATGAGGGACTTCTACTTATTAGCGTGAAGCACCGTCTTTCGCTCTAGCATAATGTTGCTTGGCATCTACGAGACTCTGAAAGCCTTGAACAATCACACTCATCGCAATAGATAGCCACAGCTCACGTAGATGTAGTAACCACAACTGCTGGTTATTAAAACAGCAACATCAAGAACGATACAGCAAGCAAAGACGTTTTAATAATGCTAAATTGGCATTGTTCTGGAGTTGGATTTGAAATATGGCAAGGCAAAATATGTAAGTGGGCAAGCACGTGTGTAAGCACAGTACATGGTTATAAGAATATTTGCTAATTAAGGAAGATTACCGTGTGACCCAAAGTTATCCAAGCTGCTCGGTAACCAAGAAGAGCCTGTTGCCAACAGTAGATATCATAAAAAGCATTACGTCTCACCACAAGCAACTCGTCGCAACGTAAGGTCAGGCCAGTTATATTGAAGTTGTGTACAAGGATTGCCAGCGTAGTAGTAATTTTCTTGAACATTATAGTGTTCTTTAGTCAAACCATAAACTTAGTGACTGAAGCAAACTGACCCAAGTCATTAACTACCAGCAGCATCGCATACTTTTACCAGAACGTCCGAGAAAGTCACAGTGAAAGAAATAAGTGAAAGAAGACAAATCCAATTTATTTTACAGTTAATTTTCATTGAAATAATTATTCGCATCAGAGGCAGTAGTAATTACAGTTCTTCATACAGTGTTGCACGACTATTGCAGATCAACAGCAAAATTAAAAGTTATTTAAAAATCCTTGTCAAAATATGTTGACGCTATTACAGCCAAAGTAATTTTATGATTTTATGTTGTGATTTATAAATAATTCCATGTGCTTATATCCTCACAACACCGGCTAAATGATGGTTGCCGTAAATTAAAACATTATGACCTTAATTTGAGAACGAACTATTAAGGAACAGTAATTAGTTTTCCTCATGTTTTTGCAAATTTTCAAATAGGCAGCATTATCTTGAGTTACGCAATTCAGTACAGTTTCCATAACTGTTGCTGGCTATTATCTATTACTGGTGTTTTTAAGTATAAATAACATCAGTGTATCCCAAGTTAGTATTTTGTTCATTTTACATGTGTCTTTAACATCTAAGCCCACGTTAGTGGATTTTCTTCAGTTGGTGTATTATTATTCACTCCTAGTTAATACGTGATTTCAAAGCCACGTCAGTCATTAATCAAACACACAATAATCGTGCTGGTATTATAAAACTGCGTTAGGAACATTAATGTAATCATCTATGGTATCAACTGAAACTACCAGCCAGGAGGACAGGTTTATATAATCTAATGTTCTTTAGTTTGAGTCCGCAGCTCGTGTTCTTGCGGTAGCGTTCTCACTTCCCGTGCGCGAGGTCCCGCGTTCGATTCCCGTCGGGGTCAGGGATTTTCTCTGCCTCGAAACGACTGGGTGTTATGTATCTTTCATCGTTCTTTTATCATCACTGACTCGCAAGTCGCCGAAGTGGCGTCACTTAAAAAGGACTTGCAATATGGCGGCCGGACTCCCCTGCATGGGGCCTCCCGACCAACAATGAAATACGATCATTTCATTTCATTTCATTGTCACAGATTTGTAACATAGTTAAAAGTACTTTGGAAAATTATTATTTCATCGTGTTTTGGTTGTATGAGTGTTTTGGAGAGACTAAAAGAGCGAGTGGAAGGCATACGTAAAGTGAGAATGTGATATTTTATTAAAACTATGTAAATGTGTGCTTGAGATAGTTGCTGTGTAAGAGGGGAATTTGTGACATACGTCCGAGTGAACTTGTTTTTGTAAAAGGCAGTCAGAAGGGGCATTGAGTATTAAATTTATTGGTAATTTATTTTGTGGAAAGGAATTGTATTATGTTTTCATTAAATTTCATTTAGTTCGGAAATTACGAGATTTCTGGTCTAAATTATTTGCGGTAATCTTATTAGCTGACATTAGAAATATCCCGAGTATAAATGAGCTTGAGATGATCTGATTGGCTGCTTAATATACTAGCCTACAGGAATTAATCTTTTCCCGCGCCTTTGAGAAGGTCTTGGTACCTTAAGGCCGTGTCCTGCGTGAGCGACAGAGGCGAGTGACAGCGAGCGACTTCTGGATATGCGACACTCCAGCGACAAGCAGCAGCATCGGGCGAGAACCTTGGGTGACCTACATGCAAGCGACCATGTTGCGCTACAAGATGGCTGCTTAGAGCCAACCAGCTGTTTCTATAAAACGGCGTGCTTAACCTGTAGAATACTATAGCTGGAGAGTAACGCTACAGAATTAGGTTTACTTAAGAAAATAAAGTGAAAAGGAATGCTGTGCATCAAATTTACAAAGGGAGGAATCTCCATGGAGAACTGTATAAGTATCATCAACTATGAAGAACACCAGACAAGTTCTTCAAATACAAGTGAATGAGCTGAGGAGCATTCAACTATCTCATGAATAAATTAAATATGAATTTTTTGTTACGTGATCAAGAACTTTTAACAGCCAATAAATGCAGATGAATGACTATTACACGACTAACTATGCTAAATACCAGTATAAATACACAAATTGATACAAATGAGCAATAGCTACCTGTGGTGGAGGGGTAGCATATCCGGTTTCTAATTTTGTGTCCAGAAAACGCCCTGGGTTCGATTTCCGGCAGCTCGTATATTTTTGCTGACTCAGTCACGATTCTGTATACTAAGTTTTTTGTATACTGTTTACGCTGCATCGCTAAATGTATTTTAAGGTCTTGCCAAAGAACTTGATCTTCACACCTATCCCAGTATATCACACACACATTTAATTCCTAATAGATTACAATGAATCGTGAAATTTTACAGATATTTGATGTTGCGAACACAATTCACCAACAGTCGGTGTTAAGGCCAAACGTTTCAATTACTCTAAATAGTCTGTAAAAGTAAAGTATACAAAATTTTTGAAAAAAAATTCGTTTTATGTAATGGTTTGTCTAAAAGTATGAAATACAAAATATTTGGGAAACCTTTGATGCACCTCACTTTCTGTTCATGATTTCGAGCATCTTTCAAAGGCATGTAGAACGTTTCTCTGATCTACTTATACACAAATCATTTCATAAAATATTTGACTGATTTCTTCCATTTTTGAATTTCATGTTTTATACAGAAAGCATGATCTTACTGACTCCTCGTTTGCCTTCCTAACGTACTTGATTCGAAGGAAGCCTTTTTGACATTTAAATACCACACCAATGTATCTTTTTATGTGCAAAATAGCTAGGTCCTGAACAGATGAAAATTTTGACACTTCATTTACAGCAGCTTTTCTGAAATATTTCTATTTTTCCTCAGCTTATTAATTAAATTTTCGTTCATTACCCTGATTACTTTCAAGCAGTTAAATATTTTCATGCCAAACTAGAACTCATGCTGGTGACTTTGATACCCCGTTTACCTGTTTCTCTCCCTTTGTTTGGCTATGAAAATTTGGACAAAGCCTCATGGTGCACGTTATAGGGAGTCTTGTTTCTCTATGCTCACGCGTTTACAAAAACGTATCGAGTGTTAATCATATGACAAATACTCCTTTCTACGTGCTGTCATTTCCAAAATTAGTCGTTTCGATACCTTGAACCTTTTATGAGATACGACGATTTTTACGATCACTTGCTTCCCGAAGCGCAGGAAAGGTTCGGACGCTCCGCGAACGACCCGTCCGCGGATATAACAACCAATATCTCAAGAATGAAAAGAGATATATTTCAGGTTTCAACTTTAAATACAATTTAGATACATTGGTTACATTTCAGACGCAGTAATGTATGGCCTTAAATGAACTATATGGAAAGTCTACACACTGTGGTTTTACCTCAGCAAATTCTTACAAATTTCGTGCAGCCAAGAACTCAATTTCGTGCAGCACAGTAACTATGACGAAAAACGAAAATAAACTCTGACCTTTATCATTTAAGGATATCAAGCTATAGGTTGAGGAAGAATCAATTTTTTTCATCGAATAGTTTTCTTAAAATCGGGTGTTAAGTAAATCATAGCTGCCGTCGCGTCCGCTCCACTGCTTGGCTGTCGCTCTGTATCGCGCGTGCTGCAGCGACAAAATTCAAACACTTTTGAATTCAAATGTCGCCAGTTGCAGCGGGAGACAGGCAGTGTCACAGATGTCGCTCATGTAGGACACTTCCGTAACTACACATGTGGTTGTGCTTTGTCGCCTGAAGCTGTCGCGTGCTGTCGCGCGCTTCTGTCGCTCATGTAGGACAGGGCCTTAGATGTATGAGTTGATGTATAGTCGCTCAGGAGCTGTGTTCTGGTACGCGGTGTGGCCACGTCCTCCCGTCAGGTAGACCGTTCGCCTGGTGCAAGTCTTTCAAGCTGATACCACTTTGGCGACTTGCGTGTCGATGGGGAAGAAATGATGATGATAAGGACAACACAACGCCCAGTCCCTGAGCGGAGAAAATCTTCGAACCAGTCGGGAATCGAACCCGGGCCGTTAGGTATGACATTCCATCTCGCTGAGCACTCAGCTACCAGCGGCAGACGCCGTGTTCTGGTAAACACATACGTTAAATCGTGCTGATCAAATTTGTGCGAAAATGAAGAAATCCGCGCATTTCGTTTGATTGATTCTCGTGTAGTTGATAAAAAGCGACTACAGTGTCGAGTACTTCGAGACAGTTTGAGCTTTGTGAGTGATTTATTTCAGGAGATTTCGCTTTTGAACACTTCAAGTCGCAAGTAAACACCGAGTAGCGTGTTTCGCGCAGATTACGAGACATTATGGAGAGCACTTCTGTACAAGAAGGCTACTGAACGACTGACTGTGTTAACTCGCAAGTAGCCGTGTTCAGGACATTTAAAATATCGGCTCGGACGAAATATCTTACTGCTGCTTTTGGGTGTGAAATTGTTACAAACGCAGTCAGTAACATAGCATAATTAGTTTCAGGATATTAAATAAGGACTTGATAGCCATTTTCTGTGTTTTAAAGAGAATAAACCAGCTTACAGGAAATTTTAGACATTTTGCAAACGAGTCATGCAAGAATCCCGAACACCCGGTAGTTTAACTAACTTTCAAATGCTGCCAATCGACTGGAGTTATGTAGCCTTTGCACGATAGGTATTTAGCTGACTTTTCGTCAACGTTGCTTTTGTCGGCTAGAGCAATATATACCATCGCAGAATGAAGGAACAGACAACCTGAAACCTACCCAGGACAGATTCTTTTGATGGATAATGTGAGAGCAACTCGTCCCACTGCACCCTCTTTCTACCACCCATGCCCTCTCTCTCTCTCTAACTCTCCTCCTGCTCTCACTATCCACCCCCCCCCCTCATCCCTGTCCATCACCTCCACCCCTCCCCCTCTCTGTTCATCTCTTTCTCCCCTCTCCATCTCCTCCCTTTTCCTTTCTGTGCCCATCTAGTCCTCTCCTCTCTGTCTTTCTCCTCCTCTTCCCTTTCTCTGTCCATTTCCTCACCCCCTTTTGTCCATCTCCTCTTCCCTCAACACTCTGCGTCTCTCTTCCTCTCCCTGTCTCTGTATGTCTCCTACTGCTCCTCCTCCTGTCTGTGCTTATCTCCTCCTTGCTCCTCGCTGCCTGTCCATTTCCACTTCCTCCATTCTCTCTCCACGTAGGGGTACTACAACCATACATCGGGGTGATAGTGAACTCACCCCAATAGATGGCTGATAGTACCCCTACAATATTTCTTTCCATATTGTAACTAAAATGTGTACCAAATTTGAGTGACATCGTTCCAGTGGTTTAGGATGAGCTTGTTACCCATGGCTTTGCCCGCATATGCATATGTCAGATATATGTCACACATATTTAACACATTTCACGCGTATTTGTACACATACTTCACCTGTGTGTCCCCCGAATTTCGCCCTCTATGTGCTGTACAATGATGTAATTTTGCAGGTAGATCCAGTGATATACGTGGCTGATGTCTGCGAAAAGTGTTACAAATAATACTAATAGCAACGAAGTAACAAATCTGAAAGTCTTGCATGATGCGGTAGTTTTTCACTTATTCAGTGTTTCTGACGTCGTACCTCCTGAACTAAGTCATATAATGATGTAATGTTCCTAGTTCATTCAGTGGTATACGCGGATACTGTCTGCAAAATGTTTCGCGAATTCAGTAAGTAGTAAAGAAGTAATAAGCTAAAACGCCACGTTTAGTGTAGCAGTTTTACTGCATGAAAAGCGAAAATGTAGTAAGCGCCAATCTTTTTTCGTTTCATCATTTTGTTGGGATCGTCTGTTTCATATTTCGATCGTTGTTTTGCTTAACAAAATCTCGTGCGGTAACGAACACTTTATACAGGGTGCGGCGCTTAAATCCGGACAAATTAAACTTTTTTTTTTTAAAAAAAAAGCAAATTATTAAAACAAAATACAAATGAAAATGAAAATCCTTTTACGTATAAGTAGTGGTGTCTTTCATGAGTAACATCACTTGTTGTAACCCCCTTCAGTCACAGTGATCGCCTCGAGTCTTGTCCTGAAGCGATTGCACGCACTCTTTAAAACAGCACTGTCCATATTCACGGATGATGCTTCGTTAGCGGTGCGTAGAAAGGCGACATTAGGGTCCCCCATCTTATTGGTAAGTCTTTAGACAACGCTCCAAACATAGTAGTCGACGGGGTTCAAATACGGGCTATTCTGGGGCCACTCCTTTGACCAGAACATGTCAACATTACCCGGGAGCCAGTTTCGGATTAAATGGCTCGTATGAGATCCTCCTCTGCCATCCGACGCATTGTTCGCTCGCTGACATTCAATACTGATGCCAATTTCCTCAGCGATTGCCTCAGGTCCTCCAAAATCAGAGCCTGAGCCATTTCGATGAATGCTGCAGTTCGTGACTGGTGTTTCCTCGAATGAGGTTAGTGTAGGACAAAACTGATGGGGCCCCATTCTCCATTGTTGTCAAATTTATTCCAGATGGCGGATCCAAGATGGCGGCGATAGATATGGTAATGTCGCAATTACGTCATGTCAGGAAGTTCAAATTTTGGCGGGAAAATAGGTCAATTGGGCTACCTCCACTAACCTAAGTCGTCCGACCGCCACCTCTTCCTTGCAATTGCCGGGAAAAGGACTCAGCCTGTGCCAGGCTGCTGGATAGGATAGATGTAAGTCTTTATTTTGCAAGCAGTGTTCATTTAAAGAGTTTGAGACAGTAGCTCCATCCTTGTGTTCACAATGAGGTCCAGAGTCCAACTGACCTAGTACACAGTACTGCCACCAGAGGGTGCTGTCGTCCCTTCTGTGATGTAATCCAAGATGGCGATCTGGGGGAAAGTGGCGGGAAAAGGATCATCCTGTTCTGGGCTGCTGGAGAGAGGAATGACTGTACTTTATTTATTTTGGAACAATTTATTTAGTGAAGGATTTCATGTAGTTCATTTATTACACTGATACAAAACACTCGCTCTGACATGCCTGAGGTCACACTACATAGCCTATGCACCTGCAAACTACTCGTAAATCATCGAAATAATTCAGTACACTGATCTGCAGACACGAAACCAAATCGTAAATTGCCGAAATAATTAATGTAAACGCTCTGCAGACTCGCTCACTAATTGTAAACTGTCGAAATAATGCAGTACAAAGCCTACAGACCTGGAAACTACTCGTAAATCACCGAAATAATGCAGTACACAGATGTACAGGCACGCAAACAACTCGTAAACTGTCAAACAATAATGCATGTAAAAGGCCCTGCAAATACACTCACAATGCTTAAACAGCCATAAACAATGGAGTGTACAAACACATGTGGTGTTACAGAAGAATGCTGAATATTAGATGGGTAGATCACATAACTAATGAGGAGGTACTGAATAGAATTGGGAAGAAGAGAAATTTCTGGCACAACTTGACTAGAAGAAGGGATTGGTTGGTGGGACATGTTCTGAGGCATCAAGGGATCACCAATTTAGTACTGGAGGGCAGCGTGGAGGGTAAAAATTGTAGAGTGACACCAAGAGATGAATGCACTAAGCAGATACAGAAGGATGTGGGTTGCAGTAGATACTGGGAGATGAAAAAGCTTGCACAGGATAGAGTAGCATGGAGAGCTGCATCAAACCAGTCTCAGGACTGAAGACCACAACAACAACATATTTATTAAGTAAATGGTCAGATGGCTTTGGTTTTTTTTTCTATCTGAATGCAACACCAAATCATTTGAAGAGCTTGTGTCATATCAGTAAATACCATTTTAGGTTGCTAGTGACTGAAGGACAGTAAACTTTGAAACATGTGTCTGTTTTATGCAAGCTGTAAATAAATATTTCTCACTATTACAGTTCCAACCCTCGTACCTCCAAAAGGTACATTTAGGGACATGGTACCTTTTCTACATACATCAAAAAAAGTTTTGCATGACCCCAGTTCCCAGAACTTCTGAAGATAGTTGACTATGGATATTGTATCATAGACACAGTCCCTTTGACTGTTCAGAGATGTCACTAAACCCGCCCAAGGATGTAAACATCCATGCATGAGCAGCGTCTATTAGATGGAGGGGGTCCGACAGTCGATCAGTACCAGTCATTCTATCAGGAAGGAGGTACAAGGCTCATGTTGTCTGTATCCTAGATGATAAACACCCCTGTTCGATCGCGTCCGCATTGTTACCATTTGTCAAAAGGGCTCTCAACAAGGGAAGTGTCCAGGCGTCTCTGAGTGAACCAAAGCAATGTTGTTTGGACAAGGGGAGATACAGAGAGACAGGAGCTCCCGATGACATGCCTCGCTCAGGCGCGCAAGGGCTACTACTGCAGTGGATGACCGCTACCTACGGATTATGGCTCGGAGGAACCCTGACAGCAACGGCACTATGTTGAATTATGCTTGTCGTGCAGCCACAGGACGTCGTGTTACGGCTTACACTGTGCGCAATAGGCTACATGATGCGCAACTTCACTCCCGACGTCCATGGCGAGGTCCATCTTTGCAGCCACGTCACCATGCAGCGCAGTGAGATGGGCCAACGACATGCCAAATGAACCGCTCAGTATTGGCATCATGTTTTCTTCACTGTTGAGTGTCGCATATGCCTTCATCCAGACAATCGTCGGAGACGTGTTTGGAGGCAACCCGGTCGTGGCATTATGTGGGGCCAACGTATGCTGCTGGTGGTCATGGAAGGTGCCGTAACGGCTGTACGATACGTGAATGTCATCCTCCGACTGATAGTGCAACCATAACGGCAGCATACTGGCGAGGCATTCGACTTCGTTGACGACAATTCGCGTCCCATCGTGCACATCTTGTGAATGACTTCCTTCAGGATAACGACATCGCTCGTTTAGAGTGGCTAGCATGTTTTCCAGACATGAACTCTATCGAACATGCCTGGGATGGATTGAAAAGGGCTGTTTATGGATGATGTGACCCACCAACCACTCTGACGGATCTACGCCGTATCGCTGTTGAGGAGTGGGACAATCTGGACCAACAGGGCCTTGATGAACTTGTGGATAGTATACCACAATGAATACAGGCGTGCATCAGTGACGTGCTACTGGGTATTAGAGGTACCGGTGTGTACAGCAGTCTGGACCACCACCTCTGAAGGTATCACTGTATCGTGTTACAACATGCAATGTGTCGTTTTCATGAGTAATAAAAAGGTCGGAAGTGATGTTTCTGTTGATCTCCATTCCGGTTTTCTGTACAGGTTCCGGAATTCTCGGAACCGAGGTGATGCAAAACTCTTTTTGATGTGTGTATATCTACATCTACATCAGTACTATGCAAGCTACTTGACAGTATGTGGCGGAGGGTAGTTTTGATACCACTAAATGATGCACCTTCTCTGTTCCGCTCGCGAAATGGAGCTTGGGAAGATAATTGTCGGTAAGTCTCGGCATTGGCTCTAATCTTTTCGAATTTTTTCGTCATGATCATTTCACGAGATTTATGCCGGAGGAAGTTATATGTGGTCAGACTCTTCCCGGAAAAAACTCACTCGAAGTTTCAATAGTAAATCTATGACGCACAACACCTCTCTTGTAACGTCTGCCAATGGAGTTTGTTGAGCATATCCGCAACGCTCTATCTCCGACTAAACGATACCGCTCTTCTCTCTCTCTCTCTCTCTCTCTCTCTCTTTCTCTCTCTCTCTCCCTCTCTCTCTTCTGTCAATCCTACACGGGAAGGGTCCCAGACTGACGAACAGTACTCAAGAATCGGTTGAACAAGC
This sequence comes from Schistocerca americana, assembly GCF_021461395.2. Classification (NCBI taxonomy): domain Eukaryota; kingdom Metazoa; phylum Arthropoda; class Insecta; order Orthoptera; family Acrididae; genus Schistocerca; species Schistocerca americana. The sequence continues at coordinate 285,290,763 of NC_060120.1, read as the reverse complement.
GCCTTGTAAGCCAGTTCTTTCGTAGATGAGTTACATTCGCTTAAGATTCTTCGTATGAATCTAAGTGTGGTATGTGCTTTTCCTACTATTTGATATATGTGGCCATTCCACTCTGATCTGGACAGTTACGCCTACATATTTGACGCCAGAAATAGTTTCCAGCAATTTGTCATCAATAGTAAAGTTGTACAGTAGGGGTTTTTTTGGTATGTAAGCGGAGTATGTTACAATTTGCTCACGTTCAGGGTCAACTGCCAGAGCCTGCGCCATTCATTAGCCGTCTGCAGGTCATTCTGCAAATCGATACTGTCTTTTGGCAATGCTATTTTCTTATAGATAATCTCATCAGCTGCGAACAGTGTTAAAGAGGTTCCGATGCTTTCTACTAGACCATTTATATACAATGTAAACAGTAATGGGCCTATCACACTTCCTTGCGGTACTCCGGAAGTTATCTTTTCATCTCTCGATTCTGTTCCCTTAAGAGCGACGTGCTGATTTCTGTCAGAATCCAGTCGCAAATATGGTCCGATAGTGTGTAAGCTTGTATTTTTTTAAGCAAATGGCAGTGCCGAACGGTGGAAAATGCCTTTCTGAAGTCAAGGAACACTGCATCAATCTGATCACCGTTATCTACAGTGCTATTTATCTCATGGTGGAACAGAGGGCGCTGAGTTTCGGAAGATCTCAGTTTGCGGAATCCATGGCAGTTTTTATAGAGGAGATTTCCGTTCTCCAAAAACGTCATAATTCTTCAGCATGAAGCATGTTCGACAGTTCTGCAACAGACTGAGGTCAACAATCTAGGCCTATAATTACGTGCATCTGTCCTGTGAACATTCTTGAAATGAGAATGACCTACGCCTTTTCCCAGTCGCTAAGCACCCTTCGTTGCTATAGCGATCTACAATGAACTGCTGCTAAAAGGGAAGAAAGTTCTTTCGCATGATCTTTGTGTGATCATACAATTATCTCAAGTGGCCCTGATGCCTTTCCACTACTAAAACACTGTACTTTCCAAAGTTTTCAAAACCACTTGTAAGAGGGGCGGTCAATAAATAATGCAACACTCTTTCTTCGGCGAATCTCCGTTGAAGAAATGAGGAATTTGCTGTGGGACATTGGGTATATTACCGCTTCAGCCCCCACAGTTTCATGAAGTTTCGATAAATGGCGGCACTACAAGTAGCTTTCAAAATGGCGTCTGCAACAGACGTGCGTTCCAATCAGTGAGATGTCATTGAGTTTCTTTTGTCGGAAAACCAGAGCATCGCATATATTCATAGGCGCTTGCAGAATGTCTACGGAGACCTGACAGTGAACAAAAGCACGGTGAGTCGTCGAGCGAGGCGTCTGTCATCATCGAAATAAGGTCGCGCAAACCAGTCAGATCTCCCGATTGCCCGCCAGCCGCGCACAGTTGTGACTCCAGCAATGTTGGAGCGTGTGGAGACTCTCAATTGATAATCGACGGATCATACTTAAACACCTCGCTGCACAAGTGGACGTCTCTGTTGGCACTGCTGACACACTTGTCCACCAGCTGGGGTAATCAAAGGTGTGTGCCCAGCAGGTTCTTCGCTGCCTAACAGGAGACCACAAAGAGCAACGTAGGACCATCTGTGCGGAGTTGCTTGCGCGTTACGAGATTGATCGTGACAATTTTTTGTTGGACATCGTTACAGACGATGAGGAATGGCTTCATCACTTCGAACTGGAAACGAAACGACAATCCGCGGAGTGACGCCACATTCCGTTGGACATCATCACAGACGATGAAGCAAGGGTTTGTCACTTCGAACCAGAAACAAAACTGCAATCCGTGAAGTGACGCCACACCACTTGTCCTCCGAAGAAAAAGTTCAAAGCCGCACTCTCAGCCGGTGAAATGATGGAGACGGTCTTCTGCGACTCTGTAGGGGTTATTCTGTTTGATGTCCTGCCTCATGGTGCAACGACCAGCTCTGAAGTGTATTGTATTCTGCTACTCTCAGGAAATTAAAGAAACGACTTCAGCGTGCCCGTCACCATAAAAATGCAAACGAACTTTTCCTTTTCCATGAAAACGCAAGGTCTCACACAAGTCTGTACACCCGAGAGGAGCTCTCAAAACTTCATTGGACTGTTTCTCCACATCCACCCTATAGCCCGGATCTCGCACCTTCCAACTTCCAAATGTTTCGTCCAGTGAAGGAAGCCCTCCACGGGAAGCAGTACGTGGATGGTGGAGAGGTTGCTGATGGAACAAGACGTTGGCTGCGACGTCGATCAGTAGAGTCGTCTCATGCGGGTATACAGGCCCTCCCAGTAAGGTGGCGCAAGGTCGTCGCATTCAACGGAGGTTATGTTGAAATATAGCATTCTGTAGCCGAAGGAGTGGGGAATATTATGGAGTACTGGAACCCCGAATAACCTTCAATCATCAGAAAAAAGTATTGCATTAGTCTTTGAACCACCCTGCTAGAAAGTTCCCTCTAGAACAGCTAGAATCTTATAATGGGAATAGTGAAACGCCCTGTATAGCTACACTGAAGAGCCAAGGAAACTGGTACACCTGCCTAATATCGTGTAGGGCCCCCGCTAGCACGCAGACGTGCTGGAACACAATGTGGCATGGACTCTACTAATGTCTGAAGTAGTGCTGGGAGAAATTGACATCATGAATCCTGCAGGGCTGTCCATAAATCCGTGAGAGTACGAGAGGATGGAGACCTCTTCTGAACAGCACGTTGCAAGGCGTCCCAGATATGTTCAATAATGTTCATGTCTGGAGAGTTTGGCGGCCAGCGGAAGAGTTTAATCCCAGAAGAGTATTTCTGGAGCCACTCTTTAGCAGTTCTAGACGTGTGGGGTGTCCGTCCTGCTGTAATTGCCCAAGTTCGTCGGAATGCACAATGGACATGAATGAATGCTGGTGATCAGACAGGACGCTTACGTATGTGTCACCTGTCAGAGCAGTACCTAGACGTGTCAGGGGTCCCATATCACTCCAACTGCACACGCCCTACACAGTTACAGAGCCTCCACCAGATTGAACAATCCCCTGCTGACATGCAGGGCCCACGAATTCATGAGGTTGTCTCTACACACGTACATGTCCATCCGCTCGACACAATTGAAATGAGACTGGTCCGACCAGGCAGTATGTTTCCAGACATCAACAGTCCAATGTCGGTGTTGACGGGCCCAGGCGAGGCGTAATACTTTGTGTCGTGCAGTCATCAAGGGTACATGAGTGGGCCTTCGGCTCCGAAACCCCATATCGATGATGTTTCGTTGAATGGTTCGCACGCTGACACTTGTTGATGGCCCAGCATGGAAATCTGCAGCAATTTGCGGAAGGGTTGCACTTCTGTCACGTTGAACAATTCTCTTCAGTCGTCGTTGGTTCCCTTCTTGCAGGAACTTTTCCGGTCGCAGCGATGTCGGAGATACGACGTTTTACCAGATTCCTGATATTCATGGCACTCTCGTGAAATGGTCGTATGGGAAAAATCCCCATTTCATCGGTACCTCGGAGAGGGTGTGTCCCATCGCTCGTGCGCCGACTATAACACCACGTTGAAACACTTAAATCTTGATAACCTGGCACTGTAGCAGCAGTAACCGATCTAACAACACGACAGACACTTGTGTTACATAGGCGTTGCCGATACCAGTTTCTTTGGTGCTTCACTGTGTTACCGGCTGGGTGAGGCATACAGAGGACGTCAGGCGCACAGGAGAGGAATGCTTTTCGTAATAAGGGTGTTTTTTGGCGGCTGTGTAAGACTATGGCAGACCAGATGGGACCCGACGACTGAGGGGGCGTGGCGCGACGTGTGGGTTAGCCTGCTGGTGCCATCCGGGCCTGGCCGGGGGTGGCAGGGAAGGCAAGGCGAGGAGCGGGAGGCATCGATCGCAGCCCATCCCGGAGTTGGCGTCGGCGTCGGCGTCGCCTTTATTGCCGGCCGAGGCGACCCAGGAATTCCGTGGCTGCGGTGGCGGCCTGTCTTATTACTGCCGGCCCGGGAAGGGGTAAGGGGTGGGCCCAACTTATCCACCCAGGACGGCGCCGCACCGCCCTCACCTGCCGGCCGAGCTAAACTGATTGCAAATTGCGCTGTCCCCTCCCTTCTCACCCCCCCCCCCTCTCTCTCTCTCTACGTGTTAACATTGGAAAAAGAGTCAACGTAGCAGAAATCGAGTAGCGAAACCAGAAGCTCTAGCTTATAACGTACCTGCTTTGTGACACATGTACCAATGTTACATCATTACTGAAAACAAGGCATCATTTCCAAATAACAATACCCAACGAAAGACTGCAGGTAATTACAGTGTGCGGCGTTTAAATCCTGACAAATTTCAATTTGAATTTCCCGCCATATCATAGTTCCGCCGGATGTCGCGATTAGCGTTTTTGATAACCGTAGGCATGTACGCTGAATAATCAAAGAAACTGATATAGGCAGGCATATTCAAATACAGAGACATGAAACAGGCAGGAGACAATGCTGCCGTAGGCAACGCCTATACAGGGTGGTCCATTGATAGTGACCGGGCCAAATATCTCACGAAATAAGCAACAAACGAAAAAACTACAAAGAACGAAACTCGTCTAGTTTGAAGGGGGAAACCAGATGGCGCTATGGTTGGCCCGCTAGATGGCGCTGCCATAGGTCAAACGGATATCAACCGCGTTTTTTTAAAAATAGGAACCCCCATTTTTATTACATATTCGTGCAGTACGTAAAGAAATATGAATGTTTTAGTTGGACCACTTTTTTCGATTTGTGATGGATGGCGCTGTAATAGTCACAAACACATAAGTACGTGGTATCACGTAACATGCCGCCAGTGTGGACGGTATTTCCTTCGTGATACATTCCCCGTGTTAAAATGGATCGTTTACCAATTCCGGAAAAGGTCGATATCGTGTTGATGTATGGCTATTATGATCAAAATGCCCAACGGGCGTGTGCTACGTATGCTGTTCGGTATCCTGGACGACATCATCCAAGTGTCCGGACCGTTCGCCGGATAGTTACGTTATTTAAGGAAACAGGAAGTGTTCAGCCACATGTGAAACGTCAACCACGACCTGCAACAAATGATGATGCCCAAGTAGGTGTTTTAGCTGCATTCGCGGCTAATCCGCACATCAGTAGCAGACAAACTGCACGAGAATCGGGAATCTCAAAAACGTCGGTGTTGAGAATGCTACATCAACATCAATTGCACCCGTACCATATTTCTATGCACCAGGAATTGCATGGCGACGACTTTGAACGTCGTGTACAGTTCTGCCACTGGGCACAAGAGAAATTACGGGACGATGACAGATTTTTTGCACGCGTTCTATTTAGCGACAAAGCATCATTCACCAACAGCGGTAACGTAAACCGGCATAATATGCACTATTGGGCAACGGAAAATCCACTATGGCTGCGACAAGTGGAACATCAGTGATCTTGGCGGGTTATTGTATAGTGCGTCATTATGGGAGGAAGGATAATTGACCCCCATTTTATCGATGGCAATCTAAATGGTGCAATGTATGCTGATTTCCTACGTAATGTTCTACCGATGTTACTACAAGATGTTTCACTGCATGACAGAATGGCGACGTACTTCCAACATGATGTATGTCCGGCACATAGCTCGCGTGCGGTAGAAGCGCTATTGAATAGCATATTTCATGACAGGTGGGTTGGTTGTCCAAGCACCATACGATGGCCCGCACGTTTACCGGATCTGACGTCCCCGGATTTCTTTCTGTGGGAAAAATTGACGGATATTTGCTATCGTGATCCACCGACAACGCCTGACAACATGCGTCAGCGCATTGTCAATGCATGTGTGAACATTACGGACGGCGAACTACTCGCTGTTGAGAGGAATGTCGTTACACGTATTGCCAAATGCACTGAGGTTGACGGACATTATTTTGAGCATTTATTGCATTAATGCGGTATTTACAGGTGTATCACTCTGTAACAGCATAAGTTCTGTAAAAAAAATGGTTCAAATGGCTCTAAGCACTATGGGACTTAACTTCTCAGGTCATCAGTCCCCTATAACTTAGAACTACTTAAACCTAACTAACCTAAGGACATCACACATATCCATGCCCGAGGCAGGATTCGAACCTGCGACCGTAGCGGTCGCGCGGTTCCAGACTGTAGCGCCTAGAACCGCTCGGCCACTACGGCCAGCTAAGTTCTGTATTTTAATTTAAAAAACCTATAAGAGACGAGGGACATGAAAGGGAAGCAGTGGTTGGGAAGGGAGTAAGACAGGGTTGTAGCCTCTCCCCGATGTTGTTCAATCTGTATATTGAGCAAGCAGTAAAGGAAACAAAAGAAAAATTCGGAGTAGGTATTAAAATTCATGGAGAGGAAATAAAAACCTTGAGGTTCGCCGATGACATTGTAATTCTGTCAAAGACAGCAAAGGACTTGGAAGAGCAATTGAATGGAATGGACAGTGTCTTGAAAGGAGGATATAAGATGAACATCAACAAAAGCAAAACAAGGATAATGGAATGTAGTCTAATTAAGTCGGGTGATGCTGAGGGAATTAGATTAGGAAATGAGGCACTTAAAGTAGTAAAGGAGTTTTGCTATTTGGGGAGCAAAATAACTGATGATGGTAGAAGTAGAGAGGATATAAAATGTAGGCTGGCAATGGCAAGGAAAGCGTTTCTGAAGAAGAGAAATTTGTTAACATCCAGTATTGATTTAAGTGTCAGGAAGTCATTTCTGAAAGTATTCGTATGGAGTGTAGCCATGTATGGAAGTGAAACATGGACGATAAATAGTTTGGACAAGAAGAGAATAGAAGCTTTCGAAATGTGGTGCTACAGAAGAATGCTGAAGATTAGATGGGTAGATCACATAACTAATGAGGAAGTATTGAATAGGATTGGGGAGAAGAGAAGTTTGTGGCACAACTTGACCAGAAGAAGGGATCGGTTGGTAGGACATGTTCTGAGGCATCAAGGGATCACCAATTTAGTATTGGAGGGCAGCGTGGAGGGTAAAAATCGTAGAGGGAGACCAAGAGATGAATACACTAAGCAGATTCAGAAGGATGTAGGTTGCAGTAGGTACTGGGAGATGAAAAAGCTTGCACAGGATAGAGTGGCATGGAGAGCTGCATCAAACCAGTCTCAGGACTGAAGACCACAACAACAACAACAACAACCTGTTACCAACTGTTCGTCTAAAATTGTGAGCCATATGTTGTGAGTATTACAGCGCCATCTATCACAAAGCGAAAAAAGTGGTCTAACTAAAACATTCATATTTCTTTACGTACTACACGAATATGTAATAAAATGGGGGTTCCTATTTTAAAAAATGCAGTTGATATCCGTTTTACCTATGGCAGCGACATCTAGCGGGCCAAACATTGCGCCATCAGGTTTCCCCCTTCAAGCTAGACAAGTTTCGTTCTTTGTAGTTTTTTCGTTTGACGCTTATTTCGTGAGATTATTGGCCCCGTCACGATCAATGGACCACCCTGTACAAGACGACGAGTATTTGGCGCAGTGTTTAGATCGGTTACCGCTGCCACCATGGAAGGCTATCAAGATTTAAGCGAGTTTGAACGTGGTGCTATGGTCGGCGCACGAGCGATGGGACACAGCATCTCCGAGGTAGTGATGAAGTGGGGATTTTCCCGTACGACAATTTCACGAGTGTACCGCGATTATCAGGAATCCGGTAAAACATCCAATCTCCGACATCGCTATAGCCGGAAAAAAATCCTGCAAGAACGTGACCAACGACGACTGAAGAGAATCGTTCATTGTGACATAAATGCAACCCCTCCGCATATTGCTGCAGATTTCAGTGCTGGGCCATCAACAAGTTTCAGCGTGCGAACCACTCAACACAACATCGTCGATACTGGTTTTCGGAGCCGTAATAGCATACAATTAACAACAACAAGAAATGGGTGGTTTTTGTGCATGATGGAGCTCCAGACGGGCGGAGTTCGAAGCAATTTAAGTAAATCAACTACGCTATCAGATTTAAAGTATTGTTCTAGTGTTTGGGAACAGTACCAGGAGGGTATTGGTAAGAGAGAACATAAACACACGCAGTCCTAAGGCTACATGGCTCTGGGCTTAAAACAGGTTATAATGTTAGATCGCTTCAGTTTCCGACCTATCAGTCATATGAAATGCAGCGCTGTTAACATCTCACTGCAAAAAATATATTTCCAGCGCATGACATACATCCTACTTGCAGGTTTCTCTCTGATAAACTATGGTAATGAACTGTAAAATGAAGAAACTAAAAAAAACATTTTTTTTAAAGAAACTACTTCATCAAAACAGCGGCTCTGCGCAATATAGCTTTCCAGAGATGTATAGCGTCCATTGCTTACATCCGATCACGGTTCAGAAATTATACTATGCCAGCATCAGTCTTATATAAAATAATCGTTAGTAACGGAGAATACCTTTTACAAGGAAACAGATAAATGCGGTAGTAATCGAAGGAACCATGACAGCTGTGGCCTACGTGGACATTATTGGGGACCACCTGTAACCCCTTATGCTTGACGTCTTCCTCAAGAGCGATGGCGTCTCCGAACAGGATAACTGTCTGTGTCAGAAGGTCAGAATCGTGCTGCAGTGGTTTGATAGTGTTTCCACGTTGATCTCTTGCCCATCAAATTTGGCTTATCTGAATCCGATGGGACACAACTAGGGCACTATCGGACAGCAGCTCCGCACCCAGAAGCCTACTGCCCATAAATTATTGGAAGTGTGTGACATACACGTAGGCATCAGGTGCCACAAACCTCAGGGAAGCTATCAAGTACTTGTCGAGTCCATGGCACGCAGAATCATTGCTGTATTGCGTTCGGCTCATCAGTGTACCGAGGAAGGTGGCGCAGTGGTTAGCACAGTGGACTCCCAGTCCGGAGGATTATGCTTCATATCCGCATCCGCCCATCCTTATTTTGGTTTTGCGTGATTTCCCTAAATCGCTTCAGGCAAATGCCAGGATGGTTCCTTTGAAAGAGCACAGCCGACTTCCTTACCCATCGTTCGCTAATGTGATGGAACCCATGACTTCGCTGTTTGGTCCCGTACCACCAAACGAACCAACCAACTCATCTGTGAATGTCTCGTGAAAAGACCATTACAAGAAAATGAGGGAAATGGTGGTGTAAATGACAGGGTGAAAATGACAGTGGTACAAAAAGTACCCTCCGCCACATACCGTAGTTTAGCTGAGCCTTTTGGGCACGCAGTCTTTGCACGGTGTCTGGCTATTACAGCTTCAAGCGAAGGGAGAGAGTAGTGGGCACCGAGAGGAGCAAATAATCCTGATAAACAAACGGCGGTTGCCAAAAATTGGAAGCAGCGTGAGAAATGCACGTTTAAACATAAATGCAGGTGGTAGCCAAGCCTGCAGATTGTGCTGTTGCATTCGAGCACGCACAGCACCTCAGCAGTGTCCTCAATACGTTACAAGGGTCAGTCATGGTCAGAGCGCTATGTTCTGCACAGTTCTGTCCGCATTATGTGGTTCAAATGGTTCAAATGGCTCTGAGCACTATGGGACTTAACATCTATGGTCATCAGTCCCCTAGAACTTAGAACTACTTAAACCTAACTAACCTAAGGACATCACACAACACCCAGCCATCACGAGGCAGAGAAAATCCCTGACCCCGCCGGGAATCGAACCCGGGAACCCGGGCGTGGGAAGCGAGAACGCTACCGCACGACCACGAGATGCGGGCTGCATTATGTGGGAGCTAAGTCAGTAAGAACGAGGGATAATTGTTGGTGCTGGTATGGTTGATGCTTTCATAACTAAGGTTGCCGAAATGTTTGGAGTTTCAAGAGGAGCCTTATCGAAGATATATGCCACATATAGGGAAGGCAGAAAAACATCATCCGCTAAGTCACAATGTGGACAAGAGAATGTGTTGAATGATCGTGACGGACGGTCATTGAAGATGATTGTCACTGAAAATAAGAGAACGACAACTGCAAAAGTCACTGCAGGACTGAGCATCTTCCGGAACCAAGCGGCTGCTACGGTCGCAGGTTCGAATCCTGCCTCGGGCATGGATGTATGTGATGTCCTTAGGTTAGTTAGGTTTAAGTAGTTCTAAGTCTAGGGGACTGTTGACCTCAGATGTTAAGTCCCATAGTGCTTAGAGCCATTTGAACCATTTGAACTGAGCATCGCACTTCACGAACGCTGTCAGCACCAAAACAACACGAAGTGCGCTGGGAATTGCTTGGCGAGCTGGAATTCCAAAACCACTTGTCGCTGATGCAAAAGCCCATAACAGGAAAACGTGGTGCCGAAGCCGCATAAAATCTGGACCATGAAGCAACGAAAGAAAGTCGTTTGGTCGTAAGACTCGTGATTCACGCTGCTTCCAACTTCTTCCTGAGTTTACATCAAACAGTGAAACGTAACGAGAGTTCGGTCATGATTCGGGCAGCCATACCGTGGTATTCCACGTGCCCCATGGTTATTCTGCAAGATCGCACTGCTGCCAAGGATTATGTGATCATTTTGACTTATCAGCTCCACCACATGGTACAATGTTTGTTCCCCAGTGATGATGCTCTGTTCCAAGACAACATGGCCCTGTTCATACAGCTCTATCGTCCACTATTGGTTTTGTGAGCAGGATGATGAATTGTCGCATCTCCCCTAGCCATCACAGTCAATGTTTCTGAGCTTTTGCTGTCTAGTTTAGAGAGAAGTGTGCCTGATCGCCATCCACCTCCATCATCGTTACATCAACTTGCCACTATTTCGTAAGAATAACGGTTTAAGATTTTCTAGAAAACCATACACGACATGTTTTTACCCATTCCGAGACGGCTGGAAGCTGTTTTGAATGCTAACGGGATTTCTACACTGTATTATACATGGTAATGTGTTGTCTTTTTTGTGTTTCCATATTTTTGTTCAACCCCTGTAGGTCTGGAAATCAACGGTTTCACCGAAACGACGTATTACGACTGGGTACATGGACTTGTTATAACAGAGTCCCCAACGACCCAGACAGCAGCTGTACACTCGAGACAAACACTTTGTAACAAGTGTCCGACATGGCCATCTTTCATCTGAAAAGACAGGTTTCAGCACAGTTCCTCATCGATGCCCATAATCCCAGGCATGTTCTGAATGCTTTGACAACCATACACAATTCGATCCCGGGGTTTGTCGACACTGTCAACCACCAGCTACTTCTACTCAAAGTGCTCAATATGACTAAGGATTTTAGCCTAACTAGATTCATCTCAGCAATTCTGCAAAATTGCATGTTCTTCGTTGACTCTCAAGGGCTGTACAGTCGATGGAGATTACAGAAAAACGGTCTTCCCCAAGGAATCATGTTGGCTCGAATCCCACTCAACATGTACGTAAGCGACCCCCAACACCAGGAGTTTCTTGTATGCTGATGACCTTGCTCTTGCCACTCAGAGCTCAGACTTTTAATCAGTAGAGAACACCCTCACGAATCTTTCAAGATACTATTGCACAAACCAGCTTAAACCAAACCCTTCAAAGACTCAAGTGTGCGTTTTTCATTTGTGAAATAGAGAAGCTACTCTTAGTTGATGATAGTATGGTCAGGAGTTGTGTTACAACATTGCTACACCCCAAAATACCTAGGAATGACGCTGGACAGATCTCTTACTTTCAAGACACTTGCATGGATTAGAAGTTTTGTTCTGTTGGGTGTAATTCATGACATGCCAAACCAGTAGACGTAGCTCTCAACAACACCTGCAGAATTATAATAGGTTACTTGAAATCTACTCCTGTCGAATGGATTTCCCACGTTGCATGAGTAGCACCACCTCTCATTCGAAGGACAATTACGGCGAATAAGGAAGGAAAGAAAGTGGAACAAGAACAAACCCATCCCCTGTATTGGCATAAACAGCTTTCGCAGCGACCGAAGTCAAAGAGGAGTTTCCTTAGAACATCAAAGGCACTTGCTAACACTGCTGAAAATTCCAGGGTGCTGCTTTGGTGATATAAGACTTCCCTTCTCTCTGGCTGGAAAGGAGATTCTGAAATTCTGCCTCAAGGACATGATGAGAAATGGATGACCTGGAAACCTATGAATAGGCTGAGATCAGAAATGGGTAGATCAAGGTTTACTCTGGAAATATGGGGCTACGTTACAGAAAACAATGTTAAGTATGACTGTGGAGAAGTACAGCTCACGTTTCGATGTGAACTGTGTCTAGCCTCCTGTATTGCGCAAGATCTCGATCAAGCGACACAAAATGAACTGGAAGTCGCCAAATTTTGATCAGAGACTATGAGACATGTTAACTGTGCACATATGTATGTTTCCGACACGAGAATAAATAAACCGACATTATCGACAGGGATAGAGTACACCGCCGGCCGCTGTGGCTGAGCGGTTCTAGGCGCTTCAGTCCGGAACCGCGTTGCTGCTACGGTCGCAGGTTCGAATCCTGCCTCTGGCATGGATGTGTGTGATGTCCTTAGGTTAGTTAGGTTTAAGTAGTTCTACGTCTAGGTGACTGATGACCTCCGATGTTAAGGCCCATAGTGCTCAGAGCCATTTGAACCGTTTTTGATAGAGTACACCAACGGTTTTAATTATCCCCACACACAAAAAATTCCAGCTGATTCAAGGGATATGAGAGACCACACTATTAGCGAGACGCGACCGTAACACTTTCGTCGAAGATCCATGTTACGTTACGTATTCCCGAAGAGCCAGATGAAAGTGTGCAACGTACGCATTCTTTCGCCATAAGGTTCAAATGGTTCAAATGGCTCTGAGCACTATGGTACTTAACATCTGAGGTCATCAGTCCCATAGAACTTAGAACTACTTAAACCTAACTAACCTAAGGACATCACATACATCCATGCCCGAGGCAGAATTCGAACCTGCGATCATAGTGGTCGCGCGGTTCCAGACTGAAGCGCCTAGAACCGCTCAGCCAGAAGGCCGGCTCACCATAAGGAAAATCATCCGAATAGGCCTTTTTACAGAACGAACTCCCAGCTTCAAACATCTGAACCCTCCCCCCCCCCTTTTTTTTTTTTTTACAAATGAGTTAAAAGCATTAGACATTTGTTGTTGTTGTTGTGGTCTTCAGTCCTGAGACTGGTTTGATGCAGCTCTCCATGCTACTCTGTCCTCTGCAAGCTGCTTCATCTCGCAGTACCTACTGCAGCCTACATCCTTCTGAATCTGCTTAGTGTATTCATCTCTTGGTCTCCCTCTACGATTTTTACCCTCCACGCTGCCCTCCAATACTAAATTGGTGATCCCTTGATGCCTCAGAACATGTCCTACCAACTGATCCCTTCTTCTAGGCAAGTTGAGCCACAAACTCCTCTTCTCCCCAATTCTACTCAATACCTCATTAGTTATGTGATCTACCCATCTAATCTTCAGCATTCTTCTGTAGCACCACATTTCGAACGCTTCTATTCTCTTCTTGTCCGAACTATACATCGTCCACGTTTCATTTCCATATATGGTTACACTCCATACAAATACTCTCAGAAACGACTTACTACACTTAAATCTATACTCGATGTTAACAAATTTCTCTTCTTCAGAAACGCTTTCCTTGCCACTGCCAGTCTACATTTTATATCCTCTCTACTTCGACCATCATCAGTTATTTTGCTCCCCAAATAGCAAAACTCCTGTACTACTTTAAGTGTCTCATTCCCTAATCTAATTCCCTCAGAATCACCCGAGTTAACTCGACTACACTCCATTATCCTCGTTTTGCTTTTGTTGATGTTCATCTTATACCCTCCTTTCAAGACACTGTCCATTCCGTTCAACTGCTCTTCCAAGTCCTTTGCTGTCTCTGACAGAATTACAATGTCATCGGCGAACCTGAAAGTTATTATTTCTTCTCCATGGATTTTAATACCTACTCCGAATTTCTCTTTTGTTTCCTTTACTGCTTGCTCAATATACAGATTGAATAACATTGGGGAGAGGCTACAACCCTGTCTCACTCCCTTTCCAACCACTGCATCCCTTCATTTCCCTCGACTCTTATAACTGCCATCTGGTTTCTGTACAAATTGTGAATAGCCTTTCGCTCCCTGTATTTTACCCCTGCCACCTTCAGAATTTGAAAGAGAGTATTCCAATCAACATTGTCAAAAGCTTTCTCTAAGTCTACAAATGCTAGAAACGTAGGTTTCCCTTTCCTTAATCTTTCTTCTAAGATAAGTCGTAAGGTCAGTATTGCCTCACGTGTTCCAATATTTCTACGGAATCCAAACTGATCTTCCCCGATGTCGGCTTCTACCAGTTTTTCCATTCGTCTGTAAAGAATTAGTGTTAGTATTTTGCAGCCGTGACTTATTAAACTGATAGTTTGGTAATTTTCACATCTGTCAGCAGCTTTCTTTGGGATTGGAATTATTATATTCTTCTTGAAGTCTGAGGGTATTTCGCCTGTCTCATACATTTCGCTCACCAGATGGCAGAGATTTGACAGGACTGGCTCTCCCAAGGCTGTCAGTAGTCCTAATTGAATGTTGTCTACTCCCGGGGCCTTTTTTCAACTTAGGTCTTTCAGTGCTCTGTCAAACTCTTCACGCAGTATCACATCTCCCACTTTTTCTTCATCTACATCCTCTTCCATTTCCATAATATTGTCCTCAAGTACCTCCCCCTTGTATAGACCCTCTATATACTCCTTCCACCTTCCTGCTTTCCCTTCTTTGCTTAGAACTAGGTTTCCATCTGAGCTCTTGATATTCATACAAGTGTTTCTCTTTTCTCCAAAGGTCTTTTTAATTTTCCTGTAGGCAGTATCTATCTTACCCCTAGTGAGATAAGCCTTTATATCCTAACATTTTTCCTCTAGCCATGCCTGCTTAGCCATTTTGCACTTCCTGTCGATCTCATTTTTGAGACGTTAGTATTCCTTTTTGCCTGCTTCATTTACTGCATTTTTATATTTTCTCCTTTCATCAATTAAATTCAATATTTCTTCTGTCACCCAAGGATTTCTACCAGCCCTCGTCTTTTTACCTACTTGATCCTCTGCTGCCCTCACTACTTCATCCCTCAAAGCTACCCATTCTTCTTCTGCTGTATTTCTTTGCCCCATTCTTGTCAATTGTTCCCTTATGATCTCCCTGAAACTCTGTACAACCTCTGTTTTAGTCAGTTTATACAGGTCCCATCTCCTTAAATTCCCACCTTTTTGCAGTTTCTTCAGTTTTAATCTACAGTTCATAACCAATAGACTGTGGTCAGAGTCCACATCTGCCCTTGGAAATGTCTTACAATTTAAGACCTGGTTCCTAAATCTCTGTCTTACCATTATATAATCTATCTGAAACCTGTCAGTATCTCCAGGCTTCTTCTATGTATACAACCTTCTTTTATGATTCTTGAACCAAATGTTAGCTATGATTAAGTTATGCTCTGTGCAAAATTCTAGCATGTGGCTTCTTCTTTCATTTCTCACCCCCAATCCATATTCATCTACTATGTTTCCTTCTCTTCCTTTTCCCACTATCGAATTCCAGTCACCCATGACTATTAAATTTTCGTCTCCCTTCACTATCTGAATAATTTCTTTCATCTCATCATACATTCCATCAGTCTCTTCGTCATCTGCAGAGCTAGTTGGCATGTAAACTTGTACTACTGTAGTAGGCGTGGGCTTCGTGTCTATCTTGGCCACAATAATGCGTTCATTATGCTGTTTGTAGTAGCTTACCCGCACTCCTATTTTTTTATTCATTATTAAACGTTATCCTGCATTACCCCTATTTGATTTTGTATTTATAACCCTGTATTCACCTGACCAAAAGTCTTGTTCCTCCTTCCACCGAACTTCACTAATTCCCACTATATCTAACTTTAACCTATCCACTTTCCTTTTTAAATTTTCTAACCTACCTGCCCGATTAAGGGATCTGACATTCCACGCTCCAATCCGTAGAACGCCAGTTTTCTTTCTCCTGATCACGGCGTCCTCTTGAGTAGTCCCCGCCCGGAGATCCGAATAGGGGACTATTTTACCTCCGGAATATTGTACCCAAGAGGACGCCATCATCATTTAACCATACAGTAAAGCTGCATGCCCTCGGGGAAAATTACGGTTGTAGTTTCCCCTTGTTTTCTGCCGTTCGCAGTACCAGCACAGCAAGGCCGTTTTGGTTAGTGTTACAAGGGCAGATCAGTTGCTCCTGGAACTACTGAAAAGGCTGCTGCCCCCCTTCAGGAACCACACGTTTGTCTGGCCTCTCAACAGATACCCCTCCGTTGTGGTTGCAGCTAAGGTACGGCTATCTGTATCGCTGAGGCACGCAAGGCTCCCCATCAACGGCAAGGTCTATGGTTCAGGGGGGGGGGGGGGGGGGGGAGTTAGACATGTAAGCGACAAAAAGTTTGGAAAAGGAGGTAATGGTTAAAGTTTATTGGAAGTGGCTAAGTAATCTCGATATGAAATACTGGATGAATATAGTCTGAGTAATTTGGGCTCCATTTTAAGCGAAAGCTAGTTTTTCGCGCACCTCAGTGTTTGTGTAGATGTCATATTTTCTAAACCGGGGCCAACGAGATATAAGGGCCCTGCAGTGAACCTTTGACGTCACAGTGTTCGGCTTGTCCGCCACGCTTCATGAAAGTTCGGCTGCGTGCCGGGTACATGGAAAATCAATATTTTGCTGAAAAATTACCCACGAAAGGTCTTAATTTTGTTGTGTGTTATCGAGAACTTGCATGCATTTAAACACACAGTCAAGAAATATTAAACTCGTCTGAGACAGTTACTCGCTCCCTGCCAGTGACGGCTGTTGGCACTCGTAAGCCCTACAGTGTCACGTGCTGTGCTGTGGCATACGCGCCACGGCCTGTTTTTCTCGTGGGTCTCGTCGTAAATTACGTCGTGCAATGATATAACCTGGAAGTACATTCAGCGTCTGCAAAGTGTGTTTCGAACGGAGTTAGTAGTTAAGAAGTAATAACTTAAAACGTCTTGCCCGACGAAGCTTTACTGTACGCCAATGTAATATGAAGCTAGTTTTTCAGACAGATAAATGTCTATGACTTCATATCTCCTGAATTATACTTTGCACAATGATACCACTTAGCAAGTACATTCATCGGCATATATGGACACGGTCTGCAAATTGTGTCGCGAATAGAGTCTGTAATAAAGAAGTAATAAATTAAAATGTCATGTACGATACTCAAGTTTTACTACTTGAACAACGAAAATGCAGTAAGAGATAAAGTTTTTTCCTTTCATAATTTTGCAAGAGGTTTCAGCGAGAAAAGGGTTTGAAATTACGCGTAAACTTCGTTGGAAGTCACTAAGCGTCTCATTCTCAGTCACTGGATAGATGAATTTCCATGGTATCAGTTACGTTGAGTCAAGGCGAACATGCAGTTTCTAAAATAATGTAATACTTGTCTTATTGTGTTAAACTTGTATCTTAAGATTATAGCTCTATATGAGTACATTGTAACAGCAGTTAAAATTTTTAAGTTCGGTCACTGACTACGCGAAATGTTGAAGACCAACTTTTTGTTGTCCCTACGGTGCAAGTGATACGGGGTTCTGGGATAGCGTTTTAGCAATATAGAGAAGGTGATCATGTACAGGAGATACGCAAAATAATGTGAACAGTGCTAGTAATGGAATGTTTGTGTTTGATGAACAACAATGCAGGTAAGGCATGTGTTGCGCTACACTGTGCGTGTTCAGTACGGACTAGGCATCAGTGCAGGTTGTTTACGAGTAGTGCACACTTGGTATTTGCATTCAGAGGCGGAGGTCGATGTGCAATGAAGTACCTAATGGAGTTCCGAAGAGGGCAGGTTGTGGGAGCCCGATTAGCTGGAGCATCAGTAACCAAGACAGCCAACTTATTGAATGTTTCAATAGCATCTGTTTCAACAGCCATGACAACCTACACAAAACATGGAAACATCATCGTGTAATCGTAACAGTGGACGCAAATCAAAACTAAATGATTGAGATCGTCGTACGCTAACACGAATTGTGTCAAAACAACACAAAACTACTGCGGCTAAAGTGACAGCAGAGCTCAATAGCCACCTTCGAGACCCCGTATCTATCAACACTGTCCGCCGAGAACTCAATAAAGCGAGTATTCATAGACGCGCTGCTATACGAAACCATTAATGACGACAATCAATGCAAAGAAATATACAACATGATGTCAGGAGCATAAATCCTTGACGGCTGATCAGTGGAAACACGTCATAAGGTCCGACCAGTGAACGTTTTCCTTATTTCCAACATCGGGCCGTGTTTATGTCTGGAGAACGCCAAAAGAAGCCTACAATCCTGATTGCTTGATTCCAACGGTTAAGCATGGAGGTGGAAGTGTGATGATGTTGGCAACCATATCATGGTATCCTGCTGGTCCCATCATTACTCTCAAAGGCAGTGTTACCGCCAACGATTATGTGAACAATTTAGGTGATCAGGTGAACCCCGTGATTCAAATGTTGTTCCCCAACGATGATCCCAAATTTCGGGACGATAATGCACCCATTCACACAGCCAGGACGGCACAATCGTGGTTTGAGGAGCATGCAACAGAACTGCAGCGTCTACCCTGGCCAGCGCAGTCCCTTTTGGGCGGTATTGGAGCACAGACTGCGGAGCAGATTTCCGCCTCCCTCGTCACAACGGGAGTTGGAAGAGGTTCTGATCGAAGAGTGACATAATATTCCACTGGAGACTATACAGTCATTATATACCATTATTCCAAGAAGAATCGCCGCTACATTAAGGGCAAATGAAGATATAACCCTTCATTAATAAATCATTTCCAAATAAGTACAGGTGTTCACATTATTTTTGCCTATCCCCCCTACGTGCTTAGGCATACTGCGTCGTATCTGAAAAACCTTTGATTTTCGGACCTGTTTATTAGGATTATTTGGCCGTTTAATTGTCTTTTATTCGCGCCTTTCGATTTTGCCTATAATACTCACACACCATATATATACGACGACGAGGTGGGAATGGGTTAACACAGTGAATAGCGTCAGTTTCGCTCCGCTCGCCTCTGACAGTCACGAAGTTTATTTCAATCGCCGTACGAGCCTTTTCGCAGCTGTCAACACCGCGGTGATCGATTGTCTGTGAATTCGCGATGCCGCGCGGGCGCAGCGCTTGTTTGCGGATCTCCAAGCCAGACGCCGGCGGTCACTTCTTCATTACGCCACATGTTTCTGACACATTGGACTCGCCGCCGCAGATTCCCTTTGATCAGTTTGAAGCTACCGTCGGCGCTGCCGTCAGTCGGATTTTCCGGGCGGCCGCAGAATTCGCCTTCTCTCAGTGACGTCTGCTCGCTACTGAAAAGTGACGTGACATTTCAGGGTTCCAGATCACACAGCAAATTTCTCAAACGGTTTGTCTTGTTATTCATGCTGAGACACGTGTTTACGACGAAATAATCTAGGACTATGGTAAAATAAGTATAAATTTTCCGATCTTTTTTTGCTAAGAAGCCGTCCGGAGTGGCCGAGCGGTTCTAGGCGCTTCAGTCTGGAGCCGCGTGACCGCTACGGTCACAGGTTCGAATCCTGCCTCGGGCATGGATGTGTGTGATGTCCTTAGGTTAGTTAGGTTTAAGTAGTTCTAAGTTCTAGGGGACTGATGACCTCAACTGTTAAGTCCCATAGTGCTCAGAGCCATTTTTGCTGTGACAAAACATCCCACCGTCTGCTTAATTTAAACATCGTATTTGCTCTGTGGCCGCTGGTAGAATGAAACGATGGGCAAGTGGAGCCCTAATAAGAGAAAGGCTACGTTACACACAACGGGAACTACACATGGTTTCCATGAAATTTCTATCACTGTATCTAAAGATCTCTTCGAATCTCTGAGCTGTAGCCTGGGATTGGGTAGATGGCACCACCTGGGCTCTGGCTGACTGATCTAAACAACAAGATAAGGTTCTCCAAATTTCGAAGTATACTCGTCTGGAGGCCCACCTGCAGGAAGAGAATGCACCACGTCGACGCACCGTGTTTAATCTCACGAATAGGATCTTAGACGACGCCACAGTTTCGGTACTTGAGAAAGGTTTGAATTATACACCAACACCTGGGACAGCTCCAATCCGAGATGTGATAGGTAGGCTACAGCAGGCAGTTTTGACACTTCCCAGTGATGTTCCAGAAGAGATTAGAATCGACACCTGCCCACGACAAAAATGTTTAATATCTATTCAGCAGAAAGGAAGGCTCTATGAGACTTGAGAGTAGAGAAAAACCTCGTCAGTTTAATCTGCCGACAAGGGGAACGCCACCATTCAATTCCGACAAGCTGCAGTCCCTCCAAATCTGTACAGTCTACCAAAGATACATAAGGATGTATTTCCTTTCCCCTCGATATTGAGCAACACTGGAGCTCCTGCCCACACTCATGTTCAGAAAAAAAAGAGAACACCTCGAACGACTAGAAATTTGACTTCATATTCGCAGGATATATACATTAGTATGTTCTGTAGAAATGATTCGGATTTCAGTTACCTCGGTTCAGCATTTGTATGGGGTTCACCACCCTGCAGGAGCAAATGTAATCTCGATGTTTTGCTTACTTGCTAGAACGACAATTCAGAGGCGCTGCCTGAGACATAATATATCTTTGCCCCTGTTAAGAGAGATCTATAATAGAGTCGCAGGTCAGAGCAGTCTCTGCAGCAGTTGCAGTCTCTCGCTGCTGTGTAGTTGTAGTCTGTCGCTGGTACAGCGCATTTTATAGTTAGTAGTTGTTAAAGTCACAGTGGAGAACAAATTGTAAAATTGTATTATATGGAACTTAATAATAACTGTGATCAGCCGCAGAGCTAAATGATAACCATGGAATGAGATGATGATGAACAAATGAATAATTGTTAATATAATGAAAAACCAACAGTGTAATTAAGTCAGCCATCTATTGCAAGGTAAATTTTATTATTTTTATTGGCATACATGTAGTTAAGCCACTTGTCTGAGATGTTAATATGAATTTGTTTCAATCTTTTCTTTTGTTGACCCAGACTTGTAATATATTCAATTTTCCCGTGTAATGGATTGTAGATCTTTATCAACAACGTAAAAAATTTTTAGAATATAATTTTTTTACCAGTCAACTATAAAAGTATAATTTCCCCTTAAGTCATTGCCAGTCCTGATCCAGGCATCTATCTAAATTAAAATATATTCCAGAATTTTTGTCAGATCATAGTCATGTGTTCTTTAGTAATCAGACGACCAGCTGTGAAGCTGTGTCACTAAGTAAAGTCAGCAGTTTATTTCTCATGGATAGATTCAGATTGATTTCACAGGGCCATCGCGTAGCGCTACTTATGTCAAAATTTATCAGGTTTTCGTGAGTTAAGATTATCAGTTTTCATATGTCAGAATTTAACTATCCAAAATTAATTATTTTTATTTTCTGTTCAGGAAGATTGTACATCATTATTTTATATCTTTTTTTATTTTCACGGGAAGGCTAAAATGTGTCCCCCTGCCTAGCATGCACAGGATCCTTCATGTGCCCTGATAACTTGTTCCCTGCATGATGGCATCGACGCTCATAAGGCTCCCTGTGGTACAGCCATTCAAGCTGCACTCACCTAGTTCCAAAGTTTATGTGTGGTGGTTGGCATTGGGTGACAGCACTGCACCCGTGACAAGTCCAGTGATCTGGTAGGTCAGGGATAAAGGCTGATATCCTGTGACACTACTCGTATTCGTGCAGCAACATGTGGTCATGCATTGTCTTAGTGAAAAATGGCGCCTGGGGTGTTGTGCCAAAAGGGTATGGCTACAGGTCACAGGACGTCATTCACGTAGGTCATACTGGTCACAGTGCTGTGGACACACATCAACTGCGATTTGTGGGCGTAACCAATAACACCCTACACCATAAGGCATTGAGTTGGTGCTGTATGTGTGGTGCGAATGCAGTCACTCTGATGCTGCTCGCCCTGGCTACGGCGAACCAAAATGTGGCCATTATTTTCTAAGACACAGAGCCTGGATTCGTCTGAAAGCACTACCTGAAGGCATTCCTGTCACCAGTGACGTCGTCCCACACTCCTTTGCCGTGTAGCATGTTTTGGCACTTACGTCAAAGGTAGGCACAGAAGGGGGCGATTTGCACGTAAGCCATGCCGTACTAAATGGCGACGGACTGTCACCTCCGATAGTGTACCTTGTGTTACACTGTTCCACTGTTGCGCCAGAGCCGAGGAGAACGCAGATCTGTCCTGCAATGCCATTCGGATGAGATGTCGATCTTCGCAGGGGGTGGTCTAGATGGTTCGACATGACCTATCTCGTCATCATGTTGTACGGCCTTCTGCGAATCATTCTTCACACACCCGTTGCATTGCTGACACACTTCGTCCCAGAAGAGCAGCAATTTTTCGGAATGATGCATGACATTCTGTCATGCCAATAATGCGCCCTCTTTCAAACTCAGCGATTTGATGGTACAGTTCTTGCTATGTCTGCGAGACATCTTGCACGTCTGCTTAAGTCATACTGATTCATTACCTTCGGTTTACAACAGGAGCCACAGGCAAATTTTACTGGTAGGTGGTATTGCCCTGCGATATCGATGTTGAACTTGAACATGCTTCAAATGCTGATCATTTGTGCAGAAATACTAATGTACATGTCTTGTGAGTAGGAACGTCCTATCTATAGTCTTTCAAGGTGTTCTGTTTTTATTTCTGAACATGAGTGTATTTCCTGGCTACATCTTATTTTGCTGCCAGACCTCTCGTGACTGTTGTATCCGGGATTTAGAGGACTTCATAGGACGCCTTAAGACACTAAAGTTTCAACTATTATTTGGTTACCTTTGACATTGCGCCTTTATTTATGAAAGTATCTCTGCAGGACTCATTAGAGTACATCAGCAGCACATTTGAGGAAGATACGGTGACACTGTTTAAAAACGTGCTTAATCAACAATCAGCATTCTGAATAAGTGGACCGTGTCGCCATGGGAAGACGTCTATCTCCCTTGGCGGTCAACTATTTTATGGAACACTTTCAGGAAAAACAGCACTGCAGTCGGCAAGTCTCCAACCTCCCTCCTTCTGGCGGTATGTAAACGATGCATTTGTGATGTAGCCCCACAGAATAGACACATTACGTCTGTTTCTCCAGCACTTGAACTCGCTCCATCTGAATATACTGTTCACCAAGGAAGTGGAAAAAGATGGAATCTTAAATTCCTGGATATTATTCTTGGAGGAAAAGTCGACAGCACACTCGGACATAGTGTCTTCCGCAAACCAACTCACACAGGCTGCCATCATCCAGCACTATGCGCTAATATCTTATGCTGTTTGGTACACAGAGCACATGTGTTCTCAAATAACGACAGCCTGTCTGGTGAGCTACGACATCTAAGAACAGTGTTCCAATAGAACGGCTATCCTGGTAGACATACGCCATACATTCCATTCGAAGCTCGTTCAAAGAACAGATGCAAATGAAGTTGTGCAGGTACTATTGCAACAGTGTTCTTGCCGTATTTTGGCTGCATGTCTTCAAGAAATGAAAGATTTGTCACAGAGATGCTACACAAGCAAAAGTAGGAGCAAAAGGTAGGCTCTGGCTCACTAGCTCACTTTCTGACTCACCCTCCGGGTGTCTTAAGAAATTGATCCAGTTACCCAGAACCTACGTTTTGCTCCTACTATACTCCCAATTTTCAAGACTGACTCACTCAGTATTCATTCAAAAGTAAATATTTTTTACAAAGGTGCAAATAAGAAAAATTAATTTCAATTTTTTCTTATAAAAGGTGCACATAAGAAAATAAGATGAATATAATTTTTATAAAAGGCGCATGTAATAAAATAAATTAATTAATTATGGTGAATGTACGAAATCTATTCCATATCTAAAATTTCCCTAATTCTTTCTTCTTAAGCAGTGACAAGATTTTTATGAACTGCTGAATTTTTATGTTTTGTGAGATGAGACTTATTTACAGTTCTTCCGCATTCACATCTAATTTCTGTCTTATTAAGATATTTACTACATTCTTTACAAATCCAACAATATCCATCTTTTCTATACTCAACTTCATGGAATTCATTAATATTCTTTTTCTCCACATAGAAACCACTTTGCTTTAGCTGTTTGGTATTGCCAAGTAAAGAATATAAAATATAATAGGATAAAATTTGTGATATTTCTCCTCTTATTCCCTTTTCAACCATTAAAATCATATCATAATCATGTAATAAATCAAGTGGTTGGTTGGTCATTTTCAGCATTGTGTCCCAAGATAAACCAGGAGCTGTAAAATACCAAGAACGGTCTAAATCATAAACTTGTACGTAAGTTTTTCTAAAATTTTCAAAAACATTGGCTAACAATAGTATATCAGTTTTAAGATATAGATCATGATACCAACATTCTTCATACTGAATTTTTTCCAAACCAGTTTTGCATGTTTTTAATCTTCATCACTTATTCCACAGACATTCAGTTTTTGTAAAGTTCTTCTTTTGCTGGTAATTGTGTCTCTTTAAATCTCTTCCAAGAATCTATGCAATCATATAGACAGACAACTTTTCTGATCACTAAATTGTGTAACTCTGCTTTGAAAAACTTCTTAATATTTTTCATTTTACCTCTCTTCAAATTTGATGAAAGTTTGTCAATTGAAGAAGCAATAAATTTAAATATGTCAATAAAGCTCATCTTCAAACTTTCTGTCCTTTTACCAAAACTAATATATCTCTCTTCATTGTTGGGTATTAAATCTCTCTCTTGCTTATAATACCCAAGTTCTTTCACAAACAAATGAGAACCATATCCACATAAATTATGTAGATAAATGGGTACAAAGCTCAGTTTTAACTGTAAATTACAATTATTAGACAATGGATTTATATATTTTCCAGTCAAATGATCATAATGTCGAACCTTTTTATTATTTCTTATATACTGACAGCCACCTCTTTTTTATGAATTCAATAAATTTCTTATGACAATTTGGTCCACTGTAAACAACAGCGCCTTTATAATGTCCATTTATGTACTTTGTATAACAACAGAACAGACTTGGTTCATGTTTTTGATATTTCATTGTACATAAGTTTTCTGGATTTGGTTGACAGTTGTCCATATTTAATAGTAAACATGAATAGTACGCACAAATAACAAATGGAACTTTTTGTGTATGATAATAATTTTTAAAATTAACATATGACCATTTCTCTGGCATTTCTACTTTTAATGGTTTGTTACACAAACAATTTGGTGTGTAATTATCCAGTTTCTCTTTACCAGTAAACTGAAGCAACAACACATCACTAATAAACTTCACTCCTTCATGTTTATTGATTTCACTCAAAACAAGTATAGATACATTTTTATATAACAATAGTGTGAATTACTTCCTTCCTCGAAATAAAGTAGATTTACATGTTTCTCTCTCTTACTTTTCGTAATTTTTAATGGTAACACTTGGTATTTTTCACCAAATGAATAGACACTGAAAGATACATTACTTCTATTCTCAATTTTTTGGAACATGATCAATCACTATAGGAAATTCAAAATTTTCAAGTTTCTGATAAAGATCAATACCAACATTTCTATATTTCGTAACTCTTTCTAATTCCTTATCAACTGGATATAATGCAGATTGTATAGCCCATAGAAAACACTTGATCTTCATTTTTCATGTTATTGTATCCTTTTTTTATTTCATCTGGTAGGACAATGTAAGATGATACTCTCAGTGGAATATACCTGTCAATCCCTAATTGCAAACCAATAATTCTGTTTAATGCCCATCCAGATCCATGTGCTTGAAAATAAACCACTCTTGATAAAATATTTTGTTTACCATTTTAAAGTTTTAAATTATTTCTCTGTCATTTGTGATCATAAACTTTCGTGTTTGGAAACCATATTCCATAATATTTCCATTCATTTGAATTTCATACAACAAGAGCTCAGATGGAAACGCAGTTCTAAGCAAAGAAGGGAAAGCAGAAAGGTGGAAGGAGTATATAGAGGGTCTATAGAATGGCAATGTACTTGAGGAAAATATTATGGAAATGGAAAAGGATGTAGATGAAGATGAAATGGGTGATATGATACTGTGCGAAGAGTTTGACAGAGCACTGAAAGACCTGAGTCGAAACGAGGCACTGGGCATAGACAACATTCCATTACAACTACTGACAGCCTTTGCAGAGCCAGTCCTGACAAAACTCTACCGTGTTGTGAGCAAGATGTATGAGACAGGCGAAATACCCTCAGACTTCATGAAGAATATAATAATTCCAATCCCAAAGAAAGCAGGTGTTGACAGATGTGAAAATTACTGAACTACCAGTTTAATAAGTCACGGCTAAAAAAAAACTAACACGAATTCTTTAAAGATGAATGGAAAAACTGGTAGAAACTGACCTCAGGGAAGACCTGTTAGGGATTTGTAGAAATGTTGGAACACGTGAAGCAATATTGACCCTATGACTTATCTTAGAAAATAGCTTAAGGAAAGGCAAACCTACATTTCTAGCATTTGTAGACTTAGAGAAACCTTTTGATAATGTTGACTGGAATACTCTCTTTAAAATTCTGAAGGTGGAAAGGGTAAGATACAGGGAGCGAAAGGCTATTTACAATTTGTACAGAAACCAGATGGCAATTATAAGAGTCGAGGGACATGAAAGGGAAGCAGCGGTTGGGAAGGGAGTGAGACAGGGTTGTAGCCTATCCCAAATGTTACTCAATCTGTATATTGAGCAAGCAGTAAAGGGAACCATGGAGAAGAAATAAAAACTTTGAGGTTCGCCAATGACATTGTAATTCTGTCAGAGACAGCAAAGGACTTGGAAGAGCAGTTGAACGGAATGGATAGTGTCTTAAGAGGAGGATATAAGATGAATATCAACAATAGCAAAATGAGGATAATGGAATGTAGTCGAATTAAATTGGGTGATGCTGAGGGAATTAGATTAGGAAATTAGACACTTAAAGTAGTAAAAGAGTTTTGCTATTTGGGGAGCAAAATAAATGATGATGGTCGAAGTAGAGAGGATATAAAATGTAGACTGGCAATGGCAAGAAAAGTCTTTCAGAAGAAGAGAAATTTGTTAACATCGAGTATAGATTTAAGTGTCAGGAAGTCGTTTCTGAAAGTATTTGTATGGTGTGTAGCCACATATGGATATGAATCATGGACAATAAATAGTTTAGACAAGAATAGAATAGACGCTTTCGAAATGTGGTGCTGCAGAAGATTAGAGATCACATCATTAATGAGGAGGTATTGAATAGAATTGGGGAGAAGAGGAGTTTGTGACACAACTTGACTAGAAGAAGGAATCGGTTGGTAGGGCATATTCTAAGGGATCAAGGGATCACCAATTTAGTATTGGAGGGCAGCGTGGAGGGTAAAAGTAGTAGAGGGAGACCAAGAGATGAATACACTATACAGTTTCAGAAGGATGTAGTCTGCAGATACAGAAGGGTGTGGGTTGCAGTAGGTACTGGGAGATGAAGAAGCTTGCACAGGATAGAGTACCATGGAGAGCTGTGCCTAACCAGTCTCAGGACTGAAGACCACAACAACAACAAAGATTAGAAATGTATCTTCAATCCACAATTTATTCTTTGGTTATTGTTTACAATTTTCATAATTTTCGGTTTTACTGCAGTTAACAAATGTTTACATTCAAATGAGTTCATGTTATTCTCAACATTAATTGTTTGTAATCCGTTTGCAATTGCAGTACCAACTGTATAATCTCTAACCGTTTTCCTGCCTCTTGGTTTCTCAATTACTGTAAAAGGGAAATAGTTTTTCTTCATTAGTTCTAGTTTTTGGTTTTGCATATTCAGCGGTAGAAAATGGAAATTTATCTTTCATTGGTTTATCTGCTTTAGTTTCGAAAATTTCATCATCATTGTAGTGTTATGATAAGGTAGTTTTTTCCAAAGATTGGTCTTGCGGGATGAACCCACTTTCGGTGTGTGAACGCAGTTCTGAGACTGCTTCAGCTGTAGCTGGTGTCTAACAGTAAATGCAGGTAGGTCAGCTTTCTTTAATTTACTACATCCTCTTAAGTTCTTACTCTTAGAGTAATCGAACAGTTGGACAACTGTGAAGTTCTCCACTTGGCCACTCCTATAATCGTCTGTGAATTGCTCCATTTGGCCCTTCTATTTATAGGAAATAAGAAATATTAGCTTTGTAAAAAAATTAGATTTCCAAAGTTCAACATTGCTGCTTTCTTATTTAAGAGATTTTTAAAATTAAGTGCAAGTTTATTTTGCTTCCTTATTCTTCATGTATTCTAAAGTACAGTACTTACATTTATTATCATGTTTATCTTTGTGTGGAAAATTTACATAAAAACAAATTAAATCTTTAATCTCTTAACAATCTTTACATGTCTTTGTAGATTAATCAGTTTCTGCTTTTCATCCTTTTCCATTGACAAAAGTATTTTCGAATGTTCTTCACTTGGAATCCGCCATAAACGTTCTTTGTAATAGTAATTAGCAATATTTTTTCCACATACACAAGGCATTCGATTTTCATTGCAATTTTTTACAAGATATTTATTTACACATGGTCCATACATCGTCCTTTAACCATCTTCTTTGTATTTCTGTGATGTAAAATTATCAATTGACTTCTCAGTGTTGCAATATTTGCAAAATTTGGATTTAATTAGACACAGTCCTAAGTCTGGCAGTGACTGCATTTATATATGTCGAAAATAATTAGTTACATTTGTGGTAAAGAAAAATTTTCTAACTTTTCCAATGTATCTTTCAAAACCGTTATTACTTCAGGAACTGAAACAGATAGTTTATTACAGTCAATACCAAATAGAGACAAATCGGTTGTACCAGCTCTAACTACTTTTTCTGTAAATTCACTGTATTCATAGAATCTATTATCCTTGAAAAATACAGTAATCCATTAACATATCTAAATGCCAAATTTATTCTCGTATCTAATCCTGGAAATTGTCTTTTTATAGCTTCTCATGATTTATATGCAAAATTACATTCATCTAATTCCATATAGAAAAGTTCATTAAAGAATAAAAATCTTCTACCTGAATAAGTGTTGACTACACCATTTAATAAAAAGTTTTTACATAATCCTGTACTAGATATTGATTTTTGATATTCCAGAATTAATTGCAATCTGTGTAAATTCGTCATATATATCATACTGTCAACAAATAACACAATTTCGCCACTTAGTTTTTGATATATTCTGTCTATTTTTTGGAAATTTTGAGGTAATAATCTTAACCAACTGGTTATGAATTGTGCCATATTATCACTTAGTGAAACCCAGTTCTTATGAAAAATGTATAAAAACCCATTTACGAAAGTAAGTCATCGCACTTTTTCATTTGATATAATGAGTCAATTCAATCATTTAGTTTGTGTCGATAATGGCTGAACTGGTATAGCTGGTTGCATTATTTTTTTTACAATACAAACTTTGAATATCATCAATATCATCTTGAAATAATTCTAAATGTGAACTGCTGTTGATTCACAAACATCTCAATGATATAAACCTAGAGAGTGGCCAATTTCATGAACTAAAATTTCAAATAAATTTGTCAGATGTTTTGGTGTATTTCATCATCCATATGTATTTCTATTTGTTCCTTATTCTTATTCGGAAAAAATGCATGTCCTAACACATTCACTTTTCCATCTACATCCTTTGAGCAATGATGACCATATATTTCATTTTCATGTAATCATCTTTTATCTGAAATTAAAACATCAGGGTTATTGTTATTGAGGTGAAATTTAATATTGGTATATTTTTGCCATAAATTAAATGCTTTTGCTGTTATCTCTAATACTTTCTTAGTTGCTCCTTTATAGAACCATTTTATATTCTTCTTACTCCATGCATACGTACCACTTGTACAACTACAAAAAGAATCTTATACGCCACATCTAGGGTGATTCATAAAATTTAAAGTATCTTCACTTAACTTGCCAATTGTGGCAAGATTGTGTGTTACTTGAAATAACGTTAATGCATCTCTTAATAGATCATCACTCACTTGAGTTATTTCAGTTGTTGATGGAATATCCAAGTAACCAAAATCAATTAATATTTAATTGTTTTATTCCTTTAATTAGCAACTACTGATTTAAAAAAACAGCAATAGTAGAAGTATCTTCACTTATGTGCACTTAAAATTTAAAAAATCTGCATCTAGGTTTCATTCTTTTTAATACGTTTTCTACAATATAGACAAGTTTCTTGTTCCTTTCGCCATTCATCAATACATTCTTTATGAAAAATATGATTACATCCTGTTTTTATAAATTGATGATTTTCATCATTTAAGCATATAGAACATTCACAACCCTCAGACTGTTCAATCAACTCATAAGGCTTGATTATTTTATTTATGAATGACACAGATAATTGGTGACATTCTAAAATTATTTCCCAATTAACTTTGTTTTTAAATTCGATTATAAAATCTTCAGACAATCTTAGTGCACTTGATATGGCAACCCAATTTAATTTGTCTTTAATTCTCTTATAAAATCTTCAGACATGTTTTGTGTATATGACAAAAATTCATCAATTTAATTTGTCTTGAAATTCTGTCATTAAATTTTCAGATAACTTGTGAATTTGATATTTAGAAATACAGTCCCTATCTAATTACTCTTGAAATTCTCTTATAATCGCTTCATGTAAATAAAGAGATTGTGAAATGAAATCTTTCTTTTCTGATAAACTAAATGGATTTTCCTTTTTCACATAATCAACAACTCTTCATTGCTAATATCAATAATTCTAAATAAGATTAATGAGTTCTCTATTTCCCAGCCCTGATTCCTATGCTCCAGCTTTCAACTCACTGACATTCAGACTCAATATGCTCAACAATTAATAGAAATAATTTTTAATAGATCCATAAAAAACTAGTATATCTATACCTGACGAGTTATTGGGGTCTAACTTATAATGAAAAAAGAACTATACTATCAACAAAAATAAGATGACAGTCATTTGCCACCTCCAGAAAAGAAATCAAAAAATAATCGTAGTACTGTTGTTGATTACCAATAATATTTTAATTTTTCTATAGGGATTTCCAGTGGTTAAATGTTTCACCCCTGAAAATTTTAAACAAAACAAAAAATTATGTTAAATTCCCCATAGAAAATGAAATTCAATTTACAGAAATTAAAAATGATCTGTTGGCTTTAGAATACGACAACAGCCATAATTTTTCGGTGGTGGAAGGATTCACCTCTGAAAATGCGACCAATTTCGTCACCTGTAGTTCTACTAAGCAGAGTCGAATATATATCGCCTTTTCGAGGAAAGTTGCAGCTACTTTAAAGGGGTGCTATTCAATAGTGCACATTTAAATATGCAACCAAATACAATATTCATTAAACTGAACAAAGGAAAATATGGAGCCAAATAAAAGATTTCTTTACAATGTAACAGTAATGAATCGTTCCTCTAATAATCACTTTACTTCATTTTCAGCTATTTCTTAATTTTTTGCAAATCTAATAAAAAATATTTGTAATGAATGGCAGCTATCACAAGCATATTGTTAGTTGTGGCTATTCAGAAACAACTATGTTGGATATATTTGAATTTATTCAGGAAAAGAATTATCAATTAAAATCAGGCATTTGGTGTAGAGATATTTGGGTTCCTTTAATCGAAGAGAAAAATGTATTAATTACAAATGTTATTCTGACTTTTCTGTATGATTCTTTTTCACCCCTGAAAAATATAAAAGACTGAGAACTGATTATATTAAGTTTCTAAAAACCAATGAAATTCCATTTATAGATATCAAACATGATAGTCCATAGGCTCTACAACATGAATACATTCTAAACGAAATAAAAACTTTAAAATCAAACAATCTTGTTCAGAAGCAATGTCTTTAATTAACAGTTGATTTTAGAAAATCAGTAATGATGTTTAATACAAAACAATGCAAACAAAATAGAAAATATTATTTGACTACAGAAAAAATATTTAGATCATTTAAAATATAGAAAAGAATATGAAACAATTCGAGCACAACAACTATCCACTGAATTTGAACAACAAAATCGACAACTACAACAACAAATTAGAAAAATACACATGTAGCGCCACCAACTGAAGATATTAATTTGAGACATGTTTGTTCTCTTAAAGATGTTTGATGATGAATGTGAATATGATTACTATGTTATTAGAATACACAGAAGAAATTTGCAAAGGCAGTTATCTGGAATTATAGATAGTCATCTAAACTGCAAAGAACTGTTGAAGCTTGAGTACAATCCTAAATCCATAAATCTGTATCAATGAATGAAAGAAAATTTGAGGATTGTCTGTCATCTCAATTATTCCAATATTTTGAACAACTATACACAAAAAGAATTGATTAATGATATAAATAATCTTAAACTGACTGAACTGATATAATTTTTGGTATCCCCATTTCAGGACTACCAAAATGTATACAAAATTCAGCTTTTTCAAAGGTCGGATTTTTCAGCCACTGAATTGATACAATTTTTTTTACCACAAATGGATCTTAGACTGTATCAAAGAAATCTAATTATTCCTCTGAAAATTTTCGTACAATTGTATTTTCTTCATTTACCTAACTTCTGTGTTAATTATCAAAAGCTAACCATTTAACATATATTTTATCTCTTTTCTTTCTCAAAACCTTACCAACTGGGTATACATCTGGATATTTTGTTTTCTGTAGCTCTTGCTCATAAAAAGTTCGTTTGATATCTTTCAATTTGTATGTTATTGGATTAGAATGAATAACATCTCCAATTTCAAAAAATTCTGTTGACCAATTAGCAGTATATCCTTTTTCAGAAATTCCTATAAATTTGTTAATTCTAACTTTATCTTCTTCTTTAAATTTTACTTTTTCTTTTATTCTTAACCCTGTCTGGGAGATGAGGTTTAAGTTCTTATTATTAATTTCTATTGCTTTCATTTTTATAGTTGAATGTTTTGTGTTATTGTATTCATCAACTAATTTCAAGACTAGATCGACCCTTTTGTAATTTCCTTCAAGACTAAATTCCTTCCAGATCTTTTCTTTAAGTGTTCTGTTGAATCGTTCAACAACACATGCTTTTATTTCTGTAAGTGTTGAATAATGATTAATGCTGTATTTCTTCATCAATTCTGTAAAACCTTTATTATAGAATTCTTTACCATTATCCATCTAAATTTTTTGGTTGTCTTGACTTTTTTCAAAAGCATCAACTATATTCTTACCTGTTTTATCTTTAACTGGGTTAGCCCAAGCAAATTTAGAAAAACACTGATAACAGTCAATAAATAAATATTCGTATCCTCAATTTATCTTCAAAATTCTTTTCAAATTACCTGAATCCATCTCTACTAGATCAGCTTGCCATAGATCACCAGCACCGAGAGAAATTACATATCTTCATTTAAATTTTTTCCTCATTAGTTTATGTAATTCATGAATGATTTCTTCACGAATATTTATACCATCACCGACTTTTGAACTACATTTGCCTACAAAAAATTCTTAACAAACTCACTCTTTTTAGTTTTACATACTGTACAAAGACCTTCAGTCCTCTGTCGTCCATTTTTAGTGGTGAGTCTCAGTAATCTTTTTCCACTTCAAGCAATATATGTGATCGCTCTGAAGAGTTGAGTGTGAAGCGTGATCGTCATTTAAATAGAATGAAAATTTAATAATATTTAAATTACTTCACCAAATATAATTATCTTTACATCAACTGGAACACCTTTAACAGACTCCTTCAATCTTACAGTCAGAAAACTTGATTTGTTTACAATTATTGACTGATTAGTAGGAGCTATTTTATGAAGATTATCGAAATCAGTTACTGTAACATCAAAATCATTAAAAAATAATTCTTTATTTGTAGTTCCACCAATAACAACAATTTCCTTAAAAATAAACTTATACTCGAAACTGAGTGTTTTATTGTTCCCCTCCAGTCATAAACACAAATTCAATTATTTGTTTATCATATAATTTATCTTTAAGATTGTTTAACTCATCTAAGTATGGAGATATATCTGTTTCTGAGAAATAATCTGAAAACGTTTCTGATAAGTATATTTTTGTAGCGTTATAGTTATCTTGATGAATGTGATTAATTTTTTCATTAAGCTGTGCAGCAGTGACATAATTATTGAACTGTATTAAAATGCTTGTGTATTCAAGTTTTGTACCATATAATTTTTCTATGTATTGTTTAGTAACTGCAGCATAGCCAGATACCAGATCTTTTATATCTGCTATTCTTCTGCCTTTAAAATCAATATATGCTTTAGCTACTTTAAAAATGGTGTGAAGGTCTCTATGAAATTGTTTAATTTTTTTCTAATTCTCCATTTTTTTATTTTTCCATTGCTCTCTTTATTAGCCTCATTTCCAAAAATGTCCACTTATTAAACTCAAAATATCATTAAATTCAAAATTATCACAGAATGGTTTTAAAACCACAAACATAAGTGACCACACATTACTTCATCAAAATTTTGTATTCTCTCAGAATTGTAGTACAGATCTTTTTCCCTAAATAATTAACTAGTTTAATTGGTATATTACCACCAAATGAATCCAAACACAGGTTATATCTTCATTCTTACAATAACAAATTCAATGAGAACCAACATAATCAGAGGTATCTAAATTAACTATTCTAGATTCATATTCGCTAGGATGACTTGGTAATACACCAATCATAAAAAACCACCAAAGTTTTTGATTTTTAATTGTTTAACTAATTCTTCTACATCGAAATTTGATAATGGATTATTACATTTATTAAGCATTCTTCGAATATTTTTTACTCCTTTTCCTAGTTTCTTCTGTTCTTCCAATTCTGCATCAGCTGCTTTCTTGTTTATTACTGCATTTTCGATTGCTGCAAATCCACAAGCAAGTAAACCAATAGTTGCTAGATATGGTAATGCAGCCAAGAGTAATGGAAGAAATCCACCTTCATGTTGTGTTAGTCCTTTTCCTTCTTTCCTTTTCTTAGATATTCAATAATCTTTTTCACAAAAGGAATACCTAGTGTAATGAGTAAACTACCACCAGTTTTTTCTCTTCCTTTCTCTTTTTTCATCACTTGAAAATGGTTCAATACTATTTAATTGATCATTTTCAGTTTAAATTAAACTGATTTTCGTTTAGTTTTGCCGCTAGGTAGCAAAGTATAATCGACTGAAAAATTACTCATTTATATA
Source organism: Schistocerca americana (assembly GCF_021461395.2). Lineage (NCBI taxonomy): Eukaryota > Metazoa > Arthropoda > Insecta > Orthoptera > Acrididae > Schistocerca > Schistocerca americana. The sequence continues at coordinate 285,255,458 of NC_060120.1, read as the reverse complement.
GATTAAAAAATTTATTAATATTTTTCATAATCCCCAACCAGTTTCGTCCATACCTAAGCCCATTCCTAATTTTCTCTTTCCATACATACAGCAAATTTAAGTTCTTTATCACCTTCATGACTTTTTTCTAAATCTTTATGATCATGATAGGCAATGACATGATGTTTGCAAGCTTCATCTAATTGATTAATTCCTTGATCTCCTCCAGCTAATCTTTCCTCTAGTTTGGTACCCAGGTCACAAAATCGATAGCCTGGAAGAGGCATTTCAAATGGTAATTTTGTTAGTTAATGTATTTACTAAACCATATTTACCACTTTTCCAAAATGTGTTAGGAATATTATTCAAAAATTTGACTAAATATGGAATTACTTTTGGATTATCGATTATGAAATCACTGAATTTGTTTGTTAACATCTGTGCTATACCAACTTTTTCATTATGATAATTTTTGTTTCCAGCTATTCCTTGTAGATGAATTATGGCTAATCTGTCAATTAAATCTCTAACATCATTCATCCAAACATATTCAGCTGTTTTTTCTATATATTTCTTTATCGAACCCTTCCCTTTTTTTCTCAGGCGAACTTGTTTGTGAATAATCTGAAGAATCTAAGAGATGAGAATAATCCCAATAATCAATACTTGATCTTTGTAAGTTTGGGAAATAGTCACCAACAATTTGTTTTATCAATTTTTTATATTTATTATCTTTACTTAATTTTGAATGGCTCTTCGGGTTTGGTGCCAGATCCTAAAATCAACTTGACTCGATACTTCGGCGATCCAGCTGGTCGACATCTTCAGGAAAATACTGCTTCTGCTGATGAGTCCCGCTGAAAACTGACGTCAGGCTGCAAATTGACGTCGTATGTAGGCCACAGTTCAGTACATGGCACATGCGCCGCCCATCACGGATGCTGCCCTCCAAGACAGGGAGGTAGCGCCGCCCTTAGTGGAACACTGCAACGACATATCACACTCAGGGCTGCACCGAAGAACATTCAGTTTCGATGTGAGACAATACAGGATTCCACGTCTTGCTAAGAGGAAACCCATTGTCTCTGTTGATTAAATTATTTGTCAACCTAATTTCAATCGCCTCTTTATAGACACTGTTCCAAAAGCCGGAAATTTTGGGAACTACCACAGTTTCATCAAATTTCATACTGTGTCCCCATTTAAGCAGTGTTCTGATACTGCCGATTTTTCTGGCTGTTGTAGTCATGTATGACGGCGATGTTCCACACACCTGTCATGCACTGTGCGAATCGAACGGCCGACATAAGCTTTCCCACACTATCACGGAATTTTATACACACTGGGTTTCCTAAGCCCCACATCATCTTTCACAGAGCCGAGTAGTGCCCTTATCTTAGAAGGTGGACAGAACACACTCTTAATGTTAAAATACCTTAAAATTCGTCCAGTCTTAAACAATATGCCTGCAGCATAAGGAACAAAGGCCACCGATCTATGTTCCTCAACATGCACCTCTGGAGATGGTCCAAACTCCATAGACTCAGCGGGACTCATCAGCACAAGCAGCATTTTTCTGAAGATGGCGACCAGCAGCTGGATCGCCAAAATATTGAGTCAAGTTGATTTTAGGATCCGGCAGCAAACCCGAAGAGACTTATTAGACTTATTACGCCAGGAAAGCCTACGTAATCACATTACGCGATTTCATTTTATTTTGGTTTCTATCAGAATACAGTGCTCCTGAATTGAATAATATATCTCCATAATTTGATAAATCTACACTATCAAACTTTTTACCCATATCATCCATAGTAATCTGTTTTTCACTTAAAAGACTCATTAATCCGTCAGTTCCTTCAAATGTCTTTTCACCAGTTGTTAATTTATCTAGATTGAATTCAACTCATCACTTAACACCGTATTTAAACGTGCCAACCGATTTCAGACCGAAAACTTTGCCCTCACTACAATTAATATACTTTAACATTCTTTCACTAATATTTATCTTTTTAGCTTCATCCTGATAACTGCCAGACTGTGTCTTTTTGTCTTCTTAGATTGTCTTTCTTCATTATAATTCTTCAAAAGGTTTTGAATTTCTGATTCACTTAATGTATAGCCATAATTACCAGGAATATCATCAGACCAATCTTTTAGTGGTTTAATTGGTGATAAACCTCCAAACTCTTCTATATGATGATCATATGGATTCATCTGCTTTTCACCTTCTCTGTTTTCTTCAATGTCCTTCAAAACATTATTACCTAAACATTCAATTGCTTTACTTGTTCCATAGCATCAGCAACTGACTGATCTTCTTTCTTATATTTTTCATACTCTGTTCTTGGTTGTTTTTTCCAAAGCTTGAATTGTGATTTCAATTCTTCAGATTTCTTTCTATTTCGCTTAGCTTTCTTAACAACCTCTAGACCGGATTCTCCAAACATTTATTAAAGAAGAAAAAACACTAAATGTTTATGTTTTACATTTATGTTTAACACTCACATTTCAGTAGCGGTGAAATCATGCTACCTAAATATATATGTTAAATGTTTACATTTATATTTAACATTTACATTTAATGTTTACATTTAAGTTTAATGTTTACATTTATGTTGTTATGAAATGTATTTTATTTCTGAACTTACCGTCTATTGTAAAAAATCAAACTCATCAATCCAACATTTATTACACATTTCTTTAAGACGATGAACCTTTAATTCACCTCCAATGAACTCATGGTAAAAGTGATTTAAAATTGTATCATCCTGTCAAACAGTATTTTAAAAAATGGTATTATCTCTGACTAATTTTTTCGGTAATTTTGAGTAAGTTTGAGCTAAATAAAATCCTTTATGTCTACCCCTAATAAAATATTCTCATACTATATTCTGATTTTCAAGAACAAATTTGTCAAATACCACTAAACATTTTTTTTGAATTCATCTAATGGAATAATTTCATCATTATTTTCAATAAAAGTAGCAATTTTCTCTTTATGCTTATCCTCAATTTTTCACACTGCTCCATAAATTCTTGATATTTTGGTCGACCTAAGCTTTTAGAATAGACATACAAATGATTAATTTTATTCCATTTCAACCATCCTGCAGCTAGAATATAATTGTCAATCATTAATGTAGTTTTTCCACAACCACTTGTTCCTATGATTGCACATCACATAGAATTTGGTTTAAGTTCACCATGTTTATTTTTGATCTATTTTTAAGAATTCTTATTGTTGGTCCCCAATCAGTATTCATTTAGTTAAATAAAAATTTTTAATAGTAAATGTGCAGATTATTTCAGCTGAGTGACAACTCATCTGTTCTCAAAAAGAGATTGACTGTACCAATACGAGACAACTTTAGTAATGTTGCACTGGATGATTTTATTCAACTTTTTTAACTCCCAATATTATGTTGAAAAATAATAAATTATACTGTGATGGAAAACAACAGAAATTCCAACTGGTCAGTACAGTTTGAAAACCTTGGAAAAATTTTATTTATTCGAAAAAGTCTAATAGTGACATTAAAGCAGATGAAATTTTAAACAGAGTAACTATTGAGAGTGAAGTAAAATTGCATATGGATATTAAAGATAGTATTGGAAGTGTGCTTGGTTTTAGTACCAAATTGTTGAGGCTATTGAAAAGACTGTTGCTAACGATGGTACTAAAATTATTCCATTTGAATTAGTAAATATAAATTTTAATTTGGCTCATGGAATTTATGTAAAGCATACTGATCATTTTAACTGAGAAACTAATATTACTGCCTCATTCAAATCTATTGCCGAATTTGGTGGACCACATTATCCTGTAAATATTCCAATTTTTTATCATATTCAAAATTTAGAAATAACTATAACTGATATAAATGATAATCTGATTGACTTCAATGGAACTGCTGTAAAGTTGTTTTATAAATGCCTTATTAAATTTTTTTCCTTAATAAATCATGAATAAAATCGAGAGTTATCAGTTTTACTCATTCCCTATGAATGAGAAGACTAAAAATAGTTTAAATGTGCCCAACAAGGATACTGAAATTAACATAAATATTGGTGATGGACGCTTCATCCTAATCATGCCCAGTTATACATGAATTTCAGTATTATTGGAAGTGATGGCGTAGATTATCCAACTTATGATGGAAAATAAAAAATATATATTAAACGACAATTATGTGGCAAAACTTTTTGATCTTATAACCATATAGAAGGGAAATAATGTTATATTTAGAATAGAGCACCCTTTTATTTCCTCTTCAGTTTTACTGCATTTGACTTCATCTCTTGCTGATAAAATAGGTGTGGAAGGGCATCTGCTTAATAAAGAAAAATAAAGAGCAAGAAAAATTAAGTGCTTTATCCATTAGGAACGCTTGGTGGGTTTTTATGAAGATTATAAGAAAATTATGTGGGAGGAAGATTTAACAGTAAGTTTTACGGTCATCAACTGCTGGAGATTCTATTCTTCGATGGTTTGATTATAATGATGCTGGAATTGAAACAAAAGACACTCTTCCAAACGAAGGTAAAACTGTTGTAGAAACTATGGAAATTTGTGTACCAATGGTTAAATATGAACCAGAATTTGAGTTAGAAGATAGGGAAAATATTCTGAAAAATCCGAAACTTCTGATATCTTTTTAAGAACTACAAACTGTAGAAGTTGATGGATTGAGTGGTAAGAATAATTCTGAACTAGATAACATGAATTACTATAACTCAATAGAATCTGATATGCCATATTTTGTATTTGTTACAATTCAGACAAATCGTAAAAATAATCAGTTAGTCGACTCTCCATTATTTGATCACGTTAACCTACAGAATATATACTTGAAAAATGGAAGAAACGAAATTTTCCCACAGGAGATGTGGAATATTAATCCTCCAAATAATTTTCTCGAAACATATGATGCATTTCTCGATTTTAAACGAGTTACACAACTGAAAGCAGATCTGGATATTAGCGCATATAATTTCATAACGAATTATCTGATTTATGTCATTAATATGACTTGAAGAAAGTATACTGTAACATTACAGAAAACAACTATGAAACGGTGTGCAACTTTTAATGAGAAAATTCCAGCAGGCACTTTAGCATATGTAGTTAGGTATGGAAACAAGAATTTCACATATGATGCTCAATGCATAATACTTACTAAAATATTTTAATTATTAATTTTTACTTCTACATAAGTGAATGAAAAATTTTAAAAATTTATAGAAGTGTTAACTATGTGCTTATATACATTTCTGCAACATTTTAAAAAAGATTGAGAAAGTAAAAAGTGTTAGTGGCAGCTAAAGCAATTTTTAACTCCATCATGTCAGCACTTTGAATTTTTAGAGAAAGTAAAAAGTGTTAGTGGCAGCTAAAGCAATTTTTAACTCCATCATGTCAGCACTTTGAATTTTTAAAATCGGTTAATATTTGACTGAGAAATTGGCAAAAAATCGCTCTATCTTAATACTGAAGGTCACTTGGCGCTGCTGCTGCTATAGGTCATGCCTCGAGTACAGCTGTAACTTGACTGATGGCCATGCCTTCCTGTTTACTCTGCCTCTGTATCTTTGTCACTGTCACTCCCAGCTAGACTTGTCTTGCAGCACTAATGGAAACTTCCAATAGATGCCTCTGACTGCAGAAAGTTATATTACGATATTTTACATATTTTAGCTATTTCTTAATCGATTTTCATTATTTAAACTTTGTCCGCCCCAGTAGCTGAGTGGTCAGCATGACGGATTGCCGTCCTCTGGGCCCGGGTTCGATTCCCGGCTGGGTCGGAGATTTTCTCCGCTCAGGGACTGGGTGTTGTGTTGTGTTCATCATCATTTCATCCCCATCCGGCGTGCAGGTCGCCCAATGTGGCGCCGAATGTAATAAGACCTGCGATATGGCGGCCGGACCTGCCCCGCGAGGGGCCTCCCGGCCAATGACGCCAAACGCTCATTTCCATTTCCATTTAAACTTTGAAATGAAGTTAATTAAACAGTTTCCTTTAGTTTCTAAGTAATTAAAATCGATTTTAATGATCATTATAATGTTCGAAATTTTCGAAAGTACTTACGATTTTTAACCGATTTTGATTATTTAAGCTTTGAAGGTTAGCTAATTAAACTATTTAACAGCAATTATGACTAATATTAATTAATATTATACTATAAATCTGCAAACAAGTGGATAATTTGCTTGGTCTCGTACCAACTTTGTCGTCAGATACCAACTATGTATACAAATTCGAAGCTTCTTTATTCTCACAAAACTCACTGCAGATACGCCGACTGAAAGATACGGCCACAATTTCACAAAGTTACCAGTGCGTTATGTATGGGTAGTGCTAGCTGTTTCACAGAACATTTTCTGTCTTTGCTTCTGTAAAATGTATTGCCATTGAGGCAGGTTTGAGACCTGTCTGTAGGTAGAATGAAGTGTTTCAACTCGAATAATGGAGTGGCTCTGTTAATTCAGAGATGGGACTCCATGCTGAGTTGATGTACAGAAGGCAGAGGCCTGAAGATCTGTGATCACTGAGTGGAAGGTGTTGGATACGAAATGTTTTGCGCTTTCTGAGAATGAATTTCTTCATATAGGGAAATGAACCATTTACTTTCGTTCACCAATTCATTTTATTTATTTTCTCATGTGCACATTTTATAAAACTTGTATTAACTTTATTTTCTTATGTGCACCTTTTATAACAAAATATTAAAATTCAGTTTTCTTACATGCACCTTTGTGAAAAATATATTTTTTGAATGAAAGTGGGGTGAGCTAGGCTTGAAAATTGGGAGTGTAATAGGAGCAAAAGGTAGGTTCTGGATAACTAGATCAATCTCTGACAAACCCAGAGGTTCCTCAAAACTGAGGAATTCATTGTGCCTGACAAAGGCGATTGTGGCTTTAGCAAATGTGGCATGTACAAGACCTATGCCAATGTGAGAAATCTTATATTGGGCAGACATGCTGAACCGTGCAAGAACATTGTGTTGAACACCATCGTTATACAAACCTGGTCTAACCTAATAAGTCAGTTTGAAGCGAAACAAGCACTGTATCATTTGTGAGATACAGAGACGAGCGAGCATGCCGGGACTTCCCCAGTTCATTGCTAGTAGTGCCACATCACCATAATGTGTCTGCGCATAGTGCACAAGTATTACACCATAATTAAGTATAAATTTAAAAGTCAACATTTTTTATAAATATTTTGTCAACATATACTTTAATGTAATAATGTTTTAAATATTAAGTCTTTAAGTAATTAATTCAATAGTTTTCATAAAAATACTGTATTAAGAAAAAGTAAGTGGTGCTAAATACCCATTTGTAGTAGCTTAAGTACCTGTAATTTTAATGCTAGTTAATTTTGGTTACAGAAAATTTAGAAAACTTATTAAGTAATAGAGCTATAACAAATTTCGGAATCGAAATATTAATAACAACCAATACAAGGTTGTTGTGTACATAGTTCCTCGTACTCAGCACGTAAACAACTTTCCCACTAGAGTGCGCCCCGCTAAGCACAACAGCGCAGGCGCAGCGTTCGTCCGTCTCCGCACTACGAGATGGCGCTGCCTTAGAGGCGAACCAAATTCTGCTTCCAACGATCCGCATATTAATATGCAACGCATCTAATGAGATTGCTGCTAATGTAGAACCTTTTCTCCTTGCGGATCACACTCACGCAGTGATACCTGAATGCGCGAGGTATTATAACTAGTGTACAGACCTCTGATTAGTCAGTCTGCATTTGTCTGCACCAGTCTGTACACATCTGCATTTATCTGCAGCTGTCTGTACCAGTCTACATTAGTCTGTACCAGTCTATAGTCAAGTTTCAGTCTGCGCCTAATAAGATTATCATATTCCTGTACATAGCCATGAAGATAAATGTATAGTCACTTTGTCAAGTATCAGAGATATGTGAAAAAAAGATTAACGTACCAAGACCAAAGGAACTTCAGATTGTCAATTGTAAACAGCATCCAGAATCAAATTACGAAATGTCTATGCTTTTTATTATTTTAATAAATGTGTGTGAAAATTAATCAAGTTCTGTTTAAAGTTGGTCACCGTCAATCTGCTACTCTAAGCGTGCAAGTGGCATTTCTATCGTCTGACCTAACAGCAGAAGATAAACACGCCACGATAAGACCACGAGACATATTGCTGACACTCGCCTACTTTGTTAGAGCGACAAGTCAAATAATCTGATGGTGTGTGTACCGAATGTCTTACAGTATGCACACCACAAAGATCTTTTAAAGTTTTAGTTCAAAGGTACAAATTCTAGAAGGCAAAGTTTTTATTCAAGCGAGCTGAAACTTTTTCTGTGATTTCAACCAAATTACATGAATGCAGGTAAAAATTAAGAAGGTTCTAAATTAATTCGTAACTTTGTTATTAAAGATTATGTGTCTGAGAAAGCAGTCGTTCAGGGACTGCTGCCGTGTGCATAAGGCAGATGACAGCTGGTGTTCCCTTGGCCATCTGCTGCGGCACATACATAAACACAGCCCAAGAGACAGTAGAAGGGTTCACTTCACACTCAGGTATTAAAGAAGTTACATATGCAAAATATAGTGACCGCACGAAAGTCCCACTCCCAGGCAAGCAAAAGGAAATTCTTTCATTTTCTATGGAACATTACCATTCGAAACCAACAACAGCTGACGCTATTTATATTTCACAGAGACATTCAGGGATATGTGAACAGCTGGTACAAGATAATGCATACCTTATTATAGCTTTTAAACAGGACAGCTTCAATCTAAAACATATGTATATCAGTCATGTCAGTGGGGATATGACATTTCATGAAGTTAACAGTATATGTGCAGACTGCTGGAATCATAATAAGTTTGGCTTTATAGTAATCGATAAGACTAGAAAATTGAATGGTCAGTGCAGATGGAACTCTCAAGAGTATTTAAATCAAAAGACTGTGTGAATGTTATCCAGTGCATAATAAGTGATGGATACATATGGAAAACAATTCACCCATGTAAACGAAGCAGAGCTCATTTAATTAACATTTGTAAAGATCATGAGGGGAATGTGGATAAACTAATTTATGAAATCAATTTGACAAAAATTGCATAGCAACATTATTAGATGCAAATAGTGAAATGAATGAACGAATTAATAAACTCAATGCAATTAGCCATACAGTAAATATAGTCATATTAGAAAAACGTACTCCACATAAATTACATGAGTGGATGTAATATTCACCAATGTGTCAAACACACAGCCCAGTGCTGGAACTCATGACACACAACACTTCATACGGTGCTTGGCTGAGAATATTCACTTGAGATGTATTGCTCTCAGAACCTCAGAGATCACAAAAACAGTTGTAAGTTTTGAAGCAGTAACCTAAATATGCCCGTAAACATTGTAAATGGACTAGTTTGTCAGAGTATCGACAGAAAATTCACCTATATGTTGACCAAAAATTCAATAGATTAATAAAAGTCAGAAAGAGGTAAATAGACACACTAAAGCTCTTTTGAATTTATAGAATAAGTTGGCTGTAAAGGTTGATTAAATTGGGAGAACAATCAGTATGCTGACTTGCAAAGATTTATAAAACTGAATCCATACACAGAAAAAAAACCCTCCCCCAATTAGCCTGAAGTGTCCACGGGGTGTCTCTCCTGAAACATGTCAGGCGCATTCTCTCTGGAGTTTCTGCAGATATTTGTGATTCCTTTTTTGCAGTGTGTACCTGTAGTCAGCCCAAACAAATGCTGATCATTACATCTTTCACACATTGTCCAGCCAGTTTGTTTACTGTCATGAGCAAAATGATTTTTAAAACGAAATATGTATTACGCTCCCATTCGATAGAGCGCCCCCCCCCCCTCCCAAATTAGTCTAGTGTGATATTCTTTTTATCGATACATATTAACAGTGGCAGCAAAACACAAAGAATAAACAGAAATCCACCAGTGACTGAGCAGCACTGCATGCTTGGTGGTAACTGTCAGCACAGGCCCAGAAAGTGCTATTGCTGCTGGAGTACTGGTTATCATTTGTGTTTTACTCTCCCTGTTAATACAAAGCGATAAAAAGAATATCGCACGAGGCTAGTTTGGGGTCGCTTTATCAGATGAGAGAGTAATATCCCACTTTGAAAATCATTTTGTTCATAACGGAGGACAAACTTATGATTTCCATCGACACTAGACAACACACGAAATATGTAACAAGCAGTACTTGTTTGTAGCTACACACTGCAAAAAAAAGAAATTGCAAATATCATCAGAAACTCCAGATAAATTGCGTCTGAAGACTTTCTGGAGAGACAGTTGATTATTCATTTATTAACATTACAGAATGACCCACCACCTTTATAACTATGGTGGGTCGTTTGCTACTAAAAGCTACAAACAAGCTGCAGATATAGATTCTTCATCTTTTTCTACAGCTTCTCTCAGTGCTGTTATTTTTCTTGTCTTTTATATAATTACATTGCTAATTTAAAAAACATGTGATACCTTAAGTACATTTTGGAAAAGGAAAACAAATTTTATTATATTCAAAAGCAGCAAGTAATGGACGAAATGAAAGATTTAGATGATGAAAGAAGTCCCTTCACTACGTCATTTCAAGTGGAAGGGCTTCGGTAAACATTTTGAGCCTACCTCACCTGAATTAACACATTATATTTCCACTATGGTTACAACTGTGTGTATGTATGTCGTAAAATTAACTCTACATTGTTTATGTATGAGGTATCGTTCAATGGGCTCCGAGCACTATGGGACTTAACATCTGAGGTCATCAGTCCCCTAGAACTCAGAACTACTTAAATCTAACTAACCTAAAGACATCACACACATCCATGCCCGAGGCAGGATTCGAGCCTGCGGCCGTAGTGGTTGCGCGGTTCCAGACTAAAGCGCCTAGAACCGCTCGGCCACTGCGGCCGGCTATTTATGAGGTATGGCAGCACCATTTGTTACTACAATTACTTCCTCCATCTGCCAGCACCATAAGCAGAAGAAGAGCCTCAAAAAAGTGACCTCAATCCTCACTTCTCCAAAGGGCACTTCTTGTCTATGCTGTGTACTCGTGCTCGTGTAGTTGAATCTCATTATACTGTATATGCATTCTTAGGTGAAATATTATAAAGTACACATGTTTTACAATTTCCATCTTATGCAGTTTGCATACTACACAATTAAATGTTTGAAAATGATGATCCAGGGAACTAAAACATTACTTTGTACAGACGTGAATATTCTTTCTTTTATTTCTTATTACTATCTAATTTCTAGATTCCTTGTATATATCACTTATAGTATTGCTGTAATCGTGTGATCTGATACTATGCCATACCTATATCTGGTGTTAGTGATATGTTCATGTTGTCATCTGTGTCTACATGTTCATCTGATTACATATCTGTGTTTGAATCTCTGTTGTCCCATGTATCATGTTGTGGCATAGGATGTGTGTCTGATCATGATGTTGTATATGGTCTTTGCTGCTTATAAGTCTTGAGTAGCTCTCTTGATATTTCATCAGTGATGCAGTTAAGCATGCTCTATTTATCTGAGTCCCTTAAAGCTTTGTGCATGCTATATTCTATTGTTACATGTTTGGGGGACTTACGCAGCCCATATTGACGTGCATCACTTTGGCTAAGGCCAAAGCAGTGCGTGTATGTAAGGAAAGGGCCATGGCCCATCAGAAAGTGTACCATATCGTCACTTGGCTGAAAGTGTCTGAGCCTCAACCTTTACCAATTATTCAGGAAGAAGGAGAACACCCAACAGCCCTTGTCAGACGTTTCCCATTCTTTTGTGATGTCTCAATCTTCCAAACACTTAACTGGCATTTTTCTGTAATATGCTTCCCTGTTATCTCAAGGGCATCTGTGGATGTGGTGCCAAATGCCCTTTAGATTCTGAGCAATATACCTCTTTGTCCACATCTCACAATAATTTTGTGGGTCATGAGTGTTGTAGATATGTCCAGGCACTTGCTTCAAAGCACGTAATACACACAATGAGGGCTATACGAAGGTAGTATGTAGTGAGATGAATTTAGCATGGCAAGTTTGTACATTAGTCTTGTCTGTTTTCCAATTATAAATCTTATATGTTCGCTGAATGTCAATCTTCATCGAGGTGTCTCCCCAGGTATCTTCTTGTTATTTTCCTCCATATGTTAGTGCTGCTCAGCCTACTGGTGTTTTTCTGCAGCGCCTCTATCATCAGTAAAAATACTGTCTTCTTTGCCACAGTCATAAGCTTGTTGTAGTTGAACGAGTCACTTGTTTTTATAAGTTTACAGTTATTACTACTAGCAAGTTCTCAGCGTAGGTAACTATATACCCTTAACCCTATCATCTTCAGCTAGGTTTTTTAGGGGTGGTTCTAGGGCAATATCCCAGAAACTGGCCCAGAGGTTGAGCCTTTTGGGAATCGTTTATTTTCTTCATAATCTTTTGTGTTCCTTCTTGCAACTGAGCCATCTTATCTTTGCAGTAGTCGAGTACGCAATTAATAGGACTGCTGGTGTCTGCATCTCCCATTGCCTTCCAAAAAAGGCAGGCCACCACAGATTGTCGAAGACACTGGCTACATCTAATGCTATTGCTACAGTGTATTTTTCTTGTGTGTCCTGTATTACTGCCTGCGCGCGGTTAACTGCATCTACTCTTGAGCTTTCGGGTCTAAAGATGTACTGATGTGGACTAAGGCCAAGGAACCTCCGGTGTGACTACACAGGAGGCCTCCCTTGTTCCTTAACCAAAATGTTCTAGCGGCAGATGGGCTGTAAGTCTTTTGGTTTGTTGTATCACAATCCTCTGATTTTTTTATGATTACTACACATGCAGTTTTTCACATAGCAGGGGTCCTACCTTGCAGCAATGCTTCATTTGCTAACTCTCTTAGAAAAGGGCTGATCTGTGCAGTTGTAGTTTTGTGTGTCGCTGAGTGTAGGCCACCTGGACCAGGAGTCTTCTTATACTTTAATTGTTTAATGCCTGAAACGACCTCTTCTTGGACAGTAATGGAGCCATTTGTGTGGGTGTCATCCATTTGTCTTCGTAAAGTCTGTGTGATGTTGTTGGTCATTCATCTTTTCGTCATCAGGAATAAGTTGGTTCAGCAAGCATTCTGCTGAATATCTCCAGCCTCTTGTAATAGAGCCATCCGTGTGCCTAAGAGTTGACAGTACTGTCGACGTCTTTACCTTACTTATTTGAAGTCTGAATGATTCCCCCTATATATTCATTTGTAGCTGTGTTTTGACAAAATTGTTCCAGTAATCCTGTTGCTATTTTATAATTCGTTTTTATAATTTGATTTGCATCACTGTATAATTCCAGTCTTACTTCCCTATCTTTCTAATTGTGCTTTTTGAAGTAGATCCGTCAGAATGTGTGCTTTATAGTCTATGCTACCACTGAATACATGGAGGCAAACGCCTTCAACCACATCCCTTAATTTTTGCCAGTCAGACTTGTTTAGAAGCAGTCATTTTTGTTCGTGTATAGGCTGTGTGCCCCTGTTAGCGTATGTATCTGTGTGTGTGAGTATGGCATTATGGTCACTGTGTATTGAATTTTCTAGTACTTCCAATTTGTTGATGTATATTACAGACTTCACATTTGCCAGTGCGATGTCAGTATTGTCGGTTTCGTCCTGCATTGTAGCAGTATGAGGACGTTGACTTGCTTTGTTTAGAACAAAGAGGTTGCATTCATTTACTGTGTCAACTACGATTTTTCTCCTACCGTCTGTTCTGTGTGTATGCCATAGAGTCGGCTATGCACTTATATCACTAAGTATGAGTACTCTTTTGCCCCTAGAAAATTGTGCTACATCTCTTATTTGGCTCTTTGTCATAGGAATACTGGGCATGCACAGATGTGGTAATCCGAGATTTGCGCCCATGTATAATTTCAGCTGTGGCTACATGTTCAGAACAATGTTGTGTTACTTCTGTAGCTGTGTAATTTGTATTAACTATTACAATCGCAGCCTTGGCATTCTGAGTCCCAATAATTGTTACGTTTGGCAAGGCCTAGAAGTTTCCCACCACACATACACGTCTCTTAGAGACATTGTATCTGCCTATATTTCTTTCAGAAGTCTACCCAGTTCCATTCCAACCAAGTAGTTCCTATTGCAGTTTAGTTATGAGATCTTCACAGCAGGTGGGTATCTGGTGAATCCATAGCACTTAAGTGTTGTCTCTTTACGGTCGAAATAAACGCGTCCATGGGCCTGTGCCGTCACGAAATCCTTATAAATTTTATCTATGTTTAAACTGTCACCTCCTCATTCACATGCTTGCCCTAAGAGATTGCAGAGCTCACAGTGGTCAGTTGGCAGGTTCTCTGTCCAACACTATCATTCTGTCTGTCTCCTCCATTGTCGAGAAACATATTTTTCCCCCTTCAATGTGATCGAGTCGTATCGCTAGCACAGAGCAATCTGGAATATTTCCTTATTTTCTAACCTAATTATGTGTAAGTGACTCTCACGATTATCATAATCAATTGCGTTGTTCTTGTTTTGTTGGGGTTTCTGTCAGTATCCTGTGATACATTCTGATATTTGTTTTCCTCTGTTGTTACTGTACACAGTGAATTGTGTGTGGATAAAGTATCTGTAACTGTATTATTATGTAGACCGTTTATGTTTTGTATATGGCTTTCGGTATCTATGTTATAGGAATATTGTTTGCCACCTCGAGGTTAGTTGGCAACTGAGTGTTTTCTTTATGGTTATTTCCTTGTGTGTCTGTTCTGTGTGTACCACCACCATATATAAACCGTCAGGCTTTATGCATGGTCTACATTTGCTAGTCATTTTTTAATGTGATTTTAATGATGTGTTTTGACCCAGTGAACTGTTTAGAGGTGTTGTATCTTTCTGTGTTTTTTGTACTAGTGTCAGTATGTCTTTCTGTTCCTTGAAACTTCCTGACAGATTAAAACTGTGTGTCGGACCAAGACTCGAACTCGGGACCTTTGCCTTTCACAGGCAAATGCTGTACCACCTGAGCTACCCAAGCACGACTCGGGACCTGTCCTCACAGCTTCAACTCTGCCAGTACCTCGTCTCCCACCTTCCAAACTTCACAGAACCTCTCCTGCGAACATATCAGTGCACACTCAGCTGCAAGGTGAAAATTTCACTCTGTAAAAATCCCCCCCAGGCTGTGGCTAAGCCATCTCTCCACAATATCCTTTCTTCCAGAGATGCTAGTCTTGCAAGGTTCGCTGGAGAGCCTCTGTGAAGTTTGGAAGGTAGGAGACAGGGTACTAGCGGACATAAAGCTGTGAGGACGGATCGTGAGTCGTGCTTGGGTAACTCAGATGGTACAGGACCTACCCATGAAAGGCAAAGCTCCCGAGTTCGAGTCTCGGTCCGGCACAGAGTTTTAATCTACCAAGAAGTTTCACATCAGCGCACACGCCGCTGCACACTGAAAATTTCATTCATATCTGTTCCTTGTTTTCTGGTGTCATGAGATGAATATGTGTGGGTATCCTAGGGCATCCCATTGAGCATTTTTCTTTTATTTTTTGGCACATTGTCCAGGACGGTGGAAAATGTCCTCTTGCAGCTCCTTCACTCGTAGCAGAAGTCCTGTCAGGAAGACTCCCCACTGGGCCTTATCGTGTTTTAGCTCCCTTGCTGTGTGGTAGTCAATGGCTCCCTGCACAAATGTCGTCTACGTAATCAGTGATGTTAAAATATCTTTGCTGTACAATGTCATGTTTCCAATGATGGAAGATTGTTCGTTTCTAGGTCTGTTGTGCTATACCCACATGTCAGCAGGCAACCAGACCCGCCAATCTCTCGTTTTAGTTGATGGACATTTATGTTTGCGCCTATATGTATTATTCCTTTACGTACCTATATTTACTTTTAAGGAGAGAGTTCATGTCTGAACACAATAGTTGTGCACTCTGTCCTTCGTGCAACTGCTTGTAGGTAGGGCAACCAAGTCACCTGGGTCTTATCACATATCCTATTTTTGACTGGTATGTATCCAACTGTGGATTCCTCTAGACATTCTGAATTCTGTGAAATGGTTTTGCACATTTTTCATCGACTGGTTGTTCATCGCAACGTTTTGGTAGATGACCTAGGCCCTAGCAATTGCAGCACTTCTCTGCAGCTACAAAATATTTTATGTGTAAGGACTTGAACTGTTGTGAACTTTATTTTAACTTCCTCATAGAACTCTTCCTTAAAGATGTGTTCACTTGAATTGATCTCACATTGTTCCTCCAGGAAGTTCTGGTCAGTTGGAGTAGTTGTGACCTGGCACACTGCAAGGAGAGCTCGCAATTTCCTTGGCTCTCCATATCTTACATATTTTTGCTGGGCTGTCTTTTCTACGATTTTACTTTTATCCGCTTGTGTTTCCATTTCCAAAATGATTGTGTTTGCTGTGGAACTGACTGCTTTTTTTTGCCTTGTCTTGGGTTGATTGTTTTAGTGATTGTTCCACATATGCCGTTGGCGTATTGATTTTTTTCCTATTTAAAAAAAGAGGAGACTTGGCTGTTTTGATTTGGCCTGCTGTATGCATTCTTATCGTTTGCTGTTTGGTTTTGTAGCTGAGCCAGTGACGATAACTGCCAGAAAGAATCGTGGTGTTAACATACTTTCTGTTCTTAAACTTCGATTTTCTGCTTTGAGATCTGTTATTTCTCATTCCAGACGCTGAACCAGCGCATCTGGTGCATTTGCGTTAGCTAGTTCTTTACGTAAATGATGATTTTCTTTATTTAAATTCTCATTCTGTCCTAATTTTGTTTGAATCATGACAAGTGCCCAAATTTTCATTTTCACTGTCGCTGGTGTAACTGTTAAGGTTGTCTTATGCCTCAGTTCACTTCGAAGATCCATCAGAATATTGTGGACTACACCGAATCTTTTCACAGTCGACGCATCTGAAGGTGTTGCCGACGATACCATTTCAGCAGAGAAAGTTCAGTTTATAGAACCTGTTTTTCTGCTGGTCTGTGTGCTGGCATTCCATTTTATTTCTGAAGTAAACATGAATACTAATTTTGGTGACCCACCTTTGCTACCAGGTCTAGAGATGACTGCCGCCAGTAGGGACCAAGTAGTTTTGTTCAGCATGCATGCTTTTGGGCGGATATGGAGACAACGTAATCAGAGAGGCACAAAGTGAGCATCTCAAATTCTTCACAATGTGAGGTTTTTGGAGCAAAAATTGCTTCTATTTTTCTAAAAGCTGTCAGTTTCCAGTCTATTTGGCTGTAATGTACAAAAACAATAGTCTATTTGGCTGTAGTGTAAAAACAGAACACATTGGGCACAAGTAAGTCACACGCCAGTTCACTGACTTTTCACAACCTTGTTACTACTTTCTTGATGCTACTCATATACACATACAGACACTACTGTTCTGATGTGTCTGCTGTTTCTGCAGCCACCAGCATCACACGCCACCTCCATCACTGAAACAATGTCCGCATTTGCTCGTCGTGTGTCAGTTAGTGCTAGTGCTGCTGATGTAAGCTGCACTGACATTTAATAAACTGACGCAGCATGCCACAACCCAGGCCATGGATAAATGACTGTTACATGCACATGAATTCATGAACAGTATTTACACGCCTTTTAAAGTCATGGTATTATCTACACAGATTACACTCACTCACAACAATATTGATGGCACTACATGCACTCAATAACCGAATACGAAAGTTAGTGGATTCCGTTTTACACCATAATTAAATAATAAGACCACGCTTGACGTTAACCGATTATTGGTATGGTAGCCATCTTAGCGAACTCCTCTTGGGAGAGACACAGATTTGAGCTGCCTGCAGACACATAGTTTGTGTAGTATGCTGCAACATATCTACAAAATAGGAAATTATTATGGTAGAAAGGGCCATTTGTAAATAAAAATTGAGATTACTAAGAACCAAGCAAATGATTCATGAACAGAATTTCAAAGAGACTTTTCGATAAGTCACTAAAGTCATTGAACGAGTTTCACAAATGATTAATTAAGAGGGCACTGATAATACGACTGATGATTTCAGTAATTGACACGTAAATGTCAATTTAGATAGAAATTCAGCATTAGCAGTGCACAGCCATATAGACTAGGTACACACATAATAACATTAATGAGAAATACAATAAATATTGGAAGGGAGAGTTTGAATCAATTCCAGGTTTACTAAGCCTACTATTCTTTAAAAAAATCTCATCTTTGCAGTTATTTGGCGAAAGACTTAAAGTAGGTACAGAAATACTACACATGAATAAAGTGCACAAGCGAAGTGATGGAAACATAAAATACTATCACAGTAGGAAACACACTCACATTGTTAAAGCCATGTTGGATGGTAATTAAGGTGAAAGGGAGGGTAGTGCAATCAACATTCAGCATAAGAAATTGGACAATTGGTCTATGGAGTATATCAATTACAACAGTGCTCACGAGATTGTAAACTGTTTAAGACTTTTTAATTGCTTTAACATCTGCAGCAAAAACAGCATATAGGAATGAGAGTGTTTCACTTATCCCCCGAGCTTCAAGAAAGGTACATCACTGAACAATTATAAATATGATCATCAAAGAACTTCACAAACATGTATGGAAAAATGTAGATGTGTTATAATAAAAGTTTGGATTGTTTATTGCAGGTAGACCTTGTGGATAACTCTCAACGTGCTTGTGTGAATAAAGGTTTCAAATATATATTAACGATCATTGACACATACTCAAAATTTGCTTGGACAGTACCTTCAAAAACAAAGACTAGGGAAGCAATTGCACAGATGTTCGAACAATTACATCAAATTGGTACAAATCGCATCCCAGACAACATACAGACTGATAATTGTAGTGAATTCCACAGTCAATACTAAACTGCATATTGTCCATGTTTCACTTCCACACATGGCTACACTCAATACAAATACTTTCCTGATGCTTAAATCTATACTCGATGATAACAAATTTCTCTTCTTTAGAAATGCTTTCATCACCATTTTTAATCTACATTTTATATCCTCTCTTCTTCGACCATCATCAGTTATTTTGCTGTTCAAATAGCAAAACTCATCTACAACTTTAAGGGTCTCATTTAAAGATTATAAAATTTAATAGAAAAAATAAAAATTTTTAAAAACTTCAAAGAGTACATTCAAAATTGCGAAATTTTTCATCATTATTCTTAAGTTTCTTCATTCCTTTGTTTCTCGATTTAATATTCACTTCTTCAAAAAATTTAAGATCCCAATTACTAATTATTTTTAAACATCTATTAGGTGAAATAATTTTAAATTCACTGTCGAGTCCTAAACTTATTTTTTCTTTATATCTGGGAGGTAAGTATTCACAACTAGTGATTTTATAAAAAACATTTACTTCTAACTCACTAATATTGTTAAACAAACAAGTGTTGCTAACACTGTTGAGCCTTTTCAGAAATATTCCCATTTATACATAAAAAAATTTTATTAGATTTTTTTACAATGCATAAAGCGATTGCTTAAACAGTCTCATGTCTGTATGGTAATGCATGTATTTTATTTTCCAGAGCATATCTCTTATTATATAAGGACTCAATGCCATCTTGTTTAACTCAACAGTGTAGATGTCATATTTTTCACTTTGCATCAAATTCATCATTCTTATTGTTCTCTATTATTAAAAGAACAATCTTTATAATCTTTGAAGCTTATTTTATTTTTAACAACACACTGTTCACTCCTTCTGATTTTTCTTTTCATTGTCACCAACTTTATAAGCATACTTTTGATCTCAAACCACACAATTCTTCCACTATTTTTCCAGTACATTCATCTTTCAGTTTTGCTAAAACCTTCTTGTTTATTTGTGGAATACCATAAATATTGTCTGTTGGATAATCATTCGTATCAAAGTAATCAATCATCAATTTCATGTCTTCATAGAAACCATCAGTTTTATATTGTATATATAACTGTTCATATCTTGATAACACAACTCAATTCTTGTTTTATTCCTAAGATGGCAACCAGATTTTCTTTAAATATAGTTCTTTGTTCAAAGTTTGCTTCAGATATTAATTTAACGCATTTATCTCCATCTGAAACTAATTTTATCCATTCTGTTCCTTATATTTTCTACAGGTTTTCCAAACAAGGAATTATTCATCAATTTGTAACATTTTTTTTCGAAATCATTCTTCAATTTCATTCTCATGACTGTACTTAAGTCTATTACACTTTTTCAAGCAGTCAGGTTGCTTCAATTTTAAGACCATATATTTTTATTATTTTCACTAGAAGAGATAAATACTGTTCAAGATTTCTATAGTGAACTACATAATTACATTTGTCATTCAAAGCATTCATTAACTTATGGTCTTTAGTTCCTGGTATAATTTTATTTCAGGAGCAAATATTAAATCTTTATGTAAATCATAGAGTTCTTTTGGGTACTGTAAATCAACTTCAAAAATGTAACCGACCTGCAAGTGTCACAAATTGCACTCTTTTTCCTTGAATCAAAAGCATCTGGTTCATCCCATTCAAATACTTCACATGGTAAATATTGACTCATTGGGTAACCATATAAATTGTGTGCACCTAAATATGGTAGGTAATTTCATTTCTTTTTTATATCATAATCTTTCTCATATTTATTATTGCTTTTACAACACTGATATACCAGCTCTTATTCCTTTTTCAATCATAATAATCACATTGTATTCATGTAATAATTCTAGTGGTTGTTTAGTCACTTTTAACATTGCATCCTATGATAAACTAGATGCTATAAAATACCAAGATGGATCTAAATTGTATGCTCTTACTCAACTTTTTCTGTAATTTTCAAACACAGCAGCCAATAACAAAACATCAGTTTCAATATACAAATGATGAATTCACCAAGATTTTTTTTATATTAAACCTTTCCCAAACTATGCTTGCATGTTTATAATCTTCATCACTTATTTCACTGTCATTCAGTTTACTGCAAATTTCTTCCTTTGCTGGTAACTGTCTCTCTTCAAATTTCTTCCCTGCATCCATGTAATCTTACGGATAAACACCTTTTCTGATCACTAGATTGAATAAATCGGTCTGAAGGCCTGAGCATGAAGCCTAATCTTCTGGGAAAAATTTTCTAATGTTTTTCAATTGATCTCTCTTCAAATTTGATGGAAGTTTGTCAAGTGAAGAAGCCATAAATTTAAATGCATCGATAAATCTAATCTTCATATTTTCTGTCTTCTTACCAAAGCTGATATATCTATCTCTTTTTTATCATAACCAAGTTCTTTCACAAACAGATGTGAATCATATGAATCACATCCTGAGACATTATGTACATAAATTGGTACAAAACTCGGATATGTCAGGTTTGGATTACACTATTACATAATGGATTTATATATTTTCCAGTCAAATGATCATGATGACAAACCTATTCACTTCTCTGTGAGTAATGAAAATACCACAGCATACAAATTTTTGATCTCGCATATCTTGATTGTTCTTCTGGCGTTAATGGTACCATTTCTTCTGTTTCAGAACAAATTCTTAAAATGTATTCTATTCCTTCTTTTATACATTCAATAATTTTTTTTAACAATTTGGTCCTCTCTGCAAAACAGGATCTTTGTAATGCCACCAATGTACTTGGTGCTAATTCTATTAAGATGATACTCTCAGTGGAACATATCTGATAATTCCTAGTTGCATAGCAATAATTCTACTTAATGTCCTTTTGGATGTGTGTGCTTAAAAATTACCCGTTCTTCATAAAATATCTTTTTTACTATGCCTCAATTTTTTAAGTAAACTCTTTCATCTGTGTTCCCATAGTTTACTGTCTGGCATTTAAACTCTATAATTTTTTTACTTGTCTGCATTTCGAATTCCCAAAAAAGTTTAACAGTTACTTTTAATTTTCGATGCATTCTTGGACATACATAACTTTATGTTTTGCTGCAGTTAGCAAATGTTTAGCTTCAATTGAGTTTATACTATTTACAAAATTTACAGTTTGTAATCGTTCAGCAAATGCTTTATCAACTACACAATCATTAACTGTTTTTGTTTTCTGTTTCTCAAAGATGTTGGCAGAAAATGGAAATATTTTTTCAATGGTTTATTTTCATTACTTTCGAAAATTTCATCATTAAAATGAGGCACCTGTTTTCTGGAAATATTAACTTAATAATGAATGAATGGATGCACTCTGCATAAACTACTGGAAAGAAAAACAGGGCAATTAAACACAATTCTCTAAGTTAACTAAGCCAAAACACAAATAGAAATAAGACTACAACTTGGTCTTATGATCTTCCACATTTTCTGGAATAATATGTAAAGAAAATTGATACCTTTAACATTAAGTTTATAAAACACACTATACATGTATTTAACGATTAATTTTTACTAAAGTAACAGTTATTTCATCTAAATAGCTTATCTTTATGAATTCACAAACACTCAGACGTCTTACCTGAAGCATAGCCGCAATACGGAAGAGTATTTTGAATCCAAAAGCTGCTGAGTTCGGTCTGTTCACAGTTTGATGAATGTTGTTCCCAGTTTAGTTTTCACTCCAAGAGAATGCTTATGAATCTGGTGCTATAAACTCTCTGTAGTGACTGGTTATTGAGTGCCCTTTTGAGGTACTTACAGGTAATATTGTAATGGATGTGTAATATATGGATGTGGTGCATGTTTGACAGGACTCGTGTTTTTTACTACACTGCACAAGGGCTGTCTTTGGATGCATTGCTCAAGGACACTAAGGTTCGAGTCGAACTTTTAACCGATTCTGACACGCTGTTGTCCTTCAGACACAGGATTTGTGGTTGACTGGCAACATATGCATAGACACGAATGAAGATAAAATTCATTCGCCAGCTGCAAAACCTTTATTTGGTTCGCTTTACCAATTTCAACAGTTTAAACTGACATCTTCAGCAGTGAAATAGGCTCGGATTATTGGTAAGCCAACATCAAAATAAGACTGGATGGTAGTGTCCATTGCCACAGAATCAATGGACATTATTGTTAAATTGTTATCTTGAGATTGACTTACCAATGATCTGAGTCTATTCAGATTCCGACGATCACACTTTTAACTGTTGAAACCGGTAAAATGTATCAAATAAAGGTTTTCTTGTGCAGCTGACGACTGGGTTTTATCTTTGTTGAAATATTATGCAGCTGCTAAACTACAGCTAGCAACAAAATAACACATAGACTCGCTGAGACAAATAATCTGCAAATAAGTGAATCGTACTATACACCTGGCGATTAAAGTTATGTTCTGTAATTGGATGTCAGTAATTTATATGGATAAGCCACACAACAATATTGACCAGTTGTAGGGTTTTGGTGGCTGTCCAATGGTGGAACCGCCGTATTAGTGGACAGTATTGCACCTGTGACAGATCATGCTGGTGAAGGATAAGTCCTAGGGGTAGACTTGACATGTCCTGTTAGTTTGCGTGGCATGTACAGCAATTTGTTGCTACTTCCAGAACTTCAAAATCTGCAGAACAGTTCTCACCCCAAGTTATTGACAACGTTAGAGAATAAATCTAGGTACATAGATCATTCTGAAACCTAAAGCAATGTATCAGTTTGGGACAGAATTGAGTTGAATGACTCAGCATATCGTCTTCAAGCAGAGTAGCTGGTTGAAGTCTTATACTGATGTTAACACCGGAAAGAAGGCTTCGATGTCGTGTTGTCCTGAAAAAGATTTTTGTAAAATAATGAATAACGCGATTTTTGGGAAAAATATGGAGAGTATTAGAAATCGTTGCGAAATACTTTAGTCAGAAAATGAAATGAGCCGTTTGGTGTTAGATATTACACTGCCATGCCAACTTTTAAACAGGCAACTATCTTCAACGATGAATTTGTGGCTCTGAAGATGGCTAAGGTTTCAATACTGTTTGAAACACCTGTTTATGTTGCTACATGCATATTCGACCTATCAAAAGGCCACATGTATCACTTTCATTATAAGTTTATCAGAACTCATTTTGAAGATCGAAAGATATTTTATGCAGATGTGAACAGTTCCATTTCCTGTGTGAAAGGTTGTGGTCTACAACTATATGAAGTGACAAGGTGCCACACTGATGTATTCGACACATATGGATATGCAGCTGGTAGCCCTTATAACGTAAAGATGGCAAACAATAAGGTTGTCGACCTGATGAAAGACAATGCGAATGGATCACAGATTATGAAGTTTATAAGTCTAGAATCCAATATGTATGTTTACCATACACAAGGAGGTCACACACTATGATGGGATAAGGGTGAGTTGTTGAACCACACAGTCTTACAATTGATGATTACTGGGAGTGTCTGGGTGGTGGTGTTGGTGCACCACATATGGTATGACAGGTTAACTTTCAACCTAAGAATCATATGGCTTATGCAGTTGAAGAACTGAGAATCGGTCCAGTCTGTCATGTCATGACAATAAGCAGTTATTTGTGATGATGGAAATGAAACGCTCCAATACTCACACTATTCTCTTTATATTACAGAGAGAGAGAGAGAGAGAGTTAGCCCTAATAAATCTGTTGTATATATAGTATGCACACAATGTATGTAAATATTTGTGTTTTTTATACATAGTTACATAATATTTAAGTACAATAATATATCGATAAATGTACTCTGTACTTAGGAGTTGTTTTAAAAAGCTACTGTATAAAAGAACATACCCATATTTTGCTTATGATACATGCATTTCATACGTCTGAATACGTCTGTACTATCTCTGATGAATAAGTACCATAATTCGTCATAAAATGAATATATGCAAGAATTTCATAAGTCTACATATGTCTATAATTTATCTGATGAATAATTACCACAATTTGTCATAAAATGAATATATGCAATGTACACTGGAAACAAAAAATGTATCTACACCTTTAAACTAAGTCTGTCTCCACTCTCATTTTTTGGTCTGTCATTATCATTACATGTGTTCAGTCATCACATGAGTGTTAAACTATACCTATTACCCTCCATTATACAGGCACTGAAAGTTTTCTTTGCAGCTATGGAGAGGCATTATATGTAACTTTTTTGGAATAACACATGAGAATATATTGTAGGAATTGCTCTCTATCGCTGCTAATAAAGCCTGTATTCCAAAGAAAAAAACAATGTCACACACAAAGTAATTGTTAACAAAAGTGGGTGTGTTATAATGAGTGCCTTGTTTTCAGTATTCACATATTCGTAATGTGAAGTGAACTTTCATTCAGTGGTGTTCTGTGACACTATAAAAATATATATTTGCTTTTTTGTTGCCATTGTGGTTACTGCATCACCTTTCACTCATTAACTTTTAGTTTTTTCTGCTCTGTGATTTTCAGCAAAATATAATTACAACAGCTGGTTATAGACCCAGACAACCATATAGATATTTGTTTTGTGAATTCACTGTGTTTAATAGGAGTTTTATTTGAGTGAACCATGACACTTACATTTTGATGTTCAGGTTCTAAAACTGTTGTATTTCATTGGTCTTCTGTGGACAACCTTCGTTGCCATTTTGGATGAAGTACTATAATTATGCATTATGTTCAGATTAACACAAAGATGGACAAATTGAATGCTTACAGCATCCAGAAATTTTATGGCAAGATTTCCAACTCTGGAAATATCAACAGCAAACTTTTTTCATGCTAAAAAATTTCTGGGTATCATGAAGAAGAAACTGAGACCAAGTGAAGCTGGTGAGAGTAAACTAACTTGGGACGACTTAAATGTGAAGGTGATGCTCATTCTATCTACTGTGATCGAATTTGATCAATTGCAATGTGTCATAACATGCACGCATGCAGTTGAAATGGGGACCACACTAAGATTATTCATGGACAGCCATCTGCAGTTAATAAAATGGCCTTGAATAAGGAATTTTTTTATTATAGAATGTTGCCAACAGCCACAATAGCACAACAAATCGAGTCAAATCTTTGGTATAAGCATTAGCTGATATTGGGGAACCTGTTATAAAAGTTGACAAAATGGCTGAACTTTTAGGAAGTCTGCCAACAAAATTTGGAACCTCTTTGACTGATAGGTACTTGTTTGCTGAAGATCAACTAACATTCAATACTCTGCCTTCAAGATGTGTTCGATAACAGCATTTGCAGTGATTAATGTGGACAAAACAAGTAAGTACAGTTCAATAACAATTCATCTAACACAGTCAGTAGAAAAGATGTTGAATGTTATTGCTGTCACCAAGGGAGCCATTTTAAATCTGAGAGCAAAAAACTTCAACAAAACTCAGTTTGATGACTGATACTTCTGTTCCACGTTGCAAAAATATTTGGTTAGTTGATAGTACTGCATCGAAACATTTGATATTACACCGAGATTGATTCAAATCTTTACAGACAATTCTATCTGATGACTCCTATGTTCAACTTCGAGACAACTCGTTTGTTAATGTAGAGAGCATTGGATCCGTTGAGTGGTGGTGGTGGTTGTTGGGATGTTTAAGGGGAACTAAACAGCTAAGGTCATGGATCCGTTGAGGTACTGCCTTTAGTTGAGGGGCAAATAGTAACCTTGCACATTGGAAAACATATTACACATGCCTAAGTTAAAGAGAAATTTATTCTCAGTGGGATCTGTCACAAAAACAGGAATTAAAGTTATTTTTGATAACGAGTGAACAAAAGTTCTCAATTTTAGGTCCAGTTTCAGCAGAAATTAGTAAGGACAACCAGTGCTATCAAAAGTTGTTTAAATGTCCAAATGTACTACAGCAAAATTCTGCTTTCTTAAATTCCACAACGATCTAGCATGAGAGACTTGAACACATCAAATTCAGAGGTATGTAGAATATGGCTGATAAGAATTTAATTCCTGGTTTAAAAAGCAAATAGTTGATCTTTATTGTGAATCATGTCAGTATTGCAAGCTGAAGAGAAAATCGTGTCATTGAAATTTGGAATCAAGATCAAAAGTTTCTGGTGGATTTATTCATGCTGATTTGAGTGGATGGATGGGGAAAATCATCTCTTTGAGGTGCACACTTGCACATAGTTTTCAAGGAAGATTGTACTTCATATAGATTTGTCTATTCTGTCAAAAGTGAACATGATAATTTTCCTGTGTCTTTGGAATTCCAGAAATTGATTGAAAGACCAGCTGGAAACAAAATCAAAGTTCTGGAAAGTGCTAACAGGGCGGAATTCATAAGTAAGCAATTTAAAGACTATTTCAAGCAAAATACGACAACACATGAGGAAACAAGTCTGTATACACTGCAGCAGAATGTCCTAACTGATCGATGAAACATGTCCATTATTCAGTGAGCATAAACTATTTTAATGTGCACTGACTTATCTCAAGTATAGTAAATTGTGCTGCATACATCTTCAATTAATGACTATGTAAAGCAAACAATAATGTTACTCTGTATGAAAAACCGTTTGGAGAGATCTTCAACAAAATCTTTAAAACACATGAGAAAGTTTGTCAGTCAAACTTTCCTTATTAATTTAGTTCAAACCAGCAAGATAAATAGAAGAAATTTATCATGGTTGGCTATGATGGGGATACTACACATTATCGACTTTACAATCCTGATGAAAAGAAAATTAAATCTCCTGCAGAGTCTCTTTCAGTGAAGAAGAAACGTGTGGCTTAACTTTTGTGGAACAGAGATATGCAGAATTTTGCCTCAGGGACCTTGCTGCAGAAGATGTTCAAGAGGAAACTGAAGAGGATGATGCTAGTGAAGAAGTCAAAGAAATTTGAAAGAGGAAGTTGAGAGATCGAACTAATCTGTGAGCATCTGTTCGTTATCAAGACAAAGATAACAGCCTGTTCTGACATTATCTCTGAACATCAAACTTTTGAAAAAGAAATGGCATCGCAAGATCATCAAAGTGGAAGCAAACAATGGAAAAGGAGATGGCATCTTTGAAGAGTATCATTACCACACAATTGCAAGGCAGTTGAATGCAAGTTGTTGTGTCATGTGAAGCAAAATTATAAGGGAAAATGGATTGCTTTGAAGATAGACTATTTGCTCATAAAGTGCTATTTCCTTGATTAAAAATTCGGAGCAGCATAAACGTATCAACACATACACATTAAATATCGTTATATATGTGAACATGTTAAGGGCAGTGATATTGAAGTTTGTTGTGTTTTTTCTGATAGACAGTTGGCACATTTGTTTGCAAAACCCTTGACTAGAGACAAATTCATACGGGATAGAAATGCTCTGTCAATGATTTCAAAAACGAACTTAATTAAACAAGAATGGGAATGTTAACAAGAGTGAGCTTGTTATACTGAGTGCCTTGTTTTGTTTATTCATGCATTCGTAATGTGAGCACACCAGAGATGAACTATCATTCTGTGCATGACCGTGTTCTGTGCCCTTATAAAAATATATCTTTCCTTTGTTTTGTTATCATGGTTACTGTCACTTTTCGTTCTAATAAAAAGATCGTTTTGTTATTAGACTCAGAGTTTGTTCTGCTCTGTGATTTTCAGCAAAACGTAATTGCAGACAACATTCATTTACACTTTTATATGAACTCTGAGGTATATTGCACTGAGCCAATTATTCTGTACTGGTCGTAGATATTAGCTTTGGAAGCTCAATTCTGAGAGTTTTTCATCATATGCATCCACCATACAACAATATGTTTTCGACAAATAATTGTCTTTGTAAACTACACCATCTATGTACACTGTGCAGAACCAGTTTTCTTTGCAAGTTTGAGACATGAGTGAAAAGCAAAGCTCATGTTTCAAAAGAATGCCATTAACATTACATTTATATAGCAGTACTGTGATGCATTGGACTGAACCATTTGTTCTTTACAAGGCAGACATACTAGTGTGTTACAAAAGCTTGTGGTAGCTCAATACAATTATTCTCAGCATTTCGCAATGTAATGAATAATTTTACATATCTCTCTTCCACACAACACTGTGATAATGTACAGTTAGATCTCATATTGGGGAATATATGATAGCAAATTAAACACATATTAAAACTTTTTAAAAACATTAATTTTTATTTCGTTTTCATACACATACATGCCAATTACTAATTAATGCTCATACACCAGTCATCATATCCATTCACAACACAGCAATCTTTGTTAAATAATTGTCTTTTATAGACCTTAAACTCAGTACTTACAAGATTTTGTTCACATGAATCAATTCATTTGTTCAATTCCACTCCAACACGAACTTTATTGCGCATTTTATAGTCAACCAAATGGTCATGAGCCTTTCTAACACTTTTGGTTAGTTGACATAATCTATCAATTGTGTAACACAGAACCGTACACACTTTGAATATTTGACACAATTGGCTTTTTAAGTCATATATTGTGTGTCATACTACCGTCACATAATTTTAACACTGTGCCACTTAATACTGATATAATGCACACGGCGACACAACTTCTGGTGGCAGTCCTGCTGCTGCTGCCGGTGTTGACGCACTCAGGAAAATGCTAATATTCATCTCCTGCAGATTGTATTCAGTGATTAATTGGCCAACACATACAAGATTCTTGCATATGCGGTGCCACTCCACTTGACTTAATTGCTGTTGCTCAGTGTCCAGTTCTATGATTACTGTGAACATTTTGTCCAGTGCTAAGCCTACACTGATGAATTTAGACCCATAAGTGGTTAAGTGAAACATATTCATGAACATCAGACCTGTTCGATGATTTTGTAGACTGGGGGATTTGATGAACTGAGTGGAAAAGTTTATATGTACATGCAAAACCCCTTCTCAACTGCTATCCACGAATTATAATGGAGCACATCTGTCTGGAGTGCTGGATGGCAATTGCAATAGCCCATTTCATCCTAGGCAAATGAATATGCTAAAATAGAATTGGTCATAGGTTATAAATATAAGGGAAGGTCAGACATGTCTCCAGGAATTAAGTATGTCATGGGTAAATATCAAGTCGTCCAAGGATTTAAGTAGATCATTAATTACAGATAAAGCTGAAAACCATGTATGTTCCTGGACTGAGGTAGGTCTTTAGCTAAAAATAGCTCCCACCAGTCTTGGAGCAAAGTAGGTTAGCCAAAACGTAGGTCAGGAGCTGACCTACTTTGTCCTGGATTAGTGGGATTTTGTGCACTAGTGTGCACATAATGTGATGATGCAAATCTGATCTTTAGCCGTGACTGTCCACCATAGCATGATAGATATTCACTCAACTGTTCCACAGACGTCTCTAATGCATTCCTACTGGTTCTTTACTTTGAACCGAAATGCTGCAATCCACTTGAGCATGGCGTTCTACCTGTAGGTATCGCTCATGGTAACTGTGTGCATATTTGTGAACATCAGGGGCGACGTGATAGGTACAGGAAGTTTCACACTTTTGTTGATGTGTGTAGTACCAGTTGAGACATGGAATCTTCTAGCACACCATGTCTGAGAGTTTGTTGCTCAGATCTGTAATTGATTATACACTCCTGGAAATGGAAAAAAAAACACATTGACACCGGTGTGTCAGACCCACCATACTTGCTCCGGACACTGCGAGAGGGCTGTACAAGCAATGATCACACGCACGGCATAGCGGACACACCAGGAACCGCGGTGTTGGCCGTCGAATGGCGCTAGCTGCGCA
This sequence comes from Schistocerca americana, assembly GCF_021461395.2. Lineage (NCBI taxonomy): Eukaryota > Metazoa > Arthropoda > Insecta > Orthoptera > Acrididae > Schistocerca > Schistocerca americana. The sequence goes on along the minus strand of NC_060120.1, from coordinate 285,224,787 downwards.
GCATTTGTGCACCGCCGCCGTCAGTGTCAGCCAGTTTGCCGTGGCATACGGAGCTCCATCGCAGTCTTTAACACTGGTAGCATGCCGCGACAGCGTGGACGTGAACCGTATGTGCAGTTGACGGACTTTGAGCGAGGGCGTATAGTGGGCATGCGGGAGGCCGGGTGGACGTACCGCCGAATTGCTCAACACGTGGGGCGTGAGGTCTCCACAGTACATCGATGTTGTCGCCAGTGGTCGGCGGAAGGTGCACGTGCCCGTCGACCTGGGACCGGACCGCAGCGACGCACGGATGCACGCCAAGACCGTAGGATCCTACGCAGTGCCGTAGGGGATCGCACCGCCACTTACCAGCAAATTAGGGACACTGTTGCTCCTGGGGTATCGGCGAGGACCATTCGTAACCGTCTCCATGAAGCTGGGCTACGGTCCCGCACACCGTTAGGCCGTCTTCCGCTCACGCCCCAACATCGTGCAGCCCGCCTCCAGTGGTGTCGCGACAGGCGTGAATGGAGGGACGAATGGAGACGTGTCGTCTTCAGCGATGAGAGTCGCTTCTGACTTGGTGCCAATGATGGTCGTATGCGTGTTTGGCGCCGTCCAGGTGAGCGCCACAATCAGGACTGCATACGACCGAGGCACACAGGGCCAACACCCGGCATCATGGTGTGGGGAGCGATCTCCTACACTGGCCGTACACCACTGGTGATCGTCGAGGGGACACTGAATAGTGCACGGTACATCCAAACCGTCATCGAACCCATCGTTCTACCATTCCTAGACCGGCAAGGGAACTTGCCGTTCCAACAGGACAATGCACGTCCGCATGTATCCCGTGCCACCCAACGTGCTCTAGAAGGTGTAAGTCAACTACCCTGGCCAGCAAGATCTCCGGATCTGTCCCCCATTGAGCATGTTTGGGACTGGATGAAGCGTCGTCTCACGCGGTCTGCACGTCCAGCACGAACGCTGGTCCAACTGAGGCGCCAGGTGGAAATGGCATGGCAAGCCGTTCCACAGGACTACATCCAGCATCTCTACGATCGTCTCCATGGGAGAATAGCAGCCTGCATTGCTGCGAAAGGTGGATATACACTGTACTAGTGCCGACATTGTGCATGCTCTGTTGCCTGTGTCTATGTGCCTGTGGTTCTGTCAGTGTGATCATGTGATGTATCTGACCCCAGGAATGTGTCAATAAAGTTTCCCCTTCCTGGGACAATGAATTCACGGTGTTCTTATTTCAATTTCCAGGAGTGTATTTCCCACAACTAGTATGTGTAACTTCTGCTTAACTGTTTCCTATTTGACACACATGATTTCACATGTCATTGCCACTGAAAAACACCAAAACTTCCTATTATGGAAAGCAAATGAAGCCCTCAAGTACATTTACAACTGAGCAGTAACAATAATTTAAGAGTGAATGTAATGAATAAAAATAATAATATGCACTTCATCAAAAAGAAGGAAAACAGCTCTATTGCTTTAAGAATAATGATAAATCTTTATACTTCAAAGCATTAAAACCAGAACAGAAAGGAGTCATATACATGGATACATACGCATTTAATAATGCAGAAGAGCACATTAAATACAGTGTAGTAACAAACTTTCGCTGAGTCAGTGTTAAACAGAAAACTATTTACCATATAGATACCTAACTTTATGGGAATGACGTTCAGACAGTGTGCTACAGGATTTGCGTAGTTACTAGTGTTAGTAGTGGTAGTATCATAGCTTGCCATTAGGTGTTGGCACTGGTATGATGACTTAGGGTTGAAACACAACCATCAGCGTGCATTACAGTTTCAGAGAGTCAACATGGGTCTGGACAAGGTCAGCAGGGCTTTACTCATAAAGGTGTTTCACCGAAACAACAGCAGTATTGCTGCTGCTCTACGCCGGTAACGACGTCTTTCCACACTGTACCTGAAGAACATGATCCGGAAATTCCAATTAACAGGCGATTTGGTAACTGCTCCTGGGAGAAGGTGATGGCCAATTGCGCCACAAGCTGTTGAAAACTGTTTCCATAACTAAGAATGCTGGACGCAATGTGCGATCTTCAAGCACTGCACAAGCTGTGTCATGACAGCTGAACTTTCCATGGTCCATCGTCCGAAACGTGCTGCGAAGAACTGTGAAATGCTATCCCTAGTGCGGTTCCACGCTGACACACATTCAGATGGTCGACATATTGAGCAACGTAAACGTGTTACACAATTAACAAATGTTACCCTCTCACGTGGAAATTAAAATGTGTTTGGTTCATTTGCTATTTCTCTTCCACATGTCCTTACGAACGTTTCCACAAACTTTCGTTGTCCTATGATCACTCGTTTTTCGCGGAGGTCCCCTCAAGTAGCGAAAGTTTAATCATAATCACTGCAGATTATGCAAATAAAGTGATGAAGTGAATTAAAGAACTTCTGATGGTTAACTTTTTCTACTCCATTTAAGATGTCTTTACAGAAACTTTTGAAATTAGTCTTTTAGATTATATTATGACTAAAATTAGCATTACACTATAACACTGTTCTGTAATGTAAAGTTGATTCGTTGCACTGCACTTAAATTAAATTTATCTTCTTGATTTCTTTCCACAGCCAAGGGATCCCTCTCTGAAGAATCCATGGAACATGTGTGATTAATGTAAATGAACATAATGAAACACATTGCTGAAAACGTCCACATGGACTTATAACTATTATGTTAAAGCGAATTATAACTAAATGATCTGCGTAATGCCTTTTTCTCCTCACGACTGCCAGTTAACTTGAAAATACGATGATAAAATACATGTCGAGGCACGCCAGTTCATCCATTAGGAAATATTTGCATGCAGCGACAGACGTTCCATTTCCTGAGGGAAATATGTATCCGTTGTTGCAGATATTCCATCTGACAACAGTAAACAGCTCTGAGCCATGCGTCTGGCGTGCGATATGCAGAAGCCCTGGGTGTTACCACAATACCATCAAGTAAAGACCAACAGGGTGTGGTTTCAAAGTTCTCTTCCAAATACACGGGCACAGAGCAGCTAATCTTGTAAAACTGTCATCTGAGTGTGCTCTTGTTGTGGTTGTTGTTGTTGTTCAGTCCAAAGGCTGGTTTGATGCAGCTCTCCACACTAGTGTGCACAGCACAAACCTCTTCTTCTCTAATTAACCACTGCAACCTACATCCATTTGAAAATGGTTACTGCATTCCTGCCTAGGGCTCTCTCTACTATTTTTACACCTTCTCTTACCTGTATTACCAAACTGTCTACTCCTTAGGGTCTCACTATGTGTCCTGTAACAGATCACTTCTTTTAGTCAAGTAGTGCCATAACTTTCTTACTTCCATAATTCTCGTCAGTACTTCCTCATTAGTTCTTTGATCTCCCCCTGAAATCTTCAAATTCTTCTATAGCACCACATTTCAGAAGGTTCTACTCTCTTCAGAATGAAATTTTTTCTCTGCAGCGAAGTGTGCACTGATATGAAACTTCCTCGCAAATTAAAACTGTGTGCCAGACCGAGACTCGAACTCGGGACCTTTGCCTTTCGTGGGCAAGTTCTCTACCAACAGAGCTACCCAAGCACGACTCACAACCCGTCTGCACAGCTTTCCTAAGTCAGTACCTCATCTCCTAGCTTCCAAACTTCACAGAAGCTCTCATGCAAACCTTGCAGAACTAGCACTCTGGGAAGAAAGGATATTGCAGACACGGCTTAGACACAGCCTGGGAGATGTTTCCAGAATGAAATTTTCTCTCTGCAACGGGGTGTGCCCTGACGTGAAACTTCCTGACAGATTAAAACTGTGTGCTGGACCGAGACTCGAACTCGGGACCTTTGCCTTTTTTGGGCAAGTGCTCTACCAATTCTTCTACTCTCTTCTTGTCTAGACTGCTTTTCGTCCACATTTCTCTCTGTAAAGGCTACAGTCAAGACAAATACCTTCAGGAAAGACTTCCTAATAACTTTATGTTCAGTGTTATAAAATTTCTTTTTTCAGATTTTTTTTCTTTCTGTTGCCAGTCTTCATTTTGTATCCTCTCTACTTCTACCATCTCCAGTTATTTTCAGCCCAGATAGCGAAACTCATTGCTGTTTGCAGAGTCTCATTTCCTATCTTAATCCCCCAGCCTTGTCTTATTTAATTCGACCATTTGTTTTAATTCTGTTTAAGTTTATTTTATAATCTCTTTTCAAGAAATTATCCATTCCGTTCAAGAAGTCCTTTGCCACCTCTGACTGAATTATACCATGTTGTCAGTAAATCTCAAGGCTTTTCTTTCTTCTCCCTTCGACATTACTCCTTGGTTTCCTTCACTGCTTGCTCAGCGTACAAACTGAATAACATTTGAGATAGGATACTATCCCCTTTCGCTCCATTCTGAACTACTACATGTCCAACTAGCATAACTGCCGTTTGGTTTCCGTAAAAATCTCAAATAACGTATCATTCAATGAATTTTATACCTGCTAACTGCATAAATTCAAAGAGTGTTGTCCAGAAAACTTCGTCAAACGCTTGCTGCAAATTTACAATTACTATAAATGCAGATTTGCCTTTCTTCAACCTATCTTCTTCATGTCAGTTGTAACATGACTGGTCAAGATCACTTTTCGATCCTGTATCAATTCAGTTAAATTTTACTTCGTACACAAAATTGGGCAATACTGACTGTTGGATGGTGACTGAAAGGTTCTCATGCAAAGTTGCGGATTCTGTCACATCCCTTTGATTCCAGCACATCCCTTGTCTAGTGTGTAGTTGTTGCAAGAAGGTTTCCCTCAAGTTGGGTGGCAACTCTAGGATGGTTGCCACGGCTTTCTCGGCGCATTCTGAAGTTGCAGAAGTTTCTGGGAATCTATCCCTGACTCGCCATCACAACGTTGCCTTAGAAACCGAGTGTCCACTTGAGATGTATCAAGTATCTATTCAGCATTGATGTCAAAAAGAATCCTGCCTTTCCGCTCCCGTTAAACGGGAGAAATTTACTACCCTCTCAACAATATTTCTGTCTTGCCAGTCTCTTATATTACTCCCCTTCTAGACATTGTGTACGCTTCATCAACCAAGAGTAAAATATCTTTCAAACTCAATACCAAACACAGAAATCGTGTATGCCTATTTGTACACCATATCGGGGAAACTTTCGCAGCGTTACTCTCTATTTCAATACTTCAAGGCACATTCATGCTCATCATATTGGTTACAAGCTTACTGTCGTCCCTAGAGAGTGAGTTTGGGCTAAGTACAAACAACTTGGCATGTTATTCATTTGTCATCTCGGAGTCGTCCTGTGCTGGTTATCTACCTCTTCCTGGCTCTCGTCCCTTGCTGATGTTTGCTGCTGTTTGAAGATCTGAGGGTCGCTTCTACTAACAGCATAAGGTGTTCGATCTCAGAGCGGCTACTGCTTACCTTGTTGTTTGAACATCTTGGATACAGAGTAAGTTGGCTTACTTCTCTCTTTAATTTCAAAATGCGAGATGTGCAGACAAGGAATTCTTATTTCGTTTTACTTTCACTCTCCTTAATGATGTCTGTCGATGTCCTATAAAATTCTGTTTGGTCCCCCCCCCCCCCCCCCCCCAAGTCAACCAACCCATATAATTAACTTCATTGTTTCATGTTAGTTTCCTGTGTTTTTGTTATTCAAGAGTCACTTTAGAGTAATATCCCATGTGTTTTTTAAATACGAATACAAATTAAGTAATTTATGAATTCGACTACCATTTATGAAAATAACTTCCTACAACTTCTCCCACGATTAGGCGACTCTTATTTAACAAATACTCATTCCAGTCACATCAATGCGAGCACCGCCTATGATCAACGTCAACGTGAAATAACCACTAACAGGCGGGACGTGGCAGGTGGCAGCACTAGAAGTGGAGGGTGTATAAAGAGTGCCGAGGAGAAGAGAAAAATATTGCAGTCGTTGTAATGCGGAAACGGAGCAATTCATATGATGTCCAAAAGGGTAAGAGCACTGGCTTTCGGGCCAAGAGTGGAAGCATTTCTGAAATGCTGTGCCACCATAGTTAAAGTATCACATGCATGGCAAAAAGGTTGTTATCAAAAAAGTATGTTATCCAAAATCGAAAATGGTGTAACTGTGGTACAACATGGGCCATAGACTACAGGGGTGAATGGCTGCTGCACAGATGCATACGAGTGAATCGATGTGTAACTGTTGAGCAACTGACAGCCCAGATAAACAAGGGGACCACCGACAGTGTCTTCTCAACAACCATTCAGCGAATGTTGCTGCATATGGGCTTCCGCAACAGGTGCCTGGTTCATGCACACATGCTGACTGCTGTTCATCTAAGATAAAGGCTAGAATTTGTATACCAGTGCTTCAACTGGACATCCACTGACTGAGAACAAGTGGCTTTTTCAGATGAATGACGTTTTATGCTCCATCGGACAAAAAGACCATTGGCATGTGTGGTGTGAAACATCTAAAAAAAACACCCTGCATGTGATGTAGTCTGGGGAATGATTCTGTGGCATTTACAGAGTGATCTTGTCGTTCTGGAAAGCGCAACAGATCAATACATGTGTTTGTCTATATTTGGGGAGCACATCCACCCCAACATGCAGTTTGTTTTTCCTCAGCATGATGGTATCTACCAGCAGGGCAATGCAACGTGCCACACACCATCTAGTGTACATATGTTGTGCAAAGAGCACCAGGATGAGTTTAAGTACTCTCCTGGCCACCACACTCCCTGGATTTAAACTCAATCGAGAATCTGTGGGGCCACCTCGATCAGGATGTTCACACCATGGATGCTCAAACAAGAAACTTTGCACAGCTGGTCATGTCACTGGAGTCAGCACGGCTCCACATCCCAGTCGGTACCTTTCAGAACCTTGTTGACTCTCCTCTTGCACATCTCACAGCAGTCCGCACTGTAAAATGTGGTTATTCAGGCTTTTGACAGGTGGTCACATTAAACTAATTGGATAGTGTATAATCAGGAGTACACTAAGGTGGTGTGTCAGTATGATGGAGTATCCATTGTGTTCAGCTACCAAATTATTTATGGAATGTCCCATAGCATGCAAAGGTCATTATTGTGGCGGCGATTGCGTAGCAGTTACACCATTTTATTTCAGAGCTCAAACCATTAACTAATGCACATCTATTCCACATTACTTTGCAGCCAGGGCTTATTAAACTTATAGTTTGGTAGTATTCACACCTATCAACACCTGATTTCTTTGGAATTTCAGTTATTAGTTCGAATCTAAGCATATTTCGCACATCTCATACCTCTTGCACACCAGGTGGAATAGTTTTGCCATCGCTTGCTCTTCCTAGGATTTAAGCCATTCTCTCACAGGCTGTGAAAATGCATGTGGACGAGGTGACCTCACAGTGCGGAATTCCACATTCCACTACAATGCAAAGTGCGAAACGAAGAATCTGGCATGTCAGATTTTTGCCTTAAGAGGAACATGACCAATGAGATGTGACATCATTTTACATCACATGCATCACTTACGAGCTGCAATACTGTATAGAGTTAAAGTCCGTACTTGTTGGTTTTTTAATTATGTATATGTTGTATGAATACAAGCCATTTCAAAGCATCAGCAACTTGAAGATCTCTAGGAAACACATCGTTTTAGTTGCTATTTCTTATAATAAAATTACAGGAAATTACTTAGCCATGGGTAAAAGCTTATTGTATTTGATGTTTTTAGTGTTATAACTTGTAACCAATGAAAGTATATTCTTTCAATGCTACAGCACAATGATGATGCATTAAAAGCACATCGTTCTGGTACGATTTGTCATAGTTAAATGTCAAATAATGACATTTGTAAATACAATCTTTACACAGTGTATACCATATACAGACACATGGCTGCAGTTTCGAAGCTGCAGTGAAGTTGATAGTGTTGTCAGCTGCAAAGCTCCTTCCAATTTTATTCTACTTTTGTTTCCTAAAATATCCTGAATCTTTCTTATAATTTAATAGAAGTATTATTACAATAGTCGATGATAATTACTATAAATAATGTACTGGACTGTTATAATTAAACTGAAAATTTTCAGAGTGTTAAAAGTGTGGGCTGTATAATCGCAGGACGCTGAAACATCATAGGCATGTTCATAAATCGGTGTACTCACGGAGTATTCTGAAAATGTAAGCAATCAGGCTGTGAAATGTATCCTACTTTGACGCCAGTATGCAGTTTGACATTTTGTGATGTGTGTGTATTCCTTTTGTGTAGTGGATGTTGGTGTAACATATTAAGAAGGGTGAAGTCTTCTTTACAAAACACAACTATTATTGGGAAGAAGTACTGCGCATTGCTGGTAAGGTTGTTTTATCAGAACGGCAGCAACAGCAGTGCTACACTGCCTGTATACCATATACGGAGGTATGGCTGCAATGTTGAAGCTACAGTGATTGATAGCGTTGTCAGCTTTAAAGAAAAAGGCAGCAGGTTTGCGTCCAGCTCCTACCAATTTTTTTCACCCTTTGCTTTTTAAAACATTCTGAGTCCTTCTTACTAATTTTATAGAAGTATTATCTACAACAGTCGATGATAGTTACTATAAATAATGTACTGGGTGGTTATAATTAAAGTGAGAGTTTTCAGGGTGCTACAGTTTGAGCTGTATACATTGCTTACAGATACAACTGTAAAGAGGTCCCATTTCAACAAATAGGCTAAAGAATATGATCAAGAAACCTGAAGAAGAAGGTGAATTTGGTGGTGCAGCAGGGATAGGGTTGTGGTCCTTCCCCATATCAGTTGTTGAAGAAGTTGCTGTAGTTACAGCCTACTGTCCAACAAGTGCCTCAAATTCTGCAGCCAGTACTCGAGGTGTGTCATGGGAATTCCCTCCCCCACCCCCCTTGTCAATTGTTAAAAAGATTTTGAGGAATATTTTACACAGGTATCCCTCCCAGATTCAGAAAAGTGCACCAAATGAAGCCACAAAGTAAGCTACAGCACCATGACTTTGCCCTTCGTTTTTTGGCATGCATGGAAATGGGTAACATGGCTGGTTACGAACGAGACACATTTTACTCTTCTGCAGTGCCATAAATGCACAGAACTTTTGCATATGGGGTTCTACTCCAACATATGTTGTGCAGTAATATCCACTGCACTCAGCTTCTGTGACTGTGTGGAGTGGTTTCACAAGACCCTTCTTTCTCAGTCCATTTCTGTTCAAGGAGATGACACATCATGGGCTTTTTAAGTGTGCAGTGACATCTGCATGTTATAAAGACCTCCTTGTGCAAAACGAGATTCCAGGTTTGCCAGAACACAACTCTGTCCACACTACTATTTACAGGCAAGATGAAGCAACACCACATGTCGTCTGCCAGGTGAAAGATTTGCTTCAGGAAACCTTCGGTAATGACTGCATCATCTCTATTCAATTTCAAAATGTGCAGTGTTCCAGGTCCCCTTATCTACATACATGTGACTTCTGGTTGTGGGGATATCTGACAGATTGTGACTATCAGGGATGTGTCCAGACTCTTTCTGATCCGAAGGAAAGCATATGACGATCGTTCTGTTTACATTGGATATGCTCCTAGCAACTGTCGACTGTGTTGTGTCGGGAGACCACAACGAACACATGTTGTAACTTGTGACCGTGTCCTAATAAATGTGCTAGAACCACCGTTATGATGTGTTTGATCGTTCCTCCCCTTTCCCTGGACCCATACCACATTGTAACTGCTTATAGTGCCTTATTTTCAACTTGAGGCAGAAAGTGGAACTATTATTTTTCTTCAGCATGCTCTGTGAGTACACTGATTAATGAACATACCTACAATGTTTCAGCATCCTCCGATGTTTACAGCCCACACTGCAGCACTCGGAACACTATCAGTTTAATTATAACCACCCAGCATTTTCTACAATTCCTTTTGCACATGTCAATGATTGGAACGTTTCACCAGTAGCCATAAATCTTACCGTGGCTGCCAGTCTATGTCAGAAAGTAAACACAAGTTACATACTGGAAGTTTTTAGTATCACGAAACTTTAGGTAAAATGTACACATCTATCTTTTGGTTTTGTGGACTGCCTTATGTTTGTATCTTGCTGGTAAATATCTTTTTTACTGATGGTGAGCAGCTTTGAAAACATCTCCTCTTCCACTCAAATGAAAGAAAAAAACAAATCCCGATCTTGAGGTCTATTTGACTAAGTACAACTGGGTAGTATGAGCCACAGCAAAGTCAGGTGGTGAAGACCGTAAACGCAATTTTTATTTTTGTTTTTTAGGACATGATGCCAAGGCTGAAGAAGAAATGTTCACTGAAGGTCTAGGGGGTGGTACAAGACTGCAAAGAAGTAAGTGGTTTCCAGTGTTTTGGGAAGCAGTATGATCAAATAAGCTGCAACCAATCTTTTAACGTTCCTAGAACAGGATTACAAATAAGATCGAAATCAATTGTAGGAAATCAGCAGACACATAGGAAAACTCAGATAGCCTTTCTCAAACAAAGATTTGAAGAAAATTGCGAAGCAAAATTTGTAGTTTACACAAGAGACTAACATTCCAGGTCCGAGTTTCACAGGTGGTTTACGATTTGGCAGAAAATTGCCTCATAGGTTTAACAGAGAAAGGAAATTAGCAAGAAAATATTTCCGTCAAAACTTTACCATGAAGTACCTGGAACAGTACTACAGAAAACCTTAGTCCACAAGTGTGTTGCTATAGGTTGGGCAGACATCAAGTTCTGAAGTTTTAACACCAACTGTATTTTTATGATTTTGTACTTTTGATACAAACAAATTAGTTTTTCAACAACAAAAACATGTTTTCCATTTAATAATCTACTTAGTTTTGTATGGCCAATACTACCTGACACTGTTCTTAACATCTGAAATTGTAAGTCTTCAAAAATCTTTTCTTCTTGTGTGTCGTTTTGGTTGGAATTTTTTTTTTTTTTTTTTTTTTTACATTTTACAAAATGGTTCAAATGGCTGTGATCACTATGGGACTTAACATCTCAGGTCATCAGTCCCCTAGAACTTAGAACTACTTAAACCTAACTAACCTAAAGACATCACACACATCCATGCCTGAGGCAGGATTCGAACCTGCGACCATAGCGGTCGTGCGGTTCCAGACTGAAGCGCTTAGAACCGCTTAGATTTTACACCAAAACAAATGTTCAAATAAAGGTTTTCTGCAGTTAGACCTTATTTCAAAACAACAGGTGTTCCATACCAATTTTGGCTTAAACGTCCCCATACTTGCTTCTATTCCCCTACTTATTTATCTTAAGTACAGTCAGGTAAAGACAGTGTGAAACTGTTTAGCAGTGATAGTTAGTTGTTAACTATACCTAAAAAAAAACAGAAATATATTTTAAACATAATAATACAGAAAAATAAATACTTTAGTTTGAGTCAACATACTTTTTTCCTGTCTTTAACAACCAATACTTTAGTTCCTAAAAAAAGAAAGGATTGACACTTTAGCTGTGGTCTTCAATCCAAGGACTTGTTTCATACAACTTTCCACACTATGAAATTCTGTGCAAGCCTCTTCATCTCTGTACAACTATTGCAGCCACATCCCTTTGAACCTGCTTACTGTAGACAAGCCTTGATCTCCACCTACAATTTTTACCTCTCCTGCTTCCATTTGTTACCGAACCCATACTTCCTTAATGCGTCAGGTTGTGCCCTATTGACCAATCACTTCTTTTATTCAAGTTGTGATAGATTTCTTATCTCCCCCATTCAGTTCAGTTACGTGATTAGTTACTTAAGCTTCAGCATTCCTCTGTAGTACATTTTAAAAGCTTGATTCCTCTTCTCATCTGTACTATTTATCGTCCAAGTTTCATTTGAGATGCAAGGCTACACTCCAGACTAACACCTTCAGAAAATTTGCTACCTTCAGTGAAGACTTCATAACTTTTAAATTTATACTCGATGTTAAAATGTTTCCTTTTTCCAAAAAACTTTGGCTGTCATTGTTAGTCTGCATGTTATAACCTATTTAGTTCTGCGATTGTCAGATACTTCACTACCCATTGTGGCTTGGTAGATCAATGGTGAAGTTCCACACTATGGATCCAAAAGTCTTGGATCCAGTCTCCAGTCAGGCCTGGGACGTTTACTTGCCACTCATCATTTTGAATTCTGGCAATACTTGCTGATGTAAAATATGTCAAGTAGTAATGTGGATCAGAGTCTGTGTTAAACTGCAGGTCTCCCTATAACTGGCTCAATAACTTAGTTCAAATGTCAGAGAAAGGCAACGGCATATCACCTCCAACAGGAACACACCTAGTAGAGTGCTATGGTATTAAGCCAATCTTCAAATAGATCACAGTTTTACCTGTAACGACAAATTAGTCTACTACTGTTAGTGTCTCATTTGCTTATCTAATTCTTCCAATATCAACTGTTGTCATTTGACTACACTTCGTTATGTTTGATTTACTTTTGATGCTATTCATCATACACCTGTTTTCAAGACACTACCCATCCTATTAAATTAATTACCACTACACCAGACAAGTTGACGGCAGCAGACATTTAGAGCTACTCGTACAAAGGCGGGACAGGTCGCTAGTTCTTTAAAATTAAGCTAATTTTCACGAAATATTTATAAATTATGTACACATACCTTCCTCATAAATGTATATCTATTAGTGAAGACCTTATCAAAATCCCTATAGTGTTTCCTGAGCTCAGCCTTCACATATAGACAGAAAAAAAAGCGATGGGGGACTTAAGTAATATGTACAAATAGATGAAGTGCAAACTCAGATTGAGGAAGGAAATCACCCACGTACATGGTCCTCTTCTAAGAACGTACTTCAATACTCAATATTCGCCTTAAGGGATTTAGGAAAACCACACAAAATCGAAAATGGATGCCCATTTTTTTAATAAAAATGAGCTAGGAAATGGTCTGCCTCCACAGTGTATTCAGTGCAGAATCTCACAGGAATACCATCCCAGCAGCACTTTAAGTCAGTCATCTTTGTTTTTGGATAGTGGAGACACTTCATTCAGTACCTCTCATTTGCGAATGTATGTGGTGCTGGTAGTTGTCAAACATTAGTATGACAGTATCCTCATGTGTGAATGTGTTTTTAAAAGTGCTCTGTTTGTCGTCAGTTTCTACACCAAACTTATCCACAAGAGAGCTGATGGAAGGTTTAGATCCGTTCATTGACTTCAGGTACGATAAAGATTTCCTGATAGATCTTCTGCAATGATCTGGCTGTGGAAATTATTTCACACTTCACATACCGCCCTCATTGTGTATGCACAAATTGCCATTGTGTTTTTTTCCACCAGTTTCCCAACACTGTCTTTTGCAGGGGGAATGTAGCACTCTTAACTTCTCGGAATTACACTATTAAAACATGGTGGGTGTTTCCCATTTTTCGTTACTAAAGTAGGTACACATTTGTTTTGAACTTGGTTTTACGTATTTGCCGGCCGGGATGGCCGTGTGGTTCTAGGCGCTACAGTCCGGAACCGTGAGACTGCTACAGTGGCAGGTTCGAATCCTGCCTCGGGCATGGATGTGTGTGATGTCCTTAGGTTAGTTAGGTTTAAGTAGTTCTAAGTTCTAGGAGACTGATGACCTCCGAAGTTAAGTCCCATAGTGCTCAGAGCCATTTGAACCATTTTTTACGTATCCAATGAACTTTCGGGATTGCAACTGGATGGTGTCGACTTCTTCCCACAATATTTCGGCTGACAACTAATCAGCCATCTTCAGGTGAATGTTTTACACTGGATAGCGCTAGTTCACATCGCTAAATTTATTCAAAATATTGGCGCAGAGACGCATACGCAGGGGCGATCGATACATGATCGCCATCTATGGAGTTCAGTGCCCACTTCGAATATCTATGACGCGAAGTAGCATACACGCCATCTGGTAGAATGTGGGCTCGCGGCGTTAAAATCCAGATGTCGCATTAATAATTATCGCTAGACATGTCATTACTCATAAAATGTTTTCTTTTTGAAGCAATTAAAGAAATCAATGCCTCCAAGCCTCATCCATTTAAAAGCCATCATCACGATTAATTGGCACCAAATGATAAGTTGGTTGTGAGGATAAATTTTCTCGAAGCGGCCCTGCAAGCTACAAAAAGCGTAACATGATCTCTAGAGTTCGCAGTATAAGTAACAGATTGATCAGATAGAATCTGCAGCACTGTAATAATGTTCGCTGGCGATACGAGTGATCCTAGAGGAAAATATTGTCGCAGAACTATAGCTAGGAAATGCAGAAAAACTTGGACAAAATTTCAGCTTGGTGTACTGAATGCAGCTCTCTTTACACGTAGATTATTGCAAAATAATGTCTAATAACAAAGAGAAAGATCCGAATATTATCCGATTACAAGACTATAGTGGATATCTGAAACACGTCACATCATAAGAATATTTAGGGTTGATACTACAAATCAATATGCAAAAGCACGAACACATGAAATTAGTATTAACGATGGCTAAAAGAAGACACGGACTTGTTGAAAGAATTCTGGGGAAGTGCAATGGTTCTTTCTATAAATGAAATCACATTCAAGACTCTAGCGCGCTAATTTCTTGGAGTACGGCTCCAGTTTTTTGAATTCTTGTCAAGTAGACACGATAGCACAAATCAAACGAATTCAGGCTGGAAACATGATGTCGTTACGGAAGTGTAAGATACGCTCTGGAATGAAGGCAACTCTGTTCTCGCGAAACTCTGTTTGCTAAATTTACAGAACTGTTTTCTTCATAACGTATCGCACCCCGCCAAGAACCCTAAAACGCTACACTCGATAAAACTCGGCTTACAGAATTTCAGTGACATAAACTAAAATTGCCGGTTTTCGACTTGCGTCTTCTTTCTCGCCGGGGTGCGATACATGGAGAGAGATTTAGGCCCGTACAGAGGCATACAGAAGGTTACCATATTTCACTCACTGAATATATGTATGCTTATAGGACATAAAATTCGCTAATAGTGATAGGAGGTACCTCTTCCACGCATTGAACAGCGGCGCGTAGAGGCATGTAGTAGGTTATCATTTTTCCCCTCAATTAATATGCGAATGGTTGTAGGACAGGAAAATCTCTAATAGTGGTACGAAGTACCCTCTGCCGCCCAGTGAATAAAGGCGTTAAGTACCCTCTGCCGCTCACTGAATAATGGCGTAAAGATAATTCGTAAGTAGCTGAGGCTGACGATACGTTCTGTTAACTTTCTTCCGTGAAGTGTCAGCGCATTTGTTGTGTGCTCGAAAACAGTTGAGCATCTGGAACAGACAAATGCATGTGACTGATTTAGCGTAGACTTTTTATCCTATGTCTTAATTTTTCTGTCTCTAGCGTCGAATAACGTCGAGACATCAGCATCCTATATATGTTGATTCTGAATTAATTGTAAAATGTAAACTTTTACGGTCTGAATTATCACAATTAATAAAATATTCCGGGCTATTACGCCGTGGTCGAATGGATTTCAACTTAAAACCCGACGTTTTAAGGTGAAATCCATTCGACCACGGCATAATAGCCCGGAATATTTTGATAATTGTGATGCTGAATTAGTACCTCATACCCCACGCAATATACCAGAACTTCATTCATATTACAACGAGAATTTATCTGCAATGGTCATTAAGAATTACAGATTAAGTTTCCGAATGCTTCTTGCTGATAAAAAATGAATGATTGCTTAAAATTTTGTTGTATTTGGGCACAACGCGTTTAATTTTAATTTCTATCACATTATGATGCAAAGTCACTATTATAGAATCTAATATATGCACTGTTCTTCTGTCTTTATTATCACAGTGTCTTGTAAATGATCTAAGACACTGAAATTTATACATGCATCGGTATTATTCGTACACTCACTGTGTGTGTTAAATCAAAACTGTGAGCTAATTATTCCCACAACCCGACTTCCGATTCTCACGCAAAAAGCCGACACCTGATGAAAGCAGTAGAACGTAAAAGCTCGTATTTTTGTTCATGTCCATATGGAATTCACTGTTGACATCGCGTTCCGCAAGCACTGCGTCTTATTTGACTGGGACAGCAAACAGCTGACAACCTACTGCCTGTATGCACCTGTTAAGGAATGCCATAACTCGCAGCAGGAACGATAAGCTTGGAAATGACCTCTAGCTGACATCAGGCTTACGATCAATGCTTTTTACTTACACAGCACAGTTTTGCTTCACGTAAATTCTGTCTTTCAGTAAAACTGTACAAGCTGTTTTTCCTACGAAATAACATGTTGAAGAGTATCTGTAACATGCAATGAGCTTAAAGCATGTCAAGCAAGTGATTAACGCTTATTCATTCCGAAATTACTATTAATGGATAATTTGTACCCCTGCATAATAGTCCTATTCTTCTGGCCATTGAAAATAATGGAAAACGTCTAATTTGAACGATTGTATGACAAGTATTGCTTGGAAACTTAGCAGAACACAATTTTTAATTTTCAGCAATAAAATGTGAAGGGGATTGGACATCACCACATCTTAACACCGCCTACGGTTGTTCACCTCCTTGACTACGTCCGAACTTCAAGACCGACAGATCATTCGCACAACGTGTTAAAGAATACAAGTGTTTTCTCAAATTAAGGTTCGCTGAGATGGTGTTTAATGGGTCAATATTTCAACACTATTAACACTCTGACCGGTTCTTGACAACCCTTTCAGATGCCAGTTTACAAACATAAAATGAATGACGCTGTTTCAACAATAATATCACACAGTGGCTTTAGAAACAGGAAATTAAAGATCTGTGCGCAAGTATGCAGCAATGTACCGTTAACGACACGCCATAAGGGTCTCTGACACGACTGTCTCTTACAACGATTATGACCTCGCTGGAATGCATCCTTTATGTAATACAATGAATGAATCAATGAGCAGCTGCCGCTTGCAAGGATTATGATTAATCGTCATTCACAACTTACCATCCCAAATGGAAGTTTGCTTTAGAAATGCAGTTACTTTAGAATCAAGCAAACAACTACTGACGTCCACATTCCTCTAAAATGCTCGTGAAGTGCATGTAGTTCGCATTGCATTCATGTATTTGTATGTCACAATTCACGCAAATCAAGCTGTAATGACATCACAAACGACATTAAATAAACTTTTATTCATATTTTGCCTCTCGAACTACAATTGTGGATACACTGTTCAAAAGTTTATTACTTTCCCAAGTCAACGTAAACAAAATATTATTTTGTTCGCATAATTAATAAAAAACGAACCTGTCACAGTTCTTAACCTAGCAGACCAGAACACATCGCCAAAGAACACCGCTACTGTATACCACGTAATTAGGTCTCTACTTTACTAGAAGCAATTAACTTGCACACACATTCCGTGCTAACTGACCTGGGTCACTGATGTGACAGACGATGCCATTAACCTCTGACAGATGGATTCATATCAGACATAACGAGAGTTTCCGTCACAATTCACCATCCTCTCCGATTTCTCAAACACTTTCTGGACACTCACTTTAACCCGACCTCGCAATTACTTCCGCGTACGACAACACCGAAATTTACCAAGATTTACAAACTCCTCATTTCGCGCACACACTATCAGTCAACACAGACTCCATCGAATATATTCGTAATTGCATGAGGGTGGTCGAGATGGCAGCACCGCCTACAGTAGGAAAGTTCTCCTGCATGCCGTTAGATGGGATGTAAACCTGAATTGAATGATTTGCGCTTGCTTCGAGTAGTACAGTGCGTGAAAAACAGCAGAAAGCCTTAGGTTGTACGAGTTGTGATACACGGACTGCAGCTCACATGCAGATAGCTGGAAACATAAATAAAATACACGTATTATTGCACTTCTCAGATGCGGATAGAAAAATAAGAACTTCCGTGAAATGTTACCTGAGAGACGTCCGCTATTAATAACAGATCATCGAATTTGATAATCGGCTCCTTAGCAGGGCGCCATTGCAGGGACGTGTTCAACTGTTCAACATCTTAATTTCAATTCATTGTTCACACTTGATTACTAACGGAGCTTTGAAGATTTACCGGTACGTCAATTCTAAAAAGAGATAGGATGTAGTACAACTTCGACAGTTATCAGCCAGTTAACAACATGTGTAAATCTGTTAACACAGTTGTGGTAACAATGACTAACAAAGTACAAATGGCAAGTAAAACAAGCAGTAAGGCATGTTCAGTAAATCACGTTAGACAAAAAGGCAGTAGGTTCATATCTGAATGAGAGACTTGAAACTTTTCAGTGCAGGACAGGAGTACGTAAAGGAGCAATGGCTCAAGTTTAAAAGAATAGTTGGCCACGCTCAGGAGAGATATGTACCCAGTAAAATAGTTCATAATAGGAGGGACCCTCCATGTAAAGAAACTTATGAAGAAACAGAGACTGTTGCATAATAGTTGTAAAACAGATCATAATGCTTTGGATACAGAAATGCTGAATGAAACATGTTTGACTGTGAAGAGAGCAATTCGTGAAGCCTTCAGTACTAACGTAGCTGAATTTTGCCCAATGATCTTCACAAAAATCAAAGATATTCTGATTGCTTGTAAAAGCTGTTAGTGGCATCAGAGTTAGTGTACAGTCACTCGTGGGGTTGAGTGTAGCGAAGTAAAAGCAGAAAGTTTTAACTCTATTTTCAAAAGTTCATTTGCAAAGGAAAACCCAAGAGAACTGCCCCAGTTTAATTCTCGAACCAACTGAAATTATTAAATCTTAACAGAGCTCCAGGACCCGATGAACTCCCTATCACATTCCATACTGAATTTGCAGCTGAGTTAATCTCTATTTTAAATATAATGTATTGGAGATCCTACAAACACAAACCTGTGCCCAATAGTTGGAAGAAAGTATGTGTCACACCCATTAACAAAAACATATTCTGAGCTCATACATAATGAGATATCTGTGACAGAACAGTCTCCTTCATACCATCCAGTGTGGATTCCGAAAACACAAATCCTGAAACCCAGCTCTTACTTTTGTCACATGACATGTTGTTGTTGTTGTTGTTGTGGTCTTCAGTCCTGAGACTGGTTTGATGCAGCTCTCCCTGCTACTCTATCCTGTGCAAGCTTCTTCATCTCCCAGTAACTACTGCAGCTTACAGCCTTCTGAATCTGCTTAGCGTATTCATCTCTTGGTCTCCCTCTACGATTTTTACCCTCCACGCTGCCCTCCAATACTAAACTGGTGATCCCTCGATGTCTCAGAACATGTCCTACCAACCAATCCCTTCTTCTAGTCAAGTTGTGCCACAAGCTCCTCTTCTCCCCAATTCTATTCAATACCTCCTCATTAGTTATGTGATCTACCAAGCTAATCTTCAGCATTCTTCTGTAGCACCACATTTCGAAAGCTTCTATTCTCTTCTTGTCTAAACCAATTATTGTCCACGTTTCACTTCCATACATGGCTACACTCCATACAAATACTTTCAGAAACGACTTCCTGACATTTAAATCTATACTCAATGTTAACAAATTTTTCTTCTTCATAAACGCTTTCCTTGCCATTGCCAGTCTACATTTTGTATCCTCTCTGCTTCGACCATCATCAGTTATTTTGCTCCCCAAATAGCAAAACTCCTTTACTACTTTAAGTGTCTCATTTCCTAATCTAATACCCTCAGCATCTCCTGACTTAATTCGACTACATTCCATTATCCTCGTTTTGCTTTTGTTGATGTTCATCTTGTACCCTCCTTTCAAGACACTATCCATTCCGTTCAGCTGCTCTTCCAAGTCCTTTGCTGTCTCTGACAGAATTACAATGTCATCGGCGAACCTCAAAGTTTTTATTTCTTCTCCATGGATTTTAGTACCTACTCCAAACTTTTCTTTTGTTTCCTTTATTGCTTGCTCAATATACAGATTGAATAACATCGGGGATAGTTACAACCCTGTCTCACTCCCTTTCCAACCACTGCTTCCCTTTCATACCCCTCGACTCTTATAACTGCCATCTGCTTTCTTTACAAATTGTAAATAGCCTTTCACTCCCTGTATTTTACCCCTGCCACCTTCAGAATTTGAAAGAGAGTATTCCAATCAACATTGTCAAAAGCTTTCTCTAAGTCTACAAATGCTAGAAATGTAGGTTTGCCTTTCCTTAATCTTTCTTCTAATATAAGTCGTAAGGTCAGTATTGCCTCACGTGTTCCAACATTTCTACGGAATCCAAACTGATCTTCCCCGAGGTCGGTTTCTATCAGTTTTTCCATTCGTCTGTAAAGAATTCGCGTTAGTATTTTGCAGGTGTGACTTATTAAACTGATAGTTCAGTAATTTTCACATCTGTCAACACCTGCTTTCTTTGGGATTGGAATTATTATATTCTTCTTGAAGTCTGAGGGTATTTTGCCTGTCTCATGCATCTTGCTCACCAGATGGTAGAGTTTTGTCAGGACTAGCTCTCCCAAGGCTGTCAGTAGTTCTAATGGAATGTTGTCTACTCCCGGGGCCTTGTTTCGACTCAGGTCTTTCAGTGCTCTGTCAAACTCTTTACGCAGTATCATATCTCCCATTTCACCTTCATCTACATCCTCTTCCATTTCCATAATATTGTCCTCAAGTACGTCCCCTTGTATAGACCCTCTATATACTCCTTTCACGTTTCTGCTTTCCCTTCTTTGCTTAGAACTGGGTTTCCATCAAAGCTCTTGATATTCATGCAAGGGGTTCTCCTTCATCTAAAGGTCTCTTTAATTTTCCTGTAAGCAGTATCTATCTTACCCCTAGTGAGACAAGCCTTTACATCCTTACATTTGTCCTCTTGCCATCCCTGCTTAGCCATTTTGCATTTCCTGTCGATCTCATTTTTGAGACGTTTGTATTCCTTTTTGCCTGCTTCATTTACTGCATTTTTATATTTTCTCCTTTCATCAATTAAATTCAATATTTCTTCTGTTATCCAAGGGTTTCTACTAGCCCTCGTCTTTTTACCTATTTGATCCTCTGCTGCCTTCACTATTTCATCCCTCAAAGCTACCCATTCTTCGTCTACTGTATTTCTTTCCGCCATTACTGTCAATGGTTCCCTTATGCTCGCCCTGAAACTCTGTACAACCTCTGGTTCTTTCAGTTTATCCAGGTCCCATCTCCTTAAATTCCCACCTATTTGCTGTTTCTTCAGTTTTAATCTACAATTCATAACCAATTGTTTTATTTCTCCTGATAATGACATCCTCTTGAGTAGTCCCCGCCCGGAGATCCGAATGGGGAACTACACTCCTGGAAATTGAAATAAGAACACTGTGAATTCATTGTCCCTGGAAGGGGAAACTTTATTGACACATTCCTGGGGTCAGATACATCACATGATCACACTGACAGAACCACAGGCACATAGACACAGGCAACAGAGCATGCACAATGTCGGCACTAGTACAGTGTATATCCACCTTTCGCAGCAATGCAGGCTGCTATTCTCCCATGGAGACGATCGTAGAGATGCTGGATGTAGTCCTGTGGAACGGCTTGCCATGCCATTTCCACCTGGCGCCTCAGTTTGACCAGCGTTCGTGCTGGACGTGCAGACCGCGTGAGACGACGCTTCATCCAGTCCCAAACATGCTCAATGGGGGACAGATCCGGAGATCTTGCTGGCCAGGGTAGTTGACTTACACCTTCTAGAGCACGTTGGGTGGCACGGGATACATGCGGACGTGCATTGTCCTGTTGGAACAGCAAGTTCCCTTGCCGGTCTAGGAATGGTAGAACGATGAGTTCGATGACGGTTCGGATGTACCGTGCACTATTCAGTGTCCCCTCGACGATCACCAGTGGTGTACGGCCAGCGTAGGAGATCGCTCCCCACACCATGATGCCGGGTGTTGGCCCTGTGTGCCTTGGTCGTATGCAGTCCTGATTGTGGCGCTCACCTCACGGCGCCAAACACGCATACGACCATCATTGGCGCCAAGGCAGAAGCGACTCTCATCGCTGAAGACGACACGTCTCCATTCGTCCCTCCATTCACGTCTGTAGCGACACCACTGGAGCTGGGCTGCACGATGTTGGGGCGTGAGCGGAAGACGGCCTAACGGTGTGCGGGACCATAGCCCAGCTTCATGGAGACGGTTGCGAATGGTCCTCGCCGATACCCCAGGAGCAACAGTGTCCCTAATTTGCTGGGAAGTGGCGGTGCGGTCCCCTACGGCACTGCGTAGGATCCTACGGTCTCGGCGTGCATCCGTGCGTCGCTGCGGTCCGGTCCCAGGTCGACGGGCACGTGCACCTTCCGCCGACCGCTGGCGACAACATCGATGTACTGTGGAGACCTCACGCCCCATGTGTTGAGCAATTCGACGGTACGTCCACCCGGCCTCCCGCATGCCCACTATATGCCTTCGCTCAAAGTCCATCAACTGCACATACGGTTCACGTCCACGCTGTCGCGGCATGCTACCAGTGTTAAAGACTGCGATGGAGCTCCGTATGCCACGGCAAACTGGCTGACACTGACGGCGGCGGTGCACAAATGCTGCGCAGCTAGCGCCATTCGACGGCGAACACCGCGGTTCCTGGTGTGTCCGCTGTGCCGTGCGTGTGATCATTGCTTGTACAGCCCTCTCGCAGTGTTCGGAGCAAGTATGGTGGGTCTGACATACCGGTGTCAATGTGTTCTTTTTTTCATTTCCAGGAGTGTATTTTACCTCTGCCCCTGGAAATGTGTTACAATTTAAAACTTGGTTCCTAAATCTCTGTCTTACCATTATATAATCTATCTGATACCTTTTAGTATCTCCAGGGTTCTTCCATGTATACAACCTTCTTTCATGATTCTTGAACCAAGTATTAGCTATGATTAAGTTATGCCTACTGACGAATTCCAGTCACCCATGACTATTAAATTTTCGTCTCCCTTCACTACCTGAATAATTTCTGTTATCCCATCATACATTTCATCAATTTCTTCGTCAACTGCAGAGCTAGTTGGCATATAAACTTGTACTACTGTAGTAGGCATGGGCTTCGTGTCTATCTTGGCCACAATAATGCGTTCACTATGCTGTTTGTAGTAGCTTACACGTACTCCTATTTTTTTTATTCATTATTAAACCTACACCTGCATTACCCTTATTTGATTTTGTATTTATAACCCTGTATTCACCTGACCAAAAGTCTTGTTCCTCCTTCCACCGAACTTCACTAATTCCCACTATATCTAACTTTAACCTATCCATTTCCATTTTTAAATTTTCTAACCTACCCGCCCGATTAAGGGATCTGACATTCCACGCTCCGATCCGTAGAATGCCAGTTTTCTTTCTCCTGATAATGACATCCTCTTGAGTAGTCCCCGCCCGGAGATCCGAATGGGGGACTATTTTACCTCCGGAACATTTTACCCAAGAGGACGCCACCATCATTTAATCATACAGTAGAGCTGCATGCCCTCGGGAAAAATTACGGCTGTAGTTTCCCCTTGCTTTCAGCCGTTCACAGTACCAGAACAGCAAGGCCATTTTGGTTAGTGTTACAAGGCCAGATCAGTCAATCATCCAGACTGTTGCCCCTGCAACTACTGAAAAGGCTGCTGCCCCTCTTCAGGAACCACATGTTTGTCTGGCCTCTCAACAGATACCCCTCCATTGTGGTTGCACCTACGGTACGGATATCTGCATCGTTGAGGCACGCAAGCCTTCCCACCAACGGCAAGGTCCATGGTTCATGGGGGGGAGGGGGAGGGGTCACATGACATACCAGTACTGAAAGCTCTGGGTCAGGGTGGTCAGGTAGATGCAGTATTTCTTGATTTCCTAAAGGAGTCTGACTCAGTGTCACATCTGCAGTTATTATCAAAAGTATTATCTTATGAAGTATCAGACAAAATATGAGACCTGTACCAAATACGACTAGCAAGGGATATTGAATGTGCATAGAGAAGAGCAGCACAAGTGGTCACAGGTTTGTTTGATCTGAGGGAGAGTGTTACAAAGATGTTGAAGAAACTTAACTGGCAGATTCATGAAGATAGACATAACTCTCACAAGAAATCCTACTTACAAATTTTCTAGAGACAGCTTTAGGTTATGGTGGCTCTATAAATATACAACCGAAAATCCTACTTACAGATTTTCTAGAGCCAGCTTTAGGTTATGACTCTATAAATATACAACTCCCAACATATCGCTCCCACAGGGATCATGGGGACAAGATTAGATTAATTACAGCATGCGTGGAGGACTTTAAATAATCATGCTTCACATGCTGCATACATGAATGGAATGGGAAGAAGAAATGTCAACTAGTACAGGCGGATGTACCTTCTGCCATGCACTTCATGTGGTTTGCAAAGTACAGATGTGGATTTAGATAACAACTAGTGATTCTAAACATTATGAAAAGCTGTTGATACATGTTATAAACTGAATTCATTGTCCTCCTGAAGCATACACGATGAATTACTACTGTCAAGTTCTTGATATTAAAAATTAAGTTCAAAATATTAGAGCTGAATTTTCCAACAGCCAGCCAACTGCTTGCCAAATTATAAGCCAGAATAAAATTGTAAAATAAATGCCGTAGAGTTGGTTTAGAGTAATATTTTATTGGTTACTGTTTATTAATATAAAAAGGATGTTCATATTTAACAAAATCTACACTTGAATGGTATGTCACTATTGCTATCATTGTGGGTGAAGCTGAGAATAGTCTTGATAGGGATGGAGAGTATGATGTGGGTGGTGACCCAGAAAAGACAGCTATTCAGACTGGTGGCACAAATGTGCACTTAGTGCAACTGTTTCAGTGTCATGATCAGCCTCATCTTGATGCTACTGTTAGGCATGTTAACATGGGGCTTGAGAAGGCAGTGATGGCAGAGAGCACAGCTCACTTTGCGGTGTTGCCATCTTAGTCTATCAATAGATTAGGTTTCACCAGGCATGGCCTGCACCTCAATATGTATGGGAGTGGAAGCACACCAACTCACCTGTCAAGAAAAAATTCAAAATCCAAGCATCAGCAGGAAAAGCCATGTTGACGGTGTTTTGGGATGCTGAAGGTCCAGTTTTTTGTGATTATCTTGAAGAGCAGCATACAATGAACAGCCAATACTACTCAGATTTGCTTTTAAATAAGGTGAAGCCAGCCGTGAGAGAGAGATGTCATGGATCTTAGAGGAGAAGTGTGATTCTCCAGTAAGACAACCCACATACTCATATTGCTCAACTAACCCATGAAACCATTGACAAAATGGGCTGGGAAGTACTGCCTCATCCCCCTTAAGTCCCATTTGGCACCTAGTGATTTCCATTTGTTTGGTGCACCGAAGGAGGCATTACATGGTAAGAGATTCCAGGACAATAAGGACATGAAAAAGTTATCTCAGAGTAGCACTTGCAACCTACATCCTGTATTATTTGCTGGATATATTCCAACTTCTGTCTTCCTCTACACTTTTTGCTCTCTACAGCACCCTTTAGTACCATGGGAGTCATTCCCTGATGTCTTAACAGATGTCCTATCATCCTGTCCCTTCCCCTTTTCAGTGTTTTCCATATATTCCTTTTCTTTCCGATTCTGTGCAGAACCTCCTCATTTCTTACCTTATCAGTCCACCTAATTTGTCTGTAGTACCACATCTCAAATGCTTCGATTCTCTTTTGCTCCGGTTTCCCAACAGTCCATGTTTCACTACCAGACAATGCTGTGCTCCAAACATACATATTCAGAAATTTATTCATCAAATTAAGGCCTATGTTTGATACTAGTAGACTTCTTTTGGCCAGGAATGTCCTTTTTGCCAGTGCTTGTCTATTTTTGATGTCCTCCTTGCTCTGTCCGTCGCTGGTTATTTTGCTGCCTAGGTAGCAGAATTCCTTAATTTCATCTATTTCATGACCAAGAATCCTGATATTAAGTTTCTTGCTGCTCTCAGTTCTGCTACTTCTCATTACTGTAGTCTTTCTTGAATTTACTCTCAATACACATTCTGTACTCATTAGACTGTTCATTCCATTCAGCAGATCATGTAATTCTTCTTCACTTTCAGTCAGGACAGCAATGTCTTCAGTGAATTGTATCATTGATATCCTTTCACCTTGAATTTTAATTCCACTCCTGAATCTTTCTTTTATTTCCATCATTGCTTCTTTGAGGTATAGATTGAACAGTGGCAGTGAAAGACTACATCCCTGTCTTAAACCCTTCTTAATCCGAGCACTTAATTCTTGGTTGTCCACTCCCATTATTCCCTCTTGGCAATTGTACATATTGTGTGTTACCTGTCTCTCCCTATAGCTTACACCTATTTCTCTCAGAATTTCAAACATCTTTCACTATTTTACATTGCCAAACGCTTTTTCCAGGTCGACAGACCCTATGAAGGTGTCTCAATTTTTCTTTAGTCTTCTTTCCACTATTAACTGCAACATCAGAATTGCTTCTCTGCTACCTTTACCTTTCCTAAAGTCAAATTGATTCTCATCTAATACATCCTCAATTTTCTTTTCCATTCTTCTGTATATTATTCTTGTCAGCAACTCGGATAAATGAGCTGTTAAGCTGAGTGTGTCATAATTCTCACACGTGTCAGTTCTTGCAGTCTTTGGTATTGTGTGGATGATATTTTTTCGAGAGTCAGATGGTATGTAGCCAGACTCATACATTCTACATAGCAACTTGAATAGTTGTTTTGTTGCTACATTCCCCAACGACTTTAGAAATTCTGATGGAATGTTATGTATCCCTTCTGTCTTATTTGTTCTTAAGTCCTCCAAAGCTCTTTTAAATTCAGATTCTAATACTGGATCCCCCATCTCTTCTAAATCAACTCTTGTTTCTTCTTTTATCACATCAGAAAAATCTGCCCCCTCATGGAGTCCTTCAATGTACTCTTTCCACCTATCCACTCTCTCCTCTTCATTTGATAGTGGAATTCCCATTGCACTCTTAATATTACCACCCTTGCTTTTAATTTCACTGAAGATTGTTTTGACTTTCCTATACCTACACCTTCATCTACATTTATACTCCGCAAGCCACCCAACAGTGTGTGGCGGAGGGCACTTTACATGCCACTGTCATTACCTCCCTTTCCTGTTCCAGTCGCGTATGGTTCACGGGAAGAACGACTGTCTGAAAGCCTCTGTGCGTGCTCGAATCTCTCTAATTTTACATGCTGAGTCAGTCCTTCCAACAATCATTTGTTTCTCAATTTCTTCACCTTTTTCATGCAGCCATTTTGTTTTAGCTTCCCTGCACTTCTGATTTATTTCATTCTTCTGTGACTTGTATTTCTGAATTTCCCTGAACATTTTTGTTCTTCCTTCTTTTGTTGATCAACCGAAGTACTTCTTCTGATATCCATGGTTCCTTTGGAGTTACCTTCTTTGTACCTATCTTTTTCTTTCCAACTTTTGTGACTGCCCTTCTTAGAGATGTCCATTCCTCTTCAACTGTTCTTTCGATTGATCTATTCCTTATTGCCATATCTATAGCTTGAGAGAACTTCATGTGATCTTGTCATTCCTTAGTACTTCTGTATTCCACTCCTTTGCATATTGATTCTTCCTGACTAATCTCTTAAACTTCAGCCTTCTCTTCATCACTACTACATTGTGATCTGAGTCTGTATCTGCTCCTGGGTACACCTTACAATTCAGTATCTGATTTCGAAATCTCGCTCTGACCATGATGTATCCAACTGGAATCTTCCTGTATCATCAGGCCTTTTTCAAATGAACCTCCTCCTCTTGTGATTCTTGAACGGAGTATTCACTATTACCGGCTGAAATTTATTACAGAACTCAATTAGTCTTTCTTCTCTCTCATTCCTTGTCCCAAGCCCATATTCTTTTGTAACTTTCACTTCTGCTCCTTCCCCTACAACTGCATTCCAGTCCCCCATGTCTATTAGATTTTCATCTCCCTTTAGGTACTGTATTACTCTTTCAATATCCTCATATACTTTCTCTATCTCCTCATCTTCAGCTTGCGACATCAGTACGTATATCAGAACTATCATTGTTGCTGTTGATTTCTGATAAGAACAACCCTATCACTAAACTGTTCACAATAACACACTCTCTACCCTACCTTCCTATTCATAACAAATCCTACTCCCATTATACCATTTTCTGCGGCTGTCAATATCACACTATACTTACGTGACCAGAAATCCTTGTCTTCTTTCCACTTCACTTCACTGTCTCCTACTATACCTAGACTGAGCTTTTGCATTTCCCTTTTCAGTTTTTCAAGATTCCTTGCCACATTCAAGCTTCAGACATTTTAGTTACAAGCTACATGTCCTGTGGATACATGCTATGTGTCTTTAAGGGTGCAGTGGTTTCCATTGCCTTATGTATCCTCACACTGTTGATCATTGCTGATTCTTCCACCTTCAGCAGCAGTTTCCCACTCCAAGGACAAGAGAGTGCTCTGAACCTGTGTCCACTCCTCCACCCTCCTTGACAAAACTGTTGGCAGAATGAGGGTGACTTCTTATGACGGAAGTCCTCAGCTGCGGTGTCGGGTTTTGAACTTGGGAATGAGGATGTTTCGATTACTAATCAAAGACACTACCCCTAGACCACTGCTTCACATTCTAAGAAGTACCAAAAATTAGTTGCAGTGTGGTGACTTCAATATTAATTTTGTATGTGATTGTGCAAGAAAAAGGATGTAGGAAGATCCCCTAAATCCATGATGCAGACTGTATTTTTTTCCAGCCAGGGTGCGAGGGGACAGTAGCCCAACCATAGACAATATTTTATTGATTTTGCATTCTGTTAACAAAAGGGTGAATGGACTTCCAGATTATGATGCACAAATTTTACCATTAAAAGGTTTTTGTGCTCAAACAAATGTTATATACGAGTGTTGGAACTTAAATAGTGGCAACTATTTATTCACAACCTTTAAAAAAGAGTTACGTGTTTGCAGCTGTTACTATCCTTCAAAGTAGTCACCAACATTGCGTAGAACCCATTGCCAGTGATGTGGAAGGCGTACTATACCATTAGCAGAGCCTGTTCTGTGGATGGTGTGAATGGAGTAGTCTAAAGTTACGGTGATTCTTGTGTACGACTGTGATGGTGTTATCCTAACGCATGATGTTCCTCCATGGCAGACTGCCAATGCACAGTATTACTGTTCGTTTTTGGAGCATCACCTGCAACCAGCTTCGTGAGAGAAGCAGCGACACTTTCTGCGCAACCCACTCATCATTTTGCATTTTGCACGACAATGTGCGGGCACATACAGCACAAGCTGTGGTTGCTCTGTTCGGTCAATGGGACTGGGAAGTACTGTACCATCCACCATACTCCCCAGACTTAAAGTCCTTGTGACTTTGATTTGATCCCGAAGATGAAGGAACCACTTTGTGGCGTTCGCTTCAGAACTGTTCCAGAGATTCGACAGACAGTAGACCACTCCATTTGCACCATCAACAGAACAGGTTCTGCTAATGGTAGACTATGCCTTCCACATCGCTGGCAATGTGTTCTACACAATGCTGGTGACTACTTTGAAGGACAGTAACAGGTGCAAACATGTAACTCTTTTGTATCGGTTGTGGATAAATAGTTGCCACTATTTAAGTCCCAACCCTTGTACAATTACAAACTGTGTAGAAAAGCTAATTCAATTGTAATTGAGAGTTTTTTAAACCTCATTAAGGAACAAGAGAGGTAGGATTTTTGTAGTGCTGATAATGTAGATGACAAATATAATGCTTTTCTTAACACATTTCTCATGTACTTTGAAAGTTGCTTTCCATTAGAACATTCAAAACAGGGTAAAAAGGTAGCAGTAAAAGGCCACCTGGGCTGCTGGCTGGTGGAATAAGGGTATCATGTAGAACAAAGTGGGAATTATATAAAAATGTTAGAATTAGCCACAACTGACCCACAATAGCCTGTTACAAACAGTATTGTAAGGTGCTTAAATGTTATTAGGGAAGCAAGGAGTATGTGGTACACAAAAAGAATAGCTAATTCACAGGATAAAATTAAAATTATGTGGTCAGTCATGAAGGAAGTGGCTGTCAGCAGCATGAGGTTGAGGATATAAAGTCAGCACATAAAAAATTTCTAATACTATTAAGTCAGATATATGTGCAGCGTTTGATAATCACTTTCTGAACACAGCTGGTGAACTTAAAAAAAAAAAAAATTGTTTCCACAGGGAATCATACAACTTTCCTGGAAAATGGCTTTCCGAGACTGATATCTGAAATATTCTTCCATGATACTGACAAGTGGGAGATCGAGTCATTAATTAAATCACTGAACTCTAAGGACTCTCATGGCTATGATGGAGTATCTAGAGGAATACTAACATACTGTGCTGCACATGTTAGCCCTACTTAGCCATATTTGTAATTTTTCATTTAGGAATGGTTAGTTTCCTGAACAATCAAAGTACTCAGTAATAAAGCCATTTTATAAAAAGGGAGAAAGGTGTTTGTTACAGTTATTGAAAAGGCTGTGTTTATAAGGATAACTGATCATTTCATTTCATATAATTTGCTGTCAAATGTACAGTTTGGTTTAGAAGTGATTTACCAACTGAAAATGCTATATTCCCTTTTCTCTGTGAGATACTGGATGGAGAACTGCTTTCATTGATTATATAAAGTACAATCACCCACAATGTGACAATCTTCCAAAGAAGGACCACTAGCTTTCACCCATAAGTGAATACCGCAATCGGAATTTATCTTACAACGTCTACGACAAGACAAAGACAAACTCCCGTGCGGTAAAAGGTAGGAATCCTCACTAGCAATAATAATCTCAGAAACAGGTATAGTACGGTAAGCCAAGATTTCACGAGTTTCAAAGGATTCCAAACCGGCTCTCCCTGCATAGTTGCAAGCAACAAAAGCAACTGTTATCCATCCGTTACCCAAACTGGAAGAAGAAGAAACTTTCATTAAAGAAAAATTTAACTTCGCACCACAAAATAAAGTAGGTCCATGAATAAGAATAAATTGAGTAGTTTTACCTACTCCCCTTACTTCATTCTTTTTACCCTTAGCAGAAGATGCTAGGCATCTTTTTTTATTTAACTAAAGCATTTGTGTTGATCCCAAAATATTGCTCCAGAAGTTGGACCATTATGGAGTACAGGGAGTAGCTCACAATTTGTTCACCACAGACAGCAAACAGTCATTCTCTACTGCAGTGTGAATGGCTACTATGTGAGGTTCGAGTGGGGCACGGTTAAATGGGGGGTGCCCTAGGGATCAGAGCTGGGGCTACTCCTGTTCCTTATTTATATAAATGACAAGCCTTCTAGTGTTACAGGTGATTCTAAAATATTTCTGTTTGCTGATGTCACTAGCTTGCTAGTCAAGTATTTTGTATGCAACACTGGCACTGTTTCAAATAGAACAGTTCAAGACTTAAGTTCAAGGCTTGTAGAAAATAAACTAAGTCACAGTAAGACTCAGTTTTAACAGTTTCTAATATACAATTCAACAAAACCTGACATTCTAATTACACAGATTGGGTACATGATTAGTGGGACTGAATAGTTCAAATTTCTAAGTGTTCAGATACAGTAAACTGACGTAGAAAGTCCATGTCCAGGATCTTATCAAAGACTTAATGCCTTTTTACTATTAGAACAGTATCTGAAGTAAGCAATAGTTCAAAATGAAAGTAGTCTGCTTTGCTTATTTTCATTCACTTATGGTATATGGTATTTTATTTTAGGGTAACTCTTCCCATTCTCAAAGAGTGTTTTCTGCTCAGAAACAGGCAGTTGAAGCAATAAATGGTGTAAGTTCATGAACCTCTTTTTGGCACCTGTTCATTAGTCTGGGTATTCTGACATTGGTCTCTCAATATACATATATTCTTTGACAATTCTTATTAACAATATCAGCTTATTCCCAAGAATTAACAGCTTTACTCAGCTATTACTAGACAGAAATCCAATCTGCATTTGGACTGCTTCTCCTTGACTCTTGTGCAGAAAGGCATGCAGTATTCTGCTCCATCCATTTTTGATGAGCCACCACAAGAATTCGAAAATCTTAGCAGTAATCAGCAGGCTTTCCAATTCAAACTGAAGAGCTTCCTCATGGGTCACTCCTAATCTGTGAAGGAGTTCCTTGAAAAATTGTATTTATATAAACTTGTAGCTTGTCATAAACATTTTATTCTATCTATTATTACTTTTCTGTTGTAAATTCATGTACTGACATGTTCCATGACCATGGAGATTTGCTCCTCAGTTTGGTCCTATGGAGCTAGGTGCGTGGGGAACAAAAAAAGTGTCATATGATAACGCTTTGAATTCAGTGCACATTAAATAAAACCAGTTTGAGCATTGAACACATTTGAATTTTTTTTTCAGATTATCATTCCTTAAAATCACTAATCACTTCTTCATCAGTCTCTGCATTTTATTAGTTCAAAGTTTATATGTTGACTTGAATCTTGCACCCTGTCCATGACTCCTTAGACCCATTTCTTTTTCCCTCTTCTGGATTTGAGCTTTTTCTGATGCTTTTCTTTTTTTTCCTCATATCTCCAGAGAATGGCTCCTCTTTGTGTGAATACCATTCTCACCATGCGACAGATGAGATTGCTTTATGAGGCGATGTTGAAACATTTTCTACATCTGATTTCTTACTTTTTGTTTTAGGTTCGGGTATAGGAGCTGGATAATGCAGATAAGTCTCAAAAAGGAGTTTCTTCCTGCTTGTAAAAGCAACAGTGTTGTTCATAGATTGCGTAGGTGATGCTTCTGTTGAATCTGAAGAGGATATGGAACCAATTTGATGGTGAACTAATACCATAACGATGAGGTATCACTGTTTCAATAGTTACTTTTGTTGATTCAGACGTGGAAGAATGTGCTACCACGTAAGTTTCCTTTAATTTATGTCTATGGTCACAATCTTTTTTGTTTAACAGATTACTGGTTTCGGTCTTTAATGACCATCATCAGATCTGTTTCATAAAAACACTGTGACCCGTATATGTAATAAGTTTCCTTTAATTTATGTCTATGGTCACAATCTTTTTTGTTTAACAGATTACTGGTTTTGGTCTTTAATGACCATCATCAGATCTGTTTTTATGAAACAGGTCACAATCTTTTTTGTTTAACAGATTACTGGTTTCGGTCTTTAATGACCATCATCAGATCTGTTTCATAAAAACACTGTGACCCGTATATGTAATAAGTTTCCTTTAATTTACGTCTATGGTCACAATCTTTTTTGTTTAACAGATTACTGGTTTCGGTCTTTAATGACCATCATCAGATCTGTTTTTATGAAACAGGTCACAATCTTTTTTGTTTAACAGATTACTGGTTTCGGTCTTTAATGACCATCATCAGATCTGATTTTATGAAACAGGTCACAATCTTTTTTGTTTAACAGATTACTGGTTTCGGTCTTTAATGACCATCATCAGATCTGTTTCATAAAAACAGATCTGATGATGGTCATTAAAGACCGAAACCAGTAATCTGTTAAACAAAAAAGATTGTGACCTGTTTCATAAAAACAGATCTGATGATGGTCATTAAAGACCGAAACCAGTAATTTGTTAAACAAAAAAGATTGTGACCATAGACGTAAATTAAAGGAAACTTATTACATATATGGGCCACAGTGTTTTTTCGCGACGATGTCGCAGCTTGTGCTACCGTATGTTTGGAGTATTAGGAACCTGAGTCAAGTTGCTCATCTGCATAACTGTGGAACAAGAAGCAGACATGGAAGCTGAGATTTCATTACATTCAATAAGTTGTGCTGAAGAAATGACAGTGGGGCTGGAATAAAGTAACAGAGCAAAGATTTGGTTGATACAATAGGCTATGTTGGGGGGAGAGTGAGACTGGAGGTAAACAGAGGAATGAAGATTTCTTTAGACTGTCTTGAGGGAATGCTAATGATATCTGCTGCAGAAACCGGATCATCAGGATGTTGAATAAATTCTGTTCCTTGAACTTCATACAACCCTGGTTCTACGTGGATGTTGACGAGCTCTGAATCGATAACTAAATATCATAAGTCAGTTGACAAACTCTTCAGTATTTATGTCCTCTGTTGCAGAGGTAATGCATTCTAAAATAACACATCTGATTTTGGATACATTTTGTATGATCTATGGCAACAGGATTAAATTGGTAGGCCCCACATTTTCTAAATCCATTTTGGATAGAAATTGGAAGGCTTTGTTGTTCTAACCCCAATGGCTAAAATCAGACAGAAAGTAGATTTGGAAAAAAACCACACTGACATTTTTTTCTGGTTTTGCCAGTGTCTAATAGTTTTCTTCCATCCAGATTTTAGTCGCCTGAAGACACTAACTTTAACTGGCTGTGGAATGAAAGTTGTATTGGGTGGCAAGCACTATATAATTGTGTTTGTTTCTGAGCACATTTTAACTCAGTTCCATAGTAATGTGAGTCTTGTGTCCATCACCATGGAGCAGAACAGGCTTTGGAACTAATTTTCCAGTGAGGAGCCTATCAATACTATTTATGATATACTCAAAGAAAATGTCACTTTTCTTCCACCCACTTTCAGATCTTCCCAAAAACCAACCCTTAGGCATACTGTTCACTATTTCCTTATGTGTTCACATGTGTGGAAACACAACCATTAGTGGAACAATCTCCCCACTTGCTGTGAACAACAAAAGCACTGTAATTGTTATTTTGTCACTGCCAGACTGAATAGTGTAGCCTTCTTCTGACTGGTTTGATGTGGCCTGCCACACATTCCTCTCCTGTGCCAACCTCTTCATCTCAGAGTAGCACTTGAAACGTACATCCTTAACTATTTGCTGGATGCTTTCCAATCCCTGCCTTTCTCTACAGTTTTTGCCCTCTACAGCTCCCTCTAGTACCATGAAAGTCATTCCCTAGTGTCTTAACAGATGTCCTATCACCCTGTCCATTCTCCTTGTTAGTGTTTTCCACATATTCCTTTCCTCTCTGATTCTGTGCAGAACCTCGTCCATTCCTTACCTTATCAGACCACTTGATTTTCAACATTCCCGGTGCACTCTTAATGTTGTTACCACCCTTGCTTTTAATTTCACCAAACGTTGTTTTGACTTTCCTATATGCTGTTTCAGTGCTTCTGACAGTCATTTCTTTTTCAATTTCTTCGCTTTTTCAAGCAGCCATTTTGTTTCAGCTTTCCTACACTTCTGATTTATTTCACTCCTCAGCGACTTGTATTTCTGTATTCCTGAATTTCCCAGAACATTTTTGCATTTCCTTCTTTGATCGATCAGCTGAAGTACTATTTCTGTTACCCCCAGTTTTTCACAGTTACCTTCTTTGTACCTATGTTTTTCTTTCCAACTTCTGTGACAGCTCTTTTCAGAGATGACTACTCCTCTTCAACTGTACTTGCCAGTGACCTAGTCCTTATTTCTATATCTATAGCCTTAGAGAACTTCAAGCATATCTCATCATTCCTTAGTACTTCCATATCCCACTTCTGACTAATCTCTTAAACTACAGCCTACTCTTCATCACTACTACAATGCAATCTAAGTCTATATCTGCTCCTGGGTATGTCTTCCGATCCAGTATCTGATTTCAGAATCTCTGTCTGACCATGATGTAATCTGACTGAAATCTTCCCGTATCACCCAGTCTTTTTCAAGTATACTCCCTCCTCTTGTGATTCTTGAAGAGAATATTCGCCATTACTGGCTGAAATTTATTACAGAACTCAATTAGTCTTTCTCCTCTCGCATTCCTTGTCCCATGCGCATATTCCTCTGTAATCTTTTCTTCTATTCCTTCCCCTTCAACTGCATTCCGGTCCCTCATGACTATTATATTATCATCTCCCTTCATGTACTGCATTACCCTTTCAATATCCTCATATACTTTCTCTATTGCTTCATCTTCAGCTTCCAATGTTGGCATGTATACCTGAATGATTGTTGTTGATGTTGGTTTGCTGTCGATTCTGATAAGAACAACCCTATCACTGAACTGTTCACAGTAACATACTCTCTGCCCTACCTTCCTACTCATAATGAATCCTACTCCTGTCATATTATTTTCTGCTGCTGTTGATGTAACCTTGTTCTCATCTGACCAGAAATCCTTGTCTTCTTTCCATTTCACCTCACTGACACCCAGTCTTTGAATTTCCCTTTTCAGATTTTCTAGCATCCCTATCATGTTCAAACATCTGACATTCCACACCCCAGCTCTTAGAACATTATCCTTCTGTTGGTTATTCAATCTTTTTCTCATGGCTGCCTCCCCCTTGGCAGTCCTCTCCCAGAGATCCGAATGGGGGACTATTCCAGACTCTTTTGCCAATGGAGAGATCTTCATGACACTTTTTCAATTACAGGCCACATTTCCTGTGGATATATTATATGTGTCTTTAATGCAGTGATTTCCATTGCCTTCTGCATCCTCATGCCATTGATCATTGCTGATTTTTCTGCCTTTAGGGGCAGTTTCCTACAAGAAAGTACCTTGAACCTCTGTTCACTCCTCCACCCTCTTTGACAAGGCTGTTGGCAGAATGAGGGTGACTTCTTATGCTGGAAGCCTTTGGCCACCAAAGCTGATTATTAATCAAAATTTAAGCAGTGGTGGCTTTCAAACACAGGACCACGGATGTTTTGATTAGTAATCAAAGACACTACCCGTAGATCATGGGTGCAGTCTATTAACTTTTTAAACCACTTGTACTGTAACTTAAGGTAGGGTGTCTTTCTAAGAAAGATGAACGTAAGTTAGTCCACAGTCCATTGTCTCTGAATGATGTATTCCTTCCATCATCCACAATGATGCTTCGTATTCAAGAGATTGTCTTTCTTTTGTCCAAAACCACACTTAGATGTGCTTGTTAACCACAGATCAGTCTTATGTTCCTCATGTTTCATTACAATTGTTGAAGGTTCCATTCTTATTGGTCCCTCTGGTGTGTGATTATGAAGTCTATCTACAAGAGCTCTGCTCAGCACACCAAACTTCTGACTTGCCTCTCTGATAGGTAACTTTTGTTCTCAAATGGCTCGGAGAGCTTTGGTGACAGCATTCTCAGGATACTGGTGAATAGGTCTTCTCCTGCCTGGCATCTTCAGTTTTCTTTAATTAGATTTCCTGGCAAATAAACAGGGTATTTTAACCAATGTACTTATTACACTACATAGAAGGAATGACATGTTAATTAAACAGGTAGTGGTCACAGTCACATCTTGTCTTTCTGGGTGACTACTTGGTATACCAGCAGTTACAGTAGTATATTACTTACTACTGACAAGGCTTCATTCCTATTGTAGTAATGTGTAAAAGTAGCTGTAATGCCGAGCATGGCCTTCCAATCCTTTAATAAGCTGTCATGACTGAATATTGATTTTTGCTACTCAACTTATTCCAGTAGTCAGCCACCCCAAAAAATACATTA
The DNA here is from genome assembly GCF_021461395.2 of Schistocerca americana. Classification (NCBI taxonomy): domain Eukaryota; kingdom Metazoa; phylum Arthropoda; class Insecta; order Orthoptera; family Acrididae; genus Schistocerca; species Schistocerca americana. The sequence continues at coordinate 285,187,378 of NC_060120.1, read as the reverse complement.
TGGGGATACAAAAAGATAAAAGTGTAGCATTAAAGGCAGTATTTAATCTTTGTACAATGCATAAAATGATGGCTGGTGTGTGTGTATACTAAAGTTGGAGTATAGTTAGCTATCAAACCCAACTGTGAAGTTAGCACAAAAACAGTCCATGCTCTTAGTTCAACAGGTGACTCTGACTAGCGGTAGAAAATGGCTGCTTATTTACACCAATTAAGCTCTTCAGAGTGCAACACTGACTTACTTGTAAATAAGTTATACAAAACTGCAACCAGTCACTTTTTTTAATTATTATGTTTTATTCCATGAACCAGTTTTCGAACTTTTTCAGGTTCATCTTCAGATGGTTTCTGGAAGTTACATCATTATTTCAAGCATAATGCTGGGTGCTGGCTTGCAACAGTATGGGCGGATTTTATCCGTTAATGTCCATCTGCCTGCCTCCATTTTGATGTCCGGTTGTTATATCACTACACACACTTTCACACAAACTATATTAATTTACACTCTGACTGCGAAACTTTGCCAGCAGCTAGCATGCGCTATACAACTACACAACCTATTGACTTAATAACATGTCTGCTAATTGTTATTACCTATTATAAATAAACAAACATTTAAAATTTAAACTTCAAAACTAGACTTCATATAAATATGGTAATAATTTTATTGTGTTCTGTACAGAACTTGACAAATACTTAGGTTGGATATTCCCTATCAGCAGAAACTACAAAAGATTTGCTGGTACCTTAATTATGGCTGCCAAAAAGTGTAAATCAAGAGGATACCATAAGCAATTCATCCCTGGGTAGTCCCAAAACAATGAGTTGTACCAAAACTTCCTCGAAAATGGTGATCAAGAAGTAGCAGATGAAGTACTACACAGTATAGATGCGGAGAGATGGCAAAAGTAGGTGGAAACAGTAGAAATCTTGAATTTTCAGACATGAAATAGACAGTCATAGATGTTATTGAAGTAACTAGGAAGCAGAGCCCCCAAACAGATGAATAAACAGCAGTTAACCCAGATGCCATTGACTCACTTTTAGTAGCAACATCCAGAGCATCAAAAGACAAATCACACACACTCAAAGTGAAATGAGAACTTAGACCCCTAAAAGCCAAATCCTACAAAACAGCAGTATACCACAATAATTAAAACACTCTAAGAAATCACTATACTAAAACCTGGAAAACCAGCTGATAGCCTAAAAGTTACAGACCAATAGCACTGCTATCCATATCTACAAGCTATTAGGATGGATTATCTACAATAGAATAAGTACAAGATTGCTTAAAGCAATCCCAGTTGAACAAGCTGGCTTCCAGCCAAAATGAAGCTGAACAGCTCAAGTTCTGTCCCTCACCACCTACATTGAGGAAGGATTTCAAAGAAAACTTAAAACCGCAGCTCATTGACTTATCGGTGGTGTCCAATACAGAGTGGAGTGACAGCTTCTTCACCATGATACCTTACAAACCAATTTCTTGCCTAATCAACAATATTCTAAATAACTGACTGTTCCAAGAAGTCAAGGCATCCAACATCAGCTCCCCAAGAAAATTAAAAAGCAGTCCACCATAGAGATCAGTCCCTGCTCAATTTCTCTTCAGCTTGTTCACTGCAGACGTACCAAAAACAAAATCAAGGAACTTATGCCAATGACTGGGTACTTGCAACGAAGTGTACCTAAATTGAACAGTCAGAAGAAACACCAATGAATGACCTAGATGCAGCAGGAAAGTACTTTTGGAAATGAAGACTCCAACCAAATGCCACCATGATGGAGGTTTCCTGCGTTCACCTAAACAATAAACTTACTGCAAGAAAAATCAACTTGCAGTTTGAAAACACTACACTCACTCATAGTAAAACACCAAAGTATCTGGGAAATAACCATGACTGAACCCTGTCTTTCAGACAGCATCTAACAAAAACAGCTGAAAAATTGAAAATAAGAAAAACATCATAAAAAACTATGTGGTACAATCTGTGGAGCATCAACATCCCACCTACGTTCTTCTGCTTTGTGTGTTGTGTTCTTAACTGCTGAGTATTGCACCCCAGTTTGCCTAAACAGCCCATATGTATAAAAGATAGATGTCCAACTAAATAAGAGCATGAGAATGATTGCTAGCGTTATTAAATCAAGACCTGCAGAATGGCTGCCAGTACTAAGCCACATTCTACCCTCTCGGCTATGACACATAAATGCTCTCATGAACAAATACAAAATGATCATGGATAATAAAAATTTCTCAATCCATCAAGATGTAGATGATGCAAACTATAACCAGCTCTGCTCTAGATGACAACCAATAATAATAGTGAGGGTCACTATAGAAGATGAGGTCAATATTAAGGAGTCAAAATGGACTGACAACAAAATAGTAATATGCCCTATATTACCCAAAAACCACTGGATTTTGACTTACTATGCAAAGTGTGGTCAGTGCCAAACAGAATTAGAACCCAACATGACAGATGTGCATATTTTTTACATAAATGGCATAAGCAACCCTCCCCACTTTGTGATTGTGGAGAACCATCAGACACATCACAGAAGAATGACTCACAAGATCATATGATGGTAGACCAGAAAACTTCCTGCTGGAACTCCATAGTAGATAGATTGTATAAATGCACTAGATGTTTCTAAGATTTCATATTGTATATACACTGCTGGCCACCGTAAATGCAACACCAAGAAAGACAAGAGGTAGCACAACAAAATTTATTTTGTAGGTAACATGTTGACCAAGTATCAAATGATTACGTTTGCAGATGTCTGTGACAAGTGGTTCCTGCCAGAATCAGTAGCCAGAGTAGCCGCCATTGTTGGAGATCACCATTGCCACACGTCTCGGCATTGAGTCAAAGAGACATTGGATGTGTTCCTGGGGTACAGCAGCCCAAGCAGCTTCCACACGTTGCCAAAGATCATCTGGTGTGGCAGCTGGGGATGTAATCTGGGTCACTCGTTGAGCAACCATGGACCACATCTTTTCTATTGGCGAAAGATCCGGAGTGCGAGCCGGCCAGGGAAGCACTTCAATCTAGTTATTGACGAAGAACCTTTGGACAATGCGTGCCACGTGTGGTCGCGCATTATCCTGTTGAAATATGGCTGTGGCCGAGCCCTGAAGGTAAGGAAGGACAACTGGCTCCAGCACCTCGGATATGTAGCGCCAGCTATTTAAAGTACCGGCAATGCGTACTACAGGCGTGCGAGAGTAATATCCAATACCGCCCCATACCATAATACCTGGTGCAAGACCAGTGTGGTGGTGCATAATGCAGCTGTCCAGCATCCTCTCTCCACGGTGTCTCCACACTCGAATCCGACCATCGTGGTGCTGCAGACAGAAGCGTGCCTCGTCAGTAAAGACAACGTCATTCTATTCTGCCGTCCACATCCGTCTGTCATCACACCATTGGCGACGGAGACGTCTGTGGTTCTGCGTCAATGGTAGACGAAGCAATGGATGTCTTGCGGACACACCACTCTGCTGTAAACGACGTCAAATGGTACGCGCAGACACTGGATGATGCGTTACAGACGCAATGTGCTGTGCTATGGTTCGGGATGTCACTGAGCGATCCGTCACTGCCATGCGCACAATTTGCCTATCAGCACGTGCAGTGGTGCACCGAGGTGAATGCGATCAACCACGTCGGTCCGTCGTACCCTCCTGCATCCAACGGTCACATATCCGCATTACAGTTGTTTGGTTTCGTCCAACACGACTAGCGATTTCTCTGTATGATAATCCACAATCTCGGTAAGCCACTATCCTTCCTCTGTCGAACTCGGATACTTGATCAAACGATGTTCGCTGTTGTCTACGAGGCATAACTGATCGTCTTGTGAAACAACCACAAGGTAAACACACGTGCCGAACGTACACTCGTCGAAATCGCCAAGCCTTAAATGGCGCTATGAGGTGGCACCACAGGCGCGCGTGATGTGCGTCTGCGCTGAAATTCTAATCAGTTGCATATCTCATCGCTGCAAACCCATGGTGTAAATTTCACTTGATTCGGATGCTTCCTTCAGGGTGTTGCATTTACGGTGGCCAGCAGTGTATTATCCTCTACAATCTACGTACTTTTTTTCACAATGTGTCAAAAAATAAATAAATGTATGTGTTCTAGGGTTTCCATCGATTCCAAAAATGTCTTTGCATCTGTAACCCAACTGTAAGCGGGTTTGGTCATTTTAATGAATATATAATCCTTTAATGTACCACATTCAGTTGGAAGGCCATCTTGGCCTTCACCTCCTTTGTCACCAGGTGCATTAGCCTTGGGCTTTCCCCAGGACCATGCTCTGACCAACATTTCTGATTCACCTGGCCCAGCTGTACATGACAACAAACTGGCTCTCCACCACTCATCTCTATACAGTGCTCAACAGACCAGTCAAACCATTGGTTTTGTCAAAATCTTTTTAAAAAGGCAGCCGAAATATTCTGCAGAAGAAATACAAACTTCACAACTAAACATGACATAGAAGACTTAGTGTAGTGGTTATACTGAAAGAGATAACTAAAACATCCTAACATCACAATCTAATACTTTTACAGGAAGAGCATTTGCCAAGGTCTAGACTGCATTCAAGTAATGTCTTGTAATTCTCCTGAATTCAACATCTCACTATTCTAGGGGGGATGCTGATGAGAACATAAAGACATATGTGAGGCATAAATGTATGTTTACAGGGCTAGAGTCAGTTTTCCAAAAGGAGTGGAGTTGCCAGTGGGTGACTCAGTGTATGTAGCAATAAAGAGCAAAGCTGTGTTTTATGTTAAAAGTATCTGGAGCTAACTGCATTAATCAAAGAACGCTGCACAATAGGGACCAACTGAATGAGACAGTGCACTCATTAGCACAGTGACCTTGTATTCAGGAATATGGGGTGTGCTCTGCATAACTATTCTGATTTACATTTTCAGTGGTTTTCCTAAATCAATTCAGCCACAAACTGGGGTGGTTCCACTATCAAGGCCATGGGCAAGCACCTGTCTTTTACTCATAAAAGCACACTTATGCACTCTGTGTGTATTATGTTTTTCAACTACTTCTGTTCATTGTGCTACAATGACAAATCCTCTTTCATTGTACAATCATCCTTGGATGAATAAATAAATAAATGAAATTGTCACATTTCCATAAAATCCCTTACTGATACAGCTTTACATTAGCTTGGAATGATTCATGATTCATGTAGTCAGATACCTTAGACAGGTCCAAAGAGATCACATGATTCTTATGTTTCCTTTAAAAAGGGCTCAGAATGTTTTCAACTAAATTTGTAGTTACCATTATCCTAGACATCCCGTCTCTGAAACTGTGCTGTTATGAATGTAGTATTTTAAATTTTGTTGTAAACTTAAAATTCTGTTCTTCATTCACATCTCATAGATTTTCACAAAATTGGAAATTAAAGATGCTAAACAAATACAATAGGACCAAGAGTCAGTTTATAATATTTACAAAAGAATAGAGATATACTTTATACAAGCATGTGACATAAGATATGACAAATTGTATGCAGGTGTTTGTATACCACAACTGTATGTGTTTGTGTGTGTCTGATCTGCAGTTCTCTTTGCTTTTGCTTTGTACAAAATATCATATGCCTCAGTACGCAACCCATGCTGTCATCTCTTGTCAGGTTGATGTTTCGTTTACATTTTGCACATGCACCCATGCCATGCTGAGTTGTATTCTAAGCATGTTCTTCTTATTCTCATTGCATTTTTTTCTTTTCCTTCTTCTGGTGTTATAACTTTAAGCAATTTTTGTGGCAGTTAACTTTCATTTCCACATTTTTGTAATATGAAGTACTTTTGTAATACAGTCTCCCAATTACACTTCTAAATGGAGAGAAAAAGAGGATGTTTACTAAGGTGATGTTGAAAATGCTTTGGAAGAGAAGTTGGAATTTTTGGACATGTTCTAGATGGTTACAAAATGTGTATGAGCACGCCCATGGTGATGGGCTAAGTTGATGTGAACTTTCATTTGAGAAGTGTTAGATATGCTGGTCATAAGGATACCAATGTTAGTGTTCTTGATGCTGTGCTGTGGACATTTATAATAATTTATGCCATGTTTGCCTACATTTACAACAAGGAGTGAAATAACTTTGTGATGTTGTAACGGCGGTTCTGATGGTCATGAGATACATACAGGTAAGTGTTCCAGTAGATCTGAATGGGACCACACATTTGAAATATCAACTGAAACTGGAATCTGTATGCATTAGCAACATTTTGATTGGAAAGTAACTTTTACACATTCACAGTGTATTACCTGTTACTGGGTGACCAAAAGAGACACTTCACATGTACGTACTTAGAACTTAGGGACCAATAATACCTAGAGGTTTGCATGTGTGTTTCTTCTTGTCTATAGTTTTATATTCTATACTTGATTATGAACAGTTTTCAAGCATTATTAAGTTGTTAGTCACATTTTACCCAAGGACAATTTATTTATGCTCATTGCATTTTGAAAAACCTGAACTCTATCATTCAATGGTTACACATGTGTTTTTGTCATCATATCGTGTGATGGTGCAGTGTGCTATTTAGAAAGTGGTGTTCTAAAATCTTTTACATATGTGTGTTGAAAAAGGACTGTTAAACATTGTCATAGAATCTGTGAGAATAATATTTAAGTTAAGTTTAGCAAGTGCTGTAGTGCATTTAATTGTTGCTGCATTTTGTACCTTTATTTTAGGGCAATTAAAGGCAGCACACCTGTGGGCATGGAACATTCTAAACAGAATTTTGTATGTGTGTTGTCATAGAATAATGTGAGTTTATTTGCTTTGATGGTGCACCATCCTTTATTTGTTGTATGAATGTTTTAGTTTTAAGTAATACCAACTTGCAATTTTCCACATGTGGATTTCATCTTTTCAAGTGTTCTGACTGAGGCAGTGACATTTTATCTGATGATATGGCTAATTTAGATTGCTATTTTCCCTACTGAGGCAGCATTGTTAGTCAACCTTGGGCTAGGAACAGGGTTTAATCATGTATTTGCTTCAAGATTCATTCAAACTCATGTTCAGTATTGTTCCCTTACTGGTTAAAAACCATGAGAAACTGAATTTCATCCACAACAGACAGGGGATAATTTGGACATATTTTCAGTGGTACAGTTTTTTTTTCTGTTGTGCCGACCTGGGTTGGCGATTGCCATCATTGGCTATCTAACTTATTTTCCCTGTCTAATTCTTATCCTCCTGCTGTGTCAATGATACTATTCTTTATTTCTCCTTTGCCAAAAAAGGGTAGTGTTGACTAAACCCATGAGGCAGTATTGGTTTTGCTACCTCATCTTTACATCCATAATTTTGAGGCATTGCACCTCCCTTATCAACAGAGACCATCCATCACTCCTCTCTTGTGGTTTGCCATCAATAGTGAGCTTCCGTTCACTTTTCTTGTGCATAATTAGTAAACAGTTGATTTGCTTACCAATGAGTTTATATTTTCTGTCTGTTTGGTACTGGTCCTGCCTTTACTTTTGTAGTCTCATTAATGTTACATGTATATAAGTGTTATGTCTGGTATGAAGACTATGCACTGCCATTCCATATAGGTCTGAAGTAATGACAACTTGCCCCTGATGTGTTTTCTCATGTACTCTTTTGCTTCATGTTCTTACTATAACTAATGAATAAATAATATTTAGCAGATTGGAGCTTTATTCATGGAAATAATTAATAAGGGAAATATTATGCAAATTAATCAAAGAGCAAAACGGGGGATATCGGTATTGATGAAAAACAAATTCAAAAGAATGGTCACAAACTGGGAACCTATCGATGAAAATCTGATTAAAATTAATATTGATATTCATGGATACAAAATTACTATTATAGGAGTATATGGAATAAGCGAAGATGAACCAATTTGTAAAAAGGATGATTTCTATAATAATTTAAATGGAATCATAGAGGATATCGGGAAAACCAGGGAGATTATTATTGCAGGGGATTTTAACAGTAGAACTGGAAGTAAAATTGGAAATAAAATTATAGGACCATTTGGAGAAAATGTTATAAATGATAATGGTAATAGACTTATTGATATCTGTGAACAAAATTCATTGAAAATATTAAATGGCTTTTATCAACATAAAGAAATACATAAATACACATGGCATAAAGATACATTGAATCAAAAATCAATAATAGACTATATTATAATTAAACAGCAAACGAGGATAAAAATACATGACATAAGAGTATATAGAGGGGTAACTCTTAGCGATCATTATTTGGTAAATTCCAAATTTTTATTCCCCTTCAGAGGAAAAAGCACTGAAGAAAATCGAAATTGTCCTATAGAAAATATACAAACAGAAATCAAAATTCCTAAATATAATTTGAATAGTTTTGAGAATGAAAGCACAATATTTTTATATCAAAAGAGATTAGATGAAAAACTGGTAGAAACAGAGTTTGATAATACAGAAGATCAATATCATTATATTGTAAATAAACTACATGAAGCCGCCAAGGAAGCTTTAGGAGAAACAGAAGAAACACGTACAAACCATCCATTATACTACTGGAATGAAGAAATTAAAAAGGAAGTGAAATTAAAGAAAGAAAAATATTTAAAATGGTTAAATACCAGAAATCTTCAAGATAAAATAGAGCTTAATGCACAACAAGCGAAAATCCGGAAAAAGGTTGCAGAAGCAAAAAACAAAGTTTGGGAACAGTCATGTCAAAAAATTGAATCCTATATTGGTGGTAAAAGAAACACAGAAGCATGGAAAACTATAAAAAATTTAAGAAGGAATTCCAAAGAAACAACACATATTAAATATATTACTCATGACTCTTGGGAAAAATATTTTAAAAGTTTATTAACAGAAAACAGGGAAGAATACTTGGGAAACCCTGAATATAATGAAATAGTAGATCTACAAGCAGAGAATTACATCCGTTTGGAAATAGAGACAGTAAAAACTGCAATAAAATCTTTAAAGAATGGAAGGGCTACAGGCATTGGAGGTATTCCTGCAGAATTATTAAAATTAGGAACAAAGAAATTAATGGAATTGTTAAGAAACCTTTTCGAAAGATGTTTAAATGGGGAAGATGTCCCAAATGATTTGAAAGTAGGATATATTTCAGTGATACATTAAAAAGGAGCGAAAGATGAGTGTAAAAATTATAGGGGAATAACAGTGACCAATACCTTCAGTAGATTATATGGAAGAATTATTAAATATTTGTTAGAACAAGAATACAAAGAAAAGGAGGCTGAAGAACAAGCAGGTTTTAGAGCTGGAAGATCAACAATTGATCATATCTTTTGCCTACAACAAATTATTGAAAAAAAAATGGTTCGGGCACAACCTATACATTTAGTATTCATAGATATAGAAAAAGCCTATGATAGTGTGCCTTTATCCAGTTTATGGAAAGCTTTAATATCAATAGGAATAAATCCAAGAGTAATTAAAGCAATTCAAAATTTATATAAAAATTCTATTTCAAAAATAAAAATTGGTAAATATCTATCACATGGATTCCAAGTCACAAAAGGATTACGTCAAGGATGTAGCATCTCACCTACATCGTATAAGATATATACAGAAGTAACTTTACAGAATTGGAAGAAAAAATGTCACGCTATGGGAATACCAATAAATGATAGAACAATATACTCGTTACAATTTGCAGATGACCAACTGATTATAGCCCAAGACTATGAGGACATAGAGTGTATGACCAGAAAATTGATTCAAGAATATAAAAAATCAGGTCTAAATGTAAACATGAATAAAACAAAGTACATGGTAATTGGTGGAGTGAATGGAGACTTAATATTAGAAGAAGGGATGGGAACAATAACAGCTACTGAGGAATATAAATATTTAGGTGTGAAAATTACAAATGATGGGAAACAGGACAAAGAAATTAGATCAAGAATAAATTCTGGAAAGACGACAATCTCTTTATTGAATGGAATTCTCTGGGACAAACACATAACAACTGATAACAAAATAAGGATTTTTAAAACAATGGTTAGGAGCATTATTACATATGGTTCAGAAGTGTGGACAACAAAATGGCAGCTGAAATCAAAATTATTAGCCACAGAAATGGATTTCTGGAGACGTTCAGCAAGAATATCAAGACGAGAAAGAATAAGAAATGAAGTAATCAGAGACAAGATGAAATGTAAAAATTCAATTATTGATTTCATCGAGCACAAACAACTTAAATGGTATGGACACATCAGACGAATGGAACAGGAAAGGCTACCAAAATGCATAATCGACTGGGTACCAATTGGAAGAAGAAAAAGGGGACGACCACCTGATACATGGATACAGGGAGTTCAGTCAGCAATGAGGAAGAACAACATTCCTGAAGATTTATGGACAAATAGAGAAGATTGGAGAACAATAATTAGTGACTTACTGTAATCTAGAATAGGTGCTGGAAAAATGTACTCACATTGTAAATCCAGAATAATAATAAATAATTATGCAAAATTTGTTTACGGCCAAAGAAGTAACAGTGAGTGAATTTAGACTTTGTTTCTACCAATTACTTTGAGGTTATTTAAAATTAGTGGTTATTTTCAGTGCAAATATCCACCAGATTAACATCTAATTGCCAAAGTGTTACTGTCTGCATGTATTATGAGGATTATTCCATGTTTGAACAATCTCACTTTAAAAGGAAACATTTGAGACAACTCTTGAACAAATTTTGACAATATAACCATTTATAATTTTCCCTGAGCAACACTACAGAAAATCAAATGTAACAGATCCATTTCATAGAGTTAAGCCTCCACAAGCACCAGTCCCCCATGAATGTGGTCCTTGTGGAATGGGGAAGCATTGCACATGTTACCTAACCAGTTTGAGTTATTGGGAGTAATTCATTGGTAATTTTTGAGAATTTAAAATTTTCTTTCACATATGTAGCTGCGACCAAGCTAGAGGCGTAGATTCCTAACCCAAGTTCTTGCAATGCCTATGTAACAAACCAAGCCTGTCCCTTCAGGACAGAATCAGTTGATTCCAGTAAAAGCTGTTGACAGGATATGCTTTCAGCTCCCTGTTCGGGCGCTAATGACCATAGCAGTTTTGCGCCCTAAAAAAAACCACTTTCACAACAATTAACTATTATTCCAGGCCCGCACAGTGCATGTAAAAATTGAACACATATCTTTCCGTGTGAGCTCTGATTTCCCTTGTTTTATTATGATGATTGTTTCTCCCTACATAGGTCGGCATCAACAAAATATATTTGGAGGAGAAAATTGCTGACTGAAATTTCATGAGAAGATTGTGCTGCAATGAAAACACCTTTGTATTAATGATGATCACCACAAATCCTGTATCATTTCAGTGACACTCTCCTCCCTATTTCACGATAATACAAAACGTGCTGCCCTTCTTTGAACCTTCTTGATGTAGTGCAACAGAAAATCTGCCCCACACAGTTACCAACAAGATCTTCTCAAAAGTTTTTAATTGGTTTACTGTTAATTTTCATTCTGCCAACCCAAACAAGATAAATTTTACGCAATTTTGACCAAGTCACATAAACTCAAAAGAGCACTCAATAACCAGTCACTACAGAGAGTTAGCGCCAGATTCCTGGGCATTCACTTGGACTGAAAACTAAACTGGGAACAACATTCATCAAACTGTGAACAGACCAAACTCAGCAGCTTTTAGATTCAAAATACTCTTCCGTATTGCAACTATGCACCAGGCAAGACATCTGAGTGTTTGTGAATTCATAAAGATAAGTTATTTAGATGCAATAACTGTTATTTTAGTATAAATTAATTGTTAACTACATGTATAGTGTGTTTTTTAAGCTTACTGTTAAAGGTACCAATTTTCTTTACATATTATTCCAGAAAATATGAGAAGATCATACGGCCAAGTTGCAGTCTTATTTCTGTTTCTGTTTTGGCTTAGTTAACTTAGAGAATTGTGTTTAATTGCCCTGTTTTTCTTTCCAGTAATTTAAGTAGAGTGCATCAATTCATTCATCACTAAGTTAATATTTCCAGAAAATAGCATAAATCTTGAGTTGCTCTAGTAGTTTGTTTACTTAAAGCTTGTGTACATTAAAGTTATGGTACATCCTATTGTGAATAAATTAATTAACAGATATTTCAGTTATGTGAGTGCTGAGCTCTTGTTGTAAATACAAATAATTAAATGTTTTACATTATATCATACACCTGAAAGTATTGATGTATAAGCCTAATTTTTGCAGCTCATGAATAATGAAAATTTGTCTGGTGTAAAGCATGTTAAGTAATTTAGTTCTGAGTTCGAACGTGTAATTGGTGTTGCAATGCATGATAAATGCAGATTTTGCTGTAGGATAATCAAAGAGGGAGCGGTATGTGCAGACTGTGGGCTGGAATTCCACTGGAGTGACTGTAGTGGGGAACTGAATAGCAAACTCAATGAGACTCTCCCATGGAACTATAGGCTACGCAAAAAGAAGAGAGATTTGCTGAGCGGAAGGCAAAGATTTGTGCTCTTTAGGTTCAATCATAACATGCAATTTTGAACTAGATAGGCTGAAGGAGGGAAATAGATCATTTGTACTAGGTAAAGGTAATAAGCAATGCACAAAAAGGGAACAGCCCTTCAACTTCATCTACATTTCAGCGTAGAGTAGCGAATAAATTTGACATGTTACCTGAAGTAGGAGGGGGAGGAGTCTCATCCAGCTGTACATTACAGTAGGGTGGAGCAGACTTCTAGCAAAGAAACTCAATGTAGGTTGGTACCGAAAGAGAGTAGGAAGAAAAGAGTCTTGCTGCTAGATACAAGTATTGTGAAGCCAAGTTTTAGCCTTAGCCAGGTGACAGAGGACACTGGGAATATGTGCAACAATTTTGGCAAAGAGGGTCATGTCATTGTAGTACGTGGAGCACAGAACAGCCTGGTTAAGGACAGTAATTACAGCTTTATCGATGACCTGGATGAAATAGGAGTAGCAACTACACACACAAAAGTGAGTTTTATGGAGATCCTGCAGTGCCATGACCAGCCCTGGGTCAACACTCCTGTGAGTGTGTGAACACTAAGTTGATCAGGCTGCTGCTGACTGAAACGAAATCTCATATGAGTGCAGTGTCTGTTGCTGAAATTAGGAAGTGGGGATATACTGTACATGGCCTACACCTGATTAGGAGAGGGAAAGATAAGGTGGCTGAGCTTCTTGCAGTAAATGCATGGGAGGCAACCAGCACACATAGCAGGGTCCCTGTAGTTACTGGTGTCAGAAGGACGCTTTCTTTAGGCTAGAATCAGGATTCAGGCACCCTGTTTCGAAAGAAGTGAAAATAACACGTGTCCCACAAAATGCTTAAGAATGCACAGAAAAATAAGGTTGGCTTATTTCTTCAGAATATTAGAGGACAGAATAATAAGGCAGAACAGCTTCTTGTCCGTTTGGAAAATTTAGAGAGCTATGAAAAGATTGACATCCTATGCCTATCTGAGCACCACATAACCACAGGGTCAGAAGCTACATATAAAAGATTACATTATAGCAGCTTACTCATGCAGAACATATGTGAAAAGGAGGAGTTGTTACATGTATTAAGACAGAACAAAAGGTCCAAAGCATTGAAACCAGCTAGTTGTAGTGATCAGCACACAGGAGTGTGTGCTTGTGAATGAATACTGTTTCAGTTCACTTTTAATTGTAACTATTTATAGATCCCCACTGGATAATTTTGCGCTGTTTATGAGGAATCCGGATTTCTTACTCAGCTATCTATCAGACAGTAGCAAGGAGTCTGTGATGACTTCAATGTTGATTTCCTAAAGGTTTCTGACAAGAAAAATGATGATGATGATGATGATGTTTGGTTTGTGGGACGCTCAACTGCACAGTTATCAGCGCCTGTACAAATTTCCAACCTTTGCTCAGTCCGATCTCGCCAATTTCATGACAGATGATGAAATGATGAGGACAACACAAACACCCAGTCATCTCGAGGCAGGTGAAAATCGCTGACCCCGCTGGGAATCAAACCCGGGACCCCGTGCTCGGGAAGCGAGAATGCAACCACGAGACCACAAGCTGCAGAAGACAGGAAAAATGATCTGGAAACCTTATTTGGATCCTACAATTTGATGTCAATAATTAACTTTCAAAAAGGATGGATAAATACAGTAGAACCCTAAATTACAATGTTTTCTTTTTGTGAAGCTCAAGGAAAGAAAATAACTGGTAACCCAATAAAAAATGCTCTCTCTGATCATGATGGACAATCGGTTAGGATAAATAATGTAGTGCCTTACAGTATGGGTATTCCTCAGTGGAAATCAGAATAATTAATGGCTCCAGGACAATTGTTTTTAAGAATAGTTTACTAGAGATGATCTGGGATGAAATTTATAATGAACCAAATGCTAATATAAAATTAAATATATTCCATGATAAATTCATATCATTATTTTCAATAGTTTTTTACAAAATCTAAACAGAAAGGACAAAAACAGGAGAGATCAAATTATGTTGTGAAAGGAAAAAGGAGACACACTGCAGCAGTTGCACACTACAAAAACTGCTCAAAATTACTAAGAAAAGTTATTTAAAAAGGCAGGAACATCCACATTATGTCTGACAACAGACTAAGGCTATATGGAATGTAGTGAAATGAGAAACAGGACAACCAGCCACAGAACAGGATAACATCACTATTAAAGTGAATGGATGGGCTATAAACGACGAGTCACAGGTAGCTAATATATGTAATAATCATTTCGTAAATATAGCAGACAGTATAGTGACAAATGGTTGAAGAGAAAAATCACAGCAGTATACTGAAAAAGCAACTTTCATAGAATTCAATCACATAAATGTATCAATGACATCTCCTTCTGAAATTAAGAAAACTATACATTCTCTCAAAAATTTAAGCTTGTTCAGTTTTGTTTGTGTTTCATATAATAAGCCCTGTCTTATATGTAATATATGTAATGCATCACTAACTAAAGACTTTTTTCCAGAGAGACCGAAATATACTATTGTCAAACCCCTCAATAAGAAAGGAGATAGGGGAGATTTTAATAACCACCGACTTGTTTCACTGCTGACATTTTCCAAAACTTTTGAGAAGGTCATATATCATAGAGTAGTACCTCACCTAAGCAACAATATCCTCAGCAAATCACAGTTAGGATTTCAGAAGATTTGTTCTACTGAGAATGCCATTTAAATGCTCACTCACCAAATATTACAAGTGTTAAATAATAAAATAGAAGCAGTTGGATTTTCTGCGATGTGCCTAAAGCATTTGAATGCATTAATCATGGTATTCTCCAAGATAAATTGAAGTTTTATGGGATTGATGGTATAGCCAACCACTGAATAATGTCATATATAACCAAAAGAATGCAGAAAGCTGTACTTAGCAAATTCAAGAAATATAGTCTAGGGACATTATTCTGACTGGGTAGAAATCACGTATAGCATTCTCCTAAGCCAAATCTTAGGTCCACTATTGTTCCTCATATATGTAAACAATGTTCCATCTCATACACAAGAACAAGCAGTTGTTTTTTTTTTTTTTTTTTTTTTTTTTTTTTTTTTTTTTTTTTTTTTTTTTTTTCCAGATGACACTAGTATTGTTATCAATCCGAGCATACACAGAGAAACAGAAGAAAGGGTAAACAAAGTTCTTAAAAGTATTATTGACTGGTTTTCTATGAATGGTCTCAGACCTTAGTTTTGAAAAGACATGGTGTATTCAGTCTGAACACCTAGTGGTGCTACACCAATGATAGGTGTAACGCATGGTGAGGAAATAATAAATAGGGTGGAAACTTCTAAATTCTTAGGTGTCCATAGTCATGAGAATTTAAACAGGAAAAAGCACATTTTGGAACTCATAGACCAACGTAGTTCAGCCACATTTGCATTTAGAATCTTTGCAAATCTTGGGGAGAGACAAATCAGTAAGCTGACAAATTTTTCATTTTTTCATTTAATAATATCATATGATACAAATGTTCTGAGGTAACACGTGTTTAAGAAAGAATGTCTTCATTGCTCAGAAATGTACTGTAAGAGTAATATGTTTAAGGAGATGGCACAGAGGAGGTGAGTTGCCTTTTAAAAAACCAGATACATGCAGATCATTTTCCTTGCACCTTCATTGTTGGTAAAAGTGCACAAACAGCATGTGTTAGCAGACTTTCCAGTCAGTGCTGTAGAATAATCTTTAGTGACAGTCATAAAATTGTTATGGAAGTTTATGGCTTGCAAATGCATCTGGAAAAATGGTATGTTGCACTGGGCATAGTGTGCGAGACCCCAGCAAACAATAAAATGACAAACGCAACTTTTCTGCTCAGACTTCCTGGCAGGTTAAAACTGTGTGCCGGACTGAGGCTCGAACGTGGGACCTCTGCCTTTCGCAGGCAAGTGCTCTACCAACTGAGCTACCCAAGCATGACTCACGACTCATCCTCAGAGATTTACAGCCACCAGTACCTCATCTCCTACCTTAAAAACTTTGCAGAAGCTCTCCTGCAAACCTTCATATGAGTGCACACTCCGTTGCAGAGTGAAAATTCATTGTGGAAACTTTTCTGCTGCTAGAATGAACATGAGCACAAGTGACAGTTTCTCTTACATCATGGCCAGCTATGGCATGCCAAACCTTACGCAAGCTGGATGTGCAGGCTGAGGCCTGACCTATCTCGTCTTTATTCTGTCCTGCATTGAAGTACCTGGCACAATGTGACTTTTCGTTTAGTATTGTGGTGTGGCATTTTCCAGTCTGCACAACTCTCTTCAGCTTGGCAGAATCATGATGTCAGGGCTGTTTACTCTTCACTATTTGTTTGTGGTTTGAAGGATGTTCACAGATCCAGTGGCTGTTTGCAGAAAAGAGGCAGACTACTGATTTATCATCACAAGCCTTTAAAACTGAATGAGAATGACAGAAGAGAGGGATGAGAATTATCAGTAGCTCTTATGCAATTATATAATTGAAGGTACTGCAGATTTGCTGTGAAATTACATTACAATACTATGCAGAGAGAATTTAAAGATTTAGCTGATGATGAAAGAGCAACAAATCACAACAATTGACAGACAAGATTCATTGTTCTGTATGTCAAGAAGCACTTTGTGGGAAATTTGCAGGGATGGAGCACATAAAGAAATTGGTCATACACACTGTAAAATTTCTTATGTTGCTTGAGTTATTCCACTATCGGTTGCAACAATTTTCGATGGAGTTCAGTAAAGAGTATGGAAACTTCATATGTTTTGCAAAGTACATTGGTTAAGTCAAGGGGTAGGCCTGGAACAATTTTTCAATTTAAAACCAACTATTGTTGAATTTATGAAAGAAAAAGGAATGCAGAGTGGAAATTATAATATCCAGAATGGATTGCAGACTTAGCATTTTAGGTGGACTGCCCACAGCAAGATGCTGGTTTGATGGGGATACATTTAAAAAGAAAATCTCATTGTAGATGACAACATTTTTGACAAACACAGTCCATTTCCCTAAGCTCATCAGCATTAAAGAAAACATGAGCGTTGAATAATTCATTGTGCCCTTGATAGAATTAGAAGTATAGTTTTCTAAAATTTTGAGGACACCGTCAATCTTACTCTGTTTTTGAGATCATTTGCTGTTTCAATTGAAAGTGCACCACGTAATTTCCAAAATCGTTAAGGCTTTCATGGCCACTTGTTGACAAACTGCCTGTTGGCTTCGGTCTCAGGTTCTCCAGCCAAAATTTGTGTGACAATTTTTCTGATGTTTCGCCAGCACGAGTGGCTGGCATTGTCAAAGCTTCACCTTCCATTGCTGGTGATGGACTGGAGCCAAGCTCACAGCTGCAGACTACTTGTACCTTGGCACGCCAGGTCTGTGGCTGCAAGCTCAACACCAGTCCACCACCAGCAATGGAAGGTGAAGCTTTGACAATACCAGCCACTCGTGCTGGTAAAATGTCAGGAAAAATCATCAGACAAACGTCGGCCAAAGAGCCTGAGACAGAAGCCAACAGGCAGTTTGTCAATGTAATTTCCATTTTAAAGACAAATCCTTCTACATTAAAACTTGTAAGGTACCCTTTATTAGCAGATAAGAGTGCATTCTACTTTACTTCCAGTTTTGCTGTTTCATATAAGTGCTGCAGTATGTACAGAGTAAGGAGTGAGCAGTAGGTTCCCACACTGGACAGCAAAAGGCAGTTGTCCATCTGGTGCTTTCAGAGCCAGTGAGGTGAGGTGCTGATACAGAAATTGCGTATGACGCCAGCAAATAGATAAGTAGAGAAAGCACATTTATTCTGGTGCAAATCAGGTAATTGTAATTAATAAATATTTGCTAACAAAACTTGGCTTTTGCCACTCTCTCTCACTCAAGACATTAGGAGAAATCTACCAGTCATAAATACTGGCTTTGCAATGCCACGAAACATTGATATTAATAAATAAATGACTAACTTTGGCATAACCAAAGATTTATTATTTCATATGAACTATACTGATTGTATGCTCAAGTTACAGACTGTGTGCCATAGTCAGCAGTTGTCAGTAAGATGCCTTTCAATCTAGTCATGCAGTAGTCCATGCTCTCATTCCATTAATAGTTAGCTTATTATCAGTGTGAACAAGTTCATTTTATGGCATTTCTGAAATAAACACACCATAACAGCATCCCATTTAAAATTATTTGCACAAAAAAAAAATCCTTTTTGCTTCATCAAGTAAAAAATAGACAGTAGTAATGCACTTTCAGAACCCGACAGCACTCCTACAGTTCTGCAAGGGTGCAAGGGGACATAAAACTACGAAAGCATCTCCATGTCACAGGCAGGAAGAATTCCTACATGGAGCTCACTAAATCAATTCAAGGATGGACTGGCTTAAATATCACAAAACTCGGGTGGGAAAGAGTGGCCAGTTATACTGTACGCCCCTTATACCACCATCTTCAGACTCACCTGCTAAACTGAGACATTTCTGGAGGTTGGAGGTTTGGTATGAAAGGGGGGGGGGGGCAGTTCATGCAAACTGTTCAGGATAACTTTGTTTTCCTCTGGTAAGGTTTCCATGGCTCCATAAGGAGGTTGCTACAATATTTCAATCAATGTATGTGTGTGAAAGACCTTTTTCCATTATGAACCTAAATAAGCCACAATTATGTGGCAACCTCAGTGCAAAAATCTGTGAAATTATTTGTGTGTGTCCATATGGCAGCAGTTTGTTCCAGATAAAAATTATATTAAGCATACCAAAAATAATTATGAGATTGATGATTTGTTTTGTTTATTATCTATGTCACTGAGAAATGTGAAATGTAAAACCGAGTCATACACAGTGCTACCGCATTGCCCTTTAAATACAACGTGTTTGCAGTTTCCTCCTCTTCCTCTTCTTTTCACACTCAGAGAGCGTACTGTAGCAGTGGGGATAGTGTGCAGCAAAGCTGAGCGCTATGGCTGTTGAGAGCACGGCTCACGAACTAACTTCATGGCTACTGCTATTCTACATCTCGTATCTTTGAAAAAGTGGATGGCACAATTTGAGTAAGTGATGTCTCAGTTCAGGTATGAACTCTCACATCTAGGATTGGCCAGCTAATATTCAATGAAATCACTGTAGATGTGTATGGATGTCAAGTAATATACAGTTAACACTCAGACCTCCATCAAATGTGAATTCAATTTTAGTGCTATGGAAAGATACTGTCCTAACTTTGAAACAACATCAGGTAAACTATGTGCCAGATTCTCAGTCCACCACATTTTAAGTTAGGAAAATTAACAGTAATACACACTCCACAAGAGAGAAAGATTCATCTACATCTATATTCTGCAAACCATTGTGATGTGCATGGCAGAGAGGGTACATCCCATTGTACCAGTTATTAGCGTTTCTTCCTGTTCCATTCATGTATGGA
Organism: Schistocerca americana; assembly: GCF_021461395.2. Taxonomy (NCBI): domain Eukaryota; kingdom Metazoa; phylum Arthropoda; class Insecta; order Orthoptera; family Acrididae; genus Schistocerca; species Schistocerca americana. The sequence continues at coordinate 285,167,407 of NC_060120.1, read as the reverse complement.
GCGCAGATGAGTGATTGTTTGAATGCCTCTGTGCAGATTATAATTATTCTAATCTTATCTTTACAATCCCTGTGTGGAGTTGTTGTATATTCCTAGAGTAATCATTTAAAGCTGGTTCTTAGAACTTTGTTAAAATACTTTCTCAGGCTAGTTTACATTTATCTTCAAGAGTGTTCCAGCTCAGTTTATTTAGTATCTCTGTGAAACATAGCTGAGATTAAACAAAACTGTGGCCATTCATGCTGCCCTTCTCTGTATACATTCAATATATCCTGTTAGTCCTGTCTGGTATGGATTATACACTTGAGCAATATTCTAGAACCAGTTGCACGAGTGATTTGTAAGCAATCTCCTTTGTAGATTGATTGCACTTCCCCAGTGTTCTACCTATAAATCAAAGTCTACCACCTACTTTAGCCACAACTGAACCTATGTGATCATTCTGTTTCATACCCCTACAAAGTGCTACAATCAGATATTTGTACAACTTGGCCGATTCCAACAGTGACTCACTGATATTATAGTCATAGGGTACTATGTCTTTTTCATTTTGTGAAGTCCAAAATTTCACACTTTTGAACATTTAAAGCGCATTGCCAATCTTTGCACCACTTAGAATCTTATCAAGATCTGACTGAACATTAGTGCAGCTTCCCTTACATAGTATTCCATTATAGATAACTGAATCATCTGACAAATGCCTAGTTTTACTATTAATATTGTCTGTGAGATCATTCATATACAACATGAACAGCAAGGATCCAAACACACTTCCCTGAAGTTACTTCCACATCTGACGATGACTGTCCATCCAAGATAACATATTACATCCTCCCTGCCAAACAGTCCTCAATCCAGTCACAAATTACACTTGATACCCCTTGTGCTCGTACCTTTGACAGTAAGTGTAGGTGTCACACTGAGTCAAATGCTTTTTGGAAATCAAGAAATACAACATCTGTCTGATTTTCTTGATCCGAAGCTTTCAGCACGTCATGTGCGATAAATGCGAGTTGGGATTCCCATGATCAATCTTCTTGAAATCCATGCTGGTTGGCACTGAGGAGCTCATTCCATTCAAGATACCTCATTCTGTTTGAGCTCAGAAGATTCTACAGCAAATCGATGTCAAGGATACTGGACGGTAGTTTTGGGTATCACACCTACTACTCTTCCTGTAAACCTTCTTCCAAGAACTGGGCAAGTTTTTTTGTTTGAGGGATCTGCATTAGATTATAGTTAGAGGAGAGGTTAACTCAGCCACAAATTCAATATAGAATCCGACAGGGATTCCATCGGGCCCTGGAGCTTCATTCAATTTTAACAATTTGAGCTGCTTCTCAACACCACTGACACAAATACTTCTTTCATTCATCTTTTCAGTGGTACTAGGATTAAATTGGGGCAATGTCTCTGGGTTTTCCTTTGTAAAGGAATATTTGAAAATGGAGTTAAGCATTTCAGGTCCTGTGTCATTCACTAGGGACTGGACACCAACTTTTGTGCCACTGGCAGCCTTTACATATGAACAGATTTTATTTGGTTTCTGTGAAAGATCACTTGACAATGTTCTGCTACAGTAGTCACTGAAGGCATCAGGCATTGCTCTCTTGACAGCCAAGCACATTTCACTCAGCATCTCTCTATCTATAGTCCTACACTTCGTTTTATAACTGTTATACAATAATCTCTGTTTTTATAGAAGTTTCTTTACAGTGACTGTATACCATGGAGGTTCCCTCCCATTATGAACTGTTCTACTGGGTTCATATCCAACTGCTGCATGCTCAACTATTCTTTAAAACTTGAACTAGAGTTCCTGTGCATGCTCCGGCCCTGTGCTGAAAGTTTCCTCATTGAAATATACACCACGGATTTTTTATCTAGTTTACTGAACATATATATCTTTCTGCTTGTTTTAGTTGTCCTAACCATGTCATGATCACTGATACCAGTTTCCAATGTGGACAACCTCAAAGAGATTATGTCTATTTGTCACCAATAGAACCAATACATTTCCATCATAAGTGGGGATCCTAACTATCTGTTCTAGGTAGTTTTCAGAAAAGGCATTTAGTAAAGTTTCACAAGATGTTTCATCACGCCCACCACTAACATAACTGTAATTGTTCCAATTAATTGTTAGATGGTTAAAGTCTCCACCTATGGTTACAGTATGGTTGGGGAACTTACATACATGGAACTGAGGTTTTCTCTTAAGTTTCTGGTTACATCAGGAGATGAGTCTGGGTGACAGAAGGATCCAACTATCATTTTATGCTCATCCTTGATTCTGAGTCTTGCCCAAGCAGTCTCACATGCAGCTGCAATTTCTCTCTCTCTGTCACTTTGAGTTTCTTTTCTACTGCGAGAAATTTACCACATCCATTTCCCATTAGCCTATCCTTACAATATACACTTTAATTTTCCCAAAAATCTCACTGCTATCAACTTCAGGTTTCAATCAGCTTTCTGTGCCTAGTATTACGTGAGCTTCACTCCTTTGCACGAGCGTTTCAAACTCTGGCACTTTGTTGTGAATGCTTTGGCAGTTTACCGTTAGGATTTTAACACTCTCATCTGTGGGAGGCATTTCTTTCGATCTTATACAGATACTTCAGTGTTTCCTACAGCTATCATTATCTGGATTGGATGGAGAGTCATGTAATCTAAAACAAAAACATCTGTGTGCACCCCACACAGAGTCAGATACCTGAGTAGCAGCCACTAAAGTGTAGTGCACACCTGACCTATTTAGGTTGACCCTACAGTTCCCAAGTTGCAAGTCCAGGAAGTTGCAGCCTAACGTGTCACAAACCTTCAAAGTGTCTGGTTCAGTCTTTCCACTGACTCAGAACCAAAGGACTACAATCAGTTGTGGGGAAAATGCTGCAGATTGTGGAGCTTCGTTGAAATTCCATGTGCAAGGCTGGTCTCTCAATATTCTCTGCCAGTCGCTGGATGACCTAAGAGCCCAGACAATGGGCATCATTTGTTCCAATGTGTGCCACAATCTGCTGTTGGCTCCACGCTGTTCCCTCAATGGCTGCAGGAATAGCCTCTTGAACATGTTGGATGAGGCCCCCAGGCATACACACCAAGTGCACCTGGTGTCCTTTCCTGTCCCTTGCTGCCATTTTCCGAAGAGGTACCATCATTCGCCGTACGCTCGAACTACTGACGCTTAATAGACCCTTATCCTTTTACGTTTGCAGCCTCCTTGGGGGAAAAAAAACACCAGGTGAAGTACACCTCAAATTTGTTGGTTGGGGGGGGCGGGGGGGGGGGGGGGGGGGACTGGGTACAACATCCTGTGTCTTCCTGGCCCTGTCCACCCTGTACAGGATGCCTAAATCTACCACTGACACACCACTGGCAGTCAAGTGGACAAGTAATTACAGATCCTGTACTTTCTGCAGAGGAGGCAGTATCCATGGGAGAGGATGGTAGTTGAGGTACTTACAGTACATGTATCACAGGTACACAACTGTCAGGAGCTCTTCCATTACACCAATTCACAGCAGCTACCAATCATTTGACAGTAGTCAGGACAATTTTCAGCTCCTTATGAATGCCAACCAACTCATTCCATGTTCAAGAACAGCATTCACAGTGGGGCTGCATTTTGGTGCTGCGATGTATTACAAGGCAGTGAACAAATAATAACTTTAAACTAAGCCTGCTCATTATCTTTTAATCTGTTGAGCTAAAAAGTTGCTAATTCCCAAGAATGAAAGGAAATACACGAAACAAGATTTTTATTAAGGCAACACAAAAGCCTGTGGTAAACACTACTAGTTTTACAAGTTTCCTAAAGCTTTTTGATGTTGTTATAGTTGTTAGCAAACTTGAAAACAGAGTTAAATGCAGATAATATATATAGGGCTACTTCTGTTTAGGGGAAAACTACATGTAACACAATATATTAGAAAATCTGCTCCAGCAACAATCACAAACGCTGATTTGCTATAAATTGCTCATAGATTATGCAAAGGACAAAGGTAGCTTCCAAAAACTCTCAAAAACACATGTTTATTTCTGTTTAAAAACAAAGATGAGGTGACTTACCGAACGAAAGCGCTGGCAGGTCGATAGACACACAAACAAACACAAACATACACACAAAATTCAAGCTTTCGCAACAAACTGTTGCCTCATCAGGAAAGAGGGAAGGAGAGGGGAAGACGAAAGGAAGTGGGTTTTAAGGGAGAGGGTAAGGAGTCATTCCAATCCCGGGAGCGGACATATTGGTCTTTAAATATGTCTGCTTGTGGCTGTATGTGTGGATGGATATGTGCGTGTGTGCGAGTGTATACCTGTCCTTTTTTCCCCCAAAGGTAAGTCTTTCCGCTCCCGGGATTGGAATGACTCCTTACCCTCTACCTTAAAACCCACTTCCTTTCGTCTTCCCCTCTCCTTCCCTCTTTCCTGATGAGGCAACAGTTTGTTGCGAAAGCTTGAATTTTGTGTGTATGTTTGTGTTTGTTTGTGTGTCTATCGACCTGCCAGCGCTTTCGTTCGGTAAGTCACCTCATCTTTGTTTTTATATATAACTTTTCCCACGTGGAATGTTTCCTTCTATTATATTGTTTATTTGTGTTGATATACAATGAAGTTTAGGGTGATGTACTTCAGCACAAGTGAACCACAAATTCTGATTTGCTACGAAATAAATTACGTATCCAAAACGCTCTTACCAGCAACTAAGGAAAATATAAGTTTTGTAAGCATCCAAAAATTCTCAAAATAACCTATTTCTCACGTGATTTAACAATGAAATTACAGAACGACTGTTTTGAACGAAGATAGGTCTACTGCTCTCAAAAAATTTAAAAGAGCACAATTAAGTTTCAGTCTACAATTGATGACAACAGTACAAGTTTATCTCGGCACTCTCAAACGTTGGAAATTTTGCAATATATCACAATATACAATACAAATGGATCTTGATAAAACCAATGATAGAATCCATTGTCATGCACGTATACAGTAACATTAGAAGATTCCAGGAGTAAGATCTCCATTTCCTTTAATTAACACTTTACTTTTTTTATCATTTGGAATGGATTCCTATCATAACTGTTTTGTCTTCTATTACACTACTGCCATTGATTTCAAAGTTATAGTTTCTAGGTTTGGGAAAAACAGTTACAGACAAAAGTGGTAAGAGATGTTTTCCGACCTGTAAAGTAATTATCACAACAATAGTGTCAAACTGCCGAAGACAATCATATAGTACAGGATCCATGGCCTTTACTAATTGCCGACCTGACAATACTTAAGGTATGTGATAACCTTTCAACATGAAGTTTCAGTTTGGCACACAATGCTATCTCGTCACAATAGGTCATGGTGGCTCTGTGTAATTGGTTTGTATTGCACATAATGATAAGTGTCTGCAACCACCGCAAGTTACCTGAATGATAGTGTTATGCAAATCTGGTTACCACTGGATGGGTTACAAAATACCTTTATTTTACTTTGTAGTTTCACCTGCAAAGCAATTTCCAAGTTCTTGTATACTGTAACCCTTCAAAATAGATATATTTGGCTCAACAGTCCAAGAAGTCATTAAAACTTACAACAGTAAAACTGTAGGTGGCTGCCTGCGATTCACAATTAAACATATGACACCCTGTGTATCCGATTATCGACAGTCAGTCAGCCTGTCCTCTTCCTGGCCAGTAAGTCTGCCCTGACCTGGAGTTCTGGCAAGTTTTCCAAATTCTCCCAATCTCCTAAACCTCGCCATTTTTTTTATTATTATTATTTTTTTTTCCATCCATCTTTCTTCCCCTTCACCCATCCTGCCACAAGGAGCTACCACTGGCTCCAAAAGCTTGTACATTTCTTTAAGCTCCAAATATGTTTTCTCCTGCCACCACTTGGTGACTAGATTTTTTATCTATCCAATTACGTTACCTTAACTGTCCTATACACTCTTGGTGTCATGTCCGTGTTATTCTGAAGTGCAGCCAACCCCTCAACATTTTTACAATTGTGTGATTAATGACTACTCGGACTCGTAACTCAAGTGTAACCATTTGCATAGGTATAGTGGAAATCAGTGAAGTTGGCAAGAGGAATAAGACTTCTGGACAGGTGAATACAGGGTTATAAATAAGAAAATCAAATAAGGGTAATGCAGAGGTAGGTTTAATAATATATGAAAAAAGTAAGGATGTAGAGAAGCTACTTCAAACAGCATAGTGAACACATTATTGTAGCCAAGATAGACACAAAGCCCAGTAGTACAAGTTTATATGCCAACTAGCTCTGCAAATGAGATTGTAGAAATGTACAATGCAGATTGTAGAAATGTACGATGCAATAAAAGAAATTATTCAGACAGTTAAGGGAGACGAAAATTTAATACTCATGGGGGACTGGAATTCGATTGTAGGGAAAGGAAGAGAAGGAAAAGTAGTAGGTAAATATGGACTGGGGATAAGGAATAAAAGAGGAAGCCGCTTGGTAGAATTTTGCACAGAGCGTAACTTAATCATAGCTAACACTTGGTTTAAGAATCATGAAAGAAGGTTGTATAAGTGGAAGACGCCTGGAGACACTGGAAGGTTTCAGATATATTATATAATGGTAAGACAGACTTAGGAACCAGGTTTTAAATTGTAAGATATTTCCAGGGGCAGATGTGGACTCTGACCACAATCTATTGGTTATGAACTGTCGATTATAGCTGAAGAAACTGCAAAAAGGTAGGAATTTGAGGAGATGGGACCTGCATAAACTGAAAGAACCAGAGGTTGTAGAGAGTTTCAGGGAGAGCATTAGGGAATGATTGACAGGAATGGAGGAAAGAAATACAGTAGAAGAAGAATGGATAGCTTTGAGGGATGAGGTAGTGAAGGCAGCAGAGGAACAAGTAGGTAAAAAGACGAGGGCTAGTAGAAATCCTTGGGTAACAGAAGAAATATTGAATTTAATTGATGAAAGGAGAAAATATAAAAATGCAGTAAATGAAGCAGGCAAAAAGAAACACAAATATCTCAAAAATGAGATCGACAGGAAGTGCAAAATTTCTAAGAAGTGATAGCTAAGAGGACAAATGTAAGGATGTAGAAGCATATACACTCCTGGAAATGGAAAAAAGAACACATTGACACCGGTGTGTCAGACCCACCATACTTGCTCCGGACACTGCGAGAGGGCTGTACAAGCAATGATCACACGCACGGCACAGCGGACACACCAGGAACCGCGGTGTTGGCCGTCGAATGGCGCTAGCTGCGCAGCATTTGTGCACCGCCGCCGTCAGTGTCAGCCAGTTTGCCGTGGCATACGGAGCTCCATCGCAGTCTTTAACACTGGTAGCATGCCGCGACAGCGTGGACGTGAACCGTATGTGCAGTTGACGGACTTTGAGCGAGGGCGTATAGTGGGCATGCGGGAGGCCGGGTGGACGTACCGCCGAATTGCTCAACACGTGGGGCGTGAGGTCTCCACAGTACATCGATGTTGTCGCCAGTGGTCGGCGGAAGGTGCACGTGCCCGTCGACCTGGGACCGGACCGCAGTGACGCACGGATGCACGCCAAGACCGTAGGATCCTACGCAGTGCCGTCGGGGACCGCACCGCCACTTCCCAGCAAATTAGGGACACTGTTGCTCCTGGGGTATCGGCGAGGACCATTCGCAACCGGCTCCATGAAGCTGGGCTACGGTCCCGCACACCGTTAGGCCGTCTTCCGCTCACGCCCCAACATCGTGCAGCCCGCCTCCAGTGGTGTCGCGACAGGCGTGAATGGAGGGACGAATGGAGACGTGTCGTCTTCAGCGATGAGAGTCGCTTCTGACTTGGTGCCAATGATGGTCGTATGCGTGTTTGGCGCCGTCCAGGTGAGCGCCACAATCAGGACTGCATACGACCGAGGCACACAGGGCCAACACCCGGCATCATGGTGTGGGGAGCGATCTCCTACACTGGCCGTACACCACTGGTGATCGTCGAGGGGACACTGAATAGTGCACGGTACATCCAAACCGTCATCGAACCCATCGTTCTACCATTCCTAGACCGGCAAGGGAACTTGCTGTTCCAACAGGACAATGCACGTCCGCATGTATCCCGTGCCACCCAACGTGCTCTAGAAGGTGTAAGTCAACTACCCTGGCCAGCAAGATCTCCAGATCTGTCCCCCATTGAGCATGTTTGGGACTGGATGAAGCGTCGTCTCACGCGGTCTGCACGTCCAGCACGAACGCTGGTCCAACTGAGGCGCCAGGTGGAAATGGCATGGCAAGCCGTTCCACAGGACTACATCCAGCATCTCTACGATCGTCTCCATGGGAGAATAGCAGCCTGCATTGCTGCGAAAGGTGGATATACACTGTACTAGTGCCGACATTGTGCATGCTCTGTTGCCTGTGTCTATGTGCCTGTGGTTCTGTCAGTGTGATCATGTGATGTATCTGACCCCAGGAATGTGTCAATAAAGTTTCCCCTTCCTGGGACAATGAATTCACGGTGTTCTTATTTCAATTTCCAGGAGTGTATCATTAGGGGGTAATATAAATACTGCCTACAGGAAAATTAGAGAGACCTTTGGAGAAAAGAGAACCACCTGAATGAATACCAAGAGCTCAGAGGGAAACCAGTCCTAAGCAAAGAAGGGAAAGCAGAAAGCTGGAAGGAGTATACAGTGGGTCTATAGATTATGGAAAAGGAAAAGGATGTAGATGAAGAAGAAATGGGAGATACGATACTCCGTGAAGAATTTGACAGGGCACTGAAAGATCTAAGTCAAAATAAGGCCCCAGGAGTAGACAACTTTCCATTAGAACTACTGACAGCCTTGGGACAACGAGCCATGACAAACTCTTCCATCTGGTGAGCAAGATATATGAGACAGGTGAAATACCCTCAGACTGCACGGATATAATAATTCCAATCCGAAAGAAAGCAAATGTTGACAGGTCTGAAAATTACCAAACTACCAGTTCAATAAGTCATGGTTGCAAAATACTAACATGAATTCTTTACGAACGAATGGGAAAACTGGTAGAAGCTGATCTTGGGGAAGATCAGTTTGGATCCCGTAGAAATGTTGGAACGCATGAGGCAATACTGACCCTACGGCTTATCTTAGAAGATAGGCTAAGGAAAGGCAAACCTATGTTTCAAGCATTTGTAGACTTAGAAAAAGCTTCTGACAAAGCTGACTGGAATACTCTCTCTCAAATTCTGAAGGTGGCAGGGCTAAAATACAGGGAGTGAAAAACTATTTACAGTTTGTACAGAAACCAGATGGCAGTTATAAGAGTCGAGGGGCATGAAAGGGAAGCAGTGGTTGTAAAGGGAGTGTAGCCTATCCCCGATGTTATTCAATCTGTACATTGAGCAGGCAGTAAAGGAAACAACAGAAAAATCAGGAGTAGGAATTAAAATCCATGGAGAGGGAATAAAAACTTTAAGGTTTGCTGACGATATTGTAAATCTGCCAGAGACCGTAAAAGGAGACTGGAAGAGCAGCTGAACAGAATGGATAGTGTCTTGAAAGGAGGATACAAGATGAACATAAACAAAAGCAAAATGAGGATAATGGAATCTAGTGGAATTAAATCAGTTGACACCAAGGGAATTATATTGGGAAATGAGATACTTAAAGTAGTAGACGAGTTTTGCCATTTGGGAGTAAAGTAACAGATTATAGTCGAAGTAGGGAAGATATAAAATGTAGACTGGCTATGGCAAGGAAAGCGTTTCTGAAGAAGAGAAATCGAGTATAGATTTAAGTGTCAGGAAGTCTTTTCTGAAAGTATTTGTATGGAATGTAGCCATGTACGGAAGTGAAACATGGAGGATAAACAGTGTAGACAAGAAGAGAATAGAAGCTTTCGAAATGTGGTGCTAAAAAGAATGCTGAATATTAGATGGGTAGAATTGGGGAGAAGAGGCATTTGTGGCACAACTTGACTAGAAGAAGGAATAGTTGGTAAAACACGTTCTGAGGCATCAAGGGCTCACTACTTTAGTATAGGAGGGTAAAAATCATAGAGGGAAATGAAGAGATGAATACACAAGCAGATTCAGAAGGATGTAGGTTACAGTAGTTATTCGAAAATGAGGAGGCTTGCACACGATATAGTAGCATGGATAGCTGCATCAAACCAGTCTCTAGACTGAAGACCACAACAAGGGTAATCTAGCTGATGTGGAGTTTCACACAAAAACTTGCCTGATTTAACAAACCGTGCCGTACCGTTCCATTCATTTCTGCTACTGTACTGGGCAGTAGCAAGTGAAAATAAAGAAAACTTTTTTTCAGAGGAAATCTGAGAAGAATTAGAAGCAACTTTCCATTTTGATGTACTTTAAGCCATTTTTGGTATTCACAAGCACCCCTGATGGACACAGAACTGTGAGGTCTGACATTTGCTCTGATGGGCAGATATGGAATCAAGATTGATTAAAAAAAAAAAAGGCAGGCCACATCTTTTCTTCAGCCAGCAGCATGATGTGTATGGAAACTATTCAGTACATAGAGATCTGAAATGTTTGATAACTGCCTTCAAAAACCAAGTACAGCTCATCTCACTGTACGACCTGACTTACTACCCACCATTACCTACTACACTAATCTCTGGAAGCTATGTTTCAACATTTGCTGGATGTGTCCAAATCCCATCAGCTGTTGCTCTTGGACATTATTTTCGATGAGGGTTTCTACCTTTCTACAGTATAATTTCTTCTACTTGGACTTGACTTTTAGTTCGCTTACTCATTATGCAAGATTCACAGCCACAAGTTACTGTTAGCATCAATGTTGAGCTACATACAGCTAACACTCCCTCTCCCTCTTATTCCACTAAAGACATGTTTCTCCAACTCACTTCCAAATTCCTTTTCCACCTTCCCATCTGCACTGATAATGAAGCCCAAGTACTTAAATTTACAAACCTGTTTTAGGGGCCATCCATCTACATCTACATGCTTACTCTGAAAACCACAGCGAAATGCACAGCAGAGGGTACTTTGCATTGTATCACATTACGGTTTCCTCCTGTTCCAGGCACATATAGCATGCAGGAAGAATGATTACAATTGCTTACATGCCTCTCAGCACACTGTAATTAGTCAAATTTTGACTTTGCAAAAATATGATGAGACTTACCAAACAAAAGCGCTGGCAGGTCGATAGACACACAAACATACACACAAAATTCTAGCTTTCGCAACCAACGGTTGCTTCATCAGGAAAGAGGGAAGGAGAGGGAAAGACGAAAGGATGTGGGTTTTAAGGGAGAGGGTAAAGAGTCATTCCAATCCCGGGAGCAGAAGGACTTACCTTAGGGGGAAAAAAGGACGGGTATACACTCGCACACACACACATATCCATCCGCACATACACAGACACAAGCAGACATTTGTAAAGGCAAAGAGTTTGGGCAGAGATGTCAGTCAAGGCGGAAGTAAAGAGGCAAAGATGTTGTTGAAAGACAGGTGAGGTATGACCGGCGGCAACTTGAAATTAGCGGAGGTTGAGGCCTGCGGATAACGAGAAGAGAGGATATGCTGAAGGGCAAGTTCCCATCTCCGGAGTTCTGACAGGTTGGTGTTAGTGGGAAGTATCCAGATAACCCAGACGGTGTAACACTGTGCCAAGATGTGCTGGCCATGCACCAAGGCATGTTTAGCCACAGGGTGATCCTCATTACCAACAAACACTGTCTGCCTGTGTCCATTCATGCGAATGGACAGTTTGTTGCTGGTCATTCCCACATAGAAAGCTTCACAGTGTAGGCAGGTTAGTTGGTAAATCACGTGGGTGCTTTCACACGTGGCTCTGCCTTTGATTGTGTACACCTTCCGGGTTACAGGACTGAAGTAGGTGGTGGTGGGAGGGTGCATGGGACAGATTTTACACCGGGGGCGGTTACAAGGGTAGGAGCCAGAGGGTAGGGAAGGTGGTTTGGGGATTTCATAGGGATGAACTAAGAGGTTATGAAGGTTAGGTGGACGGCGGAAAGACACTCTTGGTGGAGTGGGGAGGATTTCAAGAAGGATGGATCTCATTTCAGGGCAGGATATGAGGAAGTCGTATACCTGCTGGAGAGCCACATTCAGAGTCTGATCCAGTCCCAGAAAGTATCCTGTCACAAGTGGGGCACTTTTGTGGTTCTTATGTGGGAGGTTCTGGGTTTGAGGGGATGAGGATGTCTATCCAGGGCCTCGCTGCGATGGAGCACTTCCTTTAATGCCGATCACCTGCCACCCTACCTAAAACCTCTTTCCTCATTACCTTAGCCAGCTTCATCCTGATCCACAACTTCTTCACTTTTGAAGGCCAGACATACCAACAATTAAAGGGAACAGCCATGGGTACCAGGATGGCCCCCTCGTACGCCAACCTATTCATGGGTCGCTTAGAGGAAGCCTTCTTGGTCACCCAGGCCTGCCAACCCAAAGTTTGGCACAGATTTATTGATGACATCTTCATGATCTGGACTCACAGTGAAGAACTACTCCAGAATTTCCTCTCCAACCTCAACTCCTTTGGTTCCATAAGATTCACCTGGTCTTACTCCAAATCCCATGCCACTTTCCTTGACATTGACCTCCATCTGTCCAATGGCCAGCTTCACACGTCCGTCCACATCAAACCCACCAGCAAGCAACAGTACCTCCATTATGACAGCTGCCACCCATTCCACATCAAACGGTCCCTTCCCTACAGCCTAGGTCTTCATGGCAAACGAATCTGCTCCAGTCCTGAATCCCTGAACCATTACACCAACAACCTGAAAACAGCTTTCGCATCCCGCAACTACCCTCCCGACCTGGCACAGAAGCAAATAACCAGAGCCACTTCCTCATCCCCTCAAACCCAGAACCTCCCACAGAAGAACCACGAAAGTGCCCCACTTGTGACAGGATACTTTCTGGGACTGGATCAGACTCTGAATGTGGCTCTCCAGCAGGGATACGACTTCTTCAAATCCTGCCCTGAAATGAGATCCATCCTTCATGAAATCTTCCCCACTCCACTAAGAGTGTCTTTACGCCGTCCACCTAACCTTCGTAACCTCTTAGTTCATCCCTATGAAATCCCCAAACCACCTTCTGGCTCCTACCCTTGTAACCGCCCCCCGTGTAAAACCTGTCCCATGCACCCTCCCACTACCACCTACTCCAGTCCTGTAACCCGGAAGGTGTTACCCACGTGATTTACCAACTAACCATGACCAGCAACAAACTGTCCATTCACATGAATGGACACAGGCAGACAGTGTTTGTTGGTAATGAGGATCACCCTGTGGCTAAACACGCCTTGGTGCACGGCCAGCACATCTTGGCACAGTGTTACACCGTCCGGGTTATCTGGATACTTCCCACTAACACCAACCTGTCAGAACTCCGGAGATGGGAACTTGCCCTTCAGCATATCCTCTCTTCTCGTTATCCACAGGCCTCAACCTCCGCTAATTTCAAGTTGCCGCTGGTCATACCTCACCTGTCTTTCAACAACATCTTTGCCTCTTTACTTCCGCCTCGACCGACATCTTTGCCCAAACTCTTTGCCTTTACAAATGTCTGCTTGTGTCTGTGTATATGCAGATGGATATGTGTGTGTGTGTGTGTGTGTGTGTGTGTGTGTGTGTGTGTGTGTGTCCGCGCGAGTGTATATCCGTCCTTTTTTTCCCCTAAGGTAAGTCTTTCTGCTCCCGGGATTGGAATGACTCCTTACCCTCTCCCTTAAAACCCACATCCTTCCGTCTTTCCCTCTCCTTCCCTCCTCTTTCCTGATGAGGCAACAGTTTGTTGCGAAAGCTTGAATTTTGTGTGTATGTTTGTGTGTCTGTCGACCTGCCAGCACTTTCATTTGGTAAGTCATATATATATATATATATATATATATATATATATATATATATATATATATATATAAAAAAAGGATATTTCTAGATTGTTCATTTCGTATTACACCTTGAAATTGCGTTATCGGGCTTCTGTGAGATAGTGTCGCTCTGCAACTGTCTGCCAATTCATGTTTTTTAACTGTAATGTAACGCTTTTCTTCAATTTTGTTTATAATCTTAGTTTTTGTTTATCTAATATTTAACTTTCTTCCTTTCTTCTTCAATTCTTCCATCCAGAAACTGATGTAATGTTGGAGGTTTTCTCCATCAGAGGTTACTATCTTAAGGTTGTCTGCAAAAACCAAGCTAGCCATTTGGAAGGGTTAATTTATGATGGCCAGCTTCTTTACTTTTGCTGTTACATGCCTTAAATATTTGGTCAACATACATCACAAAAGGTTTGGAGCTGAAGCTACTGTTTTGCCTTGCCTGATGTAAAATTATAACAAAAAATTTTTGTTGATATTTGAACATACTCACTATGAAATTAATAAAAGCTCGCTACATTTTAAGTTATTTGTGTAACCAGTCATGTCTCAGTGGGCGAGTTCCCAGTTGATTCAAATATGCTGCAGTTATCTTGCTTTACAAGAAAGACAATATAGAAATAGCACCGAATGATTTCAATTTTGGCAGCATCCAGAAATTTTTTATAAAAGTTTACATACTTATTGTTTGGGAAGTATAGAATGCAATCAGACAGCTTAAAGGTCGTACAGAGAGCACTGCCCGACTGTCTATGTTACAGGACAATGTGACAAGTTCTCAATCCATATGTGAATTATTCATAACCTTGTGCACAGAATGTAACTCTGAAAGCCTTCTGGGAATAACAACAGTATAAGGAGAAGGACACATTGCTACTCACCATAAAAACGAAATGTTGAGTTGCAGACCAGCACAATGAAAAGACTGTTACACTTTTAGTTTCACCTCTTACATTAATCTCTGCAAGCTGTTTTTCAACATTTTCAGGATGGGTCAAAATACCATCAGCTGTAGCTCTTGCATATTATTTTACAGAAGATTTTCTACCTTCTGCAGTATCATTTCTGCTACTTTGACTCAACTTTTAGTTTGCTTACTCATTATCCAAGATTTAACCCCCCCCCCAATTGACACACGACTGCCGTCTCCAGCAGCTTAGACATTCCAGTCCAAACGAGCGTGCGTGCATGTGTGTGTGTGTGTGTGTGTGTGTGTGTGTGTGTGTGTGTGTGTGTGTGTGTGGAGGGGGCTTTCTTGAAGAAGGCTTTAGCCGAAAGCTGAAGATGTAACAGTCTTTATGCTGGGCCTGTCTCAATGCGTCATCTTTATATGAAGCTGGTATCTGTACAGATACCATTTGTGATCTTGTAGCTCTCGAAGGATGAAATTACAATGAAATCAGATCTTTAGCTGCTTAAAGGCATTGATATTTATCAATGCCTATAAGCAGCTAATGGTCTGGATTTCGCAGTAATTTCATTCTTCGAGAGCTGTAAGATCACCAATGGTAGATAAGGCTTGCCGGCCAATGATCTTCTTCAGTGTGGATGCATTCACATTGCCCGAACTCCTACCGGAATCGGCAGATTGACAATCACAAGTAATGAGTATGGTGGGCAGGCGCACTACATATGTAGTGCGTGGACAGAAAGTTGGAAAGTGTGGGTCTCACTGGGAGCGTGCCAGAGATAAGTCCCTGCAATCGCACTATCCTCTGTGTCCTCGGTGGCTCAGTCGGATAGAGTGTCTGCCTTGTAAGCAGGAGGTCCCAGGATTGAGTCCCGGTTGGGGGGGGGGGGGGGGGGGGGGGGCACATTTTTCAACTGTCCCCGTTGCTATTTATGAATGCCTGTAAGCAGCTAAAGATCTGATTTCACTGTAATGTCATCTTTATGGTGAGTAACTATCTACCCTTTTCCTTATATTGTGGATATTCCAACCTGGAGCCTTCTGGAATTGTACGGGAACTGGAGGAGTTTGGCTGATATCCTTGGACAGTTTAATGATGTAAACTTTTGTATTCCCAGTCTTGCAATCTTCAAGCTAAACAGTGATTAAATGGCACAATAAACATTGAAAAGAAATCAATTCTGGAATGGTCCTTAATGTATGAATTTGAATCACTAACTGGAACTGCATGGAACAGTGCACCTAACATCAGGGAAGTCACCTGCACAATTAGTGTCTTCAACATTTAGAACCTTGTCCAATATATATCACAAGATATCTTAAATTTATCGAGGTTCATACAGACTGTAAATGTGATTGGGACTACTGTAAACTCTAGAGGGGCTCTCCTTGTGGCTCATTGGTAATCCTCCAGGCTACAAATCTTGAGGTCAATCCTACCATTTTTATCTGTCACTTATCACTTCTTTCAACTCTAGTAAGCTTCACTGATGTGAAAGATCCTGAGTTTCACCATTGTTCAGAATCCATGTTCAACTGTAGATCCTGTTATTACTGGCTGGGTAAGTCAGTTCAGAGTTTGGAGGAAGGCAACGACATACCACCTCCAACAGGACAATGCCTAATAAAACACCATGGTGTTCAAAATAATCTTCAGATTGATGACTGCTTTATTTTTTATTCAACTTCATTTCCATGTAACAATGAGTTACATTCACTGTCGAAGATAGGAAATACTTTTAAAAGATCACATGATATCATTAACATGTTACTTCACGGAGACCATTATTTATTAAGTAGATTTCTACATGACAACATGACATTTACAATCACAGAAGCATTCTTAACCTTCCATGAAATACACACATATATATTACAGCCTTAAACAAATCAATATGCTGCTAAGAATTTAAAAAATAATTTATCACATCTTGGGCAAAAATATTTACACCTTATATATACAAATGAGTAGCAGACATAATGCACATCTGTTAAAATGAGAAGATAACTACAATGTGTTGTGTGTGAAATGGAAATTTATCCAGCAGAAAACTACTGCCGAAACAAACAATACGATCAAGCATTTCTTATGAGACTATTGCACTTCTGTTATGGACTCTGCTTTCAACAGATACAAATGTAGCATTTACGAATACTCATACCTTTTAGTTAATATTCCTTTGGTCATTATACGAGACTGGCAACAATAGGAGCAACAACTGGAGAGATAAATAAGAATCTAAAAAGGTATGTACATCATATTATCCATGAACAAAAGAATCTGCCATACAAATCACAAACCAGCAACCATTATATTACAGTGTACACACATTTTAAATTTAATGTTTTTACATTTTCTGCATTTACAGACACAATAGTATGACTTAAAACAAGGTAATTTATGACAGGTACCATGTATTATTATTTTCCCACAAATTTTAAGTGGATATAATGTGTTTATGGGCTAAATTCAAAGAGCAGCAATTTAGATTAAGTTACACTTAAATATCTTGGAAACAAATTGGCCCACATTCAGCAATTTTTAATATGCTGTAACTCTTTTTTAACACTAGTGCAACTAAATGGTATATAGCCAACAATTGTTTATGTTATGACACATACACTATTTAGTTACATTCATTTAAACAGTATTACTTCTTCAGACTGTAATATTTTCACTGTTATCTGATATGTCTGAAATAATATATCATACCCCCACCATTACTGAAATCCTCACTCCACAAGCATATGAATTTAATCACAACTATCAATTACTACTGTAATACTGTATCAATGAACCACTACAAACACACAAAACAGCATTTGTATATTTACACTTGCTCACACTCCAAAATTAATATTCAGTATACTCAGTACAACAGCCACTCAGCCAAACAGATAACCAGAGCCATTAAGTTTTAAACATTGAAGTTACTACCCACAGAACTATAGAACATACATATGAAGTTCCTGTAAGTAACCCACAAATCTTAAATACACAAATAAAAAAATAATAAGGCAAAATATATTAGCATCTGTATATACCGTTTATACATGAATACAGTTTTAGAAATTCACTCGAAATTACCTGCTGACAAACAGGCATGTCAGTTTTATGTCAAGTCAAAAGGGATAAATAAAACTGAGCAGCGGAAGAGAAACCTCTCCCATAAGTTTGAAGAACCAAGCTTCATTTTCATACCATCTTAACACCATACAGGTGCAGCAAAATATTTGATGAAGACACTAACACTTAACAGCCAGAAAAATACTGCTGAGTAAATGTGTAAAAATGTCTACCATGTACAACTGGCTATCTGAAAGTAAAGTTTATTCAAACCAAATTAATGAACAAGGAAAAGAAATGGTAACTAAAAATGTTGTGCTCAAGTACTGCTGATTCACATTCTACAACAAATATAATTAACAATTGCAGAGAAACAACTTACAATTATTTTTGCAAAAGCTAAACATTGTGGATTTTGGTTAAAACAACAGTTGAGATCGCAATAACATTTGCTTTCGGCTTATGTTACAGCCATCCTCAGATTTTTTTGGCCCCCTATGGTTGGTGCTGGCGGCTCCTCGGCTTTTCGCGTGATACCAGTATCATGGACGATTGGGCAGTGTATGAGCTTGGCATCATGTGAAAAACCGACAGTACCAGCCATAGGGGACCCAAAAAAAATCTGAGGATGGCTTTAATGTAAGCTGAAACCACTCATAATAAACAAATGTTATTGCAATCTCAACTGTTGTTTTAACCAAAGTATAGCACCAGATCGCTGTGCCTCATGAACAATGTTGTCTAAATTCATAAACGTTGTGCAGTTTACTAACATACACATCTCCAAAGATTAACTTTGCATTGCACAGTGTAAGAAATGGAATTAGAAACTATTCTGTTGCTAATACACGGTGCAAACATCAGGACAGTAACCGAGTCACACTTCCTCTCTCCAGAAGCACAAGTATGAGCAACCCTAAGCTCTAATCACCGAGCACAGATATTTCTGATATAGATACCTTCACTTTCTTAAATCTCAGCACCTGGATAGGTAGGATAGGACTGGAGAACCAGCAGCTGTGAGCAGTAGGGTGCCACTTTTTGCAAATAATGAGTCCTTGCAAAATGGTTAGATTGTCAATGTAGCTCAGCATCTTTTGTGCTTTCATTTCAACCTTGGATGCTGCTATACTGTTCCCAGCAGCAATTCATGCCTCAGGTGGGTTCATAGTGTAAATGACAGCGAGTAAGGCAGAAAAGAAGTCACATTTCAATTAAGGTTAAGGACCCTAGAAAACATTAAGAGGTGAAGATGTGTTGCTTTAGAGATAAAGGTGATCTGCATACCCAAGTGAATTGAACTTGGGAATCAGTGTGCATATCGTGAAAGGATTAAAGAGTTTCAACCATACAAACTGTGTGCTATTCGTAAGATCAAACTGTGGTAATGGGAGAACTTTGCCTCAAATGCAAGTGCTGCTTGAAGGAAATGGAAAAGCATAATCATCAATGGTAATAAAGCTCATTTCCATTTGAGAGGAAATGTTAAACAGAATTTCTGTTCCCAGAATGAGATTTACTCTGCAGTGGAGTGTACACTGATATGAAACTTCCTGGTAGATTAAAACTGTGCAGCGGACTGAGACCCGAACTTGGGACCTTTGCCTTTCGCGGGCAAGAGCACTTGCCCGCGAACAGGTCCTGAGTTCAAGTCTCGGTCCGGCACACAGTTTTAATCTGCCAGGAAGTTTCATAATTTCTGTTACTAAGACTAAGAGAATCCTTTTAAAATACATGAAAAATATTTCCGTTCTGAACATTTAACAATGTGATATGCAACTGTCAGCATTAGCCCATATTTTATTGCAGATGAGAACAGCACTACCTTGACAGTCACCGCTGAATATTACAGTCAGATGCTCAGCACTTTGTGACCATAAATGAAAAGATAGCCTACTCAACATCCACTGCTTGTTTCAAACATGATAGTGCACAACTCCACACACTTCACAATTGTCATCTCATTACAAATGTTATGTAATTCTGCATTTTTATGTAATAAAATTGCTTTATTAAACACCAATTGAGAAACACTCATTTCAAAATTCATTTGCCATCAGTCACACACTATATTTTGGGTTGTATTCAGGGTTTAATGGTCCTCAGTACAAACCATACACAATGAAGGTTGGTAGTCTTCTGATCTTATGTCAATTTAACAGGCGGAAAAACAATAAAATTATTTCAGGTAGCAGCTGAGCTGATTAAAATTATCCTATTATAAAAAAAAAGAGACATCTCAAATACATTTTATGAATTTATAGACAGAATGCTTTAGCATATTTTAAGTTTACCGGTACAAAAAAAAAAATTGAAGATAACACGTATTTTATTGCACAACACTTAATCGCAATCAGGCATACAATTTATTTTTACAGTATATCCAGGTACAATTACTGATGGCAAACTCCCCCCCCCCCCCCCCCCCCCCCACTAAGTGTAGACTATATTAGTAAGCAATTTCAACAAGTCTTTCACAGAATATATATATTTTACATGTGTATTTCATATTTTTTGTGGGCTATTGCTCATACAAGCACTAGCTTGCCGTCGCTAAGTTTTTGTATGGTTGCTGTATTTACTATTCTGTCCTTTCACTGAGAAGACGATCCGAGGAAATGAAGGTTTCTTAATGCACCTAGTGGATGAACTGGACTAACAAGAGACATGGCATTTTTAGAATGCACACAAACTAACAAACAGCTCAACTTCTTTCTCAGGTGTATGAAAGAGAGCACCTGTGTCTGACATATTTGCCACTTTTGGAAATCCACTGTAAATTGTTAGCATTCTGAGGATGCATGTTCTTCCTACACATCTCACAAAAAAATTTAGGTGAGGCATGGAAGATGGATAATGATACACACACTTTTACATGCGGCAAGGTGGACTGCGGATTACATATATACATGTAAAAAAAGAGTCCAACTGCTTCTATGAGCCACTCAACTACACTGCAGGATCTCATTTCTCACGTAATTATGGATCTTCCACTGATTACATTTGGAAATATTCCTTATTTGTCACTATTTTTCACACAGTAAAAATTGTGGAATAGTAATACATACCAACTAAACACAGCGAAATAGGTTTAGTCTAAGTGACAGAACATAAAAATATGAACTATACTTTAAAAATTGCTTTCCTCCACAAAGAAGTGTTAAAATTTTGAGCTATTACTTGCTGATATAGTCTAGTGCAATAAAACAGTATTAATGTAAAACTGCTTCTGTTCTAAACTGGACATGCCAACAAAGTGTACAAAAAAATTACAAAATTATACTTTTCAGAAGTCCCAGCATGCCACTAGCAACTGCACAATTATTGGTACTTCATGAAATTCCAATTAATAGAATACATCAATCCTTGCTCAATATGAAAGAAATAAATTATCACATTCCATATAACATTTTGCATTTAATGCAGTAATTTTAAAATTTTTAAAAAGTGGTTAACTTTTGGTAACTAATGACACATTTTCCATTTCCCTGTAAACTTAAATGACAGTCAAGGATCACATATAAAAACAAATCACAAGCGGTTTTAAAATATGACAATGAGTGAATTATGTTAATTACAGCAATGAATATAAAGTTCCTGTAGCAAAAGCAAGATGCACTACAATCTTGTAATGCAACAGCACTTTATTACACAAATAATAAATGGATCTGCCAAGTGAACATACCTTACGGAGCATCACTGAAGGCATGAAAGCAACCCATATCAAACCAAAGCAAAACTGCTTGATGGCTTCAAGGAGTACATGAATGGCAGCAGTTTCAGAACTTTTACAGCTCTTTACTACATGACTGTGACAAGGAAAATGATTACAGCTATCTTACAAGTAGTAAAAAAATAATCACAGTATCATCAGTCTGTGTATCGGCCCAGGACCAGTGCTCTGAGAAGTGGGCCAACTTCTTGTGTGTTTTGCAATGCTTCAATCAACATCTTCTCTACATTACGCATCACTGCCACTTTCTGGTGGCCCTTCAATGGGTATGTTATTTGGCCCGTTGGACCAGCCTGTCAACACAATGAGCAACCATGTACTGAAGAAATCTCAACAATGGTTGAACTAAAATACACAAGGAAACCGGCTAATTAAGCCTGCACAACTCAACTGAGGGCAGATATCTTAAAATTCTATACAACTATAATAGTTTAATGAAACATCTAAATAAATAATCAGTACACACTGAAAAACAAATATCAGCTTTGAGGAAGGGTGTGCGCAAAAAAAGATCAGACTTTTGAAATGGTGCATTATCAACTGGCAGGGTTTACACACTGTGGGTAGCAAATGCACCTAGTGGCAGGTTAAGACAACAAACTGCTGTTAGCCTTATTTTGCTGTGGCCGTTAGTTGCTATGCTACAACCAGTGAAGTGGGCACACTCATACCCTGTACACTGGATTAATGACAAAGAAAGAGCTTGAAGAACACTCTCTCTCTCTCTCTCTCTCTCTCTCTCTCTCTCTCTCTCTCTCTCTGTGTGTGTGTGTGTGTGTGTGTGTGTGTGTGTGTGTGTGTGTGTGTTTGTTTTAAATTATTTGATAGTATCACTTCACCTCCTATTTACATTACAGTAGAGCGTCGATTATCCACAAGTCGACCAACCGAATTATCGCCTAACCAAACTACCAACTGCTTGCGCGTGATGCCCTTCCCACGCTACAGTTTTCCCACCATCCACTCACTGCATCAATGCCAAACTGCCAACATAGTAAACGTTTGCCTTCTGTTACAACATTTTGTGTCAACTTTTCTGCTTAAAGTAAACTTGTAATATAAAATGCATAAACTTAAACATGTTTTCCTTCCTATGAGAGATAAATATGACATTAATAGAAGGTTAGAGAAAGGTTAATTGGAACCAAGTTGAGTACGAGGTTGGTAATCAACGATCACGGATCTAAAAAAAAAAAAAAAGGGAAGACGAACATCACAAGTTTTATATCTAAGATGGATTCTACTGATGGATCAAGAAGTCATAAAACTATGAAGCTCGTCAGTAACATGGATCTAGATTGTGCTGTTTAAAAGTGGTTCACATTAAAAAGGTCACAAGAAGGATCTATTTCTGGTCTCTTGCTAGCAATTCAATTTAATGAAACTCTTTGAGGGCTATTGGATTTTAAAGCAAGCACAAAGTGGTTGAAATGCTTTAAGTCAAGATTCGGCATTTGTGAGCTTCAAATACATGGACAAAAACTGTCTGCTACTACATCACCAACTGATACTTAAAAAATCAAACTAAGTGACGTAGGCCTACTGAGGGAAGAAGATTATGCTCTTGAAAACATGAACAATGCTGACAAAACTTGGCTTAGTCGTAAGCTTTGCCAAGAAAGCTCTTGCTTCACATAGAGAATTAGCAGCACCATGCCCTAAAATAAACAATGATCTTATTACTGTTTTAGCTTGTGCTAATGCTACTGGAAGCCACCAACTGCCTATGGTCATCATTACTCATTGGTAAATTTAAGAAACTACATTGTTTCGAACACATTAGAGTGTCTGTGGTGCCTATTATTTACACTACACAAAAGAGTGCCTGGATGGATAGTACGAATTTCACAAAATGACTTATGGAAGATTTTGCACCCTCTGTAAAAGCTCATCAGTTAAAAGACTTGGCAAAAGGGAGATAACATTACTGCTCCTTGACAATGTACCAACTCATCCATCATGTGATATCTTTAAAGGAAAGGACTAGTTCACAGAAGTGGTGTGTCTTGCATCTAATGGAACTGCCTTTTTAAAGCACTCGGATCAAGGCAATTTTGAGACTTTTAAACAATATTAAAGAACATAATTGTTATGTATGTTATTGTTAGAAGAGGAGGGAGATGAAAGTCTGTCACGAAACCATAAAAATATTGATTTAAAAGATGCATCCTACATGATCGGAACGGTATGGGACAGTGTAAAGAAACATAATTTAAAAAATCCCTAAAATAAAATTTCAGGTTTTTTCCAAGGTATAGCTGAAAATGACGAACTGAATGATGTGTCCCTAATTCTCAATTAAAAGAACCCAATTGCCATGAATGTGATGAAGCAAGACATTCAAGAATGGACAATTGTCTTTGATGCAGATCCAGGGCACCGAATCACACACAATAGCGAAATTTTGAACCTCATCAGTGATACAGAAATGAAGATGAAAATATACCCGCTGCTTCTGAAGCATTTACATGTTTGGATACTGCCTTGTGACGGACTGAAGCTCAAGATGAAAGGGACCAGTATGAAATACCTGCCATGAAAAATGTGCACAACTTAGCTGCTTGTAAGGAGGGAGGCTTGCTTACACAGATCAAAAGCAGACCAAAAAGGATTTTTTTAAAGTGTTAAGTCTATACATAGTATGTATTGCACATGTAAAATACATCTGTATTACATATTTTTGTTTAAAGAGACTTGTATCATAGATATACATAATTTTTGGTAAATAACAGTATACAG
Source organism: Schistocerca americana (assembly GCF_021461395.2). Classification (NCBI taxonomy): domain Eukaryota; kingdom Metazoa; phylum Arthropoda; class Insecta; order Orthoptera; family Acrididae; genus Schistocerca; species Schistocerca americana. The sequence goes on along the minus strand of NC_060120.1, from coordinate 285,143,094 downwards.
TTCAATTATCTTAATAAACCAGTTTCCCAAATACTCACGTCTACCAATTAGTTCAAAAAACCAACACTCCACTGTATTTGTAAATTATGAAGACCTTGTGTGAGGCACTCCCTTCTTCCTCTTCAAACATTCTCATACAGAATGTGTTATGACATTTCAATAAGATAGCTTGGAGCTTCTTCTAACAAATGCAAGTGAATATCATAAAAATAAAATGTTGACCAAATTCCATACATACCTTAAACCAAAAATTAACTGAAACTGTGTAACCACCACGCATCAAGGATTCTACGTGATGCCACCAGTATATAGGTATGTACAAAACATCTCCAGGACCCAGAACTGCTTCCTGACCATGAGCTTCTCGAAGCTTTGGGAATCTACTGTAGTCTGGTCGTTCAAAATCAACCTGAGCAACAGTAGAAAGGATGGAATCTCTCAAATGTTTAAAACATTTTCTGAAACGATACATTGAGTTCCCTTGTTTTGAAGCTTACCTGACTTTGCCGATCATGAGGATGGTACACTGGGTATGGATAAAAACATTCAAATTGTTCAGGTGGAAATAAAATACATCGCTTATAGCCTTTGATCTGGGCAAAGAAGTTCTGCTGCTCATCATAATGGCATGGTGTAACATTACCTGAAAACATCGTTTTTCAATTTAATGTGACAGCTGGAAGGGAGAAACATTTTACATAGATAAAATTTACTGTAAAGAACAGTTTCTTTTAAGAACTTCGCCTAAATTCCTGCTCTTTTAATGGCATGCCAAACAGTTGTTTATATTAAAAGTATTTACAGTCTTCACAGGGAGGAAAGTTTCCAACATTTTGGTAACAACAGCTACATCAGCTTCCAAGGAAAGAAAGTAGCTGATTCACAATAGAATATTAGCTGTCACCTTCCATTGTGTATTACGGTGATAGCTTACATTCTTTATACCAAGCCACAATTTGTGACCTGGTATTACACTGTGTTCTATCACCTGAGCTATCCAAGTACTCCTCACCCCCTTGTTAAGTTTTTCTCTGTTGCTAGTTCCATCTTTGCAAAAACTGGGCCGACACCCTAGTTTTCGAGAAGATTTTAAGTGGTTATAATAGTTCATTTCAATACAGTTTCCAAGCCACCATCCTACCACAAAGGATGCTGGTGAAGTGTGAAAAGCAGATGTGAGGTGGTGGTGGTGGTGCTGGTGGTGGTAGCAAGAGAAGGTAAGAAGACAATTTAAGTGTTCTGACATTGACAGCAACAGGAAATATGGAATTTGATCTTTTTCCAGCAAACAATTTTACTTTGTCACCAATATCCAAAAAGAAAAGATGCCTTTTATCACAGTTTTCAATTAACTGTTGGAAAGCCCAAGTTCTGTTTATAATAAAGCAGCTGCTATAGCTGTTACTATTGCTGATTAATTATTAGAAACTCACATTTTTGTCAAAGAATAGAAATGATCCCATTCTTGTTGTTGGAATCAAGTACACTCTGTTTGCTAACACTAGAAAGACCATAACTGTTCTGCAAAATGTACATTTAACTGTTAAAAGCTTAAAACAGAATACAGCAATAGACGGCTCTTCCTGTGAAAAATAAGTTAAACTGAATCTACAGCAGATAGTAGCAAAAAGAACTAAATACCACAAACAAAAATACTACACTTATTTCTTCAGTGATCATTTTACAAATTACTCCAAGCTCTCACCTTCCATTGATATCAAAAGCAAATTTGATGTAAGCGGACCCCAGCCATTCTTTTTTTGTTTGCTGTTGATCCAGTCCCAGTTGAAGTTAAGAAAGTCATGAACTATTGCTTGACCAACAGAACTATTCAGTGCTTGCTGGAGGTACATCCTAAAATACAAGACATGGTACACAACTGATGCAATGACGATGAAATCATTAATGCGAAAATACATTATCTAGAAATATTGACACGAATTTTCATCTAACAACTATTTCAATTCATATAAGTTTTAAATCTCAATTACATATGGTGTCAATTCACCAAAACGTAACAGAATTTTAAACAACGTTCATGACATATAACACAGAAGTAAATTTTTTTTTTTTTTTTTTTTTTTTTTTTTTTTTTTTTTTTAATATGCATACAATAATATTTTTGTTTGTGGAGTCATTAAGTAAGCAGGTACTCTGAACAGATATGTTCCTGGCAATATATTTCTAACAACACAACTGTTACCACTACACAATGTTTAACAACAAAATACAATGCCCTAAATTATTTCTGATTTTTCATTGATTTGAGACAATTTGAAACTTATTTTCAAGGTCCACAATCAATCAATGGTACAGTACCAGACTGCAAATCTAAAGGTCTTGTGTTCGATTCCCAGTCAACCATTAGATTTTTATCTGTCACTTATCACTTCTGGGAAATTTTATTGATGTGAGAAGTAAGGTGCACTGTGGTTTGGAATCCATATTAAGCTCTAAGTCTCCCAGTAACTGGGTAACTAAGTAAGTTCAATGGTCGGAGGGAGACAACAGCATATCATCTCCAACAGGATGGTGCCTCGGAAAGTGTTTATGTATTTAACACAATCTTCTATTACAAGTAAAATATAAGAGGTGATCAAACAGTTTCCCTTTGAGGGCGCTGCTGCATCTTATATGCAACCTATCACAACTATGATGCAAGTGTATAAGCACTGATGCGGACACATGAACTACACTGAGACATTACCACCAAATGCGCCCAAACAGGAACGAAGTGCCAATATTCTTTTCTTGGCTGCCACAAAACAAACACCAGTAAGCATCCATCAAAGGACGAAGAATTTCTATGGAGCAGCATGTCTGTTGAAAACCACATTCTGAGAAAACTGCAACAAGGGATGCTGCTGCTTCACGATAATGCACGTCTTGGTATTGCAAATGTAGTAACACAGAAGTCACACCTCGAGTGGAAGACACACTAGCACCTGTCCTACAGTCCTGATATCTCCCCATGCAATTAAAAAGCCTCCTGTTCCTTAAAACAGACCTCGAAGGCTCAACTATTCCTGTCAGTTGAGAATGTGCAATGGACAGTTACAGATTCTTCACGCAGTAGGACACAGTGTTTTATCAAATGGATACCTTCAACTTTGTGTGTTGGTTGGATGGCTGCCTCAATGCCCACAGCAATTCTGCCCAACTGGCACACCAATTTTGAATTGTACATCCTTCGAACAAAAACATTTTGATCATCCTTTATATATAAGAGAGATTTACTCCTAGTGAACTTTCTCAGCTATCTACATTGATGAGAGAGAGAGAGAGAGAGCAATTACACAGTTTAGGAAACACAAACTTAAATACCCTGTAGGAACAAAATTGCTACAATTAATACTGTAACAAGGATATGTCTCCTCTATGCAACATCTTGGTTCTACTCATCAAGCTACACCACCCACACTGCATTAGCAATCACCATAGATCATGAAATGCCTTCTGCTATAGCAGTTGTCTATTTCCTGTTTACATAGGTCAAAAGTTGACTGTCTTCTGAGATTTCTTCAACACAAAGCTGGCTTGATTAATGTGCTAAATTCCCACAAAACAACACGAAATTTTGCTAAGTAGCAAAACTGTTGGTAAATGTTATTTTTGTAACGATTTTGCTCAAACAGATGCGAGTAAGTGTTTTTAATAACAGCTATGTTAAGGCATCAAAGTCACATTTTTTTGCATACATGGATAAAACAATTTTATTGACTACTGCGGCCCAGATACACACACAGAGTACAGAAGTTCACAGGCCTAGGCCAGTGCAACGAGACTGTTTAGGTTTTGTCACCTGTGATAATATGCTACGTACACCTTCTTGGTTCAACCATATTGTGAGACTTCTTTTCATGTATAACCAGTCTTATTTCACCATAGTGTTTTTTAGCTTTGAAGTCATCAGCTTTTCATCTTGTCTGAAGCTGTCCTCTATCTCTTGCTGTTAAGTGACAAATTGTAAATCTCTTCTACACTAATGTCAAGGAGAATCTCTCTTACACCTTCTGACTTTTGTTTGGTCATAAAAATTTCCCCTCTACTGCTTCTTGAGTGAAGCTAACTATTCCTGGACATGTTTGCAAACATACCATGCTTATTGCCCTGTAGAGTGCCAAGTTAATCATGCCTGGTTTCTGTATGTTACCACAGAAGTGTTTCAACTTATTTTTGTCCTCACTGCTGCTTCTCATTATCTTACCATTACTTTCCCTCATACAATGAGTCCCCGTATAGGGTGAAGCATACTGTAATTTACTTCATTTTTCCATTACGCTGGTAGCTGTATAGCACACCAAAATACCAACTGCTTAGTACATCAACAAAAACAAACATCTGTAAAAATGTGGCTTCTAGCGAAAATGTTTTCCAGTACACAATTAAAATATATTAAATTTACTATGAAAAGGCCCCATTCATTTTTGTCAAGAAAAATCCCCGCAGGGGATTGAAAAATCACAGATGATTGAAAACACTGTTGTAACAGCATAAAATTAATGTTCATCTTTAAATGAAGTGCTTTAAAAACAAATATTAAATGTGTGTTCCATATGTAAGTGCAGCAGAGTGTTCCAAGGTGTAACAGGGCTGTTGGCGGGGAGGGGGAGGGGGAGGGGGAGGGGGGGGGGGGTAGTGTAGAAGTCATGGAAAGGTCGGTCACTGGATTGTGTTCCTGTAGCTCCTACTGAAGATCGAGTAGGTGGTTCCCCAGACTAACTACCACACATCGTTACAAGCAGCATCTACAAGATTTTTCATAAACTTATACCAGCTCTCCACAGAGCATTTTATGAATCGCTGCCGACAGAGTGTGCACAAATGCCTGATGAAGGGGGGGGGGGGGGGGGGCATTGCATTGTTAACAGTAAACAACGGACTGCAGCTATGAGTTACTAAAGACAACAAGCACTGCTCACTTTTCAGTTTACAGACAGACTGTTCTTTCCAAGCACGTACATTTTAATTCTCCTATGTAAGTAGGCAAAATAACTACAGTGAGTAAGTGTTAATACAGTGGAATTATTTTCAGTTTATTCAATGAGTACCAAATTTGCAGTCGTTAAGTGAGCTAATACATAAAATACATTCCTGTAAACAATGGCTGAGAATTGTTTAATTTCTAAGTGCTACGATGTCAGTGACCTATCAGACAGTTATAATTGAGAGTGAGGCTAATCACAGACGTCCAGCGTGGGCTGTAAATATCACATGGCAGTGAAATTTTGTTGATATTCTAATGCATTAATGCAGAACCAATTTATACAGGACAAAAATTAGTTCTAATTTTGGCCACCAGCTGAAAATCTGGTGCTGTGAATGTAAGAAAGACATATAGAAATGTTTCCATATGCAATGGATTAGGGAAGGGCATGGGCAAAAAAGGTGAAACATGTGAGAAAGGCATAATGTTGACTTTACTTTTACTGCCACTTACACAATTTGTTCAATATGGGCACTAGGGAAATATGAGATGCTGCACCCATAAACCGACATAACCAACAATTGCTCACAACAGTCCTGGTTGAATATGAGCAGTATGTTCCTGTATACTGGCCTTCAGATAACGTAGAGCCTAAATGTATTCTTCGTAAACAAGTTCTTTTGGATAGCCCCAAGTAACATAGACTCAGACCAGGTGATCTTGCAGGCCATGCATCTGGAAAACCTCTGGAGATAACACATTCATGGAGGCAGATCTTTCACTGGGAGAGCCACATGAAGTGTTGCCCCATCTTACATAACAACAGTGGTTTCCATACAGTTGCACTCTTCCATACAATTTCGATTTGTGCTGAAAATTGAAAAGCAAATTTATAACATTGCTGCAGATCATGAGGTTTCAGTAGCTATTCCGTCTGGATCTTGTATGGTTACTAGTGTAAAATAAACTGCAAAACTTCCCATACTGCTGGCCATTGGATGGGCAATTCCTGTGAGACTGCAAAAGTACTAGCACCGTCTGGGGCACATGCTCATTGCCAGTTATAACAGCAGCAACCTTGTCACTAACTTCCACGGGATACGACGTGTTCCTCTTCCAGGAGCCACACTAAACTCACCCATGTTTTTGAATTCTGTTATCTCATCTTTAAACCATTAAATGACCTTGGGCCTCATGTCAGTCCTTTCAGTCAGCGATACTCATCAATGCAACACTGTAATTGCTGTCATACACATAGAACAGTTTCACTAACAAGAGCTCTCTTGTCGGTAGTCGTATTGTTATCTACCAACTTCCGCTGCCATATGATAATTACAGCCCACCTCCGCGAGTAACTGCAATTTAATTGTAACTGTCCAGTATGTAGTGTTGGTGGCAAAAGGATGGGACTGGTAAATGTTGCACCTGCTGCTGTCTATCAATGACAGTGTATCGTAAAGCCGTGTAATTGTGTTTTAGTCACTAGATTGTGAATTAATGAATGACCAGAAACTGTAATAGAATTTCAGAATAGTCAAGCAACGCATTACAGCAGATTACTGTTCTTACCTTTAACATGATCAGTCCCATCACATCAGACATATTCATACCCATCTTAAAAGATATACTGTGAATTTGTAGTAAATGACTTCACTCAATGTAGCCGACCCTCCAAGTAACAGCAGTTTCTAAATGGAAGAGATTTATGCAGTAATTAACAGTGAGAGAAGTGCAGTACTTTCTGGTCATTCTTTGATTCACTATCATCTAACTATGACATAATTACATTTTTATAATACACTGTCAACAACAGTCAGCAGCAAGGTGTCATATTTATCAATCCAATCATTTTTCTGCCATCAGTACACAGGGCACTGACAACACCACACTTATGAATTATACCCTTGTCAGCCCTTGTCTACAGGATTATACTTAGGTAAAAACTCATTTCAAATAAATACTCATTTAAGTAACTGAAAATAACTCCCCTATATAAACACAAGCTCACTGGAGTAATTTTGTCTACTCATCACATAAGAGAACTGGACAGGAAATGCTTGGTAAGTATAGTCAGTCTGTGAGCTGAAAAGCAAGCAGTGCTCATGAAGAGGGAAGTTGCCTTGCAGGGACGAATGTTAACACGATTAAAAATCAATTTCCAGAACGGGATTTTCACTCTGCAGCAGAGAGTGTGCTGATATGAAGCTTCCTGGCAGATTAAAACTGTGTGCCAAAACAAGACCCAAACACAGGACATATGTCCTTTTGCAGGCAAGTGCTCTATCGACTGTGCTACCCAAGCACGATGTACTAGCCATCCTCGCAGCTTGACTTCCACCAGTAACTCATCTCCCCCCTTCCTAACTTCAGAGAAGTTCCCGGAATGAAATTCTCACTCTGCAGTAGAGTGTGCGCTGATATGAAACTTCCTGGCAGATTAAAACTGTGTGCCGGACTGAGAATAACTTGGGACCTTTGCCTTTCATGGGCAAGTGCTGTACCATCTGAGCTACCCAAGCATGACTCATGACCCATCCTCATTGGCGGAATTAGGTTGTGAGGACATGTCATGAGTTGTGCTTGGGTAGAGCAGGTGGTAGAGCACTTGCCCGTGAAAAGCAAAGTTCCAGAGTTCGAGTCTCAGACTGGCACACAGTTTTAATCCGCCAGGATGTTCCAGAGAAGTTGTTCTGCAAACCTTGCAGAACTTCTGCAAATTTTGGAAGGTAGAAGATGTGGTACCGGAAGAACTGAAGCTGTGAGGACAGTTAGTGAGTTGTGCTTGAATAGCTCAGTCTGTAGAGCACTTGCCTGTATAAGGCGAATGCCCTGAGTTCAAGTCTCGGTCCGGTAGACAGTTTTAATCTGCCAGGAAGCTTCAAGAACCAATTTCACCATTAGCAGTCTGAAACAATGTTTGGAGATTTATTTATATTCTGTTCATGTGTGTTTCTTGCATTAGTGTTATCAGTAACTCATAGCTGCAACCCAGTAGCGTTATTAGTGTTATCTCATTTTGTGGAAGGAAGGAGATTTTTTTAAAAAAAGCCTCCGGCATGCCTGCTATCTGCAATGTCAACAATTTGTATGGTGTGTTGGGGAGGTTTGGTTTAATTTTGTGAAACTTCCTGCTTGATCTTCAGTTTGCAGACTTATGAAGGAGGTAAGTGCATGAACAGAAGCCAGCACCCTTTGTTCCATCACTCTTCTACCCCACACATCCTCCTCCCACCCCTCAACACTGTTATGCCCCCAGAACACAACTTATCCCTTAATATGGCTCTGATGCACTTAGGTGTGGCACGAATATTTAATATTTGTTCTCAACTGACTTTGTTTAAAGATAAACATTCATTTTATGCAGCTAGAATAACATTTTTAATAATTTCCAATTTTTCCATCTCCTCCAACATGGGGATTATTATTAATTAAAACTTTCGGGCTAAATTGCCATGGTCCATATATAAAACTACTTCTCCTTCCTGGCGTTTTGTTGCCTACTGCAGACAACATATTCCAAGGTGAGTCGGCAACTGGCTCCTAGGTGCTGGAGGTCCCGCTTATATAGAGCACTTAGATGACGCCACCATTCATCATGTGCTTTCGACTTAAAACTATCTCTGGCTACTGCCATCTCTCAATTTCAGGTAATCGATTGTCATTTTGTTGGTGCAAAGTCGACCGCCATATCTTGTCTAGTTTAAATTCTTCTTCGTTTTTATTAAAATGATTTTCACGCATGTAGATCTCTATAGCTTTTCTATACATGCGGGTATAATAATGTGAGGTCCTAGCTATCATGTTTGTCTCATTAAATTTTATTTCATGATCACCGTCTTCGAAAACGTGTTCTGCTACAGCTGATTTGTTAATTTGTCCCAATCTACAGTTCCTCTTGTGTTTCGTTAGGCAGGTATTAACACTCCTTTTAGTTGCTCCAATATAAACCATGCCACAGCTACACGGAATTTTATACACACCTGGGGTAGCTAAGGGGTGTCGTGCGTCTTTCACCGATCTTAAACTTTCACTAATTTTCTTGGTAGGTTGAAAGACTGTCTCCACTTGAAACTTGGCCAAAACTTTCCCAATACGGTCCGTGATGTTATGAACAAATGGAAGAAAAACTTTTCCAACCGACAGTTGTTGTTGTCATGTATTTTCGGACACGTTTCTTCTAGAGTGGAGTGCTCGATCTATCTCGTCGTCAGCGTACCCATTTCTCCTGAAAGCCGTTCGCAAATGGCTTAATTCATCTTGCAAATAAATTGGCTCACAGATGTTATTAGCCCTGTCCACTAAAGTTTTTATGACTCCTCTCTTCTGCCTAGGATGATGATTCGAATCCTCATGTAGGTAACAATGTGTGTGTGTGTGTGTGTGTGTGTGTGTGTGTGTGTGTGTGTGTGTGCGCGCGCGCGTGTGCGTTTCCTATATACCTTGTGCCCGAAAGTCCCATCTGCCCATTTAATAACCAATACATCCAAAAAATGGAGACAATATTTCAACCTACCAAGAAAATTAGTGAATGTTTTAAGATCGGTGAAGGACGCATGACACCCCTTAGCTACCCCAGGTGCGCATAAAGTTCCGTGTAGCTGTGGCATGGTTTATATTGGAACAACTAAAAGTAGTGTTAATACCCGCCTAACGGAACACAAAAGGAACTGTAGATTGGGACAAATTGACAAATCAGCTGTAGCAGAACACGTTTTCAAAGACGGTGATCACAAAATAAAATTTAGTGAGACAAACGTGATAGCTAGGACCTCACATTATTATACCCCCATGTATAGAGAAGATATAGAGATCTACAAGCATGAAAATAATTACCTGTAATCGAGAGAGATGGCACTAGCCAGAGATAGTTTTAAGTCGAAAGCACATGATGAGTGGTGGCGTCATGTAAGCGCTCTATATAAGCGGGACCTCCAGCGCCTAGCAGCCAGTCGCCGACTCACCTCGGAAGATGTTGCCCGCAGTAGGCAACGAAACGTCATGAAGGAGAAGTTTTATATATGGAGCATGGCAATTCAGCCCAGAAGTTTTAATTAATGAAGATGCTGGCTGTTAAAGCTTATATGTTACGATGACGATTATTAGTCATAGAAAAAGAATGAGTAAGACCATTTTGTAGAAAATTTAATGTAGTCTTTTTTCTAATAAAAACACTGTTGCTGCCACTGTTATCGAGTTTTCATGAAAAACATACAAGTGACCTTTAAAACAACCTCCCCTCCGATGCTCACAACCCATCTGCCAGCATTTTTAGCATGTTTCTAATGGCACTCCCTCCTATTACTTTACAAAAATTTACGACAACCCAATTCCCCCCCCCCCCCCCCCCCGACTTTTTTTTGTCTTTGTTGACTGAACTATTTACCAAAAGTAACTAAATGATGATGTGGCATGTAACATGTGCACAAAGGGGGGAAAAACGAACACTGACAACACTGTTTTGGTGACTGTATTACTTTTTGGAATGTATACTGCAGTGATAAACTGGTCTGCAGTGTAGCCCATGGTCTAGGTTAGGTTGAAAGGTGACGGTTTGGTTGTTTGTTTGTGAAGTGGTATCAAACTCTTCAGTTTAGCCATTAATACTAATACAGCCATAAAGGCACTGCATAAATGGTGCATTTACAACACTTAATTGAGGTTTTGTATGAAGAAATTGCCAAAAACATGGTACCACAAAGTGAGTGAATAAATTTTTGAGATTCTTCAGATAACGATTATCTCAGACGAAATGTTAAACAAAATTATGAATTATATTTTGTATACGAAGAATTTGTGTGCATAACAGGTGTTGATTACAGGCCAAATATGCTTGTGGAAGGATTTCACAAAATCCAATTTTGAAAGGTAAAACCATAGTCTGGACTTCTGGCACAGTGTGAGTAGACAAAATTATATGCATTATCCAAAAAGAAGCAGACTGAGATTTAACATTTTGTCAATGAAGACGTCTCTAAGGACAGAGCAGAAGATAGGACTGGGGATGGTGCAGGGAGAAGAAATTCAGCTGTGCCCATTACAAGGGAAATATCCTGTTATTTACCTTAATATATGTAGCAAAACTACAGAAAACTTAAATCTGGATGCCTGGATGGTAATTCTGACCGCTGTCCTCCCAAATGCTAGTCCAAAATCTTAACCACTGCACCACCTCTCTCAGTTTCTGACTCGCAGGATTTATGAGCAAATTATGTGGGAACTACCTGTTATACAAAATTTCTAGGCCGTGCACACAACAAGCTGGACCAAAATGTAGTACACCTGGCACATACGAAATTATGGTGAACCAAGGGAATGTGCCTGTCAACAAAACAACTACCGAAATGTCAAAAGTGTACGAACTGGACTTCAACCCAATTTCTGAAAACATGTCCCCTTATTTCTTTAGTCTTTTCTAGCATCTACATATTTTTAATGAAAGAAATCTATCTGTGCTTTGCTTGGGTATTAGACACAGCTGCAAATTAATTTCTGTTCTGTGCTCAGAAAAAAATTAGAATCTTACTGAAACAAATGTAGGAGTAGTGAAGAACAGAATAAAACCCCATCAAGTTTGATCAGTGGTGCTGTGAATAAGGCATGTACTCAGCAGCAGTACATAATTGTTATTAACACCTTCAAACGTTTAAAAAAACCTGAAAATACCACATCATAGTGGCAAAAACAGGATTTTCTTTGTGGACAGAAACATACACTATAATGTGCAATTTATTTATTTACAAGAATTAAAAAATGGATTGTCACAAGATATTTGTTTGCTTTGCGCACTTGAAACTGAGCTGTCACTTTTCAACTTAATGTAGACCCCCAGACTGTTCAGAGATCAGTCTGTCAGGACGAATTTTGTTGAAACTGCACTTACAGTGCCACCTGCTTGTCCTCTGTGTGCTGCTGTTGGTGATGGTTCGCACAATTTATCATGGGAAGCCGACATTACAAATCTCGAGAGAGCAGTGGGTAGCCAAAGAGTTTCTTGCTCGTAATTAGCTAGTATTCTGCTATATAATGTTATAATTTAACTACACCATGAGAATTTTTGGAAAATTAGGGAGTAAGACATAGAAGTAGATTGCTGAAATGATGAATATCTCAGGCTACACAACACATGAAACTATTACAGCAATCTTATTTGAATATTGGCCTATGGCCCTGGCTACAGTGGTAACATCAGTTCCCATCAGAGCACTGAAGTTAAGAGCTGTCAGACTGGGCTAACACTTGGACGGGTGACCTTCTGGTCTGTCAAGCACTGCTGGCGAGCGTGGTGCACTCAGTCCTTGAGAGGCAAATTGAGCACCTACTTGATTGAGAAGCAGCGGCTCTGGTCTCATAAACTGACATATGCCCAGCAGAGTGGTGTGCTCACCACATACCCTTCATATGTGCATTCAGTTAAGCTGGGGCCTGAGAATGACACAGCGGCCGGTCAGTACCATTGGCCTTCATGGCCTGTTTGGGTGGAGATATCTGAATATTGAGATTTGTTGATTTCACCAACTGGCAAACAAAGAATCACATTCCAAACTAACATAGACCTCTGGCGACGCTACAGATTAGTCATTGCCTACTCACAACCAAATTGTCACATTCCACCCAACCTAGGCCTCAGCCTTAACTACAAGTCCGTCTGTCAGCGCATCTTGATTTTTCCAATCACCAAAGAAACACAAACATCAATATGCATCCTTAAAATTTGTAATAGCCAGATGTTTGACAGTTATTCTGGAGCTCTCCATATCAGAAGCAAGTATAATCAATTTGTATCTTCTTCCAAAAGAAATTACCAGATTCAGCAATTCCCATTAGCTATCATATGCAGTCACATGAACACTACGACCAACATCAATGAACTGCCAACATCTGCGTATAACAGAGCTACCGACACTAAGTGCACTTTAGGTCAACTTTCACTTTAAAAAAGTAGTGCCAATGGTAAAATCACTGGTCAAAGTAACATGGAAATATTGCCAACTTCAAGGTAATTCAAATGCAATGAGCTGAATGGAAATTGTTTTAGTTGTCAAACTTTTAAATTCATCCTCATATGCGGTAATTAAACTCTGCAGTTAATTATGCAACTACATGTTATTTGGGTAGCTTAACACAAATAACTGTTTCCTTGCCATCAAAAGGAAGTCACTAAAAAGAAGAAAAGTTGTTCAAGATGATCTATCTTGATAGCTCAATCAGTAACATTAGGTAATAAAATGAAGCCTGTGGAACAATGAAGTTGTATTGCAACATATTTCATAATACGTTGTCACCTTTGTTCACTATTTCAAAATGGAGCTGGGGTTTTTCAAATGCTCTACTTATCTTAATAAATCACGATAAGCAAAAGGATAAAATTACTAAATATCAAATAATTTATCATGAAGTTCCTGCAGCTCCCTCCAGATTTGAATGTACAAAAAGTGTAAGCACACAATCAATAACAAGTTAGCCAGTTTTTATAATACTCAATACTGAAAGTAAAACACTATGTAATGAAGATAATATTAAACCAAATATTGAAGAAAATAGCCAGTGTGCTGTAGATACACAAAGACCTATTCAAGTGTCACCTGATACTGTTGCAGGGTGAAGAAACAAAGACAGATAAAGATTCAACTTCCAATGAACTGTGAGATCACTGGAGAAAGCAGAACAGCACACACTGAGAAGACGCATGGCAACGTATGAGAATTGGGGATCAAATATAAGTTGATTAACAATGACTTGTTTGACCAATTTCCAGTCAGCCACACTCAGCTAGCAGACAGCATTGTGTTTACTATGTCAACATCAAGATATGCAGAAGTGGTATCCAAAGTTAAGAAATGTAACCTATCATTGAGCTCTGAATCATATGTACTGGCATGTTTGACACACTGAATACACGACTGCCTGCAACCTACGATGGGAGCAAAAGAAGAGTAGACAACCCTAACTGAAGTCATTTGATTTATATCTCCTTTAAGTACTCTCATCAAAAGCCACCATCCTGTCTCCTGAGATGTACATCTACTACATTTTAAACAATTCACAAATCCCAAAAAGGAAAACTGAACTCTATACGTACTCGGGAAACATGTGCTATCATAATCGATGTTTTTTAAATGTTTAATATCATGACGTGACCCATGTTTCATGACTTGTGAATTATGAGCAACAATTCCAGAATATCAGTACAAAAATCCAAATCGAAGTTTCAAGACTTTCTGAAGAATCAGACAAAGTTCTGGAACAATTACTGTCTGCTGACAAGACATGTGTGTCTGCCCTCATTCTCACTACAGGTGGGTGCTTATCATCCAGGGTCTGAGTGAACTGACCTTCATTTATATACTTCATCTACATCTACATCTCTACTCCGCAAGCCACCCAACGGTGTGTGGTGGAGGGCACTTTACGCGCCACTGTCATTACCTCCCTTTCCTGTTCCAGTCGCGTAAGGTTCGCGGGAAGAACGACTGTCGGAAAGCCTCTGTGCGCACTCGAATCTCTCTAATTTTACATTCGTGATCTCCTCAGAAGGTGTAAGTAGGGGGAAGCAATATATTCAATACCTCATCCAGAAACGCACCCTCTCAAAACCTGGACAGCAAGCTACACCGTGATGCAGAGCGCCTCTCTTGCAGAGTCTGCCACTTGAGTTTGCTAAACATCTCCATAACGCTATCACGCTTACCAAATAACCGTGTGACAAAACGCGCTGCTCTTCTTTGCATATTCTCTATCTCCTCTGTCAACCCGACCTGGTAAAGATCCCACACTGATGAGTAATACTCAAGTATAGGTCGAACGAGTGTTTTGTAAGCCACCTCCCTTGTTGATAGACTACATATTCTAAGGACTCTCCCAATGAATCTCAACCTGGCACCCGCCTTACCAACAATTAATTTTATATGATCATTCCACTTCAAATCATTCCGCACGCATACTCCCAGATATTTTGCAGAAGTAACTGGTACCAGTGTTTGTTCTGCCAACATATAATCGTACAATAAAGGATAATTCTTTCTATGTACTCGCAATACATTACATTTGCCTATGTTAAGGGTCAGTTGCCACTCCCTGCACCAAGTGCCTATCCGCTGCAGATCTTCCTGCATTTCGCTGCAATTTTCTAATGCTGCAACTTCTCTGTATACTACAGCATCATCCGCGAAAAGCGGCATGGAACTTCCGACACAATCTACTAGGTCATTTATATATATTGTGAAAAGCAATGGTCCCATAACACTCCCCTGTGGCACGCCATAGGTTACTTTAACGTCTGTAGACGTCTCTCCATTGAGAAGAACATGCTGTTTCTTGTTTGCTAAAAACTCTTCAATCCAGTCACACAGCTGGTCTGATATTCCGTAGGCTCTTACTTTGTTTATCAGGCAACAGTGCGGAACTGTATTGAACGCCTTCCGGAAGTCAAGGAAATTGCATGTACCTGGGAGCCTGTATCTAGTATTTTCTGGGTCCCATGAACAAATAAAGCGAGTTGGGTCTCACACGATTGCTGTTTCTGGAATCCATGTAGATTCCTACAGAGTAGATTCTGGGTTTCCAGAAATGACATGATACGCGAGCAAAAAACATGTTCTAACTTCCGCAACCTATACCTCTCACCTCCCTCAGGTAGGAACTATTCGTTCCGAAGTCTCTGTGGTGAGCCACTTTTAATTCTGTATGTGTCTATCAGTGGTACCACATTTTGCTACCTGTAAAAAAAAAAGAAAGAAAGAAAGAAAGCAGCACATTGTAGTTGTGCGAAACCAAAAGCATGTCCCTCCGAAGAATCAGCAGGGCAGGTTGTATCTAAACCATTACACTTTTTGCAGAAGAACCAAGTGATTACTGCAAGGTACGAAGAGAAGTATCCACTGATGACACAAATACAGCAATAATCTATGCCATTTCTACATATAACATAAAATAACCAAATTATACTTTATTTACTTGAAGAATTTGGCTTTCCTAGACATCGATTACTGCACCCACACCTCCGTTAGCCCAGTTACAAATGATTTCCTAATCTTAAGAAAATGGTGAACAAGATATTTCCACTCAAGTTAGGTAATACTGCAATAGAAAAGCAGCAGACAAGGAAATTTCCGAGAGATCGTAAAACTTAATATGTATTCAGACCGTTTTGTTTCCCAGGAAATGAAAAGAATGGTGCGTGATGTCCTTTGTCTGCAACTGGAAGATTACTGTTGCATCAAAAACAATAATATAAGTCAACAATGAAGCCAAAGAATCACCTGATGAGTCTTTCAAAATAATGGCTGACGGACAGTCGAATACAGAAGAAAGACAAAAATTGTGTGTAGAGTTTGGTAAAATAAATAAGATCTTCGAAACTAAAATGCCTGCTTATGTGTGTAAAAGGGGACATTCTTTTTACTCAGTGTATATTTTCAGTTTCAACTTATAACAAAGAAATGAGGTCTGTTTAATACAAAAACTGAGGGCAGCTCAGGATGCAATGAAAAGCTGCACACTCGGAATTACTAAGATAACAAGAAAATAAAGAAATGTGTTAGGGAACAAGTAGAAGAGGGAAACATAATAATGCTCATAATGAAAATGAAATTGTGTTGGTAAGAGCATGAAGCCATATGAATGGATGGTTGATGAGCAAGTAAAGTTCCTTCCTGGTGTCCAAAAAAAGAGTATGACAACACCCTAATGGAGGATGGGAGAAGACCTTAATGGTGGCTGCTGTTGGCAATGATAATATAAAACTGTGTCATTTCCTACAGCTGGAATTCAAAATTACAAGAACAAACAAACATAACATAAAAAATATGAAAAAAGACAGAATCATTTGAAGAACAGTATGAATTAAACATTACAAAAAAAAAAAAAAAAAAAAAAAAAAGACAATTAAATGTCTGAATCGACCACGGCTGGGTGTCAGCTTCACCCCATAACATAATAAGTGTGTGGCATGTGATGCCATTTGTGATTTAAATAAAAAAAAAAAAATTCTTTCCTTTCAGTATGTATTATTTTGTGCAATGTAAGTTGTGGTGACAGACTGATCTGTATGCACTCAGAAATCTAGATTAGCTTTGAAGTTTCAAGTTGACAAAGTATTATTTGAAACTTTAGTTAAATACAACACATTCCACAAATGGAGGAAACTTTTACAGCCTGTTCAAAACAAGGTTCAAATGGCTCTGAGCACTATGGGACTCAACATCTATGGTCATCAGTCCCCTAGAACTTAGAACTACTTAAACCTAACTAACCTAAGGACATCAAAACAAGGAAAGAGGTGTATACCCCCTTACATGTGAGAAGGAATATCACATGACCATTTTGAGACTACTGAATCTATCTGAAGGAATAAATTTACTACACTAATTAGGAGTCGACAGAAGCGTCCGATCCAACGCGTCGGCTTTGACCCGTGACGTAAGGGTGTTGTCATGTGTGACGTCATGACGGCGCGGAGTTTGGTTTGAGTGTGGCTGTCTCCAGTTCCGTTTCATCTTATTTTATTTACTTTTCTGATCTGTTAGTTCTATCTCGTGAGATTTTTTTTAAATTTAAAAACACTTATTGCTTATTTTAATTATCTGTTTCCTCGAATTTCTGTTTTAGTTTATTATATTTATCTTTCTGATCTGTTCGTTCTATCCTATGAGATTTTTTTTTTAAAAGACAAAAAACACTAATCAGCTACTAAAGCATCTTTATCTTCTATGGGTTGCAGGGGTTACGACCCCTGGGGAGGTGGGTGGGTATTCACGCATGGCTGTCTTCACTTACAGATTGTAGCTATGCAAGGCGTCTAAATTTGTTTATATTTAGATTGCCAGCCACCCAAAACACCCCATTTCCCGCACTTGTCCCGTTAGTGTCATTAGGCTTCTTGTGGAAAGTGTGTGTGTTTGTTTTTGTTTCCGCCATATTTGTGACGTCATGGGTCAAATCAGACGGGTGGGATCGGACGCTTCCGTATTTCCTCCAATCAAACATCCGAAGTACAATAACTTTGAGACCTACTCCCACAAGAACTACAGCAAATAATACCCCACAAGAACTATGGGAATAGATTTCATAAATAAATGGAAAGTCTGAAACAGGGATTTATCTGTGCTACCTAATTTATCTTATATGCTGTCAATGCATACTGTGACATTTTGTGAGGCTAGCTACAAAAGCTGAATCTCATTTTAAAGTCAATGATTGTGTGTAAAGTTTCATTTCCATTAGACAATGTTCATTTTAAAGAATGCTTAAGGAAACCTCTATTAAGCAGAAATGACATATGGCAAGAAGAATCACAGAATAGTGTAGCAAGCTGACTATTTAACGTAACACACAGAATTGAACTTAACATGTAGAACTGTAAACAAAGCTGTCTTAAAGTGCAAATCCTCTGTTTTCCTTTAAACAGAACCAGTATTAAGCACAACCTGTTTCCAACCAGCACATGTTTCCATTTATGTACTACATATCCCATAGCCCTGGTTTATGGGATGTTTCCAAAGTTCAGTTTTGAAGCTATTACGGTGTGTTGTGAAATCCACATTGTGGTAATACATCGAAGAAAAAGTGAGAATCAAATCACAAAACAAACACAGGAGGCAATGGCAAAATGCTGAAAAAAGTAATACCTTTCCTCTCCTCTCTTCCAGTCTTTGAGGCGCCGGCAAAATTCAGGAAATTTCATATCAAGCCGCCGTGTTGGAGGCGTAAAGTCTATTTTTCCTTCATTCGCACCATGTGGGACCTTTTTGTCATCGAAATACTTGAATTTGTGGTTGCGAGAAAGAAAGACCGTGTGGTCTGCAACACCCATATGTTTTTCCAAGTATTCTAAATCCCATTTCTCTGCTGAGCCGACCAAATTTGTTCCCGTTATAACAACCGGTTTCTAGAAGTGCAAAATTTAAAGCCACATTATTCCTACAACAATACAAGTTCTTCAATTACATTTCAAGAAATGTTTCAAAGAATTCAATTACATAACAAGATTTTTTTAAATATTATCGACATACGTTATACAATAAAAATAAAATGAGTTCACTATCTGTTCGTGGCGTAATATCACAACAAGAAGCGAAGTCTTTATTTGTGGCACTGACGTTGACAGCTCCCAATTCAAGTTGATAAACAATACTACGGACAACTCCAACCTCAAATTTAGATTGAAAACGTTGTTATTCTGAGAAATAAAGCATCACTTACATTTTCCGATATGTACTTGTCGACTAGTGGATCATTTACGTCGAGTCTTGGTATTTCATCCAAGGGAATGTCGTATTTTCGCAACTGACTTTGATCCCAGCCATTCTTGTCCCCCATGATTGGTGCGCCCACACACCGCTACTGCCAACTACGATATACACTGGCAGAGGGAGAGGTTCAGAAAGTCACGTAGGCACCTTCGGCGTCGCAAGCTTTTCCCGCCATGCCACAGTCGCAAGAACAGCGAGAGGGAAAAATGAAATGCACGCCGTTGAAGTCAGGTTTTTATGCTGCATATAATCGGCCTGGCGCTTGTTCTCCTGATTATTTAAAGTCATCAAAGTATTCACTTTAGCTCACAATTAAAAATATGTTCCGAAAAATCAAATTAGTGAAAAAATCGCAAAGTTGGAGTTGTTGAAAAATCAGCATGACTTATGCTTCCTCAAGCGCAGAAATGAAAAGCAAGTTTTGGACCAAACTACGACTACGTAATACTTAGCTCGATAATTTACCTCACTGTAATGCATAGTTATTTCCGGACGGATGCTACCGTTTTTAACATCACTATGCTCCATTGCGTTAAAATAACGAGTTATTCACCCGTCAAACAATCCTACATGATACGTTTATAACAAGAATAAATGAACGTATTGGAAACATTGCACTACTATTAGGCAGATTTCCTATACGGATGGACTAGACCGGCTCCACCTTATAGGTGAACTAGGGCGCGACCCAGGTTTCCGATAGGGGCGTTAAAGATTGGGTTACTGTGTCTTTTGTCTTGAAAGTCATGCAGCCACCCCTCACTCAGTGTTTCGGAGTTTAGTTGCATTTATCAAATAATTTCGTAATTAGTTATAAAAGTAAGATATTATTCTGATGAAGGAGAGTGGTATAGCCGTTGTAAATGGTTGACTACATCGGATTAGTTGTATGAAATCGATACAGTTTACATTCAAAAAATTCATGATTGATATACCAGACAGTCATTCCGTTACATTCACAATAAGGCTTATCTCGAAAGATCGCTAGAGAATCATCCATGATTAAATCTCATACGAATTAAGGAATTTACATATTTTTTATTCGCCCCAGTTGTGAGGAGCTACAATTTCGAGGGAATGTTTTGACTGCATTTTATCTTGATAGTTCTCTTTGATGCTTATTGATAATTGATTTTCTTCTTCCCATTGCCGACTTATCTACACTTATATACTATTACACAAAGCCAAGTCATTGTTTAAGGTTGTTACCAAAAATTTCCAATAGTTCTTGACCGATTTACTTCAGATTTTTACACGATACTCTAATAAACGATTGGATGCAAATCTTTTTAATGTATGCCGTATATAAATGTATATAAAATTTATACTGCTACATATAGTCCGTTGCTTAATGTTGTTACCAAAAATCTCGAAAGTTCTTGATCGATTACTTCAAGTTTTTAGGCGGTACTGTAATAAATGTTCGAACGGACATAGGCTACTAGATTTACTATATAGAGGGAAACTTTGTTACCAAAAAAAACACTTGGGCAGGCATAGGCTATATATTTTTTAACGTAGGCCTACACGGCAAGTATAATATATAAAGGGGAAATGTTCTTGGCAAAAATTTTGAAAAGTTCTTGACCAATTACTTGAAGATACTATAACACAGGGTGGCGCAAA
Source organism: Schistocerca americana (assembly GCF_021461395.2). Taxonomy (NCBI): domain Eukaryota; kingdom Metazoa; phylum Arthropoda; class Insecta; order Orthoptera; family Acrididae; genus Schistocerca; species Schistocerca americana. The sequence goes on along the minus strand of NC_060120.1, from coordinate 285,122,292 downwards.
ATAAGTATTAGGAGGTTCTTGTCTACTGCGACGTAATAAGGGGTGGCATAGTCTCGTTGTCATTTCTATGCTGTAGCAGACAACCTGAAATTTAATACAGAAGGTTTTCAAAGTGGTTTCCTTCTGTAGCAATGAGTATGTGGGACCTTGAACTGAATCCAGTATGTCGTTCTGAAGAACTTCATTTTCGGCTGCACGAACCTGTTTGGAAAGATCCTGGAGTGTTGCAGGAAAATTTTCGAAGACTTTGCCCGCCAGATAACACCATAAGAAGTAATAACCGGGGCTGAGATCGTGATTATAAGGGTGTCATTCCACACAACGTCTATTGAATGCGAAGGTGTCCAGAGCGACGATTCAATGTCTGAATATTGCCAAAAGATAATGGAAGACGTCCGTAGTACCGTGTAGACGTGCACCATCTCGCATGAACCGGTAGTTGCAGAGCATTAGGCGGCAGCGGGCATAAATTCATGTTCCGGGATTTGGCTGAATTTGTCTTCTGTGCTAGGTTCTAACAAAAAATGTGCCAAAGAATGCATTGTGCACCGAACAGCGACTTTTTGTGGATGCAGTGGAGCAGCGGTTTCAACGCATAGGTTCACAATACTTCTTTTCCAGTGTAACTGCTTCCATTCTGAAATATGAACTGAGACAACAATGAGTGAACTGTAGAACTTCCAGAGCTACAGTACAATAAATCACAAGGAGAATCCTTTACGGCTTACAATTAAACCACGATAGACAAACGGATCCTAACAAGTATTTTGCCCCACTGTTAATTCAGATGAACATATTTTACATGTTTTTTTTAAACAACAATTCACATGTTTTCTGTTAAAACCGACAGCAAGAAAGAAAATGTTATGTTGCGAAAATGTGCAGTTTCGTTTTCTTTTCTATAGTTGGTTTTAACTACAAAAGCAGGGCATTTAAAGACTTAGCAAACAGTTTATCCCATATTTGTTCTTTCCCCTCTGTATAATCTTAAATAAAAATTCTATACAGTTGATAAAATGTTCCGGGCTATTAAGTCGTGGTCGAATGGCTTACACATTTAAACCAACACTTCGTCCCCAAATGCGGAGGACATTTTCAAGGGCTATCGTAGCTTCTTTGAGTGCACAATCCACAACATGGCTCTCTACTAACTGCAGCAAAACTCCGTTACGCGTGCTTCAAAAATGGTTCAAATGGCTCTGAGCACTAAGGGACTTAACTTCTGAAATCATCAGTCCCCTAGAACTTAGAACTACTTAAACCTAACTAACCTAAGGACATCACACACATCCATGCCCGAGGCAGGATTCGAATCTGCGACCGAACGCGTGCTTCCTCACAATGCCGTCATGTCACGTTTTGAATACTAGAGCGAAGTTTGCCGTTGTCTGCTGTTTCTACCACCCCATGGTGGAAGTCTGGTGTACATCTTCTTCAGCCGAGATTAAGTGTGCAGTCCATTCGACCACAGCATCATAGCCCGGAGTATATTATTAATTGCGCCTTTTCCGGCCGTACATTTTTCAAAAATTGTGTACACAACTGTGTGCTATTTTGTGTTATTTCTCGCAGTCAATTTTATTAGAAAGCAGGAAAGTTGTACTTAAAGCTTATCGGTTTTAGAATACAGGGTGTAACAAAAAGAATCATCCGATTTGGCAGTCTATATTTCTGAAACTAATTAACATATACAATGAATTTTATATTTGACGAACAGGAAACTCTAAATTTTTTTTTCATACCTTTTCATAGGTGTCCCCTTGAGATGCATAGCATCCTTGTGAAACTACAGCGGATGAGTTCGACATCAGTATCAGACACTCGGGGATGGTCCGGCGATTTGCCTTTAAGCAAACAATCTGTTTCTCGGAATTGTTCATGCCATCGTCTAATGCTCTGTTCTGAAGGAGGATTCACATCATACCTACTACGAAAGTCACGCTGAACAGATATTACTGGTCTGCTCTGCGCAAAACGTAGAACACAAAACCCTTTCTGTTATCCCGGCACGATTTTTACTAGAAATGAAATGGGCGCACACTGCTGATAACCTAGCGGAAACCGTGTAAAACTCGAAGAGTTTGCTCTTTCCAACATTACATTGTTCACGCACATATCTCAAATAACATAATTGTTATAATTTTTTTATCGGAAGATACTTTTTGATACACCTGTATTACCACTGCGGAATCTGAATCGCCTGAAGCTTTATAATTCTAGGCGTTTGCAGATTAAAACGATGTGAAATACTGTCTTTGACGAAACCATCCTCACAGAACCAGCAGCGGGAGTGGTCTCTCATACCCCGCATACTAATCATCCCACTCATTTTAAGCTACTTCAGTTCCCAGTCAAGGATTCGTTGGCAATAATAATTAATAAGGCTCAAGGTACAGAGAGAGAGAGAGAAGGGGGAAGAAAAGTTGGACAAAGCGAAAGGGAGGAAATGGGCATGGAGAGGGGTAAGTAGGAGATGGAGAGAAAGAGGTGGGAGGAGTAGGTGGAGAGAGCTAGGGAGGACGAGGAGGTGTAAGAGAGGAGGAGGAGTTGACGGACAGAGAGAAAGAGAGGAGGAGATGGACAGAGAGATGGCGGAGGGTGAGATGAACAGGGTGGGCAGCAATCTGCGGTTGTTTCCTTACGATGCTGTGGTGAACGAGGAGGTGTTGAAGCTGAGTGACTGTAGGAAGTTACAAGATGACTTAGACAAAATTCTCAGTTGGTGTGATGAATGGCAGCTAGCCCTAAATGTGGAAAAACGTAAGTTAATGCGGATGAGTAGGAAGGTCAAACCTGATATGTTCTGATATTGTATTACTAGTGTCCAGCTTGACAAAGTCAAGTCGTTTAAATGTCTGAGCATAACGTTGCAAAACGGTACGAGGTGCAACGAGCAAGGCAGATGGTCGACTTCGGTTTATTGGGAGAATTTTAGGAAAGGGTGGATCACCTGTAAAGGTGACCGCATATGGTACGCTGGTGCGATCTATTCTTGAGTACTGCTCGAATGCTTGGGATCCGTACCAGCTCGGATTGAAGGAAGACGTCGAAGCAATTCAGCGGGCTGCTAGACTTGAAGTAGGTTCGAACAACGCGTGAGTGTTACGGAGATGCTTCGGGAACTCAACTGGGAATCCCTGGAGGGAAGGCGACGTTCTTTTCAAGAAATACTACCGAGAAAATTTAGAGAATCGACTCTAAAGCTGACTGCCGAACGATTCTACCGCCAACATACACTGCGCGTAAGGACAACAAATATAAGACACGAGAAATTAGGGTTCATGTGGAGGCCTTTCAGACAGTCGTTTTTTCTCTCTCTATTTGAGAGTGGAACAGGAAAGGAGATGACAACTAGGGGTACAGGGTATCTTCCGGCACGCACCGTGCGGTAGCTTGCGTAGTATCTGTGTAGATGTAGACGTAGAGAGAGCTGAGAAGGAGATCGGGGCGTATATCCAATTCCCAATCATATTTAGCAATTGCGAAGCATTGCTGGGTTCACTAGTACTGAGTAACGAATTTCTGAGTTCTGATGACGATAAAAAGACGTTTTTTGAAGTGCCGTTTCGAACAACGGTTTCTGTTAAGTCATCGGATATTTCATTATGTTTGATGTTAACACGTCCTTTGATTCACATAAATGTTCTCTTCTTTTCGAGATATTCGTTTTCCTTTGTAGCTTTCATAAGTTTTGTGTTGGCAGAAGAGCCAACACCGTGTTACGAGTGGAGGCCGAAATGCACGCGTTTTAGCTCACGCAGGCTGGCGTGAGGAGGGAAGAACTATACTGACGTGAGGTCTGGAACATGACAAGGAATGAGCATTCAGAAAGCGGACGTAATTAGTTTGATACTTAACTTTAATCCATTAATGATGAACGTCGCTCTTGACGGTACATGAGTCACCATATTATCTGTTCAGAATACATTCTTGAAGTAATTAATGTAACTGAATATGGCGCCTTGCTAGGTCGTAGCAAATGACGTAGCTGAAGGCTACGCTAAACTGTTGTCTCTGCAAATGAGAGCGGATGTAGACAGTGAACCATCGCTAGCAAAGTCGGCTGTACAACTGGGGCGAGTGCTAGGGAGTCTCTCTAGACTAGACCTGCCGTGTGGCCGCGCTCGGTCTGCAATCACTGATATTGGCGACACGCGGGTCCGACTTATACTAACGGACCGCGGCCGATTTAAAGGCTACCACCTAGCAAGTGTGGTGTCTGGCGGTGACACCACAATAAGGTCCGTTACTAGCGGATTAGTTTTCTTGAGAATGGCAAGTGTCTGCATAGTTTGGAGGAAGCTTCTGCAATCCTTTAAAATCAAAATGTTTCTAACTGGGAGCTTCTGCGAATAATTCAAAGCTATAACTCTAGCTTCTGGCGAGAAACTAGATCAGTTCTTTGTTACTTGTGCTTGAGCGTCTGGTGATACGAAAGAGCTCGACGACACAGATACATCCATGGGACACACATCGCTTTCGATGTTGTGAGAATTTCATGAGAAGCTTATCAGATCTAGTTCTGTTGTATGATTATGATGTCAGTCTCGACCTGGGAAACACTATAATCTGGCTGCAGTCCCTCGTACATAACAAATTGTCTTCACCTTGGCTTACCAGTGTACTGAAATATACGTGACACAGATCAAGATATTTAGAGAATCACCTGCGAAATCCTACTAATTTTCTTTTATAATGTGTTCTCCGTCGTGCATGTCATGTAAAGAATTTTCGTTCATTTTCTGTGCGTGATGTGAAAAACTTTACTTTTTAACCATTTTTTTTACAGATTACCATTACGGTAAAGGTTTTCCGTCTTAAGAACTAATTACTTATTATATTCAGTTTACAAAATACACGTAAATGAAATGGTAAATTAAAAAAAAAAAACAAGAATTCATGAATGTAAAACGTAAAATAACGATTTAAAACATATAACAAATATAAGTAAAATAAATAATTAGTATTATAATGAATATTTGGATATTTTAAATAGGTATGTTGAAAGTATCTGACAGCTCATTGCGTTCAGCTAATTTTATAAAAATGGTATTTCAGAAACCAGCGTTATTACACACGGTAGAATGTGAGTTGAAAGCTTCTTTAATTTATGTTGAAACAACAGTTGTCATTTTTCAAAATTAATTAATAGTGATAAGGTATTTTGCTTAAGTGTAGGAACGCACAACCCACTCTGCCATTGCCTAGGGTTTTGGAGCCGTCAGTATAAATATGGAAATATTCCAGAAAATTATCAGCAGTACAGTTTTTTACTAATTGTTTCGCTCTCGCGTTTGTTTTTGTTGGGAAAAAGATGGCACCAGCTGCTTGAATCATTTCGTTATAATGGTAGTCTTAATTAGGATACGTTGTTCATCGGAGTTTAGGTAGAATATCCTTTAAATCTATGAAGTTTGTACTTAATTCTGTTTTTAGAGCAGTGTTTATTCTCTGTTATTCACTCATGTGTTCTTGATACAATCTGTCGAGTTTCCGTATCAGAGGGTAGTCAATTGCAGAAAGTCTTTTTAGCAAGAATATGTCCGTCATTAATTTCCAATGTTATGCATTGGGCGTATCTGCGGGCTTCCGCTAACAATCCATTTATTGGCGTGGAGTGGATAACTCCTAGGCAAGTCCTGATGAAGTTAAACTGTAGTTTTTTCTAGTTTCGAAATTAATTTCTGTTGCCCCTGCATAATAACATGCTTTCATAGACGGTATTAGACCTTATTGGACACCTGTATATTAATAGCAGAATATTATGGCCTGCTCCCCACCATACTCCTGTAATCGTGGTCAACACACTGAGACAAGGCTGGATCTTCTCTATAAGATGTGCAGTATGCCCCATCCATGATAAGCATGAGTCCACTATCATTCTTAGGAATTTAGTTTGACTCTTCAGTCTGAAAAACTGGTTATTTAATCTTACGTTGGTTCCTGTGGAATCCTTCACCTGACAAAGTTAACACTAGTCGTCTTCGGAATTGAAAGCTGTAAGCCTTTAGATGGCAGGCAGGTTTCTAACGGAGACGTTGCTGAACTCATTGTCCCCTCATCTTTTAAAGGCTAGTATCAAAAGTAAATATACAAACATCATCAGCGTATTGTAGTACTTGAACAGCTCTTGGCAACTTCGTCCCCGTGTCTGATGTGTAAACATTAAACAGAACAGGACTTAATCTTGATCCCTGTGGAAAGTCACAGTGGACGACCTTGGGCCAACAGTTTTATTTTTCAGGGGTAAGAGGACAGTCCTTTTAATGAAAACTTTGTTTGTATCATAAACAAAATTGTAGGACAATCGTATATCATTTTTTGCCTTAATAAGGGAATGGCGAGATTATCGTATGCCCCTTCAATTTCCACAAACATTGATATAACATATTGTCTTTTCTCAGATGCACTTTGTACATCAAAAGTGGGCTGTGTCACATTATCTAACGTACAGCGATGTTTTCTAAAACCATTTTGATGATCTGGTAGTATACTATCAGTTTCGAGTCATTCCCTCCCCTGTTCCACTCGTTAATAGAGCGAGGGAAAAACGACTGTCTGTATGCCTCCTTAAGAGCCCTCATTTCTCGCATCTTACCTTCGCGGTCCTTACGCGCAATGTATGTTGCTTCAAATGCCGGTTCTCTAAATTTTCTCAATAGTGTTCTTCGAAAAGAACGTCACCTTCCCTCCAGAGATTCCCGTTGCAGTTCCTGAAGCATCTCTGTAATACGTGATGTTCGAACCTACCAGTAACAAATCTAGCAGTCCGCCTCTGAATTGCTTCTATGTCTTCCTTCAATCGACCTGGTAAATTCTCCCACTAAACCTACCTCGACCATTCGCCTTCCCTGCCACAGTTCTCACATGCTCGTTCCATTTCACATCGCTTTGCAACCTGACGCCCAGATAATAAAACGACTTCACTGTGTAAAGCAGGACACTCCTATTACTGTATCCGAACATTACAGGTTTGTTTTTCCTACCCATCCGCATTAACTTACATATTTCCACATTTATGACGAGCAGCCATTCATCACACCAACTAGAAATTTTGTCTAAGTCGTCTTTTATCTTCCTACAGTCACTTAACTTCGTCACCTTACCGTACACCACAGCATCATCAACAGACAACCGCAGATTTCTTCTCACCCTGTCCACCAAATCACTTGTGTATACAGAGAACAACAGCGGTCCTATCACACTTCCGTGGGGCACTTCTGATGATACCCTTGTCTCTGATGAACACTCGCCGTCGAGAACAACATACTGGGTTCTATTACTTAAGAGGGCTCCGAGCCACTCGCATATCTGTGAACTTACTCCATATGCTCGTAACTTCTTTAACAGCCTGCAATGGGGTGCAGCGTCAAATGCTTTCCGGAAGTCTAGAAATGTGGAATCAGCCTGTTGCCTCCTCATACATGGTTCGAAGTACGAGATATCATGTGAGAAAAGGGCAAGCTGAGTTTCGCACGAGCGATGCTTTCTAAAACCGTTCTGATTCGTGGACATAAGCTTCTCGATCTCAAGAAAGTTTATTACATTCGAACTGAAAATTTGTTCAAGGATTCTGCAGCAAACCGAAGTTAGTTGATATTAGCCTGTAATTTTGTGGGTCTGTTCTTTTACCCTTCTTATATACAGGAGTCACATGCGCTTTTTTCCAGTCGCTTGGAAGTTGTGCTGGGCAAGAAATTCACGATAAAAGGTAAGAGGCCAATGCCGTAGAGTGCTTTTCGTAAAACCAAACTGGGATTCCATCCGGACCTGGTGATTCATTTGCTTTCAAATGTTTCAGCTGTTTCTCTATGCCAGGGATGCTTAGTAGTGTGTCGTCCGTAGATGAGTCTGTCCGATGGTCAAATGACGGCATATTTGTACTATTCTCCTGTGTGAACGATTTCTCAAACGTGAAATTTAAAACTTCGGCTTTCGTTTTACTGTCTTTAGCTGCGACACCAGACTGGTCAACAAGAGACTGAATGGAAGTCTTAGACCCACTTAGCGATTTTACATAGGGCTAGGATTTTCTCGGGTTCTCTGCCAGATCTTTTGCTAAGGTATGACGTAGTATGTATACTTCGCGCATAGATCTTTTCATAGACGCACGAAGCGTACTAACCTCTCCCTGTCGTTAATTGTGTGTTCTCTTTTGAACTGTGAGTGCAACAGCCTCTGCTTCCTCAGAATCTTACGAATTTCGTTAAACCATGGTAGGTCTTTTCCATCCCTTATCCACTTGCTACGCACATAACTCTCCAGGCCGCGGTTTACAGTCTGCTTAAACTTTGCCCATAATTTCTCTACATCCGTCTTACTAGAACTAAGTGGAGTCAGTGCACTGTCTAAATGAGATACTAACAATTGCTCTCTCCAGCAGAAACACTCTGCTAGCCTTCTTGACTGATTTGTTAACTTTCGTAAACATAGTTGCTATAATGACATTATGTTCGCTAATCCCCGTTTCTATACTGACACTGTCGGTAAGGTCCGGCCTACTCGTAGTTACAAGGTCTAAGATATTACCCTTGCTTGTGTGCTACCGAGCTAGCTGCTAAAGACAGTTTTCAGAAAACGTGATCAAAGGTATTTCGTACGACTGTCTGTCCGTATCTCCCGCAATGAATTCATAGGTATCCTAGTCTATACTCGGTAGGTTAAAGTCGCCTCCAACTAGTAACGCATGATCTGGGTATTTACGTGACCGTGGACTACCGTCGAATAACTCCAGAACTGCAAGTGGAATCGGGTGGCCTATAGAAACATCCAACAATTAACTTGGCTGCCACCTGTTACACTACTTGCTTTCATGTCCACCTGTCATACACGACGCCGGCCGCGGTGGTCTAGCGGTTCTAGGCGCTCAGTCCGGAACCGCGCGACCGCTGCGGTCGCAGGTTCGAATCCTGCCTCGGGCATGGATGTGTGTGATGTCCTTAGGTTAGTTAGGTTTAAGTAGTTCTAAGTTCTAGGGGACTGATGACCACAGATGTTAAGTCCCATAGTGCTCAGAGCCATTTGAACCATTTGTCATACACGACCAGATAAATTAACTATATGAAGATGGTATCTGTTCTCTCGGACATGCCCGAAAGAACAGATACCATTTTCATATAGTTAAGGCTAACCAGCCATTGACCTTCTTCTTCTGTGCTGGATGCACACGCATTGCCCGAACTCTGACGGGACTCGGTAAGATTGTCTGCTGCGAGTAATGAGTGTAATGGGCAGGGGCACTACGAATGTAGTGTGTGGACATTAAGTTGGGAATGTGGGTCTCACGGGGAGCGTGCAAGGGACAAATCCCTGCAATCGCACTATCTTCTGTGCCCTCAGTGGCTCAGATAGATAGAGCGTCTGCCTTGTGAGCAGCAGACCCCGGGTTCGAGTCTCGGTTGGGGCAGACATTTTCAACTGTCCCCGTTGATGTATATCAACGACTGTCGACAGATTAGGGTCTCTATTTAATTATCATTTCAGATAAATTCACTGTCACACTCAACTTAGAGCACCTGCAAAGCACACTCCTACGGCTTCTAATCCGTCTTTCCGATATACGAGGGGCGTTCAGAAAGTAAGCTCCGATCGGTCGCGAAATGGAAACGACTATGAAAATCCGATAAAGCTTTGCACAGATGTGTTGGGTAGTGTCTCTAGTATAACCCCAGTTAGCATCACGTCGCTCTTCTCATTTCTGAGCTTGCAGTGAGTGCGTAAAGATGTCTAGAAAATAGTGTCTGCCGCCAAGTACTTGGGCCTGGTGAGAAATTTCGCCTGAAGCTATGCAGCTAACATTACATAACTGTCGTGCTGTTTCGTCTTCACGACAATTCTCAGCCGCATTCTGCAGGGGCAATGAAGATGCTCCTGCATCGTTTTCAAATGGAAATGTTAGATTACCCACAATACAGTCCGCAATTGTCTCCCCCTGAGTTTCATCTCTGGTCACATGAACCGTTGTCTTTGAAGACAACATTTTGACACAGACAACGAGGTGTAGGTCAGCGTGGAGAATTGGCGGAAAGCACTGGCGGCTGCCTTCTATGATGAGGCTATTGAAAAGTTGGTGCAACTCTATGACAAAAGTCTAAGTCAGAACGGCGACTACGTAGAGAAGTAGCTGAAAGGTGTAGCTAATTGTTACAAGTAAAACATTTCTGATGTTCACTGTGGTTTCAATTTGGCAATCAATCGGAGCTTACTTTCTGAACAGGCCTCGTATATTCCACGACTCGCTAGATAACTTAGAGCTTTCCACTTCGGGTTTCAACCATCTCTCGAATTAGTATGTATTGTATGGTTTGGTTTAGAGACGAAGCCCACTTTTACTTGGATGGGTTCGTCAATAAGCAAAATTGGCGTATTTGGGGGACTGAGAATTCGCATTTCGCGATCGAGAAGTCTCTTCACCCCCAACAGGTGACATTGTGGTGTGCACTGTCCAGTCACGGAATAATCGGTGCGATATTCCCTGATGGCACGTTGACTACCGAACGGTACGTGAAGGATTTGGAAGATGATATCATCCCCATTATCCAAGGTGACCCTGATTTTAACGAGATGTGGTTCATGCAAGACGGAGCTCGATCTCGTCGAAGCAGGAGAGTGTCTCATGTCCTGGAGGGGCACTTTGGGGACCGCATTCTGGCTGTGGGGTACCCAGAGACCACTAGCATGGGTCTCGATTGACCGCCACATTCTCCGGATCTGAACGCATGCGACTCCTTTTTGTGGGGCTATATTAATGACAAGGTGTACAGCAATAACCCGAAAACCGTTGCTGGGCTGGAAACAGCCATTCAGGAGGTCATCGATGGCATCGATGTTCCGTCACTTCAACGGGTCATGCAGAATTTCGCTATACGTCTGCGCCACATCAACGCCAATGACAGCAGGAGTATCGAACATGTCATAACCTAGATCCGAATATCTGTAGTGACGTTTGCATGTTGAATAAAGTGTATGCACGCTGTAGTTTGTAACTAATTTAGGTTTACTTCATATAGTTCAATAATTGTCATCCTGTATCAAGAGGTCTGTAGGAGTCGGCAGACGCTGGAATTGGTGTAATGATATGTGTAGTCCAATCTTCAGGAAATGATTCTTATAACCATATTCGATTGTAGACATCTAACAGCGTCCCTTTTGCGGATTCAGGAAAATTTCGCAGCACTGCACGATAAATATTGTCCACTCCTGGTGCTGTTTTCGCTGAGAGGGTTAAGGCACCCGACAGGTCTTCCTTTGTAAATGACGAGCATAGGAAATGATTTCATATTTCCACTGGAGCACTCAAAAGTGATTCATCCATCCTTTTGAAATTGGTGTTTCCTTGGTTCCTACGTCGAGGAGCCTTAATACGTCTCCATACATCTGTGACATTAGTATCAGTACGTAATTTGTTACAAAATATTGTCTAGATCTCTTTCTCCTTTTTATTTAAAACACGCCTCACTAGGGAATCTGTTTCCTTATATTGTAAGTGCTTATCGAGTGATGTTTTTGCACTGTATTCTCTCAATGCGTTTTTTCTTGCTACATTTGCTCTTGAAGTTTATGCATCCGACCAGATGTTTGGATTTTTCATTGGTTTCTTTGATATTTCCTTCACTGAGATTGTTTCTAAAGCTGCTTTGTTCATGAGTTCGATAAATATTTTATAGTCTTCCTATTTGTTGTGGCATATTCTTAGTTCTGAAATTTGGTGCTGACTCCATGTCCAGTATTCTTCCCATGGTGTTTCTTTTATTCTTGATTTCCCATTTATCCCTACCTCTTTCTCTAACGTAGGAATTAGTCCTAGATTAATTTTAATTGGGAGGTGATCCGAGCCCAGTCTATCACTGTTATCTGCCCAATGAGTTAAAGTAGCCAATTCTGGTAAACAAGTCGTTAGGTCTACCGCTGTCTGTCTCTCTCCAGGTTAGATGGTATGGTAATTTTTCCGTCATTAAGTACGATAGTGGTTTGATAAGTCTGGTAAAAAAAAAGATTTGTTTCGTAAACAACCCACCTTACTTCTCAACATAGTCTCCCTTGAGAGCTATACACTTCGTGCAGCGATCCTCATCAGAAAAATAGGTTCTATCTAACTCTGCAAAATACTTTTGGACTGCAACTACCACTTCCTCATTCGACGAAAATTTTTTCGCAGCAAGCCAAAGTTTCAAGTCACTTGGGGCTAAGTCTGATTAATAGGGTGAATGAGAAACATTTCATATCCCAGTTAACGAACTTTCGCCACTTTTATCGCTGATACGTGGGATGGTGCATTATCCTGGTGATGTGCGTCAACCTTTGTCTTTTTTCAGCCAATGCAAATTTCAAACGATCCGATAATGACGCATAACATGTTCAGTTATGGTTCTGCCTTTTTGCAAGTAATCTATGAGGATTATTCCTTGAGAATCCCAAAAAAACAGTGGTCATTACCTAACCAACTGACAAAATGGTCTTTGCTTCCTTTGGTGCACTTTCACCAGCCTTTGCCCATTGTTTTAACTGCCGTTTTGACTCTGATGTGTAATGATGGACACAGATTTCATCATCATTCAGAAATCGGCGCAAAAAGTCTTGCGTATGGCGCTTAAACAATCCTAGAAGCGGTTTTGGTCGGCTGTGAGCAAACGTAGTATCCACCAAGCACAAAGCTTCTTCATAGCCGATTCTCTGCGCAGGATATTATGCAGTCGCTCAGTTGAGATGCCTACAGTCTCAACAATCTCACGAATTTTTGTTCAGCGGTCTTGCATCACCATATCACGGATTTTGTCAGTGGTTTCCTTTTTGGTGACCTCAACTGAACGGTCGGAGCACACTTCGTCTTCGGTGCTCGTCTGACCACATTTAAATTCATTAATCCAAAACTAAATTCTTTTCAGTGATGGCGCAGAGTCGGCCTGAATTTCACATAGCTCTTTTTTCATTTGTGTGGCAGTCCAACCCTTCAAATGAAAATGTTCAATAATACCATGAAACTCGGTTTTCTACATTCTCTATCGCAGTCGACAAACACTGACCTATTCAGACGGCTGTCAACAATGAACTGTACGATAAACCCTGTTGAAATTCTCAATACTAGAGATGGGCAAACTCGTTCATCCTTGGGAACTACTTCACTGGTGATCGCTCTTTTTTGGGAACCGTTCATTTTTACTCGTTCACTGTTCATTTGTGCTTGGTATATGGTTCTTATGAAAAACTGAAAATTAGTAGCATAGGTGACTGAAGATGGAAGGCCCCAAGAGGGGGCACTTGCCTCTCCCCTGGAGTACAGAGTTTTTATTCAGAACACAATTCTCATACACTTGTAAATTTAGTGATTCTGCAACACCTCTCGTTTAGCCAACTGTAGCGTTATGTGGCTGATCACAGTGAAACAATATAAGGTGGCGCACGAAAAACCGGTCCCGAGTACAGACTGCTCTCCAATTACGCACGATTTGTTGGCCGCCATTATCAGAACAGATAAACATTTAATAATTAGGCAATGAAGAAATAACAAAAAAGCTAATGCAAACAACAACTTCGAAACAACAGATGATGATTGGTGGGCGACATGAGCAGTCTAGTACTCGGGGCCGTTTTTTGTGCACCACCCTGTACCACTGAAATAATATTGTAGAAGTTATCATATATTCAATTTAATTGATGAAAGGAAAAAATATAAAAATGCAGTAAATGAAGCAGGCAAAAAGGAATACAAGCGTCTCAAAAATGAGATCGACAGGAAGTGCAAAATGGTTAAGCAGGGATGGCTAGAGGACAAATGTAAGGATGTAGAGGCTTGTCTCACTAGGGGTAAGATAGATACTGCCTACAGGAAAATTAAAGAGACCTTTGGAGAGAAGAGAACCACTTGTATGAATATCAAGAGCTCAGATGGCAACCCAGTTCTAAGCAAAGAAGGGAAGGCAGAAAGGTGGAAGGAGTATATAGAGGGTTTATACAAGGGTGATGTACTTGAGGACAATATTATGGAAATGGAAGAGGATGTAGATGAAGACGAAATGGGAGATAAGATACTGCGTGAAGAGTTTGACAGAGCACTGAAAGACCTGAGTCGAAACAAGGCCCCGGGAGTAGACAACATTCCATTAGAACTACTGATGGCCTCGGGAGAGCCAGTCATGACAAAACTCTACCATCTGGTGAACACAATGTATGAGACAGGCGAAATACCCTCAGATTTCAAGAAGAATATAATAATTCCAATCCCAAAGAAAGCAGGTGTTGACAGATGTGAAAATTACCGAACTATCAGTTTAATAAGTCACAGCTGCAAAATAGTAACGCGAATTCTTTACAGACGAATGGAAAAACTGGTAGAAGCCGACCTCGGGGAAGATCAGTTTGGATTCCGTAGAAATGTTGGAACACGTGAGGCAATACTGACCTTACGACTTATCTTAGAAGAAAGATTAAGAAAAGGCAAACCTACGTTTCTATCATTTGTAGACTTAGAGAAAGCTTTTGACAATGTTAACTGGAATACTCTCTTTCAAATTCTAAAGGTGGCAGGGGTAAAATACAGGGAGCGAAAGGCGATTTACAATTTGTACAGAAACCAGATGGCAGTTATAAGAGTCGAGGGGCATGAAAGGGAAGCAGTGGTTGGGAAGGGAGTGAGACAGGGTTGTAGCCTTTCCCCGATGTTATTCAATCTGTATATTGAGCAAGCAGTAAAGGAAACAAAAGAAAAATTCGGAGTAGGTATTAAAATTCATGGAGAAGAAGTAAAAACTTTGAGGTTCGCCGATGACATTGTAATTCTGTCAGAGACAGCAAAGGACTTGGAAGAGCAGTTGAACGGAATGGACAGTGTCTTGAATGGAGGATATAAGATGAACATCAACAAAAGCAAAACGAGGATAATGGAATGTAGTCTAATTAAGTCGGGTGATGCTGAGGGAATTAGATTAGGAAATGAGACACTTAAAGTAGTAAAGGAGTTTTGCTATTTAGGGAGTAAAATAACCGATGATGGTCGAAGCAGAGAGGATATAAAATGTAGACTGGCAATGGCAAGGAAAGCGTTTCTCAAGAAGAGAAATTTGTTAACATCGAGTATAGATTTAAGTGTCAGGAAGTCGTTTCTGAAAGTATTTGTATGGAGTGTAGCCACCATGTATGGAAGTGAAACATGGACGATAACTAGTTTGGACAAGAAGAGAATAGAAGCTTTCGAAATGTGGTGCTACAGAAGAATGCTGAAGATAAGGTGGGTAGATCACGTAACTAATGAGGAGGTATTGAATAGGATTGGGGAGAAGAGAAGTTTGTGGCACAACTTGACTATAAGAAGGGATCGGTTGGTAGGACATGTTTTGAGGCATCGAGGGATCACAAATTTAGCATTGGAGGGCACCGTGGAGGGTAAAAATCGTAGAGGGAGACCAAGAGATGAATACACTAAGCAGATTCAGAAGGATGTAGGTTGCAGTAGGTACTGGGAGATGAAGAAGCTTGCACAGGATAGAGTAGCATGGAGAGCCGCATCAAACCAGTCTCAGGACTGAATACCACAACAACAACAACATCATATATTCTTTACAAAATGTGACACCAGACACTCGATTATGGAGCGCCGGCTTCATTCGGTTGTAAGTCGGCCTGCCTTCCAAAACAATGAACGTGCCTTTTTACCGTGGATCAAAAAAAGACGGAAAATGGCCACTCGTGTGTGCCGTGCCGACTTCCTTTGCATGTGTAATAGCAAAAAATCTTGCCTTTTTACAAGTATTTCTTCTGCTCTTTATCGAAATAGTGAAGTAAGCTGATACTCCGTTTTGTTACCTGAAAAATTGTATGCATTACATATCACGTAATTTTTATGTAATTTACGTAAGTATAAAATACATTTTAACTACTGGTCGTGGACGCTCAATAGAATACGAAAAGAACCAGAAGTTCATAGTTCCAAAAAGGTTTTGAAACACATCTAGAATGGGTGTGCGCAGCGAACGAAACGAGCAACTCGATACTGAAGTAACTATGAGCAGTCGGCAGTGGAACTGCGACGAGTGGCCACACGAAGATGGACGAGTTCAGCCGAGCGAGACCGAGACCGACGGGAACGGGACCGAGGCTGGAACGAGACCGGCCGAAGTGCCACTGCGTGAACGCGACCGACCGTTTCCGCTTCCGGGAACTACAAGTAGAAAGCCGCGACCGAAGTGAACTATGAAAGACCGTTCCTTAGAATTCGTTCCTCGCTCGTTCCGTTCATCTTGATGAACCGTTCCTTTGGACCCGTTAGTTCGCGAACGACCCATCTCTACTTAATACGATCCTTGGAATAATCAAGCTTACCAGCCATGAAGGTGTAACAAAAATTTTCCATTCTTTCATAGAAATTAAGATACTTATCAAACCACCTTCGTATTCTAACGCATAGTCTTCAATTATCTCTGCCAGTTGTGGCCCATAGCCATCTGTAACTCCACACCGGCACAAAACAGCATGTGCATTAAAAGTCATCATAAACTAGATATGGCGAATGCGTCTGGATAAAAATATTATTCCATGTTCTATCCTGAACTCTGCTTCTTGGCGGCGAGTAACCTGAAATTTACCGAAAAACTGTGCCTGTGTGAATAACTCCAACAGCTATAACTTGAAGCGCTTCGTCCGGTGCCGAAAATGCTATAATTTTAGTAGGTTTAAACCATGTTTCCAATGAGAAGATACGTGAGCTGTACGTTGGTCTCGGCAGTAATTGTTGGCTTACGTTAGTTTCCTGCTGGACTATTCTTTAGTGGAGGATATTTGTCTGGCACTGCCTAACAGGCACATTGTTTGGGTGATTCTGTCCTATCGAACTGTATGCTGCAGTGGCGTAGCTATACGAAATGAACATGTCGCTTGCGTCGTTACAAGATACATTATTGTCGGTAGCTATTTCTTGTATTTGTTTCCTTCTGGTCTATTAACGGCTTCTTCTTTCTGGGGCCGTATGATTTTCTTCGCAGTAAATGCACACAGTGGACGGAGATGTGCATGTCTGTGATGTCCACATCGTCTTTCGGAACTCGTTTGCCCTCTGCGTAGATTGCTAACGTGGTCGTAGCGTAGGCATCTAAAACATTGCCTCACATGTTATAGTGGAAATGGAAGTTTCAGGGAAAGTATACCATCACTGGTGATACTGCCACTTCACTGGCCCATTTAGTGAAAGTGGATTACTGATTCCAGTTCTGTCAAACAATACGCATTGACTAGGGATAGTGCACTATCACTAATGAATGTATACCTTCACTGCCAAGAGGTAAGGAATGTGAACCATAGCTATAATAACGAAACAGTCGTACTTTGAAAGTTGTATTTATCACCTGCAGTTTGAAAACATAGTCACACTATGTAAAATTCATTTATTGCTGCAAGGACGTGCACCATGGCACTTTCAGTTGCACACTACATTTTCGTTTTTGCAATAGCACGTCAGAGTCTGACATTTGTGCTGGCAGTTGCATTTGAAGAATCCCTGGCCGCTTCCCATTGACTGAAACGTCGCAACTGTCTTCAAGGGAACAGCTCTCTGTGCTGGAACTTCCTCCTCTGATATTATTCTTAGAGTACAAGTACTGAACTGGGACCTGAAACAAAATGTTGTAGTTGGTAGCCGCAGTGGCATATCGTATCGTCCCTTCGATAATTATTTAAAAACCATCAGTTTATTACAGAGCGTATAGTTGGCTAATCACACCATCTCTCGTACCGATTCGGTAGAAGCCATCGGCCGTTGTCTCGAGGACGACAGCCAAGATCTCCTGGGCATCTCCTCCTCCTCTATCGAAGTCGGGAGTTGGAACTCTCACATTACAGCCCTTTTCCACTGTTGGGAAGCAGCGATCTGAACACTGCCGCGTTCTTTGCGCTTGTTCTTCTAAGCACTTGTACGCTTCAGCACGAGCTGACTCGCCTAAATCAGGCAGTAGTCATTATTGTCAGGAATACCTTCTTTCTCTCTGTTCTCAACTTCTGTTCTTGTTGGTATGTTATCCTCTTGCAATGGAGATTTACTGTGATCATTATCCTGCAGAGTTTTAGCTCCTGTCTCACTGCTAACACTCGCGACACTCACTTGATTAACTACCAAGGTCATGCTCAGAGTGAACGTTCACCGATGCTTCAGGAGGTAAACTTGTTGAAGACAAACCACATTTAGGACGGCAGTCAAACATCGCTTCGTACGGAGATATTTTAATTCCAAAAAGTACAGCGCTATTCTCCATTAGTTGCACAAATCTTAAGGCACGGCTTCACTCCGCGGTTTGTTCTCCTACATCCATGTAGTTAGCATATTTTCTATGTCTTGATTTGCTCGCTCTACGCTGCCTTGGCTCTGACTGTGCCTAGGTTTACCGTGGACAATCTTAAAATTGGGCCATAGTTCAGGTAAGCTGCTCATTCTTTTGTTAACGAACTCTCTACCATTGTCAGACTGCAAAACTGAGGGTTCGCTTAGCAACGTAAAAATGTCAATAATGCTATCGCATACCTCTTCAGCTGTTTTGGGCTTCAGTGGCCTGAGAACAACGAATTTAGTGAGGCGGTCCGGATGAACCGTTACAAATTTGTAATCTCCATCTGGTTGTGATTGGAAGTCGATGAGATCAACTTGACATCTGGAATTTAGCTCCTTGAACAGCATTGGCTTCACTACTATTCCTCTTTTCTGACCTTTTTGCTTCTGTAAACAAAGCTCACAGGAACTAAGATAAATTTGGACATCTCTGAATGTTATATTACACAACCAGGACCGGCGCAAGCCCGAGTGCCGCCCCGTGCGAGTTGTTAAATTGCCGCCCCCGCCCCCCCCCCCCCGCCCCCGTTTTTTTTATTTTTACAAAACGTTTGTGGAATTTTATTTAAACAAATCTGTACGAAATGTCAGCAATCAATCGCAATTTCTCTAACGAAACGCGATCTTCTTACGAAACCAATCTTGACTCCCTCGGCCAACTACCGAAACGAGTTCTGTAGTTTTCGTTGTATAGAACGCAACCATTCCTATTCCCTGGAAAGGCGAAGTGGCGACGCGGCAGTGCCAGGAACTGTCACGCGACGAGGTACAGCGAGGCTACGGTTAAACAAGCGCCCAAGAAGAAGAAGCAAGAGGCTCACAATAAGAATGTGACCGACGATATGGATGAATGTATTATCGAGCAGCAATTTCTATGGCATTACGAACAATAGAAAGAAATACGAAATTCGCGAAAACTGCACAATTTTGTCAGACAGAAATGAGCTTCAAAGCTAGCAAGGATACCCTTAGAAGCAATGTTCTGTCTATGGATTTTCGTTTTAGAAGGTGTCAAAATTAACGTTTTGTTTTGTGCGGACGAGAGGACATTGTTGCTAAAAGACCATACTTTCTCAGGTTTTCATCAGAAGCGACCAGTAGTTTACTAAGATGAAACATGGATTCACACACATCATACAGCAAATAAATGTTGGCAAAGTGATACTGTGCGAGTAGTATTGCCAAACAAAAGTGCCGGCCAGAGTTTAATTGTTGTTCATGCAGGCGGAGACAGGTGTTTCATGGCTCAAAAACCAAAACGTCCGACTATCACTCAGAAACGGATAGCAAAAATTTTCAAAAATAAGTCGAAACCCAACTTATGCCAGGATTATTAGCAATGTCTTTCTTTCTTGTAATTACTCGCAGCGTATTTCCGCATTCGGAATACTTCTAGCCATTGTAGGCGTTAGACATATTTGAGTGTAGTAATGTTCAACCATTTTTTTCCATAATGCGGGAAGAATAAAACACTCGGAAACTGCCATTGAAAGGCTTAGTTAATGCGTAGTCTTATCCAGATGCACGGATAACACCGCAGCCCGGCATCCTGTTCAAATGGTTCAAATGGCTCTGAGCACTATGGGACTTAACTTCTAAGGTCATCAGCCCCGTAGAACTCAGAACTACTTAAACCTAACTAAGGACATCACACACATCCATGCCCGAGGCAGGATTCGAACCTGCGACCGTTGCGATCTCGCGTTTCCAGACTGTAGCTCCTAGAACCGCTCGGTCACCCCGGCCGGCCCAGCATCCTGTGCTCCACTTGTGTTAGATAACTAACATGTTGACGGAGGTGTCAGTAGAGCTTTTGGTTTGGTCACCACGTTGGTGTGGGCGTGGAGGGGCCCCATCGCTATGCAAAAAACGCCAGACTGCTTCCCCCTCTCGTAAACACGACGGTGCTGCCAAAGTGGCGAGGAAGAAATTAGTCCTCCTCCCTCCCCTTGTTCAACAGGGTCGGCCGGCAGGTAGTCGAGGCGCCATGCCACAGTTCCTGAAGCCGCTCCCTCCGAGGTTTGGTTTCGAATCCCCTCTTGGGCATGAATGTTGAGTTTGTCCTAAAAAAAGGGGGGGGGCGGCAGATTTGCCGCCCCTCGGAAAGTGCCGCCCCGTGCGGCCGCACGTTTTGCACGTGCCTTGCGCCGGCCCTGTTCACAACTTTGACTTCAAGCATTTCATCATTCGGTCGCGTCAACCGTGGCCAGTCATTACATGAGCATCGTGCAGAATATCATACAGTTCTTCATCATAAACATAGTATTTAATCTTACCTTCTTCAGTTACAGGTTGTATTAATTTGGTTACTCGATTCACTTCCAGCACTTCACATCTCTTCAAAAACTTGTAGTCGTTGCCGTCCCTCTTTCGCCCAGATTTTAGTGATTTAGCCTTGATGATAAGCGACTCGCACTTTTCTCTATCCATGAAGACAGAATTGTAACTGAGATTTCCCCGTTACACTCTAAGATGTTCGCAGAACTTCACTGACTGTGCTACATCTGCACTGATGTGAACCGTAACAGCACTAGTGTCAACCACAGCTGCACTACCGTAAACCGTAACTGCACTACTGTCAACCATAACTGTACTGCTGTATAACATAACAATAACGAACCGACGACCATTACTTTCATGCTGATGCATGGTAGCACTGTTGGACGCACCGTTAATAAACCGAGTGCACCAATGGTACACCGTCAGTAATGGATAATATGCTACTGTACACTTTCCCTAGCCGAGTACAGTGATGTTTCACCTACAGTAGTGGATGTAATTTTTTTCAGTTTATGGTAAACTCCCACTGATCATTTTAGTGACAGTGTACATCCACTAGGGAAGGTTTGCCTTCCCTAATCTTCCACTTCCACATAACACATAAATTGATGCTCGTGTGAGACGAAATGTTCCGGCAGTGCAACGAAAGCGTGAAGAATGGTTCATGAAAGGCCGTAGAACACTATGAGATGGGTCAGATCGCATCACCGAGACCACCCCCCGAGATGAGATGATCGACACCTCATCAGAATGACATTGCAGACCGGAGCTGCATTCTCCTCGGATGTCCAAATGGTTCAAATGGCTCTGAGCACTATGGGACTTAACATCTGTGGTCATCAGTCCCCTAGAACTTAGAACTACTTAAACCTAACTAACCTAAGGACATCACACACATCCACGCCCGAGGCAGGATTCGAACCTGCGACCGTAGCAGTCGCGCGATTCCGGACTGAGCGCCTAGATCCTCGGATGTGGCAGAACAGTGTAATACTGTAACACATCCTACACTATCACGGGTGACAGACATTCGCCGTTTATTACGGCACGGGTTACGTACGCGTCATCCACTTCTTCGCCTACCTTTGACAAATGTGCAGAAAGATGCTAGACGGCAATGGTGTACAGAACGACGTCACTGGGGACAGAAATGACATCAGATACTGCATTTTGGTTCGCCACAGACGGATTGGGGGCAGCGGCATCACAGTGATTGCCTTCGCACAAGACATACAGCACCAATTCAATGCTTTATGGTGTGGGTGCTATTGGGTACAACCACAAATCACAGTTGGTGCGGGGTAACCTACGCGACTGACATCCTCGGAACTATGGCCATGCCCTTTCTGCACAACACCCCAGAAGCCATTTTTCAACAAGACAATGCACGACCACATGTTGCTGCCCGAATACGTGACCTCTTGGTGTCATAGGATGTCAGCCTTTTGCCTGGTCCGCCAGATCACCACACTTGTCACTAATCGAAAATGTGATGGATGTAGTGAAACGATGAGTACATTGTCAAACAATTTGGGAAGATTGTAAGATGGTGCCGAGAGTAAATAGCAAGTACGTCAAGCCAGATTACCACAGGCACGACTTTCTTACACGTGCATTCTCCCACCAGGATGCTTACATGCACGTCAGCGTTTCCACACGCTGAAGTTGGAAATCGTCTTGCACGATTTTCCAGATGGCGATAAATGAAATTTTTCATACAGGTGTTTAGCAGCTTTCAGCCAAAGGGCTTACAGTGACGTTGATGGACAGAAATCGGAGACACAAAATGTTGAGTATGGAAATGGACAGCTCGTAGGAATCGTTCGGGAAATCCAATACACTAACAAGGGAGATACCTGCCCAGCACGACGTTACATTCGAAAATGATTTTCGAGTGAGTAAAAACAATAATTTACAAACTTTTTGAGCTATATTTCTGGCTCTCTACAAAAGTCTAGCACACGTATGTAAGATGTCGTGCCAGCTCGCAGTAAATTACAAGTAACACAGAAATGACAACTAGAGTTACTGCAGAATATGTATTGCGTTCCGAAGAGCATTGTTTCTAATTTTTTTCACTGAAGCGCCAAATAAACTGGTATTCAAATACAGAGATACGTAAACAGGCAGAATAGGCGCTGCAGTGGGCAACGTCTATATTAGACAAGTGTCTGGCGCAGTTGTTAGATCGGTTACTCCAGCTACAATGGCAGCTTATCAAGATTTAAGTGAGTTTCAACTTGATGTTATAGTCGGCGCACCAGCGACGGGACACAGTATCTGCGAGGTAGCGAAGAAATGAGGGATTTTCCGTGCGGCTAATTCACGAGTGTACGGTGAATGTCAGGAATCCGGTAAAACATCAAATCTTCGACATTGCTGCGTCCAGAAAAAGATCCTACAAGAACAGGGCCAACGACGACTGAAGAGAATCGTACAACCTGACACATATGCGACCCTTCCGCAAATTGCTGCAGGTTTCAATGCTGCGCCAGCAACAATTGTCAGCGTGCGAACCATTCAACGAAACATCATCGATATGTGCTTCCGGAGCCGAACGCCCACTCATGTACCCGTGATGACTGCACAACACAAAACTTAACCTCTCGCCTGAGCCCGTCAACACCGAGATTTGACTCTTGATGACTGGAAACATGTTGCTGGTCGGACGAGTCTCGTTTCAAATTGTATCGAGCGGATGGACGTGTAGGGTATGGAGACAACCTCATCAATCCATGGACCCTGCATGTCAGCAGGGGACTGTTCAAGCTGGTGGAGGCTCTCTAATTGCGTGTGGCGTTGGAATGATATACGTATAGATACAACTGACACGTACGTAATCAGGTGATCAGTCGGGATCACCTGCATCCGTTCACGTCCATTATGCACTCCGACGGACTTGGGCAATTCCAGCAGGGCAGTGCGACGCCCTACTCGTCCAGAATTGCTACAGAGTGGCTCCAGGAACACTTTTCAGAGTTTAAACACATCCGCTAGTCACCAACCTCTCCCGACATGAACATTATTGAGTATATCTGGGATGTCTTGCGACGTGCTGTTCAGAAGAGGTCTCCATCCTCTCGTACTCTCACGGATTTATGGACAGCCCTGCAGGATTCATGACGTCAGTTCCCTCCAGCACTACTTCAGACATTAAACGAGTCCATGCCACGTCGTGTTGCAGCACTTTTGCGTGCTCGCAGGGGCTCTACGCGATATTAGGCAGCTGCACCAATTTCTTGGGCTCTTCAGCGTATGTTATCTACGATACACTGTCGGTGGATTGGAAAGTAAGTTTTTTGCCTGAACAGTTCTGCTTTATGTTTTTTCAGGGTTAGTCAAAGTTCTGATAGGTCACATGTGCTGTAAATATACGTTGTTCAAATGGCTCTGAGCACTATGGGACTTAACATCTATGGTCATCAGTCCCCCAGAACTTAGAACTACTTAAACCTAACTAACCTAAGGACATCACACAACACCCAGCCATCACGAGGCAGAGAAAATCCCTGACCCCGCCGGGAATCGAACCCGGGAACCCGGGCGTGAGAAGCGAGAACGCTACCGCACGACCACGAGATGCGGGCTAAATATACGTTGTTTTACCGGTGCAGCACATAACTTTGTACCTACAATTTGTACTGGTGTCCAGAACAGTCATTACTCAATGATAGCAGCAATATGAACACTGTTATGTTTGCACAGGATTTTAATGAAAGTCAATAGTATTATTAAATCTCATAAGGCTCAATAAAAATTCACACAAATCTAGATTAAAGCTGTCCTCTGCTTTGCTTGTCATAGAGGAAATGAATGGCTGAATTCGGTGTTTATTGTTCTTCCTAGTGATGCTCGTAATGTCACCTGCGGAATTTTTTGTTGAAGGATATGTGACTTTCTTATCTTGGCTTACCTAAAATTAAAACAAACGAACACTAACAAGATAGAAATAACTAAAAGATAAGAATATTATCATGTAAAATGTTAACTTCTATTCAATCGCACTTATATATCAGGAAACAGACCGTAATATTCGATCTAAAAATCGAGGGGAGAAAACTGGTAGATAAAATGGATGATAAAAATACCTTGTGTTTATTTTCTTTTTTTTTCACAGGCTTGGCTAAGATTTACTCGGCCGTCAGTTGTGAAACTGGAGTCTTCCCCAATCCACTGCCGGAGAAGACCAATTTCTCTTGAGACATGACAAGATTACACTTGAAGCGCACCACTCGATGCGAGTCAACACTCCACACGACTTTATTTCGCAATAAAAAAAATAA
Source organism: Schistocerca americana (assembly GCF_021461395.2). NCBI lineage: Eukaryota > Metazoa > Arthropoda > Insecta > Orthoptera > Acrididae > Schistocerca > Schistocerca americana. The sequence goes on along the minus strand of NC_060120.1, from coordinate 285,097,422 downwards.
ATAGACTCAACTGTCACCTATGCAGCAGTGTGCTGACACATTATCGAGTTATAAAGACAAATGATATTGTGCCACACATAGTCTCGATTTCAATGTGGTGTATAAATTTATTTATTGTGCCTTTTTTTTTTAAATGTGCAAATTTAAATTATTGATTTTCAGTAGTATTAATTCAGAAAATCTGTTTAAAAGCCATGTTTCTTTGCAAAAGTCCTCTTTAGCCCCAACGTTTTCTGTGAAAGTCCTATTTAACTCCCATTAGCCCTTCAAGTACGTTTTAGCCATCTGTATGCTCTGTAGAATTAAGACCTTCAAATCTGGGTCCTCGGTATAATCTATGGCCTCATCTTCTGGAGTCATAATATCCTGGAAACCATTTTCACCACACAAGAACGGGACGTTAATATAATTACTCTAAGGTTCAAGACTAACACACACCTAACAATCAACAGTGGGTCAGGCCCTCGTCACATTACAACACCGTGTGCCATCCGCAGAAAGAAGACTGCAACAGAAAAGGAAGCGAGACAAACATATTCGTTAGCTCGTAAGACATAGGGCAAGAAACTCTGTCTCTTACACAAGGGAACGTAGCAAGGAATTGACACAGCAGTTATCAGCCTGTTAAGTGAATATAGCAGAATAAGGAGGACACATGCCATCATTACAAACCGAACCTCACCCCGCACCACAGCCTCACGCTAGCTCCGTTTAAATACTCAGTGTCCCAGCTCACACCTTGAAATGATTACTGGAATCGATGGCATTCACAGTAACTTCTCACAATTCGATGATTACAATACTGAAGTAAATCTATGTCCTGATGCTCCAGCACAGTCTATGAACTAGCCGAAGATGTACTCCAGATGATGGTCTTCACCTAATGGACTTCCTGCTGCTCGGCTCCTACAGTCTGCTGATGAAGAAACTGACTGTCTTCTGCCAACACAACATCGCAGGGTGCTGCCAGCGCTGAAGTTCAGTGCAGAAGCCAGCACCAGTGCCTCCTGGGGACCACATTTCTGTTCAACATCCAGGCACCTCCGGGTGCCGAAATCTACCAGGCTGTTAGGGAGGAGGTCAACCGACTGACACCAGGTACGTTGCTGATTGGTTGTCAAGGGCCATCGTAAATTCGGAGTGAATCCAAGGGCACTCCAGCACCCAGTTTGAGACGAAATTTAATCCTAAAGTTAACTTTATTGCTCAATTCTTGTACCCTATTAAGGTGCGTAGTGCAATTATTTTCTGAATTTCTCTGCGAGAGTTTTGAGTAGGGCTATAGCAACTGTTAAGCATGCTGTAGCAAATATTCTAAAATACCGTGTGCAGATAAATGGTACTATAATGACAATGTAAGTACTTTTTATCATTACTCATCCTCAGATGTTCCCCTCCATTTACATCTCAAATCTGACCAGTTCTTAGACTTTAATTCTTCTACTCTTAATTATTGGTTATTATTCTGAGTCGAATTAACGAGTGGTTACCGTGTTGCACCACTCGTGCGCAGAGTTACGGGTTCAAATCTAGTTGACGTCAGAGGCTTCTATTTCCAGACTCAAAAATCCACTGTACGCTCTGTTCAGCGTAGCGTCCACTACAAACACCACTGATCATGTCGCTGTAGAATATAACGTTGGGGTACTTTTATTTTGTGATATAACGTTGGGGTACTTTTATTTGGTGCATTCCCATGACGTAGCTTTAAAAATTATAATTTTGACATCACAGGTAATCGAAGATCTTGGAGGAACTGCTTTGCAATTAAATACCAGCAAAAGAAAATATTATGTAAATTGCAGTAATTTATCAAGAAAACCCCTTTTTGCATCCTGCAGATGAACTTTCCAATTTATTTGTGCACCCAGACGCGTTTCGCATCTTCAGTCGGCATCTTCAGTGGGAGTCTTGGAAAATTTTTCATTTTCACATATTAGTTTTTAGATGTAAAACAGTTCTTGGAAATATTTAATAATAAAATGGAGAGGCACTTAGAGTAAAACGACTAAGTCAGTATTTTAAAAGCACGTAGTTTTCGTTCATTTAAATAACCAGTTGAAATTCTCTACTTTTTTGTGTAGTTACTGTAATTTTATATTGCAAACTACATTATGAGGCATTTGAATGAGTAAACACATTTAAATATATAGGAGCCTTCTTCAATACAGGAAATAATATAACGATGAAATGTGAATTTAAAAACCAAATAAAACTTTTTGTTCCCAGGCAGATATCTCAAGATCTAGAAATATGTCTATAAAAACCAAAACATTCACGTACAAGTGAAACAGCGAGTCCTAATACATGTAAATTTGGAACAATTATACAAAATAAATTGTACAGCTCGTGCTTTGTATATCACACAGATCTATGTGGATAAATGAAGTCCGATCCAGACTTGTGAATAAATAAAGCACGATTCAGACACTTAATTCCGTGTAAGTGCTTCATGGTCGCTTACCTCTGTATTGATTTTCTGTCTTCCATTTTTAAAACTAGTTTTCGGAGCTAGTTTATTCATTTTTATCGACATCATGCTACTATAAACTTTGAACAGCCGATTATTAGATGCAATGCAGCCATCTGATGACAAATAAAATTTTCGATACCGGTGACGATAAAATGTTTTGAAATATCTCATGAATTGAATTGGTGTAGCGGTTAGAAAACGCGTTAAACATAAAACTAGGAGTATCTGACCTGTTTCAAGGACCTAACAGTGCAATAAAGATAAAGTCTAGAAGGATTAAATAGACTGGTCAGGTAATAAGATCACAAGAAGACAGAGCCATCAAGATTGTAGTAGAAAAATCGGGAGGACGAAGAAAATTACCCGGACGGACGAGAATGAAATTTTTATAGGCAATGCGGAAAAGTACCTACAATGTTTGAAAATTACAAGTTGAAAGGACGTTGCGAAAATAAACAACGTTATTAAAATACTGTCAAGTCGACGGAAGCGAGCTTACTTAGCTTTTAATTATTTTCTAATAACAAGTGAAATTATTCCTTGGATCTACACTGAAGAGCCAAAATAACTGATACATCTGTCTAACATCATGTAGAGCCCCCGCGAGCACGCAGAAATGCCGCAATACGACGTAGCATGGACTCGACTAATGTCTGAAGTAGTGCTGGAGGGAATTGATACCACGAATCCTGCAGGGCTGTCCCTAAATCCGTAAGAATACGAGGGGTTGGAGGTCTTTTCCGAACAGCACGTTCCAAGGGATCCCAGATATGCTCAATAATGTTGAAGTCTGGGGTGTTCGGTGGCCAGCGGAAGTGTTTAAACTCAGAAGAGTGTTCCTGGAGCCACTCCGTAGCAATTCTGGACTTGTGGGGTGTCGCAGTGTCCTGCTGGAATTGCCCAAGTCCGTCGGAAAGCACAATGGACATGAATGGATGCAGGTGATCAGACAGAATGTTTACGTACGTGTCACCTGTCAACAGTCGTATCTAGACGTATCAGGGGTCCCATATCACTCCAACTGCACACGCTCACACCATTATAGAGCCTTCACCAGCTTGAACAGTCCCCTGCTGACATACAGGGTCTACGGATTCATCAGCTTCGCTCCATAACGGTACACGTCCATTCGCTCGATACAATTTGAAACGAGACTAGTCCGACCAGGCAACACGATTCCAGTCATCAACAGTCAAACGTCGTTGTTGACGGGTCCAGGCGAGGCGTGAAGTATTGTGTCGTGCGGTCATGAGGGTACACGAGTGGGACTTCGGCTCCGGAAGCCCATATCGATGATGTTTCGTTGAATTTTTCGCACGCTGGCACTTGTTGCCGGCCCTGCACTGAAATCTGTAGCAATTTGTGGAAGGATTGCACTTCTGTCACGAACTATTCTCTTCAGTCGTCGTTGGTCCAGTTCTTGCAGGATGTTTTATCGGCCGCAGCGATGTCGGAGATTTTCTGTTTTACCGTATTCCTGATAATCACGGAACACTCGTGAAATGGTCGTACGGGAAAATCCCCACTTCATCACTACCTCGGAGATGCTGTGTTCCATCGCTCGTGCGCTGATTATAACACCACGTTCAGACTCACTTAAATCTCGATAACCTGCCATTGTAGGAGCAGTAACTGATCCAACTGCGCCAGACACTTGTTGTCTTATGTAGGCGTTGCCGATCGCAGCGCCGTATTCTGCCGGTTTACATATCTCTGTATTTGAATACGCATGCCTATACCAGTTTCTTTGGAACTTCAGTGTAGTATTCAAAGTGCTCCTTTACGTTAGATGCGAGAGTAGAATTGGGGGGAATGCCATTGCTGCACGTTATCACAGTAGCCGAAAGTCAACCTGTTTTTATTGTTTTCAAGCTGTCAAGAAGCTCGAAGTTTTGTTAATTTGCTACTGTTCTGCTGTTTCTCATTTTTGTAATTACACGTCGCAGTTTGCAACTGAATTAACTTGTGGCACAATACAATTTTTTATAGCCTAACTGTCTAGACAAAAAAATATTGATAATTTTGTTTGCTTTTCTTCTTGGAGGGGTGTATGAAAAAATGAGAGGGGGATGGGGAGTAGGGGGTGTGCGGTGGCGTTACTTCGCCAATAACCCTGTGGTGTAAAATACCAGGTGCCAGGTCTGACTACCATACGGTAGATTCTACCGAATAGACCAGGCTTTCCCATCGATTTGCCAGTGCGACAAAGTTGACTTCCTTGCTTCAATCTTGACTAGCATATCCACTGCAGACTGTGTTCGCGCTTATGTTTGTCCTTCGGCTTTAGTGCCTGAAATAGATGAACCTTGTAGGCATAAAGCCTAACCTCTTACGCAATACTTGGTGCACTGTTGATCTTGGCTTTTCCGTCTCTGGCCGACGTACGCACTGACTCCGTAGTACTCGGCAGGCGCCTTCCGTGCCATTCCCGTGTTGGTGTCTGAAACGAATGGTCGATCTCATTCCTGTTTATGAAGAACATTGCTTATTTCCATAAATGACGTATGCCAAGCCCGAACAATTGGTTGGGACGGCGGTTGTGTTCCATACTGTGTTCGAAAATTTCATTGCGTTTGGTGGCGGTGTATTTGTTGCTTTTAGAAGTAGTTTATCTTGTAGTGAGTTAGGAGGGGTAATGGTTATACTTACCAATCAGAATAAAACAACAACTGGTTCCCTTTGCCGACCATCCGACTCAGATGATTCAGTTGCTGAATATTTCAAAGAAAAAGTGAGTGTCATAGAAAACAGGTACCACTTTCATACAATTATGGTTGGTTGTGACTGCAACGTAACCTCGACGTGTTGGCGAACATACAAAGAATATACAAATAATCCTGAGAGAATGCGGAGCGTCGTGACGGATACAGGGATTAGTGACCACGGGGTCGTTGTAGCGCGACTAGCCACCGTAACAAACAAATCCACCAAAAATAAACACAAAATATATCTATTTAAAAAACGATAAAGAAATAGTATCGGTGGCAATATGTCATATAAATTAATGAAAGATGGTACTGATCCTTCACGGTACACAAAACAGGTCAAAACACTATTACAGACAACGAAAAACGCATGCCGAATTTAAAATAACACAAAATCTCCACATTGGCGATGTTTTCCTGAACCTTGAAACTTAGCCGCGCACTTCAATGCGAGATGCAAGAAACAGCTTCCACAACCAGACTCTGTCTAGAAATCCAAAGTGAATCAGCTCTTACGTAACGTACAGCACCGGCAAAACACAACAATACCTTCACGGCACGATAACCATAGTAATATTACCGATGTCAGCGCACCTACAGCACAGTTATTAAATAAAGTTTTCCGAAATTGCTTCACCACAGAAGACGAAGTAAATATTCCAGCATTCCAATCAAGAACAACTGCGAACACGGGTAACTTAGAAGCAGATATCCTCAGTGTAGCGAAGTAGCTTAAAACACTTAATGAAGGCAAGTCTTTCGGTCCAGATAGCATACCAGTTAGGTTCTTTTCAGAGTATGCCGCCACAACAGCCCCATACATAGCAATTATATACAACCGCTCCCGCGACAAATGATCCGTACCAAAAGAGTGGAAAGTTGCACAGCTCACACAAATAATCAAGAAATGAAACAGAAGTTATCCGCTGAGTAATAGACCCATATCATTGGCGGCGATTTGTAGAAGGATTTTGGAACATATACTGTGTTCGAACATTGTGAATTACCTCGCAGGTAACTATCTATTGCCGGCCGCGGTGGCCGTGCGGTTCTGGCGCTGCAGTCCGGAACCGCGAGGCTGCTACGGTCGCAGGTTCGAATCCTGCCTCGGGCATGGGTGTGTGTGATGTCCTTAGGTTAGTTAGGTTTAAGTAGTTCTAAGTTCTAGGGGACTTACGACTTAAGATGTTGAGTCCCATAGTGCTCAGAGCCATTTTTAACTATCTATTGACACATAGTCAGCACGCCCGCATCTCGTGGTCGTGCGGTAGCGTTCTCGCTTCCCACGCCCGGGTTCCCGGGTTCGATTCCCGGCGGGGTCAGGGATTTTCTCTGCCTCGTGATGGCTGGGTGTTGTGTGCTGTCCTTAGGTTAGTTAGGTTTAAGTAGTTCTAAGTTCTAGGGGACTTATGACCACAGCAGTTGAGTCCCATAGTGCTCAGAGCCATTTTGAACCATAGTCAGCACGCATTTAGAAAGGAACGTTCTTTTGAAACGCAACTAGCTTTTTACTCGCGCGAAGTAATGAGCGCTATCGACAGGGGTTCTCAAACTGATTCCATATTTCTAAATTACCAGAAGGCTTTTGAGCCGTTTCTCATGAGCGGCTTCCAATTAAACTGCATGCCTGTGGAATACCGGTTCAGTTGCACCAGTGGATTCGTGATTTCCTGTCACAAAGGTCACAGTTCGTAGTAATTCACGGGAAGGCATCGAGTAGAATAGAAGTAACATTCGGCATTCCTCAAGAAAGTGTTACGGGCCTTCAATACAAACGTTTTAGGTGATGTGAGTAGACCCCTTACGTTGCTTACAGTTTTATTGTCATTTATCACCTAGTAAAGTCATTAGAAGCTTAAACCCAATTGCACAATGTTTTAGACACGCTATCTCTGTTGTGCGAAAAGGCGCAATTGTCTCCGAATGACGAAAAGTGTGAGGTCAACCACCTGAGTACGGAAACAAATCCTTTAAATTTCCATTACACGATAAATAATACAAATTTAAGGTTATCAGTTCGACTAAATACCTAGGTACTACCATTAAGAGCAACATAAATTGGAACTATCACATTGCTAATGTTGGGAAAGTAAACCAAAGACTGCGTTTCATTGACAGAACGCTTAGATGACACAACAGGTTCACTAAAGAGACTGCCTACAGTGCGCTTGTCCGTCCTCTTCTAGATACTGGACTGCGGTATGGGACCCTTATGTGATAGAAGTGGCAGAGGACATCGAGAAGGTCCAAAGAAAGGCAGCTCGTCTTGTATTATCGCAAAATAGGGGAGAGAGAGTCACGAATATGATAAGTGAATTGGGGCGGCAGCCAATAAAACAAAGGCGTTTCTTGTTGCGGCAGGACCTTTTAAGGAAATTTCAATCACCAAATTTCTCCTCTGAATGCAAAAATATTTCATTGTCTCGCACCTATACACGGAGGAATGATCACAGTAATAAACTACGAGAAATGGAAAGATTTAAGTGTTCATTTTTCCCCGCACGCTGTTACAGAGTGGAACAGTAGAGAAATAGTCTGAAGGTGGCTCGAAGAACCCTCTGCCAAGCACGTAAATGTGAACTGCGGAGTAGCCATGAATGTAGATACAGACTTCGTCTCTATGAACCAGAATTTACACTGAGCTGTCTCCGGCGGCGTCCACAGTTTTCACTAGATCTACAGCATCTGGAAAATAAAAAGTAAAAAAAAACTGTGTGAATTATCATGTTACATGTTGAAAACTGCTTATTTTTATCTGGGATGATTTGAAAGTTATCAAAGGCTGAAACTGTATAGATAATTCATGGAAATTTTTTACGATCAATGTACTTTTAACGTGGTTAACATCTTTTTGCGCTAAGTTTCTGCTGACATCGGTATGTGTTTCATTACCATTGTATTCGCAAGTTAAACACAAAATGTGACTTGTTAGTAAACACTCTTCACTTTTTCTTTCGCCTAATATCCGCCTAAGATGCAAGAGTGTAGTTGGTACCAGCTTTTGAGCGCTACTAATTCAGATCCGTATTTTTAAAGTCCCCTTCCTTACGGAAAAATATTCGCAAATAGATATATGAATTCAAATACAGACACAGTAACGGTTAGAAGCTTGAGGAATCGAGGAAATTTATTTTGAGGGAAAAGATTATGAAAACATATAAGACTAATTTTGTTACATACGTTTCACACAGCTGCGTTAAACATTTCCTGTTGCCTCAGGAAGTCCTGGTGCTGAACCTAGAAAGCATGGAGTCATTTAGTAAGTTTTGGTGCAACTATAAATTTCACGTTGCTTAGAGTACACTAACAACATCTCGAGAAGCTAAAAATTTCGTCTGTTGTAAAATTGACAGGAAACTGCCGTATCGGAGAACCACAGGCGTTGTACCATTTGTACCTGCAGAACCAACTGCCAATTGACTTTATAACACCCATCGCAAGAACACTTATATCTAGCGCTGTTGTAGTGTTTTTACTGGAAAGAAGCGCTCTAATGTGGAATGGTATCACTTCTAGTGTTAGCCATGTTAGTGTTAGTTAGTGTTAGTGTTAGGTATTAGCCATGAACTCTCAGAAAAGTTTGCGTATTTGCTGGGAAAGATGACTAAAATATCGAGCGAGAAGAGGAATATTCTCAGTAACGTTACTGGCATTTCTCGAAGTTTACATTGTTTAGTTGACCGGAACACATCAACCGAAGGTATTCATCAATTTTGTCAGCATGTGTGTGTTAACCTGCTGGAACAGATGAGTTGAGTATTTCTCCTGAAAACACAAACATATTTTTGGAGTGAAAATATTGACGAAAACGTAACTAAACTTTTCTGTCGCTGTCACTTCATGACAAACTGCCTGGAGGCATCTGTTTCAGGTCATTTGGCCGTCAGCTCACTAAAGCCTCGTACACACCTTGCGACAGTGTGTACCAACAGTCTCGACACATTCTATTGTACCAGTCCCTACACATCGCCGCGCGTCCACCTACACGTTCGGAGTCAATGCACTACGGAAATCAGCAAATGTTAAAAGAAACAGGTTGTAACTAGGGTCAAGTGACAAAGATTAGATGAACAACGACGACGACGAAACAAAATTTTCTGTTGTAACATGTGGTAATAATAGATGAGTGAAAGATTTAGTCAGAATTAGAAATAATACTTTCATATGTATACATATATAATTAATATTTCTATTTATAGAACAGGTAACCGTATAGTGCAGTAAATCGTACTGCATATTTTGTGAAATAAAATAAAACGTACAATACTTCACGGAGAATCTGCATCTTCATCGGTTCATCGCAGTCTGTATACTGACCTGCCCTAGATTCCATGCCTTATAACAAACATCGTAATGGCTAGTAGCCAAACCAGTTTACTTTTTCAGTGAGAAGCTACCTTTTCTCTTATTCGCACAGCTTCTTCTGTTACCTCCTAAACCGTATTTTCTTTTTTTTTTTTTTTTTTTTTAGCATTTGCTCCTTTGCATGCCTCCTTTTGCTTCTGTTTTTGTAGTCTTGGGCCTGAAAGTCTTCAATTATTTTCAATGTTGAAACTTCCTGGCAGATTAAAACTGTGTGCCGGGCGGAGACTCGAAGTCGGGACGTTTGCCTTTCGCAGGCAAGTGCCCTACCGACTGAGCAATCCAAGCCCGACTCACGCCCCGTCCTCACAGCTTCACTTCTGCCAGTACCTCGTCTCTGACTTTCCAAACTTCACAGATGCTCTCCTGGAAAGCTCACCTGGAAAGTAGGAGATGATACGTGCTTACGTAGCTCAGTCTGTCGCCGGCAAGGCAGCTCCATGTGTTCGGTCAGAGGATTAACTGCCCTCTCTAGAAAAAAAAAAAAAAAAAAAAAAAAAAAAAGAACTGAGTGAAAGGATCAACGATAACCTTGAACAAGTGTCATGGGACGTCTGCCCCGCCGGCCGCTGGTGGCCGAGCGGTTCTAGGCTCTTCAGTCTGGAATCGCGTGACCGCTACGGTCGCAGGTTCGAATCCTGCGTCAGGCATGGATGTGTGTGATGTCCTTAGGTTAGTTAGGTTTAAGTGGTTCTAAGTTCTAGGGGACTGATGACCAGAGATATTAAGTCCCATAGTGCTCAGAGCCATTTGAACCATTTGAACGTCTGCCCCGGACAAATGCAAAGAAGATTAACGAACAAAATGAGATGAGAAAAAAAAGTCGGCAGAGCATTTGCCCGCGAAAGGCAAAGGTCCCGAGTTCGAGTCTCGGTCCGGCATACAGTTTTAATCTGTCAGGAAGTTTCATATCAGCGTACACTCCGCTGCAGAGTGAAAGTCTCATTCTATTTTCATTGTCGTCTCAATAGAAGAGAAGTAGTAACTGAATCGGACAATGTATGGACTACAAGTCCCTGTTTGGATGGGGGAAACTCAGACTTGCGATTTTTGTATAGAGACGGTCGCGGAACACGAGACAAAATGTCGTGCAACAGCCATGAAACTTATCGCACGAGTCGTGTTCCGTAACTTTGTCGCTAGGCGTTTAGTAGAGAGCGTATGCAGAGTGCAGCGGGTATAACTGCAGATATTTTTGTACGTCATACCTTGATATGTTCACACATCAGCGCGCAGGTTGTTTTTTTCTCTGCGTCAGTCTGTCTTCCCGAAAACACAGCACAAAATTCGCTACCTGATTTTACATCTGCAATATAGACCAACAGTTTTGCGTCCACGCATACACAAAAAAATGGTTCAAATGGCTCTGAGCACTATGGGACTCAACTGGTGAGGTCATTAGTCCCCTAGAACTTAGAACTACACTCCTGGAAATTGAAATAAGAACACCATGAATTCATTGTCCCAGGAAGGGGAAACTTTATTGACACATTCCTAGGGTCAGATACATCACATGATCACACTGACAGAACCACAGGCACATACACACAGGCAACAGAGCATGCACAATGTCGGCACTAGTACAGTGTATATCCACCTTTCGCAGCAATGCAGGCTGCTATTCTCCCATGGAGACGATCGTAGAGATGCTGGATGTAGTCCTGTGGAACGGCTTGCCATGCCATTTCCACCTGGCGCCTCAGTTGGACCAGCGTTCGTGCTGGACGTGCAGACCGCGTGACACGACGCTTCATCCAGTCCCAAACATGCTCAATGGGGGACAGATCCGGAGATCTTGCTGGCCAGGGTAGTTGACTTACACCTTCTAGAGCACGTTGGGTGGCACGGGATACATGCGGACGTGCATTGTCCTGTTGGAACAGCAAGTTCCCTTGCCGGTCTAGGAATGGTAGAACGATGGGTTCGATGACGGTTTGGATGTACCGTGCACTATTCAGTGTCCCCTCGACGATCACCAGTGGTGTACGGACAGTGTAGGAGATCGCTCCCCACACCATGATGCCGAGTGTTGGCCCTGTGTGCCTCGGTCGTATGCAGTCCTGATTGTGGCGCTCACCTGCACGGCGCCAAACACGCATACGACCATCATTGGCACCAAGGCAGAAGCGACTCTCATCGCTGAAGACGACACGTCTCCATTCGTCCCTCCATTCACGCCTGTCGCGACACCACTGGAGGCGGGCTGCACGATGTTGGGGCGTGAGCGGAAGACGGCCTAACGGTGTGCGGGACCGTAGCCCAACTTCATGGAGACGGTTGCGAATGGTCCTCGCCGATACCCCAGGAGCAACAGTGTCCCTAATTTGCTGGGAAGTGGCGGTGCGGTCCCCTACGGCACTGCGTAGGATCCTACGGTCTTGGCGTGCATCCGTGCGTCGCTGCGGTCCGGTCCCAGGTCGACGGGCACGTGCACCTTCCGCCGACCACTGGCGACAACATCGATGTACTGTGGAGACCTCACGCCCCACGTGTTGAGCAATTCGGCGGTACGTCCACCCGGCCTCCCGCATCCCCACTATACGCCCTCGCTCAAAGTCCGTCAACTGCACATACGGTTCACGTCCACGCTGTCGCGGCATGCTACCAGTGTTAAAGACTGCGATGGAGCTCCGTATGCCACGGCAAACTGGCTGACACTGACGGCGGCGGTGCACAAATGCTGCGCAGCTAGCGCCATTCGACGGCCAACACCGCGGTTCCTGGTATGTCCGCTGTGCCGTGCGTGTGATCATTGCTTGTACAGCCCTCTCGCAGTGTCCGGAGCAAGTATGGTGGGTCTGACACACCGGTGTCAATGTGTTCTTTTTTCCATTTCCAGGAGTGTAGTTAAACCCAACTAACCTAAGGACATCACAAACATCCATGCCCGAGGCAGGATTCGAACCTGCGACCGTAGCGCCACGCATACACACCTGACTTGCTGCCCAGAGGAAAATATGCATTAATGGTTTGATCTTGTCACATGCACGTGGAGGTACTAAGCGATCTAAAAGCACACTACTCCTAACAGCTATAGTTATTGTGGTGTCACCGCCAGACACCACACTTGCTAGGTGAAAGTTTTAAATCGGCCGCGGTCCATTAGTACATGTCGGACCCGCGTGTCGCCACTGTGTGATCGCAGACCGAGCGCCACCACAAGGCAGGTCTCGAGATACGGGATAGCACTCGCCCCAGTTGTACGGACGACGTAGCTAGCGATGCACACTGTCGAAGCCTCGCTCATTTGCAGAGCAGATAGTTAGAATAGCCTTCAGCTAAGTCAATGGCTATGACCTAGCAAGGCGCCATTAGCCTTACATAGCTTGCATCTAAAGAGTCTCACTTGTATCGTCAAGAGCGATGTATACAACAAGGATGGATTAAAGTTAAGTATTCCAGAAGCTACGTACTTTTCTTTATAGCATTCATTACGTATCCTGTTTCAGACCTCACGCAGATCTGCGTGAGCTTAGCGCGTGCCTTTCGGCTACTTCCGTGGCGTGGCTGTCTTGCTACGCCACAACAGTTATTACTCGGCAAACGAAGTAAATACTGATGTAGTGTTCTTCAGTACACCGTCCTCAGTGAACAACAAAAATATCTGCACTTAAACCTGTTACACCACACATGTACACTACTGGCCATTAAAATTGCTACACCAAGAAGAAATGCAGATGATAAACGGGTATTCCTTCATTGGACAAGTACATTATACTAGAACTGACATGTCAATACATTTTCAGGCAATTTGGATGCATAGATCCTGAGAAATCAGTACCCAGAACAACCACCTCTGGCCGAAATAACGGCATGGTACGCCTGGGCATTGAGTCAAACCGAGCTTGGATGGCGTGTACAGGTACAGTTGCCCATGCAGCTTCAACACGATACCACAGTTCATCAAGAGAAGTGACTGGCGTATTGTAAAGAGCCTGTTGCTCGGCCACCATTAACCAGACGTGTTCAATTGGTGAGAGATCTGGAGAATGTGCTGGCCAGGGCAGCAGTCGACCATTTTCTGTATCCAGAAAGGCCCGTACAGGACCTGCAACATGCGGTTGTGCATTATCCTGCTGAAATGTAGGGTTTCGCAGGGATCGAATGAACGGTAGAGCCACGGGTCGTAACACATCTGAAATGTAACGTCCGCTGTTCAAAATGCCGTCAATGCGAACAAGAGGTGGCCGAGACGTGTAACCACTGGCACCCCATATCATCACGCCGGGTGATACGCCAGTATGGCGATGACGAATACTCGCTTCCAATGTGCGTTCCCCGCGATGTCGCCAAACACGGATGCGACCATCATGCTGCTGTAAACAGAACCTGGATTCATCCGAAAAAATGACGTTTTGCCATTCGTGCACCCAGGTTCGTCATTGAGTACCCCATCGTAGGCGCTCCTGTCTGTGATGCAGCGTCAAGGGTAACCGCAGCCAAGGTCTCCGAGCTGATAGCCCATGCTCCTGCTAACGTCGTCGAACTGTTCGTGCAGATGGTCGATGTCTTGCAAACGTCCCCATCTGTTGACTCAGGGATCGAGACGTGGCTGCAAGATACGTTACAGCCATGCGGATAAGATGCCTGTCATCTCGACCGCTAGTGATACGAAGCCGTTGGGATCCAGAACGGCGTTCCGTATTACCCTCCTGAACCCACCGATTCCATATTCCGCTAACAGTCATTGTATCTCGACCAACGCGAGCAGCAATGTCGCGATACGATAAACCGCAATCGCGATAGGATACAATCCGACCTTTATCAAAGTCGGAAACGTGATGGTACGGTCAACTGCTGTTTGTGTATGAGAAATCGGTTGGAAACTTTCCTCATGTCAGCACGTTGTAGGTGTCGCCACTAGCGCCAGCCTTGTGTGAATCCTCTGAAAAGCTAATCATTTGCATATTACACCATCTTCTTTCTGTCGGTTAAATTTCGCGTATTTAGCACGTCATCTTCGTGGTTTAGCAATTTTAATGGCCAGTAGTGTATAAAGGGTCTCTAGCGTGTAGGAGGCTTAGCAGATAATTTGACATTTCGGCACTATGAGTGGATAGTACTCTCAAGAAACTCTCTGCGATTGCTGGTGTTGGACTCCACCCCGATATTCATATTATCAGAGCCGGACCGAGATCACTGCATCACTCTTGCAAATAAACTACAAAGACTATAAATTTGCTAAAAAAAATTGAAGGTAAAACAAAACCCATAACTCCCTGTTTATGGCAGCGACTTTTAATTCGTTTTAGTATGACGTACAATAAAGAAGAGAATTTTTACTTGTTCCACATAAAATATGAACCTACACATACTATAAAAATGTATGTATGTGTGTTCCAGATCTCCTACTAAACCACTGGAGATGAAAGGAAAATTATTTATCTCTTACTACAATTTCACTCTTCATGCAATAAAATTGGCATATCAGGCATGACACTTTAATTTATTACTTTTTTACGAGTAACTGTACTCAAGGCACATTTTGTAGGCAGTATTCACACATACACCATTATTGTACGACATATAGTTCACAAGACATGACGCCATAAACACCGAGATGTGTGAAAAACAGACGCATCAAGCATGACGTTTAAATTTATTACTTCTTTGCTACTAACTCTATCTAACGCATTTCGCTTATGTCGCTGGATGTACCATTGTGCAGCACATTGCTCAGAAGAGATGACGTCATAAGTATTGAGCTGCGTGAAAACGAAACTACGGGTTACAGGTAATACAAGTATGGAAATATGTGTGAAATGTTTTAAATACACTCCTGAAAATGGAAAAAAGAACACATTGACACCGGTGTGTCAGACCCACCATACTTGCTCCGGACACTGCGAGAGGACTGTACAAGCAATGATCACACGCACGGCACAGCGGACACACCAGGAACCGCGGTGTTGGCCGTCGAACGGCGCTAGCTGCGCAGCATTTGTGCACCGCCGCCGTCAGTGTCAGCCAGTTTGCCGTGGCATACGGAGCTCCATCGCAGTCTTTAACACTGGTAGCATGCCGCGACAGCGTGTACGTGAATCGTATGTGCAGTTGACGGACTTTGAGCGAGGGCGTATAGTGGGCATGCGGGAGGCCGGGTGGACGTACCGCCGAATTGCTCAACACGTGGGGCGTGAGGTCTCCACTGTACATCGATGTTGTCGCCAGTGGTCGGCGGAAGGTGCACGTGCCCGTCGACCTGGGACCGGACCGCAGCGACGCACGGATGCACGCCAAGACCGTAGGATCCTACGCAGTGCCGTAGGGGATCGCACCGCCACTTACCAGCAAATTAGGGACACTGTTGCTCCTGGGGTATCGGCGAGGACCATTCGCAACCGTCTCCATGAAGCTGGGCTACGGTCCCGCACACCGTTAGGCCGTCTTCCGCTCACGCCCCAACATCGTGCAGCCCGCCTCCAGTGGTGTCGCGACAGGCGTGAATGGAGGGACGAATGGAGACGTGTCGTCTTCAGCGATGAGAGTCGCTTCTGCCTTGGTGCCAATGATGGTCGTATGCGTGTTTGGCGCCGTGCAGGTGAGCGCCACAATCAGGACTGCATACGACCGAGGCACACAGGGCCAACACCCGGTATCATGGTGTGGGGAGCGATCTCCTACACTGGCCGTACACCACTGGTGATCGTCGAGGGGACACTGAATAGTGCACGGTACATCCAAACCGTCATCGAACCCATCGTTCTACCATTCCTAGACCGGCAAGGGAACTTGCTGTTCCAACAGGACAATGCACCGCATGTATCCCGTGCCACCCAACGTGCTCTAGAAGGTGTAAGTCAACTACCCTGGCCAGCAAGATCTCCGGATCTGTCCCCCATTGAGCATGTTTGGGACTGGATGAAGCGTCGTCTCACGCGGTCTGCACGTCCAGCACGAACGCTGGTCCAACTGAGGCGCCAGGTGGAAATGGCATGGCAAGCCGTTCCACAGGACTACATCCAGCATCTCTACGATCGTCTCCATGGGAGAATAGCAGCCTGCATTGCTGCGAAAGGTGGATATACACTGTACTAGTGCCGACATTGTGCATGCTCTGTTGCCTGTGTCTATGTGCCTGTGGTTCTGTCAGTGTGATCATGTGATGTATCTGACCCCAGGAATGTGTCAATAAAGTTTCCCCTTCCTGGGACAATGAATTCACGGTGTTCTTATTTCAATTTCCAGGAGTGTATATGCAGGGTGACACTAATTCAACTACACGAAAAAACCTCAATTAGTTACACGTCATGCACACAGTTTACTCAACTGGTAAATGTCACTGCAGATATTCGGATTTAGGTTATGACATGCTCGATGTGCCCGCGATGATGTGGTGCAGATGAATAGCGAGAGCCCCACAAAAAGGAGTCGTGTGTGTTCAGATCCGGAGAATATGGCGGCCAATCGAGGCCCATGCCGGCGGCCTCCGGTCATCCTAGAGCCAGAATGCGGTCCCCAGAGTGCTCGTCCAGGACAACAAACACTGCGTTTTCGATAGGGTCGAGCTCCGTCTTGCATGAACATCTCCTCGAAATCAGTGTCAGTTTGGATAACGGGGATGAAATCATGTTCCAAAACTCTTACGTACCGTTCGGTAGTCAGCATGATATCAAGAAATATCGCACCGATTATTCCGTGACTGGACATTGCACACCACGCAGTCACCTGTTGAGGGTAAAGAGACTTCTCGATAGTGAAATGCTCCAATTTTGCTTATTGACGAACCCATCCAAATGAAAGTGGCCTCGTCGCTAAACTAAACCATACATGCGCATAATAATTCCCATCGTGCGCCGCTACCAACCTTGCAGTTTGAACGTCCTAACGCATACAGTTCAGACGTTATGACGATTTTATTTCATCTTTTTTTTGGTCATCACTCTTTTGACTGGTTTGATGCGCCCCGCCACAAATTCCTCTCCTGTGCTAACCTCTTCATCTCAGAGTAGCACTTGCAACCTACGTCCTCAGTTATTTGCTGGATGTATTCCAATCTCTGTCTCCCTCTACAGTTTTTGCCCTCTACAGCTCCCTCCAGTACCATGGAAGTCATTCCCTCATGTCTTAACAGATGTCCTATCATACTGTCCCTTCTCCTTATCAGTGTTTTCCACATGTTCTTTTCCTCTCCGTTCGCCGCGCGGGATTAGCCGAGCGGTCTGAGGCGCTGCAGTCATGGACTGGGCGGCTGGTCCCGGCGGAGGTTCGCGTCCTCCCTCGGACATGGGTGTGTGTGTTTGTTCTTAGGATAGTTTAGGTTAAGTAGTGTGTAAGCTTAGGGACTGATGACCTTACCAGTTAAGTCCCATAAGATTTCACACACACTTTTTTCCTCTCCGTTTCTGCGCAGAACCAACTCATTCCTTACCTTATCAGTTCACATAATTTTCAACATATGTCTGCAGCACCACATCTCAAATGCCTCGATTTGCTTCTGTTCCGGTTTTCCCACAGTCCATGTTTCACTACCACACAAAGCTGTACTCCAGACGTACATTCTCAGAAATTTCTTCCTGAAATTAAGGCCTATGTTTGATACTACCAGACTCGTCTTGGCCAGGAATTCCCTTTTTGCCAGCGCTAGTCTGCTTTTGATGTCATCCTTGCTCCGTCCGTCATTGGTTATTTTGCTGCCAAGATAGCAGAATTCTTTAGCTTCATCTACTTTATGACGATAAATCCTGTTCTCATTTCTGATACTTCTCATTACTTTGATCTTCCTTCGACTTACTATCAGTCCATATTATTTCCATTCGGCAGATACTGTAACCCTTCTTCACTTTCACTCAGAATAGCAATGTCATCAGCGAATCGTACGAGGGCTGTTCGAAAAGTGAGGTCCGATCGGTTGCGAAATGGAAACCACAGTGAAAATCAAAAATTCTTTATTCGCAACAGTTCGCCACGCCTTTCAGCTACCTCTCTAAATAGTCGCCGCTCCGAATTAGACATTTGTCGTGGCGTTGTACAAACTTTCCAGTACCCTCGTCACAGAAAGTAGCTGCCTGTGCTTTCCGCCAGTTCTCTACGCTAGTATGCCTTTCGTTGTTTGTGACAATATGTTGTCTTCGTAGCCAGAGGTTCAAGCGAGCAGAGGTGAACATAGGAAGGAGCCAATTCAGGGCTGTACTGTGGGTGACCAAACACTTCTCATAGAAAATGCTGCAGGAGCGTCTTCATTGCCCCTGCATAATGCGGCTGAGAATTGTCTTGAAGAAAGCAACACATGACATTTATGTTATGTGGGATGCATAGCCTCAGGCGAAATCTCTCACCAGATCTACATACACTGTTGTTTTAGGCATTTCTACATGATCACTTTGCGCTCTGGACTGAAAAGAGTGACTTGAAACGATAGACAGGCACACTAAAGACACTGCCGCACACATCTGTGCATAATTCCATCTAATTTTCACAGTTGTTTCCATTTCGTGCCGAGTCGGACCTTAGTTTCCGAATATGCCTCGTATAATTGATATCCTTTCAACTTGAATTTTAATTCCGCGCCTGAACCTTTCTTTTATTTCCAACATTGATTCTTTGACGTGCCGATTGAACAGTAGGGGCGAAAGACTACATCCCTGTCTTATACCCTTTTTAATCCGAGCACTCCGTTCTTGGTCGTCCTCTCCTATTATTGCCTCTTGGCTCTTGCACATATTGTAACTTACCTGTCTCTCCCTACAGCTTACCCCTATTTTTCTCAGAATTTCGAACATCTTGCGCCATTTTATATTGTCGAACGCTTTTTCCAGGTCAACAAATCCCATGAACGTGTCGGGATTTTCTTTATTCTTGTTTCCATTATTAACCGCAACGTCATAATTGCCTCTCTAGTGCCTTTGACTTAGAGAGGGTAAGGAGATGAACCTAAAGGGGTTGAGTGGAGAATGATTTGGAGGGGGGATGTAGGTGGTAGGCAAAGAGAGGGGGAGGAGCAGATCCACGGAGAGTGGGGGGAGGGGGAAGAGGATGACAAATGGGAAAGAAGGAGACAGACTAACAGAAGACTGGAATAAATACATACCTGAACAACGCCGGATACTCATCTAGTTAGAAATAAAACAAAAAGGCCTTCACTTAAGACCTGAGGAAACATCACTTTCCAGAAACTGTGTTTGTATTATAACTTTGCATTTCCTTGCTCTGAGAGTATCAACTATCGCTATAACTAATCAGTTAGAGAAGCCTTACTCTTGAATTAACTCTAGACAGCAGGCTGTACCAAACGAAACTTGGGCGTTACTTTCTCTACCGCGGAGTTTCACGCCATTCCGGAGTCGACAGAAATCAACAAAAACCTGAAACTTTCGGCCAAATAGGACATTTTTCATTCGGCGCCCGTTCACCGACCTGTTATACCCCACAATATCGGAGCAAAGTAGCAGCTGGAACTTCACTGTTCAACGTGAGCTGAATGTGTAGGCGGCCGCTGTGTGAACCGACCATACTGTTGCTACACCACCCATGCCAGCGACAGACGTCTGCTCCGTAGTGGTCGTTCCTTTATGAGGCTACGTGGACGACATGACACTGTAAGAGATGTCACTGTGACACCAACTTGCGAAACCAGTCGCGAGACAAGGGCAAGGCTTCTTGTCGAAGGCACAAGACAGGAACTAGAGGAGGAAGTAGGAGAACTCACGCGCCTCGCACAGTTAATTCTTAAACCGTCTCTTTCTTGTTTGTTTGTTTTTTGTCAGTTTTTGCGTTCCCTTTGTGACTGTGTCCCTGGTGGGGCTTATCACGCCAACATCTCGGTACGGAACTATCCAGAGCAGTGTAGGATAATTGAGAATACCAGTCACTCGAGCTGTCGGAACGTTAAGATTGTCAAACAGCCGTCGGCCAAAGAACACGAAACAGACGCCTCCAAGCAATATTCAACAACATTTGGCTTATTCACTTTGCAACTCTCCTAATATTTTACCACATGGTCACCATTTTTATGTTGATGGATGATTTGAGATTGTGTCACCGATGTAGAGAAGTCTTTGGTTATTGAAAATCTAACCTGTATTAATGACGTATTACATTCTTCGATTAATATGGTAAAAAAAACTGTCATGGCACGACCCATATATTAGAGGTAAGCATGTGATAGAGCATTATGAACAGGGTGACAATTATTGAAATATATGAAAAAGAAAGTAAATTATTTACGAACTAACGCGTGCACACGCTTTATTCAATATGTAAACGTCACTACAGATATTCGGATTTAGGTTATCACATGTTAGATATGCCTGTCATCAATCACGATGATGTGACGCAGAAGAATAGTGAAATTCTGCATGACCCGCTGAAGTGACAGAACATCGATCCTGTCGATGACCTCCTGAATGGCTGTTTTCAGCTCAGCAATGATTTTGGGGCTATTCCTGTACACTTTGTCTTTAATATAGCCCCACAAAAAGGAGTCGCATGTGTTCAGATGCAGAGAATATGGCGGGCAATCGAGGCCCATGCCAGTGGCGCCTGATTACCCCAGAGCCAGAATGCAGTCCCCAAAGTGCTCCTCCAGGACATCGCACACTCTCCTGCGTCGATGGGGTCGACCTCCGTCTTTCACGAACCACATCTTGTCGAAATCAGGGTCGCTATGAATAATCATATTCCAAAACCTTCACGTACAGTTCGGTAGTCCCCATGCCATCAAGGAATATCGCACCGATTATTCCGTGACTGTACACTGCACACCACACAGTCGCCTGTTGAGGATGAAGAGACTTCTCCATCGCGAAATGCGGATTCTCAGTCCACCAAATGCGCCAGTTTTGCTTATTGGCGAACCCATCCAAACGAAAGTGGGCTTCGTCGCTAAGCCAAGGCGCGTGCGCATACTAATTCCCATTATGCGCCGCGACCAACCGTGCGGTTTGGACGTCCTAACGCAAACTCTTCAGACGTTATGACGATGTAATTTCATATAGTTCAATAATTGTCATCCTGTATATTTGTCCAAAGTTTTGATTATGTAATTAGATCTTCGTCTAAAATCTTTGGTCATTTACCAAATAGCATCAAAAGTCTGACAGACAGCCCACCAACACTTAAAAAAATTACTAGATGAATATTTAGATATAAATTAGTAACCTCACAACGTTAAAAAACCTTGAATTCTGGCATGTAAAGAAACCTTTTGTTAAAGTGACACGTTGATCATTACGAAGTCAGGTTGATCTATGATCTATCGAGCAAGTATTAATCTAATCTAATCTAATAGAACTTTATTCACAGCTAACAAAGCAACTGCTTATTTGTTCGTTTCAGAGGCTTAAATTATTTATTGCAGAAATACTGCCCGGCCATTCTCTACAACAGCTGTCCTCAACATTTTCGACTAGCGAACCCTTCTACAACGATCTGAATTGGGTGAACCACTGACTTTTAAGTATACGTACAATAGACTTGTATAAAGCTTGATTCCAGGCACAAGGTTTAATAACCTTAAATTAACTTAACCCTTAACTATTAAAGCCTAGAGTTACTCTAGTTACAATGTGTTGGCCTGGTTAGAATAATATATATAAGTCTTCAACGTAATTGCGCACCTGTTCTTTGGAATTCAGTAAGAAAGTTGTGCCTGCTTTCTATGGCACAGGACTTTGAAGTCAGGAACTGTAGGAGTTAAATACTCTCAAGTTACTTTCAGCACAGAGTTTGTTTCAGTATTTATTGTTTCAATAGGCGCATTTTCGCGAAAATATGTGGATGAGAAGAGTAATAAAGCCGTTATGGCTTTACTCGCTAACACTGGGAGTTCCTTTAAACTCAACCAAAAACCAGTTAATGACAAAGATTTACAACTTTTCTGTTCCTGAAAATCAGTGGAAATTTTAAGAAGCTATTCTTTTTCATTTGCGCTGAATGTGGATTCAAAAAATTGTCGACTCTTCGAAAAGAATGCGAATCCAATTTTTATTATTGGACATTGTTAGAAAATATTCTCTGAAAGTTTTTCCAAGTTCCTTCAACCGTTCTTTAACCATGTTCTTGTCATTTTCGGCCAATGAAAGATGATTTTCCACCAGGAAGTCGTGAAGGATATCCGAGAATTCAGCTCGATTCCTACTGAAACACGTATCCCAAAAACTAAGTTCCTTAATGAACAATTTGAAACGGTCTTGCACAGTGTAAACGTTTATATAACTGACCCGTGGGAACGTAAGTTTAAAGTGTTACTACTTGAGAAAATGTCTACAAAATAAGCTAAAATCTGAAACAAGATTTCATCTTCCACGCATTTTGCTTTGTGCAGGCTGTGGCTGGTGAGAAAAACGTAAGCTTCTTCTTCAACCTTATACTGTCTGGAAACAGTTCTACCTCGAGATAGCCTCCTAACTTCAGTTTGAGACAATGAATATTTATAAATGTTTTCAATTTCCTCACAAAGCACTGACAGGATGCGGGTAGGGCGAGCCTCAATAAATTTAGTTATTTTATCTGCATCGTCCAGCACAGAATTCAATCTATCGGGCTTGCGTTTAGAAACAAGAGTCTGTCTATGGCTGCATCACTATGTCCAAGAAGCGTTCGGCGTAACCGATTTCACTTTGGCAACAAACCCATCACAGCACGCTGTCATAGATTTCGCACCATCTGAACAAATGCCTACACAGCGAGTCCAGTCTACTGAATTTTGGCGAAACCATTCATCGGTTACCTTAAACACATCTCCTCCCGTAGTTCTCTCTTTAAAGGGCCTGCGGAATAGTAGCTCCACTTTTACAGATTCCCCGTTAATATAACGCCCGAAAAATGGCTAAACTGGCAACAGCAGTCGATTCTTCAGGTTGAATCACAAAAGAAGGACTTGCACGGACTCTTCCCAAAATTTCGTTTCATAATCTGGCATGTCTTTAATCCCGCGATTGATCATATCGTCAACAATGCAACCATACTGACATTTTTGTGAAACATTCTCCAGGCATGCACTGTACTATACCATTTATACATGATAACACTAAATCTTCAGCAGGTTTTGCACTTTCAGCAATTCTGACGCTAACGCGATAAGACGCTTCAATAGCATTCTCATTGTCACTGTCTGCAGCGGGTACAAAAAGAGTTAAATCATTTTTTCACTCGGTAGTTTTTCGTGTAAAAGAATCAGCAGATTTGTTTACCTGGATGGGGTGTTTAGTTTCTAAATGGCGTTTAGGTAGAGAAAGTCTCAGACCACTATTAGCGCCGGCCAGAGTGGCCGAGCGGTTCTAGGCGCTACAGGCTGTAACCGCGCGACCGCTACGGTCGCAGGTTCGAATCCTGCCCCGGGCATGGATGTGTGTGACGTCCTTAGGTTAGTTGGGTTTAAGTAGTTCTAAGTTCTAGGGGATTGATGACCACAGCAGTTAAGTCCCATAGTGCTCAGAACCATTTTTGAACCACTATTAGCGAGAATGTCGCCACGAACAACACACTGTGGTCTTGGACATTCCTTGTCACCTACATACGAAAATCCAAACCTAATGTAATATCATTATACTTTCTTTTCTTTGCGTACCGTTCACAACTTCGGATTGACACACATCACTAACTAGAAGCTGAAGGACCTGTTAACACAACACTAACTTGTGATTTTGTTAAAACCTGTTTCCCTTTCAAACTTCCACTTTTCAATCAGTTATCCGTTTTAATTTGAGCAGATACGATTCTGATACACAACTAGCAACTTACTGCATTTGCCACAAGAAAGAAGAAGTAGGCTATTATTGAAAATGAAAGGCCTGATTGCCATGTAACGGTTGCTTAGTGGGGTCGTTGTTCTGTTGCTAGAAGCTGGCAGACTAAATTTCCATTATAGCGAAGTCAAATGCATTCCTAATGTTGTTACATAACTATAAATCAGGCAACCGCCGTGAATATTAATTTATTGTGGAAATAGTGTGATATATTTCCGATGTTACATTATGTAACAAGGGGCATTAAAGGGTTAATTTAATTTTAAAATAATAGTAATAATTATTATTATTATTATGACTGACGCAGAAACTAAGGAAACAGTAACATGCCCAACCTCCAAACCCGCAATTTAGGAAAAGAGTTTTGACGATTCTCTTGAAATGTTTTGCTGGGAAAAGATGCTCCACAATAATGCACATTACTTTTTTCGGATTTATACAATGCTTTTAGTACTGTGGAAAGTGAAATCCTACGAGTAGATGAACAGTACCTTTTCTGTATATATAGGATGTAACGAAGTTAACCAGTTCGTTAAAGATTCCTCGTTTATCATTAAAAAATTCCGATAGTCAATTGTTTCTGCTGCCAAGTTCTCTTATAATGTTAGTAGAGCTGTGCGTAGGGCGCATTCCAAGCCAGTTTCTCGCCCATCACCGCTTCCTCTTGCTTTCCTTTTTGCAGCAGGCGGCGGCTGAAGTCATAATACATGCAAGTTCTACATCACCGAGCGCCGATGCATTCGCTACGAAGGCAGAGATGTAACTGACGCGTCCCGGGCATAAATACTGGCAATAATTTTGTGCTGTTCTTGACCTTGCACTTCTGCACAATATACTGACACAATATTACTGCGTAATGTATACTGGGCGTGTGAGGGCTGCTTAATGCTACCAACCAACGCCGCATATCAATCAGTATTCCGATGTGACACAAAACTATTGTAGCTAAAAAAAAATTTGATATTCAGAACCAACTTTTAATATACAATAATAAATAGGGCGCCTTACAAACCCAACTACAAATAGCAGCTCGAGACCAACAATAGTTCACTATCTTGTTGGAGTTCAAAGGCACTGAGGTCACACTGACAACAAAACTTGCGGCACACAAAGGAGACGGTTGGGTCGGGCAACGAATATTGTACATGAAATGGACGCATCTGGTCGGAACATCAGGAAGCACACCAATACTACATCCTATCCTGTCCTCCTTCTCTCTTCCTTTATCCGGTTTCTGAATCTATCCTCTTTCCCCAAAAACAAGAGTGCTAATAGGTGCCAAGGTCCGTCAGTACACATAGCAAATTCCAGGTACGCATTTGCAGTGGGGTCGGACACGTTTCGCCTGGAATCTGATTGACTGGAGTAGAGTTGTCTTCAGTGATGAGTCCCACTTGTTACTGAGCCGCGATGACAAGCAAAGACATGTCTGGAAACGCCCCAGACAGCGGTGGAATTCCAGCCTGATTGTCGCCTGTCATTCGACCAGACAGCTAGGAGCGGTGGTCTTGGATGCCATTTCTTTTCATTGCAGGACATCTTTGGTTGTCATCTGCGGCACCCTTACAGCACAGCGGTACGTCGACGACATTCTACGTCCCGTTTTGTAGCCCTTCACAGTAGCCAACCTGGGCCCACATTTCAGTAAGATAACTCAGAACGAGAGTTCCTTCTGCTTGTCGTCATAATTACTAAACCCTATCTCGGCCAGCAAGGTCACCAGATCTCTAATTGAGAACGTTTAGAGCATTATGGACAGGGCCCTCCAACCAGCTCGCGAATGTGACGATCTGACGCATCAATTGAACAGAATTTGGCACGGTATCTCTCAGGACATCCAACAACTCTATAAACGAATGCCAAGCCGAATAACTGGTTGCATAATGGTCAGAGGTTGACCAGCGCCTTATTGACTTGCTCAGTTTGTGAAGTTCTTTCTCTTGAATAAATCACCCAATTTTTATGAAATTACACACACCAAAAACAGTTTTGCATCAACCCGGTTCCCAGAACTCCTGAAGATAGACGTTGACTGTGGATATTGTATTACAGACACAGTCCCTTTGACGGTTCAGAGATGCCATTAAACCCTCCCAAAGGTGTAAACAACCATGCATGAGCAGCGCCTATTAGACGGAGGGGATCCGACAGCCGATCACTTCCAGACATTCCAACAGGAAGGAGGTACACGGCTCATGTTGTCTGTAGTCCAAACATGCCTAGACGGTCAATACCACGGTTCGATCGCGTCCGCGTTGTTACTTTGTGCCAGAAAGGGCTCTCAACAAGGCAAGTGTCCAGGCGTCTCAGAGTGAACCAAAGCGATGTTGTTCGGACATGGAGGAGATACAGAGAGACAGAAACTGTCGATGATATACCCCGTTCTGGCCGCCCAAGGGTTACTACTGCAGTGGATGACCACTACCTACAGATTATGGCTCGGAGGAACACTGACAGCAACGCCACGATGTTGAATAATGCTTTTCGTGCAGCCACAGGACGTCGTGTTACGACTCAAACTATGCGCAATAGGCTGCATGAAGCGCAACTTCACGCCCAACATCCATGGCGAGGTCCATCTTTCCAACTACGACACCATGCAGCGCGGTACAGATGGGCCCAACAACATCCAGAATGGACCGCTCATGATTGGCATCACGTTCTCTTCACCGATGAGTGTCGCATATGCCTTCAACCAGACAATCGTCGGAGACGTGTTTGGACGCAACCCGGTCAGGCTGAACGCCTTAGACACACTGTCCAACGAGTGCAGCAAAGCGGAGATTCCCTGCTGTTTTGGGGCGGCATTAGGTGGGACCGACGTACGTCACTGGTGGTCATTGAAGGCGCCGTAACGGCTGTGCGATACGTGAATCCCATCCTCCGAACGATAGTGGAACCATATCGACTGCATATTGGTGAGGCATTCGTCTTCAAGGACGACAATTTGCGCCCCATCGTGCACATCTTGTGAATGACTTCCTGCAAGATAACTACATCACTCGACCAGAGTGGCCAGCATGTTCTCCAGAGATGAATCCTATCGAACTTGCCTGGGATAGATTGAAAAAGGCTGTTTATAGACGACGTGACCCACCAACCACTCTGAGGGATCTACGCCGTATCGCGATTCAGGAGTGGGACAATCTGGACCAGCAGTGCGATGATGAACTTGTGGATAGTGTACCACGACGAAAACTGGCAAGCATCAACGCAAGAGGACGTGTTACTGGGTATTAGAGATACTGGTGTGTACAGCAATCTGGACCACCACCTCTCAAGGTCTCGCTGTATGGTGGTACAACATGCAGTGTGTGGTTTTCATGAGCAATAAAAAGGGCGGAAATGAAGGTTATGTTGATCTCTATTCCAATTTTCTGTACAGCTTCTGGAACTCTCGGAACCGAGCAGATGCAAAACTTTTATTAATGTGTATATAATCAGTATGCGACTTACTCTGAGGATGGCCGGACGATACGCGGCCGATATATCAGTGGAAGATATATTTAATGGACTTGTAATCAGTTGTTTGTACGCGTACGTCATATTTGCCGATTTCCGTTCCATCCGTTCGCGGTTCGTCGGTTCTGTTTTTTTATTGTTGTTTTTTTGTCCTAGAATGTACTTATTAATTAGATTTTTATATGTTCATTTTTACGATGTATTTGAATGCTCCCAAGTAAGATGGAATGTTCTCAGAAAACAAGCGAATCGGGTCCTTTTCACTAGTAGCGAAATAACCACTGTCGCTACCAAAACCGTGGTGAAACACCTCGCAGGAAGATGGACTCCACACAACCATTATTTTCTGAAAGCAAATGAACAAGTCTAATAATTTTTCAGGTTTGTTCACCACAGGCTCGAATTCGACCTCACTACCGTCCGGACATGCGAGCCCATTTGAATCATCTGATGATGACAACGCGGCCATTGGCAAAATATTGACGAAATAGAATTTTCTACGCCGTTAGAGATCCACAAGCGCAGGATGTACCTCAAATATTTGCTGTGGGATGGCATGAGAGTAGAGAGGCGGAGTAAAAAAAGAGAAAAGAAACAAAAATGTCAGGCAAACATACTCTGTGTCCACAAATCCGCAGTTTTCGCGTTTTGTATTCACAGTGCCGCACAGCCGTGTTAAAGCACGCTGCCTCGTCGACAACACAACGAGGACTAACAAAAACCGCTTAAAATGGAGGTAAAATTTCCAAAAAACATCTGTAGAAATTCTATGAGGGCCACAATAACAAACTATACGACTACAGAAGACGGGCATTGAGAACACTTCTTATGTCAATGGCAAATGTTCGCTAGAAATGAACCGGTCACTACTTGTTCAAAAATTTGCTCGCAGCCCACCTTCAGTGCCGTGCAGAATTCAAAATCATATTAAACACAAGCGTAACTCAGAAAAGTCATTAAAAGTAAAGATACTGTAGGTATTACAAAAATATTCCAAAAATAGTCATACCGAATAGAATTCCGTTCATACAAAATATGATGTCACATGCGTACGTCCTCACCATCACTGCTCAACTGACGAAGCGTCGCCATTGCGAAACATAACTACTAGAATATGCCACCAGGTGGTGTGGTTGTGTTGGTGCAATGGCATTCTAGGGTCCACATAAATAAATGGATTTGATAAAAAATGCTATTGAAAATTTGTACAGAAATAGGAACAAGAACCTATATGTAAAAAACTAAACTCCGCCCGAACAGGCCATGAAGGCCCAACGGAACCGACCGGCCGCCGTGTCATCCTCAGCCCACAGCCGTCACTGGATGGGGATATGGAGAGGCATGTGGTCAGCACACCGCTGTCCCGACCGTATATCAGTTTACGAGGCCGGCGTCGCCACTTCTCAGTCAAGTAGCTCCTCAGTTTGCTTCACAAGGGCTGAGCGCATCCCGCTTGCCAACAGCGATCGGCAGACCGGATGGTCAGTCAGCCCGACAGCGCTTAACTTCGGAGATCTGACGGGAACCGCTGTTACCATTGCGGCAAGGCCGTTAGCACCTATATGTAAAATTAAAAACGAAATTTTTTAGAAAAGGTAGGGCAACTGTACATATTTGCATCTACATCTATGCTCTGCAAACAACGTGAGATGCATGGTAGAGGGTACGCCCATTGTACCATTTATTAGGGTTTCTTCCCGTTCCATTCACTTATGGAACGCTGGCAGAACGACTGTTTGATATGTCTCTATGCCTGCAGTAATTATTGTAATCTTATCCTCACGATCCCTATGTGAGCGGTACATACGGGTTTGTAGCATATTTCTAGAGTAATCATTTAAAGCCGGTTCCTGAAACTTTGTTAATAGACTTTTTCGGGATATTTTACGTCTCTCTCTTCAAGAATCTTCCAGTTCAGTTACTTCAGTATCTCTGTGACACTCTCCCACGGATTAAACAAACCTATGATCATTCGTGCTGCCCTTCACTGTAAACACTCAATATCCCCTGTTAGTCCTATCTGGTATGGGTCCCACCCAGTTGAGCAATATTCTAGAACCGCTCGCACGAGTGATTTGTGTGCAATCGCCTTTGTCGACTCATTGAACTTCCCCAGTATTCTACAACTAAACCGAAGTCTGCTACCTATTTTACCCACGACTAAACCTTTGTGAACATTAATGCATCAAATGGTTCAGTTTGGGACTAGTAGGAAGCGGGAAGAAAGGATAACGAGAGAGGAAAAAGGGAGAGTGGAGTAGCATATTGAGGAAGGAACAAACCAATCACGACAGAAAATTCGTACAAAGAACCAAAATCGTAAAGCAACAAAATCGTCCAAAATACCAGATGACATATATACCGATGCGGGCTGGTAGATAAGGGAAGACGTCAGGTGTGGAGGAAAGCATCTTTATTACACAAATGATACCATTCACTGAGAGAATATTTAAAACATCACTTAGTTATCTGGTGTTTATTATTGCAAGGACTATTTGAATATAAGGGTAACTATATATATTTGTGAAGCTCGAACGACTTTCTAATGTCGAGAACTTAACTAGACTTGACAATCAAAACGGATTGGATGTAATATTAATAACTCAGCTGGGCTAAGACACAAAGAGTCCTATAATATAACGCCCCAGCACATGTACATAGAACAATGCGACTAGTGAGGATCAGCTGACATACGTCAACAACTACATAAAAACAAAACAGGATACCATTGTGAATTACGCTAACAAAGTTAAGTTACATTCACTAAACCTAAAAATCAGTCACATTTGTTTAAAAAGAAGACACACTGTAGCGGGAAGCATAATGTTTAAATAGCTATGTTATATGGAACAGACAAATAAAACCAACCCGTTTATGTTATTTAAAATGTGTTTACATGAAAACAAGTCAGGTTCAGTAGGACCTACAGGAGTACATGACGTAGAAACGAACTGGAAAAACACGTTTTGGATCTCCTAAATCAGCTTAGTTCAGTCACATTTGCGCTTCGAATTATTGAGAATCTGGGGGACAGACAGGT
Organism: Schistocerca americana; assembly: GCF_021461395.2. Lineage (NCBI taxonomy): Eukaryota > Metazoa > Arthropoda > Insecta > Orthoptera > Acrididae > Schistocerca > Schistocerca americana. The sequence continues at coordinate 285,066,693 of NC_060120.1, read as the reverse complement.
CAGTAAGTTGACATACACTACTGGCCATTAAAATTGCTACACCAAGAAGAAATGCAGATGATAAACGGATATTCATCGGACAAATATATTATACTAGAACTGACATGCGATTACATTTTCACTCAATTTGGGTGCATAGGTCCTGAGAAATCAGTAGCCAGAACAACCACCTCTGGGAGTAGTAACGGCCTTGATACGCTTGGGCATTGAGTCAAACAGAGCTTGGATGGCGTGTTGCATGGGGGCTTAATTAAATAGAATGCAAATAATTTTAATTTTAGTCGCTGTCTGTCCGGTTACGCAGTCTCGTAACCGGTTGGCCCTGAGTAGTATTACTACGCAATCTGACTGCATAGAATAACAACAAAGAATGAAAGGAAACTTCCGTTAACACAATTAATGAATTAAGTCCCCAGCAACTATAAAAGCTACGAAACAACAACTACGAACAACAAAGCACAAGTGTAACTGTTCTGTGTGTGGAAGTGTGATTCAACGTACACATCTGGCACGGTTCTTCCTCAATAAGACAAGATATTTTAAATACCATTTACACTGAATTAATTAAATAAAACTGAAATACTATAATTGCACATAGAAACCCGAATTACAGTCTAATACATGAACACAAGCCAGATGCCTTGTTGACTGAACCTGTGACCAAGAGGCATTGTTAGTTAGGAAATTTAAAAAAAAATAAAAAAAATGTTTTTTGCCTTCATATATATTGACTAAAAATACACTCTGATCATTACAACATATCCATTCGAACAACATCTGCTGTCTAGCCCATCAAAACAACTGCACACGACATGGCCTCAAATAATACAGCTATCAACATCCTCTCAGCAAAGCACAAACCACCACCACTTCTGAACAAGCACTGCCAGTGGAGGCGGCGGAATAAAACTCTTTGGCGCAATCTCTGGCGCTGTGACTCAGTGTAGCCACCTTTCAGTGTACAGATACAGCTGCCATTGCAGCTTCAACACGATACCACAGTTCATCAAGAGTAGTGACTGGCGTATTGTGACAAGCCAGTTGCTCGGCCACCATTGACCAGACGTTTTCAGTTGGTGAGAGATCTGGAGAATGTACTGGCCAGGGCAGCAGTCGAACATTTTCTGTATCCAGAAAGGCCCGTACAGGATATGCAACATGCGGTCGTGCATTATACTGCTGAAATGTAGGGTTTCGCAGGGATCGAATGAACGGTAGAGCCACGGGTCGTAACACATCTGAAATGTAACGTCCGCTGTTCAAAGTGCCGTCAATGCGAACAAGAGGTGACCGACACGTGTAACCAATGGCACCCTATACCATCACGCCGGGTGATGCGCCAGTATGGCGATGACGAATACACGCTTCCAATGTGCGTTCACCGCGATATCGCCAAACACGGATGCGACCGTCATGATGCTGTAAACAGAACCTGGATTCATCAGAAAAAATGACGTTTCGCCATTCGTGCACCCAGGTTCGTCGTTGAGTACACCATCGCGGGCACCCCTGTCGGTGATGCAGCAGAATAACCGCAGCCATGGTGTCCGAGCTGATAGTCCATGCTGCTGCAAACGTCGTCGAACTGTTAGTGCAGATGGTTGTTGTCTTGCAAACGTCCCCATCTGTTGACTCAAGGATCGAGACGTGGCTGCACGATCCGTTACAGCCATGCGGATAAGATGCCTGTCATCTCGACTGCTAGTGATACGAGGCCGTTGGGATCCAGCACGGCATTCAGTATTACCCTCCTGAACCCACCGATTCCGTGTTCTGCTAACAGTCATTGGAACTCGACCAACGCGAGCAGCAATGTCGCGATACAATAAACCGCAATCGCGATAGGCTACAATCCGACCTTTATCAAAGTCGGAAACGTGATGGTACGCATTTCTCCTCCTTACACGAGGCATCGCAACAACGTCCCACCAGGCAACCCCGGTCAACTGATGCTTGTGTATGAGAAATCGGTTGGAAACTTTCCTCATGTCAGCACGTTGTATGTGTCGCCACCGGCGCCAACCTTGTGTGAAAGCTCTAAAACGCTACTCATTTGCATATCATAGCATCTTCTTCCTGTCGGTTAAATTTCGCGTCTGTAGCACGTCATCTTTGTGGTGTAGCAATTTTATTGGCCAGTAGTGTATTTTACATATTTTCATTCAGTCATTTTACGCCACGTTGAAAAGTGAGGGAGTGAGAGGGACAGAGGGAGCTACATATATGAGTGCTCTCTGACAAGTTGAAAAAAGAGAGAGTGTATTTGTATGTTTGCCTGCCATCCAAGTTAGACGCGATCCGAAGATCACAGAAGTGCTTCGTCTGCATTTTTGTTTAGCAGTTGTTTATTATTCTGCTGGTTATTAATACTTGTGAAATAATGGAATCATAGCACGTTATTGAGAGATGCTTTAATTTGAAATGCAAGTAAATACGCTCCTTAGCTTGTCTAATATTAATAAAAATATAAGATTGTCATTTTGGCGCTCAACTTCCGAACGCAACAGCCAAAAGCGGAGGACCACAATTTAGGCGGTCTTTCTCGCGATAATCTTACCGAACATACCATCTGTCATCGGTACCTCACACCACATTACGTCATCTTGCCACAGCTGTCTTCTCAACTGCTCTAAAAAGAGTTTCTTGCAGTCGAATATGATGGGTGCAAAGCCAGAAATATCACAATCTTTAAGAAAGGAAGTCTTCATTGCTCAGAAACGTGCTGCAAGAATAATATGTGATGCTCACCCAAGATCATCTTGTAGGCATCTCTGTAAGGAGTTGATTATTTTGACCACTGCTTCACAGTATATGCATTCACCATGAAGCCTGTTGTAAACAATCCGCCTCAGCGCAGAAGGAACAGTGATGTACATGGTCAACAAAATTCTTCTGGACCTGGGACCGCATTGTCAGTGCGTAAAACTTCAGACGTTTCGCAAGTGGCCTTCCTCGGGGTGTTTTCTTTTCCGTAACTGTTAGCAAAAAGCACCCTGAGGAAGGCCATTTGCAATAGTGGCCGAACCGCCAAAAGTTTCACACAATGACAATGCGGTCACAGACCCAAAAGAATGGTATTAACTGTCACAAAAAAAATGGTCGCGGTAGTCTACGTTTACAATGATGTGCATAGTTACAGTACCAGAAGGAAAAAATGACACTGATTAACGCACATTAAAGTTGTGGGGTGCACAATGCTGCCACCAAAACTTTTAGTTACTTATCCAATGATATAAAATGTCTGGCAGAGAAAAAAGTTACAGTTGAAAACAAACTGAAAATGTTCCTCCTCGATAGACTTTTCTACCAGTAGAAGAATTTATATTTTTGTAATCTGTAAAAGATGGTTGGTTGGAATTACGAACTCACATCTGCATTAAAAGAAAGCCACTTGTACATAGTCAGCACTTAGCCATATTTAGAAATGAATGTCTAATGTGAAAGTAAAAGGATTCGTACTGCATCGTTACGATTAATCTTGCAAGTGACCCATGGAACATAAAACAACTAACTAATTAACTAACATTCAACGATGCCCTTTCTTTCTTTCTAGAATCAAAACCGATCTGCTCCTGGTAAGTTTCAACCAATTGTACCCACGTCCAACAACAACTTCAAAATAAACCATTTCCGGGAGTACATTTGCTTGGCATTTTTTCCTCCTTTTGGTACTAGTTTATCCAAGTATCCATTTCGATAAAAGCTCAGAAGCCATTTCGCAAATTGTTTCAAACTCTGGACCAACGATAATGGAGGACGACCTACCCGAGAGCCCTCGTGCAGAAGTGAAGCGCTTTCTTCGCCGGCGAACTGTGGACGTTTTCTCTTCGCGCTTAATCCGTCTACGTGGCTGCTCCGCTGTTTAGGTATTGGAGACTGCTTCGTCCGGAATGCCCTGAGGGCAGGTCGATACGTGCTGCCGAATCGTGATTCCCAGTGCGGTGGTAGCGGCCAGAAATAAGCACGACGCTGCTTTGTATTCCACGTACAGCTGAAGAGGCGCTGAAGGAAGCTTTTCTCTGTAGATCGATCTGCAGCAATAACGCTGAGAATCTCATCGGAAGAATGTCTTTTTAATGCTTATTTCGCTGACAGGTCTATGCTGAAGTTAAGTCTGGTTCCGTTTCACCCTTTGTTCCTCTCCTTTAGCAAGACAAATGATGCACCCCCTCCCGCCCCCCCCCCCCCCCCCTCCCCCATCTTCATTTACTGATCCATAGTGGAATGCTGAATACAGTGACTCAGCTAAGGAAAATGCTGTTGTTCTCTGATGTTACGTCACAAATAAGCACATGAAATATGTTTATACGACCTTTAAACACCCTGAAAGTTGTATTATTATTTAAATCCTACTTTTGTAGTAGGTAGGTCAAAGTAGTCACAGACGGAAAAAAGAAAAATCAAGACCAAGGCGAAGTGGAATTCGGTTTTATGAGGCTTGTCTCTTCATAAACTCTTTCGCTCAGTCCTTGCCTGCCATCTTTTTCTTTTTGTTGACTCGGTGTGGTAGATTACTCAGCCCAGCAAGCTAGAATGTCAAGTGGAGTAAATCAATCAATGATATGCCATAGTATCTTCCTTGCACGTCAAAAATATGGTTAAGAATGCTTCCTCTTGCTCTCAATTTAATACACAACTGTAGTTCCAAGAATCTTCATGTCTTCAGGAGCATCGCGTTTTTCTTTATGGATTCGTCTTTTAAATATGTTCTTCGAGATACTAAACAGTTTGGCCGTTGCAACAGAAGGCATCTTTTATTTTCTTACAGCATCCAATGCCTGTTGCGTAACTTGGGACTCCTAATGTTGTTGTAGTGATTTTCTTAAATAATTTGATTTCACCGTAAGATACACCCGTTGTAAGAGAATGTAGTTTTTGACAAAGTTGTTAATTCACTAATGCCTTAGTAATTTTGTGAGTGACTCCTTTGACTTGAAAAAGGTAAATACATTACGAAATACAGGGTGAATCAGCTGCCCCTACAAATACCGTTTTATGCAAACCGCACTACGTATGTATCGGGAACGGCATCAGGAAAGGCGACACGCGCGTAACCGATGTAAATTCACCCTCAGAGCTTTGAGCGACGGTTGGGAAAGGGAAGCCTGCTGTAAAAAATACAAGTGAGGATTGGCCATAAAATTACACGGTATTTTTGGACCAAAATATGCCTTACTACTGCCACACTTATCCAAGTGTCTTCACTCTTTCTTTGTGTAAATAGCGGCGAAGTCATACAAGTTTTGGATGTTTCTGTAAGTTTATTCCGTTAGAGTACTTTATATTTCATAAATACTTCAGGAACGTTGCCTTATACAACACGTTCCACCATCGGAAACAACGAAAGTAACAGGATATATCAAAATGGGTAGCATAGACTCGAGAACTTCCCAGTATATAACCCACTGAAAAGATTAATGTGTGACTCGCCGTGTTAATGTGCTAAAGTAGTCCCATAAACAAAATTTGTACAGTAGATTTACGATGTCTTTGTACACTTTACAAGTTACTCTGCACATATTGACAATGTGCTTCACATCTCCAGAGCGAACTGGCCCACAACATTATTCCATCACGTTGAATTGCATAAAATAGCGCTGGTAGGGGCAGCTGAATGACCCCCTACATGTTCAGGCACAGTGGCCACCTTGTCATTTTTCCCTGTCAGGCGACTGGCAACTACGCCCAACTAGACGCCATTATACTATTTTTTTGCCTGAACACGAAATTATATAACCTTGCCAAATCATAACCACGTTATTTTGAAGGCTAAAATAGAACGTTTTACCAGAATTGTAGTAATTAACTGCCACGGTATATACAGGCTGGATGGAAACCTTCTTCCTTTTTAATCAACAGAGAAATCGGAATTCGGCGCTTTGTGGAGATACTACCATTTTATACCAACTGATTGTGCTCGGTGTATGAACTTTATGCTAGTATTAATTACTTGTTGCATCATTTTGAGCACATTCCCACAGTTGATTGTCTGCTGCTGACAGATGTTGTTATGGTGGTGCTCTTCTTCTAAGCAGATCATTTTCCTAAATTTAAAACACCTGTATTTTTGAGGTATTCTCATGTTTCCACCTAATCGAAGAACAGAAAAATAATTAGTATTATCACCGAATATTAATTAGGGAAATAAAAATGGCAGTGTTGTAATAAGTTCATTTCCTTCAATTTAATGGATTTTAAGTTTACGTATCTAAGTTAACTCTTAACTCTGTCTGTATACTGCTCTGTGGTTATTTGTGTTTTTAATGTTTTTAGTGACGTCATATTAGTAACTGTAGCCAAAAGGTGAACGTGTTCATACCCATATTCAAGGCAGTAAAATTTATGACACCAACATTGCTCAAACATTCCGTGTTGATCCAAAAACCGTCGTTACACTGTGAGTTAATCGAGACGTTGGTAATGTTATTAACAGTAATAGAGTTTGACGACCAACAAAACTCACACCGAACATTAAAAACACAATCAGACGTATGGTGAAGGATAAAATTGTCGTCGTTAGTCGGACAGTTGACAACGACTGAATTTCTTAGACCATCGGTAGGGCAGTACTGGGAACAACATGCCAACGAAACCCTCGCTGTCACAAAAACATACTGTTGAGTATCAGGCATTTGTGAGAGAATAATGCCTGATGGTTTCTGCGATGCCAAAACTGAAGGAAAGTTCACATCTAAACCCTAAAAGGCACCTATGGACCAGACTGCAGGATGTAGTGTTCAGAGAACCTTGTCCATGCAACAAAGACCAGCTTGTTCCACGTGTTCACGATTAATGGAGTTTAGTTCAAAATGGTTCAAATGGCTCTGAGCACTATGGGACTTAACTTCTGTGGTCATCAGTCCCCTAGAACTTAGAACTACTTAAACCTAACTAACCTAAAGACATCACACACATCCATGCCCGAGACAGGATTCGAACCTGCGACCGTAGCAGTCCCGCGGTTCCGGACTGCGCGCCTAGAACCGCGAGACCACCGCGGCCGGCTGGAGTTTAGTCACCACTGAAGAGGCATCAGTGCTCGCGGAGTTGTTTTGACAGACGAGTTGAAGAATGTGTTTATAATCAAGGACGCCATACAAAATACTGAAGAAATGAACAGATAATTTGTCACTTGCCTTACATCAGAGGTAAAAAAAAAGCTAAATTTTCCACTAATCAAGAGCGCACTCACCTGTCGCCACGAAACTCGCTGACAAAATCAAAGGCTTCTCTTTGAATAGTTTTAAATGTTCGCCACGGGGCTGCAGTAGTCTCCAACGCAGTAAAACGAAGTGGTCACTCTATCCGCCTCAGGCCACTACAACAGTCCATAACCTATATTGTGTTCGTGGCGTCATTCAATCTTTGATTCGATCTATTATCGTGTTCCATAGATTCATCATGAGTCAGAATCTTTAAGGAACGAATCGGGCTATACATTAAAAACCCTCCCAGCTAGCCGCGCGGTCTAACGCGCTGCTTCCCGAGCGGGGAAGCGTACCGGTCCCCGGCACGAATCCGCCAGGCACATTGGTGTCCAGGTCCGGTGTGCCGGGCAGCCTGTGGACGGTTTTTAAGGTGGTTTTCCATCTGCCTCGGCGAATGCGGGCTGGGCCCTCTTATTCCGCCTCAGTTGCACTATGTCGGCGATTGTTGCGCAAACACTGTCTCCACGTACGCGTACACCATAATTACTGTACCACGTAAACATTTGGGGCTACACTTGTTTAGTGTGAGACGTTCTCAGGGAGGGGGGGGGGGGGGGGGGGGGTCGGCGAACCGCCCAATAACTCTGGGTTCGGTGTGGAGCGGCGGTGAGGTGGGTGGACTGCTGTGGCCTGGTTCAAATGGCTCTGAGCACTATGGGACTCAACTGCTGTGGTCATAAGTCCCCTAGAACTTAGAACTACTTAAACCTAACTAACCTAAGGACATCACACAACACCCAGCCATCACGAGGCAGAGAAAATCCCTGCCCCGCCGGGAATCGAACCCGGGCGTGGGAAGCGAGAACGCTACCGCACGACCACGAGATGCGGGCTGCTGTGGCCTGTTGTGGGGTTGTGAACCACTGAGGGCTACGACGGGACGAAGCCTCTCCGTCGTTTCTAGGTCCCCGGTTTAATACGTAGTACAGACACAATACGTTAAAAAAATGAGGCAGAGCTTACAAATTGCAGATCGAGTGAGGCAACACTGTGACAGCGGACTGGACTTGTTTTCCCGAGGACTGAGATTCAGATCCTCGTACAGTTAACCAGAATTTAGCTCTTCTGAGATTTGCTCAAATCTCTCAGAACGAACACAGAAATGTTGTCTCTGAAAGGGCACGGTCGTTTTCTTTCCCCATATACACTAGTACGTAGATGGCTAAAACGCTGCACGGGACACAGTCCCAGTTGTGCAGGTTGCGATGCAGGAAGCGATTCAGAAAAATGACGGAGAATCTAAATCAGGATGGCCAATAGCGGGTTTGAATGCGAGTCGAGTGTGCAAACCACTGCGCCACCACGCTCGGTCTAACAAGTTGCAGTAGCAACAAAAATTTGATGTTCTGTATTTCATATATTTATTAACTCAGTTTAAGAATTTAAAATGCTATCATAATCTACTCTCTGAGAGGTACAGTCTCATGTTAAAGGTTTAACGCAATACAGGTTAAGTCAAGTAGCAGGTGCTTATTACAATTATATTGACGGCGTTCCGAGAACTGCAGTGCGAGCTGTATACACCGCAGGACGCTGAAACGTCGTACTTATGTTCATTAATCAGTGTGCTAGAGAAGTGTCCCGAAAAAATAATTGTTCCAGTTTCTGCCACCAAGCGAAAATATGGCGATGTAAGCGTTTTGACGTCAGTATGCTGATTGTCACTTGGCAACGCCTGTTGTTTTTCATCGTAAAGTGACCGTTAGTGTAAAGCGTTAACAAGGTTGAAGTTTTCCGTACGAAGCACAGCAGCTATTGAGAAGAAAAGCCGTACACTGCTGGTAAAGCTGTTTTATCGTAAGGCAGTACTAGCAGCTCTCCATTGCGGGAACATCGCTGACAGAAGCAGCTGCGAAGCGGCCTCATATCAATAAATGGGCTAAAGAGCCTGATCAAAAGATTTGAAGAAACAGTTGAATTAGGTGGTGCAATAGGGAGGGGGCAGTCGTTGAAGATATGTCGACTGAGCAGCATTTCCGAATCTTCAAAGAATCGAACTGCCACGTATAAAACGTCGTACCTCCAATACTATTAGGAAGCTCCTCTGACGTATTTCGTTCATTAATTTTGCGACTATCGAACTCCAGTATGGGAACTTTGCACAGAGAACACGCTTTGCTATTGAATAAACCTGGTCATGTAGCCTAATACGAACACTTGTCTCCCACACTTTTCAAATATTAAAATTTCTCAATTATAAAATGGAAAATGGCTCTCTGAAATAATTACTTTGTTTTATTATCCATTTGGCACGTAATACACTCCTTAAAAATGCCTAGGTTCATCCACTCTTGTATCAACAGCTAAGCCCTTCTCATACTCATGCTGATGTAACCATTGCTGCATTGAATTGCGACATTAATTTAAGAGATTATCAGTTCACAGAAGCCGTTTCGTATCCGTTTATCTATCATGTTCCGCCAACGGAAGTTTTGACTATCAACCACAATGCCGTTACGTTCACAAATTTCATAACCATTTCTGTATGCCTTTCCACCAATAAACCGTGTCATAAATTACTTTTATCCTACAAACCGACGTAATATACTTCCATTCACATTCAACTATGCGTAATAAGGCTGCACGCGACCGATTCTTACGAAAACCAAACAACGACTACCTGCTTCACATACATGCACGTGACCAGCAGCTATTGTGCATTGTTGACGTTAATAGCAAGATAGTGTCCCCGCCAGAGGAAAGGCGCACTCAGCTTCGAAAATTGCAGAAACCAGCGATGAGTAAAGAGTACGATATTACTAAAAAAATGGCTCTGAGCACTATGGGACTTAACATCTGTGGTCATCAGTCCCCTAGAACTTAGAACTACTTAAACCTAACTAACCTAAGGACATCACACTCATCCATGCCCGAGGCAGGATTCGAACCTGCGACCGTAGCAGTCGCGCGGTTCCGGACTGAGCGCCTAGAACCGCTAGACCACCGCGGCCGGCTTACGATATTACTAATTTCATGTCAGCAAAGGTAGCAGCACTCCTTACACTACGTGTTGTAAAACGATACCAGCTGAAACATGATCCTGTCGGAGTACTAAAAGGTCGAATACGGTCACCTTTAAAAAAACTCTGACAGGAAAGTGGGAAATCTGCTGCCTGAATCCTCATTCCGCGTTCCTCAACAAAATTTTGGCATGTGAGCAAATATTCGCGCTCTTTCAACGCAGGACACTCCGAGACCATTTCCCATTGTCTCTCTTTGTAGTGAAGCCTTCATACTCGACATCTCCCTCTCACTGCCACAGTCTGTATGTCTCTCTCTCCCTCTGTCTCTGTAAACTTGCGTGAACATTCACTAGAACCTTTCTTCGCCACATTTTACGTTTCGGCACAACACTCGCCGGAGAAACCTGTTCACGAAGAGGGAACCAACGCTTCGTGCAGAAATGCTGCCAGTCCAGCGATCAGATAAGTAGCAAATGACTTTCTGAATTAAGCAGCTTTGGATGTCGCATCAACTGAGAGCGCTCTGCGAGCTGAAAATGAAACTACTACAAGCCTAGCCTGCGCACTGACAGGCGACGAGCGCTGCTCGCACTAGCAGTGGAAACGCTTGCTTTCACATTTGACTAAAGCTGTACCTTGCGATTGGTGCGCACGCGCAGCTGTAATTTGAGTAACAGCCAACATTTCACACCCACTGTCACATTCGACAAGCTACGCGTACTCGCATGCAATCTTCAGACGTTGCTTTCGCAAATAACATCGAAGTTAATTCACCCGGACCTTCCCAAAGCCAGAAAACTATAAAATTTCAATTGAAAGTCACACTACAACTAACACATTGGCCAACGAAGACACAGCTATGATACTGCATGACTTGAGACGCAAAATACGATATTGCAGTGCCTGTGTTATTCCGAATTACGATCCAATGTTCCTGTACTGCGGCGACTACAGCCGTTATGAAAGAATGCATGCATCCATGTCCGAAGGAACTTTGCATCGTAAATCGGAATAAGACAGGCACTGCAATATCGTATTTATCCGCTGACATCGGGCAAGCGACTTTCAAGTAAAACGTCTCCCCTCTTCGGGAATATACACACATCAAAAAAAGTTTTGCATCACCCCGGTTCCCAGAACTAATGAAGACAGACGTTCACTGTGGATATTGTATCACAGACACAGTCCCTTTGACTGTTCAGAGATGTCACTAAATCCGCCCAAAGATGTAAACAATGTCAGTGTGTGGGTGTTACGTTGACGAGTTGCGCAATGGATTGATCTGACAAGTACCCTTTGACTCCTGCAAGAAGCAATTTCCACCCCACACTACTACAGAACTCAGACAGACGCTCTTAACGTACCAAAAAGAAATGCCTGAAAAATTTTCAGCAATAAATATCTTCTGGAGTCGTCCGCTGTAAGGAAAATACACAAAAATATTCTATTTTCTTACGTAACTAGTGGGATACTTGGGTACTGGAGTGTAGCTAGTTAGTGTAAGAAACACATCAAACGAACGGAAAATATTATTCATTGAAAAATTTAAGAAAAATCAAATGAAACTTTTATTTATAAACTGATACACAAATTTCCAGGTTCTTTTCGGAATAGGATGTTACCTCTTATGGATAGGAATCCTGTTAATGACATTTATATAAAAAGTGTGGGAAAGCTCTTTTATCTCTTTTCTTAAAGAATGTTATTTACTCACAAGGGAACCTCCCCATCGCACCCCCCTCAGATTTAGTTATAAGTTGGCACAGTGGATAGGCCTTGAAAAACTGAGCGCAGATCAATTGAGAAAACAGGAAGAAGTTGTGTGGAACTGTGAAAAAATAAGCAAAATATACAAACTGAGTAGTTCATGGGAAGATACGCAACATCAAGGACACTGGCACCACAGGAGCGCCGTGGTCTCGTGGTAACGTGAGCAGCAGCGAAACGAAAATTCCTTGGTTCAAATCTTCCATCGAATAAAAACTTTAATTTTTTATTTTCAGTTTATGTGACAAACTCTTATGTTTTCATCACTTTTTTGGGAGTGATTATCACATCCACAAGAAAACCTAAATCGGGCAAGGTAGAAGAATCTTTTTACCCATTCGCAAAGTGTACAAGTTAGGTGGGTCGACAACATATTCCTGTCATGTGACGCACATGCCGTCACCAGTGTCGTATAGAATATATCAGATGTGTTTTCCTGTGGAGAAATCGGTTGACCTATGACCTTGCGATCAAATGTTTTCGGTTCCGATTGGAGAGGCACGTCCTTTCGTCTACTAATCGCACGGTTTTGCGATGCGGTCGCAAAACACAGACACTAAACTTATTACAGTGAACAGAGACGTCAATGAACGAACGGACAGATAATAACTATGCAAAAATAAAGAAAGTAAAATTTTCACTCGTGGGAAGACTTGAACCAAGAACCTCTCCTTCTGCAGCTGCTCACGCTACCACGGGACCACGGCGCTCCTGAGTTCACATTCTCCTTGATTTTGCCTATATGGCACATGGACTACTCAGTTTGTATATTTTGCTTATTTTTTCACAGTTCCACACAACTTCTTCCTGTTTTCTCAATTGATCTGTGTTCAGTTTATCAAGGCCTATCCACTGTGCCAACTTATAACTAAATCTGAGGGGGGTGCGATGGGGAGGTTCCCTTGTCAGCAGAATGGCTGAGAGCCGCACCTACTCAATTTGAATAATTATCCGACTGAATTTTTCTAAGTATGGTCGAGGCTGTCATGTGAGAAATGTAATGGAGTGACGCGAATGAAGAGTGTTATTTCTAATGGAGGAAAGATGGGGCTCGCCTACACTGTAGCGCACAATACAGTGAGCTGCGACGACTGCTGCCTGCGTCGTTCACCACTGAAAAATAACAAAACTATCTCTTTCTATCTGGATTGACCTTCGCCAATCGAACTCTCACTACGCCTTGATGAAGTCAAGGACTCCTATCTGCCCCTAGTCTAACTATTGGCGTGGTACACCGGTCAGATAACCAGTCCACCACGATGCCACTCAATGTTCACTCGCAGGCGCTAACTAATACTCTGTGTTCACACCGCACATTAAGTGTCGCGGCCAACACAGTGACAAACGCTTAATCACGAGCAACCCAATATAGAGTATCAATCCAATTCGTTAGTGACAGAGGCGCTCTCTCAGTGCAGTACTAAGTAGAGACTTTGTTCCTCATTCTCTGTATACACGCACGAGCGCACTCACTCCTGCTACATGTTCCCGCTACAAGAGCGTCACCGGAGTGACTTCCCTCCATGTAAAAAGCGAAAGGGTATATCATCTGCTGTCTTTCCCTCACTCCTCAGGCTCAATGCATCAGAAATAGATCACCAATCAGCGTTACTCTTACAAATGGGGGAATGGCTAAGCCGACCAATCCGGAAATATATAGCACCTGCGTTAGGCGTTTACTGTCCACTTGTGAGAACTCTGAAACTGCGCACTAGGTCTGTCAAAAGAATGCATTGCTAGGTCTCTCCCAAACAACACAGCGGGTTTTACTTTTAAGGTGAACACGCAGGTCATTATCCCTTTTCTCAGGCAAAAACTGTTTTGGTCCGTGGGCTGTTGGCCAGATGGTGCAGCTGCATGCTAACCCACCCACCTACGGACTTTCCAGCGGGCTGGTTGCCTCCGCAGAACAAAAACTCCTGTGGCCGTCGTGTCTTGAATGTTTGTGTACGCCAACCTCTACTTTTATCACGGTGTGCACTTGCGATTATTTATTAGATTTGCATATAGATTAAACGGAAATATATAAAATTGACTCTATCCTATCGAGTTTGGGCTCGAATGAAACGTCTTGATATGCAGAATACGATGGTGAAGTCGGAATTTGTAAGAAATGAAGGTCAGGAGAAAACGCCACCTTACAACAACCATGCATGAGCATCACCTATTAGAAAGAGGGGTCCGACAGCCGATCAGTTCCAGTTGATCCACGGGGAAGGAGGTACACCCCTTGTGTTGTCGGTAGTTCAACCATGCCTAGATGGTCAATACCACTGTTCGACCATGTCCGCATTGTTACTTTGCGCCAGGAAGGACACTCAACAAGGGAAGTGTCCAGGCGTCTCGGAGTGAACCAAAGTGATGTTGCTCAGACATGGAGGAGATACAGAGAGACAGGAACTGTCGATGAAATGCCTTGCTCAGGCCGCCCAAGGGCTTCTACTGCAGTGGATGACTGCTACCTATGGGTTATTGCTTGGAGGAACCCTGACAGCAACGCCACCATGTTGAATAATGCTTTTCATGGAGCCACAGGAGGTCATGTTATGACTCATACTGTGCGCAATAGGCTATATGATGTGCAACTTAACTCCCAACATCCATGGCGAAGTCCATCTTTGCAACCACGACACCATGAAGCGTCATACAAATGGGCCCAACAACATGCTGAACGGACCACTCAGGATTGGCATCACCTTCTCTTCACCAATGAGTGTCACATATGCCTTCAACCAGGCAATCGTCAGGGACGTGTTTGGAGACAACCTGGTCAGGCTGAATGCCTAAGTTAGACTGTCCAGCGAGTGCAGCAAGGTGGAGGTTCCCTGCTGTTTTGGGGTGGCGTTATGTGGGGCCGACGTACGCCGCTGGTGGTCATGGAAGGCGCCATAACGGCTGTACGATACGTGAATGCCATCCTCCAACCGATAGTGCAACCATATCGGCAGCATATTGGCGAGGCATTCGTCTTCATGGACGACAGTTCGCGCCCCCATCGTGCACATCTTGTGAATTACTTCCTTCAGGATAACTACATCGCTAGACTAGAGTGGCCAGGATGTTCTCCAGACATGAACCCTATCGAACGTGCCTGGGAAAGATTGAATAGGGCTGCTTATGGATGACGTGACCCACCAACCTACGCCAATCTATGCCGAACTGCTGTTGAGGAGTGGGACTATCTGGATCAACAGTGCCTTGATGGACTTGTGGATAGTATGCCACGACGAATACAGGCATGCACCAACGCAAGATGTCGGCTACTGGGTGTTAGAGGTCCCGGTGTGTACAGCAATCTGGACCACCACCTCTGAAGCTCACGCTGTTTGGTGGTACAACATGCAATTTGTGGTTTTCATGAGGAGTAAAACTGGCGGAAATGATATCTATTGCAATTTTCTGTACAGGTTGCGGAACTCTCGGAACCTAGGTGATTGAAAACTTTTTTTTGATGTGTGTACAAAATGAATGTACGAGTACAGGTTGTAGACACGGGGCTGACGACATATGGAAGCCTGTTTCTGGCCGTGAGTGGTGCACAGATCAGTGGTGGATATAGAAAAACCTCAAGGAGGGGGTGCCAAAGATATCTTGAGCTACCTTCACTTTTAGTGTAATAAAAAACAATCAAGTCACATGCAAAGTTTAAGAAAGTTTTGTTTAAACTGATATTCACATATTCAAGACAATGTATCTTATGACACAAAAAACTTACAACTGTGGTTCTCTTCCTTAAATGAATTCTATGCGCCTCTTCTTCCTGGCAGATTACTTAATTACATCGTCAGTAGGACAATCAGTGTCAGGGTGAGCTTTCAACAGAGCTAAGCCATGAAGTCGAACCTCCTTCATTGTCTATCTCAGCCATATCTTTG
Source organism: Schistocerca americana (assembly GCF_021461395.2). Lineage (NCBI taxonomy): Eukaryota > Metazoa > Arthropoda > Insecta > Orthoptera > Acrididae > Schistocerca > Schistocerca americana. The sequence continues at coordinate 285,050,880 of NC_060120.1, read as the reverse complement.
TACGCCGCAATGTTGAAAAACTTCTTTCTACTGTAACAATAGATGCAGGTAACAAGAAAATATTTTGTACAGCATGAGCAAAGTAGGATAGTCGATCTAGGTCAAACGGACAACGGTTGCATAACAGAAACACGATCATTAAGGGCGTTTACGATCCTTTGCTTGTATTGAAGAATCTCTCCCATTAGTCTTTCTTTAATCTCAAAGAGTGATTATTCTTCAGTCTTAATATTCATTCTTCATTCTTAATATTTCTACTTCTGAATATAAACTAGCTTCCTATTCGCCGAATAGTCCGTATTTATAACGCTACCTATCGAAGGTTCAATGTACAAGAAAACAGTAGAATATTCGCGACTTTTCTCGAACAAATGCGAGACAGAATAACGTATCGAGGTCACTAGAATGGCCGCGACTTTTCTCGTAGGTATGTGTTAGCTATCTATGTGCCAGACAGAAACGTACGAAATACGATGCCGCGGACGCGCTTGCTACATAGGAAAGCACAACTACTCGATAACTCGCTTCAGTCGAGTCGACTGACAAAAGTTCCGTTCAGTGTAGTTTGGACTGGGTTGTTTTGGGGGAGGAGACCAGACAGCGAGGTCATCGGTCTCATCGGATTAGGGAAGGATGGGGAAGGAAGTCGGTCGTGCCCTTTCAAAGGAACCATCCCGGCATTTGCCTGGAGCGATTTAGGGAAATTACGGAAAACCTAAATCAGGATGGTTGGACGCGGGGTTGAACCGTCGTCCTCCCGAATGTGAGTCCAGTGTGCTAGCCACTGCGCCACCTCGCTCGGTACTGACGAAAGAAACGAACGAATAGCGTGCGGGCTGACTGGCATGGGCGGCGCGGATGGCAATGCGGGTGGTAATGGATCGGATAGCCAAATGGTAAGGCGACCGCTCGTTATAAGCGGGAAATCCTGGTTCTAGATCTGGTCCGGCGCAAATTTTCATTGTCGTCATTCCATTCTACAGCTGATGGTAGTCCATATTCGCATTGGCGAAGTCATTTCACGTCTGAGACGCAAAAGGACACGGCCGAGAACAAACATCACCCATTTTGTAAGATCTACAAACGCCTTCAATGACATCACTGCTTGATGACTACAAACCTTATCGCGATCGGTTATAAGGAACGCTGACAGCAATGGTGAAATTTAACAACAATATTCACGACTTTCTCTCAGATACCGGCTATAGCACCGATGTTGTGAACTGTGAGGAATTTATTGACGACGCCAGACGCTTAAACTTTAAAAGTCTGCCAGTAGAATGGAAAGGGAATCATCTGCTACTTCCTTTCAGCTAACAGCGAGTCACACTTCTGCCATTACCACACCGCGCGCGCGCCACGTCAACCAAACGACATCATAAGAGAACCATTTTACTGAAACATGGTCTCTTCTCTGGGAACAGGTTTCATTTTCCATAGATCAAAAATCACCACATTTCGTAATCACGTATTTCTGCGAAGTTATTTGGAGGACGAGACGAAATACCTGGCTGACGGCATCGCTGCCAAGCATGAAATCTAAGAGGAAACAAAACACATCCTTTATGCTGAAAACGATGATAGGAATCGCATCATTCAGGCCTATCTTGATTTCCTTGAGCAACTACAGCCTGTGCAGCGAAGCGCACCTGCTTCTTTCAACCACTGGTACGTTGAGTGCAACTGTCGCATCCGCGGTAGCATTACTCCGTTGCAGGTTTGCAAGCACCGGCATGTAGGCAAGGCATGTTAGAGACATTCGTGTCTTTCCGACGTGCATGGGGTAAACGCAGAAAGGTGAACTATGGCGACGATATTACCAACTATGTCCAATTAGGACCAAAGTGCTGTTATTATTTTCTTGCCTGTCGAAGGACAAACACCAGGTAGACATCCGCCGGAGAGTGAAGAATGCGTATTGGGCAGCATGTCTGTAGAAAATCATCGTTGTGGAATGGTGCGCCAAGTTTCGTGCTGGTCGTGATTCGACACAAGACGTTGGTCGACCTTTGGGTCCAGCCTCATTCATCACGCCAACTCAAATGGGAGACAGTCGAGCACCTACCCCATAGTTATGATCTCTACCAATGCGACTATCACAGTTTCGGTGCCATAAGAGAGGCCCTGAATGGTCGACAATTCCTGTCGGACGAGGATGTGAAACAGACAGTTTGGGACTTCTTCACGCAGCAGGACACGGTCTTTTACCAAACGGGTATTTTCAACATAGTGCGTCGGTGGGACGTTTGCTTCAATGTTCACTGCCAATTTGCCTGATTGGCATACCGATTCTGGGCTGTACGGCCTTCGAACGGAAACTTTTTGATCAGCCCTAATACAAAGTAAATCCAGCGCCGCTTTGTATATTCTGTGAAACCAATGGGCACAGTGCATAGGAATGCAGGAAAATAACCAGCATGAAGAACCATTAGAGAAATCAAAACGGTCATCGTACTGCTTTCTTAGCTTATATAGAGGCTACTTGTCGAAAACATATAGCAAACTTGCCAAAACATTATGTTCGGAATGCAAGCAGTTCTCATCAGTACACCATTTGCTCGACAGACCACTTAGTCGTTACCTTAGTGAATAAAATTTAAATTCAGATTGCCAACTACACTCCCAGACAGAACGCGTTCCAGTCATTGGATCGTCTGGCTTACATAAACTGACATGTTGTGTCCTTGGTGCAGGAAGCCAGTGTACATTCATCAGAGTATCACCTGTCACCGAATTACAACTTGTCGCTGTCGCTGAAACAGACGTACACATCATGGCTCTCGGATGCAATACCACCACGCTGCAAAGGCTTTCAGCTGCAGGGAGACGAACCTCCTACCACAGTATACATTTTCACACTTGGCGATTCGAATACATTATCACCACCCCTAGCTATTCCTCAGGAAGTCTACTGCATCTTACATCTACGTCTATACTCCGCAAGCCACATTACTGGCGTGGCGGAGGGCACTGTCACTTCCCCCCTTTCCTGTACGAGTCCCAAACGAATTGCGGGAAGAATGCTTCCTGGTAAGCTCCAATCTCTCTAATTTCATCTTCATGGTCTTTTCGCGAGATATATGTAGGAGGGAACATATATTGCTAGACCCTTCTAGGAACGTACGCTCTCGGAAATTTAACAAGCCATACCGTGATGCTGAAGCCTCTCTTGCAGCGTCTGCCACTGGATCTGGCTGCTTATCTCGGTCATGCTTTCGCGCTTACTAAATAAACCTGTAACGAAACGTGTCGCTCTTCTTTGAATCTTCTCTATTTCCTCTATCAATCCTCTCTGATCTCTCTCTCTCTTCCCTCTTCTCAGCGATCACAGGCCCTGTAGACCACGAGCTGCATCAACGATCTGCTTCCGCCGCCTTCTATCTCTCGCAGCCTCTCTCCATCCTGCGGAAACTCCTAATGCTGGAACGTCCTTCTCTATGTCATCTTTCCACCTTGTACGAGGTCGGCCCAATGGTCTTGTTGCCTAGAGAGTTCCTTCAAATGCTTTCTTGGTGATTCTGTTGTTTTCCATTCTGGCCACGTGTCCAGCCCACTGCAGTCTCCTACTTTTTAATTTCTGGATGATAGTGGGTTGCTTCATTAACTGATAAATTTAATTGTTCTTTCGAATTCTCCATACGCCATTCTCCAACACAGGTCCCCAGATTTTTCTCATTACTTGTCTTTCGAAAACATTCAGTTATTCTCTTTCATTCTTTGTAAGCGTCCAGCTTTCTGAACCGTACCGTACTAAGGGGCAGATAACAGCGTTGTATATCTTTATCTTTGTGGTGATTGACAAAGCTTTACTTTTGAGTGGGTTGCTTAGTGAGTACAGATATCTCGACCCTGAGGCTATTCTTTCATTTATATCTATTGTTATGATATTTTTTACTGTTGAAACGTGATCCATGATATTTAAACTGGAGAAATTTTCTGAATTTAGAATGTTGGTCAGTTTCAAAGTAAGGATTTGGGTTTATATTCGGTTTTCTCTTGGTTAATCAGAAGCCCGATTTTGCTGGCACTGTGCCGGAGAGATCTGTACATGTCTTTCAGTTCTTCTTCAGTTTCACTCAGCAACACTATATCATCAGCAGAAACCAGGAGTTTTACTTCACTGTGTTCGAATCGGAGACCATTGTATAAATGTAAATTACTCTCCCGAACCACTTTCTCTAATGCAAGGTTGAAGAGGACACATGAAATAGCGTCTCCCTGTCGTAAGCCTGTTTTAATTGGAAAGGTGGGCGATATGCATCATCTGAACTTCACTGCTGCCTGGGAGCCATCCATGCACAGTTGTATCATCTTAATGATTTTACTGGGTGTACTAAATTCTCGTAATGTGTTGTAGAGGCTACTTCTGTGGATACTGTCGTAGGCTCGCTGGGAGTCTGATAGGGATCCCAAAATGATGAGTAATATTCGATTATTGATCAAACGAGCATTTTGTAAGATACCTCCTTTGTGGATGGACTACACTTCCTGAACATTCTTTCAATGAATCTGTCTAGCACCCGCCTTAACCGCTACCAATCGTATGTGGTCGTTCCACATCAAATCGCTCTGTGCCGGCCGAAGTGGCCGTGCGGTTAAAGGCGCTGCAGTCTGGAACCGCAAGACCGCTACGGTCGCAGGTTCGAATCCTGCCTCGGGCATGGATGTTTGTGATGTCCTTAGATTAGTTAGGTTTAACTAGTTCTAAGTTCTAGGGGACTAATGACCTCAGCAGTTGAGTCCCATAGTGCTCAGAGCCATTTGAACCAAATCGCTCTGTGCGCTTACTCCTAGATATTTTATAAACGTAACGACTCCCAGTGATTGCTCTGCAATCGCTTAATCATTCAATAATGGGTCTTTGTGTCTATGAATAATCAGTACGTTACATTTGTTTTGTAAGTAGGCTGTTTGTATGTTGGCAGCGCTACAAACTGTGTTAATATCGCTGACAGCGCTCTGCGCCCTCGGCAAGAGATTCTGTGGTTGGACGGACTATCAGTTAGCGAGAGTGGATAGGAAGTGTATGGACACGATATTCTTAGTGGAGACCCTGTGTTGGTAGGAAATGCATTGTAAAGTGAGATGAAATGATGTGTTTATAAGAAAATACGCAAGGAAATGGATGAGGATGGATGTTTCATGTCTGGGCAGGATGGATGTTTCATGTTTGGGCAGTGGAATTATTGAAAACTATATAATTGCAGTAACTGGATGTCACATGAATAAGGTAACGTTTTCTAAATACATTGTTTCCTCTTTAACAAAATCTTTCTTTTTGCTTACCATATGCCTCCTAGTAGTTAGAGTCTATAGTGGTTAGAATCTTTTTATTTAGCTGGCTGTTGTTGCTACTTGCTGTAATTGCTGTAGTTCGTGTTATGAAGAATTTCTGTGAGGTAAGTGACTTATGAAAAAAATGGGATTTCCACTATCGGGATTCGTTACTGAAATGAGTTTAGGCAATTAACAGAATTGGAGGTAGTTTCATAATTCTTTAATTTAATATTTTTAGATTCGTATTATTGTTAGGACTTCTTGCAATTCTGGGCCATTCTTTTGCGTTAATTATTGGAAGTCATGTTATCAATGTACAGCAGTCAGATTGCGTTGGGCTTGTATATTGTGGGTAAATGAAATGAAATGATCGCATGGTTGTTGGCCGGGAGGCCCCCATTCGGAGGAGTTCGGCCGCCGTATTGTAAGTCCTTTTTAGTTGACGCCACTTCGGCGATTTGATCATCAGTGATGATGGACACACCAGTCCCCTGCCGGGAATCGAACCCTGGCCCCCTGCGTGGCAGGCAGTAACGCTACCGCTGCGCTATGGAAACGGACATAAATGGGTAGGCTAAGTTTGAGTTGTCTTTGTCAAGGAAAATTCTGTAAGTCAGTGTTTGATAAAAACAATAATTAAAGAGGTAGTTTCAGTTTATGTTGAGCGTCAATTGTCATTACCTCCATCAAATGTTGATCCTCTGCATCTCTGCCTCCATTTTGCTGCAATTTTCGATCGTTGCGACTTCTCTCCATACAATAGCATCTTCTGTGAAAAGCCTCATGGAACTTCAGCGACGTTGTCTGCTATGTCATTTATATACACTCCTGGAAATGGAAAAAAGAACACATTGACACCGGTGTGTCAGACCCACCATACTTGCTCCGGACACTGCGAGAGGGCTGTACAAGCAATGATCACACGCACGGCACAGCAGACACACCAGGAACCGCGGTGTTGGCCGTCGAATGGCGCTAGCTGCGCAGCATTTGTGCACCGCCGCCGTCAGTGTCAGCCAGTTTGCCGTGGCATACGGAGCTCCATCGCAGTCTTTAACACTGGTAGCATGCCGCGACAGCGTGGACGTGAACCGTATGTGCAGTTGACGGACTTTGAGCGAGGGCGTATAGTGGGCATGCGGGAGGCCGGGTGGACGTACCGCCGAATTGCTCAACACGTGGGGCGTGAGGTCTCCACAGTACATCGATGTTGTCGCCAGTGGTCGGCGGAAGGTGCACATGCCCGTCGACCTGGGACCGGACCGCAGCGACGCACGGATGCACGCCAAGAGCGTAGGATCCTACGCAGTGCCGTAGGGGTCCGCACCGCCACTTCCCAGCAAATTAGGGACACTGTTGCTCCTGGGGTATCGGCGAGGACCATTCGCAACCGTCTCCATGAAGCTGGGCTACGGTCCCGCACACCGTTAGGCCGTCTTCCGCTCACGCCCCAACATCGTGCAGCCCGCCTCCAGTGGTGTCGCGACAGGCGTGAATGGAGGGACGAATGGAGACGTGTCGTCTTCAGCGATGAGAGTCGCTTCTGCCTTGGTGCCAATGATGGTCGTATGCGTGTTTGGCGCCGTGCAGGTGAGCGCCACAATCAGGACTGCATACGACCGAGGCACACAGGGCCAACACCCGGCATCATGGTGTGGGGAGCGATCTCCTACACTGGCCGTACACCACTGGTGATCGTCGAGGGGACACTGAATAGTGCACGGTACATCCAAACCGTCATCGAACCCATCGTTCTACCATTCCTAGACCGGCAAGGGAACTTGCTGTTCCAACAGGACAATACACGTCCGCATGTATCCCGTGCCACCCAACGTGCTCTAGAAGGTGTAAGTCAACTACCCTGGCCAGCAAGATCTCCGGATCTGTCCCCCATTGAGCATGTTTGGGACTGGATGAAGCGTCGCCTCACGCGGTCTGCACGTCCAGCACGAACGCTGGTCCAACTGAGGCGCCAGGTGGAAATGGCATGGCAAGCCGTTCCACAGGACTACATCCAGCATCTCTACGATCGTCTCCATGGGAGAATAGCAGCCTGCATTGCTGCGAAAGGTGGATATACACTGTACTAGTGCCGACATTGTGCATGCTCTGTTGCCTGTGTCTATGTGCCTGTGGTTCTGTCAGTGTGATCATGTGATGTATCTGACCCCAGGAATGTGTCAATAAAGTTTCCCCTTCCTGGGACAATGAATTCACGGTGTTCTTATTTCAATTTCCAGGAGTGTACAATGTGGGGCAAATAAAAGTGGCTCGGAGAACAGAGTCACACGGTACAATGAAACACAGCAGAGGAAAGGAAATTCGGTACTAACGTGACTATAGCAGATGTTGAAAGTGACCACCATTCATCTCTCTGGGCACTGGTCAGCAAGTTGCTGAAGGCGGATCGACGCTGGACAGCTGGAATTGCTGCAGTCTCATCCGGAATGTACTGCTGCAGTTGTTGAAGACTGCGAGGGTTGTTTAGATACACATTACATTTGAGGACTCTCCACGCAGAGTAAGGGTTGTTACGGTATCCGTTACACCTGAAGTCTTCTCACACAAAGTAGTCGCACGCTGACAGATCAGGTGACCTGGGTGGCCAGCTAGGGCCACGACCAGACTAACCTCTGCTAACAGCTCTGTCAGACATGAAGATTGTGTAAATGTGCTCCAAGGTTCGGCCGGCTGTGTAGGCAGTTGCTCCATCCTGTTGAAAGTAACTGTAAGCCTTTTCCTCCTCCGTTAATGCTGCCATAAGTGGTTTCAAAATGTTGGCAGTGTAGCGCGCCGAAGTCAGAGTCTCATAAAAAGAAGACGGGACCAATAATGCGGCGTGCAGACACGGCACACCAAACGCCGACTTACTGATCTTGCAATGGTGTTTCGCGGAAGTTATGCGGATTCTCCGCTGCCCAGAACCTGTGATTCTATGAGTTGACGTAACCACACAGGTGAAACCAGGCTTCATCAGACATAAAGAACAGGTCCACGTCCAAGTCATTTACCGTTATCTCAGTGAACTGCCATTCACAAAACTGGAGCACTTGCTGATTTTAATGCATGAACAACAGAGACTAGGTAGGGATGGACGTGCAGGTCCAGGTGGAGTACTCGTACGCACGATCGATGTGGTACGCTGGTCTCTTGCGACAGGCGTCGGGTTGATTTGGTAGGACTCTGAAGCATTTTCTGGTGAGCTGCAGCAACATTTTCTGGTGGATGGTCACGTTTCAGAATGTTATTTATCTTGTTCAAAACAGATAGTGTCTGACGCCATTTTCGGACTAAACCTTGCATGGCACTCTTTGCTGGCACTTTGGCGCCATTAAACTTCTGAACAAACAACTGACAATACCGTTTCCATGACTTTGTTGTCACGTAAATTTTCTCAGCGACCACCCATCACTTTACTGTGAGTACCATCGTCCCCTTTGCATTGCTCCATTCACATTGACACAGCCAGCACTTTGATGCTCTGAACCGGCGTGCATCACATGACGGGCCCACACGTGATGTATGCGTCACAGGTTGTGGTTATTTACGAGGGTTATTCGGAAAGTAAGGAACGATCGGTCGCGAAATGAAAACCACAGTGAAAATCCGATGACGTTTTGCACAACTGTGTTGGGCAGGGTCTCTAGTACGCCCGTCTATCGCATTACGTCGTTCTCTTTAGTTCTGAGCACATAGGGAGCACAGAAAGATACCTAGAACAATAGTGTTTCCGGCCGGCCGAAGTGACCGTGCGGTTAAAGGCGCTGCAGTCTGGAACCGCAAGACCGCTACGGTCGCAGGTTCGAATCCTGCCTCGGGCATGGATGTTTGTGATGTCCTTAGGTTAGTTAGGTTTAACTAGTTCTAAGTTCTAGGGGACTAATGACCTCAGCAGTTGAGTCCCATAGTGCTCAGAGCCATTTGAACCAATAGTGTTTCCCGCCAAGTACGAGGGTCTGGTGAGAAATTTCGCCTGAAGCTATGCAGCCAATATTATATTAACTGTCGTGCGTTTTCTTCTTCAAGAAAATTTTCAGTCGCATTCTGCAGGGGCAATGAAGATGCTCCTGCATCGTTTCCGATTGGAAGTGTTTGATTACCCACAATACAACCCGTCCAACGTCTAAGTCGGATCGGCGACTATGGAGATAAGTAGCTGGAAGCTGTAGCTAACTGTTGCAAATAAAACAGTTTTGATTTTCACTGTGGTTTCCATTTCGCGACCAATAGTTCCTTCCTTACTTTCCGAATAGCCGTCGTACATACAATGACGTCCAATCGCATCAACTCGTCCCGGTCACTTTATTTGTCTCAGCCTGCATATTGTGAAAAGTTATGGTCTTTTAAAACCCACTTGAAGCACGCCCGAAATTGCTTTTACGTCTGAAATTTTGGAAATTTGTAGTAAGGTCTTAAGGGACCAAACTGCTGAGGTCATCGGTCCCTAAGCTTACACACTACTTAATCTAACTTAAAGTAACTTACGCTAAGGACGAGAGACACACCCACGCCCGAGGGAGGACTCGAACCTCCGACGGGGGGAGCCGCGCGGACCGTGACAAGGCGCCTCAGATCACGCGGCTTACGTCTGACGACTACTCTCCATTGAGAATGACATGCTTTGTTTTGTTTTCTGAAAATTCTTCAGTCCAGTCACAGAGTTGAACTGATACTCTGTACGCTCGTATTTTGTTCATTAAGCGGCAGTGTGGAACTGTGTACAGTGCCTTCCGAAAGTCAAGGAACACGGAATCCACATGGACGTCTGTATCCGCTGCTTTTTCAGTCTCGTGAACGAACAGATATGTGATGATAAGGGAGCATAAAGCATGTTCAAAAATTCTGTAACAATACAGATGCAACCAATGCAAATGTGGTTCATGCATGATGGCGCACCAGCACACTTTAGTCGCAATGTTTGCGAATATCTGATGCATGCATTACAGGCCGCTGAACTGGTTGGGTGGGGGGGTGGGGTGGGGGGCACATCTTGTCCTGCTCGTTCCCCAGACCTCAGTACCCTAGATATTTGTTCATGGGGACCCTTGAAGGGATTGGTCTACGCCACGCTAATCAACGATGGTGCGGACACTACAGGGTCGCGTCTTCAATGCGTCCCGGCAGGTATAACAACAGCTGCGTATACTTCAAAGGCTGCGTCATTCCTTACGCCGGAGGGCAGAGGGGTGCAGTGTCATGAATGGACGCCACGTTGAACACCTCCCGTAAACACATGTTTATCGCAGAAAGTATGCATTTCCAGACCCATATTTATTGGAATTATTGAAAGTATGCATTTTCGGACCCATGTTTATTGGACTTATTTTTCTTGTTTGGGTAAGTACTACCACTTCTCAAAGGATTCGACACTTTTTTTTCAACACCTTGTAGATTCCTTACCCAGCATAACATAATATCTCATGAGAGTTCATCGTTCCGAGGGCAGCATGGTGGGAACGGTGATGAGTTCCAATCATAACAAAAGTTAAATGCTGCCTATGGAATGTCTTGGGAAGTTCACAGTAGTGGCTCAATTCTACTCTTGTTGGCTTTGATGCTGTGATCAATTCCCAACCTATTACGCTGGGTGATGGCGACTCAACACCCACTTGACTCAACCACTCTTTTTTTTTTTTCAGAAAAATTGACCGCAATACCTACCAGTCCGCGAGCTATGACAACAGAGCTGAGGAAGGACAGAAATTTACGGAGGGTTTCTGAAAGGGATGGGAGTGGGAATACTTTACATCACTACAAAGCTGCGACGCAGTTCGCCAGAGGAGAGGATCCACAGGGCCAAGAATTGGTGACGGGGCAGTGTTGCACGAGAATGTCCGTCCACGCCGCAGGTGGAAGCAAGCCCGTATTGAGCAGCTGCTGAAAGGTCGAGATGGAAAAATACGCACTACATTGCAACACAGTAACACGCCCCATTCCTCTTAGAGGTCGACCAGGATGGCGGAGGGTGTGAGTCTGTGATAATATGTGTGATTAATATATATATGGAGCAATCAAATGAAAACGAGACAACGTAATCAAGTCCAGACGCCCAGGAGTGTCGCGAACGTCATCATTGTGTTGCAGGAGAAAGAGTTGCATACCTGGGTACAGTCATGATTCCGTGGGCACATACAAACATTTTTCCATTATGATATTGACCGTCTTGTCTCACAGTGGGATAAATGTATTAACGATTATGGCGATTACTTTTGAAACAATAAACAATTTGCTCACTTTTTACCAGCTGTCGTTATCATTTGACTAGCTCTTATAGTTACTTGACTTTGTCTAAATTTCTGAAGTTACAACCGCCATTCGGGTCGAGCCACGTGACATCCCTCACTCGTTACTTTGGGGACGTCGTATTAGACTTCGTCGTATTTTTTTCTGTATTATAACTTGTATGTTATGACACTATGCTATTTCAGAGACTGCACATAGAAGATTTATCACAAACATCATTCATGGTACGATTTGTTAGAATTAAATAATCTATAACACATCGGCGGCAAAAAACCGTGAGAGGTCCTAAAACAAACGATACTAATGCTGTTAGTTGTATCCCCTCGGTATGGTCTCGTTACGTTGTTATGGAGTTGAAGCAAGTACGTGCAGGTCCCCACTTCATGCTTATATTCTCTTGCCATCTTCACGTTTGTAACAGATTTGATTATTTCTTACTCATGTAATAGAGGTATCTTCTCCAATATTCAATGTTATTTACTTATAAGATTGTGCTCTCCCAGGAATGAGTATATTCAATTTTGTGGCTTCAGTCCGATTAAAAACCGACAGATGAATCTCCTGCAAGTGAAACGACTAGCAATGACATTTGTATTCTTGACTGTCACAAATAGTTGGTTGTTTTTTCAGAACGTTTCGCCATTTATGAGGGTGTGGTTAGACGGGGATATAAGAGTACAGGTGAAATTGCTGTGATTGAAATTAGTACCAGTGACATTTTTATTCTTGCTTGTCAGGAACCTAGGAGCACAGCTTTAATGACATTTATTCTCTAGATAAAGCCAGCTAAATGCATCTCCTTTAGAATTATTGGTTTATTGTTTGTTGCTATTTTTGGTGATAGACTATTATCAAAACTGATTTTTCCTGTTCCTCGTATTATTACTTTACCTTCGAACGCCAGTTGCAGCTTCCGAATTTTAGTCACTCGTTGTATTACGCTTTTTATGTACAGTATTTGGAGTTAATAAAACGTTAGTATGGAATGATGTGTCAGCTGTTGTTTATAGTAGCTAAGCATACACGAATCCGCGACGCTTAGTACATGGCTGTAGAAGCATTTGCACTAACAGCAGCGTGAGAATGGGTATAAGCACAAAGAGCATTCAGAGGCCAACAGCATTTTATGAAGATTAGATTTAAACTATGTACGAGTCACTCACTGCGATTTAAAAGTATAAGAGTTACGTAATGATATTAGCTGCGCTAGGCCAGTTTATTTGAACTCATCGTTAACGCTGAGTGAAATATTTAAGGATTATTCAGGGATTACAAACCACAATGCCTGTTAAGTTTAATTTGTATCCTAATACTTCGTCGTTTTTTTTTTTTTTTTTTTGTATTTTGGAAAAGTATGAGGGAATGTGTGGATTTTCAGTTTATTACTTGCAGTGCGGTTTTTACTTTTATGAGTTCAATAATGTTATGTGAACTGAAGAGAAATTATATATTTAGTGGTTGTAATCACAGCTTCCGCTGCCTGAGAGGGGCCCCGTGAAAAACGAATGCTCGTAGTACAATGAAACTTTCTGAAAACATTTCTAAGGACATGCAGAAGATAAATAACGAATAAACCACGGGGAGAAACACAATTTAATTTTCATATAAGAGGGTAACATTTATTAACTGCGACCATCTGCATCCACTGTAGCCTGGAAGCGCAGTAGATATACCAGTTCACAACTGTTCGCAGCACTTTTCGAACATGGACCATGGAACGTTCAACTGTTGTTACGCAGCCAGTTCACTGCTCCAAGATCGCACATTGCGTCCAGCATTCTCAGCTGTGGCAACAGTAACTCCTTCAACATGTTTTGGAGCAATTCCCAAATCGCCATTTAATTCGAACTTACGAATCACGTTCTTCAACCCCGATGTGGAAAGAGGACCTCTCCGTATTCCTTTAACATGTCGATACTCGCCAATAGGAGCATGACTGTTGCTCTGATAAGACACTTTACGAGTAAACACTGCTCACCTACTCCAAACCCGGTTTGACTGTCTGCAACTCTAACGCACGCTTGTGCTTCAGTCCTACGTCGCTAGTGATGGGGAGCTCGTGAATGAGTCGTTCAAATGAACGCTTCACTCCAGTGAAGTGTGAACTAGCCACTCAATTTCAATGAACTGGTACTTCAAACTCTTCACAGACAGCACACTCCACACTTTTTTCTTGTTCACTCACTCTCTTCCCCTCTCCCTCTCCCTCTCCCTCTCCCACTACATCGGCGCGTCTACTGGTAGCCTACCGTTGGCAGCGCTTGCAGACAAATGAATATTAAAGATACAAACGAAGAGGCTGGCTGTGTGAGCACGCACAGCCAACATGAAAATAAATCTTTGTTAATAACACTGAAAGAGGGATTTTACCTGAAATCGTACCAATGACTACAGGTGACAGTTTACGTTTTGAATCTGGAGGGTTATTATTCTCAACAAAAATAAAATCTACAGGAAAACTTTTGAATAATTACTTAACGTAGTTATATAGACTTTATGACAGTGGTAAACATACTCATTCTATTTTGGATTAAATTTTAAAAGGAACATAAAATTGGACTGCATTTCGTTGGTAATCCTAGTTTTCAGTCCATGAATACAACAAATAATGTTTCATTTGGCAGATAAAGACTTTCTTGAGCGCTTCATGAGAAAATGTCGAGCAAAATTAAATGTAATACTTTCTTTATATGTGACAGGCTTCTCTGTTTATCTTTCCTTTGTCCCCTTCGACCATGCTCTATGTAACTCAGACGCTATAAGAGCGCAAAACGTTGCGTGCACGTTACTGCATAGTTCGGCCATCTGTTGGTAAAATTATGACGTATTATGAAGCTTTATTGTGCGAGCGAGGCGAAGCGAGCATTGCCGCAGCTGAGCGGCGAACTGGGCAACTTCGCCAGGCTTCCCTACTTCATGAATGAACTACTTCATTTGAACGCTTCACGGCAAAGAGTGAAACGAATGAAGTAGTTCACGGGAATGAACGAGTTCGACCCATCTCTATACGTCGCAGTAGCCGTACCAATGCTGGAGCCTAACGGCAAATCATGACACAACGTACCATAACTAATTATCCAAATCCTGCAGCACACAGTGTAGACATCATTCTACGAAGTTGGGTACCTATTCGGTAAATAGATTTACGTGCACAGTGGCACACTAACGTAAGTTTTATTACAATCACCTTGTATTTTTGCGTACACAACAGCGAAAGAGTATCAGGTGTAGAAGTATGAAACCGGAATTTCCCTATAGATGGTGCTAGCCGTCAGTGTAGGGCCCGTGAGACTGCGCCTGCAGCGCCATCTGCTTCCTGTAACGGCTGACGACGTATGTCAACCCACAGTGACCCAAGTTCCATACATCGGTATCTGTTTCAAGTTTCAACCCCGTAAACACGTCGAGTTTTGTGCCTACCATCTACGACTTGCGGGCAGCATTGGCTTTCTGTTATCATTTGATGAAAACTGCGGCAGAATTGCATCGAATGCTTGCCGAAGCTTTCGGCGAACATGCTCTGGGGAAATCACAGTGTGGTTCAAAACATTCAGAAGTGATGATTTTGACGTGAGAAACGACGAGCGCGGGAAAACACCGAAAAAGTTCGAAGGCAACGAATTGTAGGCCTTATTGGATGAAGATGATACTCAAACTCAACAAGAACTCGAAGAACAATTGAATGTGACGCTGAAAGCTATGGGAAAGGTGCAGAAAGAGGAAAATTGGGTTCTGCATTTTTGTATCCCGCCTGGAAGGCGGCGCGTGGGTTTGCTCCTGAAAACTGAAGGATAGGCCGAATGAAGGAAGCTAGGAGGAGCAGGTGAGGTTCAAATGGTTCAAATGGCTCTGAGCACTATGGGACTTAACATCTATGGTCATCAGTCCCCTAGAACTTAGAACTACTTAAACCTAACTAACCTAAGGACATCACCCAACACCCAGCCATCACGAGGCAGAGAAAATCCCTGACCCCGCCGGGAATCGAACCCGGGAACCCGGGCGTGGGAAGCGAGAACGCTACCGCACGACCACGAGATGCGGGCATGCAGGTGAGGTAGAAAACTTGGTACTGCAATTAAAAGCGGTTTTACTATAACACCACACAATAACTTAAATACATCAATTGTACTTTGGCTGAGATGAGCACGTAGGTGCGAAGCTGTACATCAAGTGACAAAGGCAAAATCTGTAGTGGCTCGCCCAGTATGAAATAGAAAAAATGTTGCTTGGTCGTCTACTCGGAATCAAATGCGCTGAACCTGAAGCGATGCACGTAGAGCTGCACAGCGCTGGCTAGAGGGCGCTGTCGTCTGTGTCGGTGTCAGCTCCGGCTAGAAGGCGCTGTCGTCTCTGTCGGTGTCGTAGTGCCAACCTAAGAACTTGCACCTACGCCGTGGCATCGTAGCTATCGTTACCATATGCATGAACTGGATGAAAGACAACAAGCAAATTGAAAGATTACTTGTGAAATGCTGCTCGCCAGATACAAAATAAAGTCGTTCCTCCATCGAATAGTGACAGGTGATGAAAAATGGATATATTTTGAGAATGCTAAGCGTCGTAAATCACGGATGAATCCAGGCAAACCATCGACATCCACTGCAAGACCAAATCGCTTTGGAAAGAAAACAATGGTCTGTGTTTGGTAGAATCAGAAGGGCGTATCTACTACTGTGAGGTGCTAAACCCTGGGGAAACCATTAGCGCTGATCGCTACCAAAAGCAACAGGAATATGGAAAAAAGGCAACACGAAGTAATGGTAACGCGCCATCACACACAGCAAAACGAGTCAGGGAAACGATCGAGGCGTTCAGTTGTGAAATACTAGGGCATGCGTCTGATTCTTCAGACTTGGCTCCGTACGATTATCAGTTATTTGCATCACTGGGACACGCTCTTGTTGAACAACGCTTCAGTTCGTACGAAAATGGATTCCTGACTGGTTCGCTTCAAAAGAAGAATTGTTTTTTCATGGCGTGGCATACACAGCCTGCCGGAGAGATGGGAGAAATGTGTAAATAGCAATGGAGGTCATTTCTGAATAAAGTATTGTTTATGAGTTTCAAACAACAGACGTGTATTGTTGCAACCAAATTCCGGTTTCATACTTGTACACCTGGTATTAAGTGTTTTTGAACCATTCCACCCTCTCCGTTGTCTTTTGAGGCTGCAGTATCCTCGCTAACTCGTGGACTGCCTCGTTTGTGAGTCTGGTGGCGGATGGAGCGCGCGCCTCTGTTACTTCGCGTTGCTGCCCGTTGCCAGGAAACGCCGGCGAGTAGCAGGATGCGTGCAGGACGCATGCCCAACGTCACGTACACACGCCGCGTTTACGCTGCGCGATGCACTCGTGCCAGTGTCCTAGGGGCCCGTCGCTGCCGCAGAATTCATTACGCCTGCTGCTCACTTCGTCGGTACCGAGCTCCTGCGGCAAGTTAAAACTGTACCTGTCGCACCCATGTGTTCGAAAGCAGCCTTGTCGTTGGGCTGGCTGTCATCTTACCAAACCGTTCACGAAAGAAATGGCTTATGCCATCGGCACACGTACTGTGCTTTCTAATGTCAACCTCGAGCATAATGAGTTCAACGTGCCGCTAAACGCTCAGATACGACGCGACTTGTGGTAAATTCCAAGAATGATTGCCTATCGAAGTCGCGGGGTCCAAGCGATACGTATCGAACGTGCGATCGAAAATCGATCATGCGACTCTGGTGGCGGGCGTTGTGAGTGTTTACAGTGGTCGCTACAGCAACGACAAAAGAAGAACGTTACAAAAATACTTGTAATTGCAAACGAGACGACCTACCTTACTCGTCGTCAGTGTTATCACGTTAAAGTCCATTGCGGTGGTCTGGATGGATTATTTGGAAGAACCGAACCATGTATTTTTCTGATACTCAATCGTTTTCCACACTGTCCGCAATGAAATTGTAAACGGTATTTCACCATCGAAACTGTTCTTACGAAGTTTTACTCACTTCGCACCACCACAGTCTACACAGTCCCTTCTTTCCTCGTCCGGCAGTACTCCATATTTACGACGTAAAGTCGAACAATTTTCTGCGCTGGATAAACATGGAATTAGATTTTTCCATGTGAGAGAATTCGCCGAAGAAACGTCAAGAACACCACTCACATCCCACTCACTAACGACATAAATCGTTTGGGATTCCCTAGTGACTCACAAATAATTCGCGGAGGTATGTGATTTAGAGCAACTAAGGGAACGAGGAAAAAGAGATAAAAAAACAAATAATTGATCACAACGTCCGCCACCAGTCGCATGATCGATTTACGATCGCACGTTCGATACGTATCGCTTGGACCCCGCGACTTCGACAGACAATCATTCTTGGAAATTACCCGACTTGTGCATACGGCACTTGTGCCTCAGCATGGTATACGCGATCGCAGCGCGCTCCAGCGGCATTTTCGGCTGTATCTGGCTCGCAAGTCACACTGTGTACCTAATGGACTGGCGTAAAACTCCTACGTTAGCTCCATTAAAACGCATATTTCCTCCCTTGTCCGTATGCTAGTCATGTTTTTATGTCGTAGCATACACAACTAAAAATTCCATGCATGTGGTATAACGCAAAGTGGAAAGTACCACGTTCAGTCAATAAGAACATCGGCTTATGAATGTTCCATTACGAATAGTGCGAAAGAAATTTGAAATGGGATAAAAATTGCTTCGTCGTTCTCAGTTTTCAGTAAAACTCCAAGTCAGTCTCCCTTCATCACTGTTCCTATTTATTAACAGACTCTTTACAACGTGTGAAGTACGAAACTTGGAACAAGAAAGTGCAAAATATCTTACTGCATGCTGTCTTGAAGATCAAGCCAATGAAACAAACTGATTCCTTAGAGAAATCGAACTTATGTTTACATAAGATCGAATATTATTATACAGTACACGTTTACGGAAATAATGAGAAATTATCGGAAACTATTACGAAATGCGGAGATTAGTTAAAAAGTATCTGGAGCCAATGAGACGCGAACCAGCAACACGTAATCTGATGCCTTTCAATCCTCCGATTCTACTCATTGCGCCAAATTAAGCACACCTGATACAACACGATACTTTGCATCTTGCTGTCTCCTGAAAGGTTTACTCGTAGACGTGTTGTTAGCTGACATTTAATTACAACAAGTTGTACAAAGCACAATACAGCATTACCTTGAAACGACACACTTTCGTAATACTCGAGGTACAATAATCCTTTAACCAACAATATGACGTTTCCCGTCATTTTATTACAACAAATCACACAGTTATCGACGGCTTTTCGAGACATACTCAATCTGGTTGTGCGTAGAAATGCATATATACCCCTGAGTCTCACCTGAAAGTCCATATAGAGCAGCGTTCCCAACCTTACAGCGTTACTGTATCGCATAATTGCATCGAAATTATCGTACATTTCACTAAGGGATCGTACGTGTCTACAATCTACAATATGAAATCAGTTTCTGTGTCTCTGTCCTGGACTTTATGTTGCAGGTAGCCTACTAGCGGCTTCCAGAGCCAACAGAAAGTTCATTTTTAATATTTCGCACCGTTATTTACCGTTTTTAAGGAATTTATATGCTATCAGAACCTATTCTTTATGAGTAAGTCAAGTTTAATACGATAAGTATTTCAATTAGAAAGTAAGTATTTGTCCTGAAGGTGATGGTGTTAAATACTGCCTAGTCGTCAAATGTGGGGTGTCTAGGAAACCTGCTTTCTCGGATCGCTAGACAAATAATTCAAGCGAACAGTATTAATGAGTTTTATTACGAAAAGTAAATGACAATACATAGATGTGTAATTCTCAAGCAAAGGGCGAGAGACAAAATAAAGAAGCTTCTTCAGTATATACAGTTCCTAAGTCAAGCGAAGTAATTGAGTTGATGCTTCTATTTCAGGACGCTAGTCTCGAAGCTTCTCTTCGGCTGGGCCGCGACCAGTCGGGGGCGGCGCTTATGTCCTCTTAGCATAGAGGCCGCTTCTGTCGCGTTGTCGTCCTGGAGAGGGGGCGGTTAGCGTGCAGTTGGCTGACGTATTGTCACGGCCCTCAGGCATCGGCCTTGCCGCAGTGGGTACACCGGTTCCCGTGAGATCACCGAAGTTAAGCGCTGTCGGGCGTGGCCAGAACTTGGGCGACCATCCAGGCTGCCATGCACTGTTGCCAGTTTTTGGGGTGCACTCAGCCTCGTGATGCCTACTCGACCGAATAGTAGCGGCTCCGCTCACAGAAAACCATCATAGCGACCGGGACAGCAGTGTGCCGACCACACGCCCCTCCTATCTGCATCCTCAACTGAGGATGACACGGCGGTCGGATGGTCCCGATGGGCCACTTGTGGCTTAAGGACGGAGTGCTTTTTTTTTCATCACAGCCCTCTCTGCTCTATGATTCCCGACTGGCCTACAGGGGCTTGATTTTACGCCATAACTGATGGCAACTTCGTTCATCCATTACTCGAAAATGATAACACTTAGCGACTTCCAACAAACTTCACATATAACTTCAGACTTTTACGAAACTTTTTCTCACTGACAGCCCCCAAAAAATGACAGAAGGAAAAAAGTTTATCGCTTACTACATTTTCGCTGTTCATGTGGTCAAACGTCAGCACCTACCATCATGTTTTAATATTTTACTTCTTTACTACTAATGCTATTCGCAACACACTTTCCACACGGTATCTACACTTATGACTGAATGCGCCTGCAAAATTATATCAATCTACGGTACGAGGTGCATTCAAGTTCTAAGGCCTCCGATTTTTTTTCTAATTAACTACTCACCCGAAATCGATCAAACTAGCGTTACTTCTCGACGTAATCGCCCTGCAGACGTACACATTTTTCACAACGCTGACGCCATGATTCCATGGCAGCGGCGAAGGCTTCTTTAGGAGTCTGTTTTGACCACTAGAAAATCGCTGAGGCAATAGCAGCACGGCTGGTGAATGTGCGGCCACGGAGAGTGTCTTTCATTGTTGGAAAACGCCAAAAGTCACTAGGAGCAAGGTCAGGTGAGTAGGGAGCATGAGGAATCACTTCAAAGTTTTTGTCACGAAGAAACTGTTGCGTAACGTTAGCTCGATGTGCGGGTGCGTTGTCTTGGTGAAACAGCACACGCGCAGCCCTTCCCGGACGTTTTTGTTGCAGTGCAGGAAGGAATTTGTTCTTCAAAATATTTTCGTAGGATGCACCTGTTACCGTAGTGTCCTTTGGAACGCAATGGGTAAGGATTACGCCCTCGCTGTCCCAGAACATGGACACCATCATTTTTTCAGCACTGGCGGTTACCCGAAATTTTTTTGGTGACGGTGAATCTGTGTGCTTCCATTGAGCTGACTGGCGCTTTGTCTCTGGATTGAAAAATGGCATCCACGTCTTATCCACTGTCACAACCGACGAAAAGAAAGTCCCATTCATGCTGTCATTGCGTGTCAACATTGCTTGGCAACATGCCAAACGGGCAGCCATGTGGTCGTCCGTCAGCATTCGTGGCACCCACCTGGATGATACTTTTCGCATTTTCAGGTCGTCATGCAGGATTGTGTGCACAGAACCCACAGAAATGCTAACTCTGGAGGCGATCTGTTCAACAGTCATTCGGCGATCCCCCAAAACAATTCTCTCCACTTTCTCCATCATGTCGTCAGACCGGCTTGTGTGAGCCCAAGCTTGTTTCGGTTTGTTGTCACACGATGTTCTGCCTTCGTTAAACTGTCGCACCCACGAACGCACTTTCGACACATCCATAACTCCATCACCACATGTCTCCTTCAACTGTCGATGAATTTCAATTGGTTTCACACCACGAAAATTCAGAAAACGAATGACTGCACGCTGTTCAAGTAAGGAAAACGTCGCCATTTTAAGTATTTAAAACAGTTCTCATTCTCGCCGCTGGCGGTAAAATTCCATCTGCCGTATGGTGCTGCCATCTCTGGGCTGTATTGACAATGAACGCGGCCTCATTTTAAAACAATGCGCATGTTTCTATCTCTTTCCAGTCCGGAGAAAAAAAATCGGAGGCCTTAGAACTTCAATGCACCTCGTACATACATCAGGGGCGTATGACGTGATATACACTTAGACGTGTCAAAAACTACATCATGCTTACACTGGCGTGCAGTAAGACTCCCACAATCAAGCGTGACATTTTAATTTATCACTTCTTTACTACCACTGCCATTCGCAATAAATTTTGCAGATAGTATCTGCATATATCACTGAATGCACCTGCAACATAACATCACGGTGCGGCAACTAGTTCAGGAGATACGATATCAGAAATAATGAGATGCGTCAAAAACACGCTTCTGCTTAAAATGAAGCGCAAATTACCTATCCTATTACCATCTAGTATTTTATACTGAAACCATTTAGCAACTTCCAACAAACTTTTAGCACAATTTCAATCCTTTTGTACACTTTTTCTCACTTACTTGCTTATCGTCAAGAATTACAGAATGAGAGTGCTATTATAATTGTGACAGTGATTTGGGAAGAACTTGTGGCCGGCCTCGGCCGGCGCTTTACAATGGTACCACATAAAAATAGCCGTGTCTCATTATTTCACATTAACTTCTCTACATTTTGATGCTATTGATTTTTAGTAAACTTTCATATACGGTGATGATCTTGCTCTTGCTGCCCAGGGCAATCGGTTTGAAGATGTAGAGATAATTATTACGCACGGTCTGCAACAGCTTGGTACTTACTACGAAAATAATCAACTCACACCCAATTCTAAGAAAACGCAAGTGTGTTCATTCCATCTGAAACATAAACAAGCTGACAGGAAATTTGAAATATTCTGGAATGGAGTTGCACTAGAATATTGCTCCCATCCCAAGTATTTGGGTGTCACCCTCGACCGTACACTAACATACAAGGAACATTGCCTGAAGCTGAAGCAGAAAGTATCCTCCAGAAACCGCCTTCTTCGGAAACTGGCGGTATCGAACTGGGGTACACATCCACAAACATTAAGAACAACAGCTCTTGCCTTATGCTATTCTGCAGGAGAGTACGCTAGCCCAGTGTGGTATAATTCAGTACATGCAAAGCAGGTTGATGTAGCCTTAAATGACAGCTGTAGGATTGTTACAGGCTGCCTAAGGCCAAACCCCATGGACAAAGTTCAATGTCTCGCTGGGTTTGCTCCATGTGACATCTGAAGAGAGGTCGCCGCTAACATCGAGAGGCATAAATCAAATACAGTGACCTCACATCCACTCTTTGGACATCAACCTGCCAAGCCAAGACTGAAGTCCAGGAAGAGTTTCCTAACAACTTCACAGCCCTTAGAAGGATCAGCTACGGCTACCCAACTCACCAAGTGGAAAGAAAGATGCCTACACCTGTCAAACTGGATGACACCACAAGAATCCCTGCCGCCTGGACACATGGAGAAGTGGGTCATCTGGAAGTCCTTGAACAGACTACGGACCCTAAGTCGCAAAATCGAGGGACAATCTCCATAAATGGAAATTCCAACTGCCAAATGCCAACACAACACTTTGTGAAAGCGGTGAATTGCAGACAACCCGGCATCTCTTCAAATGTAACTTATGCCCAACCAGCTGTAGCATGAAGGACTTACCGTCTGCAGCACCCAATGCTATCAAAGTTGCCTAATTCTGGGTGAATACTGTATAGTTTTCTTTGTATGTTTTATAGATGTGTTCATTTTAGTGTACCTCTGACACGAATAAAGAAAAGATTAGGAAACAACTTACACTGCTGGCCACCGTAAATGCAACACCAAGAAAGACAAGAGGTAGCACAACAAAATTTATTTTGTAGATAACATGTTGACCAAGTATCAAATGATTACGTTTACAGACGTCTGTGACATGTGGTTCCTGCCAGAATCAGTAGCCAGAGTAGCCGCCGTTGTTGGAGATCACCGCTGCCACACGTCTCGGCATTGAGTCAAAGAGACGTTGGATGTGTTCCTGGGGTACAGCAGCCCAAGCAGCTTCCACACGTTGCCAAAGATCATCTGGTGTGGCAGCTGGGGATGTAATCTGGGTGACTCGTTAAGCAACCATGGACCACATGTTTTCTATCGGCGAAAGATCCGGAGAGCGAGCCGGCCAGGGAAGCAATTCAATCTGGTTATTGACGAAGAACCTTTGGATAATGCGTGCCACGTGTGGTCGCGCATTATCCTGTTGAAATATGGCTGTGGCCGAGCCCTGAAGGTAAGGAAGGACAACTGGCTCCAGCACCTCGGATACGTAGCGCCGGCTATTTAAAGTACCGGCAATGCGTACTAGAGGCGTGCGAGAGTAATATCCAATACCGCCCCATACCATAATACCCGGCGCAAGACCAGTGTGGCGGTGCATAATGCAGCTGTCCAGCATCCTCTCTCCACGGTGTCTCCACACTCGAATCCGACCATCGTGGTGCTGCAGACAGAAGCGTGCCTCGTCAGTAAAGACAACGTCATTCCATTCTGCCGTCCACATCCGTCTGTCATCACACCATTGGCGACGGAGACGTCTGTGGTTCTGCGTCAATGGTAGACGAAGCAATGGACGTCTTGCGGACAGACCACTCTGCTGTAAACGGCGTCGAATGGTACGCGCAGACACTGGATGATGCGTTACAGACGCAATGTGCTGTGCTATGGTTCAGGATGTCACTGAGCGATCCGTCACTGCCATGCGCACAATTTGCCTATCAGCACGTGCAGTGGTGCACCGAGGTGAATGCGATCGACCACGTCGGTCCGTCGTACCCTCCTGCATCCAACGGTCACATATCCGCATTAGAGTTGTTTTGTTTCGTCCAACACGACTAGCGATTTCTCTGTATAATAATCGACAATCTCGGTAAGCCACTATCCTTCCTCCGTCGAACTCGGATACTTGATCAAACGATGTTCGCTGTTGTCTACGAGGCATAACTGATCGTCTTGTGAAATAACCACAAGGTAAACACACGTGCCGAACGTACACTCGTCGAAATCGCCAAGCCTTAAGTGGCGCTATGAGGTGGCGCCACAGGCGCGCGTGATGTGCGTCTGCCCTGAAATTCTAATCAGTTGCATAATGGTGTAAATTTCACTTGATTCGGATGCTTTCTTCAGGGTGTTGCATTTACGGTGGCCAGCAGTGTATAAAAATGAAAAAGGATTCATAAAATTATATAAAAATTATTTCATTATGTGATTCTTGAGTTTCTCCCGGCGTATTTGATAGTCAAAATATCCACGGGTGTGCTGCCGGTCTACAGTGTCCAACGGGCACAATATTTCGGCGATCATACATGTCGCCATCATCAGGTGAACTGACGGACTGAGCTCCTGTGAACGTGCCGGCACGGAGATCCGTACGCTATGGCTGCTCAGAGGGAACTGGGTTCGGTCGCGGCGGCGGCCGATTTAAATACCCTCCGCCCGCGGCGCGCTCCCTCCGCCGTCCGCGCCCCGCGCCACGGTCGCGCGGTGGAACAGATTGCGACGGCGTCTGAGATGACGTCGGAGTGATGGCTCTGTCCGCCGTGGTCGTCACAACTATACGTTTGCTCGATTTACTCTTGATTAACCCGATCGCTGGTTCCCAAGCCTTGCTAAGATTATAGCCACAGTCACGGTTTATGAGGTCGTCATTGGTGCGAATTTCGATGGCCTCTCTAACAACGCTGTCCCAATATCTCGACGTCTGTACCAGAATCCTCGTGCGGTCATATTCCATGGTGTGATTTTCCGACAAACAATGTTCAGCGACCGCCGACTTGCTCGGATACATCAGACGAGTGTGCCTCTGGTGTTCACGGCATCGATCCTCGACGGTACGCATCGTCTGACCAATATACATACGACTTGCCACATTGACACGGAATCTGGTACACGCCGGCCTTCCTCAAACCGAGGTCATCTTTGGCACTCCCCACCAGTGCACGAGTTTTATTTGGAGGACAAAACACAGTTCCGACCCGGTGTTTCTTCAGAATGCGAGCGATTTTCCCCGAGAGTGCGCCTGTGTAAGGAATAAATGCAGTGCCTACCTCCTCCCTCGTGACTTCATCCATCTCAAGAGGTTGTGCTGCAGTGGTTGGGCGGAGAGCACGTTGAATCTGCCACTCTGAGTACCCATTTTTTCGAAATACAGTTCTCAAATGTTCCAATTCCTGGGGTAGACTCTCTGCGTCAGAGATAGTGCGCGCCCTATGTACTAGAGTTTTAAGTACCCCATTCCTCTGTGAAGGGAATGTTAAGTCCCATAGTGCTCAGAGCCATTTGAACCATTTTTTGAAAACAGGAAGAAGGTGTACTGTGGTTATGTGGTTACTATGTTGGACTACGAAGGAAGGAGATCTGTATTCATATCTCGCTCAAACTTTTCTTTTTTTTACAAAATTATGAACTTTCCGTCCGGCTATTGACATGTCCATTCGCTGTATTTCGATTTGTGTCTGTGCAATGGTGTAACGTCCGTTTGCAACAGCGAACTGTAAGGAAGGTGGCTTCCAAACGTACGTACCTCCTGTTTGTTCTACACAAGTGCCACGAGTTATGACTCTTGGAGGTTTTGATTTTTGAATTGCTCTGATGTAACATAGTTAACGCCTGCTTACCTGTTGTTTTAGTTTCTGTGAAAGGTCGATGCGGCGTCTCGCCTGCTCTCACTATTCATCACATTTACTTGCGACGGCAATATATTCTTACCACATGACATATTCTGTAACCAACGTATAGTATGACAACTGCCATGACTACAGAAGGAGAAAAGACGCGTCAATGAATGGGCGGAAAGTTCATAATTTTGTGAAAAAAATTTGGGGAACGAGCGAGATTGGAACATATTTTCGCAGATATTTTTTTTTAATCTACTTTTGTTCGGTGGTGTTCGTTGCATGTGTTGGGGGCGGACGTCCCATGACACTCGTTCAGGTTCATTTTTTTAGTATTGTGTTCACCGACGATCCATTCACTCAGTTTTTTATTGCAGAGTACAGCCAGCCCTCTGTCCGAACACAATGAGCTACCGTGCTGGCACGGTTCAAGACCACAGAACCACGACGCCGTCGCTGTACAACTCGCTCGGTGCTATACATCCTGAGCTTTGACCGTTCACTGTTTCTATTTTGCTTCTTTTTTCACTGTTCAGTGCATTTTCTTCCTGTTTTCGAGCTTGACTGTTTTCAGTTTTTGACAGTCTATCCAATGAACCGTCTTATGACTAAATCTGAGGGGGGGAGGGGGAGGGGGAGATTTCAGGCGGAACAAAAGTTTTGCATGAGCTGTTGCTCCTCACACACTGGCTGGAAAGCAAACTTCCATTCACTGTGGAAGTAAAGAGCTTATTTCTATTTTTTACTTTTACATGATAGATTTGTTGTAGATGCTTCTTTGTAATTTTGACATAAGAGGTATAGGAGAGAGAGGTTTTTCTCTTTCTTTGTTTGAAAGATCCCTCTCAGGCGTCAAAGTAGTAAGCAATGGCAATAAATCATCATCAGAATTTTACCTCTTTTTCAGTTCTGCACATCCTGTCTGCATGAAATCTCTACATCTGCGGTAAAAGTCGTTCACGGCATCCTATTCATTATATGTTTCTGGTTTCTGAATTGCCTTCAGAACTTCAACTCCTAAATAAATTTGGCTGTCAGCAATAAACATTAGACCTATTGTTCCGGTATATGTCAATCAATTTATTGGTTACGACTTATGTCAGTCCACGGAGCTAAGCAATATTTCCTTGTACCCTTCAACCATCTTTTCACGTAACTCAATAATAACAACTTTACCACTCTGGAAATACTTATTTAAGTCTGTGAATTTCGGTAATACATAGCATAAAAAAAATTAATAATTTTAAAAAATTGTCATTGAGGGATCGATGAATTTATTCAGCCGCAACCAGCCTCTCCTCTACATATTTAGAATCAAAATAGAGATGCAAAGCTTTCCACTGTTCTAAAATTCTCACTACAACGGTCCGCAAAAACAGACATTTGTCTGTGATGGATGCAACAATTTATGAATTTTAATATCTAAAAACGTTTGAAATTCATGCAGTTGTGACTGTCTGACTGTCTCTTAGTACTAGCTTAAAAATGGTTATGAATGTTCCTAGCTAAGTGTTCACGGCATATGGGAAGACATTTACAAACTTGACCAGCGTATATGTGAAGCGAGTGACTTATACGTTTGAGAATAATTAGTCCAGGACGTTTTTTCTGTTAACCGAGTAGCAACAGAGTTTCTTGACCCCTTCGTAGAATTACAACCATCAAAAGCAAATCTTAAGGATTTTACTTGTAGCACCTTCGTTTGCGATATCATATTCACCCTTCACAAAGATTCCAAAATTTACTTTTAGTTTTATTTGTGACTTCATCGAAACATCTAACCACGATACTAGACGTTATAACAGATCCTACGTCTGTTGACTCATCAGTAAGAACACAGAATTTTGTGTGTCTCAGTTTTTTTTTTTTTTTTGCGGGTTCGGTCTTATGGCTCTATGCTATCATGTTCTTTACTATCTGGGAACATTTAGTGCGACGCAGATGTATAGCATCGGCGATTTTAGAATCGGGAAAGCAAGCCTTAACTAGCCCTTCAGATGATCTACAACATTGAAAGGAAGATTGTGTTCTGCCACGAATCCTGGGGATTTAATATCGACAATATTAGCCTGATTATTTAAAGACGCATCAGATGCAGCTGATTTCACAAATGTACTCAAAACTGTCTGGTTTTTATATGACGCCACCTTCACTTTTTGACGAGATTTTCACCTTTAGAATGTTTTTTTTAACCCATCCCAATTCAGACACAAATGTTACGTTACAGATTCTACAACTAGCACTTTCAGGGTTCGACTCATCAGCACACAACTTCATCGAAACATCTAACCACGATACTAGACGTTATAACAGATCCTACGTCTGTTGACTCATCAGTAAGAACACAGAATTTTGTGTGTCTCAGTTTTTTTTTTTTTTTTGCGGGTTCGGTCTTATGGCTCTATGCTATCATGTTCTTTACTATCTGGGAACATTTAGTGCGACGCAGATGTATAGCATCGGCGATTTTAGAATCGGGAAAGCAAGCCTTAACTAGCCCTTCAGATGATCTACAACATTGAAAGGAAGATTGTGTTCTGCCACGAATCCTGGGGATTTAATATCGACAATATTAGCCTGATTATTTAAAGACGCATCAGATGCAGCTGATTTCACAAATGTACTCAAAACTGTCTGGTTTTTATATGACGCCACCTTCACTTTTTGACGAGATTTTCACCTTTAGAATGTTTTTTTTTAACCCATCCCAATTCAGACACAAATGTTACGTTACAGATTCTACAACTAGCACTTTCAGGGTTCGACTCATCAGCACACAACCCATCTTTAAATTCAGGATTAGTTTCCCAGACTTTTCTATGTTTTCGCTTCCGCCTCTTACGTTTAAACAAGTCCGCTGTAGACATCTTGGGCGTACTGTTTCCAATGGAACAGTTTTGCACTACTAATAAATCGCTCACTGTCCTCACTTGAGCCCACAAGTTAACTGTAATCGTTCTCACTTATGTACGAGCAAAGCGCAGATTGCAAAGCAATCAATACGGTGAATTCCCCAGGGAATTAATCTCGGGAAATAGCCTAAGCTGACTTACGCAGCTGTAGCGTAATGAAATTGGGGAATCCCACGGCTGGACAGACTGGCTTGTAGGCCGCACAAAATAGTACTCGTGAAATAAAGTGTCAAAAATTAAATAAATCGCATGTTCGTGCATCATCTTAAATTATCGTGCGTGTACGATCCAGATTGTACAGTTGGCCACACTCAATGGAGCTTGCAACTCTGCGCTGAAGAGATGGCGGGCAAGCGACGTAGGCGGGCACTCTTTCGTCTCACTGGCGTGCGTGTAGACACACGTTCAGAATATCTGTAATGCTAGCGATAGCTCTGCCCGTTCGGAAGGACTCCCCAGCGTGCTGTTTCCACACTATGACGTCAGAAACTCGGCATGCTCAACGCTCAACGTTCGAATGCATAGTCCGTCTGCCGACGGCTTTACGAAACAGACGTTCGATCTGGAACCCTTACCAGGATGCGTTAATAGAAGAGAGAGAGGAGAAACAACGAAGAGCAGCACTTTTCGTCACGGTATAACAATGTGAGTGTGAGAGAGTTACGGAGATGAATTCCAGTGGCAGGCGCTTCAACACGTGACTGCTCCCTTTCTTGATTTTATTTAAAACCTTATCGAAGTCATCATATCCAGAATACCAAAAGATCAGTAATAATTTTGCTCGTGTGAACCACTGCATTATGGGACCTAAAATACAATCCTGGAAATGGAAAAAAGAACACATTGACACCGGTGTGTCAGACCCACCATACTTGCTCCGGACACTGCGAGAGGGCTGTACAAGCAATGATCACACGCACGGCACAGCGGACACACCAGGAACCGCGGTGTTGGCCGTCGAATGGCGCTAGCTGCGCAGCATTTGTGCACCGCCGCTGTCAGTGTCAGCCAGTTTGCCGTGGCATACGGAGCTCCATCGCAGTCTTTAACACTGGTAGCATGCCGCGACAGCGTGGACGTGAACCGTATGTGCAGTTGACGGACTTTGAGCGAGGGCGTATAGTGGGCATGCGGGAGGCCGGGTGGACGTACCGCCGAATTGCTCAATACGTGGGGCGTGAGGTCTCCACAGTACATCGATGTTGTCGCCAGTGGTCGGCGGAAGGTGCACGTGCCCGTCGACCTGGGACCGGACCGCAGCGACGCACGGATGCACGCCAAGACCGTAGCATCCTACGCAGTGCCGTAGGGGACCGCACCGCCACTTCCCAGCAAATTAGGGACACTGTTGCTCCTGGGGTATCGGCGAGGACCATTCGCAACCGTCTCCATGAAGCTGGGCTACGGTCCCGCACACCGTTAGGCCGTCTTCCGCTCACGCCCCAACATCGTGCAGCCCGCCTCCAGTGGTGTCGCGACAGGCGTGAATGGAGGGACGAATGGAGACGTGTCGTCTTCAGCGATGAGAGTCGCTTCTGCCTTGGTGCCAATGATGGTCGCATGCGTGTTTGGCGCCGTGCAGGTGAGCGCCACAATCAGGACTGCATACGACCGAGGCACACAGGGCCAACACCCGGCATCATGGTGTGGGGAGCGATCTCCTACACTGGCCGTACACCACTGGTGATCGTCGAGGGGACACTGAATAGTGCACGGTACATCCAAACCGTCATCGAACCCATCGTTCTATCATTCCTAGACCGGCAAGGGAACTTGCTGTTCCAACAGGACAATGCACGTCCGCATGTATCCCGTGCCACCCAACGTGCTCTAGAAGGTGTAAGTCAACTACCCTGGCCAGCAAGATCTCCGGATCTGTCCCCCATTGAGCATGTTTGGGACTGGATGAAGCGTCGTCTCACGCGGTCTGCACGTCCAGCACGAACGCTGGTCCAACTGCGGCGCCAGGTGGAAATGGCATGGCAAGCCATTCCACAGGACTACATCCAGCATCTCTACGATCGTCTCCATGGGAGGATAGCAGCCTGCATTGCTGCGAAAGGTGGATATACACTGTACTAGTGCCGACATTGTGCATGCTCTGTTGCCTGTGTCTATGTGCCTGTGGTTCTGTCAGTGTGATCATGTGATGTATCTGACCCCAGGAATGTGTCAATAAAGTTTCCCCTTCCTGGGACAATGAATTCACGGTGTTCTTATTTCAATTTCCAGGAGTGTATAAATCCCCCGAAGACTTTAAATTAACAGTGTGGAAATCGCAATGGGGCAAACACAGATGAACCGAAACTTTAGCGTCTGACTGCGTTAAAGAAATGATCCATCACTAAGGCCACTCCTCCACCAAAGAATACCAAATGTTAAATCGAAGAGTAAATGTTCGTCTCAGCTTCAGTCAGTGATTTTTAAAAAATTACACATTACACAAAATTATCGGAAATAAAATAAGAATGTTGTTGTTGTAGTTTCCAGTCCAGAGACTGGTTTGATGCAGCTCTCCGTGCTACTCTACCATGTGCAAGCTTCTTCATCTCCAAGTAACTACTGCAACCTACATCCATTCATCTCTTGGTCTCCCTCTACGATTCTTACCCTCCATGCTGCCCACCAGTACTAAATTGTTGATCCCTTGATGCCTCAGAACATGTTCCACCAACCGGTCCCTTCTTTTAGCCAGGTTGTGCCACAATTACTCTCCTCCCCAATTCTGTTCAGTACCTTCTCGTTAGTTACGTGATCTACTCATCTAATCTTCAGCATTCTTCTGTAGCACCACATTTCGAAAGTTTCTATTCTCTTCTTGTCTAAACTATTATCGTCCATATTTCACTTTCATACATGGTTACACTCCATACAAATACATTCAGAAAAAACTTCCTGACACCTAAACCTATACTCGAAGTCAATAGATTTCTCTTCTTCAGAAACGCTTTCCTTTCCATCACCAGCGTACATTTTATATCCTCTCTACTTCGAACATCATCAGTTATTTTGCTCCCCAAATAGCAAAACTGATCTACTACTTTAAGCATCGCATTTCTTAATCTAATTTCCTCAGCATCATCCTACTTAGTTCGACTACATTCCATTATCCCCGTTTTGCTTTTGTTAATGTTCATCTTATATCCTCCTTTCAAGACACTGTCCATTCCGTTCAACTGAACTTCCAGGTTCTTTGATGTCTCTGACAGAATTACAATGTCATCGGCAAACCTCAAAGCTTTTATTTCTTCTCTATGAATTTTAATTCCTACTCCAAGCTTTTCTTTCGTTCCCTTTACTGCTTGCTCATTATACAGATTGAATAACATCAGCGACAGGCTACAACCCTAACTCCCTTCCCAAGCATTGCTTCCCTTTCATGCGCCTCGACTCTTAACTGCCATTTGGTTTCTGTACACTTTCATATAAATTCACTGTATAGTGTGTTTCAGATATGATGGTCAATAATTCACACATGGAAAGTGTAGGCCAAAACTAACAGAAAAGCTCCAATAAACATGGGTCCACAAATCAACCGTTGTTGAAATAAGACACATATTCTGTTGCAGTTCACCAGTTTCTAGGAACACATGGCATCTCTAAACGTTAAAGTAGGTGTTCGAAATGTTGTCCACTGGTCAGAAAGCAACATTGAACTCGTCCCCGAAAAGAGTTAAGTATCTTCCCAGGCAGTCCTGGGGAATTCTGTATATGTCGAAAAGCTGCTTCAATCCGCAAGCAAGAGAGTTGACCTTTTTAGCGTAGACCAGGCTTCTGACATGACCTCACACACAGAGATCCATGGGATTTAAATCCGGAGGCCTTGGAGACCGTGGCACAGGCCCTCGTCTATCTATCCAGTGTTGACCATACGCCCGAGTTAGAAGGCGGCGCACTCGTAAATGAAAATGTCCTGGAGCACCGTCACGCGTGAACCACATGGCGTTGGTTCAGTGGGACACCATCACGTACATCTGAAAGTACAGTCCGCAGCAACAGCATGTACTGCTCTCCGGTTAGTCTCTGTGGTAGGAAGTGTGGTCCAGTTGTACGGTCTCTGAGTGGTCCTGCTCATACGTTCAAGGAATAACGCTGCTCATGTCGTGATATGTGTGTTGCATTAGGATTGGCATCGGCACACATGTGACAGTTATGGTACATAAAAATACCGTCGCGGGTAAATCCAGCCTCATCCGTGAACAGAATACTGCTTACAAACAGGGGATTCAGGGTACACTGTTGTTGCACCCGTTGGCAGAAATTCTCTCTAGGAAGGAGTCTGCATTGTTGAGGGCTTGCACTCGCTGGAGATGATATGGATAGAGAGAGTACTTGTCGATGTAAAAGCCGCCACACACTGCTATGACCCGGGACACGCTGTTGGGTAGCAATCCTCCTCGTTGAAGTACTCGGACGTTCGTGTACAATGCGTAACACCTTTTTCTCAACATCGGGTGTTACGGATCTAGGTCGACCTTCTCATACATGGTGTGCGAGACTCTAGGTATCTCTAAGGCGCTGATGTAACCTGCTAAATGTACGCCTGTCGGGCTGCCTGAGGAGAGGAAAATCTTATTCATACAATCATGCAGCCTCAAGGGCACTGCCATTCGCTTTGACATGTCAGCTTACTCTTCAGTGGTGTAACCTCTGTCCATGGTGCCTTCGCGTTCGTAAGTGATTGCGAGGCCGGTAAGGCACAGTGCACGGAGGGGGAAAGGGAAGTAGTTGCGCATGCGTAAACAATCGATTCCGTATTTTTGGATTTCCGGAAGGCTTTTGACACTGTACCACACAGCGGCTCGTAGTGAAATTGCGTGCTTATGGAATATCGTCTCAGTTATGTGACTGGATTTGTGATTTCCTGTCAGAGAGGTCACAGTTCGTAATTGTTGACGGAAAGTCATCGAGTAAAGCAGAAGCGATTTCTGGTGTTCCCTAAGGTAGTGTTACAGGCCCTTTGCTGTTCCTTACCTATATAAACGATTTGGGAGACAATCTGAGCAGCCGTCTTCGGTTGTTTGCAGATGACGCTGTCGTCTATCGACTAATAAAGTCATCAGAAGATCATAACAAACTGCAAAACGATTTAGAAAAGATATCTGAATGGCGCGAAAAGTGGCAGTTGACCCTAAATAACGAAAAGTGTGAGGTCATCCACATGAGTGCTAAAAGGAACTCGTTAAACTTCGGTTACACGATAAATCAGTCTAATCTAAAAGCCGTAAATTCAACTAAATACCTAGGTATTATAATTACGAACAACTTAAATTGGAAGAAACACATAGAAAATGTTGTGGGGGAAGTCTAACCAAAGACTGCGTTTTATTGGCAGGACACTTAGCAAATGTAACAGACCTACTAAGGATACTGCCTACACTACGCTTGTCCGTCCTCTTTTAGAATACTGCTGCGCGGCTTATCTGATCCTTACCAGATAGGACTGACGGACTACATCGAAAAAGTTCAAAGAAAGGCAGCACGTTTTGTATTATCGTCAAATATGGGAGAGAGAGTCATAGAAATGATACAGGATTTGGGATGGACATCATTAAAAGAAAGGCGTTTTTCGTTGCGACGCAATCTTCTCACGAAATTCCAATCACCAACTTTCTCCACCGAATGTGAAAATATTTTTTTGACTCCAACCTCCTTAGGGAGGAACGATCACCACGATAAAATAAGGGAAATCAGAGCTCGTACGGAAAGATATGTGTGTTCATTCTTTCCACGCGCTATACGAGATGGAAATAATAGAGAATTGTGAAGGTGGTTCGATGAACCCTCTGCAGGCACTTAAATGTGATATGCGGAGTATCCACGTAGATGTAGATGAAACAGATAGTCGATCCCAAACCTTGGAATACAAGCGTAAATACCGCGGTATCGTGGAGCGTTTACAGTTAGTTCCCAACTCGAATGAATGCGATACCTCGGCAACGGTTGATTTGCGGATGCATGTGTATTGGAGCTTTTTAGCTACAGTTGGCGTGTACTTTCCATGTATGAATTATTGACCTCACTTTTGAAACACCCTGTATAAAATGAATCTATTGATACTGAAATAAAACCGCAGTGTATTCTTCAAATGACAAAAATGGTTCAAATGGTTCTGAGCACTATGGGACGTAACAGCTGAGGTCATCAGTCCCCTAGAACTTAGAACTACTTAAGCCTAACTAACCTAAGGACATCACGAACACCCATGCCCGAGGCAGGATTCGAACCTGTGACCGTAGCGGACGCGCGGTTCCAGACTGAAGCGCCTAGATCCGCTCGGCCACTCTGGCCGGCTTCAAATGACAGTACAGGCACTACGCCCAGTAATAATAACTGCTACCTAAAGCCGTGTAGCAAGTCAACTGCCGCAGGTCGCTCGCAGGCGCTACTTTTGCGAGTTAATTCATGTGGAAACATCGCAGCGAGCCGACTTCCGCCAAATTTCGTCAACTTGGAGAAGCAGCTTTTGCAAGTTAATCGAAACAGTTTCTTGCATAATGCTGCAAGTACTTACCGAACTTGCCAGTTGCTGGAAGTTTCTCTCAAACTAGAAGATGTTTCGTGTTTTCAATAAACTAAACTAAACTCCACCCGAACAGGCCATGAAAGCCCAACAGTACCGACCGGCCGCCGTGTCACCTCAGCCCACAGGCGTCACTGGACGTGGATATGGAGGGGCATGTGGTCAGCACACCGCTGTATAGGCCGTAAGTCCGTTTACGAGGCCGGAGCGGCTACTTCTCGATCAAGTAGCTCCTCAGTTTGCCTCACAAGGGCTGAGTGCACCCCGCTTGCCAGCAGCGCTCAGCAGACCGGATGGTTACCCATCCACGTGCTAGCCCAGCCCGACAGTTCTGAACTTCGGTGACCTGACGGGAACGGGTGTTACTACTAGCAAGGCCTAATACCGGTACAAAAATGTCAGTACTGTAAAGGAGAATGGCACGAAAGCAGATGGGCCAACAACAACAAAAAAATATACCATTGTGATTCAGTTACCCCTTCCGATGACGTCTTCTGCAACACGCCTTGTTACAACTGGCCTGCAAAAACCACTCTCGAAATTTTCATATTTTCTCGCTCACAACGCGCAAACTATTAGTCCTAAAGAAAAAGTGGACATGACGTTTTCTGTAGGACACTTAATATAGTTAAATTTTGTACTGCGACACGTTTTCCTTAGAGGCCGTAGCTTCCGTGTGATTCAAAAAGTGACTTTCAAACATACTCCAACTTTCACAGGATTTCTAGTATGTCATTCATGACACCGCTTCCTAACGTTTTACAAAAATTTGCGACTGCACGAATTATTTTCCACACATTCGACTTGTTGTGGTCTTAATTGATTGACCTTATTGCCTCACCGGCTTAGTCCAGCACTTACAAACTGTAAAACTGACGTTTGCGTAAATTTTCCCAAACAGTTTTGTGAATTTTAAAAGCATAAAGTAAAAAATTATATCGTTTTCTTCGTCAGGCCTTCTGGCTACTAAACTACAGTACTTGTAAGGGTTAAGTTTGCATCGAATCGTCAAAGTAATTAGTTTTATCGTAAAGTTTTCAAACGTCGTTTTTTATTTAATTATCCTCACGGGCACTAAACTAATAACGTTAACGAAATAGCCGACTGTGCTTGTGGCGTAATAGCCGAATCGGCACAGGCTAAAAAAAAGGCAAACAGCACGAATAGTTCGTGTAGTCGGAAATTTTTGAACAGTGGTAGGAGGCAATCCCACGAACAAAATACTAGAAATCTTGACTGGTGAGGGATGAGTTTCGGTTTGGAGGTGTGTTCGAAGGTCACTTTTGTACGTTTATCTTGAATAAATCCAAAAACATGGCCACCAGTGAAAACGTACGCAGTACAAAAATTAACTACATTAAATTTCCTATAAAAACGTCCTGTTCGTTTTCTTAGGACTAATAGCTGTCGCCCAGCGAGCGAGAGAATACGAAAATTTCGCCCGTGGTTTTTGAAGGCCAGTTGTAGCATTGCGGGCTGCATAAAACGACATCCGCAGGGCCAGCTGAATCACCCTGTGTAACTGGCCATCGCAGCTGCGGAAGAGCGCAATGAATTAACCGATTACTTTGTTTCACCAGGAGAGAAAGAGAAAATGCAAGTACAGACGTCTTTAAATTTTAGCTAATTTTTTTAATGGTAGCATAAACATAAATGCATTACATTTGTAATAAAAGCAATATACAATTCGGCAAAAATAGAAGAGTAATTAAAAGACTATCTTTTGGTGAAACAGCTTGCTGCATTTTTGTGTACTGTTTTCGAATATTTGATTGTACAACAGAAAAGAGGCGTTCGAAACTAGCGTGCGACAGTCTCAAAAAAGTTATTAATCTGTGCGAAGTCATCAGATTCTATTTCATTCAACGATGTTCCGTGATAACTTAAATCTACGCGCCTTTGTATTCATTTCTTCACCCAAAGATTTATTTCTTTCTCTTTACTCTCTTGTGACAGTATTTCTTCGGTAGTAATAATGCAACAACGGCTGGATTAGTCATTCAGCAATTTCTGCAAGTACTTAAAGTAGCCCAAGCGACTTGCAAAAGGTTACTTGCGAAAGCTTTTATTCTAACGTAAATAGCTCAGCAAATTATTGTAGACGTTACTTCCTAGTGCATACGCAACCTCGACAGTCTTTGAAGGATGTCAACATTAATTGAAACAGCCTGTTGCAATACAGTGACTGTCAATCTCGAAACTTCCTCTTTTATTCAGGCACCAGGGACGCCGTGCCTCTTGGACCATTGTTCAGTGGCGGGGCCGCATTCGTATCAGTCCTCTCGTACTGAATTCCCCAGAAAGCGAAGCCGGCCCTGGCTCAGATGCTGTTCACAGATTGCATGAAACATTTTTTACCCAAGTTTGTTAATAACAGGATTTTTTGCCCACTGTCACCGTCCTCCCACCGCTCGGGAAGAGTCTGATTTTCATAACCCTAGTTTTACGTTTGAAATCAATATTTTAGTGGGGAATAAGGAAAGCTTATCTAACCGGACCTTTACAAACAGAGCCTTTGTGCGTCGCGGAAAGGTTTACTGCTGAATTTCCCAGAGAGCACATTTTAACAAGGCTAGGGCAACATATTACTTTCTCCGATATACGTCACACGAAATGACAACAGAGAGAAAATCAGAGAAATTACAGATCATACGGAGATTTATCTATAGTCGTTCTTCCTAAGAACCAGTCTCTAACGCAAAAGAAAGAAGAGGGGGGTGGGGCGGAATTATAGTGGTACAAACAGTACCCTCCGCCACGCACCGCAAGGTGGCTTATGTAGATCTGAGCACAAGTGACGGACAGACTTGTAGCCTGAACCAACCACTATCCCACGAAACTCGTTCTTAATGGAAATCCATTGTCAGAAGGGTGAAGAGAAGATGGTGTCTGTCATATCTCAATGTATCGCTCTGCAGCTCCCTCTAGTACCACTGAAGTTATTTCCTGATGTCTTAATAGATTCCCCACCATCCTATCCCTTCTCCCTGTCAATGTTTTCCACATATTCTTTTCCTCGTCGGTTCTGCGGAGAACCTCCTCATTCCTAACCTTACCACTCTACCTAATTTTCAACATTCTTCTGCAGCACCACATCTGGTACGTTATTTCTATTTTGAACTGCTATTTCCTTAACCTTTAATATA
The DNA here is from genome assembly GCF_021461395.2 of Schistocerca americana. Taxonomy (NCBI): domain Eukaryota; kingdom Metazoa; phylum Arthropoda; class Insecta; order Orthoptera; family Acrididae; genus Schistocerca; species Schistocerca americana. Next base: position 285,012,175 of record NC_060120.1, on the reverse strand, counting down.
AAGGGAGTGGAAGGACTTGACCCATACAGTGACCATTCCATTTCAACATATTTATTTGCATCATAGGTGAATCATTAACAGAATTACAATCATAAATCAAATAATAATTTCTTTAAGAAACGCCATTCAGGCAAACTTTACAATCTGCTTGTTATATACAACCACAAATGAATTAATCTCTTTAAAAACATTTTTAAAAAACCGCCACTCGGGCCAAGTAATTCATTTAAAATAAACTTTACATCAAATAACCAAGAAATCAATTATTATTTCCACATAGATTGAAAACCGCCCCTCCCGGGCGAGATATTACCAAACAACTTAACAAGGTTATAGACAGTTTGATCAACAATAACCCAGTTATTTCCCCATCAAAATTGACATACGCCACTAAGGCTGAATTGCACCGCAATTTTAGAAAACGGTTTCAATTAAGACACATTCTTCTAGAAATCCCTCAAAATTCTTAAGACAAATATTTAAAACATTTAACCGGGCAACCTTGCAGATCCACCACAAGTTTTAGAAAACTGCTGCTTATACAATAACTGAGGCTCGAGATTGTAAGGGCGCGACTTGGCCACGAACGGTGGAGGCGACTGAGTACTTATCTTCGAATTAAGATGTGGACTCCGTTTGTACTTCCACCCAGTTCAGAACACCGAAATCGGAACCAAACAGCACACGCGAGCTCAGGCGAAGTCCACCGCCCGTATGCCCGCTAGTAATTTAAAAGGGGATGCTCTGCACTTCGGTGGCCCACTGCTTCCGATCTCTGAAACATAAATCAGAAGCGACAACAGGGAACCAAACAACCCTTCTTTCACCTTAATACTCAAACTTATACAGGAAACTACTTCCATACAATTGACAATAATAAAACTGATTTCATTCCTTTAAGCAGAACCACGTACATGAATGTTGCAAACGGAACTGGCTCATTAAAACCCAAGCATCACATGGAGGACCTTATGAAGGCCTGTAAGGTACCACACGGCAATCTTTAGACACGGATCGTTCGGTAAGGCTGCGCACACGCACACATATCAATGTTTTAGACACTTGCCAGCTGAAGTAAGAGCAATAAATACACTCCTGGAAATGGAAAAAAGAACACATTGACACCGGTGTGTCAGACCCAACATACTTGCTCCGGACACTGCGAGAGGGCTGTACAAGCAATGATCACACGCACGGCACAGCGGACACACCAGGAACCGCAGTGTTGGCCGTCGAATGGCGCTAGCTGCGCAGCATTTGTGCACCGCCGCCGTCAGTGTCAGCCAGTTTGCCGTGGCATACGGAGCTCCATCGCAGTCTTTAACACTGGTAGCATGCCGCGACAGCGTGGACGTGAACCGTATGTGCAGTTGACGGACTTTGAGCGAGGGCGTATAGTGGGCATGCGGAAGGCCGGGTGGACGTACCGCCGAATTGCTCAACACGTGGGGCGTGAGGTCTCCACAGTACATCGATGTTGTCGCCAGTGGTCGGCGGAAGGTGCACGTGCCCGTCGACCTGGGACCGGACCGCAGCGACGCACGGATGCACGCCAAGACCGTAGGATCCTACGCAGTGCCGTAGGGGACCGCACCGCCACTTCCCAGCAAATTAGGGACACTGTTGCTCCTGGGGTATCGGCGAGGACCATTCGCAACCGTCTCCATGAAGCTGGGCTACGGTCCCGCACACCGTTAGGCCATCTTCCGCTCACGCCCCAACATCGTGCAGCCCGCCTCCAGTGGTGTCGCGACAGGCGTGAATGGAGGGACGAATGGAGACGTGTCGTCTTCAGCGATGAGAGTCGCTTCTGCCTTGGTGCCAATGATGGTCGTATGCGTGTTTGGCGCCGTGCAGGTGAGCGCCACAATCAGGACTGCATACGACCGAGGCACACAGGGCCAACACCCGGCATCACGGTGTGGGGAGCGATCTCCTACACTGGCCGTACACCACTGGTGATCGTCGAGGGGACACTGAATAGTGCACGGTACATTCAAACCGTCATCGAACCCATCGTTCTATCATTCCTAGACCGGCAAGGGAACTTGCTGTTCCAACAGGACAATGCACGTCCGCATGTATCCCGTGCCACCCAACGTGCTCTAGAAGGTGTAAGTCAACTACCCTGGCCAGCAAGATCTCCGGATCTGTCCCCCATTGAGCATGTTTGGGACTGGATGAAGCGTCGTCTCACGCGGTCTGCACGTCCAGCACGAACGCTGGTCCAACTGCGGCGCCAGGTGGAATTGGCATGGCAAGCCGTTCCACAGGACTACATCCAGCATCTCTACGATCGTCTCCATGGGAGAATAGCAGCCTGCATTGCTGCGAAAGGTGGATATACACTGCACTAGTGCCGACATTGTGCATGCTCTGTTGCCTGTGTCTATGTGCCTGTGGTTCTGTCAGTGTGATCATGTGATGTATCTGACCCCAGGAATGTGTCAATAAAGTTTCCCCTTCCTGGGACAATGAATTCACGGTGTTCTTATTTCAATTTCCAGGAGTGTACTATTAAGGAGCGAAGCACACACTTAATAAGAGGCATGAAATATCACATCACAGTCCTTGCAACACTTTGCTGCCTCAAGAGCAATCATCATTATATTTCACTAATCGTTGGTAGGACTTGAACTAGTTAACTTGATGCCAGCTGCTGGATCGACGTGGCGAAGACAGACTGATGACCTCAGAAGTTGCATAGTGCTCAGAGCCATTTTTGTGGCGAACACACCAGACGCTGCTTAGTCCGATAGTAACAGCGTGTTCCTTCACGGGAGCGAGCACATGCATAGCTTCACGAGGCTGCCAAGAAGCCACAGCGCCGGCCCGCCGTTACTGACCCCGGTACGATCAAGCGCTAACCGCCCCGCCGTACTCAGGCAAACCGTGCTCGCTGTCGTCTCTCCAACGTCTCGCTAATTCGCGCACTTCCGCGTGCCGTGGCCAACGTTTGTAACCTCCCCGCAGAAAATAAAAATGTTAAATAATAAATGAAAAAGGAACCAAGTGTAACCTCCCTACAAAAATAATAAATAAAAATGGAAATGTGCCATAGCGTAGCCTCGCCACAAAAACAATGATTAAATGAATTTTTCTAATATTGTAACCTCTGAACAAAATTGGCTCCCATTTATAGTCTGTGCGCAGAAATGCATTCACACTTAATATTCCCACAAAATTCTTCCTCATTTAATGTCAAGTTCGAAACAGAAAAATTCCTAAACACCAAAATAATAAAAAAGTTTTGTAACCTGATGAATTTATAAGGACGGCGGCGCTGACCTTCGGCCCTGTATTCTGAATAACAAAAGCAAAAATTCTTACCTCAATAAAACTGCAATTATATCTGCTCTTAATTAGTCATTTTTCGACACAGCTTCGTGCAATGCTGGAAGCAATGATAATGCATTGGAAAAATTCTTTAAATTGAAATGAATGCTTTTCTTTAAAAGAGTTACTTTATATTGAGAAATTTGTTAACATCCAGTATTGATTTAAGTGTCAGGAAGTCATTTCTGAAAGTATTCGTATGGAGTGTGGCCATGTATGGAAGTGAAACATGGACGATAAATAGTTTGGACAAGAAGAGAATAGAAGCTTTCGAAATGTGGTGCTACAGAAGAATGCTGAAGATTAGATGGGTAGATCACATAACTAATGAGGAAGTATTGAATAGGATTGGGGAGAAGAGAAGTTTGTGGCACAACTTGACCAGAAGAAGGGATCGGTTGGTAGGACATGTTCTGAGGCATCAAGGGATCACCAATTTAGTATTGGAGGGCAGCGTGGAGGGTAAAAATCGTAGGGGGAGACCAAGAGATGAATACACTAAGCAGATTCAGAAGGATGTAAGTTGCAGTAGGTACTGGGAGATGAAAAAGCTTGCACAGGATAGAGTAGCATGGAGAGCTGCATCAAACCAGTCTCAGGACTGAAGACCACAACAACAACAACAACTTTATGGTTCAAATGGCTCTGAGCACTATGGGACTCAACTGCTGAGGTCATTAGTCCCCTAGAACTTAGAACTAGTTAAACCTAACTAGCCTAAGGACATCACAAACATCCATGCCCGAGGCAGGATTCGAACCTGCGACCGTAGCGGTCTTGCGGTTCCAGACTGCAGCGCCTTTAACCGCACGGCCACTTCGGCCGGCCAACAACTTTATATTATAAAAATTATTATTGGGGCATTTTTGAACAAATTAAATTACAATTAACATACATTATTAAATATGCGCAAGGCTGCTTCATTACCTTCTACAACAATACTCATCCTCCAGAGTCCTGACCAGAGTCGCGACCAGAGCACACAGCCGACGCATGCCGACTCCCGCCGACTCACGCAGACTCGCTACTAACTCGCTACTAAAGCCGACCGACTACTACGGTCCACTCGCGCAGTGAAGCGCAGACTAGCGACAAGCAACAACTAACGATAAACTACTCTCTGGTCAGAGATTCTGTCATGCCTCGCCCATCGCCGGCAAAGCATACATCTTACACGTTGTTGTCCTTTTCCACCCCATACTGCCCGCTATATCCTGAGCTGGTCCAGGTTCCAAAGACAAACTTCTGCCAGAGGGAATCGATAGTACCTAACCAAAGATAACCCCGGCACCATGCCCGCCACGGCTCAACATCTCAAACGCTTTGATTCTCTTCTGTTCCGGTTTTCCCACGGTCCATGTTTCACTGCCATACATTGCTGTCTCCAGTCGCACATTCTCAGAAATTTCTTCCTCAAATTAAGGTCTATGTTTGATGCTAGTAGATTTGTCTTGGCCAGAATGCCCCTTTTGCTTGTGCTAGACTGCTTTTTAAGTTCTCCTTGCTTCGTCAAGTTTTTTTTTCTTTTTTTTTTTTTTTTTCAAGATAGCAGAATTCCTTAACTTCGTCTGCTTCATGATGACCAATTCTGAAGGAAGGAAGATTGGGTTTAATATCCCGTCGGCACCGAAGTCATTAAAGACGCAACTGAAGCTCGGATTGTGTTAAGGATTGGGAAGGAAATCGGCCGTGCCCTTTGTAAAGGAGCCATCCCGGCATGAGCCTGGAGTGATTTAGGGAAATCACGGAAAACCTACATCTGGATGGCAGGACGCGGGTTTGAACCGTCGTCCTCCCGGATACGAGAACAGTGTGCTAACCACTGCGCCATCTCGCTCGATGACCAATTTCGATGTTTGGTTTCTCGCTACTCTAACTTCTGCTCCTTCTCAATACTGTCGTCTAACTCAGGTTTACTCTCAATCCGTATTCTGTACCCTTTAGACTTCATTCCGTTCAACAGATCCTGTAATTCTTCTTCAGTTTCACTGTGGAAAGCAATGCCATCAGACGATCTTATCACTGATATTATTTCACCCTGAATATTAATCCCACCCTCGAACGCTTCTCTTATTTCCGTCTCTGCTTGTTCGATGTATAGATTGAACGGTATAGGTGGAAGGCTGCATCCCTGTCTTACAACCTTTTAATCCGAGCTCTTCGTTCTTTGTATTCAATTCTGTCGTTCTCTCTTGGCTCTTGTGCATATTATTATTCTTGTTGCTATTACGCATTTTTGCTCCTAAGACAGTGTTTGAACTTGAATGATACATGATTGTACAATTTTTTCTTGTTTCCTTCTCCTTTTTCTCTTCGCAAAACTTCTTTATTCTTTAACTGTTTTCTTGTTTCCTTTGTTCTGTCCATATTTTTCCTGTTTTCTTCCTTTGGTTTACTTCAAGTCTCATGTTAATAGTTTTATTCCTGAATTCGTCTATTTCAGTCGGCATTTCCCTACTGATTCCTGTTTGTTACAGGTCTTTTTCTATTTCTCGAAACCATGTGCTGTTTTTCGGATTAAGCTGTTCATTGCATCAAAAGCCCTCTTTGTGAATATTTTGTTGGTCATTCTATGTATATGTCCATAGGATGTTAGTTGGCGTTTCCTGATCATATCTGTAAATCTGTCTGTGTTTTCGTATACTTCTTTAGTTGGTCTCTTTATCCATACACCATGACAGTGTACTCGTATTTGTCAAAAAATTTTACTGAGACTTTTACATTCCCTTTCATTCGGTCTCTTTGATGCCTGATGGTCCAGTTGTGGTTGTATGTGATGTGCAGAGTGCTTCTGGCAGTACAATAGTATTGCAGTGCCTGATTTCATAAGTACCTTTTATTGTCGTTCGTCCATGTGAATTTGTACACACCCTGAAGTCTCTATTTTTTCTTTCTGTGTTGGGTACCTTGTTTGATCTGCGTTTGCATATATTCCCCTAGATAGTTGAAGTTTTCAACTCTGTTAACCTTTCCGTTACTTTGGCCATAGTGTGTGCGTTGCTGCTCTTTATTTCGGTGTAGTGCGTTTATTCATATATCATCTGTAGACATGTTTTGTCACAGGCTTCTTGTAAGGATTCCCGTGCTTTTTGTTAGTTGTTGCTGAGTATAGTTAGATCATATGGAAATGCCAGACATTTTATGATTGTTTTGGCTGTACGTGTTCTTCCCAGCTGAATCTCTTTTAGTTTCTCTTCCCATTGTTTGATAATTTTGTTCAAAACCATGGCTGAACAAAAGCGGTGAGAGCCTGTCTCTGTTGTACGAGTGTCCCAGTTCCTCTGTCTGTTCCATATTACTCTAGAGTGTCAAAGAGATTATGCTTGCTTATGCAGCCGTAGGCCTTCTTGAAGTCCACAAATGTGATTAAAATGTTGTTCCTCCTGCTGAGCTTCAGGAACGTTCGCTGGCCCCAAATTTGTTCAGTACACGATGTTTCTTTTCTGAAGCCTGGTTGGCATTCACCTATCTTTGTATCAGCTTATGGTTTTAGTCTGTTGAGTAATGCCTTGGAGAAAATTTTGTAGGTGACTGATAATAATAAGATAGGGTCTGTCTTGTCGCCTTTCTTGTGGAGTGGGTGATGTGCGCGAATTTTCATTCCTGTGGAATTTCCTCTGTGATGCATATTTCAGCGAATATTTTATGAATTCTTTTTGTGATGGTTTGGTCTTTGTACATATTGTATATTATCCGTCTTTCCCTACAGCTCACTCCAATTTTTCTGTTTTGGAACATCTTGCACCAGTTTAGTTTCTCAAACTGATTTTTCAAATCACCAAGCATGCGAACGAGTCTTGATTTTTCGTAAGTGTTGCTTCAGTTACTACGCACAACGTCAGAACTGCCTCTCTGGGGCGCTTAACTTCCGAAAACTAAGTTGATCGTCATCTAACTGGTCCTCAATTAGTTTTCCACTTGTCACTAGAAAAAAGTTTTGCACCACCCTCAAGACGTTGTTTGTGGCCTTTATTTCTAGATTGAAAACCTCTTTCTCAATAGTCTTTTCACACTACCGAATCGTGAATTGTCCCTCTGGAGCCATTAACTTTCCGAAAGTCAAGCTGATCGTAATCTAACTGATCCTCAATTTGTTTTCCATTCTTCACTAGAAAAAAAGTTTTGCACCACCCTCAAGACGTTGTTTCTGGCCCTTTTTTTAGATCAAAAACATTGTAAGCAGCCTGTTTGTCTGTTGGCAGCGCGATTGTGTCTATATCGCTGACAGCGCTCTGCGCCCTTGGCAACTGTGGTTGGACGGACTAGCGGTTAGCGAGTGGGTAGGGAAGTGTACGGACATAATATTATTAGTGGAGACTCTGTGTTTTATTGGAAATTGAGATGAAATGATGTGTTTATAAGAAAATACGCAAGGAAATTTATGATGATGGATGTTGGTTGATAATGTTTGAGCAGTGGAATTATTGACAACTACATAATTTTTGGAACTGGATGTCATATGAAAAAGGGAAAATTTTCTAAATACGTCGTTTGCTCTTCAACAAAATCTTTCTTTCGCTAACCATATGCGTCCCAGTAGTTAGAGAGTATAGTAGTTAGAATCTATTTATTTAGCTGGCTGTAGTTGCTACTTGCTGTAATTGCTGTAGTTCGTGTTACGAATATTTTCTGTGAGGTAGGTGACTTATGAAGAAGAATGGGGTTTGCACTGTTGGGATTCGTGATTGAAATGAGTTTAGGCAATTAACAGAGTTGGAGATAGTTTCATATTTCTTTAATTTCATATTTTTTGGATTTGGATTATTGTTAGGATTTCTTGCATTTCAGAGCCATTCTTTCATGTTAATTATTGGAAATCATGTCGTCAATGAATAGCAGTTAGATTGCTTTGGACTTGTATATTGTGGGTAATAAAGGAGTAGGTTTAAGTTGTCTTTGTTAGGAAAAATTCGGTTGGTCAGTATTTAATAAAAATAATTAAAGAGGTTGTTTCAACATCTTTCTCAGTACTCTTTTCACCCTGTCGAATCGCCACATGCAGCCCCGTGTCGAATGGAGAAAGATAAAAAGAATCCATTGTTCGTGTAGTAGGTCGCATAAGTCGTGAATGGGACGATGCGAGTCTATCAGAATGCATCGAAGAAAGTGGACGTTGTCACTTTGAGAGAAGTTGCCTGCCGAATTGGCATACGTCACACAGACACATCATTTGATGATTTAAGCGCCATCACAAGATCCGAGACACTGGAGATATTCCTTGCAGTGGTAGCTCAAGGTCAACGCCACCAGCTGATGACCGCTAACTACTAGTTACAACTCGTAAATGCCCCAAGGAGAATGCACACTGCCTTTTGGAGGTAACTGGGAGTTTAGTTTCCACACAGCCAGTTTTACCTCTCAACGTCTATTACGAACAACATGACAGACCTCCCAGTACCGTCATACGACGCTAACAAGATGGTGAAAGGAACACCTGGAATGGAACCTAGATCAACAGCGCCAACTTCCCTTCATCAACGAGTGCAGGATTTGTCTGATGCCTGACGATCACCGTAGAAGGATAGACACCAATGCACGTCTAAGGCGTGCAGTCCAACGGGTTTAGCAGGAAGCTGCGTAAGTCATGGTATGGACCGGTATCCTAAGAAGTAAACAGAGAGAGTTGCCAAGGAAATAGCTGGAAAGGCTAATGAGAACGCATGGTTTATAAGTGAAATACGTAGAAGGCAGCTAACTGGATATAATCTAATTAAGCGCACGAATAAATAAATAAGGAGAAGATACTGCAGATTAAACATAATAAGGAAACGTTATAAGCAGTTATTCTGTGATGAGGAACTGAATGAAAACGGGCGAGACTCATTTTCAGATCGTCGTAACATAGCCAAAATGATATTTCCGAAGATGTGAAAACCGTGTCAAAAATGTGCAACGAACAGTAACAGCGCATGCAGGTAGATATCCCATAGAAATAAAGTTCCAGAAGTAGATCCTTTACCGTTACAAGATTTAGACTTAGTACTACTGCCAAAAAAAAAAAAAAAAAAAAAAAGTTGGCCACAGGGATTGACATTACTTGATAATGAAGTATTTGCAAAACATAGCCGGCCGAAGTGGCCGTGCGGTTAAAGGCGCTGCAGTCTGGAACCGCGCTGCTGCTACGGTCGCAGGTTCGAATCCTGCCTCGGGCATGGATGTGTGTGATGTCCTTAGGTTAGTTAGGTTTAAGTAGTTCTAAGTTCTAGGGGACTAATGACCTCAGCAGTTGAGTCCCATAGTGCTCAGAGCCATTTTTTTTGCAAAACATAATTGTTATTTGCAAAATATGATACCAATCAATGTCTATCAATTAGTTTAACGGTAATTTGGCATGAACCACACAGAAGGAATGTTAACCGTTTTTGCAACAACTGGCTTTCAATAACACTTACTCTGTATATTAAAGCAGAAAGGTATGGATTATTATAGGTAAGTAATTGCTAATTGTTGGAGCAATATTAACTTGAACAAAAGAATCTTTTATCAGCTTCATTATTGGAAAATACTGTCATCGAAATGTTTTTCAGATAATCGATATTATTTTTACTGATTATTATTTTTATTCTCAAGAAGCATTCACACTTACTTATACTATTTAGCTCAAGTGGGATAATTGATACCTGGATCTAGTTTAGTTTAATGGTTGTAGTTATTTGCTTATTATAGTTCATTAATATTAGAGAAGTGGCAAATGCACTTCACTAATGCTGTAGTTGTAATATGAGATTTAAATCTGGCTCAACAGTTAGCAAGGGGACCCAGAAACTGATCTATCAGTTAGACTCGGATCAAGATTGTACATTTTAGTCAAAACACAATATGAGAAACACTAATAACTATATGAAAATCGATTTATAAACACTGTTACTTCCAGACTTTGCAATAAGTAATCCTTATGTTGGCCCTTCAAAATCTGTTACCCAGAACAATTGTAAATCACCATGGTTGTTGCAGCTAACTAATAATGTACTGAGATTTCAGTAAGAATAATCTTTAGGCTTCAATACTTTAAAACTTTTCTTGGCGACTGTACTTTGGTGAAACTTTAAGTATCCTTTTATGAAAAATACGCGGTACTCTTAAAAACTTACACACACTAAATAATTCTACAATTGACTTCTGCACTAAGTTGTAACTACAGTGCAAGCTTACTGAAATGACTTTTCAGCTCAGTAAAATAGGATACTCGGAAATATCGTAGCCCTCGGGATAGGACCCTGTCCAAGTAAAGGAGTAATGATGAAATACGGGTGCTCAACACAAAGTTTAAAGAACACATACTTATTATTAGAAAAGAAACGCATAACTGCTCCATGCAGTTATACTGTACTAAAATGATAATGAGATGAAGTTTGTTGGCAGTGTCGATCTCCTGTGGCTACTTAAAAGAAGGCGACAAAAGTATCCACGCTCCTGCTATGTAACAAGCTCTGAAAATTGTCTCTCGTAGTACAAAACTAACCAAAGAATGTCATGAATAATAAGCCAAATTATTTCCATATCTGAGGCTATGTTATACCGGGTGGTTGTAATTAAACTTTCCGTATATAACATGGAAACTAATTACCATACGAGTACCAAACTTGGTAGCATAAATGTCCAGAGCATGGAGCGCATGATTTCCATTAGTCACAGCGCCACCATTCAATTTCAACTATGGCCAAAAGGTGCCGTGATCGGTCATCATGATTCATAGTCTCACACACCTGATCAGTCGCAGCGCACTTGTTGACGTGTCAACATGAACCTGGACAAAAGAAGCAGGGCATTATTAAAACGACAGTAATGGTGGATGGAGCTGCAGTTCGAGAATATCGCCGGCTGAAAGGACTACGGAATGGTCCTCTTTCTCCACCTGCTGTGTGGAGCATGATGAAGAAGTTCGAATCAACTGGAGAGCTGGGCGTCGCTCCGGGAAGAGGTGATTCAAAAACTAAACTGACAAAGCACTCAGGTGAGAATAATTTGCTCCTGATTGCGAACTTGTAATATATCACAATATCCGTTTACTTTCCGACGCAAACGAAAACGCGAGAACTCTGCCTATTAAATATTAACACGCAGAAACTCAAGAAACGAAACTACCAAAGACGAAATTGTACAATTCTTACCTGGTTAGGAACTCGTAAAATGTCACAAAATCGGATACTTCTTTGTCGCTGTTTGTGTCTCGGCCGGCTGATGCTGCCTGATAAAACATAAAATATGCTTCCAGCTAGTTCGTGGAGACACAAATGTTGCAGCCGACGTTTCAAATGTTTAGGTCTGTGAGGATCGTCTCGATGGGTGAGCAAACACTCCAGACAACTCTTAAATCTACTTAATTTTCAATTAAGCACCAGGCTGCGTTACTGAAAGGCGTTATATGTTATCACGCACGGACTTAAATACTTATAATAAATGAAAAGCACCAGTTTGCTTTTGTTCTACAATATTACTTTTATTGTTAACCGGTTTTCGGCTTACAAGGCCATCATCAGACATGATGATGGTCTTGTAAGCCGAAAACCGGTTTCATTATAATAAATGAAAAGCACCAGTTTGCTTTTGTTCTACAATATTACTTTTATTGTTAACCGGTTTTCGGCTTACAAGGCCATCATCAGACATGATGATGGTCTTGTAAGCCGAAAACCGGTTAACAATAAAAGTAATATTGTAGAACAAAAGCAAACTGGTGCTTTTCATTTATTATAATGTTGTTCTACCAAGAACCGACGGAAGATTCTGTTAATATGTTAAATACTTATGTTTACATTTGCGAAGTAGCACTTTCTGATATGCAGAACCAACGATTTGTGTGTCAGAAATGGCTTTTTTGACTGCTCTTAGTGACTATAAAAGTTCATATTGTGTTAGTTCCATATGGGTGCAACAAGGGGAGACAGCACTACGGACCTTCGCTGTGCTTCGCCTTGACGCTGGTGAGGCAGTATTAGATACTCCACAGCGTCAGCAGACCACTCTTCAGGATAGCTTCTTCTTCTTATTTACTGTTATCATTTTTTTGGTTTAGTTTCTGGTGTTTTACGGTCTAAAGAATCGTCTTAAAATGCCCTGCTGTTGGAACGGGAAATCTGTCGCACAGTAGAAAAAAATGGCTCTGAGCAGTATGGGACTTAACATCTATGGTCATCAGTCCCCTAGAACTAAGAACTACCTAAACCTAACTAACCTAAGGACACCACACAACACCCAGTCATCACGAGGCAGAGAAAATCCCTGACCCCGCCGGGAATCGAACCCGGGAACCCGGGCGCGGGAGCACAGTAGAAAGGCTAAAAGTACGGATACAAGGATTGTCCAGAAAGTAAGTTCCGATCAGTCGCGAAATGGAAATTGCATTGAAAATCAGAAATGTTTTATTTGAGACAGTTGGCTCCACCTTCCAGCTACTTCTCTACATAGTCGCCGCTCCAACTAGGACATCTGTCGCACCGTTATACCGATTTTCCAATACCCTCGCCATAGAAGGCAGCCGCCTGTGCTACCCGCCTATTCTCTACGCTCATCTATAGGTCGCTGTCTGTGCGAAAATGTTGTCTTCATAGCTAGTAGTTAATGTGAGCAGAGATGAAACACAGAGGGAGCCAATCACCGGCTGTAGTGCGGGTGATCAAACACTTCGCATCGAAAACGTTGCAGGAGCAGCAACCGTATGACACTTCTGTAATGTGGGCTGCATAACATCAGGCGAAATCTCTCATCAGGACCTCATACTTGGCGGGAGACACTATTTTCTACGCATCTCTATGAGCTCACCATGCGCTCAGAACCGAAAAGAGCGAAGTGATGCAACCGGCAGGGATACTAGAGACACTGTCGAACACATATGTGCAAAGCTTCATTAGATTTTCACAGTGGTTTCCATTTCTTGACCGATCGGAACTTACTTTCCGGATATCCCTCGTATAACCTGACATTCAAATGCAGGAAGTCTGTACTATGAAGTGACAACGAAAAGCCGGTTTAACTTTGTATCAAACGTACAGTCGATACATTTCACATCCAATGATCACGTCTGTGACCGGCAAGCAGAACTATTTGTTTTTTCGATTGTTTCCAGCAGCAGCGGGGTAGAAGTTATTAAGTGGTTAATCTGAGCGTTGCAGATTGTGTTGGCAGCGCCCAGTGAGTATTACGTTGACATTTGCTGTCGCACGTCTCCTCTGACCGCAAGGGCAGACAAGTTATTCCATTCACTCCGCCTCCCACCTACGCGAACCGCCTTCTTCTTCCGTGCCACATACACTTGCCCATCGCAAGTCGCAACTGTGCCGAAAGCTCTATGAGGCGTATTTGTAAGCAGTATTGGCGTGAGGAATGTTTGTTCAGTAATTTTCAAATCTGGCACATTACACATGGTATAAGGCGCCCAGCTTGCGCCCCCTAGGTACCTATGCCAGGGTGCCACACACTTATCGCACCCACCCCCTGGTAACGATGGCTCTGCTCTCACTGTACCAACTAAGTTTAGAAAAGAATCGTTCTCAGTGTCTATAAGCCACATGACATGTCAGTCTGTCTTACAATCACGTGTACAGGGTGACAAAGCAATGACAGCTAAACTTAAAATAATACGCGAAAAGTCTTTTTTGTTTTTAATTCGAAGTTCGTTCTTTGATTGAAAGCAATAACAACTTTTCCTCATTTGGTGGCCTGCTAAGCCTAACGCGTCTGAGGATTTCCTTTCAGGGTTTACTCCTTCAGCCTTGGAAGATCGCTCTTCATCACAAGGCAGTGGTTCCACTCCTCAGTTGCCCTTAGGAGGGAAAGGGTGCCTCCGCCAGCTGCGCCTTACCAAAGATGTTCTTCTCCACCGTAGCTGCCGTTAAGGACTTCACCATATCCCAGGCAAGGGTTGATAATGGTAAGAAAAAGGAGAGGTTTAGGATAGGATAGGACTGGAGACAGGTTTTCGAAAGGTCGTTGAAGGACACACTTGGTCTGGCCCCTCCCCTTCGGCCTGTCCGGCATGGGTGGCCCTGTTGGTAGCCACACTACCGCCGGCGTAGCCCTCCGGGTCCAGAGCACGCAAACCCCCTCACCCGCGCGGACAGTGTTACGTTAAGGCGGTTTCTCCTGGGGATAAAATATGGGAATGCTTGAGAAAACGTAATGTTCCTGATTCATTAATTAAAAAGGTCCAGATGCTGTACGAAAGTTGTGAGAGCAGTATACAAGTAGGAGGTGAAGATCAAAACAAAATGGTTTAAGACAAAGAGAGGTGTTCAGCAAGGCAGTTCGCTCTCCCCTTTACTCTTCGTTACACTTACGGACACAATCATGAAGGAAATCGAGGAAGAAGAAAATGAAGATCTCAACGCTTTTGTTTTTGCTGATGACATCACCATTTGGGGAGAGACGGAAATGGAAGTTCAGAGGAGACGTGATTACTGGAACGCAAAATTTAAAAAAATTAAAGTTGACTGTGAGTAGGAACAAGACAGTGGCAATGAAGATGAGCAGGACACCCATACCCGTTCACATCATACTGGAGGGGGAGAAGGTTGAATGTATGAAAAGCTTCAATTATCTGGGTAGCATCATATCACACTCTCGGATGCCACATGCAGCTGGTTACAAAGAAAGCACAACTAATTAAGAGAATTTACACACGAACACCACTGGGACTTATAGTAAGAACCTTTGAAATGACATAAACCTGGGAAAGAACATAAGCTGACTCGTAATTACGTGAGATTCTAACTAGCACCACGTGCACTCATACAATAAAAAAAACTATGCTTTAATACAAAAATTGAGATCGCAGACTGTCAGGCAAACATAGGTTAAACGAAAATATAGAGGTTGGAGCCCTCCAAAAAGCATGCCGAAAACTATCAGACATATCAAAACCCACATGGCCACACTTGGTTGCAAATACAAAGGACCATTTAAAACTACCGAAAAATAAATTGCGAATTACCAGAAAGTAACGAAAAAGCACTGACCAAGCAAAATTATAACAGGAAAGAAATGAAATCGCTGACTGCGTGTATCTGACCTCACGTCCTACAATTCTCAACCCTGGTGAGTCTTCTGCGGCAGAGCAGCCACTTACCTGCTTGGTTTGACCTCCAACAAACCACGAGACGAAGTGCCCACCCCTTCTATAGACCGTCGGCAACCCCGTGCCAAGTGCGCGGATTATTTTTAACGGTCAGCGCAGGCCAGATGGCCCGAGGTAATTGCTGCACCTCAGAGGAAGCCGCGTGATTCCTCTGGCCAGTGTAGTCTCTGCCTACTGAATCAAGAATCTCGTGTGTTCTAAAGCTCATTGCTGACTGGTGGGATTTTGATACTGCCTGCTCATTGCCACAACTACCATTACTTCAAGCTAACAGCAAAGGGTTGGAGGTATTGGCGCCCTCAAGGGGGGTGGGGCGGGCAGCGGGTGGGGAGGAGAAGAACTGGCACTCGCTCCCCTTCTTGCTCCTAGAATTTCGAGTACAGAGTTTTTATTCGTTACAGAATCCTCGTACACTTCTAAAAGTGATTTTCCATGAACACACAAAACCTCTCTTTCAACCAATTGCAGCATTACATTGTTGATCGCAGTGAAACAATACTATGGCAGTTACGATCTTCTCTTCAGAGAATGTAAAGCCAGGCACTCGATTGGGGTTACAACGCACTAGGCTGGCAGAGGGATCCAAAATGTTGAGCAGCCAGTTAGCGGCAGCTAGCTTTAGAAGCCAGCTGACGGTCAGTCGTGACCGACCAGCCGAGCGAGATGGACGTGGAAGATCGTACACACTGAGGTGACAAAAGTCATGGGATGACGACATGCTCATATGCAGATGGTGCTAGTATCGCGTTCACATGGTATAAAAGGGCAAGTGCATTGACGGAGCTGCCATTTCTAAAAACGGTTCAAATGGCTCTGAGCACTATGGGACATAACATCTGAGGTCATCAGTCCCCTAGAACTTAGAACTACTTAAACCTAACTAACCTAAGGACATCACACAAGCCATGCCCGAGGCAGGATTCGAACCCGTGACCGTAGCGGTCGCGCGGTTCCAGACTGAAGCGCCTAGAACCGCTCGGCCACTGTCATTTGTACTCAGGTTATTATTGTGAAAAGGTTTCCGACATGATCGTGGCCTCACCACGGAAATCAACAGACTTTGGGCGCGAAGTGGTAGTTGCAGCTAGACGCATGGGACTTTCCGTTTTGGAAATCATTAGGGAATTCAATATTACGAGATCCAGTGTCAAGAATATGCCGAATTTCAGGCATTACTTCTCACCGCGGAAAACGCTGTGGCAACACGGCCTTCACTTAAGGACCGAGAGCAATGCTAATAGACAAGCAACACTGCGCGAGATAACCGTAGAAAACAACCCATATCACTGATCTCAATTTCCAGTAGGATTTTGGAGCATATACTGTACTCGAACATTAGGAATCACCTTGAAGAAAATGACTTATTGATACATAACCAACACGGATTCAGAAAATATCGTTCTTGTGCAACGTAGCTCTTTATTCCCATGCAGTAATGAGTGCTGTCGACAAGGGATCTCAGATCGATTCCATGCTCCTACATTTCCAGAAGGCTTTTGATACCGTTCTTCACAAGCGACTATTAATCAAATTGCGTGCATATGGAGTATCGTCTCAGTTGTATGACTGGATTCGTGATTTCCTCTCAGAGAGGTCATAGTTCGTAGTAATAGACGGTAAATCATCGAGCAGAACAGAAGCGACATCTGGCGTTCCGAAAGGTAGTGTCATAGGCCCTGTGCTGTTCCTGATTTACGTAAATGGTCTAGGTGATAATCTGAACAGCCCCCTTAGATTGTTTGCAGATGACGCTGTAATTTACCGTTTAGTAAAATCATCAGACGATCAATTCCAATTACAAAATGATCTAGAGAGAATTTCTGTATGATTCGAAAAGGGGCAATTGGCACTAAACAAAGAAAAGTGCGAGGTCATCCACATGGGTACTAAAAGAAATCCGATAAATTTTGGGTATACGATAAATCGCACAAATCTAAGGGCTGTCAATTCGACTAAATACCTAGGAATTACAATTACGAGCAGCTTAAGGAAGATGCGACAAACCCACTAAAGAGACAGCCTACATTACACTTGTCCGTCCTCTGCTGGAATATTGCTGCGCGATGTGGGATCCTTACAAGGTAGGATTGAAGGAGGACATCGAAAAAGTGCAAAGAAGGGCAGCCCGTTTCGCGTTATCGCGCAATAGGGGTGAGAGTGTCACTGATATGATACGCGAGTTGGGGTGGCAGTCACTGAAACAAAGGCGGTTTTCTTTGCGGCTAGATCTATTTACGAAATTTGAATCACCAACTTTCTCTTCCGAAAAATGGTTCAAATGGCTCTGAGCACTATGGGACTTAACTTCTGAGGTCATCAGTCCCCAGAACTTAGAACTACTTAAACCTAACTAACCTAAGGACATCACACACATCCATTCCCGAGGCAGGATTCGAACCTGCGACTGTAGCGGTCGCGCGGGTCCAGACTGTAGCGCCTAGAACCGCTAGGCCACCCCGGCCGGCTTCTCTTCCGAATGCGAAAATATTTTGTTGACACCCACCTACGTAGGGAGAAATTGTCATCATAATAAAACAACAGAAATCAGAGCTCGAACGGAAAGATTTAGGTGTTCCTTTTTCCCACGCGCCATTCGAGAGTAGAATGGTGGAGTAGTAGTATGAAAATGGTTAGATGAACCCTCTGCCAGGCACTTAAGTGTGAGCTGCAGAGTAACGATGTAGATGTCGATGTAGAATGTGGGACTTACGGCGAATATATCCGTTAGGACAGTGCGGCGAAATTTGGCGTCAATGGGCGGCAGCAGACGACCGAAGCGAGCGCCCATGCTAACAGCACAACATCTCCTGTAACGCCTCTCATGGGCTCGTGACTACATCGGATGGACTATACACGACAGAAAAACCGTGGCCTGATCAGATGAGTCCCGATTTCAGTTGGTAACAGATGATGGTAGGGTTCGAGTGTGACGCAGACCCCACGAATCCATGGACCCAAGTTGTCAACAAGGCACTATGTAAGTTGATGGTGGCTGCGTAATGGTGTGGGCTGTTTTTACATGGAATGGACTGGATCCTCTGGTCCAACTGAACCGATCATTGACTGGAAATATTACATTCGTCTACTTGGAGACCATTTGCAGCCGTTCATGGACATCATGTCCTCAAACAACGATGGAATTTATACAGATAAGAATGCAACATGAAACTCGGCCACAATTGTTCGCGATGGGTTTGAAGAACATTCTGGACATTTCTAGCGAATGATTTAGCCACCCAGAGCGCCCAACGTGAATCCCATCGAAACATTTATGAGACGTAATGGAGCGGTCAGTTCGTAACAAAATACTGCACTGGCAACCTTATCCCAGTTATGGATGCCCATAGAGGCAGAATGGTTGAATATTTCTGCAGGGGACTTCCAACGACATGTTGAATCTATGGCATATGAAGTTGCTGCAGAACGCCGGGCAAAGGAGGTCCGACACGATATTAGCAGGTAATCCATGACTTTTGTCACCTTAGCGTAATTGTCTACCTTTTGTCTTAAAAGAAACGCAAAGCCAAAAAAAAAAAGATATTGGATTCATCCTCTGCTTCTGGAGTAGCACACAAAGGGTTTATTTACAAATTACTTCAAGGATCTTCGGAATTACACGGGTCGTTTTTTTAAGAATACAAGAACGCCAGCGGAACCACTTGATAGTATTTTGTAAAATGTAAGTAATTCTGCTGTGGGTACTGATACTCGTGTGTCAGTTTGTCTAACTGCGGAAGAACGTTGTTGATTACTTTGACCTGAGTACAAAAACAAATGTGATTTAATAACATTTGAAAATAATTGACGGTCAGGGAGTAAAACGATAAGTCACGACTTACTTATTTCTTATTCAAAAACAAAGTATTTGTTCTTGCAAAAGCTTGCGATGTCCGGAGACTTTTTGATATCTTCTAGTAACGAAAACAGAAATGGTCCATCTATGTCAGATTCTTGGTTCCTTTCATAGCTCCTTTCACGCTCCTCCCTCATTGTGATACTCTGTTGTATCACATCTGCCACTCTGTCCTTGATAGCTTTCTGTTTCTTTTAGGTAACAGGTGAACGATTTTGTACGCTACTGCCCTCGGCGTTACTTTCAGGAACTTTTTTTTTCTGAGTTGTTTTATGTACTACAGTTTCCTTAAAAAATTGTAATTGTTCGAAATAAATGCTGCTGGTCCACTTTTAGCACCTGCTCTGCGTTTTAATTCCCCGCTGAAACTTGTCCTAGTGTTCTTTCCCTTTTGCTATAGAGACTTATCTGCAGAATGTCTCAATTAGCGTAGCTGGGGTGTATTTCGGGATGTTTACATGAAAAATCAATTAAAATAATGTACTAAAGTTCCTGACACAAATACTTAATTTTCCATTTTTTTTACATGAACATATATTTTGTTTCAGATATCTATATACAGCACACTATGGCAGCACTGAATCATAATTTTCGGATCGGATATACCACTGTGCGACAAGTCATATATATACTTGCTTGGCAGTTTGGGAGAATATGAGACAAATGGCGTTTCCAGAATTAAATGAGGAAAGATGGGCTGAGATAGCATATGGTTTTCATAAAAATGCAAATTTTCGCAATTGTATTGGCGCCATCTAGGGGAAACATATCAAAGTAATAAAATCCTGTCATTCAGGCTCACTTTAGTATAATTATAAAAATTATTTTTCCGTCGTTTTACTTGCTTTATGTGATGCGGATTGTAAGCTCACTTACGTAAGAGCTGGAGCATACAGAAAATGTGCTAACTCATCTACTTTAAAGCGATCTAATTTGTATGAAAAGCGAAAATTTTTTCCGCCTGTCGACAGCGTCAGTTGCTACCAGCAGCAGATGCGTGCGGCAGTGTGTAGTGCTCGCGTCGGTTCCCCCTTGCAAGGGAAACGACGGACCGACTGGAGCAGCGCTACTGCATCAAATTTTGCCAGAACATGGGCGACAGCCAGGTGGAAGCCATTCGGAAGATTCAGACGGCTTTCGGTGATGATTTTATGACCATCACACAGTTAAGGAATGGTACAACCGGCTGAAAGACGGCTGCACATCGATGGGGAGCGATCCATGCTCCGGTCGCCCATCAAGATGACGAAATGACCAGGTCATTGGCGTAGTGAACACTGTGTTGACGTGGAACAGTCGTGCGAGTATCAGAGGAATTGCAGAAGAGGTGGGCATGAGCACTCTTTCGGCACATTCCATTGTGACCGAAGATATGGCCAGGCCACGAAGAGAGTGTCGGTGAAATTCGTGCCGAAGCTCCTGACGATGGAGCAAAGGCAACTTCGTGGTGAAGTCTCACAGGACATGCTGGCCTCCACAAAGAGTGACCGCGTTAACATCATAATCACTGGTGACGAGTCCTCGGTGTACGGGTACGACCCAGAAACCAAATCCCAGTCGTCACAGTGGAAGCATTCCCTGTCACCAAGTGCCCAGCAAACATCAAAGTGATGCTGACTGCTTTCTTTGATTCCCAAAGTGTGAAATTTTAAATCATTTTTTTATTTATCATACGATAAAAAATTGTCGTAGGAACAATAATGGAGAAGAGGTTATCGTCGTACACTTAACAATAATATACACTAATTTACGTGGAAACGGTAATACGAGGTCTGTTAGAAAAGTATCCGATCTTTGGCTGGGGAAAAAAAATTGGCTTACCTGGAGCGTATCAACCAGTAGGTCAAACAGTAACCAAAGATTACTACAGTGATATCCTCCATCGCCCACTTGATGTTGTGCGGCGCAAGATACCAGACTTGCAGTCAACAGGAAATTGGCGCTTCCATCACGACAATGCTGCATCACCTTCCTCGCACTTGATTCAGACTTTTTTGGCGAAAAACCAGATTCCTGTGTTTCAACAGGCTCCTTACGCTCCTGATTTAGTCTCCTGAGACTTCCGGCTGTTCCCCAAACCCAAGAGGATACTGAAAGGAATTTCAGACGCGAGAGGACATTATAACAGCAACGACAGCCGAGCTAAACACCATTCCGAAAGAGGCTTTTTCGGCAATCTTCCAACAATGGCGGCACTGCTGGAAGAAGTGTTTGGAGTCCCAAGGGTACTACTTTGAGGGTGATTAGATGTCAAACGCTCCAGGTGGGCCAGTTTTTTTCTTTTTCAGCCAAAGGTCAGGCACTTTTCTAACAGACTTCGTATTATCGCTTCCACGGGAATTAGTGTTATTATTGTTAAGTGTACAATGGTACCGTCTTCTCCATAATTGTATCTATAAAATTTTTTGCGATATAATAAATTAAAAATGCACAAGCAAACGAGATACATTATGTGAACAAACGTAACCGGACACCCCCAAAAACATACTTTTTTTATATTAGGTGGGTTGTGCTGCCAATTACTGCGAGGTACTCCGTATCAGCGACTTCAGCAGTCATTAGACATCGTGAGAGAGCAGAATGGGGCGCTCCGCGGAACTCATGGACTTTGAACGTGGTCAGGTGACTGGTTGTCACTTGTGTCGTACGTCTGTTCGCGAAATTTCCACACTCCTAAACGTCTCTAGCTCCACTGTTTCCGATGTGATAGCGGAAACGTGAAGGGACACGTACAGCACAAAAGCATAGAGGCCTACCTCGTCTGTTGACTGACAGAGACCGCCGACAGTTGAAGAGGGTCGTAATGTGTAATAGGCAGACATCTTTTCAGACCATCACAAAGCAATTCCAAACCGCATCAGGATCCACTGCAAGTACTATGACAGTCTACAACACTCTCATATATCACTCTTCTCTAATAACTGAACTTTTAATCCTGTCACGGGAATGGCACATATAACCCTCTAACGTGCCGTGAAGCACGCTAATGGTACCCTCTGAGAGGATTTCGAAGTGTGACCGCGTGTACGTCTAATGGACAAAGGTATCGGACTATAATTTCGAATTTGGTGAAATTAACAGAAAAACCAAACGGACTTTAACCTTGGGAGTTAATGAAAGTAGTAAAATTATAAATTAATGAAAAAAAATGAACGGTCGCCAGCCCAATTCGGCACATTAATTCGGAAATATATATTCGAGAAAACTGAATATTGGTTATTGAAGTTATTTTTGTTGAGATTTCCGTTTTGAACAGTAAACAGGATACAAATTGACACAGTGCACTCTGTACTGTGTGTAGCAGCACTTACCAACAACGCACACACAGCAATAAATTATGGGGAGTAGATTTGCACCAAGATCATACTAATGACAGCCACACACAAAAGCATTACTTAATCAAATACTGAAATGTCACTGCATGAAGTGCAGAACTAAATTTGGACATGAGGGGCTTCTATACTGACTGCCATTAAAAACACAAATAAAGATGAATAACATCATAAATACACTGTTTAAGTTCCTCTACGAATATCAGTTTTCCTTAGCAACAGTAATAGTTCAATTTTTTCCTAATAGGTGGAGAATATGATGGGGGCTCATGAACTAGTATACTTTCACTAGTCAACGCTCTTTGATTATTACAATAGTAAAGACTAATTCAAAAAGCTAATCATTCGCTTCGCTAGGAGTAATTCATAAATTACTTTGCAAGACAATAAAATACAACACTGGGCTTAATTAACTTCAAAAAAGGAACCAATCGTGATAGAAACCAAAACCACACTATTTTCGAAAATGAACATAATTTCACTTCTAATATTACCATCGTAAATCTGTTCATTAAAGATTTGTATGTATTTGCCTTTTTAATCACCTGTGGAGCAGGTATTCTAGACAGTAGTATTTACGCAATCTTGCACTGTAATCCTACAAAACTATATTTTATAATAAACTACGGGTTCGATTCCCGGCGGGGTCAGGGATTTTCTCTGCCTCGCGATGACTGGGTGTCGTGTGCTGTCCTTAGGTTATTTAGGTTTAAGTAGTTCTAAGTTCTAGGGGACTGATGACCATAGCTGGTAAGTCCCATAGTGCTCAGAGCCATTTGAACCATTTTTGAGCCAATAAACTACGGATACTTCAGCGGAAAAGCCTATCCAACTTCACTTTTGTAATTTTAGCTTTAACTTATACTACTCCTTTTACTTTAGACAAAAAAATCTCTTTTAAACACATGAATCCAAGAATTGTTTATTTAAATCAGGATACTCGGTTTTAGTAAAAAAATGGTTCAAATGGCTCTGAGCACTATGGTACTTAACATCTGTGGTCATCAGTCCCTAGAACTTAGAATTACTTAAACTTAACTAACCTAAGGACATCACACACATCCATGCCCGATGCAGGATTCGAACCTGCGACCGTAGCGGTCACGCGGATCCAGACTGAAGTGCCTATAACCGCACGGCCACACCGGCCGGCTCAGTTTTAGTAGCACTTAGGTGAGGACCTGCGTAGGTTCTTGATCAGGACTGAAAATATGGTTCTGGACACGAATTTAGGTTTTCTATGGTTTTTATTGAAACAACACACACACATTAACTGGTCCATGCCCATATACATTACTTAACTGAATGTATGAACTTTGTGAAGCAGTGGCGAAGATTGGTGGCAGGCGACATGGTGGCTAACTGTACTCACGGCTCTATAAAATCTCTTCTTGGCGTGGAATTTTCAACATATTACAGCCATTCCATTATGCCGTGAATACCTGATAATAGCCAGATCCACATCCGAGGCAGCTTCCAATTACCTCTCTTAGCACCGTCGAAGTATACCGTGCTAAGGCTAGCCACATACTGCCTGCCATTCACACAAAGGAGTCGCTCAGTTTCACCGCCAAACCCACCTTTTACATCGCGCCATGCCACTTTTGTTACGGAGGGACTTCCCTACAGCTTTTACATGCTACAAATACAATTGCCCTAAGCATGAACCAGCTTTGAACAAGCATGTTCTTTTTATGGACGTATTCATATTATAATAATTAACCTTTCAAAATATTCTTTTGTTTTTTTTTCTTATATAAATTACAAGATTCTAATTTTCTTGCCATAGATCAAGGAGTTTAAACAACACAGAATACACACTTCACAAATTACAGCCATACGGTTACATAATATAAACCTACTTCTAATCGATATAAGTGTCACAAGTTAGGCGGGAGGTGAGAAAACTTGGATTTCATGGTCGAGCGGCTGCTCATAAGCCACACATCGCGCCGGTAAATGCCAAACGATCCCTCGCTTGGTGTAAGGAGCGTAAACAGCGGATGATTGAACAGTGGAAAAACTTTGTGTGGAGTAACGAATCACGGTACACAATGTGGCGATCCGATGGCAGGATGTAGGTATGACGAATGACCGGTGAACGTCATCTGCCAGCGTGTGTAGAGCGAACTGTAAAATTCGGAGGCGGTGGTGTTATGGTGTGGTTTTGTTCTTCATGGAGGGGGCTTGCACCCCTTGTTGCTTTGCGTGGCACTTCGCAGCACAGGCCTACATTGCTGTTTTAAGCACCTTCTTGCTTCCCGCTGTTGAAGAGCAATTCGGGAATGGCGATTGCATCTTTCAACACGATCGAGCACCTGTTCATGATGCAGGGGCTGTTGTGGAGTTGTTACACGACAATAACATCCCTGTAATGGACTGGCCTGCACAGAGTCCTGACCTGAATCCTATACAACACCTTTGGGATGCTTTGGAACGCCGACTTCGTGCCAGGCCTCACCGAGCGACATCGATACCTCTCCTCAGTTCAGCACTCCGTAAAGAATGGGCTGCCATTCCCTAAAAAGCCTTCTAGCACCTGATTGAACGCAAGCCTGCGAGAGTGGAAGCTGTCATCAAGGGTAAGGGTGGACCAACGCCATGTTGAATTCCATCATTAACGATGGAGGGCGCCACACACTTGTAAGTAATTTTCAGCCAGGTGTCCGGATACTTTTGATCACGTAGCGTACATTATTTGCAGTATACACGCTTTATTCAAGGGTAGAGCACGTGTACACGCTTGTCGCACCTGTCGTTTGCAACCGGCAACAACGCAGTCTCCGCCCGTGTCCCGAACTGCGCGAACAGCCATCGTTCGTGGATCGGACTATAAAATATTACAGCTGGAAAGCTCGGAACTTTGTATCCAGACGGACAATGAATGTTGGGTAGAAAGTTCCGAGCTTTTCAGCTCTGAGGTTTTAGTTGTACGTTCACCTGAAGATGCAACGAAACCGGTAGCGATGCAATAATAAAGCACTAAGTACAGCTGAAGCGCATTATTAATGCCCCAGGTTGTTTTATTGGCTTCGGAACTCGGCTGCCGCGACCGCGCTACCTCGTGCGTTACCACCGGCATCAGTCGTTCGTGAGTCGCTCTGCCTTCCATAACGCTGCTAAGCCGTGATACAAAAGAACGCGAAAACAGCCACTCCAGTGTGCCGTGCCGACTTCGTCCATTGCCTTCTTCGAAAAATTGTTACCAGTGTAAGCCTGCAGGCTGGCTGCGAGGCGTTTCCTAATCAAATTCCACATCACAGTAATCAGCAATGTAATGTGTAGCAGAAGAAATATTGAATTTAATTGATGAAAGGAGAAAATATAAAAATGTAGTAAATGAAGCAGGCAAAAAGGAATACAAACGTCTCAAAAATGAGATCGACAGGATGTGCAAAACGGCTAAGCAGGCATGGCTAGAGGACAAATGTAAGGATGTAGAGGCTTATCTCACTAGGGCTAAGATAGATACTGCCTACAGGAAAATTAAAGAGACCTTTGGAGTAAAGACAACCACTTATATGAATATCAAGAGCTCAGATGGAAACCCAGTTCTAAGCAAAGAAGGAAAAGCAGAAAGGTGGAAGGAGTATATAGAGGGTCTATACAAGGACGATGTTCTTGAGGACAATATTATGGAAATGGAAGAGGATGTAGATGAAGATGAAATGGGAGATATGATACTGCGTGAAGAGTATGACAGAGCACTGAAAGACCTAAGTCGAAACAAGGCCCCCGGAGTAGACAATATTCCATTGGAACTACTGACGGCCGTGGGAGAGCCAGTCCTGACAAAACTCTACCATCTGGTGAGCAAGATGTATGAGACAGGCGAAGTACCCTCAGACTTCAAGAAGAATATAATAATTCCAATCCCAAAGAAAGCAGGTGTTGACAGATGTGAAAATTACCGAACTATCAGTTTAATAAGTCACAGCTGTAAAATACTAACACGAATTCTTTACAGACGAATGGAAAAACTGGTAGAAGCCGACATCGGGGAAGATCAGATTGGATTCCGTAGAAATATTGGAACACGTGAGGCAATACTGACCTTACGACATATCTTAGAAGAAAGATTAAGGAAAGGCAAACCTACGTTTCTAGCATTTGTAGACGTGGAGAAAGCTTTTGACAATGTTGACTGGAATACTCTCTATCAAATTCTAAAGGTGGCAGGGGTAAAATACAGCGAGCGAAAAGCTATTTACAATTTGTACAGAAACCAGATGGCAGTTATAAGAGTCGAGGGGCATGAAAGGGTAGCAGTGGTTGGGAAGGGAGTGAGACAGGGTTGTAGCCTCTCCCCAATGTTATTCAATCTGTATATTGAGCAAGCAGTAAACGAAACAAAAGAAAAATTTCGAGTAGGTATTAAAATCCATGGAGAAGAAATAAAAACCTTGAGGTTCGCCGATGACATTGTAATTCTGTCAGAGACAGCAAAGGACTTGGAATAGCAGTTGAATGGAATGGATAGTGTCTTGAAAGGAGGATATAAGATGAACATCAACAAAAGCAAAACGATGATTATGGAATGTAGTCGAATTAAGTCGGGTGATGCTGAGGGAATTAGATCAGGAAATGGGACACTTAAAGTAGTAAAGGAGTTTTGCTATTTAGGGAGCAAAATAACTGATGATGGTCGAAGTAGAGAAGATATAAAATGTAGATTGGCAATGGCAAGGAAAGCTTTTCTGAAGAAGAGAAATTTGTTAACATCGAGTATAGATTTAAGTGTCAGGAAGTCGTTTCTGAAAGTATTCGTATGGAGTGTAGCCATGTATGGAAGTGAAACATGGACGATAAATAGTTTGGACAGGAAGAGAATAGAAGCTTTCGAAATGTGGTGCTACAGAAGAATGCTGAACATTAGATGGGTAGATCACGTAACTAATGAGGAGGTATTGAATAGAATTGGGGAGAAGAGGGGTTTGTGGCACAACTTGACGAGAAGAAGGGGCCGGTTGGTAGGACATGTTCTGAGGCACCAAGGGATCACAAATTTAGCATTGGAGGGCAGCTTGGAGGGAGACCAAGAGATGAAAACACCAAGCAGATTCAGAAGGATGTTGGTTGCAGTAGGTACTGGGAGATGAAGAAACTTGCACAGGATAAGGTAGCATGGAGAGCTGCATCAAACCAGTCTCAGGACTGAAGACCACAACAACAACAGTAACCAGCAACAGCTAAATCGCTGCTTCGCGGTGCATTGTTTTGTTTCACAGAACGCCACATGCGTGCCTTGTGCACTACGCTACGTCTTAAGGGTAGCTTCACACAGTGCTACCGAGAAGCGCTTATCTACATCTCACAGAGCCTTCTCGCAGCGCTGCGCTTCTGGAAAGAGAAGTGGCTCGTTTGTCGTCTCTTTGATCTGCCGCTGCTACCGCAACGCTGTGTTTCGGTTCCGTCACGTTGGAGTCAGACGAGCAGGATGTCTCTCTTCTACTTCTCTTAAGACCAACTGCAAAAACATCGCTGACTGGAGATCAAATTTGACATTAGATCAGAAACTGAGCTACGTTCAGGACTCAGCTCTACTGTATTACGCTAAACTTGGCTCCACTGAAGCAGGTTCAGATTTAATCTAAGGTAGGACGTAACATGCTTGGCAACACGGCTGAAATCGGCTATCGACAAGATGGTTGCGCTTCGACTGCAGATATTTACATCATAGATACACAGTATTTGTTATCGAGCTTGTCGTGCTATAGCTATGGAAGCAAGTAAACAGAAAAAGAAGCGATCCTCAAATTTTTCGCAATGCGAGAACGATTTACTGCTGGCAACTATGTTGGGCCAGTATAAAGATATAATTGAAAGCAAAAACTAAATAAATAAAGTAACTGCGGCCAGCGAGGTAAAGGAATGGAGAGAAGCTGCTGTTGACTTTAATTCTCGTAACATCGGGAGAGATCGTCATTGGACGAGTTTGAAAACGTGTTACGAAAATGTTAAGAAAAGGACCAAGAAAGCATTAGCGCATGACAATGTACAACTTCAAGAAGTACGTTCTGATTATTACATTTCATTTTTTATGTACGTTGTATGTAAACTGGAGCACATACAGTGTCAAATATTTTCAAGACTGAAATGCATAAAACTGGAGGTCGTAATTTCGTAAGGCCTACAGTTGTAGAAAGCGGATAAAAGCTAATTGCAGCCCTGAAGCCACAATTTTTTCCTATTTTCAGCTTCTACGATGACAATGCAGATTTTCATCTTGATGTTACGTACAGTGGTTTGTAAACATTTTGATGCGATCAAAAAAATTATTTTGAAGCAAGTTTGTTGCGCAAAATGTAGTTCATAATGTTATCCGTTACGTTCTTGTTCTGATACAGATTCAGATGACATTGTTAACGACAATGAAAATTAAAGCGAAGGAGAGAATATTTGTATTGACCTGGTAAGGACGATAATGCAGTAAAATAATGTAATAACTCTACTGTGACAGCACAACATCGCGAATTTTGATCGGAAAATAACCTCTAATTTGGTAGGCCAGCCAGGGCTCTGTTATGGTGTCAGAATCTCGTCTCAAAAACAAAAGAGGAGAAAATATTACGGATAAGAAGTACCCGTTTTACAAGAGAAAATTAGAATGGCTCGAGCGTGAACATAAAATAAAAGTAAGTGCTCGCTTGCGGAACATGAGATAAGAATGGAAACCCTCAAAATATTGCAGATAAAGAAATTAAAGAATTGGAACTTAAGAAAAGAAAAGACAATCAGGCTTTTTCCCAGACTCATTGCAAATTTTCTCAATCTCTTAACTTTTTGTGTAAATACCTTTTTAATAAATTTCGAACTCTTTGCTTTGTGACTGCTGTTACCTCCTTTTTCTGTTAGTACGTAGCCTACTGGAGTTTTTTCGTGGACAGAGTTACATCCCGAAGTTATATGATGTGTTTTGTATACATTTCAATACGCTCTGATTGATGTTTTGAGACGAATTTGCTGTGTAACAGGTAGTTTACAATATTATTCGTGGTGTTCTTGTTCTGGTACAGAATTCAATAACCAGGAGACAGAGAAGTAACTCGACCTAAAAGAAAGGAAAAGAAGATCTTGCTTTCAAAGTGACACTTCGTACATCTGTTGCAAATTTTAACTTCTTACATAAATACATTGTTAATTAATGCCGCTCTCACTGCATTATGGCCACTGTTGACTTCATGTTCTGCAGGTACTGAAATTTCTGCATACACTCTTCCCTAGCAAATACTTTGTTATCAATTTCAGGTCCTGCTCTGATGCGTTGACAGCCATATTGTGCAAGACATATGCTGTAACTATTATAACTGGTGCACGATTTACTTTCGCTCTGAGATCTAAACAGGGAAATCGTCTTCTTATTGTCCCAAACATTCGCTCAACTGCTGATCTTGTTTTCTTGTGGGCACGATTATAGATCTGCTCAGCCGCGTTTATTCACGGAGTACCGGCGTCAACAAACACCTACAACACTGTCTCCCAGACGTGTGCCTTCCGGAATTTCTGTTGCTTCCAACTGAGCATGAGTTTCCAAAAATATTTCTGCCATGGACAGATACTGGCCATCTAGCCACGATATCTAACATCACGTCTGAGATCGCTTGTACATATAAAGAGAACCACCCGTGATTATTTCTAAATATCTCCGCACTGTCGCCACCAGGCGATTTGATGAGGATATGCCGGCCGCTGTGGCCGAGCGGTTCTAGGCGCTACAGTCCGGAACCGCGCGACTGCTACGGTCGCAGGTTCGAAAACTGCCTCGGGCATGGATGTGTGTGATGTCCTTAGGTTAGTTAGGTCTAAGTAGTTCTAAGTTCTAGGGGAATGATGACCTCAGATGTTAAACTCCATAGTGATCCGAGCCATTTGAACCATTAAATCATTCAGTCGAATTGTCCGGATTGTTCTAGAAACCAATCACGAACAATTGTGTCCTGTGACATGGCGCATTGTTATAAAAAAAATCCATCGTTGTTTCGGGGCATGAAGTCCCTGAATGGCAGCAATTGATCTCCAAGTAGCCGAACATAACCATTTCCCGTCAATGATCGATTCAGTTGTACTAGTGAAACAGGTTCGATCCATGTAAACACAGCTGACCCCGTTACGGAGCCGCTACCATCTTATACAGTCCCTTATTGACAACTTGTGTCCCTGGCTTCGTTACATCTGGGCCGCACTCGAACCCTACCGTCAGTTGTTAGGCCACTATTACACTATCATATTTCTTCGACAAAGATTTGATCAGAGATATGATCAAATATTCGTCAACTTCGTTTGACAAAGATATTTGACGTCGCCCTAAATAGGGGTATTACACTGTCGTCACATTTTTCATCAAATTTCAAGATGGCAGACAACAACCTCTTAACATGCGGCGCAGTTGATAGTACCACAATTGCACTGTGTGTGTATTTGGAAGAAAAGCGGCAGAAAAAAAGGAAACCTACGTGAATGAAGACATAGGTATTAGGTCGAGGTAGTAAAAGCATTCAGCAAAATGTTTTACGAGAGCTGCTAATAGAGGACGTAAATTACTTACGAATGGGTGAGAGTTTATTTCAGTATTTGCTCAGTAAAGAGGCTTCTCATATTACAAAAAAGAATACTCTTTTGAGAAATGCTTTAATTGCAGAAGACAGGCAAACTGTGACACTGGGATTTCTTGACACAGGAGAGAGCTACTCTAGTTCACAAGACAGCACTCGAATATCACATTGCACATTAACCAAAATAATTCCAGAAAGGTGTGAAGCGATGTATAAAGCACTGAAGGGGCAATATGTGAATGTAAATAAATGTTTAGTACACTATATAGGCAATAAGAACTATTTTCATTTTTGAATAAATGAATTAGTGTTCCAACAACTACAAAAATAATAAAAAGTACGAAACAGATGAAGCGCTTTTTAACTTGTGGCATCTAGAGCTCAAGGATAAACAAAGCAGAATGGAATGCTAAGAAAGAATTTTTTATTTTCTATTCTATATTCCGGCTTGCTGAAAAGCCGCCTGGATGTTTCCAGATGTACAGGTGCATGGTGGACATGAAGTCGCCTGCAGCATATTCCACTTGCCCATCAACACACAATTAATAGCATGCACTGTGCCTCTTGCTGACCCTCAACCTTGTTGAGGCAAGTTTATTAAAAGTATAAAAAAAAAGAGTCGAAGGAACACACCAACTTCAAAGCCATATTTACAAACACACCACAGAGACGTCAAATAGCTGTAGCGACACTAGGGCTCGAAGCGGTTACCTTTCACAGTGTAGTGAACAGAAGACAAATGATTTTTATGATCAAATCTACCTCGAGGCCCTAGATTTGACCAAATTTATTTGACGACAGGCGACATTTGACGAAGTTACCTATTACACCATCAAATTTCTTTGACATAAATATTTGACATATCGACTTTGACAAAGAAATTTGATAGTGTAATACCGGCCTTACCAACTGAAATCGGGACTTATCTGACAAGGTCATCAAAATTCCAATCAATATGGTCACGATCCCAAGAGAGGTGCTGCAGGCGATGTCGTGCTGTTAGCAAAGGCAGTCGCGCCGGTCGTCTGCTGCCACAGCCCATTGACGCCAAATTTCGCCGCACTGTCCTGATGGATACATTCGTCGTACGTTCCACATTGATTTCTGCGGTTAGTTCAAGCAGTGTTGCTTGTCTGTTAGCACTGACGCAAACTCGGCTGCTCTCGGTCGTTAAGTGAAGGCCGTCGGCCACTGTGTTTCCCCTGTGACAGGTAATGCCTGAAATGCGGTATTATCGGCACGCTCTTGACGCTTTGGATCTCGGAATATTGAATTTCCAGACGATTTCCGAAGTGGAATGTCCCATGCATCTAGCTCCAACCACCATTACGAGTTCAAAGTCTGTTAATTCCCGTCGTGCGACTATAATCACGTGGGGAATCTTTTTCACGTGAATCACCTGAGTACAAATAACAGCTCCGCCAATGCACTGCCCTTTTATACCTTGTGTACGCAACACTACCGCCATCTGTATAAGTGTACATCGCTACCCCATGATTTTCGGCACTTCAGTGTACTCCAAAGAAGTTGTGTGGCCGTGCGAAGCCAGACAAATGTGCAGTGAAGTCCATTACTACCGGATTATGCTCTTGGCTATAGATGTGAATGGAAGCAATAAGATATTTAAAATGCCTGGGGTGGGCGTCCTGAGCTACGTCAAACAGAACGACTACATAACAGTAATTGTAGAAAAAGCAGATACGAGGCTGATATTTTTTGGAAGACTGATAAGGAAATGTAGTTCATCCACGGAAGCAGTAGCTTGCAAAAAAACGTTTTCGGCAGACTCTCCAGTATCACTAATCAAGGTGGGATGGGAAAATGCGACGAAGAGAGACGCGTTACGTCACGTGATCGCTTAGTACAGCCCGGCACGGGACGAGCTAGCTTGCGAGATGCCGGGGTGGAGGAGAGTTTGAACCTCTTTAATTCTGTCGAATTTTGCATGAAAACGAGATATGCACTCGACCGCCTCCTTATCTACCACCTAATTAATTATGCGCACGACGGCAACGGAAGGAAATGATGGTAGACCCTGGTAGTTGGTAAAATAAGGAGTGCACAGTCACAATAATTTAATAAAAATCGTAATCTACTCAGATAAAAAAGGGAACTTTATCATAATAAACAACAGGAAATGGGATTATGCACATATTTACGAAATTATAAGTGGATTAAATATTACAATGAGATTTATTACACATCAGAACATAAATACACATGATTATCGACACAAACAGTAGGTTAAAGGATAGGGTGAACTGAACTGAGAACAAGAGTTGGCTTGAGAACAAGGGGCTCCTACTCTCTGTGATGCAATAGACTGACGATAATGACTGGAGGCCCTAATGAATCAAATCTTACTCTCCCGAGTATATTGCAGTATCGCGATGACTAGTGAGAACTCAAATGGGATCACATGGAGAAACAAGCAAGGTGGACTTGTAGCAAAGCGAGCGCGTGTGCTGTTGAGGACTTCAGTATAAAACTGATAAGGTCCTACAGTGCCAGAGCCGCAAAATACTGTACCAGACCTGAAATCTGCAGCACGTCTTCGGTAGGCAGCGTTCTGATGATGTAGGCACCGACTTCTGTTGTGCAGCAACTCTGTTTCAACCCCTGGCCTCGAAGGCTGTCCGAGAATTCTAAGCTCTGCCGAAAAAGTGCGACTAAGTCGCAAGACTGTCCGACTCTGACGAAGATGAGATCCCGAATTCCAGTTCCCACACAATGCAAGAGCGAGGCCAACATTGCGCAATTCCCTAACATCCTCGAAAGCTGCGAATCATCATTCAGTGCTGATTCCAAAGTTCCCCACACTGTCTCAGAACATCATTCACGCCAATAGCGACCGTCCCTTCCAATTTCGAGCAGGGCTTTATGACGTCAACTAGCCTCATTTTAAACTGACAAATAATGCCTCTGCTATTCAGCTGAGGACACTGAACTTGCCGTTTGACCGGTTACGAAAACAACCTGCCTAGACCACCGCCCACCCCGCGCCAGACAGTCGCATCCAGCAGGGCACGGTCCATAAATATTCTCAGAATCATGAAGACAATGCAGTCAGTCGGTGCCAGGAGTCTTCGCTCCGGACGTGCCGGAACGGTAAACACGTAAACTCCGGCGACACTCAACCGTCTCGCAGGTCGTTTCGCCCTGCATACAATAGGCGAAACTCGACCGACGTCATTCGTTCCACCAGGTGCTTAAGCCCATTGTACGAACTCCTCAGAATTCGGGGAAGTGCAGCCCCCAACCGGAAATGCAGTGAGCTGCGTCCTCCGATGCTCGCCTCACACAGGCCACCGAGGGAAGTAACCCAACATGCATAGGAATCAAGTGAAAAGTATTTTTGAGCTCTCAGTACAAATACTCTCATTATAATAACCTTATTCGACCTGTTACCGCCGTGCAGTGACAGAGAACATTAATAAAATTGACGAAAATGAGAGGTGACATGCACAAGAGGGCATGGAACCTCTCAAGCTAGCGTCGATCTGCTGCTGTACGAGTTTTGTGACGTCACTATACGCTATTTCACACTTTAGGAGCCATTTCGTCACCTGGAACACAAAAAAAGTTGTGCTGTGTTTCGGCAACGTGCTACTTGAAGTATAACGAATAAAAAGCAAGAAAGCTTCGTACGTCACAAGCAGAACTTACGAGACGCCTTATTGTATTTGTCGTGTTCAGCTGAAGCCCATGTTTGGTGGGTGATGTTATGCAAATGTAAGTGCGCTGTCAGAAATGATTTTGTGAAGTTTTATAACTGGTGTCTTCATTGACTGGAAATGCACAAGGGTGTTTCCGTAAGTAACGGAACACATTCTTTTCCTCCGCCAGTTTCGGTCGAAAAAATGCGGAATCTGTTGTGGACATCGTCGAATATTCCCATTTCAGCTCCCTACAGATTCATGAAGCTCCGATAGCTGGCGACGCTATATGTAGTCTTCGAAATGGTGTCCATAATGGAAGTACGTTCCAAGTAGAGAGTTACCATTGAGTTGTTTTGGCTGAAAATCAGAACATCGCAGATATTCATAGGCATGTGCAGAATCTCTAAGGAGATCTGACAGTGAAAAAAAGCACGGTGAGTCGTTGAGTGAGGTGTCTGTCACCAGTGCAACAAGACCGCGCAAACCTGTCCAATTTCGCGCGTGCCGGCCGGCAGCACACAACTATGACTCCTGCAGTCTTGGAACGTGTGGACATACTCATTCGAGGTGATCAACGATCGCCTCGCTGCACAATTGGACGTTCTAAGGTGTCAGGCAAATCCAACACCCTCCATGAAAACCGTGACATGATAAGCAAATCCAGTAGTATGTCACATAGCTCCGAATAAATCGTGACATTAAATTAACCAAAGTAATACGAGTAACGAGTGAGCAAATGGATACCACAGACTAACACAAGAATGCCTAAATGCATGTCATACCTTCCCACCGTGAGACAGACGCAGTTCCGAGGGGAGAAACGATAACAGAAGCCGAGAGCAGAACCGTGTTAAGCTGGAAGGCCCTATGATAAGAGACGAACACCCACGTCGCCAGCTAACCGCTAGGACCACCCCCTAGCCTATGTTAAAAGCTAGAGCCCTCCAGAAGAACAGTATAGCTCTTACGATAACACAAAAAGGGCCACACCACCCGCAAGTTTTAGCGTGAGACTTTTTCGCATCTCTGTTACGTCAGGACCACCCCCCAGCCCATGTTAAAAGCTAGAGCCCTCCAGAAGAACAGTATAGATCTTACGATAACACTAAAGGGACCACACCAGCTGCAAGTTTTAGCGTGAGACTTTTTCGCGTCTCTGTTATGTTGCAAACTTTAAAAACATTGCCCCACCACGAAAAGTATAACGTTTCTCATTGGATAGACAGAATTTTTGTAGGCGGAGCTTAAGGTTAACATTGAGACCCTGATTGGTCAGATGAAAACACAGCCAGATAGTTTTTTTAAACCAACTTCCGTAAATTGTAGTAAGGAGAAGTTAGGAGGAGTTGCTTCTGAGACGGCGAGGTGAGCGGAACTGTGCTGTCCGCCGCCCCCTGACGAACACCGACAAGGTAATGAACACACGCGATGCCGCATAACAGCGCATAAAGCTTCACTCAGAACTGCGGAAGTCTCATCTGTTACACCCCCTTTTTGCGTAATACTAGTGTCGATCGTCAATTAAAGCTCATGGAGTTCACATTTGCTACTTGAAGTAAAAACCTGAAACGCGATGATTTTTCTGTTATATACACTCCTGGAAATTGAAATAAGAACACCGTGAATTCATTGTCCCAGGAAGGGGAAACTTTATTGACACATTCCTGGGGTCAGATACATCACATGATCACACTGACAGAACCACAGGCACATAGACACAGGCAACAGAGCATGCACAATGTCGGCACTAGTACAGTGTATATCCACCTTTCACAGCAATGCAGGCTGCTATTCTCCCATGGAGACGATCGTAGAGATGCTGGATGTAATCCTGTGGAACGGCTTGCCGTGCCATTTCCACCTGGCGCCTCAGTTGGACCAGCGTTCGTGCTGGACGTGCAGACCGCGTGAGACGATGCTTCATCCAGTCCCAAACATGCTCAATGAGGGACAGATCCGGAGATCTTGCTGGCCAGGGTAGTTGACTTACACCTTCTAGAGCACGTTGGGTGGCACGGGATACATGCGGACGTGCATTGTCCTGTTGGAACAGCAAGTTCCCTTGCCGGTCTAGGAATGGTAGAACGATGGGTTCGATGACGGTTTGGATGTACCGTGCACTATTCAGTGTCCCCTCGACGATCACCAGTGGTGTACGGCCAGTGTAGGAGATCGCTCCCCACACCATGATGCCGGGTGTTGGCCCTGTGTGCCTCGGTCGTATGCAGTCCTGATTGTGGCGCTCACCTGCACGGCGCCAAACACGCATACGACCATCATTGGCACCAAGGCAGAAGCGACTCTCATCGCTGAAGACGACACGTCTCCATTCGTCCCTCCATTCACGCCTGTCGCGACACCACTGGAGGCGGGCTGCACGATGTTGGGGCGTGAGCGGAAGACGGCCTAACGGTGTGCGGGACCGTAGCCCAGCTTCATGGAGACGGTTGCGAATGGTCCTCGCCGATACCCCAGGAGCAAAAGTGTCCCTAATTTGCTGGGAAGTGGCGGTGCGGTCCCCTACGGTACTGCGTAGGATCCTACGGTCTTGGCGTGCATCCGTGCGTCGCTGCGGTCCGGTCCCAGGTCGACGAGCACGTGCACCTTCCGCCGACCACTAGCGACAACATCGATGTACTGTGGAGACCTCACGCCCCACGTGTTGAGCAATTCGGCGGTACGTCCACCCGGCCTCCCGCATGCCCACTATACGCCCTCGCTCAAAGTCCGTCAACTGCACATACGGTTCACGTCCACGCTGTCGCGGCATGCTACCAGTGTTAAAGACTGCGATGGAGCTCCGTATGCCACGGCAAACTGGCTGACACTGACGGCGGCGCTGCACAAATGCTGCGCAGCTAGCGCCATTCGACGGCCAACACCGCGGTTCCTGGTGTGTCCGCTGTGCCGTGCGTGTGATCATTGCTTGTACAGCCCTCTCGCAGTGTCCGGAGCAAGTATGGTGGGTCTGACACACCGGTGTCAATGTGTTCTTTTTTCCATTTCCAGGAGTGTAGTTATTGAGAAGCCACATCAGCCACCGTAATTTACGACAAGTTAGATAAGTAATTAAAGATAATTGAGGGTCACTGTAGACCATTTTGATAGTTTCTCTCTTGTGAAACTTAATTTAAACCTAGATTATAGATGTGATATGGCATAGGTCATCCTTCGATCCATTGTAGAACTTGGAAACCCACTCAGGGAATATTCGTTCACATTTTTATTGAACGCAGTTGGTTTTTATCATCCTGTATTAAAACATTTCCTTTTGTCAATAGTGCAATTTATAAACAATGTTTTGTGAGTAGAATAAAATTTCCAATGGTAAACTTAACTGCTTTTTCGACGTTATTTTACCAGCTAACTAAAAATAGGAAAGCCTTGAACCCCTTCCACTAAATTTAGTTAGTATTAAGATTCTTTTACAGGGAGTGCAGTGGAGCTGACGCTGAAATCATTAAGTATTTGGTTATATCATCGCTAGTCTCACTGATCTCTTCTGAACTCTACATGTCATGTGTGGTCTGGCGTCTCCTTACCAGCAACAGATCCCAGGTTCAAACTAGTCAATTCCCTAAAAAACACGCTCAGAGCGTCGTTGCGCGAAAGTGGTAGGGAGACATGGTATAGAACAGACACCGCGCAGAATGTTAGAACGTCTTCGTTGGCAGTACTTCGCTCCTCGATGCCTAGCAGGAGACCATAAAGAGCAACGAAGGACCATCTGTGCGAAACTGCTTGCGCATTACGATGCTGACCATGACAATATCTTGTGGAACATCGTCACAGGCGACAAAACATGGCTTCATCACTTCGAACCGGAAACAAAACGGAGTGGAGTGGCGCCACACCACCTCTCGTCCGAATAAAAAGTTCGAAGCCACACCCTCAGCTGGTAAAGTCATCGGGACGGTCTTCTTGGACTCTGAAGGGGTTGTTCTGTGTGATATCCTCCGTCATGGCGTCACGATCAGCTCAAGGCCTCACACAAGTCTGCTCATCTGAGACTTCATTGAACTGTTCTTCCTCATCCGCACAACAGCCCGGATCTCGCACCTTCCGACTTCCATCCGTTTCGCCCAACGAAGGACGCCCTCCACGGGAAGCAGTACGTGGTTGATGGGGAGGTTACTGAAGCAGCAAGACGCTGTCTCCGACGTCGACCAGTACAGTAGTACAACGCGGACATATAGGCACTCCCAGTAAGCTCGCGTAGGGCTATGGCACTGAACCGATATTATATTGAAAAATAGCGTTTTGTGGTCGAAAATGTGGGAAATAATGTGGTTTATTGGAATCCTGGGTAAAACCAACATGATCCCAGAAAAAAGTTACATTACTTATTGAATGCCCCTTGTATCTTACCTTCTTGTCTTATTACATGTTCACAGATAATGAAGTTTTTATTTATGTATGCTACAGACAGAACAACGTGACTAGCATGTGAACAGGAGAGGAGAGGTAGAGCTGTTGTTGTGGTCTTCAGTATGAAGACTGGTTTGATCCAGCTTTTCAGCTACTCTATCCTGCGCAAGCCTCTTCATCTCTGAGTAACTACTGCAACCTACATCCTTCTGAACCTCCTTACTGTATTCATCTCTTGGTCCCCCTTTACCATTTCCCCCCTCCTCCTCCCCCCTCCCCCCCACGCACACACATTTCCCTCGAATAATAAATTGGTGATCCGTTGATGTCTCAGAATGTGTCCTATCAACCGATCCCTTATTTCAGTCAAGATGTGCCACAAATTTCTTTTCTCCCCAATTCTATTCAGTACCTCCTCATTAAATTTGTAATTTACACATCTAATGTTCAGCATTAGTCAGAAGCACCACATTTCAAAAACTTCTGTTATCTTTTTGTGTAAACTGTTTATCGTCCGCCGGCCGGTGTGGCCGTGCGGTTAAAGGCGCTACAGTCTGGAACCGCGTGACCGCTACGGTCGCAGGTTCGAATCCTGCCTCGGGCATGGATGTGTGTGATGTCCTTAGGTTAGTTAGGGTTAATTAGTTCTAAGTTCTAGGCGACTGATGACGTCAGAAGTTAAGTCGCATAGTGCTCAGAGCCATTTGACCCATTTTTTTTGTTTATCGTCCAAGTTTCATTCCACACATGGCTACGCTCCACACACACATACCTTCAGAAAAGGTTTCCTAACACTTAAATCCATATTCGATGTTAACAAATTTCTCTTCGTCAGAAATGCTTTCCTTGCCATCACCAATCTTCTCCACTTAGATTATAGTCAGTTACTCTGCTGCCCAAATAGCAAAAACTCATCTACTACTTTAAGTGCCTCATTTCCTAATCTAATTCCCTCAGCATCGCCTGATTTAATTCGACTACATTCCATTATACTCGGGTTGCTTTTGTTGATGTTTATCTTATATGCTCCTTTCAAGACAATGTCTGTTCCATTCAACTGCTCTTCCAAGTCCTTTGTTTTCTCTGACAGATTGCAATGTCGTCGGCATATCTCAAAGTTTTTATTTCTTCTCCCTAGACTTCAGTTCCTACTCCAGATTTTTCTTTTGTTTCGCATAGTGCATGCTCAGTATACAGACTGATCAGATTGATTAACTCTGTCTTCTGTACAAGTTGTAAATAGCCTTTAGCTCGGTATGTTTTACCCCTTCCACCTTTAGAATTTGAAAGAGAGTATTGCAGCTAGCATTGTCAAAAGCTTTCTGTAAGTCTATAAACGCAGGTTTCCCTTTCCTTAACCTATCTTCTAAGATAAGTGGTAGGGTCAGTATTGCCTCAGGTGTTCCTATCCTCCGCAATCCAAACTGATCTTCGCCGACGTAGGCTTCCGCATCTCGTGGTCGTGTGGTAGCGTTCTCGCTTCCCACGCCCGGGTTCCCGGGTTCGATTCCCGGCGGGGTCAGGGATTTTCTCTGCCTCGTGATGATTGGGTGTTGTGTGCTGTCCTTAGGTTAGTTAGGTTTAAGTAGTTCTAAGTTCTAGGGGGCTGACGACCATAGATGTTAAGTCCCATAGTGCTCAGAGCCATTTGAACCATTCGACGTAGGCTTCTAGCAGGTTTTCCAGTCTTCTGTTAAGGATTCCTGTTATTATTTAGCAATTAACTTATTAAATTGATAGTTCGGTAAATTGCACATCTGTCAGCAACTGCTTTCTTTGGAACTGGAATTATTATGCTCTGCTTGAAGTCTGACGGTACTTCGCCTGTCTCAAACAACTTGCGCACCACATGGAACAATTTTATCGCCACCGGCTCTCCCTAGGCTATCAGTAGTTCTGACAGATGTCGTCTACTCCCGGGGCCTTATTTCGACTTAGGTCTTTCAGTGCTCTGTCAAATTATTTTAGAGGTATTGTATTTCCCATTTCATCTTAATCTATGTTCTCTTTCATATCGCCTTCAAGTTCATTTTCTAGTATAGACCCTCTATATGCTCCTTTCATCTTTGAGCTTTCCCTTCTTTGCTTTGGACTGGTTTTCCATCTGAGCTCTAGATATATCTGGTGATCAAAAAGTCAGTATAAATTTGAAAACTGAATAAATCACGGAATAATGTAGATAGAGAGGTAGAAATTGACACACATGCTTGGAATGACCTGGGGTTTTATTATAACAAAAAAATCTAAGTTCACAAAATGTCCGACAGATAGCGCTGGACATCAAAACGTCAGTGACTGCGCATGACAATCGTGTATAAAAGGAGCTGTAATGAGGGAGAGAACCAGATGCGCCAGCAGTCGCAGCATGTTGGCGTTACCTGAAAAGGCGCTTTTAGTGAAGCTGTATTATCAGAACGGGGAATGTGCTAGTTCAGCGTTATGATCCTATCGCCATAGCAAGGGAATTCGAACGGGTACAGGTCCGTTGACAAATGCATCTGTGGCGAGAATGATTTCGAAATTTGAAGCCACGGGTTCTTTAGACGATAGACACCGTAGTGGCCGACCGAGCACAAGGCGTAACGCTGCTGAGACAGTTCAGGAAGAAATGGAGATTGTAGCGGGTTCGTCTATGCACGGGGAAGTCAGTGCTCGTGCAGTCGCACGTCGCACCGGCATTCCATACACTACTGTTTGGTTGGCGCTGAGGCCTACCCTCCGATGCTATCCGTTCAAAATCCATCGGCATCATTAACTGTTACCTGGCGATTTAGTGAAGCCAAGGGCATTTGCGGTGTGGGCGTTTCAAAAGAAGGCGGAAGATGACGTTTGGTTGAGTAACGTGTTTTGGACCGACGAAGCTCATTTCACGCTCCGAGGGTCTGTCAACGCCCACAACTGCAGAATTTGGGCTACCGAAAATCCTAGAACTGTCGTGGAAACTCCATTGCACGACGAGAAAGTCACGGTATGGGTTGTATTTACCACATCTACAGTTATCGTGCCTTTTTTCTTCGAGAAAATGCGTGATTCCGGTTTTGTAACTGCTACCGTGACGGGTGAGAGGTACGCCGATATGTTACAGAATCGCATCATCCCGAACCTGGCTGATAAACACCTGCTGGAACGTACGATGTTTATGCAGGATGGCGCTCCACCCGATATTGCTAGACGCGTGAAAGATCTCTTGCGCGCGTCGTTTGGTGATGATCGTGTACTCAGCCGCCACTTTCGTCATGCTTGACCTCTCAGGTCCCGAGACTTCAGTCTGTGCGATTATTGGCTTTGGGGTTACCTGAAGTCGCAAGTGTATCGTGATGACCGATATCTCTAGAGATGCTGAAAGACAACGACCGACACCAATGTCTCACCATAACTCCATACATGCTTTACAGTGCTGTTCACAACATTATTCCTCGACTACAGCTATTGTTGAGGAATGATGGTGGACATATTGAGCATTTGCTGTAAAGAACTTCGTCTTTGCTTTGTCTTACTTTGTTATGCTAATTATCGCTATTCTGAGCAAATGAAGCGCCATCTGTCGGACATTTTTTGAACTTTTGAATTTTTTTGGTTCTAATAAAAACACATGTCATTCCAAGCATGTGTGTCAATTTGTACCTCTCTATCTACATTATTCCGTGATTTATTCAGTTTTCAAATTTATACTGACTTTTTGATCACCCGGTACATACAGCTGCTTGTCTTTCGAAGACATAGGTTTCGAAACCAGAATTTAAATTTTAATACATTTCCATGGGCAGATGCAGACTCTGACCACAGTTTACTGGTTATGAACTGCAGATTAAAAATGAAGAAACTGCAAAAATGCAAGAAATTAAGGAGGTGGGACCTGGATGAGTTGAAAGAACCAGAGCCTGTCGAGACTTTCAGAAGGAAGAATTAGACAACAGGTGACTAGAACAGCGGAAAGAAGTACAGCAGAAGACGAATGGGTAGTTTTAAGAGATGAAAGAGTGTAGGCAACAGAGTATCAAATGGATAAAACGACAAGGTGTAGCAGAATTTCTTGGATAACACAGGAGGTACTGAACATAATTGAGGAAAGGAGAAAATATAACAATGAAGCATGGCGAAAGGGAATACAAACGCCTAAGAATTATATTCACAGGAAGAACAAAATGGCTGAGCAGGAATGGCTAGAGGACAAATGTAAGGATTTAGAAGCATATTTCACCGCGGGAAAAATAGACGCCATCTATTGGAAAAGTCAGGGTGTAGAGTTAATGTAGAAATTTTATGCACGTCCTGCTTGGTGAACAAACTGTGTGGTTTGCTAGGCAGACAAAGCCAACAGCTGCCACTGCAGAGCGCTGAGAGTGCAAAATCACGTTAAACTACTCGACCCGTGTGCCGACGGCGCTGTGTCTCGTGGAGCTGGTTTTCGCCGTCAGCGTCACCTGCCTAGGCTGTGTGAGACAGGCTGAAGCGCGAGAGCGTTCCGAGAATGCTCATCAAACCTTAGAAGAGAGGCGTTGCGCATCACGCAGAGGTTTACTGTTGAAATTCCCGGAGAGTACGTTCCAGGGAGAGTGAGGGCAATGCATTGCCGGTACTTTCTACTCGCATACGTCTCGGGAAATTGGCATTTTTACCAGAAGTAACATTCACCACACACTGTTACGTGCCTTTCGGTAATAAAGTAATAAACGTACATGCAGAGGAGCCGGTGTGGGGCGACGTGCTTAAAGTTTCGTTCGTCCTTCATAAGATACTGTTTGTTTTTAATGCATTTGCACTGAAGAGCCAAACAATTTGGTGCACCTGCCTAATATCGTGTAGGGCCCCCGCGAGCACGCAAAAGTGCCCCAACCCGACGTGACATGGACTCGACTAATGTCTGAAGTACTGCTGGAGGGAATAGACGCCATGAATCCTGCAGAGATGTCAATGAATCAGTCAGAGTACGAGGGGGTGGAGACGTCTTCTGAACAGCAGATATGCTCAGTAATGTTGTAACCTCCCCACCGTAATTTAAAAGAAATAAAATTACAATACTTAATACAAATGGGAGCCGAGTGTAACCGCCCCACAAAAATTTGAAAGAAAGAAACACGACAATATTTAATTAGGGATGCTAATGGACATTGTGCTAAGCGTAACCTGCCCACAATGAAATGTACTGTCAATGGCAACAAAAATGTGAAATACGCAATCTGACTCAAATAAAAATTCTTCACAAAATTTAAAGTCCGTTCAGTGACAAGAAAATACAATTAAACCGAAATATCGGTCTTTGGCCCTGTGCAAAACAATCAGAATTAAAGTCTTACCTCAGAATAAATGGATGTCACATTTCTGCTCTTATCTTTCTGCACGGCTTGGAGGAACTGCATTGCAAATAATAATATTCTCTTTTTTTTGTGATTTTAGTGAAATTTTTCTTCAAAAGAAGTGGAATGAAACGGGAAGTGCAACGAAATCTTTAGTTCAATAAAAAATTAAATTTTTGAAAAAAATGCTTTTGAAATAAAAATTATTATTGGGGGACTTGTTGGACAATAATTACAATAAATAAAATTTTTCATTATCTAATGATTATATTAATTAACAGTA
Source organism: Schistocerca americana (assembly GCF_021461395.2). Classification (NCBI taxonomy): domain Eukaryota; kingdom Metazoa; phylum Arthropoda; class Insecta; order Orthoptera; family Acrididae; genus Schistocerca; species Schistocerca americana. The sequence continues at coordinate 284,967,422 of NC_060120.1, read as the reverse complement.
TACCTTATTCACCATCTTGACCAGTGTTGCCGACCGCCTACATCACCCGCACTGGACTGCTACTACTGACCGACCGCTCTGCATGACGACTATTAGCGTACTGCACGCGACGACTACTACTAGAGTACTGATCTCAACTAGACAGAGCTACAGACTCGCAACGACTGACTGACAGACTCGCAACGACTGACTGACTGACTGAGAACCGCTCGCAACACTCGCGCGGTCAAGCGCATACTCTCTGGTCACAGATGCTACAATGCCTCGCCATCGCTGCTATGTTACATACGTGTTTCATAACCCTCCACTGGGGGGGCAAAAATTTGGCAGCGATGGTGAGTCATTTGGACTTGCCAAGCGCGGCAAAATTTTTCTTTAATTAACAAAATCCTACAACTTACAGAATATTTAAATGTTGTGCACACGCACTAAGTACAAAATACATCAGACAAAGACAAAATGTGAATACAAAACATAGTAGCAAATCAGAAAAATGTATATACAAATTTTTTGATAGATAACAAAGTGCACAGGCACTGAAAATATTCTTTAGCATATTCAGAACAAATAAACAGACTGGCAAAAAATATTATATTGACAAGTGACATGAGTGCACATGCACTGCAGTTGAGAACATATCAGTAAATGATGAAATGTATATACAATGAGTAACAAATGATATAAGTGCATACGCATTGAAGTATTGAATATACAGAATGAGTACAATCATATTGAAAAAAGAGAAAAATGCACAGGCACTAAAGTTCAGTAGAAAACATATTAACACCTAACATAAGTGCACATGCACTGTAGTTCAGAACATATCATTAAAAATAAAAAATGTATACACAGTATAAAAGACAAGAGTGCACATACTGTACTTGAGAACAAATCGAAAAAATAAATGTCTTTAGCATTTTCGCAATAAATAAACATAATGGCAAAAAATCATGTCCAAAGTGCACACGCACTGAAAAAATGTCTTTAGCATTTTCACAACAAATAAACATAATGACAAAACATCATGTCGACCAGTGACATAAGTGTACTCACACTGGAGTTCAGTGAATCGAGAAAAAAAATGTATAACCTACGAACATAAATGCAGTTAACCAAAAAAAAAATTATTTTCCTTATGTGACAAGAATTAGGATAGGAAAGGGAAGGATTGCATCATGGTTGTAGCACTTTAGATTGCACACAGCTGTTCTGAAAGTCCATATCTTTCCACAGAAGTACAACACCAAGTGACACAACTTAAAGTTCTTTTCCCATCAGAATTTATCAGTGTAGCCAAGACACTGAACTGTCGTAGTAATGTTGCATGTTTTCATTTTGGCAGTACATTACGTACACCAAACAGTGGGACCATAATAATGTCTTCATCGCTCATGGTGGTGGACAGCATGTCGTGTCAACACCACACTCTTACAAGGCACACCAACGTAGAATTAGTGCAAAACCAAATATAGTGCTCCATGATCACTGGGATAAACAGGACAAATGGACATTGCAGTAATTCAGGGTAGTCAGCTTATGAGGTGAAGGACATCAAGTCACATAATATTGACAATTACAGACTTAATTAGTAGTTTGTGGCATTCATAGCCCAGTTATTGAACATTTCTGTACCAAGTATGTAGTATTACAGAAAAATGTTCATTAATTGTTGTACATAGAATCAGTAGCCTTCTTTTCCTGGTTACAAAGCATTATGAAATAATCGCATTCTTTTTTGTCACAGAGTATAATTAAGAATCATTAACCTTCTCCTAATTACAGTTAATTAATCATTTGTCATTCCAATAATAATCATTAGCCTTTTCCTAATTACAGTTAATTAATCATTTGTCGTTGATTAATCATTTGTCTAATTACAGTTAATTAATCATTTGCCTAATTACAGTTAATTAATCATTTGTCTAATTACAGTTGATTAATCATTTGTCGTTAATTAATCATTTATCATTCTAATATAGTAAGAATCATTAGTCTTCTCCTAATTACAAAGCATTATTAAACAGTACCATAGTTAATTAATTATGTGTCATTCCAATCTATTAAGAATCACTAACTGGCATCATGGGTAATCGTATTACAATAAACAGTGGCGGTCCTTGGCCAGTTACAAAGTATATTTAGTATGACAGAATAATGTTCATCAGAAGTCTTAGTTGAAAAGGAGAGTCAATTATTGGCCTAGCATTAACATAATACATTGAGTGATACAAATTATTGGCACTCATTGGCCATTAACCAAAACATGAAAACTCAACATGGGAAAAAAAAGGGCTAATTAATGGCATAATTAATAACAATTCTTCAAGTGACATTAATTATTGGCACTCAGTGGCCAGCAAGTATTGAATAGAATCATCATTCAGTATTATTCAGATTATTACGAAGTCATTATTAAAAATCAGTTAATTACAGTCAAATCATTGATAATCACAGGCATTATAAGTAGTATCATTACAATAAACAGTGGCAGTTATTAGCTAGTGACAAAGCATTATCTTAAATGTATACTTTTTTTGTCTCATTAAGAGGTCATTACTCAAGTGACATACTATTCAGAGCTAATCAGTATTATTCAGAATTTTCATAAACTAGTGACATTATGTGGGACTGGTAATACATTTTTTTTTTTTTTTTTTTTTGTTAGCAATGCATTGCGTTGGGATCGATAATTAATTGCTGAGGCATAACACTATTTGTTTTTGACCTATTGCTGCAAATGAGGATAGGTAACGTCATTCGTCATGAGTCAGCTGTAGCAAGGTTATGTAACAAGGCAGTATATGTGATTACATTTATAAATGGTAAACACAAATGGGTAAAAAAAAAAAATGCAAGTACTAGAACAGGTATAATAACTAACAGGTTTAGTAAGTATCATGAAAAGCTTCTCCTGGAAAAAATACAAAAACGGATTATTGACCTGAAAGAAGAAACGCACACTATGCTGAAAAGTAGTGAACTTCGAATTAACAGGTAGTGAAATGTGTATAAAAATGTGTTCCATAGCTGTCCTTTCCAAAACTTTCCGTCATCCTACTATGCAATATAACACCTGCTGTCAAAGCAAACTGCAACAAATACTTAAATAACTGCATAGCATAAGTACATAACTTCAACATTATCCTCATCTATAAAGAAAACTTCATTATACATCTCATCATAACACCATTATCATCATCACCTGTAAAGAAAAACTTCATTATTCATAATACCATATCCTTCATCATTATTCATCAGTATTCATTATCATCTGCAAAATCACTTCATTACTCATTATACAACTATTCCTTATCTCTAGCATATTTCATTACTAAAACTAAGATGTGTAGTTCAGTCTGACAGCCTGCATCAATCACCTTGTATTCTGAAAGAAAAAATTAGTTAAGACTGCTATTCTGTGATGAGTATAGTATAGTCTTGTTAATGCTTGTTAATCCTGATCCATTTACTCTTCCTCATAAAGTTATTGCATCTCCTTTCGTTTATCCCGTAGGTGAAATTCCCATTTCTGTTGAATTTATTTCTTACATGCATCATTTCTTTCTGAAATTGATGACAGAGATTAATGTCCTGCATTTAAATCATATATCCACTAAATAATGACTGGTTTATGGTGACACAATTAACCATACAGCATAACATGACAGAAAACGTAATATGTTAAAGACGTTGACAGTGTTCAGATGCAAAAATGTACACAGAATAATACAATGCAGTAGCAAAAAAAAAAAAAAATGTAAAACAGTCACGATGTTGAGATGTCATAGGGCAAAAAAAATGTCAAAGTCGACTGGTGTGTGTTATATCTTAACTATTTCACAATACATACAAACAAAACTGGAATACAATCGTACATAAAAAGACAAAATGTGACGTTCGTTGTGTTCAGCTTGTATGTAGTGTAGTTAATAGAGGCGAGAATTAAAGCCTTTAATGAGAAAAAAAATGTAATGAAATTAACATGTCATTAGCTAACATTGCATAATTAGTCATAAAATACGTAAGTTCATCTGGAAAAATATGCACGGTCTGATGTGTAACGACAAGAAAAGCGACCTGCTAACCCTACCTTGCCGGGCACTTGCCAAAAAAAAATACAATAATCATCAGTAATTAGTCACGTGAAATAATTGCGTTAGTAAATGGCATCATAGTGTGTTGAATCATACAGTGGTTTCACTCAATAAACGGTTTAATGTTTGATATATGGTGATTGCCTTTCGATTTTCTAGTTCTCAAAGTTTCGACATGTACAACATTGGGGTGAGGGATGCTGCGAATCCGATATGGACCTGCGTATAGAAGTTCAAATTTACTGCACTTACCTTTTAATTTGCTGGATAAATAGTGTGTACGTATTAGTATCTTCTGTCCAACGTGAAAGACGCGGCGTGTACAAACCTGTTTTTGCTGTCTTCTCCGGCGCTCTGCGGCACGTTTGATGTTGTTCAGCGCAATGTCAATTATTTCGTGGTGTCGTAATCGACGAGATGTAGGAAATGTTATTAATTCTTTAATTTTGTTAGGTGGTTCAACGTTTTTCAGTATAACAGACGGAGATAGCATAGTGGATTCATTTGGTATGGAATTAATTACATCTTGGAATGAGAGTATGTGTGTATCCCAATCAATATGTCTTTTGTGGCAGTATATTCTACACAGTTTACCAATTTCCTTCATTAATCTTTCACAGGGGTTCGAAGAAGCGTGGTACTTGGATATATAAATCGGAGAAATGTTTCTAGCTCGTAACATGCGTGTCCATACGCTACTACGAAATTGAGATCCATTGTCAGAAATTACTTTCATCACATGCCCTACATGAGATAGAAAATGTTTTACAAATGCTTTCGAAACAGTTTTAGCAGTAGCTTTGCGTAACGGAGTGAAAGTAACAAATTTTGAAGTGAGCTCAACAGCGACAAAAATGTAGCAAAAACCTCTGTTAGTTCTCGGAATCGGACCAAAAATGTCTACTGCAGCCATATGTCTTAATTTAACAGGTATAATGGGATATAAAGGAGGAATATGTGAAGTGGTGTCTGATTTAGCTTTCTGGCAAATTTTACAAGACGCTAAAACTCGTCGTATATGTTTTTCCATGTTAGTAAAATAACAGTTCTGTCTCAGTATAAGAAAACATTTTCGTGCTCCGTAATGTGCGTAGCTTAAATGAGTGTACCAAATTAATTTGTTAACCAGTTCGTCAGGTATGCATAATAACCAATTGTTGCTGTCAGGATGAGAGCGGCGAAACAGAATGTCATTGCGCACAGTGTAGTGGTTTCTAATCGTAACATTATTCTTATCTTCCCAAAGGTGTTTAATTTCTTTCCACACATTGTCTTTATTTTGTTCTCGTGCTATGTCCTGTAATGACGATGAAATAAAGTTTTCAAATGCAACTTGCTGAATGTACATGACACTGAAATTTGTTTTGCAGAAGTTGGTTGCTACGTCTTGCTGATTGTTGCCGAGAGAACGCGATAGTGCGTCTGCTATAACATTTTGTGTGCCGGGAATGTGAACTATTGTAAAATTAAATTCCTGTAAATAAAGTTTCCATCTGCTTAATCTGTCGTGAGTAAATTTAGCTGAAAGTAAAAATTGTATCGCTCTGTGATCTGTGTAAACAGTGGTATGTCTGCCATAAAGAAAATGCCGAAATCTCGTGAAAGCCCATACAACACATAATGTTTCAAGTTCTGTAACAGAATAATTTCGTTCAGCAGGTGACAGAATGCGGCTTGCAAATGCGATGTTTTTGATTACTGTAGAACCGTTTTCTTCGATTTCCTGGAAAATATGTACGCCTAAAGCGGTGTTAGAACTGTCGGTGGCAATGGAAAAATTTCTGGTAAGATCTGGGTGCGATAAAAGTGGAGCATTCAACAAAGCATGTTTCAGGTTCACAAATTCAGAATGTGCTTGCTTATCCCAAGACCAAATAGTGTTTTTACCTGTTAATTGGCACAATCTGGGTGTGTCTAAAGCAGAGTGATGAATAAATTTGCGAAAAAAGTTAATTAAGCCCAAAAAACTGCGTAATTGCTTCTTCGTCGTAGGAACAGTAATGTCACGTAGAGCCTGAAGTTTTTCCGGATCAGGTGCAATGCCTTCTGCTGAAATTACGTGTCCAAGAAATTTTATAGAAGTTTTACCAAAGTGCGATTTACTGAGGTTAACTGTAAGTCCTTGTGCATGGAAAGTTTGTAACAGTTGTTCAAGAATCAGATTGTGTTCAGACCAGTTAGCTTCTGCGATAAGAATGTCGTCTACATACGTCGTAATTCTGTCTTTAAGTTCTGTCGGAAGTATTGTGTTCAAACCGCGAATAAAAGCTGCAGAAGAAATAGTTAAGCCGAACGGTAATTTGCAAAATTGATAACAGTCGCCGAAACAAAGAAATGCTGTGTATTTTCTGCAATTCGGATAAAGTTGAATTTGCCAAAATCCCGATTTCAAATCTAGTGTAGAATAAATAGCTGTACCGTGAAATTTCTGTAAAAGTTCCTCTAGTGTCTGTGGTCGATCTGTTTCATTAATAATAATGTCATTAATGTGACGTGAATCAAGTACAAAGCGAAGTGAGCCATCTTTTTTCTTAACAATATGTAGCGGGTTTATGTACGGACTAACTGCTGGTTCTATAATTCCTTGGTCAAGCATATCCTGCAATTCTTTTTTAACCTGTTCTCTGTGGATATATGGAATGGGATAATGCTTTGCTTTAAATGTATCGTGCTGTTTCACTTGAAATTCATACATAAATCCGGACATAGTACCAGGAATGTTGTCAAAAACTGGAGCTTGCTGTAAAAGAATTTTGTGTAATTGCGTTCGTTCGTCGTCTGTAGTTGCACTGCTTTGTCTAACTTTATCGGAAATCATTTGTATTACGTCGTAGTCCATTTCGTCTGGAGTATTATAGTTGTGTACGTACGTATCCGTTAACAATGTGGGATTACAGTCTATGTCACGTGTTGCGGAAATGATCTCTGTGCGGTTGATTGTTTGTTCTTCCGCAGATAATGAGTGCTGAAATTCTAAAGCAAGTTGTACATTTTCATCCTTTAACATTAAATAAGAATTTTGAAAATCGATAACTGCGTCGTGTTGTACCAGAAAATTCGTACCTAAAATAACGTCTGTTGTCAATAAAGGAACAATCCAAAAATTAGAGTGAAAAGTATGACCTCCAATACAAAATGATAAATGCGTCTGTAATTTAACGTCTACACCCTTACTCGATACTGCTCCTTTCACTTTTGTTTTGCCTAAAGGTAATGTCGGATACTTATTCTCTTTGTTGCACTCGTTGAAAGTCTCCTCATTTATTACTGATATCGGTGAGCCGGAATCAATTACTGCTGAGAATTTCGATGAACCAATTTTGATTTCGATAACAGGATGTGAAATAGATTTCTGAATAACTGGTCTTTCCTGTAAAAGAGTGTCTCTGATGTCGTCAAAAGTAATTACATTTTCGTGAACAACATTTTGCGTGTGTAAAGTAGTGCTTGTATTATTGGAAGATGCGTCCTGTACATTATCTAGTCAGATTCTATCTGACGTGTTATTATTATTAGGAGGATTCTGTGGCATTTCGACTATTTGAACTGTCCTATTACTTCTTCCAGACGTGTTACGCTCTGGATGGTACCTACTGTCGGGTTCATTCATAAGAATATGTTCTTGCGTATGATTTTGCTGTTGGTGAGACCGACTGTTATTATATGTACGCTGGTAATTGTGCTCATCGTTTTTACGTCTGTCGTAATAGTCATTCCTATACGGTGTATTGCGATAGGAGTTGAAATACTGTCTTCTCTGTACATAGTTGTTTCTCTGCTCCCGTGCGTTACTATTTGTTGGACCAGGGGCTATACGTCCACGCGGCGAAACATTAAAGCCTGGTTGACCTTGTGTATTCCATTGTTGGTTAGGTATGTTAACCGGCTGGTTTTGATGTTGTTGTTGTGAAACACCTCTATTGTTACTAAAGTGTTGTTCCTGTTGCTGAAAATTTTGGCGGTATTGATAATTAGAATTTTGCCTGTTATTAAAGTTTTGGTAGTTGTCGTTCCTAAAACGTCTGTTATCTTTCCGATTGGAATTACGTCCCTGATCATAATTGCAGTACTGTTGTTGACCTTGGTTGTTACTCAAAAAGTTTTTGTTTACAAAAGAATAATCAGATTGCTGTACTTCCAAGAGCTGTAAAAGATCTCTGAATGCTGAAATGTTTTCTTTTTGCTGACCCGTTAGAAGTGACACTCGTAATGACCGTGGTAATTTGGAAATGCATAATTGTATAAGTGCGGATTCACTGTACGGTTCACTCAGGTATTGGTTTTGTTGTACCATGTGCTCAAAAAATTGCGTTACACTGGGAAAATTTGAGTTTTCATAGTTTGGCAAACTAATTAGTTGATCTTTAATTCCGCGCTGTGTCGTCTTCGACCAGTACGCTGACAGAAAAGCATTCTGAAATTCCTCTACCGAGTAACACTGTCTCGCGATCGGTCTCATACGAGTTGCCGGTTCGCCTTCCAAAAAACTGCAAATAAATTCACGTTTGTGTGTTACAGGCCAATTCGGTGGAAGAGCAAAGCTAAATTGTTGAATCCAATCCAGTGGGTGAATCTGCGTTCTATCGTTTTTAAAAACTTTAAACTTTCTCACTGACAGAAAATGTTTGTAGTCGAAACTATCATCTCTGTGTGATGGAACATGTTCAGGATCGTAAGAGAATCTCTTGAACTGTGGTTGATCGCAATCTAAGTCCCGTACTCTCTGTAGATTACCCAAATTATACGCGCTGCGTGTATCTGACGAATGTTCATAAAGTGGTGTCTGTTGTATGTTATTAACTGAAGTGTTTTTCATTTCTGTTACTTCTTGTTGTAAACTTGACAACTTCCTACGTAACGTGTTCTTAGATGAATCGATCTCATTAATTGTCTGTTGTAAATTTTGAAATTCAGGTGTTTGGATAAATGAAACCGGTGCAGTATCGTCTGATTTATTGTCATTAGCATTTTCGATAACATCAATACGACTGGCCAATTCATCACATTTTTCAGTCAGTATTTTAACCTGATCATCGGTTTTAGAATCAGACGCATTAATCTGTTTTTGCAACTTGCGCGTAGTTTCGCTCAGTTTTTTAACATCAGCTTTGATAACATCACAATCCTGTGTTAGATCTAATTGTTCGAATCTATCTGTCACTGTTTGAATATTTACTGTGTGTGTATCTGTTTTTGATTTAAGGTCAGAAATTTCATCCCGTAATTCCGCGTTCAATTGTTCTATGGTATTAATTTTGTCGGACACTGTAGTAATATTATTGTCTACATACGTCTTCGCTTTCGCGAATATTTTACGTTTGTCCTCTTGTCTTTGTGCAGTGATTGTTTCCATAACCTGACGTTTGACTTTATTTTGATCCTGAATAAATTTGCGGAAACGCGTATTACTGTTTTGTATGTGAAGATTAAAGCGTTCGTCAATCTGAGTGTTCTGCTGTTCGAATTTCGCGTCTATCTTTGCGTCCACTGTGCGCGAAAGTTCTACCGTCATTGCTTTAAACTCGTCCCGTAATTGTGTAGCTTTTTCAGAGCACTGTTTGGCGACTCCGCTAATTTCGTCTCTGAGTGTTTCTGTTGCGGCTGTTTGCATTTCCCTTAATTCTTGCGCAACAGATTTAATTTCTTCGCTATTTTTTCGTGAACAAGCCTCAATTTCCACTCGCAACTGTTCCTTAGTGTCATGACACTGCGCGGCAACGGCTCTTATTTGTTCACTAAGCTGTCTGGAATTGTCGTCTAATTTTTCATTTAACTGTTGATTGAGTTTTTCATTATCTTGTTTGACCTGTTCACTAAGTTGTTGTTTGAGATTTTCGTTATCTTGTTTGCTATCCACACTCTGTTTTTTGACCTGTTCGCTAAGTTGTTTGAAATCTTCACTCTGTTGTTTACTCATTTGTCGCAACAAAGCCATAATTGGATTCGGCTCAAGGTCAGCATTTCTATTCTCTGTGCTGTTCAACAGTGGATCTGGAATTGTTTCACTTTCTGTAACCATTTGGTCATTTTGAGATTTACAAAAAGGTTTGTCAGTCATTGTTTCGGAATTAAATAAATCTGTCGTACTTTGTGTGATCTGTTCATTTTCATTAGACAAATTTGTCTGTTCGTTACTTGAGTTTTCCAAATCGGGTGTGTTAAGCTGGGCAGCGCTCATTACAATAGAGCGTTCTGCGTCATCAATTGTCGTCAAATTAACAGACGACATAACCGAGTTCGTTTGTTCGTCATTAAGACAAAAATCATCATTAGTGGTTGGAACGCATTGATTGTTAGTGAACGCAGGATTGTCATCATTACACTGCATGTCACATGTCCTACCGGTAAAGTCGTTTGACCCGGTAATTTCATTCATAATACCTCGCGATACACTATTCACAGTCTTTCGCGGCATTTTTACAATAGTCAAAATTTTTCACAAAATAAATAAGCACAATGCAAAAATAACACACAAATACAACAGAGCAAAGAATTGCCGTTGACCTGTAGAAAGAAAGTCACAAGTTAATAAAAGCGTTGCGCCAAATCCTAATTATATCTAAGCAAATAAGAGCAGATATCTGACTGTTGTTCAAAAGATTCTCAACGAAATACGATCCTGGACTGGGTGTCGCCAAGTGTAACCTCCCCACCGTAATTTAAAAGAAATAAAATTACAATACTTAATACAAATGGGAGCCGAGTGTAACCGCCCCACAAAAATTTGAAAGAAAGAAACACGACAATATTTAATTAGGGATGCTAATGGACATTGTGCTAAGCGTAACCTGCCCACAATGAAATGTACTGTCAATGGCAACAAAAATGTGAAATACGCAATCTGACTCAAATAAAAATTCTTCACAAAATTTAAAGTCCGTTCAGTGACAAGAAAATACAATTAAACCGAAATATCGGTCTTTGGCCCTGTGCAAAACAATCAGAATTAAAGTCTTACCTCAGAATAAATGGATGTCACATTTCTGCTCTTATCTTTCTGCACGGCTTGGAGGAACTGCATTGCAAATAATAATATTCTCTTTTTTTTGTGATTTTAGTGAAATTTTTCTTCAAAAGAAGTGGAATGAAACGGGAAGTGCAACGAAATCTTTAGTTCAATAAAAAATTAAATTTTTGAAAAAAATGCTTTTGAAATAAAAATTATTATTGGGGGACTTGTTGGACAATAATTACAATAAATAAAATTTTTCATTATCTAATGATTATATTAATTAACAGTATACCTTATTCACCATCTTGACCAGTGTTGCCGACCGCCTACATCACCCGCACTGGACTGCTACTACTGACCGACCGCTCTGCATGACGACTATTAGCGTACTGCACGCGACGACTACTACTAGAGTACTGATCTCAACTAGACAGAGCTACAGACTCGCAACGACTGACTGACAGACTCGCAACGACTGACTGACTGACTGAGAACCGCTCGCAACACTCGCGCGGTCAAGCGCATACTCTCTGGTCACAGATGCTACAATGCCTCGCCATCGCTGCTATGTTACATACGTGTTTCAATGTTCACGTCTGAGGAGTTTGGTGGCGAGCGGGAGTCTTTAAATTAAGAAGAGTTTTCCTGGAGCCACTCTGTAGCAATTCTAGACGTAACGGACATTATTTAATGGATGCAGGTGATCAGACAGGACGCTTACATCGTGTCACCTGTCAGAGTTCAATCTAGACGTATCAATGGCCCCATATCACTCCAACTGCACACGTCTCCACTTAGAGAGCCTCCACTAGCTTGGACAGTCCCCTGCTGTCATACAGGGCCTACGGATTCATGAGGTTTGAAACACGTATGTATTCAGTGTATTCAGTACCAGCGATGGCGAGACATGACAGAATCTCTGACCAGAGAGTTGTTTATCGTTGCTAGTCTGCGCTTGACTGCGCGAGATAGAGATGGGTAAACTGAAACATGTAACTGTTTCGAAACAAATGAAACAGTACAATGTAATGTTTCGATACGCTGTTTCGAAACAGTGAAATAGTTTGCTTTTTGTTATCTAATAAACCAACACATTTTATCATCTTGAATGTCTACTGTATAAGTATGTCCATATAAACACAAATGAGGTGCGAGAGCGCTAATCATATCGCAGAAAGTATGAAACTATCACTTAGGCGTCTTGGCAGTTTCGTATTTCCTGCAGCAAATGCGCTGCTTTCGTGTCGTGTGACTTTCATACTTTTCAATTGGCTGAGGACAGCCATAGCCTAAGACAGAAGAACCACCACGAACGGAACTGGAGGTGGGAGCAACCTGCAGACACAACGGATATGCTACTGGGATTCCCACTTTCCGTTAGTATGGGTAATATACCCATCCTGCTAATTTCCACGCACACAAAAGGAATCATTGTGGATAATAGGCAAATAATGCCAAATAATTCGAATAAGTAACAAAATATAACAGAAAAAATTTTGTCTTTCAAGGTGTTTCGAACCGTTACTATAAATTCACCATGCTTGCCTGTCCTTCCCGTTCACCATTACACTATCAGTGATATGTCAAACAGATTGCTTGCAATTATACCTACATCAAATTTATGTATATATATCTAATAACTGTCACTCTACGCCTTTTTTTGTTCGAAATGTTGTAGGCTTACTTGCGTTTCTTAATATGATTACTGTACATGAACAGAGAAGCGTATGTTATAAAAAAAGTGTAATTTAACTGAATGATTTTCACATATTTATTATTTTGAATGTGAATAGTATGCGCTGTTTTATTGTTTGGTTAGTGTTTATAAAGCAGATGTTACTCCATTTCGGAATAGGACAGTCAGCTAGAAACTAAGCTTTATTTTCGGATATCTTAAGCTTCATGCTATTGCTTGTCAAAAAGATTTCGACACTCTTGAAAGTGTTTCACGAAGTGGTATGTTGTGTTTCAGTACCTGTGCCGAGCCCGAATCTCGTCCGACACAGAGCGGAATGAAACATCACTGTTTCGATACAGTTAGTCCGTTCCAAGCACAGGTAGACTGAAACAGCCTTATTTTGAAACAATGATACAGTTTCTGTGTCTGGCTCGAGATCGAATCTGGCCCGGTTATCCGAGACAGGGGCGGAATGAAACACCACTGTTTCGAAACAGTGAACCACAGCCGTTCCGAAACACTGAAACAATTCCACGTATCAAATGGCTCTGAGCACTATGGGACTCAACTGCTGAGGTCATTAGTCCCCTAGAACTTACAACTAGTTGAACCTAACTAACCTAAGGACATCACAAACATCCATGCCCGAGGCAGGATTCGAACCTGCGACCGTAGCGGTCTTGCGGTTCCAGACTGCAGCGCCTTCAACCGCACGGCCACTTCGGCCGGCAGTTCCACGTATCGATACACTGTATCGAAACATAGAAACAGTGGCCAAGTCTAGCGCGAGAGTTCAGTTGCGAGTAGGATGTTGTGTGTAGCGAGTTGCGAGTAGGAAGTTGTGTCTGAGGAGTCGGCGGGCGTCGACATGGGTCTCTGGTCAAGGTTCGGGACGAGGTGTATTGTTTAATAAGGTAATGAAGCAGCATTGCGCACATCTGATAATGTAATGTATGTTAATTGTAATTAATTTGTTCAAGAAATGCCCTAATAATAATTTTATTTTCAAAGCAATCGTTTTTAAGAAAAGAATCATTTCAATTGAAACAATATTTCCTATGCTTTTCCTCCCAGAATCAATTTATCAGATTAATTATTGCACAGGGCCTAAGGTCAGCGATGCTGCCCTATTATTGTGGGTTTAATGATTAATCTTGATTTCTTAATTTTTGTGTCGAGTTTACATTGGGACATTGTTTTTCAATATTTTTGTAGCGAAGGTACAGTTGCTTTTATTTCAATTTAACGATGTTTTGTGGGAGCTCAACAACTTTTGGGTCATTATTATTATTTTTCTTACATTTCTGCGGGGAGGTTACAGGTTGTCTCCATACCTGCACACATTCATCCGCTCGAACAATTTGAAACGAGTCTCGTCCACGCAGGCAATATGTTTCCAGTCATCAACAATCCAGTGTTGGCGTTAGCAGGCCCAGGCGAGGCGTAAAGCTTTGTGTCGTGCAGTCATCAAGCGTATATGAGTGGGCCTTCCGCTGCGAAAGCCCATTTCCTTGAGGTTCCGTTGAATGGGTCGCACGCTGACACTTGTTGATGGCCCAGCATTGAAATCTGCAGCAGTTTGCGGAAAGGTTGCACTTCTGTCACGTTGAACGATTCTCTTCAGTCGTCGCTGGCCCCGTTCTTGCAGGATCATTTTCCGGCCGCAGCGATGTCGGAGATTTGATGTTTTACCCGATTCCTGATATTCACGATCTATTCGTGAAATGGCCGTACGGGAAAATCCCCACTTCATTGCTACCTCAGAGATGCCGCGTCCCATCGCTCGTGCGCCGACTGTAACACCACATTCAAACTCAGTTACATCTTGATAACCTGCCACTGCAGCAGCAGTAACCGATCTAACAACTGCGCCAGACACTTGTCATATAGACGTTGCCGACCGCACCGCCGTATTCTGTTTACATATCTTTGTATTTGAATACGCCAGCTTTAGTGTAGTACGCTTCGTGTGATTTTAAATATCACTGTCGTTTACAGGAGCTCGGAAATTATTTCTGCGGAGATCCAGAAAGTGATCGAGAAACCTGTTGCCCATAACCTCCGGTCCACAAGTCCACAGTCCAGCGCGCCGAACTGGAATAAATGTTGTAACTCTCTATTTATGATCAAAAGGAGTCGGGAACAACGGTGATACATGAAACTTCACTGTTTTAACAAATCAGTGTATTGAAATTCGTTAAAGTTTCCCTATCGTAATCAGCACTCGAAACAGTCCAGAGACGACCTCTGCTACGATTGCGAAGTATTGCTAATTATTGCTCCGTCTGCTAATGAAGTACACTTAATTACTGCCTTTAAAAATAGGTGAATATGTTACGCCACTAGCTGCGCGGCTTTCTACAACCCTAAGGGCGGCACACAAAATAAAGCATCGAAACCAAAACACAGTCTTCCCAGTAAATCATGAATCTATGAAAGTGCACTTTTCACATACCGATACATTGCTCCTTTTATAATGTCGGCACAGTTTCGCACAGACTGTAAATAGAACATCTTTAGTTGGAACTCGGTAAGTGTCTCGGTAGATCTCAGATAGCACCCTGTTGACATCAAGAGCTTACATCTCGTTCTTACTTGGAGACTAATAACTTTCCCAATTTTTCTATGATCGATACTGGACTCTACATGCGTAAGTCTTAAATTCCGACTTCTAGAATTTTTCTAAAGGAACTCAAGGTAAATTGCCACCTCAGAACCGCCTCTATTTTACCATCTGTACTTCTGTAAAGCTAAACAATTACCTTCCAATTTGGTACACTTACATCATTTCTTCTAGTGAACATAATGCTGTACTTTTGTCATTGCAACTTTCTTCTAAAGGCTGGTTAATCTATGATGGTTCTTCAAATTTTAGTGCAAAAATCGGTTTTTACCTAATAATTTGAAATGTGAAAGAAGTAACTTCATAAAGACCTCTAGAGTATGTTTTTACATACATCCAAAACCACAACTTTCTATTTGTAACACTTTGAACTTTTGAAATTTTGTGAAAAGTGAATTTTTGTGGATACTATTTATAGGATCATGCTATTACTCAAAATATATAGCACTGATATGGTTCTACATCGTCTGGTAAATTACTGTGACATTATTTAAATATTTAATTCTGCTTTGGTTGTTGCGCAGTGCTTTGTCTGTATCCTTATGCACACGCTAAACGCAGCCTTCTTGGTCTTAGCCGGTTGACGGGGAAGTACCGACCTCCTTCGCTCGCTACCCTTGCTATGTAGCCACCGCGGTTGCTTGCCGACAGTGGGAAGGGAAACCTCGTTTCCACTGTTCCTTTTTCTCCTCGCAGGTGGCGAGGTAATGCGTATACAGTTTCACAAGAAGGGCCGAACGGGTTGATTGCTGCGCGCGCTGTGGAAACGCGCCATTAGTATCCGTTTTGTAATCGCCGCCCGACGTGTCAGGACGCACAAAGCCGCACCGGCCCGGGAAGGTTGGGAGTGCAAATCGGGGGACTCCCAGGAGGAAACTCCTCGGGCAGAGAAACGCGCGACTTGCCAGTCAAGGAGGAACTTCCCGCGCTCGTCTTTCCTGCAGGCGTGATGTCGCTGGTCGCGGAATCAAGGTCGACGTCACTGAATGGCTAGGCCTCACACAAGAGTCTCTAGAGGAAAGAAGCGTCAGCAGAAATGCGTGGGTGAGGTCGTCAGACCGCTGTCTCCGCTAACAATACGTTCATCCTTTTTTTTTCTTTTTTTGAGTCAACAGTCTTCTGACGGGTTTGATAGGGCCACGAATTCCTCTCTTGAACCAAGCGCTTCATCTCAGAATAGTACTTTCAGCCAGAATCCTGAATTATTTGCTGGATATATTCCATTCTGCATCATCCCCTATAGTTTACCCTCTACAGTTCCCTCTACTATCATGAAAGTTATTCCCTGATGTCTCAACAGATGTCCTATCATCCTGTATTGTGAATGTTTTCCACATACGGCCACGGAAAAAAGTGTATTCGCACTCTGTCGTTCACGTAGAATAACTTTATTTATTAGAACTAAACATTATGACCACGGATGTAGTTTGGTAAACTAACACTGTGGAGTTTCCTTCCTAATGTGAACTAGGTTAGTCTTTTGTGCAAAGTAAATAAAGATTCTGTACCAGCTGGCTTCAACCAGTGGGCATAAATGTATTCATACATACAAAGAAAATCACGATGTATATAAATATAATGACAACGTTAATACTTTGTAGGCATTCCTCCTCTATGTATTACTTCTGTTAACCTCTTTGGCATGGAATGAATCAATACTTTGGTCGTCTCTGAGGTAATATTTTACCACTCTTGCTGTACACATTGTTTCAGAGTACTCTTACTTCATATTTCACGTTTACTGACCATTCCTCCAACCGTATTTTAAAGATGTTCAGTTGGATTAAGGTCTGAGATCTGTGCTAAAAACTTGAGAACATGGGAAGTATGGTACAACCACCACAGACGAACAATTTCCGCTTGAGGTGATTGTTTTATTCGAAATAGTAATCTGTGCCTAAATCCAAGCTACCATCACTTTTGTTGAATTATTATGGGATATTTAAATACTGCAGTATATCCATATTACCTTCAACAAAAACAAGTTGTCCAACACTAGTTGTAGCCATACACCACCATACCATAATTCCTCCACCATCGTGCTTTGTTTCTGTTGATCCATTGCGGACATGGGACAGCGGCTGGACAAGTATTTAACAATGAAATTCGTCAACAGCTGTGCAGTTGAAATGTTATTTTATTTTATTTTTACTATCAGTTTCGGCATTCCATTATGCCATCTTCATGCCCCTGCATAATAAAAAGAGTATACTTACAGTGCATATCGAGGTGTACTACAGCAAGCTTTATAGAAAGGGGTAAGAATAAAAGCACTTAAAGCTACGAAATGAAATTAGCAGCGTTAAGACAAATCTCTGTGTACAACCGACACAACAGAATAAAATACAGGGTGTTACAGAAAGGTACGGCCAAACTTTCAGGAAACATTCCTCACACACAAAGAAAGAAAAAATGTTATGTGGACATGTGTCCGGAAATGCTTACTTTCCATGTTAGAGCTCATTTTACTACTTCTCTTCAAATCACATTAATCATGGAATGGAAACACACAGCAACAGAACGTACCAGCGTGACTTCAAACACTTTGTTACAGGAAATGTTCAAAATGCCCTCCGTTAGCGAAGATACGTGCATCCACCCTCCGTCGCATGGAATACCTGATGCGCTGATGCAGCCCTGGAGAATGGCGTATTGTATCACAGCCGTCCACAATACGAGCACGAAAAATCTCTGCATTTGGTACCGGGGCTGCGTAGACAAGAGCTTTCAAATGCCCCCATAAATGAAAGTCAAGAGGGTTGAGATCAGGAGAGCGTGGAGGCCATGGAATTGGTCCGCCCCTACCAATCCATCAGTCACCGAATTTGTTGTTGAGAAGCGTACGAACACATCTACTGAAATGTGCAGGAGCTCCATCGTGCGTGAACCACATGTTGTGTCGTACTTGTAAAGGCACATGTTCTAGCAGCACAGATAGAGTATCCCGTATGAAATCATGATAACGTGCTCCATTGAGCGTAGGTGGACGAAACTAAAATGAGCTCTAACATGGAAATTAAGCGTTTCCGGACACATATCCACATTCTTTATTTGTGCGTGAGGAATGTTTCCTGAAAGTTTGGCCGTACCTTTTTGTAACACCCTGTATATGTACATACTTGTTACTCATGAAACTATTTAACATCAAGGATTTCTTTTGGATGGATTCGTCATTTTACAGATAGGTCGCTAGCGTGATGCCCTACACTCCCAGGGAAATGGTATGACGTTGTCGGCTGAGAATCTGGAAGACTCCTCTTAGTTAAGTTGGATTTGAGATGCTTGTTTGTTTCACCGTGGCAGTGCCCACTTGTTAAGTGATACAAAGGACAAAATGGTTCAAACGGCTCTGAGCACTATGGGACTTAACATCTGAGATCATCAGTCCCCTAGAACTTACAACTACTTAAACCTAACTAACCCAAGGACATCACACACATCCATGCCCGAGGCAGGATTCGAACCTGCGACCGTAGCGGTCGCGCGGTTTCCAGACTGAAGCGCCTAGAACCGCACGGGCCACATCGGCCGGCGATACAAAGGACACCAAGTCATATCTTTTTACTTCGGTTAGTGTATAACATGTGCTCGCAAGGTATTTGCAGTCCGTTTTTCTCTTAATGTGTTGTATGCCATTGGATTTTGCGTCAAGTTGCATTTTTGATGCTGTGAAAACTAATTATACCACTAGTTGTGATAGTACTTAGGTACGCGCATTATTGTACTTCTAGATTACATTGTGACATTATACTTTAAATGAGGATACGTCCTCATATATACCAGGGGTTTTCTCATCTATAAGAAATATATACGATTTTTGTATTTTTTTTTTTTTTTTTTAAAGACAGGCTTTGTTCGGCGAAGCTTCTGGTTGTATACTGCCTAGTTCTGGTCTTTTTAATATTTTGCATGTTCTCTCATAAATCCGTGATGTTAAATGGTTTCATGACCAACAAGTATGTACGCATATTTTATTCTGTTGTGCTGGATGTACACGAAGATTTGTCTTAATGCTGCTACTTTCATTTTGTAGCTTTAAATGCTTTTGTTATTACCCGTCACTTTCTGCAAAGTTTGCTGTGGTACACCTTGATAGACACTATAAGTATACTCTATTTATTATGCAGGGGTCTGAAGATGGCAGAATGGAATGCCGAAAGTGGTAGTAAAACTAAAATAAAATAACATCTCAACTGCACGGCTTTTGGCGAGTTTCATTGTTAAATCTTGCTTTGTTGTGGGATGAATGTGTTTGGGATCCAGCTTGGAATTTTGTCATCTCCACACCAAAATACTGCCGTGATTTACAAATGTGTTAAAATTACTTTCATCTGTAAACAGTACGTTGTCCCAGAAACTCGTGCTCTTGCTTACAAGTATACGCTTTCGAGGAAATTAAAGTCTCAATTTCTTGTTCTTCTTGCTGGTGTATGGCTTCCTCCTAGGTGCCCTAGCTCCATAACCTGCACTACTTAAAATACAATGAATAGCACTTGGTGTGATTTCCTTCCTAACGTGATCATTAACATGCGCAGACAATGCAGAAGCTGTCAATTAGATTCTTTTTTGACCATCCTTATTAACACACTGCGTTCTCTTAGCGTTAGCTTCTGTGATCGACCTCTTCTTTCGCTGTTAATGACAGTATTTCTTTCTCTAAATCGCGGTGTTATGGACTGCACAGTTGCCCTGCTTCTTCTAGTAATACCAGCTATTTCTGAAAATAATTTTCCCCGTTTCGTATTGTTTGTCGTTCCTCTACTTTGCGGCCCATTTTACCGCTGCAAGGCATTCACAGCGTATCAGAACCAGCATGCACGAGATGCAGGTTACCATTTGAAAGCGTTTCCTGCTGCAACCCGTTCGTTAGTCGTTTCTATGTTTACATTTATAGTAGTGTATAATTTTTCTAGCTGGTTGAGACCTTCCCGTCTCCTCTATATCTCTTTTTTTTTGCGCAACCTTCCCTTCTACAATAGCCTACGAAACCTTTCCTTAAGATTGCTGTATCTTGCTTAATAATAACAAATGAAATCTTCCCTTTGAAATTTATTCTCCTTCTCAAACATCGCATACAAATTTAATTGCTGCTTATTAAAAGTGATTTTCTGATTACTTCGACGAAACATAGAATGTGTCGTCGTCGTGGCCCTCAGTCGTTATCTACAATAACCCAAAACTGTTCCTTACCTTTTTTACTGTTACTGGATCGCCATCTGACTGCTACATCGAACTGCGACATGAATATACTTACTCTGGTTTACTATTCTCTGTTAACTGCTGGTGGGCTGTCATAATAAGTGGCTGTATTTATTACCAAAGCTGACGTTATTCTTTATTAGCGAAGCTGACGTTATTCTTTAATTAATTTGACTGAAGTTACGCAATTCATAGTTACACTTTTTCTTCACAACAATAAAACTTTTGCAAAGTTTTACGTTGATGGTTTTTGGGATGGATTATAATCAGTAATGCAACATTGCTGGCAAAAATTAATTATATTCTGAAAACGCTTCAAATATTTACTGTTGGTAATGAAATGATTTTACAAACGTTCAAAAAATGGCTCAGAGCACTATGGGACTTAACTTCTGAGGTCATCAGTCCCCTAGAACTTAGAACTAATTAAACCTAGCTAACCTAAGGACATCACACACATCCATGCCCGAGGCAGGATTCGAACCTGCGACCGTAGCGGCCGCGCGGTTCCAGACTGTAACGCCTAGAACCGCTCGGCCACCCCGGCCAGCTACAAACGTTCAAATGGGACTTAATTTTTACAATAATCTTACAACTAGCAATGCGCAAACATACCTTCAGTAGTCTTGTGTTTCGCAAAGAAAATAATTCAATAATATTTGTTCCTTTTATGATAATAGTTAGCTGATGTCTCTGTACATCCGTTTATAATCTCTTGTAAATCATAGCTGGTGGCTCGCAGGCACACTCCTCCTCTCAACCTCTCGCTTCAGACCTGCTACCAACTCGCTTCACATCTCGCTTACTACTGACTTCCTACGAACGCTGAAGTGCGGTCTCTCCTGCCAACAATGCTTTCTGGTGCAGACAATCCCTGCTGCTATTACAAAATGTATCAATGCGCGGTCTTTCCCGCTCTTATTCTACACGGAAACGCTGTATGAGTCTCTTTTTTTCATGACTGTATTTCTTCCCTCACCAATTCTGCGGAGAGCCTCCTCGTTTCAACATACCAGACCGCCAAATTTTTTACATCCTTCTTTGCCACCACATCTCAAATCCTTTGATTCTCTTCTCCTCAGCTTCCTCCCTGTCCATCATTCACGTTGACAGAAACCTGTGCTCCAGGCATAAGTTGTCAGAAATTTGTTCTTCAAATTAACGGCAGTATTTGATGCTAGCAAATTTCTTTTGGCCAGGAATACGCTCTTTGCCTGCTTTTTGTGTCCTCCTTGTTTCGTACGTCATACGTTAGTTTGCTTCCAATGCGGGCACATCTGTTCCCTTCATCTACGTCGTGGCCTCTAGTTTTGATCCTAATCTTAATACTAATCTCATTTCTGCTGCTCCACATCACTTTCATCTTCCCCCGGTTTACTCTGTCTATATTCATTTCGTTAAGTATCTCCTTTCCATTGAGGGCAGTAAAGTCATCACCGTATCTCGTCGTAAATATTCTTTCGTCCTGGATTTTAACCCACTCCTGATCCTTCTATTTTCGTCATTGCTTATTCGATGTACAGATTGAAATGTAGAGGAGAAAGGCAGCATCTTTATCTGACACCCTTTTTTACCTGAGCACCTGATTCTGTTTGTCCATTCCTATTGATCGGAAAAGTGAGCCATCTTCTGTTTGCATAGTTCTTCCTCGAGATTTGCATCTTGTCAGAAGATAGGGCGAGAGGTTTTCGTCGAAATGCCAGTCGACTTTCTTTGTCATCTTTGTCCAGTCCGAGCCGGTGCTCTGTCTGTAATCTACATCTACATCTACATGAGTTGTGCAGTTCATAAGTAAATGCCTGGCAGAGGGCACATCAAAATACCTTTAATATATTCTTACCATATGACATATTCCATATCCAATATATAGTATCACAATTGCCAAGACTACCGAAGGAGAAAATATGTTCAAAGACCGGACGGAAAGTTGGTAATTTTGTGAAAAAATTTTGGGGCAGGGGCGAGATTTGAACACCAATCCTCCTTCGTCACAGTCAAACACCGGGACCACATAATCACGACGCTGTTAAGTACAGAATTCTGCTCGATGTTGCACATCTTCAGCTTGGACCGTTCACCGTTTCTATTTTGCTCCTTTTTTCACAGTGCGCGGGAGAAACGAACACTTAAATGTACCTGTGCGAGCTCTGATTGTTCTTATTTTATTTTCTCCCTATGTTGGTGGGCGTCAACAGAATACTTTCGCACTCTGAGGGGGAAGCTGGTGATTGGAATTTCATAAGGTCCTGCCGCAGCGAGAAACGCCTTTGTTTTAGCGACTGCCAGACCAATTCGTGTTATATCCGTGGCAGTCTCCCCCTTAATTCGCAATAACACAAAACGACATGCCCTTCTTCGAACTTTTTCGATGTCCTCAATCCTATCTGATACGGATCCCACCACACAGCAGTACTCCAGAAGAGGGCGGACAAGCGTCGTGTAAACAGTCTCTTTAGTAAAACTGTTACGTTGTATAAGTATTCTCCCAATAAATCGCAGTCTTTGGTTTGCTTTCGTCACACATTATCTATGTAATCGTTCCAGTTTAATTACCCAGACGTCGATAGCACGTTACAATGCAACCCGCCTTCTCCTCCTCCCATCACTCTCGTTTTGCATGACAACCAAAATCGTAAGCCAAGCCCTCCGACGCACTCTGTGTTGTAGTGCTCGACTAGGGGGAAGCCAGTGTGAATCTCGGTGCTTGGTGGCGGAGGAAATTTAGAACACCGGTACTTGATCGACAGGGGAGCAGAAGTGCTGGCGCATAGCTGCTGGATTAAACTCGAAACCTCTGCCCTTTATGGGCTACAGCGGACACTGGCTCAATCCGCTTACCCCACGTCACACACAAGACACAGGGATCGGCCTGGACACGTAAACGCCGCTGGTGCGCCGTTCAAAGATGGCCAAGGTCGCCTGGACTGGCGAATCGCGCTATGCGTTGGTACACGCCGGTGGCAGGCTGCGCGGAGCTTGAGAGACAGGCATCTCCCGCGTCAGGCACGTGACGGAGGTTTTCTCCTGTAAGGGATGTTTACATTCAGTGAAACGTGGTGGTCGACACGTCCCCTATATTGGTAATATCTGCCACTGGGCACAGCGCAACAGCAAGTGGTCTCAATACAGGCTGACTCCGAACTCCACCGATATAACTAGTTTAAAAAAATATAGACTGTGTATTTTTGTACATGGTGGCTCGTTACATAGACAATGGCATTTCATTTGGTTATTTACCTATGTATCTGTATTGCACACATCATACAGGATGATTCCTTGTTGAGGTTACAAACTTTGAGGGATGAAACGGAGTGTTAAATGTATCAATTTGAGGTAAGGGTCCCTAGCCCGGAAACGATGGTATCGAAAGTTATAAGCGAAAATTGTTATAATTTCTCTGACACCGGTACTGTTGTTACTAAAATTATAGCGTGGACCAAAGGAAGGAAGAAATGTGTCGTAAACATGGGCATACTTTAAGAAGTATGAGCGGCCGGCCAGAGTGGCCGAGCGGTTCTAGGCGCTTCAGTCTGGAACCGCGCGACCGCTACGGTCGCAGATTCGAATCCTGCCTCGGACATGGATGTGTGTGATGTCCTTAGGTTGGTTAGGTTTAAGTAGTTCTAATTTCTAGGGCACTGATGACCTCAGGCGTTAAGTCCCATAGTAATCAGGGCAATTTGAACCATAAGAAGTATGAGCACAGCTTCGTCTTCGATACTGTGAAAAATGTGTCGTCAACTGCAAACTCTTTGGTTTCCATGTTCTGGAGGAGGTAGTATGTCATAAAACTAGAAGAAAAGTCCAGTAAATATGTGCTCTTAAATCCATACCTTAAGAGCTATGAGCACTTGTTCAGTAAAAGAGATGTGTTTCACAATATCTTAGATATATGCACTTATGAAAGTAACTCATAAACAGGGTTCCACAAATGACATTTCATATGTGTTTAGTCTGATATGTACAAGTTTCATTGATTGATTGCATTAAACAAAACTGCTTGATTTTCAAGTAAAACAATGATAATCAGGAAATCATGGATATGAAATCAGTTTGATCCAAATAGTTTGCTAGTCACTCAGCAATGTGATATACACGGATTGTATTTAATAGCTCACTGATATAAGCCAGTGCACTAGGCTGCTTTTCATAGCTAATGACGACACGTGTGCTAGTATATACTCACACAGGATACATCAAGTTGGTCTCTGTAAGAAGTATAAATGTAGAAAACAGAAGTGTATTAAGAGTTTTCACATACCAAATATTTAACAGTAAATGCATTTTACACATAACATATTAATTTCAAATACAAATATGGGTTGTTCCATCCCATCACTTAGTCTGTAGTAACATGAACAGTAAAATTGTAACTTGCACAAGCACAATATATGAATGTAAAGGAAGGTTTCTAGGTTAAGTACAGCATCTTCTGTTACAATGTATGTAATAAACTTGTTAAGTCAAATGAAATCAAAATTAGTGTAATCAATATATTGTGTCACTCTAGAAATGCTAGTAAGCTATAAGTTGATTTAGCGTTATCATCCTGAGAAAAATTCTCCAGATGGTTCACTGTTATTGTAAAACTGTCTGCAAATATTCAAATACTTTTATGTTTTTGTATCCCTCCAGTTTGACACAACATAGGAACGTTTGGTACTACAGCTCTTCTGTCCGAACTTTCTTGAAAAAAATTAATTGTGGCTTTTATTGCAGTCCTGATAGCACTTAATTCATTTAAGTCATACACTGCTAAATTGAGGAGCTGAGAGGAACAGTGTACAAATATCGTTTCTCTGTATTCATTTCTAATTCTTACTTGCACATCTCTTTTCTTTTCTTTCATTACAGAGCGGCCATCATGCCCTTGGCCAACTAAATTTTCCATTTTCAATTTGAAATTAGAACAAGATTTCAAATTTTTAGTGGATTTATCATCTGATATACGATTTCAAACTGGCACAAATCCCAAAAAAATATTCTCTGATATTTGTCTTTCCTTTAAGGATGTAACTTTACGAGCATATGGGCAAGTTATTCATCCACCTTTGGCTGGTATTGTGGAGAGCTGCATATAATTGATTGGCTGGATACAAGTCAGTGGGACAGGGATGTCACATGGCTGCCCCAGGAGAGCCTAGGTGCAGAGACAAGGAGTGTGTAGCCAGAAATGGGTAAATTCTGGTATGGGGAATTTTGTTGCTTGAGAGAACAGACAATTCTCCAGGAGTGGGGGTATCATCTGGAGTGCCCCAGGGAAGTGTGGTAGGTCTGCTGTTGTTTTCTATCTACATAAATGATCTTTTGGATAGGGTGGATAGCAATGTGCGGCTGTTTGCTGATGATGCTGTGGTGTACGGGAAGGTGTCGTCGTTGAGTGACTTAGGAAGACACAAGATGACTTGGACTGGATTTGCGATTGGTGTAAGGAATGGCAACTAACTCTAAATATAGATAAATGTAAATTAATGCAGATGAATAGGAAAAAGAATCCTGTAATGTTTGAATACTCAGTTAGTAGTGTAGCGCTTGACACAGTCACGTCGATTAAATATTTGGGCGTAACATTGCAGAGTGATATGAAGTGGGACAAGCATGTAATGGCAGTTGTGGGGAAGGCGGATAGTCGTCTTCGGTTCATTGGTAGAGTTTTGGGAAGATGTGGTTCATCTGTAAAGGAGACCGCTTATAAAACACTAATACCTATTCTTGAGTACTGCTCGAGCGTTTGGGATCACTACCAGGTCGGATTGAGGGAGGACATAGAAGCAATTCAGAGGCGGGCTGCTAGATTTGTTACTGATAGGTTTGATCATCATGCGAGTGTTACGGAAATGCTTCAGGAACTCGGGTGGGAGTCTCTGGAGGAAAGGAGGTGTTCTTTTCGTGAATCGCTACTGAGGAAATTTGGAGAACCAGCATTTGAGGCTGACTGCAGTACAATTTTACTGCCGCCAACTTATATTTCGCAGAAAGACCACAAAGATAAGATAAGAGAGATTAGGGCTCGCACAGAGGCATATAGGCAGTCATTTTTCCCTTGTTCTGTTTGGGAGTGGTACAGGGAGAGAAGATGCTAGTTGTGGTACGAGGTACCCTCCGCCACGCACCGTATGGTGGATTGCGGAGTATGTATGTAGATGTAGAAGAAACAGTAGAATGTCAGTCAAGCTTAAACATGTCTTCTTATAGCTCTTTAAAAATCTTCAATAATTCACAGTGAAGGATTAAAGCAAACCTGAAAGTTCCTCTAACCCTCCTGGGCTCAACCTTTGTTACTCATTGTGCTTTACCCACCTGTCCCCTTCCTTGTTCGTATTCCAGCACTACACAGCCCCCTTCCTTGTTCACATTCCACCAACGCAGGTACAGTCTTTTTACTTCTCTCCTTTTCAGCAGCCCCCCACCCCTCATTTAACCGCCCAACTGCACCTAGCAGCCCTACCCTCTCCCCACCTCATCCCTGTTTGCTCCCAAAAACAGTGTTTTACCAGCCCCCGCCCCTACCCTGCTATCCTTCCCCCTTCCCACCCCCCACCCTAGGCTCCTCCTTAACCCCACCACCCACTTTGCTTCTCTGATCATGTGCTGCTGCTCACAGTCTGGCGTTGGCAGCCAGTGGCTCTGGTCATGTGTGTACGAGTTGCATTTGCATGAATATGTGTTTTTGTGTGTGTGTGTGTTCTGATGAAGGCCCGTTTGGCTGAGAACTTTGCTTGATAGTCTTCTTGTTGTGGCTATCAGCGACGTAGCACCTCTGTTACAAGGTGGGTAGTAACTACCCTTTTCATAATTTTATCATGATTCCAGCCTGGATTTTCCATTATTTGCTTATCTGCCGGCCGGTGTGGCCGAGAGCTTCTAGGCGCTGCAGTCTGGACCCGCGCAACCGCTACGGTCGCAGGTTCGACTCCTGCCTCGGGCATGGATGTGTGTGATGTCCTTAGGTTAGTTAGGTTTAATTAGTTCTAAGTTCTAGGCAACGGATGACCTCAGAAGTTAAGTCGCATAGTGCTCAGAGCCATTTGAACCATAACTGAGTCCAAGTCTAGCGCCCACTGGCTGGCTGGCCGCTTAGGTGGCACTCTAGGGGACTGATGACCTCAGATGTTAAGTCCCATAGTGTTCAGGGCTATTTGAACCTTTTTTTTTTTTTTTTTTTGCTGATTTCGTTAAGAAGACGAGGCTTTTGATGACGCAACAGTTGTCAAACATTCCGTAGCCAACTTGACAACAATGCTTCGAAGATGGCAATACAGGAGCCGGCCGGAGTGGCCGTGCGGTTCTAGGCGCTACAGTCTGGAGCCGAGCATGGATGTGTGTGGTGTCCTTATGTTAGTTAGGTTTAATTAGTTCTAAGTTCTTTGTGACTGATGACCTCAGAAGTTAATTCGCATAGTGCTCAGAGCCACGGCAATACAGGAATTCGGTAGGGTACACTAGAGCAGCTTCCTTCCTCCTTCTTTTAATCACGTTACAACAACGAACTCTTTATGATTAAATTTCTTCCGGGAGTTTAATAATAAACTGTATAACCAACACTTCGACAGTATTACAATGACATTCCTCGGGACAAGACTGGTTTTGGCGGAGGAAAGGCGCCTCTGTTTATTGTAGCAGATCAGTATGTCGCATTTGTGAAACTTCATTGGCCCTAGAATATAATAGGTTAGCCATGACGAAAGGGTGAGGGTTAAGAAAGAAGCTGTTTGTGGGCTAGCCTGCTTGCCAGTGACTGGCGACAGCCTGTAAATTAGCGCACGTCCCCTGATGCGCACGTTTGCTTCCTGATGGGCGCGGAGATGCGCTGACAATACCCCCTGCAGCTCTTTGTTTCGGCCGTCCGTACTCGGAGAGGCTTCTGCCCCGCGTCCGCTCGCGGCCCGTTTGACTGGAATAGCTCGCAGCCAGCGCTCCGGATGTTTGCAGCCGTCCTCTTTATTGATGTCGTCAGGCTGCTTAATAATTTCAATCGCCCTTCGAATTTTGCGTTGACACATCCACGTCCCTTTCGCCAGCATACGGACTTCCTGGAACGAGATACGCTGTCGACGGTCACAGTGATGTTCCGCTATCGTCGTTTTATTATACAACGCTAATCACACGTAGCATCCATGTTCAGCTACTCATGTGCTAACTGGTCTACCTGTCTCCTCTACGTAGGCAGCTCCGCACTCGCAACGAAGTTAATACAGGGTGACATTTATTGAACTATATGAAGTAAAATCGTGATAACTTCTGAACGGTTTACGTTAGGACGTTCAAACTGCACGGCTGGCCGCGGGGCGTGAGGGGAATTAGTGTGGTTTGGTTTAGAGACGAAACCAACTTTCATTTGGATGGCTTCGTCAATAAATAAAACCGGCGTGTTTGAGGGACTGAGAATCTGCATTTCGCGATCAAGAAGTCTCTTTACCCTGAATGGATGACTGTGTGGTGTTCAATGTCCAGTCACGAAATAATCGATGCGATATTCCATCATGGCACAGTGACTACCGAACCGTACATGAAGGTTTTGGAAGATGATTTCATCCCCATTATTCAAAGTGGCCCTGATGTCGACCGAGCGAGGTGGCGCAGTGGTTAGCACACTGGGCTCGCATTCGGGACGACGACGGTTCAATCCCGCGTCCGGCCATCCTGATTTAGGTTTTCCGTGCTTTCCCTAAATCGCTCCAGGCAAATGCCGGGATGGTTCCTTTCAAAGGGCACGGCCGATTTCCTTCCCCATCCGCCCCTAATCCGATGAGACCGATGACCTCGCTGTTTGGTCTCCTCCCCCAAAAACCAACCATCCAACCAGATTTCGACAAGATGTGGTTCATGCAAAACGGAGCTCGACCCCATCGAAGCAGGAGAGTGTTTGACGTATTGGAGGAGCACTTCGGTGGCCACATTCTGGCTCTGAGGTACCCAGAGGCCATTGGCATGGGCCTCGATTGGCCCCCATATTCTCCGGATCTGAACACTTCTTTTTGAGGGGCTATATTAAAGGCAAGGTGCACAGCAATAATCCCAGAACCATTGCTGAGCTGACAGCAGCCACTCAGGAGATCATCGACAGCATGGATGTTTCGACACTTCAGCGGGTCATGCAGAATTTCACTATTCGTCTGCGCCACATGATCGCCAATTCTGGCAGACATATCGAACATATCATAACCTAAATCCGAATATCTATAGTGACGTTTACAAGTTGAATAAAGTGTGTGCACGCTGTAGTTTGCAACTAATTTTTTTTCATACAGTTCAATAATTGTCACCTTGTATATTCCTGCAGTGTTTAGTTTGTTGACTGCTTGGTGGAACCTATCATGTTTTGGATCCTGTGGATGCTGCGGAAAATGTGTCTGAAACCTCGTCGGTGGAGGACATTGCCTAGCCGTTCAATGATACCATTAGGCATGGTAAGTGCACTAGCGGAAGCTTCTCTTCCTAGGCTAACGGGTGACGAGCAGTTGCGGGGCAGAAGGTCCATTGGGCACAGACTTGACAGCCTAAACCAACAGCTATAGGGGAACTGCCAGTGCATTTCCGCGCACACCAGGAAGAAAACATACCCACGAGAAACCAAACGTTGATTTTCAGACTGTCGCCAAATCACAGACAAGCCGGCTATTCCAGGAATAGCTCCTTTCCTACCCCCCCCCCCTTTCTTCATGACTAGGCTGTTATATTCTAGGGCCAATAAAGTTTCACATATATGACATATTGACACCCACCGTCTGCAATAAATAGGGGTGCCCTTCCTCTCCCAAAACCACTCTTGCCATGAGGAAATCCGCGGTAAGACTGTCCAAACGTTGGTTTTACAGTATATAGTTAGTATTTTATGCAATGACTTCGTACAGCACTCAGAAGAATTTTAATCATAACGACACAAGCCATGGAAGGCTATGTAGCTATGTGAGTGAGCTTATTATTATGGAAGCCAGAGTGACTTGCAAACGAATGAAGCCCACACTCCATGATCGAGTCAAATGGTTCAAATGGCTCTAAGCACAATGGGACTTAACATCTGAGGACATCAGTCCCCTAGACTTAGAACTACTTAAACCTAACTAACCTAAGGACTTCAGACACATCCATGCCCGAGGCAGCATTCGAACCTGCGACCGTAGCAGCAGCGTGGTTCCAGACTGAAGCGCCGAGAGCCGCTCGGTCACAGCGGCAGGCCATGATCAAGTCGCAGGCGTCACATTTTCTAAAGTGAAAATGGTAATTGCCATAGTATTATCTCACTGTGATGAGCCATATAATGCCACGTATCAGTTAAATAGGAGGTTCTGCAATATCGCGAGAGAATTCTGTAGTGAACAATAACTCAGTACATGATATACTCCCACCTCTGCAGACGCCTTCGCCTGCGACGCTCCGCTTACCTGTAGTTTGATATTGCAAAAAAAAAGAAATGGTTCAAATGGCTCTGAGCTCTATGGGACTTAACATTTATGGTCATCAGTCCCCTAGAACTTAGAACTACTTAAACCTAACTAACCTAAGGACATCACACAACACCCAGTCATCACGAGGCAGAGAAAATCCCTGACCCCGCCGGGAATCGAACCCGGGCGTGGGAAGCGAGAACGCTACCGCATGACCACGAGCTGCGGACTTGATATTGCACTCTGTTTTGTCGGAACTTGAAATATCGTACACTGCTGTACTAAAAATATATCCTGGGAACTGATGCTACCAAGTATAGTGCCGAACGATGTAGCCAAAACAAGGAATTAATTTTAAAAATGGTTCATCTCACTTTAAGTGCAGTATACCGTAGTTGATGGCCATGTCCGATTTCGCAACTCACAGTTTACACAGGTAAAGGGAACACATCTGTTCCTTTGCGAGGAAGAATCACAAGATCATTAAACACTGTCACATTATTGGTTGATGTTCACTGTGGCAGAATATACAATGACAGAAACATGAAAATAACTGTCCACACAAAATTATCTGCAGCACAATAAACAACATTAATGACACAGTCCAGTATGTAGAGTTGGTAGATCATCAACACTTTTAGGTTGCTTGTTGACTAGCTTAGTCGAGAGTTTAAGACATAAAGACATCACTCAGTTTCCTATTTTTCACAAGCACATTTATTACGGGTAACTTAGATGCACAGGCGCCAACTCCATGGGACTCCCGAGCCCCCTCAAAAATTCGTTTGGAGGGGCGGAGCCTCCCCAATAACTTAAGAAAATTATTAGTTATATTATGCTTTGTAAAATCACAAAATTATGTTGAAATATTTTATTGTCCTTGTTTGACGATAGTTACCTTTTAAAATACGTTCGGTAATGAGTTAAAACAAATAATTATTACGGTAGTAAGCAGGTTAACTGAAAACGAGTGGTGTGAATCACGACAGTGTTACGGTGCTGCTGGCACACTTAGCATATGCGCCAGTGCGCGAAGCTTCGGGAAAAGTCTGGCGCCGGCGGGCCACTGCTGCGGCCGCATCTAAAGGACTGGAGCAGAAGCGCCTGGAACCCTCCTCCTCGCGTCGTCTTGACGCTTCGAGACATTACGACACTGCGGCTATATAAAGCCCACCCTGCTGTCGCAGTCATTCAGTGTGGATATTTTCGTTCGGTGCATCCTGCAGACGTGTTTAGTGTTCCGACTTTAGTATCTAATCGACTATGTTATATGACTATATTTTATTCGTTTACTTTAGTCTCTTAGTGTATTGTCAATTACGTTGCAACGGATAAATTTTTTACCAGAAAGGCGCGCTTGGAAGTTGATGATACCGCAAATAAACCTCCAACAATTATTGTGTTTCCAGAATGAGATTTTCACTCTGCAGCGGAGTGTGCGCTGATATGAAACTTCGTGGCAGATTAAAACTGTGTGCCCGACCGAGACTCGAACTCGGGTCCTTTGCCTTTCGCGGGCAAGTGCTCTACCAACTGAGCTACCGAAGCACAAGTCACTCCTGGTCTCACAGCTCTACTTCTGCCAGTATCTCGTCTCCTACCTTCCAAACTTTACAGAAGCTCTCCTGCGAACCTTGCAGAACTAGCACTCGCAGGAGAGCTTCTGTAAAGTTTGGAAGGTAGGAGACGAGATACTGGCAGAAGTAGAGCTGTGAGACCGGGCGTGAGTCGTGCTTCGGTAGGTCAGATGGTAGAGCACTTGCCCGCGAAAGGCAAAGGACCCGAGTTCGAGTCTCGGTCGGACACACAGTTTTAATCTGCCAGGAAGTTTCATATCAGCGCACACTCCGCTGCAGAGTGAAAATCTCATTTTGGAAACATCCCCCAGGCTGTGGCTAAGCCATGTCTCCGCATTATCCTTTCTTTCAGGAGTGCTAGTTCTGCAAGGTTCGCAGGAGAGCTTCTGTAAAGTGTGGAAGGTAGGAGACGAGATACTGGCAGAAGTAGAGCTGTGAGACCGGGCGTGAGTCGTGCTTCGGTAGCTCAGATGGTAGAGCACTTGCCCGCGAAAGGCAAAGGACCCGAGTTCGAGTCTCGGTCGGGCACACAGTTTTAATCTGCCAGGAAGTTTCAGTTATTGTGTTGTCAATTGCTTCGTCGTCTTCAGGCGAGAACCGTTCACAACCGAAACCTGGACAATCCAGTAAGGAAAGACCATCCCAGAAGTCTTGGTTGATCAAATATACATGGCTAGAATATCAAGCATCTACCAAAAAAGTTTTATGCAAAACCTGCAAAGAGGCAGGTGCTAAAAATCTATTACTTTTTTCAAAAAAAAAAAAAAGAAGATGCATTTACTTACTTAGGGTTTTCTAACTGGATAAAGGCTTTGGAAAAAATCTGTCTTCATGAAAATACGTTTACGCGTAAAGAAGGTGTTCTGGAACTAAATTCTATCACTAACCGAAGTGCGGCCTCCCAATTGAATGAACAGTTAGATAGTGATATGAAGAAAGGCCGTTGAGCTCCTGAGACAATTTTTACTACTATGCTATTTCCATGCCAACAGGGACTAGCAATTAGAGGGCACGAAGATGTAAACTCAAATTTGTTTCAATTGTTGGAACTCCAAAGGAATGACATACCTGAGTTTAAAGATTGGTTAGGTTCTTCGGGGTATAAGTGGACGTCCTACGATATTCAAAACGATATCATTGATCTACTAGAAAAGTCTGTGTTGAGAAAGACTGAACATTTTTCTGTTTTGGTTAACGAAACAAGTAATTCTTCGATTCACGAACAAGTGTCATTTTGTATTCGTACTGTCAATGATTCCTTAATCACCACGAAGACTTTATTGGCTTATACGAGACCCCCAACACTGAATCACAAACTCTGTTTAGTATTTTAAAACACTTTTTGCTCGTCTTGATTTGTCAATGGATAACTTAAGAGGACAGTGTTATGATGGTGCCTCGAATATGAGAGGTAATTTCAAAGGACTAAACAAGTTAGTTTGGGATATACAACCAAAAGCACATTATGTGCAGTTGTGCACTGCACTGCTTCTAGAGTTTTTTGAAACATATTCTGCAGAGGACGAAACAGGGGCAGGTTACAAATGTTTCAATTCAAGACTTATTTCTTTTTACGTCTTTATTGCCATGCAATGAACCCAGTAGAGGGCGTCAAGGAAAAATTCAATTCCCTCATGTAAGTGTTGCTGATCTGGAAAAATATATGAGGACTTGATTTGTATACTGAATGGAAGGCGCGATAGTTTTGAACACTTTTGGAAATTGTGTTTAAAAGAAAAGCCTACGCAAGTTGATGATCCCTCGCTTCCTCGGAATCAAAGTATACCAAAGAAGCATGAAAACAATGAAGCCAGCTCACCGCACACTTTTAAAACCTCAGAGGAATACTACAAAGCTATTTACATTGAAGTTTGTGAAACGGTGCAATCTTGCATTACGCTTCAACTGGACTCACACTGGCCATTGCAGTTGAACAAGAGTACTTGCTTTTAGTAAACAGAGGTGAAACAAATTTGGAAAAATCAAATGAGTTTTTCAAAAAAGACCTACGCGTTGAGAGACTGCGCTTACACTTGAATATGATACCCGATATCGCTAATAAAAAACATTTGGTCTTAAAAAACATGCGTGATGTAAGAAAGTACATTACACAAGAGTCTGCAGTTGGAGAAATGTTATGTGAAGTAGTGAAACGCATTAAACTCCTCCAAGTAGTTCCAATCACGACAGCAACAGCAGAACGGTCATTTAGCGCCCTTAGACGTCTGAAGTCATATCTCCGATCAACAAAGGGACAGAAGCGATTGAAGAACTTGGCTGTTCTCCATACCCACCGAGATGTTTTGGATGATTTGGATATCCGATCAGTCATCAACGATTTCATATTCAGTAATCCAGTCAGACGGTCGACCTTTGCACCTTTCTAAAGACACTCTAGCCCTAATAATGGCATTTGGAGCAATATTAAAAATCTTTATAGAATAGAGAATTAAATACATACATGATGTTAAATATTCAGTTTAGAAATATTAGCACTCGTTTAGTACTGTATTACTATATTACTATAGTACTGTATTGGTTATTTTAGGGTGTACGACCCAATTAAAATCCGCTGTTTACATGTCTTTTGACTGAAACTATTGGCATACTGTATTAACTTTATTAACTGTATTAAAGCATTACCTTTGAGATATTGTTTTTATTTAATGAACCCTGAGCCTTCTTCAACGTAAGCTTAAATTAGCTATTTCACTTATTAATCAAAGTGTTAGTACTGTGCGACAGCAATATTTTATGTTTTATTCTTTTAATGATAGTTTAGGATTTATTTAAATATAATTTCAGTCTTTTCAGAGCTATATTCACTGCTCTGTAATAGTCTATAAGCATGATTATTGCTGTAAAGTGAATTAGCCTTTTTCGAATACACCGTGCGTGTTTGTGTTGTTTCTTCTTTCAAAGCCAAAAAATGTGCCAGGTTTGTCAAGTTTCCCAGAGTGTCGAGTTATCGAGAGTCCAGTTTTCGGGGTTCTAATGTTGATCATATGACTGTAAAATGCTTAAAAAACTTTAAAACTCACTATTTTTCATCTAAAATTTAGAAAATTTCCCGGGGAAAGACCTCCAGTATGCCCGCCCCCCCCCCCCCAATATTTTTTATAAGTCGGCGCCCCTTCGTAGACGTGTGCACCATGATAGCAATATGCAGATTTTGACACAAACCGACGTAATGATGCTAACTGTACGACCTCTGGGAACACACTTTAAGCTTCATGGATATTTCTGATTTACACAATTATGTGTATTCACTAACACGACCTGACATGGTGGTGCAGAGTAGAGAGTGTTCAGAAAGGAAAGCAGAGGGCGGCGGCTCCTTTGATTCTGTAAGAGCTACATTCATGAAGTACTTCGAATAATGTTGTGGTACTGCGTTCATTGATGCACTTGTTTTATTTTTCATTCTTTTTACACTTTAATAACTCTCGAATTAACGTATGTATAGCTAACATGGAAGCAGCTAGACCAGTGGTTCCCAACAGGTGGTCCGCGGACCCCTGGGGGTCCGCTAGATACTCCAGAGGGGTCCGCAAGATGCTGTTAGAATACAAAATATATTTCGTATCATAACATATATTTTGTTTTGACCGCTCAATACTTTTTCAATAATGAATATGTCAATGTTTTTTCTAAGTACCAAAAATAGAAAAGTTTAAAAAGACTCTTAATTTGGCTTTTTTAGGTACTTGATACTGTGATATGACAAGGTACCAATCATGCTCGATGAGGGGATCCTCGAGAAAATTTTGTTGGGAACCCCTGAGCTAGACAATAGAACAAAAGACTAAGATAAAAGATAATATACTTCATCACAGAACAAGGGTGTTATTAATTCAAGAACTATAATCTCTGGTGGGAAGAGTTACCACACAGCCCCTCAACGTAGTGCAGAGCACATGTGTGGACGTGTGGGCATCTCAACTAGTCGAGGACGTAGTCGTTGATGCGAAGTGGTAGTCGGCAGGTGTGCCTATGACAGGGTTGTGGGTGATGGCGCAGCCAGTGCCAGTGGTGGTGTAGGGAAGCAAGTGGCGACAGCTTGAGCGATGTCGCCGAACAACGAGGTTTGTTCGAGTGTCGCTGTGGGTCCGTAGAAGTGAGAATGCTGTCTAGGTCCTGGGCGTTAGCGACGTCCTGCAGGATACAGGTGGGTTGAAGTCGATATATTGAAACAGTTGTAGGTTTGTCATGAAGGCGCTGCAGTCACGGACTGTGCGGCAGGTCCTGGTGGAGGTTCGAGTCCTCCCTCGGGCATGGGTGTGTGTGTTTGTCCTTAGGATAATTTAGGTTAAGTAGTGTGTAAGCTTAGGGACTGATGACCTTAGCAGTTAAGTCCCGTAAGGTTTCACACACATTTGTCATGAAGGAATAAATCAAAAGTGTTGACAGTTCTCCTTAGGACATCGTGGGGGCCAGAGTATGGTGGCTGGAGAGCCTCCCATACTGTGTCTTATAGCATTACGAACTTTCAGGTTGAGAGCGCCTTATGAACGAATATCTAGTGAGTTCTGTAGTGTTGAGGAGATGGCGTTCTGATGTGTGAGATGTGATGTTTCACACAGCTGACTAGGTTGGCAACTGACTGGCGTTTGGAAGTTTTGTAGCTCGAGGAACTCTGCCAGTCGGTTCAAAGGCTCTACAGATAAAATCTACATCTATGTCCACGTCTATACTCTGAAAAACTCTGTGAGGTGCATGGCTGAGGATATGCCCTATTGTACCAGTTATTAGGGTTTCTTCCTGTTCCATTCAGATATGGAGTGCAGAAACAATGATTATTTGAATGCCTCTGTGCACACAGCAATTATTCTAGTCTTAGCTTCATATCCCTATGTGAGCAACGCGTAGGCGGTTGTAGTATATTTCAATAGTAACCATTTAAAGCTGGTTCTTGAAAGTTTGTTAATAGACGTTCTCAGGATAGGTTATGTGTATCTTCAAGGGTCTTCCATTTCAGTTCCTTCAGTATACTTGTGACACTCTCCCATGGATTAAACAAACCTGTAACCATTTGCGCTGTACTTCTCTGTATTGTTCAATATCCCCTGTTAGTCCTAAATGTCTGCAAGTCCTCCTTAAAAACTGAATAAACCTCTTGGTAGGGAGTTGCTGGAGGCATGTCTTAGTGTGCATGCACCACAGAGTCCACAAGATCCTGTGTGTCCGGTATTGGCATCTAATGGAAACTTGATATTCCGTTACCAACTGTGGGATACCAGTGGGGTGGTATCGATACGTGAAACCACATACTTCCCCTCCCCCCCCCCTCCAAATCTCCTCATCATTGTTCTGTAGTGCAGATGAGTGAATGATGACAGGGAGGAGGGCTGGATGCAGGTGGCAATGAAAAGAATGGAGCCGAAACCGAGGCCAGTGCCCCAGCGTATGCCCTAAGCCCACTCGGAACACCAGCTGAAAAGTCGGGCAGAGGGCATGCACCCACATCCAGACGTAGAGCAACAAACCAAGTTGGAGGCATCTCGACGACCGCAGCGGGACTCGAGGTGGCACGTGGGATAGCCAACGGAAAGAGGGGTCCATCCCCAGACAATGGTGGCTGTCGAAATAGCGACGACCATGAAAGGGCGTCGACTCCCATCGGCTCTGTGACCAGCACCAAAGGCGCGGAGTCCATGGTAGCTGGATGCAGCAATAGTTGTGGGCACGGAATCTGGAAGCACAAAGCCTGCTGCAGGATCAGGCAATTCCCAAGGACGAATTTGGTTGTGGTGGTTTCTCAGTAGTCCTCTCGGTCCTTACAGGAGAAAGATAGAACGTCCATGCAAATGTACAATGGTACCCCACTCCCAGCGCCTCCATCCACCAAACAATCTCTAAAAGATTGAAGCGTTATCTTGATACTTTGCCTGTCTGGGCGGAGTGGGTGTCGTTTGCCGCTAACTGAAGCAAGGTGTGGTGGCGCCATCCATGTAACAGCTGCGCTGGCGATGGTCTTTCTTGTGGATTAAAGTGGTGGAAAGACAAGAAAAGCAACAGACCTTGATCCCATGTGTTGGAGGCTTAAATGTGCATACAAAGTGTTCAGCTTCGTAATTGGATTGCGAGTGGAACAGTGTACTCGTGCTGTTGGTGATACCAGAACCGGTGCAAAACTGTTCAGAAAAGGTGGCAACAAACTGAGGTCTGTTGACCTTTACAGTCACTTCAGGCAACTCCTCGTGACAAAAGATCGCTGACAAGGCCTGGATTGTGGAATAAGCCGTAGTAGAATGTCTGGGAACCACGAAGGGAAATTTGGTGAAAGCGTCAACGACGATGAGGCAGTGTGTATTCCAGTAAGGACCCGCAAAATTCCAAGAGCAAATGTTGCCAAGGTGCTTAAGGTTCAGGCCATGCAAAGAACTACTGACGTGGATCTGGCTGATGTTGAGCACAGGCTTGGCACCGATAAGTCAATTGTTTGGTTTGAGCATCCAGACTGTACCAAGTACAATGACGCCACACCAACCGCTTGGTGCAAACGATGCCCAGTGACGTTGATGTAGCAAACGAAACATGTCAGGCTGTAGAGCCTGGGGAACCTCTAAATGTGACCGGTCATTATTGGTGCGAAGCAAAATGACACCTTGGTGAACTGTAAGTGTTTGTCGATGGGCAAAGTATCAGTGAACCACAGAGCTACGAATTTGTCTGGCTGAAGACAGGCAACCAGGGGGGATGCAGTGCAACAGAATCTGCAAATCAAGATCTGCCACTGTGGTCTGGGCAGTTTTCCGGTGATTAGGCGGAAAGCTAGGCAAAGCGTTTGTGTCCTGTGTATCATTGTAGCAACAAGAAGTAGGGCATTCATCTAATATTGAATTTGGGCCAACAACGCGCCGAGAAAGTGCATCTGCGTTGGCATGCTTACAAGTGGGCCAACACGCAATCTCATATTGGTAATTTGACAAAAGAAGAGACCATCGTTGCAGCTTCTGCGCTGTTCAAGTTGGGACTGACTGAGAAGGACTAAACAAAGATTATAGAGGTTTATGGTCAGTCGCCAAGTAAAATTATCAGACAAAAAGATAGTGGTGAAACCTAGTGACGCCATAGACAATGGTGAGAGCAACCTTTTCAGTTTACGAATAATTACCCTGAGCTTGAGCTTTGTTCAACAACTTCGAAGCAAAGGCAATCGGCCTGTCAACAGAACCAAATTCATCCAACAAAATTGTACCGATGCCGTAAGAGGAAGCGTCCATAGCCATGACTACAGGTTTGGCTGGATCAAAATGAACAAGGCATCGATCACTAAGCAAAGCATCTTTCAACTTCTGGAAAGCAGACTGACACTCTTGAAACCAAACAAAAGGAACATTCTTCACGTGCAAGCGATGTAAGGGAACTGCGATTTGAGCTACGCTTGGAATAAACAGGATGTGATACGTGCATTGGTATGGAAGGTCACGGATAGCACGCAAATATGAACACTCTGGCTATTTATGACATTTCCTAAGCACTCAAGTTCAGTCCGAAAAAACGCACATTAGTGTCTGTTACGTTCGAGACCAATTGCAGAGAACACTTGAAACAGAGTGCGAAAATTGCTTATGTGTTCTTCAGGGCTGCGACGTGAGACGACAATGTAATCTTGAGCTTTGTTCAACAACTTCGAAGCAAAGGCAATCGGCCTGTCAACAGAACCAAATTCATCCAACAAAATTGTACCGATGCCGTAAGAGGAAGCGTCCATAGCCATGACTACAGGTTTGGCTGGATCAAAATGAACAAGGCATCGATCACTAAGCAAAGCATCTTTCAACTTCTGGAAAGCAGACTGACACTCTTGAAACCAAACAAAAGGAACATTCTTCACGTGCAAGCGATGTAAGGGAACTGCGATTTGAGCTACGCTTGGAATAAACAGGATGTGATACGTGCATTGGTATGGAAGGTCACGGATAGCACGCAAATATGAACACACTGGCTATTTATGACATTTCCTAAGCACTCAAGTTCAGTCCGAAAAAACGCACATTAGTGTCTGTTACGTTCGAGACCAATTGCAGAGAACACTTGAAACAGAGTGCGAAAATTGCTTATGTGTTCTTCAGGGCTGCGACGTGAGACGACAATGTAATCTAAATAATTCGAGTAAAAAGAAACTTTTGCAGTCAGCTGCTCCAGAAAGCGCTGAAATATGGCGGGTGCGGAAGCA
This sequence comes from Schistocerca americana, assembly GCF_021461395.2. Classification (NCBI taxonomy): domain Eukaryota; kingdom Metazoa; phylum Arthropoda; class Insecta; order Orthoptera; family Acrididae; genus Schistocerca; species Schistocerca americana. The sequence continues at coordinate 284,926,729 of NC_060120.1, read as the reverse complement.
CTGCCAAATGGCTATCTCAGAAATTTGGAGGGACCCAGATGAGTATTAATGACAAAGACCTCTTGCGACTGATCATCCAGAGACATTTGCAAGTAAGCATCGCTCAAATCAGTTTTGGAACAGTAACGACCGGCACCCAATTTATCCACCAGTTCTTCCGGGATGCAAGGAATAACTATCAATAACTGTTTGTGGATTCACAGTTTTCCTAAAATCGGCGCACAACCGGAGTCTGCCGTACAGCTTCTTTAGAATAACAAGAGGGGACGTCCAATGACTGGCAGTAATGGGTGCTACAACTCCATAGTCTTGTGAAGCAGTAAGTTCCTGTGCCACCTGTTCTCGAATAGCGTGATGAACAGGACGAGCTCTAACAAAACGTGGCTGTTCATTGTCGTTCATTGTGATGTGGGCAACAAAATTGTTGGCTTTGCTGTTGTTGTTGTGGTCTTCAGTCCAAAGACTGGTTTGATGCAGCTCTATACGTTACTCCATCCTTTTCAAGCCTCTTGATCTCCGAGTAAGTACTGCAACTTACATCCTCCTGAATCTGCTAATGGTATTCATCTCTTGTTCTCCCTCTACGATTTTTACCCCCTCTTGGACGTTACACGCTGTCAGCATATGGCGCGATGCGCTCTGGTCTCTTTTGATTTGTTTAGGTTAAGCATCCCACCCATGAACCATGGACCTTGCCGTTGGTGGGGAGGCTTTCGTGCCTCAGCGAAACAGATAGCCGTTCCGTAGGTGCAACAACAACGGAGGAGTATCTGTTGAGAGGCCAGACAAACGTGTGGTTCCTGAAGAGGGGCAGCAGCCTTTTCAGTAGTTGCTGGGGCAACAGTCTGGATGATTGACTAATCTGGCCTTGTGACACTAAACAAAACGGCCTTTCTGTGCTGGTACTGCGAACGGCTGAAAGCAAGGGGAAACTACAGCCGTAATTTTTCCCGAGGACATGCAGCTTTACTGTACGGTTAAATGATGATGGCATCCTCTTGGGTAAAATATTCCGGAGGCAAAATAGTCCCCCATTCAGATCTCCGGGCGGGGACTACTCATGGGGACGTTGTTACCAGGAGAAAGAAAACTGGCGTTCTACGGATCGGAGTGTGGAATGCCAAATCCCTTAATCGGGCAGGTAGGTTAGAAAATTTAAAAAGGGAAATGGTTAGCTTAAAGTTAGATACAGTGGGAATTAGTGAAGTACGGTGGCAGTAGGAACAAGACTTCTGGTCAGGTGAATACAGGGCTATAAATACAAAATCAAATAGGGGTATTGCAGGAGTAGGTTTAATAATGAAGAGGAAAATAGGAATGCGGGTAAGCTACTACAAACAGCATAGTGAAATAATTATTGTGGCCAAGATAGATACGAAACCCGCGTCTACCGCAGTAGTACAAGTTTACATGCCAACTAGCTCCGCAGATGACGAAGAGATTTGATGAAATGTATGATGAGATAAAAGAAATTATTCAGATAGTGAAGAGAGACGAAAATTTAATAGTCATGGGTGACTGGAATTCGATGGTAGGAAAAGGAAGAGAAGGAAAAGTAGTAGGTGAATATGGAATGGGGGCAAGGAATGAAAGAGGAAGCCGCCTGGCAGAATTTTGCACAGAGAATAACTTAATCGTAGCTAACACTTGGTTTAAGAGTCATGAAAGCAGGTTGTATACGTGGAAGAGGCCTGGAGACATTGGTACGTCTCAGATAGATTATATAATCTTATATAACGGTGAGACAGAGATTCAGGAACCAGGTTTTAAATTGTAAGACATTTCCAGGGGCAGATGTGGACTCTGACCACAATCTGGTTATGAACTGTAGATTAAAACAGAAGAAACTGAAAAAAGATGGGAATTTGAGGAGATGGGACCTGGATAAACTGAAAGAACCAAATCTTGTATAGAGATTCAGGGAGAGCATTAGGGAACGATTGACAAGAATGGGGGAAAGAAATACAGTAGAAGAAGAATGGGTAGCTTTGAGAGATGAAATAGTGAAGGTAGCAGACGATCAAGTAGGTAAAATGACGAGGGCTAATATAAATCCTTGGGTAACAGAAGAGATATTGAATTTAATTGATGAAAAGAGAAAATATAAAAATGCAGTAAATGAAGCAGGCAAAAAGGAATACAAACGTCCGAAAAATGAGATCGACAGGAAGTGCAAAATGGCTGAGCTGGGATGGCTATAGGACAAATGTAAGGATGTAGAGGCGCATACACTAGGGGTAAGATAGATACTGTCTACAGGAAAATTAAAGAGACCTTTGGAGAAACAAGAACCTCTTGCATGAATATCAAAAGCTCAAATGGAAACCCAGTTCTAAGCAAAGAAGGAAAAGCTGAAAGGTGAAAGGAGTATATAGAGGGTCTATACAAGGACGATGTTCTTGAGAACAATATTATAGAAATTGAAGAGAGTGTAGATGAAGATAAAATAGGAGATATGATACTGCGTGAAGAGTATGACAGAGCACTGAAAGACCTAAGACGAAACAAGGCCCCGGGAGTAGACAACATTCCATTAGAACTACTGACAGCCTTTGGAGAACCAGGCCTAACATAACTCTACCATCTAGTGAGCAAGATGTATGAGACAGGCGAAATACCCTCAGACTTCAAGAAGAATATAATAATTCCAATTCCAAAGAAAGCAGGTGTTGACAGAAGTGAGAATTACCGAACTATCAGTTTAATAAGTCACGGCTGCAAAATACTTATACGAATTCTTTACAGACGAATGGGAAAACTGGTAGAAGCCGACCTCGGGGAAGATCAGTTTGGATTCCGCAGAAATCTTGGAACACGTGAGGCAATACTGACCCTACGACTTATCTTAGAAAATAGATTAAGGAAAGGCAAACCTACGTTTCTAGCATTTGTAGATTTAGAGAAAGCTTTTGATAATGTTGACTGGAATACTCTCTTTCAAATTCTGAGGGTGGCAGGGGTAAAATACAGGGAGCGAAAGGCTATTTACAATTTGTACAGAAACCAGATGGCAGTTATAAGAGTCGAGGGGCATGAAAGGGAAGCAGTGGCTAGGAAGGGAGTGAGACACTTTGAGGTTCGCCGATGACATTATAATACTGTAAGAGACAGCTAAGGACTTGGAAGATCAGTTGAACGGAATGGACAGCGTCTTGAAAGGAGGATGTAAGATGAACATCAACAGAAGCAAAACGAGGATAATGGAATGTAGTCGAATTAAGTCGGGTGATGCTGAGGGAATTAGATTAGGAAATGAGACCCATAAAGTAGTAAATGAGATTTGCTATTTGTTGAGCAAAATAACTGATGATGGTCGAAGTAGAGAAGATATAAAATGTTGACTGGCAATGGCGAGGAAAGCGTTTCTGAAGAAGAGAAATTTGTTAACATCGAGTATAGGTTTAAGTGTCAGGATGTCGTTTGTGAAAGTATTTGTATGGAGTGTAGCGATGTATGGATGTGAAACACGGACGATAAATAGTCTGGACAAGAAGAGAATAGAAGCTTTCGAAATGTGGTGCTACAGAAGAATGCTAAAGATTAGACGGGTAGATCACTTAACTAATGAGGAGGTATTCAAAAGAATTGGAGAGGAGAGAAATTCATGGCACAACTTGACTAGAAGAAGGGTTCGGTTGGTAGGGCATATTCTGAGGCATCAAGGGATCACCAATTTAGTTTTGGAAGGCAGTGTGGAGGGTAAAGTCGTAGAGGAAGACCAAGAGATGAATACGCTAAACAGATTCAGAAGGATGTAGGTTTCAGTAGGTACTGGGAGATGGAGAAGCTTGCACAGGATAGAGAAGCATGGAGAGCTGCATCAAACCAGTCTCGGGACTGAAGACCACAACTACAACAACAGATTAAGCATTCAGGGCAAAGAACTTTCTGTTCCTTCTTTTGATAATGGGGAAAGTGCTGCTATGTTGTGTGCGGAATATCAGGGTTTGTTTTCTGAGGGATTAGGTAAAGCCTAGCAATTCGTAAGTGGTACGATTGAGCAAAGTCAGTGAAGCGCCCGTGTCGAGTTCCAAACGAACTGATCGTCCGGGAATAGTAAGTGACACGAAAAGTTTGTTGTCCTCACGTATCACTGCAGATGAGGTGGGAGCCTTTCCTGAACGTCTATTGCATTGTTGTTTTGCACTGTCGACACAGTGGGGCTTTGAAAACGCACTGCACACTGTTTGTGACTTACGTGAAGGAGGAGCAGAAGGGAGCGCCTTGCGTCGCTTCACGCGAGGGTCAAGATCAGCGATTACAGTGAAGGGCACGACTTCACGCTTCGCGCCGGATGCGACACGCGTTGTCGTGAGTGCTCTGAGTGTGGCCTGCCGAGCCACTGTTTGCGAGCCGGCTGTGAGGCGTGTTTGTCTACAAAAGAAACAGGCGTTACGTCAAAACTGTCGGCTACATTTACACCGGAATCCTGATAGTCTAGAATCTGCAGAACCTGTTGCAAGGAGGGGTCCGGGTTTTTAAGAATCTGTTCCCGAATTCATGACTCAGCTACATTGTCCTTGATGGCATCACGAACCATTGTATCACTGTAATACTTGTCACATTCACATTTGAATCTACAATGTCTAATAAAGCCTTGCAATTCAGTCATCCAAAGGCAGTATGCCTGTTCTTGTTGTTTACGCAACCCAAAGAATTTTTAACGGGCAACCATCCCTTGTTCCCCGTCCACATAAACTTTGTAAGTGCGTGCAGTAGGTCCTTGTACGGTACGAGTTCAGGGCGGGAGGTTGATAAAGTTTGGCGCATAACCGATATGTAAGCACTCCCGCCTAGCCCAAGAAGTAAGAATGTTTGTCGGTTCCTTGTATGTGATGCGCTGCGTTGTGTACATTGAATTGTGCGAGCTAGTCTTCCTTCACTTCGTCAAACCTCTTACCCGACCGGTGTGGCCGAGCGGTTCTAGGCGCTTCAGTCTGGAACCGCGCGACCGCTACGGTCGCAGGTTCGAATCCTGCCTCGGGCATGGATGTGTGTGATGTCCTTAGGTTAGTTAGGTTTAAGTAGTTCTAAGTTCTACGGGACTGATGACCTCTTATGTTAAGTCCCATAGTCCTCAGAGCCATTTGAACCATTTTCGTTAAACCCACGAAGTGGCAGCACATATGCGGGTGGTGCAAGCGGTGGCGCTGCCGTTGAGTCCGGCATCTTGTGTGAAGTCGTCTGCGCCGCCATGAGCGATTCATCACTTCAAGCAGTTGCGCTATTTGTTGACTCTGAAACTGAATAAACTGAGTTAGATCACTTGTAGACAGCGCAGCAGGCGATTGCGGCTGAGTAGCCATTAGTAGCTAAGTAATGCACAAATACAAACAGTGAAAACAAAAAGCAGCACAGAGAGAGCAAAAAGGGGGGCAAAAGCAGCAACCACGGAACCTAGAACATAAAGAGCACTTGCAAGGCAAACACTCTGGACACTTTTAAGATACGCAACCGAAAAAAACAAGCAAGAGCCAAGCAAAAAGACTACAGAACACGAACGAAACAACTCGAAGACTTGAAAATGGCCACACATAAGTAGTAGTTCCTGTCGCCAGGTTTGTTGTGTACGACTTCGCACACAATGTTAAGAAGAGGCGGGCTACAGAGTGCTGCGACAGCTGACGTTGTAGGAAAGCTGGACAGGGGCAGAAATGATTAGCAAACAAGTTGAGACAACAAACAGAAGATTTACCTGATTTGCATTTCTCCAAGCGAACGAAGACTAATTACAAGTATGCAACAAGAAACATCCAGCTATGAAAACGTTTACGAGGAAAAGTCTCACGTACTAAGCATGGACTAAGGTGTTGGAGAGGATGCCGTCAGCCATCCTATATCACGGCTGCAGAGGATGCTCATGATATGGAGCTACTGGAGGCATGGCCCAGCGGGCACACACCATTGGGTCCGCCAGATCCCATTTGACCACTAGCGGAAACTTGCAATTCGGTTACCAGCTGCGGGATGCCACTAAATTAGCATCGATACATGATACAGTGTCCACAGTTTGCAGCCATTTTTCATTTGTGGTAACACAAAACAGTTTGTGACTAGCTGTTTCTCAGATCTGGGAAGAGGGTGACGTTCGAAAATCAAACCAGTCGGTTGATCCTGCAGTAGCACCCGGATTTACAATTCATGTTCTTGAGCTGAAGCGAGGTCGTCATAGTTTATATTCGTAGACAAAGCGTTTACAAAGTAGTCCGCCACTAAATTCTCAGCACCCTTGATGTGCTGAACGTCAGTGGAGAATTAGCTGATTTATTGTAGGTGGTGATAGTGTGTAAGAGGGCGGTCATTATTCGGATTTTTTATGCCACGTGCTTGTCGATGGTGGTCCGTATAAATAGTAAATGGCTTCCCTCCACCTCCGCTTTCAAGTGCCGCACACCTCGTAAATAGCCAAGAGCTCCAGGCCAAATGTAGACCATTTGCGTTGTGCGGAGTAAGTATCAGAGATAAAAAAGTAACGCTGCTGTTTCCTGTTTACCAGTTGTTGCTGGACAGCCCCAACTGCTGTTTTTCAGGCATCAACCGTGACTGACAAGGGAGTGCTCTTGATAGGGTGAGCCAAGGTGACAGCTTATTGCAGACATAGTTTGATGTTGTCGAATACTCTTTCCCTTTTTTGGTGTGCTTATTTTTTCCCGCTAGTGCTTCTGTAAGCGGAACTTGGGGCACATGTCCTCTTTAAAAGTTAATAGCTCCAAAGAATCTTCTTAATTCCTTATAGTTGCTTGGACACGGGAGTGAGCGTAATAGTTCGATTCTTCCTGCTATAGGGCAAATTCCGACCTGATTGACGGAGTAACCAAGGAATGTAACCTCTTTCAGTCGGAGGTTACGTTTGTCGTCATTTATCACAACACGATGCTTTTCCAGAGTGTGGAAAATACGTCTGAGATGTATCTCATGTTCTGGGAATGATGATAATGAGACCAAGATGCCGACAAGATACGAGAAGCAGAAGGGGAGCTGTAGTAGCATCTTGTTTACAAAACGCTGCCCTGTCTGGGCAGTCTTTTTTAAACTGTGTGACATGAAGAGAAATTCATATAATCCAAACAGTGTTATTATGACAGTTTTGGGTACATCTTCACTTGCCATGGGAAACTGTATATGCTCCTTTTCTCGGTCTAAAACGCTGAAGGTGGTAGCGCCAGCCTAAAATTGTGAAGAGTCCTGTATGTTCGGAACTGGCTACCGATAAAGTATCGTCCATGTGTTCAGCGAATTATAGTCTCCGCAAACTCTATAAGAACCGTCTTTGTTTGTAACAAAGTGGATGAGTGACGCCCATGAACTCTTCAATGGCCTGACAATATCCGCCTGTACCATCTCATCTGTTATATTTTTGGTAGCACGTAGTCTATCCAGCGCCAGATGCTGCACTTTGTACTGCACTGGTGTTCTTCGTGTGGTACTGATTCTATGAACAGTGTCATGAATCACTCCACATTGGTTAGTTTGCTCACACGCATGAATGGTAGAGCTGTCAATGGCGGGAGTAGCATGCATACTGGCAGTGTTGTAAACTGCACTCACCTGAGTATTTATGCTATGTCGTCGCCTTTTATGAATTCTGTTATTGTGGAGTCAGCGATGGGTGCTGCTGTTGTTGCTGCTGCTGAGGCTGCAGATACTGTAAAACTGGCTGATACTTCTGGTGTTGATGAAGCTGATAAAGGTGCTGCTGGGGTTGTTTGTGTAAAGTGAACTCTTTTGCTGTCGAGGTCCGTCTTTAACAGATGTAATTTTTCTCTCAAGACAGAGTTCTCAGTGAACATAGAAACTATCTCTCTTTTAATTTCCTCATATTTCATGGTCATGTCCTGGAGGTCGTGTTCCAGTTCGTGTTGTGTGTTGCGAAGAGTAGTAATAGATTCGCTTGTCAGTGTGGAAACAATGTGCCATTGCACGGATTCTCCACTAATTGCCTAGTGAAGAAATCCCTCTGTCAAGTTGGGGGAAAGGTGTAATTTTCGTAGTAAGTACTGAGTCACACACGATCGCTATAATGAATTGCCAAATGAATGTCTCATGCAGCCCTTCTAACATTCTGCGTGGTGTCTATTTATTCTAAGTCGTGTCTCCCTACCACTTTCGCGCAACGACGCTCTGAGCGTGTTTTTTAGGGAATTGACTAGTTTGAACCTGGGACCTGTTGCTGGTAAGGAGACGCCAGACCACATATGACATGTAGAGTTCAGAAGAGTTCAGTGAGACTAGCGATGATATAATCAAATACTTAATGATTTCAGCGTCAGCTCCACTGCACTCCCTGTAACAGAATCTTAATACTAACTAAATTTAGTGGAAGGGGTTCAAGGCTTTCCTATTTTTAGTTAGCTGGTAAAATAACGTCGAAAAAGCAGTTGTTTACCATTGGAAATTTTATTCTACTCACAAAACATTGTCTATAAATTGCACTATTGATAAAAAGAAATGTTTTAATACAGGATGATAAAAACCAACTGCGTTCAACAAACATATGAACGAATATTCCCTGAATGGGTTTCCAAGTTCTACAATTGATCGAAGGATGACCTATGCCATATCACATCTATAATCTAGGTTTAAATTAAGTTTCACAAAAGAGAAAACTATCAAAATGGTCTACAGTGACCCTCATTTATCTTTAATTACCTATCTAACTTGTCGTACATTACAGTGGCTGATGTGGCTTCTCAATAATTATATAACAGAGAAATCATCGCGTTTCAGATTTTAACTTATGTAGCAAATGTGAATACCATGAGCTTCAATTGACGATCGACACTAGTATTACGTAAAAAGGGGATGTAACAGATGAGACTTCTGCAGTTGTGAGTGAAGCCTTATGCGCTTAAAAATGCGGCATCGCGTGCGTTCATTACCTTGTCGGTGTTCGTCAGTGGGCGGCGGCTGGCGCAGCTCCATCCAGCTCGCCGTCTCCGAAGCAACTCTTTTCTAACTTTTCCTTACTACAATTTAACGAAGTTGGCTTAAAAAAACTATCTGGCTGTGTTTTCATCTGACCAATTAGGGTCTCAATGTTAACCTTAAGCTCCGCCTACAAAAATTCTGTCCATCCAATGAGAAACGTTATGCTTTTCGTGGTGGGGCAATGTTTTTAAAGTTTGCAACGTAACAGATATGCGAAAAAGTCCCACGCTAAAACTTGCAGCTGGTGTGGCCCTTTTAGTGTTATCGTAAGATCTATACTGTTCTTCTGGAGTGATGACTGGGTGTTGTGTGATGTCTTTAGGTTCGGTAGGTTTAAGTAGTTCTAAGTTCTAGGGGACTGATGACCATAGATGTTAAGTCCCATAGTGATCAGAGCCAAATGTTCTTCTGGAGGGCTCTATCTTTTAACATGGGCTGGGGGGTGGTCCTGTCGGTTACTTTTCGTGGTGGGGCAATGTTTTTAACGTTTGCAACGCAACAGAGACGCGAAAAAGTCTCACGCTAAAACTTGTGGCTGGTGTGGCCCTTTTTGTGTTATCTTAATATCTATACTGTTCTTCTGGAGGGCTCTAGCTTTTAACATGGGCTGGGGGTGGTCCTAGCGGTTAGCTGGCGACATGGGTGTCCGTCCCTTATCGTAGGGCCTTCTAGCTTAACACGGTTCTGCTCTCGGCTTCTGTTCTCGTTTCTCCCCTTGGAACTACGTCTGTCTAACGGTGGGAAGGTATGACATGCATTTAAGCATTCTTGTGTTAGTCTGTGGTATCCATTTGCTCACTCGTTACTCATATTACTTTGGTTAATTTAATGTCACGATTTATTTGAAGCTATGTGATGTACTACTGGATTTGCTTATCATGTCAGGGTTTTCATGGAAGGTGTTGGATATGCCTGACACCTTACATATCACCACCCTTCGAACTTAATTTTTGCACTGAAGTTAGGCAATGATCGAATCGTTGTCTAAGTCAGTCAAAAATTATTCCTTTATCTAAATTTTGTTGCCTACTGTTCAGACACGTTATTCTTGTTCTATGCTAGTTTGTATTACTAATTTACATTTTTATATTCTTCCACATTATTCTCAAAAATATGATTATATTGACAAGGGAAGTATATTTTTATATTATTATTATTATTACTATTAATTTTTAAATATTTTCTTTCTTTATTTAAGTGTGAAGTTTGTTTTTTGAGAAGTTTGTTATCGAAAGTGAGGAGTCTTTCACATCGATTTTCTTAGAAATATTTTTTTTATAAATGTAGAAATTAAGTAAAACCTATTCTTAACACATTTTCTAAATATCACATACAAGTAAAATGTTTTTGTTTCTAGACACTCATTTTAACATTGTTACACTAACAAATAAGAATTATTTCCAAGAATTGCTTTGACCAAGAAATATACATACACAAGTATTGAGATATTATCCTAACAAATGGTACAAATGTTAAAAAAAAGGGAAAACATCCAACAAGATAATTTTTTATTCTTTGTTTTTATAAGGAGAAAATAAGTAAAATATAGCTATTCTTTTATTTTTATGAGGAGAAAATAAGTGGCATATAGTTTTAGTGTTTATTATGCCTTACTTTTCTTCTTTATATACCATCCATTTCAGAACTAATGACTTATTTTTATCGATAGCTTATTTTTTAGTTAAGTCCATAGTCAATGACTGTTATTTTGTAGTTTGTGTGACTAACTTATTTAGTTTTTCACACGTTTCTTTTGCACAATTCCTACATCACATAATTTGATTTCACACATTCACACAATCCTATGAAAGTTTAAGCATGAGGTTGGCGAATGTTTTTGCACAAAGGTGATGGACTTGAGCGAGATGGATGTGGGCAAGTATTTGATGTACAGCTTCGTTCGTCGTCCCTTGTTGTCTTTGCAAGTGTGTGTTGCTGTTGTGGAAATCCCATAATGGAATGGAGCTGTGAGTGCAGAATCTCGTAGTTTACTGGCTTTGTATGCGTGAAAGTCATCGTTATGTGTCGCTGAAAACGGTCGTTTTTCGTTGTAATACTTCACAGATGACTAGTTTACAATAGGATAGGGATTTGGGAAGGTATGTCTTCTATTCTTCATCCATCTTCTTTCTTTGTATCAATCTTGTGAATCTTCAACTTCTGTTCTTCCTGCTTTTTCTCTGCTTCTTACTTGCTTCTTGGTTCTTCCCTGGGTAGAATATGGGAATATTTATTGATAACTAGTCTCTTTGAAGTTCTCCTCTTAGTAACAGTTTGATAAATTGTTTGGGCGTGTCATTTTTACTTTGTGGAAGTTTTCTTCAGTTTCGTGCATCATCATGCTGTTTAATAGCAATATTGTGACTTTTACACATATTTTTTTGCCAGTGGTGGCTTGCCCAAGTGGTCTGCTCGTAGGGCCGTTTTTTGCTCACTCTGCTGAGTGGGGGCGTCCTGGAGTTTACGAGCGGTGAAAGTCCGGTGTTTGCTTGTCTGTCTCTCCACCAGTCGCTGTCCTTTCCCTTCTCTCGATGCTTCTGCCTTGTAGGAATCATGTCTTGCTAATTACGTCCTTTTCTTTCTTGATACTTCTCACGTTGCAACTTGTGGGTCGTTGCATCTGGTCCTTGCTGGAGTTTTTACATTGGTTCTTACAAAAAGTTTTACTTATAATCATCTAACATATGTCTAGTACCTACATTGTTTTACGCCTTCTTAAAAAGCTTTACAAATTTCAGTGCCCTTTCCATGTTACAATTCTAAGATATTTTGAGTCTTAACTTCTACAAGAATCCTCAAATCCTTTGTGTAGTGTCGTGGTGTATAGCATTTTAGTATTTCATGCTGTTAGACTATCTACGTTTTATCCCTTTACCTTAATCTATGGTACTATTGGTGTTATTTTTGTTTTTGTTTTTATTGAAACTACTTTCTTTTTCCCACCTTCCTCTCTCTTCATTCTTCTTTCTCCTGACGATCTTATCTGCAACATAATCTTGAAATATTGTGCTGATTATTTACCAGTAATAAAATTAATTTTCAAACTTGTACTGAAAGTGTTTAATACTGCCAGTCTTAGGTAAAAATACCTCTGCTTTAACTCGTAAAATACCCTCTAATTCTCTTTTACTGTGTTCCAAAATAACTTGAACTTCTTGCAATTTTTCGTCGATTTCTTTGTGGACTTCTAACATGAGTTGAGGCGATTCCCCCTTTTGTGCATACCATTCTAATTCTTCATCCTCTTTATCTCACATCATTCCTAATTGTTTGTTTATAACTAGTATTTCTTCTAATTTTAGCTTTTGCTCAAAGAGAAGTGTGACACTACCTTTCCCCATATCTATTATCGCTCATCTCTCATTTAAAAAATCTGCACCTATAATCAAATCTACAGTTAGTTTAGGTATAATCACGAAGTTGGCTTCGATCATTTGACCTTGGCACGAAAGAGTTAACCTTGTTTGTCTCGTAACTTCCACAGCATTGTTTCTAATAGGACCTCTTACTTTCAGAACTGGCAATTCCTCATTGGCATTACACTGCATGAATAAATTTTCTGAGATCACAGTCAGTTCACTTCCGCTATCAATTACAATATTGACTGGGATATGCCTTACCATGGCCTTCACAATTGGTTCAGTTTGAAAGGGTTGGTTGTGTTCTTCTTCTTCTTCTTGCATCAACGAATCCTCCACTGAATCATACATGTGTCTTTTCAGGAATTTCACTTGTGAATTCGAACTTTCTGTAGGATAAGCTTCGACTGTTACTTCTCTCTCTTTTATTTCCTCTTCTCTATTTCTTCCTTCATTTACTCTTTCTTCAACATCGTCTACTTTTTCCTCATCCTCGTCTATCTTCTCCTTCTTCGTCGCTACTTCCACATAATCGCATCTAAATGCTTTAATTATCGCTTCATAACTTTCTTCATTATATACGTTGGGTTGTGTGCCCACTAGTAACCTATTTTCAACTTCTGTCGACTGCGCATTATCCTCATTCAATTCGCTTTCCCTGGTTTCCATCTCAAATAGCTCTGCAATTCCCATTACTTCGTCCTTTCCTCCTACATTCGTTGTGCATGCCTCTGGTAATTCATCTTCCTCGTCAGTATTCTCCCAATTAATTTCGTCCCAACACGATATTGTTATTTTCCTGTCTTCGTTTTCATCTGGTCCTTGCGGATTTGTTTCTTCCTTCTTCTCTTCTCGTGATAAGGTATTTACTTCTCTGTTCAAGGTGCTGCAATTGTCCTGGGTCGGTGCATCATTCTCTTTGGCATGGGCGCTTAGCTGTCAATTCGAACGTTTATCGGGGTTTGGTGGTCTTACCTCCACCTCTTCTATCTGTATTCTCTTTTCTCGCTCCGCTTGTTGATATTGGTTTCTTTGTTGATAATTTGTCGATCTATTGGTTCTCCAGTACCCGTTCCGGTTGTCGTTATTCCCTCTGTAATAGTTGTTGCCGTTCCTGGGTGAATTATAGTTATTGCCATATTCTCTTCTAAATCCATAACCGGTTCTTTGTTGAAATCTATTGTCGTTTCTTGGTGCGAAGTTATCACGTGGTTCGTAATTATTGTTTCTTCGTACTGTGTCTTGTGGATTCCACTGCTTTTTGCTTTCGTTTTCACGTGCGCTTCGTCTTTTTCTTGCGTCATCTTCCGAAAATATGAACTCTAGTTCCCTTAGAATACCTTTAAATGCTTCGACGTCATTACCTCCGCGCCCTACTAATGATTGCTGATATTTCAATGGTAACTTCATCGCGCATAATTTAATCAACTCTCCGTCACTGTATGGTACATCTAAGCATTGATTTTTCTTTGCCATTAATTCGAAAAATTTCACGGGACTCTTCTCTCCTGAATTTTAAAAATATGGGGTCTGTAATAATTCGTACTTCACTCTGTTCTGTGCTTCGCTGGACCAATATCGTGAGAGAAACTTCTCTCTAAAAATCTTCGTACGATCGGCATGTCGCTGCAACATTCTGCATGGTTTCTGCGACTGTTCCTGACATGTGTGCACATATAAAGTCTAATTTGTGTGCTAGCGTCCAGTGTTCTGGTAATCCTACTCGGAATTGATCAATAAAAGTTCGTGGATGTAATGAGTTTCCTTCTCGAAAGTGTTGAAATTTTCTGACTGTGAGGAAATGATCGTTGTCGTACTTCGTCATAGTTCCATATGAAATTCGCGATTCTTCGCCACTTTTGTTTCTGATCATTTCTCCCGTCGTTCTTTCCGGTTGTGGTAGATCCATTGGATATTGTCCACTGTAACTTTCGCGTACCCGCAGTGCAGGCTGTCTGATTTCACGTATGTTACTTTCCGCCTGTGATTGGAATCGCAAATGCGTAATATCTTCGTTAATTGCTTGTTTTTCCGGTGCTGTTACAGATACGGATGTGGTTGCAGACTCTGTGCTTGTTCGATCCTCTTCACTACGCTCTTCAATGGTTTGCAACAAATCTGTTCGCAATTTCTGAAATCGTCGCTTCGTTTGCGCTTCTATTATCATATCTTTTCAGCGCTGCTTTTGTGATACGTTTGTGTAACACACTGTTTTCAACAATTTCACGCGCTGCACCTGCTGCTTGTCTAGTAATGTCGTTTATGTGTTTCTCTAGTTTCTTGACTTCTCCCTGGGTGTTGTTACGTAATGGTTTTATCTCGTCCTGAATGTCATTACGCAATGTTTGTACGTCCGCTTGTACCTTGTCAATGTCTGTTCCCAATTGATTGTGACCTGTTATTAAGTTTCCTATCACTTCTCTAGATTATTTTGCCTTGTCTTCAATATAACTTAGGTGTAACTGAATTCAGAAGAGTTCAGTGAGACTAGCGATGATATAATAAAATACTTAATGATTTCAGCGTCAGCTCCACTGCACTCCCTGTAACAGAATCTTAATACTAACTAAATTTAGTGGAAGGGGTTCAAGGCTTTCCTATTTTTAGTTAGCTGGTAAAATAACGTCGAAAAAGCAATTAAGTTTACCATTGGAAATTTTATTCTACTCACAAAACATTGTTTATAAATTGCACTATTGATAAAAAGAAATGTTTTAATACAGGATGATAAAAACCAACTGCGTTCAACAAACATATGAACGAATATTCCCTGAATGGGTTTCCAAGTTCTACAATGGATCGAAGGATGACCTATGCCATATCACATCTATAATCTAGGTTTAAATTAAGTTTCACAAAAGAGAAAACTATCAAAATGGTCTACAGTGACCCTCATTTATCTTTAATTACTTATCTAACTTGTCGTACATTACAGTGGCTGATGTGGCTTCTCAATAATTATATAACAGAAAAATCATCGTGTTTCAGATTTTAACTTATGTAGCAAATGTGAATACCATGAGCTTCAATTGACGATTGACACTAGTATTACGTAAAAAGGGGATGTAACAGATGAGACTTCTGCAGTACTGAGTGAAGCCTTATGCGCTCAAAAATGCAGCATCGCATGCGTTCATTACCTTGTCGGTGTTCGTCAGTGGGCGGCGGCCGGCGCAGCTCCATCCAGCTCGCCGTCTCCGAAGCAACTCTTTTCTAACTTCTCCTTACTTCAATTTACTGAAGTTGGTTTAAAAAAAAACTATCTGGCTGTGTTTTCATCTGACCAATCAGGGTCTCAATGTTAACTTCAAGCTCCGCCTACAAAAATTCTGTCTATCCAATGAGAAACGTTATGCTTTTCGTGGTGGGGCAATGTCTTTAAAGTCTGCAACGTAACAGATATGCGAAAAAGTCTCACACTAAAACTTGCGGCTGGTGTGGCCCTTTTTGTGTTATCGTAAGATCTATACTGTTCTTCTGGAGGGCTCTAGCTTTTAACATGGGCTGGGGGGTGGTCCTAGCGGTTGGCTGGAGACGTGGGTGTCCGTCCCTTATCGTAGGGCCTTCTAGCTTAACACGGTTCTGCTCTCGGCTTCTGTTCTCGTTTCTCCCCTCGGAACTGCGTCTGTCTAACGGTGGGAAGGTATGACATGCATTTAGGCATTCTTGTGTTAGTCTGTGGTATGCCATTTGCTCACTTGTTACTCGTATTACTTTGGTTAATTTAATGTCACGATTTATTCGGAGCTATGTGACATACTACTGGATTTGCTTATCATGTCAGGGTTTTCATGGAAGGTGTTGGATTTGCCTGACACCGTACACCCTATATCTACTTTCTGTTTCACAGTTCCGAAATGTTTGACAGGGGTGTTGTTTACAGCACATAGTTGTGCGTCCGACGTTTCAATTATTGATTTAAATAAACGAGCAGATATGGTGCTCACTGTGGAGCTGGTATCAATTGGGAAGAGTCTGTTACAGGTGAAGCCCAACATGTAAAGCCTTGTATCCGCTCCTGCTGGCCTGCTCAAACTGGTTTGGCCGTTGCTACCAATCCTCAGGTGATTATACCGTCTATTGTGATTTAGAGCCCCTATTATGGGCCACTTCCAGAGTTTTGGGAAGTCGCATGGTTGTGAGCAGTTGGGCGCTCTCTCTCCAAAAGAGGTATGAAACCGGCACTACTGTTTTTGCACCATCTCATCGGCGCATGAAAAGTTGTCATCCGCTGAGGGCGTGATCTCCCCAGCTGACCGCAAGTCAGTGTACAGCAGTGAGACGCTGTTGGCAGTGTTCATGAGTGCTCGGCGCTCAGTATCTCTGCGTGTCTGTCGAGAGGCCCGTATGGCCAGTAAATTTGCGCGGGGAACGTTATAATTCCTGTCGTCTGCTCCTTGTCATTATTGTGAGACAGCATAAAGCCTGTCAGCTGAGCACAGATTGCTGTCCTTCTATCCGTGTTCCTTTGAGATCAATCCACACTGAGTTAATGAGTGTAGTTGGAGTAACCAGACTGACCGAGGAGTGTTGTCCGGTCTGGTGCTCGAAGAGACAGCCTCTTGCAGTCGTCGCCATAATTGAGAGGGTGTTTTGTTACCAATTCTTTCTCTGTAGGTAACCTGACGCAGCTGTTGTTCACGAGTCTTGCCAAGCCGTTGAAGTAGCACCGATTTTGCAGCCTCGAATTTGTTAATAGCCAGTGGTTCTGAGAACATGCACATTATTTGCAGTGTTACTGAATATGGCCACAAATTTGGAAGCATCTTCCACAATGCCATGGCTTTGTAAAACGAGGTCAGCAATTTGAAACCACAATGCAGCATGCTCAGGTTGGAAAATCTGTAATTTAGAAATGGCAGCAGGTCTTCGGGAACAGGTGTGGAACCGACACGGAAGAACCGAGTAACGCCCGTTCGTGTTCGTTGCATTGGTTGGCACTTGTACCTGAACTGAATGTTGTTGTAAAGCGCAGGGCCGTTTCAGCCATTAGGCAAGACTAGGCAGCCGCCTAGAATGGCAAAATTTTAGGAGCTGCAAAGAGCGGAAAAAATTAATTTCAAATCAAACAGGGAAAAATTTGAGTGAATGAGGAGAAAAAATGAGAAAGAGGAAAAATTAGAACGCCGAATAGTTATCAAAGGCATATGAAACAGGTACTTAACAAGTCAGTATCTACTCTGACGAAAGTAAGCACATTGCCTCTTAACTATATCAAACCTTCGCACATGCGCTGGCTTGCTATCATGCTGGGGTACCATACCTCCATAAGCCCCTCTTTCTGACTTTGTCTCTGTAGTCCATTTTCTTGCAATTAAATAAAATTAGTAATTGATGCCGAATTTGGCTGCACTGCTATATTCAGTTGAGGTCTAGTTTAAAATGTTCAACGCATTCTTCGCCTTTCAATTATTTTGGGAAATTTCGAAAATTGAGGACAAAAAATAATAAATTCAGGACGTTTGTTGTCCTCAGTTAGTTTTAAAGGACTAGTGGGCAAAGCATGAAAATTCAGGACTGTCCCCAGATAATGAATACAGTATGTTGTGGCGTAACAAGACAGCTACGCCACACTGAAGTAGCCGAAAGGCACGCGTAATCTCACGTAGGCTAGATAGAGGTCTGAAACAGGATACGTAATGAATGGTAGCAAGAAAAGTACGTAGCTGCTATTATACTTAACTTTTAATCCTTGTTGTATACATCGTTCTTGATGAGACATTTCATACGATAACTATCAAACTAGGTAAGGCTAATGGCGCCTTGCTAGGTCGTAGCCATTGACTTAGCTGAAGGCTATTCTAACTGTCTGTCGGCAAATGAGAGAAAGGCTTCGTCAGTCTAGTCGCTAGCAATGTCGTCCGTACAACTGGGGCGAGTGCTATTCCGTATCTCGAGACCTGCCTTGTGGTGGCGCTTGGTCTGCGATCACACAGTGGCGACACGCGGGTCCGACATGTACTAAATGGACCGCGGCCGATTTAAGCTACCACCTAGCAAGTGTGGTGTCTGGCGGTGACACCACACAGTACATCTGGTTACATTAGTTTAATGACTAAAAACTTGAAATGGACGTGTCGTATTGTAGGCCGGAAGGCCCCATCCGGGGAAGTTCGGCCGCCGAGTGCAAGTCTTATTTCATTCGGCGCCACATTGGGCGACTTGCGCGCTGGTGATGAGGATGAAATGATGATGAGGACTACACAACACCCAGTCCAACCAGTCGGGAATCGAACCCGAGCCCTCTGCATGGGAGATAAGCACGTTACCACTCAGCTAAGCAGGCGGACTTTAAAGATGAAAAGTGTAATATGAGAGTTGCACTGTTGTGCCGTTGGATGTTTGTGGTGGTGTAGGTGGGGGATATCGGGGAGACCGACCGTAGTAAAAAAAGAGGGGCCGTCATTTTTCAGTTCTCGCCTGTTGTTGTTGTTGTTGTGGTCTTCAGTCCAGAGACTGGTTTGATGCAGTTCTCCATGCTACTCTATCCTGTGTAAGGTTCTTCATGTCCGGCCCCCGGTAGCTGAGTGGTCAGCGCGACAGAATGTCAATCCGAACGGCCTGGGTTCGATTCCCGGCTGGGTCGGAGATTTTCTCCGCTCGGGGACTGGGTGTTGTGTTGTCCTAATCATCATCATTTCATACCCATCGACGCGCAAGTCGCCGCAGGAGCGTCAAATCGAAAGACTTGCACCCGGCGAGCGGTCTACCCGACGGGAGGCCCTAGTCACACGACGACAACAACAGGTTCTTCATCTCCAAGTACCTACTGCAACCAACATCCTTCTCAATCTGCTTAGTGTATTCATCTCTGGGTCTCCCTCTACGATTTTTACCCTCCACGCTGCCCTCCAATACTAAATTGGTGATCCCTTGATGCCTCACAACATGTCCTACCAACCGATGCCTTCTTCTAGTCAAGCTGTGCCACAAATTCCTCTTCTCCCCAATTCTATTCAGCACCTCCTCATTAGTTACGTGATCTACCCATCGTATCTTCAGCATTCTTCTGTAGCACCACATTTCGAACGCTTCTATTCTCTTCTTGCCTAAACTATTTATCGTCCATGTTTCACTTTCGTACATGGCTACACTCCACACAAATACTTTCAGAAAAGACTTCCTGACACTTAAATCTATACTCGATGTTAACAAACTTATCTTCTTCATAAACGTTTCCATGACATTCCCAGTCTACATTTTACAGCCTCTCTATTTTGACCATTATCAGTTATTTTGCTCCCCAAATAGAAAAACTCATTTACTACTTTGTCTCATTTCCTAATCTAATTCCCTTCAGCTTCTCCTAATTTAATTCGACTACATTCCATTATCTTCGTTTTGCTTTTGTTGATGTTCATCTTATATCCTCCTTTCAAGACACTGTCCATTCCGTTCAACTGCTCTTCCAGGTCCTTTGCTGTACCTGACAGAATTACAATGTCGTCCGCAAACCTCAAAGTTTTTATTTCTTCTCCGTGGCTTTTAATTCCTACTCCAAACTTTTCTTTTTTTTCCTTTACTGCTTGCTCAATATATAGATTGAATAACATCGGGGCCGGCCGGTGTGGCCGAGCGGTTCTAGGCGCTACAGCTTGGAACCGCGCGACCGCCTCGGGCATGGATGTGTATGGCGTCCTAAGGTTAGTTGGGTTTAAGTAGTTCTAAGTTCTAGGGGACTGATGAACTCAGATGTTAAGTTCAAAATGGTTCAAATGGCTCTGAGCAACAAGGCCCCGGGAGTAGACAACATTCCATAGCCTTGGGAGAGCCAGCCATGACAAAACTCTATCATCTGGTGAGCAAGATGTATGAGGCAGGCGGAATACCCTCAGACTTCAAGAAGAATGTAATAATTCCCATCCCAAAGAAAGCAGGCGTTGACAGGTGTGAAAATTACCGAACTATCAGTTTAATAAGTCACAGCTGCAAAATACTAACACGAATTCTTTACACATGAGTGGACAAACTTGTAGAAGCCGACCTTGGGGAAGACCAGTGTGGCAATACTGACCCTACGATAGATTAAGGAAAGGCAATTCTACGTTTCTGGCAATTGTAGACTTAGAGAAAGTTTTTGACAATGTTGACTGGAATACTCTCTTTCAAATTCTGTGGGTGGCAGGGGTAAAATACAGGGTGCGAAAGGCTATTTATAATTTGTACAGAAACCAGATGGCAGTTTTAAGAATCGAGGGTCATGATAGAGAAGCAGTGGTTGGGAAGGGAGTGAGACAGGGCTATAGCCTATCCCCGATGTTATTCAAGTGGGGATCAAATGGCTCTGAGCACTATGGGACTTAACATCTGCCGGCCGTTGGTGGCCGAGCGGTTCTAGGCGCTTCAGTCTGGAACCGCGCGACCGCTACGGTCGCAGGTTCTAATCCTGCCTGGGGCATGGATGTGTGTGTGATGTCCTTAGGTTAGTTAGGTTTAAGTAGTTCTAAGTTCTAGGGGACTGATGACCTCAGAAGTTAAGTCCCATAGTGCTCAGAGGCATTTGAACCATTTTAACAAGGATAAATAAATAAATAAATTTAAGAACTATAAACTCTGATGGGAAGAGTTCTCACGACGTTTTAATTACGGCAGACAATTACTGTTACGCAGCCTACGTTACTGGTCGATGTGACTTGTTACGCTCTATTTACTCTTGTAAGTGCAGTAGACTAGCGTCCTGGACAGTTGGAGAAAGTGATAACGCACGAGAGCGTATTTTGAGTTGTGCAGTAAAGCCCAGTAATGTAAAAAGAAGGCAAGCGCTTCCTACCGATACGTATGGGACCACTTGTTACCAATGTGTGTGGTACATACGAATACATATCAGATTACATGATCAGTCTCTATGCTTATTATATTGAGGGTTAGAACTTTCTTCCGCCGACCTCTTTAGTTACAGGGAATAGAAAATCTTCTGTACTAACAAGATTTTATTTTACATTCCAGCATTTTACACAAAAATGTAGCTTCGACAGATGTTCACACTGCCCAGTGGTGTGACACTGAAAAGCGAGAGCAACCTAAAACGATACGATAACTGTATAACGCCAGTTAAAGTTCGCTATCAAATCCAAACGTGTCAGTACTTGAACGCCCCTCTTTTTTACTAATTTATGCCTCCATTCATTACAGTTAATTCTTTCCATTGTTTACATAGACGGAGTACCGGACCTCTGCTGGAAGTTTTTGAATTCTATTTGTAACTAGGCTTCAGAACTTTTGACAGTCAGTTAAATTGAAATAGGTTATTTAAGTATTTGTAAACGAATAGCAAAGTCAACTTTGTGTCATGTATTGTTTTTAATCATGTAAGACAGAAATCGAAGGAGAATTTGTAGAAGATGAGTATACGGTAAGAGACGAAAACTGTTTTGTTTTTCTCCCCCGCCACATATTTATATTTGTTTTCGATAATCGCAGTGTGTTTTATCTGTAATGTTCATTCCATTGTTTGAACAGCGGACGCGGTGATAGATGACGACTGAAATTGGCTTTGGCCTAGTGCGTGATTCGAAGGAACTGGAGTTTTTACTCGTAACAAATGTTTGAGCCAGTGCCACAGTTGCTCCTGAAGTATGATGAACCGTACGTCGTTACTGAAACACCAGCAGACAGGGTAAACTTTTGTCAATCAAACCAACAAATACTAGGCGATTGTTTGTTCAAAAACAACTATCGTACTGAACACGCTCATTCACGTTTCGCGACATACCGGCTGTTTCTTCAAACGCGAGTGCATGTTTCCTGATTTAGTTTTTCCATTCACGATATTCGTTTAGGAAAATCAAGCTTCAGCTTTTCAGTCGACGAAATCTGCGTGTGGGTTACACAACGATGAGCTTATCGTTATGGGAAGAAAGAAGCAAGTAGAACCATATGTTTCAAACAGGCTAGATTTGGAAAGCTGACACATGAGTGGGACGCTAATGCGACATTGAAAGGACATTTTTATAGGAGAGTAAAGGCTTTTACGCTGTTTGACTGAAATGACCCAATCGTTTCCAGCAGAAATAGTGTCGCATCACGGATGACTCATGCAACGTTAATTTACTTCTATATCTTTTTTGTTCGTGTCGACTCCTTAGCATCATGCGTGACCTTTTCAGTTCGTCATTTTTTCCCAATATGGTACTCTCTACTTCCATGATCTTAATTTTTATTCCAGTATCAGACCACATATGGCCTTCCACTGGATTCCTATCCTGCAGTGCTCCGTACGGATTTTTATCGATTCCAATTGTTTTCCAATGTCCTCTGACGTCTTTTATTCATTTGTTCCCTATAAAGCATGTCTTCCACCATCTTGGTCAACATGTTGCCCTGTATCCTCATGATGTACCCAGAAAATCTGGCTTCTCATACTTATGAAGGTTGAAACTGTTTCAACACTCTCATACAGCACCTGCCTTGATCTATGTATCTAGACTTTACCTTGCTTTTGTGCCCCAGATCTCTCTCAAGATCTTTCATTTCTCCTCCCCCAGCCGATACTGACCCACTTGCCCTACGTGGTCAACGATTGCGTACATACCGTATTTCTGATTGTTCTTCGTCATCGTCATCACGTCATTTATTGGTCCATTCTGATTACATGCTTCAGTAGTGTACTGACAATAGGACAAGTCAAAACAGAGAGAGAGACCATACATAAATTAACATCATTAATTACAACACAATTTAAATGGTAGAAATATCCATAATTACAGTTTCAAAAATACATGAATTCTTTTACTGAGTAAAAGCACTGTTTCATCAAAAATGGCGCAATGATATGTTTAAAGGTATTTTTATGCGACTGTTACTTTAAATTACTAGGTAGGCTACCCTGTGAAATTTCGGAATTGCATCTGGATGACATCTTACCACACTCACCTGAAGATAGCTAAATGGTTTTTAGCTGAAATATTATGACAGGATATCAGTGCCATCCACCTGCAGTCCTGAAATTTCATGGCATACTCATTTCTCCAGGGAAAACTCAAGAATCACACTAGGTAAGCTGTTGAATAAAATAACAGTCATGTGTGAAACAGTTTCTGACAGAATAGTGCTATAAACTGCCACATCTGCTATTAACAGATGGTTCTTGTGTTGTGGTTGCAGACATGTTTATTTTGTTGTAGGTCCCCAGTTCTGTTTTAAAGTTTGTCTTTTGCAAGCAGGGTTACATATGTGTGATGACTTGGTAGGCTTATTATTTTCAGCTGAATGAATTATGATCTGCATGTTTCCAGTTTCTTTGAGCTTCAGGTAGCCCTGGCTGCTTTTTTATGCATTCTAAAGATTTTGATGCAGGTGGCTGCATTTCCCCATAATATTAGTCCATACCGAAGTAATGAATGGAAGTGCACAGGATATATCTGAGCCACTCTTGACCTGCTTGCACTTTGGGTTAGTATATGCAGAGCACAATTTGGAGGCTTTGTTTCAAGAGTGTTCACATAACAGTCTCATTTTAAATTGTTTGATAGCCATATTCCTAGAACTTTACTTTTATTAACCGATTTCAGTGATATATTGTTAAGACATGATATTGTATAATTTTTTTGTAGAAGTGAGGAACACAGTAAATTCACAAAGATAGCTTTTTCTTTATTTATTTATTAATTATTATTATTATTATTATTATCATTTTAAGGACAGCTAGTAACCAGAGACTATGAAGTATCTATTGCTGATTTCATAAACATTTTGTTTACAGCTGTTGTTAAAATGCTGATGTCATCTGCAAATTATTTATTTATTTACTCACTTGCCTTTATAAAGGCATTTGCATCATCAGTGTGATGAAGGAATAATAGAAGTTGTAGGACAGAGCCTTGTCTGCCTCCCAGTCATTTGTAAACTCAGCATGGGGGCAGAGAGGGGGGGGGGGGGGGTCAGATGGGCTGATCCTGTCAGCATAGTGTCTAACATGGCTGTGTGTTCCTCCTGTTGCATTTCAAACAACGTTGGCTTTCTGGCTTTCCAGTTGCTGCTGCTGCTGCAGCAAACTTTCAAGAATCACCTCAAAGGATCCACTAGACGTCATCATCAGATTGGCAAGAAATATATGTAGTGAGTCCAGTCACCCTCACAGCCACTTGTATTGTTATTCCACACAAAGTTCTAAGCGTTTCAATGTGAACACAGTTCTGATAATGCATACAACACCAGAACGCAAAGCCAGGCCAAGTTCAGGATACGAACACAATTCGTCGCAAGAGCAGAACTCAAGTTACTACAAGCCAATACAATAAGCAAATGAAAGAGAGTCTGTTCTGCTCCAGAGTTAAATGAAGTTTGTTTGTTGCTCAATGTCTTGAGGTGGCACTGGCTGTCAATGGCACAGGTGCTGAGGTGGGGCTGTCTTCTGATGTGTCATTGTGCCACCACTTGGCGGCTGGCCCTGCAATGCTTGGCGTTGGCACAGGCAAGATGAATAATGACAACTTGCTTCTAGTCATTGTGAAATGTTATGGTAGCCATGGTGGTGGTGGTGTTGGAACAAAAAGAGTGGTAACACGTTGGGTCAATGGAAAAAGTGACAAATCTGAAAAAATAAATCTCAGCTATCAGTGAACTCACCTCTTTCTTTCATCAAGTATTATAGAACCTGATATACTGTCACTTAGAACATGATCCAAAGAGATAAAAAATGCAAATTGTATATTTTCTATAATTTTGATGTAAATGCACATTGATGAAACACAATGCTGACAAAATTACTGGTTTATGGGAAACATAATTATTTTCATATTTATAATGCACAACACAGATTTGTTCACTTGTGAAGTTGTGAATACTGTCGTTAGATACAGTAACATATGTATTGTTTTCCATAAATGTCCAAAAAGATAAAATCAATAGAAGACTTATTATTCAAATTGTAATTCTTTGGTTAAGGATATCAGTTATATCAATCATGTGAACATATTTGTACTCTGAAATGGAATGTAGAGGGTGGCAGCCAGTCAAGGAATTTTAGGGATTTGGTTTTAAAAAAATTATTTCAAAGGTCCCAGTTAAGTCTTTACAAGTTTTCTTCCAGAGCAACTTCAGCTGTGCATACATGACACAAGTTGCCTGTCTTTTTAGAACTCAGGCAGTTCTGTCTGGTTAAAGCTGCTGACAAGAGGCACCTTGAGCTCTCTGCTGAAACTGATAGCGAATTCATGCCATCATTTTTAGCTAATAGCGTGCGTTGGATACAGGTCACATTTGTGGACTCTGCAGGATTCTGCAGTGCAAAACACAATTGCGTCTCTTTCTTGTGATGCTGTCTTTGACTAGCACAGACATCTTTTTTGGGAGGCAGAGCCTCTGGCTGTGCACTCCGTGACCGGCCTTCAACATAAATTAACATGAACCGCCTCCCCTTCTGTTGCCCACTTAGGTAGTTGTTTGTCCTCCTAGACTAGCATGAACCTGCTAACTTCGTCCCCACGTGTGCCCTTTAGATTCCATACACTGAAATATATTATCTTTCTTTCCTATTTTGTCATTTAATCAAAGCCCTGGATGCCCACTCGTAAGTCCTGACTGCTTGACCCCATATAGGTTGTCATCATAAACTGGATGCAACAACCTTCTTCCCTCTCTGTGCACATGTACAGGATATATCTTTATTCGTGTTCACTTAAGAGTGTGTGTTACATTTTGGTGAGAGGCAGTTGTGGTGTAGTTGTAAAGCAGTTAGTGTCTATAAGTGTGTTAATTTGTGAAAGCTACAAAATTTGGAATAAAATAATTTTGAAGAGAAAATACATTCCTGCTTAACGGTATTACCAGTCCCCGCTTCATGGTATTACTGGTTTGATGTATAGTAAACAGAACCCAAACACCTCTTTTGCAGCTTTAGACTGATGTACTAGGACATGCATTGATACTATGAAATAGTGCATTGATAATGGCTACACAATAGCCAAAATCTAGATTTGCCTAGCAAAACCTGAAACAAAAGTATGACTGATTGCTGTGCTCTGTCATCTGAAAGTCATATCACAGTCATTGAGTGCACCCCCATACCTAATGGAAGGTAAATTGATAAGCAGCTGATAGGTTGGCAGTGTTAGTGAAATTTAGTTTGGGGGTTATGACACACTTATAAATTTCAGGCACCCTTGTGGTCTTTGGAGATTGTTTCACAGAGCAATTTGAAAGGCTACATGCTGGATCCATGATGAGCAGGTCATCACGCATTATTGGTGCCCTTTAAAACAACAGAGGGTTGCCAATACAGTTTCCAGAACATTCATTATTAAAGTTGATGAAAATTTTAAATCATTGCAGCACTAAAGCAGTTTTTTAATGGATGCCAGTATGTTGCTTGGAAATCATAAAAATGTCCAAATATGAGGCTTGGGAAACTCTGCTGAATTCCCTAAAGGCTTCAGAACCTGTTTAAGGAACCCACATTTAACAGTCCAATAGCAACCAGCAGACTTGGGAAACTGGAAAAAGTTTGTATGGCTATTTGGTGTGGCTTTTGTTGATGGTGATGACAGTTTTTTACTAACTTATAGTGGCAAAAGCTACCTTGAACCGGCACAAGCCTTTAATTCTACTATAACTAATGACTACATTTAAAAAATAATAATAATAATAAAAACCATGTTTCTGATACTTGAAGCAGCTAGTGTGTGATACTGGATCCCCCTTAAAACTTGGTTGTGGTGACAGACCAATCTTTAGCACAGCTCAAGCTCTAGGCTAGGTTAGAAGGTGATAATTCAGTTGTGAGTTGACAAAGACAATGAATGTGAATGCCAGATAATGCTTGGGGTAACAAACAGATCTGTAGCATAGCCTAATGTTTACATCCACACCACATTTAATGCACTTTTCATCATAAAAATTGAAACTGAAAGATAAATTCAGAAAACATGTTTTAGATGGTAGACGAACAATGAAAAGTCCAAATTGGAATATCAATAATATTTTTAAAAGCATACTTTGCTACTCACCATAAAAATAACCTGGTGAGTTGCAGACAGGCCCAACTGAAAGACTGCTACATATAAGCTTTCAGCCAAAGCCTTCTTCAGAAAAGAAAAAATCATACACATTCATACAAGCAAACACACCTCTTCAAATATGGCTAAAATTTTTGAAATGTCATTGTGAGACATGTGCACCTTTCATGTAAAAGGTCACTACTCACAAAATATTAAAACTTGCTGCTATAGGTTAGCAAACTTGAAAATCAAGTTTGAACAAAATCTGTGATGGTGAGTGGGGACCATCTCTAAAACTGGACCTTTTAACGTGGAATCATCTGCCTCTAGAAGAAGAAAATCTTATCTAGTTGTCATACAAGAGTACATTGAAGACATAAACTAGCAGCATGGAACTTACTGATTTTTTGTATCAGTAAAAGGTGAATATCTTCTAATCAGTGGTAAATATCAGTGAACATTAAATCAATTTACAACATCCTATTTGTGTGAAACTGGGCTTTCAGTAGTTACTGTAATAAAGAGTAAATGTTATTCAAAACGAATGTGGAGCAGAAAATAACGATAGCTGTTTACAGTTTGATTCCTAGATCTGAAAAGTTGGGTAGTGGATAAGCTCATCCATCCTATTAATCATAATAATGATAAACCTGTCCAATAAATAGCATGTGAATTTAAAATATGTGTTACATTTATTAACATGTTTTTAAACTAATGTGTTACATTTATTAACATGTTTTTAAACTAGGCTAACCTAACCATGCCAACTTGGTTATGTAGACCAGTGACTTCGACTTAGAGTGCTGTGGAAACAATGCGATATTTTAAGAGTGCTGGGAATGAAAGACGTTTAGGAACCATTCATGTAGTTCATTTGACCATTGTCTTTAATTACTCTATCATCTTTATGTTTGTTGAAAGACTTCCCAGTTTCATCTCTAAACACTCTCCAGATGGTTTTGAGTATATTTTTGGAGTTATTAATTTCTGTTGCAACATGCAAGTTTACTGGGTTATTTTTTATAATTTACCCCAATAAAGGACAATACTTTTGATAATATGGAATCAGTTACACATCTGTGCTTGTCATGAACATTTTTTATAGTTCTTTCTTCCTGAAACA
This sequence comes from Schistocerca americana, assembly GCF_021461395.2. Classification (NCBI taxonomy): domain Eukaryota; kingdom Metazoa; phylum Arthropoda; class Insecta; order Orthoptera; family Acrididae; genus Schistocerca; species Schistocerca americana. The sequence goes on along the minus strand of NC_060120.1, from coordinate 284,898,383 downwards.
TGATACCTTTTTGATTTCACAATTGTCATATAAACAACTCCCACTTAACTTAAAAAATGCATTAAACTGAATTTTTATATCCAATGCCTTCTTTACCTCACTCCAGTTCTTTTATTTTTTCCTTGTAGAACTGTTCTCTGTGACGACATAAATATTTTCCTAGTCTACATTCTCTTTGTGTTGTTATGATGGCTGTTATAAGTAGTTGACCTTCACCTAATTAAAACTGGACTATATTGACTACATTCACATAAAACATTTGTTATTAAGTACTACTTCTCAAAATTATCTAGATTCGGGTACTGAAGATTCTCAGTAACTACACAGAAGTATTGATTTTCATTGTAAACACATGTTGATTCTTACAACATACGGATACCTGTTATTCTGTAATAGCTATCGGTTGAGTGATGTAGAAGTAAATCAGCAGCACTGTGCAAACAGTAAATGCAAGAAAGCTCAACATTGCACATGCAAATGTCCTGTCTCTGTCATCATCAGTTTCAAGACATTGCCATTCATGTAATGCTTCTGTTGGAGATAGGCTGAAACCAAATATTCCCACGAGTTCGGTTAATCCAGACAGCTTCATCTTTCTAAGACATGACAGATGTAACTGATGAGGGAATGGAGTATGGGTGTACATACACTCTGATTTATCAGCTACTGTACTACTACACGCATCCAACAATGATGGAGATAAACAAGTGGAATATATGTTCAGAGAGATCAAATCCTTTAACAGAAAGTGCCTGATATGTGTCCTCAACAAACCCCCTAAAGTAGGCAGGTTGCTTGCTTTGAAACTGCTCTTTCTGATCTCAAATCATCATATGTGAGGCGGAAAGCAAAATGGGGCCTCTTGTTGGCAAAGTCAGTAGTTCAGCATCGTCGAAAAAAGTGGTTTGCCTCAAAGCTATCAATTCCTTTTTTTCAATTTAATACAGTTTACTTTGTCCTCTACAAGCTACAATCAATAATAAAACAATTCCGAATAGATAAAACACTCAAATCCATCATAAGAGTAGGGAATGTCAAGCCTAGAAAAAGGTACTTCTTGTCGCTTAAGGAGAAATAACACGTGCCGACAAGAGGTCTCTTTTCATTAATGCACTTGGCTTATACACATCACTTTGAAAACTATTCTCTCCTGAATGCTAGTGCAATTGAGGAAACTATTGCTGGCTTCTGTCAACAAAAGAAAGTTTCCTGATAACAATAAAGTCTGTCCCAGCTACGAGTTCTTTTTCCTCTGTAGGTTAAAAAGTCAGTAATATTGCTGATATTCGAACACTAGCTCTGTGCATTTCTTTTTAAGAGTTATTATAAATGGTTATTTATTTTAAATGTTTAGTGTACTGTATTTAGCTTTTGTATGCAAGTATTGGTAACGATGTAAACAATTGCAAATCAATTAGCAGTGCAACAGACCTGATTGCACTTGTTTGTTGAGTGGCTAGTTAAAATTAAAAATGATTATGAAGTTTTATGTGTCTACCTATGACTAATTGATCCATCTCTAGTAGAAATGAGTTGATAAAGTTTCAGACATATTAAATAATATAGGTTTCAATAATTACAATAATATCAGTGATGAAGATAATAAGGTGTATTCAGATTGTTTTTCGGAAAACAGTTTAAGCAGTGATGCATCAAGTGAAGATGAAGCTTTGCGTGAACAAGAAGACTCAGTTTACCTTACAGAAACTTCTTTGTTAAAAAACATTCCAAATGTGGATGAACTTTCAGTAAGTAACTTCAACAACGTTGTTAATATTGGTGATATTATAGTTGAAATAGAAGGAAGTCATGATATTCAGGTGGTAATTGATGAGAATGACGCTGGGGAAAAACCTGGTCACAATTGATAACTGTGTTGATTTAGGTGATAGTTTTGATGTTGAAAACAATCATAGGCTTGTAGTAAATTTTCTGGAAACTGGCTTCAAATGTAAAGAAAGTTCTCACTTACCTTCTGATAATGATATTTTGTAAATGCGCTGAAATGATCATTACCATGGCAATTTTAACATATTGGATCAAGTGATTTTAGGTCAACTATGCTGTCTGACCTCAAATTCTACATTAATATCTAGTTTGAAGAAGAAAAAAAAACACAGATAGGAAAAATGCATGAACCCATAACATAATTAAAGGTAGGATAGTCTACAAAACCACCTATATGTTTGGCCATCAGATGAAAATTAAAAGGCTGAAATGTCTTACACAACTGTATAACACTACAGGATTGATTGCAAAATTGCATGGAAATACAGGGAAACTGAAAAATAGTGTAACATCTTTTTCAGACATAGCATTTATACATGGTGCCCACAAAAAACCAGAACACCTAAGATTCAAGTAACAGTGAACTAACTAAAAAAGGATAGATTATAGTAATGTAATTACTTGTTTATAAAAGATGCTGGAAGTGGTGCTATGGGGATTTTGATACAGTGTGCCATATCACAAGCAATTTGACTAGAGATGATTAACCGATGGTTAAGGCATACCAGTTTTGTTTGGGACACCCTGTAGTAAAATTTCTAAACAATTATGCAGAACAGCATACTATTATATTGCTTGACAGAAGCAGCACAGTATTCAAAACAAGTTTAAAACTACTATATTCTAGTGACTTAAAAGTTAAAATCAATCAAACTTACAAAGCATCTTTTACACATCAACAAAATAGTAAGTTTTTGAAAATATAATGTAACTGGATTGATAAAAAATCAACTCACCAAGTCGTGGCTGGAGAACAGACATACAAAAGGTATTACATCTGCAAGCTTTTGGAGGCAGTGGCTCCTTCTTCTGGCATAAGGGTTGAAGAGGAAGGAAGAGTGGTGAAGGAAAAGAACTGGTGAGGTTTAGGAAAAGGGGTAGAGTTCAGAAAAGTCACACAGAACACGGGGTCAGAGGAGCTCACTGGGTGGGATAAGGAGGAAAACTGATTGATGGGGACTGCACAGTACTTAAAGGTGGAAGAGAGAGTAATATGCAAGACAGAGATTACTGCTAAAACATCGTGCACAAATTAATAAGAGCAAAAAAACTACGTGCATTTTTTGTGATAGTGAAAAATAGACAGGTCAGGAAATCAAAGATGCAGAAAACTAAAGGAGAGTGAAGAAAGAAATAGGTACTGTGAAGAAATGCTCAGACAGAAGAAATTAATGTAAATTAAGGTCAGGGGGTCAATGAGAACCACGGACATGCTGTAGCACTAGTTCCCACCTGTAGAGTTCTGAGAAACTGGTGTCTGGGGGGAGAATCCAGATGACATGTGTGGTGAAACAGGCACTGAGGCCACAACTGTCATATTGTAGAGTACACTCTGCACCAGTATATTGTATGTTGCCATTATACACCCTCTTCTTGTGCCCATTCATTGTAACTGACAACTTGGTGGTAGTCATGCAGATGTAAAAGGCAGAACAGTGTTTACATAACAGCTGGTATTTCACAGATGGTTCTCCCTTTGATAGTCTATGTTGCATGACTGGTATAGGTGGTGGTAGGAAGATGCATAGGGGAAGTCTTGCAGCAGGTATGGTCACAGGGGTAGGAGCCATGGGGTGGGGAGATGGGTGCAGAAGGAGCATACCATCTGACAACAATATTGTGGAGATTGGGAGGACGATGAAAAGCTATTCTAGGTGCGGTGGGCTAAATCTCAGACATAATGGACCTCTTTTTGGGGCATGATTTTAGGATGTCATGCCCTTGTTGAAGTAGCTCATTAATACATTTAAGACCAGGATAATACTGAGTGAGAAGTGGTGTACTCCTAACCTTTTTTTGTTTTTTTGGAGGAATCAGCATCATTTTTTGGAGGGTCAGCAGTACCAGGACTGGATGTGATGGCCCGGAAAATCTACTTTTGAACTAGGCTGGTGGGGTAATAATGTCCTGTAAAGGTTGAGGTGAGAACGGTGGTGTATTGCTGTAAAGAGTCTGCTTCTGAACAAAGACATTTGCTTTGAATACCAAGGCTGTATGGGAGGGAACATTTGACTAGGAAAGGATGGCAACTGTCAAAATGTAAGTATTGTTGTTTGTTAGTAGGTTTGATGTGAACAACAGTGTGTAGATGGCCTACGGTGAGGATGATATCATCATCAAGGAAAGTGGCATGGGATTTGGAATAGGACCATGTGAAATTTAATTGGGAGAATATATTTAAAGATTCCATGAATGTTGACAGGTCAGCCTCACTGTGAGTCCATATGACAGAGATGCCATCAGTGTATCTAACCTAGACCAGGGACTTAAGGCTTATGGATTGCAGGAAAGCCCCCTCCGAGTGACCCATGCAAAGGTTGGCACAGGTAGGATACATCTAGGTTCCCATGACCACACCCCTGATCTGTTTGTATGTCTGCCTTCAGAGGTGAAGTAGTAGTTGTTAAGTGTGAAGTTGATCAAGATGAGCAGGAAGATGTAATAGGTCTGGAAACAGGTGAGGTGGGACTGAGGAAATGTTCAGCAGCAGACAGACCATGTATATGGAGGGACATTGGTACAGAGGGAGGTGGCGTCTTTTATGGATAACATGCAAAAACCTGTACATTTCTAGATATTTTCCAACATTTGGAGGGATTTTTGCCCTGGTACAGTAGTTATGAAACCCAGCACCGATTTATGTGCTTTATGCCAAAAACATTTTACATTCAGTGCAGAAATAGCTTTTACTACTGAAGAGACAAAATTTCAAATGATTGGTTCTGAGGAGAGTATGTATTATAACAATACCATAAATAAAACTTGAGAAAACATTTAAAATGGTGAGAAAACGTCTTTGCATTACAGTTTTGATATGACACAAGAAGTGCACATACACACAAATAAATCTATAAACTATCATATTCCTGAGAGTGCCAGTTCAACGAAAGGTGCTAATCTCATCATTAGCGTTCTTCATCATCATTTAGAAAATAACAGTTTGGAAGAAGAAACAACATTTATCTGTGCTGGCTGTTGCAATGGACAGCAGAAACATCTTTATGGGGTAAAAAAAAGAAAAAATATTCTTGTGTCACCCATTCCAGTGAACCGCACAAAATTTGCTTGTGATTGGGCCTTTGGACATTTTTTTTTTTTTTTTTTTTTTTTTTTAAAGTTCAGAGTAGCTTATGTCTTTGCCAGACTTGGGTGACTGCAATGAAAGATCAACAATCAACACCAACAACTAACATTAATTCTGCTGTGATGGGTGGAACTGAAAAAGGTGAAGTTCGTGAAAAAATAAACAACTGATTAATTTTTTTTTCACAACAATCGTGGCAAGAAAGGTTCCCTTATAACTCAGTACAATCAATGTGAATTTACTGTAGAGAACCAAGGTAAAGTGCATTGCAAAATCAACACTGAAGGAATGTGTTCGTGCACCCAATATTCCCATTAGAAGATGAACCTCACAAAGTGACTATAGATGAATGACAAGGAAGCATCAAGAATACATCTTCAAAAACATCAGACCATACTGTAAAGATGAATTCAAAGACATTTTATGTTCTCAAGTTGAGCTTGAACCTGCTGCTGAAACCAACAGTGATGCATCAGACAATCCTGAGCCTCATGATCCACAAGCATTTCCTAGACCATCAAAGAATTGTTGAAAATGCCCAGTTTAAGGTGTCAAACTGAAGAGTTGTGAAACACATTTTATACTACTGAAAAGAGAACATTTAATGCTGTATTTTGGTATTAAAATAATTTCTTACATGTAAAAGGTAAAGGTTCTGTGTTACTTTGAACTCTCGAATAAGTTTTTCTCAAAATGACCTCCTTCATTTATTTTCATTTAACAAACTTTAAATGTCTGTAACTTAAACAAGGAATAAGAGTAAAGCAATGATTGTTGTACCAAATTATTTAGTATTTAGTGCTTAATTTGAAAATATTAATAACACAACATTGAAAATTTTCAGCAGGAGGTCCCTTTTTGCTTCCTGCCTCACAAATAAATGAGCATATGATTGTAGCTGGTGAGACTAACATAAATTTTCTATGTAATAGCCCCTCCTATGTGAAATTTAAGCAGATGCTTTCTTCTTCAAACTTGTTGCTCGTTCAGCATGCTCTTATCCATCATACAAACAGTAGTCACGCCCTCATAGATGTATTTACAATGAAATCTCCAAACAAAGTAATTCATACCCCACATGTGTGCCAGTGACATAATTCTTATGATGTACTTACTAAAATGCCCCAGAAAGAAACCTCAAATGACTGCATACTGAGACTTCAGATGTATTGATTTATCTGAACTTGCAATTGGGGTGCAAGAAATAGTTTGGGACATGTCTTCTCTTCCCTTCTCAGAAATAAACAAAAAATTTCATGGATTTACTAACAAACTTTCTCAACTATGTGCCAAATATGCCCACCTAAGACAAGGAAAACCTGCATCTTGGCTAACTGAAGAACTAAAACAGCTCAGGAATCTCAGACATGCTGAACATGAGACCTGCAAACTGTACCTCACACTTGAAAATTATATTGCTTACAAGCAGAAGCGGAAGAGAGTCAGTTAATCTATGAGAAATACAAAACTCAGGCATGCCCATATACTGACCACAGAAATAGACCAGCTATCCTGTGGGAAAACCTGCATGGTTTTGATGTAGGCGTAGTAAAAGCTCCAGCTGATCCCATTGTCCCAGATGAAGAACTGAACCAGCATTTTACATTATCTGCAACCACAATTGAACCACAAACAAAGCAGAGACCAGTGACTACTTCATGGGGTAAATGACTGTAGCTGTGAAAAATTCTATCTAAAGCACATTACTTGCAGTACCATTAAAATGTCGGTACCATAAAAAAACCATCATGTGTATCAGATCAGTATCTGCTGGGCACAGTGGCATCACAGTCCAAATGTTCAAGCTTGTTATCGACTCACTACTGCCCCCTGTAGCAGATATCTTCAACCATTCCTTAACCGTAAGTGTATTACCTGAGACCTGAAAACAGTGACTAGTTAAAAAATGTCCTCCCATTGTGTAGACCAGTTGCCTGATGCAAGTCTTTTTAGTTGATGCCACTCCAGTGACTTGTGTGTTGATGAGGATGATATGATAATGAAGACAACACAACACTCAGTCCCCGAGGGGAGAAAATCTCTGACCCAGCCAGGAATCGAACCCCGACCCCTCGCATGGCATTCTGCCGCACTCACCACTCAGCTATGGAGGCGGACAAGGACTAGTTAAACCACTACAAAAAAGGGCATTGCCACAGTGCCCTCTAATTACTGGTTTATTTGCATTCTTCTTGAATCATCCAAGTCTGTAAAATAAATAGTCCATTACCAGCTAGCACACAACCTAACCACAAACAACCTACTACGTGAATACCAATCAGGTTTCTGTAAACATTACAGCACAACTTGTGCTTTTATAAAGGTAACAGGGCCAGCTTCAGGTCTGAAGCTGGCCCTGTGAACACCCTAACCTGATATAAGACAGGGCATGATGGCCCTAATCAGATCAGGTTAAATAAATAAATAAATAAACAAAAATATATAAATATTTAGTATTGATGGGGGATTATCTTTTTTAAAATTGTGATTATTTTAGCTTAAATATAACATACAGAAGTTTAGTGTAGTTGTATTGTATTGTATTGTATGGAATTGGGGACCTAGAAATGACAGAGAGGCTCTATCCCTTCTGTAGCCCTCAGTGGTTCACAGCCCCACAACAGGATACAGCAGACCACTCACCCCACCGCCTCCTCACGCCGAAATCAGGGTTATTGTGCAGTTCGGCCCCCAGTGGACCCCCTGCCCCCAGGAACGTCTCACACCAGACGAGTGTAACCCCATTGTTTGCTTGATGGAGTAATTCTGGTGTACGTGTACATGGAGAAAGTGTTTGTGCAGCAATCACTGACATAGTGTGACTGAGGCGGAATAAAGGGAACCAGCCTACATTTGCCAAGGCAGATAGAAAACCACCTTAAAAACCTTCCACAGACTGGCCAGCATACTGGACCTCGGCATGATCCACCAGGCGGATTCGTGCCGGGGTCCGGCGTACCTTCCTGCCAGGAAAGCAGTGCTTACACCACATAGCTAACGGGGTGGGCTTAGTGTATTTGCTATTGTACAGAATTAGTTTACGACAGCTTCATGTCAACTTTCTTTCTTAATGTGTACATTGACTTATTCCACGTCTCAGAACCTCCACTTTCAGAAACTGTATTTACATATTTAGTTCAAACATAAAATTTCAGATTGTTTGTGAACAAAACTGGTAATCTTAAAATTACACAAACTGAATAATATTAATGCAGGATATAATTGTGAAAATTTGCTGCTTAGTTATCTTTCATGCATGATTTGAATTTGAAAAAGAAAATTTAGACTATCAGAGCAAAACATATTTTTTAGATTGCTCAGAAATATACAAGATGTTGTCAGATTTTTAATTTACAAAACCATATTTCACAATCACACAGAAAATGTTTACTTTCAGGCAATACGAGAAGCAGAGCCAGTCCCAGCAGCACATGAACGCTTTTGTGAGATACGGGAAGTCCTTAATGCCATTCGCCCTCCCATAGAGTTTGAGAAGGATGATATGCTGTGGATTCAGCAGGTAATGATTTTACTATCAAAACATATAGATACCTGAAGGATATGCATTAATTATAAAGACATAAGTGCATAATATGAAAGACATTCAATAATTATGCAACACATGCCATGACAGCTTACATTTACTGGTGGTGTTATTCTTTCCTGGAAATATCTCCATGATGTAACATAACAGGTGAATCTGTGTACCTGAAATGGAATTATCCACAAATACATAAAGCCACTAGCCTCTGCTTGGGCAATTTATACTGATATTTAATTTTCTATATTTATTTAATAATAAATTTATGTATTAACAGCTGTAGAGGAATTCAAATAAAATCGTGTGAAGCAGGCAAGAAAGAACAAAGTAGTTGTTTTGAGCAATTGCTGTTCTGGTTCTTGCAATGTGTTAAAATAAAAATAATTGTAACAAGAAAATATAATGGTATATTATAGGAATAATTGCGAACAGAATAGTGTACTGTATTTGGTTGAAGTATTTGAATACCGTGAAAAGTGTTTGTAAGCAAATGATGGTCAGGTATATGGATATTAATATGACTAGAATAGAGTGTCATGTGACAAAACACAGGACAGAGATGCAAGGCAGAGGTTGTGGAGTTTTGTGTGGTGGGCAAGGTGGGCTAGAAAGGCCTGAGGAGCACAAGTGTTTGAGTTCCGAGGTAGGAACATGCCTGAAGCATTATTTGGAAGCTGGCCCTCGATTTGTCAGTGTTTGTGATGTAGTGAACTGCTTTGCTAGAACTGGTTCAGATTCCAATTGGACCATTGTGCATAGTATGTGTTGGACCATCATTCATAGCAAAGTAATTTTCTATGAATAAAGCAACAGTATAATACAAACATGTGCTAAACGTACATCAGTACTGTGAGGGATCATTGCCATAATTCTCAGTTTCATTTCTTAATCTACTCTTGTTATATATATCAGTATTTCACTGACTGACCTCTTAGGCTATCTTAAAATTATTATTCACTTACTTAAATGCACAATGCAACAGTCCACTACCAAAACCCCCCCTGCAGACGAGCCATTTAAAAGGTTGTGCACTTGGCCTCTGCTGAATTGTTAGCAGTAGTAGTTACTGCTAAACATGTTGCTAATGTTTCAGTGAGTGGGGCCTGAATGGTGGCTGCCTACAGAAGATGACAATAGAAATTAATGAAATTATAATGAAATCCAGACTTTTAGCTGCTTACAGTCATTGGTAAATATCAACGGGGACAGTTGAAATATGTGTGCCGTGACCAGTATTTGAACCCGGGATCTTCTGCTTACATGGCAGACACTCTATCCGACTGAGCCACCAAGTACACAGACAATAGTGTGACTGCAGGGACTTATCTCTGGCACACTTCCTGTGACACCCACACTTCCCAACTTTCTGTCCACACACTACATTTGTAGTGCCCCTGCCCACCATACTCATTACTCCTGGCAGTCAATCTACCAATTCCCATAAGAGTTCAGGCAATGTGAGTGCATCTGCACTGAAGACGATCATTGGGCGGTAAGCCTTATCTATATGAAGCTGGTGTCTGTGCAGCTCTTGAAGAATGAAATTATAATGAAATCCAGACCTTTAGCTGCTTACAGGCATTGATAAATATCAATGGGGACAGTTGAAAAATGTGTGCCCCGACCACTGGGACTCAAACCCGGGATCTCCTGCTCTGTCAGACAGAGCATCTGCCATGTAAGCAGGAGATCCTGGGCTCAAGTCCCATTCGAGGCACACTTCTTCAACTGTCTCCGTTGATATTTATCAGTGCCTGTAAGTAGCTAATGGTCTGGATTCCATTGTAATTTCATTCTTTGAGAGCTGCAATATCACCAATGGTATCTGTTCTTTCGGACATGTCCGAAAAAAAACAGATATCATCTTCATATAGATAAGGCATACCGGCTGATGATCTTCTTCAGTGCGGATGCACTCGCATTGCTTGAACTCTTCCAGGAACTGGTAGATTGACTGCCGCAAGTAATGAACATAGTGGGCAGGGGCACTACAAATGTAGTGTGTGGACTGTAAGTTAAACATGTGGGTCTCACGGGGAGTGTGCCAGAAATAAGTCCCTGCAGTTGCACTATCCTCCGTGTCCTCAATGGTTCAGTCGGATAGAGCATCTGCCATGTAAGCATGAGATCCCATTAGATTAGGTTAGATTAGATTATTACTTGTTCCATAGATCATGAATACAACACTTCGTAATGATGTGGAATGTGTCAGGTTAATAAAAGGTGTCTATACAAGATATTACATTAGACAAAATATTACATGACACTAGATTTTTTTGTGGGGGTTGGGAAATTATCCACTTACAATATCCAAAAATTCATCTAATGGGAAGTTGCCATTAAGAAATTCTTTTAATTTCCTTTTAAATGCTATATGGCTATCTGTCAGACTTTTGATGCTATTAGGTAAGTGACCAAAGACATTTGCGGCAGCATAATTTACCCCCTTCTGAGACAAAGTTAGATTTAACCTTGAGCAGCGAAGATCATCCTTTCTCCTAGAGTTGTAGCCATGTACACTGCTATTACTTTTGAATTCATTCAGATTGTTAATAACAAATTTCATAAGTGAATATATATATTGTGAGGCTGCAGTGAAGATCTCTAGCTCTTTAAATAAGTGTCTGCAGGATGATCTTGGATGAGCTCCAGCAATTATTCTGATTACACACTTTTGTGCAATGAACACTCTTTTACTCAATGATGAGTTACCCCAGAATATGATGCCATATGAAAGCAGAGAATGAAAATAGGCGTGGTAAGCTAATTTACTCAGATGTATATCCCCAAAATTATGACCCTAATAGCATAAGTAGCTGAAGTCAAACATTTCAGCAGATCCTCAGTGTGTTTTTTCCAGTTCAACCCTTCATCAATGTATACACCTAGAAATTTTGAATATTCTACCTTAGCTACGGACTTTTGAACAAAGTCTATATTTATTAATGGGGTCATTCCATTTACTGTGTGGAACTGTATATATTGTGTTTTGTCAAAGTTTAATGAGAGCCCATTTGCAAAGAACCACTTAATGATTTTCTGAAAAACATAGTTTACAATTACACCAGTTAATTTTTGTCTGTCGGGTGTGATAGCTATACTTGTGTCATTAGCAAAAAGTACCAGCTTTGTATCTTCGTGAATATAGAATGGCAAGTCATTAATGTATATTAAGAACAGCAGAGGACCCAAGACTGAAACTTGCGGCACCCCATTCTTGGTTGTTCCCCAGTTTGAGAAATCACCAGTTTTTTACATATTATGTGAAATGTTTATTTCAACGTTCTGCACTCTTCCAGTTAGGTATGATTTAAACCGTTTGAGCACTGTCCCATTCATACCACAGTACTTGAGCTTATCTAGAAGTATTCCATTTCAAGTCCCAGTCAAAGCAAACATTTTTCAACTGTCCCCATTGATATTTATCAATGCCTGTAAGCAGCTATAGGTCTGGATGTCATTATAATTTAATTCTTCAAGAGCTGCAATGGTATCTGTACAGAAACCAGCTTCATATAGAAATTAATCATCCTTAGAAATCAATGTAACTAATGGAAGTCCTGCGGCAGCTGCAGCTGACAAATGAATTCCATTCATTGTAGTGCAGGATGAATGCCAACAGTTTTGATGACATGTATGTGTAAGATGACCTCAGTTTGTCAATGCTGATATTTTTCATAGTTAACACAACATGTTTACCAGAAGTATGTAAAAAACTTGTTTCAGATTCAGTTAGTGAATGTCCTTGTCTGAGATTAGAATGTCATCTTTGGGAATTTAGAAGAAAGAGAGCTTGACAAAATGCTATCAATAAATTATTGCCAGATTTTACCCACTTTTTTAAGGCCATAAAGCATAAATAGAAACTCAAATAAACCAAAAGACATGATAATCACAGTCTTGTGAACGTCTATCGCACTCATCCGTAGCTACTTCGTTGCAGTCTGGGACACTGAAGACAGAAGCTACAGCGAGGTAGTGGGTGAAATCATGAATGTTCAGTATTTGATAACTGTCACTTATCGTAGAAGCATTAAGGGCCCTGTAGTCTCCACATAAAATTAAAGTCCCATCTTTCTTGGGCACTAACATAATGGGTGAAGCCCATGGGCTGTTTGAAGGTCTCAAAAATCTTTTTTTAAAGAATTCCTTGACCAGTGCCTTAGCAACATGGAGTTTGTCTGGTGGTACCCTCCATGGTCTGTGGTGTACAGGAGAGCCTGGCATGGTGGGAATCTTGTGTACTATTCCTTTTCTGATGTGCAACACACGCAAAGGGTGTTGCTACAGGAACAAATGGAGTACGATTGGGAAGCATGTGAGCAGCAGGCACATTACTGACCTTGTTGAGAAGTGAAGGTTGTGTTTACAGATGTTCTTCAGTGGAAACTGGCATTGCTGGGTCAGGACTAGGTTGAGGTGGTGTGAAAGACTGTTGTGTGCAAGTGGAGGTGGTTGTTGTGTCTGATAAATTTGTAGAAGGCATCATGCTGCAGTGAGTTCCTCCAATGACTTGCAGGTTGTTCATTGTATGGTGTCATTTTCCTGCTGTAGGCATGGGAAATCCAGTCATCTCTCAAAGTGGAGTAGTTGAACTTGGAGTTTGATGAGTGACATGATGCAAGCTTCTAGATAAGAATGATGATCATCCATCAAAGTGTGACACTGTGTGTTGCCTGGAAGAGAGTGACGTAGGTGTATTGTGCTACACTGTTGAAAGGGTGTAGCTGATGATTCGGGCAACAGAGTGACCACTGTCTCGGTGAATCAATGTACCACTGGCCAGATCTGGCAGTAGTTGAGAATTGTGGAGAAAATTAATGCCAGGTACAGGTTCACTGATGTCCACCACGAGACAGTTCCTGTGATCACCTCTTTGAGACCCAGAGCCAGAGAATGAGACCCGGAGTAGCAGAACTGCCATTTGATGGAAGAGGAAAGGCAAGAAGTTTGGTACTCACATTGGAACCCAGACTGATGAGTAATACGGTTGGTTTGAGTGGTTGAGGATATAAAGTCTACTGCTGTTCTGTGGCAGTGGTATATGAGGCGATTCATACTGGAATGAGATGAGGTGACCTGAAAAGCCTCTGCAGTATGGTGTACCTGTTGCAGACGATGCAGTTTTGTTTTAGTAGTCACTATGTGGACAACATTTACACACAGTGTTCCCAAACTGTGTGTGAAACCAGCAAGGTTGGTTCCATGCAGATGTGGCAGCACTGGAAGCACGGTTGCCAGATGATTCAGAGGTTATCGTTTTAGCGTCAAGGTCACTGTCCCAGGCAGAGGCCATGATGTCAAGTCAGCAGAGATAAGTCGTGATCGTCCAGGCTCAGCTGCAGCACAGGTGCAGGCATGTCAGAACTGGTGCTGTGGCCTGTGTGTGGTGCTATTACTGTCAACAGTATGTATGCATTGTTGGTACTGAGGATGGCAAAGATTCTGCTCTGCCAATTTGAGCCAGTTGCTGCCTCTGTCTCTTGCTGCAGAGTGATTCACAGAGCCCCCATGTGGGGCATCATCACCACAGTTGGTGCATCATCATCCAGGCCACTTCTGCCCATACACCCCGCTGTGCCACAGACAGCTGATGGCCAATCCCTGTGAGGGTGACACCTCTTTGGATACTGATGAGCTGATGGAATCCAATGCCTAGCCATGCAGCTGCCATCACTACTATTGTTATTATCGGGTCATCCGGGTGGATCTTTTCCATCCATGCTGACCTTCCGCCAGGAGCACTGTGTCTGGCATGGTCCTCCTTTTCCATGCACTGACACCTGTGGTGCCAGCTCCACAAGAGGTGGGAGGGATGTGGCAGTGCACCCCTGCATTCTGCCACTATGGCATTTGTATCTGTCATGAGTGGTGGCTGAGTGAAGCAAGTATGTCACTATTGCGTGCAGCCAGTGTCCTGGTTGGCAAATACGAAGATGTTAGTCTGATGACCTTGTCCACTTACATCTCCTCCACCATACGCAAATGTTCTCAAGTTAGACCAGTTCTGTGCAGTGTGCATTCAGTTGTCAGTGATAGGGTCTGTACTTGGACAGTTAGTAGTTGTGTTAATGTTTCTATAACCTTGTCATTATTTGCATTGCAGTTATCAGCCGATGTAAATTTGTTTATGCAGTGGTTGTCAGTAAAGAGCACAGATACGGCAGTGGCAACCACCTGTGGATGTAAGGCTGCCACAAATGAAAATTTTCCACGAATGATAGTCATCAAGATGTCTAGAAATCTTATTGCCTTCATCATTGACGGCCAACCCGTCCAGGAGCTTCCTTTTCTGTAATGTAGAATGCTTATGCTTTTCTTTTCTTTTCTTTTTTCCATCAGTTTTCTAACTGGTTTCATGCAGCCCTCAATAAATCCCTCTCCTGTGGCAGCCTCTTCAACTTAGCACTTGCAGCCTATGTCCTCCATTATTTTCTGGCTGTATTCCAATCTCTGTATTCCTCTACAGTCTTTATCCTCTACATCTCCCTTTGTTACCATGGAAGTTATTCCCTAATCTCTTTAAAGATGTCTATCATCCCGCCCCTTCTTCTTTCAGTGTTTTCCATATATTTCTTTCCTCTCTGATTCTGTACAGAACCACCTCATTCCTTATCATATCAATCCACCTAATTTTCAACATCCATGTGTAGTATTACATCTCAAATGCTTTGATTCTCTCCTGTTCTGGTTTTCCCACAGTCCATGTTTCACTACTGTACAATGCTGTGCTCGAAACATATATTCTCAGAATTTTTTTCCTCCAATTAAGGCCTGTGTTTGATACTAGCATACTTCTCCTGGCCAGGACTGCCCTTCTTGCAAGTGCTAGTCTGCTTGTTATGTCCTCCTTGCTCTGTCCGTCATGGGCTATTTTGCTGCCTAGATAGCAGAATTCCTTAACTTCATCTACTTCATGACCATCAGTCTTGGCATTAAGTTTTTTCATTGTCCTCAGTTCTGCTGCTTCTCATTACTTTTTGCTTTCTTTGATATTCTCTCAATCCGTATTCTGTACCCATGAGACTGTTCATCCCATTCAACAGATCTGCTAATTTTTTTCTGTCACCAAGAATGGCAATGTTAGCAGTAAATCTTATCATTGATATCCTTTCACCTTGAATTTTAATTCCCTCTTGAACCTTTACTTTATTTCCATCAATGCTTCTTTGATATACAGACTGAACAGTAGGGGCAAAAGACTACATCCCTGCTTATTTATTTATTTACACAGCACGTTCCATAGGACAAAATTCAGGAGCAAATCTCCAAGGTCGTGGAACATGTCAGCACATGAAATTGCAATGTAAAAGTAATAACAAATAAAAATAACATGTTTATGAACTCAAAAACAGTGAAGCCGTAAGTTTACGTAAATGCGGTCAACAACATAACATAAGAATCAACTTAATTTTTCAAGGAACTCCTCAACAGAGTAGAAGGAGTGACCCAAGAGGAAACTCTTCAGTTTCAATTTGAAAGTGCGTGGATTACTGCTAAGATTTTTGAACTCTTGTGGTAGCTTATTGAAAATGGATGTAGCAGTAAACTGCACACTTTTCTGCACAAGAGTTAAGGAAGTCTGATCCAAATGCAGGTTGGATTTCTGCTGAGTATTAACTGAGTGGAAGCTGCTTATTCTTGGGAATAAACTGATATTGTGAACTAGAAACAGCAGCAAAGAATATATATATTGAGAGGCCAATGTCAAAATACCCAGACTAGTGAACAGGGGTCGACAAGAAGTTTGCGAACTTACACCACTTATTGCCCAAATTGCCTGTTTCTGAGCCAAAAATATCCTTTTAGAATGGGAAGAGTTACCCCAAAATATAATACCATATGATGTAAGTGAATGAAAATAAGCAAAGTAGACTAATTTTCATGTCGAACAATCACTTAGTTCAGGTACCATTCAAATAGTAAAAATAGCAGCATTAAGTCTTTGAACAAGATCCTGAACATGGGCTTTCTACACCTGTTTACTATCTATCCAAATACCTAGAAAGTTGAACTGTTCAGTTTCACTAGTCATATGCCCTTTCTGTGAAATTAAAACGTCAGATTATGTTGAGTTGTGTGTTAAAAACTGTAAAAACTGAGCCTTACTATGATTTAGCTTTGGTTTATTTTCTATAAGCCAACATCCTTTACTACCAAGCTAGTATCATCAGCAAACAGGAATATTTTAGAATTACCCATAATACTAGAGGACATATCATTTACGTAGATAAGGAACAGGAGTGGCTGCAACAATGATCCCTCGGGCACCCCCCATTTGACCGTACCCCACTCAGACCCCACACCACAACCATTCTCAACACTGTGAATAATGACCTTTTGCTGTCTGTTGTTAAAGTAAGAGGTGAGCCCATTGTGAGCTACTCCCTGTGTTCCATAATGGTCCAACTTCTGAAGAAATATTTTGTGATTAACACAATTAAACACCTTAGTTAAATCAAAAAAATATGCTTAGCATTCGAAACCTTTTATTTAACCCAACCAGTACCTCACAGAGAAAAAAGAATATAGCCTTTTCAGTTGTTAAATAGCTTCTAAAGTCGAACTGTACATTTGATAGCAAATTATGTAATATAAAATGATCAATTATCCTTACATACACAGCCTTTTCAATAACTTTAACAAACACTGATGACATAGAAACAGGTCTAAAATTGTCTACATTCTCCTTTTCTCACTTTTTATCAAGCGGCTTTGCTACGGAGTACTTTAATCATTCAGGAAACTGACCATTCCTAAAGGAAAAATTACAAATAAGGCTAAATACGCAGCTAACATGTGCAGCACAGTAATTGCACCCTCTTGAATCAGCACCTCATTCTTGGTCTTCCACTCTTTATATTCCCTCTTGGATCTTGTGCATGTTGTATTTTATCCACTCTCCCCACACATTACCCCAATATTCCTCAGAATTTTGAACATCTAGAAATTCTGATGGAATGATATCTTCTACCTTATTTGATTTCAACAATGAAAATAATCAGTTTTTGACAATATAATGTAATTGTATAGATAAAAAATCTACTCACCAAACGATGGCAGAACACATCTTCTGTTATATTTGTATTCTGCCAGCACTTGGTGAGTAGATTCTTTATCTATCCAAATACATTTTATTTGATTTTAAGTTATCCAAAGCTCTTTGAAATTCTGATTCTAATACTGTACGCCCTATCTCTTCTATATCGACTTGTTGATTGTTCTGTTGCATTAGACAAGTCTTCCCCATCACAGAGGCCTTCAGTGTATTCTTTCCACCTATCTGCTCTCTTCTCTTCATTTAACAATGGAATTATGATTGCACTGTTACTGTTACCACCCTAGCTTTTCATTTCATTGAAGATTGTTTTGACTTTTCTATATGCTGAGTCAGTTCTTCCAATAATCATTTCTTCTCCGATTTCTTGGCATTTTTCATGGAGCCATTTTTCCTTATCTTCCCTGCACTTCCTGTTTATTTCATTCTTAAGCGATGTGTATTTCTGTAGTGCTCAATTTCTCTGGACATTTTTGCACTTCCTTCTTTCATCAATCAACTGAAGTATTTCTTCTGTTACCGATGGTTTCTTCGCAGTTACCTTCTTTATACCTATGTTTTTCTTTTCAACTTCCGTGATTGCCCTTTTTAGATATCTCCATTCCTCTTCAACTGAAGTGCCTACTGAGCTATTCCTCATCACAGTATCTATAGTCTTAGACTTCAAGCACATCTCTTCATTCCTTAGTACATCCGATTCCCACATCTTTGCATATTGATCCTTCCTGGGTAGTCTCTTAAACATCAGCCTATTCTTCATCACTGCTAAATTGTGACCTGGGTCTATATCTGCTCTTGGGTATGCCACACAATCCAATATCTGATACCGGGATCTCTATTTGACCATGATGTAATCTAACTGAAATCTTCCTGTATCTTCCAGCTTTTTCCAAGTATACCTTCTCCACTTGTGATTACTAACTGAAATTTATTGCAGAACTCAATTAGTCATTCTCCTCTCTCATTCCTTGGCCCAAGCCCATATTCTGCCCTAACCCTTTGTTCTGGTCCTTCCCCTACAACAGCATTCCAATCCCCCATGACTATTAGATTTTTATCACCCTTTATGTACTGAATTGCCCATTCAATATCCCCCTATGCTTCCACTATCTCTTCATCTTCTGCCTGCGATGATGGCATGCATACCTGTACTATCATTCTTGGTGTTGGTTTACTGCTGATTCTGAGGAGAACAACCCTGTTCAACAACAGTTCAATAGTTCACATAACTCACTCCCTGCCCTACCTTCCTATTCATAAAAAATCCTACTCCCGTTATACTATTTTCTGCTGCTGCCGATATTACCCTATACTCATCTGAGGAGAAATTCTTCTCTTCTTTTCATTTCACTTCACCGACTCATACTATATCTAGATTGAGCCTAAGCATTTCCCTTTTCAGTTTCCTTACCGTGTTCAAACTTATGACAATCCAAACCCCAACTCACAGAACATTTTCCCTTCGTTGGTTTTTCAATCTTTTTCTCATGGTTACCTCCCCCTTGACAGCCCCTCCCAGAGGTCTGAATGGGGGACTATTCCGGAATCTTTTGCCAATGGAGAAATTGTCATGGCACTTTTTCAATTAGAGGCCACATGTTCTATGGATACACATTATGTGTGTGTAATGCAGTGGTTTCAATTGCCTTGTGCTCCTCATGTAATTGGTAATTGCTGATTCTTTCATCTTTAGTGGTAGTTTTCCACTCTAATGGCAAGAGAAGCCCTGAACCCCTGCGCACTCCTCTGCCCTCTATGACAAGATCGTTGGCAGAATGAGGATGACTTCTTATGCTGGAAGCCTTTGGCTACCATTGCTGATGAGTTGTATTCAAAATTTAAGTGGTGGCGCGGTTGGAACCTGGGACTGAGGAGAATTTGATTGCTAATTAAACATGCTACACCTAGATCATGGGTAGAATGCTTCTCATTGTCAATCAAAAATAACTATGTACCATGATATGAAAGCAACTGTACTGAAAGTTGCTAACAGGAAATACACCCAGCAAACAGGAACATGTATTGCAAGACTATGAACAACAGATGGCAGCCCATCAGATTTGTCATTTTAGCAGAAGGTAGTCATAATGTTACTCTCCTTGGGACTTCTTGCGGGCATCACAAGCAGTCATAGACTGTGGAAGATCAGAGATCCAGAGTGCTGAAGCTGTTTCATCAAGCACACATAACAAAGATTGCTCTGGGCTGCTGTTTACCATTGAAGACATTGTTGTCCCTCCATCATCACTGAGATGAGTTCCAGTCATCCACTTTCAGTCATCCATCAAGATGCTCAGTTAAATTGAGACGTTTTTGTTGATGCAAAAAGCTGCTCAGGCTTACAAGAGTTTGATTATAATAAATTTCCTTGAGACAGAAATGCTTCTGTCCCCAAATCAGCATGGATTTAGAAAGCATTGCTCATGCAAAACTCAGCTTGCTCTTTTCTCACATTATATCGTATAGACTGTGGATGTATACATAATAGGTTCCCAGATATGTGAGTGGTGCAAAGACTTCTGAAGTAATAGAACCCAGTACACAGTCTTTTTTAAGTGAGTATCCATCAGAGACAAGGGTATTGTCTGCAGTGCCCCAGGGAGGTGTTATATGACTGCTCTGGTTCTCTATATACATAAATGATCTGGCAGACAGGATGAGCAGCTATCTGTGGCCATTTGCTAATGATGCTGTGGTGTATGGGAGCATGCCATCATTGAGTGGCTGTAGGCAGAGACAAGCTGACTTGGACAAAATTTCTAGTTGGTGTGATGAATGGCAGTTTCCTCTAAATGTAGAAAAATATAAGTTAATGCAGATGAGTACGAAAAACGATCTCATAATGTTCGATTACAGCATTGGTAGTGTGCTGCTTGATACAGTCATGATAATCAAATATCTATGTGTAACACTGCAGATCTCTACACAATGGAATGAACTTCTTGATGCGATAATTTACCAACAGTCGTATGTATTGTAGAAATGTATTTTATTTTATGAACTTCTATGTACTACCAGTTTCGGCAATATATTGATGCCATCTTCAGGCCCCACTCATCATAGTCATAAAATCACTATACACAGAAGGAGCCATATAACTGGATTCATGAATCACTTCGTCCTGCAACAGCTCTTGGTGGCCTGGCGACACAGTCTGTGTTGCCTGGCCACCAAGAGCTGTTGCAGGACGAAGTGATTCATGTATCCAGTTATATGGCTCTTTTTGTGTATAGTGATTTTACAACTATGAAAAGTGGGGCCTGAAGGTGGCATCAATATACTGCCGAAACTGGTAGCACATAGTAGTTCATAAAATGAAATAAATCTCTACAATACATATGGCTGTTGGTAAATTATAGCATCAAGAAGTTCATGCCAGCCGTAGTCCCATGATCCATAATAGATCAATGAAGACAATGGAATGAGTACATAAGGGGAGTAGTAGGGAAAGTGAGTGGTTAACTTCTGTTTATTGGAAGAATTTTGAAAAAGTGTAGCTTACCTACAAATGAGACCACATGTAGAGCACTGTTGTGACCCATTATTGAGTACTACTCAAATGTTGGAATCCCGACCAAGTGAGATTCAAGGAAGACATCAAGGCAGTTCAGAGGTGGGTTGCTAGAGTGGTTTTTGGTAGGCTTAGCCAACATGCAAGTATCACATAGATGACTTGTGAATTCAAGTGGGAATCCCTGGAGGGATTTAGAGAACCAGCATTTGAAGTTACTGTCACGAACATCATTTCACATAAGGATCATGGAGTTAAAATAATAGAAATTAGGGCTCATATGGAGGCATATAGACACTTGTTTTATCCTCAGCCTATTTGCTTGCAGAACACTAAGCGAAATGAGGTACCATCCCCGCCATGCACCATACAGAGGGATACAGCATATGAATTTAGATGTGGATGTAAAAGAGAAATCTACATGCCAGTGATGATCATAGGCACTGTAGGTGGTCAGGGAGAACTTTGGATCACTAATTATCATGAACAGCCACAACTCATTTGTAAAGGTGTGTGCGTAGGAGCAGCCAAACCAGTCCAGGAAGGACAACTTAGTACCAATGATGAAGACTCGTGCTCCACTACCACTAAAGACAACCCTATGGGCAAAACTGCTGTTGAAATGCAAATAGGATCTGACCTGACCTGAGTGGGAAAAAATACTGGTGAATGATTGCCATTCTGTAGCAATTTTTGGATACTTTCAAATCCAGAGCAGAGAAAAGACAGAGCAAGTGGCCCATGGGAAAGCACCATATCAACTATAGGGCCCATCTACCAATCAGCCAGGCTGAATCACAGATAATCCTGGAGGAAGTGGAGATGATGCTGGAAGATCTCATCATTGAACCTTCAGAGTGGTCATTGTGAAGAAGGATGGCACATGGTATTTCTGCGTTGACCACCAATGACTGAACAAAATCACATTAAAGGATATCTAACCATTTCTGCACATTGATCCTAGACTTCTTGAAAGGAGCAAAGTATTTCTCAACTATGCAGACAGACTACTGGTGAATCAAGGTTGATAAATCAGTCAGGGAAAAGACTGACTTCATGAAATGCAATGGCTCTATGAGCTCAAATTTATGCCATGTAGACTCTGAAAGCTTCATCCACTTTCGATTGTATGATCTGCAACCTCGATTGTATGATCTGCAACCTCCTTTGACAACTTAAATGGGTGGCTTATCTTTGCTATAGGAATGAAACTATCATTTTTTTAAGACTTTTGAAGAACGTCTAAGCCACCTTACAACCATGCTGAAGTATGTTCAGACTGCAGACACCTGCCTGAATCTGAAAAACTGTCTCTTCGGCAACTAAGGATTAAAAATTTTGGGCATCTAGTGAAGGTGATAGAGTGTATCCCAATATGGAGAAAGCAGTCACAGATTTTCTGACATCTTGGCACATCTGTCATGTGAGAAGTTTTCTCAGAATGACTTCTGTACCAAGGCACATACCTTGCAAGAACTACTGCAGGGAGATGCCAATTTTTTTTTAGAATGAAGTCCTAGTAAGACCATCTCTTGTCCTTAAGGAGGTGCTAAGATCTTCTTTCTGCTCCATGGCAGTGAGGCCAAAATGACAGTAGATACACTGTTCCTGTTTCAACAGGGTGATACTCAGGATGACTATGTGTAACATCTCATCACCTTCACTGAGGGAACAAGACAGCTGAATCGCATAGGATTCCTGGACACACAGCAGAAAGATCAAGAGCCAACCACTGGCCAATGAGATACAGCACAGAAGACTTAGTATGGACTATTGGATAAGTTATTATAGTATATTTTGGACTGTACTGTATCTTTTATTGCTTGTAGATATCACATATGATGTCGAGAATTATAACCCCTTGTAAAGAAGGTAAAGCACAGGGACATCACCCATGTCCTCCATATGAAGCCCTCCTACACTTCTGAGGATCAAGGAAACTGAAGACTCACACAGTGATTGTGAAGTTTGTACAAGAGCATGTACTTCTGATGCTCATCATAGTGAAGGCAATGCGACAACATGACCAGGATGTGAGGATTTGTCATTGCTGCTGTACAGAGGACCATTGATGAGATCTAGATCCAGGGGGCTGCAGTCATCTCCAATGAGAACCTATGGAACAATGGGCCTTTCTTCTCCAAGAGAGGAAACAATTCCATAAGCTATGGTGCATGCAGTACGGCATAGTGGCTAGCATCACTGGCTGGCAAGCTGCAGATCACTAGTAGTTCAATCCCAACCACCAACAGTTGATTGTTATTTAATATTTATCATTTCTGGAAAGTTCTCATAATTTCATATGTTTGTAATGTTTGTATATTCTAGACTATCTCCTGTTTGTGTGAAAACCAGCAATCACCATCCAGCAGCTCAGTTCAGTTCTGTCTGTACATTAGCGTTCATAGTAAATGTGCTCTCAATGCTAATATTGCTCTTCATCGATAACTCTGTTTTCAGATTTGGACTTGAGTCTGATTATGACATGGAGGGTCAGGTCTCAGTTTTAGATTAATTGTCTAAATTTCTTTGTAGTTTTAAATTAATCTTATTTATGGATTCTTACGTTACTTTGTGGTAGAACAAGACATTACAAAAACATACAGTTTACCATGGAGATTTGTGAAAAATCCATTAACTTCTTAGACCTCACACAGATATCACTACAAATACACATAGTTTCAAAATTTACCCCACCACAACAGATGCTGTAATACCCTCATGTTCACAACACCCAGTACCACACAAACATGCTGACTTCCATTCCATAGTAAATTGTCTTACATCCATACCAATGTCAAAACAAAATTTTCAAACAGTATTATACACCATTAAATGTACTGCATCAAACAATGGCCATACCCTGAATTAATTGACACCATTTTACACAAAAAAACAAAGAAGAAAAATGTTACTCTATGTGTGTGCTCCCTCTGCAGCAACAGCCATATCTAAAACCAACTGGTGTACTATCCATACTTAGGAAAGCTGTCTGACAAATTAGGTAAAACCCTCAAATCCTGCAATTACAAAACTTAATTTTACATGCGAGGCACTATAGCTCATATCCTATTCAACAGCAAGGAATAAACAGATTTATTAAGTAAAAGTGGTGTTTACAAAATCAGTTTCAATGGCTGCAACAAACTATATGTTGGTCAGACAGGCAGGGCTGTAACACTGAGGCTGATTGAAAACAAACACAGCTGGAGGTTACAGAAGTCAGACTCCACCTTCGTTGAACATGTGCTGAAGGAAGGACACAAATACCAGATCCACATAGAAATACGACATGCGGCCTATTAGAAGCACTTGAGGTACACAGGCATTTATCTCAAAATCCACAGCTAGTTCTAAATGAATAATTACAGCTGAGCACATCCCCACTTTTAAGCTTCACATGATGCTATCAATCAGCCACGTACCCACAAACCGGCACAATGACACATACTGCTACACAAAACTTAACATAATTTCATACTTCCCGACAGACAAACTTCAACAATATGACTTGTAATACTTTAATATTATATTTTTTAACCATGTACCATGTTCAGTATTGCCCATTGCATAAAAATGTTATTTGCAATGTAAAACATGTCTGTTTCTCAATATAAGTTACTAGTGCTCAGCTAGATAATTCTCAACCAATGTCACAACCTGACAAACTATGGCATCATAACCATATAACATGTAATAATGTAAGATTATGTATTCTAATTATTGTGTGTAACACTGTCCATTGCCTAAAGTTGAGTTTACAATGTTAAAATAATATGTTTGTTGCACAACATAAATGAATTGTACTCAGATTAACAGTATCTCAAGTTGAAAAATGTATAAACTACAATATTGTGTCATTTAATAGTTTATTGCACTTAACATTGGCCATAGTGAAAAGTGTAATTTCAACTTAAGAAACAAGTTTGATGCACAACACTTTGTGCAAGCGATTGTATCTTCACCTACAATGTTTGGTTGCCTAAGAACCAGTGTCCCTTCCAGAACCTAGTCAGTTGCTTCCTGAAGATGGCCAAATAGTCAGTTGTTTCCTGAAGAGGGCTTAATAAACTGAAAACTAGTTCAAAATAAACAAGCATCAATAGAACAAAAACAGTGTACTTGTTATTTAACCTTAAGTTTTAAATTAATTGTAGTACATCTTTTACACAATATATCTGTTACATTTTAATACTGAACAGTGTCATTGCCTTTCCTCCCTCCCTCTCACTTTCCTCCATCTCTTACACATCATCCATGACACGTTGGTCTGTATGATGCAAAGTGGGTGTAATAAAATGCTATATGCCACAGAATGTTGTCACAGATGTACTATAGCGCTGTTTTATTTACAGCTTGTGACTATTTTGCTCTTTTCGCAAATTGTGATTAACCAGGTGCAATTTTAAGAATTTAAATTTCAAATGTTTTCAGTCTAAGCTATCTGCTGAAATGATGGAATGTCCAGGATGGTATAGCTGGAAACCCAACACCTGGAGACAGTGGCCGGCCATGTGTGTGTGTGTGTGTGTGTGTGTGTGTGTGTGTGTGTGTTTTGTGCTTCTGTGAATACGTGTTTGTTTTCTGTTTCAGAAGAAGGACTTTGTCCTAAAGCTTAATTAATTTAACAACATTTTTAATTTACCTGTCTGCAACTCAAAGTCTACTTCATGATACAAGTAGCAGTCTACTTATTCCATACTGTTGTTTATAAATCCACCACTACTGTTGATTAATTGTTAATAATCAATTGTAATGAGGAATTATTAGCCTTGCATATTTTGTGTAATGACATTTATTGCAATGGCATAAAAATCATGACAGTAGCAGTGGTAGAAAACGGAAAAGTCTTGTTGCAGCATCAGTGTTTAAGGCAGTTAAATTTCATTTAGATATTCCACAAATGTGGGGTTTGTTTTGAAATGACTGAAATACTAATTTTTTTTACTGTTGCTGATTTATTTTGCTGTCTTTCTTGAGTTCCAAACAATATTTGACATGGCCTTCGTCACCTTGTTTTTGCAGATCAGATTTATATACACTCCTGGAAATGGAAAAAAGAACACATTGACACCGGTGTGTCAGACCCACCATATTTGCTCCGGACACTGCGAGAGGGCTGTACAAGCAATGATCACACGCACGGCACAGCGGACACACCAGGAACCGCGGTGTTGGCCGTCGAATGGCGCTAGCTGCGCAGCATTTGTGCACCGCCGCCGTCAGTGTCAGCCAGTTTGCCGTGGCATACGGAGCTCCATCGCAGTCTTTAACACTGGTAGCATGCCGCGACAGCGTGGACGTGAGCCGTATGTGCAGTTGACGGACTTTGAGCGAGGGCGTATAGTGGGCATGCGGGAGGCCGGGTGGACGTAGTGCCGAATTGCTCAACACGTGGGGCGTGAGGTCTCCACAGTACATCGATGTTGTCGCCAGTGGTCGGCGGAAGGTGCACGTGCCCGTCGACCTGGGACCGGACCGCAGCGATGCACGGATGCACGCCAAGACCGTAGGATCCTACGCAGTGCCGTAGGGGACCGCACCGCCACTTCCCAGCAAATTAGGGACACTGTTGCTCCTGGGGTATCGGCGAGGACCATTCGCAACCGTCTCCATGAAGCTGGGCTACGGTCCCGCACACCGTTAGGCCGTCTTCCGCTCACGCCCCAACATCGTGCAGCCCGCCTCCAGTGGTGTCGCGACAGGCGTGAATGGAGGGACGAATGGAGACGTGTCGTCTTCAGCGATGAGAGTCGCTTCTGCCTTGGTGCCAATGATGGTCGTATGCGTGTTTGGCGCCGTGCAGGTGAGCGCCACAATCAGGACTGCATACGACCGAGGCACACAGGGCCAACACCCGGCATCATGGTGTGGGGAGCGATTTCCTACACTGGCTGTACACCACTGGTGATCGTCGAGAGGACACTGAATAGTGCACGGTACATCCAAACCGTCATCGAACCCATCGTTCTACCATTCCTAGACCGGCAAGGGAACTTGCTGTTCCAACAGGACAATGCACGTCCGCATGTATCCCGTGCCACCCAACGTGCTCTAGAAGGTGTAAGTCAACTACCCTGGCCAGCAAGATCTCCGGATCTGTCCCCCCATTGAGCATGTTTGGGACTGGATGAAGCGTCGTCTCACGCAGTCTGCACGTCCAGCACGAACGCTGGTCCAACTGAGGCGCCAGGTGGAAATGGCATGGCAAGCCGTTCCACAGGACTACATCCAGCATCTCTACGATCGTCTCCATGGGAGAATAGCAGCCTGCATTGCTGCGAAAGGTGGATATACACTGTACTAGTGCCGACATTGTGCATGCTCTGTTGCCTGTGTCTATGTGCCTGTGGTTCCGTCAGTGTGACCATGTGATGTATCTGACCCCAGGAATGTGTCAATAAAGTTTCCCCTTCCTGGGACAATGAATTCACGGTGTTCTTATTTCAATTTCCAGGAGTGTATTTAACATTCATCATTATTCCACAATAGAGGACGAGACTAAACTGGGACTGTCTCGCCACGTGGTAACAACTTAAACGCAAGACTGAGCAATGTAGAGATGATTTTTCAAAAGAAGTCTTACAGATTGATTCTGTGACATTAATTTTTTTTGTGTATTATTGTAAAATGTAACTTGTATCAAAATTAATAATTATTTCATGTAATGACATGCCGAATGCTGTGGTGGGCAATGCCAAGTGACACATGGAGGGTGGCAGTAGGTACAGGTGGCCAAGGGCTGTACACACGTGATACCCACGTACCAGTGCCACAGGTGGCGAGGTGTCAAGTCAGCCTGGCCAGCCATGTGGAACTCACCGGATGGGTGACAATGGTTGGCTGTACAGGTGGGCAATACGCAGCTGGTGGGTGATGCCTTCAGGTGGCACCAGGTGCAAACCTGCCATGGAAACTTTAGAGGTTGCTCCTGTCAGGAGTGGCAAAAGTGCGACACGTAGTTTTGCATGCCCCATGCATACGGATGACTTGTTGATGACACAGGGTCCAGCATTGCAGCAGTCAAATGCACCCGGTATGGCATAAGCTGGCACACCCCGTTTGCATGGTTGTGCTGGCTCACAGGTGGGCTGCAAGCAGCATGGTAAACTCTGCCTCTAGCACTGGAATGCCCCATGGTGACGCATTCTCTGTAAAGGGGCTGGCACACCATAGCAGTCAGGCTTACAGCAGAGTACAAGAACAATGTTTTTTTCACTGTCCACACAACGTTGTGTGTGAACCAGAAATTTTAACGGCCTTCTGTCAGACTAAAAGTTGGTTAGGATTGTGAATCTGACTTCACTTTCCACATTGTACATGTTGCAAAGCAGGATGGGTGGGTACAGGAAGGTAGGTGGCAAGGAAACACTTTGTATATTCTGAACTTACGGAATACAGAAGGCCTTGCCTTGTGGGCTGAGGTGAAGGTTGACTACCAGTCTTGGGTGGCAGAGATAAAAATAAAAGAAATAGGGGACAGAAGTGACAGCAGTTCACATTCATTTTATTGGTGGGTGGTCCCGATGAGCAAACACAGGGAAAGGGCACTAGGCTGTCCTCTCTGGATGAAGCCTGGAAACTGAGAGTATCTGCTCTGTCTGATTATAAGAGAGCAAAGCAGCTGCTCTCTGTGCCACAGGATCTTCCAGCAACCACGTACATGATTCACCTCCCATGCTATCTACTGGCTAATGGTGACATGTCACTGCCAGTTAATTCAACAGAGATGCAGGAAAAGTGGTGACATTGGACTCAGCAACTTATAATGGACTCAGGTGGCTCTGTCCTAATCGGCAGGCAGGCTTACACATTAGTGCTGGTTGAAGCTGCTGGAGAGGGGCATTTGTAAAAACTTGGCTGGAGCCTGGAAATAAAAAATTTAA
This sequence comes from Schistocerca americana, assembly GCF_021461395.2. Lineage (NCBI taxonomy): Eukaryota > Metazoa > Arthropoda > Insecta > Orthoptera > Acrididae > Schistocerca > Schistocerca americana. The sequence goes on along the minus strand of NC_060120.1, from coordinate 284,869,295 downwards.
AATAAATCCCTAAATATTCCTAGACTGGTGAGGGTATCTTGCACAATTCGTTACTTCCCTGTGTTGTCCTGTTTCACACCACTAGGCACTCTGGTTGATATACTTCTCTGGTTCTCGCTGGTTCCTACACAGCTCTAGGCCTTCATCCATTTATGTCTTTCTAGAGGTAAAGAAATGACTTGGTATTAAAAGATTAAGATCATTCATTTCATTCTGTCTGACTAGATTTGCTTCTGTCCTTCAACCCACCAAGGAGACATTTCTTGTATCCTTATATGTTCATTTCTATACTTTTTGTTTTCCTCTGCCAAATCTTTTATTTTTACTCCAATAGGGAGAAATCTGTGGTTTGCTATGCTGCAATTTAGTAATCACTAGTTTGAACGGTCTTTGATCTGTCAAATTATCTCCTTGAGTATGAATATACATGTAAATTGACTTAAATTTGCTATTAGTCTATTATTTAAAATAATACAAAATATGCTCTTTTCACAGTTTCTTACTGTACTTTTTCTTTGACCTGGGCAGGTGTCTGCTGCTAGAGCTGATCGTACGGATGCTGAGAGACTAAATGAAAAACTGAATTCTTTGCTACAAGAAAAACAGGCAAGACAAGTTGGTATCTGTCCAATGAGAAGAGAACTCTACTCTCAATGTTTTGGTCAGTCTAAAAACAATACTTATTTTAACTAGACACCTATTTAGAATTAATACAAAATTATGGACCAGAAATCTATAGGGAACTAGTTGATTACCAATACAGCTGGAGAGCCTCTGCATTGCTGTTGGAGTTAGGGGGAATACCAACTGGGCTGAGACATCAATGGGAATGTGGATTGAGGAGGTAGGTATGCTAGGGTGGTATGTGCAGTTCTGTAAAGCCACTATGCCATGGTGGTGTAGTGGTTGGCGCATCTGCCTAGTGAGCAACAGATCTGGATTTGAATCCCGGCTTGATACAAATTTTCATTCACCATTTCCTGCATATATACATCATAGATGTCTGAGACCTGAAAGGCCTTTGGAAGCATATAAACTAGCTGTGAGGCTTTGAAAGCCCCAACGGTACCAACCAACCACTGTGTCACCCTCAGCCGATAGCCATTACTGGATGTGAATATGGAGGGGCATGCGATCAGCACATTGCTCTCCTGGCCATTGTCAGTTTTTGTTGCCAGAACTGCTTTATCTAAGTCAGGTACCTCAAGAATTGGCCTCACGAGGGCTGAGTCCACCCCATTGCCAACAGTGCATGGTAGACCCCGACAGTCACCAATCTAAGCTCTAACCCAGCCTGACAGAGCTTTAACGTCAGTGATCTGACAGGAACTGGTGTTACCACTGTGGCGTAGCCATCAGCTCTCTGAACCACATTGTTTCCTTTCATTAGAAACTCATCTCATTTCGCTTTTTATGCAGTTTTTGCCCCAGGACAGTTAAAAACTGATGCCATTTTGCCTTTTATATGGTTGTTGGTGCAAGCACAATTAAATATTGGTATCATTTTGCTTTTTATATGGTTTTTAGCCTCAGGACACTTAAAAGCCGATTTTTCCCATCTGATGTGGTACAGCATTGCCATGGTGGGTGGGCTTACCTAACAAACATTGCCATGACTGTTGACTGTTAAACTTGTGCAATCATGCACATTGAACAGTAAGGATGGTGTAATGTGCAACTCAAAGCATAGCTGTTGTATAGCGATTCTTCTGTCATTTGTAGCCAACGCCATTTATCGTAAGGTGCTTGCAGTGCCATCTAGTGATAAAATATTTGTTAAATTTTGTTCCATGTTGTTTCCCCCTGTGTCAGTTATAATCTATTCAAATTTGATGTCATTCTGAGCTGTTCTTCTCTTTGTACAGCATTTTGAAACTGTAAGTCTAATAATGGGCACCCTGTGCAGAACCTACATTTCCCTTTATATAAATTTTCCCCAAAAAATCTCACTGCTGTCAACTTTGGGTTTTGACCAGCTCTATCTGTACCTAATATTATGTGGAGAATGTTTCAAACTCCGGCACTTTGTTGTGAATGCTTTGGCAGTTAACTGTTATGTTTTAATACTTAATGCCTGTTAAGGGGCCTTTCTTTTAATCTTACACTGATACTTAAGGGCCTCCAATTGTCTGGACTGTATGGAGGGTTGCCTAATCTAAAAAGCATAGTGTGCACCTCACAGATAGTCAGCTACCTCAGTAGGAGCCTCTGACGTATAGTGCACACATAATTCATTTATGTGGACCTATAGCTCTGAAACCAGTTGTGCAAATCCAGGAAGTCACGGCCTTGCTTGTCGCAGAACCTGTGCAGTCTTTGGTTCAAGCTTCCCACTCAACTCACTACCAGAGGGTCACTGTCTGCTCTGGGGAAAACGCTGTAGATTGTGAGCTTCGTTGATACTCTATGAGCAACACTGGTATTCTCAACCTCACCATTGTGATGGAATGACCCAAGTATGGTCTTGGAGCCCAGATGAAAGGCATTGTTTATTCACAATCTGCAGTTGGTTACACTCTGTTCCCTCAATGGCTTCCAGAATAGCCTCTCAACTTGTTGAATGAGGCCCCCAAGAATTCCCACTTAGTTCACATGGTGTTCCTTATTATCCCTTACTTCCATTTCTTTAAGAGGGACCATTATCCACTGTACATTTACTCCGCTGTAAATTAATAGACCCCTACTCATTGTGTTTGCTACCATTTGACATGGGGCTTAGCACTTTTCCCAACAGGAAAAATGAATCTCACTGGCTCAATTTCAGTTTCAGTGGAAGACAGCTCTTCAAACTTGTTGATTAGGGGGTGGGTGTAACATCCTGAGCTTTCCCTGGTCCCTGTCTCACCTGTACAGGACACCTAGACCTATCATTGACACACCACTCACAGTCAAGTGTATTTCCTGCAGAAGAGACAGTGTCTACAGGAGAGGATAGTACTTGAGATATCTTTGTTATCTCTAGTACATGACTTAATGATAGCCTTCCCAGCACACACATTCTCAGCAGCTTCCAGGTGATGACAGTAGTGATGATTTCAAGCTGCTTATGAACAGCAATTAATTCATCCCATCCAGAGTACAGCATACACAGTGGGGCTGCATTATGCCTGGTACAATGTTTTGCAGAACAGTAAACAAATAACTCCAAACTGAGCTTGCTGATTATCATTTAATTTGTGGCATTGATCCACGGATCAATAGGCCAAAACATCATATGTGTATTATGTCTTTGAGTTGATCTTTGTTTTTGTATACTTCTGGGACCTCAGTTCCCACCTAGTCTTCGACCTTTACGTTTGTCGTGTAATAAAAGTATTGATGATTAGAAGAGAGAACCGTGGTCATTACCTTACCACCTAGATATCCCCTTCAGTGGTGACCCAAAGTTTGAATAATCCATCGAACCGAGTACAAAGTGACTACCACGCTGGCTTCTGCGTTCTGCGTGAACCTTTGTCCGCTACACAATGGCCTTCTACAGCACACCACCACCACCCAGTTTTCACCAGAAACAGCAACTAAATTCAAGCACACCAGCTGTAGTCGGTGCGAGACGTGAATTTTCGCAGTCCTATAGCCTCGAGAACCCAGGGACCTCATCAGTGCAGTGGTTTTGAACATGACGCTACCGATGCCTGACTCCAGTTTTGTTAGCCCTGAAGTGCTTCAGTTTTCACCGCACAGCAGTACATGAAATCACTACACACTGATACCGAACTTTAATGCAAGTACGGTAAATAGTGGGGAGCATATTTTTCATAATGTGCAACAACAGGACGCCTTTTAGAATGTGCAAGACCACGTGTGTATCACTCCGCGCCAGTTGCACACTACGTGAATGACATTCGCCAGCCTGTTACTCCGAGTATTCATCAGTGCAGTAATTTGAGCGCATCAGGTTCCATCAGGCTCATCAGTGACTCTGTGATGGACAATTTTACTGCAGATGTGGAGGACCAATTGCATAATAACCTGCCGAGCAACTGCCGTGACTACTTTGACCTTCCGCCGCAAGAACCAGTCCCACTTCGCTCCACGCTGGGCTTCCTGCTAATGGATTTCACTTCCCCTCCAGCTACTATGAACACAGCCGGTACGTCTGCTTCCTCTCTACCGCCCTCATGACGCAGAATTAACTTTGACTTGCCTACTGCTGCATCCGCGAGCGGCTGCCCGCATTCTTTGACCACCAGTTTGTCGAATCTACCTAAACTTCCAGCATTCAAACCTGCGCACCCGGAATTCTGGTTCAACCTGGTCAAGCAAACTTTCAGTGTCTGTGCAGTTGATGACAACGCCCGTTTCACATGCTTCATGGACCACCTCCACGACCATCTCGACTTAATTTATGACCTGGTTAAGTCACCTCCTCCAAACGAGGAGTACGCTACAGTTAGACAAGCAATACTGGAACATGTCTCCAAGACAAGAAGAGAAAACGTTCGACAGCTTGTCTATGAAGAACGCCTCAGCGACAGATCTCCCTCCCAGCTGTGGCGATGCCTTCGACTTCTCGTCAGCGAATGCGACATGCCAGACGCCACGCTCACTGAGATTTGGACGGAAAAGTTGCCTTTGTCTGTCCAAATGGCCATCTCTGCCTAAGAAGATAGACCAAATAGCGAATGCTTGCGTGCTGCCGACCAAGCTTACTTCGCTCTACTATGTGAACGCCGTGCCCAGCAGTCCGGCAGCTACACCAGTTTCCAACCACAACCAGGGCCCCAACGTGGATGCCCCACTAAACCTAAGTCTGTCAAGCTCACCGCACTACCGGCACCTTCACATCTGCACAACAACAGCACATCTGACTCCGCGGAAGATTCTGGGCCGCTGCTGTCTGGTCACTCGCAGGTGCAGACGTCCGCCCATAAATACTGTTTCTTCCATGCAAAATTTGGGGAACAAGCATGCAATTGTAAACCGCCATGCTCCTACCAAAACTTCAACCGCAGGTAGGCAGCAGCGCCACCTCCTGGGACGTAAACAACAGACGCCGTCCCACGCTCCATTCGGTGTCCAACATTAATGCTTCGAATGGACAAGTCTACGTCTGCGACTTGAACTCTGACACAAACTTTCTCAATGACACGGGCGCAGATGTTTCCCTACTTCCATCTCGTCTTGCTACCGAAAAGATTTTACTATACAAAACTGTCCTACGTGCAGTAAACTCATCTAGTTTGTTGTGCTTAGGTTCTACTTCATATGCAGTGTCCCTCTCGCCTGAGTGCAACCTGAAGTGGTCCTTCCTGGTGGCTAACATCGACAATCCCATTTTGGGTTCAAATGGCTCTGAGTACTATGGGACTTAACTTCTGAGGTCATCAGTCCCCTAGAACTTAGAACTATTTAAACTTAACTAACCTAAGGACATCACAAACATCCATGCCCGAGGCAGGATTCGAACCTGCGACTGTAGCGGTCACGCGGCTCCAGACTGTAGCGCCTAGAATCGCTCGGCCACTTCGGCCGACCCCATTTTGGGCATCGACTTTCTGTGACACCACAAACTGTGGCCTGACCTCGTCAAGGATACAGTGTTCTACCACCCTATTCAGGAACACATCCTGTGTGCTTCGTCGAGTGTCAATAGTACTGCTAAGCAGGTCCACCTGGCTAGGAAGTGTAATAACCCCTCCTCCAAGCTCTTGTCATGGACCAATAATTGGCTCACGGAGCGTGTCGAGTCTACACGCCTGCGGTTGGAACAACTTGAGCTATGCCATCAACGACTTGAGTAACGAGTTATCTTCAGCACGGCAGCAGCTTGTAGCAGCCGACACCTCAGCAACACACAAGGTTAGTGGATGCCACTACAGTGTTCTCGCACCCGAGTGCATTTGTGACCGTGTGTCACATAAACTGTACAGTGTCCGTGCCCCCGCCAGCTCTAACTGTGTTAATTCTAGCACACATTCATCCCCCTCCTCACTTGGGCAGCTAACTTCCCAGGTGCAGGTTAATGTTTTTGATTTACTGCCATCAGCTGTTCATTCGCACCCGCTCGACAGCGGCGCCTTCGGTTACTAATAAACAGTGTACCAACCTTGTTTCGCGTAGCTCACTTGTTTGTCACTCCCAGCCACTCAACAGTTGACACTTATGCAAACTTTTGCTGTCCGCGCCACAACCCAGCCTAGCGGCTGCCGCGTACCCTATACCACAGACAGTCACCTCAGGTACCACGTCGCACGTTTCCGTGGTTACAGATGGCATTGCCCACAAACTTCGCTTGCAAGACAGACCTCCAATCTCTTGCCGACCATGCCGTCTCAAACCAGAACTCATGAAAGTGGCTCACGAACAAAGAGACGATCTCTTAACAGCCAGCGTCATTGAACCATCTGCCGACTGCTGGGCCTCGCCTATCCGCTTAGTCACAAAAAGCGATGGCACCTGGCGTATGGTTGGTGACTATACTGAGTTGAGCTCTCTTACTATCATAGACAAGTACCCGGTTCCTAAGGTCACAGATTTTAACCATGCTCTTGCAGGTGCCAAATATTTCTCGTTAGTGGACTGTAGGAGGACCTATCATCAAATTCCGATGGCACCAGAGGATATTGAAAAGACAGCTGTTACAACACCTCTCGGCCTTTTCCAGTACCGTTTCATGCCCTTTGGCCTCCGCAACGCTGCACAAACTTGGCAGAGATTCATAAACAAGGTGTTGTTTCATCTGGATTTTTGTTTTGTTTACTTGGACAACATTCTTATTTTCAGTCCTACTTTGCAAAAGAACAAGGAACATTTGCAGATTGTTAAAGACACTCTTACCGCTGCCGGTGTTGAACTGAATAACAAGAAGCTCCAGTTGCATCAGACTTCGGTAAGATTCTTAGTCTACATCGTGTCAGCTAAGGGCTTCACTCCTTCCGAGGATAAAATCAAACCTTTTTTGGGTTTGCCATGCCCTCACTTGTTTAAGGAGCTGTGCAGGTTCATTAGAACAGTTAACTGTCATAGGAAGCACTTGCCAGCTGCAGCCGAGGTTCAGGCTCCCCTAACAGACGCCCTTTCTGGCAAAAATACGACCAGTATCCACCCGGTCCCCTGGACCCCTGCCATGAAACATACTAGCAAATGCAGTGACTGTTGTCCACCCGCATCCGGACACTACATTTTTTATTACTGCGGATGCCAGTGATACCGCAATAGGTGCTGTCCTCAGCCAAACTGTCAGAGATACTGCCTCACCTTTGCAGTTCTTTTCTAAGAAGCTCAACGGTGCTCAAAAAAAGTACTCAGCCTTTGAAAGGGAGCTATTGGGAGTTTACAAGGCTGTGAAACACTTTCGTGCTGAGGTTGAGGGTAGGGACTTCTACATTTTAACTGACCATAAACCTTTGGTTGCCGCTGTAACCGACTGACCCTCCATCTAGATGCTTCCGTCATCTGGACTTTATATTGCAATTTACCTCTGACATACGATACATCAAGGGTGCAGATAATGTGGTCGCAGATTTTTTGTCTCGTGTCGGCGCCCTCACAACTCTGATAGATCTCTCTAACTTGCCTCAGCTGCAGTCTGCCGACACGGACACTATGGACTTTATTTCCGATCACAGCTTGTCACTCAAACCTGTGCAATCCACCTTTCCCGGTGTCATAGGAGAGATTTGCTGTGACGAATCAACTGGTATGCTGTGTCCCTTCATACCCAAACCTCTACAGAGACAAGTGTTCGACAAATTACACAACCTAGCTCATCCAGGTGTGAGAGCCTCTAGCAGACGTATTTCAGAGTGACATGCATCGCGACTGCCAAGCCTGGACCCATGCCTGCATTCCGTGCCAACAAAATAAAGTTTCACGGCACACATCGCCCCCACTAAGCAGCTTCACCGCTCCTCCCAGTCGCTTCCAGCACGTGCACATCGACTTGGTGGGCCCCCTCAACCCCTCTGAGGGTTACAGATACGTGCTATCTATTATAGACAGAACCTGTCATTGGGTGGAAACTGCCCTGCTACCAAATATTACATCCAAATCAGTGCCACAATCCTTCACAGACACTTGGATTTCACGCTTTGGCTGCCCTGTTTACTTGACTATCGACCAAGGCCGTCAATTTGAGTCTGCCTTGTTTTCTGAACTATGTAGGCTGTGCGACATCAAGAAAATTCATTCAACAGCATACCAACCCCAAAGCAACGGCCTCGTGGAACGTTGGCACAGGATGCTTAAGACGGTCCTACGTTGCCATGGCCTTCTTTGGATGGAAGTCCTGCCATTCGTCTTACTCGGTTTGCAGACCACTTTCAAGGAAGACCTTAAAGACTCAGTGGCCAAGTTCATCTACGGCCAGTCCCTCACACTGCCAGGCGAACTTGTTGCTCCTACTCCAGTCGCCAAACTGTCCAAACTGCCATCCTTGGTAGAACGGGTGAGGTTACACTGTAACAAGCTTCAACCCCTGTCCCCTTCCAGCCACACTCCGCCGCACACATGTGTTCCCAAGGCGCTCGACACTTTCAAATTTGTGTTCCATTGCGACGACACTGTAAAAGCCCTGTTACAGCCCCCTTACACAGGCCTGTACAGACTTGTCAAACAAACCAGTAACACAATGGACATCGTAATTAAGGGCTCAGTAACTACTGTCTCCCTCAACAGGATTAAACCTGCTCACGCCGTGTTTTCCCCTACCTCACCCACCGTTGAAGAGACCACGCTCTCTGGCCAAACTCGGCCTTCATCCTCTGCTCATGATTTGAGTAAACTCACTCCTACACCGGCCCTGTCAACAAGCCCACACTCATTCCAGGGTTTTCTGCCTCCCGGCTCCCATAGCAGAGGCCCCAGCTCCCAGGGCTCTAATACAACAGTTCCATCTTCGTGCGAGAGCACACCGCACCACTCTTCTAACCAGTGCAGCCCGCAGGTTCCCACCACGCCCACTCAGACCTCACAGTCTGACACTCACCCCTCAACTCACAGCACACTGCCCTCACCGTGCTATGGTTTCCCCACCCCACTGGCTCAGCATACCTCTCCGTTAGCAGGGGCCACTTACGAGCTCTCTATCCACGTTCATCCTAATGACATTTGTGGTTTATCTGTCGTTGTTAGTGGTGATACTGCATTAGTGCTGCTTGTGTGTGACAATTCGTGTGACTCGTTGGGTGGTATGTCACAACGTGTAGTGAAGCGTTTCAAAATCTCTCAAAGTGCTACGTGTGGCAACCTACGTGCTTACGTTAGGCCAAGTGGAAAGGTGATCATTAGGTTCCCTGCCGACGACACCCTTGCACACCAGCGCTCCCGCACCGGCCGACGGCTATGACTGCCGACGTTGCTTCAAGACTTCAGCATCAGCATTCCAGGATTTGCTCCACGCTCTCCTCCCACATGGCCCGTGCCGTTAGACGTGTAACCCACTTAAACTCTCGCCAACCCCCCTCCCCCACCTTCGGGTACGTACTCCATACTGCAGGGGGGGGGGGGGGGGGGGGGGCGGGCTATGTGGCGTCGATCCACGGATCGATGGGCCAAAACATCATATGTGTATTATGTCTTCAAGTTGATCTTTGTTTTTGTATACTTCCAGGACCTCAGTTCCCACCTAGTCTTCGACCTGCACGTTTGTCGTGTAATAAAAGTACTGATGATTAGAAGAGACAACCGTGGTCATTACCTTATCACCTTGATATCTCCTTCAAATTTATAGGCCTGATTCGTTACAAATATTACCAGTGGACTTTTAGAACTGAAGTGATCAACAGCCAAAACGAAATGTCTCCTTTGACAACAGAAAAACTGGGTACAAGATTTACTGTGTCATTGAAATGTGTTCCAGTTTATGGTCGTTAACAAATTCGACAATAGCATTAATCTATGACAATTACAGACAATATGCACTGCTGGTAAAAGAGAAAACTAATGTGACATGGATTATTCGTTATTTGCACCAGTTGTAAATCACACACGCTGGTTTCATTCCCATACACACTTCTAGTGATGCACAAGTATTTGTTCCTGACAATTAGTGAAAATCATATCAAGGTTGGTTGAAATTACTCAATACATTCCAGACCTATCCTAAAAAACACACACACTCACACACACACAATAACATCATTAATATTGGTACACGAAAGTTCATTGTTGAAAGCATATACTGCAAGGAAGTTGCCTACTCACTTTATAGTTCAGGTTGTGAATGGTTCACAGGCACACAAAAAATATTGAAAATTTTGCCCCAGGACATGTACATGGCTGAAACATTTTAGTATTTTGGGGGGTTAATAAAATGTTGAAGTTCATGGAACCATTTGGTATTGTATACATGCGTTAGGAATTACCAATTTACAAGTACATTTACCATATTGAAAAGCATTGTAATTTTAGCAGATTCTTAATTATTTGCTTAATTAATTAATAAAGGGTGTCATTTAGCCCAGAAAAAGTAAGACAGCAAAAGTATAGTGACAAACTTGTGAATCAAACAAGCATAGTGGCACAAAAGGCAACAGTAGTTTTGGGCGCGTCCAGAGTTTTATAGCAACTATCTCTCAAGTTACTTTCAGGAAACTGAAATAATTTACTATAAAGAATGGTCCAGAGTTTTCAAATATCTGTATGATCGCAAAGAACAGGTAATCTCAGAGCAAATTTTAAAGGACAGGAAGCTCTATATTAAATACCAAGAAATGTGCAGGGTGACAATTATTGACTATATGAAAAAAATGTAAATTAGTTACAAACTTTGGCATGCACACACTTTAATCTACATAATAGGATTTAGGTTATGACATGTTTGATATGCCTGCCATCATTGGCGATGATGTGGTGCAGACAAATAGTAAAATTCTGCATGACCCACTGAAGTGTCAGAACATTGATGCTGTTGATGACCTTCTGAATTGCTGCTTTCAGCTCAGCAATGGTTTTGGGGTTATTGCTGTAAACCTTGACTTTAATATAGCCCTACAAAAAGGACTCACATGTGTTCAGATCCAGAGAAAATGGTGACCAATTGACGCCCATGCCAGTGGCCTCTGGGTACCACAGAGCCAGAATGCTGTCCCCAAAGTACTCCTCCAGGACATCAAACACTTTTGTGATTCAATAAGGTCGAGCTCTGTCTTGCATGAACCATGTCTTGTCAAAATCAGGGTCACTATGGATAATGGGGATGAAATCATCTACCAAAACCTTCACATATCTTTCAGTAGTCACTGTGCCATCAAGAAATATTGCACTAATTATTCCGTGACTGGACATTGCACACCACAGTCACCCATTGACGGTGAAGAGAGTTCTCAATTGTGAAATGCGGATTCTCAGTCCCCCATATGCGCCAGTTTTGCTTATTGACAAACCTATCCAAATGAAAGTGGGCTTTGTCGCTAAACCAACCATACTAATTCCCATGATGCCCTGCGGCCAACCACGCTGTTTGAATATCGTAACACAAACTATTCAGAAGTTATGACGATTTTATTTCATGTAGTTCAATAATTGTCACTCTGTATGGCAACAATATAAGTACCTTCAATTACAATCTGACATAAGAAGGCTGGACTGAAATTCAAAGTGACAAGAGCAGTGTAAACAGTTGTAGCTTCTTCATAAACAAATATTGTGAATGTATTATGGAGGCCTTCAATATCAAAAGTAAGTAGCAGGCAAATAAAGGTAAATAAAGATAATAGCATGCATTTCATATGGTTCTATAAGAAATACATAAGAATCTACACCAAAGTCATAAAATATGCAAAGAAAATGACTATTGAATATGACATTGTCAACTCAGTTAACAAGGCAAAAACAGTGTGGATAATCATAAATTCATAAACAGGAAATAAAAATATAAAAATAATATTACCAAGGAAATCAGATCAGACAATTCATTATAAAAAAACATTGAAAATATAGCCAAAATATTTAATGACTACTTTCTAAATGTATGCAAAAATCTAATGAAGAATATGATAACTCAAACAGCACTATGAATGCTTTAGCAGAGAAAAGATGTCCACTACAAAGATCTGTATATCTGTATCCTACAAGTGAGGAAGAAGTAACGAGAATCATAAGTAAGTTGAAAAATACTAAGACCAGGACATCTGTGGTATCTCAAATAGGTTTATTAAACTGTCATCTAAATTCACCTTCAAACCACTGACTGACATGATGACTGACAGAAGGACTATACACAGAGAGTTCAAAAATTGCTAGGATACTACCACTGTACAAAAAGGTGTCTAAAGAACCTGAAAACTACAGACCTGCTAGTACTAAATCAGTAATATCTAAAATCTTCAAACAGATTCTTCATAACAGATTAATAAGCTTGGTTACATCACAGAATACCCCAGCCAGAAGCCAACATGGGATCCAAAATAAAAAATCCACTACTTCAACAACACAAGAATCTGTGAATTATGCACTGCGAATACTAGACAGGGGAGAATCATTTATAACCCCTGAACATCCATTTTAGATGGCTCATTAGTAATTATAACTGATATCACACAGAACCTGTATTTAAAAGGACTCATGACCTGTCCTCACAGCTTCACATCAGTGCACACACCACTGAAGGATGAAAATTTCATTCTGGAATCACACCACAGGCTGTGGTTATGTCGTATATCCTTCCTTCCAGGAGTGCTGGTCCTGCAAGTGATGCAGAGGACTTCTGTGAAGTTTGGAAGAAGTGAGCTGAGCTGCTGACAGAAGTAAAGCTTTGAGGACGAGTTATGAGATGTGCTGGGGTAAGGTCAGTCAGTAGAGCACTTGTCTGCAAAAGGGTCACGAGTGCAAGTCTCAGTTCAGTACACAGTTTTAATCTGCCAGGAAGTTTCATATCAGCACACATTCTGCTGCAGAGTAAAAATTTCGTACTGGGAACAACTCTCAGATACTGGGAACAACTCTCAGACTGTGGCTAAGCCATGTCTCTACATATAAGAATTAATCATAAGCAAATATGTGTAGCCACGATCTCAAACATCTACATCTACATCTACATGACTACTCTTCAATTCACATTTAAGTGCTTGGCAGAGGGTTCATCGAACGGCAATCATACTATCTCTCTACCATTCCACTCCCGAACAGTGCGCGGGAAAAATGAACACCTAAACCTTTCTGTCCGAGCTCTGATTTCTCTTATTTTATTTTGATGATCATTCCTACCTATGTAGGTTGGGCTCGACAAAATATTTTCGCATTCGGAAGAGAAAGTTGGTGACTGAAATTTCGTAAGTAGATCTCGCCGCGACGAAAAACGTCTTTGCTTTAATGACTTCCATCCCAACTCGCGTGTCATATCTGCCACACTCTCTTCCCTATTACGTGATAATACAAAACGAGCTGCCCTTTTTTGCACCCTTTCGATGTCCTCTGTCAATCCCACCTGGTAAGGATCCCACACCGCACAGCAATATTCTAACAGAGGACGAACGAGTGTAGTGTAAGCTGTCTCTTTAGTGGACTCGTTGCATCTTCTAAGTGTCCTGCCAATGAAACGCAACCTTTGGCTCGCCTTCCCCACAATATTATGTATGTGGTCTTTCCAACTGAAGTTGTTCGTAATTTTAACATCCAGGTACTTAGGTGAATTGACAGCCTTGAGGATTGTACTGTTTATCGAGTAATCGAATTCCAATGGATTTCTTTTGGAACTCATGTGGATCACCTCACACTTTTCGTTATTTAGCGTCAACTGCCACCTGCCACACCATATAGCAATCTTTTCTAAATCGCTTTGCAACTGATACTGGTCTTCGGATGACCCTACTAGATGGTAAATTACAGCATCAGCTACGAACAACCTAAGAGAACTGCTCAGATTGTCACCCAGGTCATTTATAAAGATCAGGAACAGCAGAGGTCCCAGGACGCTTCCCTGGGGAACACTTGATATCACTTCAGTTTTACTCGATGATTTGTCGTCTATTACTACGAACTGCGACCTTCCTGACAGGAAATCACGAATCCAGTTGAACAACTGAGACGATACTGTGATGTCACCGCCAGACACCACACTTGCTAGGTGGTAGCCTTTAAATCGGCCGTGGTCCGTTAGTATACGTCGGACCCGCGTGTCGCCACTATCAGTGATTCAGTGATTGCAGACCGAGCGCCGCCACATGGCAGGTCTAGAGAGACTTCCTAGCACTCACCCCAGTTGTACAGCCGACTTTGCTAGCGATGGTTCACTGACAAAATACGCTCTCATTTGCCGAGACGATAGTTAGCATAGTCTTCAGCTACGTCATTTGCTACGACCTAGCAAGGCGCCATTAACAGTTACTATTGATGCTATAAAACATGTACCGTCAGACCGATGTTCACCAATTATGGATTAAAGTTAAGTATTCCAACAGCTACGTACTTTATTTGCTAGACTCAAATCCTTTAACTGTTCCAGACCTCACTCCAGCCTGCGTGAGCTAAAACTCGTGCCTTTCGGCTTCCTCTCATAGTGGGTTGTCTGTCTTGCCAATCCACAACATTTGGCGACGAGGCCAATTCGCGTTCGTAACTATACTGCCCTGATTTACTTGTGTAATGGCTTCGCCACAATCTCCAGATGTACTGTCCGAATTTTATCGCTTACAGAACCAGCAGACGCAGGCCTTGCTGGATGCCCTTAGACAGCTCGCCCAGGGTCAACGTGCAATGCAAAACGATGCGGCGGCCGCCGCTCCACCGCTCACGCAGCCGCAACACGCAGTTGCACCAACTTTTCGACCTTTTGATGCTGTACTGGAAAGCTGGACGGAGTGGTCACGCCAATTTGGATTCCATCTCGCCGCCTACAGAATTCAAGGTAATGAGCGGCACCCTTTTCTCCTTTCCTCCATAGGCGTCCAAACGTACCGTGTGATAGTGAAATTATTTCCCCGACGCGACATAGCAACTCTGTCCTACGACGAAATTTTGTCTGCATTAGATGCATATTTCAAAGAATCAGTCAATGTAGTTGCAAAAAGGTATACCTTCTTTCGTACAAAACGTACGGCTGGTCAAACTAATTGGGAGTCGGTTGCGACCTTGCAAGGCCTTACTGGGGATTGTGCTTTTGCGTGTCAATGTGGACTCCCTTATTCAGATACTATGGTACGTGATGCAATTGCACAGAACGTTTCTGATGTTCGTATAAGGGAACAGATTTTGAAACTAGTCAATCCCTCCCTTCAACAAGTGATGGACGTATTGGATCGACAGGACACACTTGACTTTGCTCAGGAATCATTTGAAACTTCACCAGCCGTGTGTCACATTAACTGGCGCGCCGGGAGCGCTGCATGGAACAGTAAACAGCCCTCGCGCCCGTCCCCGCAGCTGCCCCCAGGCTCTCAGCCACGTGTGCCACGCAGGCAAGCAAATGCAGTGCTAAAATCATGCCTGCGGTGTGCTACTAGACATTCGCGTGAGAATTGCCCGTCACGCCAGGCTATTTGTATTTTCTGTAATAAGAAAGGACATGTTCAGAGTGTTTGCCAGAAAAAGCTCAGATCAGACACTCACAACCATTCCAGGCCCTTTGCTTCGTGCCGGAATCGGAATCGAACCAAGGATACTCCGGCTCGTGAAACTCCGCCCATGGAAATTCATGTAGTTCATTCCACTCTGCCCAGTGCCACTCTCTCTAACAGTGACTGTGTTCATCCCACAAACAGTGTGCGTCGACGTCGCCGAAAATCCCGTCATGTCACAAGTGATTTTGTACCAGTGTCAGTTCACGTTGCACGAGACAGTCGCTCTTGTCGTCAGCAGGACAATAAACTATTTGTGGACTTGGACATTAACGGCAAAGTGATACCATTCCAGCTCGATACCGGAGCTGCAGTTTCACTGATCAATCAAGACACCTACAAACAGCTGGACACACCACCGTTGCGTGCCGCAAATGTTAAGCTAGCTACATATTCAGGTCATGGGCTCCCTGTGTTAGGACAGTGCAGCCTTCTTGCAGCATACAAGGGACAAACAAAACTTGTGTCATTGTACATCCTTCGTTCTTCTTCTGCAGTGAACTTGTTTGGTTTCGATTTGTTTCAGTTGTTTAACTTGTCTATAGTCAATCAGGTCCTATCAGTGAACCAGACTGTGCCTTCAGACAGTGTTTCTCGTCTATGTGAAGAGTTTGCAGACATTTTTGCACCGGGCCTTGGTTGCGCTAAGAACTATAAAGCACATTTGGAACTGAAAGTAAACACGCAACCGAAATTTTTGAGAGCGCGCAATGTTCCCCACGCATTGCGTGATGAGGTTGCAAAAACATTACACGATTTGGAATCACAAGGTGTAATTGAACATGTGCAGGCTTCTCTCTGGGCATCACCCTTAGTAATTTTGCAAAAACCTTCCGGAAAATTGAGACTTTGTGTGGACTTCAAGGCAACAGTGAATCCACAACTAGTGACTGCAACTTTTCCTTTACCCCGCCCGGAAGATCATTTTGACAAACTGTGCCTGGCTAAATATTTTTCGAAGTTGGAGCTACCAGATGCGTACTTGCAAATACCACTGGATGAAGAATCCCAGGTTAACACGCATCTTGGTTTGTATCGATTCAACCGACTGCCATGCGGGTGTGCATCCACCCCTGCATTGTTTCAGCAATATCTACAAACTGTTTGTGCGTCGGTCCCTACTGCAGCAAACTATCTGGACGATATTGTGATCTCCGGAAAGACGGAAGAAGAACATTTAGCCAATCTCAGAACATTATTTCAGGTCTTGCGACAAAATGGTCTTCACATGCGGAAGGACAAATGTGTGTTTTTTGCTCGTGACTTACCCTATCTGGGACATGTACTCAATGCCCAAGGCATACATCCCAGTCCAGAGCACCTCCGTGCCATACAAGACTTGCCTTCGCCACAGAATTTGAAGCAGCTACAGAGTGTGCTGGGAAAAATACATTACTATAACAAATATGTTCCCCATGCCTCTTCCATTTCAGCTCCGCTTCATCGCTTACGCCGTAAAGGTGTTCCGTTCGTCTGGACGACGGAATGCGAACGCGCCTTTCGCCAGTTGAAATCGGCGTTGCTTTCCAATACTTGCCTTACACCATTCAATCCCTGGAAGCCCCTTTTGTTGATGGTGGATGCATCGGACTTCGGGATCGGTGCTGTGCTTACGCACAAAGATGGTTCGCACGATCGCCCTATTGCCTTTGCATCCAAATTGCTCTCGTCTGCGCAAAGACATTATTCACAGATCAAGAAAGAAGCATTGGCTCTCGTATTTGGTGTTACAAAGTTTCATGATTTATTGTATGGTCCTCACTTTACCATCATCACAGACCACAAACCTTTGACATTGCTTTTTCATCCGAACAAGCCTGTACCTCCACGTACAGCGCAGAAATTCATTCGCTGGTCTAATTTCCTCTCGCAGTACCGCTACGATATCTTGTATCGGTCCACTGCTAAGCACGGAAACGCCGATGCGTTGTCGCGTTTGCCTGTTGCTGAGGATAGAGCATTCGATTCCTCTGAACTTGCTTGGATGTTCATTGATGCGGAAACCGATGACGTGGTCGAATGGTTTCCGATTGATTTTCGTCGTGTAGCTACAGCCACAGCTGCCGACCCTGTCCTTGCTATCATTCTGCGTTTTGTCGCCACACAATGGCCCTTGTCAAAGTCACGGATCGAGGATCCGTTGGTTCACCGATTTTTTGCTCATGAGGAGAGACTTTTTGTACAACGTGGTGTTTTGCTGTTGCGTTCTGATAATGATCAGTCCAGTGTCGTGGTCCCACGTTCGTTACAGTCCTCTGTCTTACGGCTTCTCCACCAAGGATATTGTGGTATAGTGAGAACGAAACAACTTGCTCGTCAGCACTGTACTTGGTTCGGAATCGATGCTGCGATTACGCATATGTGCTCTTCTTGCATGGCGTGTGCCGAACAACAATCCGCACCACCGCGGAAATTCTTTGCACGGCCAAAAGCCACTTCCCCTTGGCAACGCTTACACATCGATTTTGCTGGTCCATTCTGGAATGCTCGATGGCTGGTTGTGGTAGATTCATTCAGTAATTTTCCTTTTGTTGTCCGGACGTCTTCCACGACGTCATCTGCCACCATCCAAGCGTTATCCGCTATCTTTTGCATTGAAGGTCTTCCACAGACTGTTGTTTCAGACAATGGCCCACAATTCATGTCCGCAGAATTTCAGTCATTCTGCAAGGCCAATGGTATTCAACATCTGACGTCTGCGCCGTTTTCGCCACAGTCAAACGGTGCCACTGAACGTTTGGTCAGGACTTTTAAGTCACAGATGTTGAAGTTAAAAGAGTCGCATTCTCGGGAGGACGCGTTATTGCTCTTTTTGTCTTCGTATCGCTCTCAGCCTCGAGATGGTCGCTTGCCGGCTGAGTTGCTGCACGGTCGCCCTGATCGCACCTTGATGTCTTTGCTACATCCGCCGCATCAGGTTCCTGTGCAGCGGCAGACAACTGCTTTTGCTCCAGGCGACTATCTAGGTTCACGGCGTTGGCTCGCAGGGCGCATTCTTCGCTGCCTCGGCCGCGCTGTGTATCTGGTTTTGGGGGCCTCTGGTGAGGTGCGTCGGCATCTCAATCAGCTGCGCCTCTGTCGTCGCATGGGATCTGCCGCTCCCTGTCTGCTTTCAGTGACGGTGCCGTCCGGTCAGCTCCCTGGGGACCCATCTACTGGCTCGCCTCAGCCCCAGGTGTTACCGACGCTGCCTTCCATTTTTCCCCATGGCGACGTGCTGCTGACGCAGCCACCACTGCCGCCTGTTCTCCTGCCGGCAACGCCCGCAGTGGACGCGTCGCTGCAACCGCCGGGCGCCTCCCTGGGTCACGCGCCGCCGATCGCTTCCCGTGGCCAGTGGTCCTCCGCCATGGAACTCTTGCCCGCTCCGGACCATATGTCATCTTCGCCCGTCGGGTGCCCCGGCCCGATGGAGGTCGACCCTTCAGCCCCTCCTGTCTCTCTACGGGCGCATACACCGCATGTTGGCGTGCATCCTGGAGCAGGTTTTCAGGCGTTTCCTAGCTCCCCTCGGTCCAAATGGCAGGGTGCGGGTGGAACAGCCTCGCCTGTTGTTAGGCTCCCCACCTTGTCGCATACGTCAACATGGGGTCCTCCCCACGGCGGGCGGAAGCCTTATGCCACAACCGTCCGCCGATTTGCGGGGGAGGAATGTGGTGTCACCGCCAGACACCACACTTGCTAGGTGGTAGCCTTTAAATCGGCCGTGGTCCGTTAGTATACGTCGGACCCGCGTGTCACCACTATCAGTGATTGCAGACCGAGCGCCACCACATGGCAGGTCTAGAGAGACTTCCTAGCACTCACCCCAGTTGTACAGCCGACTTTGCTAGTGATGGTTCACTGACAAAATACGCTCTCATTTGCCGAGACGATAGTTAGCATAGCCTTCCGCTACGTCATTTGCTACGACCTAGCAAGGCGCCATTACCAGTTACTATTGATGCTGTAAAACATGTACCGTCAAGAGCGATGTTCACCAATTATGGATTAAAGTTAAGTATTCCAGCAGCTACGTACGTTTTTTGTTAGTCTCATTTCCTTGACCTGTTCCAGACCTCATGACAGCCTGCGTGAGCTAAAACGCGTGCCTTTCGGCTTCCTCTCATAGTGGGTTGTCTGTCTTGCCAATCCTACCCCATAGGCCCACAGCTTGATTAGAAGTCGCTTGTGAGGAATGGTGTCAAAAGCTTTCCGGAAATCCAGAAATACGGAATCAACCTGAGATTCCCTGTCGATAGCGGCCATTACTTCGTGCGAATAAAGAGCTAGCTGCGTTGCACAATAACCATGTTTTCTGAAACCATGCTGGTTCATAATGTTTGAATACAGTATATGCTCCAAAACCCTACTGAAAACTGATGTCAATGATATAGCTCTGTAGTTCGATGGATTACTCCTACTACCCTTCTTAAACACTGGGTGCGATCTGCGCAATTTTCCAATCTGTCGGTACAGATCTATCGGTGAGCGAGTGGTTGTATATGATTGCTAAGTAGAGAGCTATTGTATCAGCGTAATCTGAAAGGAACCTAGTTGGTATACAATCTGGACCTGAAGATTTGTCCATATCAAGCGATTTGAGTTGTTTCGCAACCCCTAAGGTATCTACTTCTAAGAAACTCATGCTAGCAGCTGTTCGTGTTTCAAATTCTGGAATATTCCATTCATCTTCCCTGGTGAAGGAATTTCAGAAAACTGCATTCAAGAACTCCGCTTTAAGGGCTCAGTCGTCGGTAACAGTACCATCGGCACTGCGCAGCGAAGGTATTGACTGCGTCTTGCCGCTTGTGTACTTTACACACAACCAGAATTTCTTCGGATTTTCTACCAAATTTCGAGACGATATTTCATTGTGGAACCTATTAAAGGCATCTCGCATTGAAGTCCGTGCCAAATTTTGTGCGTCTGTAAATTTTAGCCAATCTTCGGGATTTCGCGTTCTTCTGAACTTTGCATGCTTTTTCCGTTGCCTCTGCAACAGCGTTCGGACCTGTTTTGTGTACCATGGGGGATCAGTTCCATCTCTTACCAATTTATGAGGTATGAATCTCTCAATTGCAGTTGCTACTATATCTCTGAATTTGAGCCACATCTCGTCTACATTTGCATAGTTAGTTCGGAAGGAATGGAGATTGTCTCTTAGGAAGGCTTCTAGTGACACTTTATCCGCTTTTTTAAATAAAATTATTTTGCGTTTGTTTCTGGTGGATTTGGAAGAAATGGTACTGAGCCTAGCTACAACGACCTTGTGATCACTAATCCCTGTATCAGTCATGATGCTCTCTATTAGCTCTGGATTGTTTGTGGCTACGAGGTCAAGTGTGTTTTCGCAACCATTTACAATTTGCGTGGGCTCGTGGACTAACTGCTCGAAATAATTTTCGTAGAAAGCGTTAGGACAATCTCGGAAGATGTTTTCTGCCTACCACCGGTTTTGAACAAGTATTTTTGCCAACATATTGAGGGAAGGTTGAAGTCCCCACCAACTATAACCATATGAGTGGGGTATTTATTTGTTATGAGACTCAAATTTTCTCCGAACTGTTCAGCAACTATATCAACGGAGTCTGGGGGTCGGTAGAAGGAGCCAATTATTAACTTAGTTCGGCTGTTAAGTATAACCTCCACCCATACCAATTCGCACTGAGTATCTACTTCGACTTCACTACAAGATAAACCACTACTGACAGACACTAACACTCCACTACCAATTCTGCCTAATCTATCTTTCCTGAACACCTTCTGAGACTTCGTACAAATTTCTGCAGAACTTATTTCAGGCTTTAGCCAGCTTTCTGTATCTATAACGATTTCAGCTTCTGTGCTTTCTATTAGCGCTTGTAGCTCAGGGACTTTCCCAGCACAACTACAACAATTTACAACTACAATTCCGACTGTTCCTTGATCCAAGCACGTCTTGTATTTGCCATGCACCTTTTGAGATTGCAGTCCACCCCGTACTTTCCCGAGGCCTTCTAACCTAAAAAACTGCCCAGTCCACGCCACACAGCCTCTGCTACCTGTGTAGCCGCCAGCTGATTGTAGTGAACTCCTAACCTATTCAGCGGAACCCGAAACCCCACCACCCTATGGCGCAAGTCAAGGAATCTGCAGCCAACACGGTTGCAAAACCGTCTGAGCCTCTGATTCAGACCCTCCACCCGGCTCTGCACCAAAGGTCCGCAGTCGGTTCTGTCAACGATGCTGCAGATGGTGAGCTCTGGCTTCATCTCATACCGGCAGCCTTCACCAAATCAGATAGCCGCTGGAATCGAGAGAGAATTTCTTCAGATCCAAAGCGACACACATCATTAGTGCCGACATGTGCCACCACCTGCAGCTGGCTGCACCCTGTGCTCTTCATGGCATCCGGAAGGACCCTTTCCACATCAGGAACGACTCCACCCGGAATGCACACGGAGTGCACACTGGATTTCTTCCCCTCCTTAGCTGCCCTATCCCTAAGGGGCCCCATTATGCACCTAACATTGGAGCTCCCAACTACCAATAAGCCCACCCTCTGCGATTGCCCGGACCTTGAAGGCTGAGAATGATCCTCTGAAACAGGGCAGGCAGCTGCATCTGGCTCAGCCAGAGACAGTGCCTGAAACCTGTTTGTCAGACGCACCGGGGAGGCTTTCTGATCAGCCTCCGGGGATGTCTTTCGCTGCCTGCCACGCCCTGGAACGACCTCCCAATCAACCAGAGGCGAGAGCTCAGCCCCACTGCGGGCAGCAACCGGGGCAACCACAGTGATACCCAAGTCCGGCTCCCCACCGTGGTGCCCATTGGCAACAGCCTCAAGCTGCACGACCGAAGTCAGCGCCGCTTGCAGCTGTGAGCGAAGGGATGGCAACTCAGCCCTCATCCGAACACAGCAATCACAGTCCCTGTCCATTCTAATCAATGTTGAACAACAGTTACTGAAACACGAGTCGGTGCCTAGAAAACGCAAGGGAAACACGCAAAGAATGTATGACCTAACCTGTACAAATGCCTAATGACTGCGCTACAATCTGCCTGAATTTACTATTACAGTAACTAAAACTCGAAATTACACCTCCTATACGAAACTCACACGCAATTTAAGTTAGAATCTACAAAGTAAACACTAAAGCACAATGCTACAACTCTCAAATACTATAATATACCCAAAATTTATGACTTAAACAATGCAAGTACCCAAAAACACACAAATAAATTAAGAATTAAACTATGTAACAAATAAGTGAGCTAGGAGTATACGACTTGCTGCTGGCAGCTGCTTATCCAACGGCGGCAGGGAGCACACTGACTGTGACCAACCGACACTGGCCGTTCAAAACAAAAACAGACGACAGACGACTACGCGAATTTACACTATTCAGGTACTAAAGCACGATGCCCCAACTCTCAAATACTATAATACGCCCAAAATTTATGAATTAAACAATGCAAGTACCCAAAAACACGCAAAGAAATTAAGAATTTAACTATGTAACAAGTAAATAAGCTAAGAGTATACGACTTGCTGCTGGCAGCTGCTTATCCAACGGCGGCAGGGAGCACAAGTTATCATAATAGCTGAAAGAGTCAGCTGTGGACACTTGATTATCTTGAATTACAATCTCAGGTACAGTCAGTATTACAACTTATTTTAATAACATCTGATTATACAAATGGGCCAGAATGCTGAATCCTCTATTCACACACACCTTGTAAATACAGCATTGTGTAACCCTGACAGTCCCTTTCTCCCAAATCGTTTAACCATTAATAAAGATGTAAGTCATTTAAATATGGCACAACATTGTAAATTCTAAGAACACTGTTGACAAAAGCATATAAAGATATTCAGTATAAAATTTTGTATTTGTGGGGATCCACAGCCTCCAGATGCTTAATAAACATAAAAGTGGTCTGTAGTAGACTATAATGTGATTTTTATTTAAGTGTGTGATTAGCTAATTTCGACTACTTGTCATCGTCAAGCGCCTTTGGTTGTAAGAAATTTGTGCAGTAATGTTTTATCTTAATGTGAGGTGTATAAATTGTTATTTATACACGGCGATGTATGCAGACAATGTAGTGCTTTTCCATGTGGGTTTTACAGGTGCTTGGCAATGTCAAGTAGTTGAAATTAGCTAATTGCACACTTACATAAAGACTACATTATAGCCTACTATGGACCACGTTTACGTTTATATTCAGTATAAGCAGACACATAAAATAAGTGAAAGGCAAGCTTACACCTTTAGTGGACTGATGTGTGGAGCACAAAAAGAGCATCCACAATAGCTTTCCATCTCTTGTTCTGTTTCTAGCACACGCACACACACACACACACACACACACACACACACACACACACACACACACACACTGTGGCCACAGAAAGCAGAAAGTGTGCATGTGTGTGTGTGTGTGTGTGTGTGTGTGTGTGTGTGTGTGTATGTATGTGTGTATATACTTATGCTACACAAAAAGCTATTGCTTGAGAGCTAGTGCGAATGCTCTTTCCTGTTACCTGTTTCTGTGTTCCCTGGATTGATCCGCTATAGGTGAGTGGTTTCATTTCCCTTATTTTATGTAGTGCTCCATCCAGGAATTTCCACTATTGATGGTGTTATTTTTATTAATATTAATGTTGACTCCAAACTAATTTTTTGTTGGCAATAAAAGGGATTTAATGTGTTATAAATGTGTTATTATGGTCAACTGTCTAGAAAGCTGTCTACAAGGTATTCTCATGTAGACACCACACATTATTCTTTTTAAAATGTTCTTTGCAGCAACCATGTTGTTTTTAAGTTATGAGTTGCTTCAGAATATGACAACCAAAGACATTAGTGAAGGAAAACAGGACAAGTAAGAAACTTTTTGACATTGTCATTTCCAAAATCTGAGCTGATGGTATGTGAAGTTACAGAGCTTAGAAACTTAGGAAGGTCTCTAACATGTGATTTCCTGTTCAGTTTCTTATGAATATATATATCTAAGAATTTAGAATAATGTGTTTCATTTATTGATTTATACTCAAGCATTGTTTCTAAATGAGTGGTCAGACCTTGTGCAGTATTCAACAGCTTGTATTATACACTGAAATGTTGTTTTCTCCAGTATATCTGTTTAAATTATGATGCAGTACAATACTCAGAAAACATTTTATGTCAAGGACTCTGGCTGTGGAAAACTACACAATTGTATTAGCATTTATTATGTTTTATCTAACAAGGGAATGGTCTAATAAGACATGTCAAAACCTAACCTGAATTTTTTTACTCAGGAAGAAGACAATAAATGAAATTCACTTCCAAAATTTTAGCTGTTAAGAGGCACTGCAAGTATTTTGTTAAAAATGTAGAAGTTACACATTTTTGCCTTTTGAAGAACAGCTTATAACAGCAGTTGATACAGCCCTGCCTGCCTGGCGTGAGACTCGGCAAATCACTCACACAGGCTGTGTAGCAGAATTATCCAGAGTTCACAGACATCAATTTCAAGCACCTAAAGCCTGGTTTACAAAGGAGAGAATGGAAGCAAACATGTGCAAATGAGCATTTGCAGAAAATTCACTACCATTCGCTTGTGTGTGGATAGAATTGTTTATACTAGAGGGAACAGAGGAGAACCTGAGGTAGCGAACATTGCCTATGAATGCTGTGTTATTGGTTTTTAGTTTTTTGAGCTAATATTCATCATACAGGGTACAACTCTGTCTTATTAGAACCACAATGTGAAACTTTGCTATTGAGTGATTATTACTTTGCATGACAACCACACTGTTCTTGATGGAGTATGCAAAGTGGCGCAGGGAAGGTAGAATTTAAGTGTCTCAATTTGCATGGAAGCGTGACATGCGCGGAGATCATGCACTTTACGTGGAATTGCATCTCCATCTCTCCTTAGCACTGGTCCAGAAGTTTCCTTGTATGTCAGCTGCCATTTTTCTGTGGCTTCTCATTACCATTGTGGGGAAATTTATGAACAGAACACTAATTAGCAACATCAAGGATCATCTCAAGAGATGACACAGCTAGCATTTCGACTATGCATGTAAGGCGTAATTGTAATGGTCTTTTTTTTTTTTTTAACAAAAATGGTCTAGTAGCATAGCACGCACTATTTAGACAGAACTGGGATGGAGTCAGAAATGGTCCCAGCCATTGTTCTGTAATTGTAATGGTCTTTTTTTGCAAAACTGGTCTAGTAGCAAAGCACGCACTTTGTGATCGAGAGAGTGTGGGGTCAAATCCCATCCAGACAACAGCTTCTTCACTATGATTTTTAACCGAGCATTCACTCCACATAGACATTGGAATGGCCACGAAACATATGTGGTTCAGATTCCACGTTAAACTGCATTTATTGGTCAGGCAACTGGTGAAAGTTAGGGACTTGTAAGAAGCTGCAGTGTTGTCCAGTTGAAGGACCTGCAAGAGACCTACCAGGTACACCAGACAGAATTGTCTTTTGCTCGTGCTCCGATGAAAACCAGGCTTAAACTATACAAACATTTTTTGAATAACTTCATATCGACAGTTCATTTCTTGCACTTGTAATTCTGATAAAAGTGGCTGGCAAAGAAAATAAAATAATGGCATTGTTTGATGTCACAGATGACTTCCATCAATGAGGGCTTGTAATTTGTTGAAACGAAATGTGTCTTGCAGTACTACATTTTATAACAATTTCTGTAGGCCATTCCTTATAATAATGTTTGAATATTGTACATTTGGCTATCAGTGAAACAGTTCTTTGTTTATTCCCTGTAGTCACCACAAAAATCCGAAGTGTCTATTGAATGACAAAGAAAAACATTTTTCTTCCACCAGGCACAACAGTCAAAGGAAAAATTGATGTAGTCAGGCATTTTACAGTAACCACTACTTTTATTTAGACAGAACTGGGATGGAGTCAGAAATGGACCCAGCCATTGTTCTGCATAATGCGCTGCGTACCAGGCATACTTGATCAAATTTGTAAAGCATGGTGAAGAAAATTGGTAATGCACAAATGACTGGATCTTAAGAATACTGTCCTGCTGATAAACCTGAAATGAGAGAGAGGTCTCAGAAATTACGTTATTCGAAAATCTCTGAAAAATGCTTTCCACTGTTGAAGAAATTCTTTATCGAGAGGTTGAATTCCACTAGTAGTTCCAGGTGGAATCCACATTACATCTACAGGTTTTTTGTCGTCCTCCACAAAAACAGAGGCATCGTTATGACCAGACCATGAATTCACCAGAAGCAATGAATTAGTTCCTGCAGCTGGTAGGAATATGTTTTGAACGAAATGTTGAAAATGATTCTTTCCCATTTTTCCAGCTTTTGATACGTCAATTACAAGATTTTTGTGACTAAACAGTCCATTCTTTTATTTTTAGTCCTAATTTGCCTTGCGGTTCTTGAAGACAGATATACAGCTGTGGAAACAGTAAACCAATCATACTTATCACTGGCATTATTGTATATGAATGTCTCATTGCATTCACTGATTGGTTAACCAACTCCTCTTTTTTTCACCCCGAAATGATAAAGTGCAGTGTGCATGCAGTTCTTTCATGAAACCTGACTGATCAGTTTTATAAATAGCAGTTGCGGGGATAACAGCAAGTTTCATCTTTACGTCAGCTATGAATTTCTCTATAGAACAGTCTATCACTGGCAGCTGCTCTACACGTTTACGTTTACGTAAAATTGGTAGTTTTGCGACTTCCTATTGTGTATGATTTCTTGAACCTGTGTAGCCAGGTCGATGAAGCCTGGAAATTAGCAATGTTCATGTCAGATGCAATTCGGAGATCCAAGTCTCATAGATCTCCATCATTAACGGTGCATAGCTTTTCACGAGCAGTTCTAAAACTTTCAAACAGTTTTTCATTCGGGTGGTTTCAGGTTTCTGTTTGGTGCATGTTTCTTATTTCATGTACTTCATTCTTCCATTTGTACAGTTCATGCTCTGATTTTAGAAAACGAAAATGCTTTTGCACACTGTGTGACTTCAAGTGTTTTTTCCCTCCCTCGTTCAACCAATATTTCTCTGCCTTTTCTTTGTCACTGAAAGCTGCTGCAGTATGTGTTTTTTTTAGGCTTGGAAGGTGTTCTTCTTCAGAACTGTTACTGGCACAACTGACATCGTCTGCACCACAATTCATGGAATCATCACAGCTATTTCCTATTTCTTCTAACGTATCCACAATTTCAAATGAAATGTTGAAATCATTTGAATGAATGTCAAGGAAATCAAATATCAAATGACACATATGTATATCCTCAGGAGAAGTAGGTGATTTCACCTGGAAACCACGTTCTTCATATTTCATCATTGCTAAATTGAGAATGTTAATTGGATTCCACATTACTGTGAAACTGGAAGAAAAAAAAGATATTATTAGCAGGCATGCCTTACAAAAGCACAGCGAATATAATACTTTCCAGTACTGCAAAAAGCAACTGATAATTTGTAATAGCTGTTACTTGAGTGGCTAATTGGAGAGAATAGTAACTGTGTACTGTAGTGTCAGAGAAACTATCAACAAATGGTAACCTGAAACGTCCTTTACAAAAATCCATTATGATTGGGTTGTGTCATGTTTCCTGCTTAAAAATGTACTGCTGACCTCAGCTGCATGTGTGTCTAGTTGCGCATGCACAGTTGCTACAGTGCCAGTAAGGGTGTACATTTCTACCGCTGCCTGGCGTGCTACGAATTTGACAATTTTCAACTATTTTTTCTAATACTTGCAGTGCCTCTTGGCAGCTAAAATTTTGACAGTGCATTTCTTTCATTGTCTTCTTCCTGTGTAAAAAATTCAGGATAGGTTTTGACATGTCTTATTGGACCATACTATCCAAAAGTTCATCAGTGCACTGTTGATCCAGATTGTCCCACTCCTCAACAGCGATTCGGCATAGATCCCTCAGAGTGGTTGGTGGGTCATGTCGTCCATAAACAACCCTTTTCAACATATCCCACGCATTTTCGATAGGGTTCATGTCTGGAGAACATGCTGGCCACTCTGGTCAACTGATACCATTGTCCTGAAGGAGGTCATTCACCAGATATGCACAATGCAAATTGTTGTCCATGAAGATGAATGCCTTGTCAGTATGCTGCCTATATGGTTGCACTATTGGTCGGAGGATGGCATTCACATATTGTACAGCCATTATGGCACCTTCCATGAGAAGCAGTGGCGTACATTGGCTCCACATAATGCCACCTCAAAACAGGAGGGAACTTCCACCTTACTGCACTCATTAGACAGTGTGTCTAAAGCGTTCAGCCTGACCGGGTTGCCTCCTAACATGTCTCCGACGATTGTCTGGTTGAAGGCATTTGTGACACTCATCGGTGAAGAGAGCGTGATGCCAATCCTGAGTGGTCCATTCAGCATGTTGTTGGGCCCATCTGTACCACGGTGCATAGTGTCATGGTTGCAAAGATGAACCTCATCATGGACTTTGGGAGTGAAGTTGCTCATCATGCAGCCTATTTTGCACAGTTTGAGTTGTAACATGATGTCCTGTGGCTGCACAAAAATCATTATTCAACATGGTGGCATTGCTGTCAGGGTTCCTCCAAGCCATAATCTGTAGGTAGCGGTCATCTAATGCAGTAGTAGCCCGTGGGCAGCCTGAGCGAGGCATGTCATCAACATTTCCTGTCTCTCTGTATCTCCTCCAAGTCCAATCAACATCACTTTTGTTCACTCCAAGATGCCTGGACATTTCCCTTGTTGAGTAACAATGTGGATGCGATCAAACTGCGGTATTGACAGTCTAGGCATGGTTGAACTACAGACAACACAAGTCATGTATCTCCTTCCTGGTAAATTGACTTGAACTGATCGGCTGTCGGACCCCCTCTGTCTAATAGGCACTGCTCATGCATGGTTGTTTACATTTTTGGGAGGGTTTAGTGACATCTCATAACAGTCAAAGGGATTGTGTCTCTGGTACAATATCCACAGTCAACATCTGTCTTCAGGAGTTGTGGGAGCTGGGGTGATGCAAAACTTTTTTTGATGTGTGTATATTAATTTTGAAAAAATTTTATTTATGTTTTCAAATGGTGAAGTCTCTCTATCAGGTTTGATTATAATCTACATCTTCATCGATACTCCACAAGCCACCATAAGATGTGTGATGGAGTGTACCATTTACCACTACTTATCATTTCCTTTCCTGTTTCACTTGCAAATAGAGCAAGGGAAAAAAGACTGTCTGTACACCTCCGTATTAGCCCCAGTTTCTTGTATCTTATTGTCGTGTTCCCTACATGCAAAGTATGTTAGCAGCAGCAGAATCTGGCAGTCAGCTTCTAATGCCGGTTCTCTAAATTTTCTCAATAGTGTATCTCAAAAACAACATTGTCTTCCCTCCAGGGATTCCCATTTGAGTTCCCAAACCATCTCCATAACACTTACGCGTTGTTTGAACTTACCGGTAACAAATCTAACAGCCCGCCTCTGAATTGCTTTGATGTCTTCCTTCAATCTGACCTGGTATGGACTCCAAACATTTGAGCAATACTCAAGAATAGGTTGCACCAGTGTCCTATATGCGGTCTCCTTTACAGGTGAACCATTCTTCCCTAAAATTCTCCCAATAAACCAAAGTCAACAATTTACCTTTGCTACCATAGTTCTCAGATGCTCGTTCCACCTCTTATCGCTTTGCAACGTTAATGCCCAGATATTTAAATGACTTGACTGTGTCAAGCAGGATAGATAAGTGAGTGGCTTGAAAACTTCTTAAATAATAGAATCCAGTATGTTGTCCTCGGTGGTGACTGTTCATCAGAGACAAGGATATCATCAGGAATGCCCCACACATTACAGGTTTGATCTCACTAGTCATACACATTGACTTACATTTTCCACATTTAGCACTAGCTGCCATTCATCACACCAACTGGAAATATTGTCTGAGTTGTCTTGTATCTTCCTGCAGTCACTCAACCTCGACACTTTACTGTACACCACAACATTATCAACAACTACCACAGATTGCTGCCCATCCTGGCAGCCAAATCATTTATGTACATAGAGAACAACAGTGGTCCAATCACACTTCCCTGGGGCATTCCTGATGATATCCTTGTCTCTGATGAACAGTCACCATCGAGGACAACATACTGGATTCTATTATTTAAGAAGTTTTCAAGCCACTCACTTATCTATGCACTTATTCCATATGTTTGTACCTTCGTTAACAGCATGCAGTGGCGCACCATGTCAAATGTTTTCCAGAGATCTAGAAATATTGAATCTGCCTGTTGCCCTTCATCCATAGTTCTCACTATATCAAGTGAAAAAAGGGCAAGCTGAGTTTTGCACAAGTGATGCTTTCTAAAACCATGCTGACACTTGCACATAAGCTTCTCAGTCTCAAGGAAGTTTATTACATTCAAACTGGGAATGTTTTCAAGGATTTTGCAGCAAACGGAAGTTAGGGATATTGGTCTGTAATTTTGCGAGTCTGCTCCTTTACCTTTCATATATACTGGAGTCACCTGCACTTTTTTCCAGTCATTTGGGACTCTCCTCTGGGTGAGAGGTTCATGATAATTGGAAGCTAGGTAAGGGGCCAATGCTGTAGAATACTCTTTGTAAAATCAAACTGGAATGCCATCTGGACCTTGTGATTTATTTGCTTTCAAATCCTTCACTTGTTTCTCTAAGCCAGGTATGCTTATTACTATGTCGTCCATACGGGTGACTATCCCATGGTCAAATGACGATATGTTTGTATGATTCTCCTGTGTGAACAATTTCTTGAGCATGAAATTTAAAACTCCAGCTTTCATTTTGCTATCTTCAACTGCCACACCAGACTGGGCAACAAGGGACTGAATGGAAGCTTTAGACCTGCTTAGTGATTTTACATATGACCAGAATTTTCTCAGGTTCTCTGCCAGATCTTTTGCTACGGTGTGACAGTGGTAGTTGTTGTATGCTTTGTGCATAGATCTTTCTACAGATGCACAAATCTCTACTAATCTTCACTTGTCATAATCTGTGCATTCCTTTTGTGAACTGAGAGTGTGTTTGCATTGTCAGCAAAGAGACCTGTTTTGGCTTCTTGGAGACGGGAGATAGTTTATATGTAACAAGAACAGAGGGGATCCATAATTGATCAATAGGGTACTTCTGTAGTGATTTTACTTTTGTAGTGACTTCGCACCATTATGAAGATGATGTTTCATTGTGTACACTTCCTGGTTTTTTTTAATATGAAACTTGGCTTTATCTTAGGTAGGATTGAAACCATTGACTGACAAGATCTCTGATGCCATAATATTTGAACTTCTCTAGGAGAGAGCTGTGAAATGTACAGTCAAATACTTTTGACAAGTCACAGGAAATACCAGGATGTCTTTCAGAACTCAAATTACACATAAGTCAAAAAATAAACCATGGATTACACAAGGAATAAAGATATCATATGGGAGAAAAAGGAGACTGCATCTACGATCTAGGAACAGCTCTGATGTAATGCATTACAAAGAATACTGCATAATATTGAAGCAAGTAACCCAAAAATCGAAGCAGTTTTATTATGAAACTGTATGGGACATAGTGAAGACAGAGACAGGTGGGGCCAAATAGGAAGAGGAGCAGATAGCTCTAAAAATAAAAGAGACTTTCGTAACAAGTGAGCGTAGTGTTGCAAACCTCTTAAAAAAGACTTAATTTCTGTTACTGACAGCTTGGGGTTTTCAGGTTCGGTAAACAGTGCAGTGGAGTATCTGAGACCAGTGTTTAAAAATAACTTCAGTAAAATGGAAATGACACTCACATCTCCTTATGATAACATATCAACGAAGTTAATCAAAGAGTGCTCAAGCAAGTTGAGTCCTATCTTAAGTTATTTGTGTAGTCAATCTCTTATCAGCAGAACATTTTCAGACTGGCTAAAGTATGCTGAGGTTAAGCCTCTTCACAAGAAGGGGGATAAAGAGACTCCAACAAACTATCAACCAATTTCACTTTTGCTGGCTTTCTCAAAAATATTTGAAAAGGTTGTGTTCAAGTGTCTCCTTAAGCATCTGACTGCAAATAATATATTGTTCAAGTCACAGTTTGGATTTCTTAAGGATTCGGATATAGAGAAAGTTATTTACACTTACAATGAGAATGTACTTAATTCATTAGATAATAAATTAGAGGCTTTTGGCATTTTCTGTAACCTGTCAAAAGCCTTTGACTGTGTGAACCACACCATTCTCTTAAGTTAATTAGAATATTAAGGTGTCACTGGCAGTGCTATGAAATGGTTTGAGTCTCATCTAACAGGAAACAAAGGGTGCTGTTGTGAAATACCTGTGCAGTAAGCAGTCAGTCTTCGTCTGACTGGGAATTAATTACATGTGGTGTTCCTCAAAGCTCCATTGCTCTTTCTTGTGTAAATTAATGACCTTGTGTCCGTTACATTGCAGATGCTAAGGTTGTTTTGTTTGCAGGTGATACAAATGTTGCAATAAGTAGCAAATCAAGTGCAGATTTAGTCACTAATCAAATTTTCACTGACATTAGTAAATGGTTTAAAGCTAACTCACTCTCATTAAACTTCGAAAAGACCCACTGTATGCAGTTCAGAACCTGTAAGAGATTTCCTTCCAGCATGTGTATAACATATGAAGACATGCAGACCGAAGAGGTTGACAGTGTTAAATTTTCGGGTTTACAACTCGATAATAAATTCAGTTGGCAAGGGCATACCACAGAATAGCTTAAGCGTCTAAACAAGTCTGTAGTTGCGGTGCAAATGATGTCAGATGTAGAAGACATAAATATAAAAAAAAAACTTGCATGCTTTTCTTACTTTCATTCCATTATGTCCTACGGGATCATATTCTGGAGTAATTCATCAAACCGAGCAAAAGTTTTTAGTGTGCAAAAGCATGTAATAAGAATCATTTGTGGTATAAATTCAAAAACATCATGTAGAAACCTCTTCAAGGAACTTTCTATTCTAACCACTGCTTCTCAGTATATTTATTCCTTAATGAAATTTGTTACAAGTAAAAGATCTCTATTTCCAACCAATAGCTCAATACATAGTATCAATACTAGGAATATGAACAATCTACATAAAGACCTAAAATCACTTACCTTGGTGCAAAAAGGGGTCCAATATTCAGGAACACACGTTTTCAATAAATTGCCAGCAGCCATTAAAAACTTAGTTTCAGATAAAGCGTGGTTTGGACAGAGTTTGAAAGACTTTTTGTTAGTCCTTCTACTCCATAGATGAATATCCTAACAGAGACTGTTAGGCCAGCTTAAGTAAAAATGTCTGTTAGATTTCAGTTTTGATAGCACTTGGTCACAACAGTCAAGATTAGGTATTTTGTGTATGATAAATTTATTAATAGCACATAACAATGTTTCATTCTGTCAGTGTATTAATTCTGTAAATATTAGCTGCTCCAGTTTACTATATTGTATTCACCTGTTTTGACAATCCCCTGACAAATGGTCTGGATAGTAAGTATTATATTCAAATGTTTTATGTTTTTTTATGTTACACTTTCTGACATGTTCTACACCCATGAGAATCATCTCATTTTTTGGTACTATGGAACGAAAACTGAATCTGATATAATCAGCTGTTTTTATGGAACATAAGAAATGAATGAATGACTCACTTCTTCAATTCAGTTTTAGTAGTCAGTGCTATATTTTGTTGTTGTCTTATTATGAGTGAATGTGGAAGGGCACTGCAATCCTCTTCAGAGAGTTTCTCTCATTTGTATTCCAATGACACACAAAAGTACTGAGGGTAATCGTACATTGAAATAACTGAGAATAAATTGATTGTTTTTATGTTATTGAAAATAGTTCATATTGTTAACTCCATGAAGAATAAAAGAAGACAAGAACCCAAAAAATAGACATAAAACAAATAAAAATAAGAAAAGTGTTCTCTGCATGTGTCTCACTTCTCATTTCAAAGAAAATTATGAACATAGAAAGGAAGCTAGTTATGTATCTTGTGAATAAGTTGCAGTTGCTCCTGTCTCCCATATGCATCTGTAACCAGTGTCATGCATAGTCTTACCTTCTCAGAGATAATACATAAAATATGTGTGAAAATAAAGAATAATCTTTCTTTATTGTGCAGTATT
This sequence comes from Schistocerca americana, assembly GCF_021461395.2. Classification (NCBI taxonomy): domain Eukaryota; kingdom Metazoa; phylum Arthropoda; class Insecta; order Orthoptera; family Acrididae; genus Schistocerca; species Schistocerca americana. The sequence goes on along the minus strand of NC_060120.1, from coordinate 284,834,676 downwards.
CTCATGTTCTTATTGCAGATGAACTGATACGACAAATTACTATTGATTGTCCAGAAAGAGGTGTGCTGTTACTCCGAATCAGAGAAGAGCTCCAACACACTCTGGCAGCTCACCAGGCACTCTACGTGAACAGTGTCAGAATTGGAGAGAGGAAGACGATAATGGTTAGTGAGGCAACAAGTTAATATCTAAATGCTTGCAACAAAGTGTAGATTCCACTTATCATCCACAGAACTGGAGCAACCAGAGCAGGTACGACAGACACGGTTTTTAAAATGTAGTTCAATTCTCTATCTTTCACAATACTTTAAAATTCCTTCATCAAAAGAAAGATAGCAAAATGGAATGTAAGATGCACAAATCCCAAAAGGGAGGAGAAGTTGCCCTATCCCCCAAATTCACATGACGCACAAGATTTGGCGAACCATTAGTTGTATACAATTTCTTGTGCCTTTAGGGTCTGCAATGATCTAGACAGGTGCATAATTTCTTCTTTTTCGTGTCTACTGTTACTTTCCCATGCATGTCTTTAAAAATTCTGAAGTAAGAGATTCAACCAGACTCTGATTCAATCCCACTCTGGTTCTTTCTAACTGTCTGTCTTCACACAATCACACCTATCTTTTTCCAGATATTGTTAGTAGTTTTTTTTTTTACTTTATGTTGAGTAACTAAAGGCAGTAACTGTTTTAAATTAATTCCAAAACATAATAACCAAATATTTAATATAATCAACACTTATGACTGTAAATAGTAGCATCAGATAAAGTATCTGATGCGTCCTCACTCATAATGTGCATACTGCCATTATGCCAGGCCAGAAAAGCTATCAAACAACATTATAGTTGTTTCTTGCATCCTAGCTTCCAAAGTCTCCTCTCTTTCCACTGTCCATCAATTAATAATAATAATTTTTATGCAGCATTGAATAATCAAATACAGTCCCTAGAAATCATACAGTTTCAGAACATCATACAGATTATTCTTCTAAATATGTCAGTTTACAAATTAAAAGCCAAAGATTTTTGTGTAACAACAAATTTTACATTTGTTTATATACAAAAAACATTGTGACAAATATTTTATTATCATTAGATCACTTACAAATTACTTATAAGTATAAGCTTATAAGTACAGGGTTATTACAAATGATTGAAGCGATTTCACAGCTCTACAATAACTTTATTATTTGTGATATTTTCACAATGCTTTGCACACACATACAAAAACTCAAAAAGTTTTTTTAGGCATTCACAAATGTTCGATATGTGCCCCTTTAGTGATTCGGCAGACAACAAGCCGATAATCAAGTTCTTCCCACACTCGGCGCAGCATGTCCCCATCAATGAGTTCGAAAGCATCGTTGATGCGAGCTCGCAGTTCTGGCACGTGTCTTGGTAGAGGAGGTTTAAACACTGAATCTTTCACATAACCCCACATAAAGAAATCGCATGGGGTTAAGTTGGGAGAACGTGGAGGCCATGACATGAATTGCTGATCATGATCTCCACCACGACCGATCCATCGGTTTTCCAATCTCCTGTTTAAGAATTGCCGAACATCATGATGGAAGTGCGGTGGAGCACCATCCTGTTGAAAGATGAAGTCGGCGCTGTCGGTCTCCAGTTGTGGCATGAGCCAATTTTCCAGCATGTCCAGATACACATGTCCTGTAACGTTTTTTTTGCAGAAGAAAAAGGGGCCGTAAACTTTAAACCGTGAGATTGCACAAAACACGTTAACTTTTGGTGAATTGCAAATTTGCTGCACGAATGCGTGAGGATTTCTACCGCCCAGATTCGCACATTGTGTCTGTTCACTTCACCATTAAGAAAAAATGTTGCTTCATCACTGAAAACAAGTTTAGCACTGAACCCATCCTCTTCCATGAGCTGTTGCAACCGCGCCGAAAATTCAAAGCGTTTGACTTTGTCATCGGGTGTCAGGGCTTGTAGCAATTGTAAATGGTAAGGCTTCTGCTTTAGCCTTTTCTGTAAGATTTCCCAAACTGTCGGCTGTGGTACGTTTAGCTCCCTGCTTGCTTTATTCGTCGACTTCCACGGGCTACACGTGAAACTTGCCCACACATGTTCAACTGTTTCTTCGGTCACTGCAGGCTGACCCGTTGGTTTCCCCTTACAGAGGCATCCAGAAGCTTTAAACTGTGCATACTTTCGCTGAATGGAGTTAGCAGTTGGTGGATCTTTGTTGAACTTCATCCTGAAGTGTCGTTGCACTGTTATGACTGACTGATGTGAGTGCATTTCAAGCACGACATACGCTTTCTCGGCTCCTGTCGCCATTTTGTCTCACTGCGCTTTCGAGTGCTCCGGCAGCAGAAACCTGAAGTGCGGCTTCAGCTGAACAAAACTTTATGAGTTTTTCTACGTATCTGTAGTGTGTCGTGACCATATGTCAATGAATGGAGCTACAGTGAATTTATGAAATCGCTTCAATCATTTGTAATAGCCCTGTATAAGCTTGACGTACTTGCAAGCACTTTTCACTATAGACAAAGGGCTCATCTAGGGAATAAAATGGATTTTCAGTTAAAATTATTTTTAGCAGGTCTTTTAACTTGCTAGTAGGAAAGGCTGTGAGACTTTTGGTAGGGCATTGGCTAGCTTCAGACCAGCATTAAGTGCGTTTCTTCGTATGAAGCTATTCTGTGGCTATTTACATGGTATCTGAATTTTTGTGTTGTGTCATTCTGGCATAGGTCACATCTGAAATTTGGATTTATCATTTCCACAAGCAATATTACTTTCAGTATATATACATCTATAATGTTTTCTGACAGCTTACAGGCTAAGGAATTTATACACATGCCCCTTTTGAGATCACCATGGAATATGATTCCCAAGAATTTTGTCCATTTTTCATTTTTTACAATCTCATTTCCTAGAGATAATTTCATGTCAAATTCTGTTTGTTTCCTGATTTTAAATTCCATTACTGAAGCACTTACATTTAGATAGTTTTCATTGAAATACTTGACTATTTCACTAGTTATACTGTTGCACAGCACCCCAAACTGTCATAGGCTTTGTGTTTGCACACAACTGATGTATTATCTGATTTTTTTTAGAATTATAAAAGTTATACTGTATATCACTAACATAAATCAAGAGGAGATGGAGTCCCTAGACAAACCTTGAGGCACTCCATATATGATATCACAAATTTTGAATTTGAAAGATGCACTGTTTGTTTTAAGTAATACAAATTGGCTTTTGTTGCTCGTATATGATTTTAGTAACTTACAGACTGTTCCTCTAATACCCAGGTTCCACAGCTTGTCAAATAATATGATGATCTTGACACAATCATAAGCTTTTTTTAGATCAAGAAACACTCCAGTAACATACTACTTGTTCTCTATGGCAGTTATTACTTGATCTATTAATTGTGCTGCAACTACTGACGTTGACATGTTGTTCATTCTGATTTCTAACTATTAAATTTTTTTGCATTCTGATTTCTAAATATTATTTTTTTTTACTCAGGAATAGCATTAGTTTATCATAAATAACTTTCTCAACTACCTTAGAAAATGCAGGTAAGGTTGTGATGGGGTGGTGGTTTTCAATTTTAGATTATAACCTTTCTTGTGAATTGGGGTTACTTGTGCTGTCTTTAGACTGTCTGGAAACTACCTGATGATGTTACATCATTCACTGCTATGGCCATAGCATCAGATTGTGGTCTGTGCACTTTTCTAATGTGTTGATAGACAATCCATCATAGGCTGCTGATTTTGTATTTTTAGTGATCTTACTATGTATTTTATTTCCTTGCTATTCGTTGGGGCCAAGTATATGATAGTTATTGATTGAATACTGTAAACAACTAACAGTTGGGTTAAGAGAACAATGGACAAGGATCCAGGGTGGCTGAAGTGAGTCAAGTACTCTGGCCCTAAAAATGTGGATAATGCAATCTAAATTGATCTGATGCTGAGCCAACATTGATTGATAATCTACAGAAGTTTCTCAATATAGGTGCAACTGAGAGCAAATAGTTATTGAGATCTGTACACCCTGAAAAGGCTGGAGCATCAGTATGTTACCCTGTTTACTTCGTGTGGCGATGTAAATTGCAGCTGGCGAGAAGTGCGTGGTGGTGGGAAGATGTGGAGGCGGCACCTTTGAATCGACCATGGCCATGAAAGACATGCAAAAATCTCACGGTCTAGTGATCAGGCAGATGGATTGCAACTCCCTCTCTGCCAGAGCCCTGAAATCACGATGGATTTCAGTGTGTGATACACCCATTCACTGGTCGTACCAAGGACCAATTTGGCTCACTTACACGAACAGAGCGCACAAGGATACCAAACGTCGAGACTGGTAAACCGAAAACGAATAAGTGTGCCCTCGGCAAACGAGTAGTCCAAGACATTTGAAGTCACACTGTCAGTACAGTAAGAAATTCACCACAGGCTCTCCAGTCTAACTACTTGCAAGTGAAGTAAGTTTCAGGACAGGTCCCAAGCACCAACCACACACACCAGAGCTTCGACCAGAAGATGCTTCCAGATCTAAGTCCAGAACCCGAATGCCTCGCACCTCTCCAGATAAATAATTTTCGTTTTCCCACAAAGTGCACGAATGACACCACCTTCACCCTGTCTTGAGCCAATCACAGGGCTGTAGAGGCACTAAATCTCCCCTCTTACACGGCAGCACAAGCTCTTGTCGAACCAGTGCAAGAGGTAAGAAACCTGCGTCTGAAAAAAAAAAAAAAAAAAAAAAAAAAAAAAAAAAAAAAAAAAAAAAAAAAAAAAAAAACGCTGATTACTGACTTTTTTAAGTTTTTGTGGAGGGGGGAAGACAGTTTTCTCCAAAGTCGTGTCACTTCCTGCTGCAACAAGTGAACAGATACAGTCTTAAAGATCTTTATCTAAATAGCCTGTGCCTTGAGGCATGTTAGTCCTAGCTATGAAGTGTAATAAAGATTCTATCTCTAAACGTTTCTCAGATGCCGAAGTTTTTTATACGACTGAGGCGACCGATGGAAGTGGGTCACAGGCCTATTTGCAGTATCGGCAAACACGAAAACTTGTGAATTTTTATTATGCGTGGCTCTGCACACAATGCCCAGTTTACGACTTCACTGTGTAGATGCATCCCTTCAGTCCTTCGACCCCTGCCCAGCCTTCTGCTGGTGCCGTGGCAGGTAGCTCGGCATTGTTCCCATGGAGACCTGTTTTGACTAGGGGCTGCTGTGTCTGCCCTGTATGGCTGTGGGCCTGTCCGGCAAGATTTACTGAGGGATAGGATTGCTGCCAATTGTTTTCAACTTCCAACAGGCCATTTCTGCGAGCTAAGAACCATAAAAATATCTCATGGTTTTCCTACTGTACCAGGCACCATCAACGTCTGCACAGGCCGTGAACTTTCTAGAGTCTTACTCAAGGTGCGTAAGGTTGCAACAAAATCTTTAATAATTTTCCGTATATGAAAAATGATCAGAGTAACTTGTCCTCTCTCAACCTGACAATAGTGATCTGTTTAATGAAAATCAACACTTTGAAAGTTAACACTGTCTTTTACATTTTTGTTGACTGTTATATAATCTATCTTACTGGAGCTTGCCTCTGTTACTCTAGTGTCACAGTTCACCATATTTGTGAGATTATATGAGTATAGTATATCTGTTACTTTCAAATAGGCTATACTACAGGAGTTTGTATCAATATTTAAGTCTCCAACTATGCTAAGGTCGGTGGGGCCTGTTTGTCTTATTGCTCTGTTAAGTCTATCAGGATAGTACAATACATCTGAATTTGGTGGGCAGTACATACCAATAACTTTATGTTTAGCTGCCCTGCTTGAATGAATATTTAGGTGGACCACAACAGCAGCCATTTCAATTGTTCCTTCTTTGCTGTATTGCTCAAAAAATGAGATTTTTTTAAATGGAAGATGTTCATTTACAAATATTGCCACCCCACCCCCTTTGTGTTGTTGCCTGGAGTAACTATCTGCTAACACATAACCATCTAGTTTGTAATACTCAGTTTCATTGTCCATGTTCTGTAATTACTAACAGGTGTGATGAATTCTCATCCACAAAAACTTGCAGCAAATTGAGGTTATTCCTAAGATATTGCACATTTAGATGCATTCTCCTAAAGGGCACTGATATTTTACGCTTTGTGACATGGTATTCTGAATCAGTCAAATTATTACACAAGTCTTTAACACTGCACTGTAATGACAATTTACTCACTTCCAAGTCAGTTTCTTCTGCATGTGAATGGGGTTCTTTCCAGTCCAAGGGGTTTAGTTCAGTAAACTTGTGTTGCTTGAAGTTGAGCCTTAAAAAACTTGTTGATTACAAACTAAGGTGATTGGGTCTATGGTTTTATGCAGCTCCTTACAAAGTTTCGTTATCTGGTTCACTAACTTGAACTTTCCATTTCTGTTTAAGTGAAGTTCGTGCCTGGTATGTTCTTCATGTTTCAGTTTGCTTATGTCTAGCAAGTGCACATGATTTAGTTTTTTACATAGTTTCTGCCATTCTAAATTATAGCGTTCAATTTCAGTATTAACACACAACCACTGCAGGAGAGCATGTCGCACTGGTAGGTTTATTAGGGTAACATTTGTGTTATACAGTTTTGGCAATAACTACCTTAGTCACTGTGTAAAGCTTCATGAAGAGAAGCTGAAAGGCTTTTTCCATGGCTGTTCGCATACAGTAATAGCTTTTTTGTGCTTCCAGGCATTAGAATTTTTCTGTTTTGGCTTTTATCGGAGGATTCGTTGTATTTACTTTCACTTGCACTATTCATTGTTTCTCTGGCTGAGTCAAGTGCTGAAAACTTTTTCGATGTAGCTGGCACACCGTTTCTAGTTCTTTGTTTTTGTTTTTCACTTTCTTGACGGTTTTATGTTCTGTTTTTGGACTTTACTGCAATCCACATAAATTTATTTGTAATTTCAACATATTCTGAGTTCAATATTACATTTGTTTCATCATAAATAACACGTTTTTTGGTTTGCAGATCATGTTGAACACTATCATTATGACTATTTTTGTGGCTGTTTTCCACCACTGTTTCATTGTTTTCACTAGTTCACAAACTTTTTCCACTTAAGAGTTTTTTTGTTTTCTTGTTTCAGGAATGCTGTTTCTTTCTTTCAATATCAGTATTTAATAACTTGATAATTTCATTTCTTGTGTGTACCACATTGAGAAGCTCTTCATGTTTGTCATGCGGACAAACACCACAGGTCCAACAAATATCGTCATTTATGAACTTCAGATTTATGTTTGCATATCTCTCATGTAACCAGAAGTTGCACTTCACACACAGGATGCCCTTCATCATACATTTTTTACACAATGAGTTATTCTACTAAGACTGATGCAGCACTCAAACTAATGCTAATAATTTGCACTTACAGCCACAATTTTTTGTGTTTGTTGTTTTACATGAGTTTTTAAGACAGTATAGTTCCAGCTTGTCATAAATTCATTGGTTTATTTTACTGATGAATCAATTTTAGCACATAGAAAATGGAAAAAATTGTTGCATTCCCTACACGTGATGCCAGTTTTCAGTATTTCTTCACACTTTCTAAAATTTTCATTGTCTAAAGAAGGATTTTTACATGAACTAAAATATGTTTCACTACTACTTGCTGCCATGTTTGGTACAGGTTAAAACTGAGATCACTATAACACCAAAAATGTGAATAATTGTAAGTAGTCTCTTATTTACATAAAAAAGAGACATGTACTGTTTTATAAGCTACAGATAAAACATATCAAAACAAAATTGTATCATTATATATCCCACTGAAGATGTCTTAAAATAAAAAAAGGTGAAATGCATCTGGGAGAAATAAAATACAGCACAGCAAGAAAAGACAACTTATAATTATGAAACAAATATGAGATCACTATATTTGAGAGAACAGTGTACTTCTTTACAAGCACTGAGTAAGAATCAGGATACAAAATTCTTGTATCTTGGGCATTCCACAGATTGTAATTATTTGGTAAGAAGTATCATCTTGTTGTCCTCCAAATACTTTTGAAGTGCAGCTCATGGTGTACTACAAGATGTTGTTTATGCGAATCAGGATTGTTATTTTAAAATCCAGGAATGGAAGTAGATAACCACACAATGTACCATGAAAAGTACTGAGAAAGAATCCAGTGTCATAAAAGGAAACAGAGAGTCAGATTATCAAGCATCACAACAGGAATGAAACTAGACTCAGACCGAGGAAACACAAAATGTGAACCCACATACATAATCTTCCAGTGTCTTTAAAGAAGTGCCAAACATTGTAACGTTTGGTGATGACAGTAGCAGACTAATCAAGGGTCCAAAGTCAGTCCTATTAAATATAGCCCACATTATAACTGAGTGACCTTAAGAGTGGTTCACAGCAGTAGTTTGCAACAGTAAAGTCTTTATATCAAAATGTTTTATATTGTGCAATTTGAAAAAACAACAGGTTTCTTTAACATGACTGAATTATGAGGTGCTACTGAATGTTCATACAAGACAAAAATAGTTCACAGTCTGGTTGAAGTTTAGACAATGAGGAGATGTAACATCACAATTCATAGCATATGAAGAAAACAACTGGCCAGTTTCAAAATATTGTGCAATTGCAGCTGGACCATGGATTCACTGTGTAAGGGTTAGCCAGGCCTTCTTACCGGAAGATTGTTGACACTGTGCACTATGAGGGAATCCAGTTGGACATGGGTGCTTGCAGGACCAGCCCAATACCCAGTCTCTGTGTCGAGACTGGTGAACCGCCATTCACCATCTGGTGGCAACTCCTCATGTTGTGTCATGCTTATAAGTTCCTTGCTGCTCCCAGTTCACCAGCAGACTGTACCGTTGCTCACTCGGCTATAAAATGCCTCGTTACCAATTGTCCGTGGGCAACAAGGCTGTCTGAGACCTGTGTGAAGTGTATGCTGGAGTCACTTGGTGTGGAGCAAGTACAACTCCCAATCCAGAGTTTTAACTGCCTTCCACTCTGGTTACTGCAGAGATGCAGAGTAATTTTAGATTTAGTGCGGTAGCCTATGTTTTAATACATTATTTTATGATGTTTTAATTGAGTACCATAAATCTGTAGCTGTATTTGTGGATGGGTCTAAACAGGGGGACTCTGTTGGTTGCTGTGTTATTTTATCTAGTCATGTCCTCCAGATCTGACTGCCTCCAAACTTGATTTGCTTTGGCTTAGACTTGTAAGCGATCTTGCAAGCACTGGAGCAGATGAGCCATGTTTCAAGTGCTAAATTTCTTGACTGTCCCAATTCTGTGAGTGTCCTTCACTCTGTACATGCTTGTACCCAGCAGATAAAGAAGTCCAGAACATCTAGGACACCCTCCTCCAACTACAAAAGCTGGGGAAGGAGGCATCCTTTCTGCTAGGTGTCAGGGCACATGTTTATTATGGGGAACAAAAGGGCAGATGTAGCAACCAAGGAGGCATGTCGCAGTCCTCAGTTATGTCAGTTTGCTGTCCACCTACATGGTGTCACCTCACTGTTTAGGTCCAGAGTCATGAATAGGTGGGAAGAAGATTAGTTGGGAGTGACATATAATAAGCTGCATCTTGTAAAAGGCCACAATATAACCAAGGTGTACCTCATTGCAGCCACACAAGCTGGATCAGGTTCTTCTCACTCATATTTGTCCAGGGCAAAGCACTTTGACACATGGCTTCTTGCTCCTGCTGGAGGACACTTCAATGTATGTCACCACATTTTACTAGACTGTGTTTTATTTTTGGACCAGAGGGCTGCAGGAGATTTGCTGGCAGATCTGACCCCTATTTTAAGTTACATGCAAATGAATTTGGTTAGAGTTTTAAGGTTTTGTGAAACGTCCAGCTTGTTTCCTCAAATTTGAGGGGGATGTTCTTAAAGTGTTTACATGGTGACTGATTCACACAAGTTTTTTTGTAAGTGGTCAGTCAGCGACATTTCTCTGTGTGTTATTTTAGCTCCTCTGTCATTTTATTTATGTTTTACTCCCAAGTATATCACCCTTCACCCTTTCTCTGTTGTCTTGCATTGTGTGAGATTGAGTGATTTTGTGGGTCAGTGTGAGTGAGGTGGGAAAGTGTGAGCAAGTGCCATTTTGTAGGTTTACTCTTCACTGTGTGACAACATTTTTAGACATTTTCTCTTTATTCCTTTCTTTTAATATTTGTAAGGGCGCCGATAACCTTGTCGTCGAGCACACACACACACACACACACACACACACACACACACACACACACACACACACACACATGGAAGCACACCTTTTATCTGATTTTCTGTTATAAAAATGGTATTCTCAAGCAATCTCTTTATTCAATAATGAAGTTCAACATTGATGATGGTACTGGGAGGTGGCCAATGCCCTCCAAGACACCGGCTAGTCTCGGATGGTGAAAGTGTGTTATGTCAGCAGCAGTCCATTTTTATGGACAGCTTGTGGTGGTGCAACCCTGTAAAATGATGCAGTCAACATCAGGGCTGTAGTAGCTGTATCATGTCTGGAGCTGGGCAGCATGTGATGGACAGCATACTATGCCCATGGAAGCTGGCTCATTCACACAGCTCACCACAAAGCACACTGAGGCAGGTGGAATCAGATTGCAGTTCCCAGTGTGGACTATGGAGTTCACAGCAATAATGTATGCCCACACAGGGTATAGTGACCAATGATAGTATTTGGCAGTTTAGGCAGTGATCGATGGGCAGCTAGATGACCTGGTCCACCACGGTTGACGACCAACAGCAGGTAGCCTGCCAGTGGGAATGCACTAAGTCGGCAGCATTCAGATTTAGCAGTAAGAGAAGATGGAATCTGGTGGTCACAGCTTTCTGATTCACATCGGCTTATGGAGTGGCATAGGACTCCCCCATAGCTAGTGGCTGCTAATGGCTGAGAATGCCTGTTTAAATTTGGTGATATATATGCAAACCTGGTCTGGTACTGTTGTTGAAACAACAGCATTTCTGGCCTCTAAGTTCCAAAAGGTTAGAGGTGCTGGCATTACCACTGAGCATCCACAACATCATTGCATCCACTTTCCTACCATGTCAGCAACTACACTTTCCTGGTGTTGCTATAATGATGAAGCAATTTCTTGTTTCAGAGGCCCTGGGCAGCGACTTTTGCAGTGTGACTGTATGGAATACATCTTGTGCTAGTCCACCTAGCTACTGGAGTACCGTATTTACTCGTATCTAAGCCGCACTTTTTTTCCGGTTTTTGTAATCCAAAAAACCGCCTGCGGCTTAGAATCGAGTGCAAAGCAAGTGGAAGTTCTGAAAAATGTTGGTAGGTCCCACCACAACTAACTTCTGCCATCAAATATATGTAGCGCTACACAGGCATGCTTTGTAGGCACAAAGATAAATACTGGCGCCAAAACCTCTGCGTCAGTAAATAAATTTAAAAGAAAAGGTAGAAGACGAGCTTTTTTTTCTCCGCCCCGAGTTTCGACCACTGCATTTTCATACATTATCCAACGAAGTAAATACAAATTCCGTATTGTTCATCTTAGAATGTAGCAGAATTTCAATGTACTACGAAAATCCGACTGGCAAGATTGTTTGGGATGTTTGTCAATATGGCCAACTCTACATTCTGAATTTTTTCCTACCAGTGAGAAGAGATGGTTGCTAATAGGAACCTGATGAAATGTGAATCACATGCAGTATTCTCTTCACCATAAGAATAATACGAATATAAACATTTTGCCATGTATTCTTGCGTGTTTGCTGCTATCTCATTTAAATCCTGTCTGCCTAATAAACTACGAAACTGGAGTGAGAGAACAGCAAACGCGGAAGAATATACGTATCGTGTCATGTTTATATTCGTATTATTCTTATGCGTAATAGTGATACAGTCAGAAATGAAGCACAGCAACTGACTAGATTTTTAAATCTAAGATGACTCTAATTTCTATGCAGAATTTGATGTACTAAAGAAGCAGCCGCAAACATTTTAAAACGGTGAAAAATTTTCGCCTAACTCTCGTTCAGAACATGTTCTATCATACGCAGTCTATTATTTGGTTCTTGTTGATCATTATCAAAGAAAGCAGCAGTGTAAGTAACAACAAATAGCAGTCTCTTGCCATTGTTTCGCTAATGAGATGATTCCTCTCTCTTTTTTTAAAAAAATTGTAAGCGGCGGTAGCGCGCACAAAAGCAAGCCATCCCGCGAGCGGCGACAGGCCGTAAACACGCACTACCAGAATGCGACAAACAATGCATGACACAGTATAGTAATGCATTTTCAGCTTAGAGTGACGTAAACACCCATAACAAAGAAGACGGCACTTATCAGATCAAAGGAAAATAAGCAATCGATTCAAACCAGACGAAGCACGTGAAAAAGGAAGGGTACCTGTATAGATACGGACGGAGCGCCTGACGCATAGCAATTACTGTAGCTATATCGTCATTCATTCGACCTAAATTGTGTCTCATATTACAATGGACCAACTTTGTTTTGATTTGGAGGTGCGGCCAAAAACTTTTCTCTCCCCTCGATTTTCGAGTCTCAAATTTCAGGTGCGGCTTAGATTCGGGAATTTTTTTTTTCTTTTATTTCGAGTCTCATTTATCAGGTGCGGCTTAGATTCGAGTGCGGCTTAGATTCGAGTAAATACGGTAGCTTGCAACACTGTCCTCCTGACTCATTTTTGCTGAGATTGTCAGAGGAGCATACTGCTTCGCTAGGTGGGACTGTGCCGCTGTAGGCCTCACCCATAAAGAGATACAGTCCACAGGATTGTCATCCATCTACAACTCTGGGCAAATCTTGACAATACATTTCATTACTTGACATACACGTACAATATATTTCAATTCTCCTTATTCAAATTCAGCATGAACCACAATTTACATCGGCTGCTTTGTAAAGTGTGAGATTGAGTGAACCATGAACCATGGACCTTGCCGTTGGTGGGGAGGCTTGCGTGCCTCAGCGATACAGATGGCCGTACCATAGGTGCAACCACAACGGAGGGGTATCTGTTGAGAGGCCAGGCAAACGTGTGGTTCCTCAAGAGGGGCAGCGGCCTTTTCAGTAGTTACAGGGGCAACAGTCTGGATGATTGACTGATCTGGCTTTGTAACAATAACCAAAACGGCCTTGGTGTGCTGGTACTGCGAATGGCTGAAAGCAAGGGGAAACTACAGCTGTAATTTTTCCCGAGGGCATACAGCTTTACTTTATGGTTAAATGATGATGCCGTCCTCTTGGGTAAAATATTCCGGAAGTAAAATAGTCCCCCATTCGGATCTCTGAGCAGGGACTACTTAAGAGGACATCGTTATCTGGAGAAAGAAAACTGGCTTTCTATGGATCAGAGCATGGAATGTCAGATCCCTTAATCAGGCAGGTAGGTTAGAAAATTTAAAAAGGGAAATGGATAGGTTAAAGTTAGATATAGGGGGAATTAGTGAAGTTCGGTGGCAGGAGGAACAAGACTTTTGGTCAGGTGAATACAGGGTTATAAATACAAAATCAAATAAGGGTAATGTAGGAGTAGGTTTAATAATGAATAAAAAAAATAGGAGTGCGGGTAAGCTACTACAAATAGCATAGTGAACGCATTATTGTGGCCAAGATAGACATGAAGCTCATGCCTACAACAGTAGTACAAGTTTATATGCCAACTAGCTCTGCAGATGATGAAGAAATTGATGAAATGTATGATGAGATAAAAGAAATTATTCAGGTAGTGAAGGGAGATGAAAATTTAGTAGTCATGGGTGACTGTAATTCAAGAGTAGGAAAAGGGAGAGAAGGAGAGAAGTGCAAAATGGCTAAGCAGGGATGGCTAGAGGACAAATGTAAGGACGTAGAGGCTTATCTCACTAGAGGTAAGATAGATACTGCCTACAGGAAAATTAAAGAGACCTTTGGAGAAAAGAGAACCACTTGTATGAATATCAAGAGCTCAGATGGAAACCCAGTTCTAAGCAAAGAAGAGAAAGCAGAAAGGTGGAAGGAGTATATAGATGGTCTATACAAGGGCGATGTACTTGAGGACAATATTATGGAAATGGAAGAGAATGTAGATAAAGATGAAATGGGAGATACGATACTGCGTGAAGAGTTTGACAGAGCACTGAAAGACCTGAGCTGAAACAAGGCCCCGGGAGTAGACAACATTCCATTAGAACTACTGACGGCCTTGGGAGAGTCAGTCCTGACAAAACTCTACCATTTGGTGAGCAAGATGTATGAGACAAGCGAAATACCCTCAGACTTCAAGAAGAATATAATAATTCCAATCCCAAAGAAAGCAGGTGTTGACAGATGTGAAAATTACTGAACTATCAGTTTAATAAGTCACAGACGAATGGAAAAACTGGTAGAAGCCAACCTCGGCGAAGATCAGTTTGGATTCCGTAGAAATATTGGAACATGTGAGGCAATACTGACCTTACGACTTATCTTAGAAGAAAGATTAAGGAAAGGCAAACCTACATCTCTAGCATTTGTAGACTTAGAGAAAGCTTTTGGCAATGTTGACTGGAATACTCTCTTTCAAATTCTAAAGGTGGTAGGGGTAAAATAAAGGGAGCGAAAGGCTATTTACAATTTGTACAGAAACCAGATGGCAGTTATAAGAGTCGAGGGGCATGAAAGGGAAGCAATGGTTGGGAAGGGAGTGAGACAGGGTTGTAGCCTCTCCCCGATGTTATTCAATCTGTATATTGAGCAAGCAGTAAAGGAAACAAAAGAAAAATTCGGAGTAGGTATTAAAATCCATGGAGAAGAAATAAAAACTTTGAGGTTCGCCGATGACATTGTAATTCTGTCAGAGACAGGAAAGGACTTGCTTGGAAGAGCATTTGAATGAAATGGACAGTGTCTTGAAAGGAGGATATAAGATGAACATCAACAAAAGCAAAATGAGGATAATGGAATGCAGTCGAATTAAGTCGGGTGATGCTGTGGGACTTAGATTAGGAAATGAGACACTTAAAGTAGTAAAGGAGCTTTGCTATTTGGGAAGCAAAATAACTGATGATGGTCGAAGTAGAGAAGATACAAAATGTAGATTGGCAATGGCAAGGAAAGCGCTTCTGAAGAAGAGAAATTTGTTAACATCACGTATAGATTAAGTGTCAGGAAGTCATTTCTGAAAGTATTTGTATGGAGTGTAGCCATGTGTGGAAGTGAAACATGGATGATAAATAGTTTGGACAAGAAGAGAATAGAAGCTTTTGAAATGTGGTGCTACAGAAGAATGCTGAAGATTAGATGGGTAGATCACATAACTAATGAGGAGATATTGAACAGAATTGGGGAGAAGTGGAGTTTGTGGCACAACTTGACAAGAAGAAGGGACCAGTTGGTAGGACATGTTCTGAGGCATCAAGGGATCACAAATTTAGCATTGGAGGGCAGCGTTGAGGGTAAAAATCGTAGAGGGAGACCAAGAGATGAATACACTAAGCAGATTCAGAAGGATGTATGTTGCAGTAAGTTCTGGGAGATGAAGAAACTTGCACAGGATAGGGTAGCATGGAGACTTGCATCAAACCAGTCTCAGGACTGAAGACCACAACAATATTCTAATATCAGCCCAGTCTACTGGTAGCTGATGCACTCAGAGATCAAGTGAGCAGGCAGTTTTCTGCCTAAAGTAAATAATATGGCTCATGCAAAGCAGAGTCAAAATCACAACAGTATCAGAAATTGAGACATAAATTATCACGTTTTTACTGTATTGTTCATCACAGTACTGCTGCACATGCTGCAGCATCTGCTCCATGGTAATGCAGCCTTTTCGACTTAGTGTTAGTTCATCCAATGAATGTCAGATTCCGAGGTGTTATTAAAGTAGTTCTGGGGTGGAAGTACATCCAATGGTTTATCTGGTTGGTTCAAGAAAGGTGGTGTTGCAATCACAATAGTGATGCCTGTTATGGTAGCTGGAATATGAAAAGTTGCCCCCTAGAAATCACAGGGTGTGCCATTAATCAGCAAAACTGTGTCTTGTAGTTTTAGTCTTGTCATACTCCTAGGTCTATTTGTAATAACCTTTCAGGTTTGTACATGGAATATATTCAGTACATACGGGCTCTTTGGAATGAATGGTGCAGTACAATGATATCTTGTGGGAATTCTCCTGCTCCTGCTTTTCCTAAAAATAGTTGTACTTTGCATGCCTTTGTGTTGATTACTACTATTTGGGTCAGGCGTATTGTGGCCCACTCTCTCCAACAATTTTGGAGCTCTTCCACTGAAAGTGATGCATAACTCTTTTTTTCTTCAGAAACTGATTTCACTTCTTGTGCGCATATCTGTATGTACCTCCCAGAGCTACGTACTTCATTGGGTAGTGGTGGACTGAAACATACATATCATGCACAGATACTTGCTACTGGATTGGTGCTGATCCCTGCCGTTGCAACGTGACAAAATAATGACAAGATGTGTTAATTCAGTGTAACTATGTTTTAGATTAGCCGGCAGTGCTTTCTGAAACTTTCATGACCGTAGTGCAAATGGTATCTTGCGTGTGGCTTACACAAGTGTTTCCATCTCTTTGCACCATACCTTTTTCCCTTATAATGGCACTGATACCTTTGGCAAGGAAACCGGAACGCCTTTAAAAGGTTAAACACATCTCATGCGGACAGTGGTTATCTGCATTGGCAACTGCAATGTAACATTCACTGGCGCCATCATTTTCACAAATTAATACAGTTCCTGGTACCAGATGATAATCTTCTTTGTTGTGCCCATAGGGGTGTACAGGCTAGTTAACACCATCCATTGGCTAACCTGATACTCCTGATGTCCGGTTGTTCTAGTGTTCACTTTCTGGACCTGCTTCCACACAGCATTCAACACTCTAGTGAAGTTTCACACAGGTTCCCCATTTTTTCCTATCTTTATTTTCATAACCACAAATGGTGATGGCATTTTCTTTCTGCGCACTATCTCATATGGCAAGAGATCTGAGCTGTTATATACTTAAGAATTATATGTGTTGCGACATGTGATAAGTAAACACCACAGTCATGATGGTGACTATTGCTCTAACGGCTTACCATCACACTGATTGTTTGATGAACATGCTCTGTACTTCTGTTAGCCTTTGGCGGCAGTGAGTTAGTTATTAGTGTGCGGGTATGTAAGAGGGGACACAACTGTTTCACCAGCTCTGGCATGAAGTTGATGTCTTGATCCCTGATTATTATCTCAAAGACACCAAACTTCAACAGCCAGTTATTTACTAATGTGTGCACTGCTGTGTTTGCTAGCTGATTTGGAATGGTGATCATTGCAACACATCATGAATTGTGATCTATAATAGTCATAACATAGTGGCCACTCATTGGCATCATGGTAAATGGATGTAAGATATTCATTCGTCATCTCAAAGGGTTTGTTTGCCTCTGACAACCTCTGAAGTGGCACTTGCTGATGACTTAAGTTCACATGTTAGGAACATGGCACACAGTTTCTCTCATACTGGTTGACAACCTGTTTCCATATGTTTTACCAATAATGTTGAGCTACTCTGCAGTCTGTTGTCCTGCATCATCTGTGTTCAAACCTTCCTGCTCATACTTCCAGATTAATTTTATACAAAACACGCAAAAATGTTGCCTTGCATCGTAGAACAATTGCAAGGGGAGGATGAATAATTTATAAAATAATGTTTGTGGGTAATAAGAGTTAAGTAATTTTTATTACTTAACTCATTGTCTTGATTTCTTGAAATTCGTTATATTTGTTGTTGTTCAGAATCTAATGGTAAAAATACCTGCTTGCTGGAGGATGATAGGGTTTAACTTTAAAATGAACGTGTTACGTGCAGTTCCAGCTTCACACAAAAGGCATTTACTCTTTTGTGACACATCAGAACAGTAATTACAACAACATCCAACTTCCATCGCACAAAAAAAAAAAAAAAAAAAAAAAAAAAAAAAAAAAAAAAAAAAACCCTCACATGCAAAGTGGCCAGCAGTGCTTAGGTTCCATTTTAATTTAAAGATATTACAATTACATATTGATTTTTTGCGTCAAAAGATATAACTTATAATTCTGTAATGTTTTATGACATTTACATTCAAGTAGTTCTTCAAACAATAATGTTATATTTATCTAAATAGTAATAATAAACAGTTTGATTCATTTCAAAAGTTTCTTCCAAAATTAATATGAACACAGCTTTTTACATTTTGAAACGTTTTCTCACAATACATTTTAATATTATTTTATTTAGGTGAAATAACGCATCAGTATTTTTTCCTTATAATTAGTCAAAATCATATCTAGTTTGGTTGAAATTACTCAATACATTCCAGACTTATCTTGGAAAACACACGCGCGCACACACACACACACACACACACACACACACACACACACACGCGCGCGCGCGCAATAATACCGTTAATATGGTAAGTGAAAGTTCATTGTTGAATGCATATAACGCAAAGAATGAAGCTACCTACTCACCTTACAGTTCAGGTTGTGAGCGATTCACAGGCACACAAAAGATATTGATAATTTTGCCCATGAACTTGTAGATGGCCGAGACATTTTAGTATTTTGGAAACTACATAATATTTTGAAAAACTGCTAGGTTAGATTGTGCCAATTTGGCTAAGCTGTAGATTTCCACAATAATTTTTTCATAAAGTATCTGGTGGATTAATAAAATGCTGAAATTCATGGAACCATTTTGTGTTGTATACGTGCATTAGGAATTACCAGTTTATGAGTGCAGTTGCCATATTGCAAAATTATTATAATTTATGCAAATTCTTAAATAGCTGCTTAATTATTTGATAAAGGATATCATTCAGTCCAGAAAAAAGTATGGGTGCAAAAGTATGGCGACGAACTTGGGAATGTAACAGGGCATATGGCACTAAAGGCAGCAGTAGTTTAGAGTGCTTCCGGACTGTTATAGCAGTATTCTTATAAATGAATTACTTTCATTAAAAGATATAGTTTATAATTCTGTAATGTTTTATAACATTTACATTGCAGAGGTTCTTCCAACAAAAATCTTATATGCATTTAAATAGTATTAATAAAATGTTTGATTCATTTCAAAAATTTCTTCCAAAATTAAAATGAGCAGATCTTTTCACAGTCTGAAATATGTCTGTTCGGTACATTTTAATATATTTTACTTAAGTGAAATAATTTTCCGTAATTTAGTCAATCATAACAAAAAAACAAAGTTTATATGATTTTGGTAGTATTTTGTGCATTGGGTAATCTATCTGTCTGATTGTATCTGGTAATATGTTTTTCTGAGTATCAAGCAAGCCAAGGGTTTGTGTGTATCTGGTGTTCTAGTTTGTGTTGAAAATAGGGTGACACAAGTTCCATTACAATAGCCCACCAAGAATTTTGTAAGCATGAGAATATGATCAAAGTTTTCAGTTTTCCCAAACAAATTACTACTCAAATATTGTCATAGTATATTTTCAAAAATAATGAATTTGCAAATTTCTTTACCAGATATGACAGAGTTCTTTATTGCTACAAAACTGACTCAAAATCTGGAGCTATCCATCATTGAATCCTATACTAGTAACAGGAGACAAACCAGAAATTACAACACTGACAGGTTACAGTTCACTCTGTGTAGTTCATATGAGCAGAAAAAAGAAAAAAAAAGACTGTGTAGCTCATTTGAACAGAAAATAAGTTCTCAAGAGTGCACCGCATTTTATAAGCAGTTTCTGAAGACATAATTTTCTTTTACTGTGCTCATTCAAGTCTGTAAGATTATGTAATTGTGTCTGTATAATGCACACCCAATAATGAGATTGAAGTATTTGTGCAGGCTTTACAGGAACTGATTGTACACCTTGAGTAATATATTTTGGATTTTAAATTTTGGTGGCATAAATACCTACATAAGGTTAAGAACATCTAAAACAACTTAATCTACTCAATATGCTAAGGTCGCATGATATGTATTGTATTAATGATAACTCTACAGTACAGCCTATATGCCTTGATAATATAATTATTAATGAAATGAGTATGAATGAGAGTTGTTCAGTGCATATTTTTTTTATCAGACCATGAAGGTATTTGGGTAAAATTAAAAACTAAAAAGGCCTGTATCTGACTCCAATGAAATTAAGTACTTTATGCTTCTGAATGAGCAAACATTGATAACTACTGAATGCAGCTAAAGATGACAAACTGGAAAGTACTCATATTGAGAAAGCATTCATCAGTGAACTGTCAGACACTTTTAAAGTCTCGTGCCATAAAGTACTGATAAAATAAGGGAACTGTCAAGAGACATGATCTGTGCATATTTGGTCCACATGTGATCTACAGAGGCTTAGTACACTGTTAAATTGTAAAACACAATCATGACAAAATACCTAACTATAAAGATTGGTCTAGACACTACTGCCTTGTACTAAGTGATCTGAGATGGCAATTTAATTTGCTAAAACTAGTTATTTATGTACAAATACCTATGATCAAGGCTAATAAAGTATTCCCACAATAAGACTGTACCATTGAAACCAAAGAATAGTGATGCAAAAAGAACAAACTATGTAAGGTAAAAGAACAGATACAAAGCAGAAATCAGATTAAGCAGGTGCAAGGTGTAAAGCAGCCTGAACTGTTGTCAAGACACATATTACTGGTGTGAAGTTCTGAGAAAAAATTATTCCCGTGGTGTCAGTATTGTGGCAGATGATTTCAATACATTTTTCATTAATGCTGACAATATGAACAACACTGCTACCACTGAACATAGCCTTAAATATGACAAAATCCATAACTCAAAACATGGAAACTCCTTCCTACAAAAATTTGAAGATGTTGTTCCTGTCTTTAAATAAAAAGCTGTAAAAGTAAGTAATATTATAACTGCAGTAGCAGAATTAAGCCACTCAAAATCAGAAGATATTCATGCTCTCTCCAATTTTGTGATCAGAAGAATTATGGAAGCAATAGCCCTTTCAATGCGTTCTCTTATAAACTGGATGTTTGTTAGTCGTTGATTTCCCTTCATCCTTAGAAATGACAATTGTTACTCCACTGCACAAAAACAAGTGACAAATTTTGCCCTAGCAATTACTGCCCAATCAATCGTGTACCCATCCTTTCAAATGCTTGTGGAATATTGTATACAGCTCCAAATCAGCCAACATCTTTCTGAAAATAATATTTGTAGTCATACACAGTATGTGGGAGGAGTTAGGGGACTAATGAGACAAGGCACAGAAGAGCTGTTTCTGAACAAAGTTTGTAGGGTAATTTCAGTCTGTGGCACTCTATCCACATTCCTCCAGAACTCAAAGCATTCTCCCCCATTTGCTACACCTTCCTTGATATTGACCTCCACATCAAGGATGGCTACATCAGTACCTTTGTCCACATCAGACCTACCAACCACCAACAAAACCTCCATTTCGATAGTTAAGTAATAAATTATGCCCCTGTAAATATTTTGCAGTTTAAAATCTGGTTTCAAAGTCTCTGTCTTACCACCATAATCATCTAAAACTTTCTAGTGTCTAGTGAGAGCTGCTAACCATTTCATACCAAGAAGTCTCTTCCATACAACCCAGCCACCCATGGTTGTCGCACCTGTAAAGAGAAGCAGTCCCTCTTCTAATATGCCAGTGTCTCACTGAGACATTCACAGACCATAATTACCCTCCCAACCTTGTACAGAACCAAATTTCCCTTGCCTTGTCTCTCCAGTTCCCTACCACCTGTCTCCCTCCTACTGTCAGACCACAAAGGAGCACTCTCCTTGCAACCCAGTACTACCCAGGATTGTAGCAGTTGAATCACACTCTCCACCAGAGTTTTGACTGTCTCCTTTTGTGCCCTTAAATGAGGACTATCCTACCCACTATTCTCCCCAACTCTCCCACAGTAATCTTCCACAGCCCACCAAACCTAATTAGTATTCTCTTGTGCATCTCTCTCCACCCTGCTCCCAACTCATTGCTTCATGGCTCATATCTTTGCAATAGACCCAGATGCAAGACCTGTCCCGCATATTCTCCCAGCACCACCTATTCCAGTCCTCCTGTTCCATCAAAGGCATGACTGCTTATGAAAGCAGCCATGTGATCTACAAACTAAGATGCAACCATTGTGCAGTTTCTATGAGGGCGTGACAACTAACAAGCTGTTTATCCACATGACTAGCCACTGCCAAACTGTGGCCAAGAGACAGCTGGACCACTCAGTTGCTGAGCATGCTGCCCAACCCAGTGAACATCATGTCAATGATTGCTTCACAGCCTGCACCATCTGGATCCTTCCTACCAAAACCAGCTATTCTGAGTTGCACAGATGGGAACTCTCCCTGCAACATTTTCCATCATGTATGTAGATAAATAGATAGATAGTGCTGGCCCCAGAACTAGTAACTGAATAATATCGAAATACACCCTCATAGCCGTACTATCAATACAAATTTTGATCAGTTTTGCTTCTAATATCATAGCAACCAGTTTCTGGAGTAGGTTGCTAGGTATACTAAATGTGTTCCTGAATTTGTGATCATTTATTCTATAAAGGACTGATGTCAAGAGACTTCACAGAAGCATAAAGAGCTAGTCTAAAAATTTAAATACATCCCTGTTTGATCACAGTTTCTTTTTTTAATAGGCTGAGGAAAGCCAAATAGAACTAAATGAAACTATTGAGCTATTGGGTGATGAAATTTGTGAGCTTAAGAGACAAATTGTGCTTCTCAAAGTACAAATACAGAAAACAGAACATGAAGCAGTTGAGCTTCAGCAGGCACAAGAGAGAAAGTACATTGAAGAAATAGAATTCTTGAAACGTATTAATGATCAGTATGTGGTGAGTACCGCAACTTCATATCTGTTTTGATGATTGTTGATTTTACATAGTCAGGTATGGCACTTTACTTGTACTTAGTTTCTTTTGAGCCAGTTTCTGTTTACGTTATCAATATATGTATATTTTGTACAAAAACATTTGTGAACTATGTAGTACAGGAAGTGGCATGAGTTGATTTATACATAAACAAAGATGATGGGACTTACCAAACAAAAGTGCTGGCATGTCGATAGACACACAAACAAACACAAACACACACACAAAATTCTAGCTTTCGCAACCAACGGTTGCTTCATCAGGAAAGAGGGAAGGAGAGGGAAAGGCGAAAGGATGTGGGTTTTAAGGGAGAGGGTAAGGAGTCATCCCAATCCCGGGAGAGGAAAGACTTACCTTAGGGGGAAAAAAGGACAGGTATACACTCGCACACACACACATATCCATCTGGCTTGTGTCTGTGTATGTGCGGATGGATATGTGTGCGTGTGCGAGTGTATACCTGTCCTTTTTTCCCCCTAAGGTAAGTCTTTCCGCTCCCGGGATTGGAATGACTCCTTACCCTCTCCCTTAAAACCCACATCCTTTCGTCTTTCCCTCTCCTTGCCTCTTTCCTGACGAAGCAACCATTGGTTGCGAAAGCTAGAATTTTGTGTGTATGTATGTGTTTGTTTGTGTTTCTATCGACTTGCCAGCGCTTTTTTATATATATATATATATATATATATATATATATAAAAAACAAAGATGAGGTGACTTACCGAACGAAAGCGCTGGCAGGTCGATAGACACACAAACAAACACAAACATACACACAAAATTCAAGCTTTCGCAACAAACTGTTGCCTCATCAGGAAAGAGGGAAGGAGAGGGGAAGACGAAAGGAAGTGGGTTTTAAGGGAGAGGGTCAGGAGTCATTCCAATCCCGGGAGCGGAAAGACTTACCTTAGGGGGAAAAAAGGACAGGTAATACACTCGCACACACGCACATATCCATCCACACATATATGTGTGTGTGTGCGAGTGTATACCCGTCCTTTTTTCCCCCTAAGGTGAGCCTTTCCGCTCCCGGGATTGGAATGACTCCTTACCCTCTCCCTTAAAACCCACTTCCTTTCGTCTTCCCCTCTCCTTCCCTCTTTCCTGATGAGGCAACAGTTTGTTGCGAAAGCTTGAATTTTGTGTGTATGTTTGTGTTTGTTTGTGTGTCTATTGACCTGCCAGCGCTTTCGTTCGGTAAGTCACCTCATCTTTTTATATATATATATATATATATATATATATATATATATATATATATATATATATATATATATATATATATATATATATATATCACACACGACCGATGACCTTGCTGTCTGGTCTCCTTCCCCAAACAAACCAACCAACCAACCTATATCTCACACACATATCCATCCGCACATATACAGACACAAGCAGACATTGTATATGTGCGGATGGATATATATATATACAAAAATAATCAGTTTTTGAAAATGTAAGTAATTGGATGGATAAACAAAACACTCACCAAGCAGCGGCAGGAGAACACACATATAAAGGTATTACAATTTGCTAGCTTTCAGAGCCAGTGACTCTTTCTTCTGGCAAAAGGATTGGAGGTGAAGGAAGAGTGATGAAGGAAAAGGACGTATGAGGTTTAGGAAAAGGAGTAGGGTGCAGAAAAGCCACCAGAATACTGGGTCAGGGGTGACTTCCAGTCAGGACGAGAAGGAAAGACTCAAAAATACATCTATAACAATCGCGTAACATACATACAAGTATATTTCCATAATATTTCTTATATTTTATTACATTTGTTCAGCTCATGTCATGATTTTTTACAAAATTTCTCTTAATCATAACAGCTAATTGACTATTTTTAAAATTTTCATACCTTCTGTTTAACGAATAATTTAGAGTGTTCCTGAAGCCCAGAAATTCTTATGTGTATGAGATCTATTTTGGAGAACTAAATGTTTCAGGATGTTAGTTTTAACTTGGAGCAACTAAACATCTTGAAAAATACACATTGCACGAAAAAATGTTCAAGATATGAAGTTAACATTTTCAAGTGAGACATCTGTTTGTACTAAAACTGGCCACCCTTAACTCACTCATGCCCCACCCACCCCCATGGGAGAGTCAGCTATTTATTTTCAAATTAGGACCTTCCATTTTTATTGTGGGCTCATATTCTACACCAAAAAATACCAACTGTTTACCAGAAACACTTTTTTCAATGATGATAGATGGCACTGCAATTAGCAAAATCCAATTTTTCCGGGTTTTGCTATGAAGAGCTGACTCATTTGATTCTGCTTTATATTTTCAATAAAAATATAAACCTTTTTGTTCAAAACAGTTGCTATTGTTGTTAAAAATTTCACTCAGTTTTCAAATTCTATTGTACAGCGAAACTATTACATTTGGACATTTAAAAGTCTGATACATAAGTTACATTTAATATAAAGTAGTTTTCTGTTCCCTTCGGTTGATTTTGGTAAGTCCCCACACTTTCAGGATGCTTGATTTCAGTCAGTCCCCTCAAATCTCATCGTCAGGGTAATTTATATTGGTGTGTCCTTACATCTAACTGCTGTAACTCTCACACCGATTACAGTGCCATCCACCACAAGTGGTAAAAAATGTTATTTTGTTAGCATAGAACCTAAATCTGCAATAAAAAGTTGACACCCCCCTCAAGGAGGGTGGGGTTTACGGAGTGGCCAGTTTTAGCACAGACAGATATCCCATTTGAAAATATTAAGGATTTTTTTTTTTTTCATATGATGCGTATTTAAGAGATATTTAGTTGTTTCAAATTGAAACAAACAACTTGCACAAAGTGTTGAAATAATTTTTCTTCATCCTCATGATTTGCATAGTTTGCATATTTTTTATGACTGGAAACAAATTTCTCAATAGTCTTTGACTACAGGAAATTTCTGCCTCCAACCATCCATGTAATGAAGGTAAAAGTTAGTTAGTTTCTTGTTCAATGGCCATTTTGCGCGATAGGTCATTTTACATTCACATTGCAGATTAATTTGTACATATGGTTACATTCTGAACATTTATAACAAGAAATCCCTTGAATGAGAGGTCGCAAGTTCAATCTCTAGTAAGGCTCATTTGAAAGTGAATTGTTAACAGTTATGACAGGAAAAATACTAGCTGCTAATGACTCACAATATGCATCATGAGGGTGACAGAAAATGAGTACCTGGGAGGAGCAGAGAGCAACATTCTATGGGATGTGTGTATTATACTTAACATAATGGACATTGTCAACATTCAAGAAATTTTCAAAACAAACTATTAACTTGCACCATGAACATTGAATGAAACATGGTGTGCCACAGTGATCACAAAGGTTTGTATCATCTAGATCGAAGGTGAGCTTCTTGGGAGGTACAAACCATGCAGGTCATTCAGCTACGTATCCACTCTTAAAGACTGCATACAGGAACATATTGGTGTAACAGGTTGATGAGAACGGGTGGAATGTGGTGGATGCAACCAAATGCAAAACAGTCTGTCGAGGAGCTTATTGTGACACTGCACAAGGCATAGTTGCAGACAGTTTGGTAATATGTTTTATACTCATGGAAAAAATAAACATGCAGAAGCTGAATTTGTCCAGTATTTCCAGGTGGTATAAAGTGCAATATCACACACTTTTCAGAAGGGATAGTTTGCTCCAAAGGAGTATGATTTTTATATGCAGACCAGGAATCAAGCAAAAGCAAGTTATTTTGACCAGCTGTTGGCCAAAAGCACTGCTCATACCTTAGTTGTAGCCCTCTTACACCCGTTTTCCCACTCTTACTTGCTGTGACGGAAATATTCCCTATTGCCCTTGCAAGATCACACACGAGAAAGATTCGTAGGGTACAGAGCACCCCAGCTTCTTGCAGCACAATAAATAACTTCCCAGCCAATTTACCATCCAGATTAACAGTCAGCATACTTGTATATGAAGCCATTGATGTTAATTGATCTTGATACAACTCTCTTTGTTCTGCTAGTTTGCAGGTTTCCTTTCATATCCATTTCTTTTTCCAATTCTGATTGGCTGGAGTTGAAAACAAATTCCTTACTGAATGATAAGATAAGTTTGTATATCTGATCTACAAATTTTCAGGCTAATTTCGCAGTTTGCTGTGCATCGTCAAATTAACACTTTCTTTGAAATTTCACTGTCTTATATCTTCCAATTCTGTAGACTGTTTGGAGTTATGCAGCCATACTTTGCTTCCCTTGAAATCACTGTAATCTGTGCCACATACAATTTGATGTGCGTAATGTAGTACTATCATGCACATCCTATAAATTGTATCGAGCATCCTTGAAATACCCAAACACCAGTTTTTGTAACAAGTGTGCACCGTCCTCCCTTGAATATCCATAGCTTTTCTTATGCACCACATGGTCATACTGCTGCATAGTTATTCAAATCCTGTTCATAGTAGTTTTTTTACAATGCTGCAGATGGTTTTCCATGTATGTAATCATGTTTAGTACTCACTCTTTGTAGAATGATTGTCCTTTAGTACATTTCACTGGAGACAGGATTTGTGGCTCACTGTTCAACAAGATGATGAACTACCTTGCTCAACACCTGTTTCCATATCACTTTCACTTGTTCAGCACGTATCATCATCATCATCATCATTGTGGTCCTCATGTACATTGTCTGCACAGTCGAGAATATATGACGCCGCACATTCCTCTGATTCATCTTGCAGAAATGTTAATATTTCATATTCCATTTCTTTCACATTTGCTTTGTTTATTGTTTTCATTGCTCTGTTTTGTATTAATGCCACTAGCACTGTAGCACTGTTGTGAATTACTCATCGACTAACCAGTTCAACTACGCTCCATAGCCTCATGCTGTGCTCAGCATTGGATACCTCGAGTCGTGCCAGCCCCCTCTCCCCCTGCTCCCCCCCACCCCACCCCACCCCTTGCCATTAGCAGTCAATATGGTGGTTGGATAGTAGACAATATGTGGGGTGTCAAATGCCATAAACATCATCAACCTTTTGCAACCTCGCACTGAAGGGGTTCCTGTAACTTTTACACATTTTTTTTTTTTTTTATTCCGATTTTGGCCATCTAGGGACCGCGTTAAACAACTGTTTTTCAATGTGCATTTCTCCTATTGCGCTCCTCCTCTTTTCTCTTCTGCCAATATGTCTTCATCCTCTCTCTTTGCTGCTCCCTTCGGTCTTCTGTCCACACTGTTCCTCCAGTTCTTCTCTTCTTCACTTCAAATCCTTCAAAATGTTGAATTTTGTCTCTCATTAAGTCTCTGTTGGTTATATCATCTTCTCCTATACCCATCTCCTCTAAGTCTGCTTTGACTTCTTTGAACCAGGTAATTTGGGTTCTGGGGTTCTTGTCAAAAAACATGAATATTTTCTTTGTCAGCCTTTCATCATTCATTCTTTTCAAATGGGCGTAAAAGCTTACTCTTCTCTTCCTCATAGTATCTCCCACTTTCTCAATTTTGTCATACACTTCTCTATTACTTCTAAGCTTCCAAGTCCCATTCTCAAACCTCGGCCCAAGTACTCTTCTAATGATTTTCGCTCCTTTTTTGCTATAGCTTCCATTTCCTTGTTAGTGTTTATTGCTAAACATTCAGATGCATACAGACACTCTGGCTTAATCACAGTGTTGTAGTGCCTTATTTTTGCGTTAATTGATACTGACTTCTTGTTGTACACATTCTTTGTTAGCTGGAATGCCATTTCCATGTTTCTTGTTCTCGTTTTATTTCCTTCTTTATCTGAAGCATTGGGCTGGATGATTTCCCCTAAATATTTGAAATTAGAAACCTTCTTTATCTGGCCATACTTTGTAATCATATTGTTCGGTGCCTCTTTTACATTGGTTAGGTACTCTGTCTTTTCAAAGGAGATTTTCAGTCCTGCTTTTTCTGCTGTTTCATTCAGAATATTGATCTGTTTGACTGCTTCTTCCAAACTTCCTGCCAGAATCGCTAAGTCATCAGCAAAAGCGAGGCAATCTACTTCTAATCCATCCTTTATTCTTCCTAATCTGATTTTTTGTATTCCTTCTTCAGTCGTTTTCTTCCTCCACTCTCTAATAACTTTTTCTATCACACAGTTGAATAGGGTAGGTGACAACCCATCTCCTTGTCTTAATCCTGTTCTGATTTTGAATGGTCTGGATACCTCACCACGGAACTTTACTTTTGCATAGGTATCCGTAAGTGTTTCTTTGACGATTGCGACTGTTTTCTTGTCTGCTCCAAACTCCCTAAGGATGTTAACCAAGGTTGTTCTGTCAACGGAGTCGTACGCCTTCTTGAAGTCAACAAACGTGATAAAGATGTCTTTTCCTCTTAATCGTCTGTATTTAATAATTAACTTCAAGTTTAAAATTTGCTCCACACAAGATCTTCCCTTCCTAAAGCCTGCTTGGTATTCACTTTTACACATTACAGTAATAGAAATTCTTCTACAGAGTAGAAAGAGTTATCAGGGAGAAACTTTCTCAGTTTGTTTTCAAGTTTTACTTTGCTGTCTGTTAGACATTTCATGTCACTCGGTAAGTGATCAAAAATTTTTGTTGCAGCATTGTGGACACTTATTTTATGCGAAAGACAACCTTAATGTGGAGTAGTAAATTTAATGTTTCCTTCTGGTATTGTAATTATGTATATCATTGTTCCTTTTGAACTGTAGTGGATTATTTACAATGAACTTCATAAAGGAATAAGTATACTAAGTACTAGTCACAATACACAACTCCTTGAACAGAAATCTACTCGATGATCATGGGTGAGCATCACCCTTACAGCAAATTTTTGTACAATGAAGACTTTCGTTCCTAAAGATAAGTTTCCCCAGAACAGTATTTCATATGACATTATTGAATGAAAATATGCAAAATATGTCAACTTACTGGTTTGTCTCTCCCCACGATTTGCAATTATTCTAAGCGCAAGCTGAACTAAGTTGTTTTAGGAATTCCCAAATGTGTTTTTTTCCAATTTAAATTCTCACCAATATGGACACTTGTAAGAATTTTGAAATTTCCACCCTATTTATTATTTCCTCGCCATGTGTTAACACTTGTCATTGGTGTAGTACCTCCAGATGTGCAGAACTGAGTATGTTGTCTTTCTAAAATTGAAGGAGAGACCATTTGCAGAAAACCAGTCAATGATACTTTTAAGAACATAGTTTACCATTTCTTCTGTTTCTGTATGTATGACTGGAGTGATTACAATACTAGTGTCATCTGTGAAAAAAACTATTCTGCTTGTTGTGTATTAGATGGGAGAACATTTATATGTATGGGGAACAATAGTGGACCTAAGGGGATCATGTTTTGGGGAACAAGTGCCAGTAACATACAAACTGTGTTCAAAGTACAAAAAAGAGCCATAAGGATAGTAACAAACAGCAACAGCAGGACCCACTGTCTAGAATTATTTAGAAAGCTAGGCATTCTGACTGTTTCTTGTGAGTATATCTTTCAGAACATAATGTTCATTAAGAAAAATCTCAACATGTATAACACAAACAGCCTAATACATGACCATGAAACAAGATCTTGTCACCACCTCCATCTAGATAGAAAGAACAAGGCAAAGATGCAAAAAAGTATATTTTATGATGGGATAAAACTGTATAATAAATTACCACAGGAAATTAAAGAAATAAATGAGCCTCTCACTTTCAGACAAAAACTTAAAACCTTATTAGCAAGTAAAAGTCGTTATACTGTAAAAGAATATTTAACATAGATGTAGATTACTAGCAACATATGACATTATCACCAAAATATGATGTAATTATAAATGTGTGTATGACTAGTTATAAAAACTACACAAAATATGAGAAATCTGTTTCATTGTAAATGTAAATGTATGTTCATGTATTATAAACTGATGACATCCATACAATATATATTGTTCCATGGATGAATAAATAAATAAACAAAATAAAATAAAATAAAATAAAATAAAAAAGATTGAGCCTTGGGAAACCCCATACTTGATTTATCCCCAGTCACAATTATGTCCACAGAGTATATTGGTTGAGTTACTAAGTAAAACTTTCTGCATTCTTTTCAAAAGATATGACATTATCCATTGGTTTGTTATACCACAATCCCATAACACTTCAATTTATATAGGAGAATACTGTAATTCACACAGTCAGATGCCTTAGATGGGTTCTGGAAAATACCAGCCTGTGCTATTTTATTATTTAATGCTTGTAAAATGTAGTGAATGAACATGTAAATGGCATTCTCAGTAGAGAAACCCTTCTGAAACCTAAACTGTGATTTGCTGGGGATATTATTGTTTCTAAGGTGAGATACTATTTTAGAATACATCACTTGCTCAAAAAGTTTGGAAAATGATGTAAGGAGTGAAAGAGATTGGTAGTTAATTGACATCTCTCCTATCACCTTTCTTGAAGAGGGTTTTAACAACAGCATATTTCAGTCTCTCGGGAAAAATTTCTTGAGTTAGCGATGCATTACATATTTCGGATAAGACTAGGCATATTATAAGGAAACAAATCTTTAGTACTCTATTGGAGACACCATCAAAACCAGGTGCGCCTCTGCTTTTGAGAGAATGTACAATTTTTCTCAATTTCAGGAGGAGAATTTGGAGATACTTTCATACGATTGACTTTTATGAGAGCTGCTTTATCAACGTACTGCTGTGATTTTTCTCTTGAACAGTTTGTCCCTATGCTTTCTACTACACTTTTACACATGATTATTAAATACACTTGCTACATGTGACTCATCATTCATAGACCCTTCCATTCAGTTCAGTATTGATGTTATCCTGTTCTGTGTCTGGTTGTCCTGTCTGACATTTCACTACATTCCAAGTAACCTTAAGTCTGTTGTTGAAATGACTGATTTCTGACATTGTGTGCATGTTCCTTGACTTTTATAATAACCTTTCTTACTAATTTTGAGTAGTTTTTGTAGTGTGCAACTACTGTAGGATCCCTACTTGTTCTTGGCAAAAGATACATTTCCCTTTTCCTTTCACAACTTAATCACTCTAATGATCCATAGTTATTTACTGTTTAGTGTCCTTTCTGATTAGCTTATGCAGAAAGCTATTTTCAAATAATTGATATGAATTTATTATGGAATAGATTAAATTTTATGCTAGCATTTAGTTCATTATATATTTCATCCCAGGTCATCACCTGTAAAAAGTTCTTAAAAACATTCATACTGGACTCATTAATTATTCTAACTAATTTCTACTGAGGAGTATCAGTACTGTAAGGCTTTATGTTATTTATCCCAACTAACTCTGTGTCATGATCAGAGGGAGCATTTGTTACTGGGTAAGCAATTATTTTCTTACTTTGAGTGTCACCAAAGAAAATATTATCAGTTAGTGTCCTACTATCTTTATCAACCTGTGTTGAGAAGTTAATTACTGAGATCAAATTTTAGGTTCCAAATAAGATTTCCAGATAATTTTTCCTATCAGAATCCTTTTAAAAATCGACATTGAAGTCACCATGGAATATTAACTGCTTAATGCTGACCCACAGGTAGCACAGTAAGGAACCCAGATAACCCCATAAACAGTTCAAAATTCCCCAGTTGGGACCTGTATACTGTTCGATTAAAAGTGAACTGTTTTTCAGCATTCGATCACTACAAAATCTACTGGTCTCAATGTTTTTGAACTCATGTTCTGTCTTAAATTATGTAACAATTCCTCCTTTTCCATATTAGTTCTGCTTGAGTAAGCTGCTATCATGTAATGTTTTATATGTCATTTATCTAACCCTGTTATTAAGTGGTGCTCATGCAGGCAAAGGATGTCTATCTATTCAGAGATCTCTAAATTTTCCAAACAGACAAGAAGCTCTTCTTATATAATATTTTGGTGAAATAATCTAACCTTACTTTTCTGTGCATTTGTAAGCATTTTATGGGGCTCTTCTGTTATTTTAATTTCTTTCAAAACAGGGTTCCTGAATCCTGATTCTAACCTAAAAAAAATACCCCTCTGACACAGTAACCACAGGGTCTTATATGTGTGTTGGTGCCCCCTCCCTCAGACAATCTATCTTTCCCTCTCCCGTTTAGGTGTAGGCGTTGTCTAATATATCCTCATCTCTCAATTGTAGCAACAGGCACTTCACTCATACGAGATTTCAATTCAGTGAGAAGTAGCCTGCTCAATTCAGTGTTCTCATGGCTCACAGCAGTGTTATCCCAGAGCCCATCATGACACTGCAGCACCTCCACAAAACTCACATTTGTGTCTGGAATTTGCAACTCCTATTTCATCCACATCAACCCTAATGCTTTAATAACTGTTCTTAGCCAGGATGTTCCCCACTCCATCCATGAAAATAAACTGATACTCTTTGCCAAAAACTTTTCACAAAGCCCCCATGTCCTCCTTCACCTGGCTAAGTCTAGCACTTAGCTTCACAATACTTCTGACCTAGTATCCTGTCCCTTATTTGTCCTGTACATCTGACCTACATTGCTCACATGTCTACAACCTAGCAACAAGAGTCTTTCCTTCCTACTCTCTTTTGGTACTAACCTACGTAGAGTTTCTTTGCTAGAAGGGCGCTTCTCACTCTTGTGACCTACAGCTGGACGAGGCTCTTCCCTTCCTACCTCAGGTAACAAGTCAAATTTATTCAATACTGTTAGCTCAAATGTAGGTGAAGTTGATGAGCTGTTCCCCTTTCACTCATTGCTTGTTACCTTTTCCCAGTTCCCAAAATCTTTTTCCCCCTTCAACCTATCTAGTTCAAACCTCAAGTGAACTAACTGAGCCTGAAGGGGACAGATCTTTGCCTCCTGCTTAGTGATTCTGTTGTCTTTTTTGCAAACCCTACAGTTTCATAGAAGAGCCTTGCTGAGTTCCCCATCCAGTTCTCCACTGCAGTCACCCCAGTGAAATTCTGACCCACAGTCTACACACACCATTCCCTCTTTGACTTTCATGCTGCAACATTCACACTTATCACACATTGCAACACAGATTACACATTTAAAAATAGAATTAAGTCACTTAACACTCTTTACCCTACATGAATTTTCATTATTTATGAGCAGCGGATTTAATCGATGATAAATTGGCTATAAACAGGGACTAAGATTTGGAACATTAAGTATACAAACGTTCACTGGAAAGATGGAGGAGATGATAAACATGATGAAAAGAAGGAAGTTAGACCTATTGGGGTTAGCTGAAACAAGATGGAAAGGAGAAGGAAGGAGAGAACTGAGGAAAGGGTACCGACTATACTGGAGTGGAAGTGAGGAGGGAAAGAGAAATGGAGTGGGAATAGTAGTGATGATGATGAGCGTTTGGCGTCATTGGCCGGGAGGCCCCTCGCGGGGCAGGTCCGGCCGCCATATCGCAGGTCTTATTACATTCGGCGCCACATTGGGCGACCTGCACGCCGGATGGGGATGAAATGATGATGAACACAACACAACACCCAGTCCCTGAGCGGAGAAAATCTCCGACCCAGCCGGGAATCGAACCCGGGCCCAGAGGACGGCAATCCGTCACGCTGACCACTCAGCTACTGGGGCGGACGGAATAGTAGTAAGAGATGTATTGAAAGAGGAAGTGAAGAGAATAAGTGATAGGACAATGAAGATCAAATATCACTCAAGGGGACGGCCATGGAGGCAATGCAAGTGCATGTGCTGCAGATGGGTTGCACTGCTGAGGAGAAGCAAGAGTTTGAAGAGGAAATGCAGAAGCAGATGGGAAGGAAGCATGTTATAGTAATGGGGGATTTAAACACACACACTGAAAGAGAAAGACAAGGCTGTGAAAGTGTGCTTGGACCAGAAGGCTGGGGCTGCCAAAATGAGGAAGTTGAAATACTATTGGAGTTCTGTCAAAGGACTGGCTTGCTGGTTGGGAACTCTTGATTCAGGAAAACAGAGAGCCACAAGATTACTTGGTACAGTCAAGACTTAAAAAAGAAAGTCGATAGTTGACTACTTCCTGTATGATAGGTAAATAGGAACATCATTGACATTAAGGTAATACCATCAGAGGCCTTGGAGAGTGACCACAATTTGCTGGTAATGAATCTGAGAGGGACTAAGGATAATAAAGGGACAGAAAACCAGGAAAGACATATAAGGGTGTGGAAGTTGAAGGAGGAAGAAAGCAGGCTACAGTACCTACAAGTAGTAAAGGAAAGCATCCCAAAGGATGAACCAAAACAGTAGAAGAGGAATGGGATATATTCGAGGGACCATTAGTAAGCGCAGCGGAAGCAATATGTGGGAGCACAAGCAACAAAAAGAGTGGGAAAGAAACACCTTGGTGGATGATAAAACAAAGGATATACTCGTAGTACAAAAGAAGAATAGAACCTTTAGGGTATGGCTCCAGAAGAGAACAGTAGAGACAAGAGAAGAGTATCAAGCAAGAAAGAAAGAAGCTAAAAGAGTGGTGGTGGAGGAGAGAAGACATTGGATGGAACCATGGACCAGAATGAAGGAGGAGGAAAGTGAAGGTTCAAAAAAGGTGTTATATGGAATGATTAAAAGTAAGAGGAAGAACAGTACAAGAGATTATGATCGAAAGGTGAACAAAAGTGATCAAGATGTAGAGAATAAGGAGGAACTCAAGAATATGTGGAAGAAGTATTTTGAAGAACTCCTGAACCCAAATGGAGACCTGGACGAGGAGGATTAAGCCAAGGAGAAAAAAAGAGGAGGAACAGCAAATAGAAAAAGACCTTACATGGGGAGAAGTGGAAGAGGCACTGAGCAAGATGAAGGGAGGAAAGTCACCAGGTCTGGATGAGCCAAGTGTAGAGATGGTGAGAACAGCAGGAGAGGTGGGGATGCAATTGCTGTGTCGAGTAATGAAAATTGTGTGGAGACAGAAGATGATCCCAGAAGACTGGAAGAAGGGAATAACTATCCCGATCTTTAAGAAGGGAAATAGGAAAGAGTGCAAGAACTGTTGGGAGATAACACTGATTAGTCATTGTGCAAACATTTTTGAGAAAATTTTGGAAGCACAAATTCGGGCAAAATTAGGAGGGATGAGAGAAGAGCAACACGGCTTCAGAAGAGGAAGGTCCAGGGTGGATCTAAGACAACTGCAGAAACAGCATTATGAATATGGAACAGATCTACTAATGACCTTCCTGAACTTTGAAAAAACGTGTGAGAGTTACGTAGAAGCAAAGTGTGGAAAGTCCTGGAGAACAGAGGAGTAGTAAAACAGAGTATTTTGAGGATAAGGGAAATGTCCTATCCCCATGAACCATGGACCTTACCATTGGGAGGCTTGCGTGCCTCAGCGATACAGGTGGCCGTACCGCAGGTGCAACCACAAAGGAGGGGTATCTGTTGAGAGGCCAAACAAACGTGTGGTTCCTCAAGAGGGCAGCAGCCTTTTCAGTAGTTGCAGGGGCAACAGTCTGGATGATTGTCTGATCTGGCCTTGCACCACTAACCAAAACGGCCTTGCTGTGCTGGTACTGCGAATGGCTGAAAGCAAGGGGAAACTGCAGCTGTAATTTTTCCTGAGGGCATGCAGCTTTACTGTATGGTTAAATGATGATGGCGTCCTCTTGGGTAAAATATTCCAGAGGTAAAATAGTCCCCCATTCGGATCTCTGGGCGGGGAATACTCAGGAGGACGTCGTTATCAGGAGAAAGAAAACTGGCGTTCTATGGATCGGAGCGTGGAATGTCAGATCCCTTAATCGGGCAGGTAGGTTAGAAAATTTAAAAAGGGAAATGGATAGGTTGAAGTTAGATATAGTGGGAATTAGTGAAGTTTGGTGGCAGGGGGAACAAGACTTTTGGTCAGGTGAATACAGGGTTATAAATACAAAATCAAATAGGGGTAATGCAGGAGTAGGTTTAATAATGAATAAAAAAATTGGAGTGCGGGTAAGCTACTACCAACAGCATAGTGAACGCATTATTGTGGCCAAGATAGACACGAAGGCCATGCCTACTACAGTAGTACAAGTTTATATGCCAACTAGCTCTGCAGATGATGATGAAATTGATGAAATGTATGATGAGATAAAAGAAATTATTCAGGTAGTGAAGGGAGACGAAAATTTAATAGTCATGGGTGACTGGAATTCGAGAGTAGGAAAAGGGAGAGAAGGAAACATAGTGGGTGAATATGGATTGGGAGAGAGAAATGAAAGAGGAAGCCATCTGGTAGAATTTTGCACAGAGCATAACTTAATTATAGCTAACACTTGGTTCAAGAATCATAAAAGAAGGTTGTATACGTGGAAGAATCCTGGAGATACTAGAAGGTATCAGATAGATTATATAATGGTAAGACAGAGATTTAGGAACCAGGTTTTAAATTGTAAGACATTTCCAGGGGCAGATGTGGACTCTGACCACAATCTATTGGTTATGAATTGTAGATTAAAACTGAAGAAACTGCAAAAAGATGGGAATTTAAGGAGATGGGACCTAGATAAACTGACTAAACTAGAGGTTGTACAGAGTTTCAGGGAGAGCATAAGGGAACAATTGACAGGAATGGGGGAAAGAAATACAGTAGAAGAAGAATGGGTAGCTCTGAGGGATGAAGTAGTGAAGGCAGCAGAGGATCAAGTAGGTAAAAAGACGAGGGCTAGTAGAAATCCTTGGGTAACAGAAGAGATATTGAATTTAATTGATGAAAGGAGAAAATATAAAAATGCAGTAAATGAAGCAGGCAAAAGGGAATACAAACGTCTCAAAAATGAGATCGACAGGAAGTGCAAAATGGCTAAGCAGGGATGGCTAGAGGACAAATGTACGGATGTAGAGGCTTATCTCACTAGGGGTAAGATAGACACTGCCTACAGGAAAATTAAAGAGACCTTTGGAGAAAAGAGAACCACTTGTATGAATATCAAGAGCTCAGATGGAAACCCAGTTCTAAGCAAAGAAGGGAAAGCAGAAAGGTGGAAGGAGTATATAGAGGGTCTATACAAGGGCGATGTACTTGAGGACAATATTATGGAAATGGAAGAGGATGTAGATGAAGATGAAATGGGAGATACGATACTGCGTGAAGAGTTTGACAGAGCACTGAAAGACCTGAGTCAAAACAAGGACCCGGGAGTAGACAACATTCCATTGGAACTACTGACAGCCTTGGGAGAGCCATTCCTGACAAAACTCTACCATCTGGTGAGCAAGATGTTTGAGACAGGTGAAATACCCTCAGACTTCAAGAAGAATATAATAATTCCAATCCCAAAGAAAGCAGGTGTTGACAGATGTGAAAATTGCCGAACTATCAGTTTAATAAGTCATAGCTGCAAAATACTAACGCGTATTCTTTACATACGAATGGAAAAACTGGTAGAAGCCAACCTCGGCGAAGATCAGTTTGGATTCCGCAGAAATGTTGGAACACATGAGGCAATACTGACCCTACGACTTATCTTAGAAAATAGATTAAGGAAAGGCAAACCTACATTTCTAGCATTTGTAGACTTAGAGAAAGCTTTTGACAATGTTGACTGGAATAGTCTCTTTCAAATTCTGGAGGTGGCTAGGGTAAAATACAGGGAGCGAAAGCCTATTTACAATTTGTACAGAAACCAGGTGGCAGTTATAAGAGTCGAGGGGCATGAAAGGGAAGCAGTGGTTGGGAAGGGAGTGAGACAGGGTTGCAGCCTCTCCCCGATGCTATTCAATCTTTATATTGAGCAAGCAGTAAAGGAAACAGAAGAAAAATTCGGAGTGGGTATTAAAGTCCATGGAGAAGAAATAAAAACTATGAGGTTCGCTGATGACATTGCAATTCTGTCAGAGACAGCAAAGGACTTGGAAGAGCAGTTGAACGGAATGGACAGTGTCTTGAAAGGAGGATATAAGATGATCATCAACAAAAGCAAAACGAGGATAATGGAATGTAGTCAAATTAAGTCGGGTGATGCTGAGGGAATTAGATTAGGAAATGAGACGCTTAAAGTAGTAAAGGAGTTTTGCTATTTGGGAAGCAAAATAACTGTTAATGGTCGAAGTAGAGAGGATATGAAATGTAGACTGGCAATGGCAAGGAAAGCGTTTCTGAAGAAGAGAAATTTGTTAACATCGCGTATAGATTAAGTGTCAGGAAGTCGTTTCTGAAAGTATTTGTATGGAGTGTAGCCATGTGTGGAAATGAAACATGGATGATAAATAGTTTGGACAAGAAGAGAATAGAAGCTTTCGAAATGTGGTGCTACAGAAGAATGCTGAAGATTAGATGGGTAGATCACATAACTAATGAGGAGGTATTGAATAGAATTGGGGAGAAGAGGAGTTTGTGGCACAACTTGACAAGAAGAAGGGACCGGTTGGTAGGACATGTTCTGAGGCATCAAGGGATCACAAATTTAGCATTGGAGGGCAGCGTGGAGGGTAAAAATCATAGAGGGGACCAAGAGATGAATAAACTAAGCAGATTCAGAAGGATGTATGTTGCAGTAAGTACTGGGAGATGAAGAAGCTTGCACAGAATAGAGTAGCATGGAGAGCTGCATCAAACCAGTCTCAGGACTGAAGACCACAACAACAACAAGGGAAATGTACCATGGAAGTGTAAGCTGTGTGAAAGTGGGAGGAGAGAGATCAGCTAGGACTAAACAGAAGCATGGCTTGAGGCAGGGAAGTGCACTTTCACCATTACTCTTCATTGTAGTGATGGATAATAAAATGAGTACAGTAGCACAAGTAATTGGTGAAGGAAAGATGAAAGCTATGGTGTTTGCATATGATCTGATGATTTGTTGGAATAAGGAAGAGGAAATACAAGAACAGTTGGACCTATGGAAATGAACAGTACAACAACATGGGATGAAATTTAGTATAAATAAGAGTGAGATGATTATCACATAAATAAGAGTGAGATTATTATCACAACAAGAACAAAGGAGGGAGGAACAACTGGAATAACAATTGGTTGGGAATGTTTGAGGAGAGTGGAGAGTTTCCAGTACCTAGGAAGCCTGATACAGGAAGATGGAAAAAACAATAGAGAAATAAAGGAGTGGGGCAGAAAAGCAGAAGCATTTCGGAAGAGTGTGAGAAGCCTGATGTGGAACAAGGATGTACCCTAAATCAGTAAAAAGGTTTTATACCGGTCATACTATATCCCAATCCTGACATATGCATCCAAAACCTGGGTTATGAAAGGCAGAGAGAAAAGCAAAGTACAAGCCAGTGAGATGAAATTCTTGAGGAACAGTATTGGATTGACAAAGATAGACAGGTTAAGAAATGAGAGGATCAGAGAGTTAATGAAAGTGTGAAGTTGGAACCATTACAGGAGGAGATAGAGAAATCAAGGCTGAGATGGTATGGGCATGTTAAGCAACTGGAGGAGAAGAGGATACCCAGGAGGATACATGAGATGAAACTGGAAGGAAAGAGACCAAGAGGAAGACTGAAAGACAGATAGCTGAAAAGAGTGGAGGAATGCATCCAGAAGAAAGGAGAAGACTCAACCAAAGTGAAGACGGAAAGGTGGTGGCAAGACAGAAGATGATGGAGAGGCTGTGTTCCAAACAGACCTGGCCAGATGCTGGAAACTGTCCAAGGTGATGATGATGATGATGATGATGATGAGCAGCATAAATTAGGCTTAGATGTAGTGCTTCAGGTGTATGATACAAGGTAAAAGTAATGTAAATGGAGAGAGACTAAAATTTACTCACCAAGCAGCAGTATGGGAATACACACACATAAGGGTTTAACTTTTATGAGCTTTCAGAACCAGTGGCTCCTTCTTCTGGCAGAAGAGTTGAGGGGGAAGGAAGAGAGGTGAAGGAAAAGAACTTGAGAGGTTTAGGGAAAGGGGTACAGTTCAGAAAAGTCACCCAGAACCCTGGTCATGGGAGACTTACTGGACGGGATGAGACTTATCACTGCTTGGTGATTATTTTGATTGTTATATAACACAGAAAGTTATTTATTTCTGCTTGCAACACGACCTCAACACTCACTTAATTGCAGTATCAATAATTATTTTAATCACAGTAGGACGTAACTTTACCGTATGCAAACTGCACATGTAAACCCACTTTCTCAGTGAATTGGGCAATGCGACTTGTACAGACTTTTCAACCTCCCATCATGATCTGAAGTGCCATTTCAAGCTTAGACCATGAGACCACATCATATGGTTATGGCCCAAGCTACTGAAGTTGGTGGTCATTTGTGTATGATGTGTGCTTACTTGTGTGTATGAACGGTATGTGTTTCTCTTTCATTGATGAAGGCTGTGGCCGAAAGCTTTATGTAAGAGTCTTTTAATTGTGCCTGTCTGCAACTTAACATGTCTTCCATATGGTAAGTAGCAATCTGTCTTTTCTTACATTGTTGACATTTCTGCCTGGAGTTTCCATAGTTAGTCCAGGTCACATTGCCACTTTATAACAAGAAGGAATCTAAGAATGGAAAGCTGCCTGCTGAATTGGCATACACTATAGCAATTTTATTC
This sequence comes from Schistocerca americana, assembly GCF_021461395.2. NCBI lineage: Eukaryota > Metazoa > Arthropoda > Insecta > Orthoptera > Acrididae > Schistocerca > Schistocerca americana. The sequence goes on along the minus strand of NC_060120.1, from coordinate 284,793,325 downwards.
AAACATTCAATCATTACCATAAACACAAAACATTCAGTACTTGCTTTATAGTTACCAAATTGTTGTGCACCACAGCATCATCATTTGAACATTCAGCCACTACCATGAAGAAAAACAGTGAAGATGTGCATCATGGTCGTCACATGCGGCTAACAGTGCTGGCTGATAACCACTATCTACAAATTGGCTCATAGATGATCTTAGCGAACTGCAACAAAACTGCAAGCTGCTTTTTGGAGGCAACTACTATGACTATGTTGACCCAGAAAATAAACAACTATCTCCACGTGATGAGTTAGGCCTCTAGGCATTTATCATGACCTGCAGCACAAACCCCCAGCAAGGGAACTCCTGGAATGGAACCTGGATCAGTTTCATCAGGTTCTCTTCATTGATGAGTGTGGGGTTTACCCGACGCCTGGTGAGCGTCCTAGAAGAGTGTATTGGCTGTCAGGTTCCATTGCACAACTCAGGTGTGGGGTCCCACATGTTGAACAGTGATGTGAGTCGGTCACGTTTTTGGTCAAAATCTTGGATGTCAGACCCTTCCCATTGCTGTCAAGGGTAATTTAAGTGCAGTAAGAAGTTGGCAAGGAGGACACCAAAAGTGGGCTAGTACTGGCAAAAAGGGCATTCCTGGCCAAGAGAATTCTAATATTATCAAACACAGGCCTTAATTTGAGGAAGAAATTTCTGAGAATGTACATTTGGAGCTCAGCATTGTATGGTAGTGAAACAGGCACTGTGGGAAGACTGGAACAGAAGAGAATTGAATCATTTGAGATGTGGTGTTACAGACAAATGTTGAAAATTAGGTGGACTGTTAAAGTAAGGAATGAGGAAGGCTCTCCACATAATTGTCGAGGAAAGGAATATATGGAAAACATTGACAAGAAGAACAGACAGGGTGGTAGGACATCTGTTAAGACATAAGGGATCGACTTCCATGATACTAGAATGGGCTGTAGAGGGTAAAACTGTAGAGGAAGGTGGGAACTGGGATACATCCAGCAAATAATTGAGGATGTGGGTTGCAAGTGCTACTCTGAGATAAAGAGGTTGGCACAGGAGAGGAATTCGTGGCGGGCCGCATCAAACCAATCATTAGACTGATGACTCAAAAAAAAGAAGGGAGCACCTGAAAATTATTGTCCAGCCCAACAGTTGCCATTTTGGCAATGAACTTTAAGACGACAGTTCATGTGCACATTTTCCCCAACTTGCGAACAGCTTCCTGCAGGAGGCAGGCATCAAACAAATGGAACAGTCTCCAGTATCTGCTGCCATGAATCCAACTGAAAGTGGCTAGGACCTTTTGATGGAACAACATTGCACTGACTGTTACCCAGCAGCTTACTTTCAAAATAACTGCCTGTTATTTGTTACTGTTTTGTTTCCATTTCCCAGTCAAGTATTTCGTTCCCTGCTCTCCTTGAATCTAATCCCATACAAGTTTGCATATAAGCTGGAGGCACAAGACTGTTTTTGGTCCGTTTTAGTTCAATATTTTGGAGTTTCTTTTGTTTTTTTATAGGGATATAAATAGTGCTGCAATCTAGTCCCCTGTTCATATACTGACAGTGATCTATATGAAGGAAAATTATCCACATGACTGTTTCAGGATTCCCAAAGTTTTGAATAAGTTAGTGTAGTGACTTCCATTGCTACTTTGTTACTTGTATTATCATTCTTTGTAGTACAAGGATTGTTGGTACATTCTGCACATTTGTTCGCCAGAAAATTAGGCTGTGACTAATTATTGGGTATACATGTATACAAAATTTGTTGTTCTATGATATGAGAAGCTACAGTCTGAAGTTGTTAAGTGTGTAGCATGTGATAGCAATCTGACCTTTAAGTACTGTAATATGCCCGACCGACTTAAACAGTTTGTCAACACGCATTCATGGAAATTTTGAATTTGGTAAACATTCTGTAAATTTGGTTGATGTTACTGAGACTTCAGTGTATATGGAAACTAATACTTTTGTTAAAAATAATCATCACCACCAGCCATTTGACATCCACTGCTGGATAAGGGCATGCACTGTAGTCTTTCACCTCAGGGAGTCACACCTAGTGATACGTGGCTGGCGACCACGGGGCCCCGAGCTGAGTCCTGGCATTGCTTCCACTTACTATGCCAGGCTCCTCACTCTTATCTTTCCTATCTGGCCACCCTCGGCCAGCTCTTGTTCTTTTCCGACCCTGACACTATTAGGTTTCGAGGGCTAGGGGTCTTTCATTTTCCAACCTATACTTCTCATGCAGCGTCTGACCCGGAGCGGGCGGCTGCAAAAGGCGTCTGTAACCCATGTTAGGGGCGGCCTCCAGAACTGCGGAAGGCAACGGAATACCACCGCAGATTATCTTCCCTGCATAATGCAGTCTCCATTTTATGCACAAAAAATGGCTTCCTCTCATGTTAAATCAGTGTCCGGAGGTAAAATAGTCCCCCATTCGGATCTCCGGGGGGGACAACTTGAAAGGAGGCAAAAAATCAAAACGAGAATTGGTACCTGGAATGTCAGAACTCTGCTACAAGCAGGAAAACTAGAAAACCTTAAAAGAGAGATGGAAAAGAATCATATGGACCTCGTAGGAGTTGCTGAAGTAAGATGGAATGGACATGGAGAGTTGCAGTCAGATGAATATGTATTCTACTACTCAGGAGGAGAAGTAAAAGTAATTAATGGAGTAGGAATGATTATGACAAAGGAATTGGCTAAATGTGTGGAATATGTAGACTATGCAAATGACCGGGTTATTGGTGTAAGGCTGAAAGGAGCACAAAAAGATTTACTGATTGTCCAGGTGTATATGCCAACTTCAGAACATGATGACCAAATTGTAGAGGAAACGTACAATGTAATAGAGAGAATAATGGACGAAAATAAAAAATGCTGCAAAATAGTAATGGGAGACTGGAACGCCATTGTGGGAGAAGGGAAGGAGGGAAACATAGTAGGCAGTCATGGTCTTGGAAAGAGAAATGGCAGAGGTGAATGGTTAATTGACTTCTGCAGGGAAAGGCAGCTGATAGTGGCAAACACATGGTTCAAGAACCATAAGAGGAGGCTCTACACTTGGAAATCACCAGGGGATAAATATAGAAACCAAATCGATTTTATACTGGTAGAAGAAAGATACAGGAATGGAATCAAGAAGGTGCACACATTACCAGGTGCAGATATTAATAGTGACCACAACTTACTTATGGCAGAAATAGAAATAAGAATGAAAAAACTGAAAAAGGCGACAATGGTGAAGAAATGGGATCTAGAGAAGATAAGGTCCAACAAAGAACAAATTACAGAAATGCTGTCTCGGGACTTTCTAAACACATTACGAGACAAAGAAGCACCTGATAATGCCAACGAGTACTGGAATATGCTGAAAGAAGGAATCATTAAAGCAGGACAGCAAAATATAGGATATGTAAAAGGGAAAAGGTAAAAAAAACCATGGGTCACACAAGAAATGATTTCCAAGATGGAGGAGAGAAGAAAATTGAAAAACAAGAACACTGAAGATGCAAGAAAGATATACCGAAGGTTAAATAACGAACTGCGAAGAGAAACAGAGCAGGCTAGGAAAAAAATGGCTAAAAGAGGAATGTGATGAAATTGAAGAACTGGACAGGAAAGGAAGATACGACTTACTATACAACAGAGTAAAGACTATGACATGGGAACAAAACAGAGCAGGAAGTGCTACTATGGAAATTTTGAGTAAAGACGAAGAGGTAGTGTATAAAGATCGTGACGATGTCCTCCAGAGATGGGAAGAATATATAAAAGAGCTATATGACACAAATAGCAAACCAGAAACTCTGGAACTTGAATCACACAACAGTGTAAGTGATGAAGAGAAAGGACCGACCATCATAATGGAAGAAGTAAAGTCTGCTATTGCTGCAATGAAAAATGGCAAAGCAGTAGGTACAGATACAATACCGGGAGAAATACTAAAATGCTTGAACCACAATGGAATAAGAGAAATATTGAGGTTATGTAATAAAATATATGACAGTGGTGAATGGCCTGAGGACTTTTTGACAACAGTAATGATTCCATTGCCGAAAAAACAAGGAACCAGGAAATGCAGCGAGCACAGGACAATCAGCCTCATTTCACATGCAGCCAAAGTGATGTTAAGAATAATTAATAAAAGACTTGAAAAAGTAATAGAGGAGAATCTCGGCGAGGAGCAGTTCGGCTTTAGACGGAATACGGGCACCAGAGATGCAATAGGGCTCCTACGAATCTTGGGAGAAAGGTTTATTGAAAAAGGAAGAGACCTATATATGTGCTTCATCGATTTAGAAAAGGCATTTGACAGTGTGGTTTGGGACAAGCTGGCGACTATTATGAGGGAAAAGAGAGTGGACTGGAAAACCAGAAGACTTATAAACTCATTGTACCTTAATCAAAGAGTTTCAGTTAAAGTGAGAGGAGAAAGTACGAACTGGATCAGACTAGGGAAAGGAGTAAGACAAGGATGCTGTTTATCACCTACTCTTTTCAACCTGTACTTGGAAAATATGATTGACCAATGCTCATTAGATGACAAAGGAGTAGAAATTGGAGGAAGAAGAGTAGGGTGCTTGAGATTTGCTGATGACATGGTCCTTCTAGCCACAGAGGAAAAAGAATTACAGGATTTGGTGGACACCATTGCAACTAACGGAAAAAAATATGGAATGAAAATTAACACAAATAAAACAGAAGTATTGGCAATAGGAGGAAATAAGGAACTAAAAATTGTGCTGAATGGAGAAAAACTAGAACAGGTGCAAAATTTTAAGTATCTTGGAAGCAGGATAGACACCGACTGGAAGTGCACCACAGAAATTAAAACAAGGATAGCAATGGCAAAAGAGGCGTTTTATAAGAAAAGGAGAATCTTCTGCAGCGGTATGGACAGAGAACTCAGAAAGAGACTCATAAAATGTCTTGTATGGAGTGTTCTTCTATATGGCGCTGAAACATGGACTATGAGGAAAAAAGACAGAGAAAGGCTGGAGGCTTTTGAGATCTGGACATGGCGGAAGATGGAAGGAATAAGTTGGATGGACAGAGTAAAAAATGAAGAGGTACTGAGAAGAGCGGGAGAGAAAAGGCAGTTACTAGATGTAATAAAGAGAAGAAAAAGAAATTGGATTGGGCATATATTAAGAAAGAATGACGGACTGATAAAAACAGTTTTAGAAGGTTATGTAGAAGGGAAAAGGAAGCGAGGAAGGAAGAGATTCCAGATACTGGATGACATGATGGACGGTACAACATACAGCAGCCTTAAGAAGGAAGCAATGGATCGCAGAAAATGGAGAGGCAAAGGACCTGCTAATATAGCAGATAACTGATGATGATGACTGTAGTCTTCAGCTGTATGCATACGTGCTGCTCCTGCACCTTCCTTATTTCCTCTGTCTTTTCTCATCTCTTCAGATATAGCAGACAACTTCCATCCATGTGTCACCTTTTGTAAACCCTTGTCAACAGTTTTGTAAAGGCCGTGCCGCTACTGCTGTGGAGGCCGGGTTGCCACTGTTGTCATGGTAGGCCGACTTTGTGGGTTTGTGAAACAGTTTCTGGTGCAGTACACTGTTAAGACAGTTTCTCCCTGCCACTATTACACAGCTATACCCCAGGGTCCAGTAACAGGATAGGAGAATGAAGGTTCTACAACGCTCCAACAAATTAGTAACAAAGTTACACAAATGAGTTATAAAGTTTTAGTTATCTTAGTGACTTATCAAACAATGAAATCTTCAACACTGCATGTAATATAACACAAAAAGACCCTCTATGGCTAATTCAAAATAATCATAGATAAACTTCACAGCACATAGCAAAAACAATTTACAACAACTGTTTATTTTTTTGTTTTTATTTACACGTCAAGTTCCGTAGGACCAAATTGAGGAGCAAATCTCCAAGGTCATGGAACGTGTCAGTACATGAAGCTACAACATAAAATTAATAACAGGTAAAAAGAAAATGTTTATTAACCCAAAAAAAGTTAATCCATAAGTTAAAGTAAACACAATCAACTATACATCAAGAATCAGATTAATTTTTCAAGGAACTGCTCGATAGAATAGAAGGAGTGACTCTTGAGGAAACTCTTCAGTTCCAAGTTGAAGGCGCATGGATTACTGCTAAGATTTTTGAATTTGAGTGGTAGCTTATTGAAAATGGATGCAGCAGTATACAGCACACCTTTCTGCACAAGAGTTAAGGAAGTCCGTTCCAAATTAAGGTTTGATTTCTACTGAATATTAACTGTGTGGAAGTTGCTTATTCTTGGCAATAAGCTAATATTGTTAACAAGAAATGACAGTAAGGAATATATATATTGAGAGGCCAATGTCAAAATACCCAGACTCGTGAACAGGGGTCGGCAAGAGGTTTGTGAACTTACACGACTTATTGCCCGAACTGCCTGTTTCTGAACCAGAAATATCCTTTTAGAATGGCAAGAGTTACCCCAAAATATAATACCATATGACATAAGTAAATGAAAATAAGCAAAGTAGGCTAATTTTTGTGTTGAACGATCACTCACTTCAGATACCATTCGAGTAGTAAAGATGGCAGCATTAAGCCTTTGAACAAGATCCTGAACGTGGGCTTTCCATAACAGTTTACTATCTATATGAACACCTAGAAATTTGAACTGTTCAGTTTCACTAATCATATGCCCATGCTGTGAAATTAAAATGTCAGGTTTTGTTGAGTTGTGTGTTAGAAACTGTAAAAACTGAGTCTTACTGTGATTTAGCACTAGTTTATTTTCTACAAGCCATGAACTTAGGTCATGAACTGGACTATTTGAAACCGAGCCAATATTGCACACAACATCCTTTACTACCATGCTAGTGTCATCAGCAAACAGATATATTTTAGAGTTATCCGTAATTCTAGAAGGCATATCGTTTATATAAATAAGGAACATCAGTGGCCCCAAAACTGATCCCTTGGGCACCCCCCACTAGACCATACCCCACTCAGACCCCACAGTGCAACCATTCTCAACATTGCTGTCTGTTGCTAAAGTAAGAGGTGAACCAATTGTGAGCTATTCCCTGTATTCCGTAATGGTCCAACTTCTGGAGCAATATGATGTGAACAACACAATCAAACACCTCAGTTAAATCAAAAACTATGTGTAGTGTTTGAAACCTGTTGTTTAACCCATACAGTACCTCACAGAGAAAAGAAAATATAGCATTTTCAGTTGTTAAAAGACTTCTAAAGCTGAACTGTACATTTGACAGCAAATCATGTAATATAAAACAATCAATTATCCTTACATACACAGCCTTTTCAATAACTTTAGCAAACACGGATGGCATAGAAATAGGTCTAAAATTGTCTACATTATCCCTTTCTCCCTTTTTATAAAGAGGCTTTACTACTGAGTACTTTAATCATTCAGGAAACTGACCATTCCTAAAGGAAAAATTACAAATATGGCTAAATACAGGGCTAACATATACAGCATAGTACTTTAATATTCTGCTAGGTACTTCATCATAACCAAGAAAATCCTTAGTCTTCAGTGATTTAATTATTGACTCAATCTTCCCCTTGTCCGTATCACAGAGGAGTATTTCAGACATCAATCTTGGAAAGGCATTTGCCAAGAAAGTTATATGATACCCTGTAAAAACTTCATTTTTATTTAATTTACCAGCAATGCTCTGAAAATGATTGTTAAATACTGTACATATAACTGATTTGTCAGTAACAGAAATATTTTTACTAAGAACTGATTTTATGTCGTTGACCTTGTGCTGCTGACCAGACACTTCCTTCACAACTGACCATGTGGTTTTAATTTTATCCTGTGAAATAGCTATTCTATTTGCATACCACATACTCTTTGCCTTCCCAATAACATTTTTAAGCACCTTGCAATACTGTTTGTAATAGGCTACTGTAGCTTTATTGTGACTACTTCTGACATTTTGATATAATTCCCGCTTTGTTGTACATGATATCCTTATCCCACTAGTCAGCCACCCGGGCTGTCTAGTACTCCATTTAGAATGTTCTAATGGAAAGCAACTGTCAAAGAGCATGAGAAATGAGTTAAGGAAACATTATATTTATCCTCTATATTATTGGCACTATAAACATCCTGCCACTCTTGTTCCTTGACAAGGTTTAAAAAACTCTCTATTGCTGTTGGATTAACTTTTCTACATAGTTTGTAATTATATGTGATATTTGTTTGAGTTCAAAAGCCTTTTAGTGTTAAAATTTGTGCATCATGGCTTGAATGGCCATTATCCTTTTACTAACAGAATACCCATCTAGTAATGAAGAATGAATAAAAATATTGTCTATGACTGCGCTACTTTTCCCCTGCACCCTAGCTGGGAAAAGCACAGTCTGCATCAGATCATATGAATTTAGGAGATCTACCAACATCCTTTTTCGTGCACCGTCTTACACAAAATTTATATTGAAGTCACCACATATAACTAATTCTGGTACTTACTACAAAGTGAATCAAGAACTATCTCTAGCTTGAGCAGAAATGCTCTGATGTCAGAATTAGGGAACCTATAAACAACAACAACAATTAGAAGTTTAGTTTCACTAAATTCAACTGCCCCTCCACAACATTCAGATATCTGTTCAGTGCAGTGCTGCGATACGTCTATAGACTCAAATGGAATACTGTTTTTACGTACATAGCCACTCCCCCAACCCGCAAGGAACTCCTTGAAAAACAACCAGCTAATCTGTATCATGATAAAGGAAGCCTCTGAATTGTCAAATTATTTAAGTGATGCTCCGACATACCAATAATTTCAGAGTCAACGTCTATAAGCAGTTCACTAACTTTATCTCTAATACCTCTTATATTTTGATGAAATATGCTAATACCTTCTCTACTCGGAAACATGACGTCCTCTGACTGTGAGCCCTTAGTTAGAGGGACTTCCTTTAAGCAGATATACCTATCAGCCGACTTCAATCTAAAAAAGGTGCAGCTCTAACACCAACTACTACAGGAATTTTTCCATGAGTGATCCCACCACCACCCAAACCGGCCATGCCTGGTGAAATCCGATCTACTGACAGACCCAACTGGCACCACTGAAATGTGACCCATGCCTTCTGCCATCAGCACCTTCTTCAGCCCCAAGTTAATGCGCCTAACAGCCGCATTAAGATGAAGCCAATCATGACACTGAAACAGTTGCATGAAATGCACGTTAGTGTCACCAGTTTGAGTAGCTATCTTTACCAGGTCACCACCTAAATCCTATTCCCCATCCCTATCAATACTGTTCCCTGCTCCACTGACTATCACCACCTGCTCCTCCTTCTTAAAATTCCTTTATAACTCCCCTATGCTGTGAGTCATCTGAGCCAACCCTGCACTAGGCTTCACAGTGCTGGTGAACTGGTACTCACTCCCGAACACCTCCTGCAACTGCTGGCCCACACCTCTACCGTGCGAACTACCTAGCAGCTGAACCTTCTTCTTTCTGTTAGACTTTGCAACTGACCCAGGCCTCCTAACTACTGAGGGCTGCTGCATGTTCCCTACATCCACAGCACTTCTAAGAGTTCACTAAAAGACGCTCCCTGTCTAAGCCCTGGATGATGATCTACAACCAAGTGGGCTAGAGCTGCTCTTCTATCTTCCAACTAGGTTTCTGTCCATTTTCCTCAGGTCATTGGCAGACTGTACTCGGCTGGCAATTAGCCAAGGTAAAGTCAGTATCTTCATCCACAATGTCACCCGTGGCGCTGGTGGAACTCGCGCAAGTGGCTAGTCTCTATGGCACTGACACCAGCTCACATTTTTGCACTTGAGGTCCTTTTGCCCTGGCTGTGCCTTGTTTGGATAACACAGCACCACCCACCTTCATTTCTTTTTTATTATATTCGTATCTCCTTCATGCCAGCCTCTTACCAGATACATTTGTTTGTCCTGCTGGGTGTCCTAGTAACTCACAATATGCATCTCCCTGCATTCCTTGCTGAGAAATCTCCAGTTTTGGAATGATATTCAAATTGAAAGTGCATGTGACACTTCTGTAAGCCGAAACTGGAAGACTAATAAACATTGCTTGTGAACTTTCTATTTCAGGCTCCTTGGAAGTTTACTGGGATGTGCTGAAAAGTAATGCTTCCAAATTTGTAATTTTTTTCTCAATACTGTTTGAGATATTACATGTCATGCATAGTACTCGGTTGACTTTCCCACTTCATTGATGCAAGCTGTAACATTCTACCACTAGATGGCTCCAAATTGCAATGTGTAACATGGCAGTGAGTAATGTAGATGTGTTGCTGAGTGAGAAACAGCAAACTGTATTTGAGTTTCTGAAAGCATGAATTCAAAGAGCTCATCCACACATGAAACACCCTCTCCTTCAGCATAACAATCTCAGACCACACATGAGCACTGCAATATCTGCAGCAATCCTTAGTGTTGCCACAAGTTCTGGAAATCACGGAAATATCAGAGAAATTAAAAAAAAAAAAAATACACTGGAAAAATCTAATTTTTCTATCAGTAGATGAAATGGTTTGTTTACTGAGGTGTCATGTATTGTTGCTGGCTTTGTGCAGCTGAGAATGTGTGCTGCTTCCCTACTCCCTCATTACTACTGCTTCTCTCCTTCCTACCTCACCCCTCAGCTTGCAATCAGTTCTGCCACCAGTTCTTGCTGCTAGCCTAGCAGCTGCCGATGAGAAGCAGGGAGGCATGAGGAGTGGTTTGTTTGGATCTGATTCTCAGAGACTCATTTTCTGACAAAAGGTTTGGTTGAAAATTTGGTAGTGAGAGTGTGATTGTCTTTTCTATGTGCCTGTCTGTGGCTCAGCAACCATCTTTACAGTGAGTTGCCACCTGCCTTTATTATTATTGATTCTCAGAGTATTTGAACAAGTTATCTGTCACATGGATTGATCACCGTGGTCTCATTTCATCAACATGTTGTTTGTGGCTTGTGAATAGCTGGCCACATGAGTGGATTCCCGTGACAGGCCAAAACTGCAGGCCATTTCTGCATGTATCTGCAAGTCTGAAGCCATTCAGTTCCCACTAATGTGCAGGTCCTACCCATCAGATTTAGTCTCACCGATCTGCCCACAGGCTGGGTCTGTTTGTGTGTGGCGTAATGCAGCAAATTTTCATGGTTAATCCCTGGACCCAGGACTGGGGTGTTCCTCAGCAGGCCAGAGGCCATGGGTGATGGATTTCAGGAATTGCGACTGTCTCACCGCAAGTAAATTGTACAGTGTGGCTTTTTATAGACATTTTATTTATCCTAATATCTTCTGGCACTTAAAAAGTAGTTTATTTGTTAGAAAGTATGGACAATAAGAAGAAGAAAATTGCATCAGTGGTTGACAATTTGTGCCCTATGTAATCATATATTTCTTGAAAGAAACATCACAAAATACCTGAAAAATAATAGACAATAATACACAATAACCAACAATAACGAACATAGTAGAACCAACATTTTATAGGTGGTCACCTACAGTGTTGGTTTGCACAATTCTTCCCTGCCTTATACATTTTTTTCAAGAGGCTTGCTTTTTTCTGAGGTGATTTCTGAAATCAGTGAAGGCATTTTAAACCTGTCTTGCTACTCCAAGGAAATGTGTATTTTATTGAAATGAAGTAACATCAGTGGTCTTAATGAAACACATATACCATTTGGCTTGCTTTCTCCATCTAAAAACAGTTCGTTACAGAAGATATTGATTATAGTACTGAAGATTTTTGCTCACCTTGGGAAACTCCACTGCTTGCAAGTTTTTTAGATTTTTCCTCATTTGCACTGTTGTTTCTTGGACCGTAGCTGCAAAGACAGATTGTCTGCTTACATCTCAACTTACGATTAGATCTCAAAATTTCTCAGGGAAAAATGCGAAAACTTGTCCGGAAATCAGGGAAATATCAGGGAATTTCACTTGGGGATACTTGTGGCAACCCTGAATCCAACACCTTGTGTTTACTGTCATCAACCCTCCTACATACAGTCTCAACTTAGCCCCATATGATTTTCATCAATTTGCAGTACTTAAAGAACATCTTCAAGGTTTTCACTTCAATAGTGATGAAGCAGAGGTGAGGCTGTGGCGCTGTCAACAAAGTCAAAGGTTGTACAGCAAAAGTATGAACAAACTGATCTCTCATTGGGAGAAATGGGTCCATTGCCAAGGTGACTATATTGACAAATAAATACGAGTATGTAGACATGAAGAATAAAGGTGTGGAATGTTAATAAAGTTTGTTTGATTTAAAAAGATTTGAGAGTTTTCACACAAAAAACTAAGAGGCATTACTTTTCATCACACCCTAATAATTTTAAAAACTTTAATCAGCCACATGCATGGCAGGTCATTTTTACTCTTCCATTATTTCTTTTTCTGATTATCCCATTTTCAATTTTAACTGTTCTAAAAACAAAAACTCACCAATGTATTCTGTGATTTTGTTGTTAAGTTGTACCACATTTTATTGGAGTATTCATTATACACTATTTTTGTCTTATTGAAATCAGCTTTGGCACCTGTTTTGAAACTTACTTTATTAGATTTGTCCATATGTTGTTGTAATTGCTCTAAATGTCAATGAATAGTGTCATCAACAAATGAAGGAGACTGATGAATGTCTTGTCTAAATTGATGAGGCTTATATTTGAGCCTTTTAGAATATTTCTGTACAGTATTTGTTATTTGCTCTTTCCATGTTACACTTAGTGTTCATGTGTCGGAGTCCTCATATGTGTCTTACAAAATACAACATTTGACCCATTTTCATTTGATTCCTTCAAAGATTAATGTGTATCTCAGATTTCTGATAATGGCAATTCTAGGTCAGGCACAGCAAATTAGACAATTAATTGTGGGGACATTCATCCTAAAGTGATCAAACATCTTTGACACGATTGGTGTGGAAGCTCTTTAGGACAGTGCAACACAACTTCAGTGTGAGCTGGACGATGTGACTGACTAGATTCTCTGTACCAGTGCTCCTTTTCATAAATAGTATTCTCATTATCTGGGTGTGTTATCTCTGTCAGAGCCCTTCCTATGTTGGGGACGCTGCTTCAACAGTGAATACATGCAAATTCGTCTCGGAACTCAATCGTGTTTATTACATAGTGACAGTGTGGCTGTTGTACACCACATCACTGGGCACCATACCTGCACTAATGGACACCCCTCACAGGAGTGTAGTGCAGGTAGACAGTGTGTGAATCTGACTGTGAAAACTCTGTGTATAAGTAATCCGTTTTCTTTACTGCTAGCCAACAGTGGCACGATGCCACATCAATAATGGCCTCATATGATGAACCCTTTAACTGACTTAAACCCAGTGGATTCCACAGACCCCTTTGAGTGTCTTCTCAATTCTAATCATCTCTGCAACACCATGTTCATGTTGCATGTGTCTTCCACACCATGTAATGTATTTCAGCATTTGCAAATTCACTGTGCAACAACCAACTACACATGAACAATTGGCTCCCATCTTGCGTCACACACTTCACGGACATAGTGCAACCACCAGTAAATTGACATGTTCAGGCGGCACTCAGCTCAAACTACCACTTCTCGATTCCAAGAATTCAAGCTTGTGGTTCACGATCATTGAGTGCATATTTCAGACTACTGGCAACAAGTCAAAGTATGTGCATCTGATCAGCTGCCTGGCAGTCCATTCGGAACTAATGTATGATATTGTCTGGTTGCCTCCAGTGGAGAATAAATACAAGGCAGCCAAAGTAGTGTTGTGACAGAGACAATACCGCACGCTGGAAAAGCAAGTTGAAGAGGTCTTGTATGAGATCAAAATTGGTGTTACTGTACTGTCACGTGTCTGGTGCCACCTCTGTGTCTCAGCCAATCTAGCTCTTGTATCAGACACCATGCTGTGGGCCCTGTGGTTGATGAAGTTACCAACAGACCTACAGCTCACCATGATTGTGAACAAGGTGGACCCAGTCAGATGGCACTTGGCTATGGCTGACAGAATGTTCACTGTCTTTCACTGTAGGTCAAAAATAACAGTGTCCCAAGATACTACTCAGTGACGTGTGCGGCGTCCCCCCCCCCCCCCCCTCCCCCGCCCGCACCGCACGAACACAGTCAACCAGAAACGAAGGGCCACAATCATGGCAGACTGCAGCACTCATTGCCCCCTGCTCAGCAGTGCACACCAGTGCCCGAAGCTACACACAGCAACAGCATCATGCAACACTCACCAGCTCCAGGTCATGCTGTCTGCCAATATTGTATCCAACTCAGAAACTCTACAAGCAAATGTCGAGCCCCTTATGGTCCACCAGAAAATGTAACACACACATGCCCACCTCAGCTGTTGCTCACAGTTATCTCTTCATGTTGGACAAAGCATCAAACCAATATCTAATAATCGACATGGGCTCTGACATTAGCTCGCTTCCACATTCCGACTTTCAAGCCTACAACTGTCCTCACACTTCAGGCTTCCAAAGACTCCAACATTATTGTATATGGCACTGTTGTACACACCATACACCTGTTGGGCACAATCCAGTCAGTGGTGGATCCAGTCACTGGAATCGATTTTTTACGACATCATCTGATGTCTCATAGTCGTTGCTCATTCACTAAATCTCAAGCAAATGAGTGTAAGATATCTCCACCTCTCCCATGTCACCACAACCAGTGTCCATCATGCTCCCCTTGATCACATCATCCACAACATTCTCCATGAATGTGCCAAACTTTCAGAGGACATTCTCCACAAACATTGGCACTATACTGCTTGAAACTACAGATGTAATCACTCTGTACTGCTACTGCCATGGCCCTAGCAGCAGCACATGAGCAGCTCCGCACTGCAGACAGCAAAGAGCTGGACACATCTCCATCTCCCTCACATTGGCATGCCCCCTCTCCATCAAACACCATTCCAACACAGACTCAGCTGGCCACCAACAGCCACTCCAGGGTCAGTAAACCACAATGCACAGTGTATGTTATTGTTGTTCCTGACACCACCACCTCACTCACATGTGCATGTGCCTGTGCTGTTTGTGACAGAACCATGCATCGCATAATAGCCACAGACGGCCTCCTAGCAGATCCACAGCTTACAAAGCCACAGTTAACAAACCTCTTCAAGCACGAACTGTTCTCCTTCAAATAGTCCCTGGGCCTCCAGAATCAAGCTTCTTCCTAGGAAAGATGGTTCTGCCACTACAGAGCCCTCAGTTCCTGAACAGTGCAAGACAACTACCCTATTCCATACACACAGGACTTTACACCCATTCTCACAGGTGCTACAATTTTCAGCAAGCGTCCCTACCTACAAATACTGATGCATCTCTACATCTAACAGACCATCATAATAACTCAGTTCGGTCAGTTTGAGTATCTCTTTTTGCCATATGGGTTGAAAAATGGTGTGCAAACTTGACAGCAGTTCATTGACAGTTGCATATTCCACTTCCACTTCTGCTGTATGCATCTTGATGACAGAATCATCTTCTCACATTCCATGGACAAGCACTCACAGTACGTAGAACACATTCTAGCCATGTTGCAGGAGGGCAGAGTGGTCATTAATGAGGCAAAATCACAACTTCAGCAGACAGAAGTCACCTTCCTCGAGCACAGGCATCAAACTGACAAATGAACATACGATCCTAGAGCAAGACCTCCCATGCCCAGAAACATATCACAACCTATGACTATTCCTCAGGATTCTCAACTTCTACCACTAATGTCTTCCAGAGGCAGCTGAGTTGCAGATCCCGCTGTCAAATGCCTTGAAAGCCAAAGACAAACACAGGAAAAGGAAATTACCTTAGACCACAGAAATGATAGAAGCATTTCACCATGCTAAAAGCTGCCTGGTTCAAGCTGTTACATTGGCACACCCTCAACCAGATGTGCAATTGACATTTACAGTAGATGCGAGTGACACAGCAATTGGAGTAGTTCTTGAGCAGATTATATATGGTATGCTATGACCACTGATTTTTCTCCAAGAATCTCTCAGCCATGCAGTCGAAACGGTCAGCAATCGGGAAATACATGACCAACATCCAACACATGCACAAAACCAATAATATTAGCACCAGTTATTTCTCACATATTTTTGCAGTCTCCCGATAATACAGCTATGAACATATGACACAAGAACAAAGAAATGGTCCTGCCATCACTCAGCTACACACTAGCCTAAAATCACACTTTGCCTTCAACACCACCGTATTACTCTGTGATGCCTCTTGGAGGAAACATGGAGTATTTGATAAACTTCACATCATCAGCCACCCTGTCACCAAGGCAACAACACAACTGATTATGGATCATTTTGTGTGGCCTAATGTAAAATGTGGCTGGCGCCACTGGGTATGCTGCCATTTATCCTTCCAACAAAGCGAACCTGGGTGTCATGTTCAACCTATATTACGCAACTTTCCCATCTCAACAGCATGTTTCAGACATGACCACATTGACATTGTCAGGCCACTACCTGAGTCCCAAGGATTTCACTAGATTCTCTTTGCCATTGATAGAACAAACAACTCACTGGGTGGAGGTGGCCTTTTTCAGGCATCACGGTGGACCCCATCACATGAACTTTTGCCAGACTATGGATTGTGCGCTTTGGCATACCAGACTATACTAAAACTGATCATGGCTGACAGTTAGAGCCAGCCCTTTTCAATGCTCTTTGCTGCCTCTGTGGGATCGGCCATATGCACACCACTACTTACCTCCCAGGTAATGGCCAGGTGGAGAGGTGGCATGGAACACTGAAAGCATCGTTCAGACTGAGGCACTTTCATGTGTCCTACTAGGCATACAGAGTGCATATAAACAGGATATTTGGGCTTCACTCACTGAAGTGTTGTATGGAGAACCTGTCTCCTTGAACCATCTCCACCAGCATGGATACTGCAAGACGGACTTCCCCCATCATCGCTGGATGATGACAACGCCAACCTTGACAGCCACAAGACTGACAAATGTAACACAACATTTCAGCCCCCACAAGAGCTATGCACTGCTGCTGCATCTCCACATGAGCTGCCCAATCTGGCCACAACTCCAGTGTCACAGCATGGCCACACCAGACAACCATGTGTACAGCATATGCTCCGTCCTATACGAGAAATGGTCCAGTCATGTATAGTGCAAGTGCTGGCTATGATGTGATAGGTCAAGTATGCTCCCGCGTTCTCCACAAGAGACCGGCTAATGTCACACATGGCACACACATGCACCTGTGCCACCGCAAACAGTACATTGCCTGGAACTCCCTTACCTGTCTACAATGACTAGTCACCACACCCCACAGTGCTTCACACTCCTATCTGGGGGCTCTGTGGGGACATTCATCCTAGAGCATCCAAACAGCTTCGGCTCAAGCATTGTGGAAGCACTTTGGGACAGTGCAACACACCTTTAGTGTGAGCTGGACAATGCGACTGACTAGACCCTCCGTATGAGTGGTCTGTTTAATACATAGCATTCTTGTGATCCAGTTGGGTAGTCTCCATCAGTGGCTTACTACTGCTGTATATTCCATTCCCTACAAATAAATCCAATCCCTCACCTGCAAATGGTGACTGGTTGTATATGCCATTGTTGTTGTCCTCAGTACAAAGACGTTTTCGACTCTGCACCACATGCTAGTACAAGTCTCTTCATCTCTTCATAACTACTGCAACCTACATCTACATGAACCTGCTTATTGTAGTCAAGCTTTGGTCTCCTTCTACAGTTTTTAGCCACTTAAATATGTTACACTGTGCTTGACAAAATGACACAAACCTTTAGGTTCCAGTTTGCTCTTTTTGTAGTATAAACACACACACATCTCCCCATTTACTGGAGCCCTCTGTACTCACAACAAAATACAGCTGGCCAACATGTTCTGCATAGATGTTCACATAAAGACAAATGAGAAAATAAAAGGAGTGGTCAATGAAGTGCCTGTGAAGATGATGCAACAACATACTATCACAAAGTCATGTACCCAGTTGTTACTATCAATTCATCACCATTATTTTCAGCTGAAATTCAGAAGTATTAGCTGTGTGGGGTGTGAACAATGTGACAATCTGATTTGAGATATTAAATATTCAAAATGTGTCTACTATTGCCAGCCGGGGTGGCTGAGTGGCTCTAGGCGCTTCAGTTTGGAACTGTGCGACCGCTACAGCCGCAGGTTCGAATCCTGTCTCAGGCATGGATGTGTGTTATCTCCTTAGGTTAGTTGGGTTGAAGTAGTTCTAAGTTCTAGGGGACTGATGACCTCAGGTGTTAAGTCCCATAGTGCTCAGAGCCATTTAAACCATTTTTGTGTACTATTTATAGAGCAGAAGCTGATAGAAACTCATTTCTAAAATCTACCAATACTACTTTCCGTTGCCTCTCTATTTCAGGAACAAATGGAATTAATACAGAAAATGGAAAATGAAGCATGATATTCTTCAAGAGGATAACTGTGGATAATGTCTCTTGCATTTCCATGGTCCAGGGGTTCCCGCCTGTGATAAATAGGCATCAAATGGAGTTACTTTGTGTAAAATTTTTGTTATTGTCTTATCATGGATTGGACAATTGTGTTAACAATACACTGAAGAGCTGAAAGAGTAATATTTCTTTATTTAGCCATTCATAGATATTTTACAATATGTACATGTTATCAGTATGTATATAATACTTTTTAAATATGTGTAGATATAAAGTGTCTTAATACTCATGTTATTTACATAGGTTTTTGCATCAGTTTCATACATTTTTATTAAGCGCTCTTGTAAATACACTTTAAGAGCTTTTCTGAATGGGTGTGTGTTATTTATACCTTTGATTTCCTACAGTAGTTTATTACACAGTTGATAAAACACATTGTTTTGTATCTTGTGCTTATTTTTCCTGTCTAGATAATGATAATGGCTTGATCTTGTTCTGTGGTTATGAATATTGCTGTTTGTGCTATAATTTCAATATTTTTCTTGATGTGCACTAAGGCTGAGAATATTCAGAATACCTAACATTTTACATAATTTCTGCAGTGAGCCTGCTTACTGTTTTTGGTTATGATTTTCAATTCTTTCTTTTGCATTTTGAAAACTGTAAATTCTAAACACTATTTCCCCAGAAAATTAAATCATATCTGATAGCTGAATACACAAAGCTGCAGTATACAGTTCTTAGACATGTGTCACTGCATACTAATGCAAGAACTCAAAGTTCACAGCATGTTGTTGATATCTGTTTTGACAGTTTCTTAACATGTTCACTTTAGCTAGCTGTCAATGTGCAACACTATGAATTTTGAACATGAATTGATTATCATTGGATTTTGACAACATGGGAAGCATAGATTGCTACTGATTAAATAGAATAGGCAGTGAGTTGCAGACAGACACAATGAAAAGAATGCTAGAGGTATTGTTGGTATGCCATCATGGATTTTCCATTGTTTTATCATTGAATTTTGATTGATAGTGTACTGATGCATTTTTTCGTGGATCTTGTCAAGAAGTAGAACTTTCAGGTGTGTGTGCGTGTATGTGTGTGTGTGTGTGTGTGTGTGTGTGAGAGAGAGAGAGAGAGAGAGAGCAAGTCAGCTATTGGTAGATATATTTGTTACAGATGTTGCCATAAATACTTTAGCAACTAAATGTCTTGTCTGAATTGCAAACAGCCATTAACTACTAAATACAAGAGACATTTCATAAATAATACACACTAATTTTTTACTGACACTTTTTTTTAATATCTCTTAACAGTCCTTTAATGTAATTAATTATTTCATCCACAACACCATTTCTGTTCATCTCTTGAATGGCTCGGGTAGCGGTGGTAGAAAGCTCTCCCAGAGAAAGATAGCTATGTCCAGGAAAGGGTTTTTTCAACTTCAGGAACAAGTCAAAGTCTGGTGGACTCATGTCTGGGCTATAGGGAGAATTAGGTAACACTTCCCATCTGTATTTGCCCAGTTTATGGGCTACGATGTTGCCAATATCTGTGTGAGCATTGTCGTGGAGAATGAGTGGCCCCGCCCAAGCAACTGGGGTTGAGTTTTGTGCATTTTTCTGTGCAGGTTTTGCATGAGGTTATGACAATACACTTCTGTGATACTTGTTCCACATGGGACTCTGTCATGACAATTCCTTGGTGATCATAAGCAAAAGTCATCATTTGCTTGTGCTTTGATTGAGCATGTTGAACTTTTTTCGGATGTGGAAAATATGAAGCTCTTAACTATGGTTCAAAGTATCTAATCATTGTTGGGACAAGTCAACACAAGAATCCTTGACATTCACGGCTGAATCCTTGTTCGAGCAAGGTTGCAATGTCCAGACTTTTCTGCTTCTCTTGAGCAATCAAACAGTGTCAGAACCACCTCACAGAAATTTTTCACTTCTTCAAATCATTTGTCAGAATACTGAATACTTATGTTGGGAGTATCCCCCTGTCTTCAGAGAGTTCCTCACAAGTCACACTTCTTCAAGAACATCTGCCACAAGTTTCATGCTTCATTCATCTGTTGACATTCTTGGCTATCCAGGGCTTTGATTATTATTTATGGTCATTCGACAACCACGAAAAATGATTAACCCAGCTGTACTACCATCCACTGTAAACTCACCACAAACTTCACTTAATGCACTGTGGCTTTCTATCGGGTTTCACTGCATAAAGTTTAGATCCTTGGTCTTCAAAAGTCACAGTACCTGAGACTCCTGCAGGGTCCATTTCTACCTCCTGCCAATTTTATGTTAGAGTGCATAGCAGAAAAACAAAAACACCTGCTGCTTCCTAAGGCTTCCAATTATATCTGATGTAATTTTCATTGTTGTTGCATCAAATAATCCACAGTAATACCAACCTGTGCATTATTTATAAAGCGTTCCTTGTAAAACTGCAAACAACTCAACTGAAATGGGCAACAAATAGTTGTACGTATGACAGTTACCATAATATCACATTTTGTTATCACAGTTTTCATAAAAACTGCTGAGTTTTGGAACAATGTGGAAATGGTACTTTCCTTTCTTCATAAGACTGTAGTGGCCATATTTTAACATTTGCATCCTCAGACATCTGGACAATGTTTTTGATTTATATTGATACATGAGTGAAACAGAAAAAAAAAATGCTAGTACAATGGGAAGTACCATGTGCCATGCACTTTGCAGTGCTTTGCAAGGTATGTACAGTGGAAACTCGATCAACCGTCATCTTCGGGACCGTGGTCGTGACGGTTGAGCGAAAAGACGGATAACAGAAACACTGTATTTCTCCAAAACATAACTTCAGTCAATTATTTTATGTATAGACACATATCACTCTCACAGTAATATAATAATATTTTGGAGCGAAAACAAATTAAACACGATTGTAATAGCAAATAAAACTGTTTATTACATGATAAAAACATCCATACAGTAGCTACAAAAGTTGCAAAATACGTAATGTACAGTACTGGCTTGTACTATAAACTTACAGGTGAAATAGTTTATCTAGCTTGGAAATAATCAGTCAATTTCTTCTGCCTTTTTGATGTTTGAGCTTTTACCGCGGCAATATTTCGTTTTTTTCGGAGCAGTTGTGCCTGCATTGCATTAGCCTCTTCTTGGCTTTCAAACCATTCTATACACTTAGACAGCATTGTTTCTGCCTCTGAATGGCTAATAGTTTGTTTTTCTTCAT
Organism: Schistocerca americana; assembly: GCF_021461395.2. Taxonomy (NCBI): domain Eukaryota; kingdom Metazoa; phylum Arthropoda; class Insecta; order Orthoptera; family Acrididae; genus Schistocerca; species Schistocerca americana. The sequence goes on along the minus strand of NC_060120.1, from coordinate 284,771,606 downwards.
GGTTTGAACACTCGTCTTCATCAGCCCCTTCTTCTTCTTCTTTGGTGGCACTTACACTGGCAACAATTTCATCATCACTCAAAATTTAAAAACCCCCGCCCACTTTGTCACACTCTAACCACTCTGATACTTCTTCTGACGTCAAATTTGTGCTGATTTGTAAATTATTGCACAAATTGACCATCTCATCAACTGTCACACACTCAGGTTCCTCCGATTCTTCATCTCTAGGTTGAGGCCAAAGTTTATTCCAGCCGTTCTTGAGATTTGACACTGACAAATCACTCCATGCACTGGCAACATTGAAAATGGCATCTTTAATACTGTAAGACCTCCAAAAGTGTTTTACAGATGTTGATTCATCAGATGAGAGCAAACTTTCGATAAATATTTTTCTATAACGACGTTTCATGTTTTCGATGATTCCCTGATCCATGGGCTGTATAAGTGAAGTTGTGTTTGCTGGAAGGACGAGACATGTTATGTTGCCATCATCACTTTTCATTTCGCAAGTAGGGTGCGTTGGGGCATTGTCTAATAGCAATAGCGCTTTCTGTGGCAACTTTTTTTCAGCCAAATGTACTCTAAATTGAGGTACAAATTGTTTGTGAAACCAGTCAGAAAAAATTGATTGATCCATCCGAGCACTCTTCTGGGCGTAGCATTGTGCAGGGAGAGCATTCAAATTCAAATTCTTGAATGCACGAGGTTTTCTTGATTTCCCAATCACAACCTATGATTGCCGGTCGCATTTGCGCAAACCATAGCAGTGATGTGATCTTTTTGTACTTTGAAACCTGGAGCAGCTTTTTCAGAGAGTGATGCTAATGTCTTTTGTGGTAAAGCCTTCCAATGAAGCCCAGTTTCATCACAATTGTAAACTTGCTCCCTAACAAGATTCAATTCAGCCATTTTTTCTTTAAATTGTTCCCGGAACTCAGCAATTATAGAGCTATCCGCGCTGAGTTTTTCTCCACTGATATCAAGTTGGCGAATGCCATGACGAAATTTATACTTGTCGAGCCATCCGATACCTGCTTTAAAAGATGAGTCACGATCAAGTTTGTTGTTCATTTCAACAGCCTTGGCCATTATTATAGGCCAGCACGTTACGTAATCAAGGTTACGCGTTCCATATATAAGCGGGCAGTGCATGCCAGCGGAACCATTCTGCTATGAGCTCTATCTGCAACAGCATTGAAGCACTATGCCTCGTTGATGTGTTTATCATCATCGTCGCCATCGCATGCCAGTTTATAAGTATATAATAAGCCTTGAAAATAAACTTAGAGGAAATGGGACTGCACAATCTGTTATTTTAAAAAGGACCTATTTTCTTCCGTGGATGTCGAGTTAATTTTTCACTCGATGTTGCAACTGGACCAGCTGGCAGTGGGTGGTTTACACTTGCAATTGCCCGCTGTGAGAATGCATCGCTACCTGGACTGGAATCATTTGCCGACCGAGATGTCATCGCCTACAAGACCTGGCACTGTGGAATCGACCCGAAGACACAAAGTAAACCTAGTTTTGTGGAATCCTCTGACTTCTTGCATGTATAAACCATCGGTACATTGCAGTGTCCAAGTCATCATATTTTGCAGGTTTATTGTCTTTGTTGTTCGCGCATCTCCATCCATGCTCTGCATTGTTGACACACGTTGTTCTATTTTATCAGCATCATGTTTTATATCGTTAACTGTTGTTCTTCGAATACCATAAATCAGTGCTACACTTTTTGCAGTTTCGCCCTTTCTTAAGCATGGAAAACACATAACACGGCACAGCCCGCTAGATACACTGCGACAATTACAGTCTTCTCGCCACAACTGGAAACTGATCCAGTGGTGATTGTTGACCCACAAGTGAGACAAAGACAAGAAAAGGGGGAGATGTGTTAGCACGTCAACTGAAGGTCATATTTTATGTACCATTCTATGGCGGGCAGGTACATTCACTTCCCACTAAAATAGAGTAAATAAACAAAGCGAACATGTCACTGCACCTTAGAGCATTCTGTTATTATAGTATTATTATGCTGTTACAGCAGTGATGGTTAGCGGAAACTGACGGTTTAAAGAGTGACGGTTAATCGAGTTTTTACTGTATATAGATCTAGACATTTGAATGTACTTACTGTGTTCAAGCTTTGGTCTCCCATTACAGTTTTTATCCCCCACACTTCCCTCCATTACCAAATTAACTAGTGCTTGCTACCTTAGAAAGTGTCATATCAATCTGCCTGTTCATTTAGTCAAGTTATAATATAATGTCCTTTTCTGATTTAGTACATTTTCATTAATTATCCAATCTATCCACCTAATCTTCAGCATTTTTCTGTGGACCACATTTCAAAAGCCGTTATTCTTTTTTGCTCTATACCGTTTATTGTCCATGTTCCACTTCTTTATTACGCTGCCCTCCAGGCACATTCTGCAGACAGGAGCCAGTGTCCCCCTGCAGGCGCTCGATACTGGCACTGGCCAATATGGAAAAGTTGTTGTCAAATTCAGGACTTTATCCTCAGAGTCGCAGATGAGCTTGCTGCCTCTTACAAACTGCAGAGAGAAGTCAATCTCCCCTTTTGGGTACTCAGTACCAGCACTGGCCAATATGGAAGTAGAAGGTCTTGTCAAATTCAGGTTTCCTGCAAACAACAAAGGGAAATAAAACATCAACTGTATGCGTCAAGTGCAACAAGTATGTGTGCAAAAAGCTGCTGAGCAAAAACTCTTGTTGAATATCAGAATCCCAGCTTAGGCAATTCTGTCAAGTCCTTGTATTAACAGTAATTTCCAAATATTTATAATTATAGGCTGAAGTTAATTGTTCTTATGTTTTAGTACCTTGGTTGCAATAAGCAATAAAACACTCAGAGCATTTTAGTTACTTGCTGCATTTTAGAATCTTTCATGAATATTTGGTACTTACCCTACTTTCCTATAAAAGTAAAAATACTATTGATACTCACATAAACAATATGTTTTGATTCTGTTTCAATCTTTTTATAAAGAATAACATTATAACGTTGTTTTACTTACCTGTTTTAATGACGATTGATGAAAGATTGTGCAATTTCTTCTGTAAAATTTAAAATAAAGAAAGATTTTCTTCTGGAAATTTATTTTTGACACTGTACTATTCATTTTAGAGACGTATTGTCAACATGAAGACACTCAAAACACCACCCAAATAGAAAAAAATGGTGGTTTTCTACTGTGGTTCAAAAATGACCCACATGGTACTACTAAGGGATGGTGAAGTCTGGTACTTCTAGTGTTAATAGAAGACAAGCAAATCATAGAAACTTAATTTGTACAAAGTAGTAGCAACAACTATCATTATACTGCTTAATGTTATTCATGCTTATTCTAGGTACATTTAATCAAGCAAATTAGAAAGACAGCTGGTATTTACCTCTAAATCTATACTAGACAGCAGAGGTCACCAAACTTTTTCATTTTGTAAACCGCAGCCCAATTTTTTCTTTTTTAGGAAGACCCCTTGCCTTTCATATATTGAAGTTTTTGACAGCTGATACAATGTATCTCACTTTGATAGGTTTAAGGGTAGAAGTACAGAATGAAAACAATGTTAAGTTTCATAAAATTCATTACTTTGAAAGTGCAGTGTTACGTGGCTTTATGCTTGATTACAGACTTAATATTTTATCAGTTGATTTGTTTTCACCATGTAACGCCCGCTGTTTACGTCCTTCTTCGTTGCTGAGCGATGTATCACTTTTCGTTCTGACACCGCAGCTCTTCCTTTCCTACATCTTTACTACTTTTTATCTATATAAATGACGAACTTTTTAATAACTGTGGAAGTATCACAGGCATCGGGTCCCAACTAATGTGTCACCCACCTATACGTTTTACATGAACCTTTCAAGACTCGATTGATCTGTTTCCAAAGAGAAAGCAGAATATCTCTTCCTTTGAAGTTGTCCAACAACGACCTAGGAAGCTCGACACCCTCGTGGCCCAGGCTCTTCCATGGCTCGCAGTAGTTTGCAGCATTCGTTTTATTCCTTGCCCACTTGCCACTACGTCGAACTTTCATGGTGATCGTTGGGCAACGTCTTCCACGTTATCGGCAAAATAAATAAACTTTCTTCCCACAGTATCTCTGAAAACCCAAAAACAAACTTAAAGAACATAATAATAGTAACTGTTCTTACAATTATTCGTATAAGTCATGGTCAATTTAATGAGGGGTGGGACAGCCCTAAGCCTTGTGACACCACAAAAGACACAGAATGCAAACCTAGTAAAACTAATCCATAAATGTTTTTAAGTGGAGGGATGACCCTGATGCTTTATTAGCAATTTTTCAATATTTGACCTGAATTTACTTAAGTTTTACCTTAAATGTCCTTGGTCAGTTACTTCCGATCTGTTCCTTCTTCTTCTTCTTCTTCTTCTTCTTGTTTCTTTCTTTCTTTTTAGAAAAGATAGGCAATTTCACTGAAATCTCTTTCTCTTGCAAGTGAAGATGGAAAAGCTAGCAAAAACTTCCTCACGATAGTCCTTGATGCAGGACAAGTAGCAGGTAAGCCTCTGTGAATTCAAAATTGCTGATATCTCTTTCTAAACAATATCTGAAGTTCTTTATTAGTGCTTATTCTGAGCAGTTCTTCTTGTAATATGACATCCGTTTCTTCTACATCACTGTGTGAATTGGTAATCCACTGTGGTACTTCTGTAGTCAAAACATCCTCAAACCTAGTTTCAAAGTCTGTGTGAGGACATTAAATGTTGAGCATAGGTTGAACATCATCATCCTTGCAGTTTGTCTGTGACTAACTGGAAAAATGGAAGAATTTCCACCATCTAAAGCTTTGCTCAAGAAAAGCTTAAATGATGGACTTTGGTTTTATCAGATGTAGATTGTCACCTTATAACTGCAAATCAACATCATTAAATTTACTAAAAATGGTTAAATAAGCTATTTCTGGTATCTGCTTGATTAAATTTTCTTTTAAAATTGCACCTTTAGCGTCCAAAAACTCTAAAGCATTCTCAAAAAGTGAGAAAACTCTTCAAACATAACTGTTTGAAAGCCAGCATACTTCAGTGTGAAGCAGCTGTGGCGGCAGTCAACTCTGTGAGGACAAACTTCTTTGACTTGTTTTTGTCATTGTCTGTTGTGTTCAGCCATGTTTTGTATGTCATAGTTATTTTTCACTGGAAATGTTGTGTAAAGACACTGTTAATAAAAGTTTATATCAGTGAAAGGTGTATCTCTAGTACTATCTTCTACGGTGTAGTACTGGAGTACCCACAGTGATGGCCCCAAAGTGACAGTGCATTTCCATGTTGCATTGGTATTCCTCAGTGATTGTTGCCATTTATTGTGAATAATGCTTCCCATGACCAAAGCATCCTGTCATATTACATATTGAACGACGTGTGCCAGCCCCTATATTCAAATATTCAAAAGGAGTACAGAGCGTCACCGCACTCATATCGAACACTGCTTTCCATGCTGCTGTCATGTCCCCCCACCCCCCCGCCGCCACCCATAGACCCCTGCCCCCTGTCACCCCAGTCAATGGAAGCCATCTTGGACACTTCAGGTTATAGCACAACAAATGCCAAACTCAAACAAATGTTGATGAAACAGGATCCAAGCAGATTGTCCCCACATCAGAGTGTGTAGCAAGCAAGCATGTGCCCCTCACAACTTGTGTCATTTATTCAGCCTTCAGGCAGTGTATTGTCATACCATCTGCTCAGTCTGAGCATTCCAGCTGTTATCTTTGCCTCCAGAAGCACTGGAACGTAGACTTCGGCATGTTGAGTGTGTGTCAAATCGTGCAACACCGCCATCTCATCACTTCTGCAAGGCCAGATTCTGCTTTCTGCATTGGGAGTGGTGCATTGGATATGGTTACCCTTGATGGAACTGTTATGCTGCCTCATCTCACTCCATCAAGCATCCTGCCTGCAACTGGTACACTCTGTGTGGCTAATAATTCAGACATCAAAGTCCGTGGTGCAGCCATGCTACAGCTATAGCTCTTTCCTGATCTGCAGTTTCCGTGGACCTTCCACATGGCAGATTTACAGAATCATGTCCTTGGAATTGACTTCCTTAAGCACTTTGGCCTCTCAATGGACATCCAGTTTGCTTTGCTTTTGCATCATGCTTTGTACTTTAGCAAATGCATACCAAGTTCCTTCGTTCAGCTGGCTACAGCCCCCATATGTCACTGTGACATGCACGTCGATCCATCATCTGAGTGTATACTTCTGACAGCTCAACTCTCCAACTCCCTCACCGAGCTCTTAATCCAATGTTGTGCCATCGATGCCCCTCTTGTCAGCAACAGCATGCTCTGTCAGCTGGTCGCAGATGCTTCCGACAACCTGACCAGTGCATGTCGTGCAATCGATGCTCTTCCCGCCACAATACCATCTGCTGCATCTCCAGGCACTGGCACACATGCACACACACACACACACACACACACACACACACACACACACACACACTGCCATTCTGCAGACTCGATGGGTGAGTGACTCTTCCTGTATCATTGTTGCATATGACATCCCCTCCCCCTCTTCACACCTTGTGGCTATTTCAAATGGTACCTGTCATAGACTAATAACCAGTGAATGCTCTCCTGCCCAATTGCAAGCCAAGGACCCTGACAACTAACAAACTGTGCCACACTAAGGCCTCTGTGCAGGAACTGTTAACTGCAGATATAATCCACCCCTCTTCAAGTAACTGGTCTTCACCTGTCCGCCTTGTCCCTAAAGAAGACAGTACCTACAGCTTGTGCAGCAACTACCACAAACTGATTGCGCGCACAGTAATTGGCAGTTACCCCAACCCGCACGTCCAAGACTTTCCGCAACAGCTGCATGTTGCATATGTGTTTAGCATCATAGGTTGCCGCAAAGTTTACCGTCAAATACCTATGCAACTGATGACATCCACAAAATGCCCATCATCACACCATTTGGGCTATTCAAGTATTGTTTCATACCTTATGGACTGAAAAATGCCGCCCAAACCTGGCAGCACTTTATTGATTCTTTGCCTCTCCCGCTGCCATTCTGTTACGCATATCTGGATGACATCCTTATCTTTTCCTCTTCCGATGACAAACATGAGAAACACTTCTGATGTGTGTTACAAGTACTTGTGGACAGTGGTGTCAAAATCTTCACAGGTTTCTACGTACGGTAAACTTTTTCAGGCACCATGTACTCCATGCTGCCTCACTTCAAGCCCTCTCATGGATGCTTCACCAAGCAAGAACACTTCTGGATCATGCAGATTTAATTGGTCTGACGTTATGGTACAGGCTTTTGAAAATTTCAAGGTTGTGCTTTCCCATGCTGTCACACTTGTGCACCTCATCGCCAAAGCATGCACCTCTATTACCACAGATGCTAGCAACTCCTCTGCCAACTCCTTGCTTCAGCCACATTTAGGTGACATCTCACAGCCCCTTCACTTCTTCCCCAAGAAGTTGTCCTCCTTCCAGTACAAATGATCTGCTTTTGACAGGGAATTATATGTCATTTATGAGGCAGTGACATACTTTCGAGAAGACATTCAAGATCATTGAGTTACCGTTTTTATGGACAACCGCTCCACCATGGACACATTACATAATCCTGTGGCTGACCTTCCCCTCGTCATTTTCATCACACGGACCTTATTTCTCAGTACTATGGATGTCCGTTGCATTAAAGGTGCTGGCAGTATTGTTATGGACTACATGTTGAGAGTTAAATCTATTACTTCGCCACTTGACCTGGACAACTTGGCTCACTTACAGCAACAAGATCCCAATGTACTGTACTTACTACAAGATTTGTCTATGTCCCTTATAGTGGAATCTCAACTCCTACTTGGATCAGCTACTCCAGTGTTGTGAGACACTTCCACCAGCATGCTGCCTCCCATAGTTGCTTCTGCCGTGCGATGCACAGTTTTCAATGCCATTCACAACCTAGCCCACCTGGGTATCAAAGCCACCAAACGCCTGCTTACTGAGTGTGACTGCCGCACCTAGGCGCACATGTACATTCCCTGCCAACGTAGCAAAGTTGGTCGGCATGTATTACCTCCTCTTGGACACTTCAACATCCCAAAAGGACATTTTCACCATGTACGTCTCAACCTGATTGGCTCCCTGCTTCAGAAAGTTTCAAATACATTCTGTGTACGATCGATTGGACTAGTAGAGGGGGGAAGACTGTCCCCCTCGCCAACATATGAGCCGACTTGGTAGACCATACTTTCATTCATACCTTGCTGGCCTGCTTCAGCTGCCTATCACCTGTCACAACAGGTCAGGGTTGGCAATTTCAATCACTCCTTTTCGCTAAGCTGCATAATCTACTGCTTTGTTGCCAGGTTCCGCATCACCACCTACGATCCACAAAGTAATGGACTTGTGAAGGACTGGCATCACACTCTGACAGTAGCACTCATGTGTCTGCTCACACATCTCATATATTCATGTGCCCCCTCCCCATGCCCACACAATTCCACACATCTTCATTCACAGCGACCTGACCACCTGTGATTAATCATGCTCTGTGATGACACGGTTTGTGTGGCTTCATAGCCCCCTTATTTGTACCCTCGCAAGGTACTATTGCTATCTAATAACACCTTTGTTATTCTCCTCAATGGTAATCCACAAACTGTATCCTTGCACAGGCTAAAACTGGCCTGGACAATTGAAACAACAATGCACGACCCGCCACCCAGTGAACTTACTCCAGTCAAGTGTGGTGATTCTTTGTTTGATCAAAGCGCACCGATTCTTTCATATCAAATGCCCTGGGTCACTTTTGTTTTAAAAGACATAAATCCTTGATAGCATACAAACATGGTAAATACTCCGTCTGCTGTCACAGGCAATAATAATTCTTTGTTAACGGATAAAGCTGACTTATCCAGCCGTATGGAGAAATGAGGTGTTCGCAAATAACTACACAAGATCCTTTCAGTGCCATACCTCATTTCACCAATATTACATTTGATAAAACCATCACTTCTTTGAAATAATTTTTCAAAAAATTAAATATTGATTCACGTATAGTGTCTGTTGCCACAGTTCTCATAATGAGCAGTTCTTCATGGATTTCTTGGTCTATAATAAAATAAGTACATGGCAATAATAATGCTTTGTTAATGGATAAAGTTGACTTATCCAGCCATATGGAGAAATGAGTTGTTCACAAATAACTACACAAGATGCTTTCAGTACCATAACTCATTACACAAATAGGTCTTTGTACTGTGATATTGATTAAAGGTATCTTTTTGAGTATATGATAAGCAGATTTGTGCAGAAAATATTTAAAACCTCATTGGTGGCTGGCAAAATTAACTGTCCATGATAGTAAAAGCCTTTCCATGTTTTGCAATAAGTATTGAGATAGTGTTAGAAGTCCGCAAACCATCATTGTCTCTTTGTGATGTAGAAGTGAACATACTGTCCACCATGGTCTCCTTTGAAGTTTTTCTTTAAGTATTTGAAAGTATTTCAAATCCTTGCATGTTTTATCATGGTCATAACTTCTCATATGATCCTGCAGCTTGGATGTTTTCATTGTGTCATAGATTAATACTTTGTTGCATAAAATGCACACAGGTAAATGTGTGTCCGACAATGATGGAATGAAGCCAAACTTCAAATAATTAATACTGTACTGTACTTTCTTTTTGCATTTGACCATGGTTGGTATCAGTTACCTGTTAAAGAAAATGCTAAGATTATGATAAGACATAGCAGTCAAAAGCAATAATGTCAACCTCAAGTCGTGATTTGCGCATGTCTCAGCAATGAAGGAACCTACAAAAAGAAAATTTGATAAAAAGGTAATTTAATTACTTTTCTCCAGCACTCCCAAAGTACTTTAACTTGTATGGTACCAAACTATAATCTATTACAAAGAGATAAACAAGTGCTCCCTAGTTCAGGACAGGTAGAAATCGGTCAACTTAGGCCTATCCATGTTTTGCATTCGGCCACTGATGAACTCAGTGATGCAACATTGAATCTTGCATGTGTAGCCACTGTGAAGCGATTGTTGTCCGGTGTTGTGTTGTGTCTTAAATTAATACATTCCTTGACAAGTGACAAAGTGGTTCCTGTATAATCACGGGCAGTGCCAAGTACTCTTTCCACATCTTGGAGAAGGGGAAGGGGTGGTACTTTACAGAGGAGAGCCAGAAAAATAATAATTTTGCTGAATGTTGCAAGCAAGAGAGCCAGCTAATGAGATCAACAGGAGCAAGCTTCAACTCTGTGAGAAGAATTTGGAATTTTGATTGCAACCTGCCTAAATGAGATCCACTCTCATGGACCCCATTTACATCTACTGCACTCCCAATTCTTTTTTTCAGTGGTGTGGACCCCTTACAAATTGGAGTGAACGCCTGTGGGTTGATATAGACCACTTTTAGAATCACTGAGATAGCTGTTGTTTATTTGTTATTGATATCTTTATATTTACTTGATTACATTGGCACTTCTCAAAGAAAATACTTACCTACATTCATGAATAATGAATCTTATTTACAGTAAATTGCCACTTTCAACGCATTTTTACAATGAACATTTCTGCTTGCCATGTAGCAAATAGAATTTTTCTATCCTAGAATCAAAATATTCAGATAATTTGTGAGGAGAGTGGTTAGAGTGGTTAGTGAGGAATATTTTTAGTTTTCTTTTAAACTGGTAGAGATTCCTGATTTCTGATTGACTACTGTATGGTGGGTGGGAGAGTGATGTTTATCCCTGCAACAGAGTACACAGTTCCACTCTGATGCCCAGACAAAGGAATGAATTCCGTATAAAATTTATTTTTGTGTCTTGTATTGTGAATCAGGCTCCAGCTCTGGCTGTGATACAAGTACGTTTGCAGAGCAGCAAGTTAAGTGTTTGTACTTTTGTGTGTTTTGTATGTAGTATATTTTTCAAATTTTGTATGGGTTTCTGTGCTTAAGAGGATTAATCTTGCATTTTTACAGGTGTAAATTAATTCAGGCTACAGCACACTTTTTGTGAGTGTAAATTCATTCAGTCTTTAGTGCTGCAGTCTCTCACTGAACAGCCAGCTACATAGCTCTTGAATGCATCAGTGTCCATTGGTGACACATGAGGAGGGTAGCAAGTTGTGCATCTAAGATTGTCTGCCTTTATAGTTCACTTCTTCAGTTAGTTTTGCTTGGATGGATAGGATATGTGCATGCTGTGTATGGAAGCAGGAGGAGCTTGCCACAGTTCACAAACAGCTGAATGTGCTGTTGGCTACGGTCAGTCACCTTCAGGCTGCTGTCTCTGGGTGTAGCGGTGGCAGAGAATCTGGTGCATCACATGGGACACCTCAGATGTCAATTTTTTTGCACACAGGCTCTGCTTCCAAGGCACCTCCTAGTGCACCCAAAGCAGTGGATCTGCCCTCACACGAGGGTGAGTGGTGGGTGATAACACAATCACAACACTTGAGACGGAGGGCCAATGTGGAGACTGGCCACATGGCCTCACACATTCACCCTGTGAGTTGACAGATAGTCTCTCCTTCAGCAGGGTCTGAGCAGGTACATGAGAGGAGGTGTTTAGTGGTTATTGGGAGCTACAATGTTAGGCGCATTATGGAGCCCCTTAGGTAAATAGTGTTAGGGGCTGGAAAGAAAGCCGATGTGCACTCAGTACATCTGCCGGGGGCACTCATTGGAGATGTGGAGGTGGTCTTGCCTGTGGCTATCGAGCATGCAGGGTGCAGTTGTCTGCCAATTGTGGCTCACATTGGCACCAGTGACACCTGTCGCATGTGCTCTTAGGCAATCCTCAGTTCATACCGGCGGCTTACAGAGATGGTGAAGACCGCTGGCCTTACGTATGGGTTTCAAGCAGAGCTCTCAATTTGCAGCGTCATTCCCAGAGTTTATTGGGATCCTTTGGTTTTGAGCCGAGAGGAGGACCTCAACCAGAGGGTTCATCGACTCTGTGATGGTCTTGACTGCAGATTTCTATACCTGCATTATTGTGTGGGGATTTGTAGGCCTCCCCTTGATAGGCCAGTGGTGCACTACACAAAAGAAGCATCTACTCAGGTAGCAGAGTACTGGTGGAGTGCACATGAGCGTTTTTAGGTAGGCAGCAGTTTGAGGTGCTCTGATGAACACTTTCCAGTTGATATGCAGCAAGGGAAGTCAATCAGCATTTAGAATAGAGACACTCCAACTGTCACTATTTTATCAGTAAACTGGTCATATTCATAATAATGTTCATGAATTTACTGCCATCCAGGTAAGTTCTCATGCTCAAATTACTCTTGGGACCGAGAGTTGGCTGAAACCTGAAGTGGAAAGCTCTTAGATGTTTAGTGAGTCATGGAACGTATATTGGAAAGGCAGAATAGGGTCCGTAGGAGGGGGAGTGTTCATTACAGTTGACAAAAATATTGTCTCTATTGAGGCCGAAGTTGAGTGTGACAGTGATGTCATCTGGTCACGTGTAACAGGTGTAGGTGAAACTAAGTTAATTGTTGGATGTTTTTACTGACCACCTGATTCCACTGTTGCATTTCTAGAGTCATTCAAAGAAAGTCTACGGTCAATCGTGTGTAAATAGCCAGTTCGTACAATACTAGTTGATGGCAACTTAAACCTGCTGAGCTTATACTGGAATGTCTATGGATTCATTGCAGGGAGGGTGGGGGGTACAGACAGACAGTCATGCAAAATACTTTTGAACACATTTTCTAGAAATTGTCTTGAGCAGCTAGCTCGGTGGCCCACATGCAGAGGGTTTCCTTACACCTTGTAGCTGCAAATAGGCCAGTCCTTATTGACAATGTCAGTATAGAAATGGAGATTAGTAATCATGATGTAATTATAGCAACTATGATTACAAAAGTTAGTAAATCAATCAAGAAGGCTAGGAGAGTGTTTCTGCTAGATAGAGCAGAGAAGCAGTTATTAACATGCCACTTAGACAGTGAATTGGCTTCCCTTAGTTCCAATAAGATGGACAGAGGGGAATTATGGGCAAAATTGAAGCAGATTGTAAATCATGGTCTGGAGAGTTACATGCCTAGTAAGTGGATAAAGGATGGGAAAGACCCAGCACAGGTTAATAACAAAATTCAGTGGATACTGAGGAAGCAGAGGCTGTTGCACTTTAGGTTCAAAAGGGTATACACAAATGACGACAAGCATAGGTTAGTAGAGTTTCATCCATCTGTGAAAAGATCTATGCATGAAGCATACAACAAATACCACCATCGCACCTCAGCAAAAGATATGGCAGAGAACCTGAGAAAATAATGGTTGTATGTAAAATCAGTGAGCAGGTCTAAGGCTTCCATTCAGTCCCTTGTTGATCAGTCTGATGTGGCAGTTGAAGACAGGAAAATGAAAGCCAAAGTTTTAAATACAAACATATCATTATTTGACCATCGAACAGACTACAGCATGGACAACATAGAAGTAAGCATACCTGGCATAGAGAAACAACTGAAAGATTTGAAAACAAGTAAATCACCAGGTTTGGATGGAAGTCCAGTTTGATTTTATGAAGAGTACTCTATGGCATTGGCCCCTTAGCTAGCTTGCATTTATCATGAATCTCTCACCCAGCACACAGTCCCATGTGACTGGAAAAAAGTGCAGGTGACTTCAGTATACAATAAAGGTAAAAGAATGGACCCACAAAATTACAGACCAATATCCCTATCTTCTGTTTGCTGCAGAGTCCTTGAACATATTCTCAGTTTGAATATAATAAACTTTCATGAGACTAAGAAACTTATGTCCATGAATCGGCATGGTTTTAGAAAGCATAGCTGGTGCAAAACTGTGCTTGTCCTTTTCTCACATGATATACTGAGAACTATGGATGAAGGGCAAAGGCAGACTCCATACTTCTGGATTTCCAGAAAGCATTTGACACAGAGCCCCATTGCAAGCTGTTAATGAAGGTATGAGCATATGGAATGACTTCACAGGTATGTGAGTGGCTCGAAGACTTCTTAAATAATGGAACCCAGTATGTTGTCGTCCTCGATGGTGATGTCATCAGAGACAAGGGATGTGTGACAGGGTGGGCAGCAATCTGTGGTTGTTTGTTGATGATGCCATGGTGTACAGTAAGGCATCAAAGTTGAGTGACAGTGTGAAGATACAACTTAGACAAAATTTCCAGTTGGTGTGATGAATGGCGGCTAGCCCTAAATGGGGAAAAATGTAAATTAATGTAGATGAGTAGTAAGATCAGACCTCTAATGTTCAGATACAATATTGCTAGTGTCCTGCTTGACACAGTCAAGTTGTTTAAATATCTGGGCATAATGTTGCAAAGCGATATGACGTGGAACAAGCATGTGAAAACTGTGGTAGGGTAGCCGAATGGTCGACTTTGGTTTATTGGGAGAATTTTAGGAAAGAGTGATTCACCTTAGAGGAGACCACATGTAGGATGCTGGCGTAACCTATTCTTGAGTATTGCTCGAGTGTTTGGGGTCTGTACCAGGTCATATTGAAGGAAGACGTCAAAGCAATGCAGCGGTGGGTTGCTAGATTTGTTACCGGTAGGATCTAACAACACGCAAGTGTTACAGAGGTGCTTCAGGAACTCAGATGGGAATCCCTGGAGGAAGTAAGTGGAACAATTCCAAAACCCTATAAAGGCCTCCACAAGACATATCACAAAATTCTTCCTGCTCATTTCTGCTGAAAAAACACTTTCTTTACTATATGTGCACCACTCTAGAAGATAATTGCTGTATTTGAAACTGTGGAGTGGACAGTCATGGCCAATCCATTTGAAAGCTTGCTTGGTATATGTCATATCACAACTGTTGTAAGGCCCTCCATATTTCTTTTTCCTCTGGGACAGTCTGTGTCATATGGTATGTATAATGTGATCACTAGTGGGATTCCTGTCACCAAGTGTTTTATTACAGAATGTGATATTATATTTGATAAAGGCATGACTATTCCACGAAATAATCTTTCAGAACATTAAATATTGATTCACCTTTAGTGTCTGTTGTCAGAGTTCTTCATTGATTTCTTAGTCCATAGCGAAACAAGCGTATAGCAATAAAATGCTTCATTAACAGGTAGAGTTGATATTCACCTGTATGGAGACACCTTTAGTATCTGTTGTCAGAGTTCTTCATTGATTTCTTGGTCCATAACGAAACAAGCGTATAGCAATAAAATGCTTCATTAACAGGTAGAGTTGATATTCACCTGTATGGAGAAATGGGTCATTTGCAAATAACTACACAAGATGCTTTCAGAACCATAACTCATTTCACCAATATGTCTTTGAACTGTGTTATTGATTAAAGGTATCATTTTGAGTATATTGTAAGCAGATTTGTGTAGAAAACATTTAAAACCTCATTGGTGGCTGGCAAAATTAACTGTTCCCAGATAGTAAAAGCGTTTTCAGATTTTGCTGTGTCATATGACATGTATAAACTGGTTACTTAGTGGGATGCCTATCACCAAGTGCTTTCTTTTATTACACAAGCTTGTGTGTAAATTAATAAGAAGAGGGGAGAACTGGGAATCAAAGGATCAGCACTGAGAATGATAAATTTTTGATCTGAGACATTTTGGAAGAACAATTTCTTACAATAAATACTTCTTCAAAAAATTTCAAATCATTTTAATTTAGTGTGTGTGGGGGTATTTAACCATCTTCAGAAAGTAGCAGATAAAAATCTGTCTGTGCTGTATACCTGCTGTTTAACTCATTGACTGCCACATGCTTAGTGACAGATGTTTTACAGGCAGATCAGGCTATGCACACAGTGACAGGTATGCAGTTCCGCTGTGGCTGCCGGTGGCCACACAGTAGTCAAAAGTGTTAATGAACGAAACTCCCATTTCCACAAGTCTTCAGACATGTACAGATTCAGAACTAGGGAGGTGAGGTAATACTATCATTGTTTTTGTCTATTTGTCATGGACAGGTTGTTTGCAGCACATTCTTTCAACTTCATTTTTTATTGCTGTCCTTGTTAAATTTTTTTCACTGTTTTATGTATGCTTTGCAAGAGAATAAAAATCCTTTTGTCTAAGTCTTGATTGGCTCTCTTAGTGCTTTTAAGTGCAATTATCGTACACTACCAACCAGGAAGTGCCCACGCTCAGTGAATAGTGTTGCAACTAATGTATTTATGCATCTTCTGCAGGCAAAACAGTGCCAGTATTAACTGCTTCTACTTGGAGTAGAAAGCGTTCCAGTTTGCCAATAGTAGATGAATCTTGTTCGAGTATGGTCTTCTTGTTCTATGTGTTAATGTGTTGACAGCAGCGTCCAACTTAAAAAACAGATATGACACCATGACTAGTTCTGAAAAATAGTATGAATCGAAAGGAAGAACTTCTGTTACGTGTCACTATGTTGTTGGGTAATACGTTTTTGACAACTTGGCCTTCTAGTCATATGTTTATAGAAGTTGAATGCCTTGGAGCAAACATTTTCAGCAACCACTAACTTCTGTGGCTAAGCAACACTGCAGCACTACAACATCACTGTTTATTCCATCTAAACCTCTTCGGTCCTGCATCCAGCTGGCTGGACATTACATATCTATTTTGCTTTAAGTGTAATTACAGTTTCTTCTATACTTAAACCACATGTCCAGTATGCTGGACATTTTAGCTGTCTTCAGATTTTTTTTTCTCAGTGATATTTGGTTTGTGCTGTTGGCTACACTGAGGTGTTCTACTCACTGCGTAATGGCAGCCACTGCTGGAGATCTCTGTGCAATGTCTTCCAGAAAGAAACATAAGTACAAATGTCATACTCAGTTTTCTGTTATTATGTATTGCCACTGTTGTTGTGAATAGATCAACAAATTATGTTACAGTCTATGTAGTAACATAACACCAATATTTTCAAGAATAAACAATGAAGTCCAAGATATGAACTGAGGATATGAATGTCCATTCACTTTAGCTATGAGAAAAGTGGCTGTTGGTACATCGAAGGTCGTACTTAGACAAATGCATTGGAAAAAAGACATGTTGTTGATCAAACAGCCAATACTGCTGAGGAGGAGTGGTCAGTGGGAGACAGAGAACAGTGGACACCAGTAAGGTGTTTTGAACAGTATTTTGTAAGTTACCTGTGGCATCTCATTGCTGAGAAGACAAACATAAGGACTCTTCAGGACAGATGGGTTCCTCTAAATGCAACAGCTACTGAAATTAAGAAATTTGTGGGTGTTCACATAATAAGAGGTTGTGTGAAACTACCAAGACTGAAAAGCTGTTTTTGCAGCAGATTGAGGGTCCTTGCTGTAACTGTAATTCCAAGGAACTACTTGCACTTTGTAAATAATCTGAGTGTTTTGGATGAAATCAAGGCAAATAATAAATTATGGAAAGTACAACCTGTCATTAACAGTTTTAGAAGAAAATTTTTGTCATTGCCAGTTTCTAGATACCTTTCAATAGATGAGAAAATGATTCCCTTCCATTGCAAAAAGTCTTTTAGACATTACGTAAGGAATAATCCGAATCCAATTGGTTTGAAGAATTTTGTGCTAACAACTGCTGTGGATGGCTACCTGGCTTTTTTATTTACCAAGGAGCAAGCACTTGGCCATCAGGCAACAAGAGCTGCAGTTCAGCTTGGGAGGTTCTGTTGTGAAGTAGCTGGTAGAGAGCAAGATTCCCATTGAGAAAGTTGTGTATTTTGTTCATTATTTCACATCTATACCACTACTGTAATACCTGCTGGAAATGCAAATATATGCAGTAGAAACCATTTTAGCCAGCCACATTCCATCTTGTCTCATATCAAATTTCAGTGGAGAAAAGGAACTGAAGAAGAGAGGTAAAGATTCCTAGGATGAGTTCATCAGGGAAAGTATGTTGAAGTGGATCGATAATCTTTCTATCACAGTAGCATCGACTGTCTCTGGTGCTTCTTCTACTAGTATAGTAAAAAGATGGGACAGGAAAGCAAAAGAATTCATTGTAGTGTCTCAACCCAAACTTATCTGTGATTACAACAAATCAGACGGAGGTGTGGATCTATGTGACAGAATGATTTCTTGCTATCGAATACACCTTTGTACAAAGAAGTGGCCTGTAAGAATTATCTTCTATTTCATTGACATGGCAATTGTGAACTCGTGGATTGAGTATAAAATGACCAGCTGACACTAGGTGCTAGCAAGAAATCAATCATGGATGTATTGCATTTTAAGATTTATATTGGTGAATCCCTGAGTTAGATGCAATTGCAGTATGACAGGACATTTGCTCTTCAGACTCTCAAACTGAATATCATGAAGTAGCTCCTAGGAAATGCACAAAGATAATCTATGTTCCAAACAGAGATGTTAGTTAAAGTGAGAGTAGATGTTTGCCTCTCTGCCCAATTAAAATTAAAAAATTAATGGGTGAGATACTGATACAAGGGCTGCAGAGCTAAAACCAAGTTTTTATGCTCTGAATGCTAAGTATATTTGTGCATCACCCTTAAGAAAAAAATGTTTCTTTGACTTCCACAACTGAAAAGTGTTTGTGATTTACTATCACAGTTTCAAAAATATTAATGAATGAAACTGCTTTTCCCTATGTCATACTTGTGTAATACTCTGTAAGTAATGTATCTATATGTTAAATACATATTAAAAACATAAATTTGTCTTATTGCTCTCATGGCCATATATCAAGAATAGTCACTTTGAGTCCCAGTGTTCAGCTGACTGGATGCAGAAAAATCTCTATCCAGATGAGCAGTATCAAAAGGCTACCATTACAATGCTCATTTATGACATCCATATGCCATGCCCTAATCAAATAATATTTGATACAATAGAAAAATTTTGCTTGTTTCTAAAGAGACTACACTAGATGTCTTTGGGGAGACTGGTATGTTTAATGGTATGTATGACGCATGTTCATTATACTATTATACATTTCTGTTACTTCAGAGCATTGTCTTTCTGAGGAAGTCATACCACACAGGATATAAATTCGCTAACAGGCATGTAGGATGGCCACATAGGGTAGGTCGTGTAACACCTGAAAAACTTTTTTTACAAACAGCCGACTGTTGATGACTTCATGAAGTGAAATGCAGTGATATGAAATTATAGTAGTGAAATCCGTTCGGGAATGCTTAAACTGCAGTGTAATGCTTTAGGTAGAAACATCAGTAACATGCCCAGAAAGCCAGCTTGCAAAGAGTAGATCAGGTTTCGGATCAACCTCTGCCATGTATTGCCACCTGTTATGTTATTTTCATCTACATTTACATCTTCATAGATACTCCACTAGCCACCATACCGTCTGTGTCTGAGGGTACGCTGTACCACTAGTAGTAATTTCATTTTCTGTTCCACTCACAAACAGAGCCTGTGAAAAATGGCTGTCTGTATGCCTTCATATGAACCCCAATTTTTTGTATCTTATCTTCGTGGTCCTTACGCATAGTGTATGTTGGCAGCAGTAAAATCGTTTGGCAGTCAGAGTCAAATTCTAGTTCTCTAAATTTTCTCAATAGTGTTCCTCTAAAAGAAAGTCGCCTTCCCTCCAGGGATTCCTGTTTGAGTTCCCGAAGCATCTCCATAACACTTGCTTGTTGTTGAAAGCTACCAGTAACAACTCTAGCCATCCACCTGTGAATTATGGCGTGACTCTGGTGATTCATCAAGTTTCTTCACTGAAACAAGCAAACCCCAAATTTAATCCTGAGTGTTTTGATCACACAAGAATGCAATATGACTTTGCATAAATGACGTTTATTCGTTTAGGAAGGAAGGATCCACAACTACTGTTGTTGATAAACAGGTGAGTCACAGTCGCATGTAGGACACAGGAAAATGTGAGACCCTTTCTGGATGTTAAATTTGACTTTTTTATTCACTGTGCTGAATTTGATGTCTAATGCACTAATGAACCTGTGAAATTTGGTAATGTCAAACTTGAGCATGCGATCTATTTGAAATTCACTTTTTTGTTCATAAATGTCTTGGTCATGTCTGGTAGATTAATGACAGTTAACTGTCTAGTTTTAAAATTCGGGAAACTGAGTATAAGCTGCTTGAATGAAATTCAGTCAACGAAGGAAAATTAGGGGAAAAATCGTGTAGTCACAAATTTTTCCACAGAGCTAAGAGGGAATGTCATGAACAGCATACTAAAAAACTGACTGGTGGGGTGTGAGCATTGGGTTGGGAGTTAGTTCAAAGTCTGCATTTTTATGTTTTTCTCGAAAATCTGGGCTTGTGGTAAACATGTTTCACAGTACAAAATTAAACCACATTGAATTCCCACAAAAAAAGGTTCTGTACATTGTTTCTCTATGTCTAAAAGTTTTCGCGTTCAGGGGATGGAAAAATTGCAGATTATTAAAAATATTGTTCTAATGGTATAAAATTAATGTTCATCTTTAAATGAAAAATGGAATGATCGTATGGCATTTATTGGGCGGGATATCCATCTTTAAATAAATTTGGTTAAAAAGGAATAGTATAGTATGCCATATCTAAATGCAGTAGAGCCGTACAAAATGATAAACTTTTTTTTGGGGGTGTAACAGGGTGGAGGGGTAGGTGGTTCATCGGATTCTGTTCATGCAATTCCTGTCTTCATAGGTTTGCAAACTGAATAGTGAAAGGATGATTCCACAAGATATTTAGCCCCTTGTGACACAAGAAGCAACTACAGCATGTTGCACAGAGTTATAAGATCCCTCCACAGTGCACGTATGTGTCACTGGCGACACACTGCGCACACATATCTAGGGAGTGTTTATTCTGCACAAAATGCATTAACACTACACGAAATGCAGAACACGTGTTGCTAATACCACTAACGCAGGTAATGCATGTGGACAGAAGCTAATCAAATCTCTGCATACTGTTCTACGATGCTGGAGGGAAATAATTCTTAATAATCCTGTCGGGCAGCTGTAGTTGATGAAGCAAGCTGGGATAATCTTAATTCCCCTCTAGTTTTGCCATCTGCCTCTTTAAATCCGTTTTTTCAGTTTTAACTAATTACCATGAACATACTTGAATATAATCTGCATTTTCCTAACAGAGAAAGGTTGACCCTCAGTTTTAAAGAATATAACACAAGTTCTAATTTTGTGCTTAGTTTTATGTAGGTAATTGATGTTCTATTTTATTTAGACTATTAATAGTTAGTATTTTTTGTTATAGGGTGAAATAGGTAATTGTTTCGTAACTTAAATTCTATTGTTGATGTATAAACAAATATAAATTCTGTGCTAATTATAAACATTTGGAGGAACAACTAACAGTAATCTTAAAGGATCTATTTGGCTATATTCGAAAACATGTTAGCAAAACCAGCCCTTCATTAAGTCCAAAGTAATCAGCAGTTTCGTCAAAAGTATTGGTTGCATAAGTATATTTGTTAATTTCACGATTTAAACAAATAATTTGACTTAACCCTTGTAGTAGAAGAAACTTTTAAAAACACGCAGTTTTTCGATGTATTCGGTTAATTTTATGAGTTAAACTTTAATTGTAATATGTTTAAATTTAACTTTGAACAATGTGTAATTTCAGGGCCTATTATTATGATGATAATTATGTAAGGGCCCGGTTTTTGGTCACGAGACTGTCAGTCCACGGCCGAGTAAACTGTGCTGGTTAGAACAACAACAATGCTTCAACTTAACAGTGAAATTAAGTGTTATGCCAATAGGCCGTGTGTTACAGCAATGGCAGCGACTGCTCAATTTGTTTGAAGGACCGTGAATTATGTGGTTATATTTTTAATGCTCGTAGACGTTTAACAGAAAACTGTTGTAGCAATATGTGGAGGTTCACATGCAAACTATTAATGAGGCTTATGTAAACGTATATAACTGTGTATTATTGGGGGGTTGTTCAAAATAAAAGACAGTGGAACGCTACTTTACATCTGTCGGCTACATTATTTTCAATAGTCAGCGTCCAAATTAGAAACCCAATTTTTCAGCCAGCGTAGCAACGCCGTACGCCGACACCGAGGACAACAAACGAAGAAAATAAAGCAGGTGGAACCGCTACATAGTGTCTTCCGGGAAAGTAACTTCCCCCACCATGAGCGCTTCTCGCTTTTCAGTTTATTGACAGATGTGGTGTAACAGTGCGTTTTCTCCATTAACGTGGTCGAGTTGATGTTCGTACCAGCTGAAGACGATCGTGACAGCGGATACTCGTTAAATAGTGTGTATGAAAGGAGCAGATACTATGCGCTCCGAGCTGTGTTTGTACAGAGGGTACGTGCGCTATAGCAAAAAGGGCACCGGCGAACAGGTGTGTGATGCGCGGCGTTCGCTTTCTGTAAGAGGCTACATGCGTGCTCTGGCACTCCCGAGTTGGCAGTGTCATGGACGGCGCGCACTAAGAGGGCCGCCGACAGCATCAACGGGGACCCAAAACAAATGAGTCACTTTTATGTTAAAGAGAGCTTTGATGTACCGCCCAAACGTCAGTTGTTATGTATCAGTAGGTGATGTGTGATGTTTGGTTAGACTACTTTGAGTTCTAACTATTGTGATTCGTCATTGAGGGACCTGAAGACTTTAAATACAGAGAAATGGAAATGAGAGTTTTGAGTTTATATAGTAGCTCGAAGAAGTCGTCGTGTTCTAACATTTCAGTATCATTCAGCAAGGATCGAAGTCCAGAAGAAAAGCAAGGTCGTACACGGCGGTCGGATAGAGTAGCTAGACCATCAGAACAACTTCTAAAGGTGACCGTCCATCGGCAGATCCAATACGGTGAATACGTACCAGGTACAGACAACAGCTGAAGCACGCCACCAAAACAAACAAGAAAAAACTTGTTCACTGTACGGACTATGCTTTCCATGTGTTACCTGTCCATTTCCTTTGTGGGACTAGACAAAATAACGTCGCTGAGCTCGTGTTTTTATAGTGGGATTATGTTCAGTTTATTAATGAGTACTTATTTGCAGTTTTAATTAAATTATAATGTAAAAAAAGCTCGACAGCTGGAGCTGTAGGTGTGTGCCACACTGAAGAGCTTGTTCCCAACGTAAAATCTGGAGAGGCGGAGAAGTTTAAATTGTCTCCCCCTGCAGCAGAAATAGGTCACCCAGGTGCTATGGAACTTCAGATGTTTCAGCATAAGTCAAACGCTGCATTACAGCAACCAATTGTTCTATACTTGAACAAAATCAGGCCCATTCCATCAGACTTATTCGTGCCCATCTTGGGAGATATGCTGTGGATGTGTGGTGCAGCCCACTCTGCAAGTGCCAGCAATTACTGAATGGAGAAGAGTTATTCAGTCTAAAAGAACAGACATCACATAACCATATAACTGATATGCCTAGCTGGGCAATGAATCCACCTTCCTCAGTGCAGGTGTACAAATACATCCAATCTCCTGTGAGAACCTCAGAGTAGCAAACATGGCATCAGTGGACGGGGACTGCAGATAGGTGGCGCTCGGTGGTAATGTGGATCGGCCGTGAGGTGTGCCTAGATAGTGCGCACAGATATGGTGACGCTGTGTCCCAGACGGCGCAGTGGTTAATGCACCTGCCTAGTAAGAAGGATATCCCAGGTTCGAATCCAAGTCCGGTACACATTTCCACTCGTCGCTTTTGATTCTCCGTAATGTTCCACAGCAGTTGACAGCAGTGGTTCCCCTTTAACTTACATATAACGTGCCATATTTTCCAGTCCAGTCTCCCTTTCTCACCAACACTAGATAGGTTGCTGACAACATCACACTTACAAATTAAACACACAGGGGTGTATTTGACATAATAACACATTTTACAAGTGCAAGTAAGTAGGCCTACTAATTTAAGAGTCTCAAAATAACTCCACTGCACAAAACAGGAATTCAGCTCGGTAACAGAATGGAACAGGAAATGCTGGGGAAGTACCGTCTCCCTGCAGAATGAAAAGCGAGCAGCACTCATGTTGGGGGCAGTTACCTTTCTGGAACCACACTGCAGCTGCCGTACGGGGTGACCAAGAATCAATTTCTCATCTAGCATTGTAGAACAGTGTTCAGAGATTCTGTCCATATTGCATTATCATGGTTAGTGTTATTAGCGACTCCCGTCTGCATTCCACGTAGTGTTAACACATTTTGTGCAAAATAAACACTCCCTGGGCACTGCGTCGCCAGTAATTCGTAAGGTGCACTATGGAGGGCCCCTATAACTTAGAGAAACATGCT
This sequence comes from Schistocerca americana, assembly GCF_021461395.2. Taxonomy (NCBI): domain Eukaryota; kingdom Metazoa; phylum Arthropoda; class Insecta; order Orthoptera; family Acrididae; genus Schistocerca; species Schistocerca americana. The sequence goes on along the minus strand of NC_060120.1, from coordinate 284,747,400 downwards.
GTAGTTGCTTCTTGTGACATAGTGGTGGAGAAAGAGTGGGGAATCACCTGCTCAGTCATCAATTTGCAGAGCTATGAAGGAGGGAATTGCACGAACACAATCCGGTGACCTACCTTCCCTCGCACTTCTACACAATACACGTTCCCTTTACACCCTGTTACACCCCCAAAACACAATATTTCCCTTAACATTTTGGCGTCCGCACGTCTCGTACAAATTTATTTGCTTGGTGCTGGCAGCGCTAATTCGGATTACTTGGCTTGTCGCCGGCCGTTCTTGAGATTATCCGGAGATTATAACTTGTTACGTTTTACTAATCGCCTCGTTAGTTCTCATAAGTTCTCAACCCTGTTCCCCAACTTTCATGAATTTTCGAAGGTATACATACGTAAATAAATTCAAAATTTGTTTGTTTCATATATTTGTTTATTTGCATTGTCTCTGGGACTTAGAATTTCTTTCATATGATATGCAGTCTCCAAGATGTAACGCAACTCCACAAGACTTGCACATTAAGTTTGTTGTTCTTTTTTTTTTTGTTTTTGGAACATACATGGCAGTTTCTTCGTTTTCGTTTATTCTTTTCGGAAATACACAGGCCTATTAGTTGGTGTTGCTTTATGAGACCGGAAAGTCTGTCAACCGGATCATGATGAGACGTACACGATGTAGTGGCAACCTCCAAGTTTTGCTCCGCACATTCATCGTAAATAATCGTATCGTCTCCTTCGTCTGCCATGATGAAAGGGCACAGGTACTTATAAAAACAAAGAACTTGTGGACGTGTGTAACTTATTGTTACCTAAACGAAACACCAACAGAATGCAAAAGATACTAAAGTGCTGTCGCCGGCCACTGCACGATACTATACTCATTACACCACTGTGGTGTCGCCGGCCACTGAGCGACACTATCCACACGACACCACTGTGGTGTCGCCAGCCACTGAGCAAAACTATGCACACGACACCACTGTGGTGTCGCCGGCCACTGTTTGATACTATGCACATGACACCACTGTGGTGTCGCTGGTCACTGCGTGATACTATACTCATTACACCACTGTGGTCTCGCTGGCCACTGAGTGACACTATCCACACGACACCACTGTGGTGTCGCCAGCCACTGTTTGATACTATGCACATGACACCACTGTGGTGTCGCTGGTCACTGCGTGATACTATACTCATTACACCACTGTGGTCTCGCTGGCCACTGAGTGACACTATCCACACGACACCACTGTGGTGTCGCCAGCCACTGAGCGATACTATGCACGTGACACCACTGTGGTGTCGCTGGTCACTGCGTGATACTATACTCATTACACCACTGTGGTCTCGCTGGCCACTGAGTGACACTATCCACACGACACCACTGTGGTGTCGCCAGCCACTGTTTGATACTATGCACATGACACCACTGTGGTGTCGCTGGTCACTGCGTGATACTATACTCATTACACCACTGTGGTCTCGCTGGCCACTGAGTGACACTATCCACACGACACCACTGTGGTGTCGCCAGCCACTGTTTCATACTATGCACATGACACCACTGTGGTGTCGCTGGTCACTGCGTGATACTATACTCATTACACCACTGTGGTCTCGCTGGCCACTGAGTGACACTATCCACACGACACCACTGTGGTGTCGCCAGCCACTGAGCGATACTATGCACGTGACACCACTGTGGTGTCGCCGGCCACTGTGTGATACTATACTCACTACACCACTGTGGTGTCGCTGGCAACTGAGCGACACTATCCACACGACACCACTGTGGTGTCGCCGGCCAGTGAGCGATACTGCGCACACGACACCACTGTGGTGTCGCCGGCCACTGTGCGATACTATACACATTACACCACTGTGGTGTCGCCCGCAACTGAGCGACACTATCCACACAACACCACTGTGGTGTCGCCGGCCGTTGACCGCTATTTCACGCATGACACCACTGTGGTGTTACCGGATGGCAGTGTTAATATCGCTTTACTGCACTTGGATGTGGTACACACATTTAATCGTTGTTTTTAACTCACTTGATTTAAAGATAAACATTAATTTCTTACCGTTAGATCAATGTTTTCAATAACCTGGGATGTTTTCCATACTCTCAACACGGGAACTATTACTCCTAGAGAAAACTGAATAGGTTTTACAGGAAATTTACTATCGTTTAATTTTGTACTGGGAAACACTTTCGCATAGAAACAGCGGATTTCGAGTTATTCGTGAAAAGAAGTGTCGTTTACACCAACCCCCATCCAACTGCGCACACCCATCCCGATAGGTTTTAGTATTTTATGTTCCTTAGTACATCATTGCGCGGAAATTTGCTGCTACACCATTTTTCCCCCGAATGGCCCTCGTTTGGTTTTGTTGACTGGGCTGTTAGTTGTACACATACACACACACACACACACACACATACAGAGCTTGTGTGACGAGATTTGTTTGTAAGCATCGCTCTACTGTCTTATGAAAAAAACAGAACTGCGGGAACCATATTTCCAGCAGAAAAAAGTGGTTCAAATGGCTCTGAGCACTATGGGACATAACATCTGAGGTCATCAGTCCCCTAGAACTTAGAACTACTTAAACCTAACTAACCTAAGGACATCACACACATCCATGCCCGAGGCAGGTTTCGAACCTGCGACCTTATCAGTCGTGAAGTTCCGGACTGAAGCGCCTAGAACCGCTCGGCCACCGGGGCCGGCGTATTTCCAGCAGAACGAACATCTTGCCTGTCGCGTTGGGAAGCGAGTAATGTGCAACTCGATTATCTGGTCTAGAAATATAAACATATGTGCAACCAACGCTGCGGCTCCGTGCCTACAGCTGTGTAAACCCGTACGGCGGGCAGTGATCTCCAATTGTGAGTACGTTGCGCCACGCGCGGCCCGGTTAGTGCCTTATTTGCAGCGGAGTTCGGGTAGGGGCGGCCATACATGGGAAAGATCGCCGCGATATCGGTGCCACGGCCACCCTCTCTGCCTCCACACACCTGCTGGCGCGCTGCAGTCTCGCAGAACCCGTCCTGGAATGGCAGCTAAGCCCACATCACATGGATTCGTTCCCTTGACACATACAACTTCCTATCAAAACGAAAGTTGCTCTCGTACGGGATGCGACATTGTCGATTTGCGCGCCGAAGTAATTAAATTACTTCTTACCAAAGAAAGCTACTTCGTTACGCAAAGGTTGCACTTCCAAGTGAAAGTCATCCCAGACCACCACACACTGGCAAAACTGAAGGTCCGCACCGGGGATCTAGCTGCGGATCTCATTGTGGACCAATGACGCCAGCAACATTTACAGACACTGAAGCTAATTATCCTCTCGAAAATGAAATCGATTAAGGGTTTTGCTGCCCTTCTGCAGGTACTTTCAAACTCTGTAATCAGCTGCATCTACATTCATACTCTGCAGACCACTACGAAATGAAATTTCCTGGCAGGTTATAACTGGTTTTGTTGCGAAATCCTCGTTATTGTTCGTCACACGTTAAATTTTGGGTCCAAAATTTCAGTTTCTGTCCACCTGGCTTGGTTCCACCATTTCATCCCACTGATTTATTTCGTGATTGTCGAGTCCCATTCTTTAACTTTATTTTCTCATTTTTGTACATTCGGCGTACATGAAGCTTACATCAGCACTTTGTCCAGGATTACCTCAGATCCCAGCTCGTCCCACTACGTTTTTACGTTTCTATTTCTTTTTGGATTGCACTTAAATTTCCATTCACTTCCCAACGTAACGTGCTCAATGAAACAGAACAGTCTATGTGTGTGGTGTAACTCAGTAATGAATAATGCTTAGCTTGATATCTGCCCGTTGTCCTGGAGATCTTGCCGAGAACTAGATTCATATTTTAGGTGTATATAGCGCGCAATGTGAAATAAGCCCAGGATATGCTGAGAAACTTTTTAAAATATTTTATTTCACAAAGCGAAACACATCTTATGTTGTGGAATTCGGAACAATAGCCCCACCTCTCATAACTGGATTGCTTATACACTGAAGATCCAAAACATTGTGACCATCTGCTTAATAGCATGTTTGTCCGTATTTGGAACGAAATACATCACTGGTTCGGCGTTGTCAGGGATCCGACAGTTCGTTGGTAGGCTTGTGGAGGTATGTCGCATTAGATAACTGCTCACAGGTGGCGTTAGATGTCTACTCACAGGTCATGTAACTCTCGTAAATAACGGGCCGCTGATTTGCGTATGCAGTAATGACTCTCGATAGCGATACAGATGAGTTCCGTAGGACTTACATTATCCGAATTTGGTCGTCGAGACATAAACGAGGGTTCACTATAACGCTCCTCAAACCACTGTAGCACGGTTCTGGCTCCGAGACACGGACAGTTATGCTGCTGAAACACGACCTCGTCATCAGGGAAGACATCAAGCATGAAGGGATGCAGGTGGTTCGCAGCTGTCAGCGTGTCTTCGATTACTAACATAGGGCCCATGCAAGCGCAGGAAATGTTTCACGTAGCTTAATATTGCTCCCACCAGCCTGCGGCCTAGGCGAGCTGCACGTTTCGAGCCGCCGTTCACCTCGATGACGGCATTTGTGGAGACGACCATCGACCTAGTGTAGCAAAAATGTGATTCACCTGAAGAGCTGATCGATGTTCGAATCCCGATGCTACCGTGACCAGAGCAATCGTAATTGACGATATCACTGAGTCAACATGTGAACGCTTAAGAGTGGTCTGCTGTGGAGCTCCGTGTTAAACAATGTCCCACTAACTGTGTGCTCCGAAATACCTGTGCGTGTATCTGCATTGTGCTATTTCGGCAGAGATGCCACAGATCACCATCTATCCTACTTTACTGAATAGATAAGCCTCCGAACACCACGTTGTGTGAAGAGTCGTGAACGCCCAACCATTTAGCGCCCGTGGTGATTGTTTCGCTGTCCTTCTACATCTTTCCGTAGATGCTTACGTCAGTAACGCTTGAACATTCGACCAACTTCGCCGTTTCGAGATACTCATTCACAGGCTCTGCGTAATAATAATCTGCCCTTTATCAAGGTAGCTTATCTCAATGGATTTCCCCATTTGCAGGTGATCCCCCGACCGTGCCTACTCCGCTTGCACACTTTTGCTAGCGCGTCACGTACCCGCAACGCCACCAGGTGGCATCCAACGTCGTGGTGGGCAGTGGCCATAATATTTCTGTTCATCAGTGTATAAATTTCTTGACAACGGAAACGTTTTTGATAGCACTGATTTTGCGAGCTACAATCAAATATCATCACGTCTTGTTAATTTAACATACAATTGGAAATTGCTATCATTCGATCAATGGTCACAGCTCAGTCCGAAAAAGAAATTATCACAGGAATTCACATGAAATATGCAATGTAACCCCTTCGCGGGGCGTGAAAGATTTACTTCCCACTAAACGTATTTCTTTACAGTGTTTAAACGAATATGTGTTACCACTTCTGTACGCTTCTGGCATCTAGTGGCAGTCCGCTACACCTGCTGTAGTTTCTGTTTGTTGTGTAATATAGCCTATAGGACTGTGGGAAGTATATATACTACCAAACAAAGGTGTTTAAATGTTTATTTGGAAGTATGGTTACCACGTGTGTAGTTTTTGGAAGAGGATTGGGAAGTATACTTACCACAGAATTAATCTGTCATTTGTGGTCCTTGGGAAGCATACTTCCCACCAACTTAGGGATATCTATAAGCTTTTCGGAATATGTTTTTCCACCTCTTTGTACGCCTGACATCTTGTGGTAGTACACTGCACCAGATGTATGAAAACTGCTACAACAATCAGTTTCCGTTTGTCGTGGTATCACTACTGTTGTGGGAACACATTGCTTCGCTTCTGCAATATACATTATTGTGTCCTGTATCAACTCACACGAAGCAGTTTTTTATATATATATATATATATATATATATATATAACTTGAGGCTTTCGGGACAAACACAGCAGAAAGTTTTTGGTTCCAACAAGATGGAGCCACAGTCCACATAGCTAATGCTTCCATGGCACTTGTTCGAGAAATGATGTTTCCTCAACACTTGATGTCACGTTTCGCTGATTCGCACTGGCGTGCACGCTCGCTCAGTGACCTGAAGTTTTCAGTGTGTGAAGAAACTGGCGATCTCTTACAGAAGCTCGAAATTTAGCGCGGACTTCAATGCGAGACACATATAATAGTTTCCACAATGAAACTTCTTCTTTCCCTGGCAGAAAATCAAAGAGATTCTGCTAGTGTGTAAAGTATGCAAGCGCGATAGCAATGGAAATACTATCGATGACAGTGTTGCCAAAACAGAAATTTGTAACACACCCTTCCAAAATTATTTCATCAAAGAAAACGAAGTAAATATTCCAGAATTCGAATCAAGACATCTGCCAAAATGAGTATCGTAGAAGTAGATACCATCGGAGTAGTGAAGCAACTTAATCACTTAATAAAAGCAAATATTCCGGGCCAAACTGTATACCAATTACGTTCCTTTCAGAGTATGCTGATACAATAGCTCCACACTTAACATTCATATACAACCACTCGCTCGATGAAAGATGCGTACCCAAATACTGGAAAGTTGCGCGAGTAACACCAATATTCCAGAAAGGTAGTAGGTGTAATCCACCAAATTACAGGCCCACGTCGTTAACATCGATATGCAGCAGGATTTTGGAGCATATATTGTGTTCGAACATTATGAATTACCTCGAAGAGAACGGTCTATTGACACATAGCCAACATCGTCCTTGTGAAACACAACTAGCTCTTTACACACACACGATGTGTTGAGTGCTATTGACAAGAGATTTCAAATTGAGTCCGTATTTCTAAATTTTCAGAAGGCTTTTGAGACTGTACCACACAAGCGACTTGTAATGAATTACGTACTTATGGAATATCGTCTCAGTTATGTGACAGGATTCGTGATTTCCTGTCAGAGAGTTCATAGTTCGTAGTAATTGACGGAAATTGATGGAATAAAACAGAAGTGATTTCTGGCGTTCCCCCCAAGGTAGTGTTGTAGGTCCTCTGCTGTTCCTTATCTACATAAACGATTTAGGAGACAATTTGAGAAGACGCCTTAGGTTGTCTGGAGATGATGATGTCGTTTATCGTGTAGTAAAGTCATCAGAAGATCAAAACAAATTGCAAAACGATTTAGAAGATATATCTATATGGTGAAAAAATTGGCAATTGACCCTAAATAATGGCCGGCCGGTGTGGCCGAGAGGTTCTAGGCGCTTCAGTCTGGAAGCGCGCGACCGCTACGGTCGCAGGTTCGAATCCTGCGTCGGGCATGGATGTGTGTGATGTCCTTAGGTTAGTTAGGTTTAAGTAGTTCTGAGTTCTATGGGACTGATGACCTCTGATGTTAAGTCCCATTGTGCTCAGAGCCATTTGAACCATTTTTTGAACTCTAAATAATGAAATTCGAGAGGTCATCCACATGAGTGCCAAATCAGTAAATCAATCAAATCTTTAAATTCAACTAAATACCAACGAATTACAGTACGAACAACTTAAATTGAAAAGAACACACAGAAAATGTTGTGGGGAAGGCAAACCCAAGACCGCGTTTTATTGGCAGAACACTTAGGAAATGTAACCGATCTATCCTAAGCTCTCCGTCCTATAAAGAGTGTTGCTGCGCAATCTGGGATAGAACTAACGGATTAAATCGAGTAAGTTCAAAGAAGAGCAGCACGTTTTGTATCATGGCGAAATAGGGGAGAGAGTGTCACTGGCTGGCATGATACAGGACTTGGCATGGACATCAGTAAAACAAAGGGGTTTTCCCTCGCGGCGGAATCTTCTCACGAAATTTCAATCACCGATTTTCTCCTCCGAATGAGAAAATATTTTGTTGACGCCATCTACATGGGGAGAAACCATCATCATAAGGGATAGTAAGGCGAATCAGAGTTCGTATGGAAAGATAAAGGTGTTCGTTCCGCGCGCTGTACGAGATTGGAATAATAGACAGTGATTGTGAAGGTGGTTCGAAGAACCTCTGCCAGGCACTTAATTGTGATTTTCAGAGTATCCCTATGGATGTTTCACAGAACAATGTATAGTATTATGGCTCAAAAGAAGAAATTAATGTTTTTAAGCTGGTAATATTAAACTCGTTGTTATTGAGCTAGAGTGGGTAGTGTCTCTGTTTGTATGTTTGTGAAGGACAATACCAATTTCCAGAGCGGCGTAGACTACTTCTACAGCGTACGTAATTTCGTACACGAAGACAAGTTACTCTCGTGGTATAGAAAAAGCTGCCGACTCCGACGGTCACCTGTAAAATTGGTTCAAATGGCTCTGAGCACTATGGGACTTCACTTCTGAGGTCATCAATCCCCTAGAACTTAGAACTACTTAAACCTAACTAACCTAAGGACATCACACACACCCATTGCCGACGCAGGGTTCAAACCTGCGACCGCAGCGGTCACGCGGTTCCAGACTGTAGCGCCTAGAAATGCTCGACCAACCCGGCCGGCACCTGTAAAATTCTTGAAATGTGAGAGAAAGAAAACTTCTGTAGGATCTTATCGAATTGGGATACTACCATTCTCATTTGGTCATTCGATGATTGTCGGCGAGTGAAGTGAGTTCGTTTTAGCAGAGGAAACGTTCTCTATGCTTTTGACCGTGTTATTGAAGCAGGTTCTACAGCAAACATGGACCACCAAATGTTCGAAGTCCTATACATGGTCTGAGGCGACTCCCGTCGGAGGTTCGAGTCCTCCCTCGGACATGGGTGTGTGTTGTCCTTAGCGTAAGTTAGTTTAAGTTAGATTAAGTAGCGTGTAGGCCTAGGGACGTATGACCTCAGCAGTTTGGTCCCATAGGAACTTAACACAAATTTCCAAATTTTTTTCCTATACATGCTTGTCGTACATTACAGTTCATCAAAGAATTTTTGATCAAAAATAAGAACGCGAAATTACCTTCGAAATGCACCAGACTGTATTATGGCTGTTACTAAACTCTACATTAGCGTTACATATCACTTGTGAATCTCTAAAAACACAGATTATACAATATGGCGGCTAAGAATGATTGTTTCATTGCACACACTTCATACGCGTCCTCTCGTTATCCTGCCTCGCAACAAAGTCCAGTCACATACCGATTTTCTTACATTTCTTCTGTCGCCATGGAGCAAAGCGAAGTCAAGGAATAAATATTTATTTATTTTATTAGTACTTCGCTGGCGCAGGCGAAACGCGCCTCCTCGCGATGTACATTAACTTTGAACCAATAACAATAGAAAGATCGTTGAACCGATCAGCCGATCGATTCATGACTCCTAACTGCTAGTACGGGCCAAGGGATATTATAATTGTGACAAAAGTTACGCAGAACTTTAAAGAAACACTTTTAGTGTGTGTGTGCACGAAGAAGAACGCCACCTTTCCGGTGTTGTCTTTTAAAAAAAAATTCTGTTCTTAAATTGGGTTGTGTCATCTTCCGGGACTACTGAAGAACGGGGTACAACCCATCGGCTTTGGCCAATGACGTCAGAATTTGCCAGAGATGATTTATTAGACAGACTTAACAGCAAAGACGAGTGATCATAAACAAAGGAATGCAGGAAAGAAAACAGATGGTAGGCATATTTCACATCCAGTAATATTTCGAACGTAATATCAATGATGTCGCTTGTTTGATCTGTAGTACTTCTGTAAAAAGTGAATTAAAAAATTGATAGAACTAACGGCAGCATGCAATATCTCAGTTGACATATACAGGGTGTAAACGGTATAAGGCGCCAAAATTATACAGATGGCACATCTCGCAATGCTTGACAAAAAAGTCTAGTAACATGTTTGCGTATTTCCTACGGTTGTCCCAGAAAAAACAGTTAGTCTCAGGATAATGGTTTTGGAAAAGTAGATACTTGGCCGTGCACGTACGTAAGCAATCGGTTCCTGTTATTGCCCGCTGCACGTATTGACATCGCGAGCGTAAATGGTAAACACATAGGCAACTGCGGCCTGAGTGGCTGCGTCATTGTAATACACCGAGCGACGACAGTAGGCGAGTAACCTGTGCAGATGTTATTGCAACTCTGTTAACTGTTAGGATGGCAAGGAGATTTACTATAGTTGAACTATGCGATATGCATTTAATTTATGGCGAGGAAAAAGGTGTTGCGAGGACAGCTGTACGAATTTATCGAGAACGCTTCCCACAACGACGACTTCCTGCACGAAAGACATTTGCTGCTGTGCACCAAAGGCTCGTGTCATTGTAATTCTCTACTTGTATGCGATTATTATGCATTTACATCTCAATAAAGTACAGTAGTTACCTGCACCTTTGTAAATTTTCGTCCGTATGCGAAACGTATCTTCTGTTCTGATATGCTTTCCATTTTTGTTACATCATGACAGAATACAACTGACGAGTACGTATTTAATTTCCTTAGATTGAGAGATACTGGCTCTTTACTGCCCCGCGCAGAAGGCAGAGGCCCACAACGCGCCGATCGTACATTGGAAGCTGAGGAAAGAATTCTGGACCGCATCCAGGAGGATCCTTCTCAGAGTACGAGAAGCATCGCCCGCCACGTGGGTATATCGCACACTGTCGTTCATCGCACTTTGCAAGAGGAGTGTCTGCGGCCTTACCACATTCAACGCGTACGAGCATTGGAAGAACAAGATTTCCCTCCACGACGTGAATTCTCAGAGCGCTTTTTGTTACAAAGTGCGCAGCATGATTTTGTCAACAAAATACTCGTCACAGATGAAACGTGTTTCACTCGCGACGGAATAACTATTTTCCATAACATGCACACGTGGAGTGTACACGATCCTCGCCACGTAGTGGTAACACATTTTCAGCGACGATTTTCCGTAAATGTGTGGGCGGGTATGCTCGATAATTACATTATTGGGCCCTATGTTTTACCTGCACGTTTGATTGGTAACTATTATCGAATGTTTGTAGAGGAAACATTGTTACCAACGTTGTTAGAAGACATTCCGTTAGGCATACGTCATAACATGTGGTTCCTCCACGATGGTGCTTCACCCCACATTGGTCACAGAGTACGCAGATTTTTGGATAGTCGATTTCCGGGATGAAGGATCGGGCGTTCGGGTCCACGTCGATGGCCAGCACGCAGCCCTGATTTAAATACACTGGGTTTTTACTTTTGGGGCCATATGAAGGAACTTATTTATGCTGAGCCAGTAAATAATGTGGACGAATTGACGCAGAAGATTTTAGATGCTGCCAATAACATAAAGGCCAATGTGCATGTGTGTGAACCAGTGCGACGAAACTGGGTTCGCCGTAATGAAGCATGTGTAGAAGCGAATGGTGGTCATTTCGAACATTTATTGTAGTATTGGTGTAAGAGGAAACGAAGTAATGGGTTTTCTTTTCGTTACGATGTTGTTGTTCAGAAGGAAAATAATGTGAATTTAGTATTCGTTATGGCATTGCCGTAAAAAGGTGAAACTGTTGATTGTAATTAATGCACAACTATCTACTTGGTGATTGATTGAATTTGTACTAATGAAAATACATTGTGTTTGATATTAGCTTGTCATTACTACTACGACTTTCGCTATCGACTTGTTGAGAAACAGACTGGTTGTATTCAATTCACGTAAAGCGAATTACACATTCTTGACAACCCAAAAACCGTTTACATTCCTTTTTTCGGTACCACCTGATTATCACACCACGTCGTTGTACACGTCTAATGATTTCAATCCTCTGGTCGGCTCGTTGCCTTTCTCTGGCCGCCCCGTCATTGTAGGCAATGAGCTCGGTACGCCGTGTACTGTCGGTTGACTACGTAAACAGAAATGCGTATACTATCTATCCTACGAACATTAGGTTTTAATGATACAAGAAAATGTCATTAGACGTTTTTGTCAAGCACAGCGAGATGTAACATCTGTATAATTTTGGCGCCTTATACCGTTTACACCCTGTATATGAGTTGTATCTCGAACTTCTGTCGATCTGTAAAGCTTAGCTGCAGTACGCGATGCAAATTTAACGTACGTCGACTTCTTCGTTTTCGTTAGCATTAGTATCCTATTCTTCAGTTGACCTATGTAGGTCAACTGAAGCACAGGGTACAAATTTTGCAGGTGGAGTTTCTTTCGCCTCCGCTACTACTAGCATTCTGTTCTTACGTGGATAGTATTACTAGCGAAGGCAAAAAGACCTACATACAAAATATTTGTATCCCATACTTCAGTTGACCTATATAGGTCAACTGAAAAATAGGATATTATTGCTACCGAAAACGAAGAAATCGACGTACGTAACATTGGCATCCAGTACCTCAGTTCAACTACGCGAAGGCGGAAAGAAAAGACATACATAAAATTTGTACCCCATACAATTTTTTTTGCCTTCGATACTAATAGTATCAGCTGAAAATTATCACAGTCTTGCTAGCGACGATAAACAAAAAATCCCGACAACGTTAAAATTTTTATCCCAGTCTACAATTGAGCTATGTAAGTCAGCTGAAGAATGCGATACTAGTACTAGCGAATGGGAAATAACGACATTTATAACATGTGTATCCTGTACTTCAGTTGACCTATATACGTCAACTGGAGAATAGGATACTAATGTAAGCGAAGGCGAAAAATAGTGACATACCTAACATTTGTATCCTATTCTTCAGTTGACCTATGTAGGTAATGACACCAGTGTTACATATGTCGCTTTTTTCGTCTATCTAGCACCAGTACCCCGTACTTCAGTTGACCTGTATACGTTAACTACAGTATGGGATACAAATTTTACGTATGTCGGTGTTTTCGCCTTCAGTAGTCCTTGTATAGAACTGAAAAAAACCGTAATGATACTAGTACTAAGTAAGGGAAAAAGAGCAGCGACTGCAAAAGGACACACTTAAACGGGCAGTATATAACGGGTACGTTAAGTATATTCATCTGAATGGCTCTGTAGTGTCGAAATGCGTCGTGTCCCCCTCCCTACAACAGATTTTATGGCTGACCAATAATCTTCTATACTATTGGTACGATCTCCAATTGATGAAGATCTGAATTCAATATTATGATTCAGGACAAGATGCTGAAAACCCCTTTTCCCCAAATCCCTATACGAAGAAAAACCGTCGGAAATAACTACAGAACCCTCTAACATGATCTTCAATTAATAACAAATGAAAAGCACCAGTTTGCTTTTGTTCTACAAAACTGGTGCTTTTCATTTGTTATTATAATGTTGTTCTACCAAGAACCGACGGAAGATTCTGTTAATATGATCTTCAATTAATTTCACCAACACTTCCTTCGCTACAGCCCCCTCCCCCCACTCCCACTCCCAAACCCATAATCCCACCGCAGGTTACCCATGTTGTACTTGGTTTTGCCAAAATGAGACTAATCATCGATTTCGATTATAGCACTCCCCCCCCCCCCCCTCCCCCAAAGGCCACCTATACTTAATATGTTTCCCCACAAACTTCGCTATAAAACGAATACCAATCGAGAATGGTACGCTCACTCACACGACATTCATGCTCACACAACCACACAGGATACCACAAACACCAACAGCATTTACGAGGGTTGTCCAGAAAGTAAGTTCGAATCGGTCGCGAAATGGAAACCACAGTGAAAATCAGAAACGGTTTATTTGGAACAGTTAGATACACTTTCCACCAACTTCTCTACATAGTCGCCGGTCCAACTTCGAGTTTTGTCGTAGTGTTGTATCAACTTTCCCATATCCTCGTCATAGAAATCAGCCGCCTGTGCTTTCGGCACTGGTCTGCAGCTCGTTGTCTGTGGAAAATCAGGCCCTCATATTTTGCGGTAGACACTATTCCCTACATATCTTTAGTGCTCACTGTTCACTCAAAACTGAAAAGAGCGACGCGACACGATCGACGGATATACTAGAAACACTGCCCAACACATCTGTGCAAAGCTTTACCGGATTTTCTCAGTGGTTTCCATTTCGCGACCGATCGGAAATTACTTTCTGGACAACCCTCGTAATTTTTATTGTATCCCTCAAGTCCAGCTTCGATTTCTCGAACCATACTCCTCGTCTAATTGAGCGCTATAGACGATCCCTTGCTACATTTCCATATGAATAAATAGTGAGTACGACGAACAGACACATATGCTCGCAGGTGCATATGTTCGCCGCACTCAAGACATCGAACGTAATCAGCAAGAAGACCAGACATTCGCAAAAATCGAATGGTTGCCATCATATCTACGCCCAAAGCCTGCTTTAGTCTTCCATATTCATGTGAATAGATAAATCCATAACTACAAACGAAAATGAAAAACTAAACATTCTTCTAAATGAAAAACTATTCTTCCAAATTATTTCAAACTCACTAAAAATGAAATTAAGTTCCTAAAGAATTGGAAAGAACCAATTATTTAAATCAATGCAAGCGAAAAAAATCTTACGCAGTGTCTAGCGCTTTTAAAAACATATTGATTTATTTCAATTTATAATGATGGCGCTTATCCACAGCTGACAACCGATTTATTATCTATGGCTCGAAAGTAAAGACATTAATATCTATGAGCATCCTGTGACGTCATTGGTGAAAGCCGACGGGTTGTATCCCGTTCTTCAGTTGACCCCATCTTTCCGGTGTTATCCTTCAAAAAATTGCTGTTCTTAAATTGAGTAATTTGCAGGTTGTATTGGCGTAAATACATTTTATATGTGATCAAAATGAACCTAATCATAGCAGTCTGAAATTAATGCGTCCTTTTTGCGCCACGCTGTATTTGACTTTACGTTCGCCGAGACAAAGAATAGGCAAACGGAAGTTCGTGTGTTTACCTTCTGTCTCCCTACCGGTCCATACCTCTTTGTATCACGACGCTCTGTTAGTTCCGCCGGCATTTCAGATGTCTACATTAGTATTCTCAAGCGCACAGCCTTCACAATTCATGTGCCTTTGACATGTGAATGTCCCTCAAGGAGCCTCTCTTACGCAGCCGTGAAGTTACGCGGAATATTACTCAACATGGTTTCCGCGGCATTGCTCTAGTAAGGGGAAGCATTTTTGGAGTTATTTCTCTCGTGTTGTTGGACCCAACAATTACTGTACCATGAGCTGAACAATTATAGACAAAATATGTCGTGCGAGACCTAATGGTGATACAAATAGAAAGATTAAACCAGCTCTGTTATAAGGCTCACGGGACCCGCTATGCCACCGTTAGAAGGCTTAATAGCTAGAGAACGTGTTGGTGCTCAGCTGTGCCGGACGTAAATATTGCCTCTGGAACAGAAAGTGCTTCTTGCTCTAAAGCAGCTCCTCGTTTGTCTTCCTGAAGCTTACATCCCACCGAGAGATGTTATTGGCTCTATTTGGCGTCAGTCGCCACAGAGCAACTTTTCATATCGTTGGGCAAACGAAGAAGAAATACGCTGTATTGGAACATACACATATCAACTTAAGTTTGTTGGTAACACTGTACTACTTGCCGCAAGTGTGTATAAATTCCAGCAGCTAATGGAAGAACTTGATTGAGCAAATTTCGCAGATGTCCTGAAAATTAGTTACATTGTACATCTACATCTATACTCCGCAAATCACATTATTCTGCATGATAGATTGTTCTTCTGGTACCATGCTCTCTTCTCTCCTTCACAATTCATGTGCCTTTGACATGTGAATGTCCCTCAAGGAGCCTCTCTTACGCAGCCGTGAAGTTACGCGGAATATTACTCAACATGGTTTCCGCGGCATTGCTCTAGTAAGGGGAAGCATTTTTGGAGTTATTTCTCTCGTGTTGTTGGACCCAACAATTACTGTACCATGAGCTGAACAATTATAGACAAAATATGTCGTGCGAGACCTAATGGTGATACAAATAGAAAGATTAAACCAGCTCTGTTATAAGGCTCACGGGACCCGCTATGCCACCGTTAGAAGGCTTAATAGCTAGAGAACGTGTTGGTGCTCAGCTGTGCCGGACGTAAATATTGCCTCTGGAACAGAAAGTGCTTCTTGCTCTAAAGCAGCTCCTCGTTTGTCTTCCTGAAGCTTACATCCCACCGAGAGATGTTATTGGCTCTATTTGGCGTCAGTCGCCACAGAGCAACTTTTCATATCGTTGGGCAAACGAAGAAGAAATACGCTGTATTGGAACATACACATATCAACTTAAGTTTGTTGGTAACACTGTACTACTTGCCGCAAGTGTG
Organism: Schistocerca americana; assembly: GCF_021461395.2. Classification (NCBI taxonomy): domain Eukaryota; kingdom Metazoa; phylum Arthropoda; class Insecta; order Orthoptera; family Acrididae; genus Schistocerca; species Schistocerca americana. The sequence continues at coordinate 284,731,183 of NC_060120.1, read as the reverse complement.
TATAAATTCCAGCAGCTAATGGAAGAACTTGATTGAGCAAATTTCGCAGATGTCCTGAAAATTAGTTACATTGTACATCTACATCTATACTCCGCAAATCACATTATTCTGCATGATAGATTGTTCTTCTGGTACCATGCTCTCTTCTCTCCTTCCCTGTCCCATTTGCATATGACGCGCGGAAGAATGACTATCGGTAGACCTCTGTACTAGCTATTAGCTCTAATTTCTCGAATTTGCTCTTTGCCGTCATTCAGCGAGATGTACGTGCGAGAAAGTAATATGCTGGTCTACGCTTCCTGGAACGTACTCTCTCGGACTTTGAATAGTGAATGCTGTCCTTAAAAGTGTCTGCCACTGGAGATTGTTGATCATTTCCGTAATGCTCTTGCCCTGACTAGACGAGAGCGTGACGAAACGCGTCGCTCTTAGTTGGATCTTGTCCATCTCTTCCACTAACCCGACCTGGTAAGGGTTCCATACTGATGAACTGTGCTGAGGTGTGGCTCGAATGAGTGTTTGGTTTTGATGCATTCAAAGTAAGAGTGGAACAACAAGAGAGAATTGCTCAAATTAGAAAGGCCATATGATATGGATTCAGACTTTCTGCTCTGTTGTTCAAGCGTAATCGAAGAACAAGCAGTGAAGGAAAGAGATGAAAGTTTCTAAATGTGATTAAAAATCAGCATGGTAGAGTATTAATGAGAAGATTGGCTGATGATATTGCTATCACCAGTGAAAGTGAGGAAAAATTACAGGACCTGTTGTATCAAAAGAAGAGTCTACTGAGCACAGAATGAGGACTGAGAATAAACCAAAAAGAAATGAAACTAACAATTAGTGGCAGATATGACAGAAACTATAAACCTAACATTAAAACTAGGGACGACGTACTAGACGAATGAAGGAATTCTCTGCTATCTTGGAAGCAAAATAACGCATGGTGAACGAAAGAAGGAGGACACAAGAAGGAGCAGAGCCAAAGACGGTATATCTTGCTAAAAGAAATCTACTACTGTGAAACAGAGGCCCGAGTTTGGGAAGAAATTTTTGAGAATGTCTGGAGCATAGCGCGGTATGGAAGTGAAGCGTTCACTGTGGGAAAACCGGAATAGAAGAGAATCGAAGCGTTTGAGATGTGGTTTGCTGAAAATTAAGTGGACTGATAACACACGAAATGAAGAACGTCTCCAAGGAATCAGCGAGAGAGGAAGACGTAAGAAACAGTGGCTAGAAGTAGGGGCAGGATGATGGGACATGTGTTAAGGCTTCAGGGATTAACTTCTGCAGCGGTAGAGAGTGCCGTGCAGACCGAAAGTTTTTTAATATACAGAGACTGGAATACGTACAGAAATTAATTCTGGACGTCATGTTTAAGTGCTACTATGAGGTGGAGAGATTGGCGCATGACAGTAAATCATGATGAGCCGCACCATAGCAATCGGAAGATAATATTGTCTATGGAGTGCAGCGATCTGGTGCTATATTTAGGTTAAAATCAACAGTCGAGATCGCAGTAATATTTGTTTATTTACTTATACCACGATCGTACACTCTTACACCGAGCAGCCGCCAGCACCAGCCACAGGGGGCCAAAAATTCTGAAATGGCTTCAACGTAAGCCAAAACCAGTAAATAAACAAATATTACTGCGATCTCGACTGTTAATTTTAACCTAAATCGGAAGATACATGACAATAAAAAGTAAAAAAAGAAAAACGTACACTACTGATCAAAAATTTCGATAACCTATGATAAAAACTGTATACTTTATTTCAATGTACAAATACATCGTACAGACTCAATAGACCAAAAAGAAGCATATTTTCTCTCTCTGTCTTAGAGTACATTTTAATATAAATATGGTTAGGTTTTAGCCTTTTCAAAGGATCCGCTCTTTGTCCTCAGAACAGCTGCACGAATCTTGGCATTTTGGAGATAAGTTTTTGTCATGTTTTGAGGAGACGTTGTTGGTAGACCCTCGAATCGCCTGGGCGGTCAATTGCTCAGCAATCTCACGTCTGTTCGCCTGTTCTGTCACCTCAGCCGTCGTTCAGACATGTCATTTAAGGCCCGCAGTGCACCACGGTTTCCTCGGTACCGGTTTTGGACAGCGCCATTTTGGCATGCGCAGTATACATTAACCACGGCGGTACGGCAACAGTTTATAGACTGGGCAATTTCGGAAATGCTTGTACCCCTGGTCCGAAAGCCAATGATCAAGGCAAGGCCTTTTGCACTGTTTGCCGCGAACCCGCGACACATTATACAGGGTGGTCCATTGATGGTGATCGGGCCAAATATCTCACGAAATAAGCATCAAACGAAAAAACTACAAAGAACGAAACTCGTCTAGCTTGAAGGGGGAAACCAGATGGCGCTATGGTTGGCCCGCTAGATGGCGCTGCCATAGGTCAAACGGATATCAACTGCGTTTTTTTAAATAGGAACCCCCATTTTTTATTACATATTCGTGTAGTACGTAAAGAAATATGAATGTTTTAGTTGGACCACTTTTTTCGCTTTGTGATGGATGACGCCGTAATAGTCACAAACGTATAAGTACGTGGTATCGCGTAACATTCCGCCAGTACAGACGATATTTGCTTCATGATACATTACCCGTGTTAAAATGGACCGTTTATCAATTGCGGAAAAGGTCGATATCGTGTTGATGTATGGCTATTGTGATCAAAATGCCCAACGGGCGTGTGCTCTGTATGCTGCTCGGTATCCTGGACGACATCATCCAAGTGTCCGGACCGTTCGCCGGATAGTTACGTTATTTAAGGAAACAGGAAGTGTTCAGCCACATGTGAAACGTCAACTACGACCTGCAACAAATGATGATGCCCAAGTAGGTGTTTTAGCTGCTGTCGCGGCTAATCCGCACATCAGTTGCAGAGAAATTGCGCGAAAGTCGGGAATCTCAAAAACGTCGGTGTTGAGAATGCTACATCAACGTCGATTGCACCCGTACCATATTTCTATGCACCAGGAATTGCATGGCGACAACTTTGAGCGTGGTGTACAGTTCTGCCACTGGGCACAAGAGAAATTACTGGACGATGACAGGTTTTTTGCACGCGTTCTATTTAGCGACGAAGCGTCATTCACCAACAGCGGTAACGTAAACCGGCATAATATGCACTACTGGGCAACGGAAAATCCACGATGGCTGCGACAATTGGAACATCGGCGACCTTGGCGGGTTGATGTATGGTGCGGCATTACGGAAAGAAGGATAATTGGCCCCCATTTTATCGATGGCAACCTAATTGGTGCAACGTATACTGATTTCCTACGTAATGTTCTACCGATGCTACAACAAGATGTTTCACTGCATGACAGAATGGCGATGTACTTCCAACATGACGGATCTCCGGCACATAGCTCACGTGCGGTTGAAGCGGTATTGAATAGCATATTTCATGACAGGTGGATTGGTCGTCGAAGCACCATACCATGTCCCGCACGTTCACCGGATCTGACGTCCCCAGATTTCTTTCTGTGGGGAAAGTTGAAGGATAAAAATGGTTCAAATGGCTCTGAGCACTATGGGACTCAACTGATGAGGTCATAAGTCCCCTAGAACTTAGAACTAGTTAAACCTAACTAACCTAAGGACATCACAAACATCCATGCCCGAGGCAGGATTCGAACCTGCGACCGTAGCGGTCTTGCGGTTCCAGACTGCAGCGCCTTTAACCGCACGGCCACTTCGGCCGGCAGTTGAAGGATATTTGCTATCGTGATCCACCGACAACGCCTGACAACATGCGTCAGCACATTGTTAATGCATGTGCGAACATTACGGAAGGCAAACTACTCGTTGTTGAGAGGAATGTCGTTACATGTGTAGCCAAATGCATTGAGGTTGACGGACATCGTTTTGAACATTTATTGCATTTATGTGGTATTTACAGGTAATCACGCTGTAACAGCATGCATTCTCAGAAATGATAAGTTCACAAGGGTACATGTATCACATTGGAACAACCGAAATAATATGTTCAAACGTCCCTACGTTCTGTATTTTAATTTAAAAAACCTACCTGTTACCAACTGTTCGTCTAAAATTGTGAGTCATATGTTTGTGACTATTACAGCACAATCTATCACAAAGCGAAAAAAGTGGTCCAACTAAAACATTCATATGTAATAAAAAATGGGGGCTCCTATTTAAAAAAAAACCGCAGTTGATATCCGTTTGACCTATGGCAGCGCCATCTAGCGGGCCAATCATAGTCCCATATGGTTTCCCCCTTCAAGCTAGACAAGTTTAGTTCTTTATAATTTTTTCATTTGATGTGTATTTCGTGAGATATTTGGCCAGGTCACTATCAATGGACCACCCTGTATACCGTCAAGGCCAGTGTTTCCCCAGCGGCCACGGATTGGCTGTTATGTTGACATCGAACATAGACAGTGATCACATTAATTCAACTGGACCGTATATTACTTCAGTGTCTGCAGATAACTCTCCACGTCCGCGCTATTACACATTTTCATTGCTTTTCGTTTGGTTATCTGTTTCACTTTGTGGAGTTATATACGAAGAGAAATGGGTTTTTCACATACAGTTAGCTGCAGTGAACAGAATGTAGTTGACGAATGAGTACTTCCTGCACTTTTCTCCCCAACAAGTAAGCATCTTACCTATTTACAGTACACTGCCTTCATGGCAAATGCTTTTAGTATTTGAGAAAATGATTTGGTTTAACAACTGCATCAACATCTGTACTCTGCGTATCACTGTGAAGTGCGTGGTAAAGTAAAACATACATTAGAGTTTCTTCCCATTCCATTCTAGGGTGCGGCTGTGAAGAATGACTGCTTGTACACCTCTCTGCGAACTGTTGCTTTCCAAATTTTGTCTGTGCAATCACTGCGCTCTGGTACGTTCTCAGGTGGCTAAAAAATATTTGAAGAATCTACCCTAAAAGGAGATTCACGAATTTTTCTAGGCTCGTTCTCGCGGGATTCGTGATATTTTTCTTCGGGCGTCGGCCAGTTTAGATTTTTTAGTATTCCAGTACACTCTCTCGCCAGTCAAACAAACCTGTGAACATTGCGTTTCCTTCTTTGTAAATTTTCGATTTCCCATGTTAATTCCACCTGATATGGCTCCCACGCAGTTGAGCAGCATTCAGGTATGGTCTGTACAGGTGTTTTTGCGTGTAATTTCTGTTTAAAAGATGAGCACGTTTACCAGTGCCTGATCAATGAAACATAGCCTGTGATTTGCTTTACCAACAACTAAACACTTCATATGTCTATGTATTGTTATTCCCAAACATTTATATGAAATTGTTGATTCTAGTTGAATTTTGCAGTTAAGGGGCACCATGCTTTTACCTTTCGTGCAGTGCATTACTTTGCACTTCGCTACACTAGGTGGTATTTGCGGCTTTACACTAGGCTGATATTTTCTCGAGCTCCATCTACATATTACTCCAGTTGTTCTCTCTTTCCTAGCGTTTTGTTCCGTCGTGTCGTGCCTACTGTTTTAATGATTTGGTAAATATGTTTTTATTTTAAATTTGCTCTTCCTGTTGTCAGTTAAATCAGAGATGTCGTGTGTAGCATTCCTTTGTTGTATATGTTCGTACCTTTTAATTGATCATACATTGTAATAACTGAGATGGAGGCTGGGAGCCAGCTCTTCATTTGTGAATGTGGAAAGCCGCCTTGTGGAAAACTGCCTTGTGGAAACCGCCTAAAGAACGGCACTCAGGCTAGCAGGTGTACCAAAGTAACAGTCAGTAAACCATTTGTAATAGTAATGCCGTGCAATTGTATGACAACTGTATGTATACCTTCCTCCACACTTACAGAAATCAGTGAAGCTTCGTTTATGTTGTTACGGACATACGTAGCAATTCCATGCACCTCGTGGTAAGTTACACCAAGTGCAGAATATCCAGGAAATCGACCTCCGCTTCGGAATATTTCTTCGCTGGAAACACGAGTTTCTTGAATGGCGATGACATCGATATTGTCGTCCAGAAAAAATTTTGACAGGTAGTCACACTTTGCCCTACTAATGCTTTCGATATTCAGTAGAAGGAGTCTGATAGTTGGTCCAATGTTTCTTGTTAATGAGCTCTGAAAAGAACTGTTTCTGCTATTTAGTTGATATGTCATTGCCAGGAGATCCTATGGATAGTCTGGCTGCCTATAATCACTGTTGCTCACTTAGCACCACCCAGGAGGCACGTGTAGGGTATTTTAAGGTTAAACCTACGGACGTGAGCAACGCAGGATTCGAACCTATCACGGCGCCAAAGAGGACTTCCTGCTGGCAACTCCAGATGCAGTGCGCTGGATTGAAGGACTGGATATTCACTTGTAAAGACAAACTTAAGTTTCTTGTTTGTCAATAGGCGCTAAGCTATACGAGCGGGCAACATTAAAAAAAACTGCAGTTTTTAGCGGGTAAAATTTCGTCATACATCACTGTATCGTCTACCGTAAGCCCGAGATTGCCACTAATACTATTGAATAAGTCATTAACGTGTAAAAGAAGAGGAACGGTCCTACTATTCACCCCTGAGGAACACTAGATATTTACTTTAGCGCTTGTAGATGATTTGCCCATCCAGGATAAGGTGGTGTGTCTTGCCGTAACATTAATTATGTGACTTACTGAGCGTTTACATAGACTTAATATGCTGCATTTGACCTCGCCCGGCGGCAGGAAGCACAGAGAGAAGAGATAGCGCCCCTACGCGAGGTTCCGCTACGCACTCCCGCGCTGCGCTGAGCCGGCCAGATAGCGGACTCATTGTTCCGGCTGCGCCCCGCAGGTAGGCAGACCGCGCGTCGCGTCGCGTGTCGAGTGTGCTCTCTTCCGCGCGCTGCCGCTGCGTGTGGAGTGTCTTCGAGCAGCGCAGCTTCTACCATAACTGGATAAATACTTGGCCGACTGAGCGCAGAGCTCGAGTAGCGACCGGTGAGCGAAGTTCTTCACTTGTGTACGCAACGGACCAGCAACAATGCCCAACTGTCCCAAGTGCGACAAGCCCGTCTATTTCGGTGAGTCAGAAGCCATAGCGATTGTTGGTCGAGAGAGCACGAATTTGGAAACACAATGTTTAGTTTTAAAATTCGACGCGGAACTATTTGTCGGGATAGAATCTTTTCTCAGATGAGAATGACTTATTGTTCGCCTCCAACAACAGAATTTTACACTCCTTCTACTGCAATATACGAGCAATAGCTATTTATATCTGTAAGAAATATAACCTCTTAAAATAGTCGCTTATATAACAATGTTTTCTTACAATCAGACGTTTGTTGCGAGCGCTTGATAGTGTTCAGTTATTATTTTGTAGCATCGCATTGCTCCGCCTTGCCTTGTTTTATATATACTGATCACAGCAGTGTAAAAAACTGCAATATCTTTTTTTTTTTGTTACAAATTTGCTAGACCATCGTTGCAGTGAATAGTTTTTATTACTGAAGTTCAGTCACCTGCGTCTGTGTTTATTGATTCTTCCGTCGCTGCTTGGTTGAACCATTGAACACAAATTGGGTATCTTCTACTATATAAAACTCTTAGAAATTGCACAGCTTGTATCTTTCATTTATGATTTTACGTCCGCAGTTTTAACCTAAACATTTGAATGACAAAACAAATGTCATTTCCTTCCCAGGTGATATACGAATCTGCAAGTGTGCCAGTGGTGTTGTGAAGTCGTTTCAGCTTTAGTTTCTCTGTACCTAATTGTGTTACTCAGTTGCAGTGTGATGCGGATGACAATTAGAGTTTGGTGCGTTTTGCTGATCAAATTAACTGAAAGCCGTCAGAACTTTTATCTGATACGAAAATGGGAAAATCCTGTGTTATAAACGGAGTATTTGCTTTTTGTAATGGATTGCAGTAGGGGATGTTAGCATAATGCGTGAGTTTGTTACAGACGACAGAGGATACCCAAAGCTCGCAGTAGTGCTACCTTGGTGTATGTATATTTTCTGAAGGAGTTGTTTTCTATATAGTGTAAAATATATGATTCGTTTTGATACTGAATTGGATAACTAAAAGTTTTTTAATGGTTACATGGCGCCACGCAATTGTTAATATACGAAATATAGGCACGCGTGTAACCAGATTTTACGGTTCGCAACACTTAATCTGAGCGCTACAGCGATAAGAACCCGTGTTCTGGAGGACGGCGGTTCGAATCTCCCGTCCGGCCATCTAGGTTCAAGTTTTCCGTCTTTCTCTGAGGGTTACGACCGATTTCTGTATCTATTCCAAGGTTGTAATCCACGTACATCATAGTTATGGGGGGGGGGGGGGATGTTGTACTCCAGTCTTCCTTTCATTGAGTAGTTTCTATAGGAGACTAAAACATTTTCCCCATTTTTGTATAAGGTGGACTATACCTACAAAACCAGTTGTATGTTGCAATAGAAAATTTCTTTTTCCTTTCAAAAACAGACAACGCATTGAATATTCGGGGGAAGTTTTCAGTTCAAGCGCCGAACTTGATTTTCTGAGATCGATATCATATAAAGTAGTTTGATGAGCTTGTAGTTGTAGATCTTTTATTTTCAGCGTACCATGATGATTCATATTAAGGACCAGCCTATAGTATTGGATGTTTGTTGTAACTTGAGACAACTAAACATCGCGAAAGCGACGCATCGTACGAAAAAAAGTGTCCTAGGTGAAAAGTTAATGTTAGTTAGGGTATATCTGTCTGTGCTACAACTGGCCACCACCCGCGACGGTGGGGTCAACTTTGGATTTTCAAATGGGGACCCGCATTTAAATTGTATATTCGGATTCTACGCCAAAAAATATGTAATGTTAACTCGAACCCTTGTTTCCCATTCATGGTAGATAGCGCTGTAATCGACGAATGCAAGTTTGTCCGTTCTTGCAATTAAGCACCGACGCATTTAATTCTATATTCCATTTACGATCTGAATACGAACCTTTGCTTTCTAACGGTTAGTACTGATCGTCACACGTTAGTTGAGTGTTGCAAATTTGATTGCACAGTACAGATAATACAGGTCGACATTAACGTTTATGGCAAATTATGTTGTTGTATAGTAACGCAGTTTTCTGTTCCCTACCGGACTGATTTTTGTGAGTCCCCAAACCATTTGAATGTTTCATTTCGGTGGCTGCCCTCGAACCCCGCCTTCAGGGCGACAGATTTCGGTGTGTGTGTGTGTGTTTCCATCCAAACGCCGAACTCTCGCGCAGGTGGCTATCGGCGTAATGCAAGCCGCAGCCAGAATTATAACGTAAAATGTCCATGAAGTTATAGTGACTGTCGCACTTGCCACGGGTACTCGCTGAAATTATGCATCCCAGTCGTGAGAAGCAATGGGACTCACCGAAATCAAGCTTCCCGATCGGAACAGAAAACTATTACATCCACACCTGACGTTGAAATGGCTAACCATATTATACTCTACAGTCAAGTTGGCAACACTAAAGTAAATTTCGAACATAAATATCTACCGTTAGAACACAGGTTTACATTTACATCGTAAATGAAATGCAGAATGAAATAGCAAGAACAGGTACACTTGATATTTTTCGATTATAGCGCCATCTACCTCGAATGGGTTGCAATGGTTTCAGTTAACCAAACGTAGTTTTTAGTGTTGAATCCGAATATTCAATAAAAACTGGGGACGGTTCCCATCTGAAAATGAAAAAGTTATCCCCGCCCACGCAGGAGGGGTGGTTAGGAGGTGGCAAGGTGTAGCCTAGACAGACGTTCCCTTTGCTAGTATTAGCTTTTCACATAGAACATTTTTTTCATTTAGTTGTCTCAAGTTAAAACTAACAATATATAATGGAGGGAGGTATAATTCCAGTACCACTGCAGTTATTTTCTCTTTTTTTGTGCAGTGACCCAACTACCGAAACATTAATGGACTTCACGACTGCAACTGAAGCATATAAAATAATGAAATAATAAACGCTGAAAAGTAACTTAGCGAGGTAGGAACAGATTTCATATACGATTTCCCAGTCTGTAACGTAGTGAGGAGAATGTAGTGATAGGAGCACTACTAATAATACGTATTCTGCTCTGCGGTGACCTTGCAGAGTCGGGAGCTTTCTCTGGCCAGTAACAGCATTCCGTGGGACAGCAGAACCGAGGCAGAAGTAATGAGACAGCCTCTCTCTTCTAGTCGTGGTCGTTTGCAGCTGCCATCAGCAGACCGCTTCCGGTGGTCGCACCCAGTGCGCTGTGACATCTCTTCACGCGGCGTAACTGGCGAACGTGACGTGACCATGCATAGCGCTCAGACTTTCAATGTCGGCGTGTCACGTTCACACATTTACGACATTCGAGAGCTGCGCCGGTCCGTGGGCGTTATTGGACGAGATGGTTGGAAGACAGAAAAATGTTGCTTTTGTAGTATCAAGGATATTGCGCTAATGTTCGCCGACAGTATTTTGTTTGATTGAATTTTTTTGGTTATGAAATTTTGTTTTCGGAGGCCCACGTACGTCTTACATTAGCTGTCCACATCGGTTCATTTTGTGTATTAGTGGACACAGCCATAACGGCGTAATCATTCAAATGCACAGTGAAGAATTAGCACTCCTTCAGGCCACGAGTGGCCTACCGGGACCATCCGACCGCCGTGTCATCCTCAGTGGAGGATGCGGATAGAAGGGGCGTTGGGTCAGCACACCGCACTCCCGGTCGTTATGATGGTATTCTTGACCGAAGCCGCTACTATTCGGTCGAGTAGCTCCTCAATTGGCATCACGAGGCTGAGTGCACCCCGAAAAATGGCAACAGCGCATGGCGCGACCACGCCCGACAGCGCTTAACTTCGGTGATCTCAGGAGAACCGGTGTATCCATCGCGGCAAGGCCGTTGCCACGCAGTGAAGAATAAATTATAAAAATTTATATTAAAAATGCAGAAATTCCTCTAGCTGTCTTTAAGGTGTCGATTTTATTTTGGCAACTAGTTTCAACGTATGGGCCTGAAGATGACGTTGTTACAATGTTGAAACTAGTTGCCAAAATAAAATCGACACCTCAAATACAACTGGAGGAATTTCTTCATTTTTAATATAAATTTATACCAGCTGACGTCCCACTGTCCTCCATTTCAGCTATGGATGTACGAGGAAATTATAAAAAAGGACTTGTGACTGAGGCAAATAATGTAATATTTTGACTGACATATCAAGTATCAGTGCTTATGCCACACTTACATAAAGCATTGTTCTGATAGTTACCACTTATTTTTCTTTCTCTTACACAACTGTTTACGCTATCTTGCTCTTGCGTGGCGTGATTTGGATCACAATTGTCGATTTCGGAACTTAGATAATGCAAGTTCTGGTTTTTCAGGGAACTTAAAACTTCACGTCTTCTCAAGTGTTATTTTAGGTAGTGCACATCCTGTCAAAGCATTTAGTAGAAGATTCGCGATATCGGCCCTCGGCAAGCTTCTTCGGGATTGTTTTGTAGGCAGAGATAAGCAATTTTGCGCACTCGAAACCACGTTCAACAAATGGTTCATTTTGCTTTTGAGAGGAAATCAGAATACACATTCAGATGTGCGCTGTAAATGTGTGGATTGGCGACTAGGCGAGAAATATGTGTGCTTCACTAATTCTGAAATCAGAGGCGTTGTCGTACTGGAAAAGAGGTAACATCAACCCGCTGATGGTCGCGTATCTTTAATTTTGCTTCCAGTATTGTATAAAAATGACTTGCGGACATTATTCTACCTTCTTCGCCTGTGATTGTGGCAATGCGACCACCTGCAGCGAATAAAAAATACCAATGTTTTTGCCTTCACTCCATGGCTTCAGCTGTGCGAGCGTTATAAGGGCAAATCAGTGCGCATTACCGGCACCAGATTAGTAACTGATTTACTCAAACGCTATGGAGAAAATAACTTAGTTTTTAGTTATCAACTTCGTCAGTTGTTTTGAAGCCCCTCTGCCACTTGGGACAACCTTTGCCTTGCTTACCTCAATCAAGCAACATTGTCTTCAACGCTGCCCTCATCGCGAAGAAAATAGACGCTATTTACTCTGTAGCAGATTGGACATTTCGGAATGAGTTCCATTGTCACGTGTAAATATCCCATTGTTAACAACGGAGGAATATCGTTGAAGTAAAGGCAGATTCGCCGGCCCGTGTGGCCGAGCGGTTCTAGGCGCTGCAGTCTGGAACCGCGCGACTGCTACGGTCGCAGGTTCGAATCCTGCCTAGGGCTTGAATGTGTGTGATGTCCTTAGGTTAGTTAGGTCTAAGTAGTTCTGAGTTCTAGGGGACTGATGACCTCAGAAGTTAAGTCCCATAGTGCTCAGAGCCATTTGAACCAAAGGCAGATTCATTGGACTGTGTGGCAATGTGCGACTCGCGAATATTTTGAGGCGATTGTCACACGCGCAACTTGTAGTTGTGTATCTTATTTCACTAGGCCCATCTTCTTCGCCGTTTAGTACTGCTGATAACGAATACCAGTGTCCTCAAACGATTCTCTCTCATCCTCAAAGATGTTAAAAAATGTAAAATTGTGCGTTTCACAACACGAAAAAGTAATGCCTCCGAATACTTTACGTGAAAACTCTTAAAGCTCTTTAAATAAAACAAACGTTTGTAACATCCTGCATCTTTATTATCCCTGTCTACAGACTTATTTCTCAAACGTAGACACCCTGGCGCCGGAAACATTTCGCCCAACGAGAGACCAGTTTGTTGATACGGTCGCTGCAGAGTGTTTGACTTTATTGACGGAGCCACAACCTGCGTGCACCGCTTCGTCACTATCAAAGTGAAGTTCTTGAAAGTGTCCTTTAAGTTCTGGAAGCAGATGAAAATCGGATGGGGCCAAATCGAGACTCTATGGAGGATGATCGATAACAGTGAATCCAAGGCGTCGGATTTTTGCGGATGTCGCAGCGCTTGCGTGTGGTCTGGTATTGTAATGCTAATGGAGAGGGTGCTCCGTGTGTGGACGAACTCATCGAATTCGAAAATCTGTTAGAACACTCTGTTTCTCATGCAGCGATATAGTTACGTTACACGCAGCCATGCCACACGCTACAATTCGGAGGCATTACTTTTCAGTGGTAGTATCCATGACCAAAGTATCAAAGAGTCACAAATGGAATCGGCCAGCTCATACAAATACCTGGGGGTGACACACTATAGGCATATGAAATGATACGATGACATTGGCCATGTCGTAGGTGAAGCAGACGGCAAACTTCGGTTTGCTGATAGGATTCTACAAAGGGGATTCCATACGAATGACCGATACTTCAATGTTGCTCAAATGTGCACCGTATACAGAGAAGGGCAGCACGAATAGTTACAGGATTGTTTGACCCTTGGGTGATTGTCGCAGAGATGCTGAAGAAACATAACTGGCGGGCGCTTAAAGATAGACGCAGATCATTCAGAGAAAACCTACTTAAGAAGTTTCAACAACCGACTTTAAATGATGACTCTAGGAATATTCTACGATTCCCTACATATCGCTCCCGTAGGAATCGAGAGGACAATAACAGATTAATTAGAGCTCGCACAGAGTCATTTAAACAGTCATTCTTCCCGCGCTCCATAGTTAATGGACGTGGAAGAAACCCTAATTAACTGGTCCAGTGGGACGTACCCTCTGCAATGCACTTCGCAGAATATGGACGTAGATGCAGTTCTATGGAATTTCTTGTTTGTCTTCGATATAAGCACCACGTCGTCAGCATACAACAGATACCAAAGAAACAAATATAATTTTTGTTCCATAGATCTGTGGTGAGGAAATCCTTAAGGTCGTAGGTATTGTCATAAAACAAGAAAACTTAGTACAAGTGAAGCGACATTTTTCCCACGTAGACCGTACATTTCATGAGAGCCTTTCTTAGTCACACCTTTAGTTTCGGCCTACAAAGCCATTTCCTAGAGTTTACCCAGAGAAAGGAGTCAGTCATTCACATGAAAATGGCAGTGAACTGGTAACTTGTTACCATTACGAACGATACCACATTGTGTGAGTTCACTGCCATTTTCATGTATATGACTCCTTGTTCTGTGTGAACACAAGGAAATGGCTTTTCAAGGCGAAACTAGTTGTATAACTAACAATAATAAGAGGCTGTAATAATGGATCACATATTGCCATGAGAGATGCAGAAACTGTATAAATTTTTCAAAATATTTGTTGTAACAGTCTCACTTGCATTTAATCGCATGTGATAACTAGTCAAATCTTATGGTTGAATTCGAAAAACCCTAACTATGTTGATTTTATTAGTTTATCTCGCAGTACAGTTTCATGTGTTGTTTTTTTATTCGGTATAATATTCGGCTCATGTAGTAGAAGTATGTGAGAACTAACTTCCAACACAGTTTTCGTAATTCTGTAAACATTTATATAACCAGTGTTGAACACCATTAACATTTTTCAGAAAGGATAGTTTTTCTCCTGAACTATGTTACACAATGATGCAATTGTGTACGTATCTTCTGTGCTATATGTGGGTACTGACTGCAAAGTGTGGTGTGAATAGAATTAACTGTAAAGAAGTAATGAATTGAAAAGTCATGCCTGGTGGTGAAGTTTAGCTGCATAGACAAGGAAAATGTAGTAAGCGATAAACTTTTATCCTTTCATTATTTTGTGGGGGCTGACAACGAAGATAAATGAGATTTTCACTCTGCAGCGGAGTGTGCGCTGATATGAAACTTCCTGGCAGATTAAAACTGTGTGCCCGACCGAGACTCGAGACCTTTGCCTTTCGCGGGCAAGTGCTCCACCAACTGAGCTACCGAAGCACGACTCACGCCCGCTCGTCACAGCTTTACTTCTGCCAGTATCTCGTCTCCTACCTTCCAAACTTTACAGAAGCTCTCCTGCGAACCTTGCAGGACTAGCACTCCTGAAAGAAAGGATACTGCGGAGACATGGCTTAGCCACAGCCTGGGGGATGTTTCCAGAATGAGATTTTCTCTCTGCAGCGGAGTGTGCGCTGATATGGTAGAGCACTTGCCCGCGAAAGGCAAAGGTCCCGAGTTCGAGTCTCGGTCGGACACACAGTTTTAATCTGCCAGAAAGTTTCATAACGGAGAGAAAGTTTCGAAAAGGCTAGAAATTATGTGTTACGTTTGTTGGTGGTCACTAAGTGGTCCCATTGTCAAACAGTGGATGAATGTATTGTAGTCTGGTTAATGTGTGTGCCATGAGTAGATGTTGATAGCTTTTTAAATTGGGCCAACAATTATATGAAATCCATGAAAAACATATTTTTGCTATCTCCGGAAATTGTTAGGCAACGGCGTTGCCGCAGTGGATACGCCGGTTCCCGTGAGATCACCGAAGTTAAGCGCTGTCGGGCGTGGTCGGCACTTGGATGGGTGACCATCCAGGCCGCCATGCGCTGTTGCCATTTTACGGGGTGCACTCAGCCTCGTGATGCCAATTGAGGAGCTACTCGACCGACTAGTAACGGCTTCGGTCAAGAATACCATCTTACGAGTGGGAGAGCGGTGTGCTAACCCCACGCCCCTCCTGTCCACATCCTCCACCGAGGATGACACGGCGTCGGATGGTCCCGGTAGGCCACTCGTGACCTGAAGACGGGGTGCTAGTGTGGAAATTGTTTGATTGGCGGTCTGGGTATGGTTGACCGGGTGATCGCTTTAGCCATTTACTAATGTACAGGGTGTCTGGAAGTTCTTGCGACAAACGTTCAGGGATGACAGATCATGTCACGGGGACAACTTCTGCAAGAGACAAAAATGCTGGCCGACACTTACCGCAGATGCGAGGCATTGTTTTGTATTGGTTATGCCTCTGCGAGGCGGTAGGACGTAGGCATTCTGCGGCAGTTGTATGCACTGCGTGTTAACTGTAAGCAAGTCATCTGCTCCGCGTGAAAGGCGGTAGGCCGAGCTCGAAAATTTTTTCTCTCCGCCTAGAGACACTCGTTCTTGGGGCTGTATTGTTGAAAACGACACTATCAGCTTACTGGGCAGGGAAGTATGAAAATGCAACACACCTGGTTATTTGGCCCTGCCAGTTCGGTGAAATCTTTGCGTCCTACGGTCGGCTAATTCAATAAGACGACGCCTGGTCTCGCCGGGAAACGTCAGCCGTCATTTTACTATAATAATAGATTCACCGAGACAGTGACATATTTGCAGTGATACTCCGTGTGACGGTATCCACACTGCCTTCTTCGCAGTGGCAGGCTCGGCTAATACGCGCGGTATGCGGGACACGTGGAGTGGCAGCAGCTGGAGTGCGCACGGCAGCCCACAGGGGGCGGTATCTGGTGGGGCGGGGGTGGGTTGGGGGCGGACAGGGCAGGACACGGAGGCACGCGCCGCTGGACAGCGAGCGATGCCCGGCACGGGGAGCGGGGATTCCAGCCACAGGCACGCCTCTGTCCCAGTCCAGCTGTGGGTGTCCTCTGCCCTGCTCGGGGGCCGACGCTTGACCGCGCGCCGATTGGATTGCCGTCACTGTCAACGTCACCGGCGTCTGCCGCGGATCGCGTATCCTGTCTGCAAGAACCTGGTTTCCCAGAAATACGGGCCAGCTAACGGTGCGCACACATTCAGGACAGTCAGTTCGTGCCTCGTTGTCGGGTATTAAACGCCCAAATAAGTCGAATTTATAATTTGTGAAAGGACGTGTCCGACACTGGAGAAGGCATCACTGCTATCGCATCAAAACGATAATCATATACGCCCTCTTTGTTCGACAGATAAACGACAGGTCATCCAACATTTGAAATTGCTGGACGTCCGTAGAACCATATGTAAGTTGATTTTTGAGCCAAATTTCAACTTTTTCTTGCGAACATTGCGGCTGCCATCAAATTATTTATGGGGAGTAATTTTGTAACAAATAACCCTAAACGAGACCTAAATGTATGTCTGTACCAGACTACATCTGCATCATACTTAGCAATCATACACAACCGCTGTCTCGACGGAAGATCCGTACCAAAAAAACGGGAAAGTTGCACAGATCACACCAATATCCAAGAAATGAAATAGACGTAAACGGCTGAATTAAAGACTCGTATTACGTAACTAATGAGGACGTACTGGATAGAATTGGGGAGAAGAGGAATTTGTGGCACAACTTGATTAGAAGAAGGTATCCGTTGGCAGGATACGTTCTGAGGCATTAAGGGATCACCAATTTAGTACTGGAGGGAAGCGTGGAGGGTAAAAATCGTAGACGGAGAGCAAGAGATGAACACAATAAGCAGATACTGAAGGATGTAGGTTGCAGTGGTTATTCGGAGATGATGAGGCTTGCACAGGATAGAGTAGCACGGAGAGCTGTAACAACCAGTTGTGGACTGAAGACCGCAACAATCGTATTTTCGAACATATTATGTGGTCGGCATTATGAATTACTTCGAAGAAAACGACTTATTGACACATAGTCAGCACAAATTCAGGAAATATAGTACTTTTGTAAAACAACTAGCTGTTTGTTCAAATACGAAGTGATGAGTGCTATCGACAAGGGATTTCAAACTTCTTGTATATTTCTCCATTTCCAGAAGGCTTTTGACGAAACAAGCGACTTGTAATCAAATTGCGTGCGTGTCGAATATCGTCTCGGCTATGCGACTGGATTTGTGATTTCCCGTCAGAAAGGTCACAGTTCGTAGTAACTGACGCAAAATCATTGAGTTAAACAGAAGTAATATCTGGCATTCCCCAAGGAAGTGTAATAGGCCTTCTGCTACTCCTGATCTACATAAACAATTCAGGAGACAATCAGAGCAGCGCCATTAGATTGATTGCAGATGATGCTGTCATTTACAGTCTTGTATAGTCATCAACGTCCGCCTCCACACTGCCAAAGCGGACGAAGGCTACGCCTGAGCGATTTTGTTGGGAAACACTGCAGGATCCTCCGTACAGCCCGAATCTTCCACTGTGTGCTTTTCACACCTCTGGCGATCTGAAGAAAGACGTGCGTGGACGTCGGTATCAGTTGGACGAGGAGGTGCAAGACTGGGTGCGGTTGTGGATCCGTCAGCGACCGATCGCATTCTACGAAACAGGAATTTATTGTCTCGTCTCCCAGTGAGATAAATTTGTCATCCAACACCATCGGTTGGACATTAGCAGCAGCGAGACTGGCGAATTACCGTCCGTTGCTTAGGCTGGCGCTGACGCCACAACGGAGAAGGCGCGTTTGGAGTGGTGGACGGGGAAGCATGGTCTGCTGATGAATGGCATCACGTTGTGTTCAGTGATGTATCGCGGTTCTCCATTCCCCCAGCTGACTCGTCGGCGAGTATGGCGATGACCTGGGGAGAGGAACCATTCTTCCAGTGTTTTGGAGAGGCACAGCGGTGGCGTTGTGATGTGGTGAGCCATCGGGTGTGACTTCAGGGCACGGCTGGCATTCAGTGAACTGAGGAAACTATGACAGTGGGCAGTATGGTAGGATATCTTTTTTAAGACATCAAGGAATTACTTCCATGGTTCTAGAGGGAGCCGATGAAGGCAGATATTGGAATACATCCAGCAAATAATTGAGGACGTAGGTTACAAGCGCTACTCGCAGATGAACAGATTGGTACAGGAGAGGAATTCGTGGCGGGCCGCATCAAACAAGTTAGAAGACTGATGAAAAAAGAAAAGCGGGTGCCATTTTTCAGCAGTACAATGCTTGTCCACGCATGGCAAGTGCCTCGATGAGCTGTCTGCGTGCTGTTGACGTACTCCCATGGCCAGCTAGGTACCCAGGTCGGTCCCCGATAGAAAATGTGGCTGAGTGGCTCGGACGTCGACTCCGTCCGGTTGTCCGCCTGGTGACGCGTTTGCCTCTCATGCAGCGGGCCCGGTTTCGATTCCCGGCCGGATTGGAGATTTTCTCCGCCCGTGGACTGCGTATTGTGTTGTCCTCATCATCATTTCATCATCGTCGACACGCAAGTCGCCCAATGTGGCCGAACTTCCCCGGATGGGGCCTGCCCACCATCAATGCCTACGATCATTTCATTTTCCATCCGACTGCAAGTGCCACGATATCAAAGACTGCAAGTGCCAGGATATCAAAGACTCGTGTCAACAGCGAGAACCATACTGCCTCAGGAGAGGATACAATGAAGGACGCCCTTCCCAACAGAATCAGTGCCCGCATCCAGGCCAGAGGACGTAAAACATCATACAGATGAGTGGGTTCATACTGCAAAGATTTTGACGCGATTTTGTAATCACTGAAATAACATCGCAAAATTCGCTTGTAAAAGTTTAAACTAAGCACGGAAATCAAGTTCCTTGCCGTCGCGTGCACATGCCTCAGCTCAGTTTCAAGTAATTGCACCAAGTCTCTCGGTAGCAACCCACAATACTTGGCACTTGACGGTACAGTTCGCGTAAGCAGAAAAGGAAAATTTCGACAACTGCAAACTTGTACCTAACACTCACTGCTGTCATTTCGCTCACGGTCGACGTGCCGGCCACAGAGTGTGGACGTAAACTGCCGACTGACCCTCCAACGCGCCACGTTCCAAAACCCGCATCGTTGATCCGCGAACCCACACAGTGCCCAGAACCGGTACAAACTTTCACAGCTGAGCGTTAGCGGTACGATTATACTAACATTTTAGATCCGCTTTGTTCCATCTTTGAGGCGAGACTCTGTTAAGAGCTGCAAAATACGTTCCTTCAGCTTCAGTAGGCTATAAACCGGACCCAAAGTATTTTTCTTCCGCACTTTTTTTTTCATAATGAAAGAGATGGTAGTGAGGGGTGCCAAATCTGACAGAACAGCGTGAATATTACGAAAATTTGTAGTTCTCACTTTTCCCACTGCCTGAGCGCAATTGCGGGCGGGGGCAGCGTTCTGATGAACATTTTTCTTTTTCGTCAGCAATGCTGATCGCATTTCAGGTATTTTGTTATCCAGTTGACCCAAAGGTCTTGTGCAGTACTCGCCAATTATGGTATTCAGTTTTGCAAGGTAAACAGTTTGAGGAGTCTGTGCCGGGTTACTGGCTGTTATCCACTGTTAGATTGCTGTTTCGCTTCTTGAGCTGGTTTAAAAAAATCGTTATCCAAACAGGCCAGAAATTCTGAAACAGTGAAACATGGATAATACAGTCGAGTGCAAAGACAAGAAATTTCAGTTATTGTGTATATCGACATTCCTGCACGTATAGCGTTTACCAGATGTATTTCGACATGTGAATATAACATGTCAGTTTCCTGAAGTATCCCTGGAGCACTTCCATCAAGTTCCAATGTCGTTCTTATGTCAGCACCATGGCTGATTCCATCTCCATCTTAAACTGGATGAGTGTTCCGTCCCTAATGATATCGACGTCGACGATGCACAAACAGTTCCTCATTTCGTTTATTCGCACGTGAAACACCCCATGTTTTCAACATATTATTTTAAAAGTTGGGAAACCGCAGCCAAAATTATTAAAATCACTACCGTTGACTTGGCTCTAAGCAATCACTTTTTCGCACAGTGACTGTTCAAAAAAGAAAAAAAGAACTGTGATTACACAGCTCTCATTGATATATGACGCTTCATGGTAGTACACAATTATTTTCAAGCCATTGTAATTTTTTAGTGTTTTACTTTCTTGTACAGATCACATGAAGATTTATCTCTGTTGATGCGAAACTAGTAGCGACGTTTTTTAATAAAAGTGCTTAACAGCCAGTGCGGAAAATTTTATTTACGACATTTTCAACTCTTAGCTTGTATTGTCTGTTGGTGTTCCGACAGTATTCTCTTTCTATCAGAAAATTGTGCAGTTTTATGGCAGTATTATCAGCGCCTTACTGGATTTTTCTACACTTGAGTGTTCTACCGATCCCTCCACGTGGAGCGATCCATTAATTTTACCTCTCTTACAGCTGCACAGGCGTCGGACCGCTAATCACCGCTCGTATCTTGACAGGTGCCACTCCTCTGGCTGATAGCCGTGTGTCTCCTAATAGTCTCTCTCCTGTGTACTTCAGAAAATAAAAACACGGCTACTGAGTTGTGTTGCTCATTTTGATTGTGGAATGAGTGGTGGCGTTGTTTTTATCTAATCTGCTCAACGTTGCTTCACTGACAGTAGTGACCGCATTGCGTATTCTCACCTCGATGATTTCATAACTCATGTCACCAGAATTCACATGAATTCATGAAATCTCTACTGGAGGAGGAATGGTGTAGCTTCAGATGCGATGCTTCAGCAGAACTACTAAGCTGTGCAATATTTTAACTATCGTATTTCCGCATGTATGAGACGTACCATATTTCGAAAAACTGTGTGTCTAATAAAACAAGTCACAAAATGCTTCTAAAACTTTTACTTAATGAAACATGCCATAAAATGTTATAAAACTGTTGCTTAATACATCGTGCCATAAAATGGTTATAAAACTTTTACTTTCGTTCCGCGCCCTTTCGTACTGTATTTGTCCCAACTTTTCCGCCCTTGTTACCGAGATATTACGTCACGTTTTGTCATGTTTGTTCAGAAATAGCTCGTATTAGAGGTTTTCGTACAACGCTGAACACCAGCTAAAAGGTGAGCAGCCTGCAAAGGCGAATGGTGAACAAGCGTTGCTCCTCTTCTAACAACGCAAACAATTCTAGCCAGGCTACAGGATGAATAAGCCCTGCTGAGAACACAAAAGCAGAGAAAGCCCACGAAATGAGAATTCATTAAAATGGAATTTAGAGAAGAAATCTAAAATAGGGACTCAAGAGCAAAGGGTGGTTGGCATTTCTATGTTTCGAAAATTAAGTCAGGATGAACTGCTGACGACAAACAAGTGTTCCCTCCCATACGAGGACGCAGTTCACGAACGCTATCGATTGAGCTTGCGTACACACAACACAGTGCAAAAAGATGTACGAGTTTTATGAATAAGTCTTTCGATTTCAGTGGTGGAAGACACAAAATTTTGAGTTAGTGACTGTTCTCGAATGTGTATGAAGACTGCCTTCAAATTGATGTGCTAAGTACCAAATGTCTTCATGAGAATGGGGTTGAAAAAAATGTGAAGGTGAGTGCACAATTATTCATGACTTGTTACGAGGCATGCAGGCAGTCAATCTTTTTCCATTCGTGAATGTAACAGAGTGGGGAATGACTGTGTACTGGGTCTAGAAGTGTACACGGCGTCTCAGACACTTAGGGAGATAAATATGCAGCTGGTAGAGGATCCTAAACTTAGAATTCTAATGTGGAGAATCAAATTGAGGAATAAATATTCCAGGTAGTACTTGGTCTCGAATGAGCAGTGCGTGTGATGGGCGTCTTCGTAAGCTGCTCAAACGACTGCCTGTCGCATCACCGTAGGTGCTACTGCCTTGGAAAAGCACTGACAGTGTGTACATGAACGAAGTTGCATCGACATACCACAGGTGCCAAGGATTGTGATAATAATGATGAAAAAATATTGTAATATATTAATGTTAAATTAAGAGTTTATTTTTGTCTGTCCTTATTAAATCCCTGTAGTGAAAATTAACAGATTCCAAATCAGAGGAATACGCCCTCGGAAATATTTGAGAAACATGTGTCAGACATTTAATTTAACGACACTAATAGTAAAAAAAATTGTCACAACCATATCAACCTCGTAATTTAAATGGTATGAAATCTAAGTGTGTGCTCACCGTTATCATTATTTCACTTAGCATGAAGTTTGTGAACACGATCTGCATTTTGGGGCTCTGCAAGCGTGTAACTTTGGTAGGTGAGTTTGGGTGGGTGGGTGGGGGGTGGTGGTGGGGGTTGTTTGTTTCGGCCGTTACTGACTAACATCAACGGTCGATCTTCTTCCTGTTAGGTCTTAACTCTTTGTGTCTTGCTCACTCAGCTTCGTTAGGCTCACGAGCATGTCGAAGTAAGTGTGCGGGTGGGCACCTTCAGCTGGTCGGGTTGAAAACCCACTGTCGTACTCTAGTTGCCGTAGATGGTACTGATAAATTGTCGTTTGGAGGGGGTTTTGAGTACCAACAACCCCCCCCCCCCCCCCAACAAAGATCCACGCATGCCGGAAGCTGAATAGCGACAGTGACATATCGACGAGCAGCCTCAGTTCGTAATCTAGCCCCTGACAGCTGGGTTGTGCCTCTTCACAGCTTCTCTTCGCCACACGGACATCGCCCGCTCGCTCATGCATGAAGTCATCCGATTTTCACGGCCATGTGTCTGGCGTCATGCCCACACATAGCTGCTGCTCGTAATTCTCTCTCTCCTGAGCCGCGGCAGCGGAACGTTCTTCAGTCAGCGGAACGGACCTTCTTCCGAGTACTAGGGTTCCTGCGGAACCGTCCCAAACGTATCTCCGATAAGCAGGGTTCGTTATACTCCTCAGTAATGAAGGCGAACGTTGGTGGATCCTGAAACCGCGATATACGGGTCATCCTAATTTATGTTCTCCGTCAGTTACTATTCTGCAAGCGCCCATATCAGTACTTAATCAAGTGGTAAACAGACCTAAGTGATACGGGAAACTGTCAGGAGGCTGCATCAAGAGTCCTGCTACAACCGTTCAAGTTTCAATGGATTTTATCTATCGTGAGGTACATGGCAAATGACACGTTTATAAAAATCCCATTTAGTTTCCGAATCTTGTTTCGATTTCCATGCGTACATGATACTCTTCTGAGAAGACACACTTGTTTTTCTCGTAATATTGGACACTGCGATAAGTACTCCGTCCTACTGACTTATGTGACCTCAAATATTTTTTCATTCTGGAAAGCTGAGAAAGACGTGACATCTTTCACAGTCAGCATTTTTCTTGCAACGGCAGATTGTGCGTGTATTTTCTCCGCGATGTAGGGGTCTAAATACAACATCATTTATGAGTCTCGAGAGTCTGCTGGTCATAATTGTCTGTTGCGCTGCAGCGTTCCTTCAGAAATTTTTTTGTTTTGTATTCTTCAGATCTGTTAACTTTGAAATGTCGCGTCAACACTTTTGCATCCCGCCTGGAAGACGGAGTGTGGGTAGGAGCAGGAAAAGGTGAAAGTCTCTCGTTACTGCAGTGTGAATTAAAATCACCTTTACTTTAGCAACAAGAGTAATACATAACTTTGCCCTTAGGTGCTAAGTTGAAGCGAAGTGTCCCGGCCGTCTGCTGTTGTTCAAATGGGCAGAATCTGGAGCGGAGCTCGTAGAGGTCTCCCGCTCCGGCTAGAGTGCGCTGTCGTCGGTGTCCCTGTCGTAGTGCCAACCTACGCAGTGGCATCGTAGCTATCGATACCACAAACACACTGCACAGTTTTACAGATAAATGACCTCAAGGGATGGTGAAAAAGACGCATCTCTGTATTTTAAAAATATTTTTATTCGGTTTCAGCCGTGCAAGCTGTGGTCAGCAGCCTTGTTCGGTATGAGTTAACAATAATATAAGTTTTTACTTAGAAGTCTACGTAGAACTATGCTGGCTTGGAGCAGGACGTGTAAATAGCATATAGCCATATTTACATGCGATTGTGTAATGAGAGTATAAAATGAATCGTTCTACAATATTACCATTAATCGTGTATGTTAACAACTTTATATAAGTTACGTAGAAAGACTCGCACCAAGCCAGAGCGTCACACCATCGAGAATAAATAAGCGTCTAACTAAATCACATTGAGAACTGACCACTCTGAATATTAGATATTGCCCACAGTGTTTTGTTTCTGTTGTTCACTTGCATCGAAAGTTAACTTTCTCTACAGTTTTAAATGTATCAGACTCTTTGTTTATTGACCGCTGATCCTCTTAAAATTAATGACTAAACGCAAAGTATTAAAGATGCTGGCTTCTCATTCGCTCATTCTTCACAGACCTACACTTTTCCCCACAGCACTAGAAATTTACAAGCGTTTGTGGAACTGGTGGACATTCCCATTGTGCGCAAATGCCCCTATCTACAGGTTAACCGTCTCTCTGTGAGCACCAGCTCCTTCTCCTTCGTCATTAACAATGCTCAAATTAAATCGTTGTATCCTCAGTGTCACATCACTTGGAGCCGTCATATTCTTTTTTTCCATTACACTCGCTTTTCTAACATGTCATATTCAACGTATCAGAGATTCACTTAGTGACCTCTGTTTCGAAAATAGG
Source organism: Schistocerca americana (assembly GCF_021461395.2). Lineage (NCBI taxonomy): Eukaryota > Metazoa > Arthropoda > Insecta > Orthoptera > Acrididae > Schistocerca > Schistocerca americana. The sequence goes on along the minus strand of NC_060120.1, from coordinate 284,706,103 downwards.
GGCGATTCATGTCTAACTATCGAACAGCTTAAGCAAAATATACCTCATCCAGAAAGAATTCAGTGTCGACTAGAGGAACCAAATTTTGGACGCGCACACCAGCTAAGAGGAAACTGGAAGGGGAATTCGTGCAGGCCATCACCTCGAAATGAGTTGTAGCTGCGTTTTTACTGTCGTTCGGCCATCGTGGTACAGCATTGAATCCGCCTGCAGAGTATAATTTTTGCCTCTATTACTTAAATTTCATGTTCCGTGGATTTCCTGCAACATAAATCGTAATGGTGTGAAACGAATCATTTTATATTCACGTTGTTGTTGTTGTGGTCTTCAGTCCTGACACTGGTTTGATGCAGCTCTCCATGCTACTGTATCCTGTGCAAGATTCTTCATCTCCCAGTACTCACTGCAACCTACATCCTTCTGAATCTGCTTAGTGTATTCATCTCTTGGTCTCCCTCTACGATTTTTACCCTCCACACTGCCGTCCAATGCTAAATTTGTGATCGCTTGATGCCTCAGAACATGTCCTGCCAACCGGTCCCTTCTTCTTGTCAATCACATCGCGCATTATTTTGTAAATATGCCTACATGCTGATCGCTTACTTTATGCTAAATACAACCTTAATGTGGCATAATGAATGTGGTATTTTCTTCTGATATTGTAGTTATGCACAGCATTGTTCCTTTTGAACCACAGTGAATTATTTACAACAAACTTATTGAGGGAATAAATTTGCAGTGAAGCAGTAGTGAGAATGCCCAACTACTTAAACAGGTATCTACAAGATAACTGTTAGTGAACACCACATATTATTCGTATTGTACGTTTTTGAGCAATAAAGACGTTCTTTCTTGAAGAGGAGTTATTATCCCAGAGCATTATTCCATGTGGTATTATTGAGTAAAAATATGTTAAGTTACTGATTTCCCTCTTTCTAAGATTTGCAGAGATTCTAAGTGCCTGTGTGGCTGAACTAAATTGTTTTAGGATTTCCAACATGTGCTTTATCCAGTTTAAATTCTCATCTATGTGCACACCTAAGCATTTTGAAGTTTCCACCGTATCTATTATTTCCTCATCGTGTGCTACACTTATCATTGGTGCAGTAGCACTAGATGTGGAGAACTGAGTATGTTGCGTCTTTTTAAGACAGTTCGCAGGAAACCAGTGAATTACACTCTTAAGAAAATTGTTTACCATTTCGTCTGTTGCTATATTTATGCTTGTGTTGATTGAATAGAAGCATCATCCCCCAAAAAGAACCAACTCTGCTTGTTATATATTAGACAGAAGATCGTTTACATATATGAGGAGCAATAGCGGACCTAAGATTGAGGCTTGGGGAACCCCATACGTGATTTCTCCCCAGCCAGAATAATTTCGCGGACTACATTGGTTGAACTACTGAGTACAACTTTCTACTTTTGGTTAGATGTGACATTATCCATTGGTTACCTATACAATCAACCCCATATGCATTACAGTTCGTCGCATGGACAAAGATCGAGACGGAAATCGGTCTTGGATATGTCTGAGGAACTGGAGGAAGCAGGAGGAAGGAGGACCGGAGATTTGAACCCAGAGTCCGGTGCTTTACCTAAACCGACATGCAGGTCAAGTGAGTAGCAGTTCAGCAGAACATACGTTCTGTTACCGTGGAGCCACGTCTAGGAAAGCGCAGTGGACACCTCTGCGGACATTCCGCAGTGTGAAGTCAGCCGAGTGGAATGTCGCCTTTTACGCCTGACAGACACCGTTGAGTCTCTGAGCAGTCCGCCTTCCCGCATGGGGATTTCCACCTACAGTACGTGTCCGACGTTTTATTGCGTGTTACTCAGAAAGAGTCGGCATATTTAAGCGTCCGGGCGCATGGCTTTACCGAAGACGGGACGCCTGGCAACTAAGCAAAATTCCGCGCTGAACAAGGTCTACAGTTGTTTTCTCAAATTTAAACGAGAAATGCTTTTATTTTTGGAATTGACACGATTGTGTGTAAAACCTTTCTTCGGTGCCTTATTACAGCGTAGCATCAAGAGAAGTTTTCGAGATAGGGATTTACCGCAGAGTACTTTAAGATATCGTGGACCTTGAGAATGTTAAATGAGGAAATTCTGAAACTTGGCAGCGAAGCTGAGACTTATCGCTACGTATTATGAAGTCTCTTACGCGTTTTTCTGTGTGTGTGTCATGGCTGTGAGACGAGGAAGGACTTTAATCTGAGGAAGAGACGGAAAAGGGCTTAGAAGATCAGTTGAACGGAATGGAAAGAGAAGAATATACAAGATGAATATCAACAAAACTAAAACGTGGGTAACTGGATGTAGATTATTAAATCAGGCGATGCTGAGGGAATTGGATTAGGAAACGAGACACTAAAAGTGGTAGACGAGTTTTGCAATTTGGGCGGCAAAATAACTGGGGGTATGAAAAGTAGAATTGCAACAGCAAGAAAAGTGTGTCTGAAAAAGGTAGATTTGTTAATATCGAACATAAGTTTAAATATTAGCAAGCCTTTCTCGTAAGAGTAGAATTCTGAATATTATATGGCTAAACAGTTTTTGATGTTACTGAAGAACAGTCGTACAATAATTTTTAAATGAATACACCGCCGTTTGACTGTATTGTTGTGTATCTAATTACGACCCAGGTTTCGGCCTTTTATGCCATTTTCAAGTGATAGAGTTCAGCAAATACAAGAAGCATAATACAAAAACATCTAATGCTGCAGAAAGTACTCCTGTTGAACGAATAAGAAAGTCCCAGAATCTTTTAAAAAGCATAAGGTACAAAAAATTGGGAACAGCTAGATGCGAAAGTGCAACCTTTCTTTTCACCGTTCACCATGCTGTGAAGTAAAGTATGAAAGAAGCATCTAAGGTAGATGGTATACAGTGTGTAAATGCTGTAAATTTCATTATTTGACATTTAAATATTACTAATTGCACCAAAAACGACACGCTTTTGATAGATCATCATTCTGCCAAAGCACTGAAACCGTTCGCTTTCACAGCATGTAGTTCCTGTCATTTTATTATATAGAATAGTATCTAAAACGTCACCGTTTTGATAGATCCTCTATGTACGGTACTTTGAAACAGCTTGTAATCATAAGACGTACGCCAGTCGACTGGAAGACTCTCTTTGTAATTCTGAAGGTAGCCGGGATAAAATACAGGTTGCGCAAGGATATTTACAATTTGTACAGAAACCAGAAGGCAGTTATTATAAGAGTCGAGGTGCACGTAAGGGAAGCAGTGGTTGAGAAGGGAGTGAGACAGAGCTCTAGCCTATCCGCAATGTTGTTCAAACTGTATACTGAGCAAGCAGTAAAGGAAACAAAAGAAAAATTTGGGTAGGAATTAAAATCCAATGAGAAGAAATAAAATCCTTGAGGTTTGCCGATGACATTTTGTCAGAGACAGCAAAGGATTTGGAAGAGCAGTTGAACGGAATGGACAGTGTCCTGAAAGATGAACATCAGCAGAAGCAAAACGAGGATAATGGAATGTAGTCGAATTAAATCAGATGATACTGAGAGAATTAGAATAGGAAATGAGAACACTTAAAGTAGTAGGTGAGTTTGGTTTTTGCGCAGCGAAATGACTAATCATGGCCGAAGTAGAGAGGATATAAAATGTCGACTGACGATGGCGAGGAAAGCGTTTCTGAAGAAGAGCAATTTGTTAAAATCTTGTATCGATTTAAGTGTCAGGAAGTCTTTTTTTGAAAGTATTTGTATGAAGTGTAGCCTTGCGTGGAAGTGAAACATGGACGGTAAACAGTTGGGACAATAAGAGAATTATTAGCTTTGGAAATGTGGTGCTACAGAAGAATGTTGGAGATTTCGTGGGTAGATCAAGTAACTAATGAAGAGGTTATGTTATGTTGTGTTAGCTGGGGACCTAGAAACGAGCCGGCCGGGGTGGCCGAACGATTCTAGGCGCTACAGTCTGGAGCGGCGCGACCACTACGGTCGCAGGTTCGAATCCTGCCTCGGGCATGGATGTGTGTGATGTCCTTAGGTTAGTTAGGTTTAAGTAGAAGTTAAGTCCCATAGTGCTCAGAGTCATTTGAACCATTTTGAACCTAGAAACGACGGCTCCGTCCCCGCCGCAGCCGCAATGGTCCGCAACTTCACGACGACTACCGCAGTCCACTTCACGCCTCCGCCGCCCCACACCGAATCCAGGGCTATTGTGCGGTTGGGCCCGCAGTGGCGCCCCCCTCCCCCAGGAACGTCTCACACCAGACCAGTGTAACCCCTATGTTTGCGTGGTAGAGTAATGGTGGTTTACGCGTACGTGGAGAACTTGTTTGCGCAGCAATCGCCGACATAGTTGGAAAATCGCCTAGAAGCATCCACAGACTGGCCGGCTGACCGGACCTCGACACAAATGCGCCGGGCGGATTCGTGCCGGGGACCGACGATCCTTCCCGGCCGGAAAGCCGTGCGTTAGACCGCACGGCCAACCGGGCGGGTCGATAATGAAGAGGAACTGAACAGACTTGGGGAGAACAGGAATTTGTTGCACAACTCGACTAGGAGAAGGGATCAGTTGGTTGGACACATTCTGAGGCGTCAAGGAATCACCAATTTAGTACTGGAGGAAAGCGTGGAGGGTTGAAATCGTAGAGGGAGACAAAGAGACGAATACTGTAAGCAGATTCAGAAGGGTGTAGTTTGCATTAGTTACTGGGAGATGAAGAGGCTTACACAGAACAGCATGGGGAGCTGCATCAAGCCATAACATGAAAACTTCTACATAAGGAGTTCGTACAGTATGGCGTCTCCTAACTTGTGCTTGTGACGTAAACCCGATGCTGATTCTCATTGGCCACATTCCTCTCCTGAGGCAAAATGAAACATTCTCCTTTTCACGCTTCGCGTTGTAATGCAACATGGGATTCCACGCTGTGACGTCACCACTCCTAGTCCACGAACGTTTAGACGCCGCGTGGAAGGACGACTTTAGGAGGAGTCAAACCCGTAACCCTGCGCGCCCGCGCTGGGTTCGAGGACCGGGCACGCGGCCGCGCGGAGCAGGTTCCGGCCAGTTGCCGGCAGCGCGAAGAGTCCGCGAGCGACCTTGCCGATGCACCAAGGTCGGCCCGCTGCCAACTGCCGGAAGGCGAAAGAGGAGGCTCGCCGGCACACCTGCTGCTCGCTTCCTCTGTGGCTGCGGCCGTTGCAAGGAGCGGTCGCACCGACACCAGCACCACCTAGCTGCCAGAGCCGGTAGCTACAACGTGTACATCTGTATTCTGCAAGCCGACGGAGAGTACGTCTTGTAGCAATATGGGAGCGCTACCAACTGCCCCACGACCACCACCACTGTTCTCTCAACGTTCTCCTGTGCCATTCTCAAATGTTGCCTGTGACTAGTGTGTCCGCCCGAACATTCGGCTTCGGCCACCTTCGGCCAAAAATCCCACTTCGCCCAAACCTTCGGCTTCGGCCAAAATATGCCGAAGTTTAGGCCGAAGCCGAAGATTTGTAGGAAGCATCGAAATTGAAATAACAGAGCTGCGCATGCGCCGTGGATGCCGATAATTAAACTGCAGCAGTCGCGAAGCTTTCACCTGCTTGGCGCGGACTGAAGTAGACTGTGCTGCGTCGGTCGGCCGCCGTCGCCAGTAAATACAAGTTCGTACAGGAGATTTTCTTACGCAAGAAATACCCCGCATTTATTTATTGCAACTCTAATGGATCCCCGCTTTGACGTGGCCGTGCGGTTCTAGGCGCTGCAGTCTGGAAGCGCGAGACCGCTACGGTCGCAAGTTCGAATCCTGCCTCGGGCATGGATGTGTGTGATGTCCTTAGGTTAGTTAATTTTAAGTAGTTCTAAGTCTAGAGGACTGAAAACTTCAGATGTTACGTCCCATACTGCTTAGAGCCATTTGAACCACTTTTCTGCGTCAGAATGCGTCGAGGTGGAGTCAAATAGCTCGTATGGACGTAGATGTTGATGAGCCTAGACCTTCCTGTTCAACGTCTGATGCAGATATCGAAAATACATCCTCAAAAAATGATAATGATTTATGGGATTCACGTGTTAAACTTGCATTGCCAGTCACAAGTGGTAACGAGTTGGATTTGGAGCTTCACTATCCTCCTTTTGAAGAACATCTAACATGTTTTTTAAAAGAACCTTGGCTTTTGAGTAATGCTTCTGGTCCATGTACTTATCTACGCCCGTTTGCACTTAAATATTTATCTGCACCTCCTACTTGTGTTCCTAGTGAACAACTGTTCAACGCAGCGGGACAGATTTATGCGGACAGCCGATCTAACTTAATTGGTGAAATTGTGAGCTAATTATTATTTTAACTTACAACGTAAGACTTTTTAACTTTGATTATTAATTCTTTTTTCATTGATAGTTGTCGAAACTCTTATGGAAATTCAAGTTTAATTTGGCTGTTAGTATGTACATTTTTTAGGTAAATAAATATTATAATTGAGTTTATTTCTGGTGGTGTTATTTCTGATAGGTTGTAAGATAATTTTAATCATCTCGTTAAATTGCTTGTATTATATTTTAAAAGAGTCATTATTTTATTCACATTTTGCCCATCTTGAACAGAATTTGTTGCAGCTATTAGGGCGATTAATCGGCTTCTGCAAAAAAACACTACCTGAAACGAACGGTGCCCTGTAATCTGCTCCCATTTAAATTTGCGCATAGAAAAGGTCGAGGAAAGGTGCACGATTCCTTCTGCCCGAACTCGGCGATTTCCCTTCCCCGGCAGCTAGAAATGCCGAGCGCTTGGTGTACTGATGAAGAACAGAGGAGATGCTCGAACAAGAACTGTAATGCCGAAATTTTAACAATCGAAAGTAATCATAGTTTTACTCTCTGTTTGAGGGAATCACAAAATATGTACTTATGGCCGGATCTTCAGAAACTAAAATGCGAAATATAAGAACCAAATTACAAACACTAATTTTAAAAATCAGTTTTCTTCTAGTTAAGAAACTGTGCTTTAAAATAGTTCTAAAAATAAAATGTGGCCCATACACGTGCAGTAGCATGAGGTATGTATAATCCACGTAAGATAACTGAAAGGGTAGGGTTATATACGAGGGTTGGAACTTTAATAGTAGCAACTATTTATTTACAGCTCGTACAAAATAGATACTTGTTTCAAAGTTATACTGAGCTTCAAAATAGTCACCAGCATTGTGCATAACCCGTTTCCAGCGATGTGGAATTCGTAGGATGCTCTTAGCAGTGCCAGTTGTGTTGACAGTTCGAGCAGCGCGGTCTATTGCCCGACGAATTTGTAGCAGTTTTGAAGCGAAGGGAAGTAATTGTAGAAGAAGACGAGTATTTGTGTGTTTATATCAAATTTTTGATGACTTTATAAATATTTAGGAGTAATATCAAGAAGCAGTATGAAATGGCACGATCACGTAATATCTGTATTAAGGAGAGCGAATGAAATTATTTGTCGGAAAGTTTGCGGTGAAGTGCGGTGTATCTGTAAAGAAAAGTACGTACAAGAAGTAGGTGCGACCAGTTCTAAGAGTACTGTTCCAGTGTCTGCAGTCCATATCAAGTAGGCGTGACTGCAGGCACCGAACGAATTCAGAGACATGTTGAAGGGATTATGCTGCCACTCTAGTATTTCTGTGGCGTAGGTATCACTAAGGTTAGCGCACGTACAGGGGTATATAAACAGCCCTCTGCCCAGTACGCGAATGGAATCGAACAGAAAAACGAGAATATTGATACAATGTACCCTCCGCCATTTACTGAACAGTTGGTTGCAGGTACCGAACCGTGCTGAAACACCCATTATTAGTAAGTGGGGTAAATTCCACGGGCGGCAATGCAGGCGCTGACACTGGCATCCAGTCTGTGGAACAGATGGCGAGTACTGTCTGGGATTCGCTACGCCACGCCTGCTCAACCTGTTCTGTAAGAGTTGTGCAAGAGGTGTTGGTTGACGAGTCATACGAGTCATTTCTCGCCCAATCATACCCCACACGTCCTCTATTTGAGACAAGTCCGGCGACTTTGCTGGCCAGGGAAGTTGCTGCACGTCTTGCAGATCAGTTTTGCGGTCAGCGTATGGGCGAGCAGTATCCTGTTGGAACAGCACATCACCCTGTTGCAAGAACGGCAAAAGATCGGTCTGATAGCATTCTGCCCGCACTGAGCGCTGCTTAGCGTCCCCTCCAGAAGTACCAAAAGTGAACGACAGTCTTAGCTTATCGCGCCCCAGACCATAATGTCTGGGATCGCGCCAGTGTGGTCGAATGCACTCTATAAGGCAACTCTCACCATGTCTTCGTCGTAAGCGCAAACGACCGTCAGCTGCGTACAGACATAATCTCCTTTCATCGTGAAAAACCACGACGCGCCATTCCATCTTCCAAGTGATACTCTGAGGGCACCAGTCTAGTCATGCACGTCGATGCTGTGGCGTGAGTGAAAGACGCGCTACAGGTGTCCGTGCCCGTAGTCTCACTGCTAATAACCGGTTCACAACAGCTCGTGTTCACGCGTCTGGGCTCACAAGCCCTCGTACCTGAGCTATGGTACCTGTACGATCTGCCTCTGCTGTCTTTACTATACGACGGTCCTGGTGGGCGTCTGTGCTGTGTGGACATCCAGAACCTCGTCTGCAGGTGTGACAATGGTTCACGTGACCACTGACACCAGCATCGTAGCACAACTGATGCAGCACGTCCAATTGTATGACAATTCTCCGAAAGGACCATCCCTCCACTTGGAAGGCCACAATTTGACCCTTTCAGACTCTCTCACTTGGCTGTAGGAAGCACGTGTGCATCTCCGTGGCATGGTTGCCTGCTTGGCTTCACATGTTTGCACCACACTGAGCCTTCTGGCTGGAGCATTTCCTGTTAAAGAATAGACAGAGATCGCGCTCTTGCAGGTATGCTACTACGCTATATGTTGGTGGACGACGTTCAAACTGTTATCAGTACCGTTATATCTACCATCCCCAAGGCGCCAGGTGACATATGATATTATTGGATTGAAATCGACGTCTTGTTTCCAGGTGCACTAACTTTTTTTCCAGCAGTGTAGTTGTGAAGCATGCTCTGCCACACAACGCAGTCCATGATTGGGAGAAATAAAGTGTCGAGATAATCGGAAGGAAGGTGCGTTGGGTGCGAGGGAGCGGGGTAGGGGGTTAAATTAACATAATTTTATGTACCCGTTCGTTCAGCATAGACATCTCATAAACCTGTTGCCATTATTTGGGCGTCGTATGAAATATTGTTTAACCTAACAGTCAGATGTCGTTGAAGATATTTATCTGAAAACATTTGTAACCTATGTACGAATTCAGTCTATAATTACACTACTGGCTATTAAAATTGCTACACCAAGAAGAAATGCAGATGATAAACGGGTATTCATTGGACAAATACATTATACTAGAACTGACATGTGATTACATTTTCACGCAATTTTGGTGCATAGATCCTGAGAAATCGTTATCCACAACAACCACCTCTGGCCGTAATAACGGTCTTGATACGCCTGGGCATTGAGTCAAACAGAGCTTGGATGGCGCGTACAGGTACATCTGCCCATGCAGCTTCAACACGATACCACAGTTCGTCAAGAGTAGGGACTGGCGTATTGTGACGAGCCAGTTGCTTGGCCACCATTGACCAGTCGTTTTCAATTGGTGAGAGATCTGGAGAATGTGCTGGCCAGGGCAGCAGTCGAACATACTCTGTATCCAGAAAGGCCCTTACAGGACCTGCAACATGCGGTCGTGCATTATCCTGCTGAAAAGTAGGGTTTCGCAGGGATCGAATGAAGGGTAGAGCCACAGGTCGTAACACATGTGAAATGTAACGTCCACTGTTCAAAGTGCCGTCAATGCGAACAAGAGGTGTCCGAGACATGTAATCAATGGCACCCCATACCATCACGCCGGGTGATATGCCAGTATGGCGATGACGAATACACGCTTCCAATGTGCGTTCACGGCGATATCGCCAAACACGGATGCGACCATCATGATGCTGTAAATAGAACCTGGATTTAACCCAAAAAATGACGTTTTATCATTCGTGCACCCAGGTTCGTCGTTGAGTACACCATCGCAGCCGCTCCCGTCTGTGATGCAGCGTCAAGTGTAACCGCAGCTGATAGTCCATGCTGCTGCAAACGTCGTCGAACTGTTCGTGCAGATGGTTGTTGTCTTGCAAACGTCCCCATCTGTTGACACAGAGATCGAGACGTGGCTGCACGATCCGTTACAGCCATGCGGATAAGATGCCTGTCATCTCGACTGGTAGTGATACGACGCCGTTAGGATCCAGCACGGCGTTCCCTATTACCCTCGTGAACCCACCGATTCCATATTATGCTAACAGTCATTGGATCTCGACCAACGCGAGCAGCAATGTCGCGATACGATAAACCGCAATCGCGATAGGCTACAATACGACCTTTACCAAAGTAGGAAACGTGATGGTACGCATTTCTCCTCCTTGCACGAGGCATCACAACAACGTTTCACCAGGCAACGCCGGTCAACTGCTGTTTGTGTATGAGAAATCGGTTGTAAACGTTCCTCATGTCAGCTTGTGTGAATGCTCTGAAAAGCTAATCATTTGCATATCACAGCATCTTCTTCCTGTCGGTTAAATTTCGCGTCTGTAGCACGTCATCTTCGTGGTGTAGTAATTTTAATGGCCAGTAGTATAAAAGTCGTTAGTACTAGACGGCCTATAAAAAATGTGAAAGTTTCGCGGAATCGGTTTTCCATTCCGCTAGTGCAAGATGCCCGTTCTGCGGTTTTCTCCGTTGCAGTGCAGCTGTGTTGTCCGTTATCGGCGTTATCAGCGCTTTGCGTAACCTATCTCTGTTTGCTGTCCCGCCGCTGCCGCGGAATGGATCTGAAGATAATACTTACATAAACTCGTTGTTTTTTGTGATCCCTCAGAATTAAGTGTAGTATTGTTCTCTCTACGTAATCCTCTGTATTGAGCCAAGAACTCTAACTTGATAATATTTGCGTCAAAAGGAATTCTTGTAACGCCAGAATATAAGAAGTCTATAAAAGAAAAGCTAGCTACGCTCTCTTCGTAATACTGTAGTATTTTAAAGGTTTCTTGAAATTACTGCAACCAGTCGCCTTTTGTTTTCTTCTTAAATTTTTTTATTGTCTCGTTACCGGTTTCGTACCGCCTAGCGATACACTATCAGGTGGTACATGTTTATTGTCTGATGATGATTGATTCATTTGATCATGAATCGCTAAGCGGTTCGAAACTGGGAATGGGGTGGTAAAAGAATTGAAGAACAACGAAAAGGCGACTGGTTGCAGTAATTTCAAGAAACCGTTATTCCTCACAGTCGGTGTTCCTCATCCATAATGGATAAAAGTTTTACTTTAATATTTTGCTGGTTAAGTTGGCAGTCGGTCAAAACGGCTAGTGTTATATCGCACTCGGGTCAAAATTTACGCATTTTTTTCTCTTGAAAACTACAGGTGTTGCGTAAACAATTTTTTCCCCGTAGGTCGCTGTTGAAAGGGTAAGCTAAGAGGTGTATGCGAACTTCAAAATACTCGCGTACATCTACACAAGAGAATACAGGACTTGTCTAGTCTGTAATATGGCTCTGTAGTGGTACTATTGTTCTTGCTCAAGTTATTGCTACTTACATGGTTTGCAGCTGTAGGGGCTTTTGATTAACTGACACGATACTGTTCATTACGAAGATGTGTATCACAAACAGTATTGGTGGCTAGCGACAATTGCTAGTTGGAAACGTGAGAACGCAAACAGAGCATTTTTCATTTGCGTCGGAGCTCTGTAGATCTCCCCCGGCACAAGTAAATGCAAAAGACTTAGGCAAACTAGCATTTTTATATAACTAATAATAAACTTATGTGAACTTGTAGTACATTAACACAGAGTTGACATTGCCTTACTGGTCCGCTCGTAGTATCATATTTGTGGGAAGTTGTGGAAAGTTCAGAATAACAGAAGCTTTTGAAAGAAAGCTTTAGAAGAATGCTGAAGATTAGGCGGATAGATCGGATACAACTGACGAAGAGAGATCTTCACGATAAAACTCAACTAAAAGAAGGGATATGTTTATAAAACACGAGCCTTCTAGGACTTTTTGATAATGGAGGGAAGTGTTATGGGTAAAATGCACTGTCGGGTAATGCTTACAGCATCCCGCGAGTGACGTGCACAACAATGTAGCATCTCATTCTCAGATGTCAGAGTGGTCTGGAGAACACTTCATTACAGAGACAGTAAAGGATTTCAATCCGCAGCGTGGCCCAAGCGGAAGTAGTGTATTTCCATTTGATCACTATGATGTTTAATGTATATTTACACCAATGTAACTTATACACTCTAAGAAAAAAGAAACGATGTAGCATGAAGAAATGGGACGGAAATCAGTAGTTGTGACGTACATGTACAGACAAACAAATGATTAAATTTTCAGAAAATTGGGATGCTTTATTCAAGAGAGAGAGCTTAACAAATTAAGAAAGTCAATAACGCTTCTGTCTACCTCTTGGCCCATATGCAAGCAGTTATTCGGCTTGGCATTGATTGAGAGAGTTGTTGGATATCCTGAGAGATATGGTGCCAAAATCTGTCCAAATGGCGCGTTAGATCGTCAAAATCCCGAGATAGTTTAAAGATCCTGTCCGTAATGCTCTGAGCGTTCTAATTTGGGGAGAGATCTCGGGACCTTGGTGAACAAGGTAGAGTTTGACAAGCAGCAGAAACTTCGGCCGCGCGGAGGCGGGCATTATCTTGCTGAAATGCATACCCAGGATGAAATGTCATGAAGGGCACCAAAACAACGTCGACTTGCCGCTGTGTTGTAATGGTGACTTGGATGGCAACCGAAGGGGCCCTTCTGTGGAAAGAAATGACACCACAGATCATCACTCCTATTTGTCGGGCCATATAGCGGGCAACATTCAGTTTTTACCCTAACATTGTCCGGAGCCTCTCCAGACACGTCTTCTCTGGTCATCTGGGCCTGGAATCTCATTGAGTGGAGTAGAGTTGTCTTTAGTGATGAGTCCCACTTCGAACAGACCACCGATGAATAGCGAAGACTTGTCCAGAGACGCCCCGGACAGAGGTGGGATACAAACCTGGCTGATGCCCGCCATACGACCCGAAAACCTGGGCAGACGGTCTGGGGTGCCATTTTATCGCGTAGGAGGACCCCTTTGGTTGTCATCCGCGGCACCCTTACAGCTTAGCGGTACGAGATTCTACATCGCGTTTTGGTGCCCTTCATGGCATGCCATCCCGGACTTACGTTTCAGCAAGATAATGCCCGCCCCACTTGGCGGAAGTTTCTACTGCTGTTCTACGTGCGTGTCTAACCGTACCTTGGCCAGCAAGGTCGCCGGATGTCTCCCCAACCGAGAGAGTTCGGAGTATACGCCCCCCCCCCGCCCCCCCCCCCCCCCAACCAGCTCGGGATTTCGACGATCTAACGCACCAGTAGGACAGAATTTGGCACGATATCCCTCAGGAGTACATCCAACAACTCTTATCAATCAATGCTAAGCCGAATAACTGCTTGCATAACGGCCAGAGGTGGACCAACGCGGCCGGCCGCGGTGGTCTCGCGGTTAAGGCGCTCAGTCCGGAACCGTGCGACCGCTACGGTCGCAGGTTCGAATCCTGCCTCGGGCATGGATGTGTGTGATGTCCTTAGGTTAGTTAGGTTTAACTAGTTCTAAGTTCTAGGGACTGATGACCACAGATGTTAAGTCCCATAGTGCTCAGAGCCATTTGAACCATTTTTTTTTTTTTTGGACCAACGCGTTATTGACTTGCTCAATTTGGAAGCTCTTTCTTTTGTATAAATCATCCAGTTTTTCTGAGATTGTAATCATATGTTTCTACATGTACGTAACATGTACCGATTTCTATCCCATTCTGATAATTCCTTCGCGGTGCGAATTTTTTTCACTTAGAATGTTTACAACTGTGGTATACACATGTCTGTTACTGAAAAGACAAACACAAGTTTACGTTTGGCGATTCCTTGCTTCTGACACCCGCGAAATCTTCTCATTACGCTCTCAATCATTTCATGAGGAATGGTCTCTCTCTCTCTTCCTGGACTGCGGCACTCACTTCATCAGTATTGTACAATCGCCGTGATAAAAAAAAAAAAAATGCTGTTGACCCCATTAGCGCATTAAAGATCTTGTGTTCTCGCCTGCCAAGGGATACACCGAATCGTGAGTGTAGTCGATGCGAAAACTGCCGTCTCAGGGTCGTATGGGCTGCTGTCACGTTTAGACAGCAATGTCCCTGAAGCTGCGGAATGAAGAAATTGTTAATCATGGCCACATATCGCTAGGATGGGGTGGCTAGCTGTTGTTGTCTTTAAAAATATGGCTCAACCTTTCCAATGGACTGTCCAATAGCATATCAGACAACGACCTTTTAGCGTACAAGTTTGGAAGACGATCTATACAGTCGAGTGAAGTTAAGTACTGCCATAGACAGGTGAATAGTCTTTGTGTGGTGGCTTTATAGGCCCGGAGGAGGGGGCGGGGGCAATTCTACCATCTTCTAAATCCAGTAGCTCCCAGCAAGACACCTTGAACGTGGTGTGAGTCCTCACCTGTTGCTCACTGCATCCAGAACCACAGTACACAAATTTCGCTCTTAGCACATTTCTTGCACTGGGCCGGTATCGACTCACGGGAAACTTTTTTGCAGTCGTTGCCCCTCTTCAGAACAAACGGCACGCCGGCACTACGAAGTGCGCTGCGCAGATAAACTTAGTTATAGCGATTGCGAAACACGGGCGATAAAAGATTAAAACGGGAGTTGGCGTCACGATTCTCTTGTCTCTAGCCGAGCTGTGAACTCGGTTGCAATAAAGTGGACTGTTGTTAATTGTCGAGATCACCTGCTGTTTCGGTTCCTGATCAGGTCTTCTGAAGAACAAAGTTTTTGCACTGCGGCTCTATAATACTAATAAACTGAAAGCTGCAGAACGGGAAGAGGAGGAGACCACTGCGCAAGAAGTGAATGACAGCTTAATGAGGAGCTTTCGCGGACTTCTTGAGTAATACATCGCCGACGATGGAAGCCATCTGGGTGATGTACGTTCTGGGAAATGAACTTGTGTTCCGCTTTTCAATAAAGACAATGGGCTTACGACAGTTATCTATATGCTACACTATGTGATCAAAAGTATCCGGACACCTAGCTGAAAATGTCTTACAAGTTCGTGGTGCCCTCCATCGGCAATGCTGGAATTCAGTATGATGTTGGCCCACCCTTAGCCTTGATAACAGCTTCCTCTCTCGCAGGCCTACGTTTAATCAGGTGCTGGAAGGATTCATGGGGAATGGCAGCCCATTCTTCACGGGGTTTTGCACTGAGGAGAGGTATCGTTGTCAGTCGGTGAGGCCTGGCACGAAGTCGACGTTCCAAAGCATCCCAAAGGTGTTCTGTAGGATTCAGGTCAGGACTCAAAAATGGTTCAAATGGCTCTGAGCACTATGGGACTTAACATCTATGGTCATCAGTCCCCTAGAACTTAGAACTACTTAAACCTAACTAACCTAAGGACATCACACAACACCCAACCATCACGAGGCAGAGAAAATCCCTGACCCCGCCGGGAATCGAACCCGGGAACCCGGGCGTGGGAAGCGAGAACGCTACCGCACGACCACGAGATGCGGGCCAGGTCAGGACTCTATGCAGGTCAGTCCATTACAGGGATGTTATTGTCGTGCATTATGAACAGGTGCTCGATTGTGTTGAAAGATGCAGTCGCCATCCCCGAATTGCTCTTCAACATTGGGAAGCAAGAAGGTGCTTAAAACATCAATGTAGGCCTGTGCTGTGATAGTGCCACGCAATGCAACAAGGGGTGCAAGCGCCCTCCATGAAAAACACGACCACACCATAACACCACCGTCTCCGAATTTTACTGTTGGCACTACACATGCTGGCAGATGACGTTCACGGGGCATTCGCCTTACCCGCACCCTGCCATCGGATCACCACATTGTGTACCGTGATTCGTCACGCTATACAACGTTTTTTCACTGTTCAGTCGTCCAATGTTTACGCTCCTTACACCAAGCGAGGCGTCGTTTGGCATTTACCAGCGTGATGTGTGGCTTATGAGCAGCCGCTCGACTATGAAATCCAAGTTTTCTCACCTCCGGCCATCTTTCTTAGTACTTGCAGTGGATCCTGACGCAGTTTGGAATTCCTATGTGATGGTCTGGATAGATGTCTGCTTATTACACACTACGACCCTCTTCAACTTTCGGCGGTCTCTGTCAGTTAACAGACGAGGTCGGCCTGTACGCTTTTGTGCCGTACGTGTCCCTGCACATTTCCACTTCACCATCACATCGGAAACAGTGGACCAAGAGATGTTTAGAAGTGTGGAAATCTCGCGTACAGACGTGTGACAGAAGCGACACCCAATCACCTGACCACGTTCGAAGTCCGTGAGTTCCGCGGAGCACCCCATGTCTAATGACCGCTGAGGTCGTTGATGTGGAGTACCTGGGAGTAGGTGGCAGCACAATGCACCTAATATGAAAAACGTATGTTTTTGCGGGTGTGCGGATATTTTGATCACATAGTGTATTTTGTTGTAAATAAACACTAAATCTCGTAATAAACAAATCAGTGGAAATACACTGCTTCCCCTGGGCCACACTGCGGTTTGAGTTCCCGTACAGACTTTGTAGTGAAGTGTTCCCCAGACCATTCTGACTTCTGAGAATGAGAATGATGTGCACCTCAGAGGCGGAAAGCTGTACAGATGCGGATGATCGGGCAGTATATTTTGCACACCACAATTCCCTCCACTATCAAATTAAATAGTCCTTGATGCCTCACGATCAGTCCTATCACCCCATGCGTTCTTTTAGTCCAGTTTTACCGTAAAGATCTTTCTTCCCCGATGCAATGCACTACCTCTTCATTATTTATTCGATCTATCCACCTGATCTTCAGGATTCTTCTAAAGCACCACATTTCAGACGTTTTTGTCTTCTTCATGTTTGTGTTGACCATTGTCCACGTTCTACTCCCACATAAAGAAATGTAAGTACTTTCAGAAAATATTTACCAACATCTAAGTTTATATTCGGTATTAACGTGTAACCTAACCTCTTTTTTTTTTTTTTTATAGAAAGCGTGTCATATCATTATCAGTCTTCATTTTGTATTGCATTTGTTCTGAACAACTTCGCACAAATATAATATTACAGACGAACCAGCATGGCAATGTCGACTCCGTGTTATGCACTATAAGTTCCCACCAGTTTATTAGTAGTTACATAAAATGATATTTTACCGAAGTCTTTTGCCTCTACTTCCGCTGGCGGAAATGTAAAGCGCTATGGTGAAGAAGAAGAAGGGGAAAAAAGGCTCAGTTTGCGTTCTAATGGGCCGGCCGATGTTGCCGAGCGGTTCTAGGCGCTTCAGTCTGGAACCGCGCGTCCGCTACGGTCGCAGGTTCGAATCCTTCCTCGGGTATGGATGTGTGTGATGTCCTTAGGTTAGTTAGGTTTAAGTAGTTCTAAGCTCTAGGGGACTGATGACCTCAGATGTTAAGAACCATAGTGCTCAGAGCCATTTGAACCTTTTTATTTATTTATTTTTTTGCGTTCTTATGATTCCAGTTAGCAATTGTTGTCGCCAATGGCCAATACTGTTTGTCATATTTTGATTAGTATTGTGTCAGTTGTCTAAAAATTCCTGCAAGTACGAACCATGTAAGTAGCAATAGCTTGAACTACAACAATATTACCAATACAGAGCCATATTATAGTCATCTAGTAAGTCCTATACTCTCTTGCGTATATGTACACGGTAATTTTTGAAGTTGGCATCGAGCTCTTGGATAGACAACAGTGCTCTGTTTAACTCCCTTCATGAAGGATGAACTCTCTTTCCTCCCAGCAGTGAGCCAAGAAAAAAATTATATACTTTACTCAACACTTGTAGTTTGAAAGAGAAAAAATATATAAATTGGGACCTAGTTTAGATCTAAGCTTGTCCATTTTGGCTGATAGCCATCTTAACCACCAAACTACTATAGTAATGAGCAAAGAGTGTATCGTCATATTACGGTATATTGATAATTTTTACTTATGGACCGTCTGACAGCAACTGAAAAAACACAATTTTAGTGCCATACGCGTTTCGCCTTTATTTTCTGCAAGGCATCATCAGTGGCAGGTTGCGTAGACAGTTTCTTACATATTACGCTCCTGTTGCATTTTTGTTCCTATGAACACCAATTTGATGTTTTTTTTCCACATTCCACAGCACTATGCACTGAACGCTTGTTTCATAATTTCAAGACTTTTCTGAAAGACAGATTTGTTTATAAATAACTTTCCTGTTACCAGTCACGATTTACTTTTATTTATGTTTTGCGCGACACGTTTCGGGAAGTGATTCCCATTTTCATGTGAGTTTTTCTAAACACTCGCGTCAAATATTTAAAACATTAACTCATTTGTAATCAGACGTTTGAAGCTGTTTTATACGTGGGAGTTAGATTCTATAGAGAATCTGGGATTTACTGGTAAATTTATGAGCTGTTAGAGGAGAGAGAAGTCGATAAAAAAACGCAAAGCTGGAATGAAGTTGACACGTAAGCGTTGGATAAATTACTGATAAAACTCGGCGCTCAGAAACTGATGAGATACTTCAGTTCTTGAAAGACATAATACTCAGGAAAAGTCTCTCTGTACACACAGAAACGTCTACAGCAGTTTTTTAATGTCTCTGTTTTAGCCGTCGCATTCCTCTGTGATTACCGTCGCGTTTCGTGTGATGTTTGAATGCTGTACATCACACTTAATCTGACAGGTTCTCAGACTCGCCGCAATGAGTTTTTCCTTCTAGTCTGCGTCGACCTGCCTTTTCAGATAGCTTTCCTGCATGCTCAAGATAGATATAATACGAATGTTGACGCAGCGACTACTTGAACACACTTAGCTTTAAGGGATTTGGTACGACATATTCGTTGCTTTTGAAGCAGATGTTTGGTATCGTTTGGGAATAATAACTTTGTTGAATTTTAAAGCTCTTGTTATCTCTTTTACCCACGTTTCTTCCCGCTTTCTTACGCGCCGTTGCGTAACGCACCTCTCTGGGTGTGTCGCTTAATGTCTTCCTACTTCGCCGTCGCAAACTGACTACACAAGATAACAGTTCAGTTATTAGTAGTGTCGTGTTAGGACAAAAGCGCTTAAGAATATACAAATACGACACAACAGGGGTGTTCAAAACAGCAAAAGACAAAAATCTTGCTCAGATCACTAGATCACTAAAGTGACGAAAGTGTCAGTGTTTTAAATAATTCACTGTGATAAATAAACAGAGGCCGAGGAAAGACTGCACATATAACAGCAAAACACATCTGCGTACTATAAAAAAATAAAAATATTCAGTCTTTTTTATTAGGCGGTGTTATGCGTGCAAATGTCATAAGAATCGCGTGAATTTCGGCCCACGGAGATTTATGCGTCAAAGTGAAGTTCAAATTGCTACAGTAAAAACAGATGTCATCCACGAAAGTACGCTGTTGACTGTGAAAATTCGAACACCACGGGGTAAGCATCAGTAAGATAGTTTACTGGACACTCGAGGCAGACTGCTTACCACGTGTAAATTATCCTGACAGAAAAATAGCGCAATATACGTCTTCTCTCTGCATAGCACTTTTTTCAGATATGGGGCTACACTCAAACGGCCCAAAGGTATCAGATATCCACGTCTCTGAATGCGGCTTTCGCAGTAATAATACAGTCACGGGTTCTCCGGCAAGGCACTCTACCGCACTTTACAATTGTGTTCTGACTGCTCCATCGTGTCACCTTCGTCTTACCGTCAGTCTTGCGCTACTCGTACATCGCTAACACAACCCTGATCTAATAAAAGCCCATGTAAAATCCTCACTATTGTACATACACATCTATGTCTGTACTCAAAGAACAATCCTGTGGTGTGTGATGGAGCGCACTTCGTGTACTACAGTTATCCCCCCCTGTCGATATGTCTCTTGACTTTAGTATCATGGTCAGATCGCGATATGTATGTAGAAAGGGGGTAATATGTTGCTTGACTCTTCATGGATCGTTTGCTCTCGGATTTTAAAAAGTAAGAGCAAGTTTCCAGTCGTTGTTAGTCTGATATTTTGTCCAGATATAACTGTACCTCCTTTCAAATTCTGAAGGTGGCAGGGGTAAAATACAAGGAGCGAAAGGCTATTTACAACTTGTACAGAAACAAGAAGACAGTTAAAGAGTCGAGGTGCACGTAAGGGAAGCAGTGGTTGAGAAGGGAGTGAGACAGGGTTCTAGCCTATCCGCAATGTTGTTCAAACTGTATACTGAGCAAGCAATAAAGGAAACAAAAGAAAAATTGGGGTAGGAATTAAAATCCAAAGAGAAGAAATAAAAACCTTGAGGTTGCCGATGACATTATGTCAGAGACAGCAAAGGATGTGGAAGAGCAGTTGAACGGAATGGACAGTGTCCTGAAAGGAGGATATAAGATAAACATCAACAGAAGCAGACGATGATAATGGAATGTAGTCGAATTAAATCACATGATACTGAGAGAATAAGAATAGGAAATGAGACACTTAAAGTAGTAGGTGAGTTTTGCTATTTGCGCAGCGAAATGACTAATCATGGTCGAAGTAGAGAGGATATAAAATGTAGACTGGCAATGGCAAGGAAAGCGTGTCTGAAGAAGAGAAGTTAGTTAACATCGAGTATAGATTTAAGTGTCAGGAAGTCGTTTCTGAAAGTATTTGAGTGGAGTGTAGCCATGTATGGAAGTGAAACATGGACGATAAATAGTTTAGACAAGAAGAGAATAGAAGCTTTCGAAATGTGGTGCTACAGAAGAATGCTGAAGATTATGTGGGTAGGTCACATAACTAATGAGGAGGTATTGAATAGAGTTGGAGAGAAGAGAAATTTGTGGCACAACTTGACTAGAAGAAGGGATCGATTGGTCGGGCATATTCTGAGGCATCAAGGGATCTCCAATTTAGTACTGGAGGGCAGCGTGGAGGCTAAAAATCGTAGAGGAAGACCAAGAGATGAACACAATAAACGGATTCAGAACGATGTAGGTTGCAGTAGGTACTGGGAGATGAAGAACCTCGCACAGGATAGAGTAGCATGGAGAGCTGCATCAAACCAGTCTCTGGACTGAAGACCACAACAACAACAACAACAACAACAACAACAACTGTATCTTACTACAATATTCCTCGGATAAGTTGCCGGACTGTCTGAAGGTACCCGCATCTTACGAGCTAATCAGTAATAATAAATCAAATTGTAAACACGCCCTGTGACAATTCCAACAGAACATTAATGATGCTTACCTTGCCCTTCATTCTTGCTGACGATAAGTGTTTCGCAATTAATAATGCTCTCAACCGCGTTACGCCGTTTCGTGATCGGCTGTTGGACCACTGACCTATAACTGGCACTCGCAGGGACTGTCTTATTTCTGCAACCATTCACAACATGAAGAAGTTCGGCCTGTCCTGGACGGAGATTGCGCAGCAACAAGATCATTACATTAACACCGACGAAAAAAAATTCGCAACACCAAAAAATATCTAATGTAGACTAATGAAATTTTGGGAATGCATTTGTCTAGGTAACGTATTTAAGTCATTAACATTGCAAGATCACAGTTTGATGTAAGCACGAGATACGCCATCGCAAATGTGAAATGTTGGTACATTAATGAATGGTGTAACCGCCAGAATATTGAATGCAAGCACGGAAACGTGCGTGGATTGTCTTGTGAAGGTGCCAGATGTCAGCTGTTGAGATGGGATTCCATGCCTACTGCACGTGGTGGATCAATACACGGATGGGGTTAATGCTGTTTATCGATGACGCTGAAGTTGTGATCCGACAATGGCCCATACGTGCTCGACTGGAGACAGATCCGGTGATCGAGCAGTCCAAGGCAACATGTCGACACTCTGTAGAACATGTTCGGTTACAACAGCCGTATGTGGGCAGTCGTTGTCCTGTTGGAAAACACGCGCTAGAATGCTGTTCCTGAATGGCAGTACAACAAGTCGAATTACCAGACTGACGTAAAAATTTGCATTCACGAGAGTGATCCTGCTGTTAGACGAAATCGCACACCAGACCATGCCTCCAGGTGTAGGTCCAGTGTGTCTAGCACGCAGACTGGTTGGTTGGAGGTTGGAGGCCCTTAACGGGCCTCCTCCTAACCAACACAGGGCCATCACTGGCACCGAGGTAGAGCCAGCTTTCATCAGAAAACACACCAGACCTCTACCCTCGCCGCCAATGGCCTCTCGTTTGACGCCAGTGAAGCCGCAAATGGCAGTGGTTTGGGGTCAGTGGAGCATACGCTACAGGATGTCAGACTCGGAGCTGTCCTTGAAGTAACCGAGTTGTAAGTGTCCGTTGTGACGCTGTGCTGACAACTGCTGCTCAAATTACTGCTGTGGATGCAGTACGATGAGTCAGAGCCATATGCCGAACACGGTGGTCTTCCCTCTCGGTAGTGCCACGTCGCCATCTGGAACCCAGTCTTCTTGCGGCCGTATATTCTCGTGACCACAGCTGCCAGCAACCATGTGCAGTGACCACATTCATGCCAAGTCTTGCTGCAATATCGCAGAAGCAACATCCACCTTCTCGTAGCTCTATTATACGCCCTGAGTTGTTGATAACGGCGTCTTTATCGCCTTAAAGGCAATCTTAACCAACATCAACTCACTTCGTCTATTCTCAAACGTAACTAACTTTCACGGCCGTTACATCACGTATATACAGCAAATTTGATTTGCGTCCTCATAGTGACGCTACTAGCGCCACGCTTATGCTAGACTTCTTAAGTAATAGAACCCAGTACGTTGTCCTCGATGGTGAGTGTTCATAGGAGCTGAGGGTATCGTCTGGAGTGCCCCAGGGAAGTGTGATAGGTCCACTGTTGTTTTCTATCTACATAAATTATCTTTTGGATAGGGTGGATAGCAATGTGCGGCTGTTTGCTGATGATGCTGTGGTGTACGGGAAGATGTCGTTGAGTGACTGTAGGAGGATACAAGATGACTTGGACAGGATTTGTGATTGATGTAAAGAATGGCAGCTAACTCTAAATATAGATAATTGTAAATTAATGGAGATGAATAGGAAAAAGACTCCCGTAATGTTTGAATACTCCATTAGTAGTGTAGCGCTTGACACAGTCACTTCGATTAAATATTTGGGCGTAACATTGCAGAGCTATATGAAGTGTGACAAGCATGTAATGGCAGTTGTGGGGAAGGCGGATAGTCGTCTTCGGTTCATTGGAAGAAGTTTGGGGAGATGTGGTTCATCTGTAAAGGAGACCGCTTATAAAACACTAATACGACCTATTCTTGAGTACTGCTCGAGCGTTTGGGGTCACTATCAGGTCGGATTGAGGGAGGACATAGAAGCAATTCAGAGGCGGACTGCTAGATTTGTTACTGGAAGTTTTGATCATCACGCGAGTGTTACGGAAATGCTTCAGGAACTCGGATGGGAGTCCCTGGAGGAAAGGAGGCGTTCTCGCTACTGAGGAAATTTAGAGAACCAGCATTTGAGGCTGACTGCTGTACAATTTTACTGCCGCCAACTTATATTTCGCGGAAAGACCACAAAGATAAGAGAGATTAGGGCTCGTACAGAGGCATATAGGCAGTCATTTTTCCCTCGTTCTGTTTGGGAGTGGAACAGGGAGAGAAGATGCTAGTTGTGGTACGAGGTACCCTCCGCCACGCGCCGTATGGTGGATTGCGGAGTATGTATGTAGATGTAGATAGAATAGAATAGACATAATCTTTCAGATGTAGAAACACGCCCGCTAACCTTCGTTTATGTTGCACAACTTCTTCTTTGTGCTGTGACTGTTTTCCGTCAGTGTACTTCGTAGTTCATCGGTCCCGCTCTTCACACGTGTCATGTAACTTTTTTTGCGGCATCGCTTGCTTAGGAAGTGCCCGTTGCCTGTGCTGGCAGGCCTGGCTTCGAAGTATTGCCGGCAGGGAGTCCCCAGGTCAGAGCACGAACCGTCGCCGGCAGTCGGGCCCTGAAGAAGCCCGCCAAGAGCCGGAACGGCTTCCCCACTTCCGTGTTTGCAGCTGCCGTGCTGAGAAAGCCAACGGCAGTTACCGCCCTGCTCTTACATCTACCTGCTGTTCGTAATACACTACAAAGACTTCTGTCCTACGCTAGTGCGGTGAAGTTTTTACGAAGTGATAGACTCTGCCACTCCGCGGTAGCATTTTCAGTCCAGAACTGCAAACGAAAGCGCAGTGACACAAGGGAAACGTCGTAAAATGTGCAATTTATGCTACCTGTCACCGAAAGTGATGCAAATATAGGTTTCTATTTTGGTTCTAACACAGTTACATTGCAAGTATAAAATCGGTATTTCCCTATACAGGGTGTATGGGCACTTGAGGAACAAACGGATGGCGGTCAGGCATTACGTCACGGAGAACACTTTTTGTGACGATACAGTTCTCCATAGTCGTTTAATGAACAAAGTAAGAGCATATGGACTATTAGACCAGTTGTGTGATTGGATTGAAGAGTTCCTAGATAACAGACGCAGCATGTCATTCTCAATGGAAGGAAGTCTTCCGAAGTAAGAGTGATTTCAGGTGCGCCGCAGGGGAGTGTTGTAGGACCGTTGCTATTCACAGTGTACATAAATGACCTTGTGGATAACATCGGAAGTTCACTGAGGCTTTTTGCGGATGATGCTGTGGTATATCGAGAGGTTGTAACAATGGAAAATTGTACTGAAATGCAGGAGGATCTGCAACGAATTGACGCATGGTGCAGGGAATGGCAATTGAATCTCAATGTAGACAAGTGTAATGTGCTGCGAATACATAGAAAGAAAGATCCTTTATCATTTAGCAACTGGAAGCAGTTAATTTCATAAATTATCTGGGAGTAGGCATTAGGAGTGATTTAAAATGGAATGATCACATAAAGTTGATCGTTGGTAAAGCAGATGCCAGACTGAGATTCATTGGAAGAATCCTAATGAAATGCAATCCGAAAACAAAGGAAGTAGGTTACAGTACGCTTGTTCGCCCACTGCTTGAGTACTGCTCAGCAGTGTGGGATCCGTACCAGATAGGGTTGATAGAGGAGATAGAGAAGATCCAACGGAGAGCAGCGCCTTCGTTACGGGATCATTTAGTAATCGCGAAAGCGTCACGGAGATGATAGATAAACTCCAGTGGAAGACTCTGCAGGAGAGACGCTCAGTAGCTCGGTACCGGCTTTTGTTAAAGTTTCGAGAATATACCTTCACCGAAGAGTCAAGCAGTATATTGCTCTCTCCTACGTATATCTCGCGAAGAGACCGTGAGGATAAAATCAGAGAGATTAGGGCCCACACAGAGGCATACCGACAACCTTTCTTTCCACGAACAATACGAGACTGGAATAGAAGGGAGAACCGATAGAGGTACTCAAAGTACCCTCCGCCACACAGCGTCAGGTGGCTTGAGGAGTATGGATGTAGATGTGGATGATACTCCGTGGGGTCGCTAGGTGTCTTTTATAACTGGTTGTGGCCCTTAGAGGTTGCAGGAAGTAGGCACCCTGCGGCGTGAGTGTGCTTCTCGTGAAAGCGCGTCGACAATGCAAAATTAAAGTTTCCGATTCGCTTCTAAAATATCTTTCTCCACTTAGAGACATTTCTTCGTAATGTTTTCTTGTTCAAAACCAATGTTATAAATTTACTGGGGTAGGTAGTTTGGACATGCAGCACTCTTGGTTGGTAGACCCTGGTAATTCGATGGAATGTGTCGTCCCAGGGCCGACGAATTTAATAAAAAGACACGTAGTGTCGGGGGACGACTCAGCGAAGATTCCGTCTCTAACAAACGTTGTTCTGCATGACGTGATCTAAGACCACTTGAAGTTTGATGCAAAGAATTTGAAGCACTCAATATGAAGGGTATTTTAAAAATACTTTTACAAACTTTGGGGACAGGTTCCTTATAATTGATTTGTAAATGAAACTGCCTTTTCCTGCTGCTAGTTACTTTATTTATACCATACGCGTTTCGTCTTCTCCTGTTCTAAACATCATCAGTGGGATCCATAACGATACAGTTTTGTTAGTTTTAGTTCACTTCGGAATTTTTTTGTAAAAAAATGTAATTAACGATTTGCTGATCTGCGTTTCCTCACATCTGGTCCGGAGGTCTCACTACCACTTTTATCATTGCTGTATAATCACATCTTTGTGTTCTCGCCTTCCACACACTGTTCACCATGTTTCTCACTCTTTTTTTGTGGTGTACTATTGTTCTTTTGTCACTCGATGCAACTATTTCCTCGTACACCGTTTTTCACAACATAAATATTGCGACTCCATTACGTGTTTCATCTTCTTTGGTGTGTTTACCTATTTGTTGCCAACCTAACGAAGTATATGTTCGAGACTAACTTCTGTTTATGATGTGTATGAGAGAGAGAGAGAGAGAGAGAGAGAGGGAGGGATAGAGCCGACGAGGTTTTTTTTGGGGGGGGGGGGGGGGGGAGGAGTGTTAGCGAATGGTTGAAAACTTTGGTGACAGCTGATTTGACTTTTCATTTCAGTTTCTGTGGAGGGGTTCCTTACACTAAAACAAAAAAAAAAGTGTGAAGTAAACATGTGCCCTTCAGTGCTTACCTTGAGAGATACGAGCAGTTCTTCATCTTCATTACTGTGAAACTCGTACCTTCTACTCAACAAATACTCATAGCTCTTAAGGTACGCATTTTGGAACCCATGTTCAGAGACATGTTTTCTTTTATTGGTGTAAGAAATCTGTCCCCCAAAGTTCGTGAAAGTACACTCCTGAAAATGGAAAAAAGAACACATTGACACCGGTTTGTCAGACCCACCATACTTGCTCCGGACACTGCGAGAGGGCTGTACAAGCAATGATCACACGCACGGCACAGCGGACACACCAGGAACCGCGGTGTTGGCCGTCGAATGGCGCTAGCTGCGCAGCATTTGTGCACCGCCGCCGTCAGTGTCAGCCAGTTTGCGTGGCATACGGAGCTCCATCGCAGTCTTTAACACTGGTAGCATGCCGCGACAGCGTGGACGTGAACCGTATGTACATCGATGTTGTCGCCAGTGGTCAGCGGAAGGTGCACGTGCCCGTCGACCTGGGACCGGACCGCAGCGACGCACGGATGCACGCCAAGACCATAGGATCCTACGCAGTGCCGTAGGGGACCGCACCACCACTTCCCAGCAAATTAGGGACACTGTTGCTCCTGGGGTATCGGCGAGGACCATTCGCAACCGTCTCCATGAAGCTGGGCTACGGTCCCGCACACCGTTAGGCCGTCTTCCGCTCACGCCCCAACATCGTGCAGCCCGCCTCCAGTGGTGTCGCGACAGGCGTGAATGGAGGGACGAATGGAGACGTGTCGTCTTCAGCGATGAGAGTCGCTTCTGCCTTGGTGCCAATGATGGTCGTATGCGTGTTTGGCGCCATGCAGGTGAGCGCCACAATCAGGACTGCATACGACCGAGGCACACAGGGCCAACACCCGGCATCATGGTGTGGGGAGCGATCTCCTACACTGGCCGTACACCACTGGTGATCGTCGAGGGGACACTGAATAGTGCACGGTACATCCAAACCGTCATCGAACCCATCGTTCTACCATTCCTAGACCGGCAAGGGAACTTGCTGTTCCAACAGGACAATGCACGTCCGCATGTATCCCGTGCCACCCAACGTGCTCTAGAAGGTGTAAGTCAACTACCCTGGCCAGCAAGATCTCCGGATCTGTCCCCCATTGAGCATGTTTGGGACTGGATGAAGCGTCGTCTCACGCGGTCTGCACGTCCAGCACGAACGCTGGTCCAACTGAGGCGCCAGGTGGAAATGGCATGGCAAGCCGTTCCACAGGACTACATCCAGCATCTCTACGATCGTCTCCATGGGAGAATAGCAGCCTGCATTGCTGCGAAAGGTGGATATACACTGTACTAGTGCCAACATTGTGCATGCTCTGTTGCCTGTGTCTATGTGCCTGTGGTTCTGTCAGTGTGATCATGTGATGTATCTGACCCCAGGAATGTGTCAATAAAGTTTCCCCTTCCTGGGACAATGAATTCACGGTGTTCTTATTTCAATTTCCAGGAGTGTATTTCTGTAACACCCTGTATGAACAGGCTGATTCAGCTGCCCCTTCCACACGGTTTTATGCAACCCGGACGGCCTTAGAATATCACGTGCAAGATTTTCATATTCTCTCGCTCGTTACCCCCAAACTGTTAGTGCTACAGAAAAAATGAATTGGACATTTTTTTAGAAAATTTAATATACTCAAATTTTGTACTGGGATATGTTTTCGCTAGGAGACACAGTTTTCTCGTTATTCAAGAAAAACGCGTTTGAAGGTCGCTTTTATACCTCAGTACAAAATTTACCTGCATTTAATTTCCTACAGAAATGTCCTATTTTTTTTTTTCTGTAGGACTAATAGTTTGGGCGCAGCTAGCGAGAGCATAGAAAAATCTTGCGCATGATATTTGAAGGCATTGCGGGTTGCATAAAACCCAGTGGTAGGGCAGCCGAATCATCCCTTGCTCTGCAAGCCACTGACTAGAGCATTGCCCGCATTACTTCGAAACAAAATTTAGCGATATTCTCTCCCATTCCTTTAGCCATCCTCATGTGCCTCTGTACAGACCCTAATATGTCTCATGTTAGTCTCATTATTTTTGTGCGAGATAAACGCTGTTGGCGGCGGATTAGTTGATCCTCTGTGCTTACATTTATTTGTCGTTTTATGAACGCCTGGTGTATTTCGTGGCATATAATCATATGCACTATTTTTCACACTTTCTCCTGCTTCACTGTTACCTTTTTGAATGTCCAACGGCGCCACACGCATCGAGTGAAGTCATGCATTGGACGCCAGTCATTTGTTCACCGTGCTGTTTTTGCCCGCACTGCTTTACTCAAAGCAGTTCACGTGAAAGATGTATCAGTTGCGAGATATCTCTCCACAACCTGTACACGCCATACTATAACGAACGACAGCTTCTCTATCCGATATTTAGAAAAGACGTCAGAAAGAGCAAGCAAGAGTCGGTCGTACAAAACTTCATTCAACAGAAACATATGCTAAACAAATAGTACCAGATTAGCTGGTTCTTTTGGCCGTTATGAATTCATTCCTTATTAGCTCAACAGATTTAACTGACGAATTATCACTTAGAATGCTGCTTTGCGTTTTAACTGACAGTGGTTCGCGTGGTGTTCGAGTGCCGATCCCGCATACGATGTTGAGAAGAACTGTTCACCTTACGTTTTTATTGTCACTACCTTGCAGTGAACTAGCGAGCGCTGGAGGGTTTATGTTTTGGAGAACTACGGTGGCAAAGCCCTCCTTCCAGTGTGGCTAACCTCCTGCCAGTCCTCGCGACAGGATGGCTATTTGCTGTGGAAGGTGACTGGATAACTCCCGATTATTATCAAATCCAAGCAGTCGTTATAATGATCTTACTGATACGGAATACTGAACGGTTAGAAAAGAAGATCACCTTGTACAAATTTTAGTATGCCAGTCAGCTACATCTACGCACACGCTGTGCAACAGTACGCGGCAGAAGAGTGCCACGTGCAAGTGTTTAAGCACATTGTGTCTTGTTTCCTTCGTGTATGCTTGGGTAATCGCCAACTTATCTTAATCTCAATGATCCGTTCGTGAGATACAGTACGAAGGCCGTACAATAATCAGTCTTCTTCAAATACCGGTTGTCAAAATGTATGCAAAATCTTGGACTTTCTTTGAAGAATCACCGTTTAAGTTCAGCTGAGCAACTACTTTTGACTCCGACTATTGTCGCTGTCTGTTGTCAAATGGTTCAAATGGCTCTAGGCACTATGGGACTTAACATGTGAGGTCATCAGTCCCCTAGGCTTAGAACTACTTAAACCTAACTAACCTAAGGACATCACACACATCGATGTCCGAGGCAGGAGTCGGACCTGCGACAGTAGCAGCAGCGCGTTTCCGGACTGAAGCGCCTAGAAACACTCGGCCACAGCGTCCGGCTGTCTGTTGTCATGCCTACTCGATAAAGTCTACGGACGATGGAACACAGCTGTTGAATGGATTGTAGCAGAGTTTTGTATGCAGTTTCATATCATTCAGTGGAGTAGTTGAAATTATGTCGAAGTAGTTGTGTATTTCCTTACGATCAACTAGTGACGTCTTTTCCTATAAACTGCAGCATAGTCCGCGAACAGTGTGATTGCTGCTAATCCTGCCTGGTAAATCGTTTGTATACATGGCGTTTGTTTTAACTTCGAAAAACTAAATGTCTCGAAAAATACACATCGTATGAAAAAAATGTTCCAGATGGAAAGTTTATATTTTCAAAGGGGACATCTGTCTGTTCTATAACCCCCCCGCCCCCTTTTTGTAAATGCAGATTCGCATTCTACGGTAGAAAATACCTAGGGTTTGTCCGAAAGATTTCTTTTTCCATTCGTGGTAGATGCCGCTTTAATTAACGCGAGAATTACGGCAGTTGGACGGAAGAGCCACGGAAATCATCAGCCTGATGGTGATATACCATGGGAATAACCGAAATCAAGCATTCTGATGGTGTGGGGATTCACCGAAATAAATCCCGAAGGGAAGAGGAAACTACATTACGTTAAATGTAGCTGATTAGCAAACTTTTAAATGTCTAAGTAAAAGCTCTAATGTGCAGTCAAATTTGCAAAAATAAATTAAATTTTTAATAATAATGTCAACTGTTAAGAGTCAAATGAGTCGCTTCTTAATTATTGCAACAACCGGAAAAACTGGATGTTGCCGAATACAGCGTCATCTACCACCAATGGAAAATAATATTTTGAGTAATCTCTAGGTATTTTTTTGGCTTAGAATACGAATCTGCTATAAAAATGGAGAGTTACAATTTGAAAACAGGAAGTTGGTTCCCATGGGGGAGGGGGTGGGAGGGGGGGTGGACGGGGTAGGAGGTCGCCAGTTTCACCACAGACAAATAACCCCCTTGCAGATATTAACTTTCCAGCTGGAACACGTTTTTCATACGAAGAGTGTTTCTCGAGATATTTATTTGTTAAACATCCTTTGAGTTAGGAAGGAAGGAACAAAGGAAGAAGAGGCAGGAAGATTAGCGTTCAACCTTTGTCGCCGTTAAGGGCATTAGGCCAGAGCACAAGCTCGGACAGGGCAAGAAACCACCCCAGCATTCGTCTTTATCAGTTTTAGGGAAAATCTAGAATTCGTCTTTATCAGGCTTAGGGAAAATCTAGATGTGGATGCTCGTACGGGGATTTGACACCAGCTGTGAACCGAATGCCTCAAACACTGCGCAACGCAGCTAAGTGTCTACTGAGAAGGAAAGTTTTCGCGCATCGGTTAGTTCTTGCCGCATTAAGATGTGAAATAAACGCAACCCAAGAGTTGCTGGAGTCTTGTGTATGACACAGAACTCGCAGTAGAGAACAAAAATAGCGGTGAGACAACCCGCCGGATTCTCAGACGGTGAGAACCGGATAGTAGGCAGGCGTCGGCGTGCGCTGAGTAATGCCGTGTCGTGTCGTGGGTTGTTGATGATGCCGCCACGCAGTGACGTCACGGGAGCGCTGCGTCCTGGAATAGCGATGGCCCGCCATGTCATTCCCACGGGCGCCCTCTGCCCTACCTCCCGCCGTTTCGCCGTAATTCCGCCTACGATGCGCGATAATCTTCACCTGTACCGTAAACAGTGAAACTCGGCCTGTTGCGCTTACAGGGTGATTCAGGAGCATGCCTCCAGGGTGATAGTATTAATGAATCTGAACACAAAACGTCGTATGAATCGCGGGGTAGCCGCGCGGTCTATGGCGTCTTGTCACGGTCCGCGCGGCTCCCCCCGTCGGAGGTTCGAGTCCTCCCTCGGGCATGAGTGTGTGTGTTGTCCTTAGCGTAAGTTTAAGTTGGATTAAGTAGTGCGTAAGCTTAGGGACCGATGATCTCAACACTTTGGTCCCATAAGCTCGTACCACAAATTTCCAGTTTTCCGTCGTATGAATGTATGCCATGTTCTTAACAGTTTCTGAGGAAAATAATAAAATAATGGGGAACATGACAAACGCAAGTGATGGAAAATGAAATATTGTGTTCAAAATGGTTGAAATGGCTCTGAGCACTATGGGACTTAACTGCTGAGGTCATCAGCCTTCTAGAACTTAGAACTACTTAAAACTAACTAACCTAAGGACATCACACTCATGCATGCCCGAGGCAGGATTCGAATCAGCGACCGTAGCGGTCGCGCGGTTCGAGACTGTAGCCCCTAGAACCGCTCGACTACACCGGCCGGCTGAAACATTGCGATCTAATGCTTTTTTAAGGTGTGTACATTGACAGGTGATCAAAAAGTCGACCGTCAACAGTAACCCATTTTCCAGCTCTTTTAGATAGCCGCTGTGTTACTGATTCGAGGTCTTTCGTTCGGTCCTTTACTTGAGTTCACACATGTAAAACACGAGCGACAAGTTCCTCCATTATGTCCACTCTGCGCTTGTAGACTTCGCTCTTAAGCCAACCCCTTAAACACTAATCTAATGGAGTGAGATCGGCGACCGATGCATGGCCCAGAACACATTTCAGTGACGTATGTACTGTGTCACTGGCCTTACGGAATGTGCAGGAGCTCCGTCGTGCTCTAAGTACGTACGACATCGTGTTTACAAAGGAATATTCTCCAGGTATTCTCCTTACACATTTTGAGGGAAATCAAGATACCGTACTCAACTGGTACGGTTATCTGAAACAATTCCGCACCACCCGTTCACTGAGTAACGAAGGTGAAAATTTGTTTCCACAGTGTCGTGGACATTTTCATATCCCCTCACTGGAGGGTTGCGCCTGTTAATTGATGCCGTTGCGGGTAAATGTTGACTCATAAGTGAACAGAATACGTGGAATACAGCGTTCATTGCCAATGGTCCATTCACAGAATTCTTTTCTTTGCAAAAACAGACATAATGTCTGATGGTATAACCGCAATCAGTAGTTTTACAATGTTACTTATAATCCGTATTGATTGCCAAAATGTTTATTCACATGACCGGTTTCGGTTCCTCTAGAACCATCTTCAGATCTGCAATTTCCGTTACAGGAGTAACCCGTCCACACACAGCAACCTTCACATGCTGCATCTCATTGATGTGACGCAGCATGTGAAGGTTGCTCCTGTAACCGAACTTTCAGATCTGAAGATGGTTCTAGAGGAACCGAAACCGGTCATGTGAGTAAACATTTTGGCAATCAAGACGGATCACAACTGAGACGTGAGGTAAACAATGTGTACACTCGCACGACTCGTTGCTCCACCGTGCACAAGTGTAGTGCGCATTGAACTGGTCATTAAAATACACTGTGTAGCCTGATGATGTCGGTTTGGTTGTATTCGCATGTCAGTGCTGGTGAAGAAGGACATGCGACTGACTGAGTAACAAACAGCTATATGGGGATACTGTTAAAGAAAGGGGCATAAGTTCATTCGAAGCCTTTTTATTCAGATTCATCAATATTGTCACCCCTCAAAACATGTACCTTTTGACCTGATTCACCGTGTATAGTGACGGCGTGGAAACCATTGCATCTTATACTCTGCAAAGCAGTGTGAAGTGCATA
Organism: Schistocerca americana; assembly: GCF_021461395.2. Classification (NCBI taxonomy): domain Eukaryota; kingdom Metazoa; phylum Arthropoda; class Insecta; order Orthoptera; family Acrididae; genus Schistocerca; species Schistocerca americana. The sequence continues at coordinate 284,672,355 of NC_060120.1, read as the reverse complement.
TCAGAGGTAAGCCTTGTATTACCGCTGCTTCCCGTTCCATTAGGGATTTGAACGCTTTATTTTCCATGTTACGATCTCAGTTTCTACAGCTGTTCAACACATTAATCACATACTTCTCAGCGAAGCCTCATCCGTGAAAGCACATTAGCACTCAAGTGAGAGTTGAAATATTATTGGATGAACCATTTTGAGAAGTGAACCCGTGCAGGAAAATCAGTTGGTGACAGCGGCGGCACACGCTGCACGTGGTACGGACACACTAGGTTTTCATGTGGCATTCTCCAGTCTGTCCCGTGGTCGTCAGCGTAACTTGTTGGAAAGAACTGTCTTACAGTGACTCCAGTGTTGTCGTCAACTGCATGAAGAAGTGCCTCCTCCAACTGAGGTGTCCTAGTCCTTCTAGGTCTCCCACAGTCTAGAGTAGCAGACTCAAACTTCATTTGGTCTTAAGATGACGATCAGTTGCCTCAAACGGTCTCGTCTCGGGGCACCGTCGTACTGGAAGTTTCTCGTGATAGAAACTTTGAGCGCGACGGCCATTAGCACCTGATAATCCGTACAACAAATGTCCATTGCCGAACCCGTATGTGAGTGCACCTCCATTGCACTGTACCGGAAAGCAAGTCCGTGATCAGCTTGTTGACACAACGTGCTCTATGCTAGTAGAGCAATGAATTTAGCCGCATGTCTACACAATGAAACGAGTCACATGAGAACAATGGAAAAAGAAACACTGGCGGCGAACCTAAGAATTACAACTTGATGTGCTGTACTAACCAAACATCACCAAGAAAATAGTTCGAACATTCCATGTATAAGCGACAGTCACATGAAAACCGAGCACCCGCACCCAGCAAGGCAGCGCAGTGGTCAGCACACTGGACTCACTTTCGGGAGGACGAGGCTCAATCTCGCGTGCGGCCATTCTGATTCAGCTTTTCCGCGATTTCCCTAAATTGCTTAAGGCAAATTTCAGGCTATTTCCTGCGCTTGTGCTCCCGTCTCTGATGACCTCGTTGCCGACGGGACGTTAAACACTAGTGTCCTCCTCCTTCTTTGAAAACCCGCCGCAACTGGACCATGGAACGGTTCCATTGAAATGTAATCACCACATCTGTTTAGACATTTGTCCCACTGGGTGACGGGACGATCAGTTCCGTAGGACGCGGTCGGTCCCTGACGTATCTACAGCTGCACCTCGTCCGACTGAAACCGACGTCCACGCATGTCTTTCTTCAGGCTTCCAAAGATGTGTAAATCACACGGCAAAAGGTCCGGGCTGTACGGAGGATGTTACAGTGTTTCCCACTCAATCGCAGAAGCATCGCGTTTGTCCGATTGGCGGTTGGCAGAGTGGGGGCAACAGGATGCTTCCTCTGCTCATCGAGTTCCTCGAACGTGGAACCACCATCCACATCTACATTGTACTCCGCAAGTCACCTAATGGTGTCTGGCGGAGAGTATTTTCGATACCACTGTCTGAGCACTCCAACACTGTTCCACTCGCGAATAGTGCGTGGGAAGAATGATTGTCGGTAAGCCTCTACTTCTCGAATTTTCTCCTCGTGTACAATACGCGAGATGTATGTGGAGGGAAGCAGTATGTTGTCCGACTCCTGAAAAGCGTCAATAGTAACTCTCTCCGCGCTGCACAACGCCTCTCTTGTAATATCTGTCAGTGGAGTTGGTTTAGCTTCCCCGTAAAGCTCTCTCGCCAGCTAAACAATCCTGTGACGAAATGCGCTGCTCTTCTTTGGATCTTCTCTATCTCCACTGTCAGTCCTATCTGGTAGGGATCCCAGATAGATGAACAATACTCAAGAATCGGGCGAACAAGCGCCTTATAAGCCTCTTCTTTCATGGATTAGTTACATTTCCATAAGATTCTTCCGTTGAATGTGAGCAGCTCTTTGGAGACACTTTGCAGAAACTGCGACGCCCCATAGAGACAAAGTGCCCAGGAATCATGCAAAGCGCACGCCTGCCAGTCGGACGAGGGCTACGCTTCAACGATATGGTTGGAGAAAACTGCAGCAGCCTCCGTACAGGTCGGATCTTTCACCGTGTGATTTTAACATCATTGGTAACCTGAAGAAAGACATGTGTGGACATCGTTTTCCGTGGAAGTGCAAGAGTGGGTAGGTTATGAATCCGCCAGAAACCGACCTCGTTCTGCGAAACAGGAACTGATCGTCTCGCCTCCCAGTGAGATAAGTGTGTTAACGTGTGTGGTGATTACTTCTGAATGGAACCATTCCACGGTCCCATTGTGGCGGGTGTTCAGTTTTTATGTGACTGCCTCTCGTCAACAACCGTTTCATATAATGCTGGTACACTTTTGTTTCTATGTGTTGCACGATAAATGTGATCATAAAGAGAAGTGGGAAATGTGCTCAAACGTGGAAATAAGCGTTTCCGGACCCAGGAATATTTCTTGAAAATTTGACCGTAGCTTTGGGTTACATCCTGCGTAGCTCGTTGGGCAGCAATTTGTCCACGCCATTTTGGCCTACACACAGCGCTGCCTGCAGGTCGAGCGAGACGGTGGGTGCTTGCGTCATCTTGAGTGGCGGGACGCGGGAGAAGAGTGTTTTGGGATGCGAGGGCGTGCTGTTTCCGGGACCGTGTCGGAAGGTGGCGGGTGGGGGTGCTGGCGAGGTGGCGACTGCCCCAACCCCCCAAGCGCAGCGCCTCGCCGTATCGTCAATTAGCCGGTGACAAGACAATGTGCTGTACGGTCCCGGCAAACTTCGTTAGCAGCCGCGTTAATTAGTTTCCTCCGACGGCGCTAGCCGGCGTGGCGCTGCCTGCCTGCCGGGGCGCGCGTGTTCTCAAAAAATAATTACGCGTTAATTAATCTTTCCATTTCATCCGGTCGCACCCCCTCACACAAAAACAGCACAACAGCCGGCGATGGCGATGGCGCCCTGTCGTTCTCTCCTCCCCCCTCTCCTCCTCCTCCTCCCCTCTCTTCTATTACTGGGCGTAATTAACATTCGCAACACGGGGGTGAGGTTCGGGGGTTGGCACTACTGCTCCCTGAGAGGCTCGCTGAAAAGGTGGCGGGGGGGGGGGGGGGCAGACATCGAGGGGAGGGGACCGGAAGAGTGGTGGGGCGAGAGCAGCGACGGAGGAACGGAGATCAGGCGAGGGGGAGGCAAAAAACCTGAAATATTCCGCTTAAATTGGAATCCCCGCCCGGCGCAGTGAATGGGTGATAAAAGGGGCGGACAGACGATGGGGCTAATTTCTGGCTGGGGGCCTGGAGGCGGGGGCGCGCCATTTCGCGGCGCGGACGGCGCTTTTGCCTGTCACGGAGCCGCTCTGGAATCTCGAGGACTCGCAAAGTGTCCAAAATGTTACCTTACGATCCTACGTGCGATTTGAAGAACCCACGTAAATTTTCTGGACGTCATCATCTCAAAAAATGGCCGTCCACAAGCAATGAATTCGCTGGCGTCATTGGTTGGTCTTCGAGCCAGTCGACGACTAAAGATCAGCTGTTGTAACCGAAAAACATCTGACGCACAGTCAGCCGTCAGTGATGTGAATTGTTTCATTAATCAATAGACGAAACAATGCCGGTAGAGTTACAGCTACATCTAGAAGCTATATCTGCATCTACAGCTACATCTATACTCGGCAAGTTACTTTGCGTTGTGTGGCCGAGGGTACTTCGTGCACCGCTGTTACTTCCCCCCTTCCCTGTTTGAGTCGCACCGAGCGAGGTGGTGCAGTGGCTAGCACACTGGACTCGCATTCGGGAGGACGACGGTTCAAACCCGCGTCCAGCCATCCTGATTTAGGTTTCCCGTGATTTCCCTAAATCGCTAAAGGCAAATGCCGCGATGATTCCGCTGAAAGGGCTCGGCCCGCTTCCTTCTCCAACCCTCCCTAATCCGGTGACCTCGCTCTTTGTCCCTTCCCCCAAATCAACTGACCCAAATTGTTTGGATGCCAAACGTGTGCGGGAAAAAGATTGCCCGAAATCTCCGTGCGGGCTCGAGTGTCTCTGATTTTATCTTTGTGGCCTTTCGCTTGATACACATTCTACCAATCCTATCTGGTACGAATCCCATACTGACGAGCAATATTCAAGTACTGCCCGGACGAGGGTTTGCAAACTATTGTTCTGCAATCCTGTAATCATACAGTAATTGGTCTCTCTGTCTATGTATTCGCAATACTTTGTATGTGTTTGTGTTGAGGGTCAACTGACACTCACGGTGCGATGAGTCGATCCTGTGCAGGTCTCCTGCTTTTCGCTGCAGTTTCCAAGCGTCACGACCTCCCTGTATAGCATCATCCGCGAAAAGCCTCATGAAAGTTCTGCTGCTGTGTACTATGTCATTTGTACATATTGTGAAAAGTAATGGAGACATAACATCCTCTGGGGTAGCGCCCGACGTTACTTTTGCGTCTGAAGACTTCTCTCCACTGAGAATGTCATTCGGTGTTCTGTTTGCTAGAAGTACTTCAGTCCAATGACACAGTTGGTGTAATGATCCGGACGCTTGTTCAAATGGCTCTGAGCACTATGGGACAACATCTGAGGTCATCAGTCCTCTAGAACTTAGAACTACTTAAACCTAACTAACCTAAGGACGTCACACACATCCATGCCCGAGGCAGGATTCGAACGTGCGAAGGTAGCGGTCGCGCGGTTCCAGACTGAAGCGCCTAGAACCGCTCGGCCACAACGGCCGGCCCTGACGCTTGTATTTTGTTTCTTAGGCGACAGTGCGGAACAGTATCGAATGCCATGGCAGACAAGCAACATCGCGGGCGCCTGTATCTACCGCCTTATGGGTCTCGTGGACTAACTGAGTGGACTGGCTTTCACACGATCGTTGTTTTCCGAACCCACGTGGATTACTACGGAGGAGATTTTCGTACTATAGAAATGTCATAATATTGTGTCATGAGGTCATGTTATTGTGTGCAGAGGAAGTGTGGTTGGAATTACCGTTCGGCCACATTGAGTTGATTTGTCCAGTGTTGTTGTTGTTCTGTTCTTCGGTCCTAACACCCCTTTAATGCGCCTCTCCTCTAGGTCCAATGCATGCCTCTTCATCTCTGCACGATTGCTGCAGCCTACTGCGCTCGAGTCTCGGTTTTCCTCTGCAGTTTTCACTCCCCACACTTCAAAATGGTTCAAATGGCTCTGAGCACTATGAGACTGAACTTCTGAGGTCATCAGTCCTCTAGAACTTAGAACTACTTAAACCTAACTAACCTAAGGACGTCACACACATCCGTGCCCGAGGCAGGATTCGAACCTGCGACCGTAGCGGTTGCGCGGTTCCAGACTGTAGCGCCTAGAGCCGCTCGGCCACTCCGGCCGACCCCCACACTTCCCGCCGTTTCCAAATTAAGTATTCCTTGATGCGTCGGATTATTTCCTATTAGCCCATCCCTTCTTTTAGCCGAGTTCAGCATTTTGCTCCCCGATTCGATTCAGTATCTCTCCATTAGGTACTCCATCTACTCATCTAACCCTTCGCATTATTATGTAGCACCCATTTCAGAAACTTCTGTTCTTAGCACCCATTTCAGAAACTTCTGTTCTCTTCTCGTCTCTACATTTAGCTTCACTAAATTCTTAGCTCGCTCATGTCGACGGGTAACATACGAAATACAAGGTAAATGAATCTGAGGAGTGACCAACATCATAAGGTGAGAATAGGACAAGACTCTTTGAAATAATTTAAAGATATACAAAAAATAGACTGAAGTGTGAGGAAGTCGTTTCTGAAAGAATTTGTGTGGAGTGTGGCCGAGTATGGAAGTGAAACGCGGACGATAAACAGTTCAGACAAGAAGGGAGTAGAAGCTTTGGAAATGTGATGCTACAGAAGAACGCTGAAGATTAGATGGGTAGGTCGCGTAACTAATAAGGAGGTACTGAATAGAATTGGGGAGACAAGGCATTTGTGGCACAACCTGACTAGCAGAAGGGATCAGTTCATAGAACACAATCTGAGGCATCAAGGGATCACCAGTTTAGTACTGGAGGGAAGCGTGGAGGGTAAAAATGGAAGAGACGGAGACCAAGAGTTGAATACAGTAAGCAGATTCAGGAGGATGCAAATTGCAGTAGTTACTCGGAGATGAAGAGGCTTGCACAGGAAAGAGTAGCGTGGAGAGCTGCGTGCAACCAATCTTGGGCCTGAAGACCATAACAACAATTACAAAAAAATTGTCACTTCACTGGTGTAGTGACTTATATTAAATTCTGGTCATGGTATCTTTGATGAGGTAGAGGGGGTTGGGTTGGTTTGGGGAAGGAGACCAGACAGCGAGGTCATCGGTCTCAACGGATTAGGGAAGGACGGGGAAGGAAGTCGGCCGTGCCCTGTCGAAGGAACCATCCCGGGATTTGCCTGGAGCGATTTAAGGAAATCACGGAAAACCTGAATCAGATTGGCCGGACGCAGATTTGAACCGTGGTCCTCCCGAATGCGAAGGGCGGACACACCGTTTATTGTCCACTATAGCTATCGGGATACTTTTGATCAAATTTCGTACGTTCCTGGTTCAGCAAACACATAGGCATCCTATAGCCTCTTGACTACCTGCTAAATTAGTTCTCAATCCCATCCCTCCTCCTGGAATAGCGTTTGAAGTGTAGCTACATATGTGCAGTTTTTTTATCTCTACAGGACCTAATCGCCCATTCCCTCAGTTGGGTGAGGCATACCTGAAGAAAGTTGTAGAGTTTCCTCTTGCCCGTATTGAGAACATTATTGTATCTCACGTTCTTAGTGGAGTGACTAACATTTTATTTGGTGCTCTTATCCGGCACATTGTGGAGGTGGGTGGGCGGGTCGCTATGCTGGTCTAGTGGGCGGCTGTGCTGTTTGTGGAGCGGGTCGGCACTTGTCGAAGCGTGGGCGGCGGCGGCGGCGGTGGCGGTGACTCAGTGAGTCGCTGTGTTGGGCCGTTGCGCAGGCGCTTTCGCTACGCCTCGCTGGGCTTGGTTTGTCCTCGCTGGCGGTGAGGTAACCGAGCGAAGGCTAGGCCGCCACGTGACGTGACAGCTGTCGCCTAAACGTAAACAAGACGACACTGCCGCCGCTGTAGGGTCCGCCAAGGGTCACACGGCATCTGGACGTGTTTGTCACGAGGGTGTCGCGGGCCGTGTGTGATTTACGTTATGTAGCGTGCTTTCGAGCAGCGACCTGATCTGCTGTGCGTGGTCTACAGCGCTTGCGCTGCAATTGACAGTTTGGAGCCGTTTCACGGTTTCGCATTCCTAGGGCTTATACGACCGCGTCGTCAAGTAGAATGATGTGCAAACGTTTCTGCCAGTGTTGCAGGTTGCATTTACCGGCCTACGTAATGCTACTTTTGTATACCCTGAAGAAGGCAACCTGCAATACTGAGAAAAGTCTGTAATACATCATTTTCCAACATGGTGCAGTCTACATTCTAGGAGAATTTAACGGAAAAACTTATTAACTTCGTACTTGGTTACGTGACAAACCTTGTCATATGCATTTATTTTATTTGTTTATCAGGTTCAGTGGGACCAAGTGAGTTAAAGCTACTAGATCTTGCAAAGATTCAGAGCATCGTTTACAGATTGCCGATTAGAAAAATCATAAACAAAAGAAAGTAAGACATTAATAAAACGCGGAAAGAATTGTGAGAGAAAAAAATGGCTCTGAGCACTATGGGAATTAACTTCTGAGGTCATGAGTCCCCTAGAAGTTATAACTACTTAAACCTAACTAACCTATGGACATCACACACATCCATGCCCGAGGCAGGATTCGAACCTGCGACCGTAGCGGTTGCGCGGTTCCAGACTGTAGCGCCTAGAACCGCTCGGCCACTCCGGCCGGCAATTGTGAGAGAGGATACGTCTAATTATGACATGATAGTTCAAAATGTTCAAATGTGTGTGAATTCCTAAGCGACGAAACCGCTTTGGTCATCGGTCCCTAGACTTACACACTACTTTAAACTAACTGAAACTAACTTACGCTAAGAACACAACACACACACACACATGCTCGAGGGAGGACTCGAACCTCCGGCGGGAGGGGCCGCGCAATCCGTGACATGACGCCGACATGTACGTAACTTTTGCAATGAACTACCGGACAGAACGGAAGGACAGTGCCACAAGGGAACCTTTCAACGTCACAGAAGACGCAAAATGTGTTAAAGCCGATTTCCACAATACTTTTAGTGACAATATCAGACAGAAACCGTTCGTAGAAGACACTCAGAATATCACAGTCAATAAAAATGAGTTCTCTGAACAACTAATGACGTCACGAAACAAACGGTGTTCAAAAATGTTCAAATGTGTGCGAATTCCTTAGGGACAAAACTGCTGAGGTCATCGGTCCTTAGATTTACCCACTACTTAAACTACCTTAAACTAATTTATGCTAAGAATGACACACACACCCATGCCCGAGGGAGGACTCGAGACGGAATTCCCCTGCATCGTTCTGAAGATAAAATACCGTATTTGGTAGTTTTATTTTTATAAATTTCGTCTTACGAAAGTGAGGTGCTCCGAAGCACCGATGCATTAAATATCTTTGAGAACTTGTAACTTTATGCTCTGATTTTTTTGTCTCGAAAAAATTGCGAAAAACGGTTTGTAGCCTTCTACAACGACTGCGTCCTGTAGAAATAATACACGTAGATCAATTTAGGTATGTTTGCACTTACTAAGTAGCGCGCGGCATGAAGTTGAGGTAAATTGCTGGAGTCACGGAAGACGCATTACTTTTAGTAACATTATCAGACAGAAACCGTTCGTAAAAGACACTCAGAAAATCACAATCAATAAAAATGAGTTCTCTGAACACACATGTAAGAGCCACAGAAAGTAAATTACGACAGCGCATTCTCTAGGACTGTACATCTACCATTTACAGACGCTGATCTTCTACTGGAAATTGTTCTATAAACATAATTACTGAGACAAGCAACTGGCGAGGAAAAGCTTTGAAAGCGGTATATATTAAGGGAGAAATACACAATGTTGCATAGCAATTTAGAACCAAGTCACATCCATCAAACTCGCGCCAGAAAGACCTATGACCATGACAGGTGGTCAGTCATCTACATGGAACCTGGCTGTGTGAAATCTTTGTTTCATTTCAAACGAATGCGTAGTCTGCTACAATTTGCTTTTGAGGATGTATATCGTTCGAAAATACGTCAGACATGTTTGTGAACATATGGCGGCGTCTCTTCGGTGGTGAGACACCGCTTGAGTACGTCCGGGAAAAGTACAGGCTTATCTGGAGAAATTCCCCAGATAAGATAAGTAGTTGTGTTTTTCTGGCGAAAAGCTTATCGCGAGTGCATGGATAAGTTAGAAGAGACCTTTATCCAGTAATGTCAAGTTGCTGCAGATGATGATGACAGTCATCGACTGCTTGCTAGTCATCGTTAACTTTCTATCTGGATGTGTGCGACAGAGAGGATGCAATCCTTCCAACGGGAAAGTACAAGCGGTATGCCACATACAACCTCACAACCTGCCAACGACGCTGTTGCAAGCTGTCGTTTATTCGTCACCAACCGTATGACTTTCAGACCCAGGCATCGGTCAAATAATTCGGTATTTCCTTGCCAAAAGGCTCCAGTGAAACTTGTGCGTTACACACGCTACTGAAAAGAACGAAAAAGCAGTATATATACGACCGGGAGCAGACCAGGTGGTCACAGTAAGTTTATACCGCGTTTTAGTGCAGCCCCATTTTAATGACACATTGACAATGCGAGGCACAACATTCTTGTAAACTATAAACGACAGTTACTGCGCCACTACCTCAGCCATACACTGACACACCATTATAAAGTGCTAAATGGATCAACGACTTTCTGGAACACGTTCCGAAGACCTCGTCTAGTTCGGCTAAAACCGATACTATAGCTGCCCAAGGTCAGAGGGCGTATGTAGCGACGGAAAGCTGCTGTTCCGGTACTGGGGCTCCAGAGCGATGGCATAGTGTTCTTCACGCCGTATGTGAAATACGCTATTACTCCCTACACGTTAGGCTGTGTTCAGAGCGACTCCTTTCGACTGGTTACCTCATTTCGATCGCGTTTGTTTGCGTTTGCGATCAGTTTCTTACTGTATTGCCGTAGAACCGGGAAGCGGTGAACCGTCTAGAAACAGAGTGAAGATATATAAATTACCAAATAAGCTACATAACATTTCTGTTCTGCACAGTTACCCTCCTGTCTGTGGCTTAAAAATAAACAACATTAATAGTAAAATTGAAATTGTCAGTCTTTAATTAAGATTTTATTCGATAATTGTTGATTTGTGTTGTGAAACCGACCGATGATATAGTAAAAATAATAAAAACAGTGCAGATTTATCGTATAGTGCTAGAGAACGCAATTTCAGTAATAACAGGAAATTATTACCTTCGATCACGATGAAGAACGTATTATTGAGAGCAGAATAATTATATAGATTTTTATGTTTGTGCGTATAAATGGTACTTGCATCAAAAGTAATTGTTTGACTACATAAAAGCGCAAAAGTTATGCGATAAACTAATTTTAATTACTTATAAAATGGAATTTATGTTTTGTAAGGATATAAAATACACAACAGGACTAACACTGGAGCCGACCGGTGTGGCCGAGCGGTTCTAGGCGCTTCAGTCTGTATGTAACTGCGCGATCGCTACGATCGCAGGTTCGAATCGTGCCTCGGGCATGCATGTGTGTGATGTCCTTAGGTTAGTTAGGTTTAAATAGTTCTAAGTTCTAGGGGACTGATGACCTCAGATGTTAAGTCCCATAGTGCTCAGAGCCATTTTGAACTAACACTGGATGATGTGCGGTTAGCCGCGCGGGATTAGCCGAGCGGTCTAAGGCGCTGCAGTCATGGACTGCGCGGCTGGTCCCGGCGGAGGTTCGAGTCCTCCCTCGGGCATGGCTGTGTGTGTTTGTCCTTAGGATAATTTAGGTTAAGTAGTGTGTAAGCTTAGCGGACTGATGACCTTAGCAGTTAAGTCCCATAAGATTTCACACACATTTGAACATTTGATGTGCGGTTCTAATTATGTTCAAAACAAACAAACACGAAACAAAGAAAAGTTGTCAGATCCTAGTTTTTCTCTCACACGCTCATTTATGTTTCTTTCTTTACCAATACTACCGGTAATCGTACCATTTACTACGTCTTTTATGTTGCTGTACCAAAAGTACCGAACCGTAGCTTTGGTGGAGCGCAACTCTGTTAGAATCTGTTCTAACGGTCACCTCGGGCGGGGTGGATGCCACGACACCTGCGTGCTTGAAGAAGAGTGCTACATTGCGACTTTTGTTATTAGAAAGACGGCGGATGCATCTGGGTGAGCAGAGCAGAGAACGAAGCGAGTACTGTACACTCTTTCCTCAGTTATTGGCTAAGTTATAGGGTACTGATGACCTCAGATGTGAAGTCCCATAATGCTCAGAGCCATTTGAACCATTTGAAAAACAATCACAAATTTTAGAATAATATACTCAGAACATCAAAAGTGGAGACATGCACATCACATTTGCAAAACCACCTCAAATAACAGAATCGCTATCTGACATAAACCCTTCAATAAGCAGTAGTAATAATTCTTAGACAGCTAACGTCCACCTAATTATTCTTGAGGTTATGATTTACGCCTAAAATTTCCAGTAATGATTTTGCCTACTTGTGCTTTCGATTAAAGCTTCAGTTTCGATCTATGTCCTGATTATGATATTTTTCATACTCTGGATGCCACAGACTACTACTTCCTTGGACTAAACTTATCAGTCTTCGCAGTCGATATTTCGAATGTGAGAGCGTCGAAGAAAACAAGCAGTGCTGAATTTCACCGATCGTCGTGGAAATCAGTGCGTTGTCGAGAAGATGAGATAGGCCAGAGCATGCAGGTGCTGGCGTTCTGATGATCTGGGACGCCTCGCCGCTTCTGGGTCAGCAGGAGCGCCTGTGGCGGCGGTGACGTCACCGCCCGCTCCGTCATCGGTCAAAGCGGACCGCCACTCTCTCCGACCACCGCTCCCGGTAGCCAGGCGCCAGCGCGGCGGGTTGCCTTAATGTCAGGGCGAGCCGACGCACTTCGGTTTCGCAAAGGCGCAACTGATGACACTGTGATAGTCCCGTAGCTTCTCCGTGAATGTCGGCTGCTGGTTTTGCAAACTCTGCTATTAAGTCTCTCGCTGTCACAACAAGTATAACACGTATTGTTCATGAAACTTCCTGGCAGATTAAAACTATGTGCCGGACCGAGACTCGAACTCGGGACCTTTCACTTTCGCGGGCAAGAGGTCTACCGACTGAGCTAACCAAGCACGACTGACGCCCCGTCCTCACAGCTTTAATTCCGCCAGTATCTCGTCTCCTACCTTCCAAACTTAACAGAAGCTCTCATGCGAACCTTGCAGAACTAGCACTCGGTCCAGCACACAGTTTTAATCTGCCAAGACGTTTCATATCAGCGCACACGCCGCTGTAGAGTGGAAATTTCATTCTAGAAACATTCCCCAGGCTGTGGCTAAGCCTTGTCTCCGCAATATCCTTTCTTCCAGGAGTGCTAGTTCTGCAAGGTTCGCAGGAGAGCTTCTGTAAAGTTAGAAAGGTAGGAGGAGACGAGGTACTGGCGGAATTAAAGCTGTGAGGACGGAGCCTGAGTCGTGCTTGAGTAGCTCAGTTGGTAGAACTCTTGCCCGCGAAAGGCAAAGGTCCCGAGTTCGAGTCTCGGTCCGGCACACAGTTTTAATCTGCCAGGAAGTTTCATACTAGCGCACACTCCGATGTAGAGTGAAAAATTTCATTCTAGACGTATTGTCTATCTTCGATACTGTGAAATGCATCTCCTCTACTGAAGAAGTGCTCATAGCTTTTAAGATATCCATTTTAGAGCCCATGTGTACCGGACTTTTGTTTTTATTGTTTTGGTTCATACTATGAGGGACGTTCAATAAGCCATGCAACATTTTTTTTTCTGTAAGCAAGTTGGTTTCATTCAGGGATCCATCCCTAATCTTTTGACTACAAAACCCTATTTTTCAACATAATCGCCTCACAATGCGACCACCTTACACCACCTTAATGGGAGGACCCGTATGGACACGTGGAACCACTCTACTGATCGACGTCGGAGCGTGTGAGGATGTTAGACAAAAAAATATCGCGATAAGCCGCGTCACGCGCAAACAATTCCGCACAGATGGTCCTTCGTTGCTCTGTATGGTCTTCTATTACGGGCGACGAACCAAAGGGCAGACACCTTTGAGTACTCTAACTGGTGGACGCGTGTGTCAACTCTACCAACAGAGACGTCCAGTTGAGCAGCGAGGTGTCTGATTGTGATCCCTCGATCACCTCGAACGAGACTGTCCGCACTGTCCGCACGTTTCAATATTACATAAATGTCTGCGATGCTCTGGTTTTCCGCCAAAAGAAACTCATTGGCAGCTGTCTGGATCGCTACTCCGTTACAGGCGTCGTTTTGAAGGCTGCCTATAACGCTGTCACCTATCGGAACTTTCTGAAACTATAGGAGTTGAAGTGGGTATATTCCACCATGTCCCACAACAAACTTCGCATCTTCTCTACCGAAACTGGCTGAGAAAAAAAAAGTGTTGCATTACGTATTGAACACCTCTCGTACTACCTCCGAAAGTTGCCTACCCTACAGTCTCAGCAAGAACAGCACCGGCACATGTATCCCACTGTCAGCAGTACCAGAACGACTGTCGCCTATAACTTTCGACTCGGTCATTTCCGGTCCAGGGTCCGTTATTTCAGGTTGATACATTTACCCGTCTCCATCATCCCTGAAAGTTCGTAATATCATCACGGAATCATCGTGTATATACAAAAAGCTCTTCTAGATGTTTCAGTTTTGACGTTTCTTCTGCACGTGTGCCACGTTTCGAATGCTTCCGGCAGATGGCAGAGCCTTAGCGAACCATCAGATGACGTCTGCGCAAGACACTCCGAGGCCTACGAGAAAGACAGGCCTCGGCTCGTACGTCACGAAGGTAGTCTTGCGCTCGCTCGCTCGCTCAAATCAGCAGACAATGGGATCTTACTGCTATTAGTCCTATAATGATGGGATGTCCATGAGCCTACTTATTTCTTACGGCTGTACTGGCGTTCAATAAAATAAAATCATGCTAAAATGATTATCAGTTGCATAAGGCACCACTCCCTTCCAGCATGTAATGAGTACTGTTAAACAGAAGAGATTAAATGCTATAAACAAGCCGTTATACCATTTATATCGAGTATTGATCTTAAATTATTCTGTAGTACTGTTCAAATTCAAATGGCTCTAAGCACTATGGGACTTAACATCTGAGGTCATCAGCCCCCTAGACTTATAACTACTTAAACCTGACTAACCTAAGGACACCACACACATCCATGCCCGAGGCAGGATTCGAACCGGCGACCTTAGCAACAGCGCGGTTCCGGACTGAAGCGCCTAGAACTGCTCGGTCACAGCTGCCGGCTGTAGTACTGTTAATCAGTTAGACTTCATAATAGCAGATTCCAGTGGAAGATGCAATTCTCGTTAGTACTTACACGCCCAGCTGCGAGTTAACAGGTTTAGAAACGCATTTTGTGTGCTGAGCTGAGTGAGCGAGTTCAGGAATACCTTCGTGACGTACGCGCCGCGGCCTGACTTTCTCGTGGGCCTCGAAGACACTCGTTAGAAGCAACGTGCTGTAATTGAATTCTTGGGCACGGAAAAAGTAACTGTGGTGAACATTCAAAAATCTTGGTGTGCAGTATATGATAACGATGCAGTTGAAGGAGTTCTGTTGGGCAGTGGTTAAGAGTTAAAGCGACAGGAAGAGCAGATAGTGAGCACCATTGTCGGTAATGTTCGGGACGTCTTGTCAGAGGCACTTCTCCCAACACTCGATTGGCACCACCTGCAATCACTAGGGGGAAAAAAATCAGGGCAGCTCGCTCTGCTGACAAAGGTATGTCGGTCGTCTTTTGAGGTAAGGATGTTGTTATTTTCGTGGAAGTGTTGCCAAAAGGGTCGACCATTAATTGAGAGGCAAGTGTGAAGCCTCAGAACAAGCTCAAAAACCGCTTCCGACGTATTCGGTCTGATAAGAATCCAAAGGCAATCTTGATCCAAGAGGGCCTGCACGTCCACACACACCCACCCACCCACACACACACACACACACACACCGACACACACACACACACACACACACACACACACACACACACACACACACACACACAGTATCTGGGAAAACATCGCAAAATTGGGTCGGACATCGCTGCCTCTTCCTCCTACATGCCAGACCTGGCGCCCTCGGACTCCTATCTGCTTGGGGCATTTACAGTTTCTCTGTGAGGAACACACTCTGAAGATGGTGAGAGCGTAACTCCTTCAGTTAAAACGTGCAGGGCTAACAAGGAATGTGTGATCTCCACACAACGCTGGCATAAGACTATAGAACGTGATAGGGTAGAAAGACAGTACATGTAAAAGAAATGCTGAGTAATATTGTTCTGATTGGTGTGATGAATGGTAGCTAGTTCTAAATGTAGAAAAAATTAGGTTGGTACAGATGAATAAGAAAAACAAACCTGTAATGTTCGGATACAGCATTAGTATTACGCCCTGCGTGATACAGTCACGTCGTTTAAATATATGGACGTAACGTTGCTAAGCGACATGAAATGGGACGAGCATGTGAGGATTGTAGTAGGGAAGGAGAATGATCGACATCGGTTTATTGGGAGAAATTTGGAAAAGTGTGGTTCACTTGTACTGGAGACTACATATAGGGCTAGTGTGACCTATTCTTGAGTACTGCTCGAGTGTTGGGATCCGCGCTAGGTCGGGTTAAAGGAAGACGTCGAAGCAGAAGCAGTTCAGAGGCGGGCTGCTAGACTTGTTACCGGTGGGTTCGAACAACAAGCAAGTGTTCCGGAGATGCCGGCCGTGTGGCCGAGAGGTTCTAGGAGCTTCAGTCTGGAACCGCGCGACCGCTACGGTCGCAGGTTCGAATCCTGCCTCGGACATGGATGTGTGTGATGTCCTTATGTTAGTTAGGTTTAAGTAGTTCTAAGTTCTAGGGGACTGATGACCTCATATGGTAAGTCCCATAATGCTCAGAGCCTTATGTTTTTTTGTTACGGAGATGCTTCGGAAACTGAAATGGGAATCCCTTTAGGAAAGGCGACATTCTTTCCGAGGAACACTGTGGAGAAAATTTAGAGAACTGGCATTTGAAGCTGGCTGCAGAACGTTTCTAGTGCTGCCAACAAACGTTTCGCGTAAAGACTGGGAAGATGAGATACGAGAAATTAGGGTTTATACAGAGTCATATAGCCTACACAGTGGTTTTTCCCACGCTCTACTCCGAGTGGAAAAGGAAAGAAATGACTAGTAGTGGTAAAGGGTACCCACTGCTTGTAACTACAATGGCTTGCTGAGTATATACATAGATGCAGTTTGTCCCCAAAGTCTAACTCAGAAGAATAAATACATTCTAATTTATTTATGGAACGATCCTTGTAATATTCGTATTAAGTAATGCAAACGTTAGAAACATGAACTCGTTTCAATCCTCGCGGAAAGTGTTATTGTAAGCAGACGTATACGTTTCGGCCGGGCGTTATTGGAGAAGGCATGCGGTATTTTCGCTCCTCTGCGGCGCCGGCGGTGTACGCACTCACGCACCCAGGGCGGTGGTTCAACAATGGACGCAGGCGGTTCCGGTGCGGCGCACCAAGATAAAGACGCAGAAGGCGCCGCAGAAAGGCGCCATTGTTCGCGGCCGCTAATAAAGGAGGGGCGGTGGCGCCGCGGTGCGGAAGTAACGCGAACCCGCGGAGAACGGCGCCAAGACGGGCTGATTAGCTGGCCCCGCGCGGAACACGCGTGGGCAGGTGTGTGTGTGTGTGTGTGTGTGTGTGTTCCGCGCCTGATGAGCTACCTGATGAGGGGCGCGTCTGCCGAAACACGTCCGAGCACCTCTACGTCCGCCTGAAGTCCTGATGCGGAAGCTGGGCAGAACGAGGCCAACAGATGTGAATGTACTACGAGTGAGATTTCTAGTGGCTGCGTCTGAATGGAAAGACAATCTTCAAACCGAAACAGGGTGGCTAATGAGGAGCTGGGAACGGTAACGCGCCGGGTAATAAAATGTGACATTTATTCTTAAAGGCATTTATTCTTAAATACAGTTCAATGCAAGTTATATACCGATATATTTTCTTCTTTGGTACGACTGGAGCAACCCAACAACTCGTTGGAAGTCGCCTTCAAAAATATTGAGACATGCTGAGTCTGTAATTGCGAAAGTGTAGCCGGTGCAGGGTTTTGTGCATGAACTGGTCTCTCATTTATGTCCCATAAATGTTCGAAGGTGTTCGTGTCGAGCGATCTGGATGACCAAATCATTCCCTGGAGTTGTTCAAAATCTTATTCAAACCACTCACAAACAACTGTGGCCCAGTGACATGTCAGGGAACATAAAGTCCATGAATGGCTGCAAATAGCCCTAAGGAGCCTAACATTAACCATTTCCAGTCATTGATCGGTTCAGTTGGGCCATAGAACCGAGTCAATTTGGTGTAAACCCAGCCCACACCATTATAGAGCCACCACGAGCTTGCACACTGCGTTGTTGATAACTTGGGGTCTCCGCCACAATCGAACCCTACAATCAGCTTTTACCAGCCGAAATCGGGAGTCATCTAAACGGGCGAAGGTTTTCACAGTCGTCTAGGTTCCAACGCATATAGTCATGTGCTCAGCAGAGGCTCTGCGGATGATGTCGTGCTATTAGCAAAGGCAATCGCCTCGGTCGTCTGCTGCCATAGCCTATTAGCGCCACATTTCGTCGCGCTGTCTTAACGAATACGTTCGTCATATGTCCCACATAGATTTCTGCGGTTATTTCATGCAGTGTCGCCTGTCTGTTAGCACTGACGACTGTACCCAAACGCCGCTGCTCTCGGTCGTTAAGTGAAGGTCACTGATTTCCCTAAAGATTTCCGAATCTTATGCCAACTACTATTCAGCGATCAGTCTGTAATCCGCGTCATATGGCCATATTCACGGCGGATACCATTTCACGTGAATCACCTGTGAACAAATGACAGCACTGTCGATGCACTATCCTTTTATACCTTGTGTACGCGATACTACCGCCATGTGCATCTATACACATCGCTATCCCATGACTTTTTGTCGCCTCAGTTTATCGTTCCGCCTTTACATACTGACAAAACCAACAAAAAAAGGAACTTGACCCCCGACTCAATGCAGACATTGAGCCATAATTACAAAACACTATAAGAACAGTAGCCAATGAAAAATATTTGCAAGTACAATCCACCAAGTGAGATCCCGCTGACTGCAGTAACCCGTGTGGACAAAAGTAATTAACTTGAGGCAAAAGTCCACACTATATGAGAATTTGGGAACGATAACATGTAGAAGAAATGTTCAAGGGATGACTCCCAACTGATAACAAGTACTGAGATAAGACTATTCACTTCACAGTTAGACTGCGGTCAACTTTCCAAGTAAGGAAAAAAAAGAAGTTAAAAAAGTGAGCAACGGTGAAAATGTATCAGTAAATTAAAACCAAAAGGGCCAGGCTGAATTTCAATAACAGTGTCGTATCCGACACGGCCTTGTGACACGTGCCCTGATATTCCACCTTTTGGCAAGAAGGTAAGAAAATTGAACTTGACTGCACGCTAAACACAGTTTTGCAGTCAACTCACAACCGTGTTAAATTATCCACAATGCAGAAGCGTCAAATACCGCAGATCTACATAAGCGTGAAGGCAAAATCAAATTCATAAACGAAGGCTAGACGGCTTTGGTTAACAAACTTCCTTGAAGAAAAACGGTTCTACGATGTTGTCTTACGACTCCGTGTTTGTGTGGCCTGCAGCGCTGTCCGACGTATCTTGTGTTCTCGACCGCATTATGTTTACATTTCGTAGCTCTACACGACGCTCCATTCTGTGTACGCTACGCTGTTGGCTCCTTATTACGTAAGCTCTTTTAAATATTTTTCTTGTTTTTCCATAGTTCCTCTTTCCGGTAGATATTGTAGTTACAATTTGGAGTTTTATTTCTGGTTTCATGCCCCTTATGCTTTTATTTGCCTAATAACGATAGGACGATCGCCTAATAACGACAGGACGATGTTGTTTTATCTTAATGCCATATGCTGCATTAAAGAGCGGGTGCCGGCTCACCACATTGCTTCTTGGTTAAGTTCACATTTATTGTTAGTTGTAGAGATGGCTACATAGACTAGAATTTTGCTTCACATTACCCCTATCCTCCAGTTTTTAATGTTTCTATGTGTCACACTGTTATTTTCCACCCCTCGAGTAATCTGAAGGTGCCCCACAAGGGCGAAACGCGTCACTGCGAATAAATGACTAAAATAATTTGCAACAAAGACTGTCTTATTGCAAGAAATTCGTAAGTGGTTGCTGTACCAGGCACCGAGCGTGGAATGGAACCCAATTTTGAAACATATATGTAGTGGTAAATATGGATCGGGAAGAAATGAAAATTATGGTACAAGCTGACTTTATGAAGGCATAGGTTGACAGGAGACCTCCTGAGGCATTATACGAGGCGTATTCGGAAAGCTAGGCACGAAATGGAAACCGCTGTGAAAATCCGATGGAACTTTGCAAAGATGTGTTGGGTAGTGTCTTTAGTGTGGCTGTCGATCGCTTCACGTCGCTCTTTTCAGTTCAGTGTGCAAAGTGATTACGTAGAAATGCCTAAAACAACAGCGTCTCCTGCCAATTATGTGGATCTGGTGAGAGATTTCGCCCGAAGATGTGCTGTCCACATAACATAAATGTCATGCGTTTCTTTCTTCGAGACAATTTTCAGCCGCATTCTGCAGGGGCAAAGAAGACGCTCCTGCAGCGGTTTCGATGGGAAGTGTTTGATCGCCCACAATAGAGCCCTTAATTGGCTCCCTCCGGTGTTCATCTCTGCTCACATGAACCGTTGGCTACCAAGACAACATTTTGGCACAAACAACGAAAGGCAGACCAGCGTAGAGCATTGTCGGAACTGGAAAGTTTGTACAACGCCATGACAAATGCCTAAGTCGGAGCGCCGACTGTTTAGAGAGGTAGCTGGAAGGTGTGGCTAACTGTTGCGAAAAAAAAAAATTATTTTCACTGTGGTTTTCATTTCGTGACCGATCGGACCTTACTTTCCGAACATCGCTCATGCTCTACTCGCCATTAAAATTGCTACACCACGAAGATGAGCTGCTACAGACACGAAATTTAACCGACAGGAAGAAGATGCTGTGATATGCAAATGATCCGCTTTTCAGAACAACGTGCTGACATGAGGAAAGTTTCCAACCGATTTCTCCTGCACAAACAGCAGTTGACCGCCGTTGCCTGGTGAAAAGTTGTTGTGATGCCTCGAGTAAGGAGGAGGAGAAATGCGTACCATCACGTTATAGCCTATCGCGATTGCAGTTTATCGTATCGCGACATTGCTGCTCACGTTGGTCGAGATCCAATGACTGTTAGCAGAATATGGAATCGGTGGGTTCAGGAGGGTAATACGGAACGCCGTGCTGGATCCCAACGGCCTCGTATCACTAGCAGTCGAAATGACAGGCATCTTTTCCGCATGTCTGTAACGGATCGTGCACCCACGTCTCGATCCCTGAGTCAACAGATGGGGACGTTTGCAAGACAACCATCTGCACGAACATTTCGACGACGTTTGCAGCAGCATGGACTATCAGCTCAGAGACCATGGCAGCGGTTACCCTTGACGCTGCATTACAGACAGGAGCGCCTGCGATGGTGTACTCAACGACGAACCTGGGTGCACGAATGGCAAAACGTCATTTTTTCGAATGAATCCAGGTTCTGTTTACAGCATCATGATGGTCGCATCCGTGTTTGGCGACATCGCGGTGAACGCAAATTGGAAGCGTGTATTCGTCATCGCCATACTGGCGTATCACCTGGCGTGATGGTACGGGGTGCCATTGATTACACGTCTCGGTCACCTCTTGTTCGCATTGACGGCACTTTGAACAGTGTTACGACCCGTGGCTCTACCCTTCATTCGATCCTTGCGAGACCCTATATTTCAGGAGGATAATGCACGACCACGTGTTGCAGGTCCTGTACGGGCCTTTCTGGATACAGAAAATGTTCGACTGCTGCCCTGGCCAGCATATTCTCCAGACCTCTCACCAATTGAAAACGTCTGGTGAATGATGGCCGAGCAACTGGCTCGTCACAATACGCCAGTCACTATTCTTGATGAACTGTGGTATCGTGTTGAAGCTGCATGGGCAGCTGTACATGTACACGCCATCCGGTCAGAGATAGTTGTTCTGGGTACTAATGTCTCAGGATCTATGCACCCAAATTGCGTGAAAATGTAATCACATGTCAGTTATAGTATAATATATTTGTGCAATGAATACCCGTTTATCATCTGCATTTATTCTTGGTGTAGCAATTTTAATGGTCAGTAGTGTATAATCGTTAATTTGATAATGGAGACAAATATGGGTGGTGTATATTGTATGAGGAGACCAAGACCTGAGGGTAGTAAGTGGGTTCAAACGGTTGTAGGTCGCAGTGTTTAATGGTTGTTGGTGGCAGTATTTATGCAGAACTTGCACAGAATAGACTACTACGGACCTGCATCGCACCAGTCTTCTGGCCGATGACTGCGACAACGGTTTTTGCGCATCCTCTGGAGGAAGTTCGTGCACAGTGACGTGCACGGCTTTAAACGTTAACATGCGACGTCCTCGGGTACAACAATGTCATTACCGGTCGGCGTAACAATGTTTGCCCCAGCGAGGCGCGCACACCTGTTACGCCTTGCTGCGGAGTGCATGCAGGCGGCCATGTGAGTGAGGCCGCCATTAGCCGTCCGCCGCTAATGAGAGCTGCTGTCCGGGCGTGTGCCGTGTCGGACCAGATGCGCGTTGTTTTGTGCAGCTACCAGCCGCGAGCTCAACGTTCTTCACCACGGCCTGGTGTCTGGACACGGCTCCCGTATTTACCCTAGCGACACTAATATCTGAAGCTCCGCTACTGAAAGATCTCACAAAGCCAAATCGTTATACATGAATCGTGTGCAGCACGAACTAATGTTTAACGGCGTAATACGTGTGAACTTCTGTCAGAAGAACGTACGCGAGTTGATATTCGTTCGAATGTGCCAAGTGCGAGGTGTTGTCATAAGGTGTTAACTATCATCTCGAAGAAATAAACTTGCGTAGTTACTTTTTTATTTCTAGAAATAGTTCTCGAGCGAGAGCTGGGATGCCGTGATATCCCCATAGTATTTGATTGGCGCAACACCTTATGATTAACTTTGTTTAGCCACGAAAACATTAACCAGACCTTAAGGCTTCCTCCTTCGGCCTGGATGCTTCCGACGATTGTTTTAGGATATTTGCTTTCAACAGCAGTCTGTCCGATGGAGCATAAAACTTTACAACGTCCCCTTATGGTAGTATTAATTGCTGTAGTAGTCGGTACATTATCCACTCACATTAATGTGATCACCTGTAAAAAGCCTGAATAACCACCTTGTGCAGCGCGGACCGCTTCAAGACGTGCAGGAAGAAACTCAGTGAAGTTCTGGAAGGGACCGACAGGGATGTGGAGACGTGCCCACTCCAGTGGCGTGGCCAGCTGCTCCAGGTTTCTCGGTTGAAGATCCAAGGCGCGAACGGCCCCATCGAGGTGGTCCCACAGATTCTCGTTTGGGTTTAAATCCGGATAGCCTGGTGACCAGAGGAGTACGATAAACTCATCCTGATGTTCTTCGAACCACTCCCGTACACTGCGATCTTCGTGACACGTTGCATTGTTGAGCTGGTAGATGCCGCCGTGCCGACGAAAAACACGTCGCATGTAGGGGTGGACATGGTCCCAACAATAGACCTGTATGTCCTGGCTCATTGTTAGTTCCAGAATAACGAGATCGCCCATGGAATGCGACGAATACTTTCTTCTGAGCTTAAGTCTTGCTTCTCCTACCTGGACCCTTCTGAAGGTTGTTGCAGAATGTTTGCTTTGAACAGCCACGTGTCCGGTGGAGCATAATACGCTTTTCGTCTGGAAAGGTCATCTGTCGCCACTCAGTGAACGTGAGGTGGCGGTATTGGTGTGAAAATTCCGTCCTTCGTCGCCAATGAACAACATTCAGAACCAGGAGACGCATTTGTAACCGCTTCATTCAACCGGGTGGTCAAATGGGAACCCCCATTTTAATTGCATATTCGGATTCTACGCCAAAAAATACGTACGTTTCACTCAAACCATTGTTCCATTCGTGATAGATGGTACTGTAATCGAGAAATATCAAGTTAGCCTGTTTTTCCAGTTACGAAAGATGCATTTTGTTGTACATTTCATTTAAGACGTAAATGTAAACCTTTGTGTTCTAACGTGTGATACTGATGTTCGAAATTTAGTGTCGCTAATATGAATGTACAGTCAAATATGGTTAGCCGTTTCAGTGTTTGGTTAGAAACTTCGTTTAGCGTGATCCAAGAACGACGAAGTGTATGTAATAGTTTTGTTTACCCATCGGGATGCTTGATGTCAGTGATTCGCCTTGCCTCACACCATTGCGTGCTTGATTTCGGTGATTCGTCTTGCCTCATACCATTTGGGTGGTGGATTTCGGTGATTCGCCTTGCTTTACACATTCGGGTGCTTGATTTCGGTGATTTGCCGTGCCTCACACCATTCAGGTGGTTGATTTCGGTGATTCGTCTTGCCTCTAACTGTTGGGGTGCTTGATTTCGGGTAGCATCCATGCAGGTGCGCCTGTCACTATCATTTCATGAACATTTTACATTATTAGAGTGGCTGTAGCAGAAATGTTAGAACACGTGAGGCAATACTGACCCTACGACTTATCTTAGAAGATAGGTTAAGGAAAGGCAAACCTACGTTTCTAGCATTTGTAGACTTAGAGAAAGCTTTTGACAATGTAGACTGGAATACTCTCTTTCAAATTCTGAAGGTGGTAGGGGTAAAATACAGGGAGCGAAAAGCTATTTACAATTTGTACAGAAACCAGATGGGAGTTATAAGAGTCAAGGGGCACGAAAGGGAAACAGTGATTGGGAAGGGAGTAAGGCAGGGCTGTAGCCTGTCCCCGATGTTATTCAATGTGTATATTGGGGAAGCAGTAAAGGAAACAAAAGAAAAATTCGGAGTAGGAATTAAAGTGTAAGGAGAAGACATAAAAACTTAGAGGTTTTGCCGATGACATTGTAATTCTGTCAGAGATAGCAAAGGATCTGGAAGAGCATTTGAATGGAATGGACAGTGTCTTGAAAGGAGGATATAAGATGAACATCAACAAAAGCAAAACGAGGACAACGGAATGTGGTCGAATTAAATCGGGTGGAAACGGAAATGAGCGTTTGGCTTCATTGGCCGGCAGGCCCCTTCCGAGGCAGGTCCGGTCGCCTTGGGGCAGGTCTTATTACATTCGACACCACATTGGGCGACCTGCGATCCGGATGGGGATGAAATGATGATGGAAGGCAATCCGTCACCCTGACCACTCAGCTATCCGTGCGGACATTAAATCAGGCGATGCTGTGGGAATTAGATTAGGAAATGAGACACTTAAAGTTGTAGATGAGTTTTGCTATTTGAGAAGAAAAATAACTGATGATGGTCGAAGTAGAGAGGATATAAAATGTAGACTGGCAATGGCAAGGAAAGCGTTTCTGAAGAAGAGAAGTTTTTTAACATCGAGTATAGTTTCAAGAGCACGAATTCTTTTCTGAAAGTATTTTTATGGAGTGTAGCCATGTATGGAATAGAACATGGACGATAAATAGTTTAGACAAGAAGAGAATAGAAGCTTTCGAAATGTGGTGCTACAGAAGAATGCTGAAGATTAGATGGGTAGATCACGGAACTAATGAGGAGGTACTGAATAGAATTGGGGACAAGAGGAATTTGCGGCACAACTTGACTAGAAGAAGGGATCGGTTGGTAGGACACGTTCTGGGGCATCAAGGAATCACCAGTTTAGTATAGAAGGGCAGCGTGGAGGTTACAAATCGTAGAGGGAGACCAAAAGATGAATCACTAAGCAGATTCAGAAGGATGTAGGTTGCAGTAGGTACTGGGAGATGAAGAAGCTTGCACAGGATAGAGTAGCATGGAGAGCTAGTCAAACCAGTCTTTGGACTGAACCCACAAGAACAACAACATAGCACTATCTGCCACGAACGGAAAACAATGGTTTGGGTAAACCGTACATATTTTTTTGACGTATAATCTGAATATGGAATAAATGTGAGGGGGATCCCGTTTGAAAATACAAACTTGATGCCGTCTACGCCGGAGGTGTGGTTAGGAGGTGCTCAGTAGCACAGACAAGTGTCACCTTTACTAAAATTAACTTTTCACCGAAAACATTTTTTTCGTACGATGCGTCGTTTTCTGGGTGGAAAAAAAAAAAATTCTTTGGTGTATCTGTACAGGGTGAATCACGAGGAAAGGTAGATGCTTTGAGGGGTGATGGCATTGGTGATTCTGGACAAAACACTTAAGGTGAACATACGCAGTTTTCTTAACCGTATCTGACATACAGCTGTTTGAAACTCACCGACCTTACTCGCGTATCCTTCTTCACTGCTACTGATAGGCGAATACGGTGAAAGCGGAGTTAGGCTACGTAGTATTGTCTTCACTGACCATTCAATTCGTACTTCACTTGACCGGCATACGGAACAGTTGTTTCAGATAAACGTATTAATGGAGTGCGGTATCTTGATTTCATTGAAAATGTGTTCCTAGAATACTTCGAGGATATACCTTTGGCAACACGACGGCGTATGTACTTTCAGTTCGACGGAGCTCCTGCACGGATCGGTCGACGTGGAGTCACTCCGTGGTCACCGAGGCCACTCCATGAGATTACTGTTTGAGGGAGTGGGTTAAGGGCGAAGTTTACAAGCGCAGAGCGGACACAAAGGAAGAACTTCTCACTCGTATTTTACATTCGTGTGCTCTAGTAAAGGGCCGCAAGAATGACCTCAGACCCTTAACACAGCAGCTGTCTACGAGAGCTGCAACATGCATTGCTGTTGACGGCGGACTTTTTGATCATCTTTTGTGAGGACATGTACAAAACTAAACAAAACATTAGATCACGATGTTTCATTTACTATCACCTGCATTTGTCATGTTCGCCACTGTTTTCATTAGCTCCCTCGGAAACCGTTAAGAACAGAACGTATGTTTATACGACGTTTTTTTGTTCATAATCACTAATACTATCGCCCCTGAAAGCAAGTAGGTCCTACCTTTCCTCCTGACTCATCGTGTGTACATATAGTCCTAAAAGATCACATATATTTGAAAAAAAAAGTATACAGCTATAAACAGCCGCTGATGTTGTGTGGACTATCTGTTTACACTTGCCTCTGCCTAGCCTAGAAATGCGAAAGCTGGTTCAGAACGAATTAGACGATAAATATTATTGTGGATCAATACTGTGTATTTCAGCTTTTAATAAACGACGTTCCTTTAAACGCTCACTGTAAACAACAATAACTCATAGAAGTAGTAATGTCAAGTCTCAATAGCACCACAAAATTGTGCTCGACCGCAAGAACTTCAGGGCCGAGCGAGCACGAGATGCGAGCAATACCTCTGCCACGCGTGGTGTGGCTGCGACCTGGGAGGCAGGGCGGAGCTCTGGGTCTCGCCGTGACGCCACATCGGAACACAGCAGAGCAGCACAGAGCAGGGCAGAGTGGATTCCGCCCCCGTCCTCTGGGGGCGGCAGCCGCCGTGTCTCCTTCCCTTCCCCGTTGGGCGGTAGCAGTGTAATACGCTTCCCCGCGCCCTTCTCTTCAGTTCTCTGCTCTTCTCTCACCGTGTGGCTTCCGCGCGGCCGGTAATTAGCCGCGTTTTTAATTAGCCGCGCCCGCAGCTATTTATCGGGGCCGCGCCGGCGACGGCGGCGGGGCACGAGCCGCGGCCCCCGCGCACAGGAAGCTGGGATCGATGGCTGCCCGCCGCCTCCGGGGTCGCAGCACCCACCACCCAACTCTCACACTGACACGTACCTCCATACCTCACCCTAGCCGTCTGCGGCTCCTACCAGAATTACGTTCAGTAGCGAGAAAACCAGCCCATCAAATCTATTGTCGTGGATGAATGCTCGTAGATGACTGTATGCACCTGACACGTCTTCTTCTGTGCCAAGCTCTTCATCTTACTCTAGCACTTAACACGCAACGTCCTCTACTACCCTGGTGTGCAAAACTTAACGGACGAAAATAACTTCCGCATCAAACTTCCGGGCAAATTAAAACTGTGTGCCGGACCGAGACTCTTTCAGGAGTGTTAGTTCTGCAAGGTTCGCAGGAGAGCTTCTGTAAAGTTTGGAAGGTAGGAGACGATGTACTGGCAGAAGTGAAGCTGTGAGGACGGGGCGTGAGTCGTGCTTGGGTAGAGCAGATGGTAGAGCACTTGCCCGCGAAAGGCAAAGGTCTCGAGTTTGAGTCGCGGTCCGGCACACAGTTTTAATCTGCCAGGAAGTTTCATATCAGCGCACACTTCGCTCCAGAGTGAAAATCTCATTCTGGTGCAGAAGGTAAGAGGATGCAATACGGAATGACACGAACAGAACTCGGGAGGACGACGGTTCAAACCCGCGTCCTGCAACCCAGATTTAGATTTTCCGTGATTTCCCTAAATCGCTCCAGACAAATGCTGGCATGGGTCCTCTGAAATGGCGCGGCCGATTTCCTTTCCCATCGTTACCCTAATCCGAGCTTGTGCTCCGTCTCCAATGACCTCGATGTCGACGCGATGTTAATCTCAATTTTCCTTCCTTCCCCCGATGGGACATGGTTCTTAACGCTTTGCCGTCCGCACGTCTCGTACAATTTATTCGCTTGGCGCCGGCAGCGCTAATTCGGATTACTTGACTTGTCGCTTGCCGCTTGTCACCTTTCCGTTGATGACAAGCTTCAAACACATTGACTTTTGCGCCCTTTAATTTTTGCGGAAATCCTCTATTTTCCCGTATCGTTCCACAAACTCGAATTTTCTTTTCAAGTTCAAAAATGGTTCAAATGGCTCTGAGCACTATGCGACTTAACTTCTGAGGTCATCAGTCACCTAGAACTTAGAACTAATTAAACCTAACTAACCTAAGGACATCACACACATCCATGCCCGAGGCAGGATTCGAACCTGCGACCGTAGCGGTCACGCGGTTCCAGACTGAAGCGCCTTTAACCGCACGGCCACAAGGCCGGCTTCTTTTCAAGTAATGTCTCTGGAAGCTCTACACTATTATAATAATTATCCATGTAGAGGTGATGCCACTTTCCATGAGGAGGTGTAAATAGTTCCATCACTATTTTTGCTTAAGGTTGTCCAGCGCCGGAATATATCTTGAATGAGGAAATGTATGCCGTACTCGAATCACACAGCATCCGAATGAGTATGCTATATTTCGTAATTTTCGACGGACTGTAAACTTTAAAATTTAACTTTCCGCGCCACAGTCTGATTCCTTCATCAGTTGAGATGTTTTGAGTTAGATTAAACGTTTTGGAAAAATAATCAATTACGAACTGCACTTTGAAAAGCCGATCGGCATTACCCGGTTTATTGTTAGTGTCGGAAAAATGTAAAAATGATAATATTTGTCTTACTCGGTTGCCAGACATCGTTTTACGAAATATCGGTGTGTCTGTCAACGGGTTAGTTGACCAGCAATCATCGATCCTTGCTTTTTTTTCAATTTCCATAAGGATAGCAAACGCAAACGATTTTCTAAGTTCGCGTCCCATAATGTCGACAAATTTTGCATTTTTTATGCAGTTTCCTTCTGTTGCAATTTTGACCGTAATACTTGTTGGTTTTGTTGATAATATATTCAAATAGATTGTTCCTATTATATAATTGTACGATATCCACGACGCCCTGTGTATATTTGGGAAATATGTGTGGACCCGTAGATCCTCCAAATTTATTATTGGTCCTCAGTAAATCAGACTGTCTTCTTCGTCTGACTCATGTGAATCAATTGGTAACCGTAGCGTTCGCCGGATTCTTCTTGGACGTATTTCACTATCTTCCGACGATTCTGCTTCACTTTCATATTTTTGATATCCAGTGTCTTCTTCCCAATCGGCCAAGTCTTCCGGAACGTCAGACAAGACGTCCGCGCATTCATCGTAAATAATCGTATCGTCTCTCTCGTCTGCCACGATGAAAGGGCACAAGTATTTATAAAAACAAAAAACTTGTTGACGTGTGTAACTTATTGTTATCTAAACAAAACACCAACAGAATGAAAAAGACAACTAAAGTGCTGTCCCCGGCCACTGTGCGACACTATGCACACGACAGCACTGTGGTGTCGCCAGACAGCAAAGTGTTAATATGTATCGTCGTCGCCACGGACGGCAGTGCATACTATGCAACGTCCTACTATGCTGGCCACAAGATCGGCAAGGTCTTGTGGGGTAGGGCGTTCTGTTCCTCCACCACAGCAATTGACAATTGCCAGATGGTCGTTGGTGCATGTAGTCGTGCAGCAGTACGTATTCCCGACGCATCCTACACTTGCTCGACGTGATTTAAGTAGGGGTAACGGGCAGGCCAGTTCGTTCACCGAATATATCTCGTTATAAGTTCCCGTCCACCTGCGCAGTTCGATGCGGTCGCGCATAGTCATCCATAAAAATGAATTCAGGGCCGAATGCACCCGTGAAAAGACACACATGGGGAGAAGACACAGTGCCACGGCAATGTTTGTCTCTGAGCGTACCATGCTGAATACGCCTGTGTAACATTATGCCTCCCCACACTGCAACACATGGACCATCAAAACGACTGTGTCCGACAATATTGCTGGCTGTAATAGGCGAGAAGGCGATCTCTGGCCGCATCAAGGTACGTCGAAAATCAGTACTCACACTGCATCTGAATTATCCCAAAAGAGCATGTGGCCGGCCTCACTCCTTGTCGGCTCGGAAATGGCTCTGAGCACTATGGGACTTAACATCTGTGGTCATCAGTCCCCTAGAACTTAGAACTACTTAAACCTAACTAACCTAAGGACATCACACACATCCATGCCCGAGGCAGGATTCGAACCTGCGACCGTAGCAGCCGCGCGGTTCCGGACTGCTCGCCTAGAACCGCTTGACCACCGCGGCCGGCTGTCGGCTCGGACCCAGTTCTCTTGGGCTCATCACAAATCACCGCCGATGTGCGTGTGTCAAGGGAACGCAACGTACTGGCCACCGTGCAAAGAGTACACACCTATGCAGTCGCCATGCCACCGAGGAGCGTGAGACTGCGTGCCTTGAAGTCCTGTTATATGTGGTTGCAACTGCACCCTCTGCTTGACATGGGCCCTTTCGTGCCTGTTGCACGGTGTAGCGGACATGTGCTGTTGTAGTTGACCGTGGTCGACCACCTCCTCTCACTCTCATAGCAGTGTCTGTGGTTCCGAACGCTCCCCATGCGCGTGAAACGATGTGAGCAATACCAAACTCCCGGGCTACACTCGTCACACTTCGTCCTACTTCCAGTTTTCCGATGAATTTTCCCCGTGTGACGTCATCCAGATGTCTCCGAACCGTGATGTGATGTGATGAAGAACACCACCGTAGTAGACGTACCGGCTCTCTGACTGACACACACTGCTCTTTGCCGTCCCTTGAACTGCCTCCTCTTACGGGACCAGCCATGCTTACCTCACGTCATGTGACGTCCAGCTTTCTGTGCACGACAAGGAGACTCGCGGCAAAATCCTCCTGCATTTCCATTCATTTCCACTGAGTAGGTAACATGCTATGGTACTTTTTCTAGCTCGTCTTAAGTTTTGCAGAACAGTGTTGTTTTTTTTTGTGCAGACTGATAATCCAGAACACTGTGACTGGAGACTGATAATCCAAAACACTGTCACCACCATGTGGGAATGCACGCTTTCTTGGCGAATTTCATTGATCCGACCACCACTCGGCTGAAAACGTGATTGCCCACCGTGAAGTAGCTAAAAGCCGCCTGGTGGAGTAGCGGGGGCGTGAGGTGTTAAAAAGAGTATGCAAAGAGAGGAGGGGAGAGACGAATAGGGAATCGTTCTAGCGATGGCATGGACCACAAATGGGGAAATCGACTGACATAAGCGGCTTCGACAGAGGGGAGATTGTCACGATGCGGCGCCTGGGAACGGACATCTCGGAAGCGGCGAAGCTGGTCAGCTGTTCGCGTTTTTTTTTCCATCAATCTTCTGACTGGTTTGGTGCGGCCGCCACGAATTCCTCTCCTGTGCCAACCTCTTGACCTCAGAGTCTCTGTCTTCCTCTACAGTTTTACATACAGCTCCCTACAGTACCATGTAATCATTCCCTGATATCTTAACAGATGTCCTGTCATCCTATCCCTTCTCCTTGCCAGTGTTTCCACATATTCCGTTCCTCTCCGATTCTGCGCAGAACCTCCTCATTCCTCACCTTATCAGTCCACCTAATTTTCAACATTCGTCTGTAGCACCACGTCTTAAATGCTTCGATTCTCTTCTGTTCCGGTTTTTCCCAAAGTCCATGTTCCACTACCATACAATGCTGTACTCCAGACGTACATTGTCAGAAATTTCTTCTTCAAATTAAGACGTGTTTGATACCAGTAGACTTCTCTCGGCCAGGAAAGCCCTTTTTGCCAAAGCTAGTCTGCTTTTGATGTTCTCCTTCCTCCGTCCGTCATTGGTTATTTTACTGCTTAGGTTCCTTAACTTCATCTACTCCCTGAACATCAGTCCTGATGTTAAGTTTCTCACTGTTCTCATTTCTACTACTTCTCATTACTTTCGTCTTTCTTCGATTTACTCTCAGTCCGTAGTCTGTACTCATTAGACTGTTCATTCCATTCAGCATATCATATAATTCTTCTTTACTTTCACTCATCGTATCGTTGATATCCTTTTGCTTTGAATTTCAATTCCACTCCTAAACCTTCCTTTTATTTCCATAATCGAGCACTTCGTTCTTGGTCGTCCACTCTTATTATTCCCTCTTTGCTCTTGTATATATTGCATATTACCCGTCTCTTCCTATAGCTTACGCACAATTTTCTCAGAATGTCGAACAAGTTGTACCAATTTACATTGTCCTTGGCTTTTTCCTGGTTGACAAATCGTATGAACGTGTCTTGATTTTTCTTTAGTCTTGCTTCCATTATAAATCGCAACATCAGAATTCCCTCTCTTTACCGTTTCTTAAGCCAAACTGATCGTCATCTAGCACATCCTCAATTTTCTTTTCCATTCTTCTTTATATTATTCTTGTCAGTAACATGGATGGCCGGCCGGAGTGGCCGAGCGGTTCTAGGCGCTACAGTCTGGAACCGCGTGGCCGCTACGGTCGCAGGTTCGAATCCTGCCTCGGGCATGGATGTGTGTGATGTCCTTAGGTTAGTTAGGTTTAGGTAGTTCTAAGTACTAGGGGTCTGATGACCTGAGAAGTTAAGTCCCATAGCGCTCAGACCGGTTTGAACCATTTTTGAGCAACATGGATGCTGTTGACCGTCTATGCGCCAACAGGTCTTCGAATGAAGCACTTGGGATACGGTTTTGAATTCACGACATCCAGGAATATATGGCACTATGTGACAGTATCGTTTATTTTGGAGAGATGCATATCGGGCCTGAAGATGGCGTAGTGGAATGCCGAAACTGGTAGTCAAAATGAAATAAGATAACTTCTCAGTTACACGGCTGTTGGCGAATTTCAGTTATAGTCACTTGACCAGCTGGTGTCTGTTGTCCATGATGGATCTACCAGAGATCTATAGAAAGTGAATGAAGGATGGTGAAACTGTAAGTAGGCGACAAAGTGTTGGACGCGCACGCCTCACCACAGAACGTCTAGGTTGGAGGCCCGCCCGGTCTGTAAACCTGGGCAGGCGGCGAGCTGTGGTAGATATGACGACAGAGTACAATCCGCGCCACGCAGAATCGCTGCTGTATTCCGTTCTGAAAGTGGACAAGCAGGTGGTCATAACGTTTTGGCTCACCAGTGTATTTTACAACGAAGGTAACCTCTGCCACACACTGCAAGGTGGCGTGCGGAGTATAGATGTAGATGTAGTGTTGCATAGCTGTGGAAGGCGCTGCCACCCCGTGTCTGTTTCTGAAGCCGCCCAGCCGTGTGCGTCATCGCGTCGCGGAGCGCCGTGGTCTGTCGCCAGGCACAAACCCGGGACCGGAGCGTAGCACGTATGTGCGTGGCGTGCGTGTCATTAGGCTGAGATCCGCGCCACTCGAGGGGCAAGGCGCTGCGCCCCGTAATAACTGCTAATGGAACGGCCCGGCCCGGCCCGGCCGCATTACCGTAACGACTTGCCGCCGCCCCCGCTGTACTTGGCGCACTCGATCCCACCCCCGCCGGCCGTGGCTCTATTAGCCCTCTCGCCGCGGCGGCTTCAGACACGAGTGCTAATGCGGCTCGCGCCGTTCTCTTTCTTCTCTCTCTCTATCTCCTTTTTTTTTATGTGCACCACCCTCTTGTTTGTAACAGGCCTCTACCAGGCTCTACCGATCAAGTAAGCCGACTCCACAATTATTGCTCCCAGAATTCACCGTCCGTCCATTCGCAGCCGAAACTGGACCACTCGAGTGGGAACACGGAAATTTAATGGACTGAGGAAGGTGTACCAGAATGCCGGCACATATATTTTTATTGATTATTTCATTTTAAACCCAAATTCAGAAACAAGACACAAAAAAAACTCTGGTTATTTTATACGAGGTGCGTTCAAAATATAATGTTACTTTTTTTCAAACAGTTATATTAATTCCCTGCCTCAATGTTATCCTCTTCAAAATAGTCACCATTAAATACAGAGTGACAATTATTGAACTATATGAAATAAAATCGCCTTAACTTCTGAGCGGTTTGCGTTAGGACGTTCAAACTGAACGGTTGGCCGCGGGGCATGATGGGAATTAGTATGCGGTGTATTGTTTGGTTCAAATGGCTCTGAGCACTATGGGACTTAACTTCTGAGGTCATCAGTCCCCTAGAACTTAGAATTACTGAAACCTAACTGACCTAAGGACATCACACATATCCATGCCCGAGGCAGGATTCGAACCTGCGACCGTAGCTGTCGCGCGGTTCCAGACTGTACCGCCTAGAACCGCTCGGCCACTCCGGCTGGCTGTATTGTTTGGTTTAGCGACGAAGCCCGCTTTCATCTGGATGGCTTCGTCAATAAACATTTCGCGATCGAGAAGTCTCTTTACCCTCAACGGGTGACTGTGTGGTATGCAATGTCCAGTCACGGAATAATTGGTGCGATATTCCTTGATGACACGGTGACTGCCGAACGGTACGTCAAGGGTTTTGAAGATGATTTCATCCCTATTGTCCAAAGTGTCTCTCATATCGACAAGATGTGGTTCATGCAAGGCGTAGCTCGATCCCATTGATGTGGGAGAGTGTTTGACGTTCAGAGGAGCACTTTGGAGACCGCATTCTCACTCTGGGGTATCCAGAGGCCACTGGCGTGGGCCTCGATTCGCCGCCATATTCTTCGGATCTCGACACACGCAACTTCTTTTGTGGGGCTATATGAAAGACAAGGTGTACAGCAATAACCCCAAAAACATTGCTAATCTAAAAACAGTTATTCAGGAGGTTATCAACAGCATCCATATTCCGACTTCAGAGGGTCATGCAGAATTTCGCTATTCATCTGCGCCACATCATAGCCAATGATGGCAGGCATATCGAACATGTCATAACCTAAATCCGAATATCTGTAGCGACGTTTACATCTTGAATAAAGTGTTTGCACGCCGTAGTTTGTATAGTTCAATACTTGCCACCCTGTATCATACACTTTTGCCAGCACTTTTTCCAACCGCCAAAACATCTCCGGTTCTTCATCTTTGGGATAGCTGGCAGATTTCTTTGCGATGCGTTTTTAATCTCATCTGTGCTTGTAAAACAGCGGCCCTTTTTATACTTTTTTCTTTGTTTTTGGGAACAGAAAAAAGTCAGGCAAATATGGAGATTTGGGTATCGTTACAATTTATTTTTTTTTGGCCAGAAATTCGCGAAAAAACTATGAACTGCGAGCAGGTGCGTTGTCGTGGTGCAGAAGCCAAGAATTGATTCTCCACAAATCCAGGAGATTTTATTACGGGTTCCTTCACGCAAGCGTCGTGTAATTGCAAGTAGTTCTCCTTAACGATCGCCTGGCCATGTAGCAACAACCCGTGGTTCACAGTGTCGTTAAAATCGAGGAACACATCGAGCATGAACTTCACATTGGCCACAACTGTCTCCCACTGTCGATCCAATATGCTTCCACTGGGGCGATTGAGCCATGGTTTCGAGGTCATATGCGTAAACCCGCATTTCGTTAGCTGTTTCGACATATGCAGGTAGTTCTGCGTCGTTGTTGACTTAATGTAGTGACTCTTGAGCTACTTACATTGGGCGCTGTTTTTATTCAAAATTTAAAAAAAAATTGGAACGAATTATGCTGCCACACGTTTCATAGCCATTACATTGAAAAAAGGCATGCAGTTCTCTGACTACGATTTGTGCGTCCTTCATAATCCCGGCGCTTATCGTCTTCAACGTCTTCACGGCGTTCTTCGGAACGACCAGATTCTGTCGTCAAAGGTTTCGACAAGGATTGCGTGTCCAACGCCCTGGAGGGTAGCAGGGGGTCGACGTGCTTACACCCTTGCGTACTCATACCAATATCGCCAAAAACAATATTTAAGATTTGTAAAACTTTTCTGCTCTTTATTCCCCCATTGCATCAAAATTTAATACAAATTCTCTGATCCATTTTCATACAAAGTACAAGGTGTACAACTTTGCTTCCGCCTTTTTTTCCCCAACATTTGTAGCTTTAATGAAACAAATTGGTTACACATGTATCATTCAAAGTATTTTCCATCGCTGACCACTACTTTTTACCATCTTTCGAGCAGTGTACAAATACCGCATGGAAAACATTGTTCATCTTTTGAAGCGATCCACGAAACGATCCAATTTATGACTTCTTCATGAGATCGGAAGTGTTGGTCAGCCAGGCCGTGCGCCATTGATCTAAACAGGTGACAGTCAGAGGGAATAATGTCTGGAGAAAACGGCGGGTGGGGTAGCACGTCCCATTTTAACTTTTCCAAGTACGTTTTGACCTCTTTTGCAAAGTGGGGTCGAGCGTTGTCGTGCTGCAAAATAACTTTATCGTGCCTCTTGCTGTATTGCGGCCGTTTGTCTTTTAATGCTCTGCTCAAACGCATTAATTGCGTTCGATAACGAGCACCTGTGATTGTTTCACATCGTTTTAACACATCTTAGTACACGACGCCGAGCTGGTCCCACCAAATGCAGAGCATGATCTGGGAGCCGTGAATATGCGGTTTGGCCGTCGACGTGGAAGCATGGCCGGGATATCCCCATGATTTTTTGCGTTTAGTGTTATCGTAATGAACCCATTTTTCGTCCCCGGTCACAATGCGATGAAGAGATCCCTTCCTTTTTTGCCTCTGAAGCAACTGTTCACAAACACATGAACGCCGTTCAACGTCTTTGGTTTCAGCTCACACGGGACCTAAGTTTCATCTTTCTGGATCATGCCCATAGCCTTGAAACGTTTTGATATGGCTTGCTGTGTCACTCCCACTAAACGTGCCAGTTCTTCTTGAGTTTGACGCAAGTCTTCACTTAGCAATGTCTTCAATTCTGCATCTTCGAAAACATTCTCTCTTCCACCACTATGCCGGTCTACGACGTTAAAATCACCGTTCTTGAAGCGTTGAAACCACTCACGACACGTTCTTTCACTAATAATGTCCTTACCAAACGTACTTGAGAGCATTCGATGAGGCTAAGCCGCTGTTTTCTTCATACTGATACAAAACAGTAACACTTCCCGCAAATGACGAGAATTAGGCTCGTAAACTGGCATTTTCAATCAACAACAACTTTATGCTGTAGACACAAATCGACTAATGTTTGAATGATGTTATGTTGACCGAGGTCCAAGCTAACTGCCTGACGTCTGCAATCTGTTTCTTTCGACCGCTACTTACCGTTGTTGCCACCTATCGGCAAACGGCGGAAGCAAAGTTGTACACCTTTTATTAATCGGCGGTACTACCAAAACACGTGTGAGCTTTTTGACAGCTGACAGGAGGCTAAATATTCGACATTGCCAACATTGTACAAATAGGCTTCAGACGTGTTTACTCGCTCAGCAACTTAAAAATCATGCGAATTCGACTAATACAACACGCGAAATAACAAAATTTCAATTACTCTTTGAAAATGCCTCGTACACAGGCTATGAACATACAACAATCCCACCCCCATGGCTGCATGGTACAGCGTGTATTAGACCGCAATCTCTGTTACAAAGTGTGATCGAATAAATGGTCTCTAGCATGGAAACCATACCTTTCCGTACATAAGTTCATTAGACCTTTTTTGTTCGGCACCCTCTCGTCGATCAATCCCCAGCGTTTATACACGGTGGAAAAAATCACCCTGTATACCCTGCAAGCCACCGCATGGTGTGCGACGGAGGTACTTCTGGTACCACTATCATTTTCAGTAAAGTAAAGTTTCTGAGATGAAAATAATTTTTGCTACACGAGGATTATCGTGGAAATAACCTCCGGTCGCTAC
This sequence comes from Schistocerca americana, assembly GCF_021461395.2. NCBI lineage: Eukaryota > Metazoa > Arthropoda > Insecta > Orthoptera > Acrididae > Schistocerca > Schistocerca americana. Next base: position 284,634,621 of record NC_060120.1, on the reverse strand, counting down.
ACTCCGTACCGCTGTAGGTCGGTTTGCTTAGGGCTGCGTTAGCGAGAATGCGACATTGCGCCTGGCTCACTTACCGCAACAATTCAAAATGTGCGTTGCAATTGAAAAATCCCACATATAGTGAAATCTATTCCATCTTACGGTAAATAAAGGCTAAAAAGTTCAGTGTTGACATTCATCGCGAAAGTTGTGTTGTATACTCACCGAATTATAAATTCTTGACACTTGGGACTATCACGTATGGATAGAGACTAGGAACCCGAGGCGACACTGGTTTGTGCCAGTTTGTACTTCGCAACTGTTCGCCAGTCTGGGATATGTGTCCAGTACGTGCCAATGGACTGGCGGGCGCTGTGTGGAAACAGAACACACGTCACCACGAGTCCCCAGACGTAAACAGCGATAGCAGCTCTGCGTGGGAACTGGAGAACAGCGTTGGCTCTAAAGGCACGTTTGGCTGGCGTTAAAATCTTGTCTGACGTTCTGGTCGCTGTGAATGTTTGCAGTGTTACGGACCTGTAGCGAATTCGTGTGGTAATAAAAAATTGAAAACAATTAACAGATTGTATGGGGAAACAAAATCGGAACTTGTTTTGGGTAGGCGAACCTTGAGATACGATTGCAGATGGGAGGGTAACTAACAACAGAGAACCCAAGACACACGTGTCCACGCACCAAGTCGAAAGAGCTGTAATTTTTAAGCGCTCTATGGTTACTTTAAATATTTTTGTGTTACAGGACAATGCTGAATGTCAAAAATTAGAACGCAACTCTTCAAACATGCCCCCCCCCCCCCCCCGAGCCATTAAACAAGTTTCGATTTTTGAAACCTTGTGTTAAAATTTACAATTTGAAATATTTTTGCAAAATACTGTTCTGAAATTCAGCATATTAAAACATCATTTCTTATAATCAAACCGATAAAGAGACAAGATGTAATACAAACAGAAGGTGCCACCTCTGTCCCCGCAGCAGTATCACTTTGCAAACTAGTTCTGCTCGATATAATACAGGGTGTACGTAAAGTGCGGGAACACTTTCGATTATTTATTCCACAAGAATCAAACATTGTACAGGTATCATACATAAGTCGTTTTCAAGAGAAACCCTGAAAATTTTTTTTTCATGTATACCGTCACAGCATAGTTTGGTAATTTGCCGATAGTCCGCGCTAATCGCAAACATGGCGAGTTCAAGGGCGGAGCGAGCTTTCTGTGTGTTGGAGTTCGACAAAAACAAGTGTGCTACAGCTGTTCAACGGATGTTTAGAACCGAGTATGGTAAGAAGCCATCAACAAGGAAGAGCATTTACCAGTGGCACAATAACTTCTTACGACGGGTTGCTTGTGCCCGTCAAAGAGAAGCGGACATCCCAGTGTGAGTGAAGTGAATGTGGAGCACGTACGAGAGACATTCATAAGGAGTCCAAAGAAATCGGTCCATGTTGCATCCCGTGAACTCTAAATGGTTCCAATGACAGTATGGTAAATCCTGCGACAGAAGCTGTCTATGAAATCATTCAAATTGGAGCTAGTGCACAAGCTCAATGACGACGACGCATCGATGGATCGGCCGTGCTACAGACGGGGACAGCTGTTGCGTGAAATGGCCTCCCCGATCACCAGATCTCACTCCGTGTCACTTTTTTCTGTGGGGACACATTAAAGATCTGGTGTATGTACCGCCTCTACCATGTGATGTAGCAGAGCTCCGGGAGAGAATACGGGAAGCGACTACCACAGTGGACGATGCCATGCTGGGACAGGTAGGGCAAGAATTCGATTCCCGTATTGACGTCTGCCGGGTCATTCATGATTCGCCTATCTAATATTTGTAAAAAAAAAAAAAAAAAAAAAAGGCTTTTCAGAGTTTCTCTTCAAAATGCAATGTGTATGACATCTGTACAATGTTTAGTTCTTGTGCAAAAAAGTAATCGTAAGTGTTCCCGGACTTTATGTACACCCTGTATATCGGCACAAGCCGGTAATCTTCGCGACTATGACGTCATGTTTTCAACTGCTGCCAACCGCAACGTTCAATCAGTTGCGGAGCTGCTCGGTGAATGACACAACAGCATTTAGTGTCTTGGAACAGCATTTAAAGCAGTTAAGAGTCAGTAGGTGTAGGGTATGATTTTTGGAAAGACCATTTAATCGCTTTGACTTACGATGGAGCTTCTGTCTGCTTCCACAAAATTAAATATCACGATTCGACCTGAGGCATTAGTGCTAGATGGGAGTTCCACTTCTCAACACGCTTACTTGTTCCAGTAAGCTCAAATTAAGTACTGTTTCAAGATCTGAATTAGAAAAACAGTTATTAATGATGATAAAAGCATTTCGGAAGTAATGGCAGATGATATGTAGAAAACCATTTGACTTACGACGAAAGCGCATGGAGCTGAGAATTTAATAGAAGGGAAAAAGCATTACGAGCATATCAACCTTGTTGGAATGAGCAGATGAGCAGTATTGCGAATTACCACAATGCCGGAAACTTCGTAGATCTTAAGAAAGGTTTCGACTCGAGTTAACAGCTGTATCTACACTAACAGCTTCCGATGCAAACTGCGTCAGTATACCTAAGAATAGGCGCGCATAGGGGTGATTCAGCTAATTTGCCAACAAAAGTAAACTGTAAAAAAATCATCGCTAAATGACTTATAGTCTCCTTTCGTAGCTACGGTACCTGCAGAGATATCGATATCAACTTCGTTATTTTCTGATAGAAATTAAGTAATTTCTGCTATTAATGTCGAGTTCTAAAGCAGAGGAATTCACCATCGTTTCACTCCTCAAAATCCGATCAATAGTGTTGGAGATGTTACATAATTACAACTTGGATTTATCAGTGCTGTGCTTGAATCCGACTGCAGTCTTTTGCAGAAGTTGGTTTTGTTATACGGAACTATGGGGACACTCAAGCCTGACGCAGCTGAGAGAGTGTGAATTAAGACTTAGAGGAATTACAGACATTGGCTGCTAGTGGGCATTGATTTAAATCAATGTGGAATGTTGGAAATATATGCTAGAGCGGGATTCGAACCCGAGTCTCCTGGTTACAAAGGTAGATTCTCTGATCACTGAGCCATCGAGACACAGCGGTCATCACACCTGCACGGATTACCTTAGCTCGCGTCCCATCAGACCCAAATTCTCAACTAACCCACACACAACGAATGTAGTGCCCTTGCCCATTATGCTCTTTACTTGCGTCATTTCGCCGAGTCTCGTAAGAGTTCGAACCTGGTGTGCATCTGCTCTGAAGAGGTCATTGGCCGTCCGTGCCTTAATTATATATGTATGGCGACCGTTATTTTTTTATTCGAAAGTGATACTAATCACAGTTGCCCAAATCTGACTGGGCCGACAAACCAACAGAAAGGCAAAGGACACTGCGTCTAAGGATTAGTCGCCAGTTAACTGCGGTAACAGTTCTGCTCTTCCTCCTGCCATAACCTTGAAGGAATAGTGCAAGTCAAAAATTTAAGGAATCCACAAGACGGAAATTTAGACGTAAAGGTCGTTTAATAATAACTTCACTACGCATTTTCGAGGGGCGTTTGAAAAGTCCGTGCAAAAATAAAAATTACGTGTTTGGGGTAAACCTTTTTTATTTTTCGGCGCAGTCTCCTATTAGACTTATACACTTCGTCCAACGCTGGTCTACTTTATTGATCCCTTCCGGATAATAGGAATTTTCCAACTCTGCAAAATAGCTATTAGTTGCTGCAATCACCTCCTCATTTGAATAAAATCTTTGTCCCGCCAGCCATTTCTTGAAATTGGTGATCAAATAGTAGTCCAAGGGAGCCAAGTCTGTAGAATAGGAAGATGTGAAACGAGTTGGAATCCATTTCCAATAACTTTGCGACCAGAACTGCTGAGGTGTCTGCTGGTGCATTGTTATGATGGAAAAGGACTTTTTTGTGGTCCAAACGCCGGTGTTTTTCTTGTAGCTAGGTTTTTAAATCGCCCAATAACGATGAATAATATGCACCTGTAATAGTTTTACCCATTTCGAGATAGTCGATGAGGATTATCCCTTGCGAAACCCAAAAGACAGTCGCCATAACCTTTCCGGCTGAAGGACTGGTCTTCGTCTTTTTTGGTACAGATTCTCCCTTGGTAACCCATTGTTTAGATTGTTGTTTGGCCTCAGGAGTATTGTAATGTATCCATGTTTCATCCGCAGTGACGAAACGACGCTTAAAGTCCTGCGGATTCTTCCTGAACAGCTGCAAACCATCCTTGCAACACTTCACACGATACCGTTTTTGGTAAAGCATGAGCAAGCGCGGTACCCATCTTGCGGATAGCTTTCTCATGTCCAAATGTTTATGCAAAATATCATGTACCCGTTCATTCGAGATGCCCACAGCACTAGCAATCTCACGCACCTTAACTCTTCTGTCATCCACCACCATATCATGGATTTTATTAATGATTTCTTGAGTCGTAACCTCCACAGGGCGTGCAGAACATTTGGCATCACTTGTGCCCATATGGCCACTTCGAAAATCTTGAAACCACTCATAAACTGTTCTAATCGAAGGTGCAGAGTCACCGTAATGTTTATAAAGCTTCTCTTTAGTCTCCTGAGGCGTTTTGCCTTTCATAAAGTAATGTTTAATCACCACACGAAATTCTTCTTCGTCCATTTTTTGACAACCACTCGACTTCCTTCATTCACACGAATGCCAAACACAAAGAAATTGACCAATATGGCTGAAACTTGGTGTGCATTTTTTTCAAAGATGCTACTTACTAAACATGACGTCGATACGCGCCGCTGGTGCAATCTCTCGGACTTTGCACGGAATTTTCAAATGCCCCTCGTATTTCAAGACATACACTTACATTTCAGAAGTACATCAGCAACAGCAACGAAAAAAATCACAAAACAATGTGGTCATAAACACTCTCTTAAAGTTCCATTTATGTTCTCAAGTGTTCGAAATGCTCAGCGGCTATGCTACAAACGTTTTCAGTCATCTGGACAGACTCCAGAGATTCCTGCAGTGGTTTCAATCCTTCAGGGTCGTCGAACGTATACATACACTTCGGCTTTGAGTTTTCCCGGATAAAAAGGGCCAGTGGCGTCAAATGAGGCGTACGTGCAGGCCAACTGGTAACGGCTTCACGTCCTGCCCAGCGACGAGGAGAGAGCTAGGTGAGTGTTCTCCTAGCCACAAACGAGCACTGAGTCGCCATCCATCATGCTGTTACCACATACATCTACGCACGGGTATTTCAAGTGGTACCTTCTCTAGGACCGCGTCTGTTGCTCATCCTGTCTCTGCCAGCGCGGTTTCTCAGGTGCGTATCCCTTACGCTAAGCTTTCTATGATTTCTAAAGGTGGCTTCTTCGGTAAAAATAGTCCTCTAAAGAAGGAAGTCTTTTGTTCTGATGTCGTATCAGAATTCCACGAGTCTTCTGCAGTCCCAATGCTCATCTGCTACTGAAGTGACACTGGATACGGATGTAAGCTGTTTGCGCGCAAAATGCAAACAACGCGTGGCTGACTTATTGCAGAGGCACTCGCAATTTCTGTGGAGCTGGCGTGTAGCTTACGAGCAACAGCTGCCAGAACATCTACTTCGTTCGCTACACTCGCTGCAGTCGTGCTTCTTACCTTCTGCGTAGTTTTCCAATCTCCTTCCAGTTACCATATTTTTGCACATTCGCTGGATTGTCTTTCTTGTCGGACAATCTCTGTTGGCCTACTTTTATGCGCGCAACTAAACTGTTCTGCTCCCGTTTCTTTTGCATTCTCTGTGAAGAAGTGGCGTACTTGTACCTAGTTTCTCCTGGTTTGTGGCAGGCATTTAATTTTTCAAATTAACCAGCATTCGATACACGTGGCGTCACAGAATGAAAGCTACATTTCCTGTTGTTCCTTTTATACTGGTATCGCGGGGCTGAACTACTCGCCTTACTTAGTTTTTAAAACATCCCTGGACAAAGTCAGCGATCAAAATATAATATTTGAAATTAGTTGTAAAAGAATCTAGATCGCAAAGGCAAGTTTATTACAAGGTCTTCGCACAAAATTCATCACATGATCAGACTTTTACACACCTGCCTTGTTGTTTGTTTGTAGCAGCTGGGCGACTACACCACACGAGAAATCATTTTGTGTGTTGCATTTTGTGCGAAGTCAATCCATTGTGCAGCTGCAACGTGCATTCCGCCGTCGATTCAGCAAGAAGCCGATTCTGCACAAGCAGATTTATGAGTGGCATAAAGAATTCTTGGAAACTGGCTTCCTGTCCAAAGGGAAGATACTGGTTGGCCACGCACGTCTGATGAAAATTCGATCGTATCCGAAATGTGTTCACACGGAGCCCTCGGAAGTCCACAAGACGGGCAGGCCAGGACCTTAAACTTCCTCAAGCAACAATTAACTTGTTCTGAAACGACTCCTGCATATGAAGCCGTATAAGTGGCAGTTCCAGCAGGAACAGAGGGCATGAAATTTGCGTTTCAATTCTCCGGATCCGAACGGCTCATCTTCACGGACGACTCGATGTTTCTCCTGTGAGGTAAACTAATCCCCCATCATGTAAGAATTTGGGGGTCACAAAATCCTGTCTTCGTCGTCGGAAGAGACTCACCTAAACTGAATGTGTTTTGTGCCGTTAAATCCACAAAGTTTACTGACCTTTCTTTTTTGCGGAGGAACCTGTGACGGAAATACCTCGACATGTTGTAAAATTGGTTGTTTCCTCAACCGCTCGAAGATTCCGATGACTTCCTTTTTATACATGACGGCGCCCCTTCTCACTTTCACTTGGAGGTGCGGCGTTGTCTTAACAACTCGATCCCACAACATTGGGTTGGAAGAAATGGACTGCAAGATCTTTAGGCCTCACAGGTACAAGACTTCACACCTTGCGATTTTTCTCTGGGGGTACCGAGAAGACACAGTCTTTGTCGCACATATTTTTGAATCACCCTGTATTGTGCAGGAATGTATCGTCTTCAACCCAGCCGAACACCTGCTAATGCATAACGCCGGGGAAACCGCAGAAGCGGAGTCCCGTAGCAGTACGTGGGTCGTGGTTCTTGTGCAGACCGGCCTTTATGGAGAGGCGTACCTAAACGTCGACCGGTGACAGTAAATCACTCATAGCCGCAGATAAGCGCTGTCTGTCCCGCCGGCCGGGTGATACGGTGACGTGTCGGCTGGCTTGTCTGATAAGCGCCGATCCGTGTACTGTTTGCTTATCTGCGTGGAATGCAACGGTTTGGGCCACACCTGGCGGCGAAGGCGGTAGTCTTACTGACCGACAAGCCAGTAGGTGAGTGAAATTTGTGCGTCGCGTTCAAGTACTCGCGTGTCGCCTGTGTTTACAACTCATTCATTTACACGTCGTGTTTCATGAACCACATCATGACGGAAAGCTTTCAATGATGTAGAACTCCGTCAGCCACCACTAATAATCATTCCTGATGTGTCGATCACACCGACGCAGTGAAGTCAGTGATCACAGTTAAAAAATGGCTCAAATGGCTCTGAGCACTATGGGACTTAACTTCTGAGGTCATCAGTCCCTAGCCCGCATCTCGTGGTCGTGCGGTAGCGTTCTCGCTTCCCACGCCCGGGTTCCCGGGTTCGATTCCCGGCGGGGTCAGGGATTTTCTCTGCCTCGTGATGGCTGGGTGTTGCGTGCTGTCCTTAGGTTAGTTAGGTTTAAGTAGTTCTAAGTTCTAGGGGACTTATGACCACAGCAGTTGAGTCCCATAGTGCTCAGAGCCATTTGAACCATCATCAGTCCCTAGAACTTAGGACTACTTAAACCTAACTAACCTAAGGACATCACACACATCCATGCCCGAGGCAGGATAAGAACCTGCCACCGTAGCGGTCGCTTGGAGTGATCACAGTTCAGAAAAGTTTATTGACGAAGAAAAGAAACGTTTGCTTCGACAGTAAAAACAAATTCACAATTACAGTGTCTCACAGGTATGAAGACAGTATGGCGATTGCAGAGTCTGACAAGTAACACAATCCCTGAATAACAGCAGCGTAGGAACAGGAAAGTCTATCCTGGATACAGTCTAATTTCACGTAGGCAAACAACGATGAATGCTGAATATAGGGGCGTCGGTCCATACGATGGACTTTGAGAGAGATGTGTGAGTAGCACCCGCCCAGAGACGCTCTCGAAGCTGGAAGAACTGACCTGTGCACTTGTTTTTGTGATAGGTTAAGATACAGCGTCGCTGGCGGATCTCGGTCTTACAGTCTTGATTGAACTGTAAAATTGTTCTATCCTGCAGTGACATCATTCCGATGACATCATTGGAGAGCACGTTGAAGGTGTGGCGGTGGTACTTGATGTCCCGTGCCATCCTCCGACGGTGGAAGATCAGAGTAGCAGCCAATAGGGAACACAATTATACGGGTACTGATACTGGTGGTCGTTTTGTGGACGTAACATATCGAGTGGTCGTATCAAGTCTGAAACCCTTTTAGTGGCCGTAACATGACCTGTGTAGCTTTATAGCTGCGGGCAGCGGAACACTCGCAGCACTATTTTCTGGTCACGTGTGTGGCGGACGCGAATAGGTCCGATGGAAGTGGCGGCCACTGCTAACGTTGGTGGCGCCACCTGGTGCCCCTCCGTTAACTGCGACCGGGCGAGTGCGCGACAGTGACGCGTGTAGGGGCCGTGTAGGCTACACGCGTGCCCCAGGTGCGCGAAGGGTTGCCGATCGCATTTGCGGAGGTCTCTGGTACGGTAATTTCCTTTCCCCGTTCCACAAAAACGACTATCTACATGCCTCCGTACGAGCCCTAACTTCTCCTATCTTTGTAGTCCTTAAGCGAAATGTATGTTCCTGGCAGTACAATCGTTCTGCAGTCAGCCTCAAATGCCGGTTCCCTAAATTTTCTCAGCAGTGTTCTGCGAAAAGAACGTCGTCTTTCCTCCAGGGATTACCATTCGAGTTCACGGAGCATCTCCGTAATACTCGCAAGTTGACCGAACTTACTGGTAACAAATATAGCAGCCCGCCTTCAATTGCTTCGATGTCTTCCTTTAATTCGACCTGGCGGGGATCCCAAACAGTCCAACAATACTCAAGAATTGGTCGTACTATGGTTCTATACGTGGTCTTCTTTACAGATGAGCTAAACTTTCCTAAAATTCTCCCAGTAAACCGAGGCCGGCACTCATCTTCCCTACAGCCGTCCTTACGTGCTCATCCTATTTCATATCACTCTTCATCATTACACCTAGATATTTAATCGACGCGACTGGATCAAGCAGCACACCACTAACGCTGCACTACTAATGCCCTATTCGAACATAACGGAATCGTGTTTCGTACTCATCTGTATTAACCTACATTTTCATACATTTAGAGCTAGGTGCCATTTATCACTCCAACCAAAAGTTGCGTGTAAGTCATCCTATAGTGTGCTACCACCCTCCCCTGGGGCACTGTGGGCAAAAACATCGTGCCTGTTATATTAACAGGCAGAATCAACCACTGCTTCTTGTAAAGAATACTAACAAGAAATACTGCTAATCTCTTCACACTGTCAATAATGGGAATAACTTGTCGATTACTTTGTCTAGGCTATGTTACTTAGGAGACTATGGGGAAAATGAGGAAATGTTTTAGAGTTAAACATCACTTCGAGGTCGACGTCATTAGTGACGTAGTCAAGCTCAGACTGTGGAAGAAATCGGCTGGTTTTCTTTCTGAAGGAGCCCCATGGGCTTTGCTTTAAGCTATTTTAAGAAGCTACAGAAATCCTAAACCTGGATGGTCCTACTGGGAATTGGACCACACACCTCCCATATGCGAAGTTTTTAGTGTGTTACCTCTGTGTTACCTCCTTTGACAGAGATATGGAGGTTATATATACAGCTGAAGACAGTGTGGCGACAATTTACGAAACTTGAAATCCAGAAATACCTTAATGTAATGATTGCTTGGTCCAAGAATTGTCTGCTGACTATCAGCGTAAGAAAACGTAATGAAATCTTATTGTGTCAGAATGCGTCATATTGAGGGATCCGTGTTTTTTGTGGTAAAATACATTTCATAACAGACACCACCCACTAAATTGATTAACTATTTTGAAAACATGTTATTGTTCCACGTTATTGTCAATTTATGAATGTAGCGTGTCCATTTGCCAGCACAACTACAAATGTTTGAGACGATCACCTTCCGCATTTCGACAGGCTAATCAGCCGTCATGTATTTTAAAATGTGCTAGTAGTACACAGATAAAATAAAACGAGTTTGAACAGGCGGAATAAATCGACATCGCTTAACAGACACGGCGATCAGTGATGGAAATCAATCGCAACCGAGAAGTGTGTGGGAGTTTACAGCCGGAGCAATTTAACGTGGAGCGACCGCATAAACGTATCCATGAGGAAGGCAGATGTCAGCCAGAGAATCAGCGGAAGACTATTAAGGAAATATAATTCACCGAAGAGGAGGTCTCATATACGATCCTTAATTCGTAAATATCGTTCCATTACCCGAGACCTCCACCAAGTCGGATTTCCGGAGGAGATAGTAATAGATCACAGAGCAGGAATGAGTGCTTCGTCGCAGACAGTCGTTACGAAAATGTTCTGCAAATTATGATGGAAAACGCGGCGATTGTTATAAAATTCTGAAAGCCCGGCCTCCCTTAATAGTCAAAAAGCATATTACGTACTTAAACCATAGCTGGATGCCAGACCGTTAATCATTAATTAACGAAATTAACGTTTCGAGTAACTAATTAACTTTCAAGTTAATTTTTTTAAAAATACCTTAACGGATTCTTTAATTTCCGTTAAGCTTTTGAATTCATTAAATGTTAGGTACTTAATACTTATACTTATGGCAAAAATTGCACCGCGCCGCCCGCGGAAGTCACGTTCTGACAAATTCGAGCCGTGTAGATGTGTGGCCACGCCGGTACGCACAGTTGATGTAAACAATCGAGTGCGAGGGTGAATAACCTGGTGCTGGCTGTTTACTCTTGTTTGCTTAAAGTACCTCCACACCAAAAACCAACTCGACCAAACGAAAACATACAACTGTTGTGTTTGGCAAACTTACAACTGTTGAAACATGTTGACAACAGTTTCAAACTCTTGTAAATACACGTTCGGTGTTTTTATTTTTTATTACAGAAAAGCAATGGTAATGGATCCTACCGAATGTCTCGCGCTAGAAGAATTGTGGAGAATTTTTTTTGAAATATTGTAATTAGTTTTTTGGTACGTTAGAACAACTATGCTCGGTAAGTCCTGAAAAAGCAGAAGTTTTGATGTGGAAGATCCAGAAGCAGGTAGGGTTTCGGATGGCAGTTGGAGGACGTCTCTGCAAAATAAATGTCTTTAGAGAAATAGAGGCAACGCGGGAAGAACCGCAAAGAATATAAGGGATCAATTTGCAATCTACTTTGCATCGAATGTTGTTAAAGCGAAATGGCAAGAGAAATATGAATAAATAAATATCGACTGAAAAGACAAATGTAATAAAAACTTCCGAACAAAACCCTTATAGCTTTAGTTATTAACAATGTAAGCCATTAATTTGCAACCTAGTTTGTATCAGATGTTTCCAAAATTATGACAAGAAAAATACATAAATTTCCTGTGAAAATACAGTTGCAATTGCAAAATTTCAGACCAGAAGTCTTACAGCTTCAATTACGCTAGTGATGGTCATTTTACTTATACGATTGTAAATATTTTTCTCCTTGGCTTGTTCACGCCTTCCAAATACTTCATATGCTCGTAAAATATCCATTTCGGAACGTAGATCTCATTTGTCCCAGACCCACTTTTAGTTTTGACCATTTTACAATGCTCTCGATTGTACTGTGTTTTCATATTTCTACATTTCCTTTCACACTCCTCAAGCGGTACACCAGTTATACCCGAAAGTTCTTTCAACAAATCTTTCCTTTTATATCTGTCTTTATATGCAGAATCAGAAGGATCCTACAGAGGTTTCCTCATTTCAATTTCTAACAAAAACTAAATCGTTGGATCAGTTGACGACTCGTGAGTTGTCATTGTCGAAAGAAACTCAGCCGACGGAGAAAGAAACACAGCAGATGACACGGCAAATGCGCATGCGCAAGTCACACAACTCCGTCGTTTTTTTGCTCACTACCGTAAACTAAAAACTCGAGACATAACTTCCCTCGACTAGTTGTTCAGACTCGCGACTTGAAACAACTGTTAACAACAGTGGAAAACTAAGTCAAATTTCGAGTTGAAAACAGTTGTCAACCGAGTTTGTTTGAGTTGGTTTTCGGTGTGAAAGTACCTTTACTGAGTTCGCGTTAAGTAGGGTATGCTACTTTTTGTTAGAGGACTGACTGGAGTCGGATTCTAGCTCTACGTTGTTGAAAATCCGTGGCCGCATTTAAGTGATTACGTAAATTTTGTGTCCAGGTCGGGAGAACAAATATTTTTCAGTTGCAAATTGTGCTTTTGCCTAAACAAATCAACAATTAGAACTCTGCTTCGAGCCTTAAACAACACATAAGAAGAGCGCATGAAACGGCGGTGTGACAGCTTGAAGAAACAGTGAAGGCAGGATCCGATCGTGAAAAGCCAAAAAGAAAAATCTACATTCAAAATTTAGATACAGACAGCGTAGCCAGTGGCATTAATCCGGTTAAAAGAATACGTCAGAAAAGCATTGGGGAGTCTTTTGGCATAATTGCCTTTTTTATTTAAACAACAGTAATACGTTTTATTCACTTTTTCATTTCATTACATCCACAACGCAAAGTTTACTACTGCGAGTTAACGATTAACTTTAACTTCCGATAAATTTCCCGTAAAGTAACGCTTTAACTTTTGACGAAGTTAGCTCTTCGATTAGCGTCGCCCAGCTATGACTTCAACGTCCATCTCGTGCAGTGTGCACAAGGATAAAGTCAGATACAAATGGTTCAAATGGCTCTGAGCACTATGGGACTTAACAGCTGTGGTCATCAGTCCCCTAGAACTTAGAACTACTTAAACCTAACTAACCTAAGGACATCACACACATCCATGCCCGAGGCAGGATTCGAACCTGCGACCGTAGCAGTCGGGCGGTTCCGGACTGCGCGCCTAGAACCGCGAGACCACCACGGCCGGCTAAAGTCAGATACAGAGCCTGATGATGAGTCGTAAGAGCCGAAACCGGTAAACTGTTCCAAGTCCATCCAAAGCCAACAAAACAATTGTGAATAAATAAAAAAGTATTCTCCAAAATAGGTTGCGTTCTGCAGTTTGACAATATCAAATTTTATTTAGAATGCTGTCCTTAACGTACAGTAACCCAAACTATTTTGTGATTTCACTGAATTATACGTGTTATCTCCCCCCTCCTTCTTTCTTCCAGCTATTGTCCACATTAAACAATGCCCAGTCCAAGTAATTAATAAGCATAGTCTTTATGAATATTTTGAAAGGAACGAAGATTACAGTAAACTTTGAAGTTGTCATGTTGGAAATTTGTGGTAAGTTCTATGGGACCAAACTACTGACGTCATCGGTCCCTGAGCTTACACGCTACTTAATCTAACTTAAATTAACTTACGCTAAGGACGACACACACACCCAAGTCCGAGGGAGGACTCGAACCTCTGACGGGGGAGCCGCGCGGACCGTGACAAAGATGCATAAGACCGCCCGGCTAGCTTGTCACGTTGAGATGGCTCCAGTTCTTCTTGTCTAGGGTTCTGATTCTTGAAGCTGAAAATATCACATCAGGTACTCATGGGTGGTGTGAACTAAATAAATTTGAAGATTGTTGTTGCAGAATTTTTTATGTAAATATATTTTCTCTCATTTTAGTATATCATACAGTCTTTTGATTTTTTACATTAACAAAGCCGTAATTACATTATTCGCACCGATTATAGAAGAATATGGCCGATTACATCAGAGGCAGGCTTACGACTCTCGCACTCTGCGGATAAAAACAATATTCCAAATGGTTTACAATTTTTCTTAATAAATGAATTCCTACTAGTTTTCGTTACATTATTAATTTCTATTATTATTTCATAAATGAATCCATAAATAAACATAGTGAACAGTACAGGATTGCGTAATTAATAATAGAAATTTCAAGTAAGCAAATATTTCATAATTTCAAATGTTTCAAAAAAAATAATTTTTACTGTACATTCAGAACTAGTACTTATCGATTATAACATCGAAACTAAAATATTTTATAAAGTACGAGGGTGAGCCAAATGAAAACCTTAAATAATTTTTAAATATTGTTTATTGTGCATAAGTGGTACAAAGCTGTATCACTTTTCAAAATAATCTCCCCCACGCTCAATGCAAGTCCTCCAGCGCTCACAAAGTGCATAAATTCCTTTTAGAAAAAAATTCTTTTGGCAGTCCGCGCAACCACTCATGCACTGCGTGGCGTACCTCTTCATCAGAACGGAACTTTTTCCTCCTATTGCGTCTTTGAGTGGTCCAAACATATGGAAATCACATGGGACCAGGTCTGATGAGCATGGTGGATGAGGAAGACACTCAAAATGCAGGTCTGTGATTGTTGCAACTGTTGTACGAGCAGTGTGGGGCCTTGCATTGTCATGTTGCAAAAGGACACCTGCTGACAGCAATACGCGTCGCTTTGATGCGATTGCAGGCCGGAGATGATTTTTTAGGAGATCTGTGTAGGATGCACTGGTGACAGTGGTCCTTCTAGGCATGTAATGCTCCAAAATGTCGCCTTTTTCGTCCCAAAAGAGAGTCAGCATAACCTTCCCTGCTGATGGTTCTGTTCGAAACTTCTTTGGTTTTGGTGATGAGGAATGGCGCCATTCCTTGCTCGCTGTCTTCGTTTCCGGTTGGTGGAAGTGAAACCAGGTTTCGTCCCCAGTAACGACTCTTGCAAGGAAGCCATCACCTTCTCGTTCAAAGCGCTGAAGAAGTTCTTCACAAGCATCAACACGTTTTTCTCTCATTCCGGAGTCAGCTGCCGTGGCACCCATCTTGCAGACACATTATGCACAATGCGGTGTGCTGACCCATGACTAATCTGTGAACATGCTGCAATGTCATCCAGTGTCACTCGGCGGTTTTCCTTCACTATGGCTTCAACTGCTGCAATGTTCTGTGGAGCCACAACTCGTTGTGCCTGACCTGGACGAGGAGCATCTGCCACTGAAGTCACACCATTTGCGGGCTTCCTACTCCATTCGTAGACCTGCTGCTGTGAAACACATGCAGCACCGTACTGAACCTTCATTCGTCGATGAATTTGAATAGGTTTCACACCTTCACTACGCAAAAACCGAGTGACAGAACGGCGTTTTTCGCTGGTGCAAGTCGCAAGTGGGGCGGTCATCTTTATACTGATACTGCGACGGTATGAGTGCATCTACACTATG
This sequence comes from Schistocerca americana, assembly GCF_021461395.2. Lineage (NCBI taxonomy): Eukaryota > Metazoa > Arthropoda > Insecta > Orthoptera > Acrididae > Schistocerca > Schistocerca americana. Next base: position 284,619,230 of record NC_060120.1, on the reverse strand, counting down.
CTGCCACCTACAGGCCATTCTGCACGCTGTTTGTAGCACGCTTATCAACTTACAGGATAACGGCGCGAAATTTCGATTTGTTATTACAAATTTAAGGTTTTCATTTGACTCACCCTCGTAATTCCTTTTCATAAATTTTACCTTGAGATCTAACATACTGTGTATAAAATTTCATGGAAGTTTTCAGAAAAGCAACTGAAATAGTATTGACCTGTTCAAAATTCGAAAAGTAGTACTGGTATCGACAACTACTGTTGAGGAAAAGTAATGTTAGAGAAGGATGTCCCGTTACATGCGGAAGCTATTAAATTTGTAGTATGTTGTGGAAACTATTGCCTGGGTATTGGAACTTTGTAGCTTACTTCTCGTAATGAGCAGTTTAGCCTATCCCTAGTCTGTGGAGTGTACCTGTGTACAGTACTGCCTCTTGCAAGTAACCAGGTGAGGCAGGCAGTGTAATTTCGTAAAACAGCGCGCCATTCGGGAAAAAAAGAAAAGACCCGGCGCCTGCAGGGAAGCGGCGGACGGGCGCCATTTGGCAGCAGCAATTAGCCACGGTGCGTCGTCTCTAGGCGTCGCACCAACGCTGGCCCCGCGTCCGCACAGTGGCGACGGAGTCTCCAGGGGAGACGCTGCGCCTCGCCTCGCCTCGCGCAGCGCGGTCTGCAAATTAACCTCTGGCTCCGCTAATGACATGCTCCACGCTCCGGGCCTGGCACTGCAGCTCGGCCCACGGCGCACTTGGCCTGCTCGCCCGCCCGCCTTTTCCTTTTTAATTCGGAAGGCGGCCGCGAGGGCGCGGGACGTTCGCTATTACAATAATGAGCGCGCGATAATTAGAAGCTAATTAGCTTAATGGAGGGGCCCAGGGGTGCCGGACTGCCTTGCGCCGCTAATAAATAGGCTATCCGCGCGGCCGGCGCGATGGCGACAATCCCCTCTCCGCCCCCCGCGGCCGGCGTTAACGCGCTTCATCGGGGGTTTTGTTTCCCAAACACCGACAGGTCCCATCCCCATCCCCGCCCACATATTTGTTTTTCCTCGCGGCGCACTTTTTTTTTTTTCGGAGCCCCCTCGCGCTCTAGGGACCTTCGCCCAACTTCCTTTTTTTTTATTTTGTTTCGCCGGTATTTTTTTAAATCCCCAATTTTTTGCGCGTGCCGGTGATCGTTGCGCCGGGGGTGTTACGTGGCGTATAGTGCTGGTGGGACTCGGTGGCGGGGTCGACCGTGAAATGCGACGATGATTAATCTGGTCGCTGATGCGAAGCGCGGCGTAGTTCCTGATGAGATGAGCCGAGGTGTTTCCAGGACTCGCGAATTAGCCAAATGACTGGCGAGGGCCTTCGTCCCTCGGTGGCCTCTGGGTTAGCAACGCGCCGCTGACGAGCTAATTTGGCTTAAACCTTCCAGGTGTTTCCACCACCGCCCTTCCTCCTGTACTCTTTCCTAATATCAAACAGCTGCGTGTGTCGCCATCACAGTCCTCACCTTACTGGAAGTACCGAAATCCAGGAGCTCGGTACATTCGTTCGCTTATATACACAAATAACTGTCACCCGTCACATCTCTTCACGTTCTCACATCCTGTTGTGGATGATTGTACAATATCAGGAGGGCTTATTTAGATCAACGTTAGACACCCTGTATCATCTTTTCCCTGTAAATTTGAAGAAGAGTTCTTTCTGTTGTAGGGATTAAGACGTTACGGACAGCAACGTAATGATACGGCGTAAGAAAGAGTCTCCTTCGCGACCATAGCGTAACAAGAGGCTATATGAGCAGTATCGTATCGTAGCCCTTTCTTTATTTCCGTCAAATCGTGCGGAATCCGTCGCATGCCCTGGCGTTTCTTCAGAATCTGCGAGGCAGTCGTAAGCGGTAATCCTGCGCCTCGGACCAGTTCACGGATCATTTGGCGTCGATACTGTCCAGTAACCCCCTAAGAGCAGGCGGACATTTCTCCTCCACTGACACGGGGACGATCTGGCCGACGAATGTCCGCCACATTTTGGCGTCCCTCGTTGAGAGCTTTTACCCGCCTTGCCACTGCGGCGTAAGGCAATGCAGTTTCCCGCAAGTTTCTTGAAGATCTTGATGACACTGTCGTGCTGTACGTCCTGTGGCACAGCTCCGCTGCTAGTTTCGAGAAGTCGTAAAGCGCTACGTTAGACCGCCCGCTGCTCGATATGGTTCGTCTTGTAACTGCTCACGATGTGGGAGGGGAGGGTCGTGAGGTAAGATACGATATATGTAACTAATATAGCGACGCGGCGTTGCGTCTCTATGGCAGTTTGCCCCTATTGAAGTTCCGTCTCCCGTTTTGTGGTTCAAGGAAGAGTTTTCAGCAGCAGTTCACCTATTTACAGAGTGCCCCGCTATCGTTCTTTAAACCCTGATCGGATGAGAATTATATTGCAAGTAATATCTCGTATGTTACGTTATTTAACCCTAGATTACTAAACCCCCGCGTAAAATTTTCGATTGCAGTAGAGTGTAAAACAGGATATTTTGTGCTTACTTTGGTATGTAATATACCATTGGACAGCTAACAATTGTAATTAACTAATTTATAATCTATAAAGTGTGACTAATTTAGAATAAATTAGGTGTAGCACAATTTACGATTGTTTAATAACAATGTAACATCCCCCCCTTTACTGTTCTAGGCTACGCGACCCACATGAACCCCTCTAACACTTCAGAAAATGCTAACTTGGCAATTATTAGAGATGAGCGTCGTGCATCTACATCTACATGATTACTCTGCAATTCACATTTAAGTGCTTAGCAGAGGGTTCATCGAACCACAATCATACTATCTCCCTACCATTCCACTCCCGAACAGCGCGCGGGAAAAACGAACTCCTAAACCTTTCTGTTCGAGCTCTGATTTCTTTTATATTATTTTGATGATCATTCCTACCTATGTAGGTTGGGCTCAACAAAATATTTTCGCATTAGGAAGAGAAAGTTGGTGACTCTCTCCCCTATTACGTGATAATACAAAACGAGCTGCCCTTTTTTGCACCCTTTCAATGTCCTCCGTCAATCCCACTTGATAAGGATCCCACACCGATCAGCAATATTCTAACAGAGGACGAACGAGTGTAGTGTAAGCTGTCTCTTTAGTTTAGTAGCTGTCAATATATGCCACAGTTTTAACAGTTTCACCGAATGGTGTTGTGTACGCGCAAACCGTGACGCAACTCCACAAAAATAGGTGTAATGGCGAGGCATGAGGAGAGCGCAGGGGCGTTACATGGGACCATGACGACCAATCCTCCTTCTCAGGAAATGTGCCATTCAGCACATCCTGCACGCTCAAGTTGCAGCGTGGGGGTGCACCATCATTCTGGAAGATGATGCACGGCTGTCATAGCAGGTAATCATTTCTCCTTATGGTGTTCTCTGCGAAGAAAAATGGGTGTATCACCCAGTCGTGCATAAGGTCACACGAAACATTAATCTTCGGTGTATCACGGATGTTTGGACATGTGTCCGTTTTAGGAGCCCTAAATGTGGCCATCGATTTGTCGAGAAATACGGAACGTGGCTCCATCTGAAAACAGGCACTTTTTGAGGTAGTCATTGTCAGCATCAGTGGAGACCAATATGGAAGACGCGAATGCGTACTGCAAAGGACAGTCGGTTGGCTCCAATGCATGGGCCATTTGAACTTTGTACACAAAAAGGCGTAACCGCTTATTTGCAGTACGCATTCGCGTCTTCCATATTGGTCTCCACTGATGCTGACAATGACTACCTCAAAAAGTGCCTGTTTTCAGATGGAGCCACGTTCCGTATTTCTCGACAAATCGATGGCCACATTTAGGGCTCCTAAAACGTAAGGTACTTGAACACTGTAGGCCTCACATTGTGGTTGTTTTTGGAAGTTGTGCCCTTACATACTGGCGTCATTAAATACGAAGTACCGTTGTCAAAGATTTGAATTCTGCATGTCAGATGACACTTTGGGCCTTCTTCTGGTCCGTCACCATTTTGATGCACTCTCAAGACAAGTCTTAAACAATGGGAGAAGGAAAAAACCACGATTCTCTGTCTCTAATGCTTTCCAAGTTACGATTTTTTTAAATGATAGCGGGGCTTCATGTGCGCTAATGTGTTAGATGCGGTATCAACCATCAAGTAATCGCCTAGTTGAAGCAGTTGTCCCACATGTATAGAGGAACGAATGAGGGGGAAAAAAAAATCTCATACTGGGCGGCCGGATCAGGGTTTGAAGTGTCTCCTGTCGCATTCAAGCGCTGGGCAGCCGTGAGTGGACCGTAATTACGTCAGCATGTGGCCACGCACTGTCACTACTAATGTAGTAGTGTGTGTGTGTGTGTGTGTGTGTGTGTGTGTGTGTGAGAGAGAGAGAGAGAGAGAGAGAGAGAGAGAGAGAGAGGGAGAGAGAGATAGGGATAGAGAGCGCTACCGACAATACGTTACGCCGGCCAGCCTAGAGCAGTGCCACTGTTACACGGCCGCCGCAGCGTGTGTCTTCGCTAGACAGCACACGCGGCCCACACGTGCACGCACCGAGCTGTCCGGCTCGTGCGTGGGCTGCACGCGCCAGCTACCTGCAAACAGACGCGCTAACAACGCCCCTTGTTCTGCCTCCCGTCCCTCACCCGGAGATGCGAGGCGATTCTGGGGATGTGAACCGCACTAACCAGGCTGTTCTATAATTCCCGCTGTACGCTTACATGATGTACAGTGTACTTGACGTGTAAAATTTGACGCAAGAACACGTGTCCACTTCAGTGGCACAAAGAAAACACAACTGATTCTTCTGCATTACTCTCGCGCTAAGACATGTATTCCTGTCTGCTTACAAACGTACAAAAAACTGCTCTGTATGCTGTGCGCCAGGTCCATCGCACAAATTGTAGCTACGCAGTATGTTCTGATAAACTTGGTCAATACCCGTAACCAGTACCACGTCGACACTTTCAGGGCACGTGGTACCTTTCCGGCTCCACATTATGTGAAACTCAGCACCTATTTCTTTCATGTACTATTTATTTTGTGTAAGTTTTACGGTTCTGCAGTTTTTTACAGTTAATGCAGAAAGCTCTCTAAACATTTTACAAGTATTTCCAGCAGTTTAGAATATATTGATGTTTAGAGAAAACAATAACAAAAAAAACTGATGAACAAAATTTTATAATGTGCGTGGCCCAATTCAGACACATTTAATCCCATAATACACGTGTGAAGGAGACTAACTATTTTTCAGATGTGTATGGCTGGCTCTGAGCACTATGGGACTTAACTTCTGTGGTCATCAGTCCCCTAGAACTTAGAACTACTTAAACCTAACTAACCTAAGGACATCACACACATCCATGCCCGAGGCAGGATTCGAACCTGCGACCGTAGCAGTCGTGCGGTTCCGGACTGAGCGCCTTAACCGCGAGACCACCGCGCCCAGCTCAGATGTGTATGACACGATGGCTGAGATACTAGACTATTCATTTACGCAAATTGCAGCTGTATGTTAACCAGAAAAATCAGTTTCGCACATTGCAGCTATATGTTAATCGGAAAAAATATTTATTCTACTTTATATTTTAATTTGTAGAATCTTTTTCCGAATTTAAACATTTTATTTCTCTATAATTTAGCGAAACCGCAGTAAAGTTTAGGTCTGCTAGTTACGTGTGGATAATTTCGAGTTACAGAAAAAAATTAGAACGATGCTTTATAAACTTACGGACGTGTAGCAAAATTCTGAAAAATTCAACTTGTGAGAAATTGGGATTGTATGGGTCTATTAAATTGTGCGTGACAGAACGTTCCTGAAGCGCAGTCTTTATTCTGCTTCTTTTCTTCATCTTCTGACTTCCTCTTGGCATTTTCTTGTAGCACTTGTTCCGACTTTGTCATTTGAAGAGCGCAGCTTTCTGCGCCTTTAGTCTGTCACGGACAGGCAGTTGGTCTTTCATTTTAAGAGTCAGATCTTATGTCCAAATTTTTCGACACTTACAATCTAGCTGTCACGCGATCACTGAAACGTTTCACTGTGCACAAAAGAATATCTACGCACACAAATATCTGTAGCCCAGAAGGCAACAAACTTTTAGGGGGACGTAAAAAATTACCCCAAAGCAGAAGTAAGCAGAAGCAAAGATGATCATTTACATACGCTGGAAACTAGCAGTGTTTCCAACGTATGCAATATATACCAAACAAAATCACTGGAACCAAACTATTTCCAACTGTTTTTCGAAGTACTAATGGTTTTCTGTAATTTAAATAAAGGGCGTGGCACCATACATGACGTTGAATCTGAAATTTATTATATAGCGGTCATTTTTAAGTATAAACGGAGTAATGAAAAAGTAATTTTCCGTCCTTTGGGATAGTTAGCCATGTTTCGCAACTTTTTCAAATCTTAGTGACAGACACGACGCAGCACGTTATATTGAAACGATCGATCACTGAAACGTATCACTGTATACAAAAGAATGTCTACACACACAAATATCTGTAACCCAGAAGCAACAAATTTTAGGAGGACGTAAAAAATTACTCCGAAGCAGAAGTAAACAGAAACAAAGATGATCATTTACAGACGCTGGAAACTAGTAGTGTTTCCAACGTATGCAATATATACCAAACAAAATCGTTGGAAGCAAACTTTTTGCAGGTGTTTTTCGAAGTACTAATGGTTTCCTGTAATTATAATGAAGGGGGCGTGGCACCACACATGACCTTGAATGTGAAATTTATTATATAGCGGTCATTTTTAGGTATAAACGGAGTAATCAGGAAAGACTATCGAATTTAATAAAGTTGTAAAAAGTCAGTTTTGCATCGTTCGAAAGTACCCTGTGTCATTAAGAAAATATGATCCTTTGGGATAGTTAACCAGGTTTCGCAACTTGTTCTAATCTTAGTGACAGACACGACGCAGCACGTTATACTGAACGTAGTCATCTCGGGAAACTGACATAATGTTCGGCGTGCCCCAGGGAAGTGTAAGTGATCTTTGCTGTTCATGCTAAACTGCGTGTTTCCGAAAGAATCACTCTGTTTCACAAAGCTGTATCTCCTACACGAATGTGGGCAAAAACTTGAAATACTTTAACTTAGGTATCCAAACTAAATGTCTACCTTGGCACTAGTAAGGGTCTCCAATGTTCACCTACCTAGCTCCCTCTTTTATTGCCCAACTGGCAAACCTCCGATACTTTAGAGTCAAACTCCCATGTGTAAAATAGCTTCAAACGTCTAATTACTTTTGAAAAGAGCTAATGTGTTAAAAATTTGACTAGGAGCAAGTGAGCGAGAGCTACCACTTCGTGGGTTTGACGAAAATGGTTCAAATGGCTCTGAGCACTGACTTAACTTCTGAGGTCATCAGTCCTCTAGAACTTAGAACTACTTAAACCTAACTAACCTAAGACATCACACACATCAATGCCCGAGGCAGGATTCGAACCTGCGACCGTAGCGGTCGCGCGGTTTCGCGCCTAGAACCGCTCTGCCACAGCGACCGGCTAAGTTTTTCTGTCCCAAGGAAATTTATTGTATCCGAATTCAGAATGTGTTCGTGAATTCTGCAGAAAACGGATGTTAAGGATATTGGTCTGTAATTATGCGGTCCGTTCTTTTACCCTTCTTATTTAGAGGAGTCACCTGCGCTATTGTCCAGTCGCTTGGGACTTTGCTCTAGGCGAGAGGTTGACGATGAATGCAAGCTAAATAAGGGGCAAGTGCGTTAGAGTATTCTCTGTAGGACCGAGTTGTTATTCCATCTCGACCTAGTGGTTTATTTGCTTTCAGCTCTTCCAGTTCTCTACGCCAGGGAGTCTGCGCGTGAATCACACAACGGTATGTTTGTACGACTGTCCTGCGTGACTGAATAGACTACTCGACGAGTGACTGGATGGAAGGCTTCTACCCGGCTAGTGATTTTACGTATGACCAGAATTGTCTCGGGCTCTCGGCAGGATTGATTACTAAGTTATGACGGTGGAAGTTGTGCGCTTCGCGCATTGGTCTTCCTACGGACGAGCGAATTCCTGCCAACTTTTGTATGTCGACATTTGCGCCAACCGTACACCGAGAAATGAGCGGTAGCGGAACGTGGTCCGGGAAACGGACACCGAATTACATTCGACAAGACTTACATTATGAAATGGCAGATAGTTTCTGCGACAGCGTTGTAAAAGAAGCGATCGAATTTCTGTCAACACGCTCGATAAAGACAGCGGCCTGCAGCTAAGCACAGCTTGGGACCTGGCTATCGGAAGGCTGAAGTGGGTGAGGAGCGCACGCAACAAAAACACTACCTCATACGGCGCTGGGGTGGGGCCAGTCACGTCACTGCCTAAGGACGGCAGCAGAAATCACTCGAGTGTCACCACCTGACAGTGGCTCAGGAGGACTCGGCCGAAAGCTCGTGCATATTCATCCACTTGACGCGGCGAGACCCATTACCTGTAATGCGTAGTACAATAAAACCATTCAAAAACTGATGCATGCACAACCAACAAAGGATAGGTGCATGTTGTGAATTACTGGGAGGGGGGGGAGGGGGGGGGAACTGAGCATTTGGATCAGGGAGAGAATGACTTCATTTTTATTGTACTGAAAATGGAATGCAGGTGTCTGGGACACACATCCAGGCGAATGGATAGACCTTAAATGCCAGTGGTTCCCGATCTTTCTGAGACCATTACCCCTGAGTGCAATCAGGTACTAGCTAATATGCCCCCTAATGTTTATATGATAATGGGGGGATCATCATATCAACATTAGCGCCTAACTAATCTTTATAAAGAAAAATAATTTTCTTTGAACTATTTTATTTTCGAAATGAGGAAAAGTTATTCATATTTATTTTTAGTAGATGTTTCGCAAAATCACAGACTAGTCAGTAAGTGACACAATTGGTACTATTTATTTCTAACAACCTTCTATATATGATGAGGCAATTATTAGTGTATTGCGAATACTACCTACAATATGATGTGTAATAGGGTGAATAACTGGTGATGTGTACCTGCTCTGTAATTTAGTCGCTCCTATACCGTCTTCAAGGTTTGAAACTCATGTTTTAAGAACGTATTTAATTCAAGTTCAATTTAGGAGAAAAACCTTTATATTTGCCGTAGTAGAAACTTTTAGCGTTTTACTGTTTAACCACCACCGTCTTTAACTATTTTAGGACCCAGATGTTTAGCATCACTTCTATTAAAAAAAAAAAAAAAATCCCTCAGCGCATTTGAATTGAGCAGTGTGTGGACGATGTGACAGGTACATTAGGCGAATGTGAGTGAGTCACGCCGCTTACAGATTATGTAGGCAGACATGTTGTTGAGCGGGACCGAGTAAACTGTTGTGATACGTGTCAGACCTTTCAAAACTAAGCGTCACCCGGCCGTGGGCGCAGAACGCAGGTCGCGGAGTTCAGCAAAGTATTTCGAGCGTTAACGCCCCGTGGCACGATCTACTTCCGTGAGGTCTATATTAAAAGTAGAAGCATTTTGGCCATGGAACCTCAGTAAGACGCCTAAAACCAGAAATACGTTGATGATAAACAGTGCAGACATGAAAAGAATTTTTGAAATATCATGTTACAGGAGAATCCTGAAGATCAGATGGGCAAGCGGAGTAGCTGATGAAGAGATCCTAAATCTACTTAATGTAAACTGTGATTTTTTTGTTATGGAGTACACAGGATATTTTCCACTGAGCTGCGCTTGTTATTTACGTTATTTTCATCTACATCTACATTTATACTCCGCAAGCCACCCAACGGTGTGTGGTGGAGGGCACTTCACGTGCCACTGTCATTACCTCCCTTTCCTGTTCCAGTCGCGTATGGTTCGCGGGAAGAACGAACGCCGGAAAGCCTCCGTGCGCGCTCTAATCTCTCTAATTTTACGTTCGTGATCTCCTCGGGAGTTATAAGTAGGGGGAAGCAATATATTCGATACCTCATCCAGAAACGCACCCTCTCGAAACCTGGCGAGCAAGCTACACCGCGATGCAGAGCGCCTCTGTTGCAGAGTCTGCCACTTGAGTTTGTTAAACATCTCCGTAACGCTATCACGGTTACCAAATAACTCTGTGACGAAACGCGCCGCTCTTCTTTGGATCTTCTCTATCTCCTCCGTCAACCCGATCTGGTACGAATCCCACACTGATGAGCAATACTCAAGTATAGGTCGAACGAGTGTTTTGTAAGCCACCTCCTTTGTTGATGGACTACATTTTCTAAGGACTCTCCCAATGAATCTCAACCTGGTACCCGCCTTACCAACAATTAATTTTATATGACCATTCCACTTCAAATCGTTCTGCACGCATACTCCCAGATATTTTACAGAAGTAACTGCTACCAGTGTTTGTTCCGCTATCATATAATCATACAATAAAGGATCCTTCTTTCTATGTATTCGCAATACATTACATTTGTCTATGTTAAGGGTCAGTTGCCACTCCCTGCACCAAGTGCCTATCCGCTGCAGATCATCCTGCATTTCGCTACAATTTTCTAATGCTGCAACTTCTCTGTATACTACAGCATCATCCGCGGTAAGCCGCATGGGACTTCCGACACTATCTACTAGGTCATTTATATATATTGTGAAAAGCAATGGTCCCATAACACTCCCCTGTGGCACGCCAGTAGACGTCTCTCCGTTGATAACAACAAGCTGTGTTCTGTTTCCTAAAAAATCTTCAATCCAGCCACACAGCTGGTCTGATATTCCGTAGGCTCTTACTTTGTTTATCAGGCGACAGTGCGGAACTGTATCGACCGCCTTCCGGAAGTCAAGAAAAATAGCATCTACCTGGGAGCCTGTATCTAATATTTTCTGGGTCTCATGAACAAATAAAGCGAGTTGGGTCTCACACGATCGCTGTTTCCGGAATCCATGTTGATTCCTACATAGTAGATTCTGGGTTTCCAGAAACGACATGATATTCGAGCAAAAAACATGTTCTAAAATTCTACAACAGATCGACGTCAGAGATATAGGTCTATAGTGTTGCGCATCTGCTCGACGACCCTTCTTGAAGACTGGGACTACCTGTGCTCTTTTCCAATCATTTGGAACCTTCCGTTCCTCTAGAGACTTGCGGTACACGGCTGTTAGAAGGGGGGCAAGTTCTTTCGCGTACTCTGAGTAGAATCGAATTGGTATCCCGTCAGGTCCAGTGGACTTTCCTCTGTTGAGTGATTCCAGTTGCTTTTCTATTCCTTGGACACTTATTTCGATGTCAGCCATTTTTTCGTTTGTGCGAGGATTTAGAGAAGGAACTGCAGTGCGCTCTTCCTCTGTGAAACAGCTTTGGAAAAAGGTGTTTAGTATTTCAGCTTTACGCGTGTCATCCTCTGTTTCAATGCCATCATCATCCCGGAGTGTCTGGATATGCTGTTTCGAGCCACTTACTGATTTAACGTAAGACCAGAACTTCCTAGGATTTTCTGTCAAGTCGGTACATAGAATTTTACTTTCGAATTCACTGAACGCTTCACGCATAGCCCTCCTTACGCTAACTTTGACATCGTTTAGCTTCTGTTTGTCTGAGAGGATTTGGCTGCGTTTAAACTTAGAATGAAGCTCTCTTTGCTTTCGCAGTAAACTTTGTTGTTGAACCACGGTGGGTTTTTCCCGTCCCTCACAGTTTTACTCGGCACGTACCTGTCTAAAACGCATTTTACGATTGCCTTGAACTTTTTCCATAAACACTCAACATTGTCAGTGTCGGAACAGAAATTTTCGTTTTGATCTGTTAGGTAGTCTGAAATCTGCCTTCTATTACTCTTGCTAAACAGATAAACCTTCCTCCCTTTTTTTATATTCCTACTAACTTCCATATTCAGAGATACTGCAACGGCCTTATGATCACTGATTCCCTGTTCTGTACATACAGAGTCGAAAAGTTCGGGTCTGTTATCAGTAGGTCCAAGATGTTATCTCCACGAGTCGGTTCTCTGTTTAATTGCTCGAGGTAATTAGTGCACTCAGTATAATGTCACTCGATGCTCTGTCCCTACCACCCGTCCTAAACATCTGAGGGTCCCAATCTATATCTGGTAAATTGAAATCTCCACCTAAGACTATAACATGCTGAGAAAATTTATGTGAAATGTATTCCAAATTTTCTCTCAATTGTTCTGCTACTAATGCTGCTGAGTCGGGAGGTCGGTAAAAAAGGAGCCAATTATTAACGTAGCTCGGTTGTTGAGTGTAACCTCCACCCATAATAATTCACAGGAACTATCCACTTCTATTTCACTACAGGATAAACTACTACTAACAGCGATGAACACTCCACCACCGGTTGCATGCAATCTATCCTTTCTAAACACCGTCTGTACCTTTGTAAAAATTTCGGCAGAATTTATCTCTGGCTTCAACCAGCTTTCTGTACCTATAACGATTTCGGCTTCGGTGCTTTCTATCAGCACTTGAAGTTCCTGTGCTTTACCAACGCAGCTTCGACAGCGTTTTTATGACTTTATCTTCAGACACATAGGCACAGTTATGGAAGTGTTATACACTCGAAAGTACAGAGGTAGGACAAAAATATGGAAACATTGCGAGCAATTTATGCTTGAACGTAAATACAGATGCTAGCCAAGACTGCAAGCTGCGCTGTTGTACACTACTGGCCATTAAAATTGGTGCACCAAAAAGAAATGCAGATGATAAACGGGTATTCATTGGACAAATATATTATATCAGAACTGACATGTGATTACATTTTCACGCAATTTGGGTGCATAGTCCTGAGAAATCAATACCCAGAACAACCACCTCTGGCCGCAATAATGGCCTTGATACGCCTGGGCATTGAGTCAAACAGAGCTTGGATGGCGTGTACAGGTACATCTGCCCATGCAACTTCAACACGATACCACAGTTCATCAAGAGTAGTGACTGGCGTATTGTGACGAGCCAGTTGCTCGGCCACCATTGACCAGACGTTTTCAGTTGGTGAGAGATCTGGAGAATGTGGTGGCCAGGGCAGCAGTCGAACATTTTCTGTATCCAGAAAGGCCCGTACAGGACCTGCAATATGCGGTCGTACATTATCCTGCTGAAAATTTGGGTTTCGCAGGGATCGAATGAAGGGTAGAGCAACTGGTCGTAACACATCTGAAATGTAACGTCCACTGTTCAAAGTGCCGTCACTACGAACAATAGGTGACCGAGACGTGTAACCCATACCATCACGCCGGGTGATACGCCAGTATGAGGATAACGAATACACACTTCCAACGCGCGTTCATCGCGATGTCGCCAAAGACGTATGCGACCAACCTGATGCTGTGAACAGAAACTGGATTCACCCGAAAAAATGAAGTTTTTGCAATTCGTGCACCCAGGTTCGTCGTTGAGCACGCCATCACAGGCGCATCTGTCTGCGATGCAGCGTCAAGAGTAACCGCAGCCACGGTCTCCGAGCAGATAGTCGATGCTGCTGCAAACGTCGTCGAACTGTTCGTGCAGATGGTTGTTGTCTTGCAAACGTCCCCATCTGTTGACTCAGGGATCGAGACGTGGCTGCACGATCCGTTACAGCCATGCGGATAAGATGCCTGTCATCTCGACTGCTAGTGAGACGAGGCCGTTGGGATCCAGCACGGCGTTACGTATTACCCTCCTGAACCGACCGAGTCCATATTCTGCTAACAGTCATTGGATCTCGACCAACGCCAGCAGCAATGTCGTGATACGATAAACCGCAATCGCGATAGGCTACAATCCGACTTTATCAAAGTCGGAAACGTGATGGTACGCATTTCTCCTCCTTACACGAGGCATCACAACAACGTTTCACCAGGCAACGCCGGCCGACTGCTGTTTGTATATGAGAAATCGGTTGGAAACTTTCCTAATGTCAGCACGTTGTAGGTGTCGCCACCGGCGCCAACCTTGTGTGAATGCTCTGAAAAGCTAATCATTTGCATATGACAGCATCTTCTTCCTGTCGGTTATATTTCGTGTCTGTGGCACGTCATCTTCCTGGTGTAGCAATTTTAATGACCAGTAGTGTATTTGACCACGAACGCCACCTATACAGTGTCCTCAATACCGGTAAGTTGCCGCAAGTATCAGTCGTCGTTAGACCAGTGTTCTGTGCAGTTGTGAGTGCATTTTGTCGGACCCAAATATAAAGGGCGATCCAAAAGTTTCCGTTTGAGGGCGTGCTGCAGCGTATATTCAACGTAGCGCGACTTCGATGCGGGTATGCAAGCACCGACATGTAGCTAAGGGATTAGTGTGGCATTCGTGTCTTTACGACTTGCGTGCGGTACACGCGCAAACGCGAACAACGGCGACGTTATCGCCACATGCGTCCAAACAGGACCAATGTGCTGCGTTATTCTTTTCTTGGCTGCCGGAGAACAAACACCGGTAGACATTCCTCGGAGAACGAAAAAAGTGTATCGGGCAGCATGTCCGTCGAAAACCACTCTTGAGGAATGGTGTCCGACAAGGGATGCTACTGTTTACGATAACGCACGTCTCCGTATCGCAGACGTAACGCAGAAGCTGCGCCAACTCAAATGGAATGCACTCCAGCACCCGCCTTGTAGTCCTGATCTCTCCCCATACGATTATTACGCCTTCAGTCCCTTGAAAAAGTCCTTGAGGGGTCGACGACTCTTGTCGGACGAGGATGTGCAGCAGGCAGTTGCGATTTTCTTCACGCAGCAAGGCACGGTGTTCTACCAAACACGTCTCTTCAACCTAGTGCGTCGGTGTGACGATTATCTGATTGGCATTCCGATTCTGGACTGTACACTCTTCTAACGGAAACTTTTTGATCTACCTCTTATACGTTCGAACGTAGGCAAATGGTTGATGCTCTTAATGGTGGATGCTTCCATAACCAAAAGAGCCGAAGTGTTTGGTGTTTCAAGAGGCACCTAATCGAAGTTTACACCGCGAACAGGAAGAGGACTCTGGCGAAAAATAAGACGACGCCAGCTGCAAACGTCATTGCAGAAACAACACGAAGGGAGCTCCATAAGCAGCGAACTGCAGGGCGAGCTGGAATTCCAAAACCATTCATCACTGATGCAAATGCCCGTAACGTGGAGTCAAAGCCATAAAACCTGGACTGTGGAGCAATGACAGAAAGTTATTTGGTCGGCTGAGTCTTCTTTCGCGGTTTCCAAATTCTTTCCGAGTTTATGTCCCGAGATTGAAATATTGGGGGGGGGGGGGGGGAGGTTGGAGGGTTTCGGTGGCGATTTTGAAATATTTGGGGGGGGGGGGGGGGAGGGTTGGAGGGTTTCGGTGACGATTTGGGCAGCCATGTCGGGGTATTCGATGGACATCGTGGTTACTTTGTAAGGTCGCATTACTGCCAAGGATTATGTGATAGGCCGGCCGTAGTGGCCGAGCGGTTGGAGGCGTTTCAGTCTGGAACCGTGCGACCGCTACGGTCGTAGGTTCGAATCCTGCTTCGGACATGGATGTGTGTGATGTCTTTAGGTTAGTTAGGTTTAAGTAGTTCTAAGTGCTAGGGGACTAATGACCTCAGACGTTAAAGTCCCATAGTGCTCAGAGCCATTTGAACCATTATGTGATATTTTTGGCTGGTCAGGTCCACCCTATGGAAAAAACTTTGTTCCTGAGTAAGGATGCTGTGTTCCAAGACAACAGGGCCCCTCGCATCGTCTAGGACTGGTTTTGTGAACACGAGGATGAATCGTCGCATATTCCCTGAGCATCACAGTGACCAGATCGCTGTATTATTAAGCCTTTATGGTCTACTTCAGATAGAAGTGTGCATGATCGCTACCCGCCTCCACCCGCCTCCATCATCTTATCTGAACTTGCCACTATTTTGTAGGAAGAATGGTTGGTTGGTTGATTTAGGATGTTGTTGTGGTCTTCAGTCCAGAGACTGGTTTGATGCAGCTCTCCGTGCTACTCTATCCTGTGCAAGATTCTTCGTCTCCCAGTACTTACTGCAACCTTCATCCTTCTGAATCTGTTTAGTGTATTCATCTCTTTGTCTCCCTCTACGATTTTTACCCTCCACGCTGCCTTCCAGTACTAAATTGGTGATCCCTTGATGCCTCAGAATATGTTCTACCAACCGATCCATTCTTCTGGTCAAGTTGTGCCACAAATTTCTCCTCTCCCAAATTCTATTCATTACCTCCTCATTAGTTACGTGGTCTACCCATCTAATCTTCAGCATTCTTCTGTAGCACTACATTTCGAAAGCTTCTCTTCTTGTCTAAACTATTTATCGTCCACGTTTCACTTCCATACGTGGCTACACTCCATACAAATACTTTCAGAAACGATTTCCTGGCACTTAAATCTATACTTGGTGTTAACAAATTTCTCTTCTTCAGAAACACTTTCCTTGCCATTGCCAGTCTACATTTTATAGCTTCTCTACTTCGACCATCATCAGTTACTTTGCTCCCCAAATAGCAAAACTCATTTGGGATAAGGGGACCGAGGCCATCGGTTCCATCGGATTGTGGAAGAATGGGGAACGAAGTTGGCCATGTCCTTTCAAATGAACCATACCGGCATTTGCCTGAAGCGATTACGGAAATCGTGGAAGACCTAAACCAGGATGGCCGCACGCGGGTTTGAACCGTCGTCCTCTCGAATGCGAGTCCACTTTGCTAACCACTACGCCATCTCGCTCAGTGGAAGAACGGTGTACGATTCCCTTGAGAACCGTACAGAGCCTGTATTTATCTATCCATTCCGAGACGACTGGAAGCTATTTTGAATGCTAACTGGTTTCCTACGTTGTATCAGGCATAGTAATGTGTTGAGCTTTTCGTGCTTCCATATTTCCGCCGTGTGTATGCAATTTCGATAACGGCATCTACGTGTGAATGTGGACCCATAAAAAGGGAGATTGGTGTGTGTGCTCATGCGCGTTTGTGTGTGTGTGTGAAAAAATGTATACAGCATCATGGAATTAACGTGTTCTGAAAGCTTCGCTACACGTTTTCTGTGCACGGTGTGTGCAACAATGCTAATAAAAAGTGGAAACAGATACAAATAAAGAACCTCCTGTCGCTGCCTGTCCTCTTTAAGATGCACGCGGCGTGTGCAGAGGACGGCTCGCCTTCCGCGTTGCAGCGCTGCGAGGTGCGTGATGCGTTGTGTGTGCTGCGTGCTGATGCCTGACTTGGGTGCGGTTTGTGCGTGTGTTGCAGCGGAGCGGAAGACGTCGCTGGGCAAGGACTGGCACTCGGCGTGCCTGCGCTGCGAGAAGTGCAACAAGACGCTGACCCCGGGCAGCCACTCCGAGCACGAGGGAAAGCCCTACTGCACCCACCCGTGCTACAACGCGCTCTTCGGGCCCACAGGTGAGCCAAGAAACACTGCTGACCAACTACTCTCTCTCTAAAGTTAAAATCTTCTGGGTTGTTAAGCCTCTAAAATAATCGACGTTTCGGCCCTTCTGTTTGCATCTTCTTCAGGATCTTACGGTGTCCACTATTGCTAGAACACCGGAATATCCTGAAAAAGATCCCAGGAGAGAGGTCGAGACGTCGATTATTTTATAGGAAAAATGACGCGGTCTAACAACCCAGAAGACTTGTTGTATGTTAACCGGGGACCTAGAAACGACGGAGAGGCTCCGTCCCCCGCCGCAGCCGCAGTGGTCCACAACCCCACGACGACTACCGCTGTCCACTTCACCCCTCTGCCGCCCCACACCGAACCCAGGGTTATTGTGCGGTTCGGCCCCCGGTGGAACCAGACGAGTGTGACCCCTATGTTTCCGTGGTAGAGTAATGGTGGTGTACGCGTATGTGGAGAACTTGTTTGCGCAGCAATCGCCGACATTAGTGTAGCTGAGGCGGAATAAGGGGAACCAGCCCGCATTCGCCGAGGCAGATGGAAAACCGCCTAAAAACCATCCACAGACTGGCCGGTTCACCGGACCTCGACACAAGTCCGCCGGGCGGATTCGTGCCGGGGACCACCAGGCGTTCCTTCACCCTCGGAATGCCGTGCGTTAGATCGATCGGCTAACCGGGCGGGCAGATTTTAACTTTAAACACCCCGTATTTACCTACCAACGGATAAATTAATTTTTTCATGTATATACAGGGTGCGGCGCTTAAATCCGGACAGAAGAAACTTAAAACAAATTTGTTAAAAGAAAATAAAATAAAATTGGCTGAGATCCAGCAACCGTACATTATTTAGTTACAGGATGTATGCATAGCCACCTCGGTTGCACAAAATTATTGTCAAGTCATGGTCAATTTGACAATAATTTTGTGCAACCGAGGTGGCTATACATACATACATCCTGCAATTTAAATACAAAAGAAAATGAAAATCATTTTGCATGTAAGTGGTGATATCTTTCAGTGGTAAGATTACTCGATGTAACCTTCTTCAGCCGAAACAAACGCCTCCAGACTTGTCCTGAAGCGATCGCACGCACTCTTTAAAACAGCGCAGTCCATATTCGCGAGTGCTACTTCGATAGCGGTGCGCACAGATGCCTCGTCTTATTGGTAGTTCTTTTGACTGCACTCCAAGCATAGTAGACGAGGGGTTTTAAATCCGGGCTATTCGGTGGCCAGAACTCCTCGGATCAGAACATGTCAGCTTTGTCCCTAGTTTTGAACTAAATGACTCGTATGAAGTCCTCCTCTGCCGTCCGACGCCCAGTTCGCTCGCTGACATTCAATACTGACGCCAGTTTCCCCAGCGATTGTCCCGGGTCTTCCGAAATCAGTGCCTGACCCTTTTCGAAGACTGCCGCAGTTCGTGAACCGCGTTTCCTCGAATGAGGTTCCCTCGCGGGGTTAGCGGAACCTTCCCCAGATTTCTCCGAAGCATTATACTTGGTCACAGTATCTTTAACAATTGATCTCGGGTACCCTTAAAATCGAACTATTTGAGTGGGCCAAGGCCAAGCGTGAAGATTTTCGTTAATCGCGGCTCTTCGGTTGTACTCCGCATTTGTCCGTCATATCTCGGTCAGTTTGACTGTTCACTAGATGCCTATGGCTTCCAAGAAAGCCAATAGTTACCTTCGGCGGAATTACGATATGGCGGGAAATTCGAACTGGAATTTATTCACATTTTAGCGCCACACCCTGTAGATCGAGACAGCGAGAGTAAATTTGTACCAAGGCCGGGAATCGAAACCGGGTCGCCTGCTTACGAGGCAGGCGCGTTAGCCACCAAGCCACCGTGGCTCAGCGATTCAACACAACAGCACGGATTTTCTTGGCACACTTCCCGCCAGTATCCATGTTCTCATTGCCGCCCCAATCTACTTTAAATTTCCCCTTTCCCTCAGTTGGAAAATTGATGCAAGTAACTCAGAAGAGAAAGCGAAACGGTACACTAATAAAGAACACAGAGGACATCTAGTAAAATAAAAATTAATCACACATCGCCATCTGAAATACGGAAGATTATTACGACTAAAAATTAAAGTTTCTATGTCCAGTAAGACACTACAAAGTTGTGGCCCCATAATCAGTAATGTTGTTAGTCACCTCTGTAATGCATCATTAATCCAGGGTATTTTCCCAGACAGGTTAAATTATGCGCAGTTGTTAATAAATACCATATAGTGTCACTCCTTTCATCATTTTCTAAAAAAAATTGAGAAGGTAATGGGATATTTAGCCAGTTAAAGTTTGGATTTCAAAAGGGCCTTTCTACTGAGTCAGCTGTTTATATGAGCACATAATAAAGTCTCAAGTGATAAAATATTACCATTTGGGACTTTATGTGACCTAAACATGACATTTGATACTGTCAGTCATAAATCCTATATCAGAGAAGTTGAAATAAATGGTCGGAGATCTCCAAAAGTTTCATTAATAAGCATCCTTTATTCATTAGTGGTGACTAGTTTCGTACATTATGTCTATTTTCAAACCATCTGTCTTCGTAAGCAGTTACAATACAATCAAATACGGGTGCTCGGAAATAGCCACAGCAGACAATCCAGACTGCCAATGCAGATTGTTCAACACGCAATAAACGAAGTAGAATAGTAGCCATTTTTCATCTTCTTTTAAATATTTAAATATATGTTATACGTTTGTTATGTTGACACGTTCCCCATCCTAAAGTTTATCGTGAATGTGAACTATGGAACACATAAGTAAGTAACTAACTCTCTTCATATTTACATAGTCTTACATTCTCAACGTGTGTCATTGGACATTCACAGATGGATAAAGACCTTCTGTGATAACCTGACTGTTGGTACTTGTGAAACATGATTACTGGAGTAATCACACGTTTTTGGCACTGTTTCACAGTCAGTTTATCAGTAGCAGATAAAGAAGTAATCTACATATACTCATTACTCAGTTCCGTTCTATGATTTTATTCTCGATTTACAGATGGTCTTCTCTGCTGTATCCGCTGCTGAGGCCTATTGGCTCTTTCGCCTGATGAAAATCCACTGTTTTTTGTTTGTTTGAATTTAGTTCAAAAAATGGTTCAAATGGCTCTAAGCACTAAGGGACTTAAAATCTGAGGTCATCAGTCCCCTAGACTTAGAACTACTTAAACCTAACTAACCTAAGGACATCACACACATCCATGCCCGAGGCAGGATTCGAACCTGCGACCGTAGCGGTCACGCAGTTCCAGACTGTAGCGCCTAGATCCGCACGGCCACACCGGCCGGCTTGAATTTAGTGTTTGTATCTTGTACATTCTGGTAACTCGGCTTTTGTGTCTGTAGCACTTATGTCATGTGTGTCCCCTTGCATGAGCGGGACAATAACTGTAGCATTGCTCATTAATATTCTTCCAGCTTTCATAGTTATCATACGCGAACCCTTTTGCGACTGTGGTTGCGACATTCAGTTGTCACCTAACAGTCACCTGAGAAGCTAAAAACAGATTTGTGATTAAACAAATACAGGGCGTACATAAAGTCCGGGAACACTTTCAATTACTTATTGCACAAGAACTAACACTGTAAAGATGTCAAACATATTGCATTTCGAAGTGAAATTCTGAAAGTTTTTTTTTTTTTTTTTTTTTTTTTTTTTTTTTTTTTTTTTTTTTTTTTATAAAAATACAAACATTCGATATGCGAACCCTGAGTGACCCGGAAGACGTCAATACGATAATCGGGATTCTTGCCATACCCGTCCCAGCATGGCGACTGTGGCAGTCGCTTCCCGTATTCTCTCCCGGAGCTCTGTTACACCACGTGGTGGAGGCGGTACATACACCAGATCTTTAATGTGTCCTCACAGAAAAAAGTCACACGGAGTAAGGTCTGGTGATCGGGGAGGCCATTTCGAACTCCAACACACAGAAAGCTCGCTCCAATCTGAACTCGCCATGTTTGCGACTAGCGCTGACTGTCGGCAAATTACCAAACTATGCTGTGGCGATATACTCGTACATAAAAAAATAAACTTCCATGGTTTCTCTGCAAAATGACATATGTATGATATCTGTACGATGTTCGGTTCTTGTGCAGTAAATAATTGAAAGTGTTCCCGGACTTTTACACGCTGTATTTTTCAGAATATTGGAAAGGGTTTCGTTTGCGATATTATTGTCACATTCTGTCAAGTAACGATGGAAACTTCAGTTAATGCCCATATTTGTATATATGAAAATAATTGTTTTAATTTTCGACGTATCCCCATTGTAGGACAAATGTGATGTTTTTCCATCATTGAGATTTCGTAACTGAAGTGTGATTCTCGATGAGTACGAAACATCCATCTACGGATGACGTAAGCTCTTTACTGGACTTTCAACTGTTCGCGCGACTCCCCCCTCAGAGGTTCGAGTCCTCCCTCGGGCATGGGTGTGCCTCTCGTCCTTAGCGTAACTTAGTTTAAGTTAGATTAAGTAGTGTGTAAGCCTAGGGACCGATGACCTCAGCAGTTTGATCCCATAGGAACCTACCACAGATTTCCAATTTCACTGGACTCGAAATATTGTCCGTCCACAAATTACTTTAGATGTGAGGATAAAAGGAAATCAGAGAATGTCGAATACTGTGAGTGTCCCATATATTCTTACTTTACGCCCCTGTGTTTCTTCACTGTAGTGGAACTGTGGACGGGTGTGCTGTCCTGACGAAAGATGACTTTCCAGTTTTGCCATCCAAGTCTCTTAAGACCTGTGTTTTCTTTCGTCAAAGTTCTCTAGGAGACGTCCAAGTCATTTGTCAGTTAATGTTTCTCTGCTTTTTTGTATGTACGTCCACTGGTTCCACCCATTTGCTTTTATTGCTCTCTAGCTACTGGCATCAAGTGGTTGTCCCACGTCTCATTCACACAAGAAAATCCCCGCACTTGTCAGTCGGATTCTATTGACGAATTTACTTATTAAGATCGAAACATTCGTTTTCGCCTTTCTTTTTGGTCAACATTCAGTTGATGCTACACTCATTTTGCACAGATCTTTCTCATAGTTAATTCTCCATATTGTCTTTCTCGTCCTTTTGGCCTGTCTCGCAAGCACTGTTCATTCAAGACCTAATGCCTGAAACACTCATTTCTGCCACTGGTTCAAAATAATCGGCTTAGCGTGCTCTGTCAGCGTTATTTTGGCTCTACGGATTGGGACAACCTATGTAAACTCCACAAACCGTTGTACAGGGTTTCTTCCTACCAATATTGTTGATTTTCTGGCCTATTCTACTCTCGCATGAAGCAGAGGAAAATGACAATCTGCATGGCTTAGTAGGGGCTCTTTTACCTTATTTGTGATGGTTTCTACGCAAAGTTTACGGTGGAACCAGCAAAACTGTTCACAGTATTCTTTGAATTCAAAGGCTCTAATTTACTCAAAAGGCTGTCGTGAAATCAACGTCACCTTTCTTCCGAAGATTTTCATTTTATATTCTCTGTTCCTCCTTGTTTGGACAAAGCCGTTGTTCTGCAACTGTGTATTTCATTAATGAAAGATCCCTCCAGTTGCTGGACTCTTTTTGCTGTCTTGATCTTGTTAATTTTGGACGACATTGTGCCGGGCATGATGACTTATCTTACATTCAGTTTGCTACAAAGATTTTTGCACAGTATGTTTCACATATGTACATTGCAAACACGATTGTAAGTTGACACTTCCTTCATCTACATCTACATCTATACTCCGCGAGCCACCTTACGGTGTGTGACGGAGGGTACTTATTGTACCACTATCTGATCCCCCCTTCCCTGTTCCATTCACGAATTGTGCGTGGGAAGAACGACTGCTTGTAAGTCTCCGTATTTGCTCTAATTTCTCGGATATTTTCGTTGTGATCATTACGCGAGATATATGTGGGCGGTAGTAATATGTTGCCCATCTCTTCCCGGAATGTGCTCTCTCGTAATTTCGATAATAAACCTCTCCGTATTGCGTAACGCCTTTCTTGAAGTGTCCGCCACTGGAGCTTGTTCAGCATCTCCGTAACGCTCTCGCGCTGACTAAATGTCCCCATGACGAATCGCGCTGCTTTTCGCTGGATCATGTCTATCTCTTCTATTAATCCAACCTGGTAAGTGTCCCATACTGATGAGCAATACTCAAGAATCGGACGAACAAGCGTTTTGTAAGCTACTTCTTTCGTCGATGAGTCACATTTTCTTAGAATTCTTCCTATGAATCTCAACCTGGCGCCTGCTTTTCCCACTATTTGTTTTATGTGATCATTCCACTTCAGATCGCTCCGGATAGTAACTCCTAAGTATTTTACGGTCGTTACCGCTTCCAATGATTTACCACCTATGGCATAATCGTACTGGAATGGATTTCTGCCCCTATGTATGCGCATTATATTACATTTATCTACGTTTAGGGAAAGCTGCCAGCTGTCGCACCATGCATTAATCCTCTGCAGGTCCTCCTGGAGTACGTACGAGTCTTCTGATGTTGCTACTTTCTTGTAGACAACCGTGTCATCTGCAAATAGCCTCACGGAGCTACCGATGTTGTCAACTAAGTCATTTATGTATATTGTAAACAATAAAGGTCCTATCACGCTTCCCTGCGGTACTCCCGAAATTACCTCTACATCTGCAGATTTTGAACCGTTAAGAATGACATGTTGTGTTCTTTCTTCTAGGAAATCCTGAATCCAATCACAAACCTGGTCCGATATTCCGTAAGCTCGTATTTTTTTCACTAAACGTAAGTGCGGAACCGTATCAAATGCCTTCCTGAAGTCCAGGAATACGCCATCAATCTGCTCGCCAGTGTCTACGGCACTGTGAATTTCTTGGGCAAATAGGGCGAGCTGAGTTTCACATGATCTCTGTTTGCGGAATCCATGTTGGTTATGATGAAGGAGATTTGTATTATCTAAGAACGTCATAATACGAGAACACAAAACATGTTCCATTATTCTACAACAGATTGACGTAAGCGAAATAGGCCTATAATTATTCGCATCTGATTTATGACTCTTCTTGAAAATGGGAACGACCTGCGCTTTCTTCCAGTCGCTAGGTACTTTACGTTCTTCCAGCGATCTACGATAAATTGCTGATAGAAAGGGGGCAAGTTCTTTAGCATAATCACTGTAGAATCTTAAGGGTATCTCGTCTGGTCCGGATGCTTTTCCGCTACTAAGTGATAGCAGTTGTTTTTCAATTCCGATATCGTTTATTTCAATATTTTCCATTTTGGCGTCCGTGCGACGGCTGAAGTCAGGGACCGTGTTACGATTTTCCGCAGTGAAACAGTTTCGGAACACTGAATTCAGTATTTCTGCCTTTCTTCGGTCGTCCTCTGTTTCGGTGCCATCGTGGTCAACGAGTGACTGAATAGGGGATTTAGATCCGCTTACCGATTTTACATATGACCAAAACTTTTTAGGGTTCTTGTTTAGATTGTTTGCCAATGTTTTATGTTCGAATTCGTTGAATGCTTCTCTCATTGCTCTCTTTACGCTCTTTTTCGCTTCGTTCAGCTTTTCCTTATCAGCTATGATTCGACTACTCTTAAACCTATGATGAAGCTTTCTTTGTTTCCGTAGTACCTTTCGTACATGATTGTTATACCACGGTGGATCTTTCCCCTCGCTTTGGACCTTAGTCGGTACGAACTTATCTAAGGCGTACTGGACGATGTTTCTGAATTTTTTCCATTTTTGTTCCACATCCTCTTCCTCAGAAATGAACGTTTGATGGTGGTCACTCAGATATTCTGCGATTTGTGCCCTATCACTCTTGTTAAGCAAATATATTTTCCTTCCTTTCTTGGCATTTCTTATTACACTTGTAGTCATTGATGCAACCACTGACTTATGATCACTGATACCCTCTTCTACATTCACGGAGTCGAAAAGTTCCGGTCTATTTGTTGCTATGAGGTCTAAAACGTTAGCTTCACGAGTTGGTTCTCTAACTATCTGCTCGAAGTAATTCTCGGACAAGGCAGTCAGGATAATGTCACAAGAGTCTCTGTCCCTGGCTCCAGTTCTGATTGTGTGACTATCCCATTCTATACCTGGTAGATTGAAGTCTCCCCCTATTACAATAGTATGATCACGAAACTTCTTCACGACGTTCTGCAGGTTCTCTCTGAGGCGCTCAACTACTACGGTTGCTGATGCAGGTGGTCTATAGAGGCATCCGACTATCATATCTGACCCACCTTTGATACTTAACTTAACCCAGATTACTTCACATTCGCATTCGCTAATAACTTCACTGGATATTATTGAATTCTTTACTGCTATAAATACTCCTCCACCATTGGCGTTTATCCTATCCTTGCGGTATATATTCCATTCTGTGTCTAGGATTTCGTTGCTGTTCACTTCCGGTTTTAACCAACTTTCCGTTCCTAATACTATATGCGCACTATTTCCTTCAATAAGAGATACTAATTCAGGAACCTTGCCCTGGATACTCCTGCAGTTTACCAATATTACGTTAACTTTTCCTGTTTTTGGTCTCTGAGGACGGACGTTCTTTATCAACGATGATAATGTCCTCTCTGGTAAGCCGTCAGGTATTTTATCGTTTCGCCCAAGGGGGGGTCCCTCTAACCTAAAAAACCCCCGTGTGCACGCCACACGTACTCTGCTACCCTAGTAGCTGCTTCCGGTGTGTAGTGCACGCCTGACCTGTCTAGGGGGGCCCTACAGTTCTCCACCCAATAACGGAGGTCGATGAATTTGCAACCATTATAGTCGCAGAGTCGTCTGAGCCTCTGGTTTAGACCCTCCACACGGCTCCAAACCAGAGGACCGCGATCGACTCTGGGCACTATGCTGCAGATATTAAGCTCAGCTTGCACTCCGCGTGCGATGCTGGTTGTCTTCACCAAATCAGCCAGCCGCTGGAAGGAACCAAGGATGGCCTCAGAACCCAAGCGGCAGGCGTCATTCGTTCCGACATGTGCTACTATCTGCAGCCGGTCACACCCAGTGCGTTCAATAGCTGCCGGAAGGGCCTCCTCCACATTACGGACGAGACCCCCCGGCAAGCACACCGAGTGCACACTGGCATTCTTCCCCGACCTACCCGCTATTTTCCTAAGGGGCTCCATAACCCGCCTAACGTTGGAGCTCCCTATAACTAATAGGCCCGCCCTCTGTGACTGTCGGGACCTTGCCGGAGAATCGGCCACTGGCCCAACAGGCGAGGCATCCTGTGGTGGCTCGGAAACGATGTCATCACCACTAGGAAGCACCCCGTACCTGTTGGAAAGGGGTAAGGCAGCTGCCACGCGGCCAGATCCCACCTTCGCCTTTCGGCCAGGCACGCGCGAGCCCACCACTGTCCGCCATTCACCCTGGAGTGATGGCTGACCGGTAAGATGCTCACTGCCGGAAGACGCAGCGACATCAGGGGTTCCATGTGATTCCAAGGCCACCGAAGTAGGCATAGGTCTCACCACAGTTGCCCCAACGCCACTACGAGCCGACGCCTGCGCCTCGAGCTCGATGAGCCTAACAGACAAAGCCTCCACCTGCCCCCGAAGAGTGGCCAATTCTCCTTGCGTCCGCTCACAACAACCACAGTCCCTACACATGACTATGTTTACCCTACTCTATACGGTGACAAATTCCCAAGATAATCTTCTGATGAGCTACTCTGATAACCAAGAAACACTCACTGAAATACGAGACGCGAAAACTACGCTAGGTTTTCCCAGAAAAACTATTTAAAAGCTAAGCGCAGCAAATAAGTACAAAAACGCTTTATACAAACAGTACTCGCTGCTGCTGGTGCTCTCGCTCTGGCTGTCACAAGACAACTGCTGATTCAAGTGACTAGTGGCTAACGACCGCGAAACAAACAAAAGACGGTTTTAGGGCGCTTTCTGTTCTAAACGATCAAGAAAACACTAAGAAATCTAACACGAAAACTACGTAAAGTTTTATCAAGAACTGTTAGTTACTATGCAGAGCAGATAAACACAAATAGAATCCCTTCCTTAGTGGAAGGTCGTAAACAAAATGCAAAATAAACGCTTTATACAAACAGTACTCGCTGCTGCTGGTGCTCTCGCTCTGGCTGTCACAAGACAACTCCTTCCTTCAGGACTTTAACACTGAAATGAGCAAGTGTCCTACCTATTCTTTTCACGTAGACACTACATGTTTGTATCCTGATCAGAAGATGACCGTTTAACTGGTTGAAACTAGTAATCACTGCTTCCTATATTTCGATCTACAGCTTTAATTCTCGTTGTAGTTTCCTAAGCACGTTAATTGGTCGCTTTTTTTCATATGACATATATTTGTAGTGCTCTAAAGAGAGAGACAATAGTGAATGTAATTGTGGAATAAATGAAAGGATAATGGCTGAATCTTAACGGCTTGAATACTTTGACAATAAGCGGGCAGTACTTTAGTAATTATCTCCATTTTGAAGGGTGACCCATTACTGTTTTGGCTGCTCGTAATGATTGTCGCTATTATAACAGATATGTCATTATAATAATAAATGCGTATTAACCATTACGTGCTGTAGCTCAGTAGGTCTCAATGCCACGCTAGATGAGTTGTCATACGTGCTGGATATTTAGATTTAGATGTTGAAGAAAGCAAAGAAAAGAAAAAGAAAAAAAAAATACTGCTTCGATTGCTGCGTTGCCGACCTTGCCAACGGTCGAATCCAAGCACACATAACAGCGAATTTTGGATAATGTATGTACGGATTTTTGTTCCAGACTCTTCTCACACTGAAGAGCCTTCAGTAAGCAATTGCCCGTCTCAACGGCTAAGTCGTAAGTTCTCCTCTGTCAAAAGTGGAAATGATCTGCACTGTTGGTAAATGTGGACTGACGTCACCGCAAGTCTGGCGTACTGCTCCTTTAGCTGGGGAACAATTATTTTGCCAATAAGAAGTACGAGGGTCAATTGCACGACCAATTAAGGTCAACTATTGCCTTCTGTTTGGTTGACGCTCCATTGTAGAACTGTGAGCCTGTCGGACTTCAGAATGGTCCCGCCTGCCATGAGTGTATGAACGTCACACGTTTCTGTATGACATGTGAAATAATATGTATTCCTCCAAAGGATGCTAAGAATATAGGAGATGTAACAAAAAAATAAACAAGACTGTCCTCATTACCAAGTTTCCATTTGCCATGGTAGCTATTTTTCTACCACGCTAAACATGACTGTATTGTATGGATGGCCGATTCATTCCCACATGACACACACAATTTTACGGGATCATGACAGACTCTTTCAATAGGAAACGTTGTGTATGACTTGCGCGGATTTCCCCACAGTTGATGATTCACTTTCATACAGTGTTGTGCTCCAGATGTACATTCTAAGAAATTCCTTCCTCAAATTGGGATCCATGTTTGATACTAGTAGACTTATTAGAAGACTTATTTCCGTGAGGAACGCTTTCTTTGCCTGTGCCGGTCTTGTTATGCTTGCTATACCTCGTCTCCCCCCCCCCCCCCCCCCCCAAGCGGAAAGAATCCTTTCACTTCATCGACCAACTGATTCCCAATTTTGATGTCACGTTTGTGTCAATCATCTAATTTTTGCTGCTCCTCAATATTTTTGTTTCTTTTGGTTTACCTTTAATCCATATTCTGCTGTGGCATCTCCTCAACGTTTTTAGTTTTTTATCTTCTTCGTGTGTTGATCCGTGTTCCCTCATCTCTATTAATATTTCTGTGGTTTTCATTTCGATATCTTACTACAAGCATTGCGTGCAGTTTCAATCTTATTTCCCCAGTCTGGTGTAATAATTGAGCCACTGACCCTAGCTTATGACATTTATGTTTTACTCAGCTACACCATATTTTTATAAAACTAGCTGTAATCTTATCATTGACCTTAGCTTATGACAATTAAGTATTAATTAGCTGTACCATTTTTTTTAAACTAGTTGTTCGCAGCCACGTGTTACTGTGGCTCAGTGTAGTTAAATGGAAAAGAAAGAAAAGAAAAGAAAAGCACACGTTTCTAATCTGTAGGGGACGTGGATATACATCCTAGTCTCATTCCCTTTGTCCATCTCCTCCCTCCTCTCTCTCCATCTCCTCCAACCTATTCTTTTGCCTTCTGTGCACCCATCACCTCCTCCCCCATTTTTCTCCATCTCTGCTTGATTTTATAGCCAGTTTTAGAGTGTTTATATTTTTAATCAAGTTTTTGTTGATTCATAATGTCCATATGAAGTAAAATAACGCCAGCACTATGTTTCCTGGATATGTTGCAGGCTTCGGCCGTGGTGGTGCTGAGAGCTACGTCTACAAGAAGTAGGTGCTGGGACCCTGGTCTGACGGCTACACCACCACAGCAAGGCTACCAGTGTGCACCTCTTCACACTCTAGATTCTAGAACAAACCACATCTTGTGCACAGCCTTGGCCGCCAGCTCCACGACTCACATAAAAAACACATTCATCATGTTAATTGGGTACTAATTAAGTGATTCATATTTTTGCCTGAAATTTAAAGGAGGAATGTATTTTTATAGTAAGATTTTGAAGAATATGTGACTGATTACACAGAATGTAATTAAGTTGCATTTTTAACATAATTACTGTAGGGGAAGCTTTTCAGATGTAATTTCCATCATTAACTTATTTTTAATAAATGCTATGATAATACAGTATAATGTCACTTTTGCTAGTTAACCTCTGTTACCCTTACCATATTCCTCATATGCAGTTTCACTTTTGGAAACATAACAGAGCATCATACTGCAAACATCATTTTGGAAACATAACAGAGCATCATACTGTATGAATTCAGAGTAATCAGTTATGGTAATTAACACAGTGTACATGCTACTAACTTCTCGTCTTGAATGTAGAACACATGCTCTGGAGCAAACCAGTAACATCTCTTGACATGGTGGAAAATACCAAAGACAACTGTCTATCTTGTTCATGCCAACAGTGAGAACTTGCTTACAACACTGCAATAGCACAATTACTTTAAGTTCAGCAATGACTTCTGGGAATTTGCAGGAGGTGCCTACCACAGGATCTCGAGTTTCTGCTTCATTAGGAAACATACTTCTGTGCCACACTGAACACATTGTATTAACATTAAGAGTATCCAAAAAAGCAGAAACTCTTGTTCTGAGTAGCACATGTGGATGAGATCTTATACCTAATACACTAGCAACAAAGAAAAATAGACAAAGTGGCTACTGAACAACCAGAGTGCATACAAAGTTCATATTCATTACAGAAAAGTATAAAATACAACAAAAACAAAACAGTCTATGTACTATATTTGTTTATAATCCCACAAAAGTAACAGAATCTTACAATAAAGAACAAATCAACATCTCTGTTCCAAACAAGCAGTGGTGACATTTTACAGTATATTCAGCACAGTTAACACTCAAGACAGACTTGAAGCATGACGTAAGTTGCTGCAAAATAACATGTACACCATTAACTTTGTTACAAAAATTGACCAACCAAATTATAATGTAAATAATAACAAAACTCTGGAAACACAACCACCATCAACAACTCAACATTACACAAAACAGCACACTCAGTAACAAATCATAGTACTTCATGAATTGTACTGTAAGTGCTTAACATGGTGTAATTTTCCAAGCTGGTACATTCTGAGATTAAAAGTTTCCAGACACCTGTTAGTGGACACTGATATGGGACGTGGCCACCCTTGACCTTTATGGTGGCTTGAACTCTGCTGGGGGACACTTTGTACAAGGTGTCGCAATGTCTGTGAGGAGTGGCAGCTTATTCTTCCTCAAGAATGAAAAACAGAAGGTAGTAATTTTGGACGCTGAGATCCGAAGTCTTTTTTTCTAGCACATATCCCAAAGGGTGTTCCACTGAGTTCAGGTCAGGAGTCTGGGCACGCCACTCCATTGCATGAATGTTGTTGTCCACAGACTGTTGCTTCACAGATGCTGCTTAACGACAGAGCGCATCATTTCATATACATCATAACATATTTTATTTTTATATGGTTATTTTTCTAGTTATTTTTAATGTTAAAATGTCAGCTCAACCATCTATTTACAATGTAAAAAAAAACAATTTATGTGTTTCAAAGATAAAATCTTCATCATCAGAATAACCTTACAACAGTCTCTGCAAGGGACCAATATAAAAAATAAACAAGACCAATAAAAATAGTAGTAAAAATAACATGGGCACTTCCATCGCAGCCATGTCCTCTTTCAGGTATACATCCACATCTTTTGTCAACTGATAAAATAGATGAAAATTGAATTCCCCATGATATCACAGTAACAGCTGTATGTGTACCCAGCCTGTGTATCTTTCTGAAAGGAACATTCTGCAGGCAAAAACAGAACTAAGCCTAGTGAGCCGTTTGTGAATGTAAACATGAAATCCAGATAGATTACTGAAAAAATTGAATCTGAATACTATACCAAAGAAACAAAGATGTATACCTACGCCAGGCAGCTTGGAAATTGAAATCTTGTCAGGGGTACTTCACACTGCACAGTAAACTTTTTCATCTAAATAGCCAAAAACTTTCTGCCTTTTGCTGTCAAATTTGTAGAATCTCTAAATGAGCAAGATAGAATGACTGGCTAAATATCATAAAACTGATAGCCAGAACTAACTTTACCACAAAAACATGTGAATAAATTAATTTGCAAGAAGCAGCACATGAATTTAAAGGAGAATGGCATGTGGAATGCTTAGAGTCACAATTCCATCCATCGGTAGTCTTCTCAGAAAGTAGTTAATATTTTCAAATCTTTTAAAGTCGATGCCATATTTCAGACCAACAGCACACTGCAATTTAAGCTAAGAAAAACTTTACACCATGAAGTTGACAAATACGATAGGACTGATTTCTACAAAATTCAATGCTACACCTGTAATATGAATGGTGTAAGCTAAACAGTTAGGTCTGATAAGTTAAGGTAGAAAGAACATAGGGACGTATTTCAGCTTAGAAATTTTGAGAAGTCAGCCATAGTCATGTATATTCATGAAACTGGCCTTCATGTGTGGGGACTGAGTTTGCAATTTTGCATACAAAAGATAAAGTCAAGAAAGTTGATCTACTAGAACAACTGGAGATTACTGTACAGAGCATCAGAAATCATAATACATTAAACAGCCCTTACAGGTTACACAAGCAACTTCTTCAGAAACTTTTCAGACATTTTTAATATCTGTCAATTGTTTAATGGCTTTACAGTTTTTTGTTCATTACAAGATTTGAATATCCAGACTGTCTGGCATAGATAATCTTTGACATTTTCTCTAGATTTCATGATTACATTCAAGAAGTGTTCACTCACAGTAGTTCCGTGTTTCCCTGTGCACTGTGGCTTTCAGGAAGGTACACAGACCTTGTACGCATATGGCTGTTATTGTGACAGTGCCAGTGCAACATATAGGTTTCAGTTTTAGTCTATTTCATCACATGATGGTGATGTGGATGAATGTCCTAAGAAAACACAACTGCAAGGGAAATACGCATGTCATTTTATTATTATTTTTATAGTTCTTTTTTGTGTTTCATATTGTTCAATTTTAGAGATTCTCTGATGATTCAACCTGGTTCAATCAGCATATTATCAATACCAAAACGATTTTCATACGAGCATATTGTAAGGTACTCCTAATGTCATTTGGATGCACTGAAGTATGTATATAATAAGCCGTCAGCGTAAGTTAAATTTGCATGATGCTTAATTTGATTTAAGAGACACATCACAATTTTGATGTTAGGATTGTTTGACATGGTAATGGCATACAGGGAACTAGTATTAAAAAAAAGTAGCTTTTTTTGAAGGGAAGCAGTAGCATTTGGGCGGTTGGGGAGGGGTTGTGGGGCGTTGTTGTGCTGAGAGTCATGGCACACAACAGCTACATATCTTCATATTTTTTCAAGATGGCGCTGTATTTTTTTTTTTTTTTTGCCCAGGATGAAGCTGGCAACACTTATACAGCTAGGTACCTTAATGCATGTAACTAGTATTGTTGTTTTTATTCTGGAAGATAAATAAACATTATTTAAAGTCTTTTTTTGTCCTTAATAAAGTTTAAAGATTGTCTTAAACGTAAAAATGGATCTGTGGACCTGCAACCTGGACAAGCAAACACCGTAAGTATATCCATAGGAGTTGCGCATTTAGGAATATATGTTGTAAGTGGAGGCTCGAATTAATGCCATTTAAAATAAACCATAAGTAGATCTCAGCACCACGACACAATCCTCCCTGTCTCCATAGTATTCTGTACTGTGGCAATATATGTTATAAATGGAGGTAAGTATTAACTGTATTTTTCTTACTTGTCACTTCTTCTTCCGTGTGTTTTTGCTTTTAGGAAGCTTTAATTGTCTAGTGTTAGTAATAGTGTTCCATAGATTTCATGTTTGTTTTGAACACAGAGAGGAGCCATAGTGCCAGTAGTGCTAGTATCTGTTTTGAATACAGTCCAGAGACAGGTAGTGCTAGTTTTCATTGTTTTCTACAAGAAGAGTCTAGTAACCACAGTTTAGTCAACTATCGGCTGCCTCTAGTGAATTAGCCGTCTAGTTAAAAGTTGATTCACTCTCTACAGGAAATTGATTTCTTAGGATGGATAGGATGTGTGACTGCTGTGTACAGACGCAAGAGGAGATGGTCACTGTTCGTGAACAGCTGAACGTGTTGATGGCCGCGGTCAGCCGTCTTCAGGCTGCTGCCTCGGAGTGTAGCGGCAGTGGGGAGTCTGGTGCGTGGCATGATACACCCCAGGTGTTACATGCTTCACCCACTGTTCCTGCTGTCGAGACATCTTCGCGGGTACCGGGCGCGGTTGGGCCACCCTCTCCCCAAGGGGAGTGGCGGGTTCAGCGGCGTTCGCGGCGCACGAGGCGGAGGGTCAATGTGGAGGCTGGCCGTGTGGCATCGCCCGCTCTGCCTGTGAGTGGACATGTGGCCGCTCCTTCAGCAAGGTCCGAGCTGGCACACGGGGGGAGGGGTTTATTAGTGATTGGGAGCTCCAACGTTAGGCGGGTGACGGAGCCCCTTAGGGAAATAGCGGAAAGGTCGGGGAAGAAGGCCAGTGTTCACTCTGTGTGCTTGCCGGGGGGTCTCATCCGAGATGTGGAGGAGGCCCTGCCGGCGGCGATAGAGAGCACTGGGTGCACCCGACTGCAAATTGTTGCTCATGTCGGCACCAATGACTCCTGCCGTCTGGGTTCAGAGGTCATCCTCAGTTCATACAGGCGGTTGGCGGAGTTGGTGAAGGCGAAAGCCTCGCTCGCGGGGTGGAATCTGAGCTAACTATTTGTAGTATCGTTCCCAGAACCGATCGCGGTCCTCTGGTTTGGAGCCGAGTGGAAGGCTTAAACCAGAGGCTCAGACGATTCTGCGGAGATCTTGGGTGCAAATATCTCGACCTCCGCTATCGGGTGGAGAAATGTAGGGTCCTCCTTGAATAGGTCAGGCGTGCATTACACGCAGGAAGCGGCTACAAGGGTAGCGGAGTACGTGTGGAGTGCACATGTGGGTTTTGTTAGGTTAGAGAATTCCCTCCCTAGGCCCGACAAGACGCCTCCCGAGAGGCGGCAAGGTAGGAGTAGGCAAAATGCAACAGGGAATAACAATATTAATGTGCTAATAGTAAACTGCAGGAGCGTCTATAGAAAGATCCCAGAACTGCTCTCATTAATAAACGGTCACAATGCCCACATAGTACTAGGGTCAGAAAGTTGGCTGAAACCAGATGTAAACAGTAATGAAATTCTA
Organism: Schistocerca americana; assembly: GCF_021461395.2. Classification (NCBI taxonomy): domain Eukaryota; kingdom Metazoa; phylum Arthropoda; class Insecta; order Orthoptera; family Acrididae; genus Schistocerca; species Schistocerca americana. The sequence continues at coordinate 284,584,104 of NC_060120.1, read as the reverse complement.
AACTCAGATTGGAATGTATACCGAAGAGACAGGCTGGACAGTGAAGGGGGAGGCGTGTTTATATTGATAAAAAGTACAATAGTATCGAAGGAAATTGACGGAGATCCGAAATGTGAAATAATTTGGGTGAAGATCACGGTTAAAGCAGGCTCAAACATGGTAATTGGATGTCTCTATAGGCCCCCTGGCTCAGCAGTTGTTATGGCAGAGCACCTGAAGGAAAATTTGGAAAATATTTCGAGTAGATTTCCCCACCGTGTTATAGTTCTGGGTGGAGATTTTAATTTGCCAGATTTAGACTGGGAGACTCAGACGTTCATAACGGGTGGGAGGGACAAAGAATCCAGTGAAATTTTTTAAGTGCGTTGTCTGAAAACTACCTTGAGCGGTTAAACAGAGAACCGACTCGTGGCGATAACATATTAGACCTTCTGGTGCCAAACAGACCGAACTATATGAAACAGTTAACGCAGAACAGGGAATCAGCTATCATAAAGCGGTTACTGCATCGATGATTTCGGCCGTAAATAGAAATATTTAAAAAGGTAGGAAGATTTTTCTGTTTAGCGAAAGTGACAAAAAGCAGATTTCAGAGTACCTGACGGCTCAACACAAAAGTTTTGTCTCAAGTACAGATAGTGTTGAGGATCAGTGGACAAAGTTCAAAACCATCGTACAATATGCGTTAGATGAGTATGTGCCAAGCAAGGTCATAAGAGATGGAAAAGAGCCACCGTGGTACAACAACCGAGTTAGAAAACTGCTGCGGAAGCAAAGGGAACTTCACAGCAAACACAAACATAGCCAAAGCCTTGCAGACAAACAAAAATTACGCGAAGCGAAATGTAGTGTGAGGAGGGCTATGCTAGAGGCGTTCAATGATTTCGAAAGTAAAGTTCTATGTACTGACTTGGCAGAAAATCCTAAGAAATTTTTGTCTTATGTCAAAGCGGTAGGTGGATCAAAACAAAATGTCCAGACACTCTGTGACGAAAATGGTACTGAAACCGAGGATGACAGACTAAAGGCCGAAATACTAAATGTCTTTTTCCAAAGCTGTTTCACAGAGAAAGACTGCACTGTAGTTCCTTCTCTAGAACGTCGCACAGATGACAAAATGGTAGATATCGAAATAGACAACAGAGGGATAGAGAAACAATTAAAATCGCTCAAAAGAGGAAAGGCCGCTGGACCCGATGGGATACCAGTTCGATTTTACACAGAGTACGCGAAGGAACTTACCCCATTTTTTTAGCGGTGTACCGTAGGTCTCTAGAAGAGCGTAGCGTTCCAAAGGATTAGAAAAGGGCACAGGTCATCCCCGTTTTCAAGAAGGGACGTCGAACAGAAGTGCAGAACTAAAGACCTATATCTCTAACGTCGATCAGTTGTAAAATTTTGGAACACGTATTATGTTCGAGTATAATGACTTTTCTGGAGACTAGAAATCTACTCTGTAGGAATCAACATGGGTTTCTAAAAAGGCGATCGTGTGAAACCCAGCTCCCGCTATTCGTCCACGAGACTCAGAGGGCCATAGACACGGGTTCCCAGGTAGATGCCGTGTTTCTTGACTTCCCCACAGTCGTTTAATGAACAAAGTAGGAGCATATGGACTATCAAACCAATTGTGTGATTGGATTGAAGAGTTCCTAGATAACAGAACGCAGCATGTCATTCTCAATGAAGAGAAGTCTTCCGAAGTAAAAGTGATTTTTTCAGGTGTGCCGCAGGGGAGTGTCGTAGGACCGTTGCTATTCACAATATACATAAATGACCTTGTGGATGACATCGGAAGTTCACTGAGGCTTTTTGCGGATGATGCTGTGGTATATCGAGAGGTTGTAACACTGGAAAATTGTACTGAAATGCAGGAGGATCTGCAACGAATTGACGCATGGGGCAGGGAATGGCAATTGAATCTCAATGTAGACAAGTGTAACGTGCTGCGAATACATAGAAAGAAAGATCCCTTATCATTTAGCTACAATATAGCAGGCCAGCAACTGGAAGCAGTTAATTCCATAAATTATCTGGGAGTACGCATTAGGAGTTATTTAAAATGGAATGACCATATAAAGTTGATCGTCGGTAAAGCAGATGCAAGACTGAGATTCATTGGAAGAATCCTAAGGAAGTGCAATCCGAAAACAAATGAAGCAGGTTACAGTACGCATGTTCGCCCACTGCTTGAATACTGCTCAGCAGTGTGGGATCCGTACCAGATAGGGTTGATAGAAGAGAGAGAGAAGATCCAACGGAGAGCAGCGCGCTTCGTTACAGGATCATTTAGTAATCGCGAAAGCGTTACGGAGATGATAGATAAACTCCCGTGGAAGACTCTATAGGAGAGACGCTCAATAGCTCGGTACGGGCTTTTGTTGAAGTTTCGAGAACACACATTCACCGAGGAGTCAAGCAGTATATTGCTCCCTCCTGCGTATATCTCGCGAAGAGACCACGAGGATAAAATCAGAGAGATTAGAGCTCACACAGAGGCATACCGACAATCCTTCTTTCCACGAACAATACGAGACTGGAATAGAAGGGAGAACTGATAGAGGTACTCAAGGCACCCTCCGCCACACACCGTCAGGTGGCTTGCGGAGTATGGATGTAGATGTAGATGTAGAATCCTCCTTGTCCCTTAGTCTTGCTATACTGCAGGATATTGTTCACCAGTTCTGTACAAGGTAAGGCACACCAACTACTGCAGATGGCTGTCTAAATGAGTCAAGGCACATTACAACCAGAATGCTGAGACATACACAGACGTCTAGGCTCCATGCCCTTGCAAACATCTGAAATGAGTATAGGCCACAGTCAGAGAAAGGAACAAGCTTCAGGCTCTTATATTCTCGAAAACATTTCCAGTCCACTCTGGGCTGGAATTTCGAATTTCCATGGGAATCCCTTTGTCCCAGGACTCTGCTGACATCCAACCCCACCCCACCCCTACCCTCCGGGAATAGGCGTGAAATTAAAATTGGCGGTATCCTTCCTGGGACTCCAACTCTGGTCCTCTTGGACCCCCCTAACACAATTAAACAACCAGAGGCGCTTGAGGGAAATACAAAATCGCGGTGCCCTTTCTGGGACTCGAACCATGATTCTACTGGATGGAAGGGCCAAGTGCACCCCCAACACATGGAAACTGTCTAGATGCGGGAGAGGAAGGTTAGGTTAGCGAACTTTATTTATTTTGGTAGGAAAACACACAAATATCGATTCTAATTACGTAATCACAAATATTGGTCCTAATTACAAAACTATAGGCGTAGGGCTACACAAGGACGGCATAAAATTGCAATACAGCGCAAAAACTGACGATACCATACAACTAGTGTTATCGTGCTGGGAAAAAAAATTCGTAATACCACTCGAAAGTAACGCAAACCTCGATCCTAATTACGTAATTAATCACAAAGATCGGGCCTAATTTCACAACTACATGCATAGCGCTACACAAGGAAGGCATAAAAGCGCAATACACTGCAAAAACTGACTATATGATACAAAGGGCGTTCAAAAAGTTTGGCACAGTCGTCTCTAATTTTTATATTTTCTGCAGCAGGAGAATGAAATTTTTTGTGCACATACTTGGAATATTTAGCTATACATTGAGCCTACTGAATATAGCCTCCATCAGCTGTGGCGCATCTGGCCCAGCGTTCTTTCCATGATGTAAATGCACTTTGGTAAAATTCTGGGCATTGATTTTTACACCACCGCTTGACACAGGAAATAAGGTCTTTCTCACTATTAAATGTTTTACCGTGCAGCTAGGCCTTCAGACTACCACCAAGAGGCTGGTCCCGGCGGAGGTTCGAGTCCTCCCTCGGGCATGGGTGTGTGTGTTTGTCCTTAGGATAATTTAGGTTAAATAGTGTGTAAGCTTAGGGACTGATAACCTTAGCAGTAAAGTCCCATAAGATTTCACACACATTTGAACATTTTTTTGAACCACCAAGAGGTATAAATCAGACGGAGCCAAGTCCGACCTGTAGGGAGAATGAGGAACAATTTTCCAAACCATTTTCCTGATTTTCTCCTACATCATAAGGGCTGCATGGGGTCTGACATTGTCATGGTGTAGTCTAAGCTCACCCTGAAGCTTTGGTCTTGATGGCATGTCGCAGCTTGTCCAATGACAGACAGTAATAGTCCGTATTAATAGTGGAGCCAGGTTCCAAAAAGTCAATGAAAATAACACCATACTGATCCCAGAAGAAGGAGGCCATCACCTTTCGGCCTGCTGTTCGTGAAAGTCTTGGTTTCTTCTTCCGAGGGGAACTCGGATGACGCCACTTCATGGATTGGGTTTTGCTCTCAGGTTCATACAGAAACAACCATGTTTCATCCTGGGTAATGGTGCCGTCAAAACACTGTCTCCACACTTCAGTAAAGGTCTTCATGAGACCCTCACACACATTCTTCCTCGTCGTTTTCATTTCTCTTGTCAGTAATCTAGGCACCCAACGTGCACAGATTTCTCTGTACCCTAGTGGCTGTACCAGTGATACCACACTACCCAAGACAAACGAGTCATTTCAGCAAGCTGTCGTGTCATCACACATCTGTCATTTTGGATGATTTCATCAATGGACTCCTTATTCACATCACTCACTGCCGTCAGTGGTCTACCGCATCGTGGATTGTCTAGTAGAGAGAAATCACCTTTTTTAAACCTCTGCAACCACCGCTGGATACTGCTGCGATCCACTGTGCCCTCCGCATAAACAGGGAGCAACTTCCTGTGAATCGATGTGGCAAAGTCATCGGCGGTCTTGTAGAGGAACTCCATCACGACCGTTGTTGCAACCTGACATTTACTTCACGGTCCATTATGGCTCACCTGTAAATAAAAGAAAATACTTTTATGTACTAACTTATAGCTAAGTGTTCCAAGTATGATCACAAAAAAATTCATTCTCCTCCTGCAAGAAATACAAAAAATTAGAGACGACTGTGCAAAACTTTTTGAACGCCCTTTGTACAACTGGTGTTGTCGTGCTGGGAAAAAATTTCGCAATGCCACTCGAAACTAGGGAAAGACACCGTCAAACTCTACCCTACACCTACAAGCTCGCGGGAAAAAGGCTGGGATGTAAGGTACTCTCTTCATTCTTTTTGGTGGGAAATACGTGCAACTGATGAGATGCTGCTGTTGGTCAGAGAGGAGTTTAAAAAGCATATTACCTGTAAGCGTACAGTATCTATCGTCGTTTGACATCAGAGTTCGCTACAGATGCAAAAACCATTCTGCAGCCCAGGTAAACAAAGCCAATACACGCTATCACAACTGTTGGAAAAAATGCGTCGCGGTTCTAATTACACGTCGAAATTGTCGTGAAAAAGCTGCACTTATAATGGACGTCATAATGCAGCACAAGTACTAGGGGGAAATCATCATCCTAAAATATTGCAGAGTGCAGAGGCAGTGGTAGTTGAACATGTGTTCTCCTTGATAGACGTCCACAAACTGCCGAGAATCGAGGCCCCCTTCCTCTCTCCATCCACCTATGGGGAAGAAGTGGAAGATTTTAACAATAGCGTCATGGAGGAGATACGGAGAAAAAATCCACGAATGCTCTCGCCTAGAAGAACTGCAGGAAGAAAATTAGATATGTATTAGAGTTCGAGAAAATACCTTCTCTGTATTTGTCAAATTACTGGTTGGAGAAAGAAATAGATGATTCAGCTGTGGATTTAGGTTTTAAGTTAAAAATTAAATTGGACATTATTAAAACTAGACCTATCAAAAATAAGGAAAGAGTTGTTTTCTGTGTGTAAATGTATATGCAAAAGTTAACAAATATTTTGTAAGAGGATATTTACCTGTCATATTCGCTAACCTACCAAAAATCCTAAGACATTTCCTACATACATCGATCTATGTGCCTGTATTTCGGAACAGGAAGTGAGTGGTTGTATGGCCTTGATAAGTAGTTGAAACTAGGTAGTTGAAAGCGTAGCGAACCCCTTTTCTTACCTATATGAAGGCTCTGTGGGAGTGACTTTCTGTTTCGCAATCAGCCGACTTTTGAAATAGCTATCTGGAGCGTCCTCCAGATGGGCAGGGTTATGCTACTTAATTTCCCTTTTGTGTTGTCTACAACTGCCACCTGAAGGCATGGCGCATATCGGTAGTGCAGCGGAGGACCTGCAGCTGTACGAGGGTCGGCAGAAAAACAGTAAAGGGCGCCAGACACAACTGCTTTCTGTCTAGGAGGGGTGGTGCGTGGGGGCTCTGTCGCTATATTTTAGACGAGCAAGTTGCTCTTGAGGCGTTCGTCCTTTTATCTCCTATCGTTTAGTTGAATCAACACGCTACTGGTGTAGGAACGTCGCCTTAAGGTGGCGGGCAGATGGTGGAAAGCCATGTGGGGCGAGCGACTGCAGAGGGTGGCAGCAAAATTGTGGACAGCGGCATGCTTGCGCCGCAAGGCGCTCGGTGGAGCCACTGGCCATTTGAAGGAGCACATTCAACTACCGCCTCCTCTGCAGTCTTTTAGGACGATGATTTTTCCCAGTACATGTGATGCATTTTTTCCCCACCAGTTGTGGTAGCATGTATTAGCTTCGATTACCTGTGCTGCTGGATGGTTTTTGAGCAGACATCTGTAACGAACTCTGACGTCAAACAACGATAGATTCTGTATGCTTACAGGTAATACTCTTTTTAAACTCCTCTCTGTCCAACAGCAGCATCTCGTCAGTTGAACACATTTCCCGCCAAAAAGAATAAAGATAGTACCTTACACCCCAGCCTTTTACCCGCCAGCTTGTAGGTGTAGGCTAGAGTTTGAGGGTGTCTGTCGCTAGTTTCGTGTGGTATAGTGAAATTTTTTCCCAGCAAGATAACACCAGTTGTATAGTATCGTCAGGTTTTGTGGTGTATTGCTCTTTTACGCCATCCTTGTCTAGCGCTATGCATATAGTTGTGTAATTAGGACTGATATTTATGATTAATTAGATAATTAGGATCGATTTTTGCGTCAGTTTCCCAACCAAAGCAAGTAAAGTACACTAACGTAACGTTCCTCTCCCGCATCTGGACAGTTCCCGTGTGTTAGGGGGTGCACTTGGGCTTTCCACCCAGGAGCCCCCGGATTCGAGTCCTGGAAAGGGCACCACCAATTTTAATTTCCCGTCAACAACAGGGTGGGGGGAGGGGGATGTCAGCACAGCCCTCGCACAAAGAAATTCCCGCCAAAAGGTCTTAATTCCCGCCAAAACTGGAAATTCCCGCCAATAGGGTAGGGGGTTGGGGAGGGGGCTGGGGCACACGTGCAGCTGAGAAAACACGTGACGTCATCTAGGGGTGGGAGGGGTGGTCGGAGGCTGGCATGGTTAATTGATCAATTTAATTAATTTGCATATCAGTTTGATATCCAAATTGTGCTGACTTCCCCAATGCCCTACTACTCACGCATTTCTTGCCGACGCATCCCATGTTTCGTAATTATTACCATCCAAAATCAGATCATTCTTTTTGAGACACCCTGTATATACTGCTGAAGTTCGGACGCAAAAATTTGATGTGTGGGATTATCTGCAAGTTATAAACACGGGCGTAGTGTCATAGTATGTAGTTTTCGAGTTTTTGTTAATTAACTGTCATTTCGAATTGTATAAAATGAAGACTACTCAAATTCTCTGTCTAATGGAGGCAAAAAACCTCGAAACAAATTTTTGTCTGCATAAAACAACTTTATCATAAAAAGATTACATTATTCTAAAGGAAATATATTTTTTCTGATTCTTGAGTGCTTGCCTAGTAAGGTCATTAATGAAGTCATCAATTTCATCTTTATCCAGACATTTATCGACGTAGTCATCGTTTGTAAGTTTGATAAGCGTAAAGAGAGAACAATTATGAAACAATTCATTTTCCAGTCACAATCTTAGTAATATAAAGAAGTTGTGAATTTTTTTTGTTTGAAGTAATCAGTCTTCTGGCTGGTTTAGTGTGCCCCGCCAAGAATTCAACTCTTGTGTCAACTTCTTCATCTCAGAGTAGCACTCGCAACCTATGTCCTCCATTATTGCTGGATGTATTCCAATTTCTGTCTTCCTCTGCAGTTTTTGCCTCTACAACTCCCTCCAGTACCATGGAAGTCATTTCCCGATGTCTTACCAGATGTCCTATCATCCTTCCCCCTTCCTCTTGTCCGCGTTTTCCTCATATTGCTTTCCTCTCCGATCCTGCGGAATCCTGCGGGAAACCTCCTCATTCCTTACCTTGGCAGTCCAACTAATTTCATCATTCGTCTGCAGCATCACGTCTCAAATGCTTCGATTCTCTTCTGTTCCAGTTTTCCCACAGTTCATGTTTTGCACCATACAATGCTGTGCTCTAAACGTACATTCCTCAAATATGTAGCTACCCGTGGCCAGGATGCCCTTTTTGGCATTGCTAGTCTGCTTTATACATACTCCTTGCTCCGTCCCTCATGGGTAGCGTAAGTAGAGGAATTCCTTAACTTCAGCTGCTTAGTGACCATCAATTCTGATATTAAGCTTCTTGCAATTCTCATTTTTGCTACTTCTCATTACTTCTGTCTTTCTTCGATTTATTCTGAGTCCATATTCTTTACCCATTCCATTCAGTAGATCACGTAATTCTTCGCTTTGAGTGAGGACAACAATGTCATTAGTGAATCATATCATTTATATCGTTGCACCTTGAATTTTAATTCCACTTCTGAAGCTTCATTTTATTTTCACTACTTCTCTGATGTATAGATTGAGCAGTCGTTGTGAAAGACTACATCCCTGTTGTACACCATTTTTAATCCGAGGGCATCATTCCTGATGTTCCACTCTTATTATTTCCTCTTGGCTCTTGCACACGTTATATATTACTAGCCTCCTCCCCTGTAGCTTACCCCTAATTCTCTCAAAATTTCGAACTTCTTGCACCATTTGACATTGTCGAACGCTTTTTCCAGGACGACAAATCCTATGAACATGTCTTGATTTTCATAATGAGATTTTCACTCTGCAGCGGAGTGTGCGCTGATATGAAAGGTAAAGGCACCAGAGAGGTAGTTCTGACGTAGCAGTTGATAATGGAAGCAAGACTAAAGAAAAATTAAGACATGAAACTTCCTGGGAGATTAAAACTGTGTTCCGGAACGAGACTCGAACTTGGGACCTTTGCCTTTCGCGGGCAAGTGCTCCACTATCTGAGCTCCCAAGCTTGCCCGCGAAAAGCAAAGGTCCCAAGTTCGAGTCTCGTTCCGGAACACAGTTTTAATCTGCCAAGAAGTTTCATGTCTTGATTTTTCTTTAGTCTTGCTTCCATTATCAACTGTTACTTCAGAACTGCCTCTCTGGTGCCTTTACCTTTCCTAAAGCCGAACTGATCATCATCTAACACATCCTCAGTTTTCTGTTTCATTCCTCTGTATATTATTTTTGAAACCAACTTGGATGCATGAGCTGTTAAGATGATTGTACGATTATTCTCGCACTTGTCAGTTCTTGCAGCCTACGGAACTGATATTTTTCCAAAAATCGGATGGTATATCGTTAGACTCATACATTCTATACACCAACGTCAATAGTCGTTCTGTTGCCACTTCCCCCGAAGATTTTAGAAATTCTGCTGGAATGTTATCTATCCGTTCTGCCTTATTTTATCTTAATTCTTCGATAGCTGTTTTAAATTCTGAATGGAATACTGGATCCCCTATCTCTTCAAAATCGACCTCTGTTTCTTCTTCTATCACACCATACAAATCTTCCCTCTCATAGAGATCTTCAATGCACTCTTTTCCCACTTATCAGCTCTTTTCTCTACATTTAACTGTGGAATTCCCGTTGCACTTCCAGTGTTACCACCTTTGCCTTTAATTTCACCGAAAGTTGTTTTGACTTGCCTATATGCTGAGTCAGTCGTTCCGATAATCATTTCTTTTTCGATTTCGTCTTAGCTTCCCTGCGCTTCCTGTTTATCTCATGACACAGCGACTTGTATTTCTGTATTCCTGTATTTCCCTGAACATTTTTGTACTTCTTTCTTTCATCGATCAACTGAAGTACTTCTTCTGTTACCCATGGTTTCTTCGGAGTTACCATCTTTGAACCTGCGTTTTTCTTTCAAACTTCAGTGATTGCCCTTTTTATAGATGTCCATTCTTCTTCAACTGCACTACCTACTGAGCTATTCTTTATTGCTGTATCTATAACTTTAGAGAACTTCAAGAGTATCTCGTCATTCCTTAGTACTTCTGTGTCCGCCCCAGTAGCTGAGTGGTCAGCGTGACGGATTGCCGTCCTCTGGGCCCGGGTTCGATTCCCGGCTGGGTCGGAGATTTTCTCCGCTCAGGGACTGGGTGTTGTGTTGTGTTCATCATCATTTCATCCCCATCCGGCGTGCAGGTCGCCCAATGTGGCGCCGAATGTAATAAGACCTGCGATATGGCGGCCGGACCTGCCCCGAGAGGGGCCTCCCGGCCAATGACGCCAAACGCTCATTTCCATTTCCAGTACTTCTGTATCCCACTTCTTTGCATATTGATTCTTCCTGACTAATCTCTTAAACTTCAGCCTACTCTTTATCACTACTACATTGTGATCTGAGTCTACATCTGCTCCTGTATACGTCTTACAATCCAGTATCTGATTTCGGAATCTCTGCCTGAGAATGATGTAATCTAACAAATCTTCCTGTATCTCCCTGCCTTTTCCAATTATAACTCCTCTTATGTTTCTTTAACAGACTATTCACTATTACTAGCTGAAATTTATTGTAGCCGTTCTCCTTTCTCATTCCTAGCATCAAGCCCATATTCTCCCGTAACCTTTCCTTCTACTCCTTCCCCTACAACTTCATTGCAGTCACCCATGAATATTAGATTTTCATCTCCCTTTATGTATGCGTTACCCGCTCTATATTCATATACTTCTTCTATCTCTTCATCTTCAGCTTGCGACATCAGCATGTATACCTGAACTATCGTTGTCCGTATTCGTTTGCTATCTATTCTGATGAGAACAACCCTATCTGTGAACAGTGCACAGTAACACAGTCTCTGCCCTGCCTTTCTATTTATGACGTGGGTGGAGATTCTTTTGGAAAACCGGGAATTCTCAGGGAGTTACATTGCACCTCGAAAAATCAGGGGATATCTCACAGAATTTCAGAAATTCATAAAGTATCAGGAAATTTAACTTAGCATTGTAATTCAAGTTTTTGTGAGCTTTATAAGCCACAAATTTTAAAATACCTAATATTTCAAAACGTACTACTTATATGAATGAATATTGGCCCCAATCTTGGTACAACTCCGTTTCTTGTCGGTTTTCAACCAAATATCAAAGGGCGCTGAAGCCAGTATCGATAAGGTGACCACACACTGCTGCCAACGAGATTTGGTTCTCGTTTCGAAATCCGAGGTTGGCTGTATGTCGCTTGTACTTCCAGATAGGATTCTTCAAATCATCGTCTCAGGGATAGTTGAGTTTTTGAGTTCATAGAACTTTACCAGCAAGAAATACGTTAATGGATGTATTTGCGTACGATTTATACTTTATTTAAAACTTACTGATTTCAAAAAAATGTGAAGTCTTACAGCCCACCAACTTCTGGCCAATGTTGGCACCAATGTGCAGTCGAAGGGAACAGAAACTTGCGTTGCAACATTGTTTGACGCGTAGCAAGTGTGTTGTTCAGTAACTGTTTTCATAGAGTTAATACGCTCCAGTGATTAAATTTTATTGTCACTTTTCAGTTTTCACAAGAAATGTAAAAATATTGTTTTCATTATAACATTTATTACGTGTTTATATAGTGTTTTCACAGCCAACTTTCGCAAATACGCGTTTACAACATATGATCAGAAGTCAACATAAAATGCATTACGCGTCTCTAGTAAACTAAAACTGATACAGCATTCTACTCTATACAAACAGGAAACTAGCTAGATCCGTGTTCACATATCTCAAAGTTCGTGTTTAAATGTCATTCATGCTGATTTGAACTTATTTTATATACTTTTTTCTTTTTTTCAGTGTTTAGTTCGTTATCCACTACTATGTTCTCTGCTTGTGGTTAAATATGTTTTTGGAAAAGTTTGTTTTAATTGTTAATGTTAAAAGATCGTTATTGTTCTGCGCTTGATGAAAGGGAGGTAGGTAGGTAGGGCTCAAGGTCATTATGAGTTTTGAAGCTGCGCATACATTGAGCTTGGAACATGTTTTCAAAATACGTTTCCGGTTGGTTCTTGTGGATATTGTTTCGAAACATGTTTTGAAATACGGAAGCAAATATTCATAGCAGTGTCGGTACGGACAGAAGAAAACAATTTTTCAGGTGGCTAATATATGTCAATGGCTCACCGCTGCACGGCACTAGCGCGTAATTATGTGTCGCATTGTGTCTCGTGTACAGAGTTGATGCGTGTTGTTTATTCGCTTGCTCTAGTGCGTTTTTCCGAAAAAATGGAGTGGTCAATGCAAAAGAATGTTGAGTTGTTACATATCGCTACACCAGGCTGAGGTCTGTTTGTTGAACATGTGAAGGAAGCAGTAAAAGAACAGCACAAAAAAGACGCTCTGCAGAGAATTGCTGCTACGTTCGTTCCCCTGTCACATTCATGAGCAACCCGGAAAGTAACGATACTTTGAGGAAGTAATTTTTGATGATTTTTGTGATATCATACCAAATGAGTAAAAATTCGATAAAATGCGTGTTTAACGATGTTTTTCATTCAGTTACCGTTACACAAACCTTAAGGGCTTCCACCAATACTCCCCTTAATTTCAGGAACTATTTGGAATTCAAAATCAGTGGATGACATGCAGGTGAAGTTACGAAAACCAGAGCCGTCTTCCGTGTTCAGCTCCTGTAGCAGAATATTCCTGCCATTTTTTTTCTAGTATGTTTTCGTCCGCCAACAACGACGAGGCCTCTCACTTTGTTTGCAAAGACTTTCTTAGAGTATTAATAGTTCAGCTTCACGTATCATTACAGGTTCCTCCGCAACAGACAACGCAGCAGACGATACGAAAACTGTACGACAAACATGGTTTAGACGATGGGAATACACTGCAAGAAATCATTGCCACCAGTGTGGACAAAAACCAGAAACAAAGATGGAAACATGTCACGAAATTTCGCAGGAAACGTTTCGAGGACTAATATGTTTCCTGTGACAGTGTGTACGCAGTTTACATACGGTAAAGTTGTTGTTGAGTGTGTGTGTGTGTGTGTGAGTGTGTGTGTGTGTGTGCGTGTATGTGTGTGCATGTGTGTATGTGTGTTTGTGTGTATCTTAAAATGGTGTATTTTGTTCTTCTTTTACAGATTATTAATGCTACAATGTCTAATTTGAAGACATTTTATCAAGAGATTTGTAAAAGTCATACAATTTTAAAGGACTGACTTGAACCTCTCTGCCTGGTCAACCTACTTTAGCTTATTGCAGTTACTGCTATAGCCAAATATCTGTAAGTAATATGGGACGTTAGGCGCTTTTTAGCCACAGGAAGGGTAGACAACATACACTACTTGCTGTTGGTAAGAGAACTTCATCTCAGTTTGAAGTGTCTTTTCAGCCAAAAACGTCAACTGCTATTCTCTCATCCAGTACTTCTGAGCCACACACACCAGTATCATCGTCTTCAGAATTTAAACTATCTCTGTTACTTTCAACAGCAAATCGTCCAGGCAGACTTGCGGAATTTGTGTTAAAAGAAGACGTAACGACGGCGAAAATTCTCTGATGTGTTTAAATAATTGTGACAGACAAGTCACTTCGGGAGGCTGAAAAGGACGTTGCTGTAATCTTAAGAATGTGTAAAGATAGTACTGTAGCTAACAAGATGCAGCTTGAGCGAGATAAGATAGGATTGTTCTTATGTTCGGAATTGCGCCTTATTTTAATCAACAGTTGCTTGGCTTGCTGATGAAAGGCTGTTATACGGTACTTGGTTTTGATAAATCACTGAAAAAAACTGAGTGATACACACAAATTGATGTAAATATAAGATTTTGGATGAAGATGAAAAAGAGATAACAACAATATATGTCATTTCCCGTTTTCTTGGTCGTTCCACAGCTATTGATATTTTATCATCTGTCATTAATGTGGTAAAAGACATACCAAAGGGAAAGATTCTCCAGATTTCAATGGACACGCCAAATGTGAATTGGTTGGTTCTGAAAAAAATATAAAGCACATTCAGTAGAGCTGAAACTGCTTGATATTGGAAGCAGTGGGCTTCATTACATGCATAATGTTTTCAAAGATGCAATCAAGGTAGCACATCAATATAACACCAAACATGAAGAAATTTATCGAGGGTTTGAAGAAAGATAAGAAAGAACCAAAGAGTGAAAGCCAGTGAGTAAAATTATTAATGATCCATTGCCATCTGCCAAGCTTTCTTTTTTCAGATCGTTAGCCTGCGATATCGAACTTTCCAAACACAATTCCAGACAGATGCTCCGTTAACACCATTTCTCAACACAACTTTTGTATCTACAGCGACAACAGTAGCAGCACATTTTATGAGTCCAGAGATATTGGAAAAAAGCACATGAATCAAGTTAGCTGCTGCCAAAGAAGAAAGAAATAAGTTACCTGAAAAACATGATTCTAGGTTTTGATACCCGTAAAGAATTAAACAAAACTGTCGTTATTCTAAAGTTTCGACAAGAATGTAAGACAAGTCTTCAAACATTTGTCTTGAAATTTAATAACAGGTCACCATTAAACTACTTGTTGACACTGACTATTGTGTGTCTTGGCCCAGGTTTGATTGTGTCAAACATCAGTTAGGCACAATCACGTCTTGATAAGCTGCTTTGTATTCTCACAAAATGTAATAACCTAAGTGGAACTCAGCAAATAACGCAATGCATGAATTCAAGGATCTGACTTCTCTACCACATGTCATAAATTATTTTAATGAACACAGCCGTTCTGAAAAAAAGTTGATTATTTCGGGAAGGGTACCCTTAGTGATAAATACCAAAATTTGATGGTTGTCGTGAAATTAGTTTTCAGTCTTTCCCACTGAAAGGGGCTTTTCAGTTGATGGTGAATGCCTCCTTGAAAACATGAGGGAGAAGTTAGTTGTTACACGAAGACAAATATATGATCCTGTGTCCAATACAGGAAGCACTGACAACTTGGATATTCCAACATCCCTTATTCAGCACAAGAAATGCACACTCATGATATGTAGAATATCGTAATCAACTCAAAGAACAACACCTTGGAGAAGAACAGAGCATTTTAGAAAAAAAGGGAGAAAGACTTGGAAGTGAAAGAGTTGGAAACAAAGCATTTCAAAATTTTAGTAAGTGCTACAAAAGAAGTGTTTGCACATGAAGAACAAACAAAGGCTTTAAAAAATTCGATAATTGCATTGTGACTATATATTTGTTTCATAAATAGTGAAAATATCTGAAAAATTCAAAAGTTTGGTCCTCTACCAAATTTCTAAATAGACATTTTATGTGTTTCGAGTTGAGACTTTAATGTTTCAAGAAATCCTTGGGAGCGGTATAAATGACACTTTAAACTGTAACTGCTGTGTAAGTAGACATTATTTGTTATTGAAATAGTACTGGGTGTACATAAAGTCCGGGAACACTTGCAATTATTTACTGCAGAAGAACCAAACATTGTACAGTTATCATACATATGCCATTTTGAAGAGAAACCATGAAAGTTTTTTTTTTCATGCATACCGCCACAGCGTAGTTTGGTAATTTGGCGATAGTCAGCGGTAGTCGCAAACATGGCGAGTTCAGGTGCGGAGCAAGCTTTCAGTGTGTTGCAGCTCGAAATGGCCTCACCGATCACCAGACCTCACTCCGTGTGACTTTTTTCTGTGGGGACACATTAAAGATGTGGTGTATGTACCGCCTCTACCACATGATGGAGCAAAGCTCCGGGAGGGAATACGGGAAGCGAATGCCACAGTCGACGATGCCATGCTGGGAGGCGTATGGCAAGAAAACAACTTTCCGAGTTTCTCTTCAAAATGCAATATGCAATATGTATGACATCTGTACAATGTTTAGTTCCTGTGCAATAAATAACTGAAAGTGTTCCCGGACTTTATGTACACCCTGTACTTGAAGTGTTTGATTTTTTGTAGAAAATTGTATTATACTGTATAAGCATGCTTAATTTTAAACATATTTATATCAATTTAATATTTTTGGTTTTGTTGTGAGTGACCATTTATCAACAATTTTTTACCACTTCATTGTAAACCTTCTATAACAGCATTGTTTTTCCCTGTACTATAAGTAGAATCAACACTTCAAACATTTTTATACTATAAAAAGTTCCATTCCCTTGTAGGCAAGGGCCATTACTTATTAATTTCTGTAGTGATGGCATATGAGATATTCTCAGGGATTTATTTTTTTTCAAGTTCGAGTAGCCACCCTGAATCCTACTCCCGTTATGTCATTTTCTGTTGCTGCTGATATTGTTCAATTCTCAACTGGCCAGAAATCCTTGTCTCTTACCATTTCTCTTCATTGACCCCCTATATGTAGACAGAGCCTTTACATTTACATTTTCACATTTTCTAGCTTCCGTATCACGTTCAAACTTCTGACATTCCACGCTCCGACTCGTAGAACATTGTACTTTCGTTGGTTATTCAGTTGTTTTTCTCATGGTCACTCCCCCACCCCTCCCGCCAGTCCCCTCCCGGAGATCCGAATGGAGTATTATCCAGGAATTTTTTTCCAATGGAGAGGCCATCATGACACTTTTTCAATTACAGGCCACGTATCCGGGGATACTGGTATGTGTCTTTAATGCAGTGGTTCCCACTGCCTTCTGCATACTCTTGCCATTTATCATTGCTGATTCTCTAGCCTTTAGGGGTAGTTTCCCACCCCAAGGGTAAGATAGAGCCGTGGACTTCTTTCCGCTCCTCCGCCCTGTTTGACAAGGCCTGTGGCAGAATGAGGGTCACTTCTTATGCTGGCAGTCCTCGGCCGCCAATGCTGATTATTATTGAAAGTTTGAGCGGTGGTGGGGTTCAAACCTGGAACAGAGGACGTTATGATTACTAATCAAAGACTCTGACTCTAGATCACTATAAATTTCAATAAAAATTAAGTTACCTTCAATGTTCCTGTTCTCACAACAACGAATATTACCCTCCTGTATCTTCT
Organism: Schistocerca americana; assembly: GCF_021461395.2. Lineage (NCBI taxonomy): Eukaryota > Metazoa > Arthropoda > Insecta > Orthoptera > Acrididae > Schistocerca > Schistocerca americana. Next base: position 284,566,943 of record NC_060120.1, on the reverse strand, counting down.
TCTCCCCGTCCTCCTCCTCCTCGTCTTCCCCCTCGATAACCACGGAGAAACAAAAATGAATATGAGGTAACGCGGTTTTCCATAGACAAGAGGGGTACAGTAGCTTTTGAAATGCATTAATTGCGTAATGTAATCAAATGAGGGGTTAGGTTGATAAAACACATCCTGTGACATCAAGGAATGGAAAATTTGGTAATGGAATGAAGGGTGGAGGGTAAAAAATCGTAGACAGAGGACAAGGCTTGAAAACACAAGCAGGTACAATTGGAAGAATGTTCCGGTGTAGAGAGGACATGACACGTACTGGATAGAGTAGTGTGGGAAGCTTCATCAAAGCTATCGTTTGGACTGAAGACAGAAATGACAACAATACCAGTGTTCGTAAACAGTTGCACTACTTGAAACAAGCTAGCACTGTTGTTGTTAATAACGGAATCTAGGAATAAATGCTTAAAACAGTTGTCAACATCACTGTAGAGGCTTACTTACTGTGATGTTATAAATTTTCCATCTGCTTGGACCAGAATGGGAGAGTTAGTTCTTACCAAAGTTGTTGCATCTGTACAGTCAAAATTCGTGATTATGGATGTCCACAAAAATTTTACTCAGAGGGACATGGCCTCTCAAATTGCCAGTTTTGACGTAAGTGATTCGGTAAATATTCAAACATGACGTACCCCAAGGACTAAATTTGATAAGAAGCGCACAAAACTTATTGTATCTCAAATGATTGATAATCGGTTAGCATTTTTAATGTAAATTACGTTGATGCATAAACCATAACTGAAATTCAACAGTATATACAAAGTACTTCTTTTTGTCTTATTAAAGTGAATATGGATGTCACTTTTCCGATTTAACAAACTGAATTAACATGCTCATGATTATACCCATGGTATCCATCCAGTTATAAAATAAAGCTAGAAAATAATTACAAAAAATATTTATTAATTTTCGTATAATGTAGGTTGCAACTGAACATTAAAAACGTAAAATAGAAAAACAAGTTAGAGCGAGTAAGAAAATACTGTTGGATATTTTTTAAAAAAATTAAAAACAAAAGACAATGATAATTAAAAACATAAAAATCCTTCTGACCATTGCTGCAGGTTGTTTGCTTTCAGACATTTTACGCCGCACACGTCAGTGGCCATTTGTCCGATGGAGCATGAAACGTGATTCATCGGTAATGCCACCTGTCGCCACACAGTGGACGTTCAGTTGCGGCATTGTCGTGCAGATTCCAGAATTCGTTTAGTCCTCGAAGTGGAGTAGTAGCGAATAAACTCTAAAACAGCACAGCTTTAATGCCATCTGCAATACTTTCTTTGCTTACAGAACTTTACATGTGATGACGTTACTTGATTTATTACTTTTTTTTCATGCCTTCTACTATTCCCCGTAATGATACTGGGGATAGATGACAGTCACGAGTGAGGCTGACATATTTAATTTGTGCTGGGAATCCGCACGTCAACGTGTTGGACTGGTCCCTCTTTGCAGCTCGATAAGGGCGTTATGAGGAAGTGGCAGAAAAAAGATAAGATTAAGGACATTATCTCGACAGTATTATGTAAAGGGTCGCATCCACGTAAACGGCAGGACGGTGCCAAACAGCCGCTGCACCAAGGAAATGGTGTTACTTCCCATGAAACTCATAACCAAAAAAATCCAAAATGAACTCGACAGGCTCAACGCGCTCCAGACAGACTCTTGGAAACTCCGCCATTAGTGACCCAGATATTGGTCGGCAAAGAGACGCAGCAGTAGAGGTTACCAACAACAGTACTCGCCATTAAAATTGCTACACCAAGAACAAATGCAGATGATAAAAGGGTATTCATTGGACAAATATATTATACTAGAACTGGCATGTGATTACATTTTCACGGAATTTGGATGCATAGATCCTGAGAAATCAGTACGCAAAACAACCACCTCTGGCCGTAATAACGGCCTTGATACGCCTGGGCATTGAGTCAAACACAGCTTGGATGGCGGGTACAGGTACACCTGCCCATGCAGCTTCAACACGATACCACAGTTCATCAAGAGTAGTGACTGGCGTATTGTGACGAGCCAGTTGCTCGGCCACCATTGACCAGACGTTTTCAATTGGTGAGAGATCTGGAGTATGTGCTGGCCAGGGCAGCAGTCGAACATTTTCTGTATCCAGAAAGGCCCGTACAGGACCTGCATCATGCGGTTGTGTATTATCCTGCTGAAATGTAGGGTTTCCCAGGGATCAAATGAAGGGTAGAGCCACGGGCCGTAACACATCTGAAATGTAACGTCCACTGTTCAAACTGCCGTCAATGCGAACAAGAGGTGACCGAGACGTGTAACCAATGGCACCCCGTACCATCACGCCGGGTGATACGCTAGTATGGCGATGACGAATACACGCTTCCAATATGCGTTCACGGCGATGTCGCCAAACACGGATGCGACCATCATGATGCTGTAAACAGAGCCTGGATTCATCCGAAAAAATGACGTTTTGCAATTCGTGCACCCAGGTTCGTCGTTGAATGGTTCAAATGGCTCTGAGCACTATGGGACTCAACTGCTGTGGTCATCAGTCCCCTAGAACTTAGAACTACTTAAACCTAACTAACCTAAGGACATCACACACATCCATGCCCGAGGCAGGATTCGAACCTGCGACCGTAGCAGTCGCACGGTTCCGGACTGCGCGCCTAGAACCGCGAGACCACCGCGGCCGGCTTCGTCGTTGAGTACACCATCGCAGGCGCTCCTGTCTGTGATGCAGCGTCAAGGGTAACAGCAACCATGGTCTCCGAGCTGATAGTCCATGCTCCTGCAAACGTCGTCGAACTGTTCGTGCAGATGGTTGTTGTCTTGCAAACGTCCCCATCTGTTGACTCAGGGATCGAGACGTGGCTGTACAACCCGTTACAGCCATGCGGATAAGATGCCTATCGTCTCGACTGCTAGTGATACGAGGCCGTTGGGATCCAGCACGGCGTTCCGTATTACCCTCCTGAACCCACCGATTCCATATTCTGCTAACAGTCATTGGATCTCGACCAACGCGAGCAGCAATGTCGCGATACGATAATCCGCAATCGCGATAGGCTACAATCCGACCTTTATCAAAGTCGGAAACGTGATGGTACACAGTTCTCCTCCTCACACGAGGCATCACAACAACGTTTCACCAGGCAACGCCGGTCAACTGCTGTTTGTGTATGAGAAACCGGTTGGAAACTTTCCTCATGTCAGCACGTTGTAGCTGTCGCCACCGGAGCCAACCTTGTGTGAATGCTCTGAAAAGCTAATCATTTGCATATCACAGCATCTTCTTCCTCTCGGTTAAATTTCGCGTCTTTAACACGTCATATTCGTGGTGTAGCAATTTTAATGGCCAGTAGTGTAGCAAACCATACCGTACACTGTCAGGTCACATTAATGTGACTATCTGTCAAAACATGAATAATCACCTTTTTGCACGGACCACTACGAGACGTGCGGGAAGGGACTCAGTGAGATTCTGGAAGGTACCGACAGAGGTGCCGATCGAGGTGGTCCCACCGATTCTCGACCGGTTTACATCTGGGGAGTCTGGTGGCCAGGGAACTACGGTAAACTCATTTTGGTGCTCTTTGAACGACGCATTGTCCTGCCGGCAGGTGACATCATCCAAAGACAAGACAAGCTGCATGCAGGGGTGGACATGGTCCCCATGGACAGATGCATTTTTGTGTTGACCCACTGTGCCTTCTAGAATGACAAGATAATGCAAGAAATACCACGAAAACATGGCTGAGACCATAACGCTCCCGCCTGCGGCCCTGGAACCTTCCGACAATTCCTTTCAGACCTTTCACGTCGTACACGTCAGTAGCCATCTGCCCGATGAAGCATAAAACGTGATTCATCTGAAAAGACCACCTGTCTTTCAGTTGCAGCCTTCGTCGTCGATGCGAAGAACAGTAATCATCATGGGTGCATGAACCAGGCGTCTGCTGAGGAGGCTCATACGCTGCGACAGTCGTCGAGGGGACACAGTTGGTAGTCCCTTGGTTCATCTGGGCAGCCAGTTGTTCATCAGTTGCATGCGTATTCGCTCGCTCACATCTCTGCAGCACCGTCCTCTCTTGACATCTCCGGTGCATAGTATTCTCGGCGTCGGTTTTGGTTAGCGCCATTTTGCCATTTATGGTATATTTTAACCACGAAGGCACGCGAATAGTATAAAAACTTAACCGTTCCGGAAATGCCTCCACCCTTGGGCTGAAAGCTAATGATATGTCCTTTTGGCTGTCAGATAAATCGCTAAGTTCCCGCATTACGACAATGACTGCACTGTTCACGCATTATATACCCTCCGCTACTAGTGGTGCCACCTGCATTCTGTGAGTGGTTATTGTACGTTGAGGTTGAACTAGATGGTGGTCACATTAATGTGACTAGACCGTATGTATAGTGACTGCTAAAGTCAAAGTATTTCACGTCGTGCTCTGCAGTGTTAAATTTACAGTTTAGTAGGGTCACAGACAATAATTGCTAGACATTAGCAATAATTCTCTGATGAATAAAAGTTCTGTACACGGGATTCAAGGAGGGCGCAAGTGCCCCCTCTTGACCCCTGGCACCCCGCCCCCCTTCCCTTGCCGACGCTCATGGTGAGGGCAGTGCACTTCCTGCGCATATAGGAAGAGATCCGTATTTAAAGCGTAAAGTCGCTTGTAAGATTCTATCAACTGTATTAATGCACTAATTCGTTGAATTCCTTACTGCAGTTAGCGCATGGTTTAATTAGAGTTTTTAATCAACATTTACAATGATTAGTTCTTGGAGAAGGAAATAAAAAGAAAGTAGGAGTAACTTCTACAACGTTGTAACTCTTCAGGCTTTTCCGGCGAGATCTTGACATGTGGAATAATCGGGTCTACTGCCGGATGTTTGTGTCACTCTGGCACAATATTTCGGCCACGTAACTCGTTGCCTTCTTCAGGTGCTACCTGAGACTGCCGTGTTGGAGGATCTTGTCCAGTATTTATGCCCAGAGGGCGCTGAGTGCTCTCTTTGCCGTCCGCGCCCGCCTGGCGCTGCTTGTAACGTGTTGGGCAAGATCCTCCAACACGGCAGTCTCAGGTAGCACCTGAAGAAGGCAACGAGTTACGTGGCCGAAATATTGTGCCTGAGCGACACAAACATCTGGCAGTAGACCCGATTATTCCACATGTTCTACAACGTTATTACAAGGCTAGTTATTAGAATAGAGTGCTGTGGAGAGCTGTATCAAACCAGTCTTCGGACTGAAGACAGCAAGAGTTATAACAAATTGTGAACTTTTCCTATAAAAAAGAGCTTACCATCAATGTCCATCATGTCTGTCCCCTCGTTTAACTCGCAGCAGCGGCGGTAGCTTCTGCAACAACAGCAGCAGCGAAAGCAAAGACGTTCCAATGTAATTGAGATACTCTGTCAATCAGAAGAGGGTTGCTTATAAGTAGCAAATTATCTCATGTCAGTCTCCACCACCGTCAAGGAGCATAACAATGAAAGCTATCCAGGGAGAGCATGTAGATGTCATACAGTCATCAGCTGATTCTGCTGAGATGCTTGAGAGTAAAGCTAGCCTTCGGACCACTGAACTAGTAGACAGCTAGGTGCACCAGTAAACAAAATAAGGTTGCTTTCCAAGACAAAGACGACTTCTGTCATCCACTGCTGCTGTCAATGTCTTTTCCCTGCCCCAGAGTTAGGGAATGCGCTGGCCTTTCAGCATTCTTCGACAACCCCCCATTTTTATTACAAATTCATGCTCACGATGTAAAAATAGGCTTAGAACAAAATTTTGTGATGATGAAACCAATAGTTCAGGAGCTGTTTACAAGTGCGAAATGTTTAAAAGTAGAATTAAGATTAAATAGGAGAGAGTCCTGCAGTATCGGTCGGCTTACGGTAGCGGCCGCTACCGAGATTCCCCTTTCCACCTCCAAGTGTCAGAAGTATTCAGTAAGCAGAAGTACGCTTGTGCACTGGAATTGTATATCTTCTTCCTCTCTACAGTGCTTTGTCCGTTCTAAGTGCTTGATGGTATTGCTATAGCTCTTACACCCAAACCTCCAGCTGCCAGACACTCAGATCTGTAACAAATGTTGTGTATCGGAAGAGAATCAGTCAAAACAGCGATTTAGTTCGTGCTGTGTGCTGTCGTCCAGTAGAATATGCGTAAACAGTAATTAAAAGTAACACCACAGCTACGTAGTGTAGAAGACCGTAACAGTGAGCTCAGCGTGGTCGGTCAGATCGTTATCTGCCCTCTGTAATAAGAAAGCTGAGTAAATGGATCAACGATGAACTTCAACGTGTGTCATGGGACATCCGCAACGAATAATACCGAACAAAATAAGATTTAAAAAAAAAAACGTTCGTGGAGCGTCAGATCATTGAACTAAAGGTCACGACTTCTAAACCCACTGATGGCTTTTTTTTTAATAGATTACATGTGAAATTGTTGTATGGGAGAACATTTTTGTGCCATGTAAAAGGACGTTTCGGAGTTTGTAGCAATGTTCTTTTGGCACTCCGTTTTCGCTTAATTATTTGAGAGTAGCAAACCTATACATTTATACAGATAATGCCACACGTATCTATACAACTGTACACTATAGGTTTGCAAACCTATACATTTGTATGGATAACACCACACCTATCTATACAAATGTAAGCTATAGGTTTGCTACTTTCAACTAACGAAGCGAAAGCAAAGTGCCAAAATAACATTGCTACAAACTCCGAAACGTCCTTTTACATGGCAGGAGAATGTTCTCCTATATAACAATTTCACGCGTAATCTGTTAAAAAGAACCACCATCAGTGGGTTTCTAACTTTTTTTGTAACGTAACAAACTTTTATTTGTATGTTAACAAATACATTGGTACAGATGAAGAGACCTTTAAGTTTCATGGGTACAATTTCCGTATTGTTATCTAAACTCTTCTTTTTTTCTCTGTGGTTTGGTTTGCTGTACACAAAAATTCTTTTTTTTTAATTATTTTGTTGGCTTGCCAACTGATTTATTGTCGTATTGTGATTCTGTTTTAGTTCTAGTCCTTTACACCCTTCGCACAACAATCTGACGCTCTACCAATTCATCTACCAGAGATCTTCTCAGTCAACTCCAAGTATACGGTTTTCCTGTACTTCGTAGCTCTGGTGTTACTTTTAATTACCGTTTACGCATCTTCTACTGGACGATAGCACACACCACAAACTAAATCGCCTCGTATTTCCCTGTCTATTCTTTTAAATGTGAAATCAGTTATACATTAACTTCAAATGATAACCTGACTGGTGCAACATAAAGCATTACGTGAATCAGCAAGTTACACAAGACAACGACTGGCGTTTTACATCTGGGTAACTTCACTTCCTGAGCAGCAGCAATGGGTTCCCGACGCACTTTGGAGTTCCGTACGTTGTCACCCCTGCTGCGTGGTGTCATAACAGTACTTTCTAGAACATTTTTAGATCAAATTAATATATGTTTTATTCCTCACTTGTGACTTAACCTTGTCGGTCTGCAAGTTTTCTTTGCATATTCTCCTATTTTTGATATTCGTTAGAGGGGTAAACAAGCGTATGAATGATCGACATAGGCGAACCGTTACAGTAGCTGACTGCATCGGCATCTTACCCTACACAGTAGTTCTCAGACTTTTTCCCACTGCCCCCCCCCCCTTCACGAGGAAAAATAGTATCAGCCTCCCGCCCCCACCAACAGCCTTTTTTATTAACGGAAATAGTCATCTTTATATGTTTTTTGCATTATTCTCTGTTCCGCAAATTCAATTTCGAAGGATTTTACGGAACAGAAACCAAAACTATATGAATTATTATAAAAAAAATACGGAACAAACTGTTTATCTTTATCACATTTTCATTTATTCAAAACCTCTGAAATGAACAATATTTAAAAATACAGCAAACAAGGATTACAAGAGCATTAACAATTTAAATTACAAATTTCAAGGTGACGGATAAGCTTACTTTTGAGAAGAAAGTTTCTCAGGACGTAGTGTAATAGCGGAAATAGCGATTCAAAGTTCTTTCCTTAACTTTACGTGATAGTGCGACTTCATAAGTGTTAAAGCTGAAAACCCAGGCTTGTATACGTGTAGTCTTGCAAAAGGAATCAGGATCTTCAACGTATTTTGGCTCAGCGTTGGGAATTCCTCGCTAATACAAATATGTATCCAAAACTCTAACAAAGACACTTCATTAAGTTTAATCTTCAGTGAAGTATCACAAGTGAAATAAATAAGTTGTTCTTGCTCTTTTATTTTTAGGCTTGAAGGTCCTGAAGCATTTTGGATAGATCTGAAAATCTGAAATACAACTGAATTTATTAGAATCGTCGCTGAAATAAACATGATGAAGAGAGCAGGCTTTTATCTCCATTGGACATATCGCGCTATCCGCAAGAGTGTGGAACATATCCAGCATTCAACCTTCCGTTCGGTTTTGCCACAGCTCTGATTTCTTTAAGCACGACTTCGCATTTTCATTTCAAGATAATACATTTGCGTCATTACCATGAACTGTTAAGAATATTTAGTTTCTGAAAAACGTGAGTGAGGAAAGCCATTTTCAATAGAAAATCTGCGTTGCTGAAACAGTCTGCCAGAGAGTGACTTCTCTCCTTCAAGGAGCAGAATACCTCATTTCTCAGTCAAACATTCTTTTTAGTGCTTTACCCCTTGAAAGCCATCGAGCATCAGAGGTACTATAAAAGAGCAGTGTTCAGAATCCATCTTCTCACATAGCACTTAAAAAGCCTTGAATTTGTAGATTTGCGTAACAATGTTAACTGTTTCTATAACCGTTTGCAGTACATCGTGAAGGGTGCGCTGAATTCTTTAGCGCACAGAGCCTCCCGAAGTATCATGCAGTGGGTCCATACTGCATAAGGAGCTAGAGCTTTAACTTTCGCTTGCAATCCATCATGAATTCCAGACATTGAGCGGGCTTCATCTGTGCATACTCCAATGCACTGTTCCATGATATCCAGTTTTAATTAAATGTAATGCTCGTGTCAAAAAGGGTTTGAGCTGAAGCTGTTTTCAGTATCGGCTCACAGGTAAGTAATACCTCTCGAATGTTAAAATCGCCAACGAAACGAACATAAGCGATCAATTGAGGATATGTATGAGTATCAGTCGGTTCGTCCACTTGAAATAAAAAACGGTTGTGGGCAAATTTGTCGATTAAAGCTCGAATAAATCGTCAGACGTGTCTAAAATTCTTCTGCGCAATGAGTCATTAGACACAGTAATGTTCTTCAACTGTCGAGCAAATAAGTCACCAAACATTTTTGCTGGTATATCAATCGATACTGGTAAAACCAGAGTTTCTGGAACCGTGTGTGGTTTCTTGTATTTAGCAATCCTATACAAAATCTGGTCAGAGGCTAGAAGGGTCTTAGCAGTCATATTCGTCGTTTTAGCCAAGATCTTCTGGATTTCATGACAAGTTCTTTTGAACTTTCCGTTAATTCAGACTGTTTGGTTTTACTTATTTCTTACGGTCCTAGGCGCTTCAGTCTGGAATCGCACAACCGCTATGGTCGCAGGTTCGAATCCTGCCTCGGGCAGGGATGTATGTGATGTCCTTAGGTTAGTTAGGTTTAAGTAGCTCTAAGTCTAGGGGACTGAAGACCTCAGATGATAAGTCCCATAGGGCTCAGAGCCATTTGAACCATTTTAACTTATTTCTTAGGCTTCATGCTATCAGCAGGCAACGGCCTTGCCGTAGTGGATACACCGGTTCCCATCAGATCACCGAAGTTAAGCAGTGTCGGGCGTGGCTGGCACTCGGATGGGTGACCCTCCAGGCCGCCATGCGCTGTTGCCATTTTTCGGGGTGTACTCAGCCTCGTGAGGCCAACTGAGGAGCTACTCGACCGAATAGTTAATGGTTAAAGAAATATACACATTACGGACGTTCTTCACTGTTGATCGTAGTTTTCGTGAAGCCTAGCAATAAATGGTTCTGATCATACATACTCGTTTTAGCCTTTGGATATCTCGCTCTCCTCCTCCAGATAATGGAGCACTCGTGTCTTCTTGTGTGTCTCCAACCAGGAACCGCTCCATGCTGCAGTCAAGTCTTCCTTGCGAAGTCTGGAAGACTATAAGGAGGTGTCGAGATACACGAGCCAAAGCATGCACAGCGCGCCGTAGTTACGGCATCTCGGGCGGAATTCAGTCTAGATCAACGAAGCGAAAGATAGAGGTAATTGTTTGTTACTAAGAGTGTTTTTTTAACATATGCGCTCCCCTTGCGCGCCATTCGTGTTAGTCCCGCCCCCCTTGCCTTACCGCCCCCCTCCAGCCTGGGGCTGCGCGCTACAGTTTGAGAAGCACTGGTACAAAGCAACGTTTCGGTCGCTGTTGCTAGTTGCATTCGTTACCGTTGTCCTGCAAAAGAATGTGACCACCCGGTAATATATCCGGAAAATTGTTTCTTTATACACAGGTCGCAGTGACCGAGCACTAAGCTATTACAGGAGTACTGATGTAAAAGTTAAAAGCACAGGGTGAACCAGAACTCCACAGACAAATTATCAGATTTTGTCAAGAACATCTTGTGTATATTTCGGTCATGAGGGACCCACGGTCTGCAGCGGCACGTTACAGTCTTACTGCAATTCGTTTGGCTTCTTGAGTCAGTTAGCTTTGCACCTATATTGCGCTGAAAATAGTGCACAACAGTGCACATATCGACCGCATCCTGTGTCTGTTGTTTTCGTTCGTACACGGCCCCTCCTGTTGACAGAAGTAATACGCCATTCGTACCTCATTGCCCTCAAATCTTCATTCAGCACTGGTCGATCCTGTGTGGCGCTTTATTTGTCCAACAGTGTTAGCTGTACGTTAACAGTGATATACAGTGGTCCTTAAGGACAGGTTTACTGTTGAAGACTTAGCCGACATGCAGCTCGTGTGTGGGTTCACTGAAAGCAGTGGAAGAAAGGCACAAAGACGGAATAGTGAGATGTTCCCGCACTGACGACAACCAAGTCACAGCACAGTGATTCGTCTGAGGGTTGTTGCAGAACAAACCGAAAAATTCGTAGTCATATTATCACTCTGTAACGTACTGTCGCATGCCGTACGTTCCTTATAGTAAAATACTCAGGATTTATCCATGAACAACCTCTGAAATGTTGTCAGTGGAAATCTGGTTAACCCTGTATACAAATTTCAACGTGACTCAATATCCTTCCTTAAAAACCAAGATGAAAATCACACACACACAAACACACACGTTTATTCGCCGTTTCTAACGCTTTCGATGAATCCACCAGGATACAGGCAGGTTTAATGTATGCATGTACTCTAGGAAATTCGTCAAGAAAAATAAATCCTTTAGAAGTTCGTTCGCAGTAGAATATACAATCTCGGCGTATTTGGCACTATGTCGCCCTAGTAGGTATTACAGAGATGGATCGCTTCAGATTGTTGCAGGTTTCTGTTACTTCAGGGAGTTGCCGAACACAAGTAGGAAGCTGAATTACCTGAAAAGATGAAACTGCAGGAGTTATCTGAAACTCGCCGCCTTCCTGGAAACAACGGGGCCCAAACTTTGTGGCCGAGTTACTTGCAGCGCAAAGTTTCTTCTCGAAGTGGGGCAGCGATACTCTCTGAAAACCGAACTATCGGACAACATTGGCTGTAAATAGCGTTTCCTCTCTGTCTGGTGTCAATTTAGTCTCAGAAGAATAAGAGTCTGTTCACTGGAAAGTACATTATGTTCAAAATCGTTCAGGAACTGCGTTGCTGCTACGGTCGCAGGTTCGAATCCTGCCTCGGGCATGGATGTGTGAGATGCCCTTAGGTTAGTTAGGTTTAAGTAGTTCTACGTCTAGGGGACTAATGACCTCAGATGTTAAGTCCCATAGTGCTCAGAGCCTTATGATTTTTTTCAAAATCGAATTTTGTGTAAACGAGTGATAACAGGTCAAAGTGAAGTATAAAAGATGTGAAAAACAGTGTACATAATTACAATACAGAAAGGAATCTCACCAAAGATATAGGGAACTACAACAAGGCGGAAAATATTAAGCAGAGGACATACACCATTAATACAGTCAGCAACAGAATTTAAAAATTAATAACTCTTTAAACAACTACTTTGGAGATCACATACTGTCAAGCCATAAAAGGCTTACAAACAAACCGATCTGTGCAAATCATCTTTCGCATTTAATGTAGTTTCAGCAATAAATTAAGGCGACGAAACAAAACAAAATATAAAAAATTCACATGTTGCAGTTTTGTGCATAAAATAGAAAAAAACAACCATCAACTTTGCATAGTATATTTACAGAAATTGATCAAGATCCCAGGGAGGGTGATACATAGGTGTTTCAACATGTTTGTATTGACAGAAAAATGAAATAAATTATATTTTTCAGAAGACAGAATTTAAAATCCCTAATTAAATAGCAAGGGTGGCAAGAAAAGTCAACAGAAGTTTCTAACTCCAGCAATATGGTTAGTCCAACCTACATCTGCTAACCTGCTTACTGTAAACAAACGTTCGTCTTCCTCCACAATTTTTGTGCTCCCCATCTCTCCCCCAACGCACACAGACACACACACACACACACACACACACACACACACACACACACACATTGCGTTGCTACCAAATTGATAATTCTTTGATGTCTCAGTGAGCTACCCATCAACTGATTCCTCCTTTGGTATAGTAGTACGATAAATTTTTTTCCTTCTCCATTAGATTCAATACCGCTGCATTAGTTACTGGATCTACCCATCAAATATTCTGTATTCTGCTGTATCAACACATTTCAAAAGCTTCTATTCCCTTCTTGTCTTAACTGCTTATCGTCCACGTTTTAGTTCCATAAAAAGCTACATTTCAGCTAGATATCTTCAGAAAAGACTTCCTAACACATAAATTTATCTTGGATGTTAACAAATTCGTTTTTTTCCTTAATTCGTTTTTTTTCTGCTGCACAGCCTGTCTTTTATATCCTGTACTTCGGCCACCATCACACATTTTGCTAACTGAGTAACGAAACTCATTGTTTACTTTTAGTGTCTCAGTTGCTAAACTAATTCCATGAGCATCGTCTTATTTAGTTCCAATACATTTCATTACCGCTACAACCTTTTTTCAAGACATTATCCATTGCATTCAACTGCTCTTGGCAATTCTTTACCCTCTGTGAGAGAATTACAGTGTCATCGGCAAATCTCAAACTTTTTAAAACTTATTTTCCCTCAATTCCATTTCCAAATTTCTTTTTGGTTTCTTTTAGTGCTTCCTCAGTTTACAGATTGAAAACATCAGGAATAGGCTAAAATCGTGTCTCACTCTCTTCTCAGCTAGTGCTCTCTCTTCGTGTCCTCGCCCCCTATAACTGCTATTATTAATTTGTTACGCCAAATGCCGTGGAAGATTCTGTTGGCTCCATTGTGCAGTATGTCTCTTCACCTCTCCCTAACTGACGTTTAAATCTATGGTCTGCCGAAAGTGGCCCAAAACGTGTTGTTCTTCAAGATGGCCGCCGTGTCGGTAGTGGGTTAATGTCCGTCCCGGTCGTATTACCCATTGGTGGTGGAAAACGGTATCCGCTAACATTTGCGATCGGTTAGAGAGTGCGTATGATGGCGCCAGTACTGCTGTGAGTAAGTTTGGTCCATGCGGATGATACTGTGATAATAAGAGTCGTGTGAGTGCTCTTTCTGGTTACGCCTGCGTGTAACAGTCGTGTCCTGTGGCGCGACGCGGCCCATCGGATTGTGAAGCGTTAGCGCTGTCTGCAGAAGCGCAGCGCCAGCTAACACACCGCCCGGCAACTGCGAACATCGGCTTCGGCGGTTGGGGAGGCGTGTGACGTCACAACTGCGGGGACAGCAGGAGCGTCAGCAACAACGGCGACTGTCGTCAAACAACGTGTTTCCACAGCAGTATTAGGGCGTCTAATCCACGAAGAGTGAAACATGGACGATGCCAAAGGGGAAACAGAGTGTGCAGCAAAACAATAAAAAAAAAAAATCGAGAACTCATAAATCGGCAAAGCAGAATCATGGGAACATATACACTGACGAAGAATTCTGCCTAACTACAACAATACTGGAGTTAAAAAACAGACTTAACCTTTTCAGTAATATCACGTTGAAAGCTGACTCGGCGTATAGAAAAAGTGACAAAAGACGGCATTACCCGGGTGTTTATTCTGTCGATTTTCTCGATTTTCTATTAGAAACTAAAACAAAAAATGAATTGTGTTCGTAGAATAATATCCCGGACAGCTTCTGTACGACTGGGCGCACCTGCTTCGCGTGTCTGCAACGCGATTTTACACTGAAGCGCCAAAGAAACTGGTGTAGACATGCGTATTCAAATACAGAGATACGTAAACAGCCAGATGCGGTGCTGCGGTTGGCAACGCCTATTTGAGACAACAAGTCTCTGGCGCAGTTATTAGCTTGGTTACTGCTGACAATGGCATGTTATCAAGATTTAAGTGAGTTTGAAGCTGATTTTATAGTCGGCACACGAGCGATGGGGCATAGCATCTTCGAGATAGCGATGAAGTGGGGATATTCCCGTATGATCATTTCACGCGTGTACCGTGAATATCAGGAATCCGGTAAAACATCAAATCTCCGACATCGCTGCGGCCGGAAAAAGATCCTGCAAGAACGGGACAAACAATGACTGAAGAGAATCGTTCAACGTGACAGAAGTGCAACCCTTGCTCAAACTGCTGCAGATTTCAATGCTGGGCCATCAAGTGTCAGCGTGCGAACCATTCAACGAAGCCGGCCTCTGTGGCCGAGTGGTTCTAGGCGCTTCAATCCGGAACCGAGCTGCTGCTACGGTCGCAAGTTTGAGTCCTGCCTCGGGCATGGATGTGTGTGTGTCGTTAGGTTTAAGTATTTCTAAGTCTAGGGGACTGATGACTTCAGATGTTAAGTCCCATAGTGCTTAGAGCCATTTGAACCATTCAACGAAACATCATCGATATGGGCTTTTGGAGCCGACGGCTCACTCCTGTACCCTTGATGACTGCACGACACAAACCTTTACGCCTCGCCTGGGCCCTTCAGCACCGACATTGGACTGCTGATGACTGGAAACATGTTGCCTGGTCGTACGACCTTCGTTTCAAACTGTATCGAGTGGATGGACGTCTACGGGTATGGAGGCAACCTAATGAACCCATGTATCCAGCATCTCAGCAGGGGACTGTTCAAGCTGGTGGAGGCTCTGTAATGGCGTTTGATGTGTGCGGTTGGAGGGATATGGGACCCATGAAATGTCTAGATACGACTCTGACAGGTGACCACGTACGTAAGCATCCTGTCTGGTCACCTGTATCCATTCATGTCTGTCGTGCGTATCACGGATTTGGGCAACTCCAGTAGGACAATGCAACACACCACATGTCCAGAATTGCTACAGAGTGGCTCCAGAAACACTCTTCTGAGGTTAAACACTTCCGCTGGCCACCAAACTCCCCAGACATGAACATCATTGAGAATGTCTGGGATGTCTTGCAACGTGCTGTTCAGAAGACATCTCCACCCCCTCATAGTTTTACGGATTAAGGACACCCTGCAAGATTCATGATGTCAATTCCCTCCAGCACTACTTCAGACATTAGTCGAGTCCACGCCACGTCGTGCTGAGGCACTTCTGCGTGCTCACGGGGGCCCTACACGATATTAGACAGGTGTACTAGTTTCTTTGGCTCTTCAGTGTTTAAATGTTTTAACATCGTGAAAATGCAGATAAAATACCTTCTGCACCATCCAAAATTTTTCGCCGCTAGTATCTGCTGATAAATTGTAATATACTTCTAATTCTGAATCTGTAAACTGTACTACGGACACTTTATTTAATACGTAATTGATGTAATAGTATACTTATTTGTGTATTTATATAATTCGTTGTAATTATAATATAAGTATTGTAAATTGCTGGGTAACAGCCAAGGGAACATTACTTAAATGTGTCGATAGCAACGACGAAATGGTAGCAGCAAAGCTATTCTTTATCTTTGCGTTCGGAGAGTCTCTGTTGTGCAGCGAGCAGAGAGGAAGGGAGCAGTTGAGTCATGAAAGAATGCGGTGTGCAGGTATGATCGCGCCAGTGTAGGCACACCTACTTTGTTAACCCGCGGGTATGGAGAGCGTGGTCGGAGCAGACAGACGGAGGAAGATGCTATTCTATTGCCTGTCTCATAATTAACCACGGCTCTGGAAACAGTTCGTGGTTCTCCAACAGCGGCAACAGCAACAGCGGCAGCTCATCATTGTTCTCGGCTACACTCTTCGTCGTCCACATACTTACAACATCGTTAGACTGTTACCTGTCAAAGTGTAACTAATACTGTACAGGCATTACCCAATGGCGTTTCTTTCACAAGCTCTAATAACTAACTTTCTTCAATAATAATCTACAAAAGTTAAAACTTATAGGGCTCCTGTGTTTTCATTGTCCTCAGACATTATTACCAAGCAGGATCCCTTTCCTTTCCACGCAGTCACCGAGTGTCGCAAAAATATGAAAACTGATTAACTATTTAATGTCAGTTTTGTTTATTTGCTAATGACCAGTATCAGTCAAAATTTTTCTGCCTCCGTAACTGCTCATTCTCGTATTTCAGAACAGAGGCTTAACTAATTCGCAGTTTTGAACATTGGCTTCACTTACATAAAGCAACGTAAAATTTCGCTGGCTAAACTAATAACTAAAGATACAGCACAAATTAAGAGTGCGCAATTTCATTTATTATGTATTTAGCTTAGCGAGCGATTTCTCATGGCTTGTTACATATTTTGTTATTCTTATATTAAAAATAAATCACTTTCTCGTTTGCATAAAGCAAATTCGATTCAATCTTTAAATAATTCAAGTAAATTGATTGCCTCTTTTTCCAAATTTTGCATTACGTTGCGCTCAGGTTACTGTAAGTCACTTTTTTACGTAACAACGTTTCAGCTACTGCCAGTCATTTATTTAACCAGCAACTCCATTTAACTTTACTTTCAAAATTTAGTATTTCGCAATAAGTAACTGCAAACTCAGTGCTTTCTAATTCATTTATTTTCTCGTGAACTGATGTGTTGTGGAAAAGCGTGACAACCTTCTGTCGCCATGCCAGTGATTATTTGCTTACATCTATAACTACATCTACGTGATTACTCTACTATTCACAATAAAGTGCCCGGCATAGGATTCAATGAACCACCTTCAAGTTGTCTCTCTACCGTTCCACTCTCGAACGGCGCGCGGGAGAAACGAGCCTTTAAATTTTTCTGTGCGAGCCCTGATTTCTCTTCTTTTACAGTGATGATTATTTCTCCCTATGTAGTTGGTTGCCAACAGAACGTTTTCGCAATCGGAGGAGAAAACTGGTGATTGAAACTTCGCGAAAAGATCCCGTCGCAACGAAAAACGCCTTTGTTTTAATGATTGCCACTCCAATTCACGTATAATGTCTGTGGCACTATCTCCCCTATTTCGCGATAATACAAAACGAGCCGCCCTTCTTTGAACTTCTTCGATGTCATCCGTCAGTCCCCCCTGATGGGAATCCCACACCTCACAGCAATACTCCGGAATATGGCGGATAAGCGTGATGTAAGCAGTCTCTTTAGTAGATCTGTTGCACTTTCTAAGTGTTCTGTCAATGAATCGCAGTCTTTGCTTTGCTCTACCCACAATATTATCTATGTGATCAATCCAATTTAGGTTATTAGCAATTGTAATCCCTAAGTATTTAGTTGAATTTACAGCGTTCAAAATTGTGTGACTTATCGCGTAATCGAAATTTAGCGGATTTCTTTTAGTACTCATGTGAATGACTTCACACTTTTCTTTATTCTGGGTCAATTGTCACTTTTCGCGCCATACAGATATCTTATCTAAATCATTTAGCAATTCGTTTTGGTCATCTGATGACTTTACAAGACGGTAAATGACAACATCATCTGCAAACAATCTAAGACGGTTACTGAGATTTTCTCCTATGTCGCTCATATAGATCAGGAACAATAGAGGGCCTATAACACTTCCTTGGGGAACGCCGAATATTGCTTCTGTTTTACTGGATGACTCTCCGTCTATTACTGCAGACTGTGACCTTTCTGACAGGAAATCACGAATCCAGTCGCACGACTGAGGCAATATTCCATAGGCACCCAGTTTGGTTAGAAGACGCTTGTGAGGAACGGTGTCGAAAGCCTTCGGGAAAATTAAAAATATGGGATCAATTTAACATCCCTTGTGATAGCACTCATTACTTCATGAGTATAAAGAGCTAATTGTGTTTCACAAGAGCGATATTTTCTGAATCCGTGCTGACGATGCGTCAATAAATCCTTTTCTTCGAGGTACTTCATAATATTCGAGCACAGTATATGTTCCAAAACACTACTGCAAATCGACGTTAATGACATGGGCCTGTAACTAAGCGGATTTCTCCTATTTCCCTTTTTAGTATTGGTGTGACTTGAGCAATTTTCCAGTCTTTAGGTGCGGATCTGTCTGTGAGAGAGTGGTTGTATAAAATTGATAAATGGGGGCCATTGTACCAGCATACTCTGAAAGGAACCTGACTGATATACAAATGGACCGGAGGCCTTGCCTTTATTAAGTGATTTAAGCTGCTTTGCTACACCGAGATTATCTACTTCTGTGTTTCTCATCTTGCAGTTGTTCTTGATTGGAACTGAGGAATATTTACTTCGTCTTCTTTGGTGAAGCAGCTTCAGGAAACTGTGTTTAATAACTCTGCTTCAGTGGCACTGTCATCAATGACTTCACCGCTGTTATCGCGCAGTGAAGGTATTGATTGGGTCTTGTCACTGGTGTGCTTTAAGTATGACCAGAATCTCTTTGGGTGTTCTGATAGATTCTGAGACAGAATTTCGTTGTGGAAATTATTAAAAGCATCTCGCATTGAAGTATGTGCTATAATTCTAACTTCTGCAAAAATTTCCCCCTTGGGGATTTTGCGTTCTTTTAAATGTGGCATGCTTTTTTCGTTGCTTCTGCAACAGCGATCTGTCCCGTTTTGCGTACCATGGGGGATCAGTACCATTACTTATTAATTTATGTGGTACATCTCAACTGCCGTCGATGCTATCTCACTAGAATCATTCTACATCTTTTCTACGTTTACATGATCAGATCGGAAGGAGTGAAGACTGTCTCATAAAAAGGCAACAAGAGTATTTTTATCAGCTTTTTTAAATAGATGTACCTTGCGTTTTTTGCGTTGGTTGTAGGTGTTACAATATTCAGTCTAGCAGCAACTGCTTTGTGGTCGCTAATCCCTGTATTCGTCACGATACTCACTATTTGTCCACGATTGTTTGTTGCTAAATGCTCAAGTCTGCTTTCGCAACCATTTGCGTTTCGAGTGGGCTCGTGAACTGATTGTCCAAAATACTTTTCTGAGAAAGCCGGTTTTAAACGTACAATTTTTCCTGCTTATCGAGAGTAGATTGAAGTCACCACCGATTATAATTGTATGAGCGGGGTACCTATTTGGAATGAGACTCAAGTTTTCTTTGGACTGTTCAGCAACTATATCTTCGGGGGAGGGGGGGTCGGTAAAACGATGCAATTAATAGTGTAGTCCGTTTTTTGCAGAAACTATCTACTTCGATTTCACTACAAGGTAAACTACTTCTGACAGCAATAAATTCTCCACGACCAACTGTATTTAATCTATCCTTTTTGAACACTGTTAGGGCGTTTGAAAAAATTTCCTCTGATTCCTGGCTTTAGCCAGATTTATGTACCTGTAACTATCTCAGCTTCAGTGCTTTCTATTAGGGCTTGGAGCTCTGGTTCTTTTCCAATACAGCTAGGATAATTTACAATACCGAGCGTTTCTACAACTACCTTACTGTGTTTTACCAGCCCTCTTTTAGATGGGCGTCCTGTCTCTTGTTTCCTGAGACGCTCTAACCTAAAATACCGCCCAGTCCCTCCCACACAGCCCCCACTACCCGTGTAGTTGCTTCCTGTATGTAGTGGACTCCTGACCTATTAAGCGGAATCCGGAAACCCACCACCCGACGGCGCAGGTCGAGCAATCTGCAGCCCATACGGTCACAGAACCACCTGGGCATCTGATTCAGACCCTCCACTTGGCTCTGCACCAAAGGACCACAGTCGGTTCTATCGACGATGCTGCAGATGGTGAGCTCCACCTTAATCTCGCAAGCAAGACTGTCAGTAAATGTGAATGTATGCTTTCCCGGCGTATACAGCTGGTGAAGAGTTCTCGGGCTTCCAGCCGGGAGGCGGTGTCTTCAAACTGTGACGTTTCGACGAGTAACATACTCATCATCTTTTGGCAAAGCGCCGAGTCTTTGCGGATGACGGTCCTTTATACCTGCGAATGGCGAATACAGTTAGTAGCAATTTAGTAGTTAGTAGTACGAATTTAAATGTCGTACATGATGCGGCAGTTTTTTCACGAATCTCATTGTTTATCATGTCCTATCTCGCGGACTATGATAGGTAGGTGATTCTTACCACGACACCAATTGCTGCCAGGCATTCAGACATTAAGGGATATATGTACTGCGTTTAGTTGAAATCGGTCCAGTGGCATAAGAGATGTTGAACACACACACACACACACACACACACACACACACACACACACGCACACGCACATCCATTGTTCCACCCACTCGCCTGCCTCAGAATCAAAGATCGACACCGCGCAGATCAAATAGCGTCATCAAGAAACATACAAAGCAAATATAGTCGTGTCCCACGAAATTAACTGATCTGAAGAATGAAAAGAACAGAGCCAAGAAAATGAAGCCAGCAGACAATGTCCTCATAACTGAAACAGTAGAGCAAACATGTAATGTATTGCGAATACATAGAAAGAAGGATCCTTTATTGTATGATTATATGATAGCGGAACAAACACTGGTAGCAGTTACTTCTGTAAAATATCTGGGAGTATGCGTGCGGAACGATTTGAAGTGGAATGATCATATAAAATTAATTGTTGGTAAGGCGGGTACCAGGTTGAGATTCATTGGGAGAGTGCTTAGAAAATGTAGTCCATCAACAAAGGAGGTGGCTTACAAAACACTCGTTCGACCTATACTTGAGTATTGCTCATCAGTGTGGGATCCGTACCAGATCGGTCTGACGGAGGAGATAGAGAAGATCCAAAGAAGAGCGGCGCGTTTCGTCACAGGGTTATTTGGTAACCGTGATAGCGTTACGGAGATGTTTAATAAACTCAAGTGGCAGACTCTGCAAGAGAGGCGCTCTGCATCGCGGTGTAGGTTGCTCGCCAGGTTTCGAGAGGGTGCGTTTCTGGATGAGGTATTGAATATATTGCTTCCCCCTACTTATACCTCCCGAGGAGATCACGAATGTAAAATTAGAGAGATTAGAGCGCGCACGGAGGCTTTCAGACAGTCGTTCTTCCCGCGAACCATACGCGACTGGAACAGGAAAGGGAGGTAATGACAGTGGCACGTAAAGTGCCCTCCGCCACACACCGTTGGGTGGCTTGCGGAGTATAAATGTAGAATGTAGATGTAGAAGCAGGAAGCAGATGCAGAATTCGGAACTAAATACAGAAATAGTATAGTAGCAACCTACGAAATGGAGGCCGGATGTGATAGAGTGTCATGTCAGAGTTATCATACCAGAAGGTGAATTAATCGAGTCAATATTTCGAGCAGAAATACAGAACTACAGATAGGAAACAATTCTTACAACAAACAAAAGCCCATTTAAAAACAGGTCCAAGAAGGTAGCCTATAGAAAATTATGTGCTGGAGGTAAAGCGAAAAGTCAGAGCACAGTCAATTGCTCAGGACAGAATGTACACTATGAGATCAAAAGTAATCGGACACCCTCAAAAACATACGTTTTTCACATTAGGTGCATTGCGCTGCCACCTACTGCCAGGTACTCCATATCAGAGACCTCAGTAGTCATTACACATAGTCGGGAGGGAGCAGAATGGGGCGCTCCGCGAAAGTCACGGACTTCGAACGTGGTGAGGTGATTGGGTGTGACTTGTGTCATACATCTGTACGCGAGATTTCCACACTCCTAAACATACCCAGGTCCACTGTTTCCATGTGATAGTGAAGTGGAAACGTTAAGGGACACGTACAGCATAAAAGCGTACAGGCCAACCTCATCTGTTGACTGTCAGAGACCGCCGACAGTTGAAGAGGGTCATAATATGAAATAGCCAGACATCTGTCCTGCATCAGGATCCACTGAAAGTGCTATGACAGTTAGGCGGGAGGTGAGAAAACTTGGATTTCGAGCGGCTGCTCATAAGCCACACATCACGCCGGTAAATGCCACACGACGCCTCGCTTGGAGTAAGGAGCGTAAGACTGCTACGGTCGCAGGTTCGAATCCTGCCTCGGGCATGGATGTGTGTGATGCCCTTAGGTTAGTTAGGTTTAAGTAGTTCTAAGTTCTAGGGGACTGATGACCACAGATGTTAAGTCCCATAGTGCTCGGAGCCATTTGAACCATTTAAGGAGATAAAACATTGGATTATTGAACAGCGGTGAAACGTTGAATGGCGTGACGAATCACGGTACACAATTTGGTGACCCGATGGCAGGGTGAGGGTACGGCGAATGCCCGGTGAACGTCATCTGCCAGCGTGTGTAGTGCCAACAGTAAAATTCGGAGGCGGTGGTGTTATTGTGTGGTCGTGTTTTTCATGGAGGGGTCTTGCATCCCTTATTGTTTTGCGTGGCACTACCACAGCACAGGCCTACATTGATGTTTTAAGCACCGTATGCTTCCCACTGTTGATGAGCAATTGCATCTTTCAACGCGATCGAGCACCTCTTCATAATGCACGGCCTGTGGCGGAGTGGTTACACGACAATAACATCCCTGTAACGGACTGGGCTGCACAGAGTCCTGACATGAATGCTATAGAACACCTTTGGGATGGTTTGGAACGCCGCGCCAGGCCTCACCGACCGACATCGATACCTCTCCTCAGTGCAGCACTCCGTGAAGTATGGACTGTCATTCCCCAAGAAACCATCCAGCACCTGACTGAACGTATGCCTGCGAGAGTGGAAGCTGTCATGAAGGCTAGGGGTGTGCCGACACCATACTGAACTCCAGCATTACTGGAGGAGGGCGCCACGAACTTGTAAGTCATTTTCAGCCAGGTGTCCGGATACTTTTGATCACATAGAGTACCCTGTACAAAAAGTCATTTTTTCGAAACCCTGTAACTGTCTTCCATTGCGACGATTAAGTTTGAAATTTGGCACAAGGGTGCCAACAACCTCCCTCTGTAATGGTGCAAAAGCGTTGCGCCCTGCGACTTCGGCCTTCGACGCGGCGACGCTGCAGACATCGAGATGTCGACACATGAGAAAAAAGGCCAGAGCTCAGAAGTTCAGGTGAGGAGCAAGGTGGGTTAATGACGTCGCTTTGGCACCAAGTTTCACCTTTTGACACTTCTGCGAAGAAGGTCAGAACTGCGAAGCCCAGCGATGAAATCACGCGCTTTTCTTATGGATGGTCGAGGAAAGCATTTCAGATTCACCTCAGAACGGAGGAGAAAAGCCCTCAGTAAGGTGTGAGTGAAAACCACCCCTTCGCTTGGGGCGTTGATTTCCACACAGTTCGCGGTCGAAACGACAGTTCGCATTGTGAGGAGCAACAGGAAGACATTCTTGACAACATTCGACTCTGTTGACACCACCGAACGATTCACCCCTACTCTAAGAACACTGTGGTGCTATGACCCCACTGAACGTGATCTGATCGCTTTGGAGTGTAGTGCGACCGCTCTGGTAAACTCGGTGGAACCACTGGGGACTGTTCAAACCCATTCAACGAAATTTGAACGTAATCCGAAGAAGCAAAGGGTATTTCTGCTTTTTCACTCTTCTTGTGGCGTGATCGTGGATAGGTGTAATACTAACACATGCGTGAGAAAAAGCGCCAAAGGGTTCCTCTGTGACACCCCAGCTTGGCAACATCCCCGGTACCACCCACTCATTTTTGCTGCCCACGTTAAAAATGTACCTGTGGGAACTTCGACACGATTCAGCTGGGAGGTGCCTCGCAGCCGCTCCAGCGCCTGAGGGCAGGCAACCCCTTTGACACCCCTTAGGTTGCACTGCACACCAAAGAGGTCAGATCACGTTGAGTGGAATTGAAGTCATACAATGTCCTTACAGTAAGGTTGAATCGTCCGGGGGAGGGGGGCAGGGAGGGTTTTCAGCAGTGTCGAACTTTGTCAACAACGTCGTCTTGTTGCTCATCACATCGTGAACTGTCGTCTTCAACCGCGAACTGTGTGGGAATCAGCACCCCAAGGGAAAGGGGTGGGTTCATTTTCGCCCTTTATGTCACCTCCTGAGGGCTTTTCATGTCGATTCAGAGCAGAGGTGTATCTCAGATGTTTCCTCGACCAGCCATAAGCAAAGCGCGTGGTTCCAACGCTGGGTGTCGCGTTTCTGACCTCCATCGCAGAGGCGTCAAAAGAAGGGCTGAAATGTGGGTAAGAGGGGTTGCGACGACCTTCGCATCGTGTGACACGTGTACGGCGGCGTTGTACAGGATAGTGGTGAAATTTGGTGCTAAAATGACATCACTAACCCTTCGTAGCCTTTCCAGGCGTAATAAGTCTTGAAAGTCTCTTTGGGTTTGTTGCCAGATCCTAAAATCAAGTCGATCCAGTATTTCGGCGATCCAAACTTCGGGACTCATCAGCAGAAGCAGCGTTTTCCTGAATATAGCGAACACTTGGATCGCCGAAATATTGAATCGAGTTGAGTTCAGGATCCGGCAGCAAACCCGAAGAGACTTTCAAGTCTTACTATCCCACCTTGCACGTCACTTGAACTTCTAAGCTGTGGCCTTTTTTCGCATGTGTTTCGCATGTGTTTTTGCTGCTCCAAACATCGCCAAGTCCGAGGCTGATGTCGCAGGGCGTGACGGTTCTGCAACATTACAGAATAAGGTAACAGATACGCCTTTGAGCCGAATTTCAAACTTAATGCGTCTCAGTGGAAGACAATTAAGGGGTTTCGAAAAGTGATACTTTGTTTTGCTCATTGTATATTATGTTTTGATCAACCAGTCTGCAGGACTACTTTGCAGCCACCAAATCCTATACCTGCCACGGCTGTGGGCATGTTGCGCTTAAGGAAAAAACCGATATGCTCCCACGGTTGGAAGAAATCTGACCATGTGAAAAAACAGCAAACGGGCTCTAGTGTGTGTTCCATGTGTGATAAGAAAGAAACCATGCAGGCAACGAGGTAAGTAACTGTGCGACGTAACAAATGTTCTCGGAGAGGGAACTTCAAAGAACTGAGTGTGGCCTCTGAACCACTGATTAACCTGCTAACGAGCATCACAGGAAACCACAGAGTGACTATAGACGTAACAGATATGGGGTCGACAGTCGAAGAAAGTGAAACACTGCCCTGGAGGAAAAATAAAGAACTCGATTCTTTTGATTAAACAGATTATAAAATTATCTGCCATCTTTGTAAAAAACGAATATCTCCTTTGGAAAGAAAGCGGTCTAAAGAAGGAGCCAAAAGACTGTGGTACTGTAATTTTTTTTTCTATCTTTTCTACGTAATTCTGTAGCTCTCAATTCGTTCGAGCAATCAATCATTCATGATAGGAAACACAGTCATAGCTCAGTCACTCAAAATGATTCTGAAATTTTACTTGTTAGAATGAAATCAGGCGATGATTCTTCTTCTCTGCAGGCTCGTGCTTTGCGGCAGTCTGCTAATCTGTACAAATAAAATGCCTCGTAATTTTGGGCGCGTTGTATAATCAGTCGGGAAACCTCATATCAAGCGGATATTTGGCTTTGATGAAGTTTAACCTTCCGAAGAAGTAATGGAGCTCTTGGATTATTAAATGCAGGTTCGTATCCAGTCTTTCGGAAGTTCCCTTCTGATTAACAACTACGCAATATATCGATAAATATCATTAATTCTCAAATTTCCAATACACACCTTTTATTTGAAGGAGCAATCTATATATATTTCCCTTTTAATCGTACAGTTTCGTCTCAGTTATCTTCTGTCATAAATCTCAATAATCAGATTACAGTTCTTCCAAACCAAGCTCAGGCTAATCGGCACGAAGACAATCTAACAACCACCAGAGAGAGTACTACAAAGAATACTTATATGCTCATGGTATAGCTATTGTATGAGCTACTTTTCGCATGGATTCTGCGAGTATGAAGATAGAAAATTAGTAAACGTCATTCAAGGGTAGAATTGTATCTGAATAATTCATCGAATATAAAGAGATATTACAGTACAATATGAAGGATAGAATGATAAGGGACATAGCCACACAAACCGAAAACGTGACTAAACATACCGACAAGGGAGATAATGAGTGGAAAGTGAAAAGGCCAATAATAAGGGTATATAGAGAAGGAGAGGAGATTCTGGTAGTGGATAAGAAGATAGAGAAACAAGGAACGGACATCATGCCTACCTATAGCCAAGGAAGAGTTAAAGGCGAACACACTTTCTAGTTCAGAAAAAGTTGAACGCGTAATGAATGCAGGAATGAGAGCATGCAGCATGCTGTTTTAGCGGAGTGTGACAACACGCAACAGCTAATAGCGGAAAAGTTTGAAAATAAGCACATGACAATGAGAACCCACAGATGACAACATGAATTACGCGGAGAATGTAAACAGTAATGGACAATACCAGAGAAAAGGAAGAAACTTCCGGTCCGGACCGAGACCTGTTTACGAAACGTTTGAAAAAGCTATGAGGCTAGCTAAATTGGAGGATATGCATGCTTTAACCATAGCAATAGGTCACTTGGGACAGCACATTCACCCAAAAGTCTGCAACATATGTTTTCCTCTCACGGAGGAAGCTGATCATATTCAGCTCACTGTCAACAATTTGCCTACAAACACAGAGGAACTGCAAACACTGCTTGACGTCGTCCAGAAAAGGGGGCAGAAGGCACTCGAAATCGACCATTTGTACAAGCAGTTATTGATGACACATGGTAGAAATGTATGATTAGAGTGGCTCCATAGATTAGACTGGCCCCATAGCTACAGGGGTTCGATGAAGATATGAACGCACCAAAACACACCACATTATCGTGTCTAATTCGGCGAAGGAAACCCGTTGGCATTCAAAATAGCTTCCAGTTGTTTCGAAATGGATAAGTACAGATGCTCTACAGTTTTTAAGTTAATATCAACCCATTCTTCCTGCAAAACAGTGGCAAATTCAGGTATTGGCGATGGAGGTGGATAGCGATCACACTCGTTTCTCTCCGAAGTACACCACAAAGGCTCAATAATACAATGCTCAGTCCGGTGACTGTGGTCGTAAGGGGAGACGAGACATTTAACCCTCGTGGTCACCAGTCCTGGACGACGTGAGCTGTGTGAAAAGGGTCCCTATCTTCTTGAAACACAGCATCACCACTCTAACATCGGATGGACCTGATGAGGCAAAATAGTCACACAATCCTTGGCAGTAATGTGACCCTGCACAGTAACCATGGGGTCCATGGAATACCACGATATGGCTGTCCACGTCATCACTGAACCTTCGCCATGTTTCACTCTTGGGACGTAAACTCGGCCAGGAGTTGGAAACGGTATGTGCAAAGAGTCATCCGACAAAATGGCTGTTCTCCATTGCTCCACAGTTCAGGTTTTAGACTTCGGCACCACGTTTACCTGTTATCGGCATTTGCATAAGAGGTTCTGCAATTCCAGCTCGCCCAACAATTCCCAGCTTATGGAGCTTCCTTGGTGTTATTTTGTTGCCGACAGCGATATCGAGTGCGACATTCAGTTCTGCAGTGACTTTTACAGCCGTCTTCCTCTTATTTTTCTTCACAGTCCTCTTCAGTGTCCATCCGCCACGATGCATACTTTCGACCACGTTGTGACTTACCGGATAATAGTTTTCTGCTTATCCTGTATGCTGTATATATCTTCCATACGGTGCCTCTTGAAACTCCAAATCCTTCGTCTCCCTTGCTTACGGAAACACCCAGCAAATGAGCACCAACAATTTGCCCACTTTCGAAGTCTCTTAGCTCCGACTCGATTACACAGAACACTATTCTGACCGCGACTGACATTTGCAAAGTGGTGAGAACAATGAACAGGAGCAATTGTGACGAAATACAATAGCACACTCTGCAAGCTTCTTTAGCATCTGCATCTAAGTATGTTCAAGAATGCTTTCCTTGTGGCGTTCCCATATTTTGTTCAACCCCCGTATGTGCTCACTGGCTTTCAATGGAATTCACATAGTTGCACCACAACAGCAGTGAAACATAGACCAATATTTAAAATTGCTCAGATGAATACGGTTCTAGGCGCATCAGTCTGGAACCGCGAGACCGCTATGGTCGCAGGTTCGAATCCTGTCTCGGGCATGGATGTGTGTAATGTCCTTAGGTTAGTTAGGTTTAAATAGTTGTAAGTTCTAGGGGACTGATGACCTCAGATGTTAAGTCCCATAGTGCTCAGAGCCATTTGAACGATTTTTTTTTTTGCATAAATACGATACGCAGCGCCATGGCGATGCAAGAACTCGGAAAAGTGTTGGAAGACATGGACCTACAGATACTAAGTATGAAGGAGCCATATGCTGTATTCCAGGAATGACGAATTACACCACATACCAAATACGGCACGGACCATACCACCAGGCATCCTTCATTGGGCGCTGTTGTGTTGCTGTATAAAGATACAAAAGTGACAGAAGAATATCAACTGTGAGACAAACCAGTGCTGATAGAAACAGCGACTGCCTGATTGACGGGATAATGCTGCGAGCATGGCGCAGAGAGAGAGAGAGAGAGAGAGAGAGAGAGAGAGAGAGAGAGGCGGGAGGGGGGGGGGGGGGGGGGGAGAAGCAGGCCTTGCCGTTCTGAGTAGTTGTTCTGGTGAGAATGACTTGTAGCGAGGGCTGTCGCAGAAGAAGAACGGTTAGGGGTTTTCGTTTCATTTCTTCCAAACTTCATTAGATAACGCGACTTGATATTAAGCCTTGCAGTAGATGGCTCATCCAAGACTGAGCGGGTTTAAATATTTACAGTTGAAATCAGTTCCTGGTTTCCTAGTACGATAGGAGAAACTATTACGCATCCAACAGCTGTTATGCGTTTGAGGGAAGGACATGTTGAGAAGACCGTCACTCTTACCTTACCCATTCCTTGCACGCCTGCCGATGAGATTTAAGAAGTCATTAAATGATCCCGATGTTCAGTGCTTGAATTTCCTTTTCTTGTTTTGTTGGTATTTATAAATCACATTAATGTGTCCGTCCTGTTGGTACGTTTACTCACAAAGAGCGAATAAAATTGGGGTTAATGGGGACCTATATTATCAATTCAGTAGACAAATAAACTTCCCCAGATATTAATCCTCAATGATTTTGTAAGATCTTACACAAAACTGCATTTATCGTCAAGGTTTATAAGCTAGAACACGATTCAGTACCTCATATATAAGTTAATGGGGAGCAATTAACTTTCCCGATAGTTTCTGCCGGAACAGGAAAGGTTTGTTGCCCCAAGTTACCATCTTGCAAGTGAATCACCTTGCTTTGTCTTCTTCTGTTGTTGGGAGTTCTAATTCTGTGCCTGACTCAGGTTTTTCAAATGTGAATTCAACTGTGGGAGACTCACATCTAAACGACTTTTAAAATTCGCTACGTGTCTACAATTATCTTTATTATTTATTTTCAGAGTCCCATCTCATTTTCTTAAACAGAGACCGGGTGCTTGCGACATTTCTTCTCTAAACAGTCCATAGAGATTCTGCGTGTTATTTTTCTCGAATTCGTGTTCTATCTCTGCTATTGCTAGCCTGGTGTTATCATAATGATGTCTTGCTGATAGAATAACAGTTGAAGTCTGTTTTTGGACTGCGGTGAAGCCTTGCCACTTTTCTGTAGTTTTATGGTTTTATGGAAACTCCAGTCTTTCACGCTTTAATTCTTTGCTCTGTGATCTTGTCACAGATATTATTCTACCGCATATTTATACGTTTTCCTGGAGGTTACCCAGTTTTGAGAAGTCTGTAAAAGAGTTTCCTCAAGTCTGGCCAGCTGGGAAATTCTTGGCTGGGGATGCTTGCACAGAAGATATTCCAATTTTGATTAAGAAATTGTGGATCAGTTCTTGAGTTTCTACTTATTCTCTCTTCAGATCCATTTGGCTGGAACTTTAATTGACGACAGGTGGTGATCAGAATCTACGACTCCTTTTTTAACTTTTACATTCAAAGTTTCTTTCTGATTATTCTTTGAAATGGCTGTAAGATCTATTTCAAATTCTCCAAGATGAGGATTTTGAGATCAAATTTTCTTCTCGTTAGAACAAGACGAAAAATGGCTTCACAAAAGTTGATTACTCCCTGCGTTTTTATTAGTCCTTTGGTGAGGAGGGTGCAATCATACAGTTCTGAATTTCCTTTCCTTGCCAATTTCTGCATTAAAGTGTCCTATCAAAATTTTAATATGGTGATGGGGAACGACGGCCGTAGTTTCTTCCAGTAATTTAAAGAATTCCTCCACATTATGTGTCTCTTTTTTGTTGTAGTTGTTTGGTTGTTGGTACACAGGTGTTGATTAATGTACGAGAGTTGCCCAGAAAGTAATGCACCGCATTTTCTCTCAGTCGAAAGCAATGCTACGAATGCGAAACGTTACGTATGTGTATTTTGAAGTCTCCTGAGTGAGCGTGTCAAGTTTCCATCACTTCTGACAGATAGCGTAGCTGCAGCACAGTTTCAAAATGGCGTCTGTAGGTAACGTACATCACAAGCTATGTGCTGTCATTGAATTTCACACTGCAGAGAAAGAAGCTGTGGGGAATATTCACAAGCTCTTGTGCAGAGTTTATGGAGCATCTGCCGTAGGCAGAAATACAGTTAGTCGCTGGGCACGGAGGGTGAGGTCATCAAAAGGCGGTTCGGCGGAGATCCACGATTTGCAGCGGTAGGGGAGACCATCCACGGCTGTCACACCTGACATGTTGCAGCCAGCTGGTGTTGTCATTCGAGAGGACAGACTCGTTATGACTCGGCAGTTGGCGCTGAATCTATCAATCACCAAGGGAAGTGTGGATGCCACCACCTGTACTCTTGGATATTCAAAACTGCGTGCAAGATGGGTTCCGCAGTGTCTAACGGTGGATTACAAATCGCACAATGTGTCTCGATTTGTTGCAACGTTTTGAAGCTGAGGGAGAGGCCTTCTTGTCCCTGACTCTGAAAAGTGATGAAACTTGGGTTCACCGTTTTGAGTACGAAACAAAACAACAGTCGATGGAATGGCGCCATTCCCACACCGAACAGAAGAAAAAATTCAAAGCAACTGCTTCCGCTGGTGAGGTCATGATCACCGTGTTCCGGGACTGTGAAGGTGTGCTTCTCAATGATGTGATGCCGAGAGGCGGTACCATTAATTAACAAAACACAAGAAGCGCTTTCGGCGACTTCGTCACCACAGCAACTCAGGAGATGTTTTGCTGCAACACGATAACGCTCGGCTCCACACAAATCTGAGGACTGCTGAACACATCGCAAAACAGTGTTGGACAGTGTTACCCCATCCACACTACAACCCTGACCTAGCCCCCTCGGACTTCCACTTATTTGGGCCATTTAAGGATGCCATTCGTGGAAGGTATTTTGAGGACGATGAGGAGGTGATTCACACAGAGAAGCACTGGCTCTGCCACCAGGACAAGGATTGGTACCGACAGGGCTTACGCGCCCTTGTTTCACGCTGGAGGAAAGCCATAAAACGGGATGGAGATTACGTGGAAAAATAGGTGTACAGGAAGAACACTGTTCTTTTGTGTTTATTGAAGAAAAAAATGCGGTGCATTACTTTCTGGGCAACCCTTGCATAAGATTTGTTCCCTGGTTTCACTGATAGTAACAACGTATTAAAGAAAATTTCAGTGACTGGCTACGGAGTGTTTAGTGTACTTCAAACGGTTCAAATGGCTCTGAGAACTATGGGACTTAACATCTGAGGTCATCAGTCCCCTGGACTTAGAACTACTTAAACCTAACTAACCTAAATACATGACACGCATCCATGCCCGAGGCAGGATTCGAACCTGCGACCACTGCAGCAGCGCGGTTCCGGACTGAAGCGCCTAGAACCGCTCGGCCACAGGGGCCGGCTTAGGGTACTTCAATTCATTATTCAACTTACTGAGTTTGATGGTTGTGTAATAACTGTTTTCACTGTAAAACGTTCTGAAAACTGTTTTTGTCATACGTGACAGTTCACATAATATGAAACGAACTCAGCTGCTGACAAATTTGCAGCTTGCCAGTGTTAAAGGTGCTGCAATGGAGTAAACAGCTCAGAGTGTAGATGTTAGCACGAGATCTGCAATAACTTGCGTCCTGAAAGGTCACTCTGGATTTGACGCCCTTGTTGCTACATCCCCAGCTGTCCGTTTAAATCAGCACACTTCATTCCTGTTATAATGATTATGCGAGCCGTGCTGCAGATTACGATAAAAAAATCGCGATACTGTCATTGCAAATATTAATATTTGGCAAAGATAGCTCTGACCAAAAAGCCAGAATGGGCCGGCGAGGCCCCGCGGTAAACGCAGAATCAGTGCGGCGGTAATTAAATTTTCGCTTTCCAGCGCAGTATTTAATTTGGGCTCAAAAACTCGTTATAATTAATTGACGCAATTATTTGCGAAATGTCGCAGTATTTGGTTAATCGCGCGGACGGCCACCAGATGGTGCTGATGCGACACGTCTTGCACAACCTAACGCAGAGTTACGTGTAAGTTCTCCACTGTTCCTATGTTTCTCATGTTAGATGTTCGTTCTGACTAATTAAACATTGTCTGTAACATAAGATCTCTTACTGTGTGCAGACTAGATCTTCTTGTACGTTTCCATGGCCACTGTCACAACTAGAAGATAATGATATTTTGTCATTTGCTTCTCTTGTTAACTTCACATTGTATCTGGCACAGAATATTGCACAATTCTTTCTGTATGTAGATATTTTCTGATCACACTGACTATTGTAAAAATGGCTCTGAGCACTATGGGACTTAACATCTGATGTCATCAGTCGCATAGAACTTAGAACTACTTAAACGTAACTAACCTAAGGACATCACATACATCCATGTCCGAGGCAGGATTCGAACATGCGACCGTAGCAGTCGCGTGGTTCCGGACTGAAGCGCCTAGAACCGCTGGGCCACAAAGTCCGGCTGACTATTATTATCTACAAATATTCATTTTTTATACATAAGCTTCATTTTACATTTTCATGAGATGCTCTTGTACTATTTCACATATTTGTTTGGAATAATGTCATTTCTTAGAGTAACAATACTGTATGTGTAGTTCACATTTTGTTTTGTATTGTACAAAAGCAGAAATTCAGTGAAATTTCCAGGGATTTAACCAAATTTTCACACAATTAAAGCAAACAGTACTGCCGAGGGCAAAGTTATCTACTAGACTCCAAATGCACGTATGAGCTGTCAGTGGAAACCTACATCCTGAATCTGCTCATATTTGATTCCACATTTACTGTCAATCTTCAGAAGGTAATCGGTGATGGACATTCAGTTGCCTTACTGGCTGCCAATAATCCTGAAAAATTCTTCATAATCATCTGGGTTGCTCATCCATGTGTTCGATACTACAGGGTCAGCGACCTCATCGGTTGCCGTACTTCAATAGTGTGCTAGTTGCATTCTTTTTCTTAGCCACAGGATTAATGACAACAGACATTAACAATATCTTCGTGGGAGCTAAGTGATGCAACGTTTTACCTTCAACTGTATTTACTCGGTAGCCACAGGATTAATGATATGAGACATTAAAGCAAATCTTCGTTGATTTTGAGTGATGCAATATTTACCTAAAATCTAGATAACTCGCCCAATAGTGAGTGTGTTTCCTCCCTGTGCAAAGACAATATTTATATGTAAAGCATCGGTCAGAACATTGTTTTCTACATTTTGTAATCTAAACCCTAACACGTGTAATATTATTTATAATTATGTCTTACTATACTCACTTTCTTTATAATTTTTTGTAAAAATTTCCCGGGGCGGGGGGGGGGGGGGGGGGGGGAGTGGGGAGGTATAAAATTTTTTCTGCTGTATTGGTACACTACATGAATAGCGAATAAGATCTTTGGCTCTTTGTTAGTTTTCTCTGTGGTTGACTTGCTGTACGTACTGTGGCATTCTTATGAGGCATAGTAACCTGCATTTGAGTTTTTCAAAGAATGATATGTCTTTTCTGTGAGCCTGGGAGAAGCTATCTGGAATACTTTATTATGGAGAGGAAAACTCATTTGCAATACTTCCTTGTTCTTTGTATTGACGGAGAAGATTTTGGATGAATTTTAAAAGTATGTTTGTTATTTTTGTAATGAGAGGATTTTGTAATTGTGAGAGTCTCCTTATGTTGTTCCGTCTTTTTATTAATAAACAAAATTTGATTTCTCAGGAACTATTTTATATAGAGTAAACCGACCTCCGTGATTCATAATAAAGTTGTGGAGATTTTGTTGTCTATGCATTGCACCTTTCACCACATCCAAGTCGTATATAGTTTCTGACAAACAAACTTATTGCAGGTTATTTGTCTTTAGCTGCTGAATCTGCTGAATTGCGCTTGCTTTCGAGAAAGACAGCAAGCTTAGCAAGAGGTAAGTCAGTTTTATTTCAGAGCAGATCTCCACCTTGCGTTCTTGAGCAAACAGTGTGCGAACGGGATAGTCAGGTGTCGTCCTAGCAAGCACGTTGGTAGTCAGTTTACAGTTTTGGCAATTTCAAACAGTTATTTTCTTCCAACTAGAGCAATAATTTATTTTTTGTGTACATTCCAAGTCAAACATTGCAATACATATCACGCAACGTTATAATGTACACCGGTACTGAGTGAAACCTGGAAGTCAAGGAAGGCAGGATTCAGTTACGATTGTGGACGGGGCCGTAATCAGTTACTGTTGGTTACATTTTGCAATTACCCACATTTATTTTAAAGCGGTAATTCCAGACTCAGCAATAATTAAATATATCACACATTATTAATGAAGGAATAAACAACTGCGTAATTAATAGTGCTTTCAGTGCGTTACAATATACTAAATGAGCATAAAATACAGACACGGCAAATAATGTTTTAAAAACAAGCCAATGTGATCCCAATTAGGATTTTAAAGCAAGTAACCACAGTCATGGCTGAAGGCCTTTAACGCCAAGAACACCAATTATTAAAAAATTTAGAAACATACAATAAAACAGCAAATACAATAATAAAACACAAGGGGCAGTCACAGATGGTGCACCATGAATCGATCTCTGGGTGGGTCTGGCAAGAAAACACTTTCACGAGCAATGAGATAGGCAGCCAAGAGTTGCATTCAGTTCAAAGATGGTAACTCAGACTAGTGGCAGTCTAATGAATGACTAATGATAATCTTGCTGAGGTTACCTGACATCCAATAGACCAAATGAAAAGATGTAAAAATACACCAAAACCAGAACCGGCGGTCTGGACTCCGCCTGCAAGATACTGTGCTTAGAGCGCCCGGAACGAGAAAGGAATCACTACCACCAGAGTAGAAGAATCGCCAACCAACCCACAATCAAGAACGCTGTCAAAACTACACACGTCACCGGACGGCAAGGCGAGGAAACATACACTGCCGTTACATACACTAATCCCCAGGGCAGGTAACTGGAGCGTTAGTGGCCACGAGGCAGCAAAAATACCGCTGGTTCAACTCAACAAATAGTGACTAACTGAACGCAATAAATAGTAGTTAGGAGTCCAGGAAAGCTAATCAGACCCACCTTTCCCAAGCACTCAGATCACTGCTCTTCACCTCGTCAACACTATGAGCAGCAACATGAACCCAAGTCACTGGAGAATCGCAAGATCTCACAATGGTGGAGGCTTCTCTACTTGAATCCAAATGCACTCAACTTAAAACTTGCAGGATCCGGTTTAAGACGAGGTCGTGCTCCTGATGACCACAGGCCTCTGATCCGGCAGACTTGCGCGCCGCCAGCAGTCCCAGCGTGTTCTCGCACTGCACGGACCTGGCTCCTCCTGAGTCCCCAACCGAACTGCTCACTGACACGACCCGGAAGAACCACCGTCGTCTCCCCAAAGATAGGGCCACAGTTACTACATATCGAAAACCGTCACTGCTGCCACTAGAGGACAGATAACACTTGCGAAACCAAGTGGCGCCAGTCAACACGAGAAGAAGACAAAAAACTGCAACCATGTCAACTAAACCATACGGTTTGGCCTCCAACAGAGGACAGAAACCCAGAAACAGCACCATCACGAGCCGCAGCACGGTTCACTGAGTTTTAGTTATACATTACTGTTGGAAAACCTTTCGGGGTATAAGATCGTGGCCCACGAAACTCCTCTGTTCCCAACGTTTCGTCCAGAATTGCGCTGTATATCTTGCTCGTCCATTACAAGACTCAGCGCAGGAACAACGCCTCTGAAGACGTCCAGCGCAGTTCTGGTCGAAATGTTAGGAACAGAAGAATTTCGTGGTCTACTACCTTATACCCAGAAAGGTTTACAGCAGCAAAGTCATAGTTAGATAGTTTTCATTGAGCACTCAATTATTTTCTTTTGGCATTTAATTAGATTCATTTCCTAAAGTTTTATTTCACGTTACTGTTCACATGAACAACATCCAACAGCCGGTTTCACTCAGCAACAGCTTACGATACCCAAATACACATTAGAAAGTTTTCGAAATCAGTGTGTTCAGTTTTCTCACATGTAGACTATTCCCTTTATAGAAAACTTACAGATGTCCTTCTGAGGTATGTGACAAAATCTGGCCAATTTGAGCCTAAGCTCTTCAAAACCCTGGGCTGATTTTTGGGCTATGTCCGTAATGCTCCAAACGTTCTCAATTGGGGAGAGCTACGGTGACCTTGCTGGGCAAGGTAGGGTTTGGAAAGCACAAACACTGCCGTAGAAAGCACAAAGACTGCCCTAGAAATTGTCGCCGTGTACGGGCGTTCCTTATCTTGCTGAAATGTAAGTCTAGGCTGGCCTGCCATGAAGGGCAACAACACGGGCTCAGAAAATCTTAGATGTACTGCTGTGCTGCGGATGACAACCAGAGCGGTCCAGCTACGATAAGAACTGGCATTCCAGACCATCACTCCTGGCTGTCGGGCCCTATGGGGGGCGACAGTCATGTTGGTATCCCACCGCTGTCGGGGGCGCTCCAGACACGTTTACGAACATCACTGATTGGAGTAGAATTGTCTTCAATGGTGAGTCCCGCTTCGAACTGAGCTCTGACGACCAGCTGTATCCTGCCGGCATTCTGTGCCCTTTTTTGTTGCTCTTCATCGTAAGCCATCTGGACTTACACTTCAGCAAGATAATTCCCACCCGCACACAGCGAGATTTCTACTGCTCGTCTTAGTGCTTCGAAAATTCCACCTTGGCCAGCAACGTCACCGGATCTCTCCCCAATTGAGAACGTTTAGAGCATTATGTGCACAACCTTCCAACCAGCTCGGGATTTTAAAGCTCTAACGCGCCAGTTCGACAGAATTGGCACGATATTCCTCAGGAGGACATCCAACAACTCTGTTCATCAATGCTAAGACAATGACTGCTTGCATGAGGGCCATCGCTTTATTCAGAAATGGCTCTGAGCACTATGGGGCTTAACATCTGAGATCACCAGTCCCCTAGAACTTAGAACTACTTAAACCTAACTAACCTAAGGCACATCACACACATCCATGCCCGAGGCAGGATTTGAACCTGCGATCGTAGCGGTCTCGCGTTTCCAGACTGAAGCGCCTAGAACCGCTCGGCCACAGCGGCCGGCCCATCGCTTTATTGACTTGCTCGATTTGTGAAGCTTTTTCTCTTGAATAAATCATTCAATTATTTCGAAATTATTACTATCTGTTTATCTCTACGTAGACATGACATGTCGATTTCCGTTCCATTCGGATAGTTCCTTCGTGGTGCGTCGCTCTTTTTTTTTTGCCTTGGAGTGTAATTTTCATATTCGTTTACGTGTTGTTCACTAACAATTCATTAAGCTGGCCTTATATGATTAATTGATGCTTCTTTAACACAGTGATCACGAACCCCCGTTTAGCAAACGAGCTGCGAACGAATCTAAGGTTGTGTGCTCGTCCACTGGTACTTAGGTAGCAGCAAACTGATTTCAGCTGACGATCGCTCTCACAATATATCTGCCGCCTTAAAACGCCAGTTACGCTGCAGCATAAAACTTTTGTTCTTATATTGTTTACCATTGAGCCATGATGCTTAAGTTATGCTTGAGACCGTAAAAGTACTGGCGGAGAGGAGAGCTTCTCTCAGTATATAATTTCAGGTGTAAGCTGCTTTCAGTTTGAATAGTTTGTATTGTAGTATGGTGGGCTCACAAGAGCATACGAGACGGCTATCAGGTACGTTAAAGTTCATTCTGTTCTGCGACGTCGATACGGTAACTTGTACGTGTTGATTTGCGATAGTTGGCCGATAGAAATTGGGGGGCAAGAAGCCTTTCGACACTTTAAGAGACTTCGCAAAAGTGGCTGTGGGTTTGAATTTATAGTCTCTCACCCAGTCAGAGCTGGAACTTTTGCGAATGTCGTACTGTGAGAGGCATAGAACTTAGAAATATGTTTACTGGTTCTAACAACTGTTACTGGCTAGCCTGAAAAACTTTATTAATTCTTAAGGAAATTTATAATTTGTTTAACCATCTACTGATTTTAACACATGGTTTAATAGTTGCTTTGTGAATAGTTAATGTGCTATGGGACATTATTTTATTCGCATTTGCAATGAATACTTGATTCAGGGAATCTGCCTGCACTTTACTGCACTTATTCTGTTGTAATCAGTTTATTTCACGCTATATCAACACACTTTTTGATGACCACGATTCTGTTTATCGTCTTTTCAATGAATGAATAAATAATCCATTAAAACTTATGCCATAAGTACAGCCTACCATTATCGATCCTATGGAATTTGTCACAACTATTGATTATCAAAATCACTAACTTGCCATTCTTAGAATTTCGACTCCAGTATCACTCATGTAACCTATTTAGTGTCAGCTAGAATAGCTACAAGGCATAAATATACAGTGAACGACGGATAACGAGGAAGTAGTAAAGAGGTTGGTACATTTGCCCAACCTCCGAAGGCAGCTCATCGATTCCTTTTGTCAGGTGATGTGTTCAGGTATTCCTGTATTGTGTTTGTCAGAAGACGGCAGCTCGCAAGTGGCCTACGGAAGACTCGTCCGGCAGATTCTTGTGAATTTCGTGTGAGTCTATGAACTTACTAGGTAAGGTTAATAGAAAAGATCCAAAGAAGAACTGCGCGATTCGCTACGGGATCGTTTAGAAAGCGCGAGAGTGCTACCGAGGTGCTTATCCAACTCCAGTTGCAAATGGTAGAAGAGCGTTGTGCACCACGGAATGATGAGAGTGTACGTTCCAAGAAGAACCAACCAACTCGTTAAATCTCGCATAACGACGACGTCGAGAAAACCTGGGAAATTCGGGTTCAGGAGATCTCCTTTCCGTCTGAACGGTTCTGTATTTCCACAGTGAAAGTGTAGTCTCCTCCGTAACCGTCACTAATTACCTGTCATTTACGCGTCAATGTGTGTGTGTGTGTGTGTGTGTTAATGCGACGAACGTACTTAATAGCCTGTATGAACGAAATGATGTCCGTGCCTCGACTCCATCTGACAGCTTACGCCTGTCTCCTTGCAACCCGCAGCGCATACAGGTTGAGAGGGTCGCATAACCTCGATATCGCAGGGATTGTCCATTTCTGTGCTCTGATCTTGTGGCTTCTCTACAGGACAGCTGAACAATCCTTCAGTGTCTTCTCTTTGGTAAATTGATTGCGGCAACAGTCAGCAGCAGCACCTCTTGAGCTTGTATTGATGACACTAATACAGAGCCGCAAACTTTCTACACTACCTAAACATGGCAACTGAATAATATTTCAGTCTGCTTTAGTAGTTACTTAGAATTCTGTTTTTCCAGTTATCTCTTTTTGTAATACACCCGCTTAAAAATATAAAGACGAGACGAATTATCTTCCACCCAGGAAGTGCAAACGAAGTCTCATAATCGCTTTACTGTGAAGGAGAAAACGGGTTATATTGCGCGGAAATTGTTTGGAGGTCCAAAAAAAATAGCATGGATACCTGTATAATAAACAATAGTCCAAGGAACTCTGTCGTATACTGGTGTCGTTCTCTATGTTGAAGCGTGCTGCCTTACTGTTGAGAACTTACAGACTCACTCTACTACTAGCGGCAATAGTGGTCGCAGGAAAACTTTTTCGTTGTGTTGAAACTTCGTTGCGACCCATATCTCAGATTTCAAAACAAGTATGTATGTCGGATGCTATAAGTATAGCAACATCGATAATACACGCTCATAAAACGGTCATAACGTTTGACTTTCATCGAATATCTCAAAATAAAGCAGTCACTGGTAAGACGAATATTATAAAAATATCATCATAAACGGAAACGGAATATTTGTGGAAATACTGGAATGGCGGAAAATTCATAATGAAGAACAACCATACACTAAAAAGTGCATGTAGTATCCATTCTTTGTGTTACATGACTACAGCTTAAATAAAAGGTTTTAAATAACGTACAAAAAATTGGTTCAAATGGCTCTAAGCACTATGGCACTTAACATCTGAGGTCATCAGTCCCCTAGACTTAGAACTACTTAAACCTAACAAACCTAAGGACATCACACACATCCATGCCCGAGGCAGGATTCGAACCTGCGACCGTAGCAGCAGGTTCCGAA
The DNA here is from genome assembly GCF_021461395.2 of Schistocerca americana. Classification (NCBI taxonomy): domain Eukaryota; kingdom Metazoa; phylum Arthropoda; class Insecta; order Orthoptera; family Acrididae; genus Schistocerca; species Schistocerca americana. The sequence goes on along the minus strand of NC_060120.1, from coordinate 284,525,992 downwards.
CGGAAGCGCCTAGAACTGCTCGGTCACAGCGGCCTGCGATAAAGTACAGAGAGCAAACATGTGTATTGTGAAGTTAATCTGTCGGTTTTTGCTCATCATATGTTAGCTTTTCATGCAGTTTACGTCACTTTATACCGATTGGGTAACAAAGTTTATTTCGTCTGGTAGTTCAAGTTATGCTAACACCACACCCAATAAAGAACAACCACTACATTAAAAAAATACTACTTTTTGTTCCCGAACGGAATTTCAATAAATGTTATGTGCATCTCCCTACCATATGCCTCTATTTTTTCTGTTAGATGTTTGAGGCAGCCTTTGCCTGATGTTCCATCCCTAAACACCGTTTTGCTCTTTCGAATCTTTTATGTGTTATTCTATTCTTTCTTTCATGATTCATCAATGCAGCCTATAAATGGAGGACTTAACACTTACACCCGTACAGTTATTGGAAAATTTCCTTTTTTACCTGCTAAACTTGCAAAAGTCCATGCGTGTGTAAGTGAATTTAACTGAACCAGAATTAATCGCGACACAGACACGTCCTTGAGACCCAATGCTGGCATTAGGTAGTGTACGCGATGGAATGATTAACGCTAGGAAACACTGGCCCTATCAATGAATATTATGGAGGGGAATTTGCATTTTAACACTGACAAGTATTAAATATGATGATAAACACAAGAATTAAATGAACTCTGTAGTTTATTGCAAAAGAAGCATTAGACTCGTAAAGCATCCAAAACAATCGTGAAAATACTTAAGTTTGAATCACAGAATCAACTATGAAAATTACAAAACTAGAGCTATTGGTCGAGAAGGTTACTTGATGGCGTCAGATTTGCGTAATAATCTTGGACCTGACATTGTGAAACTTATCGCATCCTGATTACGTTGAGATTACAGACTGAACAGGGAACCAAAGAAACCATAAATTTGAGGATGCACTGATAAACGTAGGTAGGGCAGTGAATTCTGTCGTGGATCTGAACTTCAAAGCCTTGACTTTTCTAACGTGCCAGAGGTGGTAGCTATGCTCACCATGAAATTCAGTATAATGCGAATAGAGTAGTAACACTGTTTTGCACTTCCATACAGTTTGTTGCTAGGACCGCTCTGCTTTGGACTCAAGCATTCGACCCCATTCAGGTCTTCCAGTTGAGAGTGCAGCCTGCGAAGTGTTCAGTGTCAAGCCCAGAGACTAATTCCTTATTTCTAAGCCAGCAAAGAACTGACTACTCCCTTCTTCCTGCCAAGAAAAACTCGATCACCAAGCCTCTCTGAAGCTATCTTGCTTCACCAATTGTGTAACCGTTTATTTCAAAAAATATCCCGCCTATACGACGCGATACAAAAAAGACAGTTATCTCAATTTCCTCCCGTCTTTTCAATAGAGAACTTCGTGCTATGTGTTACGCACTCCTGACATCACTTTTATTTCACCAGTTGCTGCCCTCTCAACCAGCAGCTAGACTTCGTTATAGATCTCGGAAAACGCTAAAGAAACTGTGCTTGAGGCTAACCGCCAATTCAACGAGATCTCCTGAGTCTGTAGTATGTCAGAACTGTTTTGCCTTTTTTTTTTCAAAATTGGGAGATGTTTACTTGCTGAAAGTATTTTTCTTAACGCCGTCTGAGCTCCTACCTCCTGCTAGCAGAGTTCCATCATCCAGACTGAATTCAAATGGGTATATGTGCAATAAACTGTACGATAGGCCAGCACTAGCATGACACTGGCCGAGGCGCCTTTCCCTAAGACCACACGAGAGCAGCTGTACCTGCCGGTCCCCAGCCCGCAGTTCTGCGAAGCGCCGCCTTCTCTCTGCTCACTGAGGGTCATTTCACCGCCTCGCCACACAACACCTCTCTCTTATTCGCATGTAGCGTAGCAAATTATTACGAGTTTTAATCTTACATTGAAACCGTAGTTTGCCATGGAGCCGGCAGGAGAGCAGATTTTGGTTCTCACGCTGGCACAGCTGACGCTGGCTACTGGGCCGAGCGAGCCGTGTGCTTGCTTAACGCTGCGTGCAGTACGTTACACGTACTCTCTATGAATCTGAAGAAGTACTATTAAATATTAATCGATATTTTTCATACTTAGTATACCAAATTCTATGGATAACGCAACGATACTGTTAAAATTTCAAATCAGTAACTGCAATATTTTCGGAGATATGAATTTTTTACCTATAACACGTGACAACTGTTCTGGCATTGTGAAACCGAATTAGGAAATTCATCTGTATTATGAAATGAAACTACAACCAAGAGTGTAGGTTCATATAATCCAATTTTTCTGTTCTTTAGTTTCATTACCACAGATATCTGACATAATAAAAAGTGCTTTGAAAAACTATTATTTCATTGTGCTTTGGTTGTGCGAGTGTTTTGGAGAGAGTGAGAGAGTGAATGTAGGACATACGTAAAGTGAAAATGTAGTATTTTATGAAAACAATGTAAATGTATGCGTGAGAAAGTTGTTGTGCAATATTGGACTTTGTGATGTATGTCAGGGTGAGACTGATTCTGTAAAAGGCAGCCACAAGGGGCGTTGATTATTAAATTTATTAGTAATTTATTTTGTGAAAAGGAATCCTATTTTTTTTCATTACATTTTACCTAGTTTCAGAATTACGTGATTTCTAGTCTACATATGTTGATTGGCTGACATTAGAAATACCGCGAATATAGAAGTGCCCGAGATGATCCGATTGGCTGCTTAACATACTAGCCAAATGGAATTCAACATTTCCCGCGCCTTTGATTAGAGCTTCCTGCCTCGGATCTACGACTCGACAGAGTCGCTCGGGACCCGTCTTCTGATGAAAACCATGTTAAGCCGCGCTGATCAAATTTCTACCAAAATGAAGGAATTCGCACGTTTGATCGGTTCTGTGTCGTTGACGAAAATCGACTACAGTGTTGAGTATTTTGTGAGAGTTTGAGCTTTGTGAGTGGTTTATTTTAGGAGATTTCGCTTGTGAGCATTTCAAGTCGTACATAAACGCCGCGTGGCGTGTTTCGTGCAGATTACGAGATAGTATGGCGAGCACTTCTGTACGTGGAGACTACTGAACGACTGAGTGTGTTAACTCGCAAATAGTTGTGGGTCAGTGACTGTTTAGGACGTTTAAAATATCAGGTCTGACTAAATATCTTCTGGCTGCTTTTGGGAGAGAACTTGTTACTGAGACGGTCAGTAATGACGCGATGCTAAATATGGATTTGATAGCCATTTTCCTTGTTTTAGAGACAATAAACCAACTAAAAGGAATTTTAGACATTTTTTTCAAACGAGTCATGCAACAACCTCGAACACTTGATAGTTTAATTAACTTTCAGCTACTGCCCATGGGCTGGAGTGACGTAGCCTTTGCGTGGTAGGTATCTAGTCAAACATTTGTCAACGCTCCTTCTGTCGGCTAAACCAGTATCTACCATCGCAGAGTGAAGGGGCAGACAACCTGAAGCCAATCCAGGTAGGTGGACAGTTTGTTTTAAAGGGTAGTGAGAGAACATCCCACGACGCCGCACGCAGTGCTCCTCAGGTCTAAACGTCACTCAAGAAAAGCAGTTGACACACCCAGCATCATTTTAGATTCAAGAATGTTAAAAATAGGAAACGAAACCAGTGCATATAAACACTGTAATCTCATTAATCCATATAAACTAACTCAGCTCCTGTACACTCGCATTACTATTATTCACAAATAAACGAAGAGACGGGCCGAATGGCTTGCCACTTTTCAAACTTAGAAGGACTAATTTCTTTTTCACGGACATTTCATTTACGTTCAACCAGCAGCCAAAGACAACTGCAAGCAATTCACTACAGAGGAACTGTTCGGCAGCTCTATGGACATTCCTGTAGAACTAGACGCTTTGTTACCCTTCATATTTTTAACTTCTCTGCTCCGCACTGGTAGTGTTAAATCATTAACTTGCTCGTCTGTTTTGTAACAGTTCATAAATTATTCGCTTTTCTTATTAGATTCCTATAACATTTTCTTCATTTTCCACATCATTTAAATCTACTATTGACGCTTTAGTCCTATTTGATTTCAGCGTTCTTAACAACGTCCTTGGAGGTTTCGATCTAGAAAGTTCCATAGAGTAATCAACTTTATCACACTTACTTTCCCAATAGATATATGTTCTGATGATATTTTAATGATGAATGACACTCACCTCATCTGTATTTTATACGTTTATTGTGGTACTACCGATTTAGTTCTTAGTACGCCTTCAGGTGTGCCGAACTATACTGCAGTTATGATGTGAATGGTCTGGTTGACGTACGCAACGTTAACGACCAAATCCAGAAACGGTGATCACAAAGATTCTACTGACGGACTGGCGGACGTATGGCGAAGACGCATAGCATGCTGCGTACAGTAAAGTTCAAAAAATTCCTCGCTGCACTGAGTCTTCCCTCCTTTCGCCATATGAGGGTACGTCCAGCATTGTCGGACATGATCGTTTTGGTGGTCCAGACGGTGTGGTTTATAGAGGAATAATGTTGCATGGGGGTACTGACCTCCAAATCTGTCAGCATGGTACACACAACAATAAACTTTACTGTGACCCTGTACTGCTTCCCAACGTGCGTCTTTTTAGGGGTGCGTTCGGCTCTGACTTCATTTTTATGGATGACAATGCAAGGCTGCATCGAACAGCGCAGCTGGAGGTGCTCTTGGAACGAGAGGATATTCAGAATATTCAGCGAATGAACTGGTGTGCCCATTCCCCCGACTTAAAATCTGTCGAGCACGTGTGGGATGCATTGAGAGGCGTGATGGACACGTTCACATCAACCAAACACCATCCAGCAGTTGACAACCGAGCTGGTGAAGGAGTAGAACGACCCACCACGGCAACTCCTTACCAACCTTGTGGCGTGGTGGCACAGTCCAATGCACGCATTGTTGTCTGCAGTGATCACATACCCTGTCAAGAAACATGTCCTGCCTTTTGTAATGTCCAGAGGACCATCATGAACAGCAGTGACTTCACTGCAGTTGTTGTCTTTGAATAAAAATTTCATTTTTGTTCGTCTCATGGGGTGTTTCTTTCAGTTACCTTCTGTTCTAGACTGCAGCAGTTCTTTCTACGTATGGTCCAAGTTTCAGTGAGCTATTTTTCTTTTAAGTTTTGTACACCAGTGTACATAGATTCCTATAATGTATTACTTATCTGTTATTTGTCTGTAGCTTCAGCGAAGCCCCCAAAATATATCACTTATTCTGCCAGCAGAAGTGCTTGTAGTAAGGTAGGAGAACGGTGTCTGCACGATCAGTGGTCAAATTTGCACTTAAGATCTCTTATCTGCTAACAGGGTAATAATATCAGACCAGACAGCTAATTCATTTTATTAATTATACAAGTGTTACACAAGCAAGAAACGATAGGTTCTAGTCAATCGCCTTTTATACATTACGACCCCTAATTTTGAATCGCATCTCCCATAAGTAAAATAACCAAGTAACCTGAAACAGATTAATAGCTTGGCCAGACAGCTTAGGAAGTCCAGTAGTGTCTGATGTTCTCATCTTCTAGCATGCAGCGCCTCCTGCGTACAGTGTGGACTACCCGCTCATCAGTTTGGTACGACTGGTTGTCTGTAAGCACTGGCGCAGGCTTTCCCGCTGCGGCGCCTAATTGAATATCACTAACGGGATAGCCTACCTGCGTATTATCTAGCCGTCTTTGTAGAGAAGCTTAAAAAGTATAAACCAGACATCTAGAGAGTTCCGAAGACTAAAATCTTTGAGAGTATGAACATGTAAATGATTGCAAATAATATCTGACGTCAGTTGCGGTTTGACTTCGATATCGTTACTGAATATTAAGGTGTATAATTAGAAGGATAAACAAATGAAATTAGTAGACAGAGTGAAAAACGAATGGTTCCTGAGAGGAGTCAGAGAAGAAAGGCAATAACTGTATGTAACTGAAATTTGGAAAATAAATTGAACTGGATGAAATTTTAAAAGACAATTAGAAAGTGCGAGGACGGGAGAGCAATCACATCCTGAAACTTCCTGGCAGATTAAAACTGTGTGTCCGACCGAGACTCGAACTCGGGACCTTTGCCTTTCACGGGCAAGTGCTCTACCATCCTGCTTAACAAATACACTCCTGGAAATGGAAAAAAGAACACATTGACACCGGTGTGTCAGACCCACCATACTTGCTCCAGACTCTGCGAGAGGGCTGTACAAGCAATGATCACACGCACAGCACAGCGGACACACCAGGAACCGCGGTGTTGGCCGTCGAATGGCGCTAGCTGCGCAGCATTTGTGCACCGCCGCCGTCAGTGTCAGCCAGTTTGCCGTGGCATACGGAGCTCCATCGCAGTCTTTAACACTGGTAGCATGCCGCGAGAGTGTGGACGTGAACCGTATGTGCAGTTGACGGACTTTGAGCGAGGGCGTATAGTGGGCATGCGGGAGGCCGGGTGGACGTACCGCCGAATTGCTCAACACGTGGGGCGTGAGGTCTCCACAGTACATCGATGTTGTCGCCAGTGGTCGGCGGAAGGTGCACGTGCCCGTCGACCTGGGACCGGACCGCAACGACGCACGGATGCACGCCAAGACCGTAGGATCCTACGCAGTTACGTAGGGGACCGCACCGCCACTTCCCAGCAAATTAGGGACACTGTTGCTCCTGGGGTATCGGCGAGGACCATTCGCAACCGTCTCCATGAAGCTGGGCTACGGTCCCGCACACCGTTAGGCCGTCTTCCGCTCACGCCCTAACATCGTGCAGCCCGCCTCCAGTGGTGTCGCGACAGGCGTGAATGGAGGGACGAATGGAGACGTGTCGTCTTCAGCGATGAGAGTCGCTTCTGCCTTGGTGCCAATGATGGTCGTATGCGTGTTTGGCGCCGTGCAGGTGAGCGCCACAATCAGGACTGCATACGACCGAGGCACACAGGGCCAACACCAGGCATCATGGTGTGGGGAGCGATCTCCTACACTGGCCGTACACCACTGGTGATCGTCGAGGGGACACTGAATAGTGCACGGTACATCCAAACCGTCATCGAACCCATCGTTCTACCATTCCTAGACCGGCAAGGGAACTTGCTGTTCCAACAGGACAATGCACGTCCGCATGTATCCCGTGCCACCCAACGTGCTCTAGAAGGTGTAAGTCAACTACCCTGGCCAGCAAGATCTCCGGATCTGTCCCCCATTGAGCATGTTTGGGACTGGATGAAGCGTCGTCTCACGCGGTCTGCACGTCCAGCACGAACGCTGGTCCAACTGAGGCGCCAGGTGGAAATGGCATGGCAAGCCGTTCCACAGGACTACATCCAGCATCTCTACGATCGTCTCCATGGGAGAATAGCAGCCTGCATTGCTGCGAAAGGTGGATATACACTGTACTAGTGCCGACATTGTGCATGCTCTGTTGCCTGAGTCTATGTGCCTGTGGTTCTGTCAGTGTGATCATGTGATGTATCTGACCCCAGGAATGTGTCAATAAAGTTTCCCCTTCCTGGGACAATGAATTCACGGTGTTCTTATTTCAATTTCCAGGAGTGTATAAATGCGAAAATTTGAAGAAGACGAGGACCAATTGCCAAAAGTACTGCCAAAATCGAAGATACATCAGCAGCTTGCTTAGCAAGAGTGATAGGCGGCAGTCTGCAGAGTATCTCAGTACTCAACATCAAATACTCAGTGCTGAGAACGAAGACATGGAGCAGCAACGGAAAAAATTCAAAAGGATATTTCATACTTTGACAAGTATGTTCCGAGCAAAGTCTTAAGGGATGGGAAGGAAAGACCAACTGTAGTTTAATAGCCGTGTTAGAAAACTTATACATAAACAAAGAGAGCTTCATACAGATTCAAGAGAAGTCAAAACCTACCAGAGGAACAAAAGTTTAACGAAGCGAAAATGAGCGTAAGGAGAGCAATGAGAGAGGTATTCAGCGACTTTGAAAGTAATATTTTATCAGCCGGTAAGACTAAAACCCTAATACGTTTTGGCCTTATAAAAAGTGGAAAATGAGCGTTTGGCGCCATTAGCCAGGAGGCCCCATGCGGGGAAGGTCCGGCCGCCTTGGTGCAGGTCTTATTACATTCGACGCCACATTGGCCGACCTGCGCTCCAGATGGGGATGAAATGATGATGACGACAGCACAACACCCAGCACCTGAGCGGAGAAAATCCCCGACCCAGCCGGGAATCGAACCCGGGCCTGTAGGATGGCAATCCGTCATGCTGACCACTCAGCTATTGGGGCGGACTTTGGTCTTATAGAAAATGAGTAAATGGTTCGAAGTCATACATTCAGTCACTCAGTGACCTTACAGGCACTGAAACAGAAAATAACAGAGAAAAGGCCAAATTCCGAAATTGTTTCACTGTGGAAGATCGTAACACAGTTCTGCCTTTCAGTCATCGTATGAAGCTGAAATGGCAGATATTGAGATAACAGATCACAGAATAGAAAAACAACTACAATTGCTTAGTAGTGGAAAGGCAACAGGACCAGATGAGATACCTATAAGATTCTAAAAAGATTATGAGAAAGAGCTTGCACCTCTTCTAGCAGCAGTTTATAGTAGACCACTGGAACAACGAAGGGTACCTAGTGACTGGAAAAAAGCGCAGGTCATTCCCGTTTTCAAAAAGGGCCACAGGACCATTCACACAATTATATACCTATATCGCTGACATCATTCTGTTATAGAATTATGGAATTGTTTTATGCTGAAGAATTTGAGAGAGGATGAGTTACTCTCTCACCTATTTTTCGCATACGAAAAATTATTGAAGATTTCATTACAACCTGACATACCTTGAGTGAGACTCAAGAAAGTTAATGGCCTGAGCAGACGTTGATGGAGTCTGATAGAGCGCTAAAAGCATGATGTATTTTAATGGCTCTTAGCTCACAGAAATGACATGTTGGGAGTTGAAAGTATGGCGGCGAGCCCATCCGTCAGTAAATCTTGCCGGACAGGTCTACACCTGTACAGGGCAGACAGGGTAGGCCCTCATCAAGACAGGTCTCTGGCAGAACAATGCTACGATACCTGCCGCAGCGCCAGCTGAAGCCTGGATTGGGGTTTATTGTCTGAAGGAACGCGTCTACACAGTGGAGTCATAAACTGGGCATTGTGTGCAGAGCCACACATAATAAAAATTCACCTGTTTTCGTGTTTGCTGATAGTGCAAATAGGCCAGTGAACCACTCCCCTGGCCGCCTCGGTTGTATAAGAAAAATCCGGCTTCTGAGAAACGTTTGGAGATCTTTATTACACCTCATAGTTAGGACTAACAGCTCAAAGACACAGGCGATTTAGATAAAGATCTTTGAGATTGTATCTGTTCACTTGTTGCCGTGGGAAGAGACAAGACTTCGGAAAAATTTCATACCTTCCCCCTCTGCAAAAACTTAAGAAAGCCAGTAATTGGCGATTTCTTTTTTCCAGAGACACCGGTTTCTTAACTCTAGCCCTTGTTCGACTAGAGTTTGTGCTGTCATGTGGGAGGGGAGATTTAGCGCCTCTTGAGCTCTGTGATTGGCTCAAGATGGTGTGAAGGCGGTGTCATCCGTGCACTTTGCAAGAAAACGGATTTTTTTTTTCTGGAGAGGTGCAAAGCACTCAGGTGCAGGACTTTGGTCCGGTAAGCGCTTCTGGTTGAAGCTCTGGCATCTGTGGTTGGTACTTGGGACCTGTCCTGAGACTGACTTGACTTGTGAGTTGTTTGGACTCAGGAGCCTGTGGTGAAGTCCTTACTGTTCCGAAAGTGTGACTTCAAACGCCTCGAACTACTCGTTTGCCGAGGGCACACTTCTTCGTTTGTGGTTCACCTGTCTTGACGTTTGGAACCCTTGTGCGCTGTGTCGTGTAAGTGAGCCAAATTGGTCCTTGGTATGACCAGTGAACAGGTGTGTCACACACTGAAATCTACTGTGATTTCAGGGCTCTGGCAGAGAATGATTTGTTATCCGTCTTCCTGACTGCTAGATTGTGACATTTTTGCAGTTATTTCGTGGCCACGGTCGATTCACAGGAGTCACCTCCACGTCTTGCGACCTCTGCGCACTTCTTGCCAGCTGCAAGTCATGTCGTTCCCACCAAGCAAACACGGTAACGCACTGCCACTCCGGCATTGTCAGGGCGTACAGATCTCAGCTGCTACTTGCTCTCAGCTGCACTTACATGGTGAAACTACAACAGATTTGATCAATCAAAGTCTGCTCAGCGTCAGATCAATTGAGATTGTGTTATCAACATTTTTAGGGTCAGAGTACTTGACGCACTTCTGTCACCGAGGATCCTTGTCCATTGTTTTCTTACACCAACTGTTAGTTGTTTACAGTATTAAATAAATAACTTTTTTAGCATAATTTATGTCTGTTTTGGGAAAATAAATGTTGTTAGTACACTAAATTTTGCCTACATTCTCAATCAGTTAAAATGTCACACCAGGGTTGCCTTTCAAATTACGACCGTTTGGAAAACGGAAATAAAAATCAACATGGATTCTGCAGACAGAAATCTTGCAAAACTCAGCTCTTTCTGTTCCTCCATGAGATCCATAGCGCTGTAGACACTGACGCACTGGTTGAGTGGTATTCCTCGACTTGAGGAAGGATTTCACACCGTCCCGCAATAAAAAAACGAGCGTACTGAGAATAGGACCAGATGTGTAAGTAAAGTAAATTAAGGACTTCCTAGCAGGCAGAAAGCAACAACGTTATTCTTAACAGAATAAAACTGACAAATGTAAGAAAGTGAAACACCAACAGCCGTCTTTGTGATGTCATTTATTTTATGGCTACCAGTTTCAGTGCTTCAGTGCACCATCTTCAGGTCTTAGTAGATGTAAGGGAGTTAACACCATCCATATAGACGATGCATCAGTGGACAACATCTATAACTGGTTTCGCAGAACAGCTGTCTCTCCAACTATCGACTATTAAGTTGATAGTTGATAGAGAGACAACACTGCAGTTACAGGTAGTCTGCGAAACCAGTTATGGATGCTGGCCACTGATGCATTATCTATATGGATGGAGTTAACCACCTCAGCATCAGCTAAGGCTTGACGATGGTGCACTGAATCACCGAATCTGGTAGCCATACGGTAATTGACATCATAAGGATGGCTGTAGATGTTTCATTTTCTTACATAAGTGAATGGCCGACGTCCCACAGACTACCTATCACAAGGATGGACATACAGAAGGCGACACTTGACAAGACCATTTTGAGTGTACGTCAAGAGAGTATTATGGCGTCATTAATGTTTACAGTATGTAGAAATGATTTAGTAGATAACGTCGGTAGCACCGAGACGCTATTCGCTGAAGATGCTGCTGACTTTAAGAAGCTTGCATAGTCAGTGCTGAAACGCAGGAAGATCTGCAGAAGATCAAGTATTGATGCAGGGACTGGAACTTGACCCCGTAGGTAACTGAATGTGACATATTGCGCTTAAAAACGGTCGGAGAGTCCCAACACTGTTAGATTACGGTATTGGCGACAAATCTTTGTAAAGAGATACCCCCCCCCCCCCCATAGGTACCTAGAACGGGACGACCACAGAAAACAAATAATAGGAGAAGTAGATGCCAGTCTGCGGTTCTTTGGGAGAATCTTGAGGAAACGTAATTCGCACACCAAAGAAGTGGCGTCCAAAGCACTTGTTGGACCGGTTCTTGAGTATTACTCGTCATTAATCCTCACCACGTAGGATTAATAGAAAAGAGAACATCCAACGAAGAGCATCAATTTTCATCATGGGATCGTTTGGTGGGCGTGAGAGCGTTACAGAGATGCTCACCACACTCCAGTGGCAGACATTACAAGAGATGCGTTGTTGAATTCACGGGACCATATGTACCAAAAATATTCGGACAACATACTATTTTCTCCCAGACACATCTCGCGAAATTAGCACAACGAGGAAGTCTGAGAAATTACATGTCACAGAGTAATGGAACTGGTCAGTGCACCTTTTTCTTCGTCATGTATTGGAGAATCCGACACATATCAGTCCACAACGCGATCCAGTTGTATCGAAAGTGTAACTCTGCATTTTCTGTGACTTTTATGGCATACAATTATTTTACATTTTCCTTTCATAGACATAAATAACACATGAAATTAACATAAAACTTATTTTCGTGAAACAGAACTATTTTTCATACTTCCAATTTTATTCGAAATTATAATCACATTTGAAATTATTAATACCGTTTTATTATTAATGCTAAGTAATGATTTTACAGTATTTGTAAACGAACTCATTGTCTATTAACGTCCTTTCGTGTAAAATCGATTTTGTATAAAGTCGACATACTGTGACATCATTCAATATCTTTCTTCTTCTTAATGTGTTTTACCAGTTGCTGGAGAAAAAGTCGGTTGTGAGCAGTTGTTATATGAAGTCCTATGTTGCCAATGGAGGAAATATTTTTCTAACAACGAAGAATCTAGAGAATAAATTCGTCGTGTCCGCGGATTGCAAACAAGTGTTAATATTTTGACACTACGAAGCTTTAATGTACTCGTCCAGTTTGGTATGACCTGTCCTTACCACTTACCATACACGGATATCTCTGACAAGTTTAAAGTGCCTGTGAACCCAGGGTCTGCCAGGTAAGGAGATCCCGGACATAGTGACGTTTAGACATCAGAATAATAGCTGTCACACGTGACCTAAAATATGTCAGTGAGGAAAAGGAAACCTGTAACAAACGAACTATTACCTGTAATAAATATTTTTACTATAATAATCACAATACACAGTGGGTTCAGGCTGCATATTTGGCGCTGAGTCCCGTAAAATAAACAAAGGAAAATCTTAATGAGCCAAACTTAGAACAAGATATACGCATGAAAATTTACCAGAACAATCCTTACACTCGCGTAATAAACACATGAAAATTTGCCAAAACAATTCTTACACTTGCGTAATATCAAGATAAAAATAAATACTAATATAACTTCAAGCTCACCAGACACAAGAAAATTTACCCCCAAAATATTACACTGACAACGTTATAAAATCACACAGTCGACTGTACACTGACTTCTCTACTATAGCAGGACAATATCGTATATCTGCCGAATGGCTTCCTCGAATTTCAGTCCCAAGAACTCACACGCAAAAGTAGCTGACATGGACACGAGGGAATGAGAAAAACTATGCAACTCAGCACCAATCTAAAACAGATCTGAAGTGATCGCACCCACACTTAGCGCCTGAGCAACTCGGTATTTACCTTGTGCAGACTGCGGTGATAAGGACAGCCGTGGTCGGCTGTGGCGTGTGTCGGTGGTGGATGCGTCGGTGCCTTGTGAACCTGCTGACCTCACAGTTCTGCTCTGGCCTTGACTTGATACACAATCGTAAACTATCCTTAGTTTTCCTGAGGCGAAAACCTATGTTTTTCCCCAGCTAAATCAACTGGCTGTGTCCACTCGCTAAGGCTGAGGCGATGTGTACACTGTTGCTCTCAAATGTTCCGCGCAACTTAACTAGCACAGCTGGTAGCTCATAATCTTCAATCCAGAGAGATTACTAGATATCAGACCCTCGTGAACACACACAGGTGTTCACAACAAAATGTCTCCTCTGGAGCCACGGCAGAGTGGGATGAGCCCCGTCCAGCACACGGACTTCTAGGAACAGAGTGTCCCCTAAGTACTAACTCATAACTGACTATATTGTTGCAGACTTCCCCCGTCGTAGCGTGGGTTCGCCTCCTGCCACAACTAGTGTCGGCCAGTAAGTGCTTTTGCCACAAATTTCGTCGTTTCTTTGCTCAATGGGGTTTCACCAACGATGTGGGGTGTGCGCTAGTTTCACCCAGTTCAATGAGCGCTCGCTCCTCTTTCGTTTAATAATAAGCTCCGCCCAAAAAGGAGCTGTTCACGTGAACAACATGCGTCGTCCTCGCCAGTATCACGTGACTTTAGAATGTTTACGAAAATACCAGTGTTTCACAATGTTGTCATTCTGCATCTGAAAAATGGCCTCCCGCTGTGTTCCAGAGTGTTTTCTTAAGTTAATAGGATTCCGCAGAGCCAGTATGGGTCTCACGTCCTGTACATGTGAGTGTCACGTGAATTTTGCTTATGTCAAACTGATGACGCACTTGCTACGTTATTACGTTTCCGAGTAAATGGAAGGGCTGTGTTCCCCTTTGAGACCAATCAAATGGATCCCCTGCTGCGTTAAAATGTTTACTTTAGCACAGGTGTGAGTCAGAAGACTCACCCAACAGTGACTCATTGTTGTGGAGTTGTCTCTGCCAAAAATACCAGGTGTGGTCCACGTGTCGCACACTTTATTGATCTCCTGTGGGGAGAGTTCATTGGCTTTTGGCTTTCCTAAGTTGAGTTCCATGTTGCTGTGTCCATGTCTGGTGGTAGGCCTCGCTTGCACTTCAGGCCTCTGCTACAGAAAAGCTACTTGTCTACCAACATGCAAATTAGATACATTTCTTTAGTACCGAGTTCATGTGAGCCACGCAAATTACTCTCCATTCTATGCAAATAAGCAAAGTATGGCTTGTGGGGTATCAAATTCATCATTGGCTTGATGAGTACAATCGATTTATTGACATAAAAATTATGTTAGGTGGTAAAATTGTCATGCCACTTTTCAAAACAAAGAACGTATTCAACTTTTTCGGAACCCAAACGCAATTTGAATCTGTTCCAGAAAATGTAACTATTATTCAGAAGAAAATACAATGAAATACGTCATCAAAGTGAAGCAAAAGAGAAATTTGTTAATTTTTCAAGTAATTTATATGTGAAAACTAATATTTCGGCACCTGTTCTCAAGTGCTATTCAAAACTGGAGCCAGTATACCAGAACCATTCCATTTGGTTAATTCTTTCATAATTGAAAATTAAGATTTGTAAATATGTGTAGTATGTTAGAATATAGGTCATTCTGCCCAAGTGCCATTCGTGAATGGAGCAGGGGAGAGGTGGGTGGTTAATCTCGTGATACCAGAAGTACTCTCCACCGCACACTGTAGTGTGGCTTGCGAAGTTCAGGTGTAAATGTTGATGCAGATGAATAGCTTCCGTACACAACTGGTACATACGTCTTAACAAAGGTGTCCAGCTTCGCTTTGTGTGTCAAAACAGGATCAAAACCATTACAACTCCTTCTAGTAACGTTATATGCCCTGTAGTAATCTCAATTCAATACAAAAAGATTCAGAAATTCAAGAAGTCGACTGCAAAAAGTACGTCATTAACAGCCACATACAGCGCCTCCAACTGGTTGCTTGCAATAATCTCCACAAAGACAAATCACAATAACAGATCACAGAGTCACAATAGCTCGAGAGTCACACCAAAATTAAAACACCTCAATCTCCACAGAAAGGAATGCAATATGTTTACAATAAATAAGCATCGTGAATACCGTGTCATAGTCAACTCCTTTTTCAGATTGCTAATGGCTCCACTATCTAATTGAAAGCCTTCACCGATAACATGCCCATCTACGGGAAAAAATCGGAAAAATGCTGATGAAAACTTTACGCCCGCCGAGTGAAATACGCTTGCGAATTTTTCTAAGCTTGCAGTAATAGCAGAATGACTCTATCTATCAATAACTGGCAATGCCAGAAAACAGTAACACGAGCCAACGGAATGTGTGCTCCAGAGGGCTCACCACCCCGCCTCCTATATCCAGGGACCTGTCAACTTCCGCATTTCGGGAGATTTAGTCCCTGTTGGTTACTGAACCTCTCCATTCTGCCAGGACTGAAGTGTAGAAGGATTAGTTTTTAACTAAGTAAACACACCTTTTGCGTTGTCACCGATCAGCTTCACCGGCTCCGTGCCCATAATGGCGTTATTCCCATACACGCCGAGGGAGAAGCAACAGTAGAAGTGTTCGGGAATCACAGGGAAATACATCAGTGACAGCGAAGATTTGAATGAGGCCTGAAGTCTTGCTCAAATAAGAGTATTCAGCTGTAACTATATATTCTTTTGAGCGCTACACAGAGTTACTTGAAATTATCCGACCATTTCCATATTGAATGTTTTGTTTGAACAGTACTTACCTTATCAGGTTTGTTGTTGTTGGTTGTTTTTTGGGGAAGCAGACCAGACAGCGAGGTCATCGGTCTCATCGGATTAGGGAAGGATGGGGAAGGAAGTCGGCCGTGCCCTTTCAGAGGAACCATCCCGGCATTTACCTGGAGTGATTTAGGGAAATCACGGAAAACCTAAATCAGGATGGCCGGACGCGGGATTGAACCGTCGTCCTCCCGAATGCGAGTCCAGTGTCTAACCACTGCGCCACCTCGCTCGGTTATCAGGTTTCTCCCTGTTGTTGTTGTGGTCTTCAGTCCAGAGAATGGTTGGATACAGCTTTCCGAGCTGCTCTATCCTCTGCAAGCCTCTTCATCCCCGAATAAATAGTGCAACCTACGTCCTTCTGGATCTGCTTACTGTATTCTTCTCTTGGTCTCCCTCTTCGATTTCTACCGCCCGAGCTTCCCTCCAGTACTAAATTGATGATCCCTTGATGCCTCAAAATGTTTCATACGAACCGATCCCTCCTTTAGTCAGGTTTTACCGCAAATTTCTCTTCTCCTCAATTCTATTCAGTACCTCCTCATCGGTTACGTGATCTACCCATATAATCTTCAGCATTCTTCTGTAGCACTACATTTCAAAAGCTTCCTGTCTCTTCTTGCCTAAACCGTTTATGTTCCATCTTTCACTTCCATACAAATGCTTTCAGAAAAGACTTCCTAACATTTAAAACTGTATTCGAAGTTAACAAATTTCTCTTCTTCATAAACACTTTTCTTGCCATTGTCAGTCTACATTTTATATCCTCTCTACTTCAGCCATAATCAGTTATTTTGTTGCCCAAATAAGAAAAACCATCTACGACTTTCGGCGTCTCGTCCCCTGATCTAATTCCCCCAGCCTGATATGATTTAATTTGACTACATTCCATTATCCTTGTTATGATTTTGTTGGTGTCCATCTTGTATCCTCAAGATATTGTCCATTCCGTTTGACTGCTCTTCCAACATCTTTACTGCCTCTGACAGAATTACAGTCTCACAGGCAAACTTCGAAGTTTTTATTTCTCCTCCATGAACTTTCATTCCTACTTCAGATTTTTCTCTACTTTCCTCTACTGCTTGCTCAACGTGCAGACTGAATAACATCGGAAATAGCCTACAATCGTGTATCACTTCCTTCTCAAGCATCCCTTCCCTTTAACGCTCCTCGACACTTATAACTGCCGTCTAATTTCTTTCGCTACCTGAATTATGCCACTGCTACCTTCACAAATCCAGAGTATTCCAGTCAACATTGTCAAAAGCTTTCTCTAAGTCTACAAATGCTATAAACATATGTTTGCCTTTCCTTAACCCATCTTCTTAGATAAGTCATAGGGTCGGTATTGCCTCACGTGTTTCTACATTTCTCCGGAACCCAAACTGATATCTCCCAGTTTTTCCATTCTTCTCTAAGTATTTCGTGTTAGAATTTTGCAAATGTGACTTATTAATCTGACAGTTCGGTAATATTCATATCTGTTAGAACCTGCTGTCTTTGGAATTGGAATTAATATACTCTTCCTGAAGTCTGAGAGTACTTCGCCTACTTCATACATCTTGCGCACCAGATGGAAGAGTTTTGTCACGGCTGGCTCTCCCAAGGCTATCAGTACTTCTGATGAAATATGATCTACTCCTGCGACCTTGCTTCGACTTAGTTTTTCCACCGCTCTATCAAATTCTCTTCACAGTATCATATCTCCCATCTCATTTTCATCTACGCCCTCTTCCGAGCCTGTCTTATCGCTTTTAAATTCATCTCCTTGTATAGAGCCACTATATACTTATTCAGCCTTTCAGCTTTCTCTTCTTTGCTTAGTACTGGTTTTCTTTCTGATCACTCGATATTGATGCAGCTGCTTCTCTTTTCTCCAAAGGTTTCTTTAATTTTCCTGCAGTCGGTATCTATCTTTTTCTTCGTGATATATGTTTCTAAATCCTTACATTTGTCCTCTAATCATTTCTGCTCAGCCATTTTGCCATCAGTTTCATTTTTTAGATGTTTGCATTCCCTTTTGCCTGCTTCATTCGTTACATTTTTATATTTTCTCCTTTCATCAATTAAATTCAATATCCTCTATGCAAGGATTTCTGTTAGGGCTTGTCATTTTACCTATCTGATCGTGTAACACTGAACCATAATAGAATACATAGTCCTGTCACGGGTAAAGCCAAGTATAACACTATTATACGGAGAATTGTGAATATAGTAAACACGTCGTAAACGTGCCTATTTTACACAACTGTTGTATAATGTTACCCCTTTTACAGAATCTGACCGTGATGTATGACTAATGGATTTGGAAATCAGGCTATTAATTCCTTTTACGAAGATTTTACCAGCTGTTTGAAAGAAACGCGGTAAAAATGGAATAATGCTGAATCTATGACTTTTTTTGTACCACTTTCATTAAGTGGTTTATCAAAAGGATTTACGGTCGCCAGCCTATCTAGGCAAAGAAATGGTTAAGTTTCAGAAAAGCAGAAGTAGTAAATTTGGCTTGCTTTCTTGCTGTTCCCTAACATAGTTTCACAAATAAATATAACTTTACAGGATATGATTCTGAGAAAGCTGCGGGAATCTTTCAGCTACTACACTCACATACATGTATACTTTTGATCTAAGAAGGCCACGAATTTTTAATCTTCACTATGTGCTAAAAAGATTTGTCGAGGGTGACTTCTATATTTGCGTTCTGTATACCTAACAAACTAAATACTTAAATATTCTAATAGCATAATACACAAATTTAAATTTATTAAGACACTTTGTTTATACCTTTCTCTTAACAAACGATCAGTCAAAAGCCAAACAAGGGTGTGGTCACTCCATATTCGCATTCAGTATTTTTATGCAACCCTACTTCACTGTTGCTCAGCCACATAATCCATTTTATTTTTATTACTCTTTATGCTTTACTGAATTTCATTTACAACTGATATAAATCTATCTTTACTTTACTCAAAACTTAAAGCTGCAAAATCTCAGTATTTATGCGTGACAAGTTCGTCTTTTTAGCAAAACGTATTTGCTCACTTTCACTTTCTTATTACCACAAAGGGAGTTGTTGTTGTGGTCTTCAGTCCAGAGACTGGTTTGACGCAGCTCTCCATGCTACTCTATCCTGTGCAAGCTTCTTCATCTCCCAGTACCTACTGCAACCTACATCCTTCTGAATCTGTTTAGTGTATTCATCTCTTTGTCTCCCTCTACTATTTTTACCCTCCACTCTGCCCTTCAATACTAAATTTGTGATCCCTTGATGCTTCAGAACATGTCCTACCAACGGATTCCTTCTTCTAGTCAAGTTATGCCACAAATTTCTCTTCTGTCCAATTCTGTTCAGTACCTCCTAATTAGTTATGTGATCTACCCACCTAATCTTCAACATTCTTCTGTTGCACCATATTTCCAAAGCATATATTCTCTTCATGTCTACTTATCGTCCACGTTTCACTTCCATACATGGCTACACTCCATACAAATACTTTCAGAAACGTCTTCCCGGCACTTAAATCTATACTCGATGTTAACAAATTTCTGTCCTTCAGAAAAGCTTTCCTTGCCATTGCCAGTCTACATTTTATATCCTCTCTACTTCGACCATCATCAGTTAATTTGCTCCCTAAATAGCAAAACTCATGTACTACTTTAAGTGTCTCATTTCCTAATCTAATTCCCTCAGCATCACCCGACTTAATTCGACTACATTCCATTATCCTCGTTTTGCTTTTGTTGATGTTCATCTTATATCCTCCTTTCAAGACACTGTTCATTCCGTTCAACTGCTCTTCCAGGTCCTTTGCTGTCTCTGACAGAACTACAATGTCATCGGCGAACCTCAAAGTTTTTATTTCTTCTACATGGATTTTAATTCCTACTCCGAAGTTTTCTTTTGTTCCCTTTACTGCTTGCTCATTATACAGATTGAATAACATCGGGGATAGGCTTCAACCTTGTAAGAATATTGATATCGTTAAATTTGTCTGAAAACATGTACTTCAGTACTTAAGCAAAATTTCGCTTCAGCGCTTCTACTGCGTAAATCATATAGGCTAGTACTTTTACCTGGACTTTAAAAGTTAGTCCACATCATTATTTTCAGACATTTATTCAAAGATGAAAATTAGTGCATGTAGATACTGAATACAGCACGTCAAATGTTTTTGTCACAGATTTACTCGAAGTAATCAAACACTAGGAAACGACCCTACATAGGTGAATGATTTGGAATAAAAGAACAGAGTGAACCATATTTTATGTTTAGCATAATTATTAAAAAAATGTTCATTTTGAATTAACGGTTCACGCGTCTACAATTCTAGTTATACCGTTCGTAACCTGTTGGCTGTAGTCGTTGTACATGGTGGATAGTAATGGGGGCTACACTACCCATGGTACAGTGTACAAGTTTCTTGAAGTATGGACTAATTACTCCTTATTGGGGTCGTTTTAACGAAAGTAACACAACTCAACAACTTGTACCAAAGCCGTAATAATTCAGCAGTCGTCATCCAAGGCTGCTACAGATAGCGCGCCAAAAACCCAAACCATCTTTTACGCTTTCCACAGTAACCTCCGTACAGTACAAAAGCACTCCATCTTTAACGTAACACATATCCTACACATTGTCCCTAAGAGTGTCCCGTTTATTTTGTATTTCACATATTTCTTTACACAAGTTTCATACATTAGCAAAGCACTCTAACATCACATATATCACACTTTCCATATAAACTTTGCATATCACAGTTATATTACGACAAACTTTAAAGGCAATTGTTTTTATATAAATTAGAAGACTGATTGAATAATACTGTTACATGCTGACCTCACTGTTTTACCGCTGAAAGCTACCTGTTCGTTTTCTACTGTATTCCTTTCCCCTGTTCTTGTCAATCATTGCCTAATGCTCCCTCTGAAACTCTCAACAGTATCTGGTTCTTTCAATTTACCTAGGTCCCGTCTCCTTAATTTCCTACCTTTTTGGAATTTCTTTAGTTTCAACCTGCAGTTCGTAACCAATAAATTGTCGCCAGACTCCACATCTGTCGTGGCAATGCCTTACATTTTAAAATCTGGTTCCGAAACCTCTGTCTTTGAATTATGTAATCAATTCGAGATCTTTCGGTGTTTCCAGGTCTCTTTCACATAAAAAACCCTCTTTCATGATTCTTAATCAAAGTGTTAGACAGTATTAAATTATTCTCTGAGTAAAATTCTACTAGGCGGCTTGGTCTTTGATTCCTTTCCCCTATTCCAAATTCGCCTACTATTCAAAATCAAATGGCTCTGAGCACTATGCGACTCAACTGCTGAGGTCATCAGTCGCCTAGAACTTAGAACTAATTAAATCTAACTAACCTAAGGACATCACACACATCCATGCCCGAGGCAGGATTCGAACCTGCGACCGTAGCGTTCGCTCGGCTCCAGACTGTAGCGCCCAGAACCGCACGGCCACTCCGGCCGGCCTCGCCTACTATTTTTCCTTCTCTTCCTTTTCCTACTTTCGAATTCCTGTCCCCATCTCAATTAAATTTCGTCCCCCTTAACTATCTGAATAATTTCTTTTATCTCACTATACATATATTCAGTCTCTTCATCAGCAGAGCTACTACTGTGATGAGTGTGGGCTTCGTGTCCATCTTGGCTACGAAAATGCGTTCACTATGCTGTTCATGGTAACTTACCAGCATTCCTATTTTCTTATTCATTATTAAACTTACTGCTGCATTACCCCTATTCGATTTTGTATTTTTAACCCTATATTCACCTGACCGGGAGTCCTGTTTCTCCTACCACAGACCTACACTATTTCACTCTATATCTAACTTCAATCTATCCATCTTCCTTTTCAAATTTTCTAACCTTCCTGCTGGATTAAAGGATCTAACACTCCACGCTCAAATCCGTAGAACGCCAGTTTTGTTTCTCCTGTTGACGACAGTCTCCTGAATAATCCCCGCCTAGAGATCCTAATGGGGGACTATTTTATCTTCAGAATATTTTACTCAAGAGGACGCCATCATTAGTTAACCATACAGTAGAGCTGCATGTCCTCGGGAAAAACGACGGCTGTAGTTTCCCCTTGTTTTCAGGCGTTCGCAGTACCAGCACAGCAAGGCCGTTCTGGTTGATGTTACAAGGCCATATCTGACAGTCATCCACACTATTGGCCCTGCAACTACCAAAACAGCTGCTGCCCCTCTTCAGGAAGCATACGTTTGTCTGACCTCTCAACAAGTACCCCTCTGTGGCTGCACGTATGGTACAGTTACCTGTATCAGGTTTGTGCCTGGCAACACGGCTACCTGTATCAGGTTTGTTCCTACGGTTCAAATTTTTCGTAACTGATCTCTTATGAATCACACCCAGGTTTGCAAACATATACTGAAAATAAGCGCTACCTTTGATTCACAGTGACGAAATAGATTTTGTGGGGGATGGTGTTCATGAACGAACCCTGGAAAGCCTGACATGACAGCTCCAGTTGTCAGGAGTCTTCACCATTGGTGCCGTGTTGAACTACATTACAATAATAAACTCTGGGCTGAACTGATGACTGGATCGCTTTTTCTTTAGTTTCAGGTAGAAATATTTTTCAGAATTTTTGGATTACATGTGAACAAGCGAGCTTTCCTACAAGCCCTGACTGACTGTTCTTCCCAATTTAGAGGCTCGTCCAAGTTTATGCAGAGATATTTTAGTGTGTTTGAGTAGGGTAACTGGATAACGTCAAGGCGTACTGGAAGAACTTTCACGAAAATATCCGCTGAACAAATTTCGGTGTGATATGAGAAGGTCCTGTAACTTATTGGGGCTTAGTTTAAGACCCCGGTTTCGAGCCCATCGTGCTACCCAACAACGGTCGCATCCAAAGGTCGTTATTCATACCTGATACGGCAGCAGCAATGTTCTTAGGACTGGCGGGTATTTGCAGCTGAATGCTTGTAATTATACTTGTCAGTCGAATGGTCTGATATCCTAGTCGGCGTATATCCTTGCGTGCCAAAGTTATCTAATTATAATACGCGAGTAGCGATTATGTTCGTGGGAGATCGATTTGCACACGAGGTCACGGAAGTAATTTATATCGAGTTTTGTGGAGTAAAACTTAACATAGTGATCTGCGTTATTTAGTAACTATGAAAAAGAGCCGATTGATTTCAGCTACTTGCAAAACAGTGAAAACTAAACAGAATGACATGATCTACACTCATGCTCGTAAAATCAGGACAATTGCAGAATGTGGTGCCACACAACGTGGCACTACACAAAACTGGCGCTAATAGCATAGGCACATAGGGAACACACACGACACAGATCTGTAAGGCCACAGTATTGGTGATAAGTTGAGAAAACCGTCCCGAAACACATGAGCTACAGAACGCCACTGTTTTCTGCGCATATACCCCCACATCAATGTGGGATATAATCACCATGCACACGCACACAGGCCGCACAACCGGGTTTGCATACTCTGGATCAGGTGGTCGAGCAGCTGCTGGGGTATCGCATCCCATTCTTGCACCAGTGCCTGTCGGAGCTCCTCAAGTGCGTAGGGATTTGAAGACGTGCAGCGATACGTCGACCGAGAGCATCCCAGACGTGCTCGATGGGGTTTAGGTCCGGAGAACAGGCAGGCCACTCTATTCGAGTGATATCTTCTGTTTCAAGGTACTCCTCCACGATGGCAGCTCGATGGGGCCGTGCGTTATCATCCATCAGGAGGAAGGTGGGACCAACTGCACCCCTGAAAAGGCGGACTGGTGCAAAATGACGTCCCGATACATCTGACCTGTTACAGTTCCTCTGTCAAAGACATGCAGGGGTGTAAGTGCACCAATCTTAATCCCACCCCACACCATCAAACAACGACCTCCATATAGGTCCCTTTAAAGGACATTAAAGGGTTGGCATCTGGTTCCTTGGTCATGCCAGATGAAAACCCGGCGAGAATCACTGTTCAGACTATATCTGGACTCGTCCGTGGACATAACCTGGGACTACTGTTCCAATGACCGTGTACTGTGTTCTTGACACCAGGCTTTACGGGCTCTCCTGTGACCAGTGGTCAGTGGAACGCACCTTGCAGGTCTCTGGGCGAATAAACCGTGTCTGTTCAGTCGTCTGTGGACTGTGTGTCTGGAGACAACTGTTCCAGTGGCTGCGGTAAGGTCCCGAGCAAGGCTACCTGCAGTATTCCGTGGTCGTCTGCGGGCACTGATGGTGAGATATCCGTCTTCTTGTGGTGTTGTACACTGTGGACGTCCCGTACTGTAGCGCCTGGACACGTTTACTGTCTGCTGGAATCGTTGCCATAATCTTGAGATCACAATTTGTGGCACACGGAGGGCCCGTGCTACGACCTGCTGTGTTTCACCAGCCTCCAGTCGCCCTAGTGTTCTACTCCTCATAACGTCATCAATATGTGTTTTTTGAGCCATTTTCAACACACGGTCACCATTAGCACGTCTGAAAATGTCTGCACACTTACTCGCTGCACCGTACTCTGAAATGCACCAACACGCGTATGTGGACTGCTGCCAGCGCCACCGTGCGACGACCGCAGGTCAAATGCACCGCATAGTCATACCCCGAGGTGATTTAAACCCGCAAACCGCCCACCAGAGCGTTGTTTCAACACGCATCAGCATTATCCTTAATTTATGAGCATGAATGTAATTCCATTAACCAATTGCGACGTACTCTATGCGTGTAAGTATTCAAATTGGGAAGGACATATAACTAACTCTCAACAATTTGATGTAGCAAAGTACTAAAAAAGTGTTGGTTGCACAATAGTTTTGGACTGATAGCAGCAGTTCCACGACTTCGGGAAACCGTTAGCATAATCTGTAGCATGCGGTCGAGCACATAAATGTGACCACCTGTCAAAAGCATGGATAACCACCTTTTGTAGCGAGGACGTGCAGGAAGAGAGTGAATGATGTTCCAGAAAGCACCGACGGGGCTGCGGAACCATGGTGACTTCAGTGCCGTGGCAAGCTGCCTAGTTTTCCCGGTTGAGGAACCACGGTGCGAAGAGTCCGATCGAGGTGGCCTCACTGATTGGGTTTAAATGCGGAGGAGTCTGGTGGCCAGGGAAGTACAGTTAACTCAGCTTGGTGCTCTTCGAACCATGGACGTTCACTGCAAGCTGTGTGACATGTTTGACACGTTGCATTATCCTGCTGGTAGATGCCACAGTTTCGAGGGAAAAACAAACAGCATGTAGAGGTGGAAATGGTCCGCAAGGATAGATGTATACTTGTATTGATCGACTGTGCGTTCCAGAACGACGACATCACCCAAGGAATGCCACGAAAACATTCGCCAGACAATAACACTCCCTCCTTTGGTCTGGACCATTCCGACGATTATTGCAGGGTCACACGTGCCAACAGCCATCTGTCCGAGTGAGCGTGGAACGTGATTCATCTCAAAAGGCCACCTGTCACCATTCAGTGGTGCTGGCGTGCAAATACCAGCCTTTGTCGGCAATGAGCAGCAGTCAGCATGGTCGCATCGACAAGGCGCCTGATGCGGAGGCCCATATGCAAGAACGTTAACTGAACGGTTGATGAGGAGACAATGTTTGTAGCCCCTTGGTTTATGTGGGCGGTCAGTTGCTCAACAATTGTACATCTTTTCACCTGTACACATCTTCCCAGCCGTCGTTCACCCTTGTTATTTTTGGCCAGTGGTGCACCACAGTTGCCTCAGAGCCTGTTCTGGATAGCATAGTTTCGTCATGAACGGTGACCTTAACCACGGTGGCACGTGAACAGTTTACTGATTTAGCGGTTTCAGAAATGCTTCCACTTTTGGTCGAAAGCCAATGATCACGCCAAGGGACGTCAGATAAATCGCTCCATTTTCGCATTACGACCATGACTTCACTGTTTCCCAGCCCCCCCCCCCCCCCCTCCGCCACCGACGCGATTTACATACACACATCGGTGACCATGCAGCACTCTAGAATGAAATGATAATTAAATCAAGACCCTACGCAGTCGACAGGCGTTGATATATATCAACGGGGACAATTGAAAATGTTTGCCCCGACCGGGACTCGAACCCGGGATCTCCTGCTTACATGGCAGACGCTCCATCCATCTAAGCCACCGAGGGCACAGGGATTTATCTCTTACACGTTCCCCGTGAGACCCACATTCCCAACTTAATGTCCACACACTACATTCGTAGTGCCCCTGCCCATTACACTCATTACTCGCGGCAGTCCAGTAATAAGTAGAGGACAATTGCAGCTTATTATATGTGTAATTAAGATTTTAAGCAAGTATCCAACAACTCCACAACGTTAATTCAGATTTCACTTTAGCAATCCATTACTATCGGATTAGATGTGACATTAATTTCAAAGCACAAGCTTTATTTCGAAAAACAATATAAGAAGTAACTTAACAATTTCTTCGAAATTAATATACACAGTTGACGACGTTTTTGACAACTATGTAAGAAACTCATATCGTGAGTTTATGAATGAGACTCTTCAGCACATTTATATGTCCAAGACCCAAGTAGTGAATGTGTTGGTACGAAGTTTATGCAGGAGCCATTTGTAACACCGTGTTACGGCCGGCTAACGCATATATTTTCGCTCGCTGACGGAAATTGGATTAATTATTTTAATTACAGTAGTGTACACATCGACTCTCTGAGCTATCGTAAGCAAATATATCACTACACGTTTCGTCAGCTCAGCATTCACTGCAGAAGCCTCTTAAAACCGGCGGCAGGATCGTTGAATAAATCTAACAAGTCGGCCTCTTAACAATTAGGTCGATGGAAAACTTCGAAGCGTTTATGTTTCGCGTGTTGGTATTCCAGTTCATTTGGATTTATGTATCGATCCATCGGATCGGAAAATGTCTCAGAAATAAATTAAAAATAGATCCAATCTAATGATTTCGGCCAAGGCTTTCGGGAGATGTCTCTTCGTTGTAAGGCAAGTGCTGGAAACGGATCCTTTCCTGAATGTTACCCAGTGGAAAGCCCCCTTGCCATATCACCAACTCACAGAGAGTTACTGAACAATACGACAGGAGGGGTTTGGAACGTATCGCTGCACATATAGTGGCAGGGAAAAAACACAAAAGAGTGAATAACGCAAAGACAGCTACTTCCTGCAATATAAAAAAATGGCCATCCTTCTTGAAAACTAAAATTAACAAAAATATTACTTAGCAGAAGGGGAATACATCACTCCTCACGTTAACTTGTACAGAAACTGTGATTCAATTCACACAGTACAAAATTTAAGTACATCTTCCCGCCTTAGCAAAAGTAAGGTCTAGGCTACTAGTTGTATAGTCTGTCTTTATAGGGAGCTGCCCACAACACAGCACGTCCTGCACTTGCATCTAGACAAACATGTAGCCTTTCAAACGTTCGGTATGGCATCGAATGATTTCGCAGGTCACCACGACAGGGTGCTGAAGCTTCTCTGCGTTAGGAACGTGCGTTGCATTAAACAATTTTCTTGCCTGGCTTTACAGATAATAATCCAAGCTAGCGTTGAAATTCGACCAGTTGGTTCGATATTATAAAAATTTAACTGCGCGTGACATGGTGAACGACCATACGTACAAAAAATGTCCTGCAATTTAAAGTGATACATTCCATGATAACTGTGTCTGAAATTTTAGCCTTAGAACTGACTATAGCAAATGCTGCATTGAAGCTACGAATATTACTGAATTAATTCTTTGATTTCTTTTTAACTGTTTGGTCATTTGAAGTGTGTCCATGATACAGTGCTAACGGCGGCAAATTAACTTTTCTCTTGCGACAACACAATGTGAATGCTATTGTATCACGTAAAGTAACTTCAGACGCGAATTGTTTTACATTACAAAATCTGCACTGTAAATTGATGAGATCGCAGTTATACCTCTCAAAATTATTTGGAATTCCTTTCAGTGCACATTTAAATGTATATTTCAAAACAACGATAATCATTATCGATGTCCACATTATTCCTATTACTTTGTCCACACAAAAATTTTCGCTCTCTACCTCTTTGTCTGTCAGTCCGACCTGTTAGTGTTCTTCTTCGAGTCATAGCGTAAAAGAAATCTAGTTTCCATATAATAAGGGATGTCGTAGCTATTTGAAACGACAAAATTGAAAATTAGTAACTTCAAATTATATGGTAACAGCGGAAAATGAAGACAGAACTACATCCGTTTACTCCTAGACAAAAGTAAGCGGTAAAACGACGCACTAAACAATGTTATGTACAGTCTGCGTTGCCTAAGAAAACTTCTTTACTACGATCTTTTGTTTTCCACTGCTGACAGCGTCAACGACCTAACAGTTCTGGTTTTATAGCTGTCAGGTAAATGTGTGTTACTGCATATGAACAGTCTGCAACATTTAGAAAGTTTCTGGAATGTGATATCACTAAACGTTATTACTTCCGTGTATCATTTCTGCCATAGCATCTGATCGATACGCGAGGTAGAAGTCGGTAGCAGTGGGAGAGACAGAGGAAAACTTTTCTTATGTGTGTATGTCAGCTTCCTTCTACCTCTCTTAACGTCTACTAACACCCATACTTTTCTTTGTTTGTTTGTGCATATCTATGGATAAGTACCTTTCGAATTATATACGCTTCTTGGTTTCCTTGCGTAATTAATATTAAAAATCGGTACCTCAGTTTTCGATGTTCACGTATTGATATTATGATGACGGATGTCGGAAGAACTTACGGGCCTCCTATCCACCTGCCAGTACAGATATCATCCAGTACTTCTCTAGCAGCGTGATTGAAATGTGTCAGAGCGCCATCACGCATAAACGGCATGCTTCCATTTATTTGCAGAAGAAAGAATGTTCTGTCTAACGTTCTTTTACACAGAACCTGTAGCACTTGCTGGGAGAATGTATCACACTGTCATCTACAATTTCAGCCCATCAGCTCATACTGGTGTCTAGCCTGATTTATTGCATGAGTGTCTCAACCCACTCACAAACGTTGGTTGAGAAAAGCTGCTACTCCATCTCTTCCACATGTTGCCTCGTATGTAAGCAAGACTTAACGCCGCGGTCATGAATCGTGCTTGGATAGCTCATTCGATAGAGTGCTCGACCGCGGAAGGTTCGAGGTTTTGATCGACACTCAGGTTTTACGTGCCAGGAAGTTTCGAGTCTCGCGATACAAATAAGGGATTGGCTGTTTGCACAACAAAACACTGGCAAAAGGTTTCCGGAAGACGGTGATCGGTAAGCGAGACACCCTACATGCGTTGATAATAATACGGGTACATGAAGGCATACCAGCGATTTTCAATCTAACTCGATCTACATCTGTGGTGCTACGGATCCTGTATTAGCAAAAGCAAACAGCAAACAAGGTCACGTGGCTAGGCTGTCCTCTGTGTGTAAACGGCGTTTGAAACAATTGTGTACCCTCGTGTCCATTACCTTCCGCATGCCCTACAGGAAAAATACACCTGTCTACTCAGTAAATGAATATCCTACCGAGGTTAAACAAAAACATCTATTTGGCAACTAAATACTGCTACTTTAGACGTGAAACTATCAAGACAGGTGAAACAACAAAGTTTATCATATCCATTTTCGACGCTGAAGACTTCGAATGTAGTAAATGAGCTGACGATTTCTGTGAAAACTCCGACCAGTAATTAAATTATATTTAACGTTTTATTTTCACCTTGACCAGTTTTAGAGTCACAGGACACTCATTGCCACATTATGTCTCCTGTCAAAACAAGATACACATACACTCAGAACATGAAATAGTTTAACACTTGCACTCGAACATAACACAATTGAGTGGTCACATCAAGTACAATACGATGAGCGAGAGTAGTTTGTGTTCCTGCAAGTTCATCACAACATCCATTATAGCTCGATTAGCTTTGAAATTACCAATCATGAGCCGGCCACTGTGGCCGAGCGGTTCTAGGCGCTTCAGTCCGGAACCGCGCTGTTGCTACGGTCGCATGCCTCGGGCATGGCTGTGTGTGTTGTCCTTAGGTTAGTTAGGTTTAAGCAGTTTTAAGTCCAGGGGACCGATGACCTCAGATGTTAATCCCATAGGGCTTAGAGCCATTTGAACCATTTGAACCAAACATGTAATCGAAAGTAGTTCCAGAATGTTTAATTTGGACCTGAGAGCTCCACGGACATGTTTCTCTTACTGATATTCAAGACCATCAGCTTGTGGAACCATTTACTTAAACTAAACGGACCCTTACCTTCACTTTGAGAGGCTCTATAGGATGTACTGCAGTCACAATGCGCAGTTCTAACCTAACCACACCGAACAATAAGTATTGCACCAATAATCATTAAGAACAATTTGTCTGTTCTGCGCTATATTGGTCACCAATATAACACAGAATTCGCTGAGAAGTTTGTATAATCGATAGTAGTATAACTGTGTAATTTCACGTTACACACTTTAATTAGTGACGTAACTTTAACTAGGGACGTAACAGTTCTGAGGAGGGTTTTCTAGCACACGTACTCATATATGTACAGATATTTTTTGTCAGAACGATTTCAGAAGCAGTACTTTCAGCAAATTGAGTCACAAAAAGAAAATCACATTTATTTCCACCATGCTGCTTTCGTAACATCGACTGTACGCTTCTTAGCTCAAATTCCTTTCGAAAGATTATTCATAGTGATAACTTACTTATCGTTTACTTGGCCAGTACCAACCTAACCACAGTAACCAGTGTTAGTGAAAGTCATAACACAGTACAACTCCGTAACAGGTACTCTCCTCAACAATCTCAGTCAATGTAGCAATTAACAAATGCGTCATAAAATTTTACGTAACTGTTGTTAAGAAACAAATCAGAAAACTGAAACAAATCAGAAAATTATTCTGTCGTAAGAAAGGTATATCTTTTTTAAATATATTTTTTGTTTTGTTTTGGGGTTAGCAGTGTACTGACTGGTTTGATACGCCTGGAGATGGCTCAGTTTCCTGTGCCATCTTCTTAATCTCAGAGTAGCAAACATATCCACGTCCTCACTTATTTGTTCTCTTATTTGTCTTTCCCTACGGTTTTTGGCCTCTGCAGCACCTTCTAGGACCATGGAAGTTATTTCCCCAGATTAACACATGTTCTATCATCCTGTCCCTTCTTCTATACAGTGTTCCCTAAACATTCCTTTCTTCATCGATTCTGCACAGAACCTCCTGATTTATTATCATTCCACTTGATTTTCAACACCCTTCTGTAATAGCACGTCTCAAACGCTTCAGTTTCCTTCTTCTTCCACAGCCTGTGATTCACTTTCACACAATTCTGTCCTCCAGTCGTATATTCTCAGAAATTTCTTCGTCAAACTATCGCCTTGGTCCGATATCAGTAAACTGCTTTTAGCAAGAAAGGTCCTAGTCTACGTTTTGTATCCTCCCCGCTTTGTCCGTCCTGCATCATTCTGAGTTCAAAGTAGTACAGTTTCTTCACTTCATCTACTTTGCGGTCCCTAATTTTGACGTCAACTTTGCCTATAATCTCATTTCTGCTGTTCCTCATTATTTTCTTCTTACTTTGATGTTCTTTCAGTCCATAGGGTGTGCTCCTTAGACTGCTCATTCCATTCAAATGTTCAAATGTGTGTGAAACCTTATGGGACTTAATCGCTAAGGTCATCAGTCCCTAAGCTTGCACACAAACTAAATTATCCTAAGGACAAACACACACACCCATGCCCGAGGGAGGACTCGAACCAGCCGCACAGTCCATGACTGCAGCGCCTGAGACCGCTCGGCTAATCCCGCGCGGCTCATTCCATTCAACAGGTCCTAAAATACTTCCTGTCACGGATGGTAACAATGTCGTCAGTGTATTGTATCATTGATACACTTTCATCCTGAATTTTAATCCCACTCTGGAAGCTATTCTTTGTTCCCACTTTGTTCCGTTTAGCGATAAATGATGATAAAATGATGAAACTATATACTGGAATGACAATTTAAGTTATTTTGCTTTATGCATGTTACTCAGTTAAGAGACATATTCGATACAGATTTTGTTCAGGGTCGTCATTAAATAAAATAATCGATGATATCAAATATTTTATTTGTAATCAATAGATTGAATGAGCAAGTGGTGCAGTTGCTGTACAAGGCTTAGGATCAGTGAAAAGGATCTCCAGCAACATGTAATTTTCTTACTCAATAGTAAATAATTTGCATTCAACAAGCAGAGGAGAAGCCTTTAATCGACAAATAGTGCAGATTCAAAATACTGGTCCTTTGATTAAGGGGCAAGTTGAAAGTAGATAACTAACAGCTTAAATCTATCATTAATCAAACAGCCATTCTGTTCCTGTGTTGACTACTTTACAAAATAAATCTTTACTTAATAAATGAATGGACCTGTATACATTCTCACAAGGGTAAACGCTATGGGATGTATCCCATGGAACAAAGATTATGATGTGTGGGATAAATTATCAGCAGTAACAGTGAAATTCAATTCAACGTGGCTGAACATTTATTTTCTGCAAACAATTAGGAAAACACTACACATTTATATAAAAACATAATGGTTGCTGAGGCCTGCCTAAAATAATCACGCGACTGCAACAAATAATCGGATACCTTGCCTGATGGGCTTTTAAAGCATTAAGCTCTCATAAAATACTAAATAGGAATAACATGTTGGTAAAGAATCATACAAGCACCTTGCATTCATACTAACACCAAGCGGAAGATAGAAAAGAAACTAAATAAACGAGACGTGCACCACAAACACACATTGTCGGCAAAAGCTTGCTCCATCGGCCTGACGTACAACACGGAAACCTGAAGCCATCGAACTGAGTGAGAGTCACGATCCGAAATGCAAATCAGGTCGGGAATTCATGTAAGACACAACACACATGTGAAGGCAACGTAATTTATGCCCTACTGATACAAAACAAGAACTGAAAACCGACGAGCTGAAGGCTCGTTCGTTTTTTAAACGTGTGGCGTTAGCCACACAGAGCCAGACCAAGAAACAATATGAAAATTCCGAAAAGTCAGTTAATCAGGTGAAAGAATTGCAAGATGAAGCAGATTCCGAGAACTGGAGGCTCTCCAAACCAACGACGAACACATGGGGTTGGACAAAGATACACGTATTAACGGATAGAAATTACGCAATACAGATGAAATTAATGAAACAGAGAAATAACTAACATAAGAAACGCAAGCACATGCACATTCAAACTAGGAAACTGGAATTATAACTGAAACTAATCACAGTTCGCACACCACGCTCGCACAATCCTAATAGGTAGTCTTCTTTTGTATTTTACTGTGTGTTATGTTTTTCAGCAGTTTGGGTGCGTAACATGTTAAAAGGTGACCGTGTGACTGGATGTTATTTGCTCTTGTTATCTTCGTGGGTTCTTGGACGATACTTTTCCGAGTAGTCTGATGGTATGTCTCCAGTCTAATAGATTCTACACACCAGCTTGAATAATTGTTTGATTGCCATTTCCCACGATGATTTTAGAAATTTACAAGCAATATGGTCTATACCTGCTACCTTACTTAATCGTAGGTCTTCGAAAGATCTATGAAATTCTAACAACGGATCCCCTGGAAAGGTGTGTGTGTGTGTTTTTGTGTCTCTGTGAAGTGACACAAGACAGAATGAGAAATAAGCCGCGACACTTTGATGCAGAATATAAGAAATTTAGTAAAGCAATCTGACTCGTAAATTAAATAGAAAATAGTCACACAACACACACTTTCATAAATTCAGCGCAACTAAAAGAAATGGGGCCTCCATATGCAATATCTGTAAGCAGCATATGGTGGTACCGGTCCTTGAATGCAACTAAAACGGTCCGCAGCTCGTGGTCGTGCGGTAGCGTTCCCGCGCCCGGGTTCTCGGGTTCGATTCCCGGCGGGGTCAGGGATTTTCTCTGCCTCGTGATGACTGGGTGTTGTCTGATGTCGATAGGTTAGTTAGGTTTAATTAGTTCTAAGTTCTAGGGGACTGATGACCATAGCTGTTAAGCCCCATAGTGTTCAGAGCCATTTGAACCATTTTTTTAAAAATATGTCTTAGCCTTTCGCTTACAGCGTTCAGTTGTGCAGTGAGGCAACCTCCTTGTTTGTGAGCACACAAATTCACAATGCAGAAAATAGTTAACCAGTAGAAAGATTGTGAAAAATTGTGAGCCATTTCGTTTATATCGCCCTTCTATATAAATGTCTCATGGTAGCAGTCAGCAATCCAGCACACGACGAATTGCCATTTGTCAGCAGATGTAACTTAATTTGCGTGTAGAGAAATTCCGTTCATTACTAGTACCAGCGTAAAAATACTCCTATCGGAGAACAAAAAAGACGAATATCCTCCTTTTATTAAAAGACTCTTTCTGGAAAGTGTACTACGAGCTGCCTCATCCTACCTTCCTCAGCACCTTTAAAAATTTTGGCAAAAATATTGGCATACAAACATATTCACCCTCTTTTTAACATGAAACTCACTTCCCACTCCCAAAGGCAACCCTAGCTGTAGCTCGCTCACACCCACTACTCCACCGCTGTACGTCGTTCATACCCATCCACTCTCACTTGTCCATTCTCACCCACTCATTCATCCCAGTTCACAGTCATTATCTCTCTCTGTGCCTCTCTAACCGACATTGTTTGCCATCTCACAGGCACAGTCCCCTTCCTTCTGTCCTACTACTGCTGTCTCCTCTCACTATTACTGTCTCCCTTTTGTTCTCTCTTCCTTCTTCTTTACCATTCACTCTTTCCCGCTTCTGCTTTCTGTTCTTACTGTCACTATCTCTCTCTTCCTTGTTGTCATCGTCATATACTCTGTCTTTCATTACCAACGGCTCTCAGCCACTTCCACTTTCTCCTTTTCTTTATTGCTCCCCCACTGGCTCTCTCTACTTCTCTCTCTTCTTGGCACTGTTCTGTTACTGTTCAACTATGTCCCACTGTCACTGTGTACCTCTCTTTCTCTCACACTACTATTGTTTCCTTCCTTCCTTCTATACCACAACCATTGTCTGCCAACTTCCAGTATTTACACTAATGGCCATTAAAATTGCAACACCAAAAACAAATGCAGATGATAAAGTGGTATTCATTTGACAATTATATTATAGTAGAACTGACAAGTGATTACAGTTTCACGCAATTTTTGTGCATAGATCCTGAGAAATCAGTACCCAGAGCAACCACCTCTGGCCGTAATAACGGCCTTGATACGCCTCGGCATTGAGTCAAACAGAGCTTGGATGGCGTGCACAGGTACAGCTGCCAATGCAGCTTCAGCACGACACGACGGTTCATCAAGAGTAGTGACTGGGGCCGGCCGAAGTGGCCGTGCGGTTAAAGGCGCTGCAGTCTGGAACCGCAAGACCGCTACGGTCGCAGGTTCGAATCCTGCCTCGGGCATGGATGTTTGTGATGTCCTTAGGTTAGTTGGGTTTAACTAGTTCTAAGTTCTAGGGGACTAATGACCTCAGCAGTTGAGTCCCATAGTGCTCAGAGCCATTTGAACCATTTAGTAGTGACTGGCGTATTGTGACGAGCCAGTTGCTCGGCCACCATTGACCAGACGTTTTCTATTGGTGAGAGATGTTGAGAATGTGCTGACCAGGGCAGCAGCCGAACATTTTCTGTATTCAGAAAGGCCAGTATAGGCCCTGCAACATGCGGTCGTGCATTATCCTGCTGAAATGTAGAGTTTCGCAGAGATCGAATGAAGGGTAGAGCCACGGGTCGTAACACATCTGAAATGTAACGTCCACTGTTCAAACTGCCGTCAATGCGAACAAAAGGTGACCGAGACGTGTAACCAATGGCACTCCATACCATCACGCCGTGTGATACGCCAGTATAGCGATGATGAATACACGCTTCCCATGTGTGTTCACCGCGATGTCGCCAAATACGGATGCAACCATCATGATGCTGTAAACAGAGCCTGGATTCATCCGAAAAAATGACGTTTTGCCATTCGTGCACCAAGGTTCGTCGTTGAGTACACCATCGTAAGCGCTCCTGTCTGTGATGCAGCGTCAAGGGCAATCGTACCCATGGTCTCCGAGCTGATAGTCCATGCTGCTGCAAACGTCGTCGAACTGTTCGTGCAGATGGTTGTTGTCTTGCAATCGTCCCCATCTGTTGACTCAGAGATCGAGACGTGGCTGCACGATCCGTTACAACCATGCGGATAAGATGCCTCTCATCTCGACTGCTAGTGATACGAGGCCATTGGGATCCAGCACGGCGTTCCATATTACCCTCCTGAACCCACCGATTCCATATTATGCTAAGAGTCATTGGATCTCGACCAACGCCAGCAGCAATGTCGCGGTACGATAAACCGCAATCGCGTTAGGCTACAATCCGACCTTTATCAAAGTCGGAAACGTGATGGTACACATTTCTCCTCCTTACACGAGACATCACAACAACGTTTCACCAGGCAACGCCGGTCAACTGCTGTTTGTGTATGAGAAATCGGTTGGAAACTTTCCTCATGTCAGCACGTTGTAGGTGTCGCCACCGGTGCCAACCTTGTGTGAATGCTCTGAAAAGCTAATCATTTGCATATCACAGCATCTTCTTCCTGACGGTTAAATTTCGCACCTTTAGCACGTCATCTTCGTGGTGCAGTAATTTTAATGGCCAGTAGTATATTACTTCTCCGTCTCTTTCCGACTGCCACTGTCTCGTTATCTCTCAGTATAAAAAGCACGAATATGTGCGCATCCCAATATTTTTGCGAACATTTTTAAAGCTCCTGAGGAAGGCAGAGTGAGGCAGCTGGGCCGGCCGAAGTGGCCGTGCGGTTAAAGGCGCTGCAGTCTGGAACCGCAAGACCGCTACGGTCGCAGGTTCGAATCCTGCCTCGGGCATGGATGTTTGTGATGTCCTTAGGTTAGTTAGGTTTAACTAGTTCTAAGTTCTAGGGGACTAATGACCTCAGCAGTTGAGTCCCATAGTGCTCAGAGCCATTTGAACATTTTGAGGCAGCTGGTATCCCACTATGCAATCAGAGTCTCTTAATATAGAGGAGCATATTAGCCTTTTTTCTGCTCCGATACGAGCATTTTTCCGCTGGTTTCCTTCTTTTCTTGCCACAGCGGGAATATCACTCACATGAAAAGAACTTGATGGATCAGCACCATTTTGTTTGTTTACGCATGTGAAATCTAAATAACGCAAAACTAATTTTACACCTCAGACCGGATTTTAGGCGCACCAGAATTTTGCATGCGCTTCAGTACAACGTGGAGTTCCCGGGACCCTTCTAATTATAACGAAGACATTTCACATCACATTTTTTCGTGATACGTCACGTTATAAACTACATTTTTGCCTCATATCACATAATACGCGCGTATTTCAAGTGCGCGAGTAGGGCAACTTCGAATCTGGAAACGGATAAAGAAATTTAGAAAATTTTCAAAATGGTTCGAGACCGGAATCTTAGGAAAATATCGTTAAAAGTACAGCCATTTGCTGTGCATGGCGGTTTTGGAATCCGCGACTGTGGTTTGGTCCGCTGCTGACGGCGAAAAATAGTGAAAAACGCTTTTTTGGGATTTCCTCGGGAACCGCCCATGAATTTACGCAAATGCATATTCATTTATTCATGGCTATACCCGCCAGTTTAATTAAATCACGGGTTTACACGTCATCAATCAATCTATCTAATCCAGTCATCAATCAATCAATTTAATTTTATGTGCATATTTTACGATTACGGATGGGGTAACTTTGAACCCCTGTAACTGGGAAAAGGATAAAGTTATCAAGAAAATTTTCAACGTTTTTTGAGACCGAGAACTTAGGAGTATATTACGAAAACATTTGTGTTTTGCTGTGCATAACCGCCTTGGAATCCTCGTATGGAGTTTATTGCGCTGACAAAAATGGTTCTGGGGGTTTTTCCGAAGTACCGCGCCGAACTAATGTTGCATCGCACAAGTCCCATGAGGCCCACCGTAGATCACATCAAATGCAAAACGGAACCAACCCATTTGCTCCATTTGTCTAAGCAGGAGGAAGTGTCTAATATTCACACTTTTACCCTGTACTGTAGGATAATGACACTAAAGCCATCCTTCTGTAGAGTATACGAAAGGTCCCTAATCAAAGGGCTATCCAAAACACTTGACCCTATCTTTTTATGACTAATAAAACTCGAGGTACGAACACCGCAAAATTCCGTTTCTATGCGCAACAGTTGGGAACATATTGGTAAGCATGTTGTCGCATGCATACCGATTCCTCAGTTGTGTTTCAGTGCCCGATTATCTATTTCTCGAAATCACTTTGATTCATGTAGTTATTTTACATAAGTAATTTAGATTAAGTACAAGGAGTTATGTGGTTCTTGGTTGCATGAAGTCGAGAAAAGTGAATGTAACAAGCAGTATTTTATCAACGAACACAAAAAGAAAATTTTACAACCTGTAAGGTGTCAGGCAAATTCAACACCTTCCATGAAAACCCTGACATGATAAGCAAATCCAGTAGTATGTCACATAGCTCCGAATAAATCGTGACATTAAATTAACAAAAGGAATACGAGTAACGAGTGAGCAAATGGAATACCACAGACTAACACAAGAATGCCTAAATGCATGTCATACCTTCCCACCGTGAGGCAGACGCAGTTCCGAGGGGAGAAAGGAGAACAGAAACCGAGAGCAGAACCGTGTTAAGCTGGAAGGCCCTACGATAAGGGACGGACACCCACGTCGCCAGCCAACCGCTAGGACCACCCCCCAGCCCATGTTAAAAGCTAGAGCCCTCCAGAAGAACAGTATAGATCTTACGATAACACAAAAAGGGCCACACCAGCCGCAAGTTTTAGCGTGAGACTTTTTCGCGTCTCTGTTACGTTGCAAACTTTAAAAACATTGCCCCACCACGAAAAGTATAACGTTTCTCATTGGATAGACAGAATTTTTGTAGGCGGAGCTTAAGGTTAACATTGAGACCCTGATTGGTCAGATGAAAACACAGCCAGATAGTTTTTTTAAACCAACTTTGGTAAATTGTAGTAAGGAGAAGTGAGGAGAGAGTTGCTTCTGAGACGGCGAGGTGAGCGGAGCTGTGCTGGCCGCCGCCCCCTGACGAACACCGACAAGGTAATGAACGCTCGCGATACCGTATAACAGCGCATAAAGCTTCACTCAGAACTGCAGAAGTCTCATCTGTTACACCCCCTTTTTGCGTAATACTAGTGTCGATCGTCAATTAAAGCTCATGGTGTTCACATTTGCCACTTGAAATAAAAATCTGAAACGCGATGATTTTTCTGTTATATAGTTGTTGAGAAGCCACATCAGCCACTGTAACTTACGACAAGTTAGATAAGTAATTAAAGATAATTGAGGGTCACTGTAGACCATTTTGATAGTTTTCTCTTTTGTGAAACTTAATTTAAACCTAGATTATAGATGTGATATGGCATAGGTCATGCTTCGATCCATTGTAGAACTTGGAAACCCATTCAGGGAATATTCGTTCACATTTTTGTTGAACACAGTTGGTTTTTATCATCCTGTATTAAAACATTTCCTTTCATCAATAGTGTAATTTATAAACAATGTTTTGTGAGTAAAATAAAATTTCCAGTGGTAAACTTAACTGCTTTTTCGACGTTATTTTACCAGCTAACTAAAAATAGGAAAGCCTTGAACCCCTTCCACTAAATTTAGTTAGTATTAAGATTCTTTTACAGGGAGTGCAGTGGAGCTGAAGCTGAAATCATTAAGTGTTTGGTTATATCATCGCTAGTCTCACTGAACTCTTCTGAATTCTACATGTCATGTGTGGTCTGGCGTCTCCTTACCAGCAACAGGTCCCAGGTTCAAACTAGTCAATTCCCTAAAAAAACACGCACAGAGCGTCGTTGCGCGAAAGTGGTAGGGAGACACGATATAGAACAAACAGACACCATGCAGAATGTTAGAAACCCTGTAGGGCTCTTTCAACCTACGTATTCCAAGATTTAATATTACAGACCAAATCAATATCGTCTGACGCACATTATTCTGATTTCTTGAAAAACTAATCTTTACACTTCAGGAAACGCTAAAAATCTTTGAATTTGTAATAGCACGGAGTGAAATAGCAACACGTGATGCAGAAACCAGCTTCCAAACAGTTCGTAGTAGAAACCCGTGGGCGCTTATTATTTCTCGGAAGCAGGCGGCGTGATACCTACTCATGGAGTAACGCAAAGAAACATTGTCAAACTAACCACGTCACGTAAAACTTAAGTTGTGGAGGTCTCATTCGTTTCCTTATGCATTGTAATGTCTGCTCAAGTCACCAGAGAAAGGAGCTTGCTTCTCAACATGAGAACATAGCCAAAAGTGCCTTTACCATAGCAAATCAGAACAGCCAGTGGTCAACAATAATGTAGTTCTACTTCCAGACGAGAAGGGCCATATTTCTCAACACTTGTGAATTAATACTAATAGCCTAGAGTACACCGAGATGCCATTGACTAAAGATTGTTACAGTCACCACTTAAAGCGATTGCTAAAGAGCTTGTATCGATAAACTGAAAACTGCTAGAACAAGCTGTCATAGATAAGAACAAATATAAGAATCGTGATCCACAAAAAGGAAAAACACAGAGTGAATCAACTAAAACTTGCAGCGAAAATATCGCGGAAATGGAAAGTGCTATTGACGTACTGTTTTCACAGAGTGGATTGGTAGTCAGGGGCTCGTATTGTTAGGCAGTAAACAGGTTGTCATAATAGTTAGAAAGCGTGTTTTTCTGCGCAAACATACAGTTTTTAATGGAACAATGGCTATTGACATTAATAGACCAAAAGTAGGGTAAATTAGGATGGCAGGATTCTAGAGCGAGTCGTTTGCCAGACATGGTATTTTGAAAAGTTTCCGCAGCGACATTTGTTTGTGCCATTCAGCCTGCGTGTTTGCTAGGTGCGATGTTGTTACGTTTGCTTACAGTGTGCTTGAGTGTTCCGTGAGTGCACTGTGACTTTCTAGTCAGTTAGTGTATGACAGTCCAAGCAGCAGGTTGTGAATGGACGATGGGATTTACCAATGCAGAAGAAGCCCACATGGTCATGGTGCATGGAGAGTGTAGGAGATTGCAGTTCCTTCTTGTGCGGTGTATGGAGCAAGATTTCCCAATAGATATCAACCATGTCGGCGATTATTTATCAATCTCTTCAACTGGTTACATGAAAGTGATAATGTAACACCTAGAGGACGTAACAGTGGGAAACTAGTGACGAGTGGAGAGAGCGCAGGGGGGCGGGGGGATAATGTTCTTGCTGTTGTTGCAGTTGATCCGCACATCGAGTCCCGCGCAGTCGCATGAGGAAGTGGTATGAGTCCGGCAAGTGTTCTACGCCTGCTCCATCGACATAGGTTTCAATCCTATCACCTATCTCTTTCAAGTGCTGCATGAAACGATCATGAGAATCGCGTCAACTCCTGTAGACGGGCATATCCTGTTGAGTGATGAAGCCACATTTATTAATCATGGCCAGGTAATCCGCCGAATCATGCACTAGTGATCTGTTGACAATCCCCGTTAGCTTCGTCAAATGGAAAGTCAGCGTCAATGGAGTGTAAACGTGTGGTGTGGGATAGTGAACCTTCAGCTCATAGGCCCGTTTTTCGTAGCGGGAGTAGTGAACGCGCACAAGTATCGCAGCCTTCGAACACACCGTTTCCTACGAATGCTAGAAAACGTTCGTCTACATCTACATCGACGTCTGCCACCTGACGGTGTGTGGCGGAGGGTACCTTGAATACCTCTCTCGGTTCTCCCTTCTATTCCAGTGTCGTATTGTTCGTGGAAAGAAAGATTGTCGGTATGCCTCTGTGTGGGCTCTAATCTCTCTGATTTTATCCTCATGGTCTCTTCACGAGATATATGTAGGAGGGAGCAATATACTGCTTGACTCCTCGGTGAAGGTATGTTCTCGAAACTTCAACAAAAGCCCGTACCGAGCTACTGAGCGTCTCTCTTGCAGAGTGTTGGCTCTGAGCACTATGGGACTTAACAGCTTAGGTCATCAGTCCCCTAGAACTTAGAACTACTTAAACCTAACTAACCTAAGGACATCACACAACACCCAGCCATCACGAGGCAGAGAAAATCCCTGACCCCGCTGGGAATCGAACCCGGGAACCCGGGCGTGGGAAGCGAGAACGCTACCGCACGACCACGAGATGCGGGCTTGCAGAGTGTTCCACTGGAGTTTATCTATCATCTCCGTAACGCTTTAGCGATTACTAAATGATCGTGTAACGAAGCGCGCTGCTCTCCGTTGGATCTTCTCTATCTCTTCCATCAGTCCTATCTGGTACGGATCCCAAACCAGTGAGCAGTATTCAAGCAGTGGGTGAACAAGTGTACTGTAACCTACTTCCTTTGTTTTCGGACTGCATTTCCTTAGGATTCTCCCAATGAATCTCATTCTGGCATCTGCTTTACCGACGATTAATTTTATATGGTCATTCCATTTTAAATCACTTCTAATGCCTACTCCCAGATAATTTATGAAATTAACTGCTTCCAGTTGGTGACCTGCTATATTGTAGCTAAATGATAGAGGATCTTTCTTTCTAAGTATTCGCAGCACATTACACTTGTCTACATTGAGATTCAGTTGCCATTTCCTGCACCATGCGTCAATTCGTTGCAGATCCTCCTGCATTTCAGTACAATTTTCCATTGTTACAACCTCTCGATATACTACAGCGTCATCCGCAAAAAGCCTCAGTGAACTTCCGATGTTATCCACGAGGTCATTTACGTATATTGTGAATAGCAACGGTCCTACGACACTCCCCTAGGGCGCATCTGAAATCACTCTTACTTCGGAAGACTTCTCTTCATTGAGAATGACATGCTGCATTCTGTTATCTAGGAACTCTTCAATCCAATCACACAATTGGTCTGATAGTCCATTTGCTCTTACTTTGTTCATTAAACGACTGTGGGGAACTGTAACAAACGCCTTGCGGAAGTCAAGAAACACGGCATCTACCTAGGAACCTGTGCCTATGGTCCTCTGAGTCTCGTGGACGAATAACGCGAGCTGGGTTTCACACGATCGTGTTTTTCGAAACCCATGCTGATTCCTGCAGCAGACTAGGACGAACCTGTGGTACCATCATAACTGCTATGCAGTCCATAGTGCACGAAGCACTACAGTATGTCTTCACGAATTGTTTGGAAATTGTTGGGTTGGACGCAGGGGACCTGCATCTTGTCTGCCTTTTCCCAGAATTTGATGCCTGTAGATTTTTTTCTGTAGGGAAAGCTGAAGAACGCTGTCTACTAGGACGTACCAACTACACCAGATGATAAGCAACAACGCTTTATTGCAGCCTGCTAGGCCATCTCCGCTGCAATGTTAGCAAGTGTGCAAAAGGCATTCCGTACCAGATTGCACGCGTGTATTGCCACTGCCGGTGGTCATTTTGAACAACCTGTGCGGTCAGTTGTCTCGTCACTGGTTAGAACCCAC
Source organism: Schistocerca americana (assembly GCF_021461395.2). Lineage (NCBI taxonomy): Eukaryota > Metazoa > Arthropoda > Insecta > Orthoptera > Acrididae > Schistocerca > Schistocerca americana. Next base: position 284,482,358 of record NC_060120.1, on the reverse strand, counting down.
TTAACTAATGCATACTCTTGCGTTGTTTTTCATTGTGTTCTGCCACAGATATTGTACAAGTGCAGGTGTGGGTCCTTTCCAAAATACTATATCCCGTAAACGACTCGCACTAGAATCCTGCAACAATCACCACTGACATTCGAATTTACCCAACTTTCAGTTTGTTAATGTTAATAGGCATTGTCTCATTTGGAAAAGTGTATGTTTGTACAAAAGTACAGTTTTTAAAGTATTATTACAATACGTTGATTGGCTAACAATACGAGTCCCTGATTACCAATCAGTTCTGGGAAAACAGCACATCAATATCACTCCCCATTTCTGCAATATTTGCGATGCAGGTTTTAAGTGATTCATTCTGTCCCATTTCTTCTCCTATCACATCATCAGACAAGTCCAGCCCCTCGTAGAGACCTTCAACGTACTCTTTCCACCTATCCGCTCTCTCCTCTGCGTTTACAGTGCAGTTCATGTCATGTTCTTGATGTTGGTGCCTTTGATATTTGTTACACAGAAGGTGTTTTTGACATTTCTATATCCCAAATTTCTCCTTTCGACGACCATTTCTTTTTGCAGTTTACTCACATTTTTCCTGAAGCCATATTGCTGCAGTTTCCCTGCGCTTTCGGTTGATTATCTTCCTAAGTATTTTATATTCCTGCATTGATTGTACTTATTTATTTAGCTGATCAGATGAAATATTTTTCTGTTGCCGAAGATTTCTTCACAGTTACCTTCCTTCTACCTTTATCTGTCGGTATAACTTTTGTGACTGCCACTTTTAGAGGCGTCCTCTTCAGCCAAAGTGCTAATGTGCAGCCTTAATCCGTCGCCACACGGGCAGTGGCGTTTAAAGTGCAACGGGCTGCTGGATGCTCAGAAGCGAACTGGCTTGTACATACGGTACGTGTCCCTCAAGGTGTGGTACACGAGACTCCAGCGCTCTTCAGCAGCAGCTGTCGGCTGTATCTGGCTCGCACATCACTCTGTTTACGAAATGGACGTGCTTAAAATTCCTACATTAGCTTTATTAAAACGCACGTTTCCTCCCTTGTCCATATACTAGGTATGTTGTTCTATCTGTAGTATACGCGAATAAAAAAGTCAATATCCATGAACATTTTATAAAACGAAAAGAAAAGTTCCATTTCCAGTCAGCAAGGATATCAGTTTCCAAAGTTCCATTACAAATATTGTGATACAAATTTACAATAGTCCTCCACATAAGATAAAAATTATTTCATCATTCTCATTTTTTAGTTAAAACTTCGCGTTGACACTTTGACTACCGTCGCTATTCAATAGAAAAATCTTTTCAACATGCGAAATACAAGATTTAAAACAAGAAAGTGCAAAATATTTTCCTTTTGCAGATAAATACACTCGAACAAACTCACTCCTAAGACAAGGGGCACCTATACTTGTGAACTAAAGGTGAATGAAATGTTGTTGTATATAAAGAGCCACAGAGAAGCTACACACTGCACACACCACTTTGTAACTCCGTAGATCCATCCATTACACTGTACTCAAATTCCATAACCTACACTCATGTCATGTATATTACCATCTCCTGAAGGCTTCAATTACGACACATGATACAAAGAACAACGGGTTTTCGATGAATCTTCAGTGTGTTGATTACTTGAAACAGCATACTTTCATAACAAGCAAGTTATAATGCGAAAATTCTTTCACCAGCAGATGACGTTTCCCGTCATTTCATTGCACCAAATCGTACCAATGACGCCGTGTCTTCGAGAGATTGTCAATGTCTTGGTGTTTCAAAACGGCATTTATTCATAGCACGTAAGTTATAACACAAAATACGCCCAGTATGACCTTCAGCTAACAACCAATATGGCGTCTCCCAACTTTCTACGCAGAAGAAAGGTAGCCTCCTTGTGACTTAGTTGGCGATCTTCCATTTTATTGGTCTACGTTCAAATACGCGTTCAAAATATCTGACATGCTTCATAACTCTACACCTACATCACTACGCAGCAAGGCACCTGACGGTGTGTGGTGGAGGGTACTTCTAATAACACTATCTGCCCCTTCAGTTTCATTCGCGAATGGCGAGTGGGAAAAATGATTGTCGGCAAGCCTCCGTATTAGCTCTAATTTCTCGAACTTTCTCGTCATGGTCATTTCGCTAGATTTATGTGGGAAGAAATAATATTGTCCGACTCTTCCCGAAAAACTTTCATGTGCACCACTCTGTATTTTACGGGAGTTACTGTTTGCAGCAATTTGTATCAGCAGAGCACTTATACAGTACTGGATTTCTTTTCGTACGTACGTGGAATACGTTACATTTATTTACGTTCAAGATCAGCCTGCACCGTTCATCAATCGTCTGCCGACCGTTCTGGAAATCGACGCTGTCTTCTGGCGATGCTGCTTTTTCATAGACAACTCTATCATCTGTGTACAGTCTTAAAGAGTTTCTTTAAAGTCAGTACCGCCATTAGACTGTTGTTTATTTACAGTCTTACATTTACACTTACACAATCATGAGTTCGGCTTCAACGTGCCATTATCAAGTGTTTTCTGAAAGCAGATCAGACGATAACAGTGAAATACATAACAAGTGATATAACCCTATAACAATACATATTTGTAATGCTTACTTACAAGTGTTATAAACTGCCTAACATGGCATACAGTCGTATTAAAATACACTATTCGACACATTGTCTAAGAGTCGATATTTCTGGCAGAGCCTACTGCTTTGTTTCATTACTGAGTACTCCATCTTCACTGAATGACAGTAGGCTAAGTGGAAAATTGTCTTGGTCAAAGAAATTCCTGTTACAAGCAGGTGACCTTTTTTAGTCTTTGAACTCAGTGTCCTGTAGGATAGGAAAGGTTAGGAGCAATTTATTTTCTTTGGTAGTTGTTACATCTTTGCAGTACCTGTTTATCTTATTATACAATGAAGTTGCCTGCTCATACACATTAACAGTAACAAACCTCTCGATAATATTCCCTGCATCCATAAATGTAAAAGTCCAGCTAGTCATTGACGTTGTTTAAAGTAAAATTTGGTAGGTAAATATACAACTGTGTACGTGAAATTAACACATGGCCAACTCTAAGTTGTGTAATTTTGCCTCAATTCGTAATTAATACAATACAGTGCAGTTACTTATTCTACTCACTCATTAATTAACCAGTGAGGTTTGAAGCGATATTTATGATGTACGTATCATCAGGCATCTAAATCCTGTTATATGTGTTGGAACATTACTTAGGAATAAGTGCCAATAACACAGGTTGTGAAATATGTCTTGTACATAAAATCATTTAAGCAAATCAAAGAATCAAAAGATTTCATGCTAAACAGCACATTTAAATTTAACATAATATAAAGAGTAGGGATATCCTAGTATTTGTTAAGAGTTGATGAGATACAATTACAAACGCGAGTGCACCGTCGTATTGACACATATAGCTGTAATCTTGGTGCTATAAATCTTATTTACATGTTATAGTAGTGACATCTTATTTATATGACGTAAAGATGACACAGTAATGTTAACAACTCAATCAGCTACCACATATGAAAGCCTCAAGTGGGTTAATTCTTATTTCTTAACAACAAAGATAAATGTAACATTCTTGATCATAGTTACTTCTTAGAGAGGTAATAAACAATTGCACAAGGTCTAGAATACTTCTTTAAAGAAATATATTATGACTATGGCCCCGCATTATGAAAAAAAAAGTTGTTAAATCTGAAAGAGGTTCCGACTCATTCTGCCAGATCTTTTATACACATTGTAAACAGTAACGGTGTTATGACATTTCCCTGGGGTACCATGGAAATTGACTTTATATCTGTCGATTTTGTTCCATTAAGAGCGATGTGTCGACTTCTAAATACAAGTAAGTCTTGAATAGAGTTGCCAGTCTGGTCTGATAGCCCGCCTCGATAGCTGAATGGTGCCTGCACGGTAGCTCAGCGTGTTCGGTCAGAGCTGGCTGGTCTCTCTAATAAAAAACTGAGTGAAAGAATCAATAACGAACTTCAACGGATGTCATCTGACTTTCGCTACGGCCAAATACAACGAACCATAAAGAATAAAAAAGAGTGGTCTTGCGCGACGGAATACCATGCAGAGGGGCCCGGGTTCGATTCCTGACTGGGTTGGAAATTTTCTCCGCTCAGGGACTGGGTGTTGCGTTGTCTTCATCGTCATCATATCATCCCCATCGACACGTAAGTCGCCGAAGTGTCGTAAATTCAAAAGACTTGCACCAGGCGACCGGTCTACCCGACGGGAGGCTCTAGCCACACGACGTTTCATTTCTTGGTAAGCTCGTTTTTTCTTCAGTGGACAGCAGTGCGGAAAGTTGTCAAACGCCTCCCGAAGTCAAGGAACACGGCATGTACACGAGTGCAATTGTCTACAGCTCTGTGCACCTCACGGAGGAACAGAGGAACTGAGTGGCGTAAGATATGCAGTAATTTGATTTAATTATCAAGTGATCTGGGGCTTAGCGACTGATTTAGTATCGACATAATTCGTGCCAGCTGACGCGGTTATACGGTTGATACGAGTATTATTGGTTCAAAAAATTGTTTATATTACGAGGGTCATTCCAAAAGAAATTCACACTATTTTTGTAAAAATACAGTTTATATTCTGCATGTGTGAACGTTTTACTGTGTGTAGATACATCCTTCCCGCTTGTTTTCAAACTTAGTTCAACCCGTTCCGTGAGTGCCGCCGTCACCGCATTTCTTCAAGGTGGCTGCTACACTTGACGTTTGTCAGAAGCAACGTGCTGCATAGAATTCCTGTGCTGTGAAAACGCGACAGTGGGAAACATCCACAAGAGGTTGAAAAAGGTGTATGAAGATGCTGCTGTCGATCGCAGTACAGTTAGTCGGTGGGCAAGCAGGTTACGTGACGAAAGCGGGCACGGCAATATTGAGGATTGTCCTCGCAGCGGCAGGCCTCGTACTGCACACACTCCAGACAATGTGCAGAGAGTTAACGAATTGGTGACTGGTGACAGACACATCGCAGTGAACGAATTGTCATGCTACGTTGGGAAAGGGGAAGGAAGTGTTTGCAGAATACTAAAAGTGTTGGCATTATAAAAGGTTTGTGCCAGGTGGGTTCCCAGGATGTTGACAGCGGCCCACAAAGAAACAAGAAAAACGGTATGCAGCGAACTTTTGGAACAGTACGAGAATGGTGGAGATGAATTTCTTGGAAGAATTGTGACAGGTGATGAAACATGGTTCCATCATTTTTCACCAGAGACGAAGAGGCATTCAATGGAGTGGCATCAAGCAAATTCATCCAAGAAAAAAAATTCAGAACCATACCTTCTGCTGGAAAAGTTATGGCTACGGTGTTTTTCGATTCCGAAGGACTCTTGCTTGTGGACATCATGCCAAGTGGAACCACCATAAATTCTGATGCATATGTGACGACACTGAAGAAACTTCAAGCTCGACTGAGTCGTGTTCGACCACATCGGCAAAAGCAGGTTGTTTTGCTGTTGCACGACAATGCACGCCCACATGTCAGTCAAAAAACCATGGAAGCGATCACGAAACTCGGATGGACAACACCTTACAGTTCTGACCTGTCTCCATGTGACTATCATCTCTTCGGGAAACTGAGAGACACTCTTCGTGGAACACGCTGCCAAACAGTGGCTCCAACAGGTTGGCCCAGAATTTTACCGTGCGGGTTCCAAGATGGCGCAAGGCAGTTGAGAGGGATGGAAATTATGTGGAGAAATGATAATACTGTTCCTAAAGGACGTATCTACACACAGTAAAACTTTCAAACGTGTAGAATAAAAGGTGTATTTTTTTAAAAAAATAGTGTGCATTTCTTTTGGAGTGACCCTCGTATTGGAGTTAAATTATGAATTTGTAAGGTGAAATGTTAAAATTTCTTTATGGCTCTTTTTCTGAATCTGTGAAACTTAAATAATAAACTAGGATTAGATACCCTATTTTTTAAATGTTAATTATACTGAAAAGTTGATTTTACTGAATCCATGTTGGTTGTTACAGAGGGGATTTTCGTTCTCCAAAAACGTCATAGTAGCACTCTGCACTTTCGGAAATGCTCAGCAGCGAGCCTTTTCCACGCTATGACGTCCTAAGGCACGGTCCGTGTGACGGCAGCCTTAGACGCACGTCACTATTCATCGGTACTGCAGTGTCGCTCCTCTTTGAACACTGCGAGACGAGGGCGGCGTTTAAAAGTCTGCAGCGGGCGCGGCCTGCGTTCCTTGACCCTCGGCACGGCACAGCTTCCTGCGGCTGTGAAGTCACAGGCGGAGAGTGGCCGCCGCGCGCCATACGGAATCAGCACCGAGACTGTACTACCTGCCGGTCAGCCCCGCTGCTGTATACTGTCTGCGGCTGACAGGTTGACGACGCGCCCCGCTGACTGTCAGCATGCGAAGCGCAGCGCGGGCGCCACCTCATTGAGATGATTAGCGGCGGCGCGGGGGCGGAAGGCGGCCCGGAAGCGGGGGCGGGGCGCTCGGCCGCCGCCCTGCATCCATCATCAGTCCGTGGCACCGCCGCCTCCGCCACCGCCGCCTCCGACACCGCGACCGCCACAGCGGCACGGCTAGAGCAGAGTGTTTACCCACGGTCGTACGTCCACATCTGCATCCAGATCAGTACTCGGCAAGCCACCTAACGGTGTGTGACGGAGGGTGCTTCTGGTACCACTAACTGATTACCCCTTCCATGTTCCACTCGAGAATGACGCATGGGAAGAATGACTGTCGGGAAGCCTCTGTATTGGCTCTAAAAAAAAATAGCTCTGCTCGCCTTCTAGCAGCGATTTATCATTCATCGCTGGAGCAACGAAAGGTACCTCGCGACTGGAAAAACAGAGGTCATTTCGCGTTTTCAAGGAAAGACGCAAGTAATTATAGGCCTCTATCGTTGGCGTGAGTCTGTTGTAAAATTATGGAAAATGTTTTATGCTCAACAATTATGATGTTCCTGGAGAACAAAAATTTTCTGTTTAAAAATGAACATGGAGTGCACAGACAGTGATCTTTCTAAACTCAGCTCGCTCTGTTTCTCCATGAGATCCACAGAGCAGTAGACGACGGCGCTCAGGTTGATGCCGTGTTCCTTGACTTCAGGAAGGCATTTCACATCGTCCCCGAAGTGCCGCTTAGTGAAGAAAATCCGAGTTTACCGAGTATAGGATAAAAAAATGGCTCTGAGCACTAGGGGACTTAACATCTGAGGTCATCAGTCCCCTAGAACTTAGAACTACTTAAACCTAACTAACCTAAGGACATCACATACATCCATGCCTGAAGCAGGATTCGAACCTGCGACTGCAGCAGTCGCGCGGTTCTGGACTGTAGCGCCTAGAACCGCTCGGCCACTGCGGCCGGCTATTGGCTCTAATTTATCGAATTTTCTCCTCATGGTCATTACGCAATGCGTGTTTGAGGGGGGGGGGGGGGAGTAATATGTCGTCCGAATCTTCCCCGGGAACTGCTCTTTCGATATTTCAACAGTAAGCCTCCCCGAAATGCGCAACGCCTCTCTTGTAACGTCTGCCACTGGAATTTGTTGAGAATCTCCGTAACGCTGTCGCGCAAGCTAAACAATCCAGTGACGAAACGCGTCGCTCTTCGTTGGATCTTCTGTATCTCTTCTACCAGTCATGTCTGGTAAAGATCCCAGATTCATTGACAATACTCAAGAATCGGTCGAACAAATGCGTTGTAAGCTACTTCTTCAGTGGGTGACTTACATGTTCGAGTATAATGACTTTTCTGGAGACTAGAAATCTACAATGTAGGAATCAGCATGGGTGTGAAACGCAGCTCGCCCTATTCGTCCACGAGACTCAGAGGGCCATAGACACGCGTTCCCAGGTAGATGCTGTGTTTCTTGACTTCCGCAGGGCGTTTGATACAGTTCCCCACAGTCGTCTAATGAACAAAGTAAGAGCATATGTACTATCAGACCAATTGTGTGATTCGATTGAAGAGTTCCTAGATAACAGAATGCAGCATGTCATTCTCAATGGAGAGAAGTCTTTCGAAGTAAGAGTGATTTCAGGTGTGCTGCAGGGGAGTGTCGTAGGATCATTGATATTAACCATATATATATATATATGACCTTATGGATAACATCGGAAGTTCACTGAGGCTTTTTGCGGATGATGCTGTGGTATATCGAGAGGTTGTAACAATGGAAAATTGTACTGAAATGCAGGAGGATCTGTAACGAATTGACGCATGGTGCAGGGAATGGCAATTGAATCTCAATGTAGACAAGTGTAATGTGCTGCGAATACATAGAAAGAAAGATCCTTTATCATTTACCTACAATATAGTGGGTCAGCAACTGGAAGCAGTTAATTCCACAAATTATCTGGGAGTAGGTATTAGGAGTGATTTAAAATGGAATGACCGTATAAAATTAATCGTCGGTAAAGCATATGCCAGACTGAGATTCATTGGAAGAATCCTAAGGAAATGCAAACCGAAAACAAAGGAAGTAGGTTACAGTACATTTGTTCGCCCACTGCTTGACTGCTGCTCACCGGTGTGGGATCCGTACCAGATACGGTTGATAGAAGAGATAGAGAAGATCCAATGGAGAGCAGCGTGCTTCGTTACGGGATCATTTAGTGATCGCGAAAGCGTTACGGAGATGATAGATAAACTCCAGTGGAAGACTCTGCAGGAGAGGCGCTCAGTAGCTGGGTACGGGCTTTTGTTGAAGTTTCGAGAACATACCTTCACCGAGGAGTAAAGCAGTATATTGCTCCCTCCTACGTAAATCTCGCGAAGAGACCATGAGGATAAAATCAGAGAGATTAGAGCCCACACAGAGGCATACCGACAATCTTTCTTTCCACGAACAATACAAGACTGGAATAGAAGGGAGAACCGATAGAGGTACTCAAGGTACCCTCCGCCACACACCGCCAGGTGGCTCGCGGAGTATGGATGCAGATGTAGATTCTTGGTGTGAATCTCAGTCGGACATCTACCGAGTGAACATTATTGAACTATATGAAAAAAGTAAATTAGGTACAAACCATGGCGTACATACACTTTATTCAACATGTAAATGCCACTACAGTTGTTAGGATTTAGATTATGACATGTTAGATATGCCTGCCATCATTGGCGATGATGTGACGTAGACGAATAGCGAAATTATGCACGACCTGCTGAAGTGTCGAAACATCGATGCTGTCTATGACCTTAATGGCTGCTTAATGTTCAGCGATGGTTTTGGAGTTATTGCTGTACACCTTGTCGTTGATATAGCAACACAAAAAAGAGTCGTATGTATTCAGATCCGGAGAATATGGCGGCCAGTCGTGGCCCATGTCAGTGCTCTCTCGGTACTCCAGAGCTAGAATGCAACCTCCAAAGTGCTCCTCCAGAACATCAAACACTCTCTGCTCCGGTGGAGACGAGCTCCGTCCTGCGTGAACCACATCTTGTCGAAATCAGGGTCACTTTGGATAATGAGGTTGAAATCATCTTCCGAATCCTTCACGTACCGTTCGATAGTCGCCGTGCCGTCAAGGAATATCGCAGCGATTATTCCGTGACTGGGCACTGCACACCCAATAGCCATCTGTTAAGAGTGAAGAGACCTCTAGGTCGCGAAATTTGAATTCTCAGTCCTCTTAATGCGCCAATGAGGTTGAAATCATCTTCCGAATCCTTCACGTACCGTTCGATAGTCGCCGTGCCGTCAAGGAATATCGCAGCGATTATTCCGTGACTGGACACTGCACACCCAATAGCCATCTGTTAAGAGTGAAGAGACCTCTAGGTCGCGAAATTTGAATTCTCAGTCCTCTTAATGCGCCAATGAGGTTGAAATCATCTTCCGAATCCTTCACGTACCGTTCGATAGTCGCCGTGCCGTCAAGGAATATCGCAGCGATTGTTCCGTGACTGGACACTGCACACCCAATAGCCATCTGTTAAGAGTGAAGAGACCTCTAGGTCGCGAAATTTGAATTCTCAGTCCTCTTAATGCGCCAATTTTGCTTATTGACGAACCGATCCGAATGAAAATGGGCTTAGTCTTTAAACCAAACCATACATGCACGTACTAATTCCCATCATGCACCGCAGACAGCACTGCAGTTTGAATGTCCTAACGCAAACCGTTCAGAAATTATGACGATTTTATTTGATATAGCTAAATAGCTGTCACCCTGTACTTCTCCTACTATTTGTGTTATGTGGTCATTTCACTTTAGGTCGCTCTGGATAGTTACTCCTAAATATTTTACGGTACATACAATTTCCGGAATTTCTCATCAATAGCATAGTTGTACAGTAGGGTGGATTTATTTTCCTAGGTATGCGCAATATTTTACATTTATTTACGTTCAGGGTCAACTACCAAAGCCTGCACCATTCATCAGTTCTGTGCAGGTCATTCTGCAAATCGATACTGTCTTCTGGCGTTGATACTTTGTTATAAACAACCGCATATCTGCGAACAGTCTTAAGCATTCGACGCTCTCTACTAGAACATCTATATACATTGTAAACAGAAACCGTCCTACCACATTTCCTTAGGGTACTCCGGAAATTACCTTTACATCTGTCGATTTTGTTCCGTTAAGAGCGACGTGTTGGCTTCTATCAGCAAGACAGTCTTGAAACCGATCGTAAATCTGAGCCTATACTGCCGGCCGGGGTGGCCGAGCGGTTCTAGGTGCTTCAGTCTGGAACCATACGACCGCTACGGTCGCAGGTTCTAATCCTGCCTCGGGCATGGATGTGTGTGTTGTCCTTAGGTTAGTTAGGTTTAAGTAGTTCTAAGTTCTAGGGGACTGATGACCTCAGATGTTAAGTCCCATAGTGCTCAGAGCCATTTTTTTATCCTATACTCGGTAAACTCGGATTTTCTTCACTAAGCGGCACTTCGGGGACGATGTGAAATGCCTTCCTGAAGTCAAGGAACACGGCATCAACCTGAGCGCCGTCGTCTACAGCTCTGTGGATCTCATGGAGAAACAGAGCGAGCTGAGTTTAGAAAGATCACTGTCTCTGCAATCCATGTTGATTTTTAAGTAGAAAATTTTTGTTCTCCGGAAAGATAATAATTGAGCATAATACATTTTCCATAATTTTACAACAGACTGACGCCAACGATAGAGGCTTATAATTACGTGCGTCTGTCATTCTTGAAAACGCGAAATGACCTCTGTTTTTTCCAGTCGCGAGGTACCTTTCGTTGCTCCAGCGATGAATGATAAATCGCTGCTAGAAGACGAGCAAGTTCTTACGCGTAATCTTTCTAGGATCTTACAGCTACATCATTTGATCCTGATTCCTTTGCATACTCAATGAGTTTAGTTGCTTTTCCATGCCGCGATCGGTTATCTGAGTAGCTACTGTTTTGACGTTCGTACGATGACTGAAAAGAGGGACCGCGTGACGTTCTTACGCCGTGAAACTACTTCGGAAGAGAGAATTTCGAACAGTTTAGTGATTTTATGTAAGACCGGAACCTCTTAGGATTTTTAGTCAGTAGAGTAGACAGGACTGCTTCCGGCTGCACACCACGCTACGGCGTACTCTGAGGAGTCACCACTAAAGAATGATTCAGGTAACCGTCCTACTACGTTAGCAGTACTGCGTGCCGTGTGATACCGTTCTAAAAAGCAGCAGCTAGTGCGAGTTGTTGAGAAAGACTCCGTGACCAACACCAAAATTTTCCTTGGGTGGGATTCACAGCCGAAGACAACCTTATAAAACACGTCTTAATCGCCTTACACAAATAATTTGTTTTTGAAACCCACTATTGTAATCTTGGCCTTTAGCCATTTTTAGGTGGTAAACAGCAAAAATTTAGTGCTGTAGCACCGAAAAAATTTGAAATTAGCGGACACGTACACTATCTAGTCGATGTTATCCATCACTGTACATTAAGGTGAGGTATGGCCATCCTTCGCCTTTATGACGGCCTGAACTTTGCTGGGGACACTTACGATAAGGTCTCTGTTGATCCAGTGTGGACATGGGACAGCGGCTGATCAAATATTTAACCATGAAATACCCCAAACAGCAGTGAAATTAAGAAATTATTTAATTTTATTTTCACTAACAGTTTCGGCAATTCATTATGCCACCTTCAGGCCCCATATGCACCTCCGAAAAACAGCAATGTTAGCTTACTGGGGCCCTATGTTTCTGGATGTCGTGAATTCTTACTTCAAGTGTTTCCTTTGAAAACGTGTCCGCAACTCTAAAGATTGCATAATGAATTTCCTAAATTGGTACCGAAAATTAAATATTTTCTTAGTTGTACGCCTGTTTGGCGAATTTCATCGTCAAAAAAAGCTTTCGGAGGGCATTGGTGTTGTCAGACGGTGTGGTCTGGACCGAAATCGACGTTCTGATTCATCCCAAACGTATTCCACTGAGTCCAAGTGGCGACGCTGGACAGACCAGTCCATTCCAGGAATGTTGTTGTCCACAAATTTTTGCCTAAAAAGTACAGTTTTATGGTGAATTGCATTATCATGATGGTACAATCAGTCATCCTCTCCACTCTTCCTCTCTTTTACAGTGCAGTAAACGTGCTCACATCTTTACGCATTTATCATTTTATTAAGCGCGATAAGGGGAACACGCTGGAACGACGAATAACACACCCATACTGTAATACTAAATCTTCCGTAATTCACTGTTAAAACTATACATGGTGGCAGGTAAGATATCTCCATCCAGTTATCTACATCTACGTCTACATGTACATGGATACTTTGCAAATCACATTTAAGTGCCTGGCAGAGGGTTCATCGAACCACCTCCATAATAATTCTCTATTATTCCAATCTCGTACAGCGAGCGCAAAAAACGAACTCATATATCTTTGCTTGCGAGGTCTGATTTCCTTTATTTTATTATGATGGTCATTTCTCCCTATGTGGGTCGGTGTCAACAAAATATTTTCGCATTCAGAGGAGAAAGTTGGTACTTGATATTTCGTGAGAAGATATCCCCGCAACGAAAAACGCCTTTATTTTAACGATGTCTACCCCAAATCATTTATCATGTCAGTCACACACTCCTCTATTTCGCGATACTACAAAACTTGCTGCTCTTCTTTGACCTTTCTCGATGTACTCCGTCAGTCCTACCTGGTTAGGTAAGGATCCCACATTGCGCATTAGCACTCCAAAAGAGGACGCGCAAGTGTAATGAAGGCAGTCTCTTTAGTAGATTTGTTACTTTTTCTAAGTGTTCTGCCAATAAAACGCAGTCTTTGGTTTGGCTCCCCCACAACATTCTTTGTGTTCTTTCCAATTTTTAGTTGTTCCTAATTGCAATTCCTACGCTTTTAGCTGAATTTACGTCCTTTAGACTTGAGTGATTTATCGTGTCACCAAAGATAGACAGATTCCTTTTAGCACTCATGTGGATGACCTCACAATGTTTATTATTTAGGGTCAACTGCCAATTTTCGCACCATACAAATATCTTTTCTAAATCTTTTGCAATTTGTTTAGATCTTCTGATGACTTTACTAGTCGGTAAACGACAGCGTCATCTCCAAACAACCTAAGACGGCTGCTCATATTGTCTCCTAAGTTGTTTATATAGATAAGGAACAGTAGACGGCCTGTAACACCAGAAATCACCTTTGCATCATTTACTACGAACTGTGACCTCTCTGACAGGAAGTGACGAATCCAGTCACATAACTGAGACGATATTCCGTAAGCACGCAATTTCACTACAAGCCGCTTGTGTGGTACAGTGTCAAAAGCCTTCTGGAAATCCAGAAATACGGAATCAATTTGAAATCCATTGTCAGTAGCACTCAACACTTCATACGAACAGAGAACTAGTTACGTTTCACAAGAACGATGTTTTCTAAACCCATGTTGATTGCGAGTCAATAGACGTTTCTCTTCGAGGTAAGGCCGGCTGGAGTGGGCGAGCGGTTCTAGGAGCTACAGTCTGGAGCCGCGCCACCGCTACGGTCGCAGGTTCGAATCCTGCCTCGGGCATGGATGTGTGTGATGTCCTTAGGTTAGTTAGGTTTAAGTAGTTCTAAGTTCTAGGGGACTGATGACCTCAAAAGTTAAGTCCCATAGTGCTCAGAGACATTTGAACAATTTTTTCTTCGAGGTAATTCCTAATGTTCGAACACAATACAATATACGTTCGGAAATACTGCTGCATCTCGACATAAACAATATGGCCCTGTAATTTACTGGATTACTCCTATTGCCGTTTTTTAATATTGGTGTGACCTGTGCAGCTTTCCAGTCTTTGGATACGGATCTTCCGTCGAGCGAGCGCTTGTATATGACTGTTAAGCATGGAGTTATTGCATCAGGATACTCTGAAAGGAACCTAGCTTGCATAAACTCTGGACCGGAAGACTTGGTTTTGTTACGTAAGTTAAGTAGCTTTACTAATTCGAGGATATCTGCTTATTAATTACTCACGTTGGCATCCGTTCTTGATTCGAACATCACAGAGTACAGCATGATTCATGCTTCCACATCACTCGCTTCCAGTCAGCCACCGTCCAGTTGCGGCGGGGCGGGGTAGGTCGTCTGCATTCTCTCTTTCACTTATCGAAAGTCCACCTACCTCGATATGCTTCTTTCCGTCGTCCCTTCGCTCTGTAGTAGCAGATACGTGCTAGACAGTGTAAAGCAGCGTTGATGAAACCACTGCCTAATACCTACCACACAGAGGCCGCGTAACTCGAGTTGAATGTCAGTTCCTGAAAGTTCATATTTAAAAAAATCGGGTGTTCGGAGGATGCAGTCTACTTGCAGAAAGCATTTAAAATTAAACTGTGCATGGGGCTTAATTATTATGCAATAATTTTAGGAGCTGTGTGTCCGGTTACGAAGTCTCATAACCGGTTGGCCCTGACTAGTATTAGTACGCAATCTGACTGCATAAAATAACAATAAAGATTCCGTTAACACAATTGATTAATTAAGTCCCCTGCAACTATAAAAGCTACGAAACAACAAAGCACAAGTGTAACTGTTCTGTGTGTGGTAGTGTGATTCAACGTACATGTATCTGGCACGGTTCTTCCTCAATACGACAAGAAATTTTAAACACCATTTACAATGAACTAATTGAAAAACCAGAAATACTATACGTAGAAACCAGAATTACAAGTCTAATACATGAACACAAGCCAGATGCTTTGTTGACTGAACCTGTGACCAAGAGGCATTGTCATTAAGGAAATGTGAAATAATTTTTTTTGTTACCTCCATATATATTGACGAAAAATACACTGTGATCATTGCAACTTCTTCCATCTATACATTACACCAACCAAACAGCATCTACTGTCTCGACACTGGACTCGCATTCCGGAGGACGACGGTTCAATCCCGTCTCCAGCCATCCTGATTTAGATTTTCCGTGGTTTCCCTAAATCGTTTCAGGCAAATGCCGGGATGGTTCCTTTGAAAGGGCGCGGCCGATTTCCTTCCCAATCCTTCCCTAACCCGAGCTTGCGCTCCGTCTCTAATGGCCTCGTTGTCGACGGGACGTTAAACACTAACCACCACCACCACCATCTACTGTCTCGCCCAACAGAGCAACAACTGCCCACAACATCCTCTCAACTAGTACTGCTCTCGACATCCTCTCAACAAGTATTGCCCACGGCAACCTCTGAACTACTACTGCCCCAGTGGAGGCGGCGGAATAATAATCTTTGGCGGAATCTCTGGCGCTGAGACTCAGTGTAGTCACCTTTCAACTGAATCTGCTTTTTATTCATATGGAAACAAATGAAATGGCTATCAAGTCCGTATTAAATATGGTAATGGTCTATCATTCAAAGTTCACTGTCCGTACAACATAGTTTCACTCGAAAAGCAGCCAGAATTTTCACATTCTACCAGGTACTGATCCAAAACTATCCACGAGTTAAACATTCGGTCGTTTCAGTGGTCATCTTCAAAAGGAGTGCTCCTCAAAGTATTCCGTACAGAGCACGAAACATGCCACGCAGAATTGTTACTACGACCAGAAAGTTCACACGCTCATAACTCTCAAACTATTTAATTCAGAAACACCAAACTTTCATTGAAATGCTCGTAACTCCAGTCGCTTCAGCCACGAGGTATTCTAACCGCAATTAACTCACTATTTCTTCAAATTTCAGAGTATTTTTACGAAGCTATCTAACATGGTGTTATCCGTAGGCCGGTTAGCAAGCGACTATCTCGAACTATCCTACTGACTGCCCAATCCACTATATTCGCACGGGAGCAGCTTAATTCTGATTGGCTGTTGATGAAAACGACCACTCAGAATGTTCCTTCCAGATCATTCTCGCGGCAAACCTTGCCTTATCCAATCAATAATCTGATAGTAATTAACGTCATTAAAACTTCAATTTTAGTGTATTGTTTAATCAAAATAAGCGAAGTATGAATTATTCTTCAAATTGATAAGTAAACTTATTCCGCCTCTAACTTTCATTCTAGCGGCTTTTATACGAAAGCAAGCTCATACCCACATACGTCATCTGAATCACGGTTGCACCATAACTTTCTCACGGTCTGTTTGTACAAGGTTTTATGAAAAATGACATATTAAGTTTTAACCTATGTCCCACCTACGTCTCTCAAACATTCTCACGCGCTCACCCAACAAAATATAATCATATAATAATTTTGACCAATTTTTGTATTATGTAGTGCACAGTGACTAAGGTGTTAAAAAAGAAAACTCAAATTAATTGATTTTTATGCACTGGTAACTTTGTAATGGCTTCAAATGATAATACAAGTCAATCTGTGTTTTGTCCTAACATGGTTTTAAAAAAGCAAGCATTGCTTTTAGGACTTTAAGGTAATTTTCTTTATCTCCTGCAATATAATAAATAAAAATCTGAAATTTTGACAGCATCGTTCCATTAATAACAACAGGCTGTGTACCAAATTTGAACAAAATCGGATAATAACTAGTATGGATTATTTAGATTCGTAGAGGGTATAATCTTTGTATTGACTGACTGTTACGCTATCAGTTTTCACGGCAGGCAGCGTCAGCTGCGCTGTGTGTAAAGAAACAGGAAAAAAAACCATAGCCATCCTACAGTTACCGTACCAAACGGCTGCGTGTCTTACTGCAAAGAATGTTATTTCGTAATAACTTGCTACGTTACACAGTGGCGTCGGTCGTTACACGACCTCCAACGTCGCTCAGCACCATTACAAATTGAGGGGCTTACCAGGAGCTGCTCGACCGTTGTACCAATTCTTTGTGACTCCCTACGCAAAGCTGGTAACACTGATTTCGCAATGCTCAACGATCCCTGTCCATCATTACATGAGGTCTGACTGCTCCCGGTTTTAGTTGTGATTCTTCAAATGGTTCAAATGGCTCTGAGCACTATGGGACTTAACATCTATGGTCATCAGTCCCCTAGAACTTAGAACTACTTAAACCTAACTAACCTAACGACATCACACACATCCATGCCTGAGGCAGGATTCGAACCTGCGACCGTAGCAGTCGCGCGGTTCCGGACTGAGCGCCTAGAACCGCTAGACCACCGCGGCCGGCAGTTGTGATTCTTCCTTCGTGTTTTCGCTCCACAGTCAGATCACCAACAGTCGGCTTTGGAAGCTTTAGATGGGTTGGCCGGCCGCGGTGGTCTCGCGGTTCTAGGCGCGCAGTCCGGGACCGTGCGACTGCTACGGTCGCAGGTTCGAATCCTGCCTCGGGCATGGATGTGTGTGTTGTCCTTAGGTTAGTTAGGTTTAAGTAGTTCTAAGTTCTAGGGGACTGATGACCACAGCTGTTAAGTCCCATAGTGCTCAGAGCCATTTGAACCATTTAGATGGGTTGAAATGTCCCTGACGTGTTTCTTACTCACCTGATTTCCAATGAGTATAGTCCGCGTTCGAAGTCACTGACCTCTCCAGACGGACACAGCCTGCTGTTAGTGCTTCTCTACTGACAACACAGTAATCGCCGCCTTGTTCACTCTATCGTATCGCCTCTCATGACATCCAACTGATAATTCCGGATTACGTATGAGTGTCCGGATACTTTTGATCAAATAGTGCATGTGTATCATAATCACATTCGAGACGAACCATCTGACGGTGACATATACGTATCCAAGTCTGGTATTTGAAAGTGTTGGCGTCTATCAAAGAACGAAATCTTCGCTGTGTTACACTCGAAAATGGCTAAAGGTCGAAGTTGTGGAAGTAAATTTTGAATATAGACAATTTTAAGAGTCGATGGAGACTACGATGTCTTTTAAAAAAGAGAACACTGTTGCACGGTCCAGTCAGGTGTTACTCAGACCTTTGAGATGGTCTGACTCCACTTCTGCCAAATGACAAAAAATATAAATCAATGTAATGTCCTACACGCAAATAAACTATGAGATTCGATATCGTCTGATTATGCAGTCAGTCACTTACGTCAGTCACCGGCTTCAAATAACTAAGAATTTGTCTGCGCAGATATAAGGTGGAACGAGCACATAAATCTACTCGTGCGTTAGGAAGATGTCAGATTCATATGCACTGGGAGAACTTAACGCAGTGTCGTTCACATAGGAAATAGATCGGCCACAAAACCCTTGTTCGACCATTTATTGAGTATTCGTCATCGATTTGTGGCGCTTGTCAAGTTGTATTGGCGGAAGAGGTAGGAAAGATTCAAGGAGGAACTGGACGTTTCGTATACAGTGTCTTTAGTCAACGTGAATCTGTCGCTGAAATGCTCGACGAACTACTGTGAAAATGTTCCTTCGTGGTGATGCAATTATTCTGCTGGTGTTATCGCGATAGTTGACACCTAATAGATTACAAAATAGAAAATGCGAAGAGACGCTTTCCTAAGATTTTACAGTGCAAAGTGCATAAAATACGGGAGGAAGATATGACACTGTGGAGAACAGAATTCGGATATCGTTCAAAGAGGGAAAAAAAGTGTGACTGTATATTGTACTGATGATATGTGACCTCAATGAACTGTTACTTTGACGCTACGATCAGTAAGAGGGAATGCTAATAATGTGTAAACTTGGAAAATAGTTTGTATGTGGGATAAAACAGACGAGTAGCAAAGCTCGATAGGCAAAAGGTAGTTCCAAAATTGAATTATAAAGAAAAATGAACTTCCAAAATTCGAAGCATCGATTTTTCTTACAAAAGATGTGTCACACATTATGCGACAATTAACATTGACGAAACGAAAATTAGACACTTTTTGGTTAAATTACAGTACCGGTCAATGTTCAGTTTGTTTTTATATCTGTCGTATATTTGTCTACTTGGCACAAAAGTGTTTCATATTTCATCGCCAAGGCTGAAATTCGGAAGAACTCATTTCAAATAACACAAACTGGTGCTTTCACGATAACCCACAGAAAAATAGACAACAGTGATGGATAACACTATAATTTCCGAGACGAATATTTCGCTTCGTAACGAAGTTTCAAAGCAAAAAATTGTGTGATGTCAATTCTGCGTTAGCGTATTACGAAAAATGTGTGGCAGGGACACACAGATAAAGACTACTAGGATTTTCTTCAGTTTTAAACAGTAAAGGAAAACGGGCACCGCAGATGAAAACAGAAGATGCAAAGTTTTAAACACTGTTTCCCGGAACAGTGCTGTTGGGCTGGGTGCCTAAACTGTCACCCAAGCAAGGGACAGAGCCTCGGAAACACGTCCTTATTGTTGTTCTTAACCTACATCTTTCTGGATCTGCTTACTGTATTCATCTCTTGGTCTCCCTCTGTGGTTTTAACACCCCAAACGTACCTCCAATACTAAATTGCTGATCCCTTAATGTCTCAGAATGAATCCTACCAACCGGTCCCTTCTTTAGGTCAAGTTGTGGCCCAAATGTCTTTTCTCCCCAAATACATTCAATACTTCCTCATGAGTTACGTGATCACCCATCTAATCTTCAGCATTCTTCTGTAGCACCACTTTTCGAAAGCTTCTATTCTCTTCTTGTCTGAACTGTTTATAGTCCATGTTTCACTTCTGTTCATGGTTACACTGCATACAAATACTTCACGGAGAAGACTTTCTACCACTTAAACCTGTATTCGATGTTAACAAATTTCTCTTCTTCAGAAATGCTTTTCTTGCCATTGCCAGTCTACATTTTGTATCCTCTCTAGTTGGTCCATTATCAGTTACTCTGTTACCCAAATAGTAAAACTCAACTACTACTTTAAGTGTCTCTTTTCCTAGTCTGATGACTGGTTATGATGTGTATACTTATTTCCAGTTCAAAAATGGCTCTGAGCACTATGGGACTTAACATCTATGGTCATCAGTCCCCTAGAACTTAGAACTACTTACACCTAACTAACCTAAGGACAGCACACAACACCCAGTCTTATTTCCAGTCCCCGGTTGTACTGTTATAGCGAAACCGTAGCCTTCATTTATTGCACTAACGCGCGCCAGCCTTCCAGTAGTAACACACTAACATTTCTCCCTTACATATCCATTTCTCTCTTTTTTCTGTCTAAACATACAGATGTTCTACTCATGATTCTCCACTTTTCCCCAGTCCACTATTGTGCTGTAGACCACGGGCGGCTTTGGTATCCACAACCTTATGGAACTGGTCCCGAGAGAGCCGCATTTTGTAGAAGCTGATAATTAGCAACAGTGAAAAACATGGACCTTAAGATTTTTAAGACAACCTGCATAACATGAGTATATTGAAACTGTTTTGATACTTTAATGTTAAATGATCACTGTGAATAATGCAGTCGGCAGGTATGAAATCAGGACACCTAGTGTGAACATTTAAAAAGCCCCCGAGTTGTCACTGGCAGTGCAACGTGTGCAGAAATACTGACAATCTTCCCGACAGGTACTGAAATTTTCACTATAACAGCATCCTGAACCTCTTCAATGAGACAACTTCCAGGAGTATCCTTCATTGTAACCAGGTCTAACATCTCTCCCGCTACCTTCAAGTATTTGTTACATACGGTATCTTACAAACATGTGCAGCTGGGGTTGATCTTCGATGTATGTATATTCGTCCAAAACACACTCATTGCTGGACACACACTAATCTTGTTTCTCGCAAATTACTTAAAACATTGCCACTGTTGGCAGAAACTCCCCTCTGTATTGGGTATTTAGCAGCGGTCACTTGGTCAATAAGTTTTTGCGGTTTCATGTATATTCGGTGGCTAAAATACACTCCTGGAAATTGAAATAAGAACACCGTGAATTCATTGTCCCAGGAAGGGGAAACTTTATTGACACATTCCTGGGGTCAGATACATCACATGATCACACTGACAGAACCACAGGCACATAGACACAGGCAACAGAGCATGCACAATGTCGGCACTAGTACAGTGTATATCCACCTTTCGCAGCAATGCAGGCTGCTATTCTCCCATGGAGACGATCGTAGAGATGCTGGATGTAGTCCTGTGGAACGGCTTGCCATGCCATTTCCACCTGGCGCCTCAGTTGGACCAGCGTTCGTGCTGGACGTGCAGACCGCGTGAGACGACGCTTCATCCAGTCCCAAACATGCTCAATGGGGGACAGATCCGGAGATCTGGCCAGGGTAGTTGACTTACACCTTCTAGAGCACGTTGGGTGGCACGGGATACATGCGGACGTGCATTGTCCTGTTGGAACAGCAAGTTCCCTTGCCGGTCTAGGAATGGTAGAACGATGGGTTCGATGACGGTTTGGTTGTACCGTGCACTATTCAGTGTCCCCTCGACGATCACCAGTGGTGTACGGCCAGTGTAGGAGATCGCTCCCCACACCATGATGCCGGGTGTTGGCCCTGTGTGCCTCGGTCGTATGCAGTCCTGATTGTGGCGCTCACCTGCACGGCGCCAAACACGCATATCATCATTGGCACCAAGGCAGAAGCGACTCTCATCGCTGAAGACGACACGTCTCCATTCGTCCCTCCATTCACGCCTGTCGCGACACCACTGGAGGCGGGCTGCACGATGTTGGGGCGTGAGCGGAAGACGGCCTAACGGTGTGCGGGACCGTAGCGCAGCTTCATAGAGACGGTTGCGAATGGTTCTCGCCGATACCCCAGGAGCAACAGTGTCCCTAATTTGCTGGGAAGTGGCGGTGCGGTCCCCTACGGCACTGCGTAGGATCCTACGGTCTTGGCGTGCATCCGTGCGTCGCTGCGGTCCGGTCCCAGGTCGACGGGCACGTGCACCTTCCGCCGACCACTGGCGACAACATCGATGTACTGTGGAGACCTCACGCCCCACGTGTTGAGCAATTCGGCGGTACGTCCACCCGGCCTCCCGCATGCCCACTATACGCCCTCGCTCAAAGTCCGTCAACTGCACATACGGTTCACGTCCACGCTGTCGCGGCATGCTACCAGTGTTAAAGACTGCGATGGAGCTCCGTATGCCACGGCAAACTGGCTGACACTGACGGCGGCGGTGCACAAATGCTGCGCAGCTAGCGCCATTCGACGGCCAACACCGCGGTTCCTGGTGTGTCCGCTGTGCCGTGCGTGTGATCATTGCTTGTACAGCCCTCTCGCAGTGTCCGGAGCAAGTATGGTGGGTCTGACACACCGGTGTCAATGTGTTCTTTTTTCCATTTCCAGGAGTGTAGAAACAATATTCCTCATTATGAACTCTGCGTAAGTTTTCTTTGCCTTTGCAGTATTAAAAGCCAAACTTGCTTGCTTCCTTTGTAGTCATTGACATAACCACTTTGGTCTTAAAGTTCTTCCTATAATCATGTCAACTTAATTTTCCTTAACTGAAGATCAACAAGAACGTCTTTGCTAAAATCACTATGGTTATCGCCCTGATGGATTTTCAAATTACTAGTCTTAGAACTGCCATTTGATAAAAAAGACGGCATGGTTTCCCGATTCTGACTACGAAAACGGATTCCTCTTCTCATTATTTGTTAAGGGTCCATTCTTCTCTTTTACGCTTCTTAGAAACTGGTACTACAAGTCACAGTGCTACAGCATAGACTACAACCGTCACGCTATGAGACTAACTAACTGATAGGGCTGTCCACCATAAGCAAATCGACAAGAGCCGCACAAAACTGCGACAAGAGCCACACACGACTCGCGAACTGCTATGTGGCCACCCCTGGAATATATCGTGTCTCCCACAGAGCAATCAGTTTGCGACTTGATGCTGTCTCCATCTACAATCGCGTATCTGTGACGCAACAACATACGGTAGTGTGGGATTACTGAAACGTCCCCTTTTTGAAGAATTATACAAGACTGTGCTTTAACTGACACACAATATCTTTTAGCGCAACGCAATCTGACTTTCAAAAATCCCTACAAAAGAATGGCCCTGTCTAATATTAACCTATACGTTTCACAAATCACTTACCTCACAAACATCTTCGTTACTCGAACTACTGCAATACAGCGAGCGCCACTACTGCCAGCTAAATAAAAGATTCAAGCTAAGGAAGGCACTAACTACTGATAGGCATAGTTAGCAAATGAAATATTTTAATAGAGAACAAACACTGTATTTACCTTAATAGTCATATTATATATAGCAGTTCATGACAGTCTTACAAATTTCAAAACTCCGCCATCTCTCTCCCCACATCCATCAGTGCCGGCGGCTCACCTCCAACTGCGCAACGCTACGCGCTGTTCGCATCCAGCTGCCTAACACTACAATGGCGAGTATTACAACAATGCAAAGCAGCCACAGACTGCACACAGCACAGCCAGTGATTTTCATACAGAGGTGGCGTTACCAATAAAAAACCTAAACAGCCTACTTACATAGCCCCCATGCTCCCCAAAAAAAATTTTACAAATTGTTTTAAGCAGTGGCCAATAATGATTTGATAAAATTTTTCATAATTACAATAACAAAGAAATCAAATGCACACACTTATTGATACAATGTTGGTCAAAAGCTAAAATTTTCTCACAGTCCATAAAGACAGTCCTGATCATTCATCACAGTAAAATTGCAGTGTTTTTTTTTTCTCAAAGTCTGAGCAGTAAAAGAAAATGCACACGGAAGTAGTGGATTTCCATGCAGTCTTGAAGAAGTAGTGTTGTCCTTCCAACGGTAAGACAGTGCTGACTCTTGACATGCAGACAGGTAATGGGCCACAACAGAGCAAACCCACAGCAAAGTCATGCGAAGTTTTGGAGAATATTGGTAGGTAGGCCATCACAGAGCAGACCCACTGTAGTCTTGGTAGAGAGTATGGTATTGGTGGGCCACCAGAGGTGCCCACAGAGCAATCAGTTTGCGACTTGATGCTGTCTCCATCTACAATGGCGTATCTGTGACGCAACAACATACGGTAGTGTGGTATTACGAACTGCAGTTTTAGTCTAAGAATGCAACTAGACCGCAAACGCTGTTAGTAATACGGTAAATGTTTGCTCCGAAAGTATGTGAGAACATCGCACTTACACCTTCACCGCCTTCTGTCACTGAACAAGAAAAAGCACACAGAACATTTTTGAACAGGAGGATACGTAGCAAACTGGTGCCGTTAGTCTTCAGGGATATGAGAAATAGGATCAGTGGAGCAATATTAAGAAGGTTAAACTATACTACTAAACATTACCATGAGGATAATTGACAAGCCTGATGAAAACAATTTACATACAATGTGTTTTCGTAATGAAACTTGAAAATTTCGTACGTTCGATACGACGTTGTTTTTGGCCTTCGAAGATAATAGCGTAACACAGCTAATTCTCTTCCTGTTCATGTACTATTGTTCGAAACATTTGATATATAATGTTATTAGTACTTTTAGTCTTTTACACAAATCAGCTATTTATCTGACTGTATGAAAACTGGAGTTTGTACTGAATCTGAAAAATAATGAATATTATAATATGTGCTTTTAGACAGAGAGAAAAACTGAATTACTTACTGTACTGAAACGTGATGCTGTTATGACTTTACATTTGAGTGTTAGAAAAGTACCTTTGTGTTGCTTTAACTGAAACACAGCAGTCTGAGCAACGAACGTTTTGTATAATGTCGTGCTCGTAACTTTTTTTCTAAGTAAGTTAATACTAGGATTTGCCAACTTAAATTCAGAAAATTAAAAAATGTTTGTGATTAATTTTTCTGGTCTCCAACGGAATTTATTTCACTTCAAATAGAAGCAGATTAGTCGTCTGAGTCATTATTCCTATGTTCTTCAGCTGAAAATACGAGGTTTGGAACTTTAATAGTGGCAACCATTTATTTACAGCTCGTACAAAATAGACACGTGCTTCAAAGTAGTCACCAACTTTGTCTATAGCCCGTTGCCAGCGATGTGGAAGTCGTAGGATACTCTTAGCAGTGCCAGTTGCGTTGACAGTTCGAGCGGCGCGGTCTATTGCCCGACGAATTTGTAGCAGTCCTGAAGTGAATGCCATGAAGTGTTTCCTCCAGTTTAGAAATCCAGTTTAACTTACGAGGGCTTAAGTCAGGGGAGTGCAGCCCCATCAGTCAAACAAATCAGTAACAGCTTGCACTGTACGTGCTTGAGCATTGTCCTGCAAAATGATGGTCAGGTCATGCAGAAAGTGTCATCACTTCTGCCTCTATGCTGTTCATTTTTGGAACACAACCGACGACCAGCTTAGAGACAGAAGTGATGACACTTCCTGCAGGCTCTGACCATCATTTTGCAGGACAATGCTCAAGCACGTACAGTGCAAGCTGTTATTGATTTGTTTGACTGGTGGGGCTGCACTCCCCTGACTTAAGCCCTCCTGAGTTCAACTCTATTTCTAAACTGAAGGAAACACTTCACGGCATTCGCTTCAGAACTGCTACAAATTCGTCGGACAATAGACCGCGCCGCTCGAACTGTCAACACAACTGGCATTGCTAAGAGTATCCTACGACTTCCACATCGCTGGCAACGGGTTATACACAATGCTGGTGACTACTTTGAAGGTCAGTAAAACTTTGAAACACGTATCTATTTTGTACGAGCTGTAAATAAATAGTTGCCGCTATTAAAGTTCCAGTTCTCGTATATAATTGTGGTCTGTTTACAACTAACCCATCCATCATTTTCCTACCAGATAAAAATGTGCTGGGCACTGATTCAAGCGTATGTTCCTCTATATTATACACTCCCAAAAGCAAAATACAGCCCCAGCTCGTGACTCATCGGTAATCTGCTGAACTGGAGAATAGCTGCCGCTTTCAAACTGATTGTCTTTTAAAAGTTTGCAGAGTCTGCAACTTATGAAACAGGAAACAGTACGCTTTTTCTCTGGTCACAGTACGTGTTCCCTCTATGAAGAGTTGAACTCCCCTCACTCTTAACATGCAGTTATAACGAAATGAGCTACCTTTATTCTCTTTAGAACATCGTTCATTAGAGTCAATAATGACGGTCCCGATGATTGTTTCAAAGAGAATATTGCCTCGCTTGTTCCTACCTTTCTCCGGACTCCAAACTGACGTTCCCCGAGGCTCCTCTATACTATAAAAACTTAAGTTCGATAATTAAATATTATAGCTGACAGAAACCAGATGGCAGTTATAAGAGTCGAGGGGCATGAAAGGGAAGCAGTGGTTGGGAAGGGAGTGAGACAGGGTTGTAGCCTCTCCCCGACGTTTTTCAATCTGTATATTGAGCAAGCAGTGCAGGAAACAAAAGAAAAATTCTGAGTAGGTATTAAAATCCAGTGAGAAGAAATAAAAACTTTAAGGTTTGCCGATGACATTGTAATGCTGTCAGAGACAGCAAAGGACTTGGAAGAGCAGTTGAACGGAATGGACAGTGTCTTGAAAGGAGGATATAAGATGAACATCAACAAAAGCAAAACGAGGATAATGGAATGTAGTCGAATTAAGTCGGGTGACGCTGAGGGAATTAGAGTAGCAAATGAGACACTTAAAGTAGTAAAGGAGTTTTGCTATTTGGGGAGCAAGATAACTGATGATGGTCGAAGTAGAAAGGATATAAAATGTAGACTGCCAATGGCAAGGAAAGCGTTTCTGAAGAAGAGGAAATTGCTAACATCGAGTATAGATTTAAGTGTCAGGAAGTCATTTCTGAAAGTATTTGTATGGAGTGTAGCCATGTATGGAAGTGAAACATGGACGATAAATAGTTTGGACAATAAGAGAATAGAAGCTTTAGAAATGTGGTGCTACATAAGAATGCTGAATATTAGATGGGTAGATCACATAACTAATGAGGAGGTATTGAATAGAATTGGGGAGAAGAGGAGCTTGTGGCACAACTTGACAAGAAGAAGGGACCGGTTGGTAGGACATGTTCTGAGGCATCAAGGGATCACAAATTTAGCATTGGAGGGCAGCGTGGAGGGTAAAAATCGTAGAGGGAGACCAAGAAATGAATACACTAAGCAGATTCATAAGGATGTAGGCTGCAGTAGGTGCTGGGAGATGAAGAAGCTTGCACAGGATAGAGTAGCATGGAGAGCTGCATCAAACCAGTCTCAGGACTGAAGACCACAACAACAACAACAACAACAGTTGACAGTGAAATGTCTTGGTTAAGTTGCAGAAGATCCCGACTGGAGATAATCTGAGGGGGGAAAAATGCGCTCAGTGAACCCAGAACACACATTCTGAACTCCGGTCATTCGTTTAGGCAAGTGCCCCTATTTCAGGGCGTTACTAAGTGACGCTAAGAAAAGACTAGTGTGTCGCTGGACAGTAGGAGGGCAATGGCCTGCCAGCGTAGCCGAGAGACACAGGAGTGGGGCGGGCGATATAATGGACCGGCAGATAATTAAATGACGCACCGGCCGCCGAAACTGCGGGGCCTCTTCAGGCCAGAGGATGAGCTATTTGCAGGCCAGACCTTAATGGGCGCTGCCCGAAAGTGCATTAGCGGCGTACCGGACCGCAGTCCGACCCACCTGTGATCTGTAGACAATTACCCAACATTTCGCAAATTGGATTGCGCTATCCGCCGCGAACACACCGGGTACTCTAGAAATCGCTCCTTTTTTATACTCCGAAGTAAATCGATCTCCGTGGAATAAACCAACAAATGCTTTTAAAAGAATTTAATGGAATAATTGAGTTGAAGGTAAAACATATCGGATAAATAAATAATGAGGCAAAGATGAAAACTCAATAACTACGGCTGCGGTCGGTTCACGTGGCGCAGAACTGAGAGTGATTCCGATAAAACTCCGACGTCCGACGAGAAGAAGGTAACTTAAAACAGCCGCTGTCCTGCTGTACGGGAACAAGAAGCCAAACTGCTCTTACAAATGTCGAAGGAGGCGTCAGGGAATAAAGCACGGTTATAGACTATCTCTTAAGTTATTCAGTTCGCACAAAGAGCAAGAAGTGAAGGAAACTATGCAGAAATTTGGAAAGGGAACTAAAGTTCATCGGGAAGAAACAAATATTTTGAGATTTCCGAGTAAATGTCAGTTCTGTCGGAGAGGGCATTTTGGCTTGAATGATCAGTTGAACTGAATATATGATGTATTGAAAAGAAATTATGACATGAAGATCAAGAAAAATAAATCAAGATTAATGGCGTATAGTCGAATTAAATCAGCGGATGCTGAAGGAATTCGATGAAGAAATGAGACAGTAAAGGATCATTTTGCTACTAGGACAGCAAAACAACTGACGATAGCTGAAGTACAAGGAACATAAAATGCAGTCTGGCATCAGTAAGAAAAACGTTTCTGAAAACAAATTTGTTGTTGTTGTTATTGTTTTTGTGGTCTTCAGTCAGAAGACTGGTTTGATGCACCTGTCCACGGAAGTCTATCATGAACAAATATCTTCATCTCCACATAGCTACTGTAATCTACATTATTTCATTCTGCTTAATGTATTCAATCCTTTGTATCAGAAAATCCAGCGTAATGTCTTTCACGTATTACACGTGAAACACATAACGAATAAAAACTATATTAACATATCGCTGTCGTATTATACGTGAACTAGGGCTAGAATATCACCAGCTTACCTTCGTAATATTAGTTTTTTGTTAGGGACCTTGGTTTTTGAGTCATTTACGTCTTAATCAGCGAGATAACAACATTAGCATTATTTGAAATTAGCTATACGAAACATAATGAGAATTAAAATTCTACTGAAAGTTATTGTAGTTTATTATCAAGAACTTCAGCTACTTTTACTGCTTTGCAATTTATCTTGCACTAAGATGTGCTTTTAACCCTGCGAAACAACATTCCGATTCTCTTAAATTGTACTGATATAATAGAAATTCTGAAACTGTTATCCGACAGTGCTATTCAAGCGCTATCTGCTGACACTTTATTCGTTAAGACCACTTAAGGCATTAAGGCGTTATTAGTTTTTAAAGATAATGCTTTTTTTGTGTTTCTTCGTCAATATGTAAAATACCATTCATTACATCTGCAGGGTTAATGTTTAAACGCGCTTCTTCGCCTCGCTTCGTTTTTTCATGTGGTGCCATTTCCTGTCTTGTATCTTCATTACTACGGATTTTACTTGATAGGTTTCCCATAAAAAGTTCTACGGTCGGGGTCAAATACTTAACCTGTGTTATCTACTTCTAAGAGTTGATCTTGACGCTATTGCAGTAGAAGACAATGAATAAACGGAAGTCCTGGTGCTATGAACACTAACCAACTGGGTATTACTACGGATTTTACTTGATAGGTTTCCCATAAAAAGTTCTACGGTCGGGGTCAGATACTTAACCCATGTTATCTACTTCTAAGAGTTGATCTTGACGCTGTTGCAGTAGAAGACAATGAATAAACGGAAGTCCTCGTGCTATGAACACTAACCAACTGGGTATTACTACGGATTTTACTTGATAGGTTTCCCATAAAAAGTTCTACAGTCGGGGTCAGATACTTAACCTGTGTTATCTACTTCTAAGAGTTGATCTTGACGCTGTTGGAGTAGAAGATAATGAATAAACAGAAGTCCTTGTGCTCTGAACACTAACCAACTGGGTATTACTACGGATTTTACTTGATAGGTTTCCCATAAAAAGTTCTACGGTCGGGGTCAGATACTTAACCTGTGTTATCTACTTCTAAGAGTTGATCTTGACGCTGTTGCAGTAGAAGACAATGAATAAACGGAAGTCCTCGTGCTATGAACACTAACCAACTGGGTATTACTACGGATTTTACTTGATAGGTTTCCCATAAAAAGTTCTAAGGTCGGGGTCAGATACTTAACCTGTGTTATCTACTTCTAAGAGTTGATCTTGACGCTGTTGCAGTAGAAGACAATGAATAAACGGAAGTCCTCGTGCTATGAACACTAACCAACTGGGTATTACTACGGATTTTACTTGATAGGTTTCCCATAAAAAGTTCTACAGTCGGGGTCAGATACTTAACCTGTGTTATCTACTTCTAAGAGTTGATCTTGACGCTGTTGCAGTAGAAGACAATGAATAAACGGAAGTCCTCGTGCTATGAACACTAACCAACTGGGTATTACTACGGATTTTACTTGATAGGTTTCCCATAAAAAGTTCTACGGTCGGGATCAGATACTTAACCTGTGTTATCTACTTCTAAGAGTTGGTCTTGACGCTGTTGCAGTAGAAGACAATGAATAAACGGAAGTCCTCGTGCTATGAACACTAACCAACTGGGTATTACTACGGATTTTACTTGATAGGTTTCCCATAAAAAGTTCTACGGTCGGGGTCAGATACTTAACCTGTGTTATCTACTTCTAAGAGTTGATCTTGACGCTGTTGCAGTAGAAGACAATGAATAAACGGAAGTCCTCGTGCTATGAACACTAACCAACTGGGTATTACTACGGATTTTACTTGATAGGTTTCCCATAAAAAGTTCTAAGGTCGGGGTCAGATACTTAACCTGTGTTATCTACTTCTAAGAGTTGATCTTGACGCTGTTGCAGTAGAAGACAATGAATAAACGGAAGTCCTCGTGCTATGAACACTAACCAACTGGGTATTACTACGGATTTTACTTGATAGGTTTCCCATAAAAAGTTCTAAGGTCGGGGTCAGATACTTAACCTGTGTTATCTACTTCTAAGAGTTGATCTTGACGCTGTTGCAGTAGAAGACAATGAATAAACGGAAGTCCTCGTGCTATGAACACTAACCAACTGGGTATTACTACGGATTTTACTTGATAGGTTTCCCATAAAAAGTTCTAAGGTCGGGGTCAGATACTTAACCTGTGTTATCTACTTCTAAGAGTTGATCTTGACGCTGTTGCAGTAGAAGACAATGAATAAACGGAAGTCCTCGTGCTATGAACACTAACCAACTGGGTATTACTACGGATTTTACTTGATAGGTTTCCCATAAAAAGTTCTACGGTCGGGATCAGATACTTAACCTGTGTTATCTACTTCTAAGAGTTGATCTTGACGCTGTTGCAGTAGAAGACAATGAATAAACGGAAGTCCTCGTGCTATGAACACTAACCAACTGGGTATTACTACGGATTTTACTTGATAGGTTTCCCATAAAAAGTTCTACGGTCGGGATCAGATACTTAACCTGTGTTATCTACTTCTAAGAGTTGATCTTGACGCTGTTGCAGTAGAAGACAATGAATAAACGGAAGTCCTCGTGCTATGAACACTAACCAACTGGGTATTACTACGGATTTTACTTGATAGGTTTCCCATAAAAAGTTCTACAGTCGGGGTCAGATACTTAACCTGTGTTATCTACTTCTAAGAGTTGATCTTGACGCTGTTGCAGTAGAAGACAATGAATAAACGGAAGTCCTCGTGCTATGAACACTAACCAACTGGGTATTACTACGGATTTTACTTGATAGGTTTCCCATAAAAAGTTCTAAGGTCGGGGTCAGATACTTAACCTGTGTTATCTACTTCTAAGAGTTGATCTTGACGCTGTTGCAGTAGAAGACAATGAATAAACGGAAGTCCTCGTGCTATGAACACTAACCAACTGGGTATTACTACGGATTTTACTTGATAGGTTTCCCATAAAAAGTTCTAAGGTCGGGGTCAGATACTTAACCTGTGTTATCTACTTCTAAGAGTTGATCTTGACGCTGTTGCAGTAGAAGACAATGAATAAACGGAAGTCCTCGTGCTATGAACACTAACCAACTGGGTATTACTACGGATTTTACTTGATAGGTTTCCCATAAAAAGTTCTAAGGTCGGGGTCAGATACTTAACCTGTGTTATCTACTTCTAAGAGTTGATCTTGACGCTGTTGCAGTAGAAGACAATGAATAAACGGAAGTCCTCGTGCTATGAACACTAACCAACTGGGTATTACTACGGATTTTACTTGATAGGTTTCCCATAAAAAGTTCTACGGTCGGGATCAGATACTTAACCTGTGTTATCTACTTCTAAGAGTTGATCTTGACGCTGTTGCAGTAGAAGACAATGAATAAACGGAAGTCCTCGTGCTATGAACACTAACCAACTGGGTATTACTACGGATTTTACTTGATAGGTTTCCCATAAAAAGTTCTACGGTCGGGATCAGATACTTAACCTGTGTTATCTACTTCTAAGAGTTGATCTTGACGCTGTTGCAGTAGAAGACAATGAATAAACGGAAGTCCTGGTGCTATGAACACTAACCAACTGGGTATTACTGCGGATTTTACTTGATAGGTTTCCCATAAAAAGTTCTACGGTCGGGATCAGATACTTAACCTGTGTTATCTACTTCTAAGAGTTGATCTTGACGCTGTTGCAGTAGAAGACAATGAATAAACGGAAGTCCTCGTGCTATGAACACTAACCAACTGGGTATTACTACGGATTTTACTTGATAGGTTTCCCATAAAAAGTTCTACGGTCGGGATCAGATACTTAACCTGTGTTATCTACTTCTAAGAGTTGATCTTGACGCTGTTGCAGTAGAAGACAATGAATAAACGGAAGTCCTGGTGCTATGAACACTAACCAACTGGGTATTACTGCGGATTTTACTTGATAGGTTTCCCATAAAAAGTTCTACGGTCGGGGTCAGATACTTAACCTGTGTTATCTACTTCTAAGAGTTGATCTTGACGCTGTTGCAGTAGAAGACAATGAATAAACGGAAGTCCTGGTGCTATGAACACTAACCGACTGGGTAGTAACGCTCACGTGAATTCCTGCCACACGTGGTTTTGAGTTTCTGTCTCACTTATTTCAAGGTACAACTGTACAAAGTTGACACAGTGTCTGCCTTTTAGAGTAGAGGAGGAGACTAGTGTTAAACGTCCCGTCGACAACGAGGTCATTAGAGACGGAACAGAAGCTCTGTTTAGGGAAGGATGGGGAAGGAAATCGGCCGTGCCCTATGAAAGGAACCATTCCGGCATTTGTCTGAAGCGATTTAGGGAAATCACGGAAAACCTAAATCAGGATGGACGGACACGGGTTTGAACCATCGTCCTCCCGAACGCGAGTCCAGTGTGCTAGCTACTGCGCCACGTCGCTCGGTTTAGAGTGGATTACGTGTTTTCTGTACTGATCGGCCGTGTCTGTACTTCAAGCAAAAGTGGACGCAAGCAGTGGTTCTACATCGGCCTTATATGCATTTTACTACAATGATGTGATTTAAAAAAAAAAAAAAAGAAAATTAAAGAATTACAATGAATTTGGACAGTACATTAAATAACACTGTACAAACCATAAAATAAAATGACATTACATAATGTATGAATTTAGTAGCAGTCTCATTCACACTGAAAATAGTCGGAAAGGTAACTATCTTCTTCTTCTTCTTCTTCTTGCGTTTCGGCCTCTTAGGACTACGGGTAGCCCCTTCGTGGACTGCATTTTCTTCTCCCAGAACCTCTTCGTTCTTTCTCTTCTTCTCTCCTGCTCTTCTTCCGAGATCTTCAGTTTCCGTTTCTCCTGTCGGCTCCCTGTATTCTTCTCTGTCATTGATCTCCGGCATATTTCACGGTGTATATTTGTTCCTCCAATTTTCCTTTCCTTCGACCTTGATCCCCAATTCCAACCAGACCTTCCGAAGTTCAACAACCCACTTAGTTCCTGTCTTTCCCCTTGTCCTCCCTGTTGATTCCCACACTCTCTTCGTCATTCTGTCCATACTCATTCTAACTACATGTCCAACAAACCTTGCCCTTTTGAGTCTGATTTCCCCGGATATTGTTCTCATATTCCGGTACAATTCTTCCCTAGATCTTCGCATCCACCTCTTTCCACCTCTTTTGGAACCTATTATGAGTTCTTGTGTGGTTCCAACAAGTCCTCTGTTCTTCAGGATCCTAACAAGAGTCTGTCTGTCGATGGAGTCATATGCCTTTGTGAAGTCCACGAAGGTTGTTACTGTCTTTTTTGTTTTTTAAGGCCCCATGTTCTATCAGTTGCTTCACGGTAAATATCTGTTCTATACAACCTCTTCCCTTCCTGAATCCCTCTCGTTAGTCGCCAACTGTACTTTCTACCTGTTCTTCTACTCTCTTGAGCAATAGTTCTGACAGCACCTTGTATCCGACCTCTAGTAGCGATATTCCACTGTAGTTGTTTGCATCTCTCTTGTCCCCCTTTTATGTATTGGAACTACAATTGTATTCTTCCATCCTTCTGGCATCTTCTTTGTTCTCCAGATCTGGTGAATTATATTGGTCATGTTGTCTATTGCTTTGTTGCCTCCCCACTTTATTATCTCGGCTGCTATACCATCTTCTCCAGTTGCTTTATTATTCTTTAGATCGCTTATGTCATGTGCGACTTCATCCCTGGTTGGAGGGCGTGGCTCTCTCTCTTCTGTGTCAGTACCTAGTTCCAGCTCTTCTTCAGGTGGTTCACAGTTCAGCAGGTCGTGAAAGTGCTCTGCAAAAATCCTACAGTTCTCCTTCGCAGTGACAGCCAGCTCTCCTTTCTTATCTCTTATAAACAGTTCTCTACCCTTGTATCCAATCAGACCTTTTCTGAATTTCCCGAAAAGTGACTGCTGTTGTTTTTCCTGAAGTGGGTCTCAATCTCGTCCAGTTCCTGCTTCATCTTCTGTCTGCTGGTCCATCTTATTGTTCGGGCCGCTTCCTTTCTTGCTCCTAAGAAAATTTTCCATTTTTCCGGGTCCTTCTTGCTGCTCCAGTCTCTCCAGGCTTTCTTGCGAGTCCCTACCGCTTCCTCACATTCCTTGTTCCACCACCAGTGCTTCCGTTTCTTTTCTTCCTTTCCCCATAGTTCAGCCTGTTTGGCCATATTTCACTGCACGTCGTCCCATTCATTGAATGATTCAATTCCTTCCTCATATCTGGATCGATTGTGTCTTAATTTGTCCCTGTCTACTGTTATGTTTTCTGTTCTTCTATTTGTCTGTGGCACTCTGTCCATGTTTGGAATCCAAAGGCACTTAACTTCTGTAAGATAGTGATCCGATCTATTCTTGTGCTCTTTCTGATCTTTGTATTCATGATCTCTTTAGCATTTGTCCAGCTTATAGCTATGTGGTCAATTTGAAATTCGCCAAGGCGGGTGCATGGGTGTTTGCCCATGTCTTTTTCTTACACAGTTTGGCCCTGAAATTTGTTGTCATCAATCTCATTTTGTGTTCTCGACACAGTTCAATTAGTCTTCCTCCATTTTTGTTTGTCCGCTGATGTGCAGGGTACGCTCCCACTGCTCCTTTATGTTGCTTCTCTCTTCCAATCTGTGCATTATAATCTCCTACGAGTATCTTTACGTGTCTATTTGGTATGTTTTCCAGTGTATCATCTAGCTCTTCCCAGAAACCCTCTCCAACTTTCTTGTCTTTCCTGTTCTTGTCGTTTGTAGGTGCATGTCCATTTGTTATTGTATCCTTTTTGTTCCCTGCTTGAAATGTCAGTGTTGATATCCTTTCTGACCTGCTCTTCATTTCAGTTATGCCATCCTCGTATCTCTTGTCTACTATGAACCCTATACCAAAGCATCTCGGTGCATGTCTTTCCTTTCCCACTTTAACTCCTGGTTTCCCCTTCAGTATTATGAAGCCTTCTGACTCCACTGTATCTTTGTCAGTGTATCTTGTTTCTTGCATCGCTAATATTCCAATGCTTCTCTCCTTCATCTCATAACAACTATAACAATACACATTACGTTTTAGTGGATTATTCGTAAAATATGGAATATAAATTCTTCGTAGCATGTTTCCAAGCTGTAATGAAAATGGCCGACCGGAGTGGCCGAGCAGTTCTAGGCGCTTCAGTCCGGAACCGCGCGACTACTACGTTCGCAGGTTCGAACCCTGCCTCGGGCATGAAAGTGTGTGATGTCCTTAGGTTAGTTAGGTTTAAGTAGTTCTAAGTTCTAGGGGACTGATGACCTCAGATGTTAAGTCCCATAGTGCTCGGAGCCAGTTTCTTTAATAAAAATGTACTTCATTTCAGTAAAACTGTCTTTTCAAAACTGAGACCGGCAGACAGGACAAAGCTTTGTAATTACATAGTTACAATCGTCTTTTAATTAAAATCTGTTATTTGATTTTTGTATTATATTAGTGAAACGCTCGCTAAACCCGCAGGGCAGAACAGGTGATTAGGATTGTGGAAAGGGCTAAATAAGGTGGCGGTCAGTTTCACTTCAAAATTGTAATGTATTGTAATTTAATAACACATTTAAACCAAAACGGCACATAGCCGAACGTTTACAACTCCGAGTTTCAAAATCCAATTCTTTCACGGCTGAAGGCCTCCAAACAAGAAATCTTAAAAATCAACAAGATAAATTTCAAGTGACTGAAGATATGCAGTTAAAATTGCAAATAAAATAATTAAAATGTATATGTATATATCACAGCTAGGCTGAAAGCCTCAAGGCGAAGGTGGATAGAACAAACATAAACAAGGTGCAATACCACCGGCTGAAGGCCACAATTAAATTTCAAAATTTTAAAATATGTTACGATCATCTTTTAAGGTAGAAGGCCGCAATGTTTTCGCTTAAAGGGAAATTTTAAGAATAAGGCTTCAAGGGGCTGAAGGCCCACAGTTGATTTTCCAGAAATTCAAAATACCTTAGAGCTTTAAGTTTTAAATTGCTGACAGCGCACTAAATGAAAAGATAGCACAACAACAGTAACTTTCAGCAAAATATCCACTTGCCAGAATTCAAACTTACTTATACGGGCTGAAGGCCCTTGATTTACATAAAACACAATAATTTTTTTTTCCTTTAAAGCATTGGCTATAATAGATTACCAACAAACCATTAAACACCCATGAAAAGGACAGTACAGACAACGGCACTCAGACGCCCCCACGGGGGGGGGGGGGGAGGAGGGGGGCTGCCCTCGAAACATTAACATTCACTTGGGTGAGACAGGTGGTGGGCCCAACTACATTTGATCCGTCGGTAACCCAACCAAGAGACAGTCACGGACCGACCGACCAAACGACTTGCTAGGCACCAATCGGTACACGAAAACTGAAAGACCAAACTGTTACGGACGTGATTATCCATTATCAAGCTGTCAGAACTACGCAGCGTGTTGGACAGCGACAACAGGTGAGGAAAGGACACTGCCTGAAATTACGTTAGTGGCCAGGGCAGGTAACCGGAAACTAGCGCCCACAAGACAGAAAATTCCGCTGGTACACTTGAACTTGAAATAAGGTAATATAGTTCAACTCCACCAAAAAGAACACTGCCTGAATTTACGTCAGTGGCCACGGCAGGTAAACAGAACACTTACGGCCACATGGTAGAAAATTCCGCTGGTGCACCATTGTAGTTTTATTTCCACAGCACGGCGGTTCGATTCCACCACTACAACCACTCGCTGTTGCTCACAGGAAAAGCTCCCCAACAGCGAACCACCGAAACGAACGACACAACATGAACGGACGTGGCTTGGGTACTTAAGACACCACTTAACTTTGACGTTCTGGGTCGGTGAGCCACGAAGCTCCTAGCGATCGGACAGATTAACTCACGCTCCGACAGTGCACAGGGACTGCCAGCGGACCCATCCGACTGCGCCGCATGGAGATATCCTCCCTGATCCGCACCAACCGACCGACTACCCTCAGAATGCCGACAACATCTAAAATAGTTGTCAGTGGAAATAACGCCAACTACACACACAACCTGACAAACACTTGCACGAAGACCTGAACAATACGCAACAGTAACTAAGCACGCAAGAAGACACATCGGCAGTCGATGGGCGCGCGCGCGCATACACACACACACACACACACACACACACACACACACACACACACGCACACAGCCGACTAGTGACCGATCGGCGAGCCAAAACGCGTCGTCCGGTAGGACGACCAACCGACGATCCACCAAGACCGTGACCCGGCTCAAGTGATGTGTAGCGGCAATGGTCGGGCGAGCCATGTCGACGCAGACCTCACAGCTCCAACGCGACTGCACTAGTGCCGCATTGCAACTCCCCGACTGGCAGGTCCGGACTGCGCTCCAGACGCGTTCCAACCGACTGACAGCCCGAATTCGCGACCCGAACTCGCTTACGGCAGACAACGACCGGGATATATTGATACGCACTGCTAGCGCCGCTCACGGTCAGGCAAAGCAGCA
This sequence comes from Schistocerca americana, assembly GCF_021461395.2. Classification (NCBI taxonomy): domain Eukaryota; kingdom Metazoa; phylum Arthropoda; class Insecta; order Orthoptera; family Acrididae; genus Schistocerca; species Schistocerca americana. The sequence goes on along the minus strand of NC_060120.1, from coordinate 284,443,879 downwards.
ACTGAGTGACACCAGGAATTTAAATTAACGTAGTGAGGTGGAAGTACGTCAAAAAATGGCTCTGAGCACTATGCGACTCAACTACTGAGGTCATCAGTCGCCTAGAACTTAGAACTAATTAAACCTAACTAACCTAAGGACATCACACACATCCATGCCCGAGGCAGGACTCGAACCTGCGACCGGAGCGGTCGCTCGGTTCCAGACTGTAGCGCCTAGAACCGCACGGCCACTCCAGCCGGCAAGAAGTACGTTAAAAACAGGGTGTTAATACATGATGGTGGGAACATGAGCCACACATGGCTCAATTAGTTTTAAACTATGCATCATAAATAATGATTATAACTGAATATTACTGATTTTAATTACTTTCAAAACACTTCTGCGTTTAAATGTTTTTCCGACAATGATGATAGCCGAATTTTAGCAGTATTAACAGAATAGAATGGTTTTAAACATTCCTAACAAATACAGTGTCTACTAGAGATATAATGGATACATTGTGTAGGTCCATTTCGCTTCCAAAGTATAATATTACTGATATTGCCCATATCTGGCTATACTTGGGATTGTTGTTGGTATGTTATCACCTTTTCATTATTTAACAGGAGTGAGAAACTGCTGATCTATATCTTTTGAAGAAGCGATAAAATCCTAGCTGTTACGTTTGATACTTAAGCGGCGACCGTGAAGTAATTCGCGGTTTTTTTGAGTATGCACCACGGCGGCACCCTTACGGACCCAAGTCGTATGGCCAAAACCACCCGCAGTAACCCTTCACCGTTGTTTCTGCCCTTACGATGGCGGCCTTGTCTCGTGGTCGTCGTACTCCGCCCGTAGCAGGGGTTGAGGCGTCGCCTGCTGATCAGACAGACAGCACCACACGCTACCTCCTCGCCGGCTGACTGTCATTCCTCAACGTTGACCATCGGTGTGTATCATCTGTTATGGCTGATAGCAGCTCGGCGGACAATAAACAGATGGTTGTTCGGAATCACTGAGGAGACAGAGGGAAATAAATGTATGGACCAAGGAACAGACGAATGGAAGACGTAATCTTCATAGCATTGAAATTTAAATGGAGGCGAGCAGCATACGAATGGCTTGTAGACGGAGCGAGGGATTCTTTGCTGCATTCCAAGAAATAGGGAAACAAGGACGAGGCGCCGCAATGGAAGGTTTGGCAGGTGACATTAGGAAACGTACAGGAGCTAGCAACATGTCTGTCACTGGAGACTGTGATGCATGGAAAAGACTAAAGGAGGACTTCGTCCAGCATCGAATGACTCGTCATGCTGCCAGTAGTGATGAAGCTACAAATACAATAATTTACCCACTTTTCGCCTTTATTTGGCAGATGAGCTTGTAAAAGTAGGAGCGGGTGCTTTTGTTCTTCCCCTTTCCTGAAATGACGACTCTCCGGAAGTGCGTACGGAACCCTTTACTGCCATATCCTATTGTTGCCGGATGCAAATACATGACGTCATTCAGGCAATGACAAGAGAGCCACTGGTCGTGCAACTGGAGCTACAGAGAGTGGACGATGTTTCGAACCTGCAGCACATCGTTTTTCTATACCGCCTGCCGCCGTGCGGTGTGATGCGGAAGGTGTGTCGTGCTTTGTTATCCCTAACCAATCTTATGTCCGCCCCCGATAGCTGAGAGGTGCCGGCACGGTAGCTCAGCGTGTTCGGTCAGAGGGTTACCGCCCTCTGTAATAAAAAAAACTGAGTTAATCGATCAACAACGAACTTAAACGGATGTCTTACGACGTCCGCCCCGAGCAGATGCAACGAACAAAATCGAACAAAATGAGATTAAAAAAAAGGGGTCAGCGCGACAGAGTGTCAATCCAAAGGGCCCGGGTTCGATTCCTGCCTTGGTCGGAGATTTTATCCGATCAGGGACTGGGTGTTGTGTTGTCCTAATCATCATCACTTCATCCCCATCGACACGCAAGTCGCCGAAGTGGCGTCAAATCGAAAGACTTGCACCCGGCGAACGGTCTACCCGACGGGAGGCCTTTGTCACACGACGTTTAAATTTTACCAATCCTGTATGCTGCCTGAGCTAAGCTAATGTCTCAGGACGTTGCATGTACGCAAGGAGCAGCATACAAAAGTGTTCTTTAAGTTGTGTCTTGTCTGAAGACAGGTTTTTCCTCATCATCATCTTCATTATCATCTTCATCACACACTTAATGTTGAAGCACCCCTCCTTCTCATTCCCCGCCATCTCTACCATCTGGCTACAGTTGCTGCAGTTCATTCCAATAACAACATATTGTAATATGGATGCTCTGAGCCTGTCTCTTAATATTTTTCCCCTAGGACTTTCTCTCATTAGATGTTTTTTATGAAGCTGTTGTATCGATTTATGTATCCAATTAAATTAGTTTTTCCTCTCTGTACAAAATTAACCTATGTCTTTTTCTCTTTAATCTCTTTTTATATTTGTCCATTAGAATTTCTTTCAGACCAGGACTTTTTTGGGGCTCTTCTCCATATCATCTCTATTGTTTTCAATTTTTTTCTCAACTATAACTTAAAATGCTCCAAATAAATGGCTTTCTTGTTTCCGTATTAAGATGATTGCTTGTTAATAAACTACTCTTGTTTTTGATGGCTTGTTTAGTCATTGCAATTCTGCTTTTAGTATTCATTATGCGAGGGGCGTTGAATAAGTAACGCAACAATTTTTTTTTTTTGCAGGTTGGTTTTATTCAGGATTCCAATACACCATATTATTCCCCACTCTTTTCGCTACGAATCCCTATTTTTCAACACAATCTCGGCCGACCGGTGTGGCCGAGCACTTCTAGGCGCTTCAGTCTGGAGCCGCGCGACCTCTACGGTCGCAGGTTGGAATCCTGCCTCGGGTATGGATGTGTGTGATGTCCTTAGGTTAGCTAGGTTTAAGTAGTTCTAAGTTCTAGGGGACTGATGACCTCAGGTGTTAAGTCCCATAGTGCTCAGAGCCATTTGAACCATCAACACAATCTCCATTCAATGCGACGACCTTACGCCACGTTACTGGGAGGGCCCGAATGCCGGCGTGGTACCACTCTACTGGTCAACGTGGGATCCAAAGTCTTAATGTATCAAATACCTCCCTATCATCCACATACTGCTTCCCGCAGAGTGAATCCACCGTGGGTCAAACAGATTGAAGTCGGAAGGTGCGAGATCCGGCCTGTTGGGTGGATGAGGAAAAACAGTCCAGTGAAGTCGGTGACAACCTCTCAAGATGCGCAGAGTTGTGTGAGATCTTGCATTGTCATGGAGAAGGAGACGTTGGTTTGCATTTTTGTGGCGACGAACGATCTAAAATCGTTTCTTTAATTTACTGAGGATAGCACAATACACTTCAGAGTCGATCGTTGGACCGTGAGGGAGGGCAACAAACAGAATAACCCCTTCGGAGTCTCAGAAAACCGTCGCCATAATTTATCGGCTGAAGGTGCGGCTTTGAACTTTTTCTTCGGAGAAGAGATGGTTGGCGCCACTCCATGGCTTGTCATTTTGTTTCCGGTTGGAAATGATGAATCCATGTTTCGTGGCCTGAAATTATGTCCGACAAAAAATTGTCACAATCAGCCTCGTATCGTGCAAGCAAATCCGCACACATGGTCTTCCGTTACTCTTTTTGGTCTTCTGCTAGGCAGAAAGGAACCCAGTGGGCACAGAACTTTGAGTATCCCAACAGGTGGACGTGTGTGTCGGCACTATCAACAGAGACGCCCAGTCCGGCAGAAAGATGTTTGATTACGATCCGTCGATCACTTTGAATGACTGCCGCACGGTCAAACACGGCAGGCGTCACAGCTGTGTGCGGCCGGCCGGCTCGCGGGAGATCGGACAGGGTTGTGCGGCCTTGTTGCGATGACGACAAACGCCTCGCCCAACGAGTCTCCGTGCTTTTGTTCACTGTCAGGTATCCGTAGACATTCTGCAAGCACCTGTGAATGTCTTCGATGCTCTGGTTTTCCGCCAAAAAAGAACTGAATGATAGCCCTCTGCTTGGGACTCACTTCCGTTACAGACGCCATTGTGAAGGCTACATATAGCGTCGCCTTATGTCGGAATGTACTAAAACTATAGAGGACGAGAGGGGAATATTTCACGATGTTCCACAACAATTTCTGCAAATTTTTCAACCGAAACTGGCCGAGAAAAAAAAAGTTTTGCATTACTTATTGAACGTCCCTCGTACTTCAGTTGTCATTTGTTACTGTGCATCCCTAGTAGCAAAATTTGTGTACTTGCATTAGTGTTTTATTTCTTATCTTAATGTTTGCCTTTACTTGTCTGTTCGATTTAGTTATCTTCATTGTTTTAGTCTCGTTTGCGTCATTTTCAATTTGTGATTGTCCAAAGTAGCAGACAAAATTTTTATCGCTTAGTTCTTGTCCTCTTCAGAATCTGCTGTCCTTATTTTGTCATCAGCAGAGCAGATTATATTCATATGTCTGCTATTAATTGTGGCCGAGCGGTTCTAGGCGCTACAGTCTGGAACCGCGCGACCGCTACGGTTGCAGGTTCGAAACCTGCCTCGGGTATGGATGTGTGTGATGTCCTTAGGTTAGTTAGGTTTAAGTAGTTCTAAGTTCTAGGGGATTGATGACCTCAGAAGTTAAGTCCCATTGTGCTCAGAGCCATTTCAACCATTTTTTTCTACTATTAATTATGACTGATACCTTTTGTGCCAGTTTTCATTGTTTGTGTAGCACTGTCTATAAATAAATTAAGTAAATCTGGAGAGAGAGGGCAGGCTTGTCGGCGTGGTCTACTTTTTCTAGACTCTTTCTTGGTGTCATTGATTTCTACACACTGGTTCCTCTACAGACTAAAAATATATCTTGTATCTCGTCTAACATAGTTTTATTCGGTTTTCCAAACAGTGTCTTCCAGTTCACTCTATAAAAAGCCTTCTCTACCTCAATGAATGAGGCATATGTTTTTCTGTTCATCTCAATTCTTCTACGATCATCCGCAGTGACATTGTGGCTTGGCTATTGCCTTTTACTTTCCCTCTCCTAGGGCGCAGTTTCAACCTACCTTCACTCTCTTTCACTAATTTGGCAACTATTTCTGTGGTATCCCGCTCCAAAAAAGGCAGATGAAGATTCTCTGAACAGCTACAGCTCAATGTTTTATGTTGACAGATAGTGCGCGACAAAGTGCGTCAGGTGATGCCTTTTGTTTATCTCGATCTTTTATAACAGTCCTCCTCCATGACAACCAGCATGGATTACGCACACGTTGAGCACGCGAAACCCTACTAGCTCTTTTCTCACAAGACATTTTGAAAGCTATTGATCGAGATAGTCGCTTCATCAGGACATCTAGAATCAGACATCTTACAAACAACTGGGTATAACGGTTTGTGAGGCTACAAAACGGTGTGATCATACAAACTCAGTCGTACGAAAAGCGGTTGCCACACTTCGGTCGATTGGTACGATATTGATAAGTTCATTGATTACAAAACACACGTGCTGTCTATCCTAGAATATTGCTCTGTTCTGTAGGACTCATACGAATACAGGGGATATCGAACGTATACAGAGAAGGCGCCTTTAAACAGGAATGCAGCAGTTAGGTAGTATCCAAATGTAGGCGTGTAGTCCGAGTGTCACGGCTGTCGGTAGTGGGAAAATCTGCTCCATGTTTAACAACTAGCTCGCCACATGAGGGTTAACATACTGGACACGCTGTAGAAGGTCCATGAGGCTAAGTAGGTTCTCTGTGCATATCGCCTGTATTAGACGTCTACGGTAACCGTGCGATGCACATCTCTTATAAATGTGATAAACAAATATCTGATAGCATCCATCTGTGGCAGGGGCGCCACGCAGGCCTCCTGGACGCCCCTTCAGATATACATCGCCGCCGACTTGGCTACGTTCATGTGGCTTCTCGCCGCCAGTCCAAATTGCCTGATCCATTCAAGCACAGAGCGCAACTCACCACCTGATAGAGCCAGCAGTACAAGGTAATCAGCATACCCTTTGCAGTGGTAAGTGTGGCACCTCAGCGTAAACCTCGAGAGACCGCGTTCCAATTCTCCTATGACTGGCTCCAGTCCTACTGCGTAAAAAATCGTGCAGAGTGGGCATCCTTCTCGAACCGAACGCCAGATCAGCAAGGGACCAGATGTATGTTCATTTAGCGGTATACGGGACGATTCCAGGATGAAGATTTCACTCTGCAGCGGAATGTGCGCTGATATGAAACTTCCTGGCAGATTAAAACTGTGCGCCGGATCCAGACTCGAACTCGGGACCTTTGATTTTCGCGGGCAAGTGCTCTACCATCTGAGCTAACCACGCACGACTCACAAGCCGTCCTCACAGCCTTAATTCCACCACTGCCTCGTCTTTCTTCCAGGAGTGATAATTCTAAAAGGTTTGCAGGGGAGATTCTGTGAAGTTTGGAGGATAGAAGACAAGGTTACTGGCGGAATTTAGGCTGTTAGGACAGGTCGTGAGTCGTGGTTGGGTAGCTCAGTTGGTAGAGGACTTGCCCGCTAAAGGCACAGGTCCCGAGTCTCGGTCCGGCACACAGTTTTAATCTGCCAGGAAGTTTCATACGGAATGATGCTGCATTTAAGAGGAGCAAGACTACCTTGAGGAAATCAGATGGGAGGCCCCTGCGAACCAGAACTGACGTATGAAACTTGTGGGGCACTGTGGGGAAAAAATGGTTCAAATGGCCCTGAGCACTATGGGACTTAATAACATCTATGGTCATCAGTCCCCTAGAACTTAGAACTACTTAAACCTAACTAACCTAAGGACAGCACACAACACCCAGCCATCGCGAGGCAGAGAAAATCCCTGACCCCGCCGGGAATCGAACCCGGGAACCCGGGCGTGGGAAGCGAGAACGCTACCGCACGACCACGAGATGCGAGCTCACTGTGTAGAAAGCATGGACGAAATAAGTTGAGATCATAGAAGCTCGAAAGCGACAGGATGTAGCAAGAGCTATCAGATTTACTTAAGCCATGACGTCAGTACTGCTTTGCGTGTTCTCATATTTTTCCGACACGCAAATTGATCTTCCTTGTTGTCATCAAGAACTGTTTCACCAAACATTGTAAAAATGTGAACGCTGCAACTTGTTCTCATTGTATACACGTATGAGCAACCCATTGACGGGAAGGAAACGAAATGATACGTAATTTAATAGATGTAATTCTGAACCCTGCGTACAGAATAACTGCCTAGCTTCATCCTGACTCCCATTCTGTATCCGACGTACACAGCTCGTTCAGCTGCACGTCCACACTCTCTGGAAACTCTGAAAATACTGTCAGAGTTTGGATTGTCTGCTGGCACAAACAACACATTAGAACTCACCAGTGAGCATTCGTCTGTTGCCCGATTGCCTTTCGCGTATCTTATTTTTTAACTTTATTTATTCAAATACATTTACACTCATGTTAAAAAAAAAAGCAGAAAACCTTGAACGACTAGAGACAGGACATGTACCTTAGCGTGTCCTCCAGAAATGATTAGCATTTCAGTCATCTCGGTTCGGGATGTGTCCACCAAGGGGCCCTGATACCTCGTTCCATGCGTGATGGCATCGACGCATATAAGGCGCGAATGGCGTCCTGTAGCATAGCCATCACTGTTGCATTCACCTGGTTCCAAAAGTCCTCTGTAGTGGTTGGGATTCGGTCACAGTGCTGCACCCGTCGTTTCACCAGTGCCACACATTTTCGAATGGCGACAAGTCTGGTGATTTGGCGGGCCAGGCAAAAGGCTGACAACCTCTGACACCAAGAAGACACGTGTTCGTGCAGTGACCTGTAGTCGTGCATTGTCTTGCTGAAAAATGCCGTCTGGGGTAGTGTGCGGAAAGGGTATGGCTACGGATCGCAGCATGTCATTCACGTAGGTCACACTGGTCACAGTGCCCTGGACACGCACCAGCTGTGATCTTTGGTCGTACCCAATAGCACCCCACGCCATAAGGACCTGAGCTGGCGCTGCATGCCTTGTGCGAATGCAGCCACTGTGATGCCACTCACCATGTCTGCAGTGAATCAAAATGAAGCCATCATATTCAAAGAAACAGAACCCTGTTTCGTCGGAAAACAGTATCTGATGCCATTCCTGTCCCCAGTGACGTCATTCCATACAGCATGGCCGTCTAGCACGTTTCTGCACAGTCGTCAACGGTAGGCGGAGAAGTGGACGTCGCGCACGTAACCCATGCCGTAATAAACGGCGATGGGCTGTCGACCCTGATAGTGTACGATGTGTTACACTGTTGCGCCAGAGCCGAGGAGTCCCCGATCTGTCCTGAAGTGTACCGGCCGTTGTGGCCGAGCGGTTCTAGGCCCTTCAGTCCGGAACCACACGGCTGTTACGGTCGCAGGTTCGAATCCTGCCTCGGGTATGGATGTGTGTCGTGTCCTTAGGTTAGTTAGGTTTAAGTAGTTCTACGTCTAGGGGACTGATGACTTCAGATAAGTCCCATAGCGCTCAGAGCCATTTGAACCATTTTTGTCTGCAGTGTCATTTGGATGAGGTGCTGATCTTCTCGAGGGGTGGTCTGGGTGGTGCGACCTGACCCACCTCGTCGTTTTCTGCGGCTATTATGCTCACATCAGTTGCACGACCAAACACTTCTTCCCACACAAGCAGCAGTTTCCCGGATGAGTGCATCGTATTCTCTCATGCCAATAATGCGCCCTCTTTCAAACTTACTGATATGACGGTAGGATTCCTGCATACGTCTGCGAGGCATCGAGCACGTCTGCTCAAGCCACACTGATCCATTGTCTTCGATTTATAGCGACAACGAGAGCTGCAGGCACATTTTACTGGTAGGTGGTGTTGTGCAGCGATATCGATGTTGACCTCGAACCCGCGGGCGGACATGGTTGAAATGCTAATCATTTCTGTAGAATATCCAACGTACATGTCCTGTGAATATGAACGTTCTATCTGTAGTCTCTCATGGTGTTCTGTTTTTTTTCTGAACTTTTTTTCTAAACATGAGGATATTTCAAAACGTTTGTGAAACATGGGACGGATTATGGTCCATAACTTTGTCGCTAGAGAAATCAGTGGCTGCTTTCAGATCTCAAGTTCGAGGAAAAACGCCAGACTGTTGGTGACCACGTGGGAAGTACGTTTCTCCGTTAGTCGCGATGCACCTGGAGACGAACAATTTGTAGCCTCCTACATCTGCGGCCACCCTCTAAAGACCAGTGTGGATTGTAAGGCACAGGGTGCTTCTTGTTGTGCCATGCATTTTGAGTTCCATCCCGTTCCATTGAGATATATGGAAACTGAGTAGAGTGAAATTTCTGCCCATTCCAAAATCTGTCTTTTGGTCCCAGTGTTTCTCCCAACTGCCCGCTCGCTACGTCAGGACCTGCCTACGTCCTGAGAGTCCTCGTCCACCGGAAACGTTCCGTATGTCCGCACTGAGGTGCCGAACCAGCCTGTCAGAGATGCCTCGACGCTGCCATGAAGATGGCCAGCAACGTCAACATCCTGATGTCGGTAGAACAGCATCACCAACAATGCAATCACATGACCTCTCGCATACACATATTGCACTGGTTCTACTTATTGTAAAGTTTAATTAATGCTTTTGTTTCTTTGATGCATACTCTGTCCTAATGTGACAAATCACGTTATGCATTGTCACGTAAATCAAATACAACTTGCACCGCAAGTATTGCGGAAATGGAAAGTGCTATTGACGTGCGGCTTTCCCAGAATGTTTCGGTAGTTAGGGGCTCGATTTGTCAGCCAATCAACAGATTGTAAGAATACCTACAAAGTGAATTATTTGTGCAAACATATAGTTCTTATACGGAGCCACGCCTCTTGACGTTAACAAAAAGGGTAAATTACAAAGCCAGTGGTGTTTGTTGCACGATTCTGGTACGAGTCGTTTACGAGGTATCGTACTTTGAAAACTTCCCACACCGACACTTGCACAATACCTGTGGTAGCACACACTAAATAACAACACAGGTGCATACACTAGTTATGACAATTCACCATCACAGGTTGTGTTCAAAATGATCACCAGCAGCGGCGTTTCGAGTCTGGTATGGAACGACTGCTGCACACGTGCTAGCATTTCAGCGGAGATGTCCGAGCAGGCTGCAGTAATTCGTCTTGCATATCATCGGGTGTGGTCGGTATGTCCACGCAGACAGCCTCTTTCATCTCTCCCCACAGAAAAAAGCCTACAGGCGTCAAATTCGGGGAACTAGCCGGCCAAGGTACTCTCCGACCAGTCCAACGATGTGGAAACAATTCGGGAAGACATGCTGTAGCACTTCTTGCACTATGGACTGGACAGCCATCGTATTGGTACCACAGTTCCTCCCAATCTAGCATCGGTGGAAGACGGTGTGTAAGGAGGCTGATATACTTGTGCGCCTTCAGTGTTGCGTCTATGAAAAACGGTTGACTACCCCACACCACACGGTTAGACTCCATAGACGCTGATTTTACACCTGGCGAAGTCAATGGGGACTGTTAACAGACCAGTAGTTTTTGTTTCGGTGGTTTACCTGGTCATGACTGATAAATGTGGCATCATCACTAAACATCATACCTGATACATCTCGAGTATCCTGTCTTAATTCCCATGAACAGAAGTTAACTCGATTCTGATATTCGTTTCCATGCAGCTCTTGATGGAGAGAGATGTGATAGGGATGGAACTTACGTCGATGGAGAATCCTTGGGTCACTTGCCCGATTCATGCCGCTTCCTCGAGCGATTGGGAGGGAGCCAACGTGCGGATCAGCTACAACATCGGCGAGAACGTTAAATTCGCCCTCTTCTATCGTCACTTGGTTTCTTCTATTATGTTATGTAGGTGTTACATTACCACTGCATCTGATTGGAGAGGTTGATAAGTATTAGTCGAGATGGTTGACATCCACTAGGGTGTCCTGTCGCATACAACACATTCTTACTACACTCTCCATACGCCATGAACATGTCGGCGTTTTCTGCATTGGCAAATCCCTTCGCCCACTCACGACCTATTGCTTAGACTCTTGCACACTAACGGACTAGAGAATCGCAGTGCACGTAAAGAACACGCGAGCACACTGTAAGCAAAGCTAACATCGTAGGTAGGAACTACGGAGGATGAATAGCGCAAGCAATTGTCGGTGTAGAAACTTTTCAAAATCTGACGTCTTGTAAAAGACTCGCACTGAAATTCAAGAAACACCACTGGCATTCTGATATACCCTACTTTTAACTTGTTAATGTTAGCAGACATTGTTCCATTTAGAAAAGGTTTAAGTTTGCACAAAAAATACAATTCCAGGTATTATTACGATCTGTTGATTGGGCTGAGAATACGAGCCACTGATACCAATCCATTCTGTGAAAACCGCACCTCAATAGCACTTTCCATTCGCACCTCAATAGCACTTTCCATTTCCGCAATATTTGCAGTGCAAGTTTTGGGTGATGCACCCTTTTTGTATGCATACTCCTGGAGCTTTAGTTGGCATGACAAAGCATCTTACGTACGAGAATACTTAAAAAAGTAAGATAATTTATTAGGGCAGGCCAAGTAAATTCTATTGGATGATCCACTACACTTCTAAGTGACACGGATAATGAAAGTGTACCATGTCTCTGTAAACCACGGTTGGAACGCTCCGCCAGTCACTCAGTTCTTCGACAGCGGAAATCCGCTCCTCGGTCCACGGAGCCATTCAGAACCCCGGTGTGGACACCCTCATCGTCGGAAAATCTGCGACTGCTGTGAATCCGTTCCTCGATTATCTGCACATTGTTGTCTGTGCCCGATTCCGACGGCCTTTCTTCGCGATCAGCATCGCCCACGTCTGTACGGTCCTGGTCAAATTGTTGGCACCCTTTCACTATGGCTGGATACTACAGTCCATTTGGTTCATACACCGCCAGAATTTCACGGTGAACCTTTGTGCAGTTTAGACATTTAGCCAACAAGAATCGTACTGTCCCTCGTATTTCACCTTTGGAGTACCTCTCCAGTTGTCACGACGTTTCACTTCGACGCTGCGTTGGAACTGTTATCCGTACCGCAGCAGAAGTGCTTCTGCAGAAAAACCGAAACGTACTCTGTATAGTCTCCTCTGACAATGCGCCACTTCCGCTGCGCACTGGTCTTTGTGTAATACGACTTGCATAACTTAATGTTTGACATCACCTCGTGCATTACATATACCATACACTAATTTACGGGTGTGGCCCGTATTCTACTTTACATGTATTTCAAAGTAAGGTTTGTCGCAAGAACAAATACGATTTATAAATTTAGTGTTTGTAATTTGGTTTTTATGTTTTCCATTGCAGTTTCTGAAGATGCGATCATAAGTAAAAAGTTTGTGATAGTCTTACAGAAAATATAATAAATTACGATCACTTCTCATTCTGAAAATTTTGGCATTAAAGTTCTTGTTTGAGCACCTCCAGCGCTCTTATTCAGTAAATACTATAAAGGAAAACAATAAGCGAGAGCCCACGGCTTGTCTGTCTCGGTAGGGCTCTTGCGAAGCTCGCGCGGGGGGATCAGTGGACCTGTGCGCGACTTTTTCTGTGTCCATATTTAACTGGGCGACAGCTCCCACTTGCATATGGAGCGCGAAATGAATGACTACTTAAATGACTCTGTGAGTGGTATATTCCTAAATTCCTCACCCACTGTGAGTCTGGAATCTTTAGACTTTTCATCGGATAGTTAGCGTCTGCCCGTCCATGTTTTCCTGCATTACCCTCAGGTGGGACAAGCAAACCTGTGCGCCTCCGAGCTGCTCTTACTTGCACTTGTTTAATATCCCGTGATAGTTCAGTTTGGATCCCACACTTGAACAGTATTCTAGGATAGGTCACACGCATGTTTTGTAAGTTATCTGCTTTTATAGACTGCATTTTCTCAGTACCCTGCCAATGAACGGAAGTCTCCTACCTGCTTTCTCTACGACTGCGCCGGTGTGCTCATTGCATTTCACATCTCCACAAATTGGTATACCCAGGTACTCGCAAGTGGTGGCTGATTCCAAATGTAGTTCTTTGATACGGAAATCATGCTATGTTTCTGCTTGTCGTCAAGCGCACAAGTTCACGTTTCTGAAGGTTTAAAATCAGTTGCCAGTCTTTTTACCACTCTGAAATCTTGTCAAATCTGAATGTTTGTGAAGCTCTTCTTTCAGGGCGAATTGAATACAGATACGCACATTACCTGCAAAAAAGCACAGAGTTAGTATTAATACTTTTTGTTTAATACAACACCAGTAGCATCGGTTCCTACGTTCTTCCTTTCCATGGTCCACACTGGTCTTGTCTCCATTAAAATTTTCTGAGGTAACCTATACAGTTAATAACAAATATTGAAATTACTTTCGCCGAGGGAAGAACATATAAACACTGCAAATAAATCTTATAGTGAGTGATTTGTGTTACAGTTTACGAGTAGGCTGGTGTGGGGGTGATGTAGTACGGTCTTTCTTTTCATGAACGACATAGAGGACTGTCGGGAATCTTTCCCAATGCAGAATGCAGTTGTGTCCAGTGTAGTGTAACGACGTAAGTTTTGTATAAATGGTTTTCTTTTGACATATGACCATGTGCAGACTTCGTCACCTACGTCAGTTACAACACACTTCAAAATTATTTAAACTCCTTTTAACTTGTCTCTGAATGGTTCTTGAACGAAACTGTAAAACATCATCATTTGAGTCGTACGCGCAGAATTACGTCACTCAGTCCAGTTGGTTTGCGCAAACTTTTTCAATTTAGATGTCGTTTGTTTCTCCTCAGAAATTATATTAACGCAGGTTATCTGCTTTAATAGATATTAGAACCACATTGAATAAACTTTCAAGACTCAAACTCGCGATGAACGCTGTCAAAAAAATTAATAATCTTCTCAGATCAATTACTTAACATAATTCTTCATAAATAAACTCTCGGAACACGTATTTAAACTTTTGTAGCATCCACTAGTTTATTATCTTCCTACATATAGACGTGAACCTGAGCCTTGACGAGATAGAACTGAGCATTTACAACATGATTAAACTTTCTATGACGTCATTGTTGTAGAAACATTACAAATTCTTAATTTTCAATTTTTAGAAGCACGACGCAACAACTCGGTTTCAGGATCTTCTGTTGCTCTTTGGCTGTCGACCCGCGACGTATAGTGGCCAGCAATTTTCTCTCTGGTCCCGGCAGTGAAGATGCTGTCTCCGTTCGTTGCGCCGCCCTCTCCGTACATGAAACATAAAAAATAAATACAAACTTTAGACAATTCACAACCATTACAAATATTACAAAAAATACATAAACAACACTAAATTAAACTAATAGTCACCTGCAAACTGGGCTGACACTGGTGGATGAGTGACGCTTCAATTTCGCGTCCCACTACACCAGTGCACTGGGCGTATCGAGCTTTCACAGAAGTTTTCTCGGAGTAGGATATTCGAGCAGTCTTTATATCTGAAACAGTAGATGTCCTTTATGGGACTATGAATCAGCCTTAATGCAGACACTAAGTGTCCAATACAAAAATGTGAAGGCGTAGAGCATGTTCGATTATTTGTTTACGTGTAGAAAATTCAATGACGTGCTCGCTATTACGTACGCATACCGTTTGAGAAAGGCTTTCGTTCATGAAATGCCTAGTGATATAATTGTTCACTTATGTATCTAGTAACCGTTGTGTACGCAACTATTATTAAAAGAATAATTCCGATTTTTGTCTGCGAGTGCAGTCATATGTCAGTCGGAGATAATAACTTTTACGAATCTATTTTGCGAGGCGAACTTTGAAGAAACATATTCCACATTTTTTGGAGTTGCTACGTGAGTCTTGAAACTGTGAAGCTGCTCAAGTCCCTCTTTGTTCTGAATTTCGAATAGGGTTTTCAGAAACGGAGCCAAGCACATATCTTAAATCCAGAGAAATTATTAACTAGATTATTTCCTGTATTATTGTTCTGAAATGAGCTTCTTTCTCAAATTACGTCAGATCTATTCTGATTAGTTTCATCTACTAACATGAAATGTGAGTTAAGATTGTGGTGTTACTAAATACATAACTGCAAGATCTCACGTTTACGTGTAAAACGCAACAATTTTCGTCTACCACTGTCGTACAGTGAGCAAGGTAAGTGCTTATCGTATATCGGACGACATTTCTGACCGGATCCGGGTCATCTTTGCTGCTGGAACTGAACGTATTCCTGACGGAACATAATCGGGAAATGTAACGACGTACAGTCCAATCACGTTAATGTGATCACGACATATCTTCGACGTCAACGTACAATATCCACTCACAGGCGGCATATGGCAGCACTAGCAGTGGAGGGTATATAAAACGTTTCGGGTGCTACGAGTACGTTGCCGTATTTCGGGAACGCGGCGATTCACATGACGTTCGAAAGGGCATGATCATTCGATTTCAGGCCAAGAGTGGTAGCATTTCCGTAACAGCAAAGTTTGTGAACTGTTAGCGAGCCGCCGTGGATAATGTATACCGTGCATGGCAAAATGGCGCCATGCAAAAACCGACGCCAAGGCAACTGTGGTTAGCCATGGGCATAGAACGGGGTGAACGACGGCTGCGGAGATGTGCACAGGCGAACAGTCGTGTAACTGTTGAGCCACTGACCGTCCACATGAACCAAGGGGCTACCAACAGTGTCTCCTCAAAGACCGGTCAGCGAATGTTGCTATGCAGGCTTCTGGCTCGTGCACCCATGCTGTCTGCTGTTCATCGGCCACTAAGGTTGGAATTTGCATTGCAGTGCCGCAACTGGACGTCCACTGAGTGCCGACAAGTGCCCTTTTGATATGAAACACGTTTTGTGCTCTATCGGACTTAAAGCAAAGAATCTGCAACAACCGTCGGAAGAGTCCACGCCCTATTAGGGAGCGCTATGGTCTGGGGAATGTTTTCGTGGCATTCCCTGGCTAATCTCGTCATTCTGGCATCTACAATGGATCAAGAAATGTATGCATTTGTCGTTTGGGACCATATTCACCTCTCCGTGGAATGTATTTTTCCTCGGCACGATGGCCTCTACCGGCAGGACATTGCAAAGTATCACACAAGTCGCAGTGTACGTGCGTCGTTGGAAGAGCAACGGGATGAGTTTACAGTGCTTCCATGGCTACCAAATTGCCCAGATTTAAATCCCATCGAGAATCTGTGCGGCCACCTTACCGGGCTGTTCGCGCCGTGGATCCTCAACCGAGGAACCTAATGCTGCTGGCCACGGCAATTGAGTCGGCAAGTCGGCATGGCTGCACATCCCTGTCGGTACCTTCCAGAATCTCAGTCACTATGTTTGTCAGATCGATCTGCCGGATGCGATTCTCTCGATAAACGGAACTGAAGAACGGCTGTGCTAGCCAGAGTACACAGCCAGTCGCAGTACTTATGCTCGCCGCGAGGCCACGTCATGTGTAGCAGGAGTGTAGTGCAGTTGTGTCAGTCTACAGTTCGTAGCCGCGCTCAGCAGTCAGCCAGCGCCGATGTTAGTTAGTCATCGTGTGCAGCTCAGTCATTGCTGCCATCAAGTCTTTGTAGCCCAGTTGTAAAGTTCCGTACTAGTACTACAGTAAAGTCAACAGTACCAAGTTAACCGGTTGTAGGCGCTCAGTCCGGAACCGCGCGACTGCTACGGTCGCAGGTTCGAATCCTGCCTCGGGCATGGATGTGTGTGATGTCCTTAGGTTAGTTAGGTTTAAGTAGTTCTAAGTTCTAGGGGACTGATGACCACAGATGTTAAGTCCCATAGTGCTCAGAGCCATTTGAACCAAGTTGGCAGTTATAAACAATTCTACGTTCTGTCATGTGGACAACCAAGTTAGTCTTCAAATTCACCGGATTCGACATTCAAGATTAGGAGAGATTAATTCGTCACTGCAAGATTTGTGAGTTGTAAATTATGACATTCTACAGACGCTTAGTCTAGTCGCGTCTTCTATATTTGTCAACCAACAGAACATAGAGTACAACGAAGTTAAGTAATGAATACTTTCTTGTTTTGTACTCCTGTTAATTGTGTTTTCCTGTTGTAGCTACCAAGCAGTCTTGACATAGTAGAACCCCTGTTTTCACCTCCTTGGCTACCTCATACTTGCTACCTCATGTTGATGGACTCGGTTATGGTGGAAGATCCAGAGCCATCAATGTTCCTGCACGTCTCGCAGCGGTTAATCAGGCTTTCGGCAGACGGTCAGATGTGACTGGGCAGCGTAATTTCGGTAGTTCTGCAAGAGTATCATAGGACCGTAGCTTTTTACCGTTCATATCGATGATGTAGTGGCTGACGCTGGAACTCTGCGAGGCTTTTCGTGGACGTTTCTGTTGCGAAATTGAGTGACTCCTCCTGGGGACTGTCAGTTAACCCGAATGTCAATGAAAGTAGCGTACTATGTATAAATAGGCGAAAAGATCCACTACTGTTCCATTACACTATTGGTGACAATTCAATGGAAACAGTAACTACCGTAAAATACCTAGCAGTAGCCACAGGAGCGATCTAAGGTGGAATGACCACACAAAACAAATAGTAGGGAAAGCAGCTGGGTGACTGAGATTCTTTGGAAAGGTAATTCATACACGAAAGAAGTGTTCTTGAGCATTTTTCTGCAGTCTGCGATCATTACGAAGTTAAGGTGAGCAGAAGAGATGTACAACATCCCCTGAAGAGGGGCGTGTTTCATCACGGGATTGTTTAGTCGGCACGAGGGAGCTATGGACACACACACACACACACACACACACACACACACACACAGTTGGCAGACGCTACAAGAGAGGCGTTGTCGATCAGGAAGAGGGCTACTGCTGAAATCCCGAGAGCATGCATTCCATAAAGTAGTCTGTGTCTTGCGAAATGCTCCTAACCAAAAAATGGTTCAAATGGCTCTAAGCACTATGGGACTTAACATCTGAGGTCATCAGTCCCCTAGAACTTAGAACTACTTAAACCTAACTAACCTAAGGACGTCACACACATCCATGCCCGAGGCAGAATTCGATCCTGTGACCGTAGCAGCAGCGCGGTTCCGGACTGAAGCGCGTAGAACCACTCGGCCACAGCGGCCGGCTGCCCCTGACGAGAAGATAGCGACAGTTGTGAATGAAACAGGGGACGGGGACAAATACAGTGGTGCCGGAAGTACCCTCTGCCTCACTCTACACGGTGGCATGCGGACTACACATGTAGGTGCGGATGAATAGCGGACGGGGTTTGGATCCCACTTGACTGCAAGTCGACGGCCGGCCTCTGGACTACATGCGCCTCGTAATACCAGAACGCGTTTGCTCTTCTCATTGTCACGCGGCCCCTCAATAAACAGAGGCGCGCTTGCACTGGTCACGCAGCGCCAGGAATACCACTGGGTCATCCTCCAGACTCTGCAGATCCAAACGCTACAGTTCTTTCACGGCAGCCACTGAGTGGAACCAGGCATAGTGGCGTTCCAGTCCCCCCATTCCATACGATATTTAGTATCGGTACCAAGATCTGATACTGTATGGACACCTATAGAATTTTTATGTGTCTTTAAGAGTTAGGTAGTTAGTTTACTTAGTTGTGGCGGCTAACGTACCAAGAGAACAAACATACAATGCACAAAAATTTATACTGGCGGGAAAACAATCACAACACTAAAAAACAATTAATGTAGAGGAATGAAATTCGGGGATGCGTTTCTCTAGGTAACATATTTCAGCGATTAACATTGCAAGATCACAGGTTAATGTAAGCGCAATATTTGTCATTGCAAACGTGAAATTGGTTCAGATGGCTCTGAGCACTATGGGGCTTAACATCTGTGGTCATCAGCCCGCTATAACTTAGAACTACTTAAACCTAACTAACCTAAGGATATCACACACATCCATGCCCGAGGCAGGATTCGAACCTGCGACCGTAGCAGTCACGCGGTTCCAGACGGAAGCGCCTAGAACCGCACGGCCACACCGGCCGGGAAACGTGAAATGCTGGTGCATTAGTAACCGATGTAACCGACAGAATGTTGAATGAAAGCACGCAAATAGAGATGGGTCGTTCGCGAACTAGCGGGTCCAAAGAAACGGTTCACCAAGATGAACGGAACGAGCGAGGAACGAGTTCTAAGGAACGGTCTTTCATAGTTCACTTCGGTCGCCGCTTTCTACTCATAGTTCCCGGCAACGGGAAACGGTCGATCTCGTTCCCCCAGCAGCACGTCGGCCGGTCTCGTTCCAGCCTCGGTCCCGTTCCCCTCTGTCTCGGTCTCGCTCGGTCCGACTCGTCGCTCGCGTGGCCACTCGTCGCAGTGCCACTGCCGACTGCTCATAATTAGTTCAGTATCGAGTTGTTGTTCGTTTCGTTCGCTTCGCACGCCCATTTTTTGAACTCTTAGCTTCTGGTTCTTTTCCTATTCTATTCAGCGTCCACGACCGGTAATTAAAATGTATTTAATAATTACGTAAACTACATAAAAGTTACGTGGTATGTAATACATACATCTTTTCAGGTAACGAAACAGCGTATCAGTTTACTTCTCTATTTCGATAAACAACAGAAGAAATACTTGTAAAAAGGCAAGACTTTTTGTTATTACACATGCAAAGGAAGTCGGCACGGCACACACGGGTGGCCATTTTCCGTCTTTTTTTTTTTTTGATCCAAGGTAAAAGAGCATGTTCATTGTTATGGAAGGCAGACCTACTTAGAACCGAATGAAGCCCCCGCTTCGCCATCGAGTGTATGGTGTCACATTTTGTAAGGAGAATATGATGGCTCCTACAATATTATTTCAGTGGTACAGGGTGGCGAGTACTAGACTACTCATTGTCGCTTACCAATCGTCATCAATTGTTTCGAAGTTGTTTGCATTAGCTTATTTGTTATTTATTCACTGCCTAATTATTACATGTTTATGTATCTTGCTCGTAGCGGTCAACAAATCGTGCGTAATTGGCGAGCAGTCTGTACTCGGGCACGGTTTTTCGTGCGCCACATTATATTATTTCACTGGCACCAGTCACATAACGCTACAGTCGGCTAAACGAGAAGTTTTGCAGAATCACGAAAATTACAAGTGTGTGAGAATTCTGTTATGAACAAAAACTCTGTACTCCAGGGGGGAGGCAAGTCCCCTTCTTGGCGCCTTCCATCTTCAGTCACCTATGCTACTAATTTTCAATTTGTCATAAGAACCATGTACCAAGCACAATGAACGGTGAACGAGTGAAAATGAACGGTTCCCAAAAAAGAGCGATCACTAATGAACTAGTTCCCAAGGGTGAACGACTTTGCCCATCTCTACACGCAAAACTGCGTGCATTGTGTTGTAAAGCTATCGTTTGTCAGTTTGTGGGATGCAGTTCCATGCCTGTTGCACTTGGTGGTCAATAAGGGACCGTTAATGCTGTTTGTGGATGACGCTGCAGTTGTCACCCAATGATGTCTCATGTATGCTTTCCTGCAGACAGAGCTGGTGATCGAGCTAGTGAACGGCAGCACAACAGATCGAATCATCAGACGTACAAATTTGCTGTCAGGTTGCGAGTGATAACAACCGGCTGTGGTTCGAAACCGCACCCCAGACTATAACTCCACATGTAGGTCCAATGTGTCTAGCATGCGGACAGGTTGGTTGCAGGCCCTCAACTGGCCACTCCTAACCAACACACGGCCATCACTTTCATCAGAAAGCACAACAGACCTCCAGCCTGCCCTCGAATGAGCTCTCCCTTGTCAGTACTGAAATCACTAGTGGCGCTGGTCAGGGGTCAGTGGAATGAGCGCTACAGGGCGTCCTTGAAGTAAGCGATTTGTATCAGTTCGTTTTGTCGCTGTGGTGTCAACCACAGCACAAATTGTTCAAATGGCTGTATCAGATGCAGGACGATGCACCTGAGCCATACAGCGGAGACGATGGTCTTCCCTCTCGGCAGTGTCACGTGGCCGTCCAGAAACCGGTCTTGTTGCGACTTTATATTATCGTGACGACCTCTGCCAGTAGTCATGTACAGTAACTACATTCCTGCCTAGTCTTTCGGCAATATCGCAGAAGGAACATCCATCTTCTCGTAGCCCTAATATACAACCTCGTTCAAAATCAGTGACGTGTTAATAATGGCGTCTTCGTCGCCTTAAAGGAATTCATGAGTAACCTAAAGTCATCACGTCCAGTCTCAAATGAAACAAATACTCACGACCTTCATATACAGTGTCTATTTAAAGCAAATCTGATTTGCATCCTCATAGTGGCGCTACTAGTGCCACCATTATGCGAACTGCGCGAAATTTGAATAGACATAATTTTTCAAATGTAGGAAAACGCCTATCAACATCCGTTTATTTCGCAGACTTCCTTCTTGTTTCAGTCAATGAATATGCGTACATAACTTACCCATCACCCCGCGATCAGGGGGGAGTCGACCGACCGCCGTTTCATCCTCAGTAATCCATCATCGGATGCAGTATGGAGACGCGTGATGTCAGTACGCTGCACTCTCGGCCCTTGTGGACGCTTTGAACTTGGAACCACAGCTTCTCAATGAAGCAGCAAGTCCCACCAAGGTATAATCCCTGGCAGTACCGGCAATCGAACCCGGTGCCCTGCAAGAGGATCCGTCGCATTCACCATTCGGCTATGGATGCGGACTTGTACGTGAATATAAATAAAAAAAAAATTCATATGACTACATGCTGATCTTTTACAGGGTTTTTCTCTAAACGTGACTATTCGTGTTCAAGAATTCCTCTACAGCATTGAAGGATTTGTTAAGAAGAAAATTCTTTTACTTACATTTGAAACACCTCTACTGTCTGTCAGACATTTTATTCCTATTGGTAGATCGTCAAGGAGTTTGTTAGCCGCGAAGTTAGAGTCTTTTAAAAGGTAATGGTGATCATTTTTCCTGCCTGTGTTCCACTTGTGAATATCCCTGTTGCTCTCAGACAGATAGCTGATAACGAATTTCACAAGTGAATTAATGTACTGTGAGGCTTTGGATACTATTCCCAGCTGCCTGAAGAGATGCCTGCAAGATGTACGTGGGTGAACAGGACACACAATTCTAATTGCTTTCTTTTGTGCAAAAAGTACTTTTTGCCTAAGTGAGGAGTTACCCCAGAATATCACCGCATAAGACTTCATTGAATGAAAATATTCGAAATATTTTAATTTACTGACTTATATCCTAACAGTTACCAGTTATAGTTATCGAAACGTTCTAGCACATCCACTATTTGGTTCTTCCGATGTATGTTTTCATCAATATACCGGCCTAAGAACTTAGAATTTTGTACCCTGTTTCTAATTTTCTTGTTTGTGCTCTAGGTTAATTGCGCGTCGGATACTTTTCACCGTAGAAAACTGCATAAGCTGTTTTTTAAAGAGTATATCTAGCCCAACTGTCTGTAGCCAATTCAGGAACTTTCTCAAGAGCATTTTTTCTGTTGGTACTTCTTTGCTTAGCTCTACGACAATATTTCTATGATCCGCAAACAGGACTAATTCTGCCTGTTGATTCAAATAAAATGGCAGATCATTCATATAAAGCAAGAGCAGCACTGCGCTAATGATCGAATCCTGTGTAACTCCCATTCTAATTTCTCCTTATGCAGATGATGTGGTGTCCCTCCTTATATTACCGAAAAACCTAGGGGACTCTTATACATCTTCATCTACATGGAAACTGTGCAGATCACAGTTAAGTGCTTGGTAAAGGGTTCATCGAACTATCTTTATAGCGAATCTCTGTTATTCCACTTTCAAACAGCGCCCGGGAAGAAAACAAGCACCTACATTTTTATATGCGAGCTCTGATTTCCCTTATTTTATTAAGATGATAGTTTCTCCCTATGTAGGTCGGCGTCAACAAAATATTTTCGAATTCGGAGGAGAAAGTTGGTTACTGAAGTTTCGTGAAAAGATCCCGCTGCAACGAGAAACGCCTTTGCTTTAATGCTGTCCACCCCAACTCCTGCACCACGTCCGTGACGCTCTCCTCTCTATTTCTCGATAATACAGCAAGTGCTGCCCTTCTTTGAACTTCCTCGATGTACTCCGTTAATGCTGTCTTCCCAGTACTCCAAAAAAGTGTACGCAGCCTCCTTAATAGACCTGATGTATCTTCTATGTATCCTGCCAATAAAACGCAGTCTTTGGTTCGCCTTTCCCACAAAATTTTCTTCATGTTCTTTCCACTTTAAGCTGTTCTTAATTTTAATTCCTTGATATTTCGTTGAATATATTAACTTAAGATTTAACTGATTTATCGTCTAACCGATGTTTAACGGATTCCTTTTAGCACTCAAGAAGATGGCCTCACACTTTGCACTATTTAGGGTCAATCGCCAATTTTCACACCATACAGATATCTTTTCTAAATCGTTTTGCGATTTGGTTTGATCTTCTCACGACTGTACTAGGCCATAAACGGTAACATAATCTGTGGACAATCTAAAAAGACTGCTCAGATTGTCTTCTAAATCGTTTATATAAATAAAGTGCAACAGAGGGCCTATACACACTACCTTGGCGAACGGCAGAAATCACTTCTGGTTTATTCGATGACTTTCCGTCGTTTACTACGAACTGTTGCCTCTCTGACAGTAAATCACGAATCCAGTCGCATAACTGACACGATGTTCCATAATCACGGAATTTCACTACAAGCCGCTTGTGAGGTAGAGCGTCAAAAGTCTTCCGGAAATCTAGAAATACGGCATCAATTTGAAATTACTTGTCGACAACATTCAACACTTCGTGTGAGTAAAGAACTAGGTGTGCTTCACAAGAATGATGTTTTCTAACTCCGTGTTGACTGTGTGTCAATAAAGGTAATTCATATGTTCGGAAACAATATGTGTTCCAAAATCCCGCTGAATATCGACGTTAATGATTTGGGCCTGTGATTTAGTGGATTACTTCTATTGCCTTTGTTGAATATTGGTGTGACCTGTGCAACTTTCCAGTCTTTGGTCACGCATCTTTCGTCGAGCGAGCGGTTGTATATGATTTTTAAGTATGAAGCTATTGCATGTTCATACTCTGAAAGGAAGCTAGGTGTTCAGTCTGGACCGGGAGACTTGCTTTTATTAAGTGATTTAAGCTGTTTCACTACTCCGAGGATATCTACTACTCAGTTACTCATGTAGGGAGCTGTTCTTGCTCCGAAATATGGAATACTTACTTCGGATTTCTTTGGTGAAGGAATTTCGCAAGTCTGTGTTCAGTAACTCTGCTCTAGCGGCACTATCAACGCTAGTACTTCGATTGCTATCGCGCAGAAAAGGCATTGACTGTGTATTGCCGCTAGCATACTTTATGTACGACGAGAAACTTTTTGGGTTTTCTGCCAGGTTTCGAGATAAAGTTTCGTTGTGGAAACTATTATAAGCTTTTCTTTCTGTATTCCGTTTCTTAATAAGAATTAAACTAGGCATGTGACTACCTACATCACGCTGGATTCGTATTCGGGACGACGACGGTTCAAATCCGCGTCCAACCATCCTGATGTAGGTTTTCCGTGATTTACATCCGCGTCCAACCATCCTGATGTAGGTTTTCCGTGATTTACAAACAAACCTGTTGGAAGAACATCCGCAACTGAGCATTATAGCAGAGGCTGAAAATACCGCTTCAGTTGAAAATTACTTTATTTTCACACGACCGGTTTCGGAGTGTTATAAGCCCATCGTACTGAAAATAGCAAAAGACGGAAGATAATTTTCACGCGCCGCTACACACATAAAAACAAAAACAAAAAAATTTCTAAGAAGTTCCAAAAACTTTTAAAAAACGTTTCGAAACCGCTGGTCGGGCTAGGTGCTATGAAACATATGTCAATGCGCAAGTGTCACCAGACAGTAGTACTACTCGTAGTTTGGGTTAAGGAAGGGTGGGGGAGGAGAATCGGCCGTGCCCTTTCAAGGGAACCGTAGTAGTTTTTTTTTTGTGTTGCGGCGTGTGAAAACTATCTCCCGTCTTTTCCTATTTCCAGTACGACACCTGAGGATGGGCTTATAACAGCCCGAAACCGGTCGTGTGAAAATAAAGTAATTTTCAACTGGAGCGATATTTTCAACCTCTGCTATCCGTGATTTCCCTAGATCTCGCCGGGATGGTTCCTTTGAAAGGGGCAAGGCCAATTTCCTTCCCTAATCCGAGTTTGTGGTCCTTCTCTAATTATCTCATAGTCGACGGTACGTCAAACCCTGATCTCCCTCTTTCCTCGCTTCCGAGGGAGGAGGGAGCAGGAGTAGATCAGTGTTTAACGTCCCGTCGACAGCGAGGTCATGGGAGACGGAGCACAAGCTCGGATTAGGGAAGGGTGGGGGAAGAGAATCGGCCGGGCCCTTTCAAGGGAACGGTCCCGGCATTTGCCTGAAGCGATCTAAGGCAATCACGGAAAACCTAAATCTGGACGGCAGGACGCGGGTTTGAACCGTCGTCCTCCCGAATGCGAGTCCAGTGTGCTACCCACTGCGACACCTCGCTCGGTCCTTGCATCCGAACGACGGACTCGTAACCATAAAAGCTTAACTTCTCTAGTACAATAGAGAGTGTATCAAAAAGAATCATTCGATTTTATTATTATGTTATCTGAGATAGGTGCATGAACAACGTACTGTTGGGAAGAGCAAACTCTCGAGTTTTACATGGTACAGTCGTGGACAAAACGAGCGAGACCTCTCGCCTTTTCGTTATGCTGATCCGCACAGCTTTAAAGTCTGCTACACAGCATAGCAGGCAAGGCGACGAAGTGCTACCAACATACTATGCACAGGTGTGAAATTGAAAACTATCCGAACTTAGTCAGAATGTTTTCAATCATGTGTAAGACTATATTAATGCTCATTAGTATGTTAAACACAACAAGTAAATATAAGATATAAATGAAATAAGAAATAGTGTGAACTGTACCAATAAAAATGAGTTTCAGCTTATCGAGATAACCTAACTGTTTTAATAAGCCAGAGTACCCTAGATCGTTACGAATTAGCGAAATATTATGCACATTCGGCCGCGAAACTATCTGTGTCAACGTTCGGACCAGTCATACTGGATTACCGTTGCTGACCTACCATGAAAGTGAGCAAATTTAGCAATGCGTGAAGATTCATAACGAAATCCAGTTCAAAATCATTCAGTGTCACACTTAAGTCAATTCAGTTATTGACAGAAGCGGAAAAAGTAGGCAGTAACAGGAGTGAAATTCTACAAGAGTTTCATATTGTCATCCACAGGACACCTGTACAGAACAGATGTAGCAATAAAACGTATTGGAGGCTCGAGAATTTCTTAAAATTGCTTTACTGATAGTCTATCTGCCTCCATCGAGATTAGAACCGAAAACAAACCAGACCTCCCTTGCAGTAGCAAACACCTTTCACTGCGCCAGCAGACAACCCAGGCAGACAGCCCTCTACTATTACCCCAGACATGAATAAGCCGGCAATTTCGCAATGCAAATGGCATGATGATCTGCAGTTTGTGTTGCATAGAGCTTTCTGGACTCAAAAACATGAATTTTCTACCTTGATGTCACCGCTTATGTGACAATCATTCGGGGTGTTTATCGAAATAACAAAATACTGTTATTACCGAGTAAATTTAATAGGATAATTCTGCACAACCGCAGGAAATAAACGGCTACATAGCTGGCAAACGTATTCTACAATGTTTCGAATTCTCCATTAGACTCGCCACAGCCAGAAAACGTTCATTAGCCGAAGTGTTTCTTAAGCTAGCTAGCAATGGGAATACTCGGTGGCATTAATACTGGGATCTGAATTACCACGTGTATAGGCACATGGATTTTATTTGTATTACTGTAAACCTGATTTGGATCGAAAGCGTACCTACGAGTAATATGGCGATGTATCGACTGCAACTAGAACATTTCGAATAAAGAGTAGGGGGAATTATTTATGCCGCCCTCATCTTCAGTAACTGTCGTAGCTATTTTCGTTGTTAGGATTTCGTCATCTAAATCGGTAAAAATGGAACCCTACTAGTCTCACTTTCTTGACCGTCTATCTGTCTACCCAATTCTTAAAATCCGTTTACCTAGAGTACGGATAGACATAATAAACGGAAATGTATCGCACTTCCTGCGGTATACGGTCCCATGGTGGTGTAAAAAAGTGAGCTTCTATGTCAACGCAATCTAAAGATAGGGCCGTTTATGCAAAGAAAACTTACGCGATAGGTCAAAAAATGGCTCTACAAACTATACGACCAAATTGCTTAGCTCATAAGTCTCGTAGACACAGAGCTACTTAAACCTACCTAACGGAGTTTGGGTTAGAAGGGGATGTAAGGAGGCCCGAAAAAGAAGAGAAAAATCAAATACCCAATAACAGCAGAGGGCGGTTGGTATATGCGATTCGGAGCAACAGTAGAAGAATAGTTAATTTACTGATTTTTTGGCTTCATTTTGTGACGGCTAAACAGTGCTGCTTCATGAGACCCACTATTTGTTCACATATGGCTGAGCATCAAAGGTGTAAAAAATTTTGAGAGGTGCCGAAGCTCTCTGGAATAGTAAAGTGTTTTAGACAAGAAGATGATTTTTAGTTCATTTCATTTTAACCATTCACAGTATGCTTTGAGATTGTAATCTACGATTTCATTTTATTATTATGTATCTTATCTTCAGTGAAAGTGAACAATAGTAAGTTCCAAGAGATAAAGAATAACTAGAAGTTTTTAATTTGTGGAATAGCGTATTAAACAGTTAATATGTCCTATAACTACAGATTTGTTGAAAATATTAAGAGGCAAGTCAAAAATGGCATTGTGGAAAGGTCAAATTGGAAGTCCAAGAGCAAGTTACATAAATTACGATCACTGTAGGCATCGAACGCTTTCATTGTGTGTTACATGCGCAGTATGTAAACTGGCAACGCCACCAACACACAATACCACTAAGCTATGAAACAACTGTAGCAAGACAGAGCATCCACGTTGTCCATGTGATGGATAAGACGACTAATTCGCAACATAAAGGTCAATGTAAGCACCAATTTCTGTTGGAACGTGATTCATGGACCAAATATCATACATTTCCTACGTCTTCAGTGCGAATCATAGAGCAAATGTAATTTAAACGACACAAAAATATCGAGTGGATTTACTAACATAATTATGAACCAATCAAGGACGTAAATCGATGGTCACATAGTTGTCAAACGTATTCTACGGTGTTGCCATTGTCCATTAGACTAGCAGCAGGAAGGAAACGTTCGCTCAGCTGATGTGCAGAGTTTCGAAGACGCCACAGATCGTCTGCCACCACTTCGTGGGAAACGAAATACCTCAAGCATAAGCCATTGTGTTGCATTCGCTAATCTGTGGCTATGACGTGGCGCTGAAGTGTGGTTATGGATAGTACGTACGCTGAGATTGCGAATCTAACATCATAAATAAAGACAAGGGGAAATCAATTAAGCGTCCTTCCTCTTCCATAACATCAAATATATTTTAGTTATTTTATCTTAAATGAACTGCGCAGAAAATTATTCACCAGAAGTGAGTACCTTTTTAGCAACACCAGATGATGTTAACAGCTTGCCGGCGCGGGTTAGCCGTGCGTTCAACGAAGTCATATCGCGAACCGCGCGGCTGCTTGCGCCGGCAGTTCGAATCCTTCCCCAGGCATGGATGTGTGTTAGGTTAGGTAGGTTTAAGTAGGTGTTAGGTTAGGTAGGTTTAAGTAGCTCTGTGTCTACGAGACTGATGAGCTAAGCAATTTGGTCGTATAGTTTGTAGAGCCATTTTTTGACCTATCGCGTAAGTTTTCTTTGCATAAACGGCCCTATCTTTAGATTGCGTTGACATAGAAGCTCACTTTTTTACACCACCATGGGACCGTATACCGCAGGAAGTGCGATACATTTCCGTTTATTATGTCTATCCGTACTCTAGGTAAACGGATTTTAAGAATTGGGTAGACAGATAGACGGTCAAGAAAGTGAGACTAGTAGGGTTCCATTTTTACCGACTTAGATGACGAAATCCTAACAACGAAAATAGCTACGACAGTTACTGAAGATGAGGGCGGCATAAATAATTCCCCCTACTCTTTATTCGAAATGTTCTAGTTGCAGTCGATACATCGCCATATTACTCGTAGCTACGCTTTCGATCCAAATCAGTGTAATATTGCTACACGAATTTGCTATGCTGAAATCGGGTGCTAATAGTAGAATAAAAGCGGGTTAAAAGCTGTGAGCTGTCTGGGGAGAAGTTAATCGTGCATTGCTGCGCAACTGTTTCACCAGGTAACTAGTCTAGGTTTACCACATTACCAATCAGACTAACATTGATTATAATCTTTTACAGTCATACAACAACCGGTAATATACCTATATATAAAAAGGAGAATTTAAATAAAAAGAAAGAAATCAGTTTATATTTGGAAATTTATTTTAAGATTGTTCATTGAAATTTCAGCATATTATACGTGAGTTATAACTGAGCTGGTGCCTTGTTTAAGGATAGTAAAAATGTGAGATTTTAATCTTACGGAACACATCAAATATGGAGCCAAGATTGGGAGACTGCATACAACCCTGCATTCACAAAACAACACCCAAAGAACGTTGAAACATAAGCAAGAAGAAATTAACCACAACCAACAGATTCAGTTTTCACCCAAAGAAATTACGTTCGTAATACAATCCTGTCCGTCATGTAATTACCACACACTGGTATAATAAATTCATATTAACTCTTTGTGAAATCTTCCCAAAAAGAATAGCTGAAGGCTACTTTGATGATTACCCCACATGCTCCACGTGGTCAACTTGGTTTACAGAAAGCGTATAACTCCACAGTAATTTTGATAATTAAAATAAATTCGATCGAAAAGCAATTGACAAAAGAAAAACCTTGAACTGGTTACTAACGTCTTACTATTAACCTGATGGGCCAAACAGTTATATAAGCACGTGGTACTGGTCTCGCAAAGTACACTCCACGTGGGTTGAACATAAAGAAAAGCATAAAGAAAAGTTGCTATATTGTAAAATATTGTCAAGACGAGACGTTATAATCACACAAGCATTCACATTTAAGATTGATGAACTTAGTTAGAGTTACTGATCAACACGTGGTTCCACTTTACTCACAAAGTAATGACAAAGCAACTACCGCAAAATAATCTGAACTTCACACGAGAATTACACTCCGCTGCAATTTAAGATAGCATTAGATATTTTAGAGCTAAATCTGAAATCAAGGTATTAAGTTTTCAGTTAGGCTGAACTTAAGAAATCCATTGTCCTACGGACTTAGCAGACACGTGCTTAGCCGGAGATCTTACCACTTCAGACGCTCGCCATGGTCCCACAGCAACTGCCTATTGCTGAGCGTGCTTCCTGAGGGTGGCTCACAAAGACAAACGGAAGTGGCCAGAGGGGCAGCTTCCTATACCAACATGACAACGGACGGACAGAACCATACTAAGGATAGAAACCTCTTTGCTTTTAGGAAGCGTAGCTACCTGTTCCGACGTTGGTCCTACTGTTCTCTAGCAGACAGGCTTGTCTGCTACCCTCAAGCATGCAACTACAAATACATTTGCTCATTCATACTCTCACACAGAAGGGAAGGGGAATAACAGTATCTTATCATATACAGTATATAAAAGAAAGCGGATGTAGGTTCCGTATGAGACTGTGTGACATGAATTACATATAAACTGTGTTTTAAAGTGTAGTAGTGTGACAGATCGTTCTTGTTTATGTGTAAAAGTAACACGTTCCACTACTCAGTCTCCTCCCAGATAGTCAGAAACGGCACAGTAAATTTAGGAGAGGAATTTACTCCATAAATGACAACAGATTTAAGAAATTAAACATGAAAGGAATCCAACAGAGACCTTTCATCAGGTTTACAGTAATACAAATAAAATCCATGTGCTTATACACGTGGTAATTCAGATCCCAGTATTAATGCCACCGAGTATTCCCATTGCTAGCTAGCTTAAGAAACACTTCGGCTAATGAACGTTTTCTGGCTGTGGCGAGCCTAATGGAGAATTCGAAACATTGTAGAATACGTTTGCCAGCTATGTAGCCGTTTATTTCCTGCGGTTGTGCAGAATTATCCTATTAAATTTACTCGGTAATAACAGTATTTTGTTATTTCGATAAACACCCCGAATGATTGTCACATAAGCGGTGACATCAAGGTAAAAAATTCATGTTTTTGAGTCCAGAAAGCTCTATGCAACACAAACTGCAGATCATCATGCCATTTGCATTGCGAAATTGCCGGCTTATTCATGTCTGGGGTAATAGTAGAGGGCTGTCTGCCTGGGTTGTCTGCTGGCGCAGTGAAAGGTGTTTGCTACTTCCGCTTCTGTCAATAACTGAATTGACTTAAGTGTGACACTGAATGATTTTGAACTGGATTTCGTTATGAATCTTCACGCATTGCTAAATTTGCTCACTTTCATGGTAGGTCAGCAACGGTAATCCAGTATGACTGGTCCGAACGTTGGCACAGATAGTTTCGCGGCCGAATGTGCATAATATTTCGCTAATTCGTAACGATCTGGGGTACTTTGCCTTATTAAAACAGTTAGGTTATCTCGATAAGCTGAAACTCATTTTTATTAGTACGGTTCACACTATTTCTTCTTTCATTTATATCTTATATTTACTTGTTGTGTTTAACATACTAATGAGCATTAATATAGTCTTACACATGATTGAAAACATTCTGACTAAGTTCGGATAGTTTTTCAATTTCACACCTGTGCATAGTATGTTGGTAGCACTTCGTCGCCTTGGCTGTTATGCTGTGTAGCAGACTTTAAAGCTGTGCGGATCAGCATAAAGAGAAGGCGAGGGGTTTCGCTCGTTTTGTCCACGACTGTGCATCAAACAGAACCATCCAATTTAAGAAAATCATAACTATTATGTTACTTGAGATAAGGTGTGTGGTCCATTTTTCTTTGCCGAGAACACCGTTACAGGAAGCACGTATTGGTCCATATTTCTTTGCCGAGAACACCGTTACAGGAAGCACGTGTCTCGATATGCTTGGGAACTTTCTTTTTCCCACAGTTGGAGACTGTTTCGAACTACTTCATTTACCAACAGGACGGGGCACAGCCACACTGGCATCTGGAAGTGCGGGGATTCTTAAATTAAAAGATTACTGTACGATGTATCAGTCGCACTGGACCGAGTGGTTCAGCCTTACATTATTGGCCTGCAAGGTCATCGGATGTGACTGTATGCGATTATTTCTTGTGGGGGTTTATAAAGGACTTTGTTTGTGTGCCTCCGTTACCAACAACAATGAATTAACTGAGACATCGCATAACAGCAGCTGTGGAAGCTGTAACTCAAGATATGCTCGGTGCTGTGTGGGAACGATCTGAATACCGCGTTGACATATGCCGTGCATCTCAAGGGGGGCATATCGAACACCTGTGAAAAGATATGAAAAAAGTTTTTGAGTTTCCTGTTCATCAAAAAACAAAATTCACTGTATATGTTTATTAGCTTCAGAAATACAGAGTAATCTACCCAGAAAAAAAGAGAACTTTATCATAATAAACAACAGGAATTGGGATTCTGCATATATCTACGAAATGATAAGCGGATTAAATATTACAATGAGATTTATTATACGTCTGAACAGAAATGTACATGATTATCGACACAAACAGTGGGTTAAAGGATAGGGTAGACTGAAATATTATGAGAATAAGAGTTGGCTCGAGAACAAGGGGCTCCTGCTCTCTGTGATGCAATAGATTGACGGTAATGACTGGAGCTCCTAACGAATCAAATATTAATCTCCCGACTATATAGCAGTATCGCAATCAGTAGTGAGAGCTCAAATGGGATCACATGGAGAAACAAGCGATGTGGACTTGTACCAAAGCGAGCGAGCGTGCTGTTGAGGACCAGTATAAAATTGATAAGGTCCTACAATGCCGGAGCCGCAAAATACTGAACCAGTACTGAAATCTGCAGCACGTCGTCGGTAGGCAGCGTCCTGATGATGTAGGCGCCGACTTCTGCCGTGCGGCAACTCTGTGTCAACCCCTGGCCGCGAAGGCTGTCCGAGAATTCTAAGTTCTTCCGAAAACGAGCGACCAAGTCGCAAGACCGTCCGACTCCGACGAAGACCAGATCCCGAATCTCATCTGTGATGCCATGCAAGAACGAAGCCAGCATTGCTCAACTCCCTACTCTCCTCGAAAACCGTGAATCAGCATTCAGTTCTGATTCCAAAATTCCCCCACACTGTCTCAGAACATCATTCGCACCAATAGCGACCGTTCCCTCCAATTTCGAGCAGGTCTTGATGACGTCAACTAGTCTCAGTTTAAGTTGACCAATCATGCCTCTGCTATTCAGCTAAGGGCACTGAACTTGCTGTTTGACCGGCTACGAAAACAACCTGCCTAGGCCACCGGCCATCCGGTGCCAGACAGTCGCACCCCGCAGGGCAGAGTCCACAGGTATTCTGAGAATCATGAGGACAATGCAGTCAGTCGGTGCCAGGAATATTCGTTTCGCCCTGCATACAATAGGCGAAACTCGGCCGACGTCAGTCGTTCCGCCAGGCGCTTAAGCCTATTGTACGAACCCCTCAGAATTCAGGGAAGTGCAGCTCCCAACCGCAAACGCAGTGTGCCGCGTCCTACGATGCTCGCCTCGCCCAGGCCACCCACAGAAGTAAAACAACATGTTTAGGAATCAAGTGAAAAGTATTTTTTGAGCTGTCACTACAAATACTCTCATTACAATAACCTTATTCGGTCTGTTACTACCGTGCAATGACATAGAACATTAATAAAATTGATAAAAATGAGAGGAGACATGCAAAAGATTTTCATAAACTACTGTTGTTTCAGAGAAAAGTGCCGTGGAAGATCTTTGGGTCCGATGTTGCGCGCAAACACGGGTGAGTGCAGGATCACACACAACCATGAGATGAACTGTACTAAGATTCCAATGCAGCAGGAATCATCAGAAGCAAGCGCTTAAATTGGGCTATACATGTGGCTCAGATGGAAGACGACATGTGGCCACCTAAGCTCCTCGATTCAATTCGCACAGGCAGAACACTCACGGGAAGACCAAGGAAGAGCTGGAGGGATGGCCTCCATGAACAGCTGCAACGGTCAACGATAGGTTTGAAACGATGGTGGATGGCAGCGATGGGCAGAAGACGATGGAGAAGGAAACTTTACTCGGTTTGGACCCGACCGTGTAAGAGTGAAATGAGATAAGACGGTGACGCCCATGAATGACTTTCTTCAAGTTCCAAAAATATCGAAATTGCAGAGATCGGGACAGTATAAAGGACGTGTAAGGGCTTCCCAGAGAAACATTTGCAGCATACTAGAAACAACCCGTATGACAGAAGTAGGCCCGTCCACATGTTGCCAAGATTGTTTCTGTTATGGTGCAAAGGTTTCGCTGGGAAGCCCTTACACGTCCTTTATACTGTCCCGATCCCTCCCCATGCGATTTATATGTTTTTGGAGCCCTGAAGAAAGACATTCGTGGTCATGGATGTGTTTGTAGGAAAAGCTGCACACCTGGGTACAACATTTTTCCATGAAGGTACAGACTGTCTTGTCTTGCAGTGGGATAACTGTATTACCGGTTATGGCGGCTACTTTTGAAATAATAAGCAGTTTACTTACTTTTATTCTATCCTCCTCGTTTTCATTTGACTGCCCCTTATAGCTGACTCAGTAGAGTGGTCTTTGACCAAATACAAACAGTGAATGAATAAATATCCCATTACTACAAAGATGACTGGAAACCATGGAGTTCATTACCTTCTCAAAAATTTTAGAAAATGATGTAGGGAGTGACACTGGGCAGTAGTTATTTGCCTGGGAAAACATCTTTAATTAATTATGTGTCTCATAAGTCACTAAGAACATTGCATATTATATTCCCATAATGCTTTAGTGCCTTATTGAAGATGCCATATGATTTTTGCTTCTTAGAGTAATGATGATTTTCCTTATTTCACATTTTAATAAGGCATTGATTTTTATTTCACCAAATGTATTCTCGAATGCTTCTAAGGTGTGGTGTTTTGCTTTCTCTTCTGAACTGTTCGCACCAGTTTTCTCTAAAAAGCAATAAATGTAAATTCCTGGTGCACATGATCGGTCTTTTACAGTGTTTTCGGTCTCTTCAACAGAAATATTGTCATCTTCTATGGTTCATTCCCCTTCTCTTTTTTAACAGTTTTTATTTATTAAGTGAGCTGTCAATTTTAGACGAGATGTGCAACTCCTGTAACTTTTTACAGCTTTTTCTAATATCTTACCTCACTGTTTACAATATGAAAGCGTTAGTGTGTAGATAAATAATCAGGTAGTGGAGCTAACCGAGGGACAGCACAGCCCCTTCAAATCCAACAATGAGTGCGACTGTTACTGAAATGCTCTCGAAGATTAACATCGGAGTGACATAGCGCATTCTTGTGTTGAAACCACGTTGTCTCGCAGTCTCCAATACTTGTTGGAGCACACCATTTACTGTGCACCACCGAAACTGAGTGGCTGCAAATAGGGCCTTACTGGCTGATGTTTCACAATTCCAGACCACAAGTTCAAAGGAAACCGTTGCTGGCAATCAGAGACGACTGTAGCATGAACTTAATCCACATCTACGTGATTACTCTGCTATTCACATTAAAGTGCCAGGCACAGAGTTCAATGAACCACTGTAACGTATTACTATCTTTACGACGTTTCTCATCGAGCCATATACGTTATCTCGCATTTCTAGCTGCTTCTCTCACACAAATAATGATAAAAATTCAGAAAGTCAGGGTCGCCACCAGTCCAAGACCTTCCTAACCATTTAGAAAAAAAACGGAGCTTCAAAATTATTAGTTTAATTACTTTAATAATAATAATAATTATTATTATTATTAGTCGTAAAGCTCCCAACATGGAAGACGCTAAGTAAAGATGGTTCACTTCTGGGGCTTCTTATTCTTCTTGTTTGCCCACCAGGTCTTCATTCTTTGCGAGAATTCAGCTTTTCTTTCTTCGCTCCATTTTGTTCCAGTTCTCGGCGCTTTTGTCTCTGGTTTGACCTCCCACTTGTCAACTTTAAGTTTGAAATTGTTTCTTTTGTTCATGTCTTCAGTAGTAATGTTGGCTAATTCCAGATCTTTCTTTACTTTTTGATCCATTCTCCTCCATTAACAAGGGATGCTACGTATCTTACTATTTTTTTTGTAAGTCTGTGATCGGGAAGTCTCATTATGTGGCCATAGAATTTTAGACGCCTCTTCCTCATGTCTATCTCTATGTTAGAATATTCTTCAATTTTAGAATTTTTCTGTAATCTATACCCCTCTTTGGTCCATCTTGGTCCCAGAATTTTCCTAATGATTTTCCTTTCCTCTTTCTTCAGGTTTTCCATATCTGTTTTCCTTTTAAGTGTCAAGGTTTCGCTGGCATATAGCATTATTGGTTTAATTACCGACTTATAATGTTTAATTTTTGTATTTATAGATAGACATTTTTTATTGTAAATGTTTTGGACCAGCCCTAGACCCCTACGAGCTTTTAATATTCTTTCTTGTTGTGAGTATTTTTCAGAAATTATCTCTCCTAAATATTTAAAGTATGGTACCCTCTTAATTTCTCCATATTTGGTTTGTAACTTAGAAATTTCTAAATTTGTTGTTGTAAACACCGTTTTCTCAAAAGATATTAGTAGGCCAACTTTTCCTGCACACTCTTTTAAGGTTTCTATCTGTTTGACTGCCATTTCACTAGAATCTGCCATTATTGCAAGATCGTCTGCGTAGGCTAAGTAGGGGATTTGTAGGTCATCTTTTTTGGTTCCCAGTGATATTGGTTTCCAGTACTTTTCTTTTTTGAGTTCTTTTTCCCATTCTGCCATGACTCTATCTAGAACTAAGTTAAATAACAGAGGTGATAATCCATCACCTTGTCTAACCCCAGTTTTTATCTCAAATGATTTTGAAAGTTTTCCCATGAATTTCACTTTGCATTTTGTATTTGTTAATGTCTGCTCTATGATGTTCCGTGTCTTCTTATCCAGTCCTTGTTCTTCAAGAATTTTAAATAGTGTGGGTCTGTGAATTGAATCATATGCCTTTTTAAAGTCGACAAAGACATATACTGTAGGCTTCCTTCGCATTTGTCTCATCCTTGTAATCAATTTCAAGTTTAAATAATTTGATTACAAGTATGCAAATTTCTTTAAGTAGCCAGATAAATAGCACTCCATGTCGTGCATGAAGCAACATGATTAATTCAGGATTGGAAATCGGAGTAAGTTGGGTAAGATCAACACCACAGAATTTATCTTTCACGTAGATTATTTATTGTATCTAAGTATTTGGTTGCACATCCTAACTACACGTAACTGGTGCCTGACTAGAAATATTTAAGTAAGAATTACGTGAGAATGTAACAGAGCACAATTTAACTACAGCAAGAAGAAACACAGAAAACGGGGGTGGGAGACAATTATACTATCATCTCCTTTGCATTAATACTATAAAAAAATCACAGTGAGATTTGCATTACGATTCTACGCATGCACTATTCTGGACAGAGGTTTAACCAATACACAAGGCTGTGCGATAATTATTTAACATACTAACTGCATCCGCTGCTTGCAAACGGCCGAACTAGAGCACTTGGTGCATTCTGACTCAAACTGTTGTGCTGCTTTGTAGAAAGCGCACGAAAGAACAGATATTCTTGCAGAAATTGTAGCTCATTAAACAACAAACTGTTAAAATAAAGCCTATTGCGGTGCCGTGGTGGACCAGAAGGGTCATTGCTTGCCAAACACGTGGCACAAAATCGACACACAAAGACAAGAGCAATTTCCACAAAATATGAGATTAAAAATAATTATAAGAGATAACTCGCTTCACACGCTTCAGTTAAGCTGAAGTTCTTAAGTATTTCACCACTTAAACTTAACGAAGTCCTAACTCAGCCTGATTCCTATCACCTGAAACCCCCCTTAAGAGCTACGGTCCGTACTCACCAAGCGTTCACCAAAGAGTCTTGCTTTCTCTGTCGAGATTACCTACCTCCCCGTGCAGCGGAAGCTACCAGAGGGGTAGCCCTCCGTCACCAACCTCACACACAAAAACAGCCTTCGACTAAGATGGGTAAACCTCCCAGCAGACGATGACCAACTCAGCGTTTCCCACAAAACAAAACCGAAACCCCACATTAAAACACACATATAATATACAATAGGCCTTATTTGAGTGCTCAGTCTTTCTGGAAGAGTTCATGAATTGAGCTAAAATCAGATAGTAAAATGAATAGGTTGTACCGAATTCGACAAGCGTCTTATGAAACGACTTCACAGAGGCGTTTCACCACCTTCAAGCTGTCTCTCTACCGTTCCACTCTCAAACAGCGCGCGGGAAAAACCAGCACTTAAATTTTTCTGCGCGAGCCCTGATTTTTCTTGATGATGCTTTCTGCCTATGTAGGTGAGTGCCAACAGAATGTTTTCGCAGTCGGGGGAGAAAACTGGTGATTGAAATTTCAGATGAAGATCCCGTCGCAACGAAAAACGCCCTTGTTTTAATGATTTCCACTCCAATTCACGTATCATGTCTGTGGCACTATCTCCCCTATTTCGCGATAGTACAAAACTAGCCGTCACTCCAGACGTGGCTATAGTGGCAGAGCAGGCTCGAGGACATTCGAAGCAGGCCTCATCCTTGAACAACAATAACTGTTAGCCCTGCACGAGCTAATCTATTTCCAGAGCTACACGCTGTGTAAGTGATCATTTCGTCCCATTGTTTACAGATGGTGTGTAACTGCTGCCCCATCAGTACCCACCCCTCTCCCAGTTCTGCATTCCTCAAAGCGTGCATTTCGTGGACGAGTTGGAGAGTGTCTATTGGTGACTCTCCACCCGCACACGCCAGCACTAACCTCTCCCATCCCGCTGCCCATTAAAATCTTCACTATTATTGTTGAGGCAGCCATGCACGACGACGACGGTTATGTGTTACACTGAACACGGGCTCAGATTATCTGAAGAGGGCTCATCACGGCCGAAACAGATAATGAACTGTACTTCATCGCAACAGTTACAGCAAGAAGTAACCAGATATAAGTTGACAACGATTGCGGGGGCCCTCTAGAGGTACTGTGTCTGCCCTTATACAAGGAGCGATCACACAGTTTCAGTCGTGTGACTAGGTCCTCCCATCGCGTAGACCGTTCGCCGGGTGTAATTCTTTCCATTTGGCGCCACTTCGGCGACTTGCGCGTCGATGGGGATGGAGTGATGATGATTAGGACAACACAACACCCAGTCCCTGAGCGTAGAAAATCTCCGACCCAGCCGGGAATCGAACCCGGGCCCTTAGGACTGACAGTCTCTCGCGCTGACCTCTCAGCTACCGGAGGCGGACACAGTTTCAGTTAAAATTACGTAATACATTTTCTGCTTATTCCTAGGTACATGCTGCAGTATTGGTACGCACTGAAGTCCTCGCGCCATAGTACAATAGCACATCTCCAGCGGAACGAAAACTAAATCCAACCGATAATTTGAAGA
Source organism: Schistocerca americana (assembly GCF_021461395.2). Classification (NCBI taxonomy): domain Eukaryota; kingdom Metazoa; phylum Arthropoda; class Insecta; order Orthoptera; family Acrididae; genus Schistocerca; species Schistocerca americana. Next base: position 284,404,267 of record NC_060120.1, on the reverse strand, counting down.
TAGACTGCGAATTTTGCTTAAGACGAACTCACTCACTGAAAATAAAGCACGGAGAATAAAGTTGTCTTTACATAAACCAGTGTAAAATCAATACTCGAACCACTTTTGGACGATAGCTGCTGCGTATTTAATGTAATGGCGTTGCTGAATTCTGATATACGAGAATAAAATCAACACTGGGACTATTTTTCGAAGGTAGCTGCTACATATTTAATGTCACAGCGTCGCTGAATTCTGATATACGGCATAAAGTTTTAATTATAACGTCGGAATACTAAAGTTATGTAATTAATTTATTTTTGTTTGTAGATGCATGTCTACAGTCCTGGTAAACATTCAAATCCACGCGCCGCAGTCCCATGTCATGTCTCCAGAGCAGCCCAGACATTTACAAAGAACTTGGCAGTACAAACTCAGCTACCGTATGAAGTTTCACCTCGTGTGGCCTGGATGGAAGCACTGACCGGGTAGGGAAGTGTGTCTTAGAACCACTGTACCATCATCTGTGGTAAGCTGGCGCACGAACTGTTCTAACTGGTCCTTTATATCCTGGTTACTATCACTGGGACGTTGACGTCTGAGACACACACATTTTCTATCAGGGCAGGTACGGGAATATTGACGGCCACGGGAGCACCTCAGCATCACGCATGCAGTCCATAGAGACACGTGCTATGTGTGGACTGGCATTGTCATTTTGAAAAATGACACCATGATACTTTCGCATGAGGGGTCACACATGTCCATGACACATACCGATATGTCACCGTAGTTGCTTGAATCACTACCAGCCGTGACCTGAAGTCCCACCTGATGGCTACCAGGAGTAAGACTGCCATGCCCCTTCAAAACACTGGAAAGAGGGGACGTCTGCCCATGGTGACATCACATTCGCCGACGATGGTCATTTGGGGTGATACGTCGGTGGATACATTGCGATGCCGTTCATCAGCTCTCCATGATTTCCTGTTATGGCATCACTCCAAATGTAGCAGTTGGTGTTGTGATAATGGCAGCCTACTGCTGGGCCGCTATTCCCTTCTTTCGCTGCTGCTAATCTCTGACCAATGGTGCAGTTAACATAAAATGTCGCAGGGAGTTCTTTACCTGTTTTCGGGTGGGCGGTCCAGGTGTGAGAGGGCTATGACGTGCTTAGTGCACAGTATGAGGATCCCGCCTTCTGGTGGCCAGACGTTGTTGACAGGATTTTTAACAATGAAATTCGCCAACAGCCGTGCAGTTGAGATGTTATTTTATTTTCTTTTTACTACCAGTTTCGGCATTCCATTATGCCATCTTTAGGCCCCATATGCATCTCTCGAAAATAAACAATAGTGGCGTACCCCAGTACATGTGTTCCTAGATGCCGTGAATTCTAAACCATATCCCAAGTGCTTTCTTTAGTTGCAATCAAGTCTTCGAAGGAAGCACTTGGGATACGGTTTAGAATTCACAGCCGGCCGCGGTGGTCTAGCGGTTCAGGCGCTCAGTCCGGAACCGCGCGACTGCTACGGTCGCAGGTTCGAATCCTGCCTCGGGCATGGATGTGTGTGATGTCCTTAGGTTAGTTAGGTTTAAGTAGTTCTAAGTTCTAGGGGACTGATGACCACAGATGTTAAGTCCCACAGTGCTCAGAACCATTTTTTAGAATTCACAACATCCAGGAACATATGGCCCAGTATGCCAATATCGTTTATTTTCGAGAGCTGCATATGGGGTCTGAAGGTGCGGTAATGGAATGCCGAAACTGGTAAATAAAATAACGTCTCTACTACACGGCTGTTGGCCGATTTCATTGTTAAATAATTGACCATCCGCTGTCCCATGTCCACAATGGATCAACAAACACTGGTTGACCAGAAGTTTGACCAGGAGTATGCCTTCTCTTATGCTCCTATGCAGTCCAACATTGGGTCACTGTCATATACCAATGGCGCAGAAATCGGGATGGTGAACGATTCGCCCATCTCCCTCTCAGGTTCTGTGTCCTGCTGATAACACTGTCTCAAACAAGTGTGTAACATCTGTGTGTTCTTCTCAGTGGTCATTCAACATATGACGCCGTTAATGCCTTTATATATCAAACCAGGCCTGGTAACAACACTAAAAACAAACAACAGTAATTAAATCTAGTGGCTGTTCAACATGTCATACAGAATTGTAAGTCTAATCCTTTACATACCCACCTATGGTGTGTATGTGTACAAAGTTAAGTTAACATCCGACCGTGGCTGCTGTGTGCTTCATGTTTTCTTGTTAGGCAGTTTATTTCGTGTGACCTGTCTTAGCTGCTTCACTCTGTATACGGGACACGCATTGCTCGCGACAATCAGCTCCTGGAAATGGAGAATGCGGACGATTTCGAAAGCTTGAGACACATGGCCTGAATGTCGAGAAAGTTGCGTGCAAAAATATGCATTTCGAAACACAGCTTTCTTATTTCAAAGTATTCAGCTTAGAATCGTTTTTCATTTCTGTAATTCGAATATAGCGATTTGAGACACCATTTTTAACAATAAAAACGTTCTTCTGACGTCAGTTAGAGTATACATGTAGTAGCATATTTAACAGCTTGTACCCGATTGTCATTAACACAGACGACAAAACACGTGTGGTACACACACGGCTAACACTCCACAATAACCGCCACTGGTGTGGATTTCCCCGCTAATGTGGAGTGCTCGTCATTACTCGGCGTCATTATGTTTGTCACGCTGACGGCAGACGTTATGGGTTCTTTCCCTCTCGGCGGGAAAAAAAGAAAGAAAGGATCTGGTAACGATGCAGAAGCGCTATGTCCAAAGCCAGCCGGTACAGAGACACAACACATGCGTAACACCGCGCGCGCTCTCCGAACATATTCGAGTGGCTGGCTGTTTGTTACTGACGCGCGATGCACGAGTGCGCATGCGCGAGCTTCGCCTCCCCATTCCTCCCCGCTCCACTCGTCGCCCGGCCCAGCGCAGCGTGCAGGCGCTGCGCGCGGCAACATTGTAAGTTTATTCCATTCAGGCTAACATTTACACAGCCAATTAAAAAGTGAAGCGGGGCTTTGAATGTTGCCAAACACAACGCGCCCGCTTGTCTACGCCTGGTTTTATTACACCCGGAGTTAGTGAGCCGGATAAATTATTCCTCGTTAATTAGCAAAATCTTCTTTACGCCCGGCTCTGCCCCGTTCTCTATCTCTCTCTTCACAACCTCGTTCGCTCCTCCACTTTTAATACTTTTTTATGCGCGCGCAAAATAGACGGCGCTCCTCCTTTCTGATCCTTTAATTTTCTCCGCGATTAGATAGATTTGAACGCAGGCTAGTGCGAGGAAGGAAACAAACGGAAGAGTCTGCGCATGCGCCCACGAAACACGACGCCTGCCTCCTCGTGAAATTAGCCGCCCTCTGGATGGTTGCGTTCGGACCGTAGGAGAGGTGGTGGGGGCGGAAGGGGGGGGGGTGGCAGGAGGAGGCATAACGGATCCGTCGGCCCTTCCGGAAATAAAGTCGGCAATAATGCGCTCGACTGCCGCTTTTATGCACGACGTGGAGCACGACACGATGCAACCTTTTGATCGGGGTGGAGCGGCGGCGAGGTTTATTGAAGTGTAAATGATTAGCAAAATTAATCATTTAAGCACTGAAGAGACAACACTGTCGACAGGGCGCCATAAATGAATACCTTTTTCACTGCTGGGGTGTTGTAGCTCTTAATTGTACGTTTGGTCTTCAGAACGAACACTTCTGATTATACAGAGCTCTACTGTCCCTTAGCGCAGTCTGATAAGCACACCCGCGTAGTCTTTTAATTACGTTCGAAAAACTACAGTGCTCTCATTTTAAAACAGCAAACGCTCATCTGCACCAACAGTATAAGACACCCAAGTGAATAGATATTTGAGTATCCCGAACAGATATCAGTAGAAACGCTAGATGACTTATTGGCAAGCGTAAGGTAGTATTTGTTTATCGTGACTTCTAGTCACTAACTATGTCCTCTACTGCAGATGAACCGAGGCTGCGAACACGAACACATAAAACGACGAGTGCGTGACTTTAAAAACATGGAAAAAGCAGATTGTGAAAATTTTCCGAGCGCGCGCAGCAGACTCAAATAAGGCAGATTTTCTAAACCTCCACTTCGATGCACGACAGCTTTTATGACACAGGTAGAAACGACCAGATGCCATAAGGGATTACATCGTTTGAGGCTAAGGGTTACTTGTCAGAAATTACGTGCAATGGAAGTACAGTATACAGTTTCAAGTCATTCGCACATTAAAGGCCTGTCAAAAATACAGCTTTTTATTTGCTAATCGTTATAATACACGTGTTCCTAAAAGATTCTTATGATATCATTACACCGTATCTTCTACTTGAGGTAGAACAAAGACAGAAACTTTGCGTTAATTTTAACTTACAAATGGAAACGAAGGTGCCAGTGGTGATCATGTGATCATCCAATATGTGTTGAGTAAAAATGGTGGGAACACAGTAACAAAACACGTTTCTCGTGCTGCGTTTCAACAGTTCAGTAATAGATGAAGTACCGTATTTCATGGACTAGAAGACGCTATGGACTATAAGACGCATCTTAATTTTTAAGCATGTTCTTGAAAAACATTTTTACTATTTTCGACATAAAAGCCAGACTTGAAAAAACCTTTGTTTATAAAACCGAACTGACCTTTAAAATCACTGAGAATCACCATCTTCTAGTTTTGGCCATTTTGCATTCAGTCCTCTGTTTGCACATTTCGTCTTCTTCATTTTTTTTTCAGTTCCTCTATACTAGGCCGCCAATCGTGAATGGTTTTTTTCTGTTGGTGGAGGCCGAAATGCCGCTCAACTTCTCTGTCTCCATGTTCTCTTGCATACGCTGTTACTCTCAATTTATAGTCCGCATCACATTAATACCTTTTATTTTTTTCCTTTACGGTAACTAGCTAGTAACAAAAATATTGAACTGTTACCGATAACACAAATCCTTTTCAGTTCAAGTTCACTGACACCGTAGTCTGCAGTGACGCGTCATAGGTTAGACAGTGTCCTGGGTTTGTGGTGGCTGGGCAGGAGGGAGACAATGTCAGCAAGGTTGTGGAAATGGAAATGAGCGTTTGGCGTCATTGGCCGGGAGGCCCCTTACGGAGCAGGTCCGACCGCCTTGGTGCAGGTCTTATTACATTCGACGACACATTGGGCGCCGGATGGGGATGCAATGATGATGAAGACAGCACAACACCCAGTCCCTGAGCGGAGAAAATCCACGCCCCAGCCGGGAATCGAACCCGGGCCCGTAGGACGGCAATCCGTTATGCTGACCACTTAGCTATCGGGGCGGTCAGGAAGCCTGTGAATCCAGTTGAATCCAGTGTTGCCTGATAGAGACACGTTTCCCGAGGCACGGAATATATGGCCATTTTTAAGACTTGCGGTAATTTTAAATCCATCACTGGACTTTTTATATCAATTTCGAGTACAAGACGCAATGTTGGAGGCAATTATACGAAGAAAGAAGTGCATCTTATAGTTCGTAAAATGCGGTAGCAGTTTTATTCATCAGTAGATAACTTTCACAAGCATGATATTGGACATGTCTTGGTATTACAGTTTAAGAATAACAAAAACAACAGTCAGTTCCACAAGAAAGTGTACGCCTTTATCTGTATGATTTAAAAGTCACTATTATAAATATATGTTTATATGAAAATACATGTTATTACTAATTGTGCAATTGCCTAATAGTTAATCCAGTGGCTACCATTATCGATTGCAGCTTGGCACCTTTTTGGGATGCTTTTCACGACATTTTCTGCATATTTCTCGGTAACGATCTCCATACAGTCCTGATTTTATATGACAACTGCCTCAGAGTATATATTGGCTTTCCTTTAAGCTTCATCTTAATATATGACCAAACATTGCGATCGGATTTGCATCCGGAGACATTGCCGGCCAATCCATCGTGGACACCCCACCGTCTTGCTTCAACTCTGTACAGAGACTGCTGCGATGTCTCAGATCATTATCCTCTTGACGCACATAGTTTGCCTCTTTCGAACCAAATAGCTTCTTAGTGGACCACTGAAAGCAATTTTGGTAAATACATAAATATAAAAATGAGTAAGTGACGCTTAAGATATTTTGCACTCATTTCAAACCGACAAAACAAAACTTTCAACTCTCTCACTGTTTACCTACACACTGTGCAAAAGCGCATTGATTACAGATTCGAGACCGCTACCAGAGATCTTGCTGCTGACGTCACATTTAAAATTATGGCATGCACTTGGGGAATTGACTGTAATTCATATGTTCATTATCGTACATACGTACAAGTCCGGTATGACAAGGAAGGGACAGGTACTTTGCCTTCGCATTAAAGTAGGAACTTCCCCACCATTTGCCTGAAGTAATTTGGGGGAAACCACGATAAACTTAATCAGGATGGGCGGATGCAGACTGGAGCTTCCATCCTCCCAAATACTAGGCTAGTCTGTTTAAAACAGATCCGGTTTATTCCTGGTGTACAATACTGTTTTTCAAGGAAGTTTATACTTTAAAAGGTTAGTGCTGTACTTTTCTTTCATTTCTAACTCAAAGTCACTGTAGACACTGTACACATTATACGCATATTATTTCATAACGTATCAGACCACAGCAACAATGCCTGTTGCAGCCAGCTATTCCTTACCCTGAAGAACTGACTCACAGTCCCTCTATAACTCTGTCCGAACAGGCCTCGTAAGGCCCAACGGTACTGACCGTCCGCCGTGTCATCCCTAGCCCACAGGCGTCACTGGATGCGGATATGGAGACGCACGTGGTCAGCACACCGCTCTCCTGGCCGTATGTCAGTTTACGAGACCGGAGCCGCTACTTCTCAATCAAGTAGCTTCTCAGTTTGCCTCACAAGGGCTGAATGCACCCCGCCTGTCAATAGCGCTCGGCACACCCAGACGGTCACTCGTCCTAGTTCTGGCAATACCGGCCATGACCTTCTTCTTCTGTGTGGATGCACACATATTCCCAGAACTCTTACCGGACTACTTCCACGAGTAGTGCGTGTGTTGAGGTGGGACACTACGAATGTAGCGTTTGGACATACAAGGTGAGAATGTGGGTCTCGCGGGAGGCGTGCGCGAGATAGTCCCTGCAGTCGCACTATCCTCTGCGCCCTCGGTGGCTCAGATGGATAGAGCATCTGCCATGTAAACAGGAGATCCCGGGTTCGAGTACCGGTCGGGGCACACGTTTTCACCTCTCCCCGTTGATATATATCAACGCCCGTCAGCAGCTGAAGGTATTAATACAATTCTAATTTAATTTCTATCCAAGCCAGACAGCTTAACTTCGTTGATCTCGCGGCAACCGATGTTACCACTGAGGCAAGGCCATTGGCCATCGCTCTGTTGCGAGTGAGATATTTAGCTCAGAAAGAGGAAATGCTATTGGTATTACATATTGCATAGCTTTAGGTGTAAAGTTTTGCAGAAAACAAAAACCTTGTGTGAAAGTATTACGTGAAATGACATGTTTTATTGCCGTTATTACTATTTATTTGTGTTCACTTTTTACCACACTGTTAATGTGTTTTATATAAGTAATATTTCACTGTTCAGGATTTATTGCTTAACAGATACTTTTTAACTGTCATTTTAAACAAGTTCGTTTTAGTAATCTCTTCGATCTACTCGGGCAATTTATGGTACAGTTTTATTTCTTGATGGAAACTGCTGTTTGAGTTTTAACTTTATTCTTTCTTAGTAGAGGTAAATTCACTCTAGGTCTTGTTCCATTTTCATGGACAGAACTGTTTGTGCAGTAATTATCAATGCTACTTTTTATGTACACAATTTATTGGTAAATATACTCATATGGTTTAGTACATATCCCCAGTGTTTTGAAAAGATCTTTACAAAGAGCTCGGCTACTATATTTAGTTATTATTCCTGCGGTCCTTTTCTACAAAAAAATGGCTCTGAGCACTATGGGACTTAACATCTGAGGTCATCAGTCCCCTAGAACTTAGAACTACTTAAACCTAACTAACCTAAGGACATCACACACATCCATGATGTGTGGATTCGAACCTGCGACAGTAGCGGTCGCGCGGTTTCAGACTGTATCGCCTAGAACCGCTCGGCCACACCAGCCAGCCCTTTTCTACAGTCTGATAACTATGTTCATATCTTGTGCATTTGTTCCCAGAAAAAGAGGCCAGTAGCTAAGAATTGAGAGAATGTATGAACAATACATAACTAAAAGACGCTGCCTGTTACACACCGATGACAGGACTCAAGGGCATAACGTGCTGATGATGACACTCTATTGTACCTTTGCGTGTTCGCGCCACTTCAGCTGAGAATCTATATTCAATCCCAGAAATTTTGTGTATGTTGCCACCTACACCTAATTTAACACTGTTTTGCCTCTTCAAACTGATATCTTACCATTTGTTTCCTTTATGTTCATTGTCACTCTCTTTGCATATTGACCAATCCTAAGCGTCCTTGAGGATTTCATTTGCCTTGTCTACAAGGAGTTCTCTTGTTTTCTCAGTGACTTTAACATTGCTGTCATCAGCACAGAGTATTTTTCACCACGACCAACAACACTGGGAAGTTCATTGATGGGAGGGGGGGTTGGTCCTATTATGGTCCCCTGAGGAACATACTTATAAATATACGTTTGGTTCTGATTAATGTTTCACTAATAGTTCAGTGTTATTTGAGGTATGTGTTATTTCTACTCTGTGCACCCTATGTACTAGGTGTGGTCGGAATCAGGTATTACTGGTATTAGCTATGCTTTTTATTCCTTATGATTCTTGCTTATTTAGTACAGTCTTATGGTCGACAGTATCAAAAACTTTGATCCTAAAAATATGTCTGTCACACACTCGCCATTGTCAAGAGACTCAAGTACCACTTTTATGAATCCTACTATGGCTGGTTCTGTACTTCCGCCACTTCAGAAACCAAATTCACTTAGAAGATTGTATATGTTCAAGTAATTCATTAACTCTCTTTCGTAGCTGAGTCCATTAGTTTTCGAGACTAATGACAGTAGGCAAATGGGACGGTAGTGGTCTATGTCTTCCGCATTCCCTTTGTTTAACAGAAGCACAACTGTTTCCTGTTTAAAATTCTCTGAGAATTTCCCTGCTCTGAATTACCGATTTATTATGGCTGCTAAGGGAACACACATTGATACTTCACCTAAGCATACTGATTTTTTATATTTTAGTTTTTGTACAGTTCTACCAATTTCGTGCTCTTTGGTTGGTAGTAACTTTATTGTGCGTAGTGCATAATTTTTTACAGACTCAAACTAATCTGCATTAATAACAGTCTGAGCTCTGAATTAACCAATGGTAACACCATCACAATAAAAACAATACCTTAATGCATTCCTGATTATATTAGTTAAGTAAGGGTCACTGAGTCATGGGAGAAATAGTAGGAAGCATGGTTCGTGAACGGAAGTCGATATCGCGACTACCAAACACATGTTCTAATTCAAAACGAAAATGGAATCTTGCTGCAATATGACTCTTGAATAACAAAACACAGAAAATTAACAACAAATCTTGAAGTTAATTATGTGTGAAACGTCCCCTTAGAAAAATTTATGAATAATTGTGCTGGTAAACCCCTTACGTTATTTGATTTTCAAACAGCTGAGCAAAACTGAACATACTCAGACATTTCTCTCTTTACTTATTCTGATCATCACTAAACTGACACAAAATATTTTTAGCGCAACGCAATCTGACTTTCAAAAATCCCTACAAAAGTATGGCCCTGACTAACAAGAACCTATACCTTTCATGAATCACTTTCGTCACAAAAATCTTCGTTACTCGAACTACTGCAATACAGCGAGCGCCAATACTGCCAGCTAAATAAAAGATTCAAACTACTGAAGGCACTAACTACTGATAGGCATAGTTAGCAAATGAAAGATTTTGATAGAGAACAAACAATGTATTTACCTTAATAGTGTTCAAAACTCATTATACATATATATATATATATATCATCATCAGCCAATGCAATCATTAAATGATGTGGCCTCTTCGAGTCGTGGATTCAGGTAGGCTTTCAGCAGTCTTCTCCAAGTGGGACGGTCTTGGGCAGTTCTCTGCCAGGTGTTACCAGCGATCTTCTTGATGTCTTTGTCCCATCTGTCTGGTGGTCTTCCTCTTGGTCTCCGGTGCTCTCTCGGACTCCACTCCAGTACTAGCTTCGTCCATCTGTTGTCTTTTCTTCTTGCGACGTGGCCAGCCCACTGCCATTTCAAGGAACCTACTGTCTCTAAGATGTCATTAACCTTCGTCACACACCAGATTTCATCTGTCCTTTTCTTGTCCTTTCTTGTATAGCCCAGCATTGATCTCTCCATGGCTCTCTGTGCTGTCCTAAGTTTCCCTTTTGTAAATGAGTTCAGTGTCCATGTCTCGCAGCCATACGTCATCACAGGAAGAATGCATTGATTAAATACTGCTTTCTTCAAATTTACTGGCATTTTTGATCTGAATACTTTTGAATTCTTCCCAAATGCTTGCCAGCCAAGCTTGATGCGTCGATAGATTTCTGGCCTTATGTCTCCCTTCATATTTATAATCTAGCCAAGGTAGACATATTCACTGACCTCTTCTATTAGACTGTCTTTGACCTTCACATCTCCAGCTGGGACCCATTTGTTGGACATTACTTTTGTTTTGGAATGGTTCATGTTCAAGCCAACCAGCTGGTTCTGATGTTTTGAATTTCTTTTATGTTTTCTTTGGAAATTGCGACATGGTCTATTTGGTATTCACCTTGTCTAAGACTGGGTGATCTCCATGTGGTTAATTTATGTGCAGATTTTTGAAACTGGGTACTCATTATTTGAAGTCCATGATATCGAGTATTACGTACTTACTCTTTCTGATGGACACACGTCCAGATCATCCGCTCTCAAAACTCCGCCATCTCTCTCCCCACATCCACCACTGATGGCGGCTCACCTCCAACTGCGCAACACTACGTGCTGTTAACATCCAACTGTCCAACACTACAATAGCAAATATTGCAACAATGCCGAACAGCCTCAGACTGCACAGAGCACAGTCAGTGATTTTCATACAGAGCGCTACGTGGCGTTACCAACATAAAAACCAAAACAGCCTACTTACATGTGGCTCTTTGACATCGTTAGGAATACTGAAAGAAGAACAGAGCCAAAGTTCCTCATCTCACAACTCGTATTTTCAAATTAACAAGGGAAACAATGCTATGAACTACACATCCGAGGGGCACAAACAGATAAATGCGAGGTGCGGATTCTGAGCTATGAAACTAGTAGCTTGAGGTGCAGAGCCTTGTAGCCCGCCTATGTGAGTCGGACAGTAACAAGCAGGAAGCTTCACACGTGCGTCGTGGTTCCAGCATGACGGATTTGCGCTCTGATCCTTCGACCATAAATACAATAGACTGGGCCTGACGTCATTTTCGTGGCTCCAACATCTCTGGGCTGAAGTCACGTGAATGTTGGCAAAACGTGGTTGTTTCGTGTTGCGCTTATGACTGTACTCAGCGTTTTGTCGGGGGAAAGGGCATTACATTTCACGTGTAAGTGTTTCTATGATAGTGCAGATGCGTTTATTGAAATCTTTCATATGTTTTTTACACTTGAAATAGAGTATCACGTAAATTAAAGTGTTCAAAGTGATGCCTATAAAGTCAGACTCATATTACATTTTGGAAAGTATCTGTGATAATTCGGTTACAGAAGTAAGTATAACTGTTTCTCGTTCCTACTCATAGATTCCCTAAGGATGAAAACCGAAGGCAGCTTTGGATACAGGCCCTGAAACGGAAAAACTTTAAGCCATCTGCACATACGCGCCTTTGCTCGAAGCACTTCGAGGAGAAGTGTTTTGATAGGTTAGTTATTATTTGCAATGCATATTTATAATTTATATTTACAGTGTCTGTCATTCTTAAACCTGATGTTTTTATAGGGCTAAGACTGCAGGGAATTGGCTAAGTAGTGATGCCATCCCGACACTTTTTGATTTTCCGAAGCATATGAAATCGAAGAGGTCTAAGCTCCGTAAATCACAAACTAGAAGGCGTTCCTTAGATGATGCCGCGTCTTCCGAAATCTGTGCTTCCAATACCTGTAAGTCTGAGTGTTGTTAGAATGTGTGTGATAACTGCGAGTTAGTAAAATATTGTATTAGAATAGAACTGTAACACGTTACGTTAGTGCCATTTCGAACATGCTTCGCCCACAAATTATACCTCAAAACATGCATTTTTGTTTTGTTTACAGTGACGTTATGCGATATGGAAACGAACACCCTGAAAAACAAAAGTTTCAGGTATATTGGGGACTTTTCGAATAGCGATTTGTGTACTCCTGGCATAGCAGAAAAAGTGGTAGATGTGGCAAGATGGCAGATTAGCATCAAAGCCAGAAAGTTAAGGAGTTTGCAGCGGTCATCTCGTGGGATGAAGAAGAAAGTCTTGTCTTTGAAATCTTTGATAAATAATCTTGAAAATAATTGTGTTATAAATGAATCCCAGGCTAATTTACTAAAGGTAAATGAATCCCTAGCTAATTTACTAAAGGCAAGTATATTTACAATGCCTGTCATTTTTAAAATGTATGACTGATTGCAGGTTGGAATACTCATGCTTAAATGCTTGTGGCTTTTTGCTATCAGATGCTACCACCTGGTACTTCAGAGTTGCTCCAAGGTAAAGAAGCAAATATGTATCCAGCAGCTCTTCGGACCTTTGCTCTAACACTAAATTTTTACAGTAGCAAGGCATATAGCTATGTAAGGAAAAATTTGAAAACATCACTGCCACATCCACGAACATTAAGAAAGTGGTACAGTGTTGTTGATGGGGATCCTGGTTTCAGTAAAGAAGCAGCAACAGCGCTTAGAATAAAGAGTCAGGAACTCATTAGCAAAGGTAAGAAATTGCTTTGTGCCATGTCATTTGATGAGATTGCCATAAGGAAGCATGTTGAATTTCGTGGAAATATGTTTATTGGTTACATAGATTATGGTACAGATCTTGACCATGACAATCTGCCTGTTGCAAATGAGACATTAACATTCATGTTGACTGCTGTTAATGGTTCATGGAAAATTCCAATTGGCTACTTATAAGTCAATAGCCTAAGTGCTGTTGAAAAATCAAACCTACATAAGGAGGCATTGAAATCTACATATGATGCTGGAGTACAAGTAATTTCTGTTACTTTTGATGGTGCTCAAGTAAACACTGCAATAGTAGACAAGCTAGGGGCCTGTCTTTCAACGTGCAGAATGAAATCTTTTTTTAAAAAACCCTCTATGTAAGGATGATGTTTTCATATTCCTTGATCCATGTCACATGTACAAGTTAATACACAATACATTAGCTGGTAAAGGTGTCATTTTTGATGGAAATAGAAATCGAATAAAATATGATTATGTATTAAAATTACATGAGCTGCAAAAAGTGGAGAAACTTCTGGCTGCTACAAAAGTAAAAAACAAAACACGTTAAGTGGTATCGTCATAAAATGAATGTAAGGATTGCTGTGCAAACATTTAGTGGTAGTGTAGCTAATGCTGTAGAATTCCTTGACAAAGATTTGCAGCTAGCTGACTTTAAAGGCTGTGAACATACAGTTAAATTTATAAGGACAATGAACAACCTTTTTGATTGTTTCAGTAGTAGGAATCTCCTGTCCAAAGGGTATAAATAACCTCTGTCAATGCAGACAGCTGGCCATATTTTACCATTTACACAGCAGCTCAATTCAAAGCAGCCTACAAACGATTGCTTATCCATCAGCAGGTAAAAGGGTCAGAATTTGGATCTACTTTGAATACTGCAGATTGTTCCATTCTCAGTGTATCTTCTGGACTGGATGTGACGCAATCTAACCCATTTACATCAGTTATCAATTGTAATTCAGAAAAGTTACGCCTAGATGTTGCATCAGTTTCTCATGATCACTCATACAGCATTCCTGCTGTTTCATTTGAACAGCTGTCAAATTATGTACGGAATGTTGTTGCATACATAGCAGGATTCATTGTGTGTAAATTGACTAAGTCAGTACATTGTGTAGAATGTGAAAGTTCCTTATGGGGTGCAGTGGACAGTGACATCAGACTAATCAGTAGAAAGAATGTGGGAGGTTTAGTTACGCCTTCTGCTGGCGTTATTAAAATTTGCAAAGCATCAGAGCAAGCTTATCAGTTGCAACAGGCGAAGGGAATGTTGCAAAAGAAAAATGTTATGCTTGTTCTTGTTACATGTGCTATGGCAGATGCTGATTGTAGTGTTTTTCAGTCCATCAACTTACATATTATGGACTTTGAGCCCACAGAAAATCACAGAAATGCTCTAATTAAATCAATTTTATTTGAGTATTTTAAAATTAGAAATCACCATTTTGGAAAGACTGTGACAGAAACATTCCAGAAAGGTTGTGTGAGGAGTTTATACACAAAAACTGTGTTGTTTAAGGGACATTAAATATTCTATGCCTGATCCCTATTACATTATAGTTTATAATTGCCAAGGTGATATTGTTTATTATTATTAATGTTTGAACCTTGATGCCTACACAAAGTACAGACAGAGGTATCTGGAGTTCTTAACCTTTCTAAGTTCCCATACTGCATCCACAACACCTTTTTCAATATATGTTTGGACTTTACTTCTGTTTTCAGACCAATTAGATTCATTTGTTTGTCTTTCTCTTAACAGAATATATATTTATGTACTGTCTTTTTTTATTTTTTGTTTCCACTAGGTTTGTATGTTGTGTTGTTAATTTGTTTGGGCCCTTATATTTTTACTAGATTTATTCTCTTGTCAGTGTCTTCTATATCTTTTTATCTGTTAAACATTGTTCTGCCCCTCTTAGAATATGGGCTCAGGAAGTAAATCTGTTGGAAAATATTGTGTTGTAAGAAAGAAAATGTGAAATAAAATTTTGTAAGAAATAAAATAATGTTGTGAAATAAAGTATTGAGTTAATTTTTTCTGAATATCTATTTTTTCCCAAGAGATGTTAATTTTCTTTGAATACTTGCAGTAACTGAGAAAACAGTGTAATAAATTTCAAATGAGAAAAGCACTTGAAAGAATCAACATGTATTTCTTTTCTTGTTGTCTATATAAACTCAAACCCCCAAAAGTTGTTTCACGTAAAAGTTTAAACCAGTTTCTTGCTTTTTAGTCAATTGTAGTTGGTGCAATGGATAGTGTTCACTTCGGTAAAATGTGTCTGCTATAGATACGCAATAGTAAGGATTTGTCAGATGAGATTGCAATACAAAATTCAGTAGGCTCAGAGTGAAGCATGTACAGGTGCATATATTTCATTCATATGCAACAGCTTTCAAAATTTGCTACGGAACTTAGTGAAAATGTGAGATTGTGCATGGTGTTGGCAGTGCATGTTTGTAAATATCATTGGAGTGTCAAGCATAAAAGTATTTCTATTACCTCAGTTGTTACTGCAATGGATAGTCTTCACCTCTGGCAAAATACATCCACTACAGACACCAGGTACTAAGGATTTGTCGCATGAGCTTGCAATAAAAAACTCAGAATGCTGTTTGAGTGAAACAAGTACAGGTATGTATATTTCATTCATATGCAACAGTTTCCAAAATTTGGTACAAAACTTCATGAAAATGTGACATTGTGCATGGCATTGGCAGTTTACAAACTCTACAGAAAACAGACCCCACTTTTCAGTGTAAGAACAACTTTTCCTATCTTTAAAGGTTACTCCCGAGGTAAGCCCAAAATTTCTGTTAAAAAAAGTAAGTTTTTAAGCTCTAAGTTGACTAATTGTCTTCTGCTGCATTTTTAGTAAGCTATTCAAATTGATCACAAACTGCAATGATAAACATTAATATGTAATTAAAGAGGAGTTTTATTTAATTTATGCTCACATGATTATTATGCAGAGGCAAGGAAAAATTTCCTCATCATCCCAACCAGTGCCAGAACAAAAGCAGATCACTGCACAGGCATTATTTTTCTAAAATAAGAGCCCCTATTCTTATTGTACTTAGAGACTTCCAAATGTTTTTGTTTTGGCAGATGAGCTCTAACCTGCTTGTGCCCTGGAAAATAGCTCTTAATCTGGATGAGGGTCAGTACAATTTTGCAATATTAGGAGTGGAAAGTGTCCCTTAGATAGTTTTCTTAAAAAATTATATACTGTCACAGTTCATTGTGGAAATTATTTGCAGTTTGTTTCCCCACAGAATGACTATCTTAAGACAGAAGTTGACAACAGTGTTTTAACCTTGAAAAGAGTTTTCCTTGAGATTGTTTTCATCAACTGTGAAAAAAATACCTGTAAAAAATTAAAATCATTGCATAGTCTCTTAGAACTTTTAATTTATGGCCTGCCCTGGTTAAATTGAGAGCTGTAACGACTGTTTCAGTTGAAATTTTATAGGTGTTTCTTGAATCAAAATTGACAGCTTTTACTACAGTGTACAATATTCACTTTTGTTTATGCATTATTCATTTTGAGGCACTTAATAGCCCACAGGTACCAAGGATTTGTATATACAAGTGAGATTATAATAAGGTAAGAGCACCTATAGTCGACACATGAAGAGAATTTTTTTCTACCTTCTAATACTATTAAATAAATGTAGGCTCCAAAATTATTTTCTGAAGCTTCAAAGTCTCACCTTTCATCTAAAATATCTTTTTTTCAAACTGATAGTTTAAACTTTTGTAAAAATAGTAGGAACTGAACCTTTGAAGTGCACCTAAAATTGATACTCTAAAATGGACCTGCTCCTAAAGTCGACAATTTTGGTACGTGTAGTTGACGTAATTCCCATATCCCATTTTCTTTTATTAGGCACTAGAGCTCAAAACGCGGCGAATCCAATGTTTAAAGTTTTTGCATGAGCCCACTCTTAACTGTTTAAAAGAATTTTAACGGCATTTTACTTTAATTGATAGTTTATAGTAATTTCGTCCCACTGCCCACCAGAGTGGAGTTCGATGTATTTGTTAGATTTTATAAATGGTGCTGTGAACAAATTCAGGTCAAATGTAGTTCTGGCATAATTTTTCACAAATAAAAAAGTAATTTTTGTTGGAAGCGTTTGGCAGTCAATTGAGAAATGTGGGGAAAATACGATACAAACATAGGGTGGCAGACCGCTGATTTGAAATTCCTCCACGTTTTGCCAACAGTCACGTGGTTTATGTTGGAGTCACACCAGCCCTATAGCTTCTGCACACCAAGGCCAGTCTACTAGTCGAAGCTCTGATCCAGCAGCGTTTCTAAGTAGTTTCGGCTGACGTCGAAAGGTGGCAGCATCTTCAGGACGTAATTGGTTCAAATGGCTCTGAGCACTATGGGACTTAACATCTATGGTCATCAGTCCCCTAGAACTTAGAACTACTTAAACCTAACTAACCTAAGGACAGCACACAACACCCAGCCATCACGAGGCAGAGAAAATTCCTGACCCCGCCGGGAATCGAACCCGGGAACCCGGGCGTGGGAAGCGAGAACGCTACCGCACGACCACGAGATGCGGGCTTCAGGACGTAATTCATACGTTGTTAAACCAGCATATTTTGGAAACAAAACTGTATCGGCTGTATATTACGTCTGCTATCAAGTATTGTTGATTTATTAAGTTAAACCAGCATATTTTGGAAACAAAACTGTATCGGCTGTATATTACGTCTGCTATCAAGTATTGTTGATTTATTAAGTTTAATTATTACTTTGAATGATTGTGTGAACGTAAAGTAAGATAACAAATTAACATTGTTATGTCTGTTAACTGAGTACACGTTAGCGTGAGAACTGCTTCCGTACACAAACAGGATCATACTCTCAAGGGAATTTTGTAAAGTGGTGCTAGCCAGTTTGTGGGACTGGGGAAACGAACATTGTACAACAATTCTGTTTATTTAAAGAGGCAGTTATTTTGATAATGGTTGATTTTCCAAATTTGTTCATTTAATAAATTGTTCTTAAATGCTGCTAAGTAGTGATTGGTCACATGTCAAGATCCAGGACTGCGCAATTTAATACTTGTATCGGATTGGTTATGATGTTTCTCAGCCAATCAGGGGACAGCAGGTTGGCGCATATTTTTCCATTCTGAAGTCTAAGTTCAGTTTGGATGCGTATATTAACAGCTGTGAACACACGTAATAGTTTTGCGGAATAATGAGTAAAACTTGTCCGTGGAATGCCGCGGATGTGCGTGGAAGACAAACGCGCGAACTTCCAGTTTTTATGTGTAAACTGTGACTTTTGAACTAACTGAAATTTGAGTGGCATATTGTGCAAGTCGGAACCGAGAACTGAACGTTCAAAGAAATCGATTTGGATAATGTTAGAGCTACCATTCTGTCAGAGATAATACATTTCGTATTCCTTTTTGGTAATAGGTTTGGTTCGATGTAGTAAGCTGGCTATTACGAGTGACTGTGACTGCGTCGGCCGTTGTGGTCGAGCGGTTCTAGGCGCTTCAGTCTGGAACCACGCGGCTCCTACGGTCGCAGGTTCGAATTCTGCCTCGGGCAGATGTGTGATGTCCTTAGGTTACTTAGGTTTAAGTACTTCTAAGTTCTAGGGGACTGATGACCTTAGATGTTAAGTCCCACAATGCTCAGAGCCATTTGAACCATTTTTGACTGTGACTGCGTGTCATTGACAAAACTCTAACTTAAGATTAGCACTGGCTTGGCAGTGTTTCTGTATCAAACAGGTGACAATGTACCGAAGTTTTTCGCTCACAAACTACCTTTCAGTTAATCATTCAGTTAACTTTTCACTAACAAACAAAACATATGGTGCAACTTGTAGAGATGTGTAGTGCGGCTAATTTCCGCTACAGCTTTCTCTTGGCGACGAACGTTACTCATTTTCTGACAGGTCAAGAGTGTAGACTGGACTGCAGAAGAAGAAAGCCACTACAAAATGAGTGGGCATTTTTGTGGGAGAAACAATATTGTAAACAGCACCGTTGCAGTCTAATGTTAGAGGAAAAAGTGACACATCTTCAAACTGCACAGGCCGCACGGGACGACAGCCAGGAAGCGAATGATAAAGTATTCAAAGTTCTCTGTCCTCAGCCCAAACTCTGTTGGAGGGGCGACTGCAGATTAGTAGCCAGTGCGACGAATGAGAAAGTGCCTCAGAGCATGACAATTGAGGAGAATGCTGTGGAAGTTTTCCTGAAATGGTACAAATGCGCGTAAACATTTTGCCATTTCGGTACAGAGACTAAACGGTCGTTTAATGTTGGTTGATGCAGCACACACAGTGTCTAGTAGGGGTGGAGAAACAAAGGATTGTAGCAACAAAAATACTGTTGAGATAGTTCGAAATTACTCACATTTCTTGGGGTAAAAAAGGCGGGATTCCTGTCGACATCCATGCTGAATAGATACTGCTACATCTGAAGTGCGAACTTGCGCGCTGAGGAAGCGTTGCGGCTGTGCGTAAGCGACTGACTCACGGAAACCACAACTTCAGAATACGTGGAACAAGCCCTAGGAACTTCTCCGGAAATGCCACCCAGCCTGAGGTAAGCTGTTCTCCTGTAATTTGTAAAGGGGAAATCCTCCTCTAGCATTACTTTTGCTCAACAGTAGTATTCGACACCAGTATTAATTTCCGAGTTCTGGACCTGTCAAGATTATCTCAGCTGAAAACTTTCATATAATTTTATACGCAATATGTTACAATACAAACTAAAATTTATGAAAAGGATTTACTTTATTTTCGATGTTACTATCTGAATATACAGTTAAAATTATTTTTTTACAAACATTTGAAATTACGAAGTATTTGGCACACTTAAAACTTCTGTTATTAATTACGCAATCTATTACTGCTTGCTATGTTTATTTCTGGATTCATTTATGAAATAATAATCGAAACTAATACAAATTCATTTGTCAAGAAAACCTGTAAACCATCTCGGATATTGTTATTTCCGGAGAGTGAAGGAGTAGTAAGCATGCCTCTGATATGATCGGACGTATTTTTGTATTTCGGTGAACAATGAAATTTCGGCTTTGTTAATGTGAAATTTCGAAGAACTGTGTGATATACTAAAATGTGACAACAAAAATTTTGCAACAGCAAACTTCAAATTTATTTAGATCAATTCAACCATGAGGACCTAAAATGTGAGAATTTCAGTTTCAAGAATCAGACCCCTAGACAAGAACTGGAGGCAACTAAAGCTAAGTAAAGTACGAAAAGCTAAGTAAAGTAGAAAGTTTATTGTAATCTTCGCTCCTCTCCAATTTTTCATAAAAGACTTTGCTTATTGTGGACAATAACTGGAATTAGGAAGGAGTGGGAGATTACACACTCCTCTGTTCCGAAATCAGCTTGCTTGCGGGAGAACCTTCCAGAAATCACCCAACAACTAGTACTGCCCGCTTTTTATATGAAACTAACTACGCAGAATCGTGGAAAGATCTGTACTAGTCATGTTAAATTGTGTTATATTTGTTTTTGGAAATTTTTGTTCTCATTTCTCTGCAACGCTTAAGTAATGCTCACGTATAGTTTGCTAGATGGTGCGGATCGTTTGTTAGTGTATCCTTCTCCCTTATCAGTATGCTATTATGCTTTTGTTTGTCTCAGACTGCTTTCTTTTATTCTCTGCATTGTATATTATTTGTCATTAAAGGACTTTTTTGCAGCCGTCAGTACCTTCTTATAGCTTAATTTGCCTGTGACTGAAATTTAACGGGTCTGGCACATTATGACTCATCTTCGTGGAACTGAGGTACTTATGGGTTTTGGGGGACTTCCTAACACCTGCTGTTATCCATTTCTGTTGTGAGACATTGATACTGACGTGGGCACTTTTGGAAGTGTCGTTTCAAAGTTAAATCTAAATAATGTTGAGAATTTTACATTTACATCGGTTTCTTTATACACTTCATCCCAACTTTGGTTTCGTAGTTCTCTTGGAAAGTCTTGTATTTTGATTTGTGATCAATGTCTTTTGCAGGCCTGCAGTTTAGGGATTTTTTTACATACCTCATTTAGTGTTATTATTTGGTAGAAATGGTCTGATAGTCAAATATCTTTTACCCGCTAAATCACACATTTGCCTGTCCGTATTTACGGCGACGTACTCTTATTACTGCTGCGGTCATAGTAGTAACCATCTTTGCACTACTGTCAAACAACAGCTTACCCAAACTCTGAAGGACATTTATGAGAACGATAATACGAGTAGTTTCATTTGTGAAATTTCTGTTTATGTTCATATCTCTGCACAAAATTATGTTGGCTTCCATATTTCAAGAATTTCTGTTAATTTATCGATAAAAGTGTCCACACTACCAGTGTGTGATCAACACGCATACAGAACGATGAATTTCTTGTTGATGTCAAGCCTTGTTAATTGAGTAGCTGATATTACAAAGTGTTTTTCTTCACTTACTGCACTAAGGCCATGTCCTGATTTAAAATGTGTTCATTTTCTGATATACATGCATGATCCTCCAGCCTTCGAAGTAGTCCTATAGTAAGAGTCTGTATTTGATACAACGATAATACTACTTGCCGGAGTTCTGTGACACTACACCAGTGTTTAGAGACATAATGTAATGGGCAGTTTAAAGACTGGAACTAAACTTCAGATCGCTGTATTTTATTTTTATTGATTACATGTGTTGATGAAACATTTTTCAAGTAAAAATGTCCTGTGTTATTTTCTCCACTGATTCTTTTCGTTCATGTTGTGTAGTATGTGTGCCATTTGATGTGTTATAATTTGTCTTGTGGGTACTTATTGCAGAATTTTCTGAATTGTTGGAGATACTCTTTAGGTAGGGGTGCACGTTATCTGGACTTATCCTTGAAAAGATCTACATCTAATACCGATAGGAATAGGTATATGACCATCCATAGACCCAAGATTGATCTCCTATACTGTCGTGAATGAACTGTACCACTCTTCCGTTCTCATTCCCATTTAAACTTCGGCCATGCTTAGTGATCCCCATCTATAGGTAGTCCCGACAGGCACCAGGGCTACAAGTGCAAAGTCGGCTGTCTCTAATGCCATATTAATCCGTCTCACAGCTTCACTAATGTGTGGTCGATCATGACGCTGGAAAGCATACATTGGTGCCGTGAGTTGGGGAAGCAATCTTGTCTAGGTCACGACCTATATCAACCCTATCCAAACCATTTCCTGCTCTACCCAATATCACCATACGGTCCTCTTTCGAAAAACCCTCACATAAAGAACCTAGGTCCTCTGACTCGAATTAGCACTACTTACATTTGGTTTGAAAATGCTGGTGGCCAGTAAGCTCTCCTGTCACTGAGGGTACACGTCGCCCATGGCTGCGACCTACCGGCCTTACTTTCTTCTTACTAACATTTTTCACGCTCTTATGCACTCTGATCTCGGTTGAAGTGTGCTGCACATTTTATTTCCTAGTCCGACATGATATACTTTCCCACTTAACTCTGCCAGTGGTCGATAGCTATTTTTAGTGTTAATAATAAAACTATCAGATAGGGTCCTCTTACACCCTGAGTTCCTACCAACAGTCACTTCTCAACCCCGCTCCTGCCTTCTGTTACCCTTGATGCTAATCACTTCCCTCCTGGCTTCGTCCAAATGTTCCTGTAGGGCGCGGTTTTTTGGTTCGCGTTCCTCAGTCAAAATATTCCTGCTGCATACTCTGCAGATCCAGGAGAGAGCCTCTTCTCCTCACTATCCCCCCCCCCCCTCCCTCATTACGAGTGAAAGTCGCCTACAAGACTGGCTGCAAACCCGATACTCACTAGTCCGTAACAGCTCCTACGTCTCTCACTCATGGTTAATTTCGATAAAGAGAATTGAGTTTAACTTGAAAGAATGTGCTGAGTTTGTCAAGTACGCGAGTTGGGTTGTATGTGAGCAACAACGACACTAGCGTGTTTTGTGCTGTTGATCTGTTTTTGTACTAGTTTAGATACATAAAGACAGTGAGTGAATTAGCGGTTGATTTGTTTTGAGAGAATTCGTATTGCTAAGATTGTCTGCTTAGGTTTTTAAACTCTTACAATTCGGCAAATTTAGGCCTAAGTCGCGTCTGTCCAACTAGCAATTAACGCGAAATATGTTCACAAATAAGATTTAAAAACGTTTAATGGTATTTTTATAGAGAGAGCAAACATTACTAAAACTAGCAGCTTCCTTGTTTTAAAGAACATTATACAGTGAAGAAAATTTTGATAGGCTATTCCATATTCATAACACAAAAAGTTTAGGGCAACTTTGCGGCTGTCAGGATGTCAAATAATATGAACTGTTTTAAGAAAAAGCAGTAGAGGAACGCTAAATACCCACTTGTGTGACAAGAACAGACACTACGGCAAGTATGCAAAACAAAATTAAATGAAACGCTATTTACTCTTAAACAATCACTTTTTCTGGATGAGATGTTGTTGTTGTTGTGGTCTTCAGTCCTGAGACTGGTTTGATGCAGCTCTCCATGCTACTCTATCCTGTGCAAGCTTCTTCATCTCCCAGTACCTACTGCAACCTACATCCTTCTGAATCTGCTTAGTGTATTCATCTCTTGGTCTCCCTCTACGATTTTTACCCTCCACGCTGCCCTCCAATACTAAATTGGTGATCCCTTGATGCCTCAGAACATGTCCTACCAACCGATCCCTCCTTCTGGTCAAGTTGTGCCACAAACTTCTCTTCTCCCCAATCCTATTCAATACTTCCTCATTAGTTATGTGCTCTACCCATCTAATCTTCAGCATTCTTCTGTAGCACCACATTTCGAAAGCTTCTATTCTCTTCTTGTCCAAACTATTTATCGTCCATGTTTCACTTCCATACATGGCTACACTCCATACAAATACTTTCAGAAACGACTTCCTGACATTTAAATCTATACTCGATGTTAACAGATTTCTCTTCTTCAGAAACGCTTTCCTTCCCGTTGCCAGTCTACATTTTATATCCTCTCTGCTTCGACCATCATCAGTTATTTTGCTCCCTAAATAGCTAAACTCCGTTACTACTTTAAGTGTCTCATTTCCTAATCTAATTCCCTCAGCATCACCTGATTTAATTTGACTACATTCCATTATCCTCGTTTTGCTTTTGTTGATGTTCATCTTATATCATCCTTTCAAGACACTGTCCATTCCCTTCAACTGCTCTTCCAAGTCCTTTGCTGTCTCTGACAGAATTACAATGTCATCGGCGAACCTCAAAGTTTTTATTTCTTCTCCATGAATTTTAATACCTACTCCGAATTTTTCTTTTGTTTTCTTCACTGCTTGCTCAATATACAGATTGAATAACATCGGGGAGAGACTACAACCCTGTCTCACTTCTTTCCCAACCACTGCTTCCCTTTCATGTCCCTCGACCCTTATAACTGCCATCTGGTTTCTGTACAAATTGTAAATAACCTTTCGCTCCCTGTATTTTACCCCTGCCACCTTCAGAATTTGAAAGAGAGTATTCCAGTCAACCTTGTCAAATGCTTTCTCTAAGTCTACAAATGCTAGAAACGCAGGTTTGCCCTTCCTTAATCTAGCTTCTAAAATAAATCGTAGGGTCAGTATTGCCTGGCGTGTTCCAACATTTCTACGGAATCCAAACTGATCTTCCCCGAGGTCGGCTTCTACTAGTTTTTCCATTCGTCTGTAAAGAATTCGCGTTAGTATTTTGCAGCTGTGACTTATTAAACTGATAGTTCGGTAATTTTCACATATGTCAACACCTGCTTTCTTTGGGGTTGGAATTATTATATTCTTCTTGAAGTCTGAGGGTATTTCGCCTGTTTCATACATCTTGCTCACCAGATGGTAGAGTGTTGTCAGGACTGGCTCTCCCAAGGCCGTCAGTAGTTCCAATGGAACGTTGTCTACTCCGGGCGCCTTCACCCACGTATCTCACTCGGCGGCCATCATGGCAACGTCCAGTTACAGCTCTGCGACGTGATAGTTATCGACAGTCGTATGGCCTGCGCCACTGGCGACAAAGACTATTTGATCGTTGGACGAATTTGACTGTCAGCTGGATGTGTGTCGTGCGCCCAGTGTGTAATGTCTCTTGCAGCGGTCTCTCCGCGATATTTTCAGAATTTTTTTATATATTTTATATAACTCAGTACATATCTCGAAATATCTCTTCTTATCTTACCGATTCCTAAAGTTTAATATACGATGATTATCAATGCAAAGTAGTTTCAAGCCCTGTTATGCCTTGGAGCGTCCATTTACTCCATGGAATAGCTTCTCTGCTATCTATGTTTTCTCTTATGAAAAGAATGAAGGAGATCTTGCCGATTAGCCGTGAAAGAACGAAGATTTATATGTATGTATTGTTGAGCTAGTCGCCATCTTGATGAGATTCTGTAGGAGAAGCAATTTAATACATGAACTAAACTAAAGTAAGTGTCTCCGCGTATTATTCAACTGATTATTATTGACAGTGTCTGCTTACTACGCTGTGTTGCGCGGGATCAGTGGGGAACGTCTGATTTACACTGGACGAACCTGCCGTTTTGTATGCCCAAGATATCCAGCTTATTACTTTCAATAAAGAGGCTAACACGGTCTTACCAGCAGATCTCCGGTCTTCCCCATGTGATCACCGAAAGTTAATAATTATTACAAATGTTTTCAGGAGATCGACTGACAATTTTCGTCGCACCGAGACTTCGAAATTGCTTCACGGCCTTGTGGAATTTAAGTGAAGCTCAATTTAATCAGGATAGAACAGTATTGAACTGTGTGAATGTGATAAGCCTGCTTTGTGAATGAAAATTCCCTTAATATACGCAAGTTTTTTACTATCCTGATCAGTGGAGCTAAACAGGCCGGTGTGAGAGAGGTTTTTAAATTATAGATCCCACAAAAATATTAAAAGTGGAGAGTACAATGAACATTTCTGAAGATAAATTAAAAGTCGAATGATGAAAGTTTGTGCCAGTACTTCAGATAGTAAAGTGTTGAAACAAACGTTCATTATTCCTCTTCATTAGTAGACCAAGGTGAAGACAAAGTGTCTATATTTTGCCAAGTGTGTGATTGAATTTTCTCATTTTGGAGGAATACTGAAGGGCCATCTATCTTCATTGTTAAAAACCATTCAGCAGCCAAGATTGCATAAAATATTTCTTTATTTAAGACAACCGGTTTCAACAGACTTCGCTGTCTTCTTCAGGCCTTAAAAATCTTTTTGTAAAACATGTTTATTTTACTCTGAACCTCATGCACAAGATGCCAAGTGGATGAAAATCAACACTTCATAAAAGATTTGCTATCGCTATAATATTTAAAAGTATAAAGATGCTTTATATTTTTAAATATTTTAGTGATAGCAAATCTTTTATAAAGAGCTGATTTTTATCCAAGTGACATCTTGTGCATGAGGCTCCGAGTGAAATGAACATGTTTTACAAAAAGATTTTTAAGACCTGAAGATGACTGTAAAGTCTACTGAAACCTGTTGTTTTAAATGAAGAAATATTTCATGCGATCTTGGTTGTTGAATGGTTTCTCACAAATGTATGGTGTCTGAAAATACTTCGACAGAAATAGTTGCTTATTTGTTCTCGCTCACCTCGTCATAAAAAGCATCAATTTTGAAGATGATTTCATTTGTAGCCGGTGTTGTGCAGTTTGGATATTTTGAAGAAACTAATTTTTGCAACACTAATAAGCCATTTTGTTCGTCTGCTTAGCCTAGTAGTCAGCGTATCTGCCAGCCGTGAAGAGGATCCTGGTTCAGTACACGGTACTGCCGTGGATTTTTCCTTGGTAGGTGGACTGGCGGTGTGCAGGTCCCATCCTCCACCATACCGCATCCGAAAGAAACCATTGGAAAAGGATGACACGGCGGCCGGTCGGCTATGAATACTTCGTCAGGGGCAAATCTGGATGATGAACAAGCTACTTCATGGAGAACTGCTTTCGATCACAATACCCTTTCTTATGTCGACCTACGTAACATAGAAAGCTAAAAATGAATAGGGTGCTATACACATACGGTTATACACTGAAACGCCAAAGAAACTTGTATAGGCACGCGTA
This sequence comes from Schistocerca americana, assembly GCF_021461395.2. Lineage (NCBI taxonomy): Eukaryota > Metazoa > Arthropoda > Insecta > Orthoptera > Acrididae > Schistocerca > Schistocerca americana. The sequence goes on along the minus strand of NC_060120.1, from coordinate 284,377,167 downwards.
TTCAAATACAGAGATATGTAAGCAGGCAGAATACGACGCTGCGGTCGACATTTCTCATATATGACAACAAATGTCTGGCGCATTTGTTAGATCGGTTACTGCTGCTACAAGCGCAGGTTATCAAGATTTTAGAGAGTTTGAACGTGGTGTTATAGTCGGCGCACGAGCGATGGGACACAGCTTCTCCGAGATAGCGATGAAGCGGGGATTTTCCTTTACGACCATTTCACAACTATACCGTGAATATCAGAAATCCGGTAAAACATCAAATCTATGATATTGCTGCGGCTGGAAAAAGATCCTGCAAGAACAGGACCAACGAAGACTGAAGAGAATCGTTCGACGTGACAGGAGTGCAGCCCTTCCGCAAATTGCTGCACCATCAAGAATGTCAGCGTGCGAACCATTCAACGAAACATCATCAGTGTGGGACACTCGTGAACCCTCTATAACTGCACGACACGAAGCTTTACGCCTCGCCTGGGCCCGTCAACAGCGACACTGTACTGTTGACGATTGGAAACAGGTTGCCTGGGCTGACGAGTCTCATTTCAAATTGTATCAAGCAGATGGACGTGTACTGGTATGGAGACAACCTCATGAATCCATGGACCTTGCATGACAGCAGGGGCTGTTCAAGCTGGTGGATGCTCTGTAATGGTGTGGGTCGTATGCAGCTGGAGTGATGTGGGACCCCTGAAACGTCTAGATAGTAGTCTCACAGGTGACCCGTACGTAAGCATCCTGTCTGATCACCTGCACCCATTCAGTCCATTGTGAATTCCTACTGAGTCGGACAATTCTAGCAGGACAATGCGAAACCCCACACGTCCGTAATTGCTACAGAGTGGTTCTAGCAACGCTCTTCTGAGTTTAAACACTTCCGCTGGCCACCAAACTCCCCAGACATGAACATTATTGAACATATCTGGGATTCCTTGCAACGTGCTATTCAGAAGAGAGAAGAGATCTCCACTCCACTCCCTCGGCACTTCTGTGTTCTCGGATGGGGGGGATACACTGTATTACGCAGGTGTACCAGTTTCTTTGGATCTTCAGTGTACCTGTGAATAAGGATCCCGTATCATCACACAGCGAGCACCCGTAAAAGCTTATAGTAACGACATACTCAAACGGGAGCCAGTCAGATAACTCTTTAGAATGAAATGTAACTCCACAGTGGTATCGTACAACGTGTAGTCATTTGATACATTCTGCTGGATTCAGCACCCGTACAGTGACCTGACCTTATTTGTCCGACTTTTTTCGTCATCCTGTGTAGTCAGTCCATTTCAGACAGTCCCCGAGAAATAGGTGCAATAAATTGCCTAGCTTTAGCAGATAATTCGCTTTTTTTTCTTTTTTTTTTTTTTTTGTCTGAGAAATGCAGCAACACAAATCAGTCTCCTAGAAGAGGCAGATAACACGACAGGAAAAAAAATCAATGGAGGTATAAAAAGTACTCTAAAAATCTTAAGAATAGTTTTTGGTCAACAGGAAAAGTAAAGAGATGCAGAAATTTGAGGCGAACAGCTGTTAAGAAAAATATATTATAGAAGAAATGATCCACAAGATATATAAATTACTTACGGCGTAACTCAGAATACCTACAAATACAACAAAAAATTCTTATCTAAAAATCTTAATGTGAAGTACTGAGCACAGTAGTGAAACCAGGGTACCTACAGTATTTGCCAACGTTTTGTATTCAAGGTGCCTCGCAGCCTTCATGTGACGGATAAACGACATTATTTGTATATATGTATACAGAGGCCTGCTTGCTCTTTTTATTTTATTTTTTTCTACGGACCGGTATTGGTTCAAATGGCTCTGAGCAGCATGGGACTTACCATCTATGGTCATCAGTTCCCTAGAACTTAGAACTACTTAAACGTAACTAACTTAAGGACATCACACAACACCCAGTCATCAAGAGGCACAGAAAGGACTGGTATTGAGCTACACTCTTATCATCAGTGGTACTACAGAAGACACATAGTAACATAACATGTAAAATATTATGGTACAACGTTTATGTTATGGGAGTTAAGATGTGTTTATATTTTAGCGTGTTTCGCGTTACAATTTTCTATAGCATCGCTGACGACGAGGGTGTAGCTCGATACCGGTTCGGAAAAATAAGAACAGAAAAAGCAAGCAGCCTTGTCCTTGTCTATACGTACAAATGATGTCATTTATTAGCCGACATGCGAGGCAGTTATTAGTATTGAGTAAGCTTGAAAAATTAGAGTATTAGAAAGACAAACTATAAGGAAAATATTAAAGCCTCTAGAAACTTCAGAGTTTTTAAATTAACAAGGAAATATATCCTAACGTAAGAATCAAATTACGCTGCCGAAAAAAAATCGCAACACAAAAAAATTAATGTAACTGATGTAACTGCCAGAATCTTGAATGAAAATATGCAAACGCGATGCATTGTGTTGGACAGCTGTTGGATGTCAACTTGTGGGATGGATTTCGCTGCCTGTTGCACTTCGTCGGTCAAGAAGGGGACGATTACTGGTGGTTGTGGATAACTCAGTAGTTGCCGTCCGATGATGTCCCAAATGTGTTTGACTGGAAACAGATCTGGTGACTGAGGATGCCAAGGCAACACGTCGATACACTGTGGAGCATGGTGGGCTACAACAGCGGTGGGCGAGCGTTATCCTGTTGGAAAACTCCCTGAAATGCTTTCATCAATGGCAGCACAACAGCTCGAATCAAGAGACTGACGTACAGATTTGCAGTGCGTGGGATAACCACCAGAGTGCTCTTGCTGCCATACGAAATCGAACCTCAGACCGTAACTCCAGGTGTATCAAATTCAAAAAATGTGTGAAATCTTATGGGACTTAACTGCTGAGGTCATCAGTCCCTAAGCTTACACACTACTTAATCTAAATTATCCTAAGGACAAACACACACACACCCATGCCCGAGAGAGGACTCGAACCTCCGCCGGGACCAGCCGCACAGTCCATGACTGCAGCGCCTAAGACCGCTCGGCTAATCCCGAACTCCAGGTGTAGGTTCAGTGTGTCTAGCACTCAGACAGATTGGTTGCAAGCCCTCGACTGGCCTCTTTGTACCAACAGACTGCAATCACTGATGCCAATGGAGAGCCACCTTTCATCAAAGCCACACGCCCTCCAATGAGCTCTTACTTGTCACCACTGAAGTCGCAAATGACGGCAGCATAGGGTCACTAGAATGCATGCTACAGGCCGTCTGGCTCGGAGCTGTCATTGAGGTAACCGATTTATAACAGTTCGTTGTTTCACTATGGTGCCAACTGCGACTCACATTGCTGCTGCAGATGTAGTACGATGTGCCAGGGCCCAACGCCGATCACGACGGCCTTCGCTCTCGGCAGTGCCACGTGGCTGTCCGGAGCCCGGTATTCTTGCGACGGTACATTCCCGTGATCACCGCTGCCAGCAATCATGTACAGTGGGCACATTCCTTCCAAGTCTTTCTGCGGTATCCCAGAAGGATCATCCAGCTTCTCGAAGCCCTATTGCACGACCTCGTTCAAACTCAGTGAGGTGCTGATAACGGCATCTTTGTCGCCTTAAAGGCATTCTTGACGAACATCAACTCACCACGTGCAATCTCAAAGGTAACTAATGCTCACGACTGATACAGCGTGTATTTAAAGAAAACCTGATTTTCATCCTTATAGGGGCGCTGCTAGCGCCACTCTTATGCCACTGGCGCGACATTTTAACAGACATTGTCTTTCAGATGTAGAAACACACCTACCAACTTTCGTTTATGTCGGACAACTCCTTCTTGCTGTTGCTATTTTTTTGCCATCAGTGTATTATTACAGACAATGAGTAAGAGGAGACTGCTGTTCTTTGAAGATATTTACAGCATGGATGACAGCAGGCCGCCAAAAACATAGTCAAACAGCTAGGTCAACAATAGTTATCTGCCACCTGAATTCAATAAGTCACGGAATACATGAAAAAAAGTGGACAATAAGAAAGAGAAATGTTGAAGAGGAGAGTTTAAAAAATAGTGGGGTTCCAAGGAAGAAAGGTGCGGAAGACAGACACAAAGTCGTCTGAAGAAAGAGAAAAGGAATAGAGTGAAACAATGAAAGAATACTGGAGGGAAAGGAAGGAACAACGGAAAATAAAGATTTCTTACTGGAACGTGGTTCCTGGAAGACGCTAATGCAGAAAGAAGATATAACAAATTAGTCAGTTATCTGAAGGAAACTAAAGCAGTCATTAACCTGCAGGTTGGTCTGAACATCACACTGCTTTACTAGACACAGTGCTATTCCGGAGGCAACCAATTCCGTTGCCTGCTTCCAAATTAGGAACCGTCTAGCAGAGCTACTAACAGGGAGACCTACAGTTTAACGTGGATTTCGAACCGCGCTGTAACATTGCGTTACTGGACGTGAAAGAAGCGATAAACCTCTGAAACAATCGTAGGACCGACTTAGGAATGAACCCTGGGTCTCTGGATTGCTAGTTTGCTCTTACCCAGCTTTTTTTAAAACTTTTATTTCTTTAAGGATTGTTAGATACACCTCACCTGGAACTTGTTTTACCCAAAACACCGTATCATTAATCCATTCTGCTCAAAACTGTATGTGCATTATGTGGATTATGTTTGGGGTCGCGGGAGTATCACAAGTCTGAGGCGAAAAAATTGTTTGAAATTTTTGTAGTGATTCTTATGGTATTTGTTGTGCTGAATACAGAGAAAATAGTGAAAAAATTCCATCACCCTTTGTTTACCCACAAATCACATATTAAATTTTTACTTTTAAGATGTTTTTAACATACGTACAAACTATAACTTTTCGGTAAAATCTAAATAATAACTTTAAAATATATTTTAGCGTAAGAAGTTAACTTCTTCCACTCTTCCTCCTTCCCCGTCCGCGTACTGTCTGCTCTCCACTGAAATGTCAACCTGCTGTCAACGTGGATGTATCCACTTTGTCAAGCATACTTCCACTGCTTCTTTGTTAAAGTGAAATTTAGTTCTGTGTTTTTAATGGCTTCTAGAGGTTGTGTGAACTCTCCTGATTGTTTCTGCTGTATTTGTGGAACTTATACTGTTAAAAAGCAACAGAGAAACATTTCTGATTTTATTACAAAGGTATACTTCGCCTACTTTTGTATGAAACAGGGCGATCAAGAAAAATCATGGGCTTCTCACAAAGTGTGTTCTGTGTGTGTGTGTGTGTGTGTGTGTGTGTGTGTGTGTGTGTGTGTGTGTCTGTGTGTGTGTGGTGTGTGTGTGTGTGTGTGTGTGTGTGTGTGTGTGTGTATGTGTGTGTGTAGAAGAGACTGAGACAATGGTTTCAAGGTAAGAATAAATCATTTCGTTTTGCTCTACCTACGATTTGGAGAGAACCGAAAAATATTGAGTGCAAGGTTTTAAACTGATAAATAAAAAGGAGATTTTGTATCCGAACATCCCTTCAGCTATTTGCCCTGTTCCTCATGGGCTTCATTTACCTACACCTTGTCCTCCAGCTACACCTGTAAACATTTTAGAAGACGTTGATCAATTGTCTCAAGGCAGTGATGATGATTATGATGATGATGACAATGATGGTAGTTACGAGCCCCCCTACAACGAGCCAAACTCTTCACACAATCGGAACTAAATGATTTTGTTAGAGACTTAGGCCTTCCAAAGGATTCAGCGGAGGTTTTAGGGTCAAGGTTGAAAGAAAAAGGGTTCTTGATGTGTGATCTAAGGTGTCCCCGGCGTACAGAAATCTTGAAAATTTCTCGGGTATTCAGCAGGGTAGCATCGTCCAAAAGGCGGCTACCCGACTGAATACCCGAGAAATTTATATAAAAGAAGGGTTATTGGCTCCTGGAACATCATTTTCTTGATACAGGAGTAGAGAAGAAGAGTTTATGCCTTTCTTCTTTTGAGTGGGTGACCTCGTTTTCTGCATAATGTTCGATGGAGACGTTTAATATAAAACACGGGCCGCGTGGGATTAGCCGAGCGGTCTTAGGCGTTGCAGTCATGGACTGTGCGGCTGGTCCCTGGTTCCCTGGATTCTCTGAAGCAAAACTTAAAGGAGGGGTATTGTTGGGCCTGATATAAGAAAACTAATGAAGGATGAAAACTTCAAGTTGAAAATGGAAAACCATGAAAGCAAAGCATTTACGTCTTTTAGAAGAGTGGTAATCGGCTTCCTAGGAAATAAGAAAGACCCAAACTACAAGAATATTGTTGCTGATCTGACTACAAACTGTTGGGCTGCAACATAGGTGTTTCTTCATTCTCATCTGGACTATTTTCTGGAAAATCTTGGAGCTGTCACCGGAAAACGATTGCGTCAAGACATAAAAGAAATGAACTGAAGACATGAAGGACGCTGTGACATGAACATGATGGCTGACTACTTTTGGATGTTAAAAAGAGAAAATCCTCAGCTCCACAGCAGGTAAAGTACAAAAATAAGTTTGGTAGGGAAAAGGAACCGTTACTATAAAGAAGTCATAATGTTGTAATAAAGCCTTATCAACTTTTCTTACTCTATGTTTAAGATTAACCTATGTTTAATGTGGTTTAATAACAGCGTGCATAAATAATACTGACATAAAAATGGCATTTTTAGGGTTTTACTAAAAGTTTTACCTCTTTTTGTAGACAAACCTTACATGAGAGCAGAAACCAATATCATTTCTGAAACTAGCGTCAAAAACTACATAAAAATTAGTTATCAAAACTAAAACAATTTTCAAATTTTTGTTCCAGACCTGTGTATTCGAAGTCTTCAAATTCATGAAGATAAACCAATTCCACGTCGCCAACAGTCTACTCAGCTACCGATCTGTGAGAAAGCTTTTGTAAGATCCCAGCTGTTTCCTTTCTGTCCAACAGTGCAACCAGTACCTATGTTACATCGTGAATAATATCCATAATTTCCTAGTCCTTATGTATTTCTCTTTTCTTTCAATTTCATTTCCTAACCTTACCCTATTACCTCTCCCTCTTTCTCTGACACATTATCTTCTTCTCCACATTCGATTCCTAATATACTGCTACCACATATATCAGTTATATGTTATTACTCACATTCGGAAAGATCGTGGTGAGGCAATTATTTTACGCAATGTTAATAAGACTGACATTTCTTATATTCCATATATCTGTTTCTACATATGATGTTATTAGTTTTATTATTATTGTTAGGAATTTCAAACTCCATCTGTAAAAAGACTGATCCAACATGCAGGGCTGTTTGATTGCGAAACATGGAGTATAAAGAAAAAGGACTTTTCGTTTTCGTTTTCGAGCGGAAAGTCTTATGGAAGATCTTTGATTCAGTACATGGTGAAACCATGGTGGAATTGACAATCCGACACAACATTGATACGGATGTAATCTACAACAGACTAAATTTTGTAGGCCTGATGAGAAGTAAACGACTTGTATGAGCAGTTCAAATATACATGCCGCCGTAGAAAGCTGAAGATGAAAAGAGAGAGAAAGTATACGAGGATACTGAAAGGGTAATGCATGAAAGAAATGGAGATGAAAATCTAATAGTCATGGAGGACTGGAATGCAGTTGTGTTACAGGAGAATATGGACTAGGGACAACCAAAGAGAAAGGAGAAAGACTAATTGAGCTCTGTAATAAATTTCAGCTAGTAATAGCAAACACTCTGTTCAATTGTCCAATAATCACAAGAGTAGGAGGTATACTTGGAAAAGACTTGGTGATAGGGGAAGATTTCAGTTACATTACATCATGGTCAGCCAGAGATTCCGAAATTAGATCCTGGATTGTAAGGCGTACCGAGGAGCAGATCTAGACTTAGACCACAATCTAGTAGTGATCAAGAGTGGGCTGAAGTTCAAGAGACTGGTCAGGAAGAACTAATACGCAAAGAAGTGGGATATAGATATACTAAGGGATGACGAGACACTCTTGAAGCGCTCTAAGGCTATAGATACAGCAATAAGGAATAGCTCAGTAGGCAGTACAGTTGAGAGGGATGGACGTCTCTAAAATGGACATTCACTGAAGTTGGAAAGAAAAAACATAGATACGAGGAAGGTAACGGCGAAGAAACCATGGGTAACAGGAGAAATACTTCAGTTGATTGATGAAAGAACGAAGTACAAAAAATGTTTAGAGAAATTCAAGAATACAGAAATACGAGCCGCTGAGGAATGAAAAAAATAGGAAGTGCAGGGAAGCTAAGACGAAATGGCTGCATGAAAAATGTGAAGAAATTGGGAAAGAAATTATTGTCTGAAGACTGACTCAGCAAAAATGAAAGTAAAGGAAAACCTTCCGTGACAAAAAGCAAGGGCAGTAACATTAAGATTGAAACGGGAATTCCACTGTTAGATGCAGAGGAGAGAGCTGGAGGTGGAAAGAGGACACTGAAAACCTCTATGAGGGGGAAGATTTGTCTCGTTTGATAGAAGAAGAAACAGGAGTCGATTTAGAAGAGATAGGGGATCCAATATTAGAATCAGAATTTAAGAGAGTTTTGGAGAACAAGTAAGGGATAGATAACATCCCATTAGAATTGGGAAAAGTGGCAACAGAACGACTATTCACGTTGGTGTGTTGAATGTATGAGTCTGGGGAAATGCCATCTGATTTTCGGAAAAATATCATCCACACAATTCCGAAGACTGCAAGAGCTGACAAGTGCGACAATTATCGCACAATCAGCTTAACAGCTCATGCATGCAAGTTGCTGAGAAGAATAATATACACAAGAATGGAAAAGAAAATTGAGGATGTTCTACATGACGATCAGTTTGGCTTTAGAAGAGGTAAAGGCACGTGGGAGGCAATTCTGACGTTGCGGTTGTAACCTCCCCACAAAATTTAAAAATTGAAATTAAAAATAATTATTACGAATAGTGATTCTAATTTTTGTATTACCTCACAACAAAAATGTAACCTCAGAACAAAAATGGTTCCCATTTAATGTACCCACAAAATTCTTTTCTCATTTAATGTAAGCTCGAAACAGAAAAATTCCTAAACCTCGTAACAAAAAATAAATTCAGTAACCTGGTAAATTTTAGGACGACAGCAGTGCTGCGTCATGGCCCTGTAAGATAATTCTGAATAAAAAGCAAAAATTCTTACCTCAATAAAAACGGCGAATATATCTGCTCTTACCTAAAAAAATTTTCGGCACAGCTCCGTGCAATGCTGGCCTATACATTTGTGATTTGTGAAAGGAAGCAACTGACTTTTTTTTTAAATGAATGCTTTTTTTTAAAAAAAATTACTTTATATTACCAAAATTATTACTAGGACATTTTTAAAACATTTGGATGACAGTTCAGATATATTACTAGATATGCGCGACGCTGCTTCTTTACCTTATACAATAATACTCCATCTCCAGATTCCCGACGAGAGCAGACTGCAGACAAGCGCAGAAAACCTCAGACAAGCGACTAAGAACAACTAACTGCTACAGTTACACAGTTCATACTGCAGTCAACACTGCTCTCTGGTCAGCGATTCTCATATCACAGACAGCGCATACCTCTTACATAACCCTCCACTGGGGGGCAAAAGTTTGGCAGCGATGGTGAGTCAATTGGACTTGCCATGAGCAACAAATTTTTCTTAATTAACTAAGTTCACAGTCACAGAATATATACATATATATAAGTGCAGATCATGAAATAAAATATAGTGCACATGCACTGAGTACAGAACATATCAAGCAATGACAAAATGAGTACAAAACATATTAACAAATGACATAACATGCACACGGACTGTAGTACAGAACATATCAGGTAATGTCAAAACGTATACGCAATGAGTACAAAACATATTAACAAATGACATAAAGTGCACACGCACTGTAGTACAGAACATATCGGGAAATCACAAAAGTATCGCAATGAGTACAAAACATATTAACAAATGACATAAAGTGTACACGCACTGTAGTATTTTTTTTTTACCATTTTACAAGAACTAGGATAAGAAAGGGAAGGATTGCATCATGGTTGTAGTACAGTAGGTTGAACGTAGCTGCACTGAAAGTCCATATCTTTCTACAGAAGCACAACACCAAGTGAGACAATCTGCAGTTCTCTTCCCTGAAGAATTAATCAGTGTAGCCAAGACACTGAAATGTCGCATTAATATTCAATGTTATCATTTTGGTAGTACATTAGGTACACTAAACAGTGGGACCATAATAACATCTCCATCGCTCAAGGTGGTGGACAGCATGTCGTGTCAACACCACGTTCTTGTAAGGTACACCAACGTAGAATTAGTGCAAAAACCAAATATAGTGCTCCATGATCATGAGGATAGACAGGACAAATGGATATTGCAGTAATTCCTGGTAATTAGGTCAGAAGGTGAAGGACATTAAGTCTTATGCCAGTCATCATTGAGAATTACACTAGTCTATCAACTGATTTGAGTAATTGGTGGCACTCATCGCCTAGTTACTGAACATTTCTGTACTATGTATGAAGTATTACAGAATAATGTTCATAAGTCATCTGATTATAGTGAACATTGGCACTCATTGCCCAGTTACAAACCATTTTAGGCATTATTCAAAAGTGATCATTCAACAAGAGTTTATTAATGGCGTACTATTTACATAATTCAGCTAGTTATAGTAATCATTGGCACTCATTGGCCAGTTACAAACCATCAGAAGTCATCCTTCAAAACAGGAGCTAATGAGTGTAGCATCAAGCTACTAGTATTCATATATATAGCATGTAAGTGACATAATACAAATATAAGAAACAGTGGCATTCATTGGCCAGTTACTAAACATATAGCAAGTATTGAATATTACAAAACATTTTTCATCATTCAAGTGACATACGACATATTTAAAATAATTATTGGCACTCATTGGCCAGTTACGAAACATCAGAAGTCATCCTTCAAAACAGGAGTTAAAGAGTGTAGCATCAAGCTACTAGTATTCATATATATAGCATGTAAGTGACATAATACAAATATAAGAAACAGTGGCATTCATTGGCCAGTTACTAAACATATAGCAAGTATTGAATATTACAAAACATTTTTCATCATTCAAGTGACATACGACATATTTAAAATAATTATTGGCACTCATTGGCCAGTTACAAAACATCAGAAGTCATCGTTCAAAACAAGAGTTAAAGAGTGTAGAGCATGTATGCATTATTACAAAATATCATATACTATTACTCAGAACTCATCATTCAAGTGACATATGACATATTTAAAATGTAACACACTGTAACTATTACTCAAGGTCTGTGATTAGAAAAACATCATTCAGTATTACTCAGAACTCTCTTAAACTGGTAGCATTATTTGGGACTGTTAATACATATTTTTTATACTAGCAATGCATTGCCTTGGGATCGATAATTAATTGCTGGGGCATAACAATATTTACTCTTGACTTATTGCTGCAAATGAGGATAGGTAACGTCATTCGTCATGAGTCAGCTGTAGCAAGGTTATGAAATAAATAAAGTATATGTGATCACATTCATGAATGACACACACAAATGGGTAAAAAAATGCAAGTACTAGAACAGGTTTAATGACCAACTGCTTATAGCACATTAATTTCATGAATAGCTTCTCCTGGAAAAAAAATACAAAATGGACTATTAAGCTGAAAGAAGAAACGCATATTATGCTGAAAAGTAGTGAACTTCGAATTAACAGGTAATGAAATGTGTATTAAATATATATGTTCTCTAGCTGTCCTTTCCAAAACCTTCAGTCATCACACCATGCGACATAAGACATACTGTCAAAACGAACTGCAACAAATACTTAAATAACTACATAGCATAAATACATAAACTTCATCATTATCCTCATCTGCAAAGAAAAACTTAAAAGTGGTGCGTTTAGTGGCCATATAAAGTTTATCACTATCAACACCTGTAAACAAAAACTTCATTATTCATATCACCATAACTCCATTATTATCATCACCTGTAAAGAAAAACTTCATTATTCATATTACTATATTCTTCATCACCATTCATTATCATCTGCAAAAAGACACTTCATCATACAACTATTCATAGTATAGAGTTCCTTATTTCTAGCATATTTCATCACTAAAACTAAGATGTGTAGTTCTGTCTGACAGCCTGCACCAATCGCCTCGTATTCTGAAAGAAAAAATTAGTTAAGACCGCTATCATACGATGTCTATAGTATATTCTTGTTAATGCTTGTTAATTCTGATCCATTTACTCTTCGTGACGAGGTATTGCATCTTCTTCCGTTCATTCCGAAGGTGAAATTCCCGCCTCATAGCAATCCACTGTGGTTTGTTTAATTTATTTCTTTGACACGTTATTGCTTTCTGAAAATGATGAACAATGATTAATGTCTTGCATTTAAATCATATACCCATTAAATAAAAACTGGTTTCTAGTGATATAATTGAGCATACAGCATAGCATGACAGAAAACGTAATATGTCAAAAACATAGACAGTCTGCAGGTGCAAAAATGTACACAGAGTATCACAATGTAGTCACGATGTTGAGATAGATATCATAAGGCAAAATGTCAAAGTCAACTGGTGTTTGTTATATCTTAAATATTTCATAGTGCATACAAACAAAACAGGAAAACAATCATACATACATGAAGAATGAAAAATGTGCACGGTCTGATGTGTAACGACAAGAACAGCGACCTGCTAACCTTACCTTGCCGGGCACTTGCCAAGAAAAAAATACGATAATCATCATTAAGTAGTCACATAAATATAATTGCATCATTGGTCATATAAAAATCAGGAAATGGCATTACAGTGTGATAAATCATAAAGTATATTCATTCAATAAAGGGTTTAATATTGGAGACATGGTGATTGCCTTTACTTTTTCTGGTTCTCAAAGTTTCGACGTGTACTACATTGGGGTGAGGAATGCTGCGAATTCGATATGGACCTGCGTATAGAAGCTCAAATTTACTACACCTATTCTTTCCTCTGTTGGATAAATAATGTGTGCGTACTAATATCTTCTGTCCAATGTGAAAGTCACGGCGTGTACAAACCTGTTTTTGCTGTCTTCTCCGGCGCTCTGCGGCACGTTTGATGTTGTTCAGCGCAATGTCAATTATTTCATGGTGTCGTAGTCGACGAGATGTAGGAAAGGTTACGAATTCTTTAATTTTGTTAGGTGGTTCAACATTTTTCAGTATAACAGTCGGAGATAGCATAGTAGATTCATTTGGTATGGAATTAATTACATCTTGGAATGAGAGTATGTGTGTGTCCCAATCAATATAATTTTTATGGCAGTATATTCTACACAGTTTACCAATTTCTTTCATTAGTCGTTCACAAGGGTTCGAAGAAGCATGGTACCTGGATATATAGATCGGAGAAATGTTTCTAGCTCGTAACATACGTGTCCATAAAGCAGATCGAAACTGTGATCCATTCTCGGAAATTACTTTCAATACATGCCCTACATGGAATAGAAAATGTTTTAAAAATGCTTTCGAAACAGTTTTAGCAGTAGCTTTGCGTAACGGAGTGAAGGTAACAAATTTTGAAGTGAGTTCAACAGCGACAAAGATGTAGCAAAAACCTCTATTAGTTCTGGGAATCGGACCAAAAATATCTACAGCAGCCATGTGTCTCAATTTAACAGGTACAATGGGTTGTAACGGAGGAATATGTGAAGTCGTATCTGACTTAGCTTTCTGGCAGATTTTACATGACGCTAAAACTCGTCGAATACGTTTCTCCATGTTGGTAAAATAACAGTTCTGTCTCAATATAAGAAAAAATTTTCTGGCTCCGTAATGTGCGTAACTTAAATGAGTATACCAAATTAATTTGTTAACAAGCTCGTCAGGAATACATAACAACCAATTGTTGCTGTCAGGGTGAGAGCGGCGAAACAGAATATTATTCCGTACAATGTAATGGTTTCTAATGGTAACATTATTCCTATCTTGCCCAAGGTGTTTAATTTCTTTCCATACGTTGTCTTTACTCTGCTCTTGTGCTATGTCTTGTAATGACGACGAAATGAAATTTTCAAATACAACTTGTTGAATGTACATGACGCTGAAATTTGCTTTGCAGAAGTTGGTTGCGATGTCTTGCTGATTGTTGCTGAGAGAACGGGATAGTGCGTCTGCTACAATATTTTGTGTGCCGGGAATGTGAATAATTGTAAAATTAAATTCCTGTAAATAAAGTTTCCATCTGCTTAATCTGTCGTGTGTAAATTTAGCGGAAAGTAAAAACTGTATAGCTCTATGATCTGTATAAACGGTAGTGTGTCTTCCATAAAGAAAATGCCTAAATCTAGTAAATGCCCAAACAACACGTAATGTTTCAAGTTCTGTAACAGAATAATTGCGTTCGGCAGGTGACAGAATGCGACTTGCAAAGGCGATGTTTTTAATTACTGTAGTGTCATCTTCTTCAATTTCCTGAAAAATGTGTACGCCTAAAGCGGTGTTAGAACTGTCGGTGGCAATGGAAAAATTTCTAGTAAGATCTGGATGTGATAAAAGTGGTGCATTCAACAAAGCTTCTTTCAGGTTCATAAATTCAGAATGTGCTTGCCTATCCCAGGACCAAATAGTGTTTTTACCCGTCAATTGACATACTCTAGGGGTGTCTAAAGCAGAATAATGAATAAATTTACGAAAAAAGTTAATTAAACCCAAAAAGCTGCGTAGTTGTTTCTTCGTCGTAGGAACAGTAATGTCACGTAAAGCTTGAAGTTTTTCTGGGTCAGGCGCAATGCCTTCTGCTGAAATCACATGTCCAAGAAATTTTATAGAAGTTTTGCCAAAGTGCGATTTACTGAGATTAACTGTGAGTCCTTGTGCACGAAAAGTTTGCAACGGTTGTTCAAGAATCAGATTGTGTTCAGACCAACTAGCTTCTGCAATAAGAATATCGTCTACGTACGTTGTGATTCTGTCTTTAAGTTCTGTCGGAAGTATACTATTCAAACCGCGAATAAATGCTGCTGAAGAAATAGTTAAGCAGAACGGTAATTTACAAAATTGATAACAGTCACCAAAACAGAGAAAAGCCGTGTACTTTCTGCAGTTCGGATGGAGTTGAATTTGCCAAAATCCCGATTTCAAATCTAATGTGGAATAAATAGCAGTACCATGAAATTTCTGTAGAAGGTCTTCTAGTGTTTGTGGGCGATCTGTTTCATTAATAATAATGTCGTTGATGTGACGCGAATCAAGTACGAGACGAAGTGAACCATCCTTTTTCTTAACAATATGGAGTGGATTTATGTACGGACTAACTGCTGGTTCAATAATACCTTGGTCAAGCATAGCTTGCAATTCTTTCTTAACTTGTTCTCTGTGAATATACGGAATGGGATAATGTTTGGCTTTAAATGTGTCGTGCTGTTTAACTTGAAATTCATACATAAAACCGGACATAGTACCAGGAACGTTGTTAAAAACTGGAGCTTGCTGTAAAAGAATTTTGCGTAGTTGCATGCGTTCGTCGTCTGTATTTGCACTGCTCAGTTTAACTTTATCAGAAATCATCTGTATAACGTCATAGTCAGCTTCGTCTGGAGTATTATAGTTGTGCACGTACGTATCTGTGAACAATGTGGAATGACAGTCTATGTCACGTGATCCGGAAATGACCTCTGTACGATTAATTGTTTGTTCTTCTGCAGATAAAGAGTGCTGAAATTCTAATGCCAGTTATACATTTTCATCCTTTAACATTAAATAGGAGTTTTGAAAGTCAATAATTGCGTCGTGTTGTACCAGAAAATTCGTACCTAAAATAAGGGAACAATCCAAAAATTTGAGTGAAATGTATGACCTGCAATACAAAATGATAAATGTGTCTGTAATTTTACATCTACTCCTTTACCAGATACTGCTCCTTTTACTTTAGTTTTGCCTAATGGTAATGTAGGATAGGTATTCTCTTTGTTACATTCGTCGAAAGTTTCCTCATTTATAACTGACATAGGTGATCCAGAATCGATTACTGCTGAAAATTTGGATAATCCAATCTTTACTTCAATGACAGGGTGTGAAATGGTTTTTTTGAATAACCGGTCTTTCCTGCAAAAGAGTGTCTCGGATGTCGTCAAAAGTAATAACATTTTCGTGAACAAGATTCTGCGTGTCAAAAGCATTGCTTGCGTTACTGTAAGATGCAACCTGTACTGTATCTAGTCAAATTCTATCTGACGTGCTATTATTTTCTGGAGTATGCTGTGGCATTTCCACTATTTGTACTGTTCTGTTATTTCGTCCTGACGTATTACGTTCGGGATGATATCTACTGTCTGGTTCATTCATGATAATTTGTTGTTGCGGATGATTTTGTTGTTGGTAAGACCGACTGTTATTAAACGTACGCTGATAATTGTGCTCATTACTTTTCCGTCTGTCATGATAGTCATTCCTATACGGTGCATTGCGATAGGAATTGAAATTGTGTGTTTTCTGTACGTAGTTATTTCTTTGTTGCTGTGCGTTACTATTTGATGGAGCCGACGCTATACGTGTAGGCGGCGAAACATTAAAGCTTGGTTGACCTTGTAGACTACATTGTTGGTTAGGTATGCTAACCGGCTGGTTTTGTTGCTGTTGTTTGGAAAAACGTCTATTGTTACCAAAATGTGGTTCCTGTTGTTGATAATTTTGACGATACTGATAATCAAAATTTTGTCTGGTATTAAAGTTCTCGTGGTTGTCATTTGTGGAGCATCTAATGAAAACTATCACTTTCAGGTAAAAACTTGTCGTATCAGCTTATCTTTACAAATTCCTAATACTAGATAGATCGATAGTTGAAGAGCTGTTTTGATAGATGTAAAGGATGGTAGAAGAGAAGGCAGCAGTGCAGAAAACTAAAGATGAAACAGCACTACTACGGCTCGGGGCCCTGTGCACGCTACGGCACATATTCATCGAAGTGTAATGAATCCCCTGAGGTCAATTACGCGCTGCAAATAAATTTTAGCTTCTCCGTTACAGGCAATGCAGGTGAAAATTCAAAAGAAAATTGTTGTATCCAGTCCAAAGCGTGACTCTGTGTTCTGTCATTATTAAACACCTTAGATTTTTTTACAGATAAAAATTGCTTATAATCAACGTTATCGTCTCTGTATGTCTGAACAGGTGCAGGATTGTATGAGAATCTATATGTCTGTGATTGTTCGGAATCTAACTCACGTACTCTCTGTAAATTACCTAAATTATACTGGCGGTGTGAGTCTGATAAATGTTCGCAAAGTGGCGTCTGCTGTGATGTGTTAAAGGCTGAAACATTTTTCATCTCTGTCACTTCTTGCTGTAAAATTGACAATTTTCTACGTAATGTATTATTGGACGAACCTATCTCACTGATTGTCTGCTGTAAATTTTGGAATTCGGGTGTTTGATTAAACGAAACTGGTGAAGTATCGTCCGATTTAGTGTCATTATTATTTTCGATAACATCAATACGACTGGCCAATTCATCATATTTTTCAGCCAGTGCTTTTACCTGATCATCGTTTTTATTATCACAAGCGTTAATTTGTTTTTGTATTTTACGTGTGGTTTCGTTCAACTTCTTAACGTCTGCTTTGATGGCATCGGTATCCTGTATTAGTTCTAATTGTTCAAGTCTGTCGGTCATTGTCTGAAAGTCTACTGTTTGTGTGTCTGTTTTTGCTTTAAGATCAGAGATTACATCATGTAATTCGGTGTTCAACTGTTTGATAGTATTAATTTCGTCTGATACTGTAAAAATATTATTGTCTACGTATGTTTTTGCCTTTGTAAACAATTTACGCTTGTCTTCCTGTCTCTGTGCAGTAATTGTTTCCATTACTTGTCGCTTTACTTTATTCTGTTCCTGTATAAATTTACGGTAACGCGTTTCACTGTTTTGTAGGTGGTTATTAAAACGTTCGTCAATTTGACTGTCCTGTTGGTCAAATTTCGCGTCTACTTTCGCATCCAGTGTGCGTGAAAGTTCTGCTGACATTAATTTAAACTCGTCGCGTAACTGTGTTGCGTTTTCAGAGCATTGTTCAGCGACTGCACTAATTTCGTCTCTAAGTAATTTAGTTGTAGCTGCTTGCGTATTCCTTAATTCTTGTGCCACAGATCTAATTTCTTCACTATTGTTCCTAGCACAAGCCTTAATTTCCTCACGTAATTGTTCTTTAGTATCATGACATTGCACGGCAACGGCTGTAATCTGTTCACTAAGCTGTTTGGAATTGCTGTCTAGTTTTTATTTAGTTGTTTGAGATTTACATTATTTTCATTAAACTGTTGTTTGAGATTTTCATTATTTTCATTAATTTGTTGTTTGAGATCTTCATTGTTTTCATTAATTTTTTGTTTGAGATTTTCATTATTTTCATTAATTTGTTGTTTGAGATTTTCACTAAGTTGTTTGTGATTGTTGTCTTGTTTTTCAATCGACTGTAGCAATACTGCCATAATTTGATCCAAGCCAAAATTAGCGACTCTATTTTCTATGCTGTGTGTTGGTGCATGCGCATTTGTCACGTTTTCTGTAACCATTTGGTCATTCTTCAATTCTTGAAAAGGTTTGCCAATTGGATTTGCACTGTGGGTCACTACCCCGGAATCAAATAAATCTGACGTATTTTGTCTACATTGTTCATCTTCGTGAGAAAAATTTATCTGTTCACAATTCAAATTTTGCAAACCGGGTGTGTCAAACTGGGCACCGTTCATTGTATCGGAACGCGCCGCGTCATCAATTGTTACATTTACTCTGGACATAATTGCATTTGTTTGCTGATTATTAGGATTAAACTCATTACTAGTAATTGACACACACTGATTGTCTGTAAATAGGGGATTATCACTATTACACTGCGTGTCACTAGTATTATCGGTCAAATTATTCGAGTCGGCTGTTTCACTCATTGCACATCGCGATGTACTGTTAATAGTTTTTCGCGGCATTTTTCACAAATAAAAAAAAAGGCACAAAAATGAAACAAAGACAAAGCAAAAATGGAACAAACAATTACAACAAGGAGCAACAAATTGCCGATGATCTGTGAAAGAAAAGAGTGACAAATCAGTAAATGCGTTGCGCCAGATGCAAACTACATTTAAGTAAACAAGAGCAGATATATGACTACTTCTCAGAAATTCGCAAAGAAATACGATCCTGGCAGGGTCACCAAGTGTAACCTCCCCACAAAATTTAAAAATTGAAATTAAAAATAATTATTGTGAACAGCGATTCTAATTTTTGTGTAACCTCACAACAAAAATGTAACCTAAGAACAAAAATGGTTCCCATTTAATGTACCCACAAAATTCTTTTCTCACTTAATGTAAGCTCGAAACAGAAAAATTCCTAAACCTCGTAATAAAAAATAAATTCAGTAACCTGGTAAATTTTAGGACGACAGCAGTGCTGCGTCATGCCCCTGTAAGATCATTCTGAATGAAAAGCAAAAATTCTTACCTCAATAAAAACGGCAAATATATCTGCTCTTACCTAAAATTTTTTTCGGCACAGCTCCGTGCAATGCTGGCCTATACATTTGTGATTTGTGAAAGGAAGTAACTGACTTTTTCTTTTAAATGAATGCTTTTTTTTAAAAAAATTACTTTATATTACCAAAATTATTATTAGGAAATTTTTAAAACATTTGGATGACAGTTCAGATACATTACTAGATATGCGCGACGCTGCTTCTTTACCTTATACAATAATACTCCATCTCCAGATTCCCGACGAGAGCAGACTGCAGACAAGCGCAGACAACCTCAGACAAGCGACTAGCAACAACTAACTGCTACAGTTACAAAGTTCATTCTGCAGTCAACACTGCTCTCTGGTCAGCGATTCTCATGTCGCAGACAGCGCATACCTCTTACACGGTTGATAATGGAAGAAAGGCTAAAGAAAAATCAAGACACGTTCATAGGATTTGTCGTCCTGGAATAAGCGTTCGACAATATAAAATAGTGGAAGTCGTTCGAAATTCTGAGGAAAATAGTGGTACCTTATAGGGAGAGACGGGTAATATACAAACTGTACAAGAGCCAAGAGGGAATAATAAGAGTGGACGACCAAGGAAGAAGCGCTCCGATTAAAATGGGCAAGACAGGAATGTAGTCTTTCCTCCCTAGGGCTCGATCTGTGCATCGAAGAAACAAGAATGGAAATAAAAGCAAGGTTCAGGAGCAGAATTAAAATTAAAGGTGAAAGGATATAAATGATACGATTCGCTGATGATATTGCTATCCTGAGTGAAAGTGAATAAGAATTACATGGTAGGCTGAATGGAATGAACAGTCTAATGCGTGCAGAATATGAATTCAGAGTAGATCGAAGAAAGACGAAAGTAATGAGTAGTAGCAGAAATGAGAACAGCGAGAAACTTAACATCAGGATTGATGGTCACGAAGTAGATGAAGTTAAGGAATTCTGCTATCTAGGCAGCAAAATAACTAATGACGGACGTAGCAGGGATGACACTAAAAGCAGACTAGACCTGGAAAAAGGGCATTTCTGGCCAAGAGAAGTCTACTAGTATCAAACATAGGCCTTAATTTAAGGAAGGAATTTCTGAGAATGTACGTCTGGAGCACATTATTGTATGGCAGTGAAACATGGACAGTGAAACATGGACTGTGGGAAAACCGGAACAGAAGAGAATCGAAGCAGTCTAGGTTCTAACTCATCCCAAAGATGTTTTGTTGGCTTCGGGTCAGAACTCTGGGCAGGCCAGTCCATTTCAGGAATGTTGTCGTCCACAAACCGCTGCCTCACAGAGGCTGCTTTATGACACGTTGCATGGTCATGCTGATATAATCAGCCACCGCTTCCGAACTGTTGCTCTACACAATGTTGTGAGATCTGTTCATATTCTTCCACATTCAGTGTTTTCTTAAGCGCCTCTCCCAACCACGAAAAACAGCGCCATACCGTAACACAACTTCATCCACACTTCACAGCTGGCTCTACTCACGATGATAGGTAACGTTTCCAGGCATTCGCCAAGCCCAAAGACTTCCGTAGGATTGCCAGAGGGCATAGCGTGAAACATCAGTCGAAATCACCTGTTTCCAGCCACCCGCTGTCCAGTGACGTCCCTCTTTCCACCGGCTCGCCTACGAGGAGCAGCTCACAATTGTCCCTCATTCTTTTTAACTCCCTACCGCAATGATTGTGCTAGCTGAATTGCTGGCAGCAGTTCGGAACTCAGTATGATTATTTGTGCTCGATTTCATTCGTTTCCTTTCATACCGCAATGCTCGAAGGTTGCTGTCTGTCAGTACATGAGGAGTACCGAGTAGCTGTGGTTGCTCCTTTGCGTATCCACTCCATAATGACATTACCAACAGGCGATTTGGCGATTTGGGCAGCTTTAGAAGGATTGAAATGTCTCTAATACAACTGTTACTCAAATAGCATCCAATAACTAGTCCGCATTCGAAGTGACTGAGCTCTCATGACCGACCCATTCTCTTGTTACTACACCTCTGCTCACAATACAATACTCTTTCGTTTAGTGCCGCCTTACACAGAGATGTCTGGATACTTTTTGCGCCATACAATGAGTGTATTGTGATGCTGAGTTACTGAGCATGTCTGGTTATACAGGGAAAGTCAGCTGCTCCTATCGATGTCGTTTCATGCAACCTGCACTTCATCTGTAACAGGAACGACATCAACATAGGCGATAGCAACGTAATCAATACAAGTTTCCTCTCAGAGTTTTGGGCGAGTGTCAGCAGACGGAATCATACTGCGAAAATACAAGTGACGATTGGCCATGAGTTATACAGCGTGTTTGGACCAAGATAATATACCTTACTTCTGCCATACTTACCAAGTGTCTCCAAACTCTCTTTGTGTAATTAGCGGTGAAGTCATACAGATTTTGTAAGTCACTGCAAGTTTATTCTGTTTACAGCGCTTAATCTTTCATAACTGGTTCATCAGTTATATACGGGCAAGTTGTTACCTCCACGCTTCCCATTTTTATATCTCCTGTTGATTTCGTTGTTCCCAGTGTCGAGATACAACTTTAAAAGGCAAGGTTTTTGAACCATTTACGAAATATTAAGTCCTATAAACGGAATAAACTTACAGCCACATCGAAAACCTGTATTAGTACACCGCTAATTACACAAAGAACGATTGGAGGCAGTTGGATAAGTACGGCAGAAGCACGTTGTATCTTGGTCGAAAGATACCTTGTAACTCTTGACTAATCCTCAGCTGTATTTTTTTATAGTAAGATTCCGTTTGCTAACCGTCGCCCAAAGCTCTGAGAAGGAACTTACATTGATTACGTGATGTCGCCTGTCTGGATACCATTTCTGATACAGCCGTAATACAGGTTGCATAAAACTAATCGGTTGGGGCATCTCAATGAGCCTACACGTAATCTGGTCTCCAAAATTAAAGCAACAAACGCAAATTTTGCAAGGTTGCTTTTATTTTGCCTTAAAATAGTATAAAAAGGTTATAGTAAAGTAGAAACAATGTAAAGAATATATAACATAAATTACAGCTAAATGTATAACGGTAGACAAAAATGTTCTTCGTTTTTTCCCACTCAACGAATTTGCACATACATTCCAACAACTGGTTAACGTCCTCACTATGTGGAGTGACCACCTCTGGCAGCAATACAGGCCTCACAACGACAGAGCATGCTGTGAATGATGTCATAAATCTGATGTTGAGGCAATAACGCCCATTCCTCCTGCATAGCTGCTCGGAAGTCTTGGAGAGTGGTTGGGAGATGCGTCGTGATGCAACGTGCGTGTCTACCGCATCCCAGATATGCTCCATGGGATTCAAATCCTCAGAGTGAACAGGCGTCGCAGCCACTCGTTGTTTTAATGAGGTCGAGCATTATCGTCCATCAATACGAAGTTTGGATCCATACCACCTCGCGACAACCACACATGAGGTCCCAAGATCTCGTCGCGATACTTGACACAGTTAAACCTTGCCGATTCACCCGCACAGTTTCATGTAGAGGTGTTAGAGTGATCCACATAATCTCTGCCCACACCCTTAGATATCCTCCTCCATATCGGTCTCTTTCCACAATGCTTGGGTGCCGAAATTGTGTTCCACATTGCTTCCAGATGTGATTGCTTGGAGAATCACTCTCCAGACCAAATGGGGATTCATCTGTGAAAAGAACATTAGCCCACTGTTCGACGTCCTGGTGGTATGTTGACGACTCCACTTAGACGTCCCCTTCTGGGAAGACACATCAGAGGTCCACATACAGCAGGTCTCCGACAACAAAGACCGCTCTGCCGAAGGCTACGGTCACCGTTTATCTCGAGGCAGCATGTGCGGTGGATGCTTCGGGGTCAAATGCCAGTTGCCGTGCAATGCTAAAGCGTTACCGTCGCGCCCTTACAGCCAAATAACACTTAATTCTTTTTGATATCAAGACATCATCGGCCTTTCCCTGGTCTTCGGGATACTGTTTCGGTCTCTATAAATTGTCGCCACATCCGAGAAACAGCAGAACGATTGACCTTAAGTCATCGGGCCATATCAGATGGCTGCTGTCCTGCTTGCATTCTTCTTGGCCCTCCACAGCCGAGAGCCTGGTAGTAGTCTTGTTTGTGCCATACCGCCCCGTCTGTGACTGTTCGCACAGCGATTGTGGATGTGGGACTACCTGGCAAACACTACTACTTCTGTCAGGTCCCGATAGCTGAGTGGTCAGCGCGACAGAACGTCAATCCTATTGGCCCGGGTTCGATTCCCAGCTGGTTCGGAGATTTTCTCCGCTCAGCGACTGGGTGTTGCGTTGTCCTAATCCTCATCATTTCAACCCCATCGACGCGCAAGTCGCTGAAGTGGCGTCAAACCGAAAGACTTGCAACCGGTGAAGGGTCTACCCGACGGGAGGCCCTAGTCACACGACATTTTTAAATTTACTACCTCTTCTGACAGGTGCTCTGACGTCATCGTTGGCGTGGTTGTCCGTTGACCGGAATGCCATCTTCCGTGCAGAACACGATCGTACGGACATCTTTTGATAGTTTGTATGGTTATATCGTGAATTAGACACAAGAGGGGAAAACAGCGGTTTGTTGCTTTAATGTCGAGTACCAGTGTTAAACAAGGGCCTAAACTTGGCACGTGAAATAATTGCATAAATAAATAGATAAGTTTAGAAATTCGATTGGGGAACCAGACCAGCGCATTCCCACTGTGCCATCTCGCTCGACGGGGAAATGCGTAGCAGATACGCACAAGCGTACAGGTGGTCCTCCTTTTATGCCGCAACAGGGACGAGAGGACAGGTGAAGGTCGTACGAAGCATCCACAGTGGCTGTAGACGTGGATGTAGAGGAGGAGACACAGGCGGCGTGTAAGTGAGGCCGGGCCTTATGTGCAGAGCGGAGCTAATTACGGCGGCCGACATCTTCCTTATTACGAGCGCCCGGTACGGCGCAGCCATGCAGAGCCGACAGACAGACAATACGTTCGCGTAGGAAGTTTCCTCCCCGATGAACCGCCATCCGCGTCTACACGCACGCGCCGTCCTCATTACGCACGACCGGCCGTGTCGCGAGAGCTGCGGACTTTTTTAATTATAAAAGTATTACTTCAAAAAATACCGACGGCCCGTGGGCGACGGTCGGCACGCGGAATACAGATGCGCAAACGTAGCCGCGGGGATAGGTCTGCGGGGCGAGGTCTCTCTCTGGAGGGCCAAGAGGTCGAGCTCCGGTCGCAAGGGGTCTGCCGCGGAATCCAGCGTCAAGAGCTGGAGCGACTGGGGGAGGCCGGCCGAAACGCGAAGCGCGTGGGGAGGGGGAGCGAGGGAACGTGTGTCGCTGGCCACGGGGCTCCTATACAGGCCAGGGATGACGTACTGGATTCGTAACCAGTGGGCGTCCAGTCGCATAGGCACCTGATACAGGGTGACAATTATTGAACTATACGAAATAAAATCGTCTTAACTTCTGGACAATTTGCGTTAGGATGTTCAAACTGCGCGGTTGCCCGCGGAGTATGATGGGAATTAGTATGCGCATTGTTATTTGGCCGAGGTCACTTTCATTTGGATGGGTTCGTCAGTAAGCAAAATTGGCGCATTTGGGGGACTGAGAATCCACATTTCGCGATCGAGAAATCTCTTCACCCTCGACGGGTGACTGTGTGGTGTTAAATGTCCAGTCAGGGAATAATCGGTGCGATATTAATTGATTATTGTTATTTATTATTGTCGTATGCACCAATTACAGTCATACACATTTAGCAAAACAAAGAAATATATATAAAAATGAACATGTGAAATTATATACATACACAAGTTTTAAAACGTCTCAGTCTATACTCGGATGTTGATGGACTCGATCCAGCGGAGTGCCTCGTGGGATGCTTGATGGAGCTTCTCAATGCCACCAGGGAAGCGTCTGATTGGACATTCATTCACAGTGTGGCTCATTGTTTGGGTGCCACCACAGTCACACACATTGTCACTTGAAAAGCTCCACTTGTGCATGTTGTATTTGCACCTACCCTCTTCAGTTCGATTCTGTTTAACTGCATCCACACCGCCCTTTGTTGGTGGAAGCCTGGAACTGGAACTGTTGGATTGTCTACAAGTTCGTGGTTTCGGGTTCTTGTAGTTCTGAGAGGTCCATGATTAAGGAATTTGTTGCTAGCGCACTCGAGCAGATGCAATTTCGATGGGTTGCTCACGTGCTGCCTGCGATATGTAAGCTGTAAGAGAATCTCAGACCAAAGAGCAGTGTCGGCTGCAGTAGGAACTGTGTAGCAGTAGGAGTAGTAGTAGCGAGCAGTCGTGTGTATCGAGTTGGCTGGGCCGGTCATGTAGAGCGATGGCGGAGCCTGAGCGATATAATATAAGGTAAAAGCAACCTCGCGCACATGTAGTATTGTTATATCAAGTCCCATGTAAATGTTTTTAAGAAATCTCTTAGTAATAATCTTTTTTTATAAAAATTAACTTTTGACAATGATTCATCTCAATTTAAAGAATTTACTAATTTATCCAATCCATGGTCATCCCGATTACTGTAAAGAAAAATTAGTTGTTTCCTTTTATACATGGTAAATCTATCGGCCAGCATTGCACTGGGCTGTGCCAGAAAAAATTATTATAAGAGCAGGTATATATGCGTTATCCGGCGACTTCATTGAGGTAAGAATTTTCAATTTATTCAGTATGATCTATCGAGGCCATGACGCAGCACTGCTGACGTCCAAAATCTACCAGTTTAAATTCACAGTCAATTATTGAAAGGTTATCTAGGAGTCACATTTTTTTATTAGGATATTAGTCACATTTTATTGTTCCAAGGTTACGGAATTTTTCTGTGGGAGGTTACGCTGAATGTGAATGATATAAATAACTATATTTTTTACTGTTGGGAGGTTTCGGAATTTTTGTGTTGGGAGGTTACACTAAATGTGAATGCTGTGAGTGCAATACATAATAATTATAATTTTCTGTTGGGAGGTTATTATGAATATTAATTTATCTGTTGGGAGGTTACAAGCTTGCCACTCACGTTTCCACTCTGCGTCCTGGTCGAATCCTGTGGATAGCATTTGGACTCCCATTTCATATGCTGGTCTTCTAGATTTGAGGCGTTTCCTAGGCAGTGATAGCAAATCGTCATGAAGAGGGATCGAGTTGTTTTCAGAAACTTGCTGACAGAGGTTGTAAAGAGCAGCCATCCAACGGAGGTCTGGTGGACAGTTGTTTGAAAGCACTGGTAGCCAGCAAGTAGGTGTAGACTGGACTGTAGCACTAATTACTCTCATAACTGAGTTCAGTTGGACGTCTACTTTCACTACGTGGGCGCTTCGGAGCCAAACTGGTGGACAGTATTCTGCTGCAGAGTATACCAGTGCAAGGGATGCTCCTCGGAGGACTGATGTGGTTGCTCCCCGCGTACTGCCTGCCTCACAAGGTTCACTCGTGTTTGTATCTTCTTGGCCAAGTTGGGTAGGTGTTTTTTGTATGTTAAAGTTCTGTCCAGAGTGACTCCCTAGTATTTTGGGCTTTCGTTGTATCTGACCGTGCCAAGAGGGCCGAACTGTGGACTGATCTTTGCTGATGAAAGGCGATTAGTGAGGTGGAACAGGCTTACCTCGGTTTTAGATATTACTTGATGGCCTGGTGACTAACGAACGGTACGTGAAGGTTTTGGAAGTTGATTTCGTCTCCATTATCCGAAGTGGCCCTGATTTCGACATGATGTGCTTCATGCAAAACGGCGCTCGACCCTATCGAAGCAGGAAAGTGTCTGATATCCTGAAAGAGCACTTTGGGGGCCGCATTTTGGCTCTGGGGTTCCCAGAGGCCGGGGGCATGGGCCTCCATTGGCCACCATATTCTCCAGATCTGAACACATGCGACTTCTTTTTGTGCTGCTATATTAAAGACAAGGTGTACAGAAATAACCCCAAAACCATTGCTGGGCTGAAAACAGCCATTCGGGAGGTCATCGACAGCATCGATGTTCTGACACTTCAGCGGGTCATGCAGAATTTCGCTACTGGTCTACGTCACATGATCGCCAATGATGGCAGGCATATCGAACATGTCATGTAGCGACGTTTACATCTTGAATAAAGCGTTTGCACGCCTTAATTAGTAACTAAGTTAGGTTTTTTTCATATAGCTCAGTAACTGTCACGCTGCACTAATTTTCACCCTACATGTAGCGTTTAATTATAGAACTGGACAGTAGTTGGTTGTTAGAAAACAAAAATAAACAAGAAACCTGAAAACTAGAAAGAGAGGTAGCACCCACTGCTGCTGAAATCAAGGACTTAATTAAAATGTAAAAATATTGGCATCCCGATGAATGCTAACAAGTGGTAGCAGGACCACAAGTTCCACGTGATCAACAGATTGTAGCTGAAGGCTGTAGACTGTGTCGTTGTTGTGGCCTTGAGTCCGAAGATTGGTCTAGTCTGCTCTAGCCTCTTCGTCTCTGTGTAACTTACAACAAGCGAATCAGCTTAGTCCCCCTCTACAAAATTGATTGCCCTCTCCACCGCATGCTTCCCACCATTACCAATCTGATGATTCTTTAATGTCTAAGAATGTGCCCTGTTAACTGATCCCATTTTTAGTTATGTTATTCCATAAGTTTCTTTTCTTCCCAGTTTTATTGAATTCCTCCTCATTAGTTACATGATCTACTCAAGTAATGTTCAGTATTGCTCTGTAGACCCACATTTCGAAAGCTTCTTTTCTCTCCTGTGCACTGTTTTATCGTCCGCGTTTCATTTCTGTGCAACGCTACACTTCAGAAAAGACTTCCTAACGCAATTACAATATAAAAATGTGATATCCCGATAAATGATGATATAGTGTTCTAATTATAATTTGCAGGTGACGAGCTAATTTTGTCTCAATTGTATGAGGGCATAGAGGATATGACAAGAATATTTGTATTAGATTATAAAATGTGGAGTCTATGTGTAATCATCAGTGAAACAAAATAAATGGTAAATCTCAACTAACTGAACTGCCCCCTAAGTATTCTTTTAATATTCTTCTTTTTATGTTATTTATTATGTGTTTACTCCATAAAATTCCACTTAATAAAGAAATAGTCAGCTTCCCTGAATACCTTAGCTATTTATGTTTATCAGTAGTTGCTCCTGTTCCCATTCCTTCTTCCATAACTAAATCGTCTAGATAAGGTGTATGAAAGCAGCAACCAACCACAAGTATCGTTTAAAAAATGTTTATTTACCGCATACAATTACCGGTTTCGGATTTTTTACAAGTCCGTCTTCGGATAGCTTCTTACATCATTGCTTTCTTTCCTGCTGGGGCCTCACTTTGTGTTCGTTACTGTTGAGCTGCACTGATATAAACAACAGGTCGTTCATTCACAATCTAGTAAAGTTAATTTTTTTGTTTTGACCTTCACAACAACGTCTATGAAATGATTTTAACTTACTAAAACTGTAAATATGGCGAAAACTTACTTGGTAGATGTTCCTGTACGAGCATTTCGTCCTGTATTTATTTTCAGCATTACAAAGTTAACCATTTTCGCACATGCACTATGTAAGGGCTATTAAATTTCCTGTAAGCTGCAACTCGCAGCCATATTTTGTGAACCAACGCCTATTCAGGCGCGCGTCCACTAAATTTCCGCAAAATCAATTGCTAGTGAAAACGTTTCTCCGTACCTTGCTGCAATTACTTGCTGGACTTGCTTGCCAGTTGCGGGAAGTTTTTTCGGAACTTGCACAAGTGTATACAGTACGAAATGTCAGTCTTGAAGCTCGCGTGGACGAGTGATAAAGCACAATGGCTTATTCAGCGACTGGAGTGTTTTCCCGTGTTGTGGGACACACAACACATGGAATTTAAAAATGGTTAAAAGAACAAGACGCATTGGAAATTATTGCATCGGAATTCGACACTACCAGAGTCAGCAATACGGAGAAAAAATCCACAATTTGCGTACGCAGTATAATCAAGAACTAAATAAATCGAAGAAAAGAAACAGTGGACAAAGTTCAGTTGACTTACATAAAAGGAAATGGGAATTTTTTGATTCCATGAAATTTATGTTTCGACCCTACACACCAAAAAAACCGAAGATAATAATATGGTAAGTGAAACAAATTTAATATTCTGCATGTAGTATTTATCACTTTTATTACAGATGTATTTATGTTTACACTCTCATCAGAAATCAACTGAAATTTAAAGGCGTCTGTATTGCCAGGCTACTTCCCCTTCTGGTGAAACAAAGTAGTTCGTGAATTCATTTCTGACTTCCTTGGCCATCTGTGGCCAATTATGTATGTTTATTGGTTCCAGCGTTATATTCGTTATTGTGCATATGTCTTTGCAAACCTTGAGAATCAAATGTGCCAGATGAGGCATAAACGGAATTTCTACTCTTTTCTGTGAGTAAAAAGTTGTGAAGAGTACAAATCGCTTTGACAATTTGCCTCGATTTCTCTGGATATAGAAGAATTTGCGTTCGTAGTACCCGAAAACGTGTGCATATAAGCCCAATAAAGTTTTCAGACACATTTCTTGCTCTAGAGAGCCGATAGTTAAACACACGATTTTGCACTGGTTGTCCTCTAAAAGGTTAGGGCTTCATAATATAACCTTTTAGAACAAATGCATCATCAGCAACAATGACGTAAAGTATCTGCACAGTTTTGCCAGGTAAATTTCGAGGAACTGGTACATTCAAAGAATTAGACTCAAGGCCGGCCGGGGTGGCCGAGCGGTTCTAGGCGCCTCAGTCTGGAACTGCGCGACCGCTACGGTCGCAGGTTCGAATCCTGCCTCCGGCATGGATGTGTGTGATGTCCTTAGGTTAGTTAGGTTTAAGTAGTTCTAAGTTCTAGGGGACTGATGGCCTCAGATGTTAAGTTCCATAGTGCTCAGAGCCATTTGAACCATTAGACTCAAGACGTTCTGACAGTCTACAATTATTAAAAAGTCCACCATCAGATATTCTACCATTACTGCTCACATCGAAGTATATAACTCTGTAGTACTGTGGTATCATTTTTAGTTAAAGTACACACTGCCATCTTTCTTGGGAGCCTGTGTGACTATATGTTTTCCGTCAATAGCGCCAATACAGTTTCCAGTAGCAATTTGTAACCATTCTTCTTCTGTTGACGGGGGATAATACAAAAGGCAATACTCGAGGAAGATGAAGCTATAACTAATTCTTGGATGACAGGCGAAAGCAGTTTCATCTGCACACCATCAGAGAAAGTAATTATTATTTCTGATACTGCCCAAGTTCATCATTCACAAGGTAGCCGTTTCGTAAAGTTTCTGCTTAAGTGATTTATTTGTGTGAGTTATGAAATATAAAAATACTAACCTTCAAATATTCTCTTTTCAAACATTCGTATAGAGCCACACAGCAGTCCGTAACAACTCGAGAGATTGTGCAAACAGGTACTCGGAAAAGGTGCATCAAAGAGTGAAAACTATCGCCTAAAAATTTAAAAAAAGTAATTCAGTTAAGTAAATATAAATGTTCGGCTATTGACGATAAATTTTTATTTGACATTTACTTGTTTTATTCTCTTACCTATGGCTAAAAATCGAAGTGTAATTAAAAGACGATCTCTTGGTGATATAAGTTGCCTCATATTTGTATCCTGTTGATGATTCTACAATTGACAAGAGGCATTCATAACTTGCAAAAGACATTCTCAGAAAGTTTGTAATCTGAGCAAAGTGCTCTGATTTCATTTCGTTCAGTAGTGTTTCTTGAAAACTTAAACATGAACGCCTCTGTATCCATTTCTTTACCCAAACACTTCCTTTTTCTTAACTTTTCGTTTTTCGTCACATTTTTTCTTTAACAATGACAGTACAACAACACTGGCGCCTGCTCTTGTTTGTGCACACGACACTGTAATCTACAACTTGCTTGTGTCACAACGCGAACTGTAATGGATACACTTCCGCAAGTACTTGCAGCAAATTTGTGAAATGAACTTGACGAAGCGACATGCAGATGTCAACTTGCGCAAGTTTTGGTACTAATGTAAACACCTCAGCACGTACTCGGCAGAAGTTACTTGCGAAACTTATTTGCTAGTGGACACGCGCCTTTACTGCCCCGACTCAGCGCGCCGGCCGTGGTGGTCAACCACGGCCCCGGCGGCCCCGATCACCAGATTTCTCGGCAATTGAAGAAATGTGGGACGTAAATACGTGGGAACACCGCCCCGGCGACCACGGCGACCACCACCGCACCGTCGACCACGAGCACCAGACTTGTGGGAACTTAATCGTTCCCCAGGACCTGTAAGAATCATTGCTGAGTTGCAACACAAGTGTACACTATGCACTGATACGACTGTTTGGCACCCTTTATTGTGACGTATGTGCCTTGTTTAGTCTGAATTTATCATACTACGATGAATTAGCTGCGACCTCACTTGACAAAAGAATTGTTGTTGTGCTTGGTGCTTACGGGCGCTCAATGGCTAGGTTATCAGCCAAAAAAAATGGTTCAAATGGCTCTGAGCACTATGGGACTCAACTGCTGAGGTCATTAGTCCCCTAGAACTTAGAACTAGTTAAACCTAACTAACCTAAGGACATCACAAACATCCATGCCCGAGGCAGGATTCGAACCTGCGACCATAGCGGTCTTGCGGTTCCAGACTGCAGGTTATCAGCCCCCTGTCAATAAAATAACGTTGTCCATGAGGGTGTTGAATTTTTTTTTACCGTCGATGTAGTCTGAGTACATACCGCTGCAACTTCAAGTTGTACAATTTGAGCCTCTAGTTGTATCCAAACGGCTGTCCCGTTTTTACTACTCTGGGCAATTTAATGTAGCTATTAAAGATTAAAGTTTTCAGCTGGATTAGTTAATGCACTTACTAGCACATTTCATTGTAAACACCCACAAGTTTCAACTTGTCATGCAAACAATAGCTAACTATTTCATAGCGCAGTGATTAAAATACAGAACTACAAATAAAAGAAACAAAAACTGGGGCTTAATCTTGAAAAAGGCTGTAGAATGAGATCTCTTACGTGTACTCGGCGTGACTGATTAATAGTGTATTTCTGCCAGTTCAGTCGTCTTGTTTTTTCCACTCTACGCACAATATTTCGTCGACCGACTGACTCAGACCGTCAAATTGAGCGGGGCATTGCAGCCAAAATAAAAAACACCTAAGAAAGAGGTTGAGACTGAGCCAGAGAAAATGAAGCTATGAATCGCTTATCTACCTGGTCCAGTATCCGAAAACATTGGTAGACGTCTACGGAAACATGACATCCAGCGCATTCGTCGCCGTCGGCAAAAATAATAAGTCTTCACTGTAAAGCTAAAGACGATGCTGGTCTCCGAAAGATGAGTGTGCACCACATTCCATGCGAATGTGGCATGTCTTACGTGGGGTTGACTATCAGAACGGTCTAGGAGACATGCGACGAACACCAGCTACATACCTGAGCAAAATAAGCAAACAAATTAGATCTCATCGAGCACTGCCTCGAATGTAAAAATGAAATGAAGTATGACACGACCAGTATTGTGCTGCAAACGCCAAGTTTTTTGAACAGTGTAGATAAGGAGTCTCTGAAAATAAAGGTACCGGAAAACCTAATAAACCGGAACACAGGTTTCACTTTAAACAAGGCTGGGGGTACGGCTCCCGATTTATTAAAACCTAGCTGGCCATCACATCTAACAGGTCAGGGAAATGCTCAGAGAATGCACGTTTCACGGTATATCAACACTGGCTCTGAAAAACGAAAGAGCACCAAAGCGTATTGGGCGATGGGAGTCTGCATCATCTATAAATAGCAGCGCGAGACCGACAGTAGTTCACAGTTTTCTCTAGCTGCTTTGAATTCACAGTCTGGTTGGAATTTAGGCACTGAGTATACGTAAAGGCAAAACTCGCAGCAGTTCCGCCGAGGCGTGGACCTGTCCAGCCGCTTCAAGGCTGGGATCCGCCACTTCTAGGATTAGGCGGGAGGGTGCACATTCTAACGGATTCAGACACTCACCGAATATGACTGTAGAATTAGTTTTAGGTTAGACGTAGGATAAGACAGGATAACTCCATTAGCATAGCACTGCAGCGATTCACTATTCTGGGCCATCCCGGTGCCAGGGGCATGCCCACTGGGATTAGCTCGGTGGGCACGGCCAACACTGCAGGTCTATGAGCGCTGTCACACCTGTAACGCCGCAGGTACAGTAGACTAGCAATAAGTAGTAGGTATGTAAAACACTGGTAACCCCAAAGACACAGCAAGTAATACCCATAGTGGAAACGGGAACAACAGCACATTCTGGAACTAGATATGCTGCAGTAAGTGTAATTGTGCTAAGCATAAATTAGGACCCACTAATGTATTAGGTAGTGGGTTAACCTGTATCATGTATTTGAAGAATAAAGATTTTTTTAAAAAAAGAAAAAGAACTGGCAGCACCCGAAGAAGACGGATGGGTCGATCGTCGAAATATTGCACGTAAAATGAGAACAACAACTCGGTAGAGCATCCGAAAGTACGCCATTAAGGCTGTGGAAGTTAGAACTTTAACGCAATTGCGGGATTCTCGCTGAGCGGTGCGCGAGAAGCGGGCTGTTGACGCAGGATAGGAGACTGTATTTTTTAAAAACTTTATGCCTACGCATGAGAGCTGACTGGTGTGTTGCAGAACAACTTCTCTCTTCCTCAGCCATCTGGAACATTAGTTTCTGTTGGGCGTGTTTTGATAGAAAATGCCGGCTTGCATTATTTAATGATGTATCAGTCATTCTAATTATTGTCGAAAGAATAAAGGAAAGACGTTTCATTGGTAAATCGATTCGTTAAGTGATATTTTCTTTTATTTACATGAATTTTGGTTCCGCATTTTACTTTTACTGTGCGGTTTTATCTCTGCCATTGGATTTAGATTTCCTATCACTCCAACCCGTAAAGCTCTCTGGGTGGACGTTGTGAGAAGTAAAGGTTCGAAACCGACCAAACGTAGCAAAATACGTTCTCAGCATTTTCGGAAAGAAGACATGCCCAGTTTCGTCAATCCTCATTAAGGAAATCTCAGATTACAAAAGCAGCCTTTTCATATCACACAGTTCTCTTCTTGGTACTTCGAAACGTATAACAAAGAAGAAGTTACATTAAGGAGGCAAAATGCGTCGTATTACTGGATCAAATATGCATTTAACAACTGGATAACCTCTGAATACGTCTCTCTAACGCTGTGAAATTTACGAATGCATTTTAACGTTTTCTATTTGAAACAACTGTTGCGAGTACATAAGAGAAATTAAGAACAAAAGGCAATCGTAAAGAGCAGTCTGCTGATGTTTTGGGGCATCTAATATGGCGGCGCCGACTTCAAATCAAAGTACAGGGATAATCTCTGGCTCCATCTCCCCTTGTTATACCTCCAGGGCGGCGCTACATCATTTACTTCTTTGTGATCCGTTACTCCTTTGACAGCCACTTGCTTTTCTGACGAAGACAATGGTGGTTATTGTCGTAAGCTCCAATTTTCATGGAGTGTTAAGGTGACAAGTGCGCTGAGAAGAGTTTACACCACAAACCGTCATCAATGATTTCGTACTTACATTAGAAATAAAAAAGAAACACAATGATATAGATAAAAAACGCATTACAACAAATGGCTCTGACCTAAACAATCGTACAGTCAACAGGTTATCTACAAACTTAATGAATAGTGTAGAGTTAATGAATCAAAGCGAATGTATCTCTATTTCATCCAAAACGCACGGTTGGATTTTCTTTAAGATGGACGTTAATCGTAGAGACGTTGTTTTTGCTTCTGTTGGGGTGTATAACATTAGCTTTTCCTTTACTTAAAAATCATAAAAAATGTATGTAGATCTCACCATGTACTACTCAGTGAGGCAAGAAATTGTAATTCAGAGATTAGTTTGTGAACTATAAGATGCTGTTTGTATATCTTTACCTTTTTATCTTTAAACGACGGAAGCCACTGTTCTTCATCTGTCACAAGATGTGCATCTCTTGATTCTCTGTTTGCATCTAGGTTGGTAATATATTGTAAGTGTCGCTCATCTAAATGAATTTCTTGATTAATTATTTAATTAATTGTGTAAAGACCTTTTATTTGTCAGACAGTTTTGAAGACGCATTTTTATATATCCTCAACTAATCAAAACTGTAAGCTGTTATTTGACACGTGACCGATTTCAACAGGATTGCAATCGCCATTGTTCACTGTTGAAACGATTTGAGCATCATGTTGGCTCTTTCATTGAACAAATTGTGTAAAAGGAAGAGACTATTTTTGTAGAAACGAAGACCAATAATTTAATTTTCTTTCTTTTCTTAAACTTTCGCTGTGGGGAATTGTATCGAAATTCGACGGTCAAAAAGTCAATGAAAAATGGTGGATGCCTTTCGAGTGGAAGCATTAGCCGTCTGTTATACCGTTAGCAGGGGACATCAAGAAGTGCTCTAAATCACATATATGCACACCCTTCGGGGAGATTCCTTTCATGTCCCACAAAAAAGTTTTGTTCGAGTCTATGTGATCAACAACAATGCAACCCAAAGGCTAGACATGTGGAAAAAGACAGCAGATAATGCTCCTTTAGGCTAGAGAAAACCTAAAGAAGAACTGCCTCCTGGTCACAATGAGAATTGGTGTACCTGGAAGTCGCTCAACAGATTATGAACTGGTGTTGGGTGGTCTAAACTAAATCTTAAAAAGTGGGGATACGCTAGTGGACCCTCAATCCGTGTGTGTGGGGAGGAGCAGTCAATGCCTCACCAGCGCAACTGTCATTTCTGCTCGTAGTCGTACACCGAAAAAGATCTAATGCTGGCCAATTCTAACGTTTTCGACGTTGCTAAATTTTGGGCGAAAACAATGTAATGTTTGTTAATTCGTTCGCCCTTAAATGTATTTCTGACTCCTTACTCACGTACAAATACTCATGTCTGCATGCTAACTCTAAAGCGTGAAAATGATTTAACGGGTGAAAGTGATTTAATTACGGTCATGTTTGTCTATTTCCATGTTTTAATGTGGTAATGTCTAAGGCACACACACACATGATTATAATTGTTGAGCTTTTCGTTACCTTCCTTGCAATAGATGCCTTTGACACGAACGAAAAAAAAAAAAAAAAAAAAAGAATAGTGGCGGAAGCCATCCACAACGCATTGGCCTAAACATACAGAGACAGGAGAAAAGGAATGAAATTATTTAAATTATTTAAAATCCTAATAACTAAGATTTTGATCAGCAGCTAAACAGATAAAGAGAATCAACCCATCGCTATTGGAACGTGCCTTCATGAAGTGCATACGCGAAACTTTTGAATTCCTAGCGGCTTAGAATGTCGCTTAACCGGAGGATCTTCCCCTTGGTGTAATTTACACTAACTTGAAGGCACATTTCAAGTGCTCCCTGTGCCGCATATGAAATATCGTCCTCTTCGTGCAGTACATCCCATAGTTGCTAAATATAATTTTGCGGGCCGCTGTGGCCGAGCTACAAAAAAATGGTGCAAATGGCTCTGAGCACTATGGGACTTAACATCTACGGTCATCAGTCCCCTAGAACTTAGAACTACTTAAACCTAACTAACCTAAGGACATCACACACATACATGCCCGAGGCAGGATTCGAACCTGCGACCGTAGCGGTCGCGCGGCTCCGGACTGAGCACCTAGAACCGCTAGACCACCGCGGCCGGCTGTGGCCGAGCTGTTCTAGGCGCTTCCGTCCAGAACCGCGCTGCTGCTGCGGTCGCAGCTTCGAATCCTGCCTCGGGCATGGATGTATATGATGTCCTTAGGTTAGTTGGGTTTAAGTAGTTCTAAGTCTAGGTGACTGATGACCTCAGATGTTAAGTCCCATAGTCCCATTTGAACGATTTGAAACATAATTTTATACTTGCCTTATTTGTCATATTTTTGTGTACCGTGTACATTTCTTAGGTAGTTTCTGCGAGGAACGCAATATTCAGATTTTTGTTGTGACCTATCTTATCTTAAATATGTTTCATATATAGAAGTAATTTTTTTCTTTTTTCTGTTATTTATCCACTGTTGTCTACGTAAACTTTTACACACGATTAAGATTCGTTTTTTATATCTTGGAAGTTTATTCTGCTCCCTTATTAGTTTTTGATAGCGAATTAAAAATTTCTGGAAGATGCACAATGTATAGATACGCATTATAAATACCAAATAACGTCGTACTTTTATCCTGTATTCATATATCTCACTCTTTCGACTGAGGTTATTGCTTTAGACATAATGATGGATCTCAGATATTGCTAGTCATTTCATGACGGCAGTCCGCATCCTCCTCTGAGGATGACACGGCAGTCGGTTGGTCCTGATGGGGGATGGGGTAGGCTGTATTACCGACAGGTGAACATTTATGACAGATGTAGTAACACTTCTTTGATTTCCGTTACATATATAGTTAGAGTTGCGCTGTACCAAAACTTTGGTTCGGTAGTTTTAGAAAAGTACTTGAATGAAGTAGTAAATGGTAGAATCACGCGTGGTATTAGTAGCATTGGTAGGGAAAGAAAAATAATTGAATTTTCGAGAGAGAAAGTGGGAGCCGACGGCTTCTCTTTCTTTTTTGCTTGTTTGGTTGTTCTGCACATAATAAGAACTGCACACCGTTCAGTGTTAGTCCATTGTGTATTTTATATCCTTACAAAATATAAATTGCAGTTTATAAGTAATACAAATTAGTTGAACGCGTAATTTCTGCACTTTTATGTAACCAGAGCAATTACTTTTGATGTAAGTAAGTTTACATGCACTAACATAAATCTATGTAACTATTTTTTATTATTTTGTACTCAATAGAATGTTCTTCTTCACGATCAAAGGAAAGAGTTTCCTATTATAACTGATAAGTGCAAAAATTTCTTATGAATAACAGAAACATGTTTTGTATAAGCTCGACGAAGTACCACCGAGATTTTATGGTCTTCCTAAAGTTCACAAGATGGGTAAGGATGAGCGTCTAGAGGACTTGTCTATGAGACCTATAACGAGCGCTATTGGTTCACCAACGTATTTTTCTGTCAAATATTTAGCTTCCTTATTAAAACCATTGGTAGAAAAATGTAATCACAACATTCGTAATTCTATGGATTTTATTCAGAGACTTAGCAATGTCAGGCTAAATAGTACGGATTTGCTTGTTAGTTTTGACATGATATCATTATACACCAAGGTACCTTTAAAGGACTCTTTATCTCTTATCGGCCAACGTTTTGATAAGAACATTACGGCCTTATTTGAACATGTGCTTTTATCACCTTATTTTCTGT
The DNA here is from genome assembly GCF_021461395.2 of Schistocerca americana. Lineage (NCBI taxonomy): Eukaryota > Metazoa > Arthropoda > Insecta > Orthoptera > Acrididae > Schistocerca > Schistocerca americana. The sequence goes on along the minus strand of NC_060120.1, from coordinate 284,338,328 downwards.
TTAATGGTGAGCAGTTTGATGGCGTTGCTATGGGAAGCCCCCTCTCCCCACTGGTAGCTAATTTATTCATGGAAGACTTCGAGGACAAGGCACTGGACTCAGCATGTTTTAAACCAACGGTCTTCTGGAGGTACGTGGACGACACATTTGTGGTATGGCCACACGGAATGGATGAATTACATCGATTTCTTGAGCATTTGAATTCCATCCATGCAAGCATCAAATTTACTATGGAAATAGAAAAAGACTGCTGCCTCCCCATCTTGGATGTTGTCGTTCGCCGTAAAGTTGATGGCACATTAGGACATACCGTATGTTGGAAACCGACACATACAAATATATATCTTCATGCCAGTAGCTGCCATCACCCTTCACAGACCACAGGTGTCCTTAAGACCTTAGTGCATAGGGCGCACTGTATATCCGATAAAGACAATTTGCAAGAAGAGCTCACATACCACAAGAGCATTTTTAAATCGAATGGATTTTCTCCGCAACAAATTCGTAGAGCATTCAATGCAGAACCTAGAATGCATGTATGTGATGGGGAAGAAGATAGTAATTCAGATCTAGTGCGTTTTTGCCCTATGTGGGTGCTCTTTCCTCGAAGATTGGCCTTATTCTTGAGACACACTGTGCTAAGGCGATCTTCCGGCCCCCACGAAGACTGCAGCTTTACTCGGCTCTGTAAAGGACAATTTACAGCTTCGTAATGCAGGCGTGTATCAGATTCCTTGCGGAAATTATGAGAAGTCGTACATAGGTCAAACAACACGCACCGTTCATGAGAGATGTGTGAAGCATCGAAGATACACAGGCTTATTACAGCCAGACAAGTCAGCTGAGGGCCAACACTGTATTGATACAGGGCATTCCATGAATTACAGTGATGTGAAGATTTTAACATCCACCTCTTCCTTTTGGGAATCTATCTTCAAGGAAGCTATAGAGATTATATCAGCTAATAATTTAATAAACAGAGATAATGGTTTTAATTTGGACAAAGCATGGAATCCGGCTCTTGGGGTAATTAGAATGCAGAGAAGTCGTCATGGTGTCACCGCCCCCGATCAATGTCAGGCTAAATAGTACAGATTTGCTCGTTAGTTTTGACATCATATCATTATACACCAAGGTACCTTTGAAGGACTCTTTATCTCTTATCGGCCAACGTTTTGATAAGAACATTACGGCCTTATTTGAACATGTGCTTTTATCATCTTATTTTCAGTTTAATGGTGAGCAGTTTGATGGCGTTGCTATGGGAAGCCCTCTCTCCCCTCATCGATAAGCGAATTGAATGTCTGTACGCCTTCGCCACAGGCGGCGCATGTTTAAGCGTATTTCTTTGCCGCAGACCAGCATCTGTGACCCGCAAGCGAAGTACCGCCGCGGTCGAGCATATAAAGCCGCGCTTGGCATCTTGTGGTCAATCTTGTGACTCACTCTGAGGATGGCCGGACGATACGCGGCTGAAATATCAGTGGAGGAAATTTTATTTGCGCGGCTGCATGCCCGAAATTTAATGGACTATTGAAGAGGTGTGGTTTTTTTTTTTCAATTTATTTCGGTCTACTAGGGACCACGGAGTTCGTCGTAACCCTCAGCTAAGATGTTCTGCTTGTTCTTGGCCCAGTATGCCTTCATCTTCTGGCTGTGAGCCTGCTTCCTCTCATCCGTCCACTTAGGTCTGATGGTGGCTGTACACTTCTTGCTTGTGAGAGACAGTGGGAAGACTCCCTGCAGGATGGCCTGTTGGTATTGAGTTCGGTTCTCGGTTGTCTTTAATGGGATGTGCAGTTCCTCTAAGCCGGATTTAACAGAGGACATCCACTTGGCTTTGGACTCCTTTCTCCTACTAGTCGCTGTGAGTATCCTGTTGGTGAGCCTAAAGTGGTTCAGGCGGGGCATGTGCCCATAAAAGGTCAGTCGCCTTTTTCTCATACGTGTGACAAAGTCTTCCTGGTGTTCGTAGAGCTCGTTATTGTGCCTGCTTCTGTAGGTACCGTCTTCCCCTCTTATGAGTCCTAGAATTCTCCATTCTCCTCCGGATCTTCCTTTAAGTTCTAGTTTCCTGAGTGGGTCCTTTCGTTTCATCAAGATGCACTCAGAGGCATAGAGTGCAGGGGGTTTTACTACCGAGTTGTAGTGTTCCACCTTCATGTTGTTGGTTATGTACTTGGAGGTGTGCAGATTTATCATATAGCATTAGAAAACTCAATTTCCTCAAAAACAAGTAAAATTAAAAAAGTTAAAACAAAAATATATCAAAAACCTGGAGATACAGATGCTCTTACGGGAATGATAGGCCCTGTAAGAACATCTATACCTCCAAGTGATTGATATATTTTTGTTTTACGTTGTTTTTAATTTTACCTGTTTTAGAGGAAATTGAGTTTTCTAATCCAGTATGATAAACCTGTATTTCTTTTTTTTTACTACAGTATCCCTCTAATTCGCACCGTCAAACCAACAATATTTGGATAAAACCTGAATTAACCACTGTCAATTTCAATTTTGCTATAAATAGTGTTTGTTTTTAAATAACGCACAAGAAAATAACTATATCGAACAAAAAAATGTTCCAGTAGGTTACGTCGTCCTTTATATGTCCTCCCTCAGTTTCTAGATGGTGCACCACTTCTGGTCTCTGGGGAATCTAGTAAGACACTGATCGCGTGGCAAAGGGATCGAACTTTGGTATCCCCTGATAGGTATGCAACAGACCTGAAATTCAGGCAAAACTGTCAGTCTCAACCGACCATAGCTACTTGGTCTATGTTTACTTATGATAGCCTACGTTAGCTTTAAACTTTACGTACAGTCCGTATTCCAACAACTCTCACAGTGGAAGCGTACACGAGAATGCCAAAATTAGACTATAAGGCAGACACAGCTATCGAAATTCTGGATTATTAGAGTTAGAATTAGTCTGCTAGCACCACCGACAGCACTTTTTTTGAATATGGGTTAGGAGTCAATAGACTGCTTATTTTTATGATAAATATGAAATGTAGTTAATGAATCTGTGTGGGCCAAGTGAGAATGTTTCTGATAATTGATCTAAAGGTTGCTCTTGTGGATTTTAGGTAACCAACATTCACGTGGCGAGACTCGTTTCAGACACGGCAGATATGCAACACGGCATCTGCTGGGTTATATTTCGAAGCGCGCTGGTGGCGCCTTCTTTAGGCTGTCACGCTGGCGAGCTGGAGCTGGAGAGACGGCATTTTCTTGCGTAGCGGCCTGTCCCTGACGCCCGATTTGTCGCCACCCCCGCCTCTCCAATTCGGCGCTCTGCGGGAGGCATTTCCATTATAAATTTGCTTTGCAGCGCGCGCTGGCGCCAGTCTCGTTCAGGGCGCCACCACCGCCTTCTTTACGTTCCGCTCCTAGTGCGGCGCGCTGCCTCAAGATGGCGCCAACACTGCGCCGCCGGGCTCCTAAGCAGGAGACGATGTCTAAATCGTCTAAAATATCGGCGTTCAATCTGTGTGGGAAGGTTAACCAGAAAAGAGAGTTGCATCCTGGTTTCCAAGCATTTTCGATTTAGTGGTGAGATAGACGAGTATTTGCTAAGGCTAAAGGAAATTAGACACCTAGGACGAAATACGCCTCGTTTCTATGCCATTGATGCAAAAGCGAAGCCAGTATTGTGGCATAGCTGCATGTGTGATGACCGTGAAAGGCAACTGGAAGTGAGCCTGCAGGTATTGAATAGACTTCGCAGAGCGCCAGTGATGAAGTGGGTGTCAGAGAAACGTCGAACACAGGCTTCATACTAGCAAATACGGCAATGGCTCGTCGTGCGAAAGGCTGGAAGGCTGAAGGTGGAATGACATCGAGTGATCACATCACCATGCCCTATACCATCACTAGAAGAGGGATCCACTTCTCCTTTCCATCTGTTGTAGTTTACATTAGTTTCCACTTTTTACTTATCCACACTTTAATTCCTTGGGGTGGTGGTGCTATCGAAAATTTCGCGCCATTACCTTGTAATAATGACTTATTGTGTTCCAGCAGTAGCGAAGATTATATGAAGCATTTTTTTATGTATATGTACACAAGTAATGTAAAGCACCACTCACACTTCAGTATTCCAACGTAATGGATTGAAATTTTCAACGGCACCAACACCCCAAGGAATTTTCATCATGTGGTGGAGTAAAAAGTGAAATCTAATGTAAACAACGACAAAAATGTATCTTAACGTGAACAGGCCGTCTGATGATGAACCTGTCGGTATCTTTATTTTCTCCTTACAAGGGAACCTCCCCATCGCACCCCCCTTAGATTTAGTTATTAGTTGGCACAGTGGATATGCCTTGATAAACTGAACACAGATCAATTGAGAAAACGGGAAGAAGTTGTGTGGAACTGTGAAAAAATATGCAAAATATACAAACTGAGTAGTCCACGGGCCGGATAGGCAACATCATGGAGACCGGGAGCTCCTGAGCGTCGTGGTCCCGTGGTAGCGTGAGCCGCTGCTGCACGAGAGGTCCTTGGTTCAAAGCTCCCCTCGAGTGAAAATTTTATTTTCTTTACTTTTGCGTAGTTATTATCTGTCCGTTCGTTCATTGACGTCTTTGTTCACTGTAATAAGTTTAGTGTCTGTGTTTTGCGACCGCATCGCAAAACCGTGCGATTAGTAGACGAAAGGACGTGCCTCTCCAATTGGAACCGAAAACATTTGATCGCAAGGTCATAGGTCAACCGATTCCTCCACAGGAAAACACATCTGATATATTTTATACGACACTGGTGACGGGATGTGCGTCACATGACAGGAATACGTTGTCGACCCACCTAACTTGTATACTTGGCGAAGGGGTAAAAAGACTCTTCTACCTTGCCCGATTTAGGTTTTCTTGTGGATGTGATAATCACTCCCAAAAAAGTGATGAAAACATAAGAGTTTGTCACATAAACTGAAAATAAAAAATTAAATTTTTCACTCGATGGAAGATTTGAACCAAGGACCTTTCATTCCACAGCTGCTCACGATACCACGAGACCACGGCGCTCCTGCCTTCGGAGCGTCCTTGACGTTGCCTATCTTGCCATGGACTACTCAGTTTGTATATTTTGATTATTTTTTCACAGTTCCACACAACTTCTTCCTGTTTTCTCAATTGATCTGTTTTCAGTTTTTCATGGCCTATCCACTGTGCCAACTTATAACTAAATCTGAGGGGGTGCGATGGGGAGGTTCCCTTGTTAGAAATGTCTACGATGTCACTGGACATGTCACTAAATCGGCGGCTGATTTTGTCAGCAGGGAGAGGAACTTCTGAAAATTCAGTAAAGCTTCTGAACCAAGGACTCACTTTTACCATTTACTTACATGCGGGCATTAACAACGTTTCTGCAATTATGTGTTGTTTTTTGGCCTTTACGATATATTTCGCTACCTTATAGCTAGAGCTTCGTGTATTTTTTGCCAAACATGTACAGACATAGTTATAAGCCACTCTTGCTTTTTATTTTCTTCCAACAACCGACAGAAATATTTCACATCTTAACACAGAGGAATGTTTTGTTGCCGAATGTCGTTTCAATTTATTGGGAACCATAATAGCACTACCGAGTTTTTGCCACACACAACACACTCACCTGAGAGTTTTGTCACCGCAGAAAAAAAAGATAATTATGTATGAAGATAAATAATCATCTCTATGTTGCCTTTGAACTAATGGATACGTATCATTAAAGTGCAGCTACTCACAGAGGTCCAACATGTGCTGTAATTATAGTATGGCAGCGAAACTTCATAGATATTCTAAAGCGTTAATGCGGAACCGAATAACACAGGAAAAAACTATTTCCAATTTTAGCCACCAGGTGCAAATCTGTCTCTGTGAATGTGACATATAGAAATGTTTACATATGTAGCAGGTTAGGAACGGGACGTGGGCGTGCAGCAGCGTGGTATATTCCCAGAATGAAATTTTCTCTCTGCAGCAGGGTGTGCGCTGATATGAAACTTCCTGGTGGATTAAAACTGTATGCCGGACCGAGACTCAAACTCGGGACCTTTGCCTTTTGCGGACAAGCGCTCTACCGTCTGAGCTACTCAAGCACGACTCACGATCTCTCCGCACAGCTTTAATTCCGCCAGTACCTCGTCCTGAGAAATGTCCACACACCTTGTGATGATGTCTTCTGCAGCTCGAACATGCGACTGCCTGTTAATGTTGAATGACATTTCCCTACTGAAAAAGCTGCATTATACCAATACGATATGTTGATCACAAGTTTAATATCGATAGCCGCACAGTTGTGCACCTCCCTGTAGCGAGAGTAAGGTGTGGTACAGCTCGCGCAGGATGCGCTGGCCGATGCGCAATGCCCAGTTCTCGACCAAAGCGCTGGGCGAGCTCATTCGTTTGTTCGGAAGGGGAGATCGGCAAACCCCTGCCATCTTTCGGCCAGTCAGCGATGACAGAACCGAGGGGCGCACCCTGAAACTTTCTCAAACAATTTCATAGAAACTATTCGGTAAAACGTAATTGAAGAAATTACACGTTTATTTTATATGGTGGATGTTCTTTTTCATAAGCAACTTACCTTGCTTTTCCTCAGTTCCTCACTTAATAAGCTTAATAAACCACTCCTTCAAACTTCTCTCGCAACTGTGTCTGCACAACACGCTGGTAGGGTGAGGCAATGTGAACTCCACTATGTTTTGGAAAAAGAAGTAAATTTTGACATGGCAACCAGAGAAAGGTGTAGGCTTTGCATTTTCAGCGGAATTCTTTTTAGATACTAACGAAAGCAGAGGTGACAGTAGATGTTTTTGAATGGTCACCATACAGGTGTGGGCGTGGAGAGCCCCCACTCAATATTTGCAAAAATATGGTGATCGTAGGCTTAGTTTAGAACGACACTCCTCCCCCCCTCCCCATCCACAGCGCTCGGCATTTCCCCTACAGCGTTCTGAGCGACCCCCCGCTCTCCTCACGCATCCCTATCCGACTGCGGATCTAGCGGCCACAGCATTCTGCTCGCACTGTATCCTTGCACGAGTAGTTTCAAAGCATTTTTAAACCTGCCAATCAGCAACGTGCGGCCGCTTACGGGGTACAGTGGAGCTCGCCGTGAGCGAGAAGCACTGTTCTCTGCTCCATTTATGGGTCGTCTCAAAGTCTGTTCGCTATGCTAGCCAGGTTGTTGACGGACGTTATGTCCAGCCCCTTCAGATTAAATTACAGTAAGCTGCCGGCGTCTCGTAATTCTTCCGCTCGTTTCCGATTCGAGTAAGATCGCAGTTTTTCTTACTGCTGTTTATGAGGGGATACTACCGAAAACAAGCATTTCTTTAAGAAATCTCTACATACATAGTTAGTAAGGCTGAGATTTGAAATTGTGCAAGTGCAAAGGAAAATAACTGTATTCTAATGCAAAAATATGGAAAAGGCCCAGGATTAGTATTTTGCCACAAATATTATTTTTTACACTTTTTGCTGATTTTTTATAAAAAGTAATAACTGAAATTCCAAACAGTCAATCAATTTGAAAATTTTGCTATAGGGTCCTAAGAGGGTTATAAGATCACTGAACTACAATCATTATTTGCCGGCCGCGATGACCGTGCGGTTCTAGGCGCTCCAGTCCGGAGCCGCGCTGCTGCTACGGTTGCAGGTTCGAATCCTACCTCGGGCATGGGTGTGTGTGATGTCCTTAGGTTAGTTAGTTTTAAGTAGTTCTAAGTTCTAGGGGACTGATGACCATAGCAGTTGAGTCCCATAGTGCTCAGAGCCATCTGAACCAATCATTATTTTGTTTAAAATTTTATATAGAAAGTTTTGAATTTTCCAAAATCAAAATTAAGTAGTTTTGCTAACACGCAAGCCTATAAATCCAAATTTAATTATAAAATATTATATTTTTTGGTTTGAGTGAGGTAGATACATAATTCGAAGAGCTCCTGAAAATTTCATAACATTAGCTCGTATACCTCTGATAAAAGGTTGAATTGTCTCGTTTTGAGAAAACAGAAGGAGCGAACTGTTTTACTTGCTACAACATTCAAACCCAAGGTTGCATAAATGGCTCTGAGCACTATGGGACTCAACTGCTGAGGTCATTAGTCCCCTAGAACTTAGAACTAGTTAAACCTAACTAACCTAAGGACATCACAAACATCCATGCCCGAGGCAGGATTCGAACCTGCGACTGTAGCGGTCTTGCGGTTCGTTACATAAGTATTTCTTCATTTTAAACAACCGGTTTCCACAGACTTTGCTTTTATTTTCAGGCCCTAAAAAGTCCTTTTGTTACGAAATGTGTTCATCTTAAGCTTGATCTCATACCAAGTTGTCACAAGTTGCAACTTGTGGAAGATGCTTTATGTTCTGTAAATATTTTAGTTATGTTTTTAATCTTTGTGACAACAATATATATATATATATATATATATATATATATTGCAAACACTTCAGCATATTTTATTAATGAAACAACTGATAAAAAGCACTAAATACCCAAATATTCTTGTACAGTGTGGAGCAAAAACATACTGTTAATCAAGACATCTATGCAACGAAAAATGTCACTCATTTGAAGATGCGCTTGGTAGGCCGAAACCGGTTATGCCAATAAAATAAAACACTCCAAAAGTATTTGTAGCTGGTTGCGTCATTCATCAACATTGACTTTTGTAGATACGCAATTAAATTAGCGTTATCCGATTAATCTTACTATTATTGTTATTATTATCATTTTGTGGCTGAGTTTGTAAAGACATTGCTTTCCCCGAAAGTCGATAATGTTTTTTTTCATTTGCGCATTACCTTGTCATAGTATGTATGTATCATTTATTTCAATTATTCTTTATTTGTTAGTTCATTTTGCTACTGTTTTATATTTTATGTTGTACGAATATGAATGCTCTGGTTCTATGTGCTTTGTAAATCTTTGGTTAGGCTAGCAGAAGTACTGTGTCAGAGAGAGAGAGCGAACGATCGATAGATAGAGTGTGTGCGAGTTGTGGTACGCGGCCGGTTCGCGGGTGGAATAACGTGGCAAAGTTCGGTGTGAAAGACAGTGATACGCGGAGGAACAATTAATTACTGAGATTCCGTTGTGTTAACAGGAGATCGTGCATTATTAAGTCAACAGTAAAACCCGAAAAGTATATCGAGTGTTTGCGGTGACGACTTTACAAACTGTGTGAACTTGTGACAATTAGCCATGAATCAAACACCATTGTCGTGTGGAGACACTAACTGTTAGAATTGCGTGAAAGTGGAACAAACCAAAATGTTAAGTAAAAGAACAGTGCTGTGATTTGATCAAGAAACATTTATTATATCGTCCAAACTTTCTTAAAGACGACGACGTAAATTGAACTGATGTTTAACGGACTTTTATAGTGATAAACACATGTGACTGTTTTCCTGTGGCAACACGGTGAAAGAACTGTGCGAAGTATTGGCATTAACCGAATATATATCTTAAATGCTAAAGACATTGCATAATTCCGACCTACCCGCACCGCGTGATTAATAAACTTTTAATAATAAAACGTCGCGCGCGTAACGACGACGCACACACTGGATCTATTATTATCGCGCCAGTGCTGCCAGCTGATTCGGCTACAACGGAGACGTGGACCACCGTCGTAAATAGAATATTAATGAAACGGGAGGATCCATCATTATCTTCACGCGACGAATCAGGATTCACTTCACACATCGCCCACGCGGACCACCGCTAGCGTCATCGCACTGCCTGCAGCAACAGTTAAGACATTAAAAGAAAATTATTACGGTCTCTCTCATTTCAAAATTAAAGACAATTGCAGTTAAATTAACTATTTTAAAAATGCTGTCACAATATCTCAATTTTGTTTAGTCCCAATAAATATTCCTTCCATTATTTCGTTTTGTTGACAGTTTTGAAAACCCGCCAAGTTAAAGTTAAATTAATAATTTTCTTTCAAAATTCTTCTCAGACGTTTTGCTGCTCACTATAATTTTATTTTAATGTTTGTTTGTAATTTCTTTTGGAGGGAGTACATATTTTTTTTTCATAGTAAAATTAGCTACCATAAAATTACGTATATATCCAGCTGATGCTGTCCACCATTACTGCTTGAAAACTGCACCTATTTTCTCATTGACTGTCAGCTTCAAAACAAAATTAAGTATTTCGTGGGCATCTAGCAGATGCGCGATGTCTGTGTAGGCCCCTACAATAATTTGTTTTTACTTTTGCAGGTTTACTGGAATTATATTGACTTTGATTGTTCATTTGGCCCCGTTAAAGTGTTTATCGCATCTATATCATAATTGTACTGAATTACCTAATTTATTTTTTTATCACGTAAACATTGGCATACCATATTTAGATTAAAACTGTCTTATTGGTCTCACATAAGATTCTGCACGTTCTGACAAAAACTATGCCAATTTTTTTTTTCGTCCATGACTAACAGGGGTAACGAGATTCCTTGTATAGGTCATGTTTTATTGTTTAAAAGGTTTTTTTAAAAGTAGAGAACCAGTTTCTTTACAAGTTTCATGAGAAAATCATTATTTTTGGACTTGCACTGCAAGCACAAAAATAAGCTTTGTTTAAGATACGCGACCTGATTTCGCTCTCCTTCTGTCCACTGGCTTACGTTCATCAGAGGACCTGAAACTTCTGCTGAGCCTTTAAAAAAAGAAAAAAAGAATGTGCTCTTCACAAGTACTCTGCTAGCCGAGTAGCAGCTCCGCTTCCTCTAAACGGCAGTTTGACACTGGCTTTCAGGTTGTTCTCCCCGCTCGTTTGTACAATAGCCTGGTGAGTCCTCAACCACCTCGTCAAAAAATACGATACGCATACAGTTAAAATACGATCACACACAGAACAAAGTTTACACGATTCAAAGACAAATGGTGAACACGACTTCACTCCTTCACGTTAAACGACGACTGTGGCGACACGTAGGGTATCCAAAAGTAAACTGAATGAATCAAATAGCGGAAAAGAGCGGACCCCGTGCAACGAGACAGAAGCTGTCGCACTTGCTTGTTGTAGCGGACACTGCCTGCCTACAAGCCTGACTCTGTTCTCGCACTGCGTTCTGTTTGCTGGAATGTCCGGAGTCAGGCAACAAAGCCGGTCAGGTGTACGTGTTTCCTTTACTAGCCGACGGCGCTGAACTGCATCGAAGGATATGTGGAAGTCATAAAACGTGGTGTCGACTTGAGGTCGGCTGTTGTACTACATACTGGATGTCATGAAACAAAACAGGTCCAATTGACTTGTGCTCTATTTGAGATGAACGGCTCTTGCACTCCGCTGCCACCATTTGGAATTTAGCACGAGAAGACTGATCAAAGTTAACACTTTGCCGTCCGGCGACACCACAGTGGTGTCGTGTGCATATTATCGCTCAGTGGCTGCCGACACCACAGTGGTGTTGTGAGTATAGTATCGTGCAGTTGCCGGTGACAGCGTTTTAGTATCTTTTTCATTCTGTTGGGGTTTTGTTTGGGTAGCAATAAATTACACACGTTAACAAGTTTTTTGTTTCTGTAAGTACTTGTGCACTTTCATCATGGAGGACGAAAGAGACGATACGATTATTTACGATGAATGCGCGGACGTCTTGTCTGACGTTCCGGAAGACTTGGCGATTGGGGAGAAGACACTGGATATCAAAAAATGAAAGTGAAGCAGAATCGTCGGAAGATAGTGAAATACGTCCAAGAAGAATTCGGCGAACGCTACGGTTGCCAACTGATTCGGATGAATCAGACGAAGAAGACAGACTATGATCTACTGAGGACCAATAATAAATTTGAAGGATCTCCAGGTCCACACATATTTCCCAAAGATACCCATAGCGTCGTGGATATCGTAGAATTATAAATTGGGAACGATCTATTTGAATATATTAGCAAAGAAAGCAACAAGTATTAAAGTCAAAATTGCAATAGAAGGAAACTGGATTTTTTAAAAAATACCAAATTTGTCGACGTTACGAGACCCGAACTTAGAAAATGGTTTCGGCTCGCTATCCTTATGGGAATTGTAAGAAAAGCAAGGGTCGATGATTACTGGTCAACGAATCCATTAATAGACACACCGATATTTCGCAAAACGATGTCCCGCAACCGATTCAGACAAATATTATCATTTCTACATTTTTCCGACAACAACAATAATCAGATAATGCTGACCGGCTTTTCAAAGTGCAATTCGTAATTGATTATTTTTCCAAAAAGTTTAAGGAAACGTTTAATGTCTGTCAAAACATCTCAATTGATGAAGAAATGATAACGTGGCGTCGACAGTTAAATTTTAAAGTTGACAAACCGTCGAAAATTACGAAATATGACATACTCATTCGGATGCAGTGTGATTCGAGTACGCAATACATTTCCTCATTCAAGATATATTCCCGCGCTGGACAACCTTTAGCAAAAACAGTAATGGAACTATTGACAGCTTCTTATGGAAAGTGGCATCACCTCTACATGGATAATTATTGTAACAGTGTAGAACTTGCGGAGAAGTTACTTGAAAAGAAAATTCGAGTTTGTGGAACGATACGGCAAAATAGAGGATTTCCAGAAAAAGTAAAGCGCGCAAAAGTCAATGTGTTTGAAGTTCGTCATCAACGGAAAGGTGACGAGCGGCCGGCGACAAGCCAAGTAATCCGAATTAGCGCTGCCTGCGTCAAGCGAATAAATTTGTACGAGACGTGCGGACGGCAAAGTGTTAACTATCCTAATCAGGTATTTGGGCATAATCTTTTTTCAGTATCCTTCTATAGCATCACATCTGAAACACTTCGATTCCCACCTGTCCTGGTTTCCTCACAGTCCATGTTTCACTACCATACAATACTCTGCTTCAGACAAGCATTCTCAGAAATTTTTTTCCTCAGATTGAGGCCGATGTTTGACACAAACAGGCTTCCCTTGGTCGGAAACGCTCTTTGCTTCTGCTAGTCTACTTTTTACTTGCTTCGTTCGTCACGTGTTAATCTTCTTAACTTGATCTGCGTCTTTGTCTTCAGTTTTGATGTTGAGTTTATCGCTATTCATTTGTACCACTCCTAATTACTTTCGTCTTTTTTTTGCTTTACTCTCAATCCATATTCTGTATTCACTAGACTGTTCATTCCATTCAGCACATCCTGTAATTCTTCTTCACTTTAACTCAGGATAGCAATGTCATCAGCGAGTCTTACTACATATAATTTTAATACCATTCTTGAATATTTCTTTTATTTCCGACGTATAGAATGAACTGTTGCTGTGAAAGACTATATCTTTGTCTTACATCCTTTTTAGTACGAGCATTTCGTTCTTGGTCTTCCATTCTTATTCTTCCCTCTTGGTTCATGTACTTATTGTAGATTACCCATCTATCCCTATAAATTACTCCTGTTATTGGTATTGGTACCCGTACTGATCCCGTAATTGGTGTCCACACAGCCGCATCGTGATGGACAGTTGTACTGTTAAGGTCTTCAATCCAAAGACTGGTTTTCTGCAGGCTGAGACGGTTTTCTTGTTCCATCATATCAAAAAAAATATATTGAACGCTCCCAGTACATCTTCTGGCATACTGCCACACTCACTAGTAAAAAGTAAAAACTTATCATTAAAATTTTTTGTTCAGTTTAACTCGTGCGGGGGAACAAGTACCGAATTCAATGGAGATCTGCAATGCTTAGCGATATATTGTAGATGTCGGTAGTACTTTTCTCCAAATAAAATTCAGCTTCAATTGACTTTTACATGACAGTTCTTTAGTGCCCAACAGTTCAACACCTTACTGCCGCTGAAATCCATTTGAACTTGTGACGGTGACCAAATGTGAAAACACTGTGTGTATTCAAGTTTGGTCATCCTCAATTGCTTTTCCCCACGACAGTTTATCCATTACGAAACTGATGATTCCTGAATACCTCAGAATGTGACCTATCAACCGATCCCTTCCTTTAGTCAGGTTGTGCCATAAATTTCTTTGTGCCTGAATCTCTTCACTACCTCATCTTTGGTTAGACGACGTAACCTCGTAATTTTCAGTGAACTTCTGTAGCACTAAATTTCGAAATCCTCTTTTCTCTTCTTATCCGAATAGTTTATCGCGCACGTTTTCTTCCACATAAGGAGTTACGGACAGCTGACAGACGGCAGGCATACGAACACCACCTGCAGTTTCGCAAACTGGATGTTCCGTAATAAAATAGCCCTTTATGGCGAAGCGTAAGAAGGCTAAATTGCTTGTGCATAGCAAGAAAAAGTGTATGTGACATAAGAAAAGTTTCTTTTACATACCTCTACCTATGGTACCTCTGAATATAACATTTGTTCACTAGTCGCATCAGGAGAATATATTTAATTAATATTAGACATATCAACATGCTACAACAGTAACAAAACTAAAAATCAACGAACATGACGACGCATAGTTGCTTACACCTGCAGTTCCTTCCCAAACTGTTACGCTCCTTACTCCCCTCCCATCTTTAGTCTCTACATTCACTAGCCGAAAATCATTCGGCTGAGATCAGGAGCGCGACGATACCCCTGTGTTCTCTGTTACGTCCTTTGTGTGCTCCGAGTTGAATGACTGAAAACTGAGTGAGCATTCCCCAAAACGTAGGAGATGCTGAGCTGAGGAAGATTGAAGGTTACTATTTTCCATCCCATATCTCGCTAACATGCATCGTATGCACTGTCTGATCAACAGCATACGGGCACCCCTGTGTAATGCGGACATGGCCACCAGATGTGACCAAAGGCGGACCTGCCAATATGAAAGTATATGGGAAGTATTGTGTTGACAGCAACACCAGAATGGATCGATCAGGAGAGGTCAGTGACTTCCAACGTGGGTAAGCCGCTGGATGTCTCACATGAGTAACAGATCCACAAGGGTCCTTTCAGTCCTTCTAAGGCTACGCAAGTCGACTGTTGCTGGTGCAAATGCGAACTGGAAACGCGAAGGAATAACCACAGCTTAACCATGACACTGTGGTATAAAAATAGAATAGCTAATCCTAAGGATAAAATTAAGGGGAGTCGTACCAAACTATCCTGATAATGTTGAATTGGCTACATAAATGCCCAGTTTTCCCAGGAACTACTGAGTATATGAAAATGAGATTTTTACCACAGGTTCTCTCTTGTTTTGTGAGTATATTACTCTACAGTCACTTTAAAATAACAGTTAGGAGAAAAGTTAGGAGTTTTTCCTAAACATATATTTTTTGATGTAAATTTTCACAATTTTAATTTCTTGAATTTTAACTGTTAGAGTAAGTACTACTAAAGTAGACAAACAACATCACAGTGCTATCTATGTTGTGTGGTAAATAATTCATTGGTGTAGTTTTAGAAGTTCCTGAGAAAAAGAGGCATTTACACTGAAAAATATCATTTTGTGAAAATGGCTTTTTAAAGAAAAAAATTTAGTACACAACCAACTGATACGCACTAAATGTGGTGGAATCCTCCTAGCTGGTAGTCCTCATCTCCTTCTTCATCTTCCTCACTCAGTGCTGCCCTCCTCTCCTTGGATCTGGCGTCTTTAGTCATTTTGTATGCTGCAGTTTGTGCTCTGATGATTCGTATTTGGTCCAGGTGGTGTTTTAACCTTCCAGGATGGATTCCGAAGTGCTCCAAAACCTGTAGTCTCCCGGAACAGCCACCATTAAAAGTAAGAGCAGCGTCAAAACAGCAAGTTCGAAGACTGACCTTCCAACAAAAACATTTTTTAGTATCCTTGACCATTAAACATTGTTAAAAGTTCGTTGGAATTTCGTGTTTCGCGCTTGACATTTCTTCAACAGCTATGGATGGACAAGATCCTGAATCACAGGTTTCATGGCAAGTACAACAGCATTTGGTACAGTAATTTTGAGTGAGAAAGTGTCAAAATTATCTTACGATTTTGCCTTCTAGTATTTACATCACTCAATGGAACACAGATTGTGGATTGGTTCAGTATCTGTAGACAGCGTGTAGAAATAAATTACCCAAATAGCTCTCTTCGTATCATCTATATTATCCATGTTACTTCTAAAAGCCATAATATAATACTGTGTAATCTGATCAGTTTGTTTATCAGTCAGTCGACGCCTTAGACCATATGATATTTAGTACTTCCCAACTGCTGTTTTAGTCTACGCAGCCTCGTACCCATCTTCTGCACATGATTAATTGCTATTGACAAGTTACCATGGGGTTTACTGTCCACCAATGAAGCAAAACAAAATACTCGGAAACATTAGTGCATGATTATTTTCAAATATTTATTTAAAATATCAAATATTCGAATATTTCAATAAAACAAACACTAAATTAAGCATAAATATCCATATTTTCATACTGTGCTTGTTAGTAATAACGTCGAGTTTTGTTATTTTGGACGGTAAAAGTATATGGTCAGTCTTGAGGGAAACATCAGGCCAACTGGCCAACAGCACAAGGTCGAGGATATAAAGTTACTAATAAGTCGGATGTACAAGCTGGTGAAAACACTCTGAAAAGCTTGTAAGGGTGTTGCAGGGTAGTTTGTGTTGAGAAATAATAGCTAAGAATAAAATTCGATGCATTGCATCGTTTACGAGTTAATTAGCATTGACTTTAGCCAATCAGGTCGTTGAACGCACACATTCAAGCAGCCTGTCAGAGACGGTGTCACCAAATTTTTGCTTCGTTTTGTTTCGTAAAACCGAAAAAGAGAACGACACAAAAATCGGACATGGGACGGTAGTGAGTTTGAAAGGGGCTGATTTTCTAACTGCAATGCTAATTAACTAGGAAACGGCACAACGTACAGACTTTTTTCGTAGGAGAAGGGCAACTGGACGGATTAAACGAAAAGATGTGAACACTAGGCATCTTCATTGATTTAACTATCGGATTTAATTGTGTAGATCACAAAACATTACTGCAGAAGTTGGACCATTATCGAATATGAGGAGTAGCTCACAGTTAGTGCCTCGTATATTTTCAGAAAAGACAGCAAATGGTCATTCTTCACAATAACAAGTACAGCTATGAGGTGGCGTCTGATTGGAGCACAGTTAAGCTGGGGGTACCTCAGGATTCTGGGACCGCTGCCGATGTGTTTCACGGTAGCGACGATGAACAACTGCTCATAGCTCTTAAGATATGCATTTTATGGTCCATGTTTGCTGGATTTTTTTTCTCGTTTTGGTTCATACTACCTCGTCCCAAAATATAGAAAGCAAAGAGGCTGCAGCAGAAGAGAGGTGTTTCACAATATTAAAAATGAACACGTGCTCATAGATCTTAAGGTATGCATTTTGGAGCTCATGTTTACTGGCCTTTCTGTATTGTTCTGGTGCAAGGAACCTGTCGCCAAATTTTTAAAATATAATTCTGAAGCACCCTATGTATATAATATACATTAGGTGATTCTAAAATACTTCTCTTTGCTGGTGACTCTTGCTTGGTAGTGAAGAATGTATAGTGCAACATTCGCAATGTATCAAATACTGCAAATCAAGACGTAAGTTAATGGCTTGTAGAAAACAAATTGCTGTTAAATCACAATAAGATTCAGTTTTTACAGTTTATAACACATAATTCAACTGAAACTGACATTTTGATTATACACTATAGGCATATGATTAGTGACTGAAAAATTAAAATGTATAAATTTTTCGGATAGGTAGTAAACTGTCATGGCAAGCCCATGATCAGGATCTTGATAAAAAACTGAATGCTGCTATATTTACTATTAGCACAGTACATGAAAAAAGTGAGGATGCAACGCGAAAATTAGTCTACTTTTGTTATTTTTATTCTTTACTGACATACGCCACTATATTCTGTGGTAACTCTTCCCATTCTGAAAAAGTGTTTTTGACTCAGAAACTGGCAGTTCGACGAATATGTGCCGTACGTTTGCGAATTCTTGTTGACTCCTGATGAGGAGTCTGGGATTCTGACATTATTGACCTCTCAATATTTATTTGCTTTAATATGTTTGTTGTAAACAGTATGAGCGTATTCTCATTAATTAGCAGCTTTCAGTCAGTTAATACAACGAAGAAATTCAATCTGCATCTGGATCGCACCTCCTTGCCTGTTGTTCAGAAAGCTGGGTAGTATTCCGTTGCATTCATTTTCAGCAGTCTACCAAAGGAATTAAAAACAAACTTTGCAGAAATCCTCGCTCATTCAAGTCTAAACTGAAGAATTTGCTCATAGCTCACTCTATGGTGTCACCGCCAGACACCACACTTACTAGGTGGTAGCCTTTAAATCGGGCGCGGTCCATTAGTATACGTCGGACCCGCGTGTCGCCACTATCAGTGATTGCAGACCGAGCGCCGCCACACGGCAGGTCTAGTCTAGACTCCCTAGCACTCACCCCAGTTGTACATTTCGCTAGCGATGGTTCACTGTCTACATACACTCTCAGTTGTAGAGACGACAGTTTAGCATAGACTTCAGCTACGTCATTTGCTACGACCTTGTACGGCGCCATATTCAGATAGATTGAGATAGATATTGTGAATCATGTACCTTCAAGAGCGACGTTCATCATTAATGGATTAAAGTTAAGTATCAACTAGCTACGTCTGCTTTCTGAATTCTAATTCCTTGTCATGTTCCAGACCTCACGTCAGTATAGTCCTTCCCTCCTCACGCCAGCCTGCGTGAGCTAAAACGCGTGCATTTCGGCCTCCTCTAGTAACACGGTGTTGGCTCTCCAGCCAACTACTACACACTCTTTCTATTCTGTCGTGGAGTTAAAAAAATTGAGCTAATTCCTGTGTTACATTGTTGATCATGGTAATATATACTCATAGTTTGTTACCTGTATACTATTCGTCAATATTTTATTTTATCTATGTTAATTTGGCAACAGCCTTGCCGCAGCGGATCACCGGTTCCCGTCAGATAACCGAAGTTAAGCGCTGTCAAGCGTGGCCGGCACTTGGATGGGTGACCATTCGGGTCGCCATGCGCTGTTGCCATTTTTCGGGGTGTACTCAGCCTCGTGATGGAAACTGAGGAGCTACTCGACCGAATAGTAGCGGCTCCGGTCCAAGAAAACCATCATGACGACCGGGAGAACGGTGTGCTGACCACACGCCCCTCCTATCCCGATGGGCCACTTGTGGCCTGAAGACGGAGTGCTTTATGTTAATTTGGTGTAGTAATTCTTTCCATGATCATGGAATTTTGCTCTTCAGTTTGGTGCTACGGAACTAGATGTGTAAAATAAAATAAAAAAGTAAGAAAAAGATGAGGCAGACCTCATGTACTGGCGGACAGGGATTCTCGAACATTGCAGAAGGTGGTTGTAAAAAATCAGATGAAATCAGCGGAAGGAATCAGTCGTGAGTTACAAAGTGCTACCAGCAGTCCATCTAGCATAGGGAGTTAAAAACAACGGGGTACAAAGGTCGAGCAGTTCCTCATAATCCACACATTTCTCTGGTCAGTGCTAAGCGACGCTTTGGGGGTGTGAAGAGCAGCGCCAGTGGACAGTGGGTGGCTGGAAACGAGTGATTTGGTGGGATAAATCATGCTATACCTGACACGTTTACAACCTTAAAGGGGAACCGAAAAAGTAAATTAGCATTCCAAATTAATACAGAAGGAGGAAAGTGCCATTAGATGGCGGTCGTGCGCGTATTGTCGCCCGCAATACGGACGGCGCAGGGCGATGAAACTGCAGCGCTCCGTGCCGAGTTTGTCAAAGTTTCGAGAACATACCTTCACCGAAGAGTCAAGCAGTATATTGCTCCCTCCCACGTATATCTCGCGAAGAGACCATGAGGATAAAATCAGAGAGGTTAGAGCCCACACAGAGGCATACCGACAATCCTTCTTTCCACGAACCATACGAGACTGGAATAGAAGGGAGAACCGATAGAGGTACTCAAGGTACCCTCCGCCACACACCGTCAGGTGGCTTGCGGAGTATGGATGTAGATATAGATGTAGATGTAGAAGCGGCTGGTACAAAGTAAAACATGGACCACCATCAATAATCTGAACGAAGCGGGGCCTGTGTCCGACTGGTGTGGGTCGCACAACGACGTCACTGTTAGTGGACGGCGGGCCGAACCATTCTTTGCGTCACTCGCGTGAAAACTGCGGAAAGATCGGCGCACCGATCTCAGGGACGTGGAGCGATATACGCGGTTTGAAATTAATGACTGAACACGAGAAGTGTTCGGCCATATACGTCCACTAACAATATGTCGTCGGCTCCTCTTTTCCAGCCGTGGTCGTCTGAAAAAACATAAATCATAAAATATAAATAACAAAGTGACGTGGAGTGTTGAAATTTAGATATGAAAATCATAATAAAGTTAACTTTGACTGTATTATAAGCACTTAAGGTACATTTTAACACAGATTCATACAGAGAGTCATGACAATGCGTCCGTACCTAATCAGAGCGGGAACAGAACAGAACAAAAACCAGCGGACGCTAGACAAAAGAATTAGACATAAAAATGACTAACGAAATTAAACAGAGGTTGTATGTCAGCAGATACATCGATAAGTACACACAGATGAAAGTATAAGACAGGATGTAATATGGAATCTCTGACTGTAAATGTCGTAAATAATTTTAAAAGGCGGCCGGAGTGGCCGTGCGGTTCTAGACGCTATATTCTGGAGCCGAGCGACCGCTACGGTCGCAGGTTCGAATCCTGCCTCGGGCATGGATGTGTGTGATGTCCTTAGGTTAGTTAGGTTTAATTAGTTCTAAGTTCTAGGCGACTGATGACCTCAGAAGTAAAGTAGCATAGTGCTCAGAGCCATTTGAACCATTTAAAGCAAAATAAATACTACTAATTAAAAAGTAAAACTACATATCCTGTGGCAACGATGGAAGAGTTTGAGTTTGGTGAATGTCTGGAAACCTTCGATCACCTGCAGTGCCAAAAGTGGTGTTACAGTATATGGCTGTTTCTCGTGATTGGGATGTGGTCGCCTTATTGCGTTAAGTAAACGCTACATGTTGAAACACCCCCTTTTTGGTCCCTTATTAGGTTTTGTGTGATTACCGAAGCCGCCAAACAGTTAATTATTATAATTATATGACCGTGTGCTTAATGGATGAAAGGCTATCGGTTTTCTTTCTGCTGTGGTTTCGCGGGTATTTCAACCGAGTGCGGCTGTTCTGAGACGGGATAGTTAATGATTAAAAGTTTGTCTATTATTAAAGACCATAAAGGTTGCGATGTACAAACTGATATATATTTTCTACTAACACACAGATTCTGAGGCAGTTGCTACCCTCGCCTTTCACGTCTAATTACGTTTATATCTTTTATTGGTTGCTGATTTTAAGTACTTCTTCACACGCAGTAACATTCACAACAATCCTCACTGCAATCCATGGTTGTTGCTGGCCGACGCGGTTGACGCGAAGCAGGTAATTCGGCACTTGTCACTTTTGGTTTAATATCACTCGCGAATCGATTTCTATGAGGGTCGACCCCACGACGATCAGGGGGACTCGCTCATTTGCCATACTCCGGTGAATATGCCGTTTACTACTCACTCGACCACCATTCTTGCCCGTCTCTCCAGTACTACACTTACTCGACACTAGTCTCACTGCTTCCTGCAGCGCTCGACAATCGACTCCTGTCTGCTATCGACCTGGGTGTCGGATACTAACATCAATGTTCGGTGGATCACGGATCCCTTACAATGTGGAAGGAGTGGAACACATTTTACAACACTATGATCTGTTTGCAGTATAGGAACAGTTCGAAGGCAGTGATTGTTTTTATCAATATGACAATGCACTCTGTCATGTAGCAGCATGTGTGAGGCAATGGTTTGTGAACAGTAACAGTCCTGAAATGGACCGGCCTGCCTACCGTCCCGACCTGAAATCAATGGAACACTTTCGGGATGAGTTAGAACTTCTACTTCGCTCCAGACCCTGAGCCCAACACCACTCTTCCTTCCCTTCCTTCGGCTCTTGAAGGGAATAATGGCCTGTCATTCCTCTACAGATATTCAGGCACCTCGTTGGAAGTGTCCCAAGCGGAGATTGTCATAAAAGCGAAGGTTGGACTCATCCGTATTGATGTTCTCCAATAATTGTACGGGTTCTCGTGATGAGGAAATGTGAATTGTGGAATAAGAGAAAAGTTTTCGTTTCTTAATTTATTACATTAAATATTTTGTTGCCAATCCCCTACTTTGCATTATTTAATTTGTTATTTTATGATACTTCGGATGCTCAGCTCGACTGTAGAGGCATAAGAGGTAGAACATTCCATAAATGTTACAAAGAATACACTGATGCTTCCAGACTCAGCCAATTCGACAAAGCCTTAATAGCTAAACATATACACAGTAATAGAAGCAGACTAAGTGCCAGGCAAAAGAGTCTTACTGTACTCCACACATAAAATAATGGTAGAAAACTCGATCCGCTAGAACAATTAGAAATAATGTTACACGAAGAAAAATTACCCGAAAACGTGTTAAGGGAGCAAACAGAGTTTAACAGCCACAGTTTTTTCATCAATTTTAAAAGTATGTTCTTTGCAAAAAAAAAAAAAAAAAAAAAAAAAAAAAAATCAAAAAAAAAATTATTCAACAGAGCAACGACTTCGTAAAATAAGGCCACTTCTGATATCGAAACAAATGGTTGTTTGAGAAACTTCATCTGCATGTAATTAATAATGTAACGTCTTTGCATCACATTAGAAATAACACCTGTGTGTATGGAGAATGTAGCATCTTTGCGTTTGAATTTTCTTTGACTTGTTTAAATTGGTCTTACAAATGCGCTGTAGAACGAGAAGTGTGTATAAGTATATAAATGTGTCTACTCATATTGTTAGCAAAAATCATGTAACCACTATTGGAAACAGCAAGTAATGCGTTGTAAAAATTGTAGTCGCAATGAGCCACTTCGTAATAGGCCAATGTACTCTTGACAGGCCCAATAATAAAATAAATTGGAAAAATGGTGTAGACTGTCATAGCACCTGAAGATGAGCCCCTAGGGTTCGAAATACATCACGCATTGAAAAAAAAAAAAACGCGGTTTATAACTGAAGGTGATTTGAAACTTCCTGGCAGATTAAAACTGTGTGCCCGACCGAGACTCGAACTCGGGACCTTTGCCTTTCGCGGGCAAGTGCTCTACCATCTGAGCTACCGAAGCGCGACTCACGCCAGGTACTCACAGCTATACTTCTGCCAGTATCTCGTCTCCTACCTTCCAAACTTTACAGAAGCTCTCCTGCGAACCTTGCAGAACTAGCACTCCTGAAAGAAAGGATATAGCGGAGACATGGCTTAGCCACAGCCTGGGGGATGTTTCCAGAATGAGATTTTCACTCTGCAGCGGAGTGTGCGCTGATATGAAACTTCCTGGCAGAGTGAAAATCTCATTCTGGAAACATCCCCCAGGCTGCGGCTAAGCCATATCTCCGCTATATCCTTTCTTTCAGGAGTGCTAGTTCTGCAAGGTTCGCAGGAGAGCTTCTGTAAAGTTTGGAAGGTAGGAGACGAGATACTGGCAGAAGTATAGCTGTGAGTACCTGGCGTGAGTCGTGCTTCGGTAGCTCAGATGGTAGAGCACTTGCCCGCGAAAGGCAAAGGTCCCGAGTTCGGGTCTCGGTCGGGCACACAGTTTTAATCTGCCAGGAAGTTTCATATCAGTGCACACTCCGCTGCAGAGTGAAAATCTCATTCTGAAGGTGATTTGCTTTTTATTTTACGAATGAAATATAGTTACGAAAGGAAAATTGACAGCAACGGGTAAAATTAGATAGGCTATATGTTTATAGGAAGAAGACGTAGTCGTTACTTTCTTGAACTAAAGCGGCCAACGGGTGGTAATTGCACTCTTCTCGTTTTCGGTACCGTGGGAATCCCGCGATGCCAGCGGGGAGACACTGGCGTACTGAGTGTTGCGTGCCGGAATAATGCAGGGGCAACACTCCGACCCGCGCCTCTTCCGCGGCGGCCGGCAGAAAGCTTCCGAAAGACCGCGGCGCTCGTCACAGAAGTCTTTTACTTAATTATTCAGGTCGTCAGTGGGAGACAGCGGTTGCAGGAGGCGTGGCCGGGGTCGATGGTAACCTGGCAACCGTATGGAACTTCAATTATAGTACGTCTTAAAATTCATTATTTACCAAATGACTGGAAGAGGACAATGTCCTGTCAAAGAAAAGCGAAGCCGAGATAATTTTAGTTTACAGTTATTATGTTCTTTAATATAATCTAGCGCACAGATGCATACTTTACAATGCGAAATAATGTACGAGTTACAGAGAACCGAGGCACAAGTGCGTGTCCAGGATTTGAGTACTGTTGTTACAAGAATCACCGCATTCTTCACAGACTTTCAGGTTTCTGTTGCTATGTTAAGTTCCTGGAGACTTTCAGGCTTTGTATGAGGTGACTCCTGTTCTTGTAATGAATACCTGTGGGGAACGGTCGAGGCAAGACCCTATTCAAATGGAACCCCTGCGCTCAGGATATATTACGTGGAAGAACTGCACCGCAGTTAGAGTAAACATCATTCACCATTTGTGAAACATTCATTATAAAAGATTGTAAAGTGCAAACAACTAATTTTTCAATAGGAAAACTTTCTAACTGTACCCATTTGCTATTGCCGCTTAATAAATTAAAAACAGACTGAATCAAAAAAAAATTCTTTAACAATTTGACAACAACCGCACAAGGCTCTTAAATAAAATTTGAACAAGAAATAACGCTATTTACTTTAGTTACTTACTTATTTACTTACTTAGGTGTTCCATTGATCAATTTCACGGTAAACGTTATGGTGTGTAACGTGTCAAGTGCATAAGAAATGCACACATGAATATTTTTTAAGCTTAAAATTTTTGTTGTCTACCCCATGCCCTTGAATGACAGAAAATACATGTATTATAGCTATAGAATTATTTATTCCAATTCAAAAATTCATCTGTGGATTGAAGGAGTTGTGAAGGAGATATGATTTAAATTTATTTTTAAAACTGTTACTGCTGTCTGTCAGACATTATAATTCATCTGGTAATTTGTCGAAGAGTTTTACTGCAGCATATTTTACGCCTTTCTGTGCCAAAGATAAGGTAGAGGATAATGCAAGTTCTTCTTTCTTCTGGTATTATAATCATGATGTCAATGTTGTCTTTAAACTGGTCCATGTTTCATTTTGAGCTAACACATTTAGGGAAAAAAAGGATAAAACTATCAGTGCCAACATGTGGCGTAAAGATTGTGATAAAGAGTACCAGCTGACCTTCTAGAATCTTATACCACAATTCAAATCAACAAACAAAATCCCAGATACTACGAAACTAAGAACATGATGAGTAATAAGCAAAATTATTTATAAATACATTCTATTAACATATTGGCTCTACATCTAAAAGCCCCTTTAATTAAGAAAACATGGCCAGTGCCAGATAATAAATCCTTTAAAAAATTTAACAAATTAAGAAACGGCCAGTCACGGCTGTTCAAAAATGTGAACCTGACCAGCGCCAGATAATAAAATTTAAGGAAATTTGAAAATCTGAGCAACTGCCGTTCACTGCCCTGCAAACATTAACCCAGCAGAGAGAAATTTTAAACTCACATTAATTAAAACACGACATAGGATAATATCTCTTTAAGAAAAGGGAAACAAAACAAATATGTTACAATAATTCTGCACAAGGCAATAGCAGGGTTACGTAACTTAATTCTCTGCGGCGTCACGTGATGCAGTAGGTGGCGGGCTCGTGCCAAGACGATGTCGGCAACCGATGCACGCGGGCGGCAGGTCCGCAAGAGAACTATGGGACCTTACAGTAATACATACTCAGGAATAACATCGGAGAACCGCCGTATCCATACGCCCCGTACCAAACACTAACGGCCAACGTGACCAGACCCGTGCCCCATACAGCTCATCACTGTTCCTAGTTGAAAGAAGGAACCCGCTACGGGTCGCCTATACATCTAGAGCAAGTTCTTTCAGAATCACACTATCTATCCCGTGAAGACCCTGCAAAAGCAGTTACTCAAATAACATCTAGCAATGGCCAACGCCCGATCCGTGATCGGAGTGGCAAGAAACCTTAATACGAGGGCTATTCGGAAAGTAAGGAACGATAGGTTGCTAAATGGAAACCACAGTGAAAATCAAAACTGTTTTATTTGCAACAGTTAGCTACAACTTCCAGCTACTTATCTCCATAGTCGCCGATCCGACTTAGACGTTTGTCGTAGCGTTGTAACAACTTTCCAATACCCTCATTATAGAAGGTAGCCGCCAGTGCTCTCCGCCAATTCTCTACGCTGGCCTACAGCTCGTTGTCTTCATAGCCAGCGGTTCACGTGAGCAGAGATGAAACTCAGAGGGAGACAATTACGGGCTGTATTGTGGGTAATCAAACATTTCCAATTGAAAACGATGCAGGAGCATCTTCACTGCCCCTGCAGAATGCGGTTGAGGATTGTCTCGAAGATGTCAACGCACGACAGTTGTGTAATGTTGGCTGCATAGCTTCAGGCGAAATTTCTCACCAGGCCCTCGTACATGGCGGGAGACACTATTGTTCTAGGTAGCTTTATGTGCTCCCTGAGCGCTCAGAAATAAAAAGAACGGCGTAACGCGATCGATATGCATACTAGAGGCACTGCCCAACACACCTGTGCAAAACTTCATCGGATTTTCACTGTGGTTTTCATTTCGCGACCGATCATTCCTTACTTTCCGAATAACCCTCGTATAAGGGACGATTAGAAAGTTCCGGTTTAAATGCGTTGCTGCAGAGTATACGCAACCCAGCACGACCCCGACGCGGGTAAACAGGGTGAATTTTTCTACCGTGTACAAACTCTAGGGATTGATCGATGAGAGGATACGGTACAAAAAATGGCTAATCAACTTAATGTCCGGAAATTCATGGTTTCCATGCTAGAGACTCTTTATTCAGTCGTACTTAATACTCGTCGTATATAATACTCGCTGTATCGTGCAGCCACAGTTATAGTACGTGTTGAAAATGGTTTCCATGTGCCTCAACGCACGCGTGTATGCGCCTTTGCATGTTCTGTCTCACACGACTCTGCGAAGATATTGTTCCGTGTTCGAGTTTGTGGTCCATCTCACAGTTTAAAATTGCCACGAACTGTTAAAATATAATTAATTTCTACATATGGAGTCATCGAAAGGCACAGGTATGTTCAGCTGAATTACACTCCTGGAAATGGAAAAAAGAACACATTGACACCGGTGTGTCAGACCCACCATACTTGCTCCGGACACTGCGAGAGGGCTGTACAAGCAATGATCACACGCACGGCACAGCGGACACACCAGGAACCGCGGTGTTGGCCGTCGAATGGCGCTAGCTGCGCAGCATTTGTGCACCGCCGCCGTCAGTGTCAGCCAGTTTGCCGTGGCATACGGAGCTCCATCGCCGCGACAGCGTGGACGTGAACCGTATGTGCAGTTGACGGACTTTGAGCGAGGGCGTATAGTGGGCATGCGGGAGGCCGGGTGGACGTACCGCCGAATTGCTCAACACGTGGGGCGTGAGGTGTCCACAGTACATCGATGTTGTCGCCAGTGGTCGGCGGAAGGTGCACGTGCCCGTCGACCTGGGACCGGACCGCAGCGACGCACGGATGCACGCCAAGACCGTAGGATCCTACGCAGTGCCGTAGGGGACCGCACCGCCACTTCCCAGCAAATTAGGGACACTGTTGCTCCTGGGGTATCGGCGAGGACCATTCGCAACCGTCTCCATGAAGCTGGGCTACGGTCCCGCACACCGTTAGGCCGTCTTCCGCTCACGCCCCAATATCGTGCAGCCCGCCTCCAGTGGTGTCGCGACAGGCGTGAATGGAGGGACGAATGGAGACGTGTCGTCTTCAGCGATGAGAGTCGCTTCTGCCTTGGTGCCAATGATGGTCGTATGCTTGTTTGGCGCCGTGCAGGTGAGCGCCACAATCAGGACTGCATACGACCGAGGCACACAGGGCCAACACCCGGCATCATGGTGTGGGGAGCGATCTCCTACACTGGCCGTACACCACTGGTGATCGTCGAGGGGACACTGAATAGTGCACGGTACATCCAAACCGTCATCGAACCCATCGTTCTACCATTCCTAGACCGGCAAGGGAACTTGCTGTTCCAACAGGACAATGCACGTCCGCGTGTATCCCGTGCCACCCAACGTGCTCTAGAAGGTGTAAGTCAACTACCCTGGCCAGCAAGATCTCCGGATCTGTCCCCCATTGAGCATGTTTGGGACTGGATGAAGCGTCGTCTCACGCGGTCTGCACGTCCAGCACGAACGCTGGTCCAACTGAGGCGCCAGGTGGAAATGGCATGGCAAGCCGTTCCACAGGACTACATCCAGCATCTCTACGATCGTCTCCATGGGAGAATAGCAGCCTGCATTGCTGCGAAAGGTGGATATACACTGTACTAGTGCCGACATTGAGAATGCTCTGTTGCCTGTGTCTATGTGCCTGTGGTTTTGTCAGTGTGATCATGTGATGTATCTGACCCCAGGAATGTGTCAATAAAGTTTCCCCTTCCTGGGACAATGAGTTCACGGTGTTCTTATTTCAATTTCCAGGAGTGTAAATTACATGGAATTAGGCAATCTCTGAACAAGGAAGTATATATTTGTTTTATCGACTGGGAGAAGGCATTCGACAGAGTCAACCGGAGGAAACTGCTCAGAATTTCAAAAGCTATTGGTTTAGACTGGAAAGAGAGAAGGTTCAAAAAATGGTTCAAATGGCTCTGAGCACTATGGGACTTAACTTCTGAGGTCATCAGTCCCCTAGAACTTAGAACTAATTAAGCCTGACTAGCCTAAGGACATCACACACATCCATGCTCGAGGCAGGATTCGAACCTGCGACCGTAGCGGTCGCTCGGCTCCAGACTGTAGCGCCTAGAACCGGACGGCCACTCCGGCCGGCAAAAATTCCTTGTCGGACGGGAGATTTCTTCACTCGGGGATGCGTATTTGTGGTGTTCTCATCATTTCATCACATTTACAAGAAACGAAGTGGCGACAAACAGAAAGACTTGAACTGCGTGGTCGAACAACACCAGACAGTGTCTCCTGGCCGATAATGCCATGTGACCATTTCATTTCATTGCATAAGGAAGGCGACGTCTTACAGCAGCCCAACCTAGGATGGCCTACCTTTTATCAGCACCTGAAACACAATTAGCATACGGTTCTGGCAAATGAATTCATAAGATACGGCTTTAACAAGAAATTCATTGACTTTCAAGACAAGATAAAACTTTAGATTCCGTAACGGGTATTACAACCCATATTGAACTTCATAGACCAAAGCAACATTTTATTGGATATAGGTTCCCCATTAATCCAAAACTCTGTTTTCTCTTGTTGCCCAAACATGTTTCAGCACTTCTGTGCCATCGTCAGTGGGGTTTTGTTTACTGGAAAACTGTAAAAAGCGAAAATATTTTCGGATGTAACTGGTCTAACAACCTAAAATATTTTCACTTTTTACACATTTTCAATAAAAAAAACTCACTGATGATGGCGCAGAGGTGCCGAAACATGTTTGGGTAACAAGAAAAGACGGTGTTTTGCATAATGGTGGAACCTATATCCAATACGTTTAACTGGAAACACGGAAAACATACAAGAGCTGCAAATCCAAACGATGAACAAAGCAATATCGTCTGAGTTTAATGATTCTGAGTTAAACGATTCTGAGTCCTTGAAAAATAATATTACACTTCACGAAAAGTTAACATCTTTGAATTTAGCGTAGCTCGGGGTTAAATAAACCAATCAGTGATGCAATATCAACTTCCAAGCAGTTCCTGACGGCACTCTTTGAGCATCTATTGCACTGTGAGGACGGAGTAATACAAAGAAACATTACGAAAGTAGCCACGCCTCACAATACTAAATTCATCACAGTTAATAAACTGAATTGATCTCACCCGTTACACTATGCATAGCAATGTTCGTCAGCGTCGTGGACATTAGCCAGGCAAAAGCAGCTTCCTTCTCAACATCAGAAACACAGTACAAACCACCTCTTCGACTTTACCATACGAAGTCGAGACAAGAAGTGACCAAGAGTAATGGTGAACTAGATGCTATACATTTGCGAACGAATATTACCAACCGAGAGCAAAATCGACGTTCCAAAGACTGAAGTTTCTCACAGTCAGGAAGCATAGAGGTTGCTAAAGAACTTGTATCGATGCATCGAAACTGGTTCGAGCAACATCTTACAGATATTCGCAACGCGATACAAAAAAAGGGCAATATATACTGTGAGCAAATGAGTGCTGATTAACAAGCACCTTTCACGGGCTGCTCAAATCTCGCTTCATAGCCAACGCTATTTAACCAGTCACGTCTTCATAACAATAAATTTGTATTCTACACGAAGATCTTCTTTTCCTGGTTTTTACCCCGTGTCTTCACTGGTCGACAAGTTAATATGGTTTTTGCAGTGTTACCTGTAGAGAATGGCCGGATGACCTCCCTGTCGACGGGGTAAGACGCGTCAAACTGAGCCGTCAACGATTACACCCTCGCGTCAGTGACAAGCAGCTCACAGGTGGGTCCCATTAATGCCAGCTTCTCTGCGGCCGTTACTTGCCTCCCAAAAGTCAGCCAAGGACCAGCATTCGCTTCTGAAATAGTGTTTTAGAGGTCCTGGTACACTCGGTGAAAGCAAGTCGGCCTACAGCGAATCACATCTACAGCGCCCACAGCTCATACAGTTCCAGGCAAATAGCTTTCTCCGATTGTGCAAGAGTCTAGTAAACAAGATTACCCATGTTACCCAACAAGAAAGTCCACAGGAGTCAATGCTCGGAAGTGCTGACTAAGCATGTGAGCATTTGATACACCTCAAACTTACCAAAATTTCTCCGCAGAATGAGCCGATACTCTCTTCAGTGAGAAATGCGAAAACGTCCTGTCTCGCTATAGTGTTCAATACATATTTCTTGACAGTTATTCAGTATCTGAGTTATCTTCTTACTGGTAACTTATTGAGTACCTTAGTACGTTTTTCGCAACCCCATGAATGTAAATACATTTTCTTTTGAGTAATCAGTCTTCTGATTGTTTCATGCATCCCGCCACGAATTTCTCTCCTGTGCCAACCTCTTCATCTCAGAGCAGCACTTGCAACCTATGTCCTTAATTGTTGATGGATGTATTCCAAGCTCTGTCTTCTTCTACAGTTTTTTCCCTCCACAGCTCCCTCTAGCATCAGGGAAGTTAATCCATGATGTCTTAACAGATCTTCTATCATCCTGTCCCTTCTACTTGTCAGTGTTTTCCACATGTTCCTTTCCTTTCCGATTCTGCAGAGAATCTTGTCAGTACTTACCTTATTAGTCCACCTAATTTTCAACATTCGTCTGTAGCACCACAACCCAAATGCTTCGGTTCTCTTTTTTTCCGGTTTTCCCATAGTCCATATATGACTACCATACTTTGCTGTGCCCCAAACGTAGATTCACCGAAATTTCTTCCTCAAATTATGTTTGATACTAGTAGTCTTCCCTTGGCCAGGTATGCCTTTTTTGCCAGTGCTAGTCAGCTTTTGAAGTCCTCCTTGCCCCGTTGATCATGGGTAATTTTGCTGCCTATTTAGCAAAATTCCTTAACTTATTCTACTTCGTGATCACCAGCAGTGACGTTAAGCTTGTCGCTGTTCTCGTTTCTACTACTTCCAATTACTTTCGTCTTTCTTCGATTTACTTTCAGTCCATATTCTGTACCCATTAGGCTGTTCATTCCACTCAGCCGACCCTACAGCCTTTACTTTCGCTGAGGATAGCAATGTCATTTACGTATCTTATATTGATGTCCTTTCACCTTAATTTTTAATTCCACTCTTGAAATTTTATTTCCATCATTGCTTCTACGATGTATAGACTGAACAGTAGGGGCAAAAGACCACATCTCTGCATTACAACCTTTTTAATCCGAGCACTACGTGCTTGGTTTCCACTCTTATTATTCTCTCTTGGCTCTTGTACCTGTTGCATATTTCACGTCTCTCTCTATAACTTACCTTTTTTCGTCAGAATTTCGAATGTCTTGCACCTTTTGATACTGTTGAACTTTTTTCCCAGGCCGATAAATCCTATGAAGTACAAATCAATGCATTGTCAACCGTAATGTTATAATTGCCTCTCTGCTGCCTTTACCTTTCCCAAAGCTAAACTGATCGTCATCTAACACATTCTTAGTTTTCTTTTCCATTCTTCTGCATATTATTCTTATCAGCAACTTGGACCCATGAGTTGTTAAGCTGATTGTGCGGTAATTCTCGCCCTTGTCAGCTCTTGCTGTCTTCGGAATTGTGTGGATGATATTTTTACGAATGGTATGTCGCCAAACTCATACATTAAATGTGAATAATTGCTTCGTTACCACTTCTCCGAGTGATTTTAGAAATTCTGATGGAATGTTATATATCCCTTCTGCCTTATTTGATCTTAAGTCTTCCAACGCTCTTTTAAATTTTTACTCTAATACTGGTTCTCTTATTTCTTTCCTATCGATTCCCGTTCCTTCTTCAAACACTTTAGTGAAATCATTCTCCTCATAGAGGCTTTCAATGTATTCTTCCCACCTACCCGCTCTCTACTGTGCATTTAACGGTGGAATTCCCGTTGCACTCTGAATGTTACCACTCTTGCTTTCAATGTCACCGAAGGTTGTTTTGACTTTCCTGTATGCTGAGTCTGTCCTTCCGACAAGCAATTCTCTTTCAATTTCTTCAGATTTTTCATGCAGCCGTTTCCTCTTAGCTTCCCTGCACTTCCTTTTTATTTCATTCCTCAGTGACTTGTATACCTGTATTCCTGAATTTTACTGGACATTTTTGTACTTACTTGTTTCATCGATCAACTGAAGTATTTCTTCTACTACCCATGGTTTCTTCGCAGTTACCTTCTTTGTACCTATGTTTTTCTTTCCAACTTCTGTGATGGCTCTTTTTATAGATGCCCATTCCTCTTCATCTGTACTGCCTACTGAGCTATTCCTTATTGCTGTGTCTATAGCCTAGGAGAACTTCAAGCGTATCTCGTCATTTCTTAGCGCTTCCGTATCCCACTGCTTGGCGTATTGATTCTTCCTGACTAATGTCTTACACTTCAAACTACTCTTCATCACTTCTATATTGTGATCTGAGTCCATATCTGCTCCTGGATACGTCTTACAATCCAGTACCTGATTTCGGAATCTCTGTCTGACCATGATGTAAGCTAACTGAAATCTTCCCATATCACTCGATATTTTCCAAGCATACCGCCTCCTCTTGTGATTTGAACAGAGTATTCGCTATTATTAGCTCAAATTTGTTACAGAAGTCAATTAGTCTTTCCCCTTTCTCATTCCTTGTCCCAAGCCGACATTAACCTGTAACGTTTCCTTCTGCTCCTTCCCTTACAACTGCATTCCAGTCCCCCATAACTATTAGATTTTCATCTCCCTTTACATACTATGTTACCCTTTCAGTATTCTCATATACGTTCTCTATCTCTTCATCTTCAGCTTGCGACGTCGGCACGTATAACTGAATTATCGTGTCGGTGTTGGTTTGCTGTTGGTTCTGATAAGAACAACCCTATCACTGAACTGTTCACAGTAACACACTCTCTGCCCTACCCTCGTGTTCATAGCGAATCCTGCTCTCGTAATACCATTTTCTGTTGCCGTTGATATCACCCTACAGTCATATGACCAGAAATCCTTATGTTATTTCCATTTCACTTCACTGACCCCTACTATATCTAGATTGAGCCTTTGCATTTCCCTTTTCCGATTTTCTAGTTTCTCTACCACGTTCAGGCTCCTGACATGCCACACTCGGACTCATACAACGTTATCCTTTCGTTGATTATTCAGTCTTTTTCTCATGGTCACCTCCCCCTTGGCTGTCCCATCCCGGAGATCCGAATGGGGGACAACTCCTGAATCTTTTGCCAATGGAGAGATCATCATGACACTTTTTCAATTACAGACCGCGTGTCCTGTTGATACACGTTACGTGTCTTTAATGCAATGGTTCCCATTGCCTTCTGCATCCTTATGCTGTTGATAAATAAAAAAAGATTAGTAAAGGAAAAAAAATCATAGGCCTGGAACATATACCAATCCAAGAGGTTTATACAACAGTTGCTGCATTCTCACGAAAATAAGACGAAGCTGATAACGAATAATAGAAAGAAAAAAGACGATACTAATTCTTCAGGGTTTGCCGGCCAGGTGTTCTCATGTTGAACAAACGGATTTCTGCCGGTTATTCGCTTCTTTCCTGTACGATGTTCCAAGCGCGTGACTCCGTCTTCTTCAGATGCACCTAAAGAAGACTGCGAGTCAAACAGTTGAAATATAGTGCAAGAAAGACGTGAATAATCGGCAGGAAACCGATTGCTCAACATGAGAAGACGAGACTACTTTAATGCTTGTATCATATGGGAAGGCTTGAGGCAAAGACATGACAGTGGGAGAAGCGAAAGACTTCTGCTACTTAGGAAGAAAGGCTACCCATCATGGCCAAAAGCAAGGAAGATAACCAGAAGTGGACTGGCACAGATGAAGAAACCTTTCTTCAGTAAAACCGCTCTACAGGGTTCAGATATTCGCGTGGAAGCGGAGAAAAAGTTATCGAGCAGGTGGCTGTATGGAAGTGAAACAAAACGAAAATGCAAAGAAGAAGAAGCTGGAAACATCTGAAAAGTGGTGCTACTGAAGAATGTTGATAAATTAAGTGGACAGTTGAAATATAAATGAAGTATTAAAACCAAAAGCGGAGGATAGAAGACTGTGGTAGGGCCTTACCAGAAGAGGGGGCAGGTTAGTGGAAATTTCGCTACGGCAGCCGGGGATAGTTGAGGTGGCGATAAAATTGCAGTGGAAGAGGGGAGAAATATTAGGGTAAGGTAAAGACTGGAATATGCAGAGCGGCTTATAGATGATGTTGAGTGCAGTAGAGAGGAAAGGAGAAGCGCAAAACGGGGTGGGTGAGGAGAGCATCAAACCAGTCAAAACACTGATGGTTTCAATAAAAACTTGCGTCTGAGGGCAGTATGTGGTCTCAGGAATGCACGTGTGTCCAGACGGAGCAGCATCTCGTGTGCTAGGCGAATCCAGTAGCCGAGTGAATGACCGAGTGGGGGAGGGACGGCGACGTGTAAACACAGCTCCATAACGAGCTGTTTACGCCCGTCGCGGCGGTTTGTTTACACTAGGAGCCCCAGCTGGCGGCCGGACGGGCTTCCGATCGGAACTGCCGCTCCGATAGCGCGGGACGGCGTCAAGGGGGGAACCTGCCAACCGCCGAAGCCTCTTTCTGCTTGGCCCTGACCACTGCTCGATGACGAATTAATCAAAGCATCTCCTCGATGTATTAGCTCAGTCAACGAAAACCAGAAAATACCGAATGGGGGAAAAAAATTCGTGCTGTTGCCAATCTTTGTACAGCGGTAGGAGCGAAGTGTCGTTAACAATATACTAAAAATGCCAACCACTAGCCGGTCATCGAGGTGGAGGGGTTTAAAAGCAACTTTTTAGACTTTTCTTTAATGCCTCGAAAACCGCCGTATGTAGCAACTAGACAAACTATTTCCCGCTACAAAATTAAGCTGCATTAAATTCGTGCAAGAACGGTACTGTTCATTTTCTTCTACGACTAACAATTTTCCTTTTGCAGGGGTCAAAATCGCAGATTATTAAAAATATCATTGTAATGACATAGCATTAATGTATATTGTTAAACTACGTGGGTGAAGAGCAAATATTTAATACTGGTACTACATCTAAGTGCAGCAGAAACGAGTTAAGGGAGAAACTGTATTTTTTCTCGTGTAACAGGATGCAAACAAGGGAGGGGGGGGGGGGGAGGGTTGAGGTTAGAAGCGGGAGGGCAGATAGGTCGCTGGATTGTAGTGATGGACTTCTCTTCTCCTCTATAGCTTCCAAAATGAAGACCAAGCAGCCAATTCCCCATTCCCTCTATCCCCCTACGTCACAAACAGCAACTACAGTGTGTTTCACAAGGTAATACCGACTCTTCCGCAGCTTGCCTTACGAATCTCTTGCCTTACGAATCTCTAGCGATGCAGTATGAGGTAATGCCCGGGGATGGTTATTTTCCGCAAAATGCGTAACATTAAATGGAGTACAGATATGAATTACTTGTAACACCAATGCAATAACGCAAATGATAGGCTTCACGTAAATCGCAGCACACTGTTTAACAATGCTAGACGGAAATTGATTCTTAATCATTCTGTATGGCAGCTGTAACGTTTCCCCGCAAACACTACTGTTCGCTTTTGAGTTTACAGACAGACTATACCTTTCCAGCACATCCTGTCCAGTTCTCCCATGTGAATAGATAAGATAGTTTCACTGAACTCGTGTTTGTACTGTAGAGTTGTTCCCCGTTTATTAAACGAGTACTTATTTGCGGTGGTCAAGTGAGCTTTCATGTAAAATACGTTCCTGTGAACAATGGCTGAGAAGAGAGTAGAATTTGCGGTGGTCAAGTGAGCTTTTATGTAAAATACGTTCCTGTGAACAATGGCTGAGAAGAGAGTAGAATTTCTGTGTGCGATGTTGACAGTGAGCTTTGAAGTGCAGGTCGGAAAGAGACTGAATTCGTGAATGGGGAGCCCTGCTGCTGCCTACCACTGACAGCGTATTGCGAAGCCATGTAATTGTGTTGCCGTCGCTTGGTGGTGAATCAATGATTGAACAGAAGGATACTGCTCTTTACTCAGCATTCATCACGTTACTGCTAGACTGCATGAATCTCGTCCATTCGGGAATTTCTGACACTCGTAGAATGGGCTGCACTGATTAGAGCCACATACCACACGTCCACCGGTGGGTCTCAATATGTCTGATGGACTAGGACAGATACAGTAGTCGTAATCTACTGTAATACAGCCCTTCACTTATGTTGGAATATCTGAAGTTTCATAACAAATAGGTAACATACTTCTGTTACAGAGGGAGCCCGTTTATGTCTCTGGGCCCCTTCAGAAGTGGGGAGACGTGAGGCTGGGGTGACACATTTGACAACCTTCACGCTGTGAAAAGTATTCCAACCAGTGATAGAGGAGACAATGAAATCGACATTGTGCAATACGTAGTGACAGTATGTTACACCTGAGACAGGCTCTTCAGTGTGGTACACAAGTGACGGCTCCAGCTGTTGAGCTTCTTTACACAGCTCAGTTAAAAACTGCAAATAAATAGTCGCTTAATAAACTGAAAATAGTTCCACTATAGAATCATGAACTCAGTGAAATTACTTTGTCTATCCAGGTAAGAGAACTGGACAGGAAATGCTGGAAAGGTATAGACCGTAAACTGAAAAGCGAGCAGCACTCGTGGTGGGGAGAATTTGCGTTGACCGGAGGAATGTGCAGCTACCAAATAGGATCGCTAACAACCGACTTCCTTGTGGCACGGTGGAACAGTGCGCGGAGCTTTACGTAGATTTCGTTCAAATGCGTGTCTTGTGTTAGTATTATTAGTAATTCATATCTGCATTCCACATGACGTTAACGTACTTTGTGGAAAATAAACAGCCCCTAGTCTCGGGCCACCACACACTGCATCGCTAGTGATTCATAAGGCGAGCTGCGGAAGGGTCGGCATAACATTGTCAATGCCTTGAAGCTTCTTTTTGTGACGTAGTGCGGTAGAGAGAATGGGGAACTGGCTGCTTTGTTTTTATCTTGCAAGCCTATGGAAGAGAGAAATGCATCACCACAATCTGGTGACCTACCTACCCTCATGCTTCTAACGTTCAACACCACCTTTCCACCCTGTTACATCCACAGAACACAATTTAGCCCTTAATTTGGCTGTACGGTACATAGATGTCATTCACAAGCTTAATATTTGCTCTTAAACCACACTGTTTAACAGTATACGAGTACATAAAAGCTATGCCATTACAAAACTGTTAATAATCTGCGACTTTTCCACCTCCTTCAACGAGAAAACTATTACTCCTACAGAAAAAATGAATAGGACTTTTTTTGTAAGAAATGTAATGTAGTTGAATTTTGTACTGGGAAACATTTCCTCTAGAAGCCGCGGTAGGTAACCGAGACAGTCGAGAAAAACACACAAAACGCCCTCACACCCTCACTTTCACATCCCATCGGTCAACATTTTTAACATATAGTTCATAACTTTCCTCCTTACAATTGTACAAAAATTTGCGACTACACCAATTTTTTCCTCTAATTTTCCTCCGTTGACTGGGCGATGTCCGTCAGTTTCCGTGATTGCGCGCAGACCGCACGCGTTGCGGGTTGCGTCTCTAACTTTCGCAGGCGCGCCCCCTGAGATGACTACGTGTTATAAGCTAAATGGCATTTCTTGGAAAGCAAATAGATTGCATTATAAGTGTCGAAAGACATGAAAGCGAAACGCAATTGAGAATGCAGAGTGACACAGGGTTCTGCCCTCTCCCTGGCATTATTCAATTTTTGAAATGACCAAGCAGTAAAGAAAAAGAAGGAAAAATTTGGAAAGAGAATTAAGATCAGGTAGAAGAAATAAAAACTTTTATAGTTTGCCAGTGATATTGTATTCCTGCCAGAGGTCACAGAAGACTTGTAATTTCGGGTGAACGGAATAGGTACTGTCCGGAAAAAAAGGTATAAACGAAGCTAATGTAATATAGTCGAGTAAAATCAGAAGACGCCAAGGAAATCAGATTAATAAATGAGACACCCACATAATAGATGAGTTTCACAATTTGCGCAACAGACTAATGACGGCCGAAGTGCAGAGGATGTAAAACGCACGCTAACAATAGCAATAAAAGCATTTCTGAAACATCAAAGTCTTTCCTGAAGGTAGTTGTCTGAAGTGTTGCCTTTTACGAAAATGAAACCTGGACGATAGAAAATTCTCCCTTACAAAGCGGTGTTTTCCTCTCTTCTTTTATTTTATTACATTGTAACTCGTTTTCGCACAAAATGTATAGAATAATTTGCTATTGCATTATCCTGCATACATTTCAATTTGCATAGTACTGGCTGTTGAGTTATCAGTTGAGTACTTATATGCTATCAAAACTATTTTTGTAGAAGTTTTTGAAACGTAGGTCTACAGAAGAATATTGAAAATTAGATGATTGGATTGATTAGCAAATGAGAGGTAGTGAATCAAATTCAGGAAAAAGGAAATTTTTGCAACATCTTGACTAAAAGAAGAGGTGGTTTACACGACACATCTTTAGGCGTCAAAGAATCTTCATTTTAGTTATGGAGGGACGTGTGGAAGAAACTAATTGTAGAGAGAGAGAGAAAGAGAGAGAGAGAGAGAGAGAGAGATCAATGCTTGAACATACTACGCAGGTCAAATGGATGTACGTTACAATAGCTAAGCCGGGATACTTTTGATTACGCCATTTACAGTGCTTGCTCCTACTGGTAATGTACGTTGCACTGATTTATTATAGTACCGTGGATCCTCGGAGTAAATAAATATAACATATTGCGCATAATAGGTGCATCGGCCCATTGCTTACCGATTACAGTGTAGACGGCAAAGTGATTGGAAACAATAAGTATGGTACCGTAAGATACCTATGATTATCTTCCAAAGCGATCTCAGTGATATGTCGCTATAAAACTAGATATAGAAAATCAGATGGCAGGCTGCGACTGACTCGGAGGAATTATAAGGAAATGTTATTCACTCACGAAAGAGGTGCCTTATCGTCCGATTTTTGGCCACTGATAGTCAGTCTGGAACCGTTATCGGGTTGGATTAGTAGAACAGATCGGGAAGGTTCAGTTAAGAGTGGTGCGTTTCGTCACTGGATCGTCTAATTGGCTATTCCCTGCTCTGTGATACAGCAGAAAGCACGAAACAGCGTCCACCTATACTGGGGTAGCAGGGTGTGTTTGCAGCCTAGTTGTGTCTCGTCGCATTAGAATAAGAGACTAAACTACCAACAGTTACACCAGCCTGGTGTCTTCATACATCTACATCTACATGGATACTCTGTAAATCACATTCAAGTGCCTGGCAGAGGGTTCATCGAACCACCTTCACAATTCTCTATTATTCCAATCTCGTATGTCGCGCGGAAAGAAAGAACACCTACATCTTTCCGTACGAGCTCTGATTTCCCTTATTTTGTCTTTCTGATCGTTCCTCCGTATGTAGGTCGCTGTCAACAAAATATTTTCGCATTCGGAGGAGGAAGTTGTTGATTGGAATTTCTTGAAAAGATTCCGTCGCAACGAAAAACGCCTTTCTTTTAATTATTTCCGGCCCAAATCCTGTATCATTTCTGACACTCTCTCGTATATTTCGCGATAATTCAAAACGTGTTGCCTTTCTTTGAACTTTTTCGATGTACTCCGTCAGTCCTATCTGGTAAGGATCCCACACCACCCAGCAGTACTCTAAAAGAGGACGGAAAAGCGTAGTGTAGGCAGTCTCCTTAGTAGGTCTGTCACATTTTCTTAGTGTCCTTCCAATAAAACGCAGTCTTTGGTTAGCCTTCCCCGCAACATTGTCTATGTGCTCCTTCCAATTTAAGTTGTTCATAATTGTAATACCTAGGTATTTAGTTGAAGTCGTTCTTCCAGTACAGAAACAGCACTTCGGCTTTGGGTCCATTAAATGATGAAGCTGGTACATAGTTCATAGGGCTGCTAGATATTTTATGATGATCCCCCAGAGAAAGTACCCAACTAAGTTCTATAGCGTTCTCACGATAATTCGTTGACCATTCTCAGTAATCAAAATTCAGAACTTTATCGCTTTCTAACATGGGGATACATATTACTAACATGCTTTGCTCGCAGATGAACGAGTTTATTTATGTACTTTCTAAGGCCGTTCCGTCACCCGTAGCATGGAAAGAACCGCTTCACTGAGCGTCGTTCGTTACGTAGACGATGAAGCACGAAATTATTCGCGGCACCTTAGTTTATCAATTGTTTATCTAAAATTAATTGTAAAATGATGTTCTAATTTGATCATAAGAGTACAATGTTGAGAGGGACTCCCACACTATTTTGTATTACATCTGAAGAGTAATTTAGTTAATGTTAATGAATGAAAATAAGCGATTTGGCGCGCAGGCAAGAGGATGATACCCTCCATCTTTCAGTACTGTAATCGATCGGAACCAAAGTAGTTTCTGTTGGCACAGTTTCCCACGAACGCAGCATCATGGCAGCAGCACATGTCGCGGTTGGTTTGTGGCTCTCTGTGACGTAACACGATCGCCATTATAGCCTCGCTCGCCTCAGGTGTAATCTGTAGGAAGAAAGTATTTGCAAGAGGCAGAAAGGCTACAGAATTCAGCTCTGAGAAAATGTACACCTAGACGAAAGTTATCACTGTGACATCTGCCAATAGATATTCCATCTGTTATGATGGCAGGTGGCAGTAACTGTATAAGAAATCCAAGGTTTCTTTATTTGAATGTACCCATATGTAAGTGGCTCCGGGGGTTAAAACATAGGGGGTAATACTTTCAACATTTTCCTAAACACAGGGATCACCCACGCACAGCTAATGATACAGGTATGTGAATAGGAATATTTAATACCTGTGTACCTAGACTACACATAGATGTTTCCCGTGGGCACTTGCATCGTCAACGCTGCAACTACCAACTGTAATTTAATCCATTAATTATTGACTTAATTAGCTGCAGATGGGATGGACCTGCACATAATGAGGACCATAAATATGTGGTAAAAATCCACGTATATTATACCAGGAAAACACATTAATGTGGACTGCACAGTTGACATATTGTTTTAATCACACAATCGTTGTAAGTTGTAATTAGCAGTTCAACCACAGCGGTCTGTTTGCATTTAAGTCTATTGTTGTCTCGATCAGTCACATTGTTCATTTACTAACGCATCGATTATTTGAAATTCACTGTTCGGATATTTAGTCCTGCCTTCGATAGTCGACACAGTTTGTTGTAATTAACTTTAGTTCATCCTAACTTTTATGAGCGTACGTGTAACTGTTTCGCGTCACGACTGGTTGTTGATCTCGCAGGACGATATACGAACGAAATTACCTCTAAGCGTGAATTTTAACTGCACGCAGTTTATTGGTCTTTCTTCATTACATTGTTCAATGTATTATGATAAACTTCAGTTTTTTCTCCTTTTTTTGCTACCGTAATCGCGGCGATGAGGCTGACGTTGCCTCAGCTTCGCAACACATGAACGCGGAAAGTACACTTCATAATAACATTTACAGATGAAGTCTAGTATAAAACATATAACTTCCATGGTGAAGTTTTTAGCCGTTTTTGGCAAAGCAACAGTTGGCCACGCTTACTTCAACACTCATGATGCTACAGTACGCTCAAATATAGTAGTCAGTAAACCGGACTTTGGAGCCAAGTCTAGTTATCAGAAACCTTACGTCGCCACCTTTCCTTCCCTTGTCGGCCAGATAAAGGCGGTTAAAATGACTTTTACAACCGGGATTCGAACCAGTTACCTCCGGGACGAGCGTCATCATACAGACGTGCGTTAACGACCTCGGCTCCCGAGGCGTGTGCGCCAGCAATAATGCTGCATCTGCTTAATGTAGCTAGTTTAGGTACCGAGAGAGGTGGTTACAACATAAATGATTAAGACTGAAAGCAAAATATTGTAACAGGAAGATGAAAAATTGTTTCTGAACAGTGGCGTAATTATTGTCCTTGCAAGAAAGTGGCCAAACGAAACATAAAAAAAGATTGCACAACTGACAGCGTACTCTCTACAGCAAACAAGAAATTTATTACTATTATTACCAACCGCGTGGGAACATTGAATTTCAATGAGGCAGAAAGCTAGCTTTAGAATTGGATCCACACAATGGACCATTTGGATTATAGGATGCAGCATCATACTGCAACGCATGACACCACTCTACACACGCACCAGATAAATACAGCTTCCGTTTTTTTTCTTCTTTTTTTTCTTAACGTTGTTGCATTAGCTTCATCAAAGTCTGTAGTGACCGTGCTTGAGAAACAATGTATTTCTACAAAATTGGTTAGTATTCTGTGAATATATACGTTAATGCTGCTTCGTCGGGAAGTGAGAAATTATGCACTGTAAGAGTAATCAGGCAAAGAAATTACTTATCACCAAAATAACTGTCAAGAGTCATAAAGGAAGCTTGCAGTTCTTTAAATTGTAAAAGCTAATAACCAAAACATGTTGATGGAACGTAATAATTGGACTGATTTCGTTTTGATACTGATATTGTAATGTTTGCTTCAAACACAGAAACATTTAAACAGAGAATAGAAGAAATTAATACAGCAAATTTCGAAAGCAGCCCTCATCAGTTATAATAAGACGTAAGTATAGTAATGTATAATGAAGAGATCGAAAAGAAAATATTAAAAATTAACAAGGACCTCCTACACCCAAAACATGAATTTGTGTATTTAAGGCAGCTGATGACTGGGCGAAGAACAAGAGATATAAACAAACGACTAAGAATAATCTTGAGCGAATTTGGTAATTCAGACGAAGTTTTCATCAACAAAGCTTTCCATACATTTCAAAATGATAGTATGCTTTCGGAACGGATTACCAGTTCTGACCAGTGCCGAAAACAATCTAGTATTTCTTTTTTAGTGGGTGG
The DNA here is from genome assembly GCF_021461395.2 of Schistocerca americana. Taxonomy (NCBI): domain Eukaryota; kingdom Metazoa; phylum Arthropoda; class Insecta; order Orthoptera; family Acrididae; genus Schistocerca; species Schistocerca americana. The sequence goes on along the minus strand of NC_060120.1, from coordinate 284,294,668 downwards.
GAATTGTAGAAGATTAGGTTGGGATCTGTGTACCTCACGGTCCACCATATATAGGATGGGAGGGGTATAAGTGCAGGTATTTAAGTTGATGACTGAGAACAGTGTACTGAACAACATTGCATCAGTACTTACTTCATTTGTAGACTAATAATTACAGTTGTCACGAGTGGTATGCTTTTAGGTTGGTTAGTATCGCCAAGTACTTGTGGCACAAGTCAGCAGGTCAGCAGGTCAGATATTGAGATGTGGGCGCATGGATGCAAACGGATAGTCTATCTTGACAGGCGTATTCCATTGTGAGGCAGTTAACACCGTTCAGCAAACGACAGGTAATAAAATATGTAATGTGTCTGCGGGAAGACTGTTAGACGAAGAGAAAAAACAAGTAACACACTGAAGTGGGTACACATTAAGGTACTAATGATCACAACACCTTGTATATGTTGTACTAAATGCTATATGCATTTCTTACTATGCACATAAATGATGAGGCTGCTCGCAAATGATGTAACTGTAGTTAGAAACTTACTACGAAAGGCAGAGAGACTTGCAGACAATCAGAATCTGGACAAAGGTATATGCAATGTAACGCGTGTCAATAAACGACTATATTCTATATTGTTTGACTAAATGATCGGCGGTCAGCGACTATAATCAGTCACAACTTTGGAATCATTATGAGGTTCTGTTCAGAGCGATTTAAGGCGGAACCGACACAGAAAACAAGCCAGGAGGAAAAAGACGCCAGACATTTTGTAGGGATCCTGAGGAAGTTCCACTCACGATGGAGAGAGTTCGCCTACAAAATCCTCGTCCGGTAAATTACTGAGTGCTGTTTCTCAGTGTGGGTCGCTCCAAGTAATAACGGAAGTGGTGGAAGAGATACAAAGAAGAGCTACAAAAGACGTCACGGCTTTGCTCAGTCTCCGTGAATGTGTAACACGGATGCTAAACAAACCAAAGGCGTCCATTCGATAATTTGTAGGTTGAGGGAGGAGGGGGGGCTAATTGGGGTTATGGAAAATTTTTAATATTTTGGTATACTAGTGGTGACTTGTAAGCATCCATAAAAGGTCATATTTCCAAACCTTAAGTGATTTTCCTGAAAGACAAGCACCTGACTACACTATAGTTTTGGGTTGCGACAGTTGTGAGGAGTGACATTTGTGAGGAGACCCGGCCGAACAGGTAGCGGGCGGACTGCAGGGACACCAAACAGGTAGCGCACTGCAGTTCAGTACTGCATCGTCACATCACTGACGTCACACAGGAGTGCAAAACGATCGCTACAACGTATCAGGCAAAAAGCATGGGATCTACACAAGATCCGACCGATGCTGCAGGAATATTTCTGCAAGAACATCATTTGCTAATGAATGATGGGAGCAAATTTTTACTTGCAGATGACGACAGAGGACCAAATGATAGGATATTGGTGTTCGCCAGGGAAATGGGAAAATCCTGTTTAACAGACTGCAAATCCTTCTTTGGTCAATGGAACGTTCAAAAGCTCCAGCAAGCAGTTTGGACAGTTATTTATTGTTCATGCCGATATTTCTAGTTCTAAGGAGGAAACAAATACAGTTCCAACCGTGTACGCCTTGCTGCCCAATAAAAGGCGAGAAACGTATGATCGCTTTTTCGCAGCTGTTGAGAGCAGCGTACCTGGATGGAATCCTACAGCTATCGTGATGGATTTTGAAGCTGCAATCATCCAATCAGTAACACATTTGTTTCCTGATGCAAAGATTATTGGCTGCAACTACCATTTCAATCAGTGCTTGGGGAGGCAAGTGCAGAATTGCGGCCTTGTTGCTGCCTACAAGGAAAACGAAGAAATTCGTTTTCACATAAGAATGTGTTTCGCTGGACATGATAGATGATGGGTGGCTATGCATTCAGGAGAGCACGCCAGATAATGAAAAACTGCAGGATTTTTACGACTATTTTGTTGAACAATGGCTGGATAATGAAGGCATGTCAAGAGATTTATGGAACTGCACAGGAAGGCGTCACCGCACCAACAGTGTTTCAGAAGGATGGAATCGGAGGATAAATACATTAATTTCGAAGGTTCATCCAAATTTTTACTCCTTAGTAAAAATTCTCAGAGAAGACGCAGAATATCATGGGCACCGAGCAGTTTTAAATCTAGGTGGGAAAAGAAGAAAGAAGTCCGCAATTAAGACAGATGAGGTAGTTTCTAAGACCCTTACAAGACTCCAAGTTGACGGCAATATAAAATCATCTCTTACTTGCGTGGCTTATGCACAGAAATTACAATGAAATGGAAATGGCTGAAGCTACAGCAACACTTGTAAATATTGAAAAGGTTTTCAGTTCACGCCGATAGCCCTATTGTAAAAATTGTAATAAATAATCATCCTGTAAATATTGTAAATAAATATAATGCGGGACGAAGAGAGACTACCTCCTCGTGGTGTTCCCTTGAAACGGCACAAAGTCGGCTAAATGTCTCTTGCAAATAGTAAAAGATTCACTAATGAAGTCCGAAAAGTCATAGCTTTTCTAACAATCAGCATTTTTGTGTAGAGAATTTTAGAAACAATGTCTGTTTGAATGGACGATGAATACAACTTGTTTCAATACATAAATTGCATTCCTTAACGCGAATTGCTAGCAGGACTCACATTAGACCTCAGTATACTTCCCTGCGTGGTACGGAAAAATTGAGGTTTATTTCGAAATAATTAAAGAAAAAGTTTCCACCGAGAACCAAATTCTTTAGTTGGCTCCTCTTAATACATGCTAAAAGGTTGCCACTCCTACCATATCAAATTTTGGGTGAGGGGTTGAAAGATGGAAAACATTTTCGGTTTCTATAGTTTCTGTAAAATACATCGTTAAGTATGAGGTTGAGCGAAAATTATGCCCTATGTAAGATTAATCAGAACAAAAATTTCAATGAAAAAGGTCTTACGCATAACTGTGCTGCAACTAATGGTTGAGATGATATCGAGGGGGCAAAATCAGCTCCGATATCTAGTTTGACTAAGGCTACTCTTCATTGCTCAAAAAAATTCTGAAAAAATGTAACCAGGCTGCACTGGAGGCGTGTGAATGTCCCTCGGCAGCTGCCCGGGCCGGCACAAGCCGAGCGCTCAGTCACACTAAGCGGCAGCAGGTAGTGGTCGAGCAGGTAGTGACGCAGCCTGTGGCGGTCCCTTAGCATCCCGGACTTCGCACAAATGTCGCCACATTTCAGTTTCTCACAAGTGTCGCTTCTCACAAGTGTCTACAACTCATAGTTTTTCCTTCCCATGAGCGCTACGTGGGCGTTGGGTGGGGGGGGGGGGGGGGGGAGGGGGGGACGGGCACGCCCTCGGGTGTGGGGGCGCCCTTGAAACAAGCTGTAGTGGCAGGCAATACAAAAAAAGGCGTTATGCATCGCAGATAGACTTACTAAATTGCGGAAGCGTGAGTTGCAAATCGTGGGAAAATCGTACTATGACTTCCAATATGCACCTCGTGGAAATAACGTGATGCTAAAATTGGAGAAATTCGGGCTCATATGGGAGAGTACTACGAGCTTCGTTGGTGCTTAATATCCACAAGCAGAATAGTAATGGATGAGGTAGGGGGAGGAAATGACATTGGTATACTATGTACCCTACGCTACGCACCGTTAAGTGTTGATTTGTTCTGTGGGGTTAGCAGAATGAGACATTTTGCGAACCAGTTTGAGCCGATCTGAACCGCCGCCTCCGGATTTCCCAAGACGTCAAGGTACACTTGCGATGGCTCTATTTGTCAGGGAGCGCGCTGATCCCCGGCTAACGGTATTGGCTGGTGCTTTAGTGGGTATTAGAGGCTCTGTCGCCGCTATCTAGACAGCCATCTCCGAGCTGTTTTGCAACCGTGTGATGCGACGTTTCGGTAGTGTAGGGCTATCAGCGTGATTACGGCAGTAATCTGCTCTTAATGCCTTCACCGCGAGCTGTTGCGTAATGTAGCTACAGCAGGCGCTGCAAGCCACTGCAGCGATGAGATTGTTGGTCTTGAGAGCAGAACCGTCTTTGGCGTTAATGTGTGGCTGCAGCAGCCTTGGTATGAGAAAGACTGGGAAACTAAACTCGGCGCTGTCAGTAACAAGTCATGTATGGGCTGCTGCAACAATTTTGTTAGTTTAGAGAACGACGAAATTCTTCTCTTACGTACATTGTTGAGCTAAGGACCAATAACACGGTAGTTGAGAAGCGAAAAATATCCTCATTTCTAGGACGTATAGTCACATAGGATGGCCGAAGCAAAAATAGATTGGCACTCGGGCACAAGCGTTTTCTGGTATTAGATTTTAAGTAATATATTTTATTACGAGGGTAATTCCAAAAGAAAGGCCTCCTATTTTTTTATAACTACATACACCTGTTTATTTCTACAATGGTTTGCATCAGTCTACAGCTTGAAAATTTAGCTATTTTTCGACATAATCACCATTTCTGCCGATGCATTTTTGTAGACGCTGTGGCAGTTTTTGTATGCCCATGTCATACCAGCTCGTCGCCATGACTCTTCTTTCACCTCGTCGTCGGAGCTGAATCTCTGGGACCACAATTAACGCTGACAGGTACTGTGAGACTCTGAAAAAACTCAAAAGGCCAATTCAGAACCGCAGAAGAGGAATGTTGAGCAAAAGCGTACACATTCTCCATGACAACGCTCGCCCACACATCGCTCGGCAAACCGTTGCTGGCCGTGCGGTTCTAGGCGCTACAGTCTGGAGCCGAGCGACCGCTACGGTCGCAGGTTCGAATCCTGCCTCGGGCATGGATGTGTGTGACGTCCTTAGGTTAGTTAGGTTTAATTAGTTCTAAGTTCTAGGCGACTGATGACCTCAGAATTTAAGTCGCGTAGTGCTCAGAGCCATTTGAACCATTTAGAGCCAAACCGTTGCTCTCCTGCAACAGTTTCAGTGGAACAAAGTCACCCACCCACCCTATAGTCATGACTTGGCGCCCAGTGACTATCACCTGTTCCCTAGGTTAAAAGGAAAGCGATTCAGCTCCGACGACGAGGTGAAAGAAGAGGTTCATAATTTTCTGAACAGCATGGCGGCGAACTGGTATGACATGGGCATACAAAAACTGCCACAGCGTCTACAAAAATGCATCGACATAAATGGTGATTATGTAGAAAAATAGCCGGCCGAAGTGGCCGTGCGGTTAAAGGCGCTGCAGTCTGGAACCGCGAGACCGCTACGGTCGCAGGTTCGAATCCTGCCTCGGGCATGGATGTTTGTGATGTCCTTAGGTTAGTTAGGTTTAACTAGTTCTAAGTTCTAGGGGACTAATGACCTCAGCAGTTGAGTCCCATAGTGCTCAGAGCCATTTGAACCATTTTTTTGTAGAAAAATAGCCAAATGTTCACGCTGTAAACTGATGTAAACCATGGTAGAAATAAACAGGTCTATGTATTTATAAAAATAGGAGACCTTACTTTTGGGATTACCCTCGCAGATTTTAAGTGATAGAACCCATTATGTTGTTCTGGACGACGAGTGTTCATCAGAGAGAGGGGTATCGTCAGGAGTGCCCAAGGGACGTGTGATAGGCCCACTATTATTTTTTATATACAATGATGTCCATAATTAAAGTTCCAGTTTCAAAACGCTATACAAAGAGAGTCACTGCTCAGAATGATGTAAAATTTGTGCAGTATATTATTGACGAAGGGGGAAACGTCATGGAGCAAAAAAATAAATAAATAAATAAATAAATAAATAAATAAAATTCAATAGATGGCACTGAAAGCGTCTTAACATAAATGGGGGAAACGTCATGGAACAAAAAATAAAGAAAAAACTGAGAGCATCTTGAGGTAAATGGGGTCGGCTACAAATGACAGATGAATCGCAATACGATGGCTATGTTTTCAGTTGCACTTTACACCACCTGTAATGTTCAATGTGCTTGATTGCACAAGTCCGACAGGCAATAGTTGTAGCACATATCGGATGGGAAAACTCAGTTTTTGATTGTCCTGAGGCCAAATACCGCACAAAAAGCAAAATACTATTTGTCTTTAACCGTCCTGGGACCACAAGCAGCATAAAAAGCAAGATGAGATCAATTTCTAATTGTCGTGATGCTGACGCACAACATTTTAAATATGCTGCCCACCGTTTTACAGCAAGTTCCACAACAGGTAGGATTGTCCCGAGATCATGTTCAGAATGCGTGGCACAATGCGTGCCTACAGTTCAGCTATGTTCGTGAGTGAAGCACTGCGCACAACACATTTCAGATAACACCACAGCCGAAAGTCACATGGATTGAGATGAGGTGATCAGGTGACGGCCAGGCTGCGGGGAAATTATGGCTGATAATTCCAGCACTTTCGAAATGCCTTTGTAGCAGCTGCCCCATTGGCTGTGCAATGTGCGGAGGAGCGCCACCTTGCACAAAAATGATCCTACCCACACAGCCACGCTGTTGAAAGGTTGGAATGACGTTGGTGCGCGAAAGACTCTCATAGGGTTTACCAATGACGATACAGGTAACAAGACCCGCAGAACTCATCTCCTCGAGAAAATACGGCCCTCCGCTAAACGATGTCGTCAGCCCACAAAACCCAACTCATGAACTGTTACCGGTTGATGTGCGTACGGGTTTCCCGTTGCCCGTTTTCTGCAATTCTGCGTGTTGGCACATCCTTGGAAATGGGTTTCGTCTGTCTGCAGAATGTTCCATGGCCATTCATCGTCCATTTCAATGCGAGCAAGAAATTCCGGAGCGAACGTCTGTATCACTGGCCGATCAGCATGAAGCAACTCCAGAACAGGGGTGATTTTATATGGATAGCAGTGTAGGATGTGCATGTGTAAGCGTATTTCTTTGCCGCCGACCAGCATCTGTGACCCGCATGCACAGTACCGCCGCGGTGGAGCATATAAGGCCGCGCTTGGCATCTTGTCGTCAGTCTTGTGACTCACACTGAGGATGGCCGGACGATACGCGGCCGAAATATCAGTGGAGGAAATTTTATTTTCGCGGCTGCATGCCCGAAATTTAATGGACTGGCAATGTAGGATGTTCGGTAGAATTTTATAGACCATGGTCACAGGCATGTCCAAAGTTAGGGCAATTCCCTGCACACTGCTTGTTTGCACACCACCGCCCATCCCCTCTTGCAGTGATGTGGCCACCCGTTCGACAGACGTCGAATAAACTTCTTTCCTCCCTCTGCCACATTGCACTTCAAAAGATCCTGTCTTTTTGAATTTTGTAATCATTTTCTCAAGACTCTTTGCAGGCGATGAATCAATGCCTTTTTTTCCCCTTGAGCGTCCGGAACGTCTACAGGGCTACTGGCAAATAGTCACCTGCCTTGTAAAAAGATTTATCAGCAGGGTGAGATCCTTCATGGAGACAGTCATGCTGGACATCTCGGAAGCAAATGAAGGAACAGACGTGCACCGCACGTCTGTTGGCATGCATATTCCGAAGCTTACAGACTCATCTATTGGTTAAATTTTCGCTAAACGTTTTTGTTTCATGACGTTTCCCCTTGCGTTGTTCAAAATAGAAGTCATTCTGTCCACAGCTGTTTGAAACTGGAACTTTAATTGTGGACACGAACGGTCTCATGGGGGTTTGAGCTGTGGTATGCGACTGTTTACTGGGGACGCTGTAGTGAACGGCAAAGTGTCACCATTGGGTGACTGTGGTGGGATAACTTGGAAGGAATTTCTGTTTGGTGTAATGAATGGTAGCTTGCTCTGAACGCAGAAAAATGTGAGTAGGCAGTGAGTGAGCAGATGGATAGGAATAACAATTCTGCAATGTTCGCGTTAGTAGGATGCTGTTTGACACAGCCATGTCGATTAAATATCTAGGTGTAAAGTTGCTATTTGACATGAAACAGAACGACCACGTAAGGACGGTAGTCGAGAAGGTGAATGGTCGGTTTTGGTCTATTGGGAGAGTTGCACGAAAGAACTCATCAAAACAGAAAAAAGTTTTGCATCAGCCCGGTTCCCAGAACTCCTGAAGATAGACGTCGACTGTGTATATTGTATCACAGACATAGTCCCTTTGATTGTTCAGAGATGTCACTAAACCTGCCCAAAGATGTTAACAACCATGCATGAGCAGCGCCTATTAGACGGAGGGCGTCCGACAGATGGTCAGTACCAGTCATTCCACCAGGAAGGAAGTACACGGCTCGTGCTGTCTGCAGTTCAACCATGCCTACACGGTCCATACCGCGGTTCGATCGCGTCAGCATTGTTACTTTGTGTCAGGAAGGGCTCTCAACAAGAGAAGTGTTTCTAAGCACTATGGGACTTAACATCTGTGGTCATCAGTCCCCTAGAACTTAGAACTACTTAAACCTAACTAACCTAAGGACATCACACACATCCATGCCCGAGGCAGGATTCGAACCTGCGACCGTAGCAGTCGCGCGGTTCCGGACTGCGCGCCTAGAATCGCTAGACCACCGCGGCCGGCAACAACAAGAGAAGTGTCCAGGCGTCTAGGAGTGAACCAAAGCGATGTTGTTCGGACCTGGAGGAGATACAGAGAGACAGGAACTGTCGATAGCATGCCTCGCTCAGGCCGCCCAAGGGCTACTACTCCAGTGGATGACCGCTACCTACGGTTTATGGCTCGGAGGAACCCTGACAGCAACGCCACCATGTTGAATATTGCTTTTCGTGCAGCCACAGGACGTCGTATTACGACTCAAATTGTGCGCAATAGGCTGCATGATGAGCAACTTCACTCCCGACGTCCATGGCGAGGGCCATCTTCGCAACCACGACGCCATGTAGCACGGTACAGATGAGCTAAACAACATTCCGAATGGACTGTTCAGGATTGGTATCACGTTCTCTTCACCGATGAGTGTCACATAAGCCTTCAACCAGACAATCGTGGGAGACGTGTTTGGAGGCAACCCGGTCAGGCTGAACGCCTTAGGCACACTGTCCAGCGAGTGCAGCAAGATGGAGGTTCCCTGCTGTTTTGGGGTAGCATTATGTGGGGCCGACGTATGCCGCTGGTGGTCATGGAACGAGACATAACGGCTGTACGATACGTGAATGCCTTCCTCCGACCGATAGTGCAACCATATCGGCAGCATATATGCGAGGCATTCGTCTTCATGGACGACAGTTCGCGTCCCCATCGTGCACATCTTATGAATGACTTCCTTCAGGATAACGACATCGCTCGACTAGAGTGGCCAGCATGTTCTCCAGACATGAACCCTACCGAACATGTCTGGGATAGATTGAAAAGGGCTGTTTATGAATGACGTGACCCACCAACCAGTCTGAGTGATCTACGCCGAATCGCCGTTGAGGAGTGGTACAATCTGGACCAAAAGTGCCTTGATGAACTAGTGGATAGTATGCCATGACGAATACAGGTATGCATCAATGCAAGAGGACTTGCTACTGGGTATTAGAGGTACCGGTGTGTACAGCAATCTTGACCACCACCTCTTAAAGTTTCGCTGTGTGGTGGTACAACACGGAATGTGTGGTTTTCATGAGCAACAAAAAGGGCGGAAATGATGTTTATGTTGACCTCTAATCGACTTTTCTTTACAGGTTCCGGAAATCTCGGAACCGAGGTGATGCAAAACTTTTTTTGGTGTATGTATAAGGCAGGCCGCGTATAGAACACTAGTGCGATCAATTATTGAGTACCACGCGAGTGTCTTGTAACCCTACCACATCGGGTTGAAGGAAGACAACGGACCAGTTCAGTGGTATGCCACTAGATTTGTTCCCAGTAGTTTCGATCAACACGATAGTGTTAAAGAAATTCTCCACGAAATCAAATGACAATCCCTGGAGGCAAGATGGCGTTCTTTTAGCGAAACATTATTAATGAAGTCGAGAGAACCGGCATCTGCGACAGACTGCAGAACGATTCTACTGCTGCTAACGAACATCTTGCTTAAGGACAGTGAAGACAGGGTAGGAGGAATTAGGGCTCTTATGGAAGCAAGCAGACAGTCGTTTCCATCTCCGTCAATTTGCAAGTGGAAGAGAAAAGGTAATCAAAAGTGTGGTACAAGGTACTCTGCGCCATGCGTCGCACGGTGGTTGCGGAGTATGTATATTACACAAGTATATCGCAAATCTAGTAACTACAGGTGTATATGCCTGACGTCGGTCTTTTGTAGAATTTTCGAACATGTTTCAGGGTCGACTATTATTACATTTCCGGAGACCGAAAATCTCTGCTGTAGGAATCAATATGGGTTCCGAAAATAAAGATCGTGTGAAACCCAGCTTGCTCTGTTCGTCCACGAGATCCAGAAAGCAGTAGATCCAGGAGCCCAGGTAGATGCCGTATTCCTTGACTTCCGGAAGGCCTCCGATACAGTTCCATACTGCCGCCTAGTGAACAAAATACGAGTACAAGGAGTATCGCACCAGCTGTGTGACTGGACTGAAGACTTCCTAGCAAGCAGAAGAGGACAAGTTATTCTGAACAGAGAGAAGTCTCCAGACGTAAAGGTAACTTTAGGCGTACCCCTGGGGACTGTTTTAGGATCATTACTTTTCACAGTCAACATAAATGAACCAGTAGATAACGGCAGAAGTTCCACGAGGCTTTTCGCGGGTGATGCTGTTGTAAACAGAGAAGTTGCAACGCCAGAAAACTGTTGTGAAATGAAGGAAGACTTACATAAGATCGACGCTTGTTGCAGAGACTAGCAATTGGCCCTCAACACAGGCAAATATAAAGTACTGTGAATACACAGAAAGATTATGTGATTATATGACTGAAGAACAATCACTGGAAGCAGTTACATCCATAAAATATCTAGGAGTATGCGTATGGAGCGATTTGAAGTGGAATGATCGCGTGTGAGGCAGATGCCAGATTGAGATTCATTGGAAGAATTCTCAAGAAATGTAGTCCATCAACAAAGGTAGCAGCTTACAAAACACTCGTTCGACCATTACATGAGCATTGCTTGCCAGTCTGGTATCCGTATCCAATACGACTGATACAGGAAATAGACATCCAGCGCGTTTCGTTACAGGTTCATTTCGTAAGCAGGTTCATTTAGTACTGTTAAAGCGTACGAGACCGTACGTTCCTAGAAGAGTTAATCAATACATTGCTCTCTTCTACGAAAAGATCCTCTTACCAAAAGACCGTGAAGATAAAATTAGAGAAATTAGAGCTCGAATAGAGGCTTATCAGCAAGCGTTCTTCCCGCGAACCATTTACTACTGGTACAGGAAAAAGGGAAAGCAGGAATGGTACACAAAGTACTCTCCGCCACACACCGTAATGTGGCTCGCGGAGTGAAGACGTAGACGCAGATGTACGGGGGCCAGCTGCAGGACAGAAAAACGATGATCTGGGTGCTCGAAAATACAGAGCCCCCAAGCGTCGCATATCTGTAGGGTCAAAATTATGAAACTGGTAGTGTGTCCATAACTGAGCGTTTTGAGAAAAGGAATAAATGGTCGGAAATGATTATTTCGTGTCTTGAAAGAGCAAGTACTTTATGTTCCACAATAAAAATTGGCCGGCCGCATCTACGTTGGTTGTGGCACCTTTAGAAACAACATATAATCGTTTGTAGTGCGACCTCTTTGGAGCCTACCACTGCTTACGGTTCAGGATATAGCATTCCTCTTTACAGGAACTTGCAGACATGCATTTAGTGTATGTTGCAGTAGGACGTGGTGCTTGGAGAGCTGAACGAATGTGCAGGGAAAACTTTCGCAGCAGACGTTTTCGTTAACATTGCATTGCTGTTGGGGCGTGAGGAAGTGAAGAGAGTTGCAAAGTTATGTGGGAGATTTAACCTGGTATGTGCATTGGGATCTGTAAGTTTTGGGGGGGGGGGCAGCGGTGCTGGGGGGGGAGGGGGGGAGGAGGAAGACAGAGAGAGAGAGAGAGAGAGAGAGAGAGAGAGAGAAAGAGAGAGAGAGAGAGAGAGAGAGGATTATCACTAATGCTTACTGTGAAAATGTGGATTGGGTAGTAGAAACATTCCTGCAATGTTCGAATATAGTATTACGATACCTTTGGAATTAATCTCATGGTAACACCTTTATTGTTGAAACATATCTCTCTGATTCTTCTTATTCTTGTGTTGTGTTGTGTATTTCTAAATCTTTTTAATCACCACACGTCGAGGTTGTCCTTAGTTTCATTTCTCAGCCACACTTGAAAACACGTTTCTTACAAATTTGTTTTACATTCTACAAAAATATCAAAAACATATTAGTTTCATCTCCTTGTTGTTTCTTATTTTTCTTTCTTTTGACATATTTTATTATTTATTCGTAACTTTCAAGCTACCGTGTCTCTTACTTGACATAAAAATTTTCTTTTAATTCTTCTCTCTAATAAATGCAGTTTGTATAATATGTAATTGCGAGTTATGCATTCGCATGTCCAGTGGATTTGATGTTTCATTTGTGCCGTAATGTGCTATTTTTATTTTGTTTTTGGAGTGTTGGAGTGAATAAAAATATGGAAACAGCAGAAACACAACACGTCACCATGCCCAGTACGGTGTAGGAAAACAGCTAGGATGCATTACTGCTCCCAGCCACTGCCGTCTAGGAATGAATAAATACGGGCCCTGTATGGTTTTACACTGAATTTACATCATTTGTCCTGCAAAACAGTGGCAAGTGCAGATAAAGATGATGGAGGTGGATAACGACCACCTATCCTTCTCTCCAAAGTAGATCACAAAGGCTGGATAATATTGAGATCTGTTTACTGTGATGGCCAGGGGATATGCGACAGTTCATCCATGTGTTCCCCAGTCCAGTTCTGGACGACACGACCTATGTAAACAGGGGACGTGCCATTTTGGAGCGCAAAATGATCACATAATCCTTGGCTATAATGTGACCGTGCAAGTAAACACCGGTCCTATCGAACATCACGATATGGCTGACCAAATCATCACCGAACCCCCACCAAGTCTCACTCTTGGGACGTAAGCTCTTCCTGACTTTGAAAAACAGTGTGAAACGAGACTCATCTGACTGAATTACTTTCTTCCATTGCTCCACAGACGAGGTTTTAAGGCTTCGGCAGCACATTTTCTTGCAATGGGCATTTCCATCACTGATAAGAGGTTCTGGAAGTCCAGCTCGCCCTTCAGTTCCCTGCTTATGGAGCTACCTTCGTGCTGTTTTGGTGCTGACACGGTTCACGAATGCAACGTTCGGTTCTGCGGTGACTTTTGTAGCTGTCGTCCTCTTACTTTTCGTCACCAATCCTCTTCAATGACCGTCCGTAACTATACCTCGACACGGCACTATCATCCACGTTTTGACTCGGCTGATGATGTTTTTCCGCTTTCCCTGTATGCGGTACAAATCTTCGATACGGTGCCTCTTGAAACACCAAACACATCGGCTACCGTTGTTGCGGAAGCATCCACCAAACGAGTATCAACAATTTGTCTACTTTCGAATTCACTTACCTCTGACAAAATGTCCCCTCACCTACATATAAGGGGCGTTCAAAAAGAAACGAGCCGGAGACATAATTACAGACACTAGTACCTGCATGTTAGAAGTATTGACCCTGGCTGTTGAGACGCTTGTCCCATTGTGACACAAGGCGGTGAATGGCTGTCTCATAAAATTATCGGGGCTGCGATGTCAACCAGTTCCGTACGTACAGCTGGACATCGTCGTCCGAGGTGAATCGTTTGGCCCTCAGAGCCTTTTTAAGGGAACCAAAAATGGCGTAATCACAGGGTGAGAGGTCCGGACTGTATGCAGGGTGGCCGAGAACCTCCCGTTTGAATTTCTGCAGGAGTGCCGCGACTGTGTTGGCCGAATGAAGCTTTGTATTGTCGTGGAGCAGAATGACCGATCGCCTGGTCGTTTTGATTTGATCGCTTGGCGAAGAGTGGTCAAGGTTTGCGAGTAACACTGGGCGTTCACTGTTGTCCCGTGCTGGAGGAAGTGAATCAGAAGGGGGCCAGCTTGGTCAAAGAAGAACATCAGCATGACCTTCCCTGCTCTGGTGTGTATGGTCTTGGCTTTTTTTGGTGGTGGTGACCTTGGATGCTTCCACTGGAGACTTCATCGTTTTGATTCTGGTTCGAAGTGATGACACCAATGACTCATCTCCAGCCACCACTCGTGCCAGGAACGCGTTACCTTCCCGAGCATAGCGCTGCAGATAACCAAGACAGTGAGCCATTCGACATGCTTCCTGGTGTGGTTGAAGACTGTGGGACACCCACTGGGCACACACTTTGCACATGTGCAGGCGTTCCTGCCTGACTGTCTGAACACTTCCGACGTTCAATCTGACCACGGCGGCTATGGCTTTCACTGTCACTCGGCGGTCCTGGTAATAAGTGCATCCACCAGCTGGGTGATGCAATGTGGTGCTCCAGACCGTGCATCATCGGCTAACGACACTCGTCCTTCCCTGAAGAGCTTGTGCCACGCCTTGACCCTTGCAAGGGACATGCAGTGTTCGTTGTACATTTGTGACTTTCGTCGATGAATGTCCGTTCCTCCTACTTCTTCCGCTATCAGAAAACGAACAACACTCTTTGCTCTTCCTTTGAAGCCTCTATGTCACTGTTTGCAATGTGACTGGCAGCGTTGGACGATTGATGCATGCTGCTGCTAGCTCCGTATAGTCATGTGACGTGCACGCATGCCCTCTAGCGACGGTCTGTGAACTTCCACGGTCTGGTCGGAATCACACCTCGTTACACACGCCACGATACTACCCTCCTTTCACCAGTTTGCACATTCCAGACTCCGGCTCGTTTCTTTTTGATCACCCCTTATAGAACATCTTTTGTGACCACGACTGACAATTGACACTTGCAACATATTGAGGACATTGGATAGGTGTCGTTCGTGCTGGAATACAGCAGCGCAACTTGCAGGTTTGGCTACCATCTGCATTTATGTTCAAGTATGCATTTCTCGGGGCGTTACCATGTTTTTGTCCAACCTCTATAAATATTCTAAATTACTGAAATACGTTGTTTGATTTCCTGTACGCTTCCGTCTATGAAATATTTTTCTAATCCTGTGGGTCCTGCTCTCACCCTTCTTATAGGGTGCCTAAAGGATGCTGCTTTCTCGGGTAGCTATACAACAATTCAAGCAAATCACATTCAATTGTTTTTGTTACAATAAAGTAGATTGACAATACATAACTTTGGTTTACAATGGTGTCGCAAGCGATGGGCGACATGCAAATAATCAATGCCCTTCACTATATACAGTGTTCACGTAAGCAAATGATGTATGTCACAAATCTAAGTATAACAGTTAGGATGACGCCCTTCTATGGCCTCTTCTAATGTCGGGTCCGTCTTCTACTGTCCGGCCGAGGGTGACAGGAGCGGCGCTTACATTCCTCGGGTAGAGGCCGCTCCTGTCGTGATGCGGTCCTAGTCGGCGTGCTATTGGCTGACGTCGTCTCACAGCCTTCTCTGCTCTTGCGTTCCTCACCTTCGTACCGGCGCTTGTCGATACGCCGGAACAAACCCATTTTGTAGAATTATCTCTTCTAGATACCTCATGTCTTTTCTGTTTTACCAATGCCTGTCACAAAATACTTCGGTGCAACTTTTATGTTAAACTTGCTCTGCTGGCTGACTGTTCCAGGATACTGCCTTCTATCTGTGCATCTGTTGGATTTTCAGAGCATATGGCAAAACCATTCACAAATGACATGTTGTCTGATTCAATACACTCTATCCTTCATCCTACCTTTCTGAAATTATTAGACCCTCGACTAACATTACACCATTTTCTTTTGTAACACTACGCTGTGGGTGGTTTTACGAAGGAATTTCAATTACATGGCACAGGTTCGGTAAAGAGGATTGCCAGCATTAATTTTATACTGATGGTCATAAAGAATTGCACTCACAACGACAAGACGGATTGCGATCATTGTTGGCATACAGGTACACGATACCACACATACAAAGTGATTACACTTTTAAGTTCGAAGGACGAACATTTATTACGTTACTCGGCCACAAAACATACCTGTTGGTATGGCATCGTGTCCCCCATGGTTGTGAATACAAGCGTCCAAGTGTCGAGGCGTTGAGTTGTACAGGTTTCGCATGTCGTTCCGTGATACACCATCCTGTGTCCCATTGCACCTGAGCTTGCAGTTCCCGCAGATTGCTGAGTGGAAGTGGAGTCCTGATGACATGCTCCATGGAACCCCAAACATTCTCGATCAGGGAGAGATTGGCTGATGCGGCCAGCCATGGCGGAATATCCACAGCTTCAAGGCTCGCTCAGGAAGTGGGAGCGATGTGAAGGCGAGAACTGGCCTGCTGAAATAGCGCATGCATTACCGTGCGGCCGTTATGGACACTTACGGCGAACGGCCATCATAACATTAGCTCCTGACACCATTACAGCAGGCTGGCGAGACGTGTGATGAGGAACTACAAACTGCTTTTCGTGGCGCCTCCAGATACAAACCCGTTGGTCGTCGCCTCCAAGGCAGAATCAGGATTCGTCACTAAGGAATACCCGTTGCCAGTCTGCAGGGCTCAAAGTCCGCCGTCACCGACACCAAGCGAGTCCAGGTTCTGTGGACTCAAAGCCACATTTTCCTATTCCAGCTCGACGTGCTTATGGAGCTCATTTCGTGACGTTTTGGTGCCGATACGGTGCGAGTGCGACATTCAGTTCTTCCGTGGCTTTTGCATCTGTCGTCCTCTCATTCTTCGTCACAATCCTCTTCAATGGCCGTCCGTCGCAATCAGTCAACATACTCTGTCGCCCACGTTGTGACTCGGCTCGTGATAGGAGTGAGTGGCAGGCATCGTGCGGCTAGCCACGCGCTAGACAACCGCCTGCCAGTGGCACTAGCATATTTCGGTTGTTGCACAGAAGGAGGTCAGGCCACTAAACGGCTCCTATCGTTGACGTCGGATTCGTTCGTGCGTGGTAGGCAGTCCGTCGGGAAACCCCTGCTTGTGGTGCATGTCAAATGTCCAGATCTTACACGTCACGCATACCTGCCGCCTTGTATCCATTGCCGCCAACAACAGATAGAGGTACACAACGCCCGTACGAGCGATGTGGCGCGTAGTTCGACGATCGTACCACCCCGCCCCACTATGCGGCGCCTCTTGACCTCGTCTGGCAGGGCAACCAGCTGTCGAACGTGTCTCTTGAGCATAGAGCATGTCCGAGTGATGCTCTAGTGACGCTGTGTGTTGTCGTACTGTCCGCGTCGGCCGTTTGGGGTCCTCAACCGATGAGCATGTATCACGGCCCCACACCCAAGTACGCGCCCAACAAAAGCAAAAGTAATCATTGGCATAACTGATGGTGTGCAGTTTCGAGCGAACCGATCGGTCCTGAGTGCGGATCTTTAATGGCTATCTGTATAGTTTTCAACACTTTAACAGTTACTTTGAGAAATAATATGAGGCATTTTCGGAAAGGCCGGCCGGAGTGGCCGAGCGGTTCTAGGCGCTACAGTCTGGAACCGCGCGACCGCTACGGTCGCAGGTTCGAATCCTGCCTTGGGCGTGGATGTGTGTGATGTCCTTAGGTTACTTAGGTTTAAGTAGTTCTAAGGTCTAGAGGACTGATGACCTCAGAAGTTAAGTCCCATAGTGCTCAGAGCCATTTGAACCATAGCCATTTTCGGAAAGAAGGTCCGACAAGGCACGAAGTAGAAACCACTGTGAAAATCCGACGTAACTTTACACCGATGTGTTGGGCTGTGTCTTTGTTGTGCCTGTTGGTCGCATGACATCGCTCTTTTCAGTTGAGAGCGCAAAGTGATCACGTAGAAATGCCTGAAAGATCAGCGTCTTCCGCCAAGTAGACACATCAAAAAAACATTTTGCATCACCTCGGTTCCGAGAGTGCCGAAACCTGTACAGAAAATTCGAATAGAGATCAACATAAACATCATTTCCGCCCTTTTTATTGCTCATGAAAACCACACATCGCATGTTGTTTCATACAGCGAAACCTTCAGAGATGGTTAACCAGACTGCTGTACACAGCCGGCGCTTCAGTCTGGAACCGCGCTGCTGCTAAAGTCGCAGGTTCGAATCCTGCCTCGAGCATGGATGTGTGTGATGTCCTTAGGTTAGTTAGGTTTAAGTAGTTCTACGTCTAGGGGACTGATGACCACAGATGTTAAATCCCATAGTGCTTACAGACATTTGAACCTTTGTTTTATTTTTGCTGTGCACACCGGTACTTCTAATATCCAGTAGCAAGTCCTCCTGCATTGATGAATGCCTGTATTCGTGGTGGCATACCATCCGCAAGTTGATCAAGGCACTGTTGGTCCAGATTGTCCCACTCCTCAACGGAAATTCAGCGTAGATCCCTCAGAGTCGTTGGTGGGTCACGTCGTCCATAAACAGCCCTTTTCAGTCAATCCCAGGGTTGTCTGGAGATCATGCTGGCCACTGTAGTCGAGCGATGTCGTTGTGCTGAAGGAAGTCATTCACAAAATCTGTACGATGGGGGCGCGAATAGTTTCCATGAAGACGAACACCTCGCCAATATGCTGCCAAAAAGGTTGCACTATCGGTCGGAGGATGGCATTCACGTATCGTACAGCCGTTACGGCGCCTGCTATGACCACCAGCGGCGTACGTCGGCCCCACTTAATGCCACCTCAAAACAGCAGGGAACTCCACCTTGCTGCACTCGCTGGACAGTGTGTCTAAGGCTTTCAGCCGGACAGGGTTGCCTCCAAACACGTCTCCGACGATTGTCTGGTTGAACGCATATGCGTCAGTTATCGGTGAAGATAACGTGATGCCAATCGTGAGTGGTCCATTCGGCATGTTTTTGGGCCCATCTGTACTGCGCTGCATGGTGTCGTGGTTGCAAAATGGATCTCGCCATGAACGTCGGGAGTGAAGTTGCGCATCGTGCAGCCTACTGCACACAGTTTGAGTCGTAACACGTCATGTGGCTGCACGAAAAGCTTTATTCAGCATGGTGTCATTGCTGTCAGGGTTCCTCCGAGCCATAAACCGTAGGTAGTGGCCATCCACTGTAGTAGTAGCCTTTGGGCGGCCTGAGCGAGGCATGTTATCGACTGTTCCTGTCTCTCTGTATCTCCTACAGGTTCGAACAACATCCCTTTGGTTGACTCCGAGACACCTGGACAGTTCCCTTGTTGAGAGCCCTTCCTTGCACAAAGTAACAATGCGGACGCAATCGATCCGCGGTATTGACCGTCTAGGCATGGTCAAACTACGTACAATACAAGCCGTGTGCCTCCTTCCTGGTGGAATGACTGGAACTGATCACCTGTCGGACACCCTCCGCCTGATAGGCGCTGCTCATACATGGTTGTTCACATATTTGACTGTTCAGAGATGTCACTAAACCCGTCCAAAGGGACTGTGTCTGTGATACAATAGTCACAGTCAACGTCTACCTTCAGGAATTGTGGGAACTGGGATAATGCAAAATTTTTTTTGACGTGTGTATGTGGATCTGTTGAGAGATTTCGCTTGAAGCTCTGCAGCCCACATAACATAAATGTCATGTGTTTCTTTCTTCAATATTCAGCCGCGTTGTGCAGGGGCAATGAAGACGCTCCTGCAACGTTTTAGATGGGAAGTGTCTGATCACCCAGAATACAGCCCTTAATTGGCTCCCTCCAATGTTCATCTCTGCTGGCTACGAAGACAACTTTTTGGCAGAAACAACGAAAGTCAGACCAGCGTAGAGAACTGGCGGAAAGTACTGGCGGCTGCTCTCTGTGACGAGGGTACTGGCAAGTTTGTACAACGCCATGACAAATTTCGAAGTCGGAGCGGTGACTACTTAGAGAGGTGACTGGAAGGTGTGTCTAACTATTAGGAATTAAAAAAATTTTGATTGTCGCTGTGGTTTTCATTTCGCGACCGATCGGACCTTACTTTCCAAACAGTCCTCTTAAAAATGTACTCAGCTTCTCAACATTTTCAAAAAAGTAAACACATGGTCCACGTTAGCAATCTTAATCTGAGTGATGGGTCATAAAATAATTACAAATTCTTATTTCTCTTTCGCAGTTGGATCGTCACGAAATCTACACTTGTTATCCCTAGTTTTAGCCGAAAATTCTACCATGCGCAACGTTGCTCCATCCATGTTTGTTGATTGGTTCTTTCCTCCTCTAAACTCTCTGTCTGTGTGGGTTTCTTGATCGCATCTCGGTCTTGTACGTTTGACGATCAAAAGTGCTTGCGGATTTTTTTCTGTTTCTATACATAAGTTGAAACTAGCAAACTTATTTCTCAGGAATGTATAAATCTAATTAGTCAGCCTGTTTGGACACATCCTGTCTCCACATTCTCTCTACATCTCTTAATTTTTCATACTTAATCATGATTTCAGGGATTTCCTCGTAAATTTCTGCATTGGGTTCTGGGTCACATATTCCTTCTTTTACTCCACATAGTCTACATTTGCTGATAGTTTTATGCTATTTTACTTTCAATTGGTCTTTTAACGTTTTATGTCTGAAAGTAAGTGCTCCTGATGCGTAGAGAGCTATGGCCCAATGTCGAATTTTACAGTTCCAGCAAAGGCAATTCTTGCAATTTTTTTATGTTGACTGCTATGCAATTTCTGTTTTCTCAAGTCTGGATTCTGTGGCATTATTTTCGTTAATATTTTAGAGCTACATTCACCTAAGGATTCTTGAGCAGCGAATACTTTCGAGCAAGTCTGGTACTGGCTGGATATCGAGTGCGATAGCTCGATTTGATTTTACGTGTACTTTCTCTTGCCTGAAGTTTGCAGCTGCCACTCTGGTGGTAACAGCATAGCTTTTTCCGAGGCTTCTTCTAGCGGTGGGCTGAGGTCCTCACGTCGAGTCGACCCCGGAAGCGACAGAGTGAAGTGCTGCCCCTTGGCTGCCTGCGACTTCTTGTCTGCATCTATGGAGCTGCGCGCAGAATCCGTAAGGCATATAGGCTCATCCGTGCTAACGCTGATGTCAGAGTCTGTCAGGTGCCGGGGGCGAACCTCATTCTCACTCAGCTGTGGGCAGTCTGTGTATCCTCGTGCCCGGCATCGCCTCTGATTTCTGTGGCGCGATGGTGTCTTGGTGCAGCGGAGTCATTCGTTGGACATCAAACATACTTGGATATTTTGTGGCGTGGTGTGACCTGGTGCACTCTGCAGTGTAGTGCCCGCAGATGAGGGGGTCGTTTGGGGAAGCTGTTGACTCAAACCACTGGACGCATCGTTTCCCAGGTTGCTGCTTGCAAAAAGTCACATATGTTCGACACATGCTTAGTTTTTTTAAGGTCTCTTGTTTTAAAGATTTTTTAATTATCTGGAGATGCACTGAAAGGTTTCATTTTTTAAGGTTTTGTTGCTCAGTCGCTAGATTGTTTGTGGCTGACTCTGGATGACCTTAGCATTTTATGTTTTGCATCTTTTACAACGTACCTTCTCTTTGTTTTAGTTGTGCCATAACAGTCCAAGGGGCCAATTAAAGAATCCGTTCCCTGTTGGTTGAAACTGCATCATTGTAAAGTTAAATTTGAAGTGTTTTTCCTGTTATGAAATGTTAAATTTGGTAGTGAGACGTTGTGCTCTTTCTTCATTCATTCATCTGTGCTGGATGTGTTAAATATTCTTAAGGATCAATAAATAGATTGTTTAGTTCTGTCAAATATTTTAGTGGCATACACACTTATCGCTCAACCTAAACCCTTGTTCCACGCCGCGCCTAGCTTGGAACACGTGAGCGGCGGAAGCGGAAGTTGAAAGGAAATCGGATCGTCGATGAGGCAATGGCGCGATTCTGGATTCGCATTTCGGAGAACATCGGTTCATATCCTCACTTTGCCAAACAGACTGACGTTTACCGTTGTTTCGCTACATGGGCTGAGGCAAACACGCCATGGTGCCTTTGACAATGACGCGGCCGATTTCGTTCCCGAACTGGAGGTTGAGCTCCGTCTCTGATGGTCCCGTCGTCGGCGTGACGTTAGTCCTACATGTTCCTCCTTTCTTCCTTCGGAAGTTCATTCTGCCACGTGGAGGAAATGAACGTCTCAGATTGAAAGGTAATGTGGAAGTGCAGCAGGTTTAGCAAGTTAAAGTGGAGGCGTCACTTTACCAGAGGTGACTGCCTGGGCTGGAACGGTGTGGGAGTGTGTGGAGCGCACGTGTTGACGTCGCCCGGCGGCCGCCTTTGCCACTGCGCTTCCCGGAACACGTGGCGTGGCGTGGACGCCAGCTGGCGGTCCTGGGTTCCAGTGAACGCGGCAGCGGCCCTCGCTAGCTGCTTCTCGCTGACACGCTTTTTCTCCGCATTTCCACGGCCCACGCGAGTACAGACAGAAAGCAGCTGGCCGCAATGTCAGGGGGCCACTGTGCACGGCTGGGATGCGTGTCACGCCTACCGGGCCCGTCCAACGTGTCAGGTGGTGGTGGCGCTCGTGGGGCTTGTAGTGCCTCCCATGCCCCTTTTTGATAAAAAATGCGCTTGGCTAATAACAGCAGTAGTTAAAGGAGTAAATTAATAACTGTTACCAAGAGGCCACCTAGCAAGGAACCCCTTGAGTGCGAGGTTGCAAAAGATCTACTACGCAACAACGATGTTGGAGAATAAGATTTTCACTCTGCAGCGGAGTGTGCGCTGATATGAAACTTCCTGGCAGATTCAAACTGTGTGCCGGACCGAGACTCGAACTCGGGGCCTTTGCCTTTCGCGGGCAAGTGCTCTACCAACTTTTTATTTATTTCTTTATTTTTTTTTGCTTTTCGCGGGCAAGTACTCTACCACTTTTTTTTTAAGTTGCAGGTAAGGAGAAAACAAATAAAAACCTCTTGTGTATGAAAATAAAAGACAACGTTCTTCATAAAATAACACAATATCCTTTGAAAACGTAAAACATAAAAGGTAGCTATATTTCCGCAAAGGCCTTCTAGTTTTTTTATTTTTTTATATTTATTTATTTATTTATTTTTTTGTTTTTGTTAACACAAATGAGTATGCAGTCTCACCATCAGCAGCAACCCAAATTCATTGTATTTCATTATTTTTTGGGGGGTGGGGGTGGGGGGGAGCACAGGAGAAAGAAAACAAATAGGCTGCAGATATAGTGCTATGCGTGAAAAGGATAAACATGTGTAAGGAAAAAAAAAACTTAGAAGAGGAGGAGAAAAGAGAAGTGAAATAAAATAGGAATACTTTCCGCGCCATGCTCCACTTTGGCGCGCCATCAGAGCAAAATGCATTCTATCATTGACCATTAAAGGGAACGTGGGATCGTCCAGTCTTGGCTGGCACGGTTCGTTGAGATTCCAGCTGTGAGGCGGGTTGGTGAAAATACTCTGTAAATAGTTCAGGAAAGTGGCCCGATAGTGTCGATGTCGGCGAAGGGTGTGGTGATGTACTTGGAGGCGTGTCCAGAAGTCCGCCGGATCGACGACGTCGTCCCGGAAGAGGTAGTTGACAGCCATGCCACTGATCCATGTGATGGCGTGCCACTTAGCCGATGGAAAGTAGGTCGTGTCGGGATATATCATCATGGTAGCAGAAACATGATGTGGTGGTATTCGGGGGTAGAAAGCCACAATCTTCTGTGCGAGGGTCCAGACAGCTGCTGCTGGCCCACACTCAAAATGATGTAAATCTGTATCTTCGACATTGGACTTGAGGCACAAGGGTCAGTCCACCAGTGCGATGCGATGCAGTTTCTGTCTTGTAGGATACTTGCCGTTGACGAGAAGGTACCACATAGACGTGGTGTCAGTGGTGTGATATGGTTGGTGGATCGTCTTCCAAACTGTAGGCCATTAAACCTGCGGGGTGACGTGTTTCGACGGGGTTGCGGGGTGGAGACTTTCGGAGAAGGCAATAGATGTCGCGGGTGGTCGTCTTCCTGGTCCTGGGGAGCTCGGTGCATATGTAGCTGTACTCCAAAAAGAAACGGCCGATATGTGACATCGGAGGTGAGATGTGTGCCAGAGACGTCGGTGGGCGTCTCGAAACAGCTCGGTGGTCAACACTCCAGTAAAACTAGCATTTTGGCTTTTCCATAACCGGAGCATAGTATTGGTGTACGAGGTGCATTCAAGTTCTAAGACCTCCGATTTTTTTTCTCCGGACTGGAAAGAGATAGAAACAATCGCACTGTTTTAAAATAAGGCCGCGTTCATTGTCAATACGTCCCAGAGATGGCAGCACCGTACGGCAGATCGAATTTTACCGCCAGTGGCGAGAATGAGAACTGTTTTAAATACTTAAAATGGCGACGTTTTCCTTACTTGAACAGTGTGCAATCATTCGTTTTCTTAATTTGCGTGGTGTGAAACCAAATGAAATTCATTGACATTTGAAGGAGATATGTGGTAATGGAATTATGGATGTGTCGAAAGTGCGTTCGTGGGTGTGACAGTTTAATGAAGGCAGAACATCGTGTGACAACAAACCGAAACAACCTCGGGCTCACACAAGCTGGTCTGACGACATGACGAGAAAGTGGAGAGAATTGTTTTGGGGGATCGCCGAATGACTGTTGAACAGATCGCCTCCAGAGTTGGCATTTCTGTGGGTTCTGTGCACACAATCCTGCATGACGACCTGAAAATGCGAAAAGTGTCATCCAGGTGGGTGCCACGAATGCTGACGGACGACCACATGGCTGCCCGTGTGGCATGTCACCAAGCAATGTTGATGTGCAACGACAGCATGAATGGGACTTTCTTTTCGTCGGTTGTGACAATGGATGAGACGTGGATGCCATTTTTCAATCCAGAAACAAAGCGCCAGTCAGCTCAATGGAAGCACACAGATTCACCGCCACCAAAAAACTTTCGGGTAACCGCCAGTGCTGAAAAAATGATGGTGTCCATGTTTTGGGACAGCGAGGGCATAATCCTTACCCACTGCGTTCCAAAGGGCACTACGGTAACAGGTGCATCCCACGAAAATGTTTTGAAGAACAAATTCCTTCCTGCACTGCAACAAAAACGTCCGGGAAGGGCTGCGCGTGTGCTGTTTCACCAAGACAACGCACCCGCACATCGAGCTAACGTTACGCAACAGTTTCTTCATGATAACAACTTTGAAGTTGACCTGGCTCCTAGTGACTTATGGCTTTTTCCAACAATGAAAGACACTCTCCGTGACCCGCACATTCACCAGCCATACTGCAATTAGCTCAGCGATTTTCCAGTGGTCAAAACAGACTCCTAAAGAAGCCTTCGCCGCTCCCATGGAATCTTGGCGTCAGCGTTGAGAAAAATGTGTATGTCTGCAAGGCGATTACGTCGAGAAGTAACGCCAGTTTCATCGATTTCGGGTGAGTAGTTAATTAGAAAAAAAATCGGAGGCCTTAGAACTTAAATGCACCTCGTAAAGTGCCGTAGTCCTGGCTCTCACATCAACCAGATCGAGGCCACCGTCCCGCTTCGGTAAGGTGAGAGCTTCACCAACTGAGCTACCCGAGCACGATTCACGCCCCGTCCTCACAGCTTTACTTCTGCCTGTACCTCGTCTCCTACTTTCCAAATTTTACAGAAGCTCTCCTGCGAACCTTGCAGAACTAGCACTCCTGAAAGAAAGGATATTGCGGAGACATGGCTTAGCCACAGCCTTGGGGATGTTTCCAGAATGAGATTTTCACTCTGCACAATGTTGGATGCTGATGGAAACAAGCTGCAGGACTCGAGGTGTACAATGGTGAGCACAGCATCAGGCTACGGACTGTAGATGAAGTGCTCAGTCGACGAGTACTTCACAACAGCACTACAGCACTATCCCTGTTGATACAAAGCAGAGCAATGGCAACGATGAACAAAGCAAACATTGCATTATGTCTATAACAACAGTCGCCGAAGTTGACGTTCCGTCAGAAAGGAATGTAAGGAACGTCAAAGAGTGACAAAGAAGAGGAAGGTGAGATATTAGTGTTTCTGCAAGATGAGTCAGTGGAATGTGTGGTGTCGTATACGCTCGACTGTGCGGACAATGTACATGAGGAGTACAATGATAACGATAGGTTCTTAACAAGTTAAAGTGATACTGAACCATGTAGTTTATCATCCTTGTCGGACAGAAAGTCCCATATCTCGTCTCCAGTGAAAAGTAGTAAAGGATAATCGTTACCCAAGGAGTGGTTCAAATGGCTCTGAGCACTATGGGACTCAACTGCTGAGGTCATTAGTCCCCTAGAACTTAGAACTAGTTAAACCTAACTAACCTAAGGACATCACAAACATCCATGCCCGAGGCAGGATTCGAACCTGCAACCGTAGCGGTCTTGCGGTTCCAGACTTCAGCGCCTCTAACCGCACGGCCACTTCGGCCGGCCCCAAGGAGTGGGTACTAAACATAATTAACTATATCGAACATCATCCGCAGCATAGTAAAGAAAAAAATTGATTATAAATATATTTCGAATAAGTCCGCACACTAAACGGAGGACAAGGGGCACTTGTTACAAAAACTGGTGTTTGCGCATTTCAAGGATGCTCGATACAATTTACAGGATGTGCACGATAGTGACCTACTACGTCATCCACATCAAATTGCGCGCCGTATAGATTACAGTGATGTCAAGGGAACCAGTGGGTGGTTGCATACTTCATACTGTGCTACAGAACTGTAAGACGTAATGGCCGTGCGGTTCTAGGCTCTTCAGCCTGGAATCGCGCGACCGCTGCGGTCGCAGGTTCGAATCCTGCCTCGGGCATGGATGTGTGTGATGTCCTTAGGTTAGTTAGGTTTAAGTTGTTCTAAGTTCTAGGCGACTGATGATCTCAGAAGTTAAGTCCCATAGTGCTCAGAGCCATTTTTTTTAAAGACGTAAGATAACGAAATTTAAAACAAAGCGTAACTTGACGATGCACAGTAAACTGCGAGATCGGCCCGAGTAAGCAATTTGTTTTCAACTCCTTTCAATCGGGACTTGAAGAGAAAATGCATGTGAAAGAAACCCCGGATATTAGAGGTACCAAGGAAGTTGCATCAAGATCAACTGACATCATTACCTTAACGCATTCGTATACAATTGTGTCAACTGTTAATCTGGATGGTCAATTGGCTGGAAATGTATTCATTGTGCTCTGAGAAGTTGAAGGTGCTCTGTCCCCTAAGATTCTCTTTGATGTGCGTGACCTTGCAAGCGCAGTAGGGGATATTTACGTCGCAGCAAGCTAAACTGGGAAAATGGGCGTAAGAGAACTACAGTTATGGTATGAGCAGTGCCTTTCGCCAAAGTATCTTGCTTTTTCTTGTTACCTGCTCTAGGTATAAAAATCATACTCCTTTAGAGCAAACTATCCCTCCCGAAAAGTGTATGACATCGCAGTTCATACCACCTGCAACTACTGGACAAATCCAGCTTCTGGATGTTGGTTTTTTCCGTGCCTATAAAACACATTATCGCACTGTCTGCAACTATGCCTTAAAGACTAGCTAGTCTCACGATAAGTTCCACGATAGACTGTCTCGCGCTCTGTTGCGTGCCCTCGCATTCCATCAGTTCTCACCATCCCTTTACACCAATATCACTCTAAACGCATTCTTTAAGAAAGGATAACTAACTAAAACTGAAGAAATTGCAAAAAGGTGGGAATTTAAGGAGATGGGACCTGGATAAACCAACAAAACCAGAGGTTGTACAGAGTTTCAGGGACAGCATAAGGGAACAATTGACAGGAATGGGGGAAAGAAATACAGTAGAAGACGAATGGGTAGCTCTGAGGGATGGAGTAGTGAAGTCAGCAGAGGATCAAGTAGGTAAAAAGACGAGGGCTAGTAGAAATCCTTGGGTAACAGAAGAAATATTGAATTTAATTGATGAAAGGAGAAAATATAAAAATGCAGTAAATGAAGTGGGCAAAAAGGAATACAAACGTCTCAAAAATGAGATCGACAGGAAGTGCAAAATGGCTAAGCAGGCATGGCTAGAGGACAAATGTAAGGATGTAGAGGCTTATCTCACTAGGGGTAGGATAGATACTGCCTACAGGAAAATTAAAGAGACCTTTGGAGAAAAGAGAACCACTTGTATGAATATCAAGAGCTCAGATGGAAACCCAGTTCTAAGCAAAGAAGGGAAAGCAGAAAGGTGGAAGGAGTATATAGAGGGTCTATACAGGGGCGATGTACTTGAGGACAATATTATGGAAATGGAAGAGGATGTAGATGAAGATGAAACGGGAGATACGATACTGCGTGAAGAGTTTGACAGAGCACTGAAAGACCTGAGACGAAACAAGGCCCCGGGAGTAGACAATATTCCATTAGAACTACTGACGGCCTTGGGAGAGCCAATCCTGACAAAACTCTACCATTTGGTGAGCAAGATGTATGAGACAGGCGAAATACCCTCAGACGTCAAGAAGAATATAATAATTCCAATCCCAAAGAATGCAGGTGTTGACACATGTGAAAATTGTCGAACTATCAGTTTAATAAGTCACAGCTGCAAAATACTAACGCGAATTATTTACAGACGAATGGAAAAATTGGTAGAAGCCGACCTGGAGGAAGATCAGTTTGGATTCCGTAGAAATGTTGGAACACGTGAGGCAATACTGACCTTACGACTTATCTTAGAAGGAAGATTAAGGAAAGGCAAACCTACATCTCTAGCATTAGTAGACTTAGAGAAAGCTTTTGACAATGTTGACTGGAATACTCTCTTTCAAATTCTAAAGGTGGCAGGGGTAAAATACAGGGAGCGAAAGGCTATTTACAATTTGTACAGAAACCAGATGGCAGTTATAAGAGTCGGGGGACGTGAACGGGAAGCAGTGGTTGGGAAGGGAGTGAGACAGGGTTGTAGCCTCTCCCCGATGTTGTTCAATCTGTATATTGAGCAAGCAGTAAAGGAAACAAAAGAAAAATTTGGAGTAGGTATTAAAATACAGGGAGAAGAAATAAAAACTTTGAGGTTCGCCGATGACATTGTAATTCTGTCAGAGACAGCAAAGGACTTGGAAGAGCAGTTGAACGGAATGGACAGTGTCTTGAAAGGAGGATATAAGATGAACATCAACAAAAGCAAAACAAGGATAATGGAATGTAGTCGAATTAAGTCGCGTGATGCTGAGGGAATTAGATCAGGAAATGAGACACTTAAAGTAGTAATGGAGTTTTGCTATTTGGGGAGCAAAATAATTGATGATGGTCGAAGTAGAGAAGATATAAAATGTAGACTGGCAATGGCAAGGAAAGCGTTTCTGAAGAAGAGAAATTTGTTAACATCGAATATAGATTTAAGTGTCTTGAGGTCGTTTCTGAATGTATTTGTATGGAGTGTAGCCATGTAGGCTACCTTGGCGGGACAAGGTCGAAGGCGAACTCCATGCAGGACGTTCTGATAGTTCTTGTAGTTGTAGTCTTCAGTCCAGAGACTGGTTTGATGCAGCTCTCCATGTTACTCTATCCTGTGCAAGATTCTTCATCTCCCAGTACCTACTGCTACCTACATCCTTCTGAATCTGCATAGTGTATTCATCTCTTGGTTTCCCTCTACGATTTTTACCCCCCACGCTACCCTCCAGTACTAAATAGGTGATCCCTCGATGCCCCAGAACATGTCCTACCAACCTATCCCTCCCTCTAGTGAAGTTGTGCCACAAATTTCTCTTCTCCCCAATTCTATTCAATAGCTCCTCATGAGTTATGTGATCTTCCCATGTAATATTCAGCATTCTTCTGTAGCACCACATTTCGAAAGCTTCCATTCTCTTCTTGTCCAAACTATTTATCATCTATGTTTTACTTCCATACATGGCTACACTCCAAATACTTTCAGAATCTACTTCCTGACACTTAAATCTATACTCGATGTTAATAAATTTCTCTTCTTCAGAAACGCTTTCCTTGCCATTGCCAGTCTACATTTTATATCCTCTCTAATGCGGCCATCATCAGTTATTTTGTTCCCAAAATAGCAGAACTCATCTACTACTTTAAGTGTCTCATTTCATAATCTAGTTCCCTCAGCATCACTTGATTCAATTCGACTACATTCCATTATCCTCGTTTTGCTTTTGTTGATGTTCATCTTACATCCTCCTTTCAAGACACTGTCCATTCCGTCCACCTGCTCTTCCAAGTCCGTTGCTGTCTCTGACATAATTACAATGTCATCGGCGAACCTCAAAGTTCTTATTTCTTCTCCCTGTATTTTAATACGTACTCCGAATTTATCTTTTGTTTAATTTACTGCTTGCTCCATATACAGATTGAATAACATCGGGGAGAGTCTACAGCCCTGTCTCATTTATTTCCCAACCACTGATTCCATTTCATGCCCCTCGACTCTTATAACCGCCATCTGGTTTCCGTACAAATTGTAAATAGACTTTCGCTCCATCTATTTGATCCCTGCCACCTTCAGAATTTGAAAGAGGGTATTCCAGTCAACATTGCCAAAAGCTTTCTCTAAGCCTACAAATGCTAGAAACGTAGGTTTGGCTTTCCTTAACCTATCTTCTAAGATAGGTCAATATTGCCTAACATGTTCCAATATTTCTACGGAATCCAAAGTGATATTCCCCGAGGTCGGCTTCTACCAGTTTTTCCATTCGTCTGTAAATAATTCGCGTTAGTATTTTGCAGCTGTGACTTATTAAACTGATAGTTCGGCAATTTTCACATGTGTCAACACCTGCATTCTTTGGGATTGGAATTATTATATTCTTCTTGACGTCTGAGGGTATTTCGCCTGTCTCATATATCTTGCTCACCAGATGGTAGAGTGTTGTCAGGACTGGCTCTCCCAAGGCAATCAGTAGCTCTAATGGAATGTTGTCTAGTCCCGGATCCTTGTATCCACTTCGATCTTTCAGTGCTCTGTCAAACTCTTCACGCAGTGTCATATGTCCCATTTCATCTTCATCTACATCCTCTTCCATTTCCATAATATTGTTCTCAAGTACATCGCCCTTGTATAGACCCTCTATATACTCCTTCCACCTTACTGCTTTCATTTCTTTACTCAGAACTGGGTTTCCATCTGAGCTCTTGATATTCATACAAGTGGTTCTCTTTTCTCCAAAGGTCTCTTTAATTTTCCTGTAGGCGATATCTATCTCGCCCCTAGTGAGATATGCCTTTACATGCTTACATTTGTCCTCTAGCTATCCCTGTTTAGCCATTTTGCACTTCCTGTCGATCTCATTTATGAGACGTTTTTATTCCTTTTTGCCCACTTCATTTACTGCATTTTTTATATTTTCTCTTTTCATCGATTAAATTCAGTATCTCTTGCATTACCCAAGCGTTTCTACTAGCCCTCGTCTTTTTACCTACTTGATCCTCTGCTGCCTTCACTATTTCATCCTTCAGAGCTACCCATTCTTCTTCTACTGTATTTCTTTCCCCCATTCGTGTCAATCGTTCCCTTATGCTCTCCCTGAAACTCTCTACAACCTCTGGTTCTGTCAGTTTATCCAGTCCCATCTCCTTAAGTTCCCACCTTTTTGTAGTTTCTTCATTTTTGATCTATAGTTCATAACTAATAGATTGTGGTCAGAGTCCACATCTGCCCCTGGAAATGTCTTACAATTTAAATCCTGGTTCCTAAATGTCTGTCTTACCATTATATAATCTATCTGAAACCTTCTAGTATCTCTAGACCTATTCCATGCATACAACCTTCTTTCATGTTTCTTGAACCAAGTGTTACCTATGATTAAGTTATGCTCTGAGCAAAATTCTACCAGGCGGCTTCCTCTTTCATTTCTTACCCCCATTCCATATTCAGCTACTACGTTTCCTTCTCTTCCTTTTACTACTATCGAATTCCAGTCACCCATGACTATTAAATTTTCGTCTCCCTTCACTATCTGAATAATTTCTTTTATCTCATCATACACTTCATCGATCTCTTCCTCATCTGCAGAGCTAGTTGGCATATAAACTTATAAACTTGTACTACTGTAGTAGGCGTGGGCTTCGTGTCTATCTTGGATACAGTAATGCGTTCACTATGCTGATTGTAGTAGCTTCCCGCACTCCTAGTTTTTATTCATTATTGAACCTACTCCAGCATTACCCCTATTTGATTTTGTATTTGTAACCCTGTATTCATCTGCCCAGAAGTCTTGTTCCTCCTGCCACCGAACTTCGCTAATTCCACTATATCTAACTTTAACCTATCCATTTCTCTTTTTAAATTTTCTAACCTACCTGCCCGATTAAGGGATCTGACATTCCACGCTCCGATCCGTAGAACGCCAGTTTTGTTTCTCCTGATAACGACGTCCTGCTGAGTAGTCCCCTGCCGGAGATCCGAATGGGGGAATATTTTACCTCCGGAATATTTTACCCAAGAGGACGCCACCATCATTTAACCATACAATAAAGCTGCATGCCCTCGGGAAAAATTACGGCTGTAGTACCCACTTACTTTCAGCCGTTCGCAGTACCAAGCACAGCAAGTCCGTTTTGGTTAGTGTTACAAGGCCAGACCAGTCAATCATCCAGACTGTTGCCCCTGCAACTACTGAAAAGGCTGCTGCCCCTCTTCAGGAACCACACGTTTGTCTGGCCTCTCAACAGATACCCCTCCGTGGTGGTTGCACGTACGGTACGGCTATCTGTATCACTGAGGCACGCAAGCCTCCCCACCAACGGCAAGGTCCATGGTTCATGGGGGGACAATATCCTTAAGTGTCATAATAATATGAACAGTAAATGTGAAAGAACACCTGTTTTGTACTGGACTGTATCGTAGGTCATCTACACTTCCGTTTGTTAACAGCTATGTAACAGTCACTAAAGCTGACGACGTAGTTCCCGAGTCTGCCTAATCGTCTGCGCACATAAATATCTCAGCAGACCTAATGTCTTACAGTCTGTAAAATATATGTTTGCTATGTTACTGTTATTCAGCAGCGCTGTCCGTTAAGTTGAAATCGAGTAGAAACATAACATATGTCTACTGATAGGTTTTACATCCTCATTTATTCGAACCCCTTCAGAGAGTAACGGGATACGAGTTTCGCAGTACCTCCATTTGTGGCGAAGCACATTGGACTCTCTTTCTGCTTTTATCTCTTCACTCGAAAAAATGGTTCAAATGGTTCTGAGCACTAGGGGACTTAACATCTGAGGTCATCAGTCCCCTAGAAATTAGAACTACTTAAATCTAACTAACCTAAGGATATCACACACATCCATGCCCGAGGCAGGATTCGAACCTGCGACCGTAGCAGTCGCGCGGTTCCGGACTGAAGCGCCTAGAACCTCTTGGCCACTGTGGCCGGCTCTCTTCACTCGTCTGACCACAAATTTCATTCCTCTTTCATTGTTAACCACATAACATCTGCTGGTATGTTCAACATACTTCCAGTTATGGGTGCCGCTAGGATTCTTTTCACGGGATATGGCATCTAACTCTATACGTTGCACTATAACGATATAATTTATACCAGCGGAATCTTACAGTTATGGGTAAGTAGGCCAACTTACACAAAATTTGGCATTCACACCCAGTTTAAATCGCGCGATATTCGTGTATGACTCTCGCTCCTGTGTCTGAATCTGCATCTCCAGAAGACGTTGTGGCGTTCGCTGGGTTATTCAGTGGTTTGGTATTTAACTAATTTGTAAATGGAAATGATAATCTTATTTTATTACATTGAGTAAATACTAAATAATTTTTCTCCCGGCTAAAGATTTGATCAAGTTGTTAAAGAACTCCAAGTTTTTCTCTGCCTCGTGATGACTGGGTGTTGTGTGCTGTCCTTAGGTTAGTTAGGTTTAAGTAGTTCTAAGTTCTAGGGAACTGATGTCCATAGATGTTAAGTCCCATAGTTCTCAGAGCCATTTGAACTCCAAGTTAACGTCGTGTTAAGGTGTTGTCTGTAAGTTGTGTAAGTGTCACTAAATCACAGTTCATACAACAGATTCTATACAACTATTGATTAAGATGGAAGCAGTTATCTTCAGCAAAATGATCATTAAAACCACCGAATATCAGCCGCGCACAACACTGACATATGTCACCTGAAACAATATTCTTCGCAACTCGTGCGTAATTAATTTCGGCCCCATATATCAGCTAGAAAAGTTTCTTATAAGGATCGTGCTATGAGCACTGTTTTTAAAGAACCAATCTGATTCGAATCATTTTCATTAAAATGAGTTCGGGACCACCGGTGCACATTTATTTTTACACATTTGTGTTACGTTCAGCATTTATGCTTGCAGAGTTGCGTAATTAGAATTTGCCGCTGTGATAATTGTTAAGATGGCGGCAGACAATTGATAGAGACTTTCTATTGTTAGAGCAAATAAGTATTTTAAATGCTTATTGAACTTTACAGAAACTCTACTTTCGTATTGTGCACTATTTAGACTTCATCAAGCAAACATTTGATTTGTTTCTAAGGAAAAAACAGACAAACACGCGATACAAACCGCTATCATCAATGGCTGCGCTCGTTGCAGCGGAAAGAAATAATTAACACAGATAATGCTTACTGAGAGAGGAATTAGAGTTACAAATAATTAATCACTCATATTTATAATAATAATGAACTCTATTTTCGAGTAATAATTAACAAATAATTACAATTTCTTAACAAACCTCAGTTTGATATGCGTCTTGCGTGCTGAACATACAAAAGCCAACCAACAAAAGGTAAAAACAGAGGAAGACAAACGCAGATCATAAAAGGAATTTACAATTATCATTGTCTTTGTATGATACATATCAATATGTCCAATTACATCGTAGAATATTATATAAATAATTAATATTTATAAGTTTTTACTGTACGTCTAATACATAATGTTTATAACTGTTAGAGGCATAATTTCCTCTCGTCCCACTGTAGCCAAAAATTTATCACGTGGATGTTACAACGTCCCTACCAGTGCCTCCCGCGCTGCGAAATGTATGTGTGTGTGTGTGTGTGTGTGTGTGTGTGTGTGGCTTAGTAGCCACGAGTAATTATTTGTGTACGGAGGTTTGTTTTCTTAAATGACGTTTTCTAATGACGTAATACGTTTTCTCATTTTATGCGGAAAAAGCACAAGATCAACATCGATGTTTATGTTGATACTTCTTATACGTATTACGGCTTCCAATCAGGTATGTTACATTTGTATCCAAATTAACGGCGGTGTCTTTTGTTGTCTCCACACACGTTAACTTCGCTGGTCTCTGGAGCTGAACTAATGGGTAATTTAACGGACGTTGTGCACGCGATGTATCTCGTGTGTATCGACTGTTTGACACTGTCATGTATGGTTTACCAGTACACTGGTTGTAATTTAAATACTGTGAATGGGTATGGCGAATTACTTGCCCACGAATTTAGGTTGGGAAATTTCATGGTTTTCATTTAAAATTGTGATCGGGGTACTGTGAGTTACGCCGACCGCATTCCGTAGAATAACGAAATAGGGTTTACTTTACGTATTTCTCACTAGCAAATCTTTAATTTCTAGTGAACACACACTTGTTCAGTTTTTGAGTGTAGGCATACACACGTTAGTCAAGGAAAACCTTTCCTTTTCCCTACAGGTAATAGTAAAGTTATTCTACGAGACGCATCGCTCGATTTCACTGGCAATAGCGCTACTAATTCGTTATTAGATATTGGGTTGTGTTTGGGTTCTAATTATCAAGTCAATGGTGATCTGTGTTTGCAGTTGTTAAAAGATCCTTGGACTCCCAGTAAAATGTATAGTTTTAAAAATGATGTAAGACTTGATTGTTAAAGAACCTTTCGACCTGAGTGGCTTACAGTCCACCCGTGGTTGGCCTACTTGGCTGCAGCTAAAGGACTTCAGTGTTTTGTTTAGACCTCCAGTACAGCACGGCCTACAAAGACAGCCTACCATCTCTGCTTGCCTTAAATTTCGAAAGATTCATGCAGATGAGCAGACTCATGGGAAAAGTAAATGGCATCGTGGTGCTTGGCTTTTTCAAAAACATTTTCACAGATCATGGGCAAAAAGGGACTGAGTGCTCATGAATGCTTAAAAACAGCATATTACTAGGAAGTTGAAGAAAACCGTGCGAAAGATCAGCCAATTGTACCAAAAACATTATTTTGAGCACAGAATGACCTTCCGCTACGCGTACGGTCGATGATGGTTCTGTTTTCACACTTTTAGAGCTGACTCTGAGAACGAGATTTTGAAAAATCAGAGGCGAGGGATAAAACCTCCATGTAAATATCTCATCAATTTCAAAATGAATAGATTGAAATTTATTACGTTGTTGTAAGAAACAAAATAACTAAGGAAGTGCAGTAGCCTTCTTCTTTTTCTGTTTTGTCTGATGAGATTGCCGACATTAGTGGTACACAATAATTAGCGATTAGAGTTCGCCATATGCGTTATGTTGAAGGTAAAAAAATAATCATTTGTGAAGAATTTCTGGGGCATGTGCAACTCAAACAGCTGAGCGCGAAAGCCATTTGAGGGACTTTTATTAAGCTTCTAGAAGGTGGTAATCTGGATATAAACAAACTTGTTGCTGAAGGATACGATGGCTGCGGTGCAATGGCTGATTATGTAGGTGGTGCCTAAAACATTATTAAAAACAAGTATCTTACAACACTATTCTTGCACTGTGTAAGCCATATATAAAATGTTGTCATCGATGATCTGAAGGATGTCAGAGAAATGAGAAATGCTACTGGGACAACAAAGGACATCCATAAAATTCCAAATATCGCTCCCTCCTGTGAAACACGTTGAACTGCAAAATACAAGAGTATCAGAAAATTTAGTAAGAACCTTATTAATATTGCACGAGCTCTATAAGAGCTTTCACACAACGCATCAAAGTCTACAACGAAGTTCAAACATATCAGTTCTACACGACAACCTAATATTGTGACGTTCTTAGTGATTGCAGGCTACTCTGCCAAAGTCGAATGCAGTTAACTTCAAGCAAACGTTCCAGAGGATGCCCCTCGGTCTGCAAGATCCGAGCGGTCGCAGAGGGTGGGCTTACTGGTAGTTGGGAGCTCCAACGTCAGGCGCGTAATGGGGCCCCTTAGGGATATGGCAGCAAGAGAGGCGAAGAAAACCAATGTGCACTCCGTGTGCATACCGGGGGGAGTCATTCCAGATGTGGAAAGGGTCCTTCCGGATGCCATGAAGGGTACAGGGTGCACCCATCTGCAGGTGGTCGCTCATGTCGGCACCAATGATGTGTGTCGCTATGGATCGGAGGAAATCCTCTCTGGCTTCCGGCGGCTATCTGATTTGGTGAAGACTGCCAGTCTTGCTAGCGGGATGAAAGCAGAGCTCACCATCTGCAGCATCGTCGGCAGGACTGACTGCGGACCTTTGGTGCAGAGCCGAGTGGAGGGTCTGAATCAGAGGCTGAGACGGTTCTGCGACCGCGTGGGCTGCTGATTCCTCGACTTGCGCCATAGGGTGGTGGGGTTTCGGGTTGCGCTGGATAGGTCAGGAGTCCACTACACGCAGCAAGCGGCTACACGGGTAGCAGGGGTTGTGTGGCGTGGACGGGGCGGTTTTTTAGGTTAGATGGCCTCGGGCAAGTACAGAAAGGTCAGCAACCTCAACGGGTGCGGGGCAAAGTCAGGACATACGGGGGCCAAGCAGCAATCGGTATTGTAATTGTAAACTGTCGAAGCTGCATTGGTAAAGTACCAGAACTTCAAGCACTGATAGAAAGCACCGAAGCTGAAATCGTTATAGGTACAGAAAGCTGGCTGAAGCCAGAGATAAATTCTGCCGAAATTTTTACAAAGGCACAGACGGTGTTTTAGTAAGGATAGATTGCATGCAACCGATGGTGGCGTGTTTGTCGCTGTTAGTAGTAGATTATCCTGTTGTGAAGTGGAAGTGGGTAGTTCCTGTGAATTATTGTGGGTGGAGGTTACACTCAACAAGCGAGCTAGGTTAATAGTTGGCTCCTTTTACCGACCTCCCGACTCAGCAGCATTACTGGCAGAACAACTGAGAGAAAATTCGGAATACATTTCACATAAATTTTCTCAGCATGTTATAGTCTTAGGTGGAGATTTCAATTTACCAGATATAGACTGGGACACTCAGATGTTTAGGACGGGTGGTAGGGACAGAGCATCGAGTGACATTATACTGAGTGCACTATCCGAAAACTACCTCGAGCAATTAAACAGCGAACCGACTCGTGGAGATAACATCTTGGACCTACTGATAACAAACAGACCCGAACTTTTCGACTCTGTAAGTGCAGAACAGGGAATCAGTGATCATAAGGCCGTTGCAGCATCCCTGAATATGGAAGTTAATAGAAATATAAAAGAGGGAGGAAGGTTTATCTGTTTAGCAAGAGGAATAGAAGGCAGATTTCAGACTACCTAACAGATCAAAATGAAAATTTCTGTTCCGACCCTGACAATGTTGAGTGTTTATGGAAAAAGTTCAAGGCAATCGTAAAATGCGTTTTAGACAGGTACGTGCCGAGTAAAACTGTGAGGGACGGGAAAAACCCACCGTGGTTCAACAACAAGGTTAGGAAACTACTGCGAAAGCAAAGAGAGCTTCACTCCAAGTGTAAACGCAGCCAAAACCTCTAAGACAAACAGAAGCTAAACGATGTCAAAATTAGCGTAAGGAGGGATATGCGTGAAGCGTTCAGTGAATTCGAAAGTAAAATTCTATGTACCGACTTGACACAAAATCCTAGGGAGTTCTGGTCTTACGTTAAATCAGTAAGTGGCTCGAAACAGCATCCGGGATGATGATGGCATTGAAACAGAGGATGACACGCGTAAAGCTGAAATACTAAAGACCTTTTTCCAAAGCTGTTTCACAGAGGAAGACCGCACTGCAGTTCCTTCTCTAAATCCTCGCACAAACGAAAAAATGGCTGACATCGAAATAAGTGTCCAAGGAATAGAAAAGCAACTGGAATCACTCAATAGAGGAAAGTCCACTGGACCTGACGGGATACCAATTCGATTCTACACAGAGTACGCGAAAGAACTTGCCCCCCTTCTAACAGCCGTGTACCGCAAGTCTCTAGAGGAACGGAAGGTCCCAAATGATTGGAAAAGAGCACAGGTAGTTCCAGTCTTCAAGAAGGGTCGTCGAGCAGATGCGCAAAACTATAGACCTATATCTCTGACGTCGATCTGGTGTAGAATTTTAGAAAATGTTTTTTGCTCGCGTATCATGTCGTTTTTGGAAACCCAGAATCTACTCTGTAGGAATCAACATGGATTCCGGAAACAGCGATCGTGTGAGACCCAACTCGCTTTATTTGTTCATGAGACCCAGAAAATATTAGATACAGGCTCCAAGGTAGATGCTATTTTCCTTGACTTCCGGAAGGCGTTCGATACAGTTCCGCACTGTCGCTTGATAAACAAAGTAAGAGCCTACGGAATATCAGACCAGCTGTGTGGCTGGATTGAAGAGTTTTTAGCAAACAGAACACAGCATGTTGTTATCAATGGAGAGACGTCTACAGACGTTAAAGTAACCTCTGCCGTGCCACAGGGGAGTGTTATGGGACCATCGCTTTTCACAATATATATAAGTGACCTAGTAGATAGTGCCGGAAGTTCCATGCGGCTTTTTGCGGATGATGCTGTAGTATACAGAGAAGTTGCAGCATTAGAAAATTGTAGCGAAATACAGGAAGATCTGCAGCGGATAGGCACTTGGTGCAGGGAGTGGCAACTGACCCTTAACATAGACAAATGTAATGTATTGCGAATACATAGACAGAAGGATCCTTTATTGTATGATTATATTATAGCGGAACAAACGCTGGTAACAGTTATTTCTGTAAAATATCTGGGAGTACGCGTGCGGAACGATTTGAAGTGGAATGATCATATAAAATTAATTGTTGGTAAGGCGGGTACCAGGTTGAGTTTCATTGGGAGAGTCCTTAGAAAATGTGGTCCATCGACAAAGGAGGCGCCTTACAAAACACTCGTTCGACCTATATATGGGTATTGCTCAACAGTGTGGGATCCGTACCAGATCGGGTTGACGGAGGGGAGAGAGAAGATCATAGCGTTACGGAGATGTTTAGCAAACTCAAGTGGCAGACTCTGCAAGAGAGGCGCTCTGCATCTCGGTGTAGCTTGCTCGCCAGGTTTCGAGAGGGTGCGTTTCTGGATGAGGTATCGAATACATTGGTTGCCCCTACTTATACCGCCCGAGGAGATCACGAATGTAAAATTAGAGAGATTGGAGCGCGCACGGAGGCTTTCCGGCGGTCGTTCTTCCCGCGAACCATACGCGACTGGAACAGGAAAGGGAGGTAATGACAGTGGCACGTAAAGTGCCCTCCGCCACACAACGTTGGGTGGCTTGCGGAGTATAAATGTAGATGCAGATGTAGATGTAAAGATAGTTCATGACCACATAAATAAATTAACGGATGTGCTTCAATCATACCACGATAATACCGTGATAGAGTTTAGGGTCATCTTCGAGAAAGTTAAAAAATTTACGAAGAACTGGGTGCTGAGTTTAAACGTCCTTGAGAAGTGACAAGGTAGATCTAGAGGTTCAGTCAAAAAACTGAAAATGTAGAAGAGTTCAGAATAAGTTGTTCAGCCCATACCCAGACTCTACAATTTCCTGTCTGAGAGATCGATTTTCTTCTACACACAAGAAAGACTTTTCGCCTGTGCAGCTCCATCCTGGAAACATATGAAAATTAGACAAATTTTCAATTTCATCCATTGAAGAAGACAGAGAACATTTATGGAGGTTTTTTACAGAATTTTATTCCCGAGGCTACCAAGTGGTACATGTTTAAGGCAAATAATGCTGGTGATATGACTTTAAATGAATCCATGGAATACGCAGATTTGATTGCTCAAGCCACTCCATTTTACCCAGCTGTGTGCAACGCAGTCAAGATTGGTCTGATTATTCCAGCGACAACATGTAGTATTGAATATACATACAATACGTTGCGGCATGTCAAGACGGGAAATGGGTCTGCGATGGGAGACATGACGCTCATCGGCCTTCGCATGCTCAGTGTTCACATGAAAAGTGTCAAGGAGGGCATGGAAATCGTTGAGAAGGTGTTAAACAGTTTTGGGCAACAGCCTAGACGCCTCAGGTTCTCCCCATAACTTTTACCGAAATAATTATTTCTTTAAATAGTATAATAATACAATTTTCACTTCCTCATCTTCTTTTGGGTGTATTTTCTTCCAAGACAGGGAGTGCTAATGCAGCCCCTTGCAGCCCAGCACATAAACTATCGGAATCTGATCCTTGTACTGACAAGTATTTATTACTTCTGTCTTCGACTAACAACAGCCTGCCGGTGTGGCCGAGCGGTTGTAGGCGCTTCAGTCCGGAACCGCGCTGCTGCTACGGTCGCAGATTCGAATCCTGCCTCGGGTATTTATGTGTGTGGTGTCCTTAGGTTATTTAGGTTTAAGTAGTTCTAAGTCTAGGGGACTGATGACCTCAGATGTTAAGTCCCATAGTGCCTAGAGCCACTTGAACCATTTTTTGGCTAACACCAGAGAGA
Organism: Schistocerca americana; assembly: GCF_021461395.2. NCBI lineage: Eukaryota > Metazoa > Arthropoda > Insecta > Orthoptera > Acrididae > Schistocerca > Schistocerca americana. The sequence continues at coordinate 284,253,235 of NC_060120.1, read as the reverse complement.
GATCACAAACTTCTACCCATATAAGTCGTAGTAAGAGAAAAACTAGCCCCTTTAACAACCCAGTCACTAGAAGTGATCATTCTTCGTACACATTAATATACCAAAAGTATCGTTGTATTGCTAGCGACGTTTAAGCGGTTATTGCGTCGAGTGTAGTTGTATTGACGGCTCTGCTTCGCCCGATTCTTCTTGTATCAAACAATGTCTATCTGTTTTCTGCAAAGAGAATGACTTCAAATAACCATGTGGCCTTTTATTCATAACTCAAGATAACTTTTAAGTTCATTTAATAGGCATTTTTTCTGTGCGTGTTTCGTCCCTTTTTAGAACGCCCACACGCCATGGAATCTCAATGTTCTTTCATAGATATTCATGTTACCAATATTCGCTCGTAAAATCGTGCGCTGAACACTTTACGTATCCAGTTATGCAAACAAAAATTGCTTTAAACAACATTCTCTCATCCAGTGCAAAAACAGTTTATAAAACTGAATTACAATGTTAACATTTGTACAATCAGATTTGCGATTTACGAGTATTTTCACAAAACACGAAACAATTAGTTTTGCTTATAGTTATACAAAAAAATCATCTCTGGGAGCCGATAACTTAATATAAGAGACAGTCAAATGAAAACGTGACAGACGGAAAAAAGTTAACTGTTCACTATTTCAAACATAATCGCCGTATGTGAATATAAGGGATGATCGAAAAGTTTCCGATCCAAGTCCATCACAGTCCAGAATCGGTATGGCAATCAGGCAAAATCACCGTGAACGGTGAGGCAATCATCCGAGCGACGCACCAGGCTGAAGATAGCCGTTTGCTGAAACATCGTGTCGAGTTCCATAAGGAAGTCTGTAAATGCCTGCCGCACACCCTCGCCTAACAGGAATCCTCGATCCTTCAAGGCCTTTTTGAGAGACCAAAGACACGTTAATCGCATGGGTAGAGATCAGGACTATATCGCGGGTGCTCGAGTTGGCGCAGCATCTGTGTCACGACATTTGAGATATGGGAATGTATCACCAGCTTGGAACTTGACTCACCATTCCACAACGGATTCTTTCGACAGAGATGCTGCCCCGTACACATTCTTCCTTCTCCGATGGATGTCTTTACGTGTTTGTCCTTCGAGAGCCGTGAAAAGAATACCAGCACGCTCGTCCTATTTAGACGCATATGGTAAAAAAGTCTCTATAGTTAACGTAACCGCATTTACCGCAAGTACGTCGGAGAGATACGAATGCCCTTGCCTACGAGTCGGTGCTTACACAGGGAGGTTCACGAAGATATGCAAGTACTTCAGCAAAAGTAAAGAAAAAAGTTCATATAAACATAGGTCCGCAAATGTTTAGTTACGGAGATACGGCTGATAAAAGATTTTACCTGAAATTCAGCAACTTCGCTGACCTGAAGCCATCGCAAAACTGTACTTGGTTAAAGTAAAGCACGATTTCCATTTATTTTTTTGTTATTGATTTGATGAATCTAATAAAACATGTCCCAGACGTGCATCTGCAGTAGTTTTACAGAACATCCAGAGAAGCAAAGATTATTATACAAGTAAATTTGTTTAATTGCCATTAAGAACGTAGATACGTTTATGTCATTGTTGACACCCGTTAGTGAGCTGTCTCAGTCATTTCCTAACCTTGAAACGAGTTAGTTTTTTGTATTGTTCAGTGAAAGAACATAACAAGAATGTTTCTGGTTATCATGAATTCACGTGTGCTATGGTATTAATAAAAGCAGATTATCTGACACATTCATACAGTTTCAGTTGTTATTACCATCATTTTTCCAAAATTAAATCCTCTACAACTTCTGTTGAGAACTTTGTGCAATTGTCTGGAATTTAAAAAACAAACTGGGCCAAATAGTTAATAAATTAAAAATTTTACGAAATTACGTCTTTGCTTCATTGGATGCCCTGGAAAACTACTGCAGATACACGTCTGGGACTTGTTTTATTAGATTCATCAGATCAGCAAACAACAAAATAAATGCAAATCGTGCTTTACTTTAACCTCGTACAGTTTTGCGGTGGCTTCATATTAGCGAAGTTGCTCAATTTCAGGCAAAATTTTTATTAGCCGTAACTCCGTAACTGAACATTTGCGGACCTATGTTTACATGAAATTTTTTCTTTAGTTGTAGAATATCATATCAAAATATTTGCATATCTTCGTGAGTCACACTGTATATACACATTGCAGTTCCGCTACGTTGCACATACGCTGGAGGAACGCCCTCACCTTTTTGACTGACCCTTATACATTTCTCCCACTGTGAGTCAAGAGAACCATGGTTGTATCCAGGCGTGCACTTCTTCGTACGAAGCAAATCGAAGCCCGTGAATGTCTTTGTTCGCCAAGCGGTTCTAGGCACTTCAGTCTGGAACCGCGCGACCGCTACGGTCGCAGGTTCGAATCCTGCCTCGGGCATGGATGTGTGTGATGTCCTTAGGTTAGTTAGGTTTAAGCAGTTCTAAGTTCTAGGGGTCAGATGACCTCAGATGTTAAGTCCCATAGTGCTCAGAGCCATTTGAACCAATTTGTCTTTGTTCAGCGCTCCTAAACATATGGAAATCGCATGGGAAGAGATCGGGACTGTATGGAGCATGTGGGGAACTCATATGGTGCCAACGTTGCATCGACTGTGCTGCAGATGTTTCGCTGGGAAGCCCTTACACATCCTCCATACAGTACCGATCTCTGCTCGTGCGACTTCTATATTTTTAGAAGCCCAGAAGGAAGACAGTCGTGACGTCGATTTTCCATGAAGGCATTAACCGTCTTCTCTCACAGTGGGATAAACGTATTAATATTACTTCCGACGTAATAAACAGTTTACTTACTTTTTTACCATCTGTCTAGTTTCCATTTGACTGGCCCCTCTATACTGGTTACACCTAACCATTATTCTACCCAGAGGATGAAGGAATCACTCAGTTACGTAGTTCTCCTAGACCGCAGGTAGCTTCCAGCCTGTGACTGGTTTCAATCTATGGATGGGCAAAACTGTACTTAAAGAGATCGGATCGGAACTGGTCACTCACTGAAATGAATTACCTCTTTCTCATGACTCAGCTCTCGCCATTCACTGGCAAAAATAAGTTAAAGGAAGATACGTCGTCTTTTCAATTCAGTTCACTAAACCTGTACTTTTATCTGATTGTGTCTTATTTTGAAAGAAGGTAGGAGACGAGGTACTGGCAGAAGTAAAGCTGTGAGGACGGGGCGTGAGTCGTGCTTGGGTAGCTCAGTTGGTAGAGCACTTGCCCGCAAAAGGCAAAGGTCCCTAGTTCGAGTCTCGGTCCGGCACACAGTTTTAATCTGCCAGGAAGTTTCATATCAGCGCACATTCCGCTGCAGAGTGAAAATCTCATTCTGGAAACATCCCCAAGCCTGTGGCTAAGCCATGTCTGCGCAATATCCTTTCTTTCAGGAGTGCTAGTTCTGCAAGGTCCGCAGGAGAGCTTCTGTAAAGTTTGGAAGGTAGGAGGCGAGGTACTGGCAGAAGTAAAGCTGTGAGGGCGGGGCGCGAGTCGTGCTTGGGTAGCTCAGTTGGTAGAGCACTTGCCCGCAAAAGGCAAAGGTACCTAGTTCGAGTCTCGGTCCGGCACACAGTTTTAATCTGCCAGGAAGTTTCATATAAGTGCGCACTCCGCTGCAGAGTGAAAATCTCATTTTGTGAAACTTTGTTATTATTATAGCTCCTAAAACAACTGTATGCCGCAGGTACGCAGATTTTTGGACGAGTGCACTGATGTAAACATTATGTTTTTAATACAGTGTTTTGTTGTGGTCTTAAGTCCGAAGACTGGTTCGATGCAGCTCTGCACGTTAATACCTCATGTGAACGCCTTTTCATCTAACTACTGCAGTCTACTTCCTTTCGAACCTTCTTTCTGTATTCAAGTCTTTGCCTCCCTCTACAATTTCTGCCCCACACACGTCTTACCATTGCCAAATGGAAACCTATCGCTTCTTTTAATCAGGTTGTGATATAAATTTCTTTTTTCTCTCACTTGTTTTGGTATCTTCTCATTTATTATTTGACCTGCTCATCTAATTTTGAGCAATCTTCTGTAGCACCACGTCTCGGAAACTTCTCTTCTTGTCACAACTCCTCATCGTGTACGTTTCACTTCCATACAACGCTATAGTCCACACGAATACCTTCATATAATACTCCCTTGCACTAAATTCATGCCGGCCGGTGTGGCCGAGCGGTTCTAGGCGCTTCAGTCTGGAACTGCACGACCTCTACGGTCGCAGGTTCGAATCCTGCCTCGGGCATGGATGTGAGTGATGTCCTTAGGTTAGTTAGGTTTAAGTAGTTCTAAGTTCTAGGGGACTGATGACCTAAGATGTTAAGTCCCATAGTGCTCAGAGCCATTTGAACCATTTGAACTAAATTCATGTTATATGCTAACAAACTACTCTTTTTGAGTATTTTTATTCTTGCTTTTGCCAGACTGCATTTTATATCCTTCCTATTTCGACCATATCAGTTATACTGCTGCTCAAATAGCTAAACTCATCTACTACACACCGAGCGAGGTGGCGCAGTGGTTAGCACACTGGACTCGCATTCGGGAGGACGGCGGTTCAATCCCGTCTCCAGCCATCCTGATTTAGGTTTTCCGTGATTTCCCTAAATCGTTTCAGGCAAATGCCGGGATGGTTCCTTTGAAAGGGCACGGCCGATTTCCTTCCCCATCCTTCCCTAACCCGAGCTTGCGCTCCGTCTCTAATGACCTCGTTGTCGACGGGACGTTAAAACAACACTAACCTATCATCTACTACATTTAGTGTCTCATTTCCTGCTCTAATTCTCTCAGCATCATACGATTTAATTCGACTTCATTGTCCTCGTTTTCCTTTTGTTTACTTTTATTTCATATTCTCTGTATAATATAGTAATAATACTTGGCATGGATTTGAAGAATCATCCTGCTAGGGTCGGCAGTTCCTGTTGACGTTTCTTCCGTGTTTGCGACTTAAATTTGGATTATATAAAGTTCGTCTTATGCAAACACAATTTGTTTCTTTCTTGTTTACCCAGAGATGTTGCGACAGTATGGTTCAAATTTATTTCTCTAAAATATAATACATCATTCGATATTCGTTTATCTATTTTAAACCTAAAAGTTGTAACATGTGCATTTTGTTTGGTTTGTTTCCATTACTCATCAGAAAATTACACTGAAAGTGAAAATGGATTTTTACAGGTGAGCTATTTTTTGTCCTTTTTTTGTCGTTCTCGCAGCATATCATCTGCAAAGTAGTAGTAGTAGTAGTAGTTGTTGTTGTTGTTGATGTTGTTGTGGTCTTCACTCCGCAGACAGGTTTCACGCCTCTCTCCAATCTGCCATACAGTGGAGCTTCGTGCCCTCAGGAAAATAACGGCTGTATATTCCCCTTGCTTCCTGCCGTTCGTAGTACCAGCACACTAAGGCCGATTTGGTTGATGTTACAAGGCCAGTTCAATCAATCATCCAGATTGTTGCCCCCGCAACTACTGAAAAGGCTTGTGCCCTCTTCAGGAACCATCCGTTTGTCGGGCCTCTCAACAGATAACCCTCAGTTGTGGTTGCACCTAAGGTACAGCATCTGCAAAATAGTCATGAAGAAATTTGTTTGTTTCCGAAATACTTTTTCGAGGGTAGTGGTTATGTATATTATTGTACTTGTATTTCCCGTTCTGTTGTGTATCTCTAGTGGATATCCCTTCCAATTGGTATCGTGTACACTGTTTTTACAAATTTATATATTTCACTCTCACCTTTTTTTTCTTCGCATGCATTTTTCACAAAACGAGATTTGTGTAACTACTTACGCCTCCATACCCACAGAGAGACACTACGTTATTGTCGCTGTTCAAATGTTAATGGTTTTGGTTATGTTCTGTGTGTGTCAAATTTTGAATATTTCGTGAGAAATACTGTGTTGTGTCTGGTGGGGGAAGGCTTTGTGTGTGTGTGTGTGTGTGTGTGTGTGTGTGTGTGTGTGTGTGTGTGTGTGTGTGTTTGTCTGTAAGTGTGGCTGGGCGTTGGTGTGGGCGTGTGTGTGTCTGTGTAATTGAGAGAGAGAGGGAGAGAGAGAGACAGAGAGAGAGAGAGAGAGTTGGAAAGAGTTAGGCGAGGGATTGGGAAACAGATGTTTTGGGAAGTTTGAGGGTATTTGATTACTATGTTTTATGTGCAGAAGTGTGTTTGACGCTTCAAAACGGTGTTTTGTTTGCAAACTGTTGTGTTTTCAGTCAAGACTTTCTCTCATTGTCTCACTGCTTTTTATAAGTGCCAGTTTCCCACTATTATGCGTTTCTGATAGCATCTGTTGCTGCCCTGCGAGGGTCTTAAGATCAGTCTCAGTGTTGCTAGTGTGGCAGTTTTCGTGTAAGAGATGATCTGCAAAAGTGGAATGTGTACTGCTATTTTTTAAGGCTCTGAGGTGTTCGGGATATATATATTTATAACTTTTACGTGTCTTGCGTGACGAGCGTAGAGAGCGAGAGAATACTGAAAATAGCACGCGACGCACGTGTGCTGTAGCTTAGATAAAAAATGGTTCAAATGGCTCTGAGCACTATTGGACTTAACATCTGAGGTCATCAGTCCCCTAGACTTAGAACTAATTAAACCTAACTAACCTAAGGACATCACACACATCCATACCCGAGGCAGGATTCGAACCTGCGACCGTAGCAGCAGCGCGGTTCCGGACTGAAGCGCCTACAACCGCTCGGCCACAGCGGCCGGCATGGCTTAGATAGTTTCTGCAGACCAACTTTAGGTACTTTCCCAACAAGATTGATCATAAGTGTCCCAAATCACATTGTTCGTCTCCACTTGCTTTAACTCCTGTGGTACGTTGTAAACGATGACAATGGATTGAGTAACACAGTGAATAAATAATTGTGTGCATTAAAATTGTTCTATCTCGGAAACCATTCGGGATACGTCGTAAGTCCGTTTGAAGTTTTTTGTTTCAAATTATCGTTCCTGTCATATCCCTGAATAATTCCTCCTGGGACACGCTGTATGTAAATAAAAGCAATCAACACGGAACATTATATTAATTGGTGCCGTTATGGGCGCAGATATATTAGGGTTTCGTATCCCTTGCGGACAAAATATACAGCCACAAGCGGAAATGGCGTAACTCAAACGATTTAAGAAGGCTGTGGACCCATTCCTCAAGACGTTAATCATCATGAGTTCCAGCAGGAATAACAGAAAAACAATTATTTATCGAGTTGGCTTATTCTTTGACAGCTATGATCTATCCTTTCTCCGAGTGCGATATAGCTCTCACTGGCTATCTTGTATAATCAGCACTTTATGAAAGTTGGATCTCTGCATAACACTTTTTGTCGCTGTCTGTGGACACAGATTACACGGCGTACTTTCTGAAACCAGCAAATGATTTGAATGTAGTTTTCGGATGGATTCTTGATATAATACTTATTTAAAAAGTTATGCTTCGTTGTGAATTCTTCTAAATACTTAAGAATCTGCGCAATAAATTTTGAAATTAACATATGGACGGCAGTGACGGCTGTAATTGCTGCCCGTTATACAGATATTCGTATTATGCACTCCGAGAGCTAGTGCCTAGCGTGGTCGGGTGCAAACGCAAAGATTGGGGGTTCGATTCCGTGAGACCAACACTGATTAATCCTTAGTGAGAACGTCTGCCACACGGTCTATTCAGCCTCAACAGGCCATATGTGAAGCTCATTAAGTATAATAAGTAGCGGATCTGAATCAAGATCCGTCGAAAAGGCGTGGAACACAAAAGCTTTATTGCTTTTTTCAACAAAAATGTTTTAACACCTAGATTGCATTTACATAAAAAGAATTAAAATAAGAAGCATAGCTAGTGTCGGTTGTAATTAATAACCATCTTCACACCATGCATACATAAAATGTAGGCCGAACACGAACTGTATATAGCAGCAGCAATCATCATGCGTTCGTATTATAGTCTACCTATTTCGTTTTCAACCTACATTTTATATATGCAAGATCGGAAGACGGTAGTTACTTACAACCGAAACTAGATAATCGTCTTATTTGAATTGTTTTTAATCGTCTTGTTTGAATTGTTTTATGTAAAATTAGTCTAGGTATCAAAAAATTTTGTAAAGAAATTTTAGATTTTAATAATTTACGTAATGACCTCTTTCTTCACTGCTGGCAATTTTAGGCATTACTTACTTCACTTTACCTTACGCAGTCACTACCATCTTCTGGGCGAATTCCGATAACGATTAGATAAGCGCCAGTCTGTGGTGAAGAGCGTAATTCATGTTGCTGTAAACATTGTTGGGCTGTCTCTTCAATGTATATTGAGTAAACTAGAGTTCATAATTCACCACTGTGATTTATAGTTTTAACGTCATTTTGGGAGGGAGACATATGTTCCTTTCTAATAGAGAAGGAATTAATGGAAACATTTTGTGAGGGAAGGTAGTGGTATCTCTCGTACAGAATCGTAAAGAGTAATATTGTGTCAAAGTTGATTCAAAAGGTAACATTTTTATTAAAATTTTTCAAAGCAAATTTGGGCCCATAATGGCACTTTCCAATGAGTACATGTGATGATAGTTTTTGCTTTTTGCTTTCGTAAACTGCTTTGTCTGCACAATCCCCTTGCGTTCTTCTTTCTTACTGTTTGAACCTGCAATCGTCAGGAAGCCCGCTAACTGTTGGTTTGTTTTCGTGAGAAGAACTTTCCCTTCTCTTTCTTTTACCTTTCTTTTAGGTGAAAGCTGCAGTTTAAGAGTAAGGTCAGAAGACGCTAGGTCACACTGACCAAATGTATTTCTGTGTACACACTGGCTACGAGGCAAAGTCACCTGCAGACTTCAAGAGTAATTTGTTAATGAACATACTTGCCAGAGGGTACATACATTAAGACCACTGCCCACCATGAGACTTAAGCAGAACAGAGACGATTTGGGAATCATTCTAGTAATGAAGCGGGCCGCCAATGGGGAAAACCACTGACGTAACTGTCTCTGACAAAGGACGGGTTGTTACGGCCTGGCGCCTCGGTACGAGCATATTGGAAACGGTGAAGCTGGTCGCCTGTTCGCGTCCAGCTGTCGTGGGTGTCCACAGGAAGTGGTTGAAGAACGGTGGAGCCACGAGTAGGCAACAAGGCTTTCGACTCCACGCCTCATCACAGAACGTGGAGATGAGAGACTATTACCTCCTCTGTACAGCAGGATAGGGGGGACCTATGGCAGTAATGACGACAGACTGCAACAGTGCTGCGGGAACCAGTGTTTTGGAGCAAATCGTTCAGCGCACATTGTTGAAGATGGCGCACCAAGGCAGACGACCCATTCGTGTTCCCATGTTGAATCAATGATAACGTCAGTTACGTTTGCAGTGGGGATGGGATCATCGAGACTGGGCCATTAACAAGTGAGAACTTGTGGTATGTTCGGATGAGTTACGTTTGCTGTTGGCACGAGGTCGATGGTCGTGTCTGGATACATCATCCAACTGAACAGCTGCTAGAAACGCAAGCTGCTGAAGACAGTATTATATTATGAGGGGCATTCACTTAGGCTTCTATTGGACGTGTAGCACTAGTAGAAGGCGCCATGACAGATGTGAACTGCTTGAACATTATTGAGGAGAGTCTGCATCCGTTCATGCTTGATGTCTTCCACAACAATGATGGCATTTTCCAGCAGGATAGCAGTCTGTGACACAAGGCCAGAATCTTCCTACAATAGTTTGAGGATCATGGTTATGAACTCATGTTGATATCTTGGCCATTAAATTCGCCTGATGGGACACATCTGGGACATTATTGGGAGCCATGTCCGTAGTTTACGGGAACTGCGTGACCTGTGCGTAGACGTCTTGTTCCACACATCTCTGTAAACCTGACAAAGACTTGTCGGTTCCATGCCACGAAGATTCGATGTTACATTTTTTTCCACGGTGGACCAACGCGCTGTGAAGCAGATGCTCATAACATTTTGTGTGAGAAGTGTATGCGCACTTATAAATGTCTGGAAGCTTTCGTTGCCGTCGTCATTGAAAGTACAATCCACTAAATGATTAGAACACGTCAGGTTTCTCATCAAAGAACTTCGTCAACTAAACTTCCTGACAGATTAAAACTGTATGCCGGACCGAGTCTCAAACCCGGGACCTATGCCTGTTGCGGGCAAGTGTTCTACCAACTGAGCTAACCAAGCACGACTCACGCCCCGTCCTCACAGCTTTACATCAGACAAACTTTACAAAAGCTCTCCTGCGAACCTTGCAGAACTAGCACTCCTGGAAGAAGGGATATTGCGGAGACATGGCTTAGCCTCAGCCTGGGGGATGTTTAATCTGTCAGGAAACTTCATATCAGCGCACACACCGCTGCAGAGTGAAAATCTCATTCTGGAAACATCCCCCAGGCTGTGGTTAAGCCATGTCTCCGCAATATCCTTTCTTTCATGAGTGCTAGTTCTGCAAGGTTCGCAGGAGAACTTCTGTAAAGTTTGGAAGGTAGGGTACGAGGTACTGGCAGAAGTAAAGCTGCGATGACGGGGCGTGAGTCGTGCTTGGGTAGTTCTGTTGGTAGCTCACTAGCCCGTGAAAGGCAAAGGTCCCGAGTTTGAGTCTCGGTCAGGCACGCAGTTTTAATCTGCCAGGATGCTTCATATCAGCACACACTCCGCTACAGAGTGAAAATCTCATTCTTGAAACTTCTTCAACATTCGTTATTTCACTTCACGTTAGAAGAAATTACGTTCATTGTGACGCATAACTATTGTTTTACAAGAAATCCTTTCAAAACCATTCAGAAAACCTGGCAGCATACAATTTGACGGGCAGCTGTTTATGGCACCTCTTTCTTCGTAGTTATAACATTTTTTTAACTATGTTCAACATCTAGATCTGTACTTCACAAGCCACCTCACCGTGTGTGTATGGGTGTTATGGTAAGCATTGTGGAAATCAGCAAACATGGCAGGAACCGCGATATAGGACAGTGGGCAGCGTTACCTGTGTCCAATCAGCCAACTAAATTAGCTGTTGCTGATGGTGCCTTATCTGCAACAATGGAACGAAAGGAATTTTCAGTTTCGTAGTGGAGGGGGGGAGGGGGGGGGGGGGGGAAGCGTGCGAGTAGGGGAGAGGGTGGAGGAGGAAAATCTTAGCGGGAGACCGAAACTTCGCTACAGTAAGCAGGCTCAAAAGCATGTGGATGACAGTAGTTATGTGTAGGTGGAGAGGCGCGTGGAGAAAGCAGTCTTCGGACTGAAGACTGCAACAGCAACAGAACTCTTTTACTAAAGCCGACCATATTCGTTCCGAGAGAATCAGCAACCGTATCTTTATTTAAAACAATTCTCATTTACTCTTCAGTCGAAGATGCACTTTTTTAATTACATGAGACTTTTCGATGACTGTGGATCGTCTTCAGATCGAAGAAGTCGCGTCAGTACTCTGATACGAGGTTTAGAACAGGCAAGACGGTTGCTGGCGCAACTACTTAGATCTGAAGACGATCCAGAGTGATCGAACCATGTCACGCAATTAAAAACGTGCAACTGGGACTGAAGAATAAATGAGAATCGTTTAAGTAACTCTTTTACGTTTTATCACGGTCTTTCTGCAACATTTTAACTTTTGGGGGCTCTTTTAAGGTTTAACGGCGTCAGGAATCAACCGCTATTGCAGCGCCCACTCTCGTAGAAAGTTCTGGTGGAGTTCAAATAGCGGGCAAGGAAACCTGTGCTCGACATCTGACAAAGAGATCTGTGGAAGGTGTCGAAGTATCGTGTTAAGAGGAAAGACATCCTGGCTGAAAACCAGAAAACGGGTAAATAAGTAGACGGCCTCCGTGGCCGAGCGATTCTAGGCGCTTCAGTCCGTGACAGCGCTTTTGCAACGGTCGCAGGTTCGAATCCTGCCTCGGGCATGGATGTGTGTGCTGTCCTTACGTTAGTTAGGTTTAAGTAGTTCTAAGTCTACGGCACTGATGACCTCAGATGTTAAGTCCCATAGTGGTTGAGCCATCTGAACTACCATCTGTAAATAAGTATGATGAGCTTTTGAGCATGTGATCATAGCGAGACGAGAACTATTTGGTAAGCTGTCTTCCCTCTCGGGAAAAAAAAATCAAATTTCTGAACGGTGCACGAGTATGTTTAGTTTCCTCGATGAGTAACCCTCGCATGTCATTTGCTTTCAAATGTCGTCGCGGAAATCAGTGCGGTTGACAAAGCGTGGGCGTAGACAGCAGCTATCTGGCGGGGGATCTCGGCGCTGACAAGTGGGCTTATCGGCCGTCGTTTAAACACTCCACCGTGGAGAGGGCGGCCGTGATTGGAGGACCGCGTACTACGCTGCGGACCGCCAGCCGCCCATCTCATTGTGTCCCGCTCTGGCCTGCCGTCCCGCTGTGGCGGAGCAGAGCCACGCGAGCGATGACGTCACGGCGCGAGATTAGCCGGCCGCTATCTGTCGCGACAAGTACGGAGTGGGCCGTAGTGCACTGTGGGAAGTCGGCAGGCAGGCGTCTGCCGACTCATATCACCCTCAAGCCTGCTACCGCAGCGTACCAGCCTCACTTACTCTGCAAACAGCGCTCTAAGCCCCACTTGACGCTCTGGCCAAACGGCCAAAAATCTTTGTCCCGCCCCAAATATGAAATAGGAGTCCACGTGTCAGCCTGCGTGCATCCGTCATACGCGACATGAAAATCAGTCCGCTTCGTAATAGTCACAGGCTTGTGGCTTGTCGCTTATTGGACACACTACCGTGCATTCGAAGGAATACCTGTGCAGCACACGTTTACTGATGATAATGTTTGGTCTGTGGGGCGCTCAGTGACGCGATTATAAGCGGCCGTACAAATTACCAACCTGTTCACTGTCCAGTCTCGCCATTTTTCTGAATGATGATGAAATGATGAGGACAACACAGACACCCAGTCCCCGGGCAGAGAAAATCCCCGACTCTGTCGGGAATCGAACCTGGGACCCCGTGACCCAGATGTAGCAAAGCTAACCGCTAGACCACGAGCTGCGGACAGCCGTGTACTGTCAATCGGGCGAAGCATCCCCACACAAAACTGTTAAGTGGATTAAAGTATCAACAGAGGAAATATTCACTGAATTACAACGGTATACGTAGGTTTATATTCGACAAGTCACTATGCAATGCATGGTGGAAGGGCCATCCCACTTGCGTAATGACGGAAAGACGAATGACAAGTGGCCGGCCGGTGTGGCCGAGCGGTTCTAGGCGCTTCAGTCTGGAACCGCGCGACCGCTACGGTCGCAGGTCGCAGGTTCGAATCCTGCCTCGGGCATGGATGTGTGTGATGTCCTTAGTTAGGTTTAAGTAGTTCTAAGTTCTAGGGGACCGATGACCTCAGATGTTAAGTCCTATAGTGCTCAGAGCCATTTGAACCATTTTGAACGAATGACAAGTCTATACGCGTCTGCAAGCACCACAATCTCTCAAAACATGTTCTCATGATATCTGGACTGTGGTCGACATGGAGCGTGAAACTTTGACTATGCCAGCCACTCATGCTAGCGAAACGTCAGAAAATTCATCAGACGAACGTCGTCCGAACAACCCGAGACAGAAGCCAACAAGCAGCTTGTAAAAAAGTGGCGACGGAAACCTTAACAATTTTGCTTCACGTGAATCTTTGTCTAAGGAACCGAAAATCTTTGCCCTGCCCCATCATCAGATACACTATCTAATCAACAATATCGGCTACCACTGAGTACTGCGCAATTGAGTACTAGATGTCAGGAGAAGCAGACCCGTCAGTACAAAAGGGGGTTTCCAGTATTGTGTTGTCAGCAGAAATGCAGAATGGGTAGGTCAGCAGATCTCGGTGACTTCGAACGTGGGCTAGTCACTGGATGCCACCTGAGTAACAAATCCATCAGAGACTTTCGATCCCTTCTAATGCTGCCCAGTTCGACCACTGGTGGTGTGACTGTGATGTGGAAATATGAACGAACGATCACAGCTAAACAAAGACCAGGTGGATATCATATACTGACGGACAGAGACAGTCAGGCATTGCGAAGGTTGGTCGTAACAAATCACATGAAATCAGAGTAATGAATCACTTGTGAGTTCCGAAGTGCTACCAGCGCTCTAGCCAGCACAGTGACCATGCATAGGGCGTTAAACTGAATGGGGTACATGGTCGATCAGCTGCTCAAAAGCCACAAATTCCTGCAGTCACTGCTAAGCGACCTCCCACACAGCGGATGATTACGTGCAACTAATTTTGAGTGAAGAATCACGCTATACCCTGTGGCAAACCGATGAAAGGGTTTCAGTTTAGCGAATGCCTGGAAAACGTTAGCTGTCATCAGCGCCAACAATGAATTGCGAGGACGTGGTGTTACGGCGTGAGTGTTTTTCGTGATATGGTGCGGTCTCCATATTGGGCTTCAGAAAACGCTAAATGCTGAAGGATAAGGCCACATTTTACTGCATTGTGTACCTTGTACACTAGAGAACAGTTCGGAGACGATGATTGTACCAGCGTGACAAGCACCTCCTCGTAAAGCACATCTGTGAGGCAATAGTTTGTGGACAGTAACATTACTGAAATGAACTACCCTGCCTGGAGTCCCGACCAGAACCCAATGGAATATGTTTGGGATCAGTAAGACCCTATTGTCCAGCATCACTACCGTGTCTGGTTTCGGTTACTGAAGCGGAATGGGCTGCCATTCTTCCAAAGACATTTAGACCCTTCATTGAAAGTGTCCCCAGCAGAGCTCATATCGTGAGAAAGGCCCCAGATTAATGTCCACTAAGAAGTGGAAAAACCGGAACAGAAGAGAATCGAAGCATTTGAGATGTGCTGCTACAGACGAATGTTGAAAATTAGGTGGACTGATAAGATAAGGAATCAGGAGGTTCTGCGCAGAATCGGAGAGGAAAGGAATGTGTGGAAAGCACTGACAAGGAGAATGGACAGGATGATGGGGCATGTGTTAAGACATCAGGGAATGATCTCCATAGTACTAGACAGAGCTGCATAGCGCAGAAACTGTAGAAGAAGGCAGAGATTGGAATACATCCAGCAAATAATTGATGATGTAGGTTACAAGTGCCACTCTGAGATGAAGAGGTTGACACAGGAGAGGAATTCATGGCAGGTTGCATCAAACCTGTCAGAAGACTCTGTACAAAGAACAGAGTTTGACGATAACAACGTGTCACTTCCCGTACCTAAATTCGTTTGATGTCTGTTGCCATCCTTCGAGACGAAGACTCGAAACGGTGCAACAGTACTCTAAAACTGACCATCTTGAATGCTATCTCCTTTACAGAACACACACAAATAATCTTGTTACAGCATACCGTCGAGTTGTTTGTGTCCGTAGTGAGAACTGTCTTGGCTCTATCGACATTAAAAGAGCTGCCACTCATTACGGAAGTGAAAATTTTGGTCAAGTCTTCTTACATTTCCTCGTGATCGTCGAACGACGATACTTCCCTACGGGCAGCAGTATTATCTACAAGCAGTCCGTAAGTATCGCTCATACTCACTGATCTAGATCTACTGATTACGTGTGGTGAGAACACTTCAGACCCCTATTACGCCTGCTTGTGGCACATCTCACTTTAATTCCGTTTCTGTTTAATAATCGCCGGCTCGTGTATTTTACTGCGCCCTATTAGCGAAAAATTCTTCGAACAGACACATATTTTTGAAAACACTCCATATCATCATTTCTTGCTTACAAATGAACAATGTGGTACACTATCAAACTCCTTTCGGCAACCTAGTGTCACCGAACGTGGTTGTTCTCCTGCATCTCCCATTTTCAATATATCATGTGTGAATGATGCTGTATTTTCCTCGAGTGTTTTTTTCCTGCAAAGCATTCCAGAGCTAACTAATTAGATCATGGAACTAAGTGACTCACCGTACCTCTGTTATTTTATTATAAGTAAGTTTTTTAAGTTTATTTTTCAAAAGGTTTTCAACTATTCTTTTATCTTTGTAATTAGTTTACTGTCTTTATGTTGTTAATAATTTGTAATTAAACCTCGATCAACTCCGGGCATGAAGCGTAGCCACGTTTAGTTCTGCTGGCTCGCCTGCAGGGCATATTAAATCCGGAATGCCAGAACTGGCGATCGTCCGTCTCCATGGTAACCACTGGCGTGCTGCTGACAAAATCATTCTTGTGTATACTGTTATTTATATATGTGTGTGACGATGTAGGCGTTGATTTTGTGTTTAGCGCTTGACGAGGCCACTATGGCTCCAGTATATTAGGACACGTGTTTACGTGTATAAAACAGATCTGAGGCTTTTCATTGCTGACCGAAACCGGTAGTCTGAGGATCTACCAGTTTGTGACCACAGATGTGTCATAAAAGAAATTTATTTTAACTCCTGGCATCTGTGTGCTAGGTTAGCATTTGTCGAGGGGTGCCTCGTAGCACGTAGACGAGGTCCGCGTACTGGCTCCGTGGGCCGCCAATGAGTATACATAGGGTGATTCGAAATTACTGTTACAGGCTTCTGGATGAGAGGGACTTTAGTAGATGATGTTTTGATAACGAATCCGTGTCCGTAAAAGTACCGTTTGCATGTAAACTCAGTTTGATGATCGGATCACATTGATATCTCCAGCTTCACGGTACGCACAAGCGGAGACAATGAACTCTGAACTGTGTGCTGTAGGAGTCCATGGGGCGGACAATGTTTCGAGCTCCAGTCGACGGGTTCTCTTCTGCGTGATGAAGGAGGTCCTCTCCAAAGTCGAGAGTTCGGCACGTCGATGGAGCTCCACAGTCAACTCTCCCTGTAGTGAAAGTAGCAATCTCTCGCAGCCGTTGTTGTCGTCGGACGGGAGTGTTATGTGACGTCGTAACCACATCAGCGAGCGATGACGGCGCCCTCTTCTCAGTCTGTGTGCGTACTGCGAGGTGGGAGATATGAAACTGATTCGATCTTCAAATTTATTTTTCACCTATACGATACATTTCCGAACATGGGTTTCTTGTCAAAACCTGATCTACTAACTTCCCTCTACAACACCTATAAGGTTCTGGACATGGGTTTTTTGTCAAAATTTCATCTACTAACTCTCCTCTACAACCTGTATGAGCCTGTACTAGGAATTTTGTATCACCCTGTACGTTTTTCATTTTCTAACTGTTCTGCTTACTTAATACTTTATGAGGCGAACGTATGTAGTAATCCTGGCCTACTCTGTTAGTTTCAGAGTTACATACTGGTCTGAGGATGGTCTTCCTATGAGTGAAACCGATTACTAGAAAGATAAACACGTTTGCGATCTACATCTATTTTGCTCTATTTTGCTGAGTAGACGTTCACCAATGAACATCAACATAATCGAATTGAAAATACGTCCAATGATCATGCTGCCATAGACTGACGTTAGCGACATTGGTCTACAATTTTGTACATTCCACTGTTTATCATTTTCTTCTAAACATGAGTGACCTACACTTTGTAACACGTATTGTTCCCCGCGGTACAGATTCTGAATAGATACGCGTGAGGAAAGACGTCAGTTCTGTAACGTATTCGGTGAAAAAGGTAAGAGAAGTTCTGGCTTTTAGGACTAGGAATTCTTATATCAACATCTCTCATTTGAGTCCCTGTGCGGCGTCAAATACTAGTACGATGATATCTACATGCGCACATAGATTCTAAATGCTGAACTTATTATTTCAGCTCTTTATTTGACGTCTGATCATAGACTGAATGGAAAGTTCCAATCACGTCCTGGACTTTGCATCTGACAAGAGGTTCATCGTTTCTACATTGTTCTCACATTAATCTGGCCACCTGTCAAGAGCCTGAATAACCACCTTTTCCAGCGCTACACGCGCAGGAGGAGAGTCGGTGAACTACCGTAACGTATCGCCAGGGCTGTGGAGCCATGTCGTCTCCAGTTCTGTGGCCAACCGCGCAAGGTTTCTCGGTAGAGGATCCATCGCGCTAACAGCCCGATCGATGTCGTCTCACAGATTATCAACTGGTTTAAATCCGGGGAGTTTGGTGGCTCTTCAAACCACACACGCACGCTGTGAGCTGTCTCACGTTGCGTTGTATTGCTGGTAGAAGCCGTCGTGGAGAAACAAACTGCATGCAGTAGGTGCGAGCTAACATCCCAGAGATACTTGGGCCCTTCATCGAAATATCTTGGCTCAGACTCGTCTAGGGGTTGAACCGCACGTGTTGCATTACATGCCCTAAATTAGACTTGTGCCCCTTTGGTTAAATTGTCTGGCTGATGGCAAGTTTGCGACAAACTAATTGCGAAAGTGGTCGTATTTAGAGTTACTGTAGCACTCGAGCGCATATCCATTTGACACAGTTCGATCATTCACAATCCCATCGCGAAACACAAGTCCGATACTCCACCTCGTGATTTACATGAGAGATTAGAGTTCACACCAGGCGCGCGGCTGCTCAGCGCTCAGAGACTAAGTCCCGCGATACCACACAACGCGAAATTTTCCAAGTCGTTTCACTTCCTAGCCGCCTAAAGACCGACTGTCCGCTTTCGCGTCTCAATCCGAACTATACCCTTTGGTGTCTCCAGCCGAACAGTCCCTCTGCCCGTCCCCGTCTGCGTTTTCCCCGCGCGCCGAACATCTCCGCTCAACTGACTAGGGCAGTTCCCTTTCCTGAGGCCGCCCATCTGATTGACTGTTCAATGTGTTTTCTGTGGAGGAAATGATGATCTGATGCTAAACTGAAAATACTGATAATTTAAATTTACTACATGTTCTAAACAAACAAAGTTACAGAGTTGGTATTTACAACGTTTGTCATTTTAATTATGTTCTTCTATATGAAAAGTCGATCGTTAAGATCGACCAAAGCGTTCAGATTTTAGCATTCAGGTCTTTGTTACACAACTTGTTAATTTCACTTTAACAGTAAATCCTAAACTATTATAGATATGATCAATATTCAAGTTTTGTTGGGATCACCATGAAAATTTATAGAGGATGGCAGATTAAAATTACTGTGGCTTACTTCTTTGCATTATTTCAGAATTAAAGTTTCCATAAATGTTTCCCTTTATGTCTGATCTTAGGTCCACCATATTTAACACTGCTACGTCTCCCTGGCCACAAACGTCTTCTACTATGTTTCCCTATGACGTACGTTTTTGTCTGTCTCACTCGCACACTACAGTGCTTAGGCCTCAATAGAGAATAGACACCTGTGAGTTTCCCCATCTCGTAGTGAATCTGCACCCTTTGTTGTACATGGTCCTGGACGACGGGGTTCGTTTCACAATTCCTGAAGGCTGACCCTTTCGGCCATATACTTAAATGAGAGCCAAATGCTCGTTAGCGCACAAAGGGGATATGGTCCCAAGGATGGATGCATACCAGAATAACAAAATCACCCAAGAAATAGCATGAGAACATTAATCTGACAATGAGGCTGACTCCTGGTTGCAGTACGTTCGCTTTCGGACGTTCCACGCCTACAAGGTAACGGCCATCTGTCCGATGGAGCACGGAACGTGATTGATTCATCTGAAGTGGCAACCTGTTGCCACTCAGTTGAAGTCCAGTTGAGGAATTGGTGTGCATCGTCGCCGATGAACAGTAGTAAGCATGGGTCGATGAAGCAGTTGCCTGCCGCAGAGGTCAATAAGCAGCAACGTTCGTCGAACGGTCGTCGACGAGACACTGTCGGTAGCCCATTGGTTCATCTGGGCAGTCAGTCGCTTTACTGTTGCTCGTCTGTTCGCCTGTACGCATCTCCGCAGCCGTTGTTCACCCCTGTCGTTTATGGTCAATAGTCTGTTACAGTTGTCTCGGCACCATTATGCCATGCGCCGTATTCTTTGACCAAGGTGGCATGCGAACAATTCACGAACTTGGCTGTTTCGAAAATGCGTCCATCCTTGGCCTGAAAGCCAATTTTGGACGTTAGGTAAATCGCTCCGTTTCTGCCTTACGACAACGACTGCACTGTTATCCGCATCTCCCCCCCCCCCCCCCCCCCCTCCAACACGCTTTATATGCCCTCCACTGCTAGTGCTGCTATGACGTACGTGCCCGTCGACACAGTATTTGGCTCGAAGTAGACATAAGGGGACTGAAAAATTTACAAACAAGCAAAAAAAGAAAAGAAGCCTTGGTCAAACACGTTATGAAATGATTTGTCTAAAAGTATGCAATAAACTAGGTGAGAGTAGCATTTGACACACCTCTGAATGATGCTCGAAATCACGAACAGCAAATGAAACTCTCAGTCTACACAATGGACCAGACAAATATTATCCATTACCGGCATTCTTTAAAATTGTAAGCTTCTAAGCTAAAGACTGAACTTTAAATTCGCAATCGGCATCTTATTTTCTGTCCATTATTTCGACTATCATTCAAAGAATTGTAAAATGAAAACTTTTATCTAATCCGTTTCATTTCTTACTGTCCCGTGCGCCCGCGTTTAATTTCGCGTAATTCCCGCGCATTTGGAATCCCTCTGGCCGCAAGAGCGCATGGAGCGTTACTGTCGCCGGTAGAGGGCAGGTCGGAGGAGAAGATAGTTGAGGGCTGCGGTGACCTGGAGAAGTGGGGAATGTGACACGGGCGACGATGAGCGCAAGTGAGACGGCATGTTGTTGTGGCCAAGCGTCTGCCGTAGCCCGTTGGCAATAGTGGTGCCTCTGCTCACTGCGGGTTTGGCGGGGCCGAGTGTTGGTCGCAGCCGTGAACATTGCTCGTTAAAGGCTACTTCGGCAGGACGCGAAGTATGCATCGTGTCCTCTGCTATTGAAGCTGCAAGCAATGTGTCCATTGTGGTGCCGGGTTGGAGTCCCGTCTGACCTTTGCAAGTACTGGTCGTGGTGGCGTCTGCTGGACGATACCCGTGGGTTTCCGACTAGGAGTAATCTTCGTTGCATCCTTCTCTCGGCGCTCTCTAAGCAAGCGTTTGTCAGTGGGGGCTGGATTTTACGAGAAATCGTGGTGAGCATCCGATTAGTGTGCACGCCACTTGCTATTTTGACTCCGTATCCTGGTTGCCCGTTGTTTTATATATATATATATATATATATATATATATATATATATATATATATGCTATTTATGAAGGTTTTGCCTGGTACTACTTGAGTTCAGTCCTGTCAATGTGTGTGGGCTTGTGACTGTCACTGTTGCAGATTGATTTTAGAATCTAAGGGTATAGAATGCAGATGTAATTCTTCTGATTTACGAATTGTACTTTATAGTCAGTGTAAATTGTTTAAGCTATCTACCTTATTTCTGAGGCATGTCTATAGTTACCTGTTGGCTGGTATCACGAGCTCGAGCTATTCACTAAATTGTTTGCATCTACCAAAGAAAAAAAAGGGGGGAAAATTGTATGCCTCAGTAGTCAAGTCAAAGTTTCCTGCATGACGTTCGTACTTTTCTGCATCTGCAGTACGTTTAATTTTCACAAAATAATTAACGAGTTGTCTCTGTTACAGGATAGGTGATTGTATCTCTTGTTAATTGTGGTCCAGTTAAAGACGTCTGTGTACCGTGATTGAAATGAATTTAATGAAGCTTTCTAGTACTGTGGTAGCGGCAACTGGCGTCCTATGTTAGTAGAGGAGGAATTAATCCTACTGGCTTTGTCTCTGCCACCGCCTATATCATCATAAATTTGAACTACATTTGTCAGACACTTTGCTACTTCAAAGGCAATGGCGTTTTGATAATTACTGGCAATAGCCGATGGTTGATATTTGTGACATATTCATTTGATCATATGTTTTTCTGTTCGTAATGTAAATGTATTTTTACTTCATTTAATATTCTTTACTAAAAAGAAGTGATTTTATACTGTGGCCGTTTTGATATGTTTACTATCAGTTGTGTTTTCGAAATTTAGTCTTTTTAATTCGGGAGGCAATTTGTTAATGTTATTCTTGGATTCTGCTTTTAATAAAAAAACAATTACTGCTTTCAGAAACTTTAATAAATTCATTATGTCTCACTATCTTTCCACTTAGGACAAGCTCCCTACCGCATTTCACTTACGTTTAGACAAACCACTTCACAAAACATTTTATCGTTTGTTTTTCAATTTTTTTCATTTCATAATTACTTGTTGACAGTAATTACAGCAATGTAACTTTTAGGAGGAAAATAACTACGCCTTGAAGAAATTAATTCATTTACATAACTAGCAGCAGCTGCTCGTGATATATACACATCAAAAATACTTTTGCATCACCTCGGTTCCAAGATCTCCGGGACCTGTGCAGAAAATTGGAATAGAGATCAACATAAACATCATTTCTGCCCTTTTTATTGCTCACGAAAACCACACATTGCATGTTGTACCACCATACAACAAGACCTTCAGAGGTGGTGGTCCAGATTACTGTACACACCGGTACTTCTAACACCCAGTAGCACGTCCTCTCGCATTGATACATGCTTGTATTCGTCGTGGCACACTATCCACAAGTCCATCAAGTCACTGTTGGTCCAGATTGTCCCACTCCTCAACGGCGATTCAGCGTAGGTCCCTCAGAATGGTTGGTAGGTCACGTCGTCCATAAACAGTCCTTTTCAATCCATCCCAGGCATGTTGGATAGGGTTCATGTCTGGAGAGCATGCTGGCCACTGTAGTCGAACGATGTCGTAAATTCTGAAGGAAGTCATTCGCAAGATGTGCACGAAGGGGGCGCGAATTGTCGTCAGTGAAGACGAATGCCTCGCCAATATGCTGCCGATACGGTTGCACTATCTGTCAGGGGATGGTATTCACGTACTGTACAGCCGTTACGGCGCCTTCCATGACCGCCAGCGGTGTATGTCGGCGCCACATAACGCCACCCCAAAACAGCAGGGAACCGCCACCTCGCTGTACTCGCTGGACAGTGTGTCTAGGGCGTTCACCCTGACCGGGTTGCCTCCAAACACCTCTCCGACGATTGTCTGGTTGAAGGCTTATGCGAAACTCATCGGTGTAGAGAACGTGATGCCAATCCTCAGTGGTCCATTCGGCAAGTTGTTGGGCCCATCTGCATAGTGTTATGGTTGGAAAATGGACCTCGCCATGGACGTCGGGAGTGAAGTTGCGCGTCATGGAGCCTATTGCGCACAGTTTGAGTCGTAACACTGCGTCCTGTGGTTGCACGAAAAACATTATTCAACATGGTGGCCTTGCTGTCACGGTTCCTCTGAGCCATAATCCGTAGGTAGCGGTCATCTACTACAGTAGTAGCTCTTGGGCGGCCTGAGCGAGGCACGTCGTCGAGAGTTCCTATCTCTCTGTATCTCCTCCATATTTCCGAACAACATCGCTTTGGTTCACTCCGGGACGCCTGGACACTTACCTTGTTGACAGCCCTTCCTGGCACAAAGTAACAATGCAGACGCGATCGATCCGCGGTATTGACCGTCTAGGCATGGTTGAACTACAGACAACACGAGCCGTGTACTTCCTTCCTGGTGGAATGACTGGAACTGATAGGCTGTCGGACTCCCTCCGTCTAATAGGCACTGCTCATAAATGATGGTTACATCTTTGGGCGGGTTTAGTGACATCTCTGAACAGTCAATGGGGCTGTGTCTTTGATACAATATCAAGAGTAAACGTCTATCTTCAGGAGTTCTGGGAACCGAGGTGGTACAAAACTTTTTTTGATGGTGTAGTTCAATTTTACGTCAAACCAGTACATACGAATTCCTTAATTATCCCAGTTACTTTAAAACAATTAAAACTTGTTTTGCAAAAGTTACCCTCGCGCTGGTAAATTTCTTGCGCATTTGTCTATCTCGCACTCTTCGTTTGGCAACGAAATTTCGGAGAAAAATTCATTGTGTAATTCCTGAGGACTCTTGTTTTCGCTCCGCTCAAACATTTGACCAAAAAGGAGCTATCGCGTCCATGACTACACCGCGAATGAAGTTGTCCGATTTGTTGATGTGTCAGCGTACCTGCAAGGAGTTGTGTACTACATGCAGTCATTTAACACGTCTTCTCGTTGCACAACATGGCCATCACTTGCGTCGACAGCTCTCTCGGATATTCGACGGAATATCAGTTATATCTGTCACCGGTAAGACTAATACGGATATAAATACGAGTACGCTGAATGAAAGTCGTGCAATATAACCTACTATCTCTAAAAGCAAGTTTCTATGACGCTCTATTGACGTAAG
This sequence comes from Schistocerca americana, assembly GCF_021461395.2. Taxonomy (NCBI): domain Eukaryota; kingdom Metazoa; phylum Arthropoda; class Insecta; order Orthoptera; family Acrididae; genus Schistocerca; species Schistocerca americana. The sequence continues at coordinate 284,229,032 of NC_060120.1, read as the reverse complement.
AAGCTATGAACCACGCAGCTCTTTGACAAAGTCTGTCGTTTGTACTCTGGAACTGTTGACACAGAAACATACATGTCGTCGGTAATATCCTCCGATCACGCTGTCTGCGCGAAGCCTTATCTTGAAGCTGTGATTAATCGATGTTTACCAAGCGTTCGAGGAATCAATGTCTGACAAGAAGTTAAGCTGGTGGCTTCTTAGCCGGCAATGCCAAACCACACGATTACCCGGAAAAGAAACAACAAGAAAAAGAAAATCGCCAATAAGAAACCTTATGAAGCAACGACAGCTTTAGCTAACTGCATGCTGCGGCTTTCGATGCTGACAGATGTGATCGCTCTTTACAACTCACAAATAGATAGCTCTGTTTGTACTGTGCAAAACATTTGGTATGTTTTCTCTTCTCCAAAGATGTCGAAGGTGGTCGTATTTCGACCCCTTGCTTCCGTAATACGCGTTCTGCCTCGCTGGAAGTTGCCCCCCACTGGAGGTTTCAAGCTCTGCCCCTCACGCGTGTCCCTGACAATTTTGCCACAAACTCTTTATAGAAACGGCGCATCAGTTTTTCACGATGCAAGGTCATCCTACTATCATGAACAAATAAGAAAATAACGCTAGTGTTCGTGGTGGCGCAGTGAGTTGCAAAGACCAACTCAACATGTGAATCTCTTCTCACACGCACGCCTCCTTGAAGTTACTGAAATGAAGTACTCAGCCGGAAAGAGCTATAGAAAAAACAGTTGTACATCTTGTAACCACAAGTCGCACTAAAAGTTGTTTTGTCGGTGGAAGGAATAGGTAAATGAAATGCGCGAAATTTCACTCTTTTACGGTAAACTTGCATACATCAGTCACTAGCAAGCCTTGCTCTGAGCTGTACAAAGTATGAAAAGTCCACATGCACGCGTCATTCATAACCGTAGCCAGTTTATGGTAATGATTAATTATCTTTCACCGAAGGTTTATCAACGGATTGTTTCTTTTAGAACAGCTCGCTCAGATATTGTTATAATCAGTCTCACATAACAAAATGTTCACGTTCGCGCGTAAGCAACAAGCCACGCGGAATTAAGTTATTTAAAACGTCACAAAAATTCTGAATTCACACTAGGCCTTAAATCGAACTCTCTTTCATACTTGACGGCACTTCTCAAACATTTTAGTACCGAAATATCACAATATTAATCATTTTCATCGGATCACACATCAATGGGTTTGATCACTATGAGATCCAAGCCCCGACCCTACTCTTCTGCCGAGCGGGGTGGCGCAGTGGTTAGACACTGGACTCGCATTCGGGAGGACGACGGTTCAATCCCGCGTCCGGCCATCCTGATTTAGGTTTTCCGTGATTTCCCTAAATCGCTCCAGGTAAATGCCGGGATGGTTCCTCTGAAAGGGCACGGCCGACTTCCTTCCCAATCCTTCCCTAATCCGATGAGACCGATGACCACGCTGTCTGGTCTCCTTCCCCAAACCAACCAACCAACCTACTCTTCTCTCTACACAAAAGAAGCTTCTAGTTCCTAAAATATGTGCCAACATGCTAATTCCTGATTGACAGAAAAACATCACAGCCAATCGCAATGCTGCTTCAAAACCGCTCAGTCCCTCTCATATATACAGAACCAATCAAAATTTGTCACTGAATCAGAGCAGTAAATTAACATAAATAAATCAAGAAACCTCACAAATGTAAAATAAACTTCCTCTTAAGACAATTACTTTACCGAAATCATAATCTCATTTTACTAGTATCATAAACTAACGAATTCCCCTCTACGAATGAGTAACACACACGTCGTTCTCGAACATTACTCACGTGACCAGTTACCTCAATGTATAGCATAAAAACTTTACAGAAAACATAATTGCACTGTCATAACTAAGTGCAACAATAGTAGTACTTAATAAACAATTAGAAAATTAAAGAAACAGAACCGTAAAAATGACAGTATTTTGACTGCAGTTCAGTGTCCGTCAGCTGGTGGCTACTGGCAGATCGCATAGAAACTACTTGCTATCGAGCATCTGATGCCAGCTGCCCTGTGCGGGACACGTACTGCACGCCTGTTCACATGTCTCCCATCTCGAAAGGCACGGAGTATGGCGCTACGTCTAATGTTATAATTCATTTGATTAGAGACAACAAGAGAAATTGTTGACTTTTTTCTCAACGAATGCACATTAACTATCCTTTTATTTCGGAAAAAAATACATCATTTCTCTTCAATAAGTAGAATGACAGCAACAACTGATGCAGAGAGTGCTCTATACTTTTCAACACACGACGGTTGGACAAAAATACGGAGACACGGTGAGAAATGCATGCTTGAAAATAAATGCAGATTATAGGCAAGCCTGCAGGTGGCCCTGTCGTATTTCACCGAGAACAGCACCTGTGCAGTGTCCTCAATACGTTGCAAGCGTCAATAGTGAGTCCTCTGCAGTACTTTTTCGGAGTTGGGCGAAATCGAACATGGACAAATTATTGATACTCGTATGGGGGCTGCTTCCGTAACCGAGGTAGCCAAAGTATTTAGTGTTCCAAGAGGCACCGCACCGAAGATTTATGCCGGGTACAAGGTAAGCCGGCCGCTGTGGCCGAGCGGTTCTAGGCGCTTCAGTCCGGAACGGCGCGACTGCTACGGTCGCAGGTTCGAATCCTGCCTCGGGCATGGATGTGTGTGATGTCCTTAGGTTAGTTAGGTTTAAGTAGTTCTAAGCTCTAGGGGACTGATGACCTCAGATGTTAAGTCCCATAGTGCTCAGAGCCATTTGAACAAGGTAAGCGAGAAAACAGCGTCAGCTAAGTTACAACGCGGATGAAAGTTTGTGTGGGATTATCGTGACAGACGGTAAAAAGAGGAGTGAGACGAAGAATAAGAGGGCGACAGCTGCAGAAGTCACTGCAGAACTGAATGTCGCACTCGCGTACACAGTCAGCATCAAAACAACGCCGAAGTAGCTAAGCAGGGATCTAATGGGCGAGCTGGATTTCCAGAACCACTAATCAGCGATGTACACGCACAGCACAAGAAAACGTTTTACCGAAACGTCGACTACGGAGCGACGGAAGAAAGTCGTTTGCTCGGATGAGTCTTGTTTCGCACTGTTTCCAGCTTTTGGCCGAGTTTACATCTGAAGAGTGAAACATGGCGGGGTGATGATTTCGACAGCCATATCGTGGTATTCCATAAGACCCACGGTTATTCTGCAAGCTCACGTTACTGCCAAGAACTACGTCACCATTCTGGCTGATCAGATCCATTCCACAGTACAGAATTTGTCGCCCAGTTGTAATGCTGTGTTCTGTGACAACCGGGCCCCTCATGACCCACAGCTAGCATCGCCCAGGACTGGTTTTGTGACATGGTTCAAATGGCTCTGAGCACTATGGGACTCAACTGCTGAGGTCATTAGTCCCCTAGAACTTAGAACTAGTTAAACCTAACTAACCTAAGGACATCACAAACATCAATGCCCGAGGCAGGATTCGAACCTGCGACCGTAGCGGTCTTTTTTGTGACATGGACGGGATTCGGTTCAAATGGCTCTGAGCACTATGGGACTTAACATCTATGGTCATCAGTCCCCTAGAACTTAGAACTACTTAAACCTAACTAACCTAAGGACAGCACACAACACCCAGCCATCACGAGGCAGAGAAAATCCCTGACCCCGCCGGGAATCGAACCCGGGAACCCGGGCGTGGGAAGCGAGAACGCTACCGCACGACCACGAGATGCGGGCACGGGATTCGGTGATGATTTGGGCAGCCATATCTTGGTGTTCCATAGGACCCATGTTAGGTCTGGAGGATTATGTGACCATATTAGCCGATCATGTTCATCCCACGGCCTGGAGCGAGCCGGCTTGCGCTACGTCACGCGCCACGCATCGTCAGCCGAACCTGAGGGAGCAGCACCACACGCCGACTTCAGCGCTGCGCCAGGCGTTCCCGGCTGCCACCTGCCCAGCCGTGCCTCACAGCCGCGGGTCACTCTGCAAGCGCCGTTTACAGCGCGACGTTGAGGCGTAGCCTATGAAAAGCCGCGGGCAGGTATTCTCACACAGCGACTAACTGTTTAAAGACAGTGTTTATGCACTACACCACCAAGTGTTACAATGTGGCTGTTGCTCAGCGATTTCCGTCTGGTGTGAGCTGTCTTAACGTCAAACAGTGAGCTACTAGGAACACAGACTGTCACGTCTCCTGGCAATACATTTCCAAAATCGTTATAATATATAAAAAATAATAAAAATATTTATCTGTATTATTATTATTATTATTTCATTACTGTATGAATGGTTGTTGATTATGTATAAAGGGAAATAACAATTTTTCATTTTTATGTTTGTGCAATATTTATGTATCTATATTTCACAAATAAAGTCTCTGGTCGGCGAATGTATATATCTAAATAGATAATGAAAAATAATTACAAACATGCTTATTAAATTGCCTATAAATAGTGGAAGTTAAAACATTACTCTCTCTGTCTTCTTGTGGCCGTTAAAGTTGTAAGAGCCTGTGACGCTCGCTTGAATGCTCTCGTTTGTCCTTTGATCGAGAAAGACGCCATTGGAGGCTAATATTTGTAAAAGGTGTGTAGGTTCAATTTGTGTTGATTTTTTGAATATACACTACTGGCCATTAAATTTGCTACACCAAGAAGAAATGCAGATGATAAACGGGCATTCATTGGCCAAATATATTATATTTGGTCACGTCATAAGCGAGTGACTGTGTGTGAGATCGCTCTCTAAGTTTTTATATATTTTTAGGTTTCAGATACATATTTTAACGGTTTTTGTGACATTATTTACTATATAAGTGACTTATTAGTGGTTTGTTCATTCACCTCTGCCTTTCTTGTGTTGTGACCTGATATTTGTGAGTGTTTCGTATCGAGCAACGTAACCTCTTTCCTGTGTTTACATTCCACGCTGACCAGTTGCAGCTGCAGCGGCGCATCGAAAGCAAAGTACTAATTAATTGTTTGTGTATAGTGGTTTATTTAGGAACTTTAGTAGTTTTCAACCGGTGTTTTTTGTGTTTTCTGGTGAAATAATTTTAGAAGAACCTTTTGGGAACTGTTCACAGTTTCGTTACTGTGTCATTAGACGTTTGATTCTCTTTCTATGTTAGTCTTTTGTTATATTCACATTTGTTGTTTATTAATACTGTTAATAATAGTAGTTACTTCCCTTGTAGAGTAAATTTGAAATTATTGTAGTCAGGTTTTTAACATCTTCTTATTGTAGTAGCGGAACTTAGAAAAAGTAAAATTTTATCATGATTGAGAAGTGTGCGGTAGCGTTCTCGCTTCCCACGCCCGGGTTCCCGGGTTCGATTCCCGGCGGGGTCAGGGATTTTCTCTGCCTCGTGATGGCTGGGTGTTGTGTGATGTCCTTAGGTTAGTTAGGTTTAAGTGGTTCTAAGTTCTAGGGGACTGATGACCACAGCTGTTAAGTCCCATAGTGCTCAGAGCCATTTGAACCATTTGAGTGAGAAGTGTGGGCATTGCCGTAGGTTCGTGAGTAGTGGATTGCGGTGTGAGACTTGTTCGAAGTATTTTCACTGTGGGGAATGCAGTGGGGAAGCCAATGGGCATTCTGGTGAGATCCTCTCCTGGAACTGCAGGTTATGTAGCAAGAGTAAGTTGATAGAGGAGCAGGAGGGTAAGATCTGTGCCCTTCAGGTGCAGTTGAAAAACGCACAGGAGGAGCTAGATAGGATGAGGAGGGAGAAGGGGGTTGGGGAATGGAAACTGGCTGTTGGCAAGAGATCTGCTAGGAGAAGAAGATTTTCAGGTAGTTTTACTATTGGTGTTTACAACAGATATGACCAACTGTCAGAGTCTAGTGGAGAGGAATCTCTAGTAGCTGTAGATGTAGGAAGTATGCAGCAGACCTCAGTAGTTACGGTGGCTAGAACAGTTGCAAAGTCGAAGAGGAAGAAGAAGGTTCTGCTGTTAGGTAGCTCTCATGGCAGAGGTGTAGGCCAGCAGTTGCAGGAAGTGCTGGGGAGTGAGTACCAGGTCACCAGCATTGTGAAGCCTAATGCAGGATTGGCTCAGGTGACTGTTCACATAGGGGGGTTGTGTAGGGATTTTACTAAAGAGGATCAGGTAGTGGTTGTGGGTGGGGCTGGTAATAGTATTGATAGGGATGGGGAGTATGACATAGATGGTGACCTGGAAAAGATAGCCACTCAGACTGGCAACACGAATGTGCATTTCGTGGGACTGTTTCAGCGCCACGATCGGCCTCATCTTAATACAGGCGTAATAACATGAGACTTGGGGGTGCGCTGATGACAGAAAGCATGGGTCACATTTCAGTGGTGTCGGTGGAGTCTATCAGCAGGACGGGTTTCACTAGACATGGCCTGCACCTCAACAGGTATGGGAAGGGGAGGTTGGCAAAGCTTATAGGTGACAGCATGGGAGGGTTGGTGGGATCACTCATGGGAAAATTCCTGCAGTAGTGGGTGTTAGAGCTGCACCTTTTTTAGATTGAAGTCAGCTGATAGGTATTCCTGCTTAAGGGAAGTCTCTCTAACAAAGGAACCACTTTTGACAAAGCTTAGGTATCCGAGTAATGAGGGAATTATTATATTTCATCAAAATATACAAGGTATTAGAGATAAAGTTAGTGAACTGCTTATAGATGTTGACTCTGAAATTATTGGTATATCTGAACACTTCTTAAATAAGGAGATAATTCAGAGGCTTCCTTTACCAGGATACAGGTTGGCTGGCAGCTTTTCGAGGAGCTCTTTGCGGTGTGGGGGAGTAGCCATGTATGTGAAAAACGGCATCCCATTTGAGTCAATTGATGTTTCAAAGTACTGCACTGAAAAGGTGTTTGAATGTTGTGCAGGTGTGGTTAAATTTAGTGGAGCTAAACTTCTGACTGGTGTTATTTATAGATCCCCAGACTCCGATTTCACAACATTTTTGCTAAAGCAAGAGGAGGTTCTTGGTCCACTTTATAGGAAAAAAAAGTTAGTTATACGTGGTGACTTCAATATTAATTGTATAAGTGATTGTGCAAGGAAGAGGATGCTGGTAGACCTCCTTAATTTATATAATCTTATGCAAACCGTATTCTTTCCAACGAGAGTGCAAGGGAACTGTAGAACAACCACAGACAACATTTTTGTTCATTCCTCATTACTAGAAAGGCATTCTGTTAGCAAAAAGGTGAATGGCCTTTCAGATCATGATGCACAAATTTTAACTCTAAAAGACTTTTGTGCTGCAACACGTGTTAAATATAGTCATCAGCTGTTTAGGAAAGCTGATCCAGTTGCTGTCGAGACCTTTGTAAACCTTATCAAGGAACAAGAGTGGCAAGATGTTTATAGCGCTGATACAGTAGGCCGGCCGGTGTGGCCGTGCGGTTCTAGGCGCTTCAGTTTGGAACCGCGAGACTGCTACGGTCGCAGGTTCGAATCCTGCCTCGGGCATGGATGTGCGTGATGTCCTTAGGTTTAAGTAGTTCTAAGTTCTAGGAGACTGATGACCTCAGATGTTAAGTCCCATAGTGCTCAGAGCCATTTTTTTGATACAGTAGACGATAAATATAATGCTTTTCTCAAGACTTTTCTCGTGCTCTTTGAAAGTTGCTTTCCGTTAGAACGTTCAAAACAGGGTACTAGCACAAACAGGCAGCCTGGGTGGCTGACTAGAGGGATAAGAATGTTCTGTAGAACAAAGTGGCAATTATATCAAAACGTTAGAAACAGTCAAAATCTAATAGCAGCAGCCCATTACGAACAATATTGTAGGTGCTTAAAAATGTTATTAGGAAGGCAAAAAGTATGTGGTATGCAGATAGAATAGCTAAGTCTCAGGCTAAAATTAAAACCATATGGTCAGTCGTAAAGGAGGTGGCTGGTCTGCAGAGACAGGTTGAGGATATAGAATCAGTGCGTAGTGGAAATGTCCGTGTTACTGATAAGTCGCATGTATGTACAGTATTTAATAATCACTTTCTGAATATAGCAGGTGAACTAAATAGAAACTTAGTCCCAACAGGGAATCATATAGCGCTCTTAGAAATAAAGTGTTCCGAGACTGTTACCTGAAATGTTCCTCTATGATACTGACAAGAGGGAGATTGAGTTAATAATTAAATCACTAAAGACCAAGAACTCTAATGAATATGACGGGGTATCTAGCAGAATACTGAAGTATTGTTCTATGTATGTTAGCCCAGTACTTAGCCATATCTGTAACTTTTCCGTTAGGAGTGGTCGGTTTCCTGACCGATTAAAGTACTCGGTAGTGAAGCCACTTTATAAAAAGGGAGACATTGATAATGTTGACAATTTTAGACCTATTTCTATGCCATCGGTGTTTGCTAAAGTTATCGAGAAGGTTGTATATACAAGGTTACTGGAGCATTTAAATTCACATAATTTGCTGTCAAATGTTCAGTTTGGTTTTAGAAATGGTTTAACAACTGAAAATGCTATATTCTCTTTTCTTTGTGAGGTTTTGGACGGATTAAATAAAAGGTTGCGAACGCTGGGTGTTTTCTTTGATTTAACGAAGGCTTTCGACTGTGTTGACCACAAAATATTACTGAAGAAGTTGGACCATTATGGAGTAAGGGGAGTAGCTTACAATTGGTTCGCCTCTTACTTTAAGAACAGAAAGCAGAAGGTAATTCTCCGCAATATTGAGAGTGGCAGTGATGTTCAGTCCCAATGGGACACTGTTAAGTGGGGCGTTCCCCAAGGGTCGGCGCTGAGGCCACTGCTGTTTCTTATTTATATAAATGATATGCCTTCTAGTATTACAGGTGATTCAAAAATATTTCTGTTTGCTGATGTCACCAGCTTGGTAGTGAAGGATCTTGTGTGTAATATTGAAACAGTATCAAATAATGTAGTTCATGATATAAGTATGTGGCTTGTGGAAAATAATTTGATGCTAAATCACAGTAAGACTCAGTTTTTACAGTTTCTAACTCACAATTCAACAAGAACTGATATTTTGATCAGACAGAATGGGCATATTATAAGCGAGACGGAACAGTTCAAGTTCCTAGGCGTTCGGATAGATAGTAAGCTGTTGTGGAAAGCCCATGTCCAGGATCTTGTTCAGAAACTAAATGCTGCTTGATTTACCATTAGAACAGTATCTGAAATAAGTGACACTTCAACATGAAAAGTAGTCTCCTTCACATATTTTCATACGCTTATGTCGTATGGTATTATTTTTTGGGGTAATTCTTCTGATTCAGACAGGGTATTTTTGGCTCAAAAACGGGCTGTTCGAGCTATATGTGGTGTAAGTTCGAGAACCTCTTGTCGATCCCTATTTAATAGTCTGGGAATTCTGACACTGCCCTCGCAGTATATATTTTCTTTAATGTCGTTTGTTGCTAGCAATATTAGCCTATTCCCAAGAGTTAGCAGCTTTCACTCAGTTAATACTAGGCAGAAATCAAATACGCATGTGGAATGCACTTCCTTGACTCTTGTGCAGAAAGAAGTGCAGTATTCTGCTGCATCCATTTTCAATAAGCTACCACAAGAACTCAAAAACCTTAGCAGTAGCCCAAACTCTTTCAAGTCTAAACTGAAGAGTTTCCTCATGGCTCACTCCTTATCTGTCGAGGAGCTCCTGGAAGAGCTAAAAAATTAAGCAAATTCCAGTGTTACATTGTTGATTTTCTTTATTTGAACTTACGACTTGTCACCTGAATATGTTTTTTTTTTATATTTCATTTTAACTGTTTCTAATATCGTGTTATAATTTCATGTATTGACTCGTTCCGTGACCATGGAGACTTCTCCTTAATTTGGTCCCACGGAACAATAAATAAATAAATAAAAAAATAGAACCGACATGTGATTACATTTGCACGCAATTTGGGTGCGTAGATCCTGAGAAATCACTACCCAGAACAACCACCTCTGGCCGTAATATCGGCCCTGATACGTTTGGGCATTGGGTCAAACAGAGCTTGGATGGCGTGTACAGGTACAGCTGCCCATGCACCTTCAACACGATACCACAGTTCATCAAGAGTAGTGACTGTCGTATTGTGACGAGCTAGTTGCTCGGCCACCATTGACCAGACGTTTTCAGTTGGTGAGAGATCTGGAGAATGTACCGGCCAGGGCAGCAGTCTAACATTTTCTGTATCCAGAAAGGCCCGTACAGGACCTGCAACATGCGGTCGTGCATTATCCTGCTGAAATGTAGGGTTTCGCAGGGATCGAATGAAGCGTAGAGCCACGGGTCGTAACACATCTGAAATGTAACGTCCACTGTTCAAAGTGTCGTCAATGCGAACAAGAAGTGACTGAGACGTGTAACCAATGGCACCCCATACCATCACGCCGGGTGATACGCAAGTATGGCGAGAACGAATACACGCTTATACGTGCGTTCACCGCAATGTCGCCAAACACGGATGTGACCATCATGATGCTGTAAACAAACATGGATTCATCCGAAAAACTGACGTTTTGCCATTCGTGCAACCAGGTTCGTCGTTGAGTACACCATCGCAGGCGTTCCTGTCTGTTATGCAGCGTCAAGGGTAACCGCAGCCATGGTCTCCGTGCTGATAGTCCTTGCTGCTGCAAACGTCGTCGAGCTGTTCGTGCAGATGGTTGTTGTCTTGCAAACGTCCCCATTTGCTGACTCAGGGATCTAGACGTGGCTGCACGATCCGTTACAGCCATGCGGATAAGATGCCTGTCATCTCGACTGCTAGTGATACGAGGCCGTTAGGATCCAGCACGGCGTTCCGTATTACCCTCCTGAACCCACCGATTCCATATTCTGCAAACAGCCATTGGATCTCGACCAACGCGAGCAGCAATGTCGCGATACGATAAACTGCAATCGCGATAGGCTACAATCCGACCTTTATCAAAGTCGGAAACGTGATGGTACGCATTTCTCCTCCTTACACGAGGTATCACAACAACATTTCACCAGGCAATGCCCGTCAACTGCTGTTTGTCTATGAGAAATCGGTTGGAAACTTTCCTCATGTCAGCACGTTGTAGGTGTCGCCACCGGCGCCAATCTCGTGTGAATGCTCTGAAACGCTAATCATTTGCATATCACAGCATCTTCTTCCTGTCGGTTAAATTTCGCATCTGTAGCACGTCATCTTCGTGGTGTAGCAATTTTAATGGCCAGTAGTGTAGATATTGTTAAAATTATTACCTGTAATAATTTATTGTTAGCTTGCCCAAGATTTCATTCCACATTCTTAGCAGTTTTCAGCATGTTAGGAATTTTTCGTGACGCAGAGCCGTGCAGCGATCGCGGTAGCCGCTGCCTCGGCTAATTGAAATTAAACTGAATGAAAGCAGTTGTCCCGCAATATAGCGGGCAGGTAACGGTACACTAAAATTATCTCTTTCAGCTTCCTTGTGACTTCAGAGGGAAATTGTGGATTTTATTATATAATTTTCAGGTGAACGTGGGCAGCTGCTATTACGTTATCAGTTACGTAAATAATTCACGAGTGATAAAATTTTACTTGTGTGCGATCAAAGACTGCTGTGCACAACCTGTTCTGGCTAATAACATAATAATAAAATTTAATTTTTTTTTAGTTTCATGCTCTCATGTTAGTCGTGGCAGTTAATAGTGTTCATATATTTAAAAACAATCCACTGCAGCTTTTATGTTTAATGAACATAACATACTGTAACTTCCGTACAGGTAATAAGAGTAATTTTCTGCGCATTCAAGAGATGAAAGTAGCGAAGGGCATTTTTTTTATTCCATAATTAGTTGCAGGAATGATACCATGTTCCATGTCTAACAAGCCAGATCAGTGTTATACAATAATAGTTTGCAAATTAAAGATCGTACGTCCACAGCAGGAAATCCTTCAGTGTTGTGCGTTTCCCCACATAATAGGTCAAAGTGCATAAAGTTAAAATATTTTCAGTTGCAGAAACTAATAGTGAAAATCGTATTTTATCTGTCGTGTTCGCAACAATGAGCAATATAAAATTAATTAAAATATTATGCCATATAAACTGCATATAAAGTAAAAAGGGTGTGCGTTGGGGATTACGCGACAAGACATTAGACTCTCCATTAGGAATAGCTCCACGTCCGCGCTAATGCGCAGACACTGGAGTAAGTAACTTGGTATACGCTGGCGGCAACGGCTGCAAATAGTGATGTGATGGCCCAATCCGATCCCTGGGTATGAACATAACACACACGTCAGGCGGCGGGAACAACACACAGACCGGAGCAACTAGCTCGTGGGGGAAAGGGGGGGGGGGGCGCTTGCCGCGATGACCAAGTTTGGAGAGAGAACTGATAGAACTTGTTGGTGATATTCTCGCAGACTTCCACGCTGAATTGAAACAGAAAAGGGCATCCTCAACAATCACAGCACCTGTTAGACAAAAACTTTGGTCACTTGTTCTTGGTCAGGCCAAACGCTCCTATATACGCTGCAGCAGTTTCTGCACCTAGTGCCAGGAAATTGATAAACGAACTGGTTAGTGGAAATCAGTAAATAAAGGCAAACAAAACAAATGTTCTGTATATAAGCTCCCAAATCATCAGGACAAAAGGGCGGTACGAGATAAATTGACTAAAACGATTAATCTCTACAGGATAAAATCAAAATAAAGGGCATTAGGTGAACAACAAACACAGTGATTACCGAAACCGAGACTAAGACGAATGCCATGAAAAGAGTAGAGAAAACATGGCAGCTAAGAGACATCAAATGCGAAGAGGCCCGGAAAAACGGACCACAATGTCAATATACAACGTCCCCACGTCCATTCCGGACAAGGATTTCATGGAGGAACTGTATGAGATTAACATCAGTGAGAACGTCAGCAAAGAAATGTTTGGCGAAGAAGTGAAGCTTAAGTTTAAAATAGGACCGAAAAACAAGCGTGCGGTGAATGACATTACTGAGTTTAGCCCGTGAATATGGTTTGCCCTTATGCAAAGAGAACGCGTATACACCAATTTCGAAACACGTAGAATACAAACTTTCATAACGCTCTGTAGAAATGCTACCCTTGCCATGACTCAATACCCAGTTTAAGCGCTATAGGCGAGACGCACCAAACCGCGACACACCCAAACCGATTGTACAGAAAAGGCGGTTGGTTGCATACCATCTATGTAGAGAAACCGTACTTGCAACAAAGAAGGTGGTACGGAATGCCCTACATATAAACAGTTACTTGAAAAACGTACCGCTAACACAACTAAAATTATCGAAGCTGTCTACCGAGATCATGGCATGTCAAGAGGACCTTCATTCCACACATCTCGACAGCGCTTACGAAGACATTCACCGCCGGAAAAAAAAATTCCAGCTAACAGGGTGAGGTCATGCCGCCGCACAATTCCATGGTGGCAACAAATATGTTTCCTCCCGGAGACGTTCGATGATACAGAAATTCTCCCGTCATTGGTTGCGCCAGCGACGCGGTTCAGCGTCATTCCTCGCAGACAACGGAGCACATCGATCTAGTGTGCATTAAGGCGCCATAGAGTATGAGGTAGCTAGGCACGTAAAAGGTGAAATGTGCCAACGGGCTTCCAAGCAGACATGCTTGTTGTTAATAATATAACAATTAGAAATACAGCTCGTTAGTAATGATCGTGGAAAACGTAAACATCACAAACAAGAGCAACACAAAAGTAATGATGAAATGTGCACCAACAACTACACATCTCACGGAACTTGCACAGACACCCAAAACAGAAACATAGGAAAAAGTACCGTGACAGAACACAAACCTGACACATTGGAACACAACAGGGTATGCAAAAAAGGTTCAAATGGCTCTGAGCACTAAGGGTATGCAACACCTAAAAGTGTAAAGCCACATCAAACCAGTGACGTTCATCTCAGGAGGGGGAGGGGGGGGGGGGGGTGTCACAAAACACAAGTAACGCAGCACACAATATCACAACGCATGATGATGAACTGCATGGAAGGAAAAAAAAGTGAAAATTCGAGGAATCGCAAAGAACACAAATAAACAGACAACCCAATACAGCTTCAACCACATAAGCTCGAACGTAAACAAGACACACTCGCAGCCCGAGCAGACAGCGAGAGAATGATCAGACACAGCGCAAGAACACAGAACTTGAGGAACAAACGAAATTTTAAACCTAGAAGAAAATATACACCTTTCGAGGCTAGAAAACAGATACACATTCCAAACAGCACTGCGACTTGTGACTAAAATTAGTAACTGAAAAGGTGTCACAATCTGCTATCCGACGACCGAGCAGACAGATTTCTACTGAAATCAGCTAATATACCGACAGACGTTATAACGTCCTGACTGCACTACTACAAAAAGCCTGCACAAGAAGGGGCGAAAAGCTCATTCTAAAAAACGTATACAAAGACCTTGAGAGGGCCCACGGACGAGTATACTTCGATTACAATTAAGAGGGATCTAAATGTTTTATATATACCCGACACCTACGGAACACTCACAACTGAGTGCAAACAACCAGACACTAGTTAGTATGGAGCTACCTAGACCAGTGGATGAAGTGCACGCGGACGTGGTCTGGTTGCAGGAGCCCTACACCAGGAACGGCAAACTATAGTCTGGGAGACGAGTCTTTGGTATTGACAGCTCGGTAGCGTCTTTCCGTTGCCTAGCGACCGCAGGCAGGCAGCCAATGACGGCCTGACTTTGAGCGGGTAGCAAGGGCCACGTTGCCGCTCTGAAACCCGGTCGCGCGCGCTTATGAAACTTACCAGTGTCTCGCGTGCAGGCGGTGCGGTCGTTCGTCGTTTGTCTGAAGTTGAATTCGCAGTTTATTTCGTTTTTGTTGTTTTTAGTGTTTCTTTGTTTATGTTTCGTTGTAAACAATGTCTAGTGCGGCGGGTAGTACCAGCCCAACACAAGAAGTGAAACGGAGGAAGAAAAGTGTGCTACACACCCAGGCCCGTGAATTCGTGTGCTCTGTGAGGGATTACTTTGAGAAAGAAAAGGACAAAGGTGGGCCCTTAATTCCTGTTGTTCAGGTTGTGAAGAGAACTGCAGCAGCATTGAAAATAAGTAAGAACACTGTTGTAAATATAGGGAAAGAACAGTATAGTGTAGATTGTGACGAGAGTGGCACAACAAAGCTGCACACACCAGGAAAGAAGCGACCGAGAAATAAGCAGGTGACAGCTTTGGACGATTTTCAGAAAGACGCTATTCGTCGTCATATATACAGCTATTATAAGAGAAGGGAACATCCCACTCTGTCTAAATTACAGGTGTCGCTTCAGAAAGACGATCTTTTTAAAGGGAGCAAATTTTCATTGCGTACAGTGTTGAAAGACATAGGCTTCAGCTATTCACTGTTTAACGGACGCAAAATATTAATGGAAAGGACAGATGTAGTTGCATGGCGGTGCAGATTTCTGCGCAGGATCATGGGTGTGGAATTCGAAAGTATAGTGTGGTTAGATGAAACTTGGGTCAATGCCAGCCATTCCTTACGTAGAGGCTGGAATGATGGAACGCCCGAGGGGACAATGGCAGTGCCTGTTGGCAAAGGAGGGCGTATTATTGTCTTACATGCAGGAACATCGAAAGGTTTTGTGCCAAACTGCTTGAAAATGTTTCGGTCAAAAAAGACGGGAGATTACCATGAAGAAATGAACAGTGTAGTATTTCAAGAATGGTTCGAGACATCGCTTATGACGAATCTGACAAGTCCATCAGTGATTGTTATGGACAATGCGCCTTATCATTCCGTTGTTCACGATAAGGCACCAACCTTGGCCACAAAAAAAGACGATATCATTCAGTGGTTGAAACGGCGAAAAGTAGATTTCAGAGAAGATTTAAGGAAGGCGGAACTGCTCGAAATTGTGGCACAAAAGAAACCCCAATTTCCAACATATGTAATTGACGAGATTGCTAAAAGGCGCGGGCATGAAATCGTTCGGCTTCCTCCATACCAGTCACTTCAATGCAATTGAAGGAGTGTGGGCGCAGATAAAAAATTACATTGCTGCAAACAATAAAAAATTCACGATCTCTGAAGTGGAAACTCTCCTCCCAGCAGCTATCAATAAAGTGACAAGCGAGACGTGGGCTAAAATTGTAAACAGCACTGCAAGTACCATCAGAGAGGCGGCCAAAACCGAAGGGGTTGTGGAAGAATGCATCGAAAATTTAATTATACATCTGGGAGAGAGCAGTGATAGTTCGAGTAGTGCTGAGGAAGACAATGTCAAATCAGATTCTGACAGTGATGTGAGTGGTGTTTTTCCATTACAGTAACTACAACGTATTCAGGAATGTAAGGAGGGAGTTTGCTATCGATCTACAACCAGATCATCATATTGTGAGTACTTTATTCAGATTATAACTCTTAATACACTGACCAATTATTCTGTAGCTTGCAGTAGGACAAATTAATAATGCTAATACTTAACAATGGAAACCAAAACTGCTAATGTCCAACAACTTGCGAAAATAGTTTTCATTTCAGTTGTGAAGTTTAACAAATAACTTTATTATGTTTCAGCATCTTAGATACTTGTACTAAATAGCTCTTATCAGTTTTCGAGTTAATATATTTCAAGCATCAACTTTAAATAAATTCACGCGTACCAATACGACTTGTACTTTGTCTCGCTTTTATTTCTGCTGCTAGAGAATGCGTGTAGCAGACAGGGCGCCGCGTGCTGTGAGCCACGTTCGGCAACAGCGCCGTCTGCCCGCCGGAACTGTCAGTACCAGTCACGCGTCTCACGGACTATAGTAGGTTTTGACCACAAAAAATCATCGTAACAAGTACATCCAATGCTAAAGCTACTATCGTTGTCACAGATTGAAACTTTACAGTTACAAGATAGCTTGTCTACGTACCGAGCACCTAGCAACAGTGAAAATAGTGCACGAAGGCGAGAAGTGGATTATTGCGTCGTTATACGCACAGTACTGGCACGACATTGAACCATATCTCGGTTACATCAGAGACGTTGTCGAATAACAGAAAATTACTAATAGTTGCAGACATAAGTGCTAGGTCGACTATATGGCGCTTACACCATGGACGACCGGGGGCACCAAAAGTCCATGAGGTGCTAACTGAACACAACCTCTACATCGTCAACAGTCCGCATCAGCCACCCGCCTACATAGCGGCATCGGGAGCCAGCAGCAGGATTGACATAACAATCACAAATGCAAGTGCACTTCCACTTATAACGGGGTGAGAGGTCACGGATGGCGCTACTCACAGCGACCGTAACGCTATCATCATGAACACAGAAACACAAATATACACACCTACTTATTTTATAAGGCGGACTGGACAAAACTAAGACAGATGATTGAGGCCTTCCCCGTAGATACAGTTGAGGGGTCAGTGGACTATAAAGCACATATTTTGACTGACTTACTACAAAAAGCGCAAAGGGCCGCAATTCCGACCGCTGAGACAGGACGAAAGTTAAATAATGGACTAGAAGACTAACAAGGTACCCCAAAGAAGCTAGAAACAAGCGAAATGGTATCAAAGAGCGACAACGGAAAGGGACAGAGATCTCATACAGTTTAGGAAACCAAAACAACGGTACAAAGAAGAGTTACAAAAAACACGAGGAGGACACTGGAACACACACGTGCAGAAACAGCTCCAAGATCTCCTCCCCGATGACGAGCAACAGTCGGATGAACAGATCCATAATAGACAACGAACCATAGTGAACTCTCGCCATGATAATGGTGCCGTCATTATTCCCTTTGCAAGTGAGGAGGCCGCGCTCGCGATTGCCAAACTAAAGAACAAAAAGCCCCTGGTCCAGATGGTATCGATTCCGAGGCACTGAAAATTGTTCCACAGATTGTTCCATACCTGACGGATCTACTCAACGAAGCGTTGCATCTGGGACGGGTACCTGCTGTTTAGAAAACAACAAATGCCGTCATAATTAAAAAATCAGGGGACAATGATCTTTCAGATCCAGAAACGTACAGACCCATAAGCTTAATTAACACCTTGGCCAAGG
Organism: Schistocerca americana; assembly: GCF_021461395.2. Classification (NCBI taxonomy): domain Eukaryota; kingdom Metazoa; phylum Arthropoda; class Insecta; order Orthoptera; family Acrididae; genus Schistocerca; species Schistocerca americana. Next base: position 284,211,008 of record NC_060120.1, on the reverse strand, counting down.
TCCAGGAACGACTTACGATCGCTTACATACACACAGGGAGCTCCTGGAAATTAGTGCGCACTCGTTCGGTTTCAGGGCGGGAAAATCTATAAATGACGCAGTAAATAAGGTACAAACCACTGTTAATAACACAGAAAACAAATACGCAGTTGCTATTATTATAGACATTTCGGGCGCCTTTGATAGTCTCTGGTGGCCGCAATGTTTACAAGACTCAGAGATGCAGGTACATAATGCCCTCTACGATAGCCTCTCGAACTACTGTAGAAACAGGGTGGTTGAATGGCGCGCGAGAAATCAGAAAATGATTAAAAGAATCACCAAAGGTTGCCGCAAGGATCAATCTGTGGCCCCGTCTTTTGGCATGTCACCTCTGAATCCCTCCTACATCAACTGGATGGGGATAATAGTGCGAACAAGGCGATAGCATATGCAGATGACCTTCTGATGGTGACCTCAGTGGATTCAACAGCGCAACTTGAACACCACTCAACATAGCTACTCACAAGCATCAGCCAGTGATGCAAATATAATAAACTTCATATAGTTTATATACTACTCAAAGGAACGCTACAAAGTAATCCAACCATAAAATTACATGACCAAAAAATGGCTCTGACCACTATGGGACTTAACATCTGTGGTCATCAGTCGCCTAGAACTTAGAACTACTTAAACCTAACTAACCTAAGGACTTCACACACATCCATGCCCGAGGCAGGATTCGAACCTGCGACCGTAGCAGTTCCGGACTGAGCGCCTAGAACCGCTAGACAATTACATGGCATTAACATACGCAGACAACGGCAAACACGACATCTTGGTGTGCAACTCGACGAATAACTGTCCTTTGACGAACAACCACTGACGGGTCTGCTAAGATCAAGCAAAAGTTTGCAGATTCAACATAACACACACTGAGAACTTACCATTGTGCGCTCTCTGAGTCTATGGTCTGTTTTGCAGCCAGTACGTGGGTCCACCGAGTACGTCTGGTGACGAATCAGAACATCGTGCGGCGAGGGGAGAGAAGTTCTCTCGTAAGGCTGTCACGAACTTTCAACACCACGTCAATGGAATCACTCTGCGTGACGCTTGGAACCGAGCGAGGTGGCGCAGTGGCTAGCACACTGCACTCGCATTCGGGAGGACGACGGTTCAATCCTGCGTCTGGCCATCCTGATTTAGTTTTCCTTTATTTCCATAAATCGCTCCAGGCAAATGCTGGGATGGTTCCTTTGAAAGGGCACGGCCGACTTCCTTCCCCGTCCTTCCCTAATCCGATGAGACCGATGACCTCGCTGTCTGGTCTCCTCCCCCAAACAACCCAACCCCAACCCTTCCCTATCGACGTAACTATTCGCTTTCGGGCTGCGGTGTACTGGCTGAGGAGTGAGAGACAGGAGGAGGTAATCGAGATTACCGGACAGGGTATTACCGAGAAGCGCCAACTCGTTAAACGGCAGGTGGATACCTGGCAAAGGAAATGGGAGTTAAGCGACAAGGGTCGTAGGGTGTATAGTTCTTCCCGGACATCAGGGAACGTCTGAGACTGAACCATATCAGTCACAGCCAGAGTATGGTTCACTTCCTGACAGTCACGGCCCTTACCTGCGCTCTTACACCGCACAGACCGCAGTCAGAGTGCTACTTGTACATGTGGGGAACGTGGATCCCCAGAACACATACGGGTAGTAAGAGACAAAGACGAGTGGGATATATTAAAATCGCTGATGATGTCTCAAGGACATTACGTGACAACACAGACAGACACCGCCGTATAACAGAACACTGCAACACACACGAAGCACGCAAGACACCAATTCCAATTCGTGTACCAATACAGACAGCAGTACCGAAACACACACTCACTCAAACAGCAAACACTTTCACCAACACATACCATAGACAACCTTACACAGCATCTAAAATAATTAAACTGTATCAGAATAAACAGTGTAATTCAATCAACCCTATAAACCTGTTCTAGCTTAAGTATAAACAGCAGGTACATCCATTCCGTGGTCATTATACCGCAGTTGGAATGTGACACTTGTAACCGAATACTTAGTATAAAGTCAGTATAACAGGTAAAATTCAAAACACATAATATAAGAACTGAAGGTTAGCTAATAACCGCAAGAAATAACATACATTACACTCACACACCGCTGCATTTTCCACAATGAACATAATAGTTACAGTGTTTTTCTAAACAGTGTTTAGAAATATTAACCTGTAAATTAAACTGTAGCAGCAGCAGCGCGATTCCGGAGTGAAGTTCCTAGAACCGCTCGGTCACAGCGGCCGGCGAGGCTCTCAGACCAGGCTGTCTCAGATAGACTAACATTTCTCTCTCTCTCTCTCTCTCTCTCTCTCTCTCTCTCTCTCTCTCTCTCTCTCTCTCTTATTATCCAAGTCTCTCCTATCATCCTATCTTCTCAAAATTTGAATATTTTTTTTCTTTCAGTTTCTAATGTATTTTTAATTTATTATTACATAAATTTTAATTGTTGAAAACAATAATTGCTGTTCGTAATATGGAATATGTTTCGTAATTTACATGAAAAGCTCTAAAATGAAATGTAAGGCAACAGGTCTCTAGATGAGCAATAAATCAAATCAATCCCAAGAAACAATATTTGTTCCCCGTTGCTGAAGTTGTGTTCCGAGGTGACACGACGCCTATTCACACAGATCGTATCGTCCAGAACTGGACTGTGGAACACGACGATAAATTGTCAAATCTCCCCTGGCCGCCGCGGTTACCTGATCTCAATATGACTGTGCCTTTGTGGTCTACTTTTGAGAGAAGGGCGCTGGATCGCTGTCAACCTCCTTCATTGTAATCTGAAATCGCCACTATTTTGCAGCACAAATGATATAAGATTCTCTTAAAAACCATACAAGACCTGTAATTATCCATTCCGAGACGATTGGAAGATGTTCTGAATGACAACGGATTTACTACACAGTTTTAGGCATGGCAGTGTGTTTTGTTTTTGATGTTTCCTTATTTTTGTCCAACCCCTGATGAATATTTGTACTGGATCCTACACGTTACCGTGCTTCTCAAGCACTTAGGTTCAACAACTTCTGCTATTTAAAAAAAAATGGCTCTGAGCACTATGGGACTCAACATCTCAGGTCATAAGTCCCCTAGAACTTAGAACTACTTAAACCTAACTAACCTAAGGACATCACACACACCCATGCCCGAGGCAGGATTCGAACCTGCGACCGTAGCAGTCCCGCGGTTCCGGACTGCAGCGCCAGAACCGCTAGACCACCGCGGCCGGCTTTCTGCTATTTAGATAACTGCTAGTTTTGGGAACAACATTTCAACAACTAACATACACTACTGGTCATTGAAATTGCAACACCATGAATGCGGCATCGCCAAATTTGCGAGAAGTGTACCACATCTCTGGACAAGTAAACGCTTGGCAATTCAGTGGAACTACACAAGATGGGAGGAGTGAGTCCATCTACATTACCTGTTTCAGCGAGACCATGCAAAAGGCTTCTCACTCAGAAATCATATTTGATTTTATAAGTTAAATACTAAGTTAACTGTTTTTGTTCTACTGATTTTTCTTAATTTCTACCGGTTTTTCTGCTTTTTGGACCATCTTCAGGAAACAGCTGATTAGCGACCGCAAGGGACACTAGTTTTTAGGTATTTGACGATTGATTGCAAGAAGACCGTGCTGTGCCTTGTGTAAGAAGGGGAAACACCGCCAGCACCTGTCGGAATATTGGTGCTCGATTGATCGGGATCCGTCAACTGTCATGCGGATATGGGATCGATAGGTTGAGTAGAACCACACTGAAAGCCATTCTGGAACTCAGAGGCCGCACGTGAGTAGCGCCAGGTAGAAAACATACACATATTCTCTCAGCCATGCAGTGGCGCCTTGCCATCTAGTCCCGGTTCTGTCTACAGCATCATAAATGGAAATGTCGTGTGGCTAGGGCCTCCCGTCGGGTAGACCGTTCGCCTGGTGCAGGTCTTTCGATTTGACGCCACTTCGGCGACCTGCGCGTCGGTGGGGATGAAATGATGATGATTAGGACAACACAACACCCAGTCCCTGAGCGGATAAAATTTCCGACCCAGCCGGGAATCGAACCCGGGCCCTTAGGATTTACAGTCTGTCACGCTGACCACACAGCTACCGGGTCGGACTTGCAGCATCATAAGGCGCGTGCTCCACATGTGGAGGCTACAAGAACAGACATGTCAACATTGCATTCGTCGTCATCATACAGACCCAGAACCTCCCATAGTGGTAAGTTGTACCATCCGGTGCACAACAAGATTACCTCTCATTCGCATGACCATTAATTTGGACTGGAGACCTAACATATTTGAAGTGTGACGGCCAGTGGCGGAGTTCTACCTTTGCGGTCTATGTGACGTCATCTTTCAACAAGATAACGCAAGACGGCACACTGCCCTTGCTTTCCTGGCCTACCTCGATAGAGTAGGTGTTCCACTGTTGTCCTGCCCAGCACATCCTGCAGACCTGTCGACCACTGACAACCTCTGGCCGTGGGGTGCTGAGAAACTCCCCCGCCACTACTCGCCAGTTACTACCTCTGAACCCTCACCTAAAGTTCAAGTAGCGTGGAATGACATATCTGTCTCTGTCATCCAAGCTCTGTTCGACTCTGTGTCCAACTGAGTTTGGGTCACTGTTGCTCCCAGAAGTGGCTGCCGTATTCACTAAATTTGGCGTCGTGTGTAACATGAAATGACCTGCAAATTTAATCACAGTTCCTTCCTACTATACCGTAAATATTCAGTTAAGAGCCAAAGAAACTGGTACACCTGCCTAATATCGTGTAGGGCCCCCGCGAGTACACAAAAGTGACGCAGCATGAATGGCATGGACTCGACTAATATCTGAAGTAGTGCTGGAGAGAATTGACGCCACGAATCCTGGAGGACTATCTATAAATCCGTAAGGCAACGAGGGGGTTGGAGATCTCTTCTGAATAGCATGTTGCAAGGCATCACAGATGTGCTCAATAATGTTCATGTCTGGGGAGTTTAGGTAGTCAGCGGAAGTGTTTAAACTCATAAGAGTGTTCCTGTATCCACTCTATAGCAGCTCTGGACCTATGGGGTGTATCATTCTCCTGCTGGAATTGCCCAACTCCCTCAGAATGCACAATGGACATGAATGGATGCAGGTGATCAGACAGCAAGCTTAAGTATGTGTCACCTGTCAGAGTCGTATCTAGACGTATCAGGATCCCAAATCCCTCCAACTGCACACGTCCCAAACCATTACAGAGCCTCCACGACTTGAACAGTCCCCTGCTGACATGAGGAGCTCATGGATTCATACCATTATCTCCATAACCCTACACTTGCATCCGCTCGGTACAGTTTGAAACGGGACTCATCCGACCAGGCTACATGTTTCCAGACATCAATAGTCCATTGTCGGTGCTGACGGGCCCAGGCGATGCGTAAAGCTTGGTGTCGTGCAGTCATCAAGGGTAAACGAGTGCACCTTCGGCTCGGAAAGCCGATATCGATGTTTTGCTGAATGGTTCGCAGGCTGACATTTGTTTATTGTCCAGTATTCATATCTGCAGTAATTTGCAGAAGGGTAGCACTTCTGTCGCGCTGATCAGTGCTCTTCAGCCGTCGTTGGTCCAGTTCTTGCAGGATCTTTATCCGGACGCATCGATGTCGGAGATTTGATGTTTTTACCGGATTCCTGATATTCACTGTACACTCGTGAAATGGTCGAAAGGGAAAATCCCAACTTCATCGCTGCCCCGGAGATGCTGTGTCTTATCGCTCGTGCGTCGATTGTAACACCTCTTTCAAACTCAGATCTTGATAACTTGCCATTGTAGCAACAGTAACCGATATAACAACTCCGCCAGACACATGATGTCTTATATAGGCGTTGCCGACCGCAGTACCGTATGCTGCCTGTTTACATACCTCTCTATTTGAATATGCATGACTACACCAGTTTGTTTGGCGCTCCAGTGTATATGTATAAGTATACATAGCTTTTAAAGGTCAGTGGCGTGTCTCCGCCATACACCGTACGCTCTCTTACGCGGTACACACATCGATGTTGTGTAGCTGTATCGCGACTAAGCGAAGGGGGGCGTCGGCGGACTGCCTCCGTGGGCAGCAGCAGTATCCCCACCCACACATGCACAGTGGAGGAGACACCGCCCTCTCTAGCAGCTGTCGGGCGCTGCTCGGCGCGGCGACGCGGCAAAATGTTTACGAGTCCTGGGAAGGGCGCCTTCCAGGGACCGCAATAACCCGGCGGCCGGCTCCCGGTGCCAGGCGCACTTTGATCTGTGCTGCGGCCACCGCCTCCATCCACCGCCTGCGACGCAGGATCCAATTTGCGGGCAGAGCGGCGGCCGCTCTCATTACGTTAGCTCCGCCGAGGTGCCAACTGCCGGCCGGCATTGGGAAGAGTCGCGTCGCCGCCTTTGTCCACGGTGGGTACTTCCCGGTACGACCGGGAAGCTGGGGCGTCGCGGGCGAGAAGCCGACGTTCCGCCGCAGTTGACCACGTCCGTCCCGTTCAGACACCCTCTGCTTTCTTAGACTCGGTTACAAAACCTGCGCACTGAAATTGGGAGAGTTTGTAGGAGCAGGTGTGGCTCCAAGGAATGAAGTGCGTGTGAAGCAAGGACAGTCAAGAATTCGGCACGCGGCCAGTGCTCTCGCTCACGTGCCACACACTTCCCCCACCTCTACGCCAACTGGCTGTCAGAAAATGGTTCAAATGGCTCTGGGCACTATGGGACATAACATCTGAGGTCATCAGTCCCCTATAAATTAGAACTACTTAAACGTAACTAACCTAAGGTCATCAGACACACCCATGCCCAAGGCAGGATTCGAACCTGCGACCGTAGCGGTCGCACGGTTCCAGACTGAAGTGCCTAGAACCGCTCGGCCACAGCGACAGGCTCAGTCACAGATAGCGCAGTATGGCACAAAGAAGACGTCTACCAGACTCTCTGCGGTGGAGGGCGACAGGAAGAATGGAAGAAGGACAGTCGCAAAATGATGTGGTCCGATGACATAATGGAAACTGTCCTGTTGTTTTTCGGATGTTGCGACATTTTGTAGAGACCGAAACTGTATCCCGGAGATCAGGACAGGACCGACCACGTATGACATCAGAAAGAGTTGACCGTTATTCGGATGTAAGGGCACACTGGTACTGTCTTAGTACTGCACAGAAACTGGCATCTGACCTCGCAGCATCTACTGGACGTGTTGTATCGAGGCAAACGGCTTCGGAAGAGTGGCCATTGTTGTCAGAGACCTGTTGTATTTTTCCCTCCGATGCGAGGTGTAGCAAAGCTAATGCAAAGCTAATGCAGTGAGCGCTCAGCTACGATCTAGTCTCTTCTACAAGAAGGAAGTCAGTACCAAGACTAAGTTATCTGTGCACCGTTCAATCTTTCGACCAACTTTGTTGTATGGGAGCGAAAGCTGGGTGGATTCAGGTTACCTTATCAATAAGGTTGAGGTTACGGATATGAAAGTAGTTAGGATGATTGCAGGTACTAGTAGATGAGAACAATGGCAGGAGGGTGTCCACAATGAGGAAATCAAAGAAAAACTGGGAATGAACTCTGTAGAGGTAGCAGTCAGGGCGAACAGGCTTAGATGGTGGGGGCATGTTACACGCATGGGAGAAGCAAGGTTACCCAAGACACTCATGGGTTCAGCAGTAGAGGGTAGGAGGACTCGGAGTAGACCAAGGAGAAGGTACCTGGATTCGGTTAAGAATGATTTTGAAGTAATAGGCTTAACATCAGAAGAGGCATCAATGTTAGCACTGAACAGGGGATCATGGAGGAATTTTATAAGGGGGACTATGCTCCAGACTGAACGCTGGAAGGCATAATCAGTCTTAAATGATGATGATGATGCGTCTTCACAGAAGGGTACGCCTAGAGTGGAGTCGTTAACATGCCATCTGGATGGTCGAACAGCTGGCCAATGTTCTTTTCCCAGATGAATCCCTATTTGGTCTGGAGAGTGATTCTCGACAGATTCGCATCTGGAGAAGAGCATGTCTGCGACGCAATAGGGAGGCGGGTTGCATCACATCAGCATCCACCAACCAGTCTCCAACACAGTTCTACAGAGGGAATGGGATTGACAGGATGCCTCATCGTTGACAATCCCGTATTGCTACCACTAACAGTCACATCCCTTACTGACCACATTAAACAGTCGTCGTAATGTGTGGGCAAATCCGTTAAGTAGGAAAAAATGAAGTGTATTTTTGGCTACAGCTATGCATGTTGTAGTTGTTTACTTTCTGTATTCTTTACGTTGTTTCTAATTTACTGTCACCTGTTTATCCTGTTTTGTGGCAAAATGAGTGCAACCTTGCAATATTTCCAACTGTTGCTTTAATTTTGAACACCAGTGTATTTTTGGCATGCTAAAGATATATCGTAACGTCATTGTTAAAAACTTGGATAGACAGCTTCTTAGGCCGTCCTCAGATAAACTATTAAGTTATCTAATGGCCTAAGAAGCTGAAAGCCGGTCATAACGAACTAGTAAATAAGTATTACTGAGGAGCATTAATACTGTGTTTTCAAGTTTTTAATGTGTCTATGTTCCTCCAAAAACCGACGGAATATTCGATAAATATTAACATACTCTAATGTTTATCTGGTGCAGACTATCGACATACGGACAGAGACAGACAATTTCTCACATTTTTGCACTCACGTTGATATTTAATTTTAACTTACTTAGTTATACTGTCGAAAAAGGCCTTTTAAGCACATACTTTCATCGAAACAGTTATGTCACGTTTGCAACCTCATTATGGTAATGTAGAAACTCTACCCTAGGAAAACAATATAGACCTCGTGGACAATTTTAATGCAAAAGACATTGCCTTTTAAATGGGAATTACACTGCAGATCAATCTGTTCCATCAGCACAGGCACAGGATCGCTTTCAATTAAAATGGTAAATGATCTTGAAAACAGATCGAAAACATATTTAAGACTGGCAGTGTCCTCAAAACCTTTGGAAATCTAACACTAAAATTCTCTCTTTTCCTTAAGATGGGAAACTGCCCCCAAAGGCGGAAGAATCAGCAACAGTACAGATTCAACAACAATGGGGACAGAGGAAAATCCTTACCCAGTTACTTGTCAGCTACGGCTTCAGGATGCAGAAGGCAATGGAAGACAGTGCGTTAAAGACAAATAACGTATATCAACAGGCCTCTAACTCAAAAAGTATCATGACGACCTCTTCATTGGCAAAAGATTCCGGACTAGTCCTTCATTGGGGTATCCGGGAGGGGACTGCCAAGGGGTAAGTGGCCATGAGAAAAACACCGAATAACCAGCAGATGGATAACGCTGTACGATTCGGGGTGTGGAATGTCTGAAGTTTGAAAGTGGTATTGAAGCTAGAAAATTTGAAAAGGGAACTGCTAAGGCTCAACCTAGATATTGGTGGTGGTGGGGGGGGTCAATTAAGTGAAATGGAAAGAAGACAAGTATTTCTGGTCAGATGAGTATAGTGTGATATCAACAAAAAAAATGGCTCTGAGCACTATGGGACACAACTGCTGAGGTCATTAGTCCCCTAGAACTTAGAACTAGTTAAACCTAACTAACCTAAGGACATCACAAACATCCATGCCCGAGGCAGGATTCGAACCTGCGACCGTAGCGGTCTTGCGGTTCTAGACTGCAGCGCCTTTAACCGCACGGCCACTTCGGCCGGCTTGATATCAACAGCAGGAGGAAATGCTATAACGGTGCGAGGTGCCGGGGCTAGCAGTGTATTTAACACTAAATTCTTCTAGAGACTTCATATGGAAATGATGCTCTAAGTCCCCCATTTTTTAACTCTGACTTTTGCTGCTGCACATGGCTTAAGAAGAAACACGAACTGACTGTAATCGACACTGCAAGTGGAGTAGAAAAGAGTTTGGCACCTGCAATAATTTAATTTGATAGAAATTAATTTGATAAATAAGTTTCATTAACGTGGTGAGAAATGAAAGGGTTGCTCTACCGATCTACAGAATGAAAGTTCTGTCCAAAATAACAATTTGATTTATTATGACTAAACTCAAAATAATAAACACAACACATGAAACATTTACAATACGTCAAATGGGATACTGAAATAAATGCTGTGAAGGTGAAGTTGTCCTTAAATTACCTCGTGACATTTATGATCAAGTGGTATGTGGAGCCAATTCCTTGCAACTCAAATCTTAAGAGAAACACCCAGCCAACACAACATTAATTGCTGTTACAGTAGTGAGAACTCAGACAATGAACACCCAAGACAGAACCACGTTAGAAAAGACGGGAACAGGCGCGCTCTGCTGAGGTCTGATTGTGACGTAGCTAAATTCCCTAGTCTGCCGGTGCTGCGAACATACATTACCAAGCTGTCTTCTTAACTGCAAGGACATGATCTGGCGTACCGGAAGCGATGGCTGGTTGCTTCGACGTCCAGTCGTGGTGATGATAATTTCACGAGTATAGCCCGAAACAAATTATCCTGGTCTGGTTGTTCCAGACTAAAGACTTCCTAGCAATACAAATGCGCCTCTGAGGGAGACGAAGAAGGCTCCCCACACAATCACTGACGGTACAGTGATTGATTTTAACAAGCGAAGTCACACAGTAACTCCGATACAGTCACCTTTAGCCAAAACTGCTCAAGATGGACAACATAGGCCGCTTGTACGCAGAACGCTCAATTGCCAACTGTACTCGGAAAGTTGTGTAGAAGTCGAAACTTCAGCAACTTCGTCAAACAGTTACAATTAAATGAAAGTATATTAGACAGCCAATGGAAGGCAGGCTGTCCAGAGCAGCGAGAGCTCAGTCTTGTAACCTACTCCGACCGAAAGACGAGAGCCAACCCCTCTCAGGAGCAACCATACAAGCGGAACACAGAACATTCCCGCCCCCACGACAGTGGCCGTGGTTAAACGTTCCAATCAGCAACTCGAATACCGGCGTAAAATACCACTCTATTGCTGACGCACTACTATTCCACCAGTGGAGATACTTGGCGCCAATTTCTGCTCCGATTTTGCTACGTCACGGAGCTATCCCCTGAGCAAGCGAATCACAGTTATGATTTTGCAGAAAACGCGGTAATTTACCCGCCAAGACTGCCTGAGAACACAAGTCATTCCCACGCCTTGCTAGTAGCCCGCCAGAAAGTGTTTTCACTAAGTTTCTGCGAAGTAACGGAATCTCTAGCCCAGCCGCTCCGTCAGACCCCTGTGGGCGTGTTGCCCCCGCTCTTACGACAATGTCGGTGTCTGGAAAGCATCCACTCGACTCCCTCACACCCGTCGGCTTAACCCTATCAAGATCAGCAGAACTCGCCTGTCACCAGACCACCCGGGTGACGAGAGACGCTGCGTGAGAAGTCCGCGTGTGAAGGAATAGCAACTTTTCACCGCATGCAATTAGAGAGGAAAATCGAATTACTCAGAGTAAGATAGAAATATGAGAGGGGGCTCATGCCACCTCTCAATGGGAGTAGAGTTCATTATGAATAGGAAGATAGGGCAGAGATTGTGTTACTGTGAACTGTTCAGTGATAGGGTTGTTGTTATCAGAATCGACAGCAAACCAACATCGACAACGATAGTTCAAGTATACATGCCGACGTAGCAAGCTGAAGATGAAGAGATAGAGAAAGTATACAAGGATACTGAACGGATAATTCAGTACGTAAAGGGAGATCAAAAAACCTAATATTCATGGGAGATTGGAATGCGGTTGCAGGGGAAGGAGTAGAATAAAGGGTTACGGGAGAATATGGGATTGGGATGAGGAATGAGAAAGACTAATTGGGTTCTGTAATAAATTTCAACTAGTAATAGCGAATACTCTGTTCAAGAATTACAAGAGGGGAAGGTATACTACGAAAAGGCCAGAAGATACGGAATGATTTCAGTTAGATTACATCATGGTGAGGCAGAGATTCCGAAATCAGATTCTAGATTGTACGGCGTACCCAGGAGGAGATATTGACTCAGATCACACTGCAGTAGTGATGAAGAGTAGGCTGAAGTATAGGGTATTAGTCAGGAAGAATCAATACACAAAGAAGTGAGATACAGAAGAACTATGGAATGATGAGATACGCTTGAAGTTCTCTAAGGCTATAGCTACAGCAATACGTAGTAGTTCAGTAGGCAGTACAGTTGAAAAGGAATGGACGTCTCTAAAAATGGCAACCACAGAAATTGGAAAGAAAAATATAGGTATGAGGAAGGTAACTGCGAAGAAACCATGGCTAAAAGAAGAAATATTTCAGTTGATCGATGTAAGAAGAAAGTAAAAAAATGTTCAGGGAAACACAGGAATACAGAAATACAAGTCGCTGAAGAATGAAATAAATAGGAAGTGCAGCGAAGCTAAGGGGAAATGGCTACATAAAAAATAAAATAAAATCGAAAAAGGAATGATTACCAGAAAGACTGACTCAGCTTATAAGCCAAAACAACTTCCGTTAAAATAAAAGCAAGGATGGCGACATTAGGAGTACAATGGGAAGCAGTAACTGAGAAGTAAGTGATGGAGGATTTCCCTCTGTCCCCAATGTTGTTCAATCTGTACCGTGCCACGTCGGCACTTATCGCTAGTCGGATCAAGGGGCAATGACCAACCTTCGGGCTAGCAAGCTCTGGGAGGCTCGCTCTGGCGCGGTGGTCGGCGGCGAGAGAGGTGGTTGTTGACTGGAGTGTGGCAGGTCGGACACTTGGCGAACACGGCGTCCTGTTCAAGCATTGTTACTGCACAATTACCAATCCTTGATCGGAAAACATGATAGCTGCATTTTGTGCCGATATAAGGACGTAGGTATCCGAAGTTTGCATTGAGGTACGATTGTACTGTGTCTCTGCTGAGAGTTTACTGACGAAGCGTCTTGGAACTGTTCACTGCTGTCGTTATGGTCTATCTTGTGTGAAATACCGAGTACTGTTTGCGGTTCTGAGACCAGGTGATGAATTTAACAGTCGTTCGTGCTTCGAAATGTGTCAATGGTATTTAAAAAGGAACGTTAGCGGCATCCTTATAAGGCGCCAAAGTAACAGACCGCCGGCCGGGGTGGCCGAGCGGTTCTAGGCACTACAGTCTAGAATTGTGCGACCTCTACGGTCGCGGGTTCGAATTCTGCCTCGGGCATAGATGTTTGTGATGTCCTTAGGTTAGTTAGGTTTAAGTAGTTCTAAGTTCTAGGGGACTGATGGCCTCAGAAGTTAACTCCCATAGTGCTCAGAGCCATTTGAACCATTTTTTAGTAACAGACCGGTGTTTCTCCAAAAGTGATGGTAGCAATCTGGCGCTACTGACCTCATTACGAGTGCTTCCATATTATATGTTAAGCTGATGAAGTGTTATTGCTTCCAGTGTGTAACATACACCTGTTGCAGGTTAACGGAGGCAGCGTCTAAGTCCTATGTGTAGGAGGCCACGATCTGTGCCGCGAACTCAATGTAATGTCGCTTCTGTAAAAGGAAAACATGCTATATACACGTTATACGCTGCTGAATTGCTGGACAGAATAGTGGCAGCGGTTTTGGCGTGCTGCGACAGAAGGGAAGAATAATTTTTATTCATTTCAGATTTCTACGGGGTCTAACGTGGATGAAAAACAGTGTGTTCCATTACTATGGTTCGTTCGACAAAGGGGATAAATCAGGGTGATTGTATTATGGTTACATAAAATTAATAAATTTGAATTTTGTATTTGTTGTTTTTAAAGATTCTTGTCGTAACGGGGTTCTAACGTGGATGAAAAACAGTGTGTTCCATTACTATGGTTCGTTCGACAAAGGGGATAAATCAGGGTGATTGTATTATGGTTGTATAAAATTAATAATTTTGTATTTTGTATTTGTTGTTTTTAAATATTCTTGTCGTAACATCCAGTTGTCTCTGATTAACAGAAAATAATTATGGAAGTTAAAGTTTCGGAACTGTTTTCTGATAAGATTTTGCTGTACCAATTCAATGTTTAGTAGCTTTATCCCGTTAGTCTTTCTCGTATTAACTTGCAACCATTACGTTGTACTAAGTTTGCTACACTGAAGAGGCCAAGAAACAGCTACGCCTACCTAATATCGTGCACGGGCCCCACGAGTACGCAAAAGTGCCGCAGCACGACGTGGCATGGACTCGACTAATGTCTGAAGTACTGCTGGAGGAAGTCGACACCATGAATCCTGCAGGACTCTCCATAAATCCGGAGGAGTACGAGGGGGTGAAGATTCTTCTGAATAGCACGTTGCATGCTTCCCAGATATGCTCAATAATGTTCATATCTCGGGAGTTCGGTGACCATCGGAAATGTTTAAACTTATATGAGTGTTCCTGGAGCCACACTGTAGCAATTCTACCTTCCGCACGGAGCACGTCCATATCTCACCATTGACTTCTAGTACCAGCCGCACACAGTTGACGTCAACAAGTTTATGGGCCTGAAGATGACGTTGTTACAACGTTGAAACTAGTTGCCAAAATAAAATCGACACCTTAAATACAGCTGGAGGAATTTCTTCATTTTTAATATAAATTTATACCAGCTGACGTCCCACTATCCTCCATTTCAACTATGGATGTACGAATATCAAATGGATGCAGGTGATCAGACAGGATGTTTACGTACGAGTCACCTGTCAGTCGTATCTAGAAGCATCACAGGTCCCATATCACTCCAACTGCACACGTCCCACACCATTACAGAGCCTCCACCAGCTCAACAGTCCACGGTCGGTGTTGATGGGCCCAGGCGAGGCGTAAAGCTTTGTGTCATCAACAGTAAACGAGTGGGCCCATATCGATGATGTTTCGTTGAATGGTTCGCATGCTGACACTTGTTGATCGCCCAGCATTGAAATCTGCAGCAATTTGCGCAAGGGTTGCACTTCTGTCACGTTGAACGATTTTCTTCAGCCGTCATTGGTCGCGTTCATGCTGAATCTTTTTCCGCCCGCAGCGACGTCGGCGATTTGATGCCTCACCGGGGCCCTCTTTGTCGCTACCTCGGAGATGTTCTCTCCCATCGCTCGTGCGCCGACTATAAAGCCACGTTCAAACTCACTTAAATTTTGATAACGTGCCATTGTAGCAGCAGTAACGGATCAAACAACTACGCCAGACACTTGTTGTCTTATACAGGCGTTGCCGACCGCAGCGCCGTATTCTGCCTGTTTACATACCTCGGTATTTGAATACTCATGCCTGTACCTGTTTCTTTGGCACTTCAGTGTATTTTTACTTAAGGTCACTACTGTGCAGTTTGATAAATAAATTTGATCTTGTATTGTATAATCAATCAATCGACTACACGAGTAATTATTTTGCACCCCCAACTCCCTGGTTCCATAACAGTACATTGAGCAAAGCTGTGACGGAAACCGAGGAGAAATTTGTAAAGGTAATTAAGGTTCAAGGAGGAGAAAGAAAAATTTTTTAGGCTTGCTGATCACATTGTAATTCTGTCAGAGACAGTGGGGGACGTGGAAGATCAGTCGAACGGAATGCATAAAGTCTTGAAATGACGTTCTGATGTGAGTGTTGTATAAGTACATGATGAAAGGCCCCCAGGATGCCCTAAAATTAAGGTATATATAGAATAAATTTAAACACCGAGTAAGCTGAGGGTTGGTTCAAATGGCTGTGAGCACTATGGGACTTAACATCTGAGGTCATCAGTCCCCTAGAACTTAGAACTACTTAAACCTAACTAACCTAAGGACATCACACATATCCATGCCCGAGGCAGGATTCGATCCTGCGACCGTAGCGGTCGCGCGGTTCTAGACTGAAGCGCCTAGAACTGCTCGGCCACAACGGCCGGCAGCTGAGGGTTGGCAAAGACGTTAATTATGAACGCGGGGTATGGCGCAGACGAACGAAAACATTTTTTCATTCAATTTGTTGTACAGTTTCTTGTTTTAGAGAGACACAAACTGACTCTCTCGTATGTAGAAGGACGATGAGGATGTGCGATTTTAGAGATGAATCATTGCGATGTGTGAGTGAATAATATAATGTTAAATAACCGTATCAAGCATTTTATTTATTGAAGTAAGTGAAGACGAAAATTACAGGAAGAGGGTTTTCGTGATTACGCCAAGCGCCAGTGTCCCCGGAGTCCTTCGCCGTCTGCAGCGTCAACAAAAATGTAAGGCAGTCCGATGCCGAAAAGAATACCAATAAGCACAGAACATTTTAACAACGCAACCATATTACTATGAATATTCATATTCATTTTTATATAAAATTATATCTTAGAGCGTCAAGAAAAATGAAAAAAGGAGCCTGCAGCGTACTGGATTTAAATTATGCTCTGTTCAGGGAATTAGATTAGGAGAGGTGAAGGTGTACCCGAGGGCTGCTCTCAACACGAAGTGCCTATCTGTTGGCCCTACTGGCACCCGTTTGCCACTGCCTTCCTCCGATCTGTAAATTGACTTTCCCAGCCAGCTATAGCGTGGATCGACAGTCTGATGCAGATTCTGAACCACAGTGCATCTCTGGCGTTTCATATTAACAAACATCGCGAGAGGCGAAAGAAGCGATAAGTGACAAACATTCGAAGACTGACCAGGGGTCAAAACCGGAACATTTGGAAATGTAGTTTGATGCTTTACCACGCTGCTACCGCGTCACAGTGAAATAGGACGTGAGACACGGAAACTCGTTGAATTTTTTATTTGGGCAGCAAAATAGGTGACAATGGTGGAGGTAAAGAGGATATAAGATGCATCCTGCTAATGGCAAGAAAAGTGGTTCACACTGTCACTGATGTCAATCTGTCAAATCTGGCGATAAAACTACAAATTATAAAAAAAAAGTAACTTAGCGCCCACTGTTGCGCTCGCGTAAGAAAACGCAACACCTAAGCTTTTCAGGCCAATTAACGCCATATAAGTATGGTCTTTTCCCAATGTGCTTCTGACCAAAAAGCGAACCTCCTAGCTGGAGTCCAAAGTTTTTGTTAATGGTGCCTTTCGCGTTCTTGTGGAAACATTTCCATATCGACTTTCATAGCTTTGTAAATACTTCGTTATACCTAACCCAGAAGTGAAATACCAATTTCCGTACGGTCGCAGGTTCGAATCCTGCCTCGGGCATGGATGTTTGTGATGTCCTTAGGTTAGTTAGGTTTAACTAGTTCTAAGTTCTAGGGGACTAATGACCTCAGCAGTTGAGTCCCATAGTGCTCAGAGCCATTTGAACCATTTGAACCAATTTCCGTAAATTTAGCTTTAAAATTTTTTAAATGTAACGAAGTATCTTCTTAAAAATTTTCATCTCGTATTGCACATCTTCAGGGGTTGAACGTCCAGAAATACTGAAACACGTATTTTTTATTTCTAACCGAGAAGTCCAATACCAATTGTCATAGATGCAGCCATAAAAATTCTGTAGCAGGTCTTTAGTGATTACTTATTTTCAAAAAATTTTAAACCTCTATTTTACCCCCTTAGTCGTTGAATTTCCAAAAATGCTCAAACACGCATTTTTCATTAACTGACGGGGAAACCAAATACCAGTTTTCGTAGTTCTAGCTTCAAAATTCCCTGAATGACGACATACTTTCAAAAAGCCTTTCATCCCCTATTTCACACCTTAGGAGTGGAATTTCGGACAATCCCTCCCTAAACGATGCCTACGGTATAAGATCCACACCGTCTCCGAACTTCAAGTTTCAATCCTTAGCAGTTAGGGCTAGGCGATGATCAGTCAGTGGATCATCTGACCCTACTTCACCCTCTTAGGGGTTGAATTCCCAAATACAGTGAAACATGTACATTTTCATCTCTAACAGGGAAGCCAAACACCAGTTTTCAAAGATTTAGCTTTAAAAATGCTTTCGTAATGAAATATTTTCATAAAACGTTTTACCCCTTAGGGATTGAATTTCGAAAAACAATGACATGCGTCTATTTTATTTCTAACAGAGAAGACAAACAGAAATTTTCACATAGATTTTGCTTCGAAAATGCGTGCATAATGAAATATTTCCATAAAAATTTTCATCTGCCGTTTCACTGGAAACTCCTATGGGATTTCCAGTAAAACAAGTATTTTTTTATTTCTAACGGAGAAGCCGAATTTAAACTTTCACAGATTTAGCCTTAAAAATGCTTTCACAGTAAAATATTTTCATAAAATATGCCATATCCTATTTCACCCCATTAGGAGTTCAGTTTCCAAAAACACTGAGACACGTATTTTTTCGTTTGTAACTGAGAAGTCGAATACCAGTGTAGATAGAAGTAGCTTTAAAAATATTTTAGTAGTTCTTTAATGATGATATATTTTCAAAAAAAGAAACTTTGAGGCGCTATTTCACCCCTATAGGGTTTATTCCCAAAAATGCTGACACACGTATTTCTTTATTTCTTACCGAGAAACCAAATTCCAATTTTCGTAGATCTAGCTTCAAAATTGCCTTAATAGCAATATTTTTCAAGAAACCTTCATTCCCTATGTCACCTTCTTAGGGTTGCAATTTCGAAAAGTCCCGTCTTAAACCACGGCTACAGTGTAAGATCCACACCTCCAAATTTCAAGTTTCTATCCTTTGCGGCTTGGGCTGGGCGATTATGAATCAGTCACTCAGTCAGGACATTGCCTTTTATATACAGCGAAGATTACAAGAAAGGGCCATTAAGAACAGGAGCGAACCACAAAACACCTTATAGCATAGGAGTCCTAAATCTACACCACGTTGTAATACAATACATAATGACACCGACCACTGATGATATATGGAGATAGCATTCTAGCTGAAATGGATCCATCACAACAAATACATAACTGAAGTGCTATATCAGCAATTTGGAATTTATTACATAATGTGTCAAACCAGTCTTACACTGACATCCTTCCGTAGTACAAAAGAATTTTAAGAATTGACTGCACCTAAATAGAAAAAAGGGGGAGAGAAAGAACGTTAGTGGAACGCGATCACAAATCTTCTCGCTGGTGTTACAAGGACTACAATAAACAACAAAGCTAGAGCACGTAGCGTATCTGGAAGAAATTACAGCGACTGTATTGATTAGAGTGCGCAGCTGAGAATACTGAAGATGTTGGATCGTGTATAGAATAAGAATTAGAGTATGAAAGTAATAAACAGCCAAGAGAGTAAAGCTAGTCGATGGACTGATGATTGTAAAAAAAAAAAAAGTGCACAAGAACTAATTGGCAACATAGTGAGACCGATTTGCCATCAATGTGCTTTTTAATCTTGGCGACACGAGCACAAATGGGATGGGGGTAAGGAATGAAAGAGGAAGCCGCCTGGCAGAATTTTGCACAGCTCATACCTTAATCATAGCAAACACTTGGTTTAAGAATCATGAAATAAGGTTGTATACGTGGAAGAGGCTTGCAGATACTGGAAGGTTTCAGATACATTATATAATGGTAAGACAGAGATTTAGGAACCTAGTTTTAAATTTTAAGACATTTTCAGGGGCAGATGTAGACTCTTACTACAATTATTGATTATGATCTACAGATTAGAACAGAGGAAACTGCAAAAAGGTAGGAATTTAAGGAGATGGGACCTGGATAAACTGAAAGAAACAGTGGTTGGAGAGAGTTTCAGAGACAGCATTAGAAAACGACTGACAAGAACAGGAAAGAAATACAATAGAAGAAGAATGTGTAGCTTTGAGAGATGAAAAAGTGAAGGCAGCGGAGGATCAAGTAGGTAAAAAGATGAACGCTAGTAGAAATCCTTAGTTAACGTAAGAGATATTGAATTTAATTGATGAAAGGAGGAAATATAAAAATGCAGTGAATGAAGGAGGCGAAAAGGGGAACCAACGTCTTAAAAATGAGGAAGGACAAGAAGGGCAAAATGGTTCAGCAGGGATCTCTAGAGGACATATGTAAGGATGTGGATGCATATACCAATAGGGGTAAGATAGATATTGCCTACAGGAAAATTAAAGATACCTTTGGAGAAAAGAGAACCACCTGTATGAATATCAAGAGCTCATATGGAAAACCAGTCCTAAGCAAAGAAGGGAAAGCAGAAAGGTCGAAAGAGTATGTAGAGGGTCTATACAAAGGCAATATTCTTGGCGACAATATTATGGAAATGGAAGAATTCGTAGATGAAGATAAAATGGGTGATATGATACTGCGTGATGAATCTGACAGACACTGAAACACCTAAGTCGAAACACGGCGCCGGGAATAGACAACATTCCATTAGAAGTACTTATAGGCCTGGGAGAGCCAGCCATGGCAAAACTCTATCATCTGGTGAGCAAGGTGTATGAGACAGCCGAAATACCCTCAGACTTCAAGAAGAATAGAGTAATTCCAATTTCAAACAAAGCAGGTGTTGACAGGTGTGAAAATTACCGAACTGTCAATTTAATAAGTCACGGCTGCAAAATACAAACACAAATTTCCATGCAGACGGATGGAAAAACTGGTAGAAGACGACCTCGGGAAAAATCAATTTCGATTCCGTAGAAATGTTGGAACACGCGAGGCAATACTGACCTGATAGATTAAGGAAAGGCACACCAACGTTTCTAGTATTTGTGGACTTAGAGGAAGATAGATTAAGGAAAGGCAAATCTACGTTTCTAGCATTTGTAGACTTAGAGGAAGCTTTTGATCATGTTGACTGGAATACTCTCTTCAAATTCTGAAGACGGCAAGGATCAAATACAGGGAACGAAAGCCTGTTTGCTATTTGAGCACAGAAATCAGATGGCAGTTATAAGAGCCGAGGGGCATGAAAGGGAAGCAGTGGTTGAGAAGGGACTGAGGCAGGAGTGTAGTCTACGCCAGATGTTGTTCAGTCTGCATACTGAACAAGCAGTAAAGGAAATAAAAGAGAAATTTGGAGTAGAAATAAAAATACATGGAGAAGAAACAAAAACTTTTGAGGTTTTCCGACGACACTGTAATTCTGTCAGACACAGCAAAGGACCTGGAAGAGCAGTTGAACGGAATGGATAGTGTCTTGAAAGGGGGATATAAGATGAAGGTCAACAAAAGCAAAACGAGAATAATGGAATGTAGTCGAATAAAATCAAACGATCCTGGGGGAATTAGATGAGGAAATGAGACAAAGTAGTATATGTGTTGCTATTTAGGGAGCAAAATAATTGATGATGGTCGAAGTAGAGACGATATAAAATGTAGACTGGCTATGATATGAAAAGCGTTTCTGAAGAAGAGAAATTTGTTAATATCGAGTATAGATTTAAGTGACAGGAAGTCTTTTCTGAAAGTATTTGTATGGAGTGTAGCCATGTATGGAAGTGAAACATGGACGATCAACAGTTCAGACAAGAAGAGAATAGACGCTTTCGAAATGTGGTGCTACAGAAGAATGCTGAATATTAGATGAGTAGATCGCATAACTAATGAGGAGATACTGAATAGAATTGGGGAGAAGAGAAATTTGTGACACAACTTGACTAGAAGAAGGGATCGGTTTGTAGCACACATTCTGGGGTATCAAGGGATCACCAATTTAATATTGGAGGGAAGCGTGGAGGGTAAAAATCGTAGAGGGAGACCAAGAGATGAATACAGTAAGCAGATTCAGAAGGATGTATGTTTCAGTGGTTACTCGGAAATGAAGAAGCTTGCACAGGTGAGAGTAGCATGGAGAGCTGCATCAAACCAGTCTCTGGATGAAGAACACAAAGAAAAAAACCAAATAAAGGTAGAACAATATATTCTAATCTCTTTGATTCTATTCCTGGAAGACAAACTGGGCACCTTTACAAATGTCTAGTTGTAAAACAGCCTCATTGTTACCGGAGACGATCCAGATGACGCCTTTGTTCGTTCTCGTTCCCTCTTCGTGGTGTGCCACTCGGATAGAACGACGCATTCCTTAATTCGACAAAAGCCTTAGTTTCTTTTCTGTTTTTCATACAAAATATAATACAACATTTCAAAAAGGTCTTACTCTTCATAAGCATTATTCTTACTGCCGATAACAATGCCGTAAATTCAGAGTTTTATATTGCTAAACGTAGTGAGGGTTTGTGTAAATTGACGTCTGAATGTGAAAGATTAGATTATGAGCAATGCCCATGCTGTTTCATTAAAATTATATGTCTGAGAGTGAATAATGTTTGATTATGTATGAGCTTTTGCAGAGTCTTTTTACCAGAATACCAGACAACAGTACTATAATATGATCTTCATTTTTTCATTGACAGTATTTCCAATAGCGTTCCCACCTTCCTACTGAATTGCTTGCCTTTTAAGTACAGTTAAGGAGAAAAATGAAAAGAAATAAAAATGTAAAGGGGAGACGAACCTGGGAGTTTTATCAGACTGGCTACCAGTCATAATCGAGTCAGTACTGATCACTGCGGTGGACAGTGTTTTGATACTTACCAAGTGATGTAAAGCAGTTCATCCGCGGAAGGGATAATTTACTCACAGATACGCACACACACACACACACACACACACACACACACACACACACGGGCGCGCGAACGACCTTTTCGGATACTGGCCGCTGTTTTCTTATGGCGTCGCATATGTTCTCGTGATTTGCTGTTATTTATTGACATAAATACTAAGACTTGTTCTTGTTCCGGAAGCTTGATCGGCGCTCTGTCAGGCAGATTACTCTTGTTCTGAACGTTAAACTGTCATCTTCCCTTCTTCAAGTGGGGGTGGTCCTTCTGTCATGGGTAGATACTTCGTCGGTACTGAGATCTACCTACGTCTCCTTTGTAGTATATAACCGACTCCTCACTTATAAATAACTTAATGCACAGTTATTGTGGATACACTTATCTTGGTTGAGGTCTTTTATAATAATGGCGTCAGCGAACCCATACTGAAGTGTAGCAACAAAATTACTTTCATTTTGTTAACGATAAATTCCAAGCTAAAGTGAAGGGTATAACCATTATAATGTTTCCAGGCGAAAGGCCACACTTACCTGAATCGTCTGATGTAACTATTTTACGTATAACGACAAAATAAATCTGGTAATTTATTTAACGTAAATGAACAAGACGCCATAAAGGAAGGAGGCGCGGGAAGTCAATTTTGTATTCGTCTTACGCAGGGCTTCAGGATGCAGAGTATGACGTACGACGTGGAAGACACACGCAGCCAGGGAATGACGGAATGCAGCAGTGTGAAGGGGCTACAAGAGCTTCGGGAATGTTGTAGAACATTCTGTGTAGGTGGCCTTCTGCTCTATAGGAGTATAAAAGACACACTACTCAGTCAAGTAAAAAGAATCTTGACTTGGATGGGCGTGGAAGGAAAATTACTGCAGTCGCCTGATAAACAAAGTAAGAGCCTACGGAATATCAGACCAGCTGTGTGACTGGATTGAAGAGTTTTTAGCAAAGAGAACACAGCATGTTGTTCTCAATGGAGAGACGTCTACAGACATTAAAGTAACCTATGGCGTGCCACAGGGGAGTGTTATGGGACCATCGCTTTTCACAATATATATAAATAACCTAGTAGATAGTGTCGGAAGTTCCATGCGTCTTTTCGGGGATGATGCTGTAGTATACAGAGAAGTTGCAGCATTAGAAAATTGTAGCGAAATACAGGAAGATCTGCAGCGGATAGGCACTTGGTGCAGGGAGTGGCAACTGACCCTTAACATAGACAAATGTAATGTATTGCGAATACATAGAAAGAAGGATCCTTTATTGTATGATTATATGATAGCGGAACAAACACTGGCAGCAGTTACTTCTGTAAAATATCTGGGAGTATGCGTGCGGAACGATTTGAAGTGGAATGATCATATAAAATTAATTGTTGGTAAGGCGGGTACCAGGTTGAGTTTCATTGGGAGAGTCCTTAGAAAATGTAGTCCATCGACAAAGGAGGTGGCTTACAAAACACTCGTTCGACCTATATTTGGGTATTGCTCATCAGTGTGGGATCCGTACCAGATCGGGTTGACGGAGGAGATAGAGAAGATCCAAAGAAGAGCGGCGCGTTTCGTCACAGGGTTATTTGGTAAGCGCGATAGCGTTACGGAGATGTTTAGCAAACTCAAGTAGGTTTCGAGAGATGCGTTTCTGGATGAGGTATCGAATATATTGGTTGCGCCTACTTATACCTCCCGAGGAGATTCGAGGCTTTCCGGCGGTCGTTCTTCCCGCGAACCATACGCGACTGGAACAGGAAAGGGAGGTAATGTCAGTTGCACGTAAAGTGCCCTCCGCCACACACCGTTGGGTGGCTTGCGGAGTATAAATGTAGATGTAGATATAGATGTATTATTTTTCCGATCTTAGCGATCATAATAAAAGTTGTGATAATCTCTTATGGAAGGCTGACATCTGAGAAAGACGTCAGAAACATCTGAAGTGGTGCCAGACGCGACAACAAGGAAGAATGAATGACGTAGCACATGGATGTCCGTCGTGGAGGGGGTGCGTGGAGACTCCATAGGGGAGGATGGGCGGACTCTGGCGTCCCGGAAGCGCAAATACGCAATAGCTGTTCAGCGTGTGCGTCCTGCAGATGCCGAAGTAAAAGACTGAATAGCTGTTAGCGTTTAGATTCAATTCATTTGCTTAGTTTTCTTTAAAGTGTATCCTGAGTTTGTGAATAATGTATTTAGAAAAGGAGCTGCACACAGAAGACTTTGCATACCTCCCGACCAAGTAAATGCGCTTACACTGAGTGCTCTGCAAAAACACTTCTCCGGTTTGCCGCTGGATCGTATTGTGTAAATCGCACTGCAAGTCGCAGTGACAGCAGCAACTGCCACCACCTGATGATGCCGAGTAGTTGCATGATGAAACATTGTGCGATTTACACAATACGATCCGGCGGCAAATCTGAGAAGTGTATTTGCAACAGATCCGTCGGGAAAGCATCAAAAGTTACAACTAAGCGCTTTGTTTTGTGTCGTTTCATTTATCCGAATCAGCATTTTTGCCGTTTCTTGTGCTGTCAAGATGCGCAGTGAAACGTGCGGCCGAAGACGGCCGATAGTTTCAAATCAGTACGCTAAAACGTGCGCGGTCACACTGTACCCGATACCGTCGCCCGAACGTGCAGAATTCGGCCGACAATCGGTGAAATTCAAATCAGTTTGTTTTCTTCGGTCAAGTCGACCGACGTTCTGAGACACGACATATGAACTGTGAGAAACTAATGCGTTTCGTCCAAGAAAGAGTGAGTTTGTGGCATCCTAAAGATGATAATTTCATAATTGGGATACAGTTCGTAATCTATGAACTGAAAGTGCAGGTTTTTGGAAACCATAAGTAGCCAAATTCTTTATCGGAACTTTTAGGCGAAATTACAATAGTTTGTTCAACTGAGAACGGTGGCGTATCTTATAGTTACTGTTGTAGGTATTTTTCTCTTCTGGTAGATGGGCATTCACTGTCTGCAAATTATTATTACTGCATACTGGGTCGAACTAAGTCGGGTGATGCTGAGGGAATTAGATTATAAAATGAGACACTTAAAGTAGTAAGGGAGTTTTGCTATTTGGGGAGCAAAATAACTGATGATGGTCGAAGTAGAGAGGATATAAAATGTAGACTGGCAATGGCTAGGAAAGCGTTTCTGAAGAAGAGAAATTTGTTAACATCGAGTATAGATTTAAGCGTCAGGAAGTCGTTTCTGAAAGTATATGTATGGAGTGTAGCCATGTATGGAAGTGAAACATGGACGATAACTAGTTTGAACAAGAAGAGAATAGAAGCTTTCGAAATGTGGTGCTACAGAAGAATGCTGAAGATTAGATGGGTAGATCACACAACTAATGAGGAGGTACTGAATAGGATTGGGGAGAAGAGGAGTTTGTGGCACAACTTGACTAAAAGAAGGGATCGGTTGGTAGGACATGTTCTGAAGCATCAAGGGATCATCAATTTAGTATTGGAGGGCAGCGTGGAGGGTATATATCGTAGAGGGTAAGACCAAGAGATGAATACACTAAGCAGATTCAGAGGAATGTAGGCTGCAGTACGTACTGGGAGATGAAGAAGCTTGCACAGGACAGATAGCGTGGAGAGTTGCATCAAACCAGTCTCAGGACTGAAGACCACAACAACAACACTGGGTTTTTATACCAGTGAGGTGGTGAATCTGTTATATGAAGTGGTTCACAAATGTTGTGTATGTGTTTCCATTTTTCAGTGCTCTAGATGTTCGAAGCACTTTATTCTAAACTTTATGCTTGAATCTTTCACATGTATGCTGAATGGCAGTTACTGTCGGTTAATTCACGCATGGCTGCACAATTTCAAATAAATGCAACAGCACAGAGTATTTTGAATTTTTCGTTTGTATGTCATCACGAATCATCTCGAATGTGTAACAGAACGTTTCTCCCTTCATCTCATATTTTTGTGAAACTTGTCTGGTTATACTGATAATTGGAGACAGAGTGTACAGTACTCGGCCCGCTCCTTTCGAGACAGATACGGCTCATTCACTTATATTTGGCGTCTTTTTAAGAGCAAAAGCCGCAATGCAGCACTCGTCTCGAACCACAGAGGGGTCGCGCAATCCATCCCACCTTAGGAGACTACAATCTAACCTACTTCATACTCAGAATAGATTCCTACCAAACCTAACCTTACCTCCCCGACCCCGTCAAAACCAGATGGAGATCGGACGCACTATGGCGAAGCTGTCGGCCGATGTTTACGGGCGACCTCTGGCGACGGCATCTGGCAACCGTTGTCGGTGCGACTGTGAACGCAGCCGTAGGTGTGGTGTTCCGATTACTGTATTTCAAGTGCCGCGTGGCAGAGATAATAAGTTTGCGCAGTTGTACGGATACGTGTGAGATTGAGTTAGCGTTGTCTGTAAAGATCAAGTATCCACGGGTTTTTTAACTTCCTGCTGAACAGCCTTCGAGGCCTACACTTAATTTATGCTTTTCTTTATGGGTCCTATGCGCTATGGTGACAGACACAATGCGTTAATGTCGGACGTGAAGCAAGATGTTTAGAGGCCACCGCGTCTGCGTAATACATTCTCAACAACAACATTGATGCTGTTCTTGCTCGTAAGGTTAACAATCGCCTTCCCTCGTGTGCAGTCATTTTAGCTTTCTGACGTAAGGCAACTGTGCCGAACTGAGAGACGGGTTGTTTGGGAGCGTTCTTGTAACAAGGCAGGCAGAAAAGCTGTCGTCAACAGTGAAGTTAAGGTGAATCGCTGCACGAGAACGCTAACATAACGTCAGTTGGCGAACAAACAGCTAGCAGTGTCTCTAATGTCACAGTGAAGCTTCCTGAATCATTCAAGTACGTGTATTTTAATCAAATTACCTTTTATACAGTTTATGGTACAATGAAGATCAATTTTAAGCAACATTCAGTGCATCAGAATAGAATTTGGGGACCCTCAGAGATTGCTGGTTTGGTTGGCATGCAAATAATGTTTATAATATATTGATTGAAACGGATGACAGAGGGATAAAAAGGCTAAAAACATACAAAACAGAAATTACCGTAACAATGTCCAACTAAAAACTGAGCGGAATATCGCTGATATCTATATTAATGACTGCTTCTGGTCGGTAGAATACAAACCAGGAATTGCATTTTGTCAAGGCGATGTTTTCGAAACTTCAGGTAGAAAAGTTGAAAACAAAGGGCTTCCTGATTACATTGTAGTTCTACCAGGGATGGCAAAACACTTGGAAAATCAAATAAACTTTATGGGTTGTGTCCTGAAAAACGTCTGTAAGAAAAACAAAAACAAAAGTGAAACAAGAGTAACAGAATGTAGTCAAATAAAATCATGCGCTGCTAAGTGGCTAAGATTACGGAATCAGACACTAAAACTAGTAAATGAGTTTTGCTATTTTGGCAGCAAAATAACTGACGATGGCAACAGTAGTGAAGATATAAACCGGTAAAGAGGACGTAACATGGAAACAGGAACAACCGCTTTCTAAAACGAAAAAATTAATCAACACTCAATGTAAATTAGGGTGCTAGACAGCGTCGTTTGAAAGGTGTTATACAGAGTGCAGCCTGCCACGGAAATGAAACCTCGACAATTAACAGTTCACACAAACGAGAAGAATAGAAGCTTTCGAAGTTGTGATGTTAGAGAAGAGTGCCGAGTATTACGTCAGTAGATTAAGTGTTGAAGAGATGCTGAATAGAACTGGAGAAAAAAGGAGCTGAATTTCAAAACTTGGCAAAAGAAGAGATAGGTTGATGCGGCACACCGTGAGACATCATCATCATCTCCTTCCAAGAATTAGATGTTGTAATCACTTGTTCCGGTGTTCATCATCCATCCACGCATCTCTTACGAGGTCTACCTAGTTCGCTCCTTCCAGTCGTCCGATAATTCGTTATCTTTTTTGGTAATCTATTTTCTGTCATTGTATCACCATGATCATTCCAATTCACTCTGTTCTCTTCTATCTTGTCATTAACTGAAATGATTTTTGAATCTGATCTTATTGTTTCATTTTTTTTATTTCACTGATCTTCTTACAGCCTCTTGTATATCTTCAAGGTTAACATCGTCACGCGGCGCAACGCCATCTACAGGTAGAATGTGCCCTCAGCTGTCGTTGTTGCTACAAACCGAAGGTAATGGATCGGTGTGTCTTGAGCAGACGTGCAGGATGATGCATTGTAGATGTATGTGTGAAGCGTACCACCAAATCAGTGAGTTTGAGAAAAGGGTGCATTGTTTGCATGACAAAATGCCATCCGGGAAACTGCTGCTCGTGTGGGACGAAGTGTTTCGGCAGTGCAACTGATGTGTGCAGAATGGTTCACAGAAGGTCGTAGGAAACGACGAAATGGGTCAGGTCGTCACATCATCCGAATGGCATTGCAGGACAGACATGCTTCCTCCTCGGCTCTGGAGCAACAGTGGAATGGCTCTGAGCACTATGGGACTCAACTGCTGAGGTCATTAGTCCCCTAGAACTCAGAACTAGTTAAACCTAACTAACCTAAGGACATCACAAACATCCATGCCCGAGGCAGGATTCGAACCTGCGATCGTAGCGGTCTTGCGGTTCCAGACTGCAGCGCCTTTAACCGCACGGCCACTTCGGCCGGCGAGCAACAGTGGAACAGCGGAACACATCGCACACTATTAGGGGTGACAGTCCGCCGCCGTTTATTGCGACATGGATTACGTGTGCGTCGTCCACTTCTCCAACTACCTTTGACGAATGTGCACGGACATGCTAGACGGAAATGGTGTGTGTAACGACGTCACTGGGGACAGGAATGGAATCAGATAGTGTTTTCGGACTACGCAGGCTATGTTTGTTTGAAAACGATTGCCGCATTTTGATTCGCCGCAGACAGAGGGAGCGGCATCACAGTGACCGCATTCGCAAAAGACATATAGTGCCAACTCAGTGCCTTGTGGTGTGGGTTGCTACTGGGTACAACCAAAAATCACGGTTGGCTTGTGTCCAGGGCACTGTGACCAATCTGACTTACGTGAATGACATCCTGCGACCCGTAGTCATGCCCTTTCTGCACAACACACCAGACCCCATTTTTCAGCGAGACAATGCACGACCATACGTTCCTGAACGAACACGTGCCTTCTTGGTGTCGAAGGCGGTCAGCCTTTTGTCCTGGAACTCCAGATTACCAGACTCGTCGCCAATCGAAAATGTGTGGGATATGGTGAAAAGACGGGGGCAGCGCTGTGAGCCGATGCCAACCACCAAAGATGAACTTCGGCTCCAGGTGAATACAGCATGGATGGCTATATCACGGGACGAGATTCGCGCCTTATACGCGTCGATGCCATCACGCATGGAAAAAGTTACTAGGGGCCATTGCGGACGCTGTGGCTACTAGGCAGCAGGAGACATTCTGAGCCGAGGTGACTGAAATGCTAATCATTTCTGCAGAAGGTACTAATGTTCGTGTCCTGTGGATATTGACGTGCTGTCTCTAGTCATTCAAGATGTTCCGATTTTTTTGAAAAAAATTTTAATTTTTTTTTTCTTTGTGAAGAAGAGTGTAAATATCAAGCTATCTGCGGAACAATTGGAAGAAATTTGGGAAGAAAAAACAAGAAAAGAAACACAAATGCAATTCTATAAAGTTGTGGCTGTACTTTATCTTGTATATTGTTCCGGATCATAGACAGTAAAAAAAAGTCGTCCTGAGACATTAGGGAACAATAATGTTCTCGATGGGGCAAACCGTTTGTGTGTGGGGGCAGGGAATGGAGGGGGGGGTGGCGGGCATGGGGAGGGGGGGGGGGGAAGGGAGGGGTAATAACTGTACACCAAGGATTGACTACCGTAAGCAGTTTCAAATATGTGGTTACAGTAGTTATGCAGAGATGAAGAGCCTGAAGAAAACAACACAGAGGCTCAGATAGAAATGTCGTTTCCACGCACAGTTAGCGAACAGAGCAGGAGAGGCGAAGCGGTGGGGTCTCGAGGGAAAGGGAATACTGTGTACCCTCAGGCACTTACCGAGAGGTGGCTTGCGAGATGTAGATGTACATGGTAAACAGTTGTGACTTGTCTGGTCCAGAGGTCGCGAGGGAAAGGGATTATTTGGAACACTGTTTACCCTCAGCCACTTACCGAGAGGTGGCTTGCGAAATGTAGATGTAGATGGTAAACAGGTGTGACTTGTCTGGTCCTGAATTTGTCCGCTGACTGCGTTAAGTTTCGAAAGCTCGATGAAAACTAACGAAGCGGGACACTGATAAGTAGCGTACCGTATGAGAGTAGAGTACGTCTGACAGTCAAATGTAAAACCCGACTCGGCGACAGTACGCGCGTCGCGGCCGCGCAGATAATTCAGCCAGAAGCAGCGAGCGGTCCGCCCAGCGCTGAGAAAGCGCCGTGATTATAAGGGGCGCACGAGACGGAGCGCCGGCGGCCGCACCGTGGACGCGGGCGATTAGTCGCGGGCCCAGACAGGCAGACGAGGGCAGCGCAGTGGTGGTGGTGGTGGTAGCAGCTGAGGCGGTCGCGCCGACAGTGCGGGACGCGGCCACAATTAATCGCGGCTCATTAGGGAGGCAGGCCGCCTAATGGCGCCGTCTGCGACGCGACGCGCACAAACAGCCGGGCGGGCGCCGGGTACAAACACCTAGCCAGCGAGCTAGCCAGCAGTCGGGCGCCGGCGCCAGTGTCTGCGGTGACATGGCGCTACTAGGCGCACACGGTGGGCAGCCACCGACACTCAGCACTTGTACAGTACTACAGCTTTGATGCACGAGAGTTAGCCAACAGCGAGCGTAAAACCGGATACAGGGATTAGTGAACACAGGGTTGTCGTAGCGAGATTGAATACTGTAACCCGCAGATCCTCCGAAAATAAAGCAAAAATACACATATTCAAAAAACCAGATAAAAATTCACTTGACGGTTTCCTTAGAGACAATCTCCACTCCTTCCAAATTAATTACGTGAGTGTATACCAGATGTAGCTTGAATCCAAAGAAATAGTTTCGACAGCAACGGCAATTGAGAGATTTATACCCCTCACCCCCATGAACCATCGACCTTGCAGTTGGTGAGGAGGCTTGCGTGCCTCAGCGATACAGATAGCCGTACCGTAGGTGCAACCACAACGGAGGGGGATCTGTTGAGAGGCCAGACAAACGTGTGGTTCCTGAAGAGGGGCAGCAGTAGTTGAAGGGCAACAGTCTGGATGATTGACTGATCTGGCCTTGTAACACTAACCAAAACGGTCTTGCTGTGCTGGTACTGCAAACGGCAGAAAGCAAGAGGAAACAAGGCCCGCAATTTTTCCTGAAGACCTGCAGCTTTACTGTACGGTTAAATGATCATGCCATCCTCTTGGGTAAAATATTCCGGAGTTAAAATAGCACCCCTTCAGATCTCCGGGTAGGGGACTAATCAGGAAGACGTTGTTATCAGGAGGAAGAAAACTGGCGTTCTACAGATCGGAGCGTGTAATGTCAGATCCCTTAATCGGGCAGCTACGTTAGAAAATTTAAAAAGGGAAATGGACAGGTTAAAGTTATATATAGTGGGAATTAGTGAAGTTAGGTGGTAGGAGGAGACGGCCGCGGTGTCCGAGCGGTTCTAGGCGCTCAGTCCGGAACCGCGCGACTGCTATGGTCGCAGGTTCGAATCATGCCTCGGGCATGGATGTGTGTGATGTCCTTAGGTTAGTTAGGTTTAAGTAGTTCTAAGTTCTAGGGGACTGATGACCACAGATGTTAAGTCCCATAGTGCTCAGAGTCATTTGAACCATTTTTGGTAGGAGGAACAAGACTTCTGGTCAGGTGAATACAGGGTTATAAATACAAAATCAAATAGGGGTAATGCAGGAGTAGGCTTAATAATGAATCGGAAAATAGGAATGCAAATAAGCTACTACAAACAGCTTAGTGAACGCATTATTGTGGCCAAGATAGATACGAAGCCCACGCCTCCTACAGTAGTACAAATTTATATGCCAACTAGCTCCGCAGATGACGAAGAGATTAAAGAAATATATGATGAGATAAATTATTCAGATAGTGAAGGGAGACGAAAATTTAATAGTCATGAGTGACTGGAACTCGATAGTAGGAAAAGGAAGAGAAGGAAACGTAGTAGGCGAGTGTGGAATTGGAGTAAGGAATGAGTTTTGCACAGAGCATAACTTAATCATACCTAACACTTCATTCAAGAATCATAAAAGAAGATTGTATACATGGAAGAAGCCTGGAGATGCTGGAAGGGCTCACATAGGTTATACAATGGTAAGACAGAGATTCAGGAACCAGGTTTTAAATCGTAAGACATTTCCAGGGGCAGATGTGGACGCTGACCACAATCTATTGGTTATGAATTGTAGACTATAACTGAAGAAACTGCAAAAAGGTGGAAATTTGAGGGGATGGGACCTGGATAAACTGAGAGAACCAGAGATTGTAGAGAGCTTCAGGGAGAGCATTAGGGAACGATTGACAAGAATGGGGAAAAGAAATACAGTAGAAGAAGAATGGGTAGCTTTGAGAGATGAAATAGTGAACGTAGCAGAAGGTCAAGTAGGTAAAAAGACGAGGGCTAATAGAAGTCCTTGGGTAGCAGAAGATATATTGAATTTAATTGATGAAAGGAGAAAATATAAAAAAACAGTAAATGAAGCAGGCAAAAAGGAATACAAACGCCTCAAAAATGAGTTCGACAGGAAGTGCAAAATGGCTAAGCAGGGATGGCTAGAGGACAAATGTAAGGATGTAGAGGCGCGCATATCACTAGGGGTAAGATATACTGCCTACAGGAAAATTAAAGAGACCTTTGGAGAAAAGAGAACCACTTGCATGAATATCAAGAGCTCAGATGGAAACCTCGTTCTAAGCAAAGAAGGGAATGCAGAAAGGTGGAAGGAGTATGTAGAGCGTCTATACAAGGGCGATGTTCTTGAGGACAACAGTGTAGAAATGGAAGAGAATGTAGATGAAGATGAAATAGGAGATATGATACTGCGTGAAGAGTTTGACTGAGCACTGAAAGACCTAAGTCGAAGCAAGGCCCCGGCACTACATAATATTCCATTAGAATACTAACAGCCTTGGGAAAACCAGACCTAACAAAATTTACCATCTAGTGAGCAAGATGTATAAGACATGCGAAATACCCTCAGATTTCAAGAAGAATATAATAATTCCAATCCCAAAGAAAGCAGGTGATGACAGATGTGAAAATTACCGAACTAGCAGTTTAATAAGCAAGGGATGCAAAATACTAACACGAATTCTTTACAGGCGAATAGAAGCCGATCTCGGGGAAGATCAGTTTGGATTCCGTAGAAATGTTGGAACACGTGAGGCAATACTGACCCTACGACTAATCTTAGAAAATAGATTAAGGAAAGGCAAACCTACGTTTCTAGCATTTGTAGACTTAGAGAAAGCTTTTGACAATATTGACTGGAATACTCTCTTTAAAATTCTGAAGGTGGCAGGGGTAAAATACAGGGAGCGAAAGACTATTTACAATTTGTACAGAAACCAGATGGCAGTTATAAGAGTCGAGGGGCAAGAAAGGGAAGCTGTGGTTGGGAAGGGAGTGAGACGGGGTTGTAGCCTATCCCCGATGTTATTCAATCACTATATTGAGCATGCAGTAAAGGGAACAATAGAAAAATTCGTAGTAGAATTAAAATCCATGGAGAAGAAATAAAAACTTTGAGTTTCGACGATGACATTGTAATTCTGTCAGAGACAGCGAAGGACCTGGAAGAGCAGCTGAACGGAATGACAGTGTCTTAAAAGGAGGATACAAGATGAACATCAACAAAAGCAAAACGAGGATAATGGAATGTAGTCGAATTAAATCGGGTGATGCTGAGGGAATTAGATTAGGAAATGAGACCCTTAAGTAGTAAAGGAGTTTTGCTATTTGGGGAGCAAAATAACTGATGATGGTCGAAGTAGAGAGGATATAAAATGTAGACTGGCAGTGGCAAG
Organism: Schistocerca americana; assembly: GCF_021461395.2. Lineage (NCBI taxonomy): Eukaryota > Metazoa > Arthropoda > Insecta > Orthoptera > Acrididae > Schistocerca > Schistocerca americana. The sequence continues at coordinate 284,176,547 of NC_060120.1, read as the reverse complement.
GAAAGCGTTTCTGAAGAAGAAAAATTTGTTAACATCGAGTATAGATTTAAATGTCAGGAAGTGAAACGTGGACGATAAATAGTTTAGACAAAAGGAGAATAGATGCTTTCGAAATGTTATGCTACAGATGAATGCGAGGATTAGATGGGTAGATCGCATAACTAATGAGGAGGTATTGAATAGAATTGGGGAGAAGAGGAGCTTGTGGTACAACTTGACTAGAAGAAGGGATCCGTTGGTAGGGCATATTCTGAGGCATCAAGGGATCACGAATTTAGTATTGGAGGGCAGCGTGGAGGGTAAAAGTAAGTCGTAGAGGGAGACCAAGAGATGAATAAACTAGACAGATTCAGAAGGATGTAGGTTGCAGTAGGTACTGGGAGATGAAGAGGCTTGCACAGGATAGAGCTGCATCAAACCAGTCTCTGGACTGAAGACCACAACAACATACCAAACAAATTAACAAATGACGGAGCTGGTCTTCCTTGGTACACAAAACGGATCAGAACACTGTTGGAGAAACAACGAAAAAAAGAAACCAAATTTAAACAGTCGCAAAATCCACAAGTTTGGCGATCTTTTACCGAAGCTCGAAATTTAGCGCAGACTTCAATGCGATTGGCCTGTTGCCGTTCGTCGGTTGACAGGCTGCGCTATGGTTGTCGGTTCACACATACAAACTTCCCTGGCTCCGTCACTTCCCCAAAGTGATACGCACACGCGGTCAATCGGAGCGCGTGGCACCAAGTTTCCGTGGTTTAAAAATTGTGCATTGTCGACCTACCCAACATTATTGGATTGGGTTTGTACTGGCATCAGCTATCCAGCGTTAAAATTTCCGTGACACAGTTTTTCTCCATCCTGTATCAACATTTTAGGAGACAATCTGAGCAGCCGTCTTAGGTTGTTTGTCAATGAAGCTGTCGTTTGTTGTCTAGTAAAGTCATCAGAAGATCAAAAGAAATTGTAAAACAATTTAGAAAAGATGTCTGTACGGTGCGAATATTGGCAATTTACCCTAAGTAGTGAAAAGTGTGAGGCTATCCACATGAGTGCTAAAAGGAATCCGTTACACGATAAATCAATCAAATCTAAAGACCGTAAATTCAGCTAAATATGTAGAATCATAATTACAAACAATTTAAGCTGGAGAGAATACGTAGAAAATGTTGCGGGGAAGACTAACCAAAAACTGCGTTTTATTGGCAGAACACTTGGAAAATGTAATAGATCTTCTAAGGAGACTGTCTACACTATGCTTGTCCATCCTCTTTTGGAGTACTGTTGCCCGGTCTGGTATTACTACACGGGATTAACGGAGTACATCGACAAAGTTCAAAGAAGAGCAGAACATTTTGTATTAACGCGAATTAGGGGAGTGTCACTGACATGATACGGCATTTGGAGTGGACATCACTAAAACAAGGGTGTTTCTTGTTGCGGCGGAACCTTCTCACGTGGTGTTCACTTTTTTCCGCGCGCTGTCCGAGAGTGGAATAATAGAGAATCATTATGAAGGTAATTTTATGAATCCTCTGCCAGGCACTTAAGTGTGATTTGCACGATATCCATGTAGATGCAGATGTCTTACTTTAGCCGGCCGGTGTGGCTGAGCGGTTCTAGGCGCTATAGTCCGAAACCACCCGACTGTTACGGTCGCAGGTTCGAATCCTGCCTCGGGCATAGATGTGTGTGATGTCCTTAGGTTAGTTAGGTTTAAGTAGTTCTGAGTTCTAGGGGGCTGATGACCTCAGATGTTAAGTCCCATAGTGCTCAGAGCCATTTGTCTTTAGAAAGCGTGTGCGTTTGAGGTCAGATATCAATCATATCGCATCTCGCAGCAGGGGTTTCATTCCACTGATGCTAGAGGACCAAAGATGATGTTATGCACATACAAATGTATCGAAACGCACTAGGTGAATTAATATTAATAAAATATTAATCATAATTCTAAAGGCTCCACAACTTTGGAAGTATTACAGGATCGCACAATCTAAAACCGGTATTGGAATCAGCACAAAAATTCCTTTGAGATGATGCATTTTACACACCATTTCACAGTCATTCTAAATTTCGGAAATGTGCCCTCACAAGACGTCACTCAGTCGCGGCAATTTCAAAAGCCACGCTAGCAGTTTTCGTCTACTTCTACATCATACTCTGCAAGCCAACTAATGGTGTGAGCCGGAGGGTGCTTTCTGATCCCTTGCTGTTCCACTAGCGAATAATTCGGGGGAAGAATTATTGTCGGTAAGCCTCTGTATTGGCTCTAATTTCTCGAATTTTCTCCTCGTGGTCAATAAGCGAGATGTATGTGGGGGGAAATAATATGTTGTCCGACTCCTCCTGAATGGTGCTGCCCTTGAAATTTCAATAGTAAATCTCTCCGTGATGCACAACGCCTCTCTAGTAACGTATGCCAGATGAGTTGGTTTAGCATCTCCGTAACGCTCTTTCGCCAGCTAAACGATCCCGCCGCTCTTCGCTGGATCTTCTCTATCAGTCCTACCTGATAGAGATCCCAATAGATGAACAATACTCAGGAATCGGGCGAACAAGCACCTTATAAGCCACTCCTTTCCTGGATGAGTAACATTTCCTTAAGATTCTTCCGATAAATCTGAGTCTGGTATCTGCTTTTCCCACTATCTGTTTTATATGGTCATTCCACATAAGGTCGCTCTGGATAGTTACGCCTAGATATTTTTCGGTGGGCGCTGTCCCCAGATGTTTGTCATCAATGGTGTAGCTGTACAGTAGTGGATTTCTTTTCCTATGTATGTGCAATATGTTCATTTACTTACGTTCAGGGTCAACTGCCAGAGTCTGCACCATTCATCAATTCTCTGCAGGTCGTTCTGCAAATTCTTACTATCTTCTGGCGTTTGATACTTTGGTACAGGTAACTACATCATCTGCGAATAGCCTTAAAGAGCATCCGACGCTTTCTACTAGATCATTTGTATATATTGTGAACAGTAACGGTCCTATCACACTTGCCTGTGGTACTCCGGATATTACCTTTACATCTGTCGATTTAGTTCCGTTAAGTGCGACGTGCCGTGTTCTATCTGCAAGAATGTCTTGAATCCAATAGCAAGTTTGATCCGATACTCTGTAAGGCGCCGTGGATCTCACGGAGGAACAGAGCGAGCTGAGTTTCGCAGGATCTCTATTTGCGGGATCCATGTTGCTTTTTATAGAGGTTCATTTTCCAAAAAGATCATAAATGTTGAGCATAGAACATGTTCCATAAAGGTCGGGACACACACGTCCGGGCCGTGTCAGGGCCGAGCGTCGGACGAGTGATGGTCGTGCTCCTGTCCGTTCCTGCAGGAGCCACACATGGCCGGGGCACGTCCTGTCTTTGTTGTTCCTAGTAGTGACTCGGACGCGGTGATCTGTATTTCTGTTTGTGAAAGCTGTAAAACATGTTCACGAATTTTCGTAATAGTGAATTAGGACTTATAGCACTTGCTTTAGACGAAGAGAAAAATTAAAAGAAAATTATGGATCCACAGTGCCTGGAAAACAAGACCAGTACAGGGAGAGTTTCGAACATTATTTTCTCATCTCATAGATGATGAGACTAAGTTTTATGAATATTTTAGGATGACGCAGTACACCTTCTGTGAACATTTAAAGAAACTAGAACCAAGACTGAGAAAAAACGACACTTTCTGGAGAGTATCAGTTTCACCCAAAGAACGACTGGCTGTTTTTTTAAGGTAGGTTAAAGAAAAGTACACAGAACATAAATAAATAAGAAGTTTTGAGGACAGCATTTTTATTTTATTACTTTAGTAACTGAAAGATAAATACATAAGTTAGTAAATAATACAGTTAAATTTCTACTATCCTAAGAAAAACAAATGAGGACTATTCAGTGAATTAGTTTCTGAAGCTGATGAGGATGCAGGGTGTAAGGGTACAGTACCCTTACGTAGTATCGATTATGCACTATGCAGAGATCATACATGGTTTAAGCAAAGACTGCAGTGCAGTCAACGATGTGCGAGTGGGTAAGCAGTAGTCGAGTGTTGGAGTCCGTGGGTGGGAGTCGGGTGTGAGAGGCTAGAGAGAGAGGTTGCTCGGTAGCGAGGCCGGAGATGAGTGGCAGAATGGCACACAGTGTTTGATGTTCGTAAATGTTTATAAATTGAGTTATTTAATTAATAAATTCCAGCATTTAAGAAAGGAGATGTTATCATTTAGTAGTTTTCACAATAACGGAAGTGGACAACAATGAGTCTCATGACAAGGAGGAAAGATATACATTATGCCAAAATAATTAAAATATTACTTCACCTACAGCGTATGCGAATAATATAGTTCGGTGCGAAACTGGGGGAGGTTACACATGGCGACGCGTGTGTCGGACTTCGATTCCACAGCAATCTTCGGAAACGACGGAGAAGACAATACAGCAAACGGTGAGTCCGCAGCATTTCAGCACAGCAGCGCTTCGAAATTAAGTGAACTCAACGTTTTGTAGGAATGAACAGGAATAGGAACAATCAATAGTGTATCCGACTTTTAAGTTGCGAGTGAACTTTTCAATTTAGAGCAAACATAAGTTATAACGAACAGTGATTGTTGTGAACAGTGATTGTTGTGAACAGTGTTAATATGGCTAATTCAGAACGAAACGGTAGTGTTATTAAAGACGAAGGAGGACAATTTAATATCGTGGTTGACGGAGAACAAATTAATGTGATGGAAAACACTACAGTTAAATCGATGGAGGACAGTGGTATTCTTAGTTTTGATTTGCTAACAGAAGATCAACACCAATGGTTATCCAGCAAACAGAAACTGCTATTGTCAGTAAAGATTGTATATCTCAAATGTTAGAAGCAATCAAAAATGTTCATGAAGAAAATAGACAGGCGTGTATAGAAATAAAAGCCTTTCATGAAGAAAATAGACAGGTGCGTGTAAAAACAAGAGCGTTTCAAGAGGAAAATAAAAAGGTGCGTGAGGAAATAACAAAATTTTATGAGGAAACAAGAAAGTTCCATCAGGAAATCAAAAATGATTATCAGACACTAACTAATGCGATTAGCAATTTGCGTACGGAACTCACCGGCTCATTTGAACAAATGCATGATGAGCTCCGAAAAGAATGTCAAGACAAACATGAGGCCATTGGCAGCGAAATTTCAGATTTAAAATTCAAGTTAACGGACGGTGTAGGCAAATGGAAGATTTTATTTGCAAAGTTAATGACAAAGTTAAGGCTCAAGATGACGAAATCGTCAAAATTAGAAGTTCTTGTAAAGCCAACAAAGAGTCGATAATTAAGATGGTTAATGGCCTACATACGCGATGTGATGAATAAGTTATGAGGTACATGAGATGTGACAAAAGGTAACGAACAACGACACAATGTCAAACGTAATTAATAAAGAAATTTTGCGCGATGAAATTAATGCATTATTACGTGATCCAGATAACAATATTGTTGGTTTGCCGCAAGTAATTGTTGACAATGGACGGAGAGATGGAAAATTTCATGAATATGAACCGAAACAAGGCATCCACGCAGTTGCGTTCATTAGACAATTCAAACATGCGTTTCCGAGGCTTTATACGGAACGTGCTAAAATTGATACTTGCGTCAGTCCCATGAAGGGTGAGGCACATATTTGGGGTACCAAGTCGGTGATTTAATACTTATTCGAACTCATACGAAATCATCAAGTGCAAATGAAGAGATAAAAAAGTTTCATCACTACTACAGAGGACCATTTAAAATTAGAAAACTTGTTCACCCTAATTCGGTTGAAATTGAAATGGTGCAGTCCGGTCAGTATCATGGCCTACAACATGTAGAAAACATTAAACCGTATCATCTATAAGAAGTGTTGCAAGACAAGAGATGCTCTTTAAAAAAAATGAACATTGTGTTATTTGTGTACATATCATTTTGCCTGTGTGAAAATAAATGGACAATAGTCGGTAGCTATTGTGAGTTAGTTATAGTGGACAGTAGCAGGTAACTACTGTGTGCTAGATGCAATCAGTTTTAATAAGCATTTTATGCCGTCATGTAAACATTGTGCTGTGCTTGAGTCAGAGACACGTCTATAAGTAATAATAGGAAGGCGTGGCGCGAGTGTTGTGGTTACTACAGACTGATTGACGTGCGCGCGCAGTGAATTTTGTTTCCCCACTGCCGTAATTCCGTTTTGTGTTTCTATGTTGGCGAGCCGATGTGGAGCCACCGACGTGAAGCGACGCGCGCGCAGCGCGATCGTCACATGTTACAACTGCAGTAGAGGATGTACCAACCCCTACGAGGACCTACCACGCAGCGCGACTTTCGCCTGTTCCAGCGCTGCGCTAGCCGGTCAGATTGGCGAGCTGTGTGGAACGCGGAACCATGGGATGCTGACGTCAGCGGCCAGCTGATCAACAACAACAACAACAACAACAAGCTTCACGGCGCGGGAGTCGCTGTTATGACGCTGTTACTACAATTCCACTAATTTGCAGAGACAACGAGTCTACAGTCCCCAGCGGCTTCGATGCCACAGCCCTATAATTCACCGAAAGCTACGAATACGTGCGTTTTGCATCGCATCATATAGGGAAGGTAAAAAGCAGAGTAAACAGTGAGAGTGTTATGTTATTGTGGTGCTATATCCCCGGCGGTATCGATGCCACAGCTCAGTGCATAGTGAACCAGCGTGTTTGCATGTGATTTACGACTCAACATATAGGCAGGGACCTAAAGCAGAGTAATTAAATATGAGGCGCTACGTAAAAAAAGTGTTTTCAAAGGTGATTATTTGTTTATGGATTACTTTCCAAGGTATGTGCGTTTTGTCAAATTTCTTGTATTACTAACCCTGTAAACCGTGTGCCATAAATATAACAGTATCGCATTTTCAAAATATGCTGCCACTTGGAGTGTTAATTTATGTGGGGTAGTAATAGAATATTTTCCTGTGAATATTGTGTACTAGTTAGAGTTGTCTGTTTATTATTTTGTTTATTTTTTGATCACATTCATTCAGTTAGGCCTATGTTTCTATTTATTCAATATAGTGACTATCTGATCATTAGTATTTAATTCATTACAAAAAAAATATTCATGAACAACCTAATGGACACTTGTTATTATCTTGTTGCTAATTAGTGAGTGATTTAATGATATAATTTGAGTAATGTATTGTGATTAAGTGATACTTGAATTTCTTAAACACCATTTTCCTTACACAAATGAGAATTATTCTTAATGACTTTAGGTTCTCCATTAATAATCAAATAGTTTTGACTAAATAATGTAATTCTACACTTTTTTCTTTTTTGTCTTTCTATATATTTTTCTACTTTAATATTCAAATCTAATATCACTATTACATTTTTTCATATTAAAGTATTATTTTGGTGGAGATATGTAAGGGTACAGTACCCTTACACAGCTGTCACAATCATTGTAAGGTTATTAGGATCTCCCTGAAGGATTCTTCTAAATATTCAAGATTTCTGTTGCAATATGCCGAATGCATTTTCGGATATTCTTCTTGCCTGACTCAAACAATAATTAAATATAGCCTTGTCATTTGTTAAGTTCCTGCCAGGATATGGCTGCACCAAGTATGTTTTGAGAGGAAAAGCTTCATCGCCTACAATTACCATTGGAAGTTCAACATCAGTTCCGGGTAAAGTTTTACTCTTTGGGACGCTAAGCATATCGTTCTCCAATGACTTTCCAAGGTTTAAATTTACTAGAATGCCTCCATCAAAGTTTTTTCCGAACGCTCCCACATCTATTGCAATAAAATTATAGCATGGGTCAACCAGAGCAAGAAGCACAATTGAATATGTTTTTTTGTAATTCCAATAGAGACTTCCTGAGTTGTTTGGAGCGTGTATTGTTACGTGCTTTCCATCTAAAGGTCCAATGCAATTTGGAAACTGCTATTTTGTCCAAAACTTCTCAGTTATAGAATTACATTTTTCTTCTTTCAGCACAGGCATCACCTCTTCTAACAACAAATCGATAACTGTTCTAGAGGTGTCATGGACGATATCTGCAACTGTGGATTTTCTCACCCTGTAGCTGAAGGAAGTAGTTCTAAATGAATCACCTGTAGCAAGGATACAGAAAAAAATTGAACTGTATAAGATGAGAAACACTGTATAATCTATAAAATATTTGCAGCATCTTAAACCTTGTAATATAAATACGCGATTTAAAATATTTTTGCTACAGGTGGAATAGAGGGAAAAAAATGAGCATCTGTTCGTGACCAACTAAGGAAGACCCTGCAGAAAAGGAAAACTGTTTCAGGACAACCCGCTGTTCATCAACATAAATACAAGTATGAAGATCTCTTAAAGTTCCTGCTACCTTACATGGTAGAAGGAGAAACAGTTTCCAATGTTCCTTACACGCAAGACAATAATGAGCATAAACAAGAATCAAATACAGATTCCCAAGAGGAGCCGTCTATTGTTGAAAACGAAAAACAGTCTACACAAGAAGACATTGCAGATGAAGAATGGATCATTAAAACCCAGGGTAGTGAAACACAGAATTTGATACAGCGTACTTGGCATTCTCAGACGTCCTCAGCTCATTCGTCCGACACTTCAAATAAGAACACGAAAATTTTAGCGTGAGGTTAAACCACAAGAATCTGCATCAAGCCAGCTCAAGGCTTACATTTTGGCAGAAAAAAAGGTGAAAAACAGAGAGATATACAAAACCCAATTGATGCTTTTTTGGCTGGTATAGCACCAGCCCTAAAATCGTTGCATCCACTACTTTTTCATCAAGCTAAGTAGGATTTTTTTCAATTGTACAAGACTTTGAACTGGAGCGACTCATGAATGACGTATCAGTCCATCAATTCACTCCATCATCCTCCAATTCCCCAGCAAAATCTGTTTCAACACCATATCCTTCACCTGTGGAAAACGAGTCAACAGAACCTACACAGCAGCTTTTCGATCTGCAAAGGGATTCCCACAATTCGTATATAAATAACCAAAGCCATCATCCTCCAAGTTCCCCTGCATCCTCATCAGCTCCAGAAACTAATTCACTGAATTGTCCTCATTTGTTTTTCTTAGGGTGGTAGAAATTTAACTGTATTATTTACGAACTTATGTATTTATCTTTCAATTACTAAAGTAATAAAATAAAAATGCTGTCCTGGTCTTGTTTGCCTTCGTTCTTTTCCATCTTCGTGTAAAGCAAGTCCTAATTCACTATCACGAAAATTAGTGAACATGTTTAACAGCTTTCACAAACAGAAACACCAAATGGTTCTAGAGGACTACGGGATTTATCTTCTGATGTCGTCAGTCCCCTAGAACTTAGAACTACTTAAACCCAACTAACCTAAGGGCATTCACACACATCCATGCCTGAGGCAGGATTCGAACCCGCGACCGTAGCGGTCGCGCAGTTGCAGACTGTAGCGCCTAGAACCGCTCGGCCACCCTGGCCGGCACAGAAACACAGATCACCACGTCCGAGTCACTACTAGGAACAACAAAGACACGGACGTGCCCCGGTCATGTGTGGCTCCTGCAGGAACGGACCGGACCACGGCCGTCACTCGTCCGACGCTCGGCCCTGACACGGCCCGGACGTGTGTGTCCTGACCTTAAACACGGCGAATCCCGCCCGGCCCGGCCCGGCCCCGGCCCGTTGACGTTCCCCTTGCACGGCCCGGTCAACTGGGGCCCGCTATATTTCTTTTAATGATGTATTTTGTTGTCCGGGTGACGGCCGATACTCGGACGTGTCTCGACACGGACACGGTCCAGACATGTGTGTCCCGACCTTAATTCTACAACAGATTGACGTCAACGATATAGATCTATAACTGTCTGGATCTGTCTTACGGCCTTTCTTAAAAACAGGAATGACCTGTGCTTTTTTCCTGTGATTAGGTACCTTTCGTTGCTGAAGCGATCTACAATAAATTACTAGAAGGGGAGCAAATTCTTTCGAATAATCTTTGTAGAATTTTATAAGTATCTCATCTGGTCCTGACGATTTTCCACTACTAAGTGATTGTAGCTGCTTTTCAATTCCGCGATCTGTTATCTCAATATCTGCCATTTCGACGTTCGCACGACGATTGAAAGGAAGGACAATGTTACGATTTTCCGCGGTGAAACAACTTCGGAAGACCGAATTTAATATTTCGGCCTTCTCTATGTTATCTTGCGTCTCCGTGCCGGTCTGGTCGCTGAGAGAATGGATAGATGATTTTGACCCACATACTGATTTTACATACGACCAAAATCTCTTAGGATTTTTACTCAGTTCGGTTGACAACGTCTTATTTTCAAAATCATTGAAAGCTTCTCTCATTGCTCTGTTTAGGCTCATTTTCGCTCCGGTCAGCTTTTGTTTGTCAGCTAGGTTTTTACTTCTCTTTAATCTGAGAAGTTTACGTAGCGCTTTTCTAACACCGCTATTAAACCATGATAGATCTTTCCCATCCCTTAAAACCTTATTCAGAACGTACTTGGGTAGGGCATAGTGAGCGATGCTTTTGAATTTTTTCCCTTTCCGCATCTTCGTCCTCATCACCGAACATTTTACGCTAACTGCTGAGATATCCTGAAACTTGTATCCTGTCACCCCTGCTGAGCAAATATATCTTCGTACCTTTCTCAACATTCCTTGTAGACCCCGTCGTCATAGATGCTGTCACAGCCTTATGATCACTGATACCTTCCTCTACGTTAACTGGTTCGATAGGTTCAGGTTTGTTTGTTGCCAGGAGGACTAAGAAGATACCCTCACGAGTTGGTTGTCCAACTATTTACTCAAGGTAATTTTCGGATAGACATTCAGAACAACGGCACACGAATACCTGTCTCTGGCACCAATTTTGATGGCGTAACACTCCCAACCTATGCCTGGTAAGTTGAAGTCAACCCCTATTACAACGGCATGATCAGGAAAATTACTAATGATATTCTGCAAGTTCTGTCTGAAGCGCTCTACAACTGCAGATCCTGACCGAGATGGTCTATAGAAGCATCCGATCACCATTTTTTACCGTTCTTTGGTACTCAATTTCACCTAGGTTAATTCACATTCGGAATCCATGATAACCTCGCTAGTTTTTTCTGCAATAAACACACCGCCACCATTGGCGACTATTTTATCTTTACGAAAAACATTGCGATCTGAAGTTAGGATTTCGTTGTCGTTGACGTCTGGTTTCAACTAACATTTCGTTCCTAATACTGTATGTGCATTATAAACTTCAGTAAGCGATACTAATTCTGGGACCTTTCCTTGGATGCTCCTGCAGTTTACTAATACCATATTAATCTTTTTTATCTTTGACCTGCGAGAACCAAGATTCTTTGACGTCACAGTGGCTGATTTAACAGGCAAATCGTCTTTGATCCCAAGGGCAGGGTTCTCTAACCTAAAAATGCCGCACGTACTCCACTACCCTTGTAGCCGCTTCCTCCTTGTAGTGGACGCCTGACATATTAAGGGGAACCCTACAAATCTGCACCCGATAGGGAAGGTCGAGTAATTCGCATCCGAGTCGTCTGAGCCTCTGGTTTAGATCCTCCACTCAGCTCCAAACCAGAGCACCGCCATCAAACCCGGGTACGATGCTACAAATAGACAGCTTCGCCTGCACCCTGCGTGCGTTGCCAGTTGCCTTCACCAAATCAGCCATCCGATGAAAGGAGCCGAGGATGGCCTCAGAACCCAAGCGGAAGGCGTCATTCGTGCCGAGATGTGCCACTAAATGCAGCCGGTTGCACACAGTGCTCTCGATACACGCCGGCAGGGCCTCCTCTACATCATGGATGAGATCTTCCGGCAAACATACCGAATGCACACTGGTATTCTTTCCCGCCTTGCCTGCTTTGTCCCTGAGGTGCTCCATCACCTGCGTAACAATGGAGCTCCCAATGACAAGCATACCCACCCTCTTGTATTTGTCCGCTCTGGGCAGGGAAATCGACAGCTGGCCCAACAGGAGAGGCATTCCGTGCTGGCTCAGAGTTATTATCACACCTGGGTAGCACCTTGTACCTGTTGCTAAGACGTAGGGAGCCAGCCGCACGGCCTGTCCGCTCTTTCGCCTGCCGCCCAGGGACACACGAACCCACCATTGTCTACCACCCACTCTGGAGTTAGGACGGACCGATCAGATGTTGCGTATCGGAAGCTGCAGCAACGTGCGGGCCACCAGGGGATTTCAGTGGCAACAAAGGTGTAGCAGGTCTCGTCACTGGCGCCCCGACGTCATCGCAACTTTCAGCATTATCTAAAAGCTTGTCGACGGTAGCCAACGCAGCTTCCATCTGTTTACAGACAGCAGCCAACTCTCCTTGGGTCCGCTCACAACAAGCACAGTCCCTAGTCATATCGTACTGTGTGTAAAATAGATATCCGCATCCAGTGACGCCAGTGAGGTGAGGACGACACGGCGGCCGGTCAGTAACGTTGGGCTTTCATCACCTGTTCGGGTGGAGTTTTAATTTTTAGTAAAATAGGTATAAGATCTCAAATGGCGCTACTGAATTTGAAATATATACAAAATACAACAAAGGAGAATAAAGTAACACTAAAAATTGCTGTGCAGATTTCTCACTGAACTCTGAGACCTCAACCTATTAAACAGAAATGAATTTCTCTACTGAAGTTGATGTATTTACAGATACCTGTTATTAGAAATCCTGCTTACCGAGAAGTTATGCACGAGATAAACATTCAAACTAGAATGCACTGACCTTAACTGTATGCTGTCTACTAGCATTTTGTGGTGTGACCGAGTTGCCATGAGGGCGCTGTCGAAGGGAGTGCCGTAACATCAGCGCTGGCGCCAGTCGTCGTGTGAGTCCAGCTGAACGCACTGGGCAAAACTGGCAGTGCGGCAGAGCGAGTTACATGGTGGGGAACGCTGGAGATCTACCGACCTAACGGACAGGACGGATCTGACCGGACGCCCGAGTAGCCGTGGTCTAGTCGGCGGTCGATAAGAAGAGTGTGCGCTGTCCGAACAGCCGAAGTACAGCATGTCGAGAGCTGTTTGCTGTAGACCATTTCGTCCCGGAAAGAACGATGGGACCAGTGTCTTGAGCTGTGTGAGTGTGTTGTCATACAGGACTTCCCTAATTTCTGGTGCAACTCGTTGTTAACTCTCTCCCTTATGTGACAGCTATTGTGTTTACAGGAAAGAGCAAACGATGTATACATAGGTTTTTAATCTGTGTAAGAGTGGGAAGTTATTACTGCGTGGCCGTTAAATGTTACACTGAATCGTATTGTTATAATTTTGTCTAGTTACGCAGTAGTATTCAGGGTACTTTTTACCTGGTCATCTAAGTATTTCTAAATAATCAGTAAGTTTTGAGAGCATTTCGCGTGGAAAACAGCTGTTTTTATTAGTACTTTAAAATGAACATAAACAGTCTCGACCGCAAGAAACCTTTAGTTTTGTGATTACCGGTTTCGGTCAGTTACTGCCCATCTTCAGACCTCATACCATGTTGGTAGACGGTGGTGGGGACCGCAGCAGGTGTTACGAACTCCACGAACCCCAACTATTCGTTCATACAGTTCGGAACGCCTGCTCCGTTCACCACCACCCCTACCAACATGGTATGACGTCCGAAGATGGGCAGTAACTGACCGAAACCGGTAATCACAAAACTAAAGGTTTCTTGCGGTGGAGACTGTTTATGTTCATTTTAAAATTTCTAAGTAATGCAGACCTTTGGCATATTTTGGTGCCTTCTATCTAGTGTTGTTGTAATTACCGATCTAGTTCCTGTAGCAGTGAGTGAGCTGTGAACCCTGCATATGTTTGTTAATGTTTTAGCCAGGAATGCCAGTTTTGAGCACAACGCTTAAAGCTATTTATTTGGAAAGGTTCCCCCATCCTGTTGCAATTCTGAATTGTAACGAAATTCCTTTTGCCTTATTATATTTCTGATTTCTTCTCGCTGCGTTAAAAAATGAAATGAGCATATTGCATCGTTGGCCGGGAGGCCCAATCCGGGAAAGTTCGGCTGCGAAGTGCGAGTCTTATTTCAGTCGACGCCACATTGGGAGACTTGCGCGCCGGTGATGAGGATGAAATGATGATGAGGACAACACAATACCCAGTCCCCGAGCGGAGAAAATCTCCCACCCGGCCGGGAATCGAAACAGGGCCAACTTGCATGGGAGGCAGGCACATTACCACCTAGCTAAGTAGGCGGAGTCTCACTGTGTTATTTGACAGACTATAGGGATCCACAGTCTTTGGACTTTGCCTAGTATAGCTTGACAGTCTTTCATTAAATGCAAATGCATTTGTATGAAGATGTAGAAGTTAAACGAATGTGTACCGTTCAATAACAAGTGCCAGCAAAAGAAGGTGATACCAAGGTGCTTGAAAATGACAAGTCGTCGACATTAGGTAATCACACGATTTAAATAGAGGTGGTCTACATTACAGGCTATTAAGGGCCATGTTTTATTTATTTCATTTCTTTCATATATAGATTATGACCCGTTGTAGTAAGATTGTATCTGGCGCTCGGGTCCATGAGCAGTCAATTCGGTTTTGAATCTGGCATGTGTTTTTGAATTGTTCTCATTCCGTGGGCTGTCTCAACGTAATTTTGTTGTGTTCTTCTTTTCGATATTATGATTAGTATCTTTGGGGCGTGTTACATGGAGTTTTATTTTAATTAATTGTAATGGTTTCTGCATTTTGTCTTGATTGGGACAGTATTAGTCTATTACTGAATATTTTTGTTATTCAGCGACATGTTCTTGGATTTTAACCCATCTTTATTATATTTTTTTATAATTGGTTGTAATATAATACCTTTGCCATGTTGTTAAATAAAAGATATAAAATTATCGCTCACCGATAAATCCAGCCCTTCCATTTCCTGTTACGTCATAGCAAAAATTGCATTTACTATATTTTGCTAAGATGGCGGGACGAATTGTGGAGGAATATTTGATTCAATTTTTGTTGTTGCCACATTTGTATACATGATGATTAATGTAATACACCAAGGACAGACGCCATTATGTTAAATTAATTGGAAACTATTGTAATACAAAATTCTCGCCATCAAGTAGCTTAATTCTACTATGAAGTACATATTTATACTTGGTTTTTCCGATCTCAACCTCACATTTTTTAAACTGTTGCGGAATATATAAGGTGTCCATTTTAACTGAAGACATTGAAATATCTCTAAAACTACACATCGGATCAAAAAAAGTTATAATGGCAATTTGTTTGGCTCGGAGAAAGACATCCAGCGATACCTCACTCAACCCCCACCCTAACCCGTGCGTGGGCGGCGAGGGGACCGGGGGGGGGGGGGGGGGAGGGGCGTCCCAAGTCCCATTGGATATTCAAGGGCCATTCAGTAGCATGTTGTAAATTGCAACTGTGTAACCATTTCTATTCCTCTCATTACAGCGCCATCTGTGCCGAAACGAAGAAAATGCTTCGAACAAAAGATGTAGATTTTGACGTAGAATCGTAATCTGTCATAAAAAAACGTGGGTTACCACTAAAGATTTCAAAGTTGCTCCCCTCCACCCAAGCACGGGATTTTGTTTTTTTTTTTTTTGGGGGGGGGGGGGCAGGGACGAGTAGCTTGTCGTATCGTTGGATGGCCCCCTCTGTGACAAAGAAACTGGAATTATAACTTTTTTTGATCCGGTATGTAGCTTTTGAGATATTTCAATGTCTTCAGTTAAAATGAACGCCCTGCATACATTTAAGAGACTCCACAGGCACTTCGGACGGAGTCGTTGTTGAGGTAGGTCGTCAAGACCTCCAATACATTATTTTTGTAAAGGTGTGCCAAAATTAATCTGTCAACAAAGCAAAAACATGGCCGATATTTGTTACTGTGAAATCAAATGATCGTGAGCTGTGCTTACGTAACAAATGTTACTAAATGGAGACCTGTTTCCACTCATTACTTGGTATATCAACACAGCGGCTTTTGCACTAATGAATTCCGAGAACAATCTCCTGGGATGGACTGCAGCCAATTCAATTCATCTTTGTCATTGACGTACTTTAGATTTCTGGTGTAATTTTTGGGTGCTCAGAAATTGTTTTTAGACATTAAGTTACAGGAAACTCTAGACTGTCCACAGCTAGGGCAGGAATTATGAAGCTTAAATTAGTGTCAGTGCGTTATATGCAAGAGTTACGTCAGTCGATCACTCAGGCCGATGAAATAAATCCACAGTTATAAGCTTACTGTTGTCGTGTACTGCTTTTATAACCTTCGGTAGCTGACATACTTGGCTACTGCCGACAACTTAGGCAAGGACTCCTGTAGTCACTCACAAACAGAGACGTTTTTCTGTCCCCGCCACACAATAGGTTGGTGTTATGACCTTCAAATCGAAACTGGTTTGATGCATCCCTCCACCCTAGTCAATCCTGTGCGAGAGTCTCCACGTGTGCATACCTACAGGAACACACATTCGGTTGTAGCTGTTTACTCAAGACTTCGTCACCTCACACTTACCACCATCACCAAACTGACAATTCCTTGATGCCTCAGAATGTGTCCTGTCAACCCAGCCAATCTGTGCCTTAAATTTTATTTAAGGACCTTTTGCTATGTGAGCACTCTCACGGAGATATGACCGGTGGCAAGTCCTACTCCGCCACCAACTGCTCCTAGGAACTTACGCCTCTAGTCCCCATACAGCAAATCAGCAGTACTTTTCAAAGTCAATAGTTCAAAGGGCAAGATAGAACATCACACTCAAATTTCCATACACTTCAAAACAGCAAATATACCTTACATGCTCTACGACTTCGCACCTGATTTCGACAAGAGCTGCCAGCCAATTTCATACGCAAACTCCAAATACTTCCACGAAATTATTTCGCATTTAGCCCCTTCAGCCAATTAGCATCAGCAGCCAAATGCAAGCATTTCAATTCGCCGTTTCTTGATAACGCAGACATCACTTGTTGTAAAGTTCTTATTTTGACTGAGACGCGACCGACTGTCGGGAACGACTCTAACGAATTCCGATAAGTCTGGGGCAACTGGTCTGTGGTTGTGAGCAGCGGATCGCCGAGCGTGGACGATCAAGCAGTGTTGGTGGAATCAGGCTCTACAGAAGTTGTTGAATTGTAGCGCAATAAAGGGCAAGGACTTTGGAGTGAAGATAAATAGAGGAAGACAAACGACGAGGAAACGGACAACTGTAGATGGTGCTACAGATAAACAGAGTTTGAGTAATCTGCAGAAAAAAAAAAAACCGAGACGCGGCATAAGCGGGGACCAAGATTCAACAGTGCGTTATGACAACGAGACAACAGCCAAGTGAAGACACCGCTGTTTGCTTAATATGTGATCTATGTTATTATCTAATCAATTGGGATCAGTCTTCATGATAGTTCCTTCACATTTCGCCGTGAGTTACTGTAAGATCAATTTGCTGTTATTTGAGGTTGATGGGGATGTACAACCATTGTAACGTTAAGGAATTTCGAAAAATCTAAGAGAAAGATCTAATATTTGCCTTTTCTTCCAGTGACGATGGTCTGAGTGACAGAAACCGGTAAGAAATAAAGGTTTATTTATACAGTTGATGGCTAAAAATGCAGTTCCGTAAGTAATTCTTGCTCTACATCTACTTGATTACTCTGCTATTCATAATAAAGTGCCTGCCAGAGGGATCAATGAACCACCTTCAAGCTGTCTCTCTACTGTTCCACGCTCGAACGGCGCGCAGGAAAAACGAGCACTTAAATTTTTCTGTGCGAGCCCTGATTTATCTTATTTTATCGTGACGATCATTTCTCCCTATGTAGGTGGGTGCCAACCGAATGTTTTCGCAATCGGAGGTGAAAACTGATGATTGAAATTTCATGAGAAGATCCCGTTGTGACGAAAACTGCCTTTGTTTTAATGACTGCCACTCCAATTCACGTATCATGCCTGTGGCACTAGCTCCCCTATTTCAAGATAATACAAAACGAGCCGCCCTTCTTTGTACTTTTTCGATGTCATCCGTCAATCCCACCTGATGCGGATCTCACACCGTTCAGCAGTACTCCAGAATTGGGCTGACAAGCGTGGTATATGCAATCTCTTCTACATCTACGTGATTACTCTGCCATTCACAATAAAGTTCCTATATATTTAAGTGTGGCTTTTGATATTCCTGTTGATATAGCACTGCTCATTCTATTGATTTTCCTCTGTGCACCTTATGTTAAGAAATGTGTAATCTCAGGTGGACGTAGAATGATTTTGTATGTGGAGAACCTTTCAATAGCTTGATAAGAGGTTTTATGTGCTTCTTACGACACCGTAACCAATTAATTGGGCCAATGTCAGATTCACCTCATAGTTCACTAGCGATCCACAGCTCGCATCCTGGATGGGTAACTGTTCACAGGAGCCATCAGTCACACGCAGGTCCAGATGGTGCGTACACTTATCAAACTCAGATTCACAAGTGGTTCAGCTAGCAAGGTCATCGAATGAGACAGAAGTGATTTCTGCTCTACAACGCGCTCCCATGCTGGTAACGAGGTTCGTGAGGAGTTCTTTTGGTAGAGAGCTCAATTCCTCCACCAGCGCAGGTGGCGACTGCTGGATGGTTTTTGGTGCATGTGGACCTCCTACAGTACTTCTCCCCAACGCATCCCACTCGCGCTCGATGGGATTTAAGTTGGAGGAAAGGGTAGCTTAATCCAGTCGCCGAATGTCCTCTCGTTCCGAGATCACCTCCACCAGCGCCGTTCGAAGCGGTGGCGTATTGCCATCCTTAAAAATGAACTCAGGGCCGAATGCACCCCTGAAAAGACAAAAGTGGGCTACGAGTACAGTGTCACAATAACGGTGGCCTACGAGTGTACCGTGTTCAAAGATTTGGAGACCAGTACAGCCATGCAACATTATGCCTCCTCATATCATAACACATGGATCCCCAAAACGATCATGTTTGACATGTTCCTGGGCGAATTACGTGTTACCATCTCTCGCCTCACCTCTCGCCGTATGAGGGTATTTTCGGAATCACTACTTAGACTGAATCTGCTCTCATTCCAGAACGTCACGTGACCCCGATTCTTGTTGCTCCAGTCCCGATGCTACTGGAAATATCGTAAACATTGCCGCGGATGTACGGCTGTCAGCCTTACAGTCATTGTATTTGTGGCTGCAATTGCTGCCACTGTCACTTCTTGCTGGTGCACAATGTAACGGTCATCTGCTGCCGTATCTGACTCCAGTATACCGCCTCCTCTCCTTCGGAGAGTAATGTCTGTGGTTCGGAACGCTCCTCTTTGCACCATGAAACAGTACTGTGACCTATACCAAATTCCTACTCGCCACTCCTCCTACTTCTTCCAGTTTCCCCATGATTCATCCTCACGTGAAGTCATCGCTAAGTTGTCTCCAGGCTTTGTTGTAACGAAGAACGTCACCAGAGTGCACCTAACTACTCGCTGATTGACACACACTGACTTTTTCATTTTCTTCAACTGCCTTGTGTCGCTGATACAGTTGCATTGGGCTCTGTAGTTACGCTAAGCTAACGGCATGTGACGTCCAGCCTTCTGTGCACGACTAGAAGACCTCTATCAACATGCCGGCGCACTTTCATTCACTTCCACCGAAAAAAAAAAAGGTTCAAATGGCTCTGAGCACTATGGGACTTAACACCTGAGGTCATCAGTCCCCTAGAACTTACAAGGGAACCTCCCCATCGCACCCCTCTCAGATTTAGTTATAAGTTGGCACAGTGGATAGGCCTTGAAAAACTGAACACAGATCAATCGAGAAAACAGGAAGAAGTGTGGAACTATGAAAAAAATAAGCAAAATATACAAACTGAGTAGTCCATGCGCAAGATAGGCAAAATCAAGGGTGGTATGGGCTCGGGAGCGTCGTGGTCCCGTGGTTAGCGTGAGCAGCTGCGAAACGAGAGGTCCTTGGTTCAAGTCTTCCCTCGTATGAGAGGTTTTTTATTTTCAGACAATTATTATTTGTCCGTCCGTCCGTCCGATGCGAGGTAACTGCGACGTAGTATGGGGACGCTACACCTAAACAAACATTTGTTTTGACAGAGCACAGGGAAAACTGTGCGACTGTGAAACTGTTGCATTCCTTTGTTGCAGTTTATGTGACAAACTCTTATGTTTTCATCATTTTTTTGGGAGTGATTATCACATCCACAAGAAAACCTAAATCGGGCAAGGTAGAAGAATCCTTTTACCCATTTGCCAAGTGTACAAGTTAGGTGGGTCGACAACATATTCCTGTCATGTGGCGCACATGCCGTCACCAGTGTCGTGTAGAATATATCGGACGTGTTTTCCTGTGGAGGAATCGGTTGACTTATGACCTTCCGATCAAATGTTTTCGGTTCCCATTGGAGAGGCACGTCCTTTCGTATACTGATCGCATGGTTTTGCGGAGCGGTCACAAAACACAGACACTAAACTTATTACAGTGAACAGAGACGCCAATGAACGAACGGACAGATCGTAACTTTGCGAAAATAAAGAAAATAAACTTTTCACTCGCGGGAAGACTTGAACCAATGACCTCCCGTTCCGCAGCGGCTCACGCTAACCACGGCACCACGACGCTCCTGAGCTCAGACTAACCTTGATGTTGCCTATGTTGCGCATGGACTACTCAGTTTCTATATTTTGCTTATTTTTTCATAGTTCCACACAACTGCTTCCTGTTTTCTCGATTGATCTGTGTTCAGTTTTTCAAGGCCTATCCACTGTGCCAACTTGTAACTATATCTGAGGGGGGTGCGATGGGAAGGTTCCCTTGTTAGAACTACTTAAACCTAACCAACCTAAGGAAATCACACACATCCATGCCCGAGGCAGGATTCGAACCTACGACCGTAGCGGTCTCGCGGTTCCAGACTGTAGCGCCTAGAACCGCTCGGTTTCCGCCGAGTTATTGTTGTGTTATGTTACTTTATCTATCCGTCCTTAAGTTTTGCAGTGCAGTGTATGTAAACGATTTACACCGAAGAGCCAAAGAAACTGGTACACCTGCCTAATACCGTGTAAGGGCACCCGCGAGGACGCAGAAGTGCCGCAACGAGACGTGGCATGGACTCGACTAATGTCTGCCAGTAGTGCTGGAGGGAATTGACACCATGAATACTGCAGGGTTGTCCATAAATCCGTAGGAGTGCGAGGAGGTGGAGATACTTTCTGAACAGCACGATGCAATGCATTCCACATATGCTCAATAATATTCACGTCTGGGGAGGTGGGTGGCCAGCGGAAGTATTTAAACTCAGAAGAGTGTTCCTGGAGCCACTCTGTAGCAATTCTGGAAGTGTGAGATGTCGCTTTGCCCCACTGCAATTGTGCAAGTTCGTCGGAATGCGCAATGGACATAAATGGATTCAGGTAATCAGACAGGATGCTTACGTACGTGTCACCTGTCAGAGTCATATCTAGACGTCTCAGGGGTTCCATATCACTCCAGCTGCACACGCCTGCGCCATTACAAAGCCTCCATCACCTTGAACAGTCCCCTGATGATATGCAGGGTCCATGGATTCATGGGGTTGTCTCCATACTCGTAAACGTCCATCCCCTCGATACAATTTGAAACGAGACTCGTCCGACCAGGCAACACGTATCCAGTCATCAACAGTCCAATGTCGGTGTTGACGGGCCCAGGCGAGGCGTGAAGCTTTGTGTCGTGCAATCATCAAAGGTACACGAGTGGGCCTTCGGCTCCGAAAGCCCATATCGACGATGTTTCGTTAAATGGTTCGCACGGTTACACTTGTTGATGGCCCAGCTTTGAAATCTGCAGCAATTTTGCGAAGTGTTGCACTTCCCTCACGCTGAACGATTCTCTTCAGTCGTCACTGGTCCCGTTCTTGCAGGATCTTTTCCCGACCGCAGCGATGTCGGAGATTTGATGTTTTACAGAATTCGTGATATTCACGATACACTCGTGAAATGGTCGTGTGGGGAAATCCCCACTTCATCGCTACCTCGGAGATTCTGTGTCCCATCGCTCGTGCGCCGACTGTAACACCACGTTCCAACTCACTTAAATGTTGATAACCTGTCATTGTAGCAGCAGTAACTGATATAACAACTGCGCCAGACACTTGTTTTCTTATAGAGGCGTTGCCGACCACAGCGCTGTATTGGTTCAAATGGCTCTGAGCGCTATGGGACTTAGCAGCTATGGTCATCAGTCCCCTAGAACTTAGGACCACTTAAACCTAAATAACCTGAGGACATCACACAACACCCAGTCATCACGAGGCAGAGAAAATCACTGACCCGGCCGGGAATCGAACCCGGGAACCCGGGCGCGGGAAGCACAGCGCCGTATTCTGCCTGTTTACATATCTCTGTATTTGATTACGCATGCGTATACCAGTTTCTTTGGCACTTCTGTGTAGGAGACAATATGAACAACCCTCTTAGGTTGTAAGCAGATCATGCTGTCACTTACAGTCTAGTAAAACCATCTTAAAATCAATACCAATTCAAAATGATTTAGATGTTCTGTTGATGCAGAAAGTGACAGTTGACGCTAAACAATAAAAAAGTGTGATATCCTGTACATGAGTAGTGAAAGGAATAGGTTAAACTTCAGTTACACGATAAATCACGCGACTTTAAAGCTTGTTGATTCACCTACACGCCTAGGGATTCCGATTGTGAAGAACTTGAATCAGAACGATCACATACAAATGTTGCGTAGAGGGCGAACCAAAGACTGCGGTTTTTGGCAGAATAGTTAGCAGACGCAACAAATGTGCATAAGAGACTGCCTACACTACGCTTGTCCGGCTTGTTCTTGAGTACTGCTGCGCAGTATGGGAGCTTTATCAAATAGGATTGACGGAGGACACTGAAAAAGTTCAAACGAAAGTACCTCGTTTTGTATTATCGCGAAATAGGGAAGAGATGCTGACTGTTACCGAAGCTGTTCAACACTTACAGAGGAAAACTGACAAGTAAGGCCCTAGAGGATGGAAGAGGCATTATAATTCGAGGAGAAAGACTAAAGTCTATAAAAAAACGCGGACGATCAAGCAGTGCTGGCGGAATCAGGATATACAGACCATGTTGAATGGTAGTGAAATAAGGGGCAAGGACTTTGGAGTCGAGATGAGTAGAAGAAAGACAAAAGTTATGAGAATAAGCACTGTAGTATTCTTCAGGCCTTCTGGCTATGAAACTACCGTGCTTGTAAGGATTAAGTTTGGACACTGGAGTAGTGTACATGTCTAACGTGTCACTTTCCATACGGTTTTGCCATTGCTCTGAATTCGTTATGAACGGCTTCACTCTTTCATTTCAAGCCTTTCTCTGTCTGGAAAGTTTAATGAGGTGGAACGAAAGTTGTACATAAGCAAAAATAAGGATATCTACGGGGTGGGGAGTATCCGAAAAGGAGTTACTAACATCCAATTGGGTTGAGTCAAAAGATTTCACAAATTTTATGTCTGTAGTGTAGTGTTAAGCAGCAGTGAATTATGGATGGTTAAAAAGGTGGCTATGGAGAAGAATGCTAAAGGTGAAAAGGACTGAGAGAATGAAGAAGTAATCAGAAAACAGGGAAAGAAATAAGAATATTGGAAGTGGTCAGAGAGAAGAAAGAAAGATTGGGATATATTGCATAGGAATTGTAAGCAACAAAGAGTTATGGAGGGAAAACCGGAAGGATTGAGAGGAAGAGGTATGAAGAGAACTGGAGTACTGGAATGAAGGATGACATTAGACGAAAACGAACGCACAAACAGATTAAGGAAGATGCTCAGAACAGGACACGATGGAGAACCTCCAGTGGAAACCTGTCTTAAGATAGATGCAGTCAAGTAGAAGAAAGAAGAGAGAGTGTCACGCATATGATACGCGACTTGGGGGTGGCAATCATTAAAACACAGGCGATTTCTGTTGCAGAGAGATCATTTCGCGAAATTTCAATCGCCATCTTTCTCCTCCAAATGCGAAAATGTTTTGCTGGCTGTCACCTGTACAGGGAGAATGAAAATAGTAACAAAATGAGAAAACTCAGAGCTCTTAGGGAAAGATTTAAATGTCCGTTCTTCCCACGGGTTGTTCGAGGCTAGAGCGGTAGACAAGTGGTCTGAGGAGGAGGAGGAGATTAGTGTTTAACGTCCCGTCGACAACGAGGTCATTGGAGACGGAGCGCAAGCTCGGGTGAGGGAAGGATGGGGAAGGAAATCGGCCGTGCCCTTTCAAAGGAACCATCCCGGCATTTGCCTGAAGCGATTTAGGGAAATCACGGAAAACCTAAATCAGGATGGCCGGAGACGGGATTGAACCGTCGTCCTCCCGAATGCGAGTCCAGTGTGCTAACCACTGCGCCACCTCGCTCGGTGAGAAGTGGTCTGAAAGTGGTTCGACGAACTGTCTGCCAGGCACCTGCGAACTGCGGTGAAGTCATGTAGGTACAAATGTAGTTGGGAAGTACTCAGCAGACAGTAATGGAGTGTGGAAACCAGCGCAATCTTGTTTCATTTGGGGGCGTTAAGCGTGGGGCGTGTGCCGGCCGATTGGCGACACTCGCCCCAGCAGGTAGCTGCAGTAGGCACACAATGGAGGCGGGCGGTAAATACTAAGTGGCAGGCCGGCGGGGCGGAACAATGCGCGGACCTGGCCCTGTCCCTTTCCCTTTTCCTGGCCGGGGCCTGTATAGTGCTCGTAGTCGCCGCTGCGGTATTCGCGGAAGGGCTGACCGCCGGCCGCTTCCTCCCTTTGTGACGGGGCGCTGCGCTGTCACCGCCAGAGTTATACACGACGCGACACCTGCCGGCGTGGGTGGCGGCGCGCGCATACCTCCGAGACCCGTGTCGTGCTGGTTCCCAGGCCAGGTTTATCGCTGCACCTGACGCTACTGCGTCAATCGATACTGGCTTCTTCTGTGCAATGAGGAGACAGATTAAGAGGGGGGGGGGAGAAGGAGGTTGGGGGAGGGGCAGGGAGGGGAGGCAAAAGCGAGCGAAAGTACTGTAATAACAACTGGTGTAGGCCAATTACACTGTACGACAAAAAAAAAAGGTGCACCACGAAGGACTTACGCAAACTGTTCCCAAACTGATATTCACACAGGTATCCACAGAGCGAGGTGGGCGCAGTGGTCAGCAGAATGGATTCGAAGTCGGAAGGACGACGGTCCAAACCCGCGTCCGGCCATCCTGATTTAGGTTTTCCGTGATTTCCCTAAATCGCTTCAGGCAAATGCCGGAATGGTTCCTTTGAAAAGACACGGCCGGCTTCCTTCCCCATCCTACCCTAATCCGATGGGACCTCACTGTTTGGTCCCCTCCCCAAATCAAACCAACCAACCAACAGGTATCGACAAAAAAATGCAAAATGCTAAACTTTGGCGGCCGACGGATGATCTGTGGCGCTGTAGCGCAGTTCCACCGCTCAGCTGGGAAGAATAGTACACAGGGCACATATCGACACTACAGCGTAAAGCCTATTGCAAATTTCATTCAATGTACTTCAGCAATTTTCCGGTCTTTAGGTACGGATCCTTATGCGGGTGAGCGGTTGTATATAACTGCTAAATATGAAGCTATGGCATCGGCATACTCTGAAAGGAACCTGACTGGTATACAATCTGGACCAGAGGCCTTGCCTTTAGTGATTTAAGCTGCTTTGCTACACCAAGGATATCTACTTCTATGTTTATCATCTTCGCAGTTGTTCTTCATTGGAATTCGGGAATGTTTACTTTGTCTTCTTTGGTGAAGGAGTTTCGGAAAACCGTGTCTAATAACTCTACTTTTGTGGCAGTGTCATCAGTGACTTCACCGTTGTTATCGCGCAGTGAAGGTACTGATTGCGTCTTGCCACTGGTGTGCTTTTATGTATGACCAGAATCTGTTTGGATTTTCTGACAGATTCCGAGAATGAGTTTCGTTGTGGAAATTATTAAAAGTATCTCGCATTGAAGTACGCACTGCATATCAAGCTTCTGCAAAACTATGCCAATCTTGGCGGTTTTGCTTTCTTTTAAATTTGGCGTTCTTTTTTCGTTGCTTCTGCAACAGCGATCTGACCCGTTTTGTGTACCATGGGGGTCAGTGCAATCACTTATTAATTTATGTGGTATATATCTCAACTGCCGTCGATACTATCTCTTTGAAATCAGTCCACATCTTTTCTAAGCTTACATGATCATAACGGAAGGAGTGGAGACTGTCTCTTAAAAAGGCGTTAAGAGCATTTTTATTGGCTTTTGTAAATAGATATACTTTGCGTTTCTTTTTGATGGTTGAGGGTGTTACGGTATTCAGCCTAGCAGCAACTGCCTTGTGGTCGCTAATCCCTGTATTCGTCACGATACTCACTGTTTGTCCAGGATTATTTGTTGCTACGAGGTCATGTATGCTTTCGCAACCATTTACACTTCGAGTGGGCCCACGTACTAATTCTTCAAAATAATCTTCTGAGAAAGCATTCAGTACGATTTCCGATGACGTTTTATTTCTACCGTCGGCAGAGCATATCGAGGGTAGATTGAAGCCACCACCGACTATAATGTCTTGTAGGAGTGGGGTACCTATTTTAAATGAGACTCATGTTTCCTCGAACTGTTCGGCAACTATATCTCCTGAGTCGGCGGTCGGTAAAACGATTCAATTAACAGTTTAGTCCGATTGTCAAGTACAGGCTGCAGCCAACTCCAGGTGGTGACTTACGTCGGTTACCTCTACTCATACTATTTCGCAGAAACTTATCTACTTCAATCTCGCTGAAAGGTAAACTACTTCTGACAGCAATAAATACTCCTCCACCAACTGTATTTAATCTATCCTTTCTGAACAGCATTAGATCATTTGAAAAAATTTCGGCTGAACTTATTTCCGGCTTTAGCCAGCTTTCCGTACCTATAACTATTTGAGCTTCAGTGCTTTCTATTAGAGTTTGGAGCTCTGGTTCTTTCCCAAAACAGCTACGACAATTTACAACTACAATACCGATCGTTTCTACAACTGTCTTAGTGTGTTGTACCTGCCCCCTTTTAGACGGACGCCCTTTCTGTGCTTTCCTGAGGCCCTCTAATCTAAAAAACCGCCCAGTCCCTCCCACACAGTCCCCAGCCACCCGTGTAGCCGCCTCCTGTGTGTAATGGACTCCTCACCTATTAAGAGGAAATCGGAAACGCACCACCCGATGGCGCAAGTCAAAGAATCCGCAGTGGGTAGCTGACTGGATTCGAATTCTGGAGGACGACGGTTCAAACCAGCGTCCGGCCATTTTGATTTAGGTTTTCCGCGATTTTCCTAAATCGCTTCAGGCAAATGCCGGAATGGTTCCTTTGCAAAGACACAGTCGGCTTCCTCTCCCATCATTCCATAATCCGATGGGGTCGATGACCTCACTGTTTGGTCCCCACCCAAAATCAAACGAAATCACAGAATCGCCTGAGCCTCTGATTCAGACCCTCCACTCGGCTCTGCACCAAAGGATCACAGTCGGTTCTATCGACGATGCTGCAGATGGTGAGCTCCGCCTTATCTCGTAAGCAAGACTGTTAGTCTTTACATTTCCGCTAGCTGCCCGAAACCAGACAGGATCTCGTACTATTCAAAGCGACACATGTCATTGGTACTGACGTAAGGCACCACCTGGAGTTGGCTGCAACCTGTACTCTTCATGGCATACGAAGCACCCTTTCCACAGCCGGAAGCCGGAATGACTCCCCTCCTCCCCCCCCCCCCCCCCCCCGGTATACACACAGAGTGCACACTGGCTTCCTTATCCTCCTTGGCAGCCATGTTCCTAAGGGAGCCCATTATGCGTCTCCCGTCTCTTGTTTTTACAGCTGGTAAACAGTGGAACAGTGACAGTGACAGCTCAATATATAGTGATTGCAGTGATGAAGATGAGGAAAAGGAACACGTAAGTGAAACATAATGTAAACAGACACACACACACACACACACACACACACACACACACACACACACACACACAGAATTAATTAATTTCAGGCATAGAAATAACAATTTTCAAATCATAAGTTTGGCTTAAACAATTTATCTACTGTAAGGTGTAAATGGTTGCAGATGACAAACTGTGAAAGAAAACAGTCTCTGTAGAAACACAATACATCAGAAAAACCACACCATGTGGTAAAAAGGTATGAATTCATAATTTTGTGTGTTTTTTCAAATATCTGTAATCACGATTTAAAAAGTAATAGTTACATGTATACAAAGAGTAAAGAACATTCTTTATCTTTAACAGGCATAAAATAAAAGCCCAATGAAGATGCTGCAACTGCAGTGAAACATGTCTGGCTTAAAAAACAAAATTGTGTTTTGCTGAAGGCGGACCCTATCCAAAAACATATGTATTGTTAAAGCAAATACGGAAAAAATATCTTCAACCCCAAGATGATTATTGTATATCGCTGTTTACTGTGGAGGTTTTATAGGCTGATGTCCTTATGGACTGGACATGAAAATTTTCCTTTTGTCTTGTATCATGTTCATGTTCATGGATATTAAAATTTTCATTAACATCTTTTAAATTCTTTCTAATATATTTACAGATTTATAGTATATACATACAGGGAAGAGGGAGGATTGATGACTTTAGAAAGAGCGGTTTGCGAGAATCTGTTTGTCGAGCATGTTGCATTGCTCTTAGAATTATTATTTGAGTTAAGAAGATGACTGAACTAAGTGGTGTATTACCCCAGAATATAATTCTGTACAGTAGGATGCTGTAGAATTGGGCAAAGTAGGCAGTTCAGACAGTATTATAACGTACTTTGATAGAGAGTAAACGCAGACTGTAACATATTTTATTTCGTGTTCCATTAATTTTGTTTATATGTGTGTGCCGTCTGAAGTTATTTTGAAGCCATAGGCCCAAAAACTTTGTTTCCGGAGAAGATGAAATTTTGTCGGAGTTCATTGTCACACTGGTGCAGCATGCATCATATTTTAAACAGAAATTTAGGAATGTTGTTTTTTTTGTGTTTATCATAAGTTTATTCCCCTCAAATTATCTATTTAGCTGTTCTGTAGTCTTATTAAACCTGTTTGAAGCTGACCTGGGTTATTTCCTGTAATTAGGATGCTTGTGACATCTGCAAAAAAAGTGTTTGTTTGTGACTCAATGTTCAGGTTTAGATCATTTATATACAGGAGAAAGAGGATTGGCCCAAGAATAGATCCCTGAGGGACTCCTTTATTTAGAACTTCTGCATCTGAGAAGCATGTCCTGGTGTTTTCCTTTAATTCATGTTTTATTTGTATTTTTTGGTTCCCGTTCCTCAAGTACGAAGTGAACCATTTTAGTGCAATCCCTCTAATGCCATATACTTGGAGCTTCTCCAACAGTATGTTGTGGTCCACTATGTCAAAGACTTTACTTAAGTCTAAAAACTGCCAGTGGTCCTTTGTTTTTTGTCTATTGCTTGCAGGGCATTTTCTATAAAATCATAGATATTTTTCCTGAATCCATGCTGTGAATCAGTGAGAATTTGTATTTGTCTAAGAATTTCAGTAACCTATTATACATTAGTTTTTCTATGATTTTACTAAAGCCTGATAATAATGAAACTGGTCTGCAGTTTTCTATATTTGTTTTGTCTCCTTTCTTATCGATAGGGACGACTTTATCAATTTTTAAACTGTCTGGAAATGTGCCTGTCAGAAAAGACGAATTTACTATATCTGTAAGAGGAAGCGAAATGTTTTTAATGCATTGCTTTATGATGTAATCAGGAATACCATCAATTCCTGATGACATTTTCCCATGAGCTGATGCAGCCCTGATGATTTCATCTGGGGTTATTCCATCAAGTAGATTGAAGAGGAACATGAGTGCACTTTGTTTTTCTGTTTCTTTCTAGTATCTGTTTTGTCACTGACTATTAAATTATCTGTGATCTCTGCAAAGTAACATTTAAAAAGATTTGCGATGTGTTGAGGATCAGTTATACTCTTGTTCTCAAGGTTAAGAGTGATATTTTCCATTTTATGGGACACTTTACTTGCTTCCTTCTTTATGACTTTCCATACTGCTTGGCTTTTATTTGCTGATTCTGTTATCAACTTATCATTGGCCATTTTTTTGCCTGTCGTATCACTCTTCTGTAGATTTGAATGTATTCCAGTATGTAACTGTTTAGAAGAGGTGGTATATTATTGTTTTTCTTGTATTTGAGTAATTCTCTTTCCCTCACACTTGATATTTTGATCCCTGTTATCCATAGCGTTGCTTTTTTAGTTGTGCCTCTAATTTCTTGTGTTTTGAGAGGGAATGCAATTTCAAAGTGATCAATGAAGATGCAAAAGATTTTCTCAAACTTTTTGTTGGTGTCATCTATTTGCAAAACTTCTTCCATCTTTCTCCTGATAAAAGGGAGTTGAATGTTTCTATATTTTGTGTATTAAACTGTCTTGCTGTCTTTCTCGTTGGGCAGTTTAAGTGGCTTTGGATGGTGACAACTTGAGCTTCGTGATCAGTAAGGCTTGTACTTATACATTTTTCAGTGCAATTTATATTCACAAATATCTGATCCAAGGCAGTAGCAGTAGTTTTTGTGATTATTGATGGGATTGTTATTCGCAGTCAGCCAAGTATACTTTTCGCTTTCTGGAAAGTGCGTTTTTGTTTGGCTTCACTTAAAACTACACTGAATATAGGAGTAGGTCATTCGTCCTACATTAATATAGAAAAATGCGTTAGTAAAAATTCTATAAGGCTCACTCTTGTTGGCGACACAACGAAAACATGCACTAAAATCACACAAGAATGAATATGAACACAAATCGCGCGACTGTTGACTTCCGTGTTAAAAGCCAGCCTAGAAGCGGAAGAGACTAGTCTCGATACCTGCTGGCAAATGCAGAGCACCAGCCTTCGTAGAAGAGAGGAAGAGGAGGGGAGCCGAAATTGCACTACATCGCTGGCGCACACAGCCAGCTAAGGGAAGGGAGGCAGAGACTGAGACCAGTCGAGTCTCAAGAGGGCAAATACACCAATACTCAGGGTGCGACGCGGGCTACAAAACTGATGTCTTCGCACATTTAGATCTCTTATTAGAAGGTTGTTTATATTTTTGTTATGAAATAATGTTGCAGCTTTTTTAAGCACGAATACAGGGGAGACTAAGTCTTAAAGTCTCCTCTCACGCTACGCCACTGCCTGTGTCCTTCATGTAGACCAGGAACAGCAGAGAGCCTACAACAAAATGGTTCTAATGGCTCTGAGCACTATGGGACTTAACATCGGAGGTCACCAGTCCCCTAGAACTTAGAACTACTTAAACCTAACTAACGTAAGGACATCACACACATCCATGCCCGATGAAGGATTCGAACCTGCGACTGTAGCGGTCGCGCGGTTCCAGACTGAAGCCGTGGGGAACGCCAGATATTACTTCTGCTTTATTCGATGACTTTAGTACGAACTGTGACCTCTGTCAGAGGAACTCAGGAATCCAGTCGCAGAAATGAGGCGATACTCCGTAGGCACACAATTTGATTAGAAGACGCTTTTGGGGAACGGTGTCGAAAGCCCTCTGTAACTCTACAAATACGGAATATGTTTCCGAAATGTCACAAAAGTTACTTTGTTTTTCACGCGAGGCAATAGCTCCCCAATGTGAAATAACAGAAGTGACTTCAGAAACCTCGTAGAGGTCAACGTCAGCTTTAGCTAACTTGTCCAGTGTGGGGACGGCTTAAGAGCGGGAGGCTGGCAGATCAGTTCTGCTTTCGAGTAAGACTTCCGTTACGCCGTATTTAACGGAAACTGTGTATTTCTAAGGTGTGTCTAACGCAAGCTGTTGTACTTTTTTTTTATATACAACGTGCTGTAGGCAGCGCGAGGTGGGAACAAGGCAGGAAGAGGGCAGAAGAAGGAAGGCGACGCACGCAGCTCGCTCGCGCCGTGGCCGACGCTAATTAATGAAGCGCCGTCTAATTTGTCCGGCTGCGCCACTGGCGCGCGACGGTGGATGGGAGGGAGGGGAGGGGCGTTTCTTTTCTTTTGAGAGCCGGCCCGACTATTATCGGGGCGGACGCGCGTGGGGCGGCGCCTGCAGACGTCGACGACGCCTGGCTAAGTACGCCTGGGACAGAGCCTACACACACGCACAAACACACACGCACCGCTAGTCGCGGCTAGCGCGCTCGCGTTTTCGCCGCCGCCGCCGCCGCCGCCGCCGCCGTCGTCCGCTTTGGCAGCAGCGCCGCTGGATGTAATTACTCGCAAGCTTAATTAAAAACAGGGCGGCCCTAGCTCGCTAGCTGGCTGGTCCTCCTCCTCCTCCTCCTCCTCCTCCTCCTCCAGCGCTGAAATTAACTAATCTCGTCGCGGCCGGTGAGGCTGCCGATACGGTCCGCGGGGACACTCGTAGTCCAGATAGTCAAGTCACGTACTGTACACACTGGGCGGGGCACGGCGCTGCCTGTAGTACCGGCCAACTGGTACACTGTGGTGCGGTTCTCAGGACAGCACGGGGTCTGTGCTGCGTTCGTCTGAGCGCCAGCCATCGGTCCAGTTTGTTATCAGAACGGAAACGCTTACACAAGGTCGGGTTCTCGCTAACGCATTCTAAGTTACGCGCCAATACCCTGTTGAGGCAGTACTGATTAGATGCGTGGCTGATTTCATGATTGTGCGTGGCCCATATCCAGCGCAACTACAGCGCAACTCACTTTCTGCGGACTGCATCTGCGAATTCGTGCTGTGCTGTGAACAGTACTGATAACCACGGCGAAACAGAACACGGATCACAACAGAAACGCCAGACAGTGTGGCCGAGCGGTTCTAGGCGCTTCAGTCTGGAACCGCGCGACCGCTACGGTCGCAGGTTCGAATCCTGCCTCGGGCATGGATGTGTGTGATGTCCTTAGGTTAGTTAGGTTTAAGTAGTTCTAAGTTCTAGGGGACTGATGACCACAGCAGTTAAGTCCTATAGTGCTCAGAGCCATTTTTAACAACAGAAACACTGCAAAACACAGAGACTCACGGAAATGGGGACAACTAAATGCACTAACAGACCACATCTCCAACACAGACACACGCTCCATAACGTCTTCTCTCTTGGGATTTAGACAAACTGCAGCAAATTTTTCTTCTCATATCTTCCAGCAAAGTAATAAACAAGCACGACACACACGCGTTTTTTTAAAATAATATTTTGAGCTTCAGTAAGGCATAAATGGAGGTTCACAGACACTGAATCGCCAAAGAAGATGGTACAGGCATACGTGTTAAAAATACAAAGGTATGTAAACAGGCAGAGTACGGTGCTGCGGTCGGCAACGCCTCTATAAGACAAGTGTCTAGCGCAGTTGTTAGATCGGTTACTGCTGCTACAATGGCAGGTTATCAAGATTTAAGTGAGTGTGATCGTGCTGTTATAGGTAGCGCACGAGAGACGGGACTCATCATCTCTGAGATAGCGATGAAGTGGGCATTTTCCATTACGACCATTTCACGAGTGTACCGTGAATATCAGGAATCCGGTAAAACATCAAACCTCCGACATCGCTATGGCCGGAAAAAGACCCTGCAAGAAAAGGACTATCGACGATTAAAGAGAATCGTTCAACGTGACCGAAGTGCAACCCTTCCGCAAATTGCTGCAGATTTCAATGCTGGGCCAAGAACAAGCGTCTGCGTGCCAATCATTCAACGAAACATCATCGATATGGGATTTCAGAGCCGAAGGCCCACTCATGTACCCTTGATGTCTGCACGACACAAAGCTTTACGCCTCCCCTTGGCCCGTCAACACCGATATTGGACTGGTGATGACTGGTAACATGTTGCATGGTCGTACGAGTATCGTTTAAAATTGTATCGAGTACATGTACGGGTATGGAGACAACCTCATGAATCCATGGACCTTACATGTCAGCAAGGGACTATTCAACCTGATGGAGGCTCTGTAACGATGTGCGGCGTGTGCAGCTGGAGTGATATGGGACCCCTGATACGTCTAGATACGACACTGACAGATGACACGCACGTAAGCATCGTGTCTCATCGCCTGCATCCTTTCATGTCCATTGTGCATTCCGACGGACTTGGGCAATACCAGCAGGACAATGCGACACCCCACAAGTCCAGAATTGCTACAGAATATCTCCAGAAACACTCTTCTGAGTTTAAACACTTCCGCTGGCTACCAAACTCCCCAGACATGAACATTATTTAGCATATGTGGAATGTCTTGCAACGTGCTATTCAGAAGAGACCTCCCCCTCCCCCCTTGTACTCTTGCGGATTTATGGACAGCCCTGCAGGATTCATGCTGTCAGTTCCCTCCAGCACGAGTCCATGCCACGTCGTGCTGCGGCACTTCTCCGACTTTGCGGCACCCCTACACGATTTAGGCAGGTGTACCAATTTCTTTGATTCTTCAGTGCACAATGATCAGCCAGAACATTATGACCACTTACCTAACAACCGGCATGTCTACCTATGGCACGGATAACAGCGGCGACACGTCATGGCATGGAAGGAATGAGGCCTTTGGTAGGTCGCTGTAGGTAGCTGGCACCACATCTACACACGGAAGTCACCTAATTCCCGTAAATTCCGGGGAAGCGGCGATGACTTTCAGTCACATCTCGGATGTGTTCGATCGCGTTCAGATCTGCCGATTTTGGGGACCAGCACATCAACTGGAACTCGCGACTGTTTTCCTCGAACGACTCCATCACTCTCCTGGCGTTGTGACATGGTGTGTTATGTTCTTGAAAAATGCCACTACCGTCGGGAAACACAACCTCATGAAGGGGTGTACGTGGTCTGCAACCAGTATACGATACTCCTTGGCCGTCTTGGTGCCTTGCACGAGCTCCACTGGACATGTGGATGCCCACGTGAATGTTCCCCAGAGCATTATGGAGCCGCCGCCAACTTGTCTCCGTCACGCAGTACAGGTGTCAAGGAGCTGTTCCCATGCAAGACGATGGATTCACGCCCTCCCACAGGCGTGATGAAGGAGGCAGCGGAATTCATCATCATCGGATTATACAACACCCTGTCACTGCGCAAACGTACAGTGCCGAAAGTCTCGTGCCCATTTATGTCGTCGTTGCCGATGTCGTGGTAACACTGACACATGCATGGGTCGTCGGCTGCGGAGGCCCATCGTTAGGAGTGTTCGGTGCACTGCGTGTCCAGACACACTTGTACTCTGTCCGACATTAAAGTCTGATGTTAGTCCCTACACAGTTCGCCTTCTGTCCTGTTTTACCAGCCTGCCCAGCCTACGACGTCCGACATCTGAACTGAGAGGTACCCCATAACGTCTGGACGTGGCTTCACCTTGGTTTCACCACATGGAGAAGGCACGCACCACAGCACAGCACTCCTCAAACAACTGACAAATCGCGCAGCTTCCGAAACGCTCGTGCTGAGCCTCCGGGTACATTTCAACGTTTCAGTGAAAAACGAAAGGCTGTAAATTTTTTGATTAAACGAAGGACAGAGAAAACGCTTAAAGTTAAGCAGTGTGCAAAGCCAATTTCGTTTCGTAGAATGTGCACATGAATTGTACAAATGGAAAACACATTTACAAGAAAGATGAAATATGCAGCAAAATGAGACTTGCAAGAGTGTGAAAGAAAAGCTATTCGAAAGATTTAGAACGGCTCGTAAGAGTCAGTGCACCATTACCGAGTGACATCTGCGAGACTGGGCACTTCGAAGTGGAACTGAGATGATAGTTGGCCGGTTGGTGTGGTCCTGCGGTTCTAGGCGCTTCAGTCTGGAACCGCGCGACCGCTACGGTCACAGGTTCGAATCCTGCCTCGGGCATGGACGTGTGTGATGTCCTTAGATTAGTTTGTTTAAGTAGTTCAAAGCTCTAGCGGACTGATGACCTTAGATGTTTAGTTCCATAGTGCTCAGAGCCATTTGAACCATTTTGATATGAACGTTAGTGATTTCTAGGCTTCTGCAACCTGGTTACACAGAGTCAGGAAATTATACAGACAAGAAAGTCGCAAAATAACGAAGTTTATCTCACGTAAACATGTAGAGGAGTTACCATTAATAGGTAACACTATAGGACAATTCGTAGCTGACATGAAGGATAGGGTCTTTTTATCACCAAAAACCTGCCTATAAAGCCAGTCAGATTTCGTGCAATCTAAGTCTCAGTGGATTGCTGTTTAGCCAACTTTTATCTCTATGTTCAGGACCATCATGGCAAATTGAGACCAAAAATTAAAAAAGTAGTGTTTACTTCCAAAAGTCTTACAATCGAAGTAGTATAATCTGGAAAGATGGAAGAGAATATTTTTCAGGGTTACATACGAAACGTCTTCTTACTATTTGTAGAAAATAGTTTATTGGATACTAGGTCTGAACATAATGACACCTCTTCTTTTAGAAGGACGACAAAAAAACTATTGATGTAATTCGGATTCCACTCGGAAGTAATAGCATGATTCAGTCTCTCGATAAAAATTTTTTCAACAGTGGAAAGCATATTTCGGATAATTACCCGACAGTATAATTTCCAATAGCTCTCTATCATTTCAGGTTTTATCAGCGGAACAGTATTGTTAAACTTCAGTCATTTCTGCACTGTCAGCTTGCATCACCACATTTTACGAATTTGATCGAGTATGCCTGGTACACAGCACAATATGCAGAAAAAAGGCCACGACCGTTTCTTACTCCATTTCACTTCTGTCTGAATGAAGTTAGGAATCACTTTGAAGTTCATGAATGCTTTAATTTGTCATTTATTAGGTGTGCCTGGTATAAGGAAAGTGTTTGCTTCGTCATCAAATAGACCGCATTTCTGTGATGACTACAGAAAGTAGAGAAGGAACAGGTTCATTGGTATCAAAATACACATTAGTATCATAAGAACTGTGCTGCGAGAATTGTTATAAAATATTTAATGTCAACAGATTAAAGTACCGATTCGCGGAGATCGTCTGTAATGTAACAGCATACACTGCCTTGATTTTCACTTGCGTAGAAATTACGTCAGCAACGGCCTTGCTGTTGATATGTACTACAAGTTATTCAAAAAATTAATGAAGTGAGACACTTTTAGCACGGTTTAAGTGCTCAAAATTCAAATGTGTGGACTTTGCACTTCGCGCTACGCTGCGCTACATCCTCTTGTCACGGTTACATCTGCTTATCCTCCGATTCGAGCGCTTAGGCAGGCAGGAACGGCTGTACAAACAGGAGTTATAAGCCGTTCTACGCGCGGCAATAATGAGTAGCTTAAACATTAAAAAAAAAAAAACTTGCAGTGCACGTAGAAGCTAAAATTTTGGCATGGGATTTCTTTCGGTGTATGCTTCCTGTGTGAAAAATTTTGGGGTAGGTTTTGACACATCGGATTGGACCGTTCCCTTGGTAGTTTAATTGTTTTATAAGCGTAAATACAATACACTAACTGTAAAGCAGCGGTTCCCAAAGTTTTGTATTTTAATTTAGTCCAGTTTATTTTGATTAATTTAACGAGTCACTGCTTTTCCTACGTGTACTCACACTGCACAGGGTAATACGCCATGTGGACTATCGCCGAAAGTTGTGGATTCCACACAAATATCGCTCATTTTGCATTCGTTGCTCATTTTGCAACTGATTGGTGAACTTTAAATTTCTTGGACGTTGCTGTAAAACGCTAAAAACAAGCACAGCTGTGCTTACAACTAGCGAAAAGGGATTCTGAATAAAGCGAAACAGGAAAATGTATTATTTTCAAAAGATTTGAATGGATCGAAATGTTCAACAATAATTTTTATCGGGACCTTGGCTGAAATATTGGCGGTGCATGGAAGTGGACTCCGACCGTTCAGAAGTATGGACAAACTCACTAAGATGTTTACGTTGCGAAGAGCGCTACATAGCATAGCAACTGTCGACTCAGCATCTGTCATGCATGACGATAGTCAGTTGCTGACGGTGGAGGTAGGAGTGGCCACCTCGAACATTTATCTTAATTTAACGCGGCAGGAACACCGGAAGTGCTTTATACAGGTCTGTCTTCTCGGGAAACTTGGTTCTCAAGTGATATTGTCAGTGAGTAGCTTCCCCACCTTTGGAAGACCGCTGGAAGCGGTATTTGATTTCCCCGTCGGTTACGTAAGCTGTCCCTACAACTCTCTTGTCCCGCAGAACTTCCGCTGTTCTGAAGGCGAAGTACGGGGTGGTTATACACTGAAGAGCAAAAGAAACTGGTACACCTGCCTAATATCGTGTAGGGCCCCCGCGATCACGCAGAAGTGCAGCAATGCGACGTGGCATGGACTCGACTAATGTCTGAAGTAGTGCTGGGAGGAAATGACACACGAGTTCTGCAGGACTGTCTATAAATCCATAAAAGTACGAGGGGGTTGCGATCTCTTCTGAACAGCACCTTGCAAGACATCCCATATATGCTTCATAATGTTCAGGTCAGTAGAATTTGGTGCCCAGAGGAAGTGTTTAAACTCAGAAGAGTGTTTCTGGAGCCACTCTGGAGCAATTCTAAACGTGTGGGGTGTCGCACTGTCCTGCTGTAATTGACCAAATACGTCGCAATGCACAATGGGCATGAATGGATGCAGGTGATCAGACACGATGTTTACGTGCGTGTCACCTGTCAGAGTCGTATCTAGACGTATCAGGGGTCCCATATCATTCCAACCGCACGCGCCCCACACCATTACAGAGCCTACACCAGCTTGAACAGTCCCCTGCTGACATGCAGAGTCCATGCGTTCATGAAGTTGTCTCGATACCCGTACACGTCCATTCT
Source organism: Schistocerca americana (assembly GCF_021461395.2). Lineage (NCBI taxonomy): Eukaryota > Metazoa > Arthropoda > Insecta > Orthoptera > Acrididae > Schistocerca > Schistocerca americana. Next base: position 284,137,787 of record NC_060120.1, on the reverse strand, counting down.
TTCGGTACAATTTGAAACGAGACTCCTCCGACCAGGCAACATGTTTCCAGTCATCAACAGTCCAATGTTGGTGCTGACGAGCGCAGGCGAGCTGTAAGGCTTTGTGCCGTGCAGTCACCAATGGTACACGAGTGGACCTTTGGCCCCGAAAGCCCATATCGATGATGTTCCGTTGAATGGTTCGCACTCTGACACTTGTTCATGGCCCAGCAGTGAAATCTGCAGCAATTTACGGCAGAGTTGCACTTCTGTCACGTTGAAACCATTCTCTTCAGTCGTCGTTGGTCCCGTTCTTGTAGGATCTTTTTCTGGCTGCAGTGATGTCGGAATTTTGATGTTTTACGGGATTCCTGTTATCCACGGTACACTCGTGAAATGTTCGTACGGGAAAATCGCCACTTCATCGCTACCACGGAGATGCCGTGTCCCATCGCTCGTGCGCCGACTATAACACCACGTTCAAACGCACTTAAATGTTGATAACCTGCCGTTATAGCAGCCGTAACTGGCGCATCAACTGCACCAGACACTTGTCATCCTATATAGGTGTTACCGACCCCAGCTCCGTATTCTGCCTGTTTACGTGTCTCTGTATTTGACTACGCATGCCTGTACCAGTTTCTTTGGCGCTTCAGTGTAATTAAACTTTCGATACTTGAGCCGGTGATGACGGAAGACTATTTGCCGTATGGGTACCCAACTTTACAAGAATAATGTTCAGACTGTGCGCTGCAGAATTTGCGTTGGTAGTAATTTCACTGCCATGACTTGCCGTTAGGCGCCAATAGTAGTACAGCGACGTAGGACTGAAACATAAGGAGCAGCTGGTAGATCTAGACAGTCAATATGAATCTAGACAAGGTGAACAGAGCTTTACTAGTGAAACTGTTTCATCAAAATAACAGCGACAGTGCTGCTGTTCTTCGCGAGGATCTGTGATACCTACCACAAAATTAATTCTGAAGTAAAGATAGCGTATCAACTATTCCGAGACGACGCACATCACAAATGCTACGGTGGGAGTAAAAATGCTCACGTTTGATTTAAAATTAATGGTAGACTCAAACAAACCCTCCCACATAGCGGGAAAATGTGCTCTCTTACCAGCGTTCGAAAAGTGCTGCGAACAACTGGAAATGATATCCGTACAAACTTCACATTGCTCACCATCTTTTGCACGTGACTCATACATTCAGTAGACGTGGAACCTAAACATCGTATGCAGTTAACAAATGTTACCCTCTGATGTGGAAAATTAAATGTGTTTCTTTCAATGATTTATTCGTTACTTCTCTTCTCTTATAAACGTTTCCACAAAGTTTCATTGTCCTACGATCAGTCGTGTTTCGTGGTGGGCCTCTCAAGTAGCTAAAGTTTAATAATAACCAGCCCTGGTTAAAAAAAAAAGATGGAAACACCGCGAGAAACTCAAGGTTCAACAGGACAGGTGCTAGCCAAGCTCGCAGGTCGCGCTATTATACACTGAAGCGCCAAATAAATGTAATATGTAAACAGGGAGAATAAAGCGCTGCGGCCGGCAACGCCTATATAAGCCAACAATTGTCTGATACAGTTGTTAGATCGGTTACTGCTGCTAATATGGCAGGTTATCACGATTTAAGTGAGTTTGAACGTGGTGTTAAAGTCGGTGCACGGGTTATGGGACACAGTATCTCCGAGGTAGCGATGAAGTAGCAATTTTACCGTACGACCATTTCACGAGTATATCGTGAATACCAAGAATACGATAAAACATCAAATCTCCAACATGGCTACGGCTGGGAAAAGATGCTGCAAGAACGGGACCAACGACGACTGAAAGAGAATCGTTCAACGTGATGGAAATGCAACCGCTCCGCAAAATTACTGCAGATTTCAGTGCTGGGCCATCAAGAACTGTCAGTGTGCGAACCATTCAACGAAACGTCATCGATACTCGTGTACCCTTGATGACTGCACGACACAAAGCATTACGTCCGTTAATATCGACACTGGACTGTTGATAGTTAGAAACATGTTCCCTAGTCGGACGAGTCTCGTTTCAAATTGTATTGAGCGGATGGGTGTGTTCGGGTATGGAGCTAACCTCATGAATCCATGAACCCTGCATGTCAGCAGAGGACTGTTCAAGCTGGTGGAGGCTCTGCAACGGTGCGCGGGGTTTGCAGTTGGAGTGACAGGGGATCACTGAAACGTCTAAGTACGACTCTGACAGCGACACGCACGTAAGCATCTGGTCTGATCACCTGCTAAGCATCCTGTCTGATCACCTGCATCACGTCCACTGTGCATTCCGACGGACTAGGGCATTTCCAGCAGGACGATGCGACACCTTGTGAGTTTAAACACTTCCGCTAGCCACCAAAATCCCCAGACACGAACATTACTGAGCATGTATGGGATGTCTTGCAACGTGCTGTTCAGTAGATATCTCCACCCCCTCGTACTCTTACGGATGTATGGACAGTCCTGAAGGATTCGCGGCGCAGTTCCCTCCAGCACAATTTTAGACATTCGTCGAGTCGATATCATGTCGTGTTGCGGCAGTTCTGGGTGCTCACTGGTGCCCTACACGATATTTGGCAGGTGTACCAGTTTCTTTGGCTCTTCAGTGTATTTGACCACGAACGCCACTAGTTGTGGGTGTATTATGTCTGAGCTAAGTCAATTCGAGCATGGGGAAATTGTTGGTGGTTGTTCGCTGTGCGTTTCCGTAACCAAGGGAACCGAAGTGTTTGGCAAAGCACCGTATCGAATATTTAACCGCATACAGGATAACCTGAAAAGCTTCATCCGCTAAGTCCCTAACGCGCACGGAAGTGGCTGCTCAGTAATCGTGACAGACAGTCATCGGAGAGGATTCTGACTAAAAATAAGACGACGACAGTTGCAAAAGTCAGTGCAGGAATGAATGTCGGTCTCGAGAATCCTGTCAGCAAAGAACCAACACGAAGGGATTCCATAAGCAGGTAATTGCAGTGCGAGCTGGAATTCGAACACCACTCAGACAAATGCCCGTAACACGAAAACAGGAAGCCGAAGCCACAAAACCTAGACTATGGAACAATGAAAGAAGTCATTTGGTCGGTTGAGCCTCGTTTCATACTATTTCCAACTTCTGTCCCAGTTTAGGGCCAACGAGTGAAAAATAGCGGGCGTTCGGCGATGATTTGGACAGCCATAATGTGGTATGGGCCTCATGGTTACTTTGCAAGGCTGCATTACTGCCAAGAATTATGTGACCATTTTGGCTGATCCGATCCATCCATGGTACAGTGTTTGTTCCTCAGCTGCGTTGCTGTATTCCAAGACTACAGGACCGCTGTTCGCAACGCTCGTGCAGAACTGGTTTTGTAGGCACAAGGATGAAGTGTCGCATCTCTCTCCTGGTCACCACAGTCACCACATCTGAATATTATTGAGCCTTTGTGGTCTACTTTAGGGAGAAACGTGTGTTACAGCTATCTACCATCCATCATCGCTTCTTGAACTTGCCACTATTTTGTAGGAAGAATAAGATTTCCTTGGATCCCGTACGGGACCTGTATTTATCCATTACGAGATGACTGGAAGCTGATTTGAGTGCCAACGGGTTTTATACACCGTATTAGGCATTGCAATCGTTTTTCTGGTGTAAGTATTCAGCGCCGTTTTCTACCCTCCACTTGATATGTGTCGCTAACAAGACTTTTTCAGTTAACGTGAAGAAATAGCTACTAAACTGGAAATACGAGCGAAGTACAAACATATGTCGTGAGTGTCAACTATTTCCAGATGTCTTTCGTTATCTTCCGGGCTTTGGACGTATTTCCTGAAACAAGGAATTAATGGACAATGTTAAGAGGCACTCCTCATCATAGCAGATGCTGCCAATAAACACATTGCATCGACACGCCACGAAGAAACTCCATTTTTACTACATTTATACCTTCCCATCGCGATGTATATTGCCTGAAGTTCATATGATTTACACCAAAGGTAAAAATTTGGTTTTTTTTTTTAATAGCCGGCCGTAGTGGCCGTGCGGTTGTACGCGCTACAGTCTGGAACCGAGCGACCGCTACGGTCGCAGGTTCGAATCCTCCCTCGGGCATGGATGTGTGTGATGTTTTTAGGTTGGTTAGGTTTAATTAGTTCTAAGTTCTAGGCGACTGATGACCTCAGAAGTTAAGTCGCATAGTGCTCAGAGCCATTTGAACCATTTTTTAATAACTGGTTTGGTATTCTTATTCTCGCCACCGACTTGCTAAAGGTACCAATCCAATATTAACAGCCGCAGTGCAATCAAAATGAATAAGCTGCCTTTGTTTTTATGGAAATTTTAGGTCTGATTTTTGGAACTTGCTTGTTTTTGTGGGCTATACTCCTACCATCTGAGCTATCCAGGCATGACTATAGGACCAGCCCTCACAGCTTTACTTCCGCGTGTATCTCATCTCTTACCTTCCACACTTCATAGAAGCTCTCCTCTGTTCCATACTGGACTAAAACCGCTGGAGGAATAATGGAAAGGACGTGGATTAGTTACAATACACGGCAGAGTTTTCAAGTGTGTGTCGCGTCTCCTATAGGCGTCACGGTGGGCGTTTCTTTCAACAACAAAAAAATAAATAAACGAACAATGTGTGCTCTAGTAGTGATACGTAGCGGATGGCCAAGTAAGTGTTGTTACTATTGTAGTATTGTGGAAGAAACAGGTGGATGATAAAAATATACATTAAGTTTTCTCCGATTTTCACACGGTTTTAGAAGACTATGACTTTCAGATGCTTGAAGAACTGTGTCTGTGGATAATTTACCTGACTTCAGTGATTACTTTCTGAAATATCTTCCAGGAGAAGTTGATCAACGTAACTGGGTCAAAGATCCTTTCACTACAGAAATTCTATAAATACTTACCATTCAAGGACAGGAGCAATTGATTGGTATTTCTTCAGACTCCTCATCATTGCTTAGGTTTTGGAGCTTGGTGAAGCGAGTTTTGATACCTTTTGCAACATCCTACATACGTGAGGTAGATTTTTCTGCCTTCGCAGTCGTTGACACGAAATGTAGCTCGTGAATGAACGTGAAGAAAGAGATGCGAATCGCATTTTCCTGTCTTTTGCCCAGACTCGAGAAACAGATGACGAAGAAGAAAGCTCATCCTTCCCATTGATTTCGCTGCAAGAGGTAGATTTAATACCGTCAAAAGTCGATTAAAATGTGTCATGTCAAGAGTTAATAAAGAAATAACTGCTCTTATTCATTTTTTTCCAACGTTAAGTTTATTTGCCTCATACACTGAGTCGTATGTAATGTGCGCAAAAGAGCCGTGGATCAGAGAGCTGTGGATCTAAAAAGTTTGAAAACCACTACACTAGGCGATTGTAACCATAATGAATTTTCACTCTGATGTGGAGGGTATGTTGAACTGAAATTTCCAGACAGATAAAAAATCGTTTCTTCGAGGTGTGCTAGTACAGGAAGCATCTGGCAGGAAGCTTCAAATCAACGTACAATCCACTACAGACGGAAAGGTTGGTACTGGTATGGATTCTGTTTGACTCCTGACTTACTAATTTTGAACTCTCATCTTGTTTTGGCTTTCGGGAATTTTCTGCATAAGTTGCAAGAAAGGACTTTGATAAGGGACAATGAAAGAAGACGTGAACATTTTATTCCAGTCGTCGCTTGTCGGAATGTCTCTGATATCCGTCAGATTGTTGACAGCATTGGTATGAGAACTGTGAAAAATCTGTCTCGCGTGTCGTAGTGAGGCTGCCAACATAGGTTTAGACTGTTTTATACCTCCTTAACTGAAGAGTCTCAAAATAATTTTGCTCGTGTGCGCCACTCATCACAACGAGCGAGTGTATACGGGCAGCACACGTGCGTGGGACTTCGTACGAGGACATGACGTCACCAGGTACAAGGGCTTGGCCGACTAAAATACTGGCATGGTACTGGAAGCCATCTTGTTTGCGATGTAAGCAAAGTAGATCTATTGCATTTGAATCGACCAGTTGTTTTGTGTACATGTTTCAGAAGTTCACATTGACTGGTGCGTTGTTTGTTATTTCTTCATCTGCTGAAGTGAAGTTTATGAAGTTGCAGTTCTACTAACGGTAAGCATTTCCTAAGTATTACTGTGAGTAATTATTGTAATTTCTTTACGATCAGTGAGTATTAGTCGGGCATGGAACACGGTGCGGACTGTTTCAAGAGTTAACTGCGGGAATAAATGCACAGAGCACAACATTATAAATAAAGATGGAGAACTACCACGCTAAAACACATTCACACTTCGAACATAGTGATACATGGAATTCAGGATTTTTTTAATAGATGCATAAAAGTTATTTTCATTACAGTGACTTGTGTTTGCACACTAACACAGTAAAATAACAATTGTGGTTATAAATGATATTTCTGCTAGAGCAGTTAAACAACATCAAGAAAACGCTAATGAAAGTGGTTAGCAGCAAAATTAAACAAACATTTAAAACATCGACATTAATTAATCTGTGAAAAATTATTAAATTCTTTCAGTCTACAAATTTGCAAGGTCTCCCCATTGTGTTTGAAGATCTTACAGGGACTACTTTGTCAGACACAAACAGGCAGCAGAAAAAGCGCTGGATAGTTGTAGTTCTTACAGATCGATTTGGTCCACAAACAGGTTCAGTCTTGCCATAAATATTTTTGTTGATCTGAAAGATTTTCCAATCCAGATTTCCGCCAGATTCTAGGTCTCCTTCAGGACAGATCACGTGTTGTTGGTTGTTGAGTCTAGTTCGCTGTAGATGGGTCTAGATGCATTACATATGGTGTCTAAAAGATTTTTGCTCCTCAAGAAGTTAGCTCTGAGCTCCAGCTTCTGCAGAGGGTGGCCTCTTTAGGTTCCATCTTACACCTTTTAGCATGATATGTCGCACAGTTTAAGTTAGGATATAATCTTTGTCAGCAGCTGCCTGGTTGAGACAGTGCGCCTTCTCTGATTTTATTAGCACGAACATTTGAAATAAAAACAAAAATTAAATAAAATTTACAATACAGAGATTTTTCATAGCTGGTATATTTTTTTAAAGTTTCGTTTTTCTTCGTTACTTTTTGCTTGCTGATTTCCCCGTTTTCATTTCCTCAATTCTGTGCCGGGCTACACGGCTACCGTAGTGGCCAGTCAGTTCTTCATCCTGTTCCTGTTCTGTTAAAGACAATATTCAACATGTTATCAAATGTTTACTCATGAACTTCAAAATATTTCAGTTTGTAATATTTTTGTTCAGTGTATAATTTGAAGTCAATAAAATTGTCCTCTTTATAATGACTAACGATATGAGTTACCTAGCACCCCATTGGACACATTATTACATAGTTCTTGTTCTCTGGAAAAAAAAATTCCTGAGGCCAGAATACTTCAGATGGTGTATCTGGGCTTCAGATGTTCGTCCGATTAGTGCTACATTTTTCCTCATCGATTTCAAATTTTCCATTTGGCGCCACATGTGACTCTGTGAACTATAGTATCGTTTTGATATTTGTCTGTTTCACTAAGTCCAGTCTGGTAAAGTCTTTTATTTGTGTTTATTACGTTATTTATAGCTGTGTACCAACACGATTTAATTTTGATTCATTCATCTGGAGACTGGTTTCCAAGCTACATTTCGAAACATTTTCCAGAGTCGTTCTTCATTTCACTCTCCTGCAAATCCTTACTCCTCTCTTTCATAGAAGACTTTACCTGTCGCACAGCACATTAAGTCACATAGCGGCAAATACACCGTCCAGTCACATGAATGTGGCCACATGTCTAAAGCCTGAATAACCACCTTCTGTAGCGAGGACCGCTGCGAGACGTGCAGTGAGATGGTTCAAATGGTTCAAGTGGCTCTGAGCACTATGGGACTTAACAAAAATGGTTCAAATGGGTCTGAGCACATCTGAGGTCATCAGTCACCTAGACTGAGAATTACTTAAATCTAACTAACCTAAGGACATCACACACACATCCCTGCCCGAGGTAGGATTCGAACTTGCGACTGTATCAGCAGCGTGGTTCCGGACTGAAGCGCCTAGAACCGCTCGGCCACAACGGCCGGCACTTATGAAACATTGTAAAACATTATTACATGTGTACTGTTTCTTTGCTTTGCATTCTGATGTTTCACGTCGTACACGCCAACGGCCGTTTGTCCAACGGAGCATACAACATGATTCATCAGAAAACGCCACCTTTCGTCGCTCAGTCCAACTGCGGTACTGGCGCGCAAATTCCAGCCTCCGTCGTCGATGAACAGCTGTCAGAATAGGCTCATGAACCAGGCGCCTGCTGCAGAGGCGCTTGCAGAGCAAGATTAAGTGAACGGTCGTGGAGGAGACACTGTTGGTATCCCCTTGGTTCACCTGGGCCGTCTTTTGCTCAACAGTCGGAAGTCTATTTGCCCGTACACATTTCCGCAGCTGTCATTCACACCTGTCATCTATGGCCCGTGGTGCACCACAACTGCCTCGGCGCCATTTTGCCACGCACTGTATACTTTAACCTCGGCGGCACATGAACAATTTACAAACTTAGCAGTTTCGGAAATGCTTTCACCTTTGGCCAGAAAACCACTGAACGTCGGATAATTCGCTTCGTTTCCCCATTACGACAACTACTGTAATGTTTTCGGCGTCCCCCCCCCCCCCCCCCCCCTCGCCCTCCCCGACGCACTTTATACATCCTCTACTGCTAGTTCTACCACCTCGTTATTACACGTTGACATCGAACATAGCCAGTGGTCTTATAAATCTGACTGGACCATGTAGCGAGTCCTTACATGTCTCATTTTGTGAGGATCTTTCCTACTTCTATGGGACTTAGTTTTTGGAGTTGCCGCTTGAAAGTGCTATGCTGTAATAAGCAGTGTAGCGTTTTTTATAAAGCCTGATTCATTCTCTTTATATACAGGGCTCTGCATTCATAAAGGATATTAACGAGCTCAAGTCCTTCTCTTTTTGCAGGTAGTGTGCAGGTTGTTGCCTTCTACCAGTTGTCTTTGCCACAAAAATCTGCTGGCCATGCTAACTATATTCTTAGCTGTTTTGTTAATTATAGGCCAATTTAATACGCTTTGCGGATAATACAGAAATTGATCATTCGCCATCTCTGAATATGATCTGTTTCACGATATTTGCTTTCAGTTAACGCTCCTCGGATGTTTATTAGCACGTCTCTCCAGTTTATTTAGTATCATTCCCAGTTGCTGAGCAGTGAACATAAAGGTCTAACTGTTTGAGATTTAGAATTTTACTTTTGCCGGAGCTTATATCTATATATATCTGAAGCTCAACATTTCCGGAACTGTTCAAAAAATGGTTCAAATGGCACTGAGCACTATGCGACTTAACTGCTGAGGTCATCAGTCGCCTAGAACTTAGAACTAATTAAACCTAACTAACCTAAGGACATCACACACATCCATGCCCGAGGCAGGATTCGAACCTGTGACCGTAGCAGCAGCGCGGCTCCGGACTGGAGCGCCTAGAACCGCACGAACACCGCGGCCGGCTTACGGGAAACAGTCTCTGTCTGGTACTTCAATAACCATGGAAGGAACCTCTGGCTTTAATGATTAAGATTCTGTACGTGGTTTTCTTATTATTTTAAGCTTATGGGTGAAATAGCTATCGCCATTCTCTGTTAAACGACGAGCGCTGCAAAGAGACACACTTGCTAATTCTGTTTAAGACTGCCGGCCACTGTGGCCGAGCGGTTCCAGGCGCTTCGGTCCGGAACCGCGCTGCTGCTACGGTAGCAGGCTCGAATCCTGCCTCGGGCATGGATGTGTATGATGTCCTCAGGTTAGCTAGGTTTAAGTAGTTCTAAGTCTATGGGACTGATGACCTCAGATGTTAAGTCTCATAGTGCTTAGAGCCATTTAAACCATTTTCTGTTCAAGACTGTATTTAGTACCTTACATATTTACATATGTCAGTTAACTCTAACACCACTTTAGCAAGTTTTTTTACATTATACTGATTTGTCGTCATGACATTGGCTAACGTAAACGTGAAATATGTCGTTGTTAAGTCGCTAAAGCATAAGCAACAGCTGACCTATGGTATGTGGAGATAAGCGGTGTGCAGCAGGGTCCTTATCTCACACACACACACACACACACACACACACACACACACACACACACGAGCACGCGCGCGCGTGCACGCACACACACACACGTTGACTCACTCGCTCACTCACTGCTTTACACTCTGAAATTTTTCGTGAGTTTTAACCCACACAACTGACATGCTGTCGACAGCGGTTACAGTATCTTCACAAGACGTGACCTCCACCACGAGTCTCAGGTTGAAGGAAATCGTGAGGATATCCGGCGCCGCCTGTGGCCAAGGTTCCGGTTGAGGAAGTCCTCACGGCCCTACCTGAGTACTTTTCCTTGAGGATGGTCTGTGCGTGTGGAGGATGCTTAAAGTCATTCAGATTTCACAAATAAGGAAGAGACCTATGCATTTTCGTTTAACTTGTCTTAGTGGTTCGTAATAAGCGCACATATCTTGACAGAGTAGCAGTTTCTCTAACAGCAATTGCTACGAATCTAATAGACAACTCCAGAGGTGAAAGGTCAGTACCACTATCAACTCCATTGGCACGTCAACATCTATACACAAACAAATCATGAAATTGTGATATCTTTTTTTCTGTCTTAGGGATGTTGCGCATTTTAAGAGAATGTTACACCAGATGCATTTTACTTTTGTTGACAAAACATCATCAGTGGTGGATGGTGTTTATTACTCTTTTCTAATTGTTTTTCCATCATTGCTAGCAGAGATTGTAATCGAGAAAACTTAGATGCACTTTTACCCTCCACGATATTTCGGCTTTTAGGAACACCGCATTTTCTGTTGCCAGCAACCCTTCGACTTCAAAATATATAAAAGTGAGTAATAAACGCCAAGTACCAGTGATAGATAATGTTTTGTAAAAAAAGAAAAGAAAACTTCTGTAACGCTTTCTAGATTGTAGTACACTTAATACACAAGAACAAATTAATAAATTATATGTCGCTAACAGTAACCAAAAGAATAAATCGTAATACGTTTAGCGTAGAAAAAATGCTACCTTCTTATTAACAGTCTCTGGTCAATTAGGAAACACTCATAGGTCGAAGCGTGTATTTATTTAATGAACACGGGAAAATTAATGTCATCAAGCCACCTAAACAAGGGCTCTACATATTCATTACAATAAATGTAAGTTACATGTATTACACAATGTTATAAGAAATAGTAATTGCTGTAGTGCAGAAATATAAGCACAGTATCCAGTCGTCTGTAACTAGTACAACAACAGAGGCAAGTTAGAGGGAGCGAGTTTTAAATTATGACGGCTAGCAGCAATGTACATCTGAGAAGAGGCGGAAGATGAAGGCAAAGAGGAGCATGAAAATGCACAGTTAATGAAATACGGGAAAATGAACTGATGTAACTGACAGAGAAATGAGAAGAACAAGAGGATGGGAGCAGTTGCTTTTCTGTTTGACAGAAGGACAACTGGCCACAGGCGTTAATTTTTGGGGAAATGATAAGAAGGTTCCGGGAGGAAGTGTTTCAGGTTCTTTCTAAAAGTAAACGGTACTGAATTGTGCGCACAGTGCAGCGTAGCTTGCTCAAGAGGCGGACAACGGCAACACAGATTGCTTTTGTTTTATGGTTGGGCACAATAAAGGTATTATAAAAGTGGGACCTTGTGTTTCGATTCTGATGAAATGACAAGTAGTCAGTATCTGATAGCAAGGCGTTGAGGTGCGTGCGCACTGAGGAACCGATGAAGTAAACATAGCGTGTGCAGTCACGTAACTTGTCTGGCAGCAACCAAGCCAGCTGGGCGTCTGTAGCAGTGAGTCAGTCGTACAGACGAATGTTGCAGGTGTCACGCACAAAAGCATTCGTGGTTAGTTCTAACTATCCAATGATCTTACTACTCCTGCCGTGCTGGATTATTTCGCAATCTAGGAGAAGTAATTCAAGGAAATGGGTTAGAAAAGTGTGCCATACGTGAAAATGCATACGCTATGAGAAGAGCATTTATAATCAAAAATGCCTATGATAAATCCAAAATCAATGCTTTACAGTACAGTAGCGACACACAAGCGTAGACAACACAACACATACAAAAGGAAAAGAAGATAATACATTTTTCGAACGCTGATACAGAATTATTGACAATAGGCTAACAGAACAGATCATAACTTCTGCGACAAAACATTAGCAACTAGATGGTCCGTAGAAGCAGAGGCCTAGCGAGGGGCTCGCTCCTACAGCCCTGGCAGAACTGCCAAAGCAGCGCCCCCCCCCCCCACCCCTAATCCCCCTACCCACCCGTAGAACTATTTTTCTGTGATTATTTTCTACTCATGCAGACGTGCATACGAACGACACATTCATGTGGGCATGACTGCCAGGCACAGTGAAAACGAATGTCCGGTGATACTTGATACAAAAACTACGTAGATTAAACTTTAGCACAGCAATTACATACTTCGACACTTTAACATGAGTCAGAGTGTCATTCGCGATGGAGTAACAAAAATATCTCATACATAGGTAAGGCCTACTTCTGCTGGTCTTCCGACATCAGATGCTGGAGCAATGCAGCCGATGACCAGTACAGAACATACGTTTATTTGCGCGAGGTGTTTTAAGACGAACACTGTATACTTGTCTACAGGCACAACGACCAACAGTTGGGTTAATTTTACGACTCAGTCAATACTTAAACCGTCTTTTTTTCTTTTCTATTTTTTAAAATCAGTTTTGGCGCTCCCCCCTCCCCCTCCCCCCCTCCCTTCTCCATACACGCGGCGACAGCGCTCTTGGCGGGGCGCGTAAATACTGCGACGCCTTCGGTACGGTCCCGCTCAATATACGAGGTGTGGAGGAAAACTAATGAACATTTCTGTCTACCAAAGGTTTTATTTCTTTCGGGCAACAGTATTCTCCGTTTCGAAATAGTTTCCTCCGGCACCTATACACCGGCGGAGTCTTTGTTCTCAGTCTTCGTAGGCTTCAGCTGGTAGGGCCTTTAACATGTCTATCACTTTTGTATGAATGTTCTCCAGAGTCCCAAAATAACGTCCTTTTAAGACATTGTTCAATTTTGAGGAAAGGAAAAATCCACAAGGACTTGGATCAGATGAATATACAAGCTGTGGAATAAGAGGTATGCCTTTTGATGTAAAAAATTCCGTGATGGAAGTGGCAGTGTGACATGGGGCTTGGTCATGATGCTGCATCCATTTGTCTGCATTGTCCAGTTCCATTCGATGCACCATTTTCCTGAGCCTTTCAAATACATCTTTGTAAAACAGTTGGATGACAATTTGACCTGGAAGAACAAATTCTTTATGCACGATATCCCTAATGTCAAAAAAGCAATTCAGCATTCTGTTGATGTTTGATTTACTCATTCGAGCTTTCTTCGGCCGAGGAGATGTCTCTGTATAGATTCCTCACTTTGCCGCTTTGTCTCAGGATCGTACTAAAAAATCCACGATACATCACCTGTGATCACACGACTAAACTGCCGTCTTTGGCAGTCCTGCCAATAAGATCAACGCACACGTTTCTCCGACTGTGCTTCCGATCAGTTGTAAGATTTTTCGGCACCATTTTGACACAGACCATTCGCATCTGCAAAACTGCGGTCAGCATTTGATTTACAGTGAAAGTGTTTAACAGGTCACCCATCATCCTTATTGTTAAACGGCGATCTGATATCACAAGAGCACGCACACGTTTCACACTTTAGTCAGTTTTTGAAGTTGAAGAACTCTCTGATTGAGGTTATCTTCAACGTGTTCTGGGCCTTCCAAAAACAATTTGTGCCAACGTGAAACTTGCGATCTTGACAAGGATTGTTTCCCATAGGCCAGCTTCAACTTTTCAGAGATCACATTCGCGGGTTCCCCAAGTTTAACACAAAACTTGGTGACATAATGTTGCTCTAAATTCCGCTGTTTCATTTTCGGAACACACAACAAAGAAGTTCACTGATAGCGCTCTCAAAATACACGTGACGGCTGTACGGAGCTGAAAATAGGACTGAGCATCTGGAAGGGGATGAAATACCGGTCTGCACAAGTAGAACAACACAACGTTGCCAGATCGCTCGCAGTATTGGCAGTCTCATTACTTTTCCCACATACCTCGTAAAAGACCTACAAGCAACAGAAAGAAATATTTCCCGAATGATCCCAGGATAGAAGAGGTAAGAAAACAGGCCAGGAGCAGTAAGCGGAATTAAGAGAGACAAGGTGAGAAGATGAAGGAATGTGGGTGGAAAAGAAATCAGCAAATGAGAAGGAATTGGTTCTGGAGCGTGCTCCTTAGCTGTCCGTAATAACATACGGGGAAAAAAATTTAGAACGTCTGTTAGGAGACGCAGTTTCCCTAGAACGGTTCAATAAATATGTGACCTAGGGCAAATAACGGATACAAAATAACATCAAAAATATTCTCGTAGCAACACTATCCACTAAAAATTATACATCCCTGAAGATATCACACTGATTTATTGCGAGTGTTGCATCCATCGTAAGATGTAAGAGACGACTGGCTGCTGATTCTAATTAACGATTTGAAGGGCAATTTTTCAGATGCCGTGCTCAACGACGAGGTAGAATTACTATGTTTCTTCACTCCTTAGCCGATCAAACATGAAAGAAATTCTGCAGTTTTCAGTAAATCTACGTTTAAAAAACACATTTTTCGCATATTTCTTTCTCGGCCATTGTGTTTAATGCTACAGGATACTCCAGGATCACTTGTAAGGATATGTGGTAAAATTTGCGATTAGAAAGCCTGTCTAGTAAAAACTGATACGACTAAAAGAGCTTGCATGTGACAAAGTACACAAGAAGCTGAAAAAGAGCATCACTTTTACTAATTCAGTGATTGCTATATATGCATGTAATGCTACTGGTATGAACGCCCAAAGACTCAATATTTTCACGTTAAAACCGCGAAACACGTTACGTCACCAAGTTACTTGTACGTTTGAAGCATATATGCATGTAATACTAATGCTACGAACGTACAAAGACTCAGTATTTCCACCTTAAACACCGAAACCACTTTACGTTACGAAAGTTGCTTGTACACTTGAAGCACGTAATTAGCCAATTGTGCCCATATTTTCATCTATTTTGAATGTACAACTTTCAATATGGCTTACAAACTAAACAAAAATTTCGGATAGGCATCAGAGGGATTCGTTTAATTCAATGGTCGCTATGTACGCATGTAATAGTACTAGTATGAACGTACAAAGACTCAGTATTTGATTACACGTTAATGAAGTTAGTTGTACTTTTGAAGCATATAGTTGGCAGATTCTGGTAATATTTCCATCTATTTAGAATGTACAAACTTCAATATGCTTTACAAATTACATAAAAATTTCGGCTAGGCACCGGAGGGATTCGAACCCTCGATCTCCTGTTTACTAGACAGGCGCTTTAACCAACTAAGCCACGGCGCCGCACGGAACAGTGAGTCTAAGAGCGGGTACCAGTTATAGCGGACAATTATTTGTACTTGCTTTCAAATTGTAACGGCATTGCGTATACTACAAATTTTCTAAGTTTAGATTTAGACGGGTTCCTATTCATGTTAGGACGCACTGTTGCCCGTTGGATTTCTTTGCCTACACAGCACAGTGAAAATGAAACGTACACATTTCAGTTCTGCGCTGTACTGTTTGACATTGTGAAATAGTAGTCAAGCGAAACTTTCATTATTTTCTCCTATTTGATAAACCAAGTAAACAGAGACTAAGCTCATTGTCTTTAACAGAATACTAAAATGTCCTACGTCACAATTCGGACTGACGATAAAATATATGGCACTCGCTAGTAGCGTTCCACATTTATTTGATTCTGCTGTCCGATATAGGCTATACTATAGGGTGATTTGCCTGCAACTGCTCGACAAAATAAGTTTATGATAAACTGTGATTGTTAAATACTAACCAGAACTAAATATTTGTTACCTTCGTCCTGTGCATGGGAAACGACAACCGTCATGCTACGTACCGATATAGAAACACAAACGCTACAAGAACGTTAAAAATAAACAAAGCAAAACTGGACACGTGTTATCACTGCGAATCAAAGATAATCTAACACTATCTTATATCACAGATTACAATTAGATACGTGTCGGAACCCTATTTTTTATTTATAGTTTGACAACGTAAGGAGCATGTAAAATAATCAGATATTTTTCATCTGTTATCTACTTTCTTCTTATTTAGTTTATTTTCACCCCCCTTTGCCCCGAGAGTAGTCGTTTTAGTTTTCTTTTCCTGGAAGCTCTTGAAATTTTGTACCAAATTTCTAGATGTTTTGTTTTGTGTCATGTCTTCTGCTATAGCCATCTGTGTTTTTATTCCACGTGATGTGATGTATTTTTTGTATCATATATTCATAGCGAGGAGGTCGTCACTGATGCAGAACATACCATAAAGCAAGAAAACATAATGGATATTTTAAAAAAGGAGGCATTTAAATGTTCCTTCCACAAACCCCAAGTGAAATGGCCCAAATGGACGAGGAGTTAGCAAAAAAATTTTAGACATACTTTTATGTAAGAGGCTATTGTAGATTTGTTACAAAAAACAAAAATATGCTATACATTGAGGTGCATGTGATAAATTGATGTGCTGACTGTCTCGCTTGTCTATTGTAAACATGATCGAGAATTCGTTTGCTGTGCCAGCCCTTGTCTGTCCTCTGCGGCGCTATAGGGACGAGCACCTACTCTCACCATTGTCTTACATTTTCCTTCGAAGGGGTCTTCGTTTCTTCCGTATCTAAACTCGAGTTCTCTGTTATTACCCACATTGGGAAGGAGACAGGTTCAATACGCGTCCTTTGATCCAGATTAAGGCTTTTAGTGAATTTCTTAAACCGACAAAAGCAAACGCCGGGATGGTTCTATTGAAAAGAGAACGGACGATTTTCTTTCTCATCACTGGCTAACTTGTTTACTGAATGTTTCTTTCGTACATACCTTCAGCTACTGAAGACGCTCACGCACACTGAAACTGGTACGTAGTGCCATCGTCACTTATTCTGCTGCCCAAATAGCAAAAACTCATTTACTGCTTTTAGTGTCTCATTTTCTAAACTAAACATTAACAATGAATGTTTCAGGTTTCACTATGATATCTTTTTATTACACTCTTAGTTTTATTTATTTTGTTATGTATTTTCCGGGCTTCATTTGTTCGTGTTTGTGAAAAGGCTCTATCAGCATTTTGTTTTTCTTTGATATTGTTAGCTATTTTTGTATTACATGTTTTCAGACCCTTTTTCCAGTTTGGTACTTTACTTCTTCCTTGGATCGTAAATGATGAAAAACTTTGACTCAGGTGTGCCTGCGAGAATTGGACGTTCCGTGCTACGGCGCATCTCTTTGGAATAATCAACCAAAGATGTATGTTTGAGGACTCTGTGTGAAGCGATTACAGAGAGTGGACATGTTCTATGTTGCAGAGATTTTGTTACTGTTGTGCGAACGTGAATGTTTAGTTCGCCGGTGGCACAATAATCTAATTCAAGAAAATAATACGCATTCAAGGTGAGTATTTATCAATTTATAAAAGATTTGACAACATCCTTCAGATATCACGAGACGTAAATCGATCGGAGGTGCAGTGTGGAATGATAGTGCGAGCCTGCATCTTTTCATGGTCAATATTCTTCGAGAGAATATCTCAGAAGCTATAAACTTTTCGCTGATAAAAAAAGTTAGACACATCAATCCATACGCATCATACAATATAGCACCTAGTTGTGCCGAACGATCTTCTTAGCGAAATAACCATTTTAGAGACTTCACATGGAGCAGTTCCGACGAGGAGTATCAGCGAGATCGACGCTGCGGGACATATATCTAGCTCTCCTGTGGTATTTAAAACCAAAGACTTATATTCTTTAGTTTTTAAAAGACTGTAGCTAAAACCTAAATAAAACCACTGGAAATCATAACTAAAAATACCAAAAAATAAATAAGAAGGAGAGAATTTTCTTAAACAAAATTTCTTAAATCAATTAATTAAAATATAATAAACTAGTACCTCATCAGCTATTTTCGACAGTGCTGTTTTTAAGGTTACTGTTCTTCCTCAATATTGTCTTCAGTTTCAACCATTTGCAATTCCTGTGCGAGTCTTTGTTGATATGCGTTCCTTGTGCTTTCTTCTTGTAGAAGATAAACTTTATATTTCAAATCTTGGTTTTCGGCTTTCTTTACATTTGCTTGTTTCTTCCACCTTGCCCATGTTTTAATCTTCGAAGTAACTAGGAAGTGCTCAGAGCCTAATACTTGAGAGTTTATTTTTTTTTCATTAGCTACGATGTGCACGCCAGGTGTATCTATTTATGTCTTTCTTTCTGAAGAAGATATTTGTAATTTTTAGCTGATTTAATGTAGCAAAATTCTCAATAAGTCTTTCCATTTTCATTTAAAGTTATTTCACCAAATGAGCCTACTGTATCTACAATTGGTATATTTCCAAGTCTTGCATTTGAATCTCTTTATTACATTTCTTTACTTGTTTTTGTAGCCCATCTTAGTATATTTCAGAGTCTTCGCGTTTTCCTTCTTTAGGTGCATATACCCCTTTAACACATAAATGTCCTCTTATCTTCTCTGAATCTAGCAATTACTATCCTTTCATTTATACAACCATACAAATCTATCTTTTTCATTTTTCATCTGTAAGAATGTTTTCTCACTTGAGCTTCGAATTTGCGACATCCAGAAACATATGGCCCCAGTACGCTAATATCGATTATTTTTGATGGGGCCTGAAGACGGCACAATTAATTGCCAAAATCGGTAGCGAAAATAAGATAAATTAACATCTCGATTGCGCGGCTGTTTGGCGAATTTCATTGTTAAATACTCGTAATTAATTATGCTGTAACGTGGGGCTTAGCCCTTCCACGAATTCCTGCGTCCCTGTCTCGCTGGAGCTCAGTCAGCATCTTGTGGTCCTTTGGGGCGGAACGCAGAGAATATGTTTCTCTTGATTTACTTGCTTTGTTGTCTGACTTTGAAGTATATACGTCCCATTGTTCTCTTTAACTACCAACATTCGTATCAGAACGTTAGTTCAAACTGAATCGCTATGAACAGACCCATTCAGATGTTGCTAGCAGTTCCACGCGAATGCTATGAAGTGTTTTCTTCAGTTTAGAATTCGAGCCGAACTGACGAGGGCTGAAGTCAGGGGAGTGCAGTAGGTTGGCAGCCCCATCAGTCAAACAAATCAGTAACATCTTGCACTGTACGTACTTGAGCATTGTCCTGCAAAATGATGGTCAGGTCCTGCAGAAAGTGCTATCATGTGCTGGTCGTAGGTTGTGTTACAAAACTGAGTTCAACTCGATTTCTAAAATGAAGGTGGCACTTCACGGCATTGGCTTCGGAAATGCTACAAATTCGTCGGGCAATAGACCGCGCCGCTCGAACTGTCAACACAACTGGCACTGCTAAGAGTAGCCTACGACTTCCACAACGCTGACAACGGGTTATTCACAATGCTGGTAACTACTTTGAGGGTCAGTAAAACTTTGAAACACATATCTATTTTGTACGAGCTGTAAATAAATAGTTGCCACTATTACAGTTCCAACCCTCGTAGAAAACATCGTTCTTGTGAAACACAACTAGCTCTTTACTGACACGAAGTGTTGAGTGCTATTGACAAGGGATTTCAAATGGATTCCGTGTTTCTGGATTTCCGGAAGGCTTTTGATACTGTAGTACGCAAGCGGGTTGTAGTGAAAGGACAGCAGAAATACTCGTTGTCAACAAAGTAAAATCCTCTCTGTACCACCACATAACACTGTCATGATCTCTAAATCATTTTCTGTATCATTACATGAATTTGGAACAATCTTCCTCAAAATATAATTCCTACCTGACTTCAAGTGACAGTTTTTGACTCAGCTGCTATCACGGCAGCCATCACTCTCATAAACTAGTCTGCAGCTCAGTCACGACATTCCCTCCTCCCCCACATCTTTTTCGGCCCCCCATGCCGAAGAGTTCTTTGTTTAAATGCCGTTCCTTCCTAATGGCCACTGTCACTATCGTTTCAATCTTCTCCACGTTTTTTATCCTTTCCACTCCTAGTAATATTAAACATGGCTTCAAATATGCAAAACTAATCCGTATCATTCTTAATGCCCTTTTCTACTAGTACTATTATTGTTATTACTCTTAATTACTTTTGTTATCGTTATTATGGTGAGCAAAGTGTATAAGACAGGCGAAATACCCTCAGACTTCAAGAAGAATATAATAATTCCAATCCCAAAGAAAGTAGGTGTTGACAGATGTGAAAATTACCGAACTATCAGTTTAACAAGTCACGGCTGCAAAATACTAACGCGAATTCTTTACAGACGAATGGAAAAACTGGTAGAAGCCGACCTCGGGGAAGATCAGTTTGGATTCCGTAGAAATGTTGGAACACGTGAGGCAATACTGACCCTACGGTTTATCTTAGAAGCTAGATTAGGAAAAGGAAAACCTACGTTTCTAGCATTTGTAGACTTAGAGAAAGCTTTTGAAAATGTTGACTGGAATACTCTCTTTCAAATTCTAAAGGTGGCAGGGCTAAAATACAGGGAGCGAAAGGCTATTTACAATTTGTACAGAAACCAGACGGCAGTTATAAGAGTCGAGGGACATGAAAGGGAAGCAGTGGTTGAGAAGGGAGTGAGACAGGGTTGTAGACTATCCCCGATGTTATTCAATCTGTATATTGAGCAAACAATAAAGGAAACAAAAAGCCGGCCGAAGTGGCCGCGCGGTTCTGGCGCTGCAGTCTGGAACCGCGAGACCGCTACGGTCGCAGGTTCGAATCCTGCCTCGGGCATGGATGTGTGTGATGTCCTTAGGTTAGTTAGGTTTAACTAGTTCTAAGTTCTAGGGGACTAATGACCACAGCAGTTGAGTCCCATAGTGCTCAGAGCCATTTTTTTTTGAAAGGAAACAAAAGAAAAGTTCGGAGTAGGTATTAAAATACATGGAGAAGAAACAAAAACTTTGAGGTTCGCCGATGACATTGTAATTCGTCAGAGACAGCAAAGGACTTGGAAGAGCAGTTGAACGAAATGGACACTGTCTTGAAAGGAGGGTATAAGATGAACATCAACAAAAGCAAAACGAGGATAATGGAATGTTGTCGAATTAAGTCGGGTGAAGCCGAGGGAATTAGATTAGGAAATGAGACGCTTAAAGTAGTAAAGGAGTTTTGCTATTTGGGGAGCAAAATAACTGATGATGATCGAAGTAGAGAGGATATAAAATGTAGACTGGCAATGGCAAGGAAAGCGTTTCTGAAGAAGAAAAATTTGTTAACACCGAGTATAGATTTAAATGTCAGGAAGTCGTTTCTGAAAGTATTTGTATGGAGTGTAGCAATGTGTGGAAGTGAAACGTGGACGATAAATAGTTTAGACAGAGAATAGAAGCTTTCGAAATGTGGTGCTACAGAAGTATGCTGAGGATTAGATGGGTAGATCGCATAACTAATGAGGAGGTATTGAATAGAATTGGGGAGAAGAGGAGCTTGTGGCACAACTTGACTAGAAGAAGGGATTGGTTGGTAGGACATGTTATGAGGCATCAAGGGATCACCAATTTAGTACTGGAGGGCAGCGTGTAGGGTAAAAATCGTAGAGGGAGACCAAGAGATGAATACACTAAGCAGATTCAGAAGGATTAGGCTCCAGTAAGTACTGGGAGATGAAGCAGCTTGCACTGGATAGAGTAGCATAGAGAGCTGCATCAAACCAGTCTCAGGACTGAAGACCACAACAACAACAACGACATCGTTATTATTGTGAATTTTTGTGTAATATCTTTGGTATGTGTTGTTCCCGGTCAGATGTAGTTGAGGCCCTTAAGGCTATAACCTGGTCGGACTAAATGAGCAATAAACAGCAAGTAAGTAATAGAAAGAATTTCCCACTGCATTGATTTGTACACTAATTATGGTATGTTTTGGAGGAAAATAATTAACTTTGAGTGTGACTGCCTAATTTTCCTATTAGTAACACGACCAGTGTTAAACGTTTTTGTAAAGTGGGGGTTTACATGTTTTGTATAGTGTTGTGTGTGAAGGGGTGCTATAACCCCATTCCCCCTATCTGACATTCCCGCGTGCTCTGTGCGAGCGGCGGAAATCGGTGACTGCTACCGAAATGGTGAAACCCTAACCTACGCAGAATCAGCTTCGCGCCTATGGGACTTGCGCCTTTGCGGGAACGTTTGCTACACCACCTTCCAGTCGGCCATCGGGTTCCTCCCGTCCAGACTTTGAGAATTCGCGGCAACTATAAAACACGCCACTCCGCCCGCGACGGCATCTGTAGCGCGTAGAATTTCGTAAGGCCCGCGGGAGGGAGGGGCGAATTTTTTTCTGCCTGTTTACGCGGTGCATCTGCCGGTAACGCACTTATTACACAACAACGGGTGGCCGCGTCCCGATGGAATTACGCGCGTGCCGATGACCCGTTAACGGGAGCCAGCGCCGCAATTCCAGTTAATCTCCCCGTAAACCGGAAACATCCGATTATTTCCATTCATAATATAATCCCGCGCTCTTTCGAACGCGTTGCAAATGTCCGGAAGCGAATGGGGGAAAAATGAAAATAAAAATGGAATAACGGTCGGTAATTGCGTCGGTTATTCTGTAGCGCTTTTTTTATGAGAGCTGTGACTTCAGCGCGGGCACAAAATAACAGCAGTGTTTACTGAATATCCATCGGCCGGCAGTGGAACGCCTGTTCTGTTTCCCTCAGTGGTTACGGGAGAATGCGGTCCATTTGTGGAATTTTCATGAACAATGAACAAATACGTTGATTCTGTAAATAAGGATCCAGCAGTTATTTCTGTCACAGTTGGTAACCACTTGTAATGCCATAGTAGGTAATTAGCTCTGCTGCTTGCTCATGTCCTTAATCTCTCTAGGAACATCCACTTTTCAACTAAACGTTCCTTTGGCATACTGGCAAGAGGAATCTCTGACGTTCGTTGAAAACAATGTGCTCTCATTGAATTCTTCAGCAGAGCAATAAAGTTGTAGCTGACCCCCCCCGCACACACACACACACACACACACACATATATATATATATATATATATATAAATTGACGTATACACAGCTGGTGTTACTGATTCCAGTGCATGATAGAAACAACTATTGTTCCATTTAAAAAATTGTATCTTTTTGCTGTAACTCTTTGGATAATAACACAATAAACTATGTTCATTGCTCCATAGACAGTGTAACATTTCTTATGGTGACCAACCGCAATAAATATTTCCGTCGCCTATTACTTCGTAACTTACAGAGTATATATATATATATATACATTTCCGTCGCCTATTACTTCGTAACTTACAGAGTATATATATATATATATATATATATATATATATATATATATATATATATATATATACTCTGTAAGTTACGAAGTAATACAATTTTTTAAATGGAACAATAGTTGTTTCTATCATACACTGGAATCAGTAACACCAGCTGTGTATACGTCAATTTAAATTACATTCCTATCACTTTTAGTTTGGGAGCTACAACCATTCAAAGTTTTCAGGGGCAGGTACTACACGCTGTACATGAAGCATGGCTGTGTGGTGGGTGGATGTTCTGGCGGTGGGAAGTTGATTTAAATGAGAGGTTCAAATGTGTGTCCATGTTCCTGAATGCACAATGAAATGCGCCTTCTAAAGGATCTGCGGACGAGATGTAACATGGCCGGTGTCACGGAGCTACATACGTCCTCGATACGCCGTTTTAGATCATCTGGGGATGTGGGCTCAGTGACATACACACGATCCTTTAGATGTCCCCACAAAAAGAAATCTAATGGTGTTAAATCGGACGACCTTGCGGGCCATTAATGAGGACCATGGCGCCCCAACCACCTTCCTGCAAACGTGTTGTTTAGTTTTTCCACAACAGCACGCGCAGAATGGGCTGGGTAACCATCGTGCTGCATCCACATATGGGCTCTCGTGTGAAAACATACATGTTCAAGGAGACCACCCAAACAGTCAACTTTAAACGCGCGATATAACTCACCTGTCAGTGTACCTGGGAAGTAGCTTGGACAGATGATTTCATCCCCAAGGATTCCACACCATACATTAATAGACCACCTACGTTGACGGTCGACAGGTCGTACCCATCGAGGATTGTCTGCGGCCCAGTAGTTCACGTTATGGAGATTTACTGCACCATAATTTGTGAAAGTGGACTCATCAGAGAACATAACACCTTGTAAAGATTCCAGCGTGAAATTACGCATGGCCCATTCACAGAATGTAACTCTCGCACGGAAATCGTTCCCATGCAGCTCCTGGGTCAGTGACAGGCGATACGGGTCAAACCTGTGGCTGTGTACTATACGCCACACAGATCTGAGACTGACACCAGCGACTGCAGCAACGGCTCGTAAGCTGACATGAGGATCGTCGTGTACTGCAGCTAAAACAAACACATCCGTCTCCTCACTTCTTGCAGGTCTTCGTCTGTTGCTGCGGCGAATTACCAAGTTGCCTGTTTCCCGAAGTCGTTTTTCGTCACGCAAGAACGTAGCGGCTGCCGGAGCTCTTCGCCTAGGATACCTCACGGCGTACGCCATGGCTGCTTCGGTGGGATCGTGTCGGCACTCGCCGAGCATCAGCAACATGTCAGCGTACTCGTTGTTCGTGTGTGCCATCTTCATCCGATGTAAGTAACTGTGGTATATTGAGCCCGGTTTGTTTGTGTGGCTCGAACTGTCGGGTATACGGCTGTGTGCGGCGGCAGTCGCCAGTCTAACAGCACATCGAGCAAGCTTCTCGCTCCGTGACAAAGGCGACGTTACAACTCGGTCGCACCACATTTAGAAGGCGCATTGCGTTGTGCGCAGCGTGTGTGACATCTGCCCCCGAAACTTTGAAGGGTTGTAGCTCCCAAAGTAAAGGTGATGGGAATGTAATTTAAATTGATATATACACAGCTGATGTTACTGATTCCAGTGCATGATAGAAACAACTATTGTTCCATTTAAAAAATTGTATCTTTTTGCTGTAACACTTTGGATAAATAAACTATGTTCATAGCTACGTAGACAGTGTAACGTTTCTTTGGTGACCTACCGCAATAAATAGTTCCGTCGCCTATTACTTCGTAACTTACAGAGGTAAACACATTTATATATGGGGTGTTTGGGAAGGAAAGATCTATATTTTAAACAGTGATAGTATAATTAATTCTGAACAAAAACTGTTATTTGAACGTAGGTCCGCAAATGCTTCGTTGGGGAGATGTGGGTATTGAAAGGAACTTTAATTCTGCAAAATCAATGTGCACAAAGTGAACGTATACGCAATACAACTGGACCGTAACGTGTAAATCATGCAAACACTGCACGGTTACATGCCATGTTTATTCTATGCAACCTACCACGTATTATGGTCATGTGATGTACGTAGTACAATCACCCGGTGTTTGCGCAGTTGTGCCGCGTAAGCCGCATTGTTTAGTGTACCGGTGACCGATCAGTTAGCCCGAGCGGTCTAAGGCGCTGCAGTCATGGACTTTGTGGCTGGTCCCGGCGGAGATTCGAGTTCTCCCTCGGGCATGGGTGTGTGTGTTTGTCCTTAGGATAATTTAGGTTAAGTAGTGTGTAAGCTTAGGGACTGATGACCTTAGCAGTTAAGTCCCATAAGACTTCACACACATTTGAATATTTTTGGATCAGTTAGCTGTGTAGTGTATGGTGTTAACAGTGTTCGTACAAGCGCTGCTAACAATGCCACACGTCTACAGTAATGAGGAATACCCAGTATGTATGTTTATGGCTTCTGCGACTGTAGTGCTACTGCTGAACAGAAGAATACCACAGGCGCTTTCCGACTCGACGATTACCTGATCGCAGGGTGTTTACCTAAGTGTTTATCATTTTGCGTGCAACAGGCTCTCTTCCAAATAGACATTTTTCGTCCGAGCGTGCACGTTAACAAAGTTTGCTAGAAGGAAGAAATTATCACAAGTGTTGAGCGAAGTCCCAGCACGAGCATACGAAGGATGACCCTGTGTATCAATGTCCCAGAGACACTTGTATGGGAAACATTACATGCGGAAAACCTGTATCCATTTCACATACAGCATGTCCAAAATCTCCACGTTGGCGACAATGCCCAACGACATCAATTCTGCCAAAGGGTAACTGAGAATAGTCATTTGCTTCCATACATACTATTCACTGACGCCTCCCAGTTTTCACGACATGGAATAAACAACACACGCAATTATCATCGATGGTCAAGGGAAAATACACTCGCTTCAGCGGATAGCAATTTCCAAGTTCGTTTTGCCACAAATATTTGGAGCGGCATCATCGGTAAGCTTTTGATAGGTCCATTTATTATCAGCGGTTGACGGGAGAGGGGTACCTGCAGTTTTTGGAAAATTCATTTGTGGAACTATTGGAAGACGTTCCTTTAGCCAAGCGAAGTGTAATGCACTTTCAACATGACGGTGCCCCTCCACATGTTACCTTACGTGTGAGGGACCAAATCAACCGCACCTATACTAATCGCTGGATTGGCCCTGGTAGTGCTACTAACTGGCCTCCAAGGTCACCTGACCTTTAAATTTCTGTTTATGGGGTTGGATGAAATCAGAGGTGCACAAAGTGAAGGTAAATACACGAGATAAACAGCTTCGTCACATCATGGACACCGGCCGGGGTCGCCGAGCGGTTCTAGACCCTGCAGTCTGGAACCACGAGACCGCTACGGTCGCAGGTTCGAATCCTGCCTCGGGCATGGATGTGTGTGATATCCTTAGGTTAGTTAGGTTTAAGTAGTTCTAAGTTTTAGGGGACTGATGACCTCAGTAGTTAAGTCACATAGTGCTCAGAGCCATTTGAACCATTTTTGAACATCATGGACGCTGCTGAATTGATTAGGAATCAACCACAGTCAATTGAACAAGCAACACAACATGTTATCGCTAGAGCGTGAAAGTGCATTGACGTTCGTGGTGGGATATTCGAACCTGTTCTGTGAAGTGTACAACATCTGTACGATAAGTGTTAAAGCCGTTTGTAAAAAACGTTGTACGTATTTTTCAACTGAATACCTCTAACATGCATGTTGTAATGCATTATGTACTAAATGCAAAGTAAATAAATATTGTGTAAAAATGTGTAACATAACTGTACTTCTCTGTAACATTGTTTTCAAGAAAATCATGTTACGGTCCAGTTGTATTGCGTATACTTTAACGGTGTGCACACCAGTTTTTCAGAATTAAAGTTCCTTTCAATACCCATACCTCCCTAACGGAGCATTTACGGAATTATGTTCATATGATATTTTTTGCTCAGAATTACTTGTACTATCACTCTGTAAAATATTGACCTTTCCTCCCCGAACACCCTGTATACACTCGAGTATGAATCATCTGTATGAAGCGAAACTGCGACCCCAGATTTGTTTCGAGGAAGCGTGGTAGGGTCTTTGCTATCTACCAAATTGTATTCGGGTGGAAGCTCCCTAGATGGGTTTCAGGGTTGGTGGCTGTCCGTGGAGGTACGTGTTTACCAATAGCCACTGGAAAGAAACTTCTGAAATACGATATTGTAGTGCATTCATGTCGGAAGGAACAGGCACTGCAGCGACTAGAACTGTTATGAAATACATGAAATGCATTCGCAGTTGCGAATATGGACATCCTTCGGTTGTATAATGGAAATGCGAGATTGAAAATTTGCGCCAGACTGCGACTCGAACCCAGGTATCCCGCTTGTTGCGAGCGGTCGCCTTAACCACTTTGGCTATTCGGGCACAGTTCACGGCGAGACCTAAACATCTATACGTCGTCCTGAAGGTTGTAGAACACTTGAACAGCGACATATGGGAATCTGGATCTGGCCGTTCGCGACAAGTGCGAAATCCGGATTCGAGTCCTAATCTGGCACAAATTTTCATGTCGTCATTTCATCACACAGCTGCAGCTAGTCCACATTCTCAACTGCGAATACATTCCATATATTCAAGCTTCTGCAAATCTTTATGGAAAGCAGCACCTCATACAAGGTGCGTCTGAAAAGTTCGGTAGATGGTCTCACTGGATTGACAGAGATTGTGAACGGCAAACTGTGCGGTAATGAGCGGTATACATGTGGAGCTACGACTGCTGCTGTTTGCCGAGGTGAACGCCGTTTTCGATAAGCAATTCACCTCCAGTATTCCTATCATATCGGAGCAGCGAAGAGCTTACCATGCACCTTCAGAAGTGTGAAAAGTGGTGAACTGCACTTCACAGTAGTGGCTCTACCCTTAGCTTAGCGCATAGTTTGCCGTTCAGAATCTCTGCCAATCCCGTGAATCATAGTCAGTTAACGTTATCAGAATTCTAAAAGGGAACCGTGGTAGGAACTACACTCTTTCCCGACTTTTTCAACTGCACTGAGACGCTTTTTATATATATAATAATTAGAGATTTCTGCGGTTGCTTTTTGAATTTTGCCCTTGTGTTTTTCGACAGTAAATCTGTGTAATCGCACATAGCACCTTCTATATCCGTAGAAATCAGGCCCTATAACTTTTTTTTTTAAATTTATGTGAGTGGTACTTAGAGTGGTTGAGAATCTATTACATTATGTCCATTGCAGTCTCACTATTAGGGACAAAATATTAATTAGACAGAGTCAGATCTACACTGCACATAGTTTTACTATGTTATAGCTGGAGGGTGGTCCTGTTACGTAGAATATTAGCTGACAGAGAGAAGTAGAGGGTGGTATCCCACATTACGAAAAACCATTCCCACCACAGACAGGAGTAAACTTGGTCATAAATGTCATCAGGACTGTCAGTACTGAATATTGCATTCCGAAATGCTGTTGACTTAACACTAGTATCAGGCGTTTTCGACTAATTTTAAATGCCAGCTAGCCACGTCCGTACTGACGCTAGGAGTGTTTTCGCATCAATGTATGTCTTTTCAGATAATCTCAAGTGTAGAATGAGATTTTCACTCTGCACCGGAGTTTGGAAGGTAGGAGACGAGGTACTGGCGGAAGTAACGCTGTGAGGACGGGGCGTGAGTCGTGCTTGGGTAGCTCAGTTGGTAGAGCGCTTGCCCGCGAAAGGCAAAGGTCCCGAGTTCGAGTCTCGGTCCGGCACACAGTTTTAATCTGCCAGGAAGTTTCAATCTCACGTGTAGTAAGTTCGCATGAAACGACTCCAGGCATTCCATAGTTACCACTCCTACCCCCACTCTTATTGATTGTAGATGTCTCTTACGCTAACAGTATTTAACTCCGTAAGATGAGTAACATGTTCACAGTGTATGACACAAATTTTTGCACGTATTCAACATTTTCATGTGTGGTGCAAAAATAGGAAGGCGGCATGCAGCAAACGTTAAATTCATATGAAGTGTACTACAGACTTGGATCCGTAAATGTTTAGCTTTTCAGCGCAACCGCTCGACTAAGGTAGGAGTAATGGATCTGCAATTGGTACAGAGGGTGATTCAGCTGCCCCTACCGCTGTCGTTTTATGCAACCTGCACTACGTCTGTATCATCTGTATCAGGTACAGTATCAACGCAGACGACAGCAACGTAATCGATACATGTTTGCTCTCAGAGCGTTGGGCGACCGTTAGCAAACGGACCCATATAAGCAAGGATTGACGATGAATTACACAGTAGTTCTGGACCAACATCCAAGATACACCTTACTTCTGCCAAACTTATCCAACTGTCATCAATCTCTCTTCGTGTAATTAGTGGCGGCAGCCAAATGGTTCAAATGGCTCTGAGCACTATGGGACTTATCATCTGAGGTCATCAGTCCCCTAGACTTAGAACTACTTAAACCTAACTAACCTCAGGACATCACACGCATCCATGCCTGAGGCAGGATGCGAACCTGCGACCGTAGCAGCAGCACGGTTGCGAAGTGAAGCGCCTAGAACCGCTCGGCCACAGCGGCCGGCGGCGGCAGTATACAGACTTTGGATGTCTCTGTCAATTTTATTCCGTTTACAGCACTTAATCTTCCGCACATGGTTCAGAAACGTTGCTCTGTAAAGTGTGTTACATCATAGGAAATAACGAAATTAACGAGAGATCAAAACGGGAAGTGAGGAAGTAACAAAATGGTTCAAATGGCTCTGAGCACTATGCGACTTAACTTCTGAGGTCATCAGTCGCCTAGAACTTAGAACTAATTAAACCTAACTAACATAAGGACATCACACACATCCATGCCCGAAGCAGGATTCGAACCTGAGACCGGAGCGGTCGCTCGGCTCCAGACTGTAGCGCCTAGAACCGCACGGCCACAACGGCCGGCAAGAGTAAGTAACAAGTTACTGGTATGTAAAGCAATGAAAAGATTAACATATGACTCACTGCGTTAATGTGCTGAAGTAATTTAATAAACAAAATTTGTATCGCAGTCTAAAATGTCTTCGTGTACTTTACCTGTTATTATGCGACATTTCAACAATCCGCTTCACATCTCCATAGCGAACTGGCTGACATCATTCTGTCATGTGGAACTGCATAAGACGACATCGGTAGGCAGGTATGTCGTTCATGACTTGCATTTTTATGTTTGTTGTCTGTGAGTAGACCGAGCTATGTGTTTGTGTAAGAAGGAAAAGCGCCAACCAGCATTTGCCAGAATAGATGGCGACTGGACCACAGCCTTTAGAAACTGAGATCCATTGTTCGTCTATGTTGCTATTCACATTGATCCGGATCCCATGGCTGTCATGCAAATATTGAATCAGTGGTTCAGGGAGGCCATATTCAAAGCCATACGCTTTCTCAACAGCCCCTTGTGACAAGTATATTGACGATAGAGGAACTGTTCGTTCCGCCACATATTTTATTTATTTATTTATTGTTCCGTGGGACCAAATTAAGGAGAAGTCTCCATGGTCATGGAACGAGTCAATACATGAAATTATAACACGATATTAGAAACAGATAAAATGAAATATAAAAAAACATATTCAGGTGACAAGTCGTAAGTTTAAATAAAGAAAATCAACAATGTAACACTGGAATTTGCTTAATTTTTTAGCTCTTCCAGGAGCTCCTCGACAGAATAGAAGGAGTGAGCCATGAGGAAACTCTTCAGTTTAGACTTAAAAGAGTTTGGGCTACTGCTAAGATTTTTGAGTTCTTGTGATAGCTTATTGAAAATGGATACAGCAGAATACTGCACTCCTTTCTGCACAAGAGTCAAGGAAGTGCATTCCACATGCAGATTGGATTTCTGCCTAGTATCATCTGAGTGAAAGCTGCAAACTCTTGGGAATAGGCTAATATTGCTAACAACAAACGACATTAAAGAAAATATATACTGTGAGGCAATGTCAGAATTCCCAGACTATTGAATAGAGGTCGACAAGAGGTTCTCGAACTTACACCACATATAGCTCGAACAGCCCGTTTTTGAGCCAAAAATACCCTTTTTGAATCAGAAGAATTACCCCAAAAAATAATACCATACGACATAAGCGTATGAAAATATGCGAAGTAGACTACTTTTCGTGTTGAAGTGTCACTTATTTCAGATACTGTTCTAATGGTAAATAAAGCAGCATTTAGTTTCTGAACAAGATCCTGGACATTGGGCTTTCCACAACAGCTTACTATCTATCCGAACGCCTAGGAACTTGAACTGTTCCGTCTCGCTTATAATATGCCCATTCTGTCTGATCAAAATATCAGTTCTTGTTGAATTGTGAGTTAGAAACAGTAAAAACTGAGTCTTACTGTGATTTAGCATCAAATTATTTTCCACAAGCCACGAACTTATTTCATGAACTACATTATTTGATACTGTTTCAATATTACACACAAGATCCTTCACTATCAAACTGGTGTCATCAGCAAACAGAAATATTTTTGAATCACCTGTAATACTAGAAGGCATATATTTATATAAATAAGAAACAGCAGCGGCCCCAGCACCGAACCTTGGGGAACGCCCCACTTAACAGTGCCCCATTGGGACTGAACATCGCTACCACTCTCAATATTGCGGAGAATTACCTTCTGCTTTCTGTTCTTAAAGTAAGAGGCGAACCAATTGTAAGCTACTCCCCCTACTCCATAATGGTCCAACTTTTGCAGTAATATTTTGTGGTCAACACAGTCAAAAGCCTTCGTTAAATCAAAGAAAACACCTAACGTTCGCAACCTTTTATTTAATCCATCCAAAACCTCACAGAGAAAAGAGAATATAGCATTTTCAGTTGTTAAGCCATTTCTAAAACCAAACTGAACATTTGACAGCAAATTATGTGAATTTAAATGCTCCAGTAACCTTGTATATACAACCTTCTCGATAACTATAGCAAACACCGATGGCATAGAAATAGGTCTAAAATTGTCAACATTATCAATGTCTCCCTTTTTATAAAGTGGCTTCACTACCGAGTACTTTAATCGGTCAGGAAACCGACCACTCCTAAAGAAAAAGTTACAGATATGGCTAAGTACTGGGCTAACATACATAGAACAATACTTCAGTGTTCTGCTAGATACCCCGTCATATCCATGAGAGTTCTTGGTCTTTAGTGATTTAATTATTAACTCAATCTCCCTCTTGTCAGTATCATGGAGGAGCGTTTCATGTAACAGTCTCGGAACACTTTTTTCTAAGAGCGCTATATGATTCCCTGTTGGGACTAAGTTTCTATTTAGTTCACCTGCTATGTTCGGCCGGCCTCGGTGGCCGTGCGGTTCTAGGCGCTAAAGTTTTGATATAATTGCCACTTTGTTCTACAAGGTATTCACGTTGCGGCGATACAAAAAAATGGTTCAAAGGGCTCTAAGCACAATGGGACTTCACATCTGAGGTCATCAGTCCACTGAAACCTAACTAACCTAAGGACATCACACACAGGCATGCCCGAGGCACAGATTCGAACCTGCGACCGCAGTAACAGCGCGGTTCCAGACTGAAGCGCCTAGAACCGCTCGCCCACAGTGGCCGGCGCGGCGAGACAAGTGCTGTATCATTTGAGAGATATAGAGGCTAGCAAGTTTGCCGGGATTTAACCCTTACTTGCGCCACGTCGTCACAACGCGCGTGTGCGTAGCATACAAGTACTGCGCCATAATTTGAGAATGAAATTAAAAATTTAAGTAGCTTTTTCCAAGTTTTCTCAGCATATGCTTCAGTATGTTAATGTTTAAATTGTCAAATCTCAGAGTGATCACATGAATATGTTTCCCTAAATTCATCGTTTTAAGATAAAATAAGTGGTGCTAAATAATAAAGCTAGAAAGCCAAAAACTGGTCAGAATGTGGAAATGTATGTCAAATTTAACTGTTACAAGTCTCAACTTGATTGGAGCAATATTTTGTTAAAAATCGGCGGTTTTACAACAAATTGAAAGCTCTAACGAAATCATCGTATGTCATTGCTGGCGTGGAGGCCCCATCCAGGAAAGCTCGGCCGCCAAGCGCGAGTCTTATTTCAGTCGACGCCACATTGGGAGACACGCGTGCCGGTGATGAAGATGAAGTGATGATGAGGTCAACATAACAGCCAGTCCACGAGCGGTGAACATCTCCGACGCCGCCGGGAATCGAACCCAGGCCCGCTGCATGGAAGGCAAACACGATACCATACAGCTAAGCAGGCGGACACTGAAGGCTCTAAATATTAGAATCAGAAACATGAAAATTGGTATGAAGCGTCAATCTGATATAGAAATCTTAACTATTTTGTCACGAGTTCCCGAGAGACTAGCATTCGCCATTTGCTACTATAGATGAAGTCTAGCATATGGTTAAAGCAGCGTGGAATAAGGTAACAGCACCTGTCAACCAAGCTCACTTCATGCAATTTTGTCATATGATGACATGATGGAGACCGTGGCTGTTATTTGAAGACAAATGTTGATGGTGTTAGGACAGCAACCAGCCACAAATTTACTTTCAGTTCCTTTATTCAAAGGGTACCGTTACCGGTTTCGAATCGTTGTGATTCATCCTCAGACGGTTTACACGCTTTCTTTATGACATGTGGTGTGTTTTTTACAGATTAATTGTCCTAAAATATAAATAATACATAATTACAAACACGCCACACACAAATGGTTGCGATACAGATTTTCGTTGCATGTGACTTACGTGAAACGTCGGTTTGTAGCGTTTGTTTTCATAACATTCAGATATAAACGCATTCCCACTGCATTCTTATTGTTGCACACGTAAATTGTTCTCACTGAACACTTTAGATTTGTCACTGATAAGATTTCTACCACGCACCACATGTTTTGATACATACAAAGAGCTTACAAACATATGAGTATCACAGATGCTATGATATACCGTAACACTTGACGATGATGTCCTCTGTTTGGAAAGGATCATATATTCATTTATATATATATATATATATATATATATATATATATATATATATATATATATATATATATATACTTTATAATTAATTTAACAATATCAACTCAAAAATTCAATATCTCTGTACTAGTGTAAAAGGCATTAGAAGAACCTAGGTTTACAGTAGATGTTTTGTTAACTAAAGGTTACTTTCCTGCCTCCAAAGCAAATAATTTTAGTATACCTATTTGCAGATCAAGTAGCAAATTTATATGTTACTATAATTGTCATGATGCTAAATGTAATTAAATAATATACTAGTTTACCTACACAGTTATATATATATATATAACTGTGTAGGTAAACTAGTATATTATTTAATTACATTATTTAATTACACTGTAAACCTAGGTTCTTCTACCTTTAACTTGCCAAATTACTTGTAATGATGCTACCCAACTCTGTCTGCAACATTTTATGATTCAGTTCCTGTGTCGCCTCATGCTGTATACATTCTTAAGGGCATGCGCCTGCGCCTACTTTCCTTACTGACATCGACCCTGCTTCAGCTAGGAACTGTTTCGGCGGTCGCTGCATGCATCAGCTCGTCACGACGGCGTTACGCCTGGGTTATCTGTACAATATTTTCAAGTTGCCCTTCCCCAGCCCTTCTTTTATCTCTATGACGCTCAAATTTGTAAGCAGCATTTTATCTAGACTTGACCTTCGTTACCTATCGTACTATTATTCAACCTCCGGTTTTGAGATTTATTTTACCTACCTGGTTACCATAGGTTTTCATTACCTACACATGTAATTAGCTTTATACCTTTAGATCCGTCTAAACTAAAGAGCCAAAGAAACTGGTACAGCTGCCTAAAATTGTGTAAGGCCCGCGCGAGCTCGTTGAAGTGCCGCCAAACGACGTGGCAGGGACTCGACTTATGCGTGAAGAAGTGCTCAAGGGAACTGCAGGGCTGCAGGACTGTCCATAAATCCGTAAGAGTACGAGGGGGTGGAGATCTCTTCTGACAGCACGTTGCAAGGCATCCCAGATATGCCAATAATTTTCATGTCTGGGGAGTTTGGTGGCCAGCGGAAGCGTCTAAACTCAGAAGAGTCTTCGTAGAGCCACTCTGTAGCAGTTCTGGACGTGTGGGATGTCTCTTTGTCCTGCTGGAATTGCCCAAGTCCGTCGGAATGCACAATGGACACGAAAGGATGCAGTTGATCAGGCAGGGTGCTTACGTACGTGGCACCTGTCCATTACAGAGCCCAGGATCCATGGATTCATGGGGTTGTCTCCATACCCGTACACGTCCATCCGCTCGATACAATTTGAAACGGGACTCGTCCGACCAGGCAACATGTTTCCAGTCATCAAGAGTCCAATGTCGGTGTTGACGGGCTCAGGCGAGTCGTCAAGCTTTGTGTCGTGCTGTCATCCAGGGTACAGGAGTGGCACTTCGGCTCCGAAAGCCCATATCGATGATGTTTTGTTGGCTGATTCACACTCTGGCACTTGTTGATGGCCCAGAACTGAAATTCTGCAGGAATCTGCGGAAGGGTTGCACTTCCGTCACGTTGAACGATTCTCTTCAATCGTCGTTTGTCCCGTTCTTGCAGGGGCTTTTTCGGGCCGCAGCGATGTCGGAGATTTGATGTTTTACCGGATTCCTGGTATTCACGGTACACTCGTCACATGGTCATACGGGAAAATCGCCACTTCATCGCTACCTCGGACATGCTGTGTCCCCGACTATAACACCATGTTCACTTAATTCTTGATAACCTGCCATTGTAGCAGGAGTAACCGATAGAACAACTGCGCCAGACACTTGTCTTATATACTTGTTGTTTACATATCTATGTATTTGAATACGCATGCCTATACCAGTTTCTTCTGCGCTTCAGTGTAGTTCACCGCATTTTGCTTATTGGATTCCGTTATCGGAATGAGGTTCCTTGCGCTACACGAATTTGAACTCGACTCCCGACCTCTCAGATGGTAAAGAAATTTTGTTACAATTTCTACGCGCTGTCGTTTGAAGTAAGTTATGAAATACTTGTGGCCGGCCGAAGTGGCCGTGCGGTTAAAGGCGCTGCAGTCTGGAACCGCAAGACCGCTACGGTCGCAGGTTCGAATCCTGCCTCGGGCATGGGTGTTTGTGATGTCCTTAGGTTAGTTAGGTTTAACTAGTTCTAAGTTCTAGGGGACTAATGACCTCAGCAGTTGAGTCCCATAGTGCTCAGAGCCATTTGAACCATTTTTTTGAAATACTTGTGAATACATGATTGTCATATCTGGTTTTGTATTCAGTTCAACTACGTTTTAACAGTACCAGGATCTTTGTAAATTTTGCTCTTGTTTACATACAGAAGTATCGCTGAATATGTTGCTCTAAAGCCATGAGACTAACCAGTTCATAGGTAAATATTAGAATGCAGCCCAAGTGGTCTTTTTCTTCTTGATACAATTCTACAGCTGTGGACACTCTCAATAACAAAAAATCTGTAAATTTTCGTTGACTGCTATTCTCGCTAGCTAAGTAATTCTAATGTCAAGTAGAGTATAAATACAGATGTTTGGCGATGGAATGCTGCACCATCGAGTTGTATGTTTTGCGAAACATCCTTCGATTGGCAACGCTGAGTACCGTGGGGTTCAAAATGGCGGCAACGCAGAGCGGCAGCTGTTCCTCGATATAACGGCAACTGAGGACGTGCGGTACGCACAGTGCTTACAGCTGCGTGGCGGGCCGTTTAGTTCGGCGCCGCCTGTCGCGTGCTGTCGACACATTGCGGCGTGCGCGACGCGAATTTACGGCGCCTCGGAGAGAGCGCGGTGGACGCGAGCCAGCCCAGCTGTCAGCGGCTGTGGTGTACGGCTGGAGGCAGCAACGCTGGCGACTGAAAAGAAACAGAACCTGTCGGCAGTTGTAACGAGCCCAGGAAAAACACTGTAAGACCAGGGTTTCTGCCAAAGAGTGGTAACAGAGCAATATTACATAAAATTTTAATTTGGACCTAACCCAGAAGCATCAGAATCTCCTTACGTCCTACAGAAACGAACTAACTCTTTCATCTGGAAAAAAATAAAAATAAAACAAATAAAAACTTCTACAAAAGCTTGTACAGGGTCGTTATACACTGAAGAGCCAAAGAAACTGGTACACCTGCCTAATATCGTGTAGAGCTCCAGCGAGCACGCAGAAGTGTCGCGACATGACGTAGTACAGACTTGACAAATGTCTGAAGTAGTGCTGGACGGAATTGACACCATGACTCCTGCAGGGCTGTCCACAAATCCTAAGAATACGAGGGATGGAGATCTGTTCTGAACAGCACGTTGCAAGGCATCCCAGATGTGCACAATAAAGTTCATGTCTGGGGAGTTTGGTGGCCAGTAGAAGTATTTAAACTCAGAAGAGTGTTCCTGGAGCCACTCTGTAGCAATTCTGGACTTGTGAGGTGTCGCTTTGTCCTGCTGGAATTGCCGTCCGTCCGTCGGAATGCACAATGGGCATGAAAGGATGTAGGTGATCAGATAGTATGCTTACGTACGTGTTACAGTCCTATCTAGACGAATCAGGGATCCCAAATCACTCGAACCGCGCACGCCCCTCACCATTGCAGAGCCTCCACCAGCTTGAACAGTCCCCTGATGACTTGCGGAGTCCATGGATTCATGAGGTTTTCTCCATACTCTTACTAGTCCATCCGCTCGATACAATTTGAAACGAGACTCGTTCGACCAGGCAACTTGTTTCCAGTCATCAACAGCCCAGTATCGGTGTTGACGGGCCCACACGAGACGTTGTTGTTGTTGTGGTCTTCAGTCCTGAGACTGGTTTGATGCGGATCTCCATGCTACTCTATCCTGTGCAAGCTTCTTCATCTCCCAGTACCTACTGCAACCTACATCCTTCTGAATCTCCTTAGTGTATTCATCTCTTGATCTTACCCTCCACGCTGCCCTCCTATACTAAATTGGTGATACCTTGATGGCTCAGAGCATGTCCTACCAAACGATCCCTTCTTCTTGTCAAGTTGTGCCACAAACTTCTCTTCTCCCCAACTCTATTCAATACCTCCTCATTAGTTATGTGGTCTACCCATCTAACCTTCAGCATTCTTCTGTAGCACATTTCGAAAGCTTCTATTCTATTCTTGTCCAAACTATTTATTGTCCACGTTTCACTTGGCGAGACGTAACGCTTTGTATAGTGCAGTCATCAAGGGTACACCAGTGGGCCTTCGACTCCGAAGGCCCATATCGATCATGTTTCGTTAAATGGTTTGCACGC
Organism: Schistocerca americana; assembly: GCF_021461395.2. Taxonomy (NCBI): domain Eukaryota; kingdom Metazoa; phylum Arthropoda; class Insecta; order Orthoptera; family Acrididae; genus Schistocerca; species Schistocerca americana. Next base: position 284,099,001 of record NC_060120.1, on the reverse strand, counting down.
TCACAATTATTGATGGCTCACCGATGAAACCTGCAGCAGTTTGCAGAAAGGTTGCACTTCCGTCACGTTGGACGATTCTCTTTTGTTGTCGTTGGTCCCGATGTTGCAGGATCTCTTGCCGGCCGCAGCGATGTCGAAGATTTGATGTTTTGCCGTATTCCTGATATTCACGGTACATTCCTGAAATGGTCGTACGGAACTATCACCGCTACTTCGGAGACGCTGTGTCCCATCGCTCGTGCGCCGGCTATAACAGCACGTTCAATTTCACTTAAATCGTGATAACTTGTCATTGTAGCACTAGCAACCGATCTAACAACTGCGCCAGACTCTTGTTGTGTTATATAGGCGTTGCCGACCGTAGCGCCATATTGTGCCCGTTTACATATCTCTGTATTTGAATTCGCATACGTACACCAGTTCTTTGGCACTTCAGTGTAATTAAAGTGCAGCTACTCGCGGTGATCCAGTATGGCCTGTTATTACCGTATGACAGCGAAACTTAGTAGATATGCTAACGCACTAATGTGGAATTGATTTACGCTGAAAAAAAATAGTTCCATCTTTGGTCGGTAGGTGAAAGCATGGCGGTGTACAGCATCTCGTCGACGTCTCCAACGCTCATATTGAACAAACTGTGTAAATGACGTTGAATAACAAAATCAACGTCACGCCTTTCTCACTTGTTTGATCATTTCTGCCACGTCCTGTTCCTAATCCATTACCGAGCGAGGTGGCGCAGTGGTTAGCACACTGGACTCGCATTCGGGAGGACGACGGTTCAATCCCGTCTCCGGCCATCCTGATTTAGGTTTTCCGTGATTTCCCTAAATCGTTTTAGGCAAATGCCGGGATGGTTCCTTTGAAAGGGCACGGCCGATTTCCTTTCCCATCCTTCCCTAACCCGAGCTTGCGCTCCGTCTCTAATGACCTCGTTGTCGACGGGACGTTAAACACTAACCACCACCATCACTAATCCATTACATATGGAAACATTTCTATACATCTATCTAGCATTCATGGCGTCAGATTTTAAACTAGTGCCCAATATTGGAACTAATCTTTTTCAGGCGTAAATCGGTTCCGCAGTAACACATTAGGTTGGTTGATTTGTGGCAGGGGACCAAATAGCAAGGTTATCGGTCCAGGCAGTAACGCAGTCGAGTATCTACAAAGTTTCGCTGCCATATGGTAGTTATAGCCCATATTGCTCCTCTGTGAGTAGCTGACCTTCAGTTATAACCATTTGGTACTTTTCAGTAGTCGATTTCAGGAGCGCTAAGAGGCTAAGAAGGTGAGGAACGATTAAGTTCGACATATCTGTGACATTTGGCGTTTCGATCATATTTCACAGTATTATGCACAGCTATTCTGCCCAGGTACAACCTTAACGCTGTTGTACCTTACCGCTGTTGTCTAACGAACGCTCGTTCCCATTAGAGAAAAACCCTTCCCTTGTCACTGTGTCACATAGCCACCTTGTTTACGTATTTTTTAGTAGCACGAACCCTACTCTGAAACCATCTCCCTTGTTATATTAGAGAGCAGCTGAACAGAGAACTGCAGCTTCAAAAGACAGCTACTGAACCACTCCAGAAACAACTGTAATCTCACCCGTTTGCTTTTATATACACCCCTTACCTCATTACAAGAAACTATCCTTGTTCCCCACTAGACGCTACATCGGACAGTTCAGATAAATGTCACTCTCACAGCTCTCTACATCATATCTAAATTGTACACCCTTTCTCTTCCCTACATTTACATTTTCTTCTATCACTGTCCCTATTATTATTATTATTATTACTAGTAGTAGTGGTATTAGTGCCAACATTGCTACTATTATTAGTTTCTAGGCACTACTGTTATTTCAAACTCCCTTAGATACTTGTAGCTCATACTTCTATTATTGCCGTTGTTGAAACTATTTATTTTCATTATTTTACAAAGCCGTGATGGAAAAAGATTTGTATGTGTCAAACTCTGGTGGTCCAGTGTAATAGATATCCTAAATGGCGTAATCTTGAACATTACGAATATTATTGCATCTTTTATCAACATTCCAAGAGCGTACTGTGGGCGGCGGCGCCGTTTTTAGCGAGAGCCTGAAAACTATTTCTGCGGCTAGCCAGAAAGCGATGGAGAACGTACTGACCATAGTCCCCAGTTTACAAATCCAACATTCTTGTCCAGCCCACTGAAAGAAATATTTCTATTCTCTATTTACTCAGCGTGTTCTGGAAGTATGATTATAAATCATGATTATAAAGGTTTTGAGTTGTAATTGATAGATACATTTGATCAACTTTCACATGCACAACATAGTAATCTTCCTGACGATTATACTAATAATAAATGTCTCTGTTCTAAACAGCACTATGAGCAGTTCAAGGCGACTTCTATGGTAAGTTCCCATTAAATGGCCTTTCGGCCTGACTTCTGATAATCAAAAGAATTGCTCGTCACAAAAGTGGAAAATAATTATCTCCACATGCCAAGCGGTTCTGTTAACACAGCGGGCGGCACACGAATAGTTACTTCAGCGAAATCTAAGCGATCCAGTACGGCGTACAGTCCTCCCGAGTTCACTTCCTACTTGTACCAAAAACATGAGTTAAGTTGCAGACTGGCTGTGACGTCACACTAAGGCTGCGCGTTACCGGTCGTTTGACTGACGCGGACCGTATGGTAGCTGGGTGCGAAGTGAAGTCCAGTCGTTGCAACAAACAAAAATTACGAGAGGTGGAGCCCCTCCACGCCCACACCGGCATATGGCCAACTCAAAAGATCTGCTGCCATTCTGCATAAGGGTTAGTATTCACTAAAGTGAGGTGTCGCAGGATGTGGGTACTGCGATGTTTGCGTACGTCTGGTTAAGGTTAACCATTAATACGCGCTCATCTGGAGATAAATTGGGTAGAAAGTCGAACGAAGGGTAGCGGTCTGAATAGCAGAGGAAAAAAAGTGCCAAGGCAAAAGCCAAGAGAAAAAAACCTCTGCGATATTTAGGTCGGGTAGTAAGAGAGTAGCGGATGTCTTGCTGCTGATGACAGGTCATGCAAGGGTAGGCTTTGTTAGTAGTGGGTACCTTTGACGTTGTGCGGTGCTGTTACTCGGCGGCTGCCGCTGGGTGCCGGTGTTGATCTCTCGGTCAGCGTCAGCAAACCTGTAACAGTTAGGTTCATCATCATTTTGTGTCCGATAGGGCATATATCAGATGCACAGTCTAGGGTGATGTTGGCGATTTGTTTGTGCGTCAGTGGGCGAGCTCGTCTGTTTCCATGCTGTAGGCTGTTGGGCGGCTTTAATAGCAGCTGGTATATCCAGTCAACGTTGCTGATATGCAGGGGCTTGTCCACGTTTGTCGCTTGTTGGTGTATGTTAGCTCGCCATAGGTGGTTATGCCCTAGCTAGTAGTGTCTTTGGCCGCTTTTGCTTCCACCTATGGTTGCTGTCGCTGTCGCTAACATGACGTGCCTTCCTCAGGCACGTGTGGGTGCAGTATTAGCATTTATGGTGCTTTGCCTGCTAGTCCTGACTTATATGAGAGTGGGGGAACCTTACGGATAGGAATGTCCTTATAATTCGTCTAGGTTTTTTAAGATAGGTGATTGACGGGGGAATGCACACATACCCTCGCTGAGTAGGTCGGAACCAGGAGATTAGGGTGGGTCGGGCGGAGGAGTTTCGCACCGACCCGAGAGGGACGCCCCCAGCGACCCGCCCCAGCTGAGACCACAAAGATGTTGCCTCTCAGGCGGCATTTATATATCGGGGCAGCGTACGGCCAAGGGAACACCTGCTGTCATCTGCTCTATGCCCCCTGTAGTAGCATCCAAATGGCCGCTTTCTCGGACACAGTATTTTATAACGCTGTTGTGTATCAATTTGGAACTTTCGTAATTTTTGTATGAATGTAATTAATTTGTTTAAAGTCGCAGAATAAGATTTAGCTCGACTGCATTTAAACTTTGGCGTCTAGGAATTTTATAACGGAACCGACAGTAGAACATGACTTCTGAACTACACCTTTAAAAGACCTTGTATTGACTATTATTTACATCATAGTCCTGAAACTTGTTATGGCTTTATTATTTAATGGGTTTAATCACGTGTTGTAATCAGAACTTTCTATTGTTACTATAAATAGTACTTAATATACTACAAATAAGGACGTTTTTGTTCCAAATTCAGTTTTCAGTAAATTACTCGAAAACTATTAGAGGTAGGTCAATGTGGTCACGTATTTACTGTTTTTATGTTGAACTGAAGCTTCATACAAATTTTTGGCGCTCTAGGTTTATTATTTAGCGCCACTTATTTTTCGTAAAAACGTGGATTCTGACTAAAATTTTGTTCCGATCAAGTTGAAACTTGTAACAGTTGATTTTGACATACTTTCGCGCATTCTGGCCACGTTTTGGCTTTCTAGCTTTATTATTTAGCGCCACTTACATTTTTTAAAACCGTGTATTTGAGGGTAGATATTCGTCCGATCACTCTGAGATTTGATAATTTAAACATTAATATACAGAAGTATATGTTGACAAAGATTGGAAAACCAATTTTAATTTTTAATTTCATTCTTAAAGTATGGTGCAATATGCTGGGCACAGGCGTGTTACGGTGACGTGACGTAGCAGTGAACTGTGTAAGTCCCGGCACACTCGCTCGCCTCTGTATCTCTCAAATAAGAGATTCGGCACAGTATTCGCCACAGTATCGTCTCACAAAATTCTAAATAAAGTCTCAAATACCTTACAATGAAACTAAAAAAAGGCACAAATTATTACAGTTTTATCATTATTACGTAGAAACAATTTGGGATTTATGCAGCCAAATCTTAATACGTTTTCAAAATGAAAACACATGCGTATTAAAATAAATGTCGTATTAGTGAAATGTTTTCATGTAAACTAAGGCGATTACTAGTTGCTCTGATGCTCAAACTGACGCTGTCAGACGAGTTCTGATGTTTATCGTCGGCCGTTGTGGTCGAGCGGTTCTAGGCGCTTCAGTTCGGAACCGCGCTGCTACTACGGTCGCAGGTTGGAATCCTGCCTCGGGCATCGATGTGTGTGATGTCCTTAGGTTAGTTGGGTTTGAGTATTTCAAATTCTAGGGGACTGATAACCTCAGATGTTAATTCCCATAGTGCTCAGAGCCATTTGAACCATTTTTCTGATGTTTATCGATGGACGTATGGATGCGTGTAACAGGTTTAGGTGCACTCACGTTGATTATCGGATATTTTTACCAACCATCAATTTAGTTTAAGAAACATTCGAAACAAGTCTACGCTCTTTTTTTTTTAATTTTTGGTCATCAGTCTACTGACTGGTTTGATGCGGCCCGCCACAAATTCCTTTCCTGTGCTAACCTCTTCATCTCAGAGTAGCACCTGCAACCTACGTCCTCAATTATTTGCTTGACGTATTCCAATCTCAGTAGCGCGGAAACACTCAGAGCATGAATATCAGTTCGAGGCGATTTTAACCTACCGAGCATAGACTGGACGGGCTATGGATTCGGTACTGGTTGTACGGACAGGTAGTCTTGCGAAGTATAGAGTGTCCATAGTTAAAGAGCCATTTCAAAAGTTTTTGAAAGAGAATCATTGCTCAAGATGACGTCAAATTTGAACAGCATATAGCCGGACGAAGTGGCCGTGCGGTTAAAGGCGCTGCAGTCTGGAACCGCAAGACCGCTACGGTCGCAGGTTCGAATCCTGCCTCGGGCATGGATGTTTGTGATGTCCTTAGGTTAGTTAGGTTTAACTAGTTCTAAGTTCTAGGGGACTAATGACCTCAGCAGTTGAGTCCCATAGTGCTTAGAGCCATTTTTTGAACAGCATATTACTGGCACAGGGGAAAACTTCTTACGAAAAAAAGCGAAAATGTTACGCATAGATGGAGCTGCAAGCATGTTAACGTAAATGGGGTCGATGGGATCGGCTAAAAATGACAGATGCATCACAATACTACGGCCATGGCTTGAGATGCACATGGCACCATGGCATCACTGCACATGTTCGGCAGTCAACATTCGTGGCACTGTTAGCTGGGTAAGCCCATTCACCACGGCAAGATCGTACCACATCAGACGGGAAAAATCGGTTTTTAATTGTTCTGAGGCCAAAACACTGCATAAAAAGCAAAATGACATTCTTTTTAACTGTACTGGGGACAAAAACCTAATAGTCCCCTATTTGTATCTTCGGGAGGGGACTGCAAAGGGGGAGGTGACAATGAGAAAAAGATTCAATAACGAACGGAAGGGCAACCACGAGTCTGGGCGTGGAATGTCATTGAAGCTTGAACGTGGTAGGGAAGTTAGAAAATCTGAAAAGGGAAATGTAAAGGCTCAACTAGATTTAGAACGGGTCAGTGAAGTCAAATGGAAAGAAGACAAGTATTTCTGGTCAGATTAGTACAGGGCAATATCAACAGCAGTAGGAAACGGTATAGCGGGAGTACAATCGTTATGAATAGGAAGGTATGGCAGAAAGTGTGTTACTGTGAACAGTTCTTCTGGTACCCACGGTTCCTTTGCAGTTATCTTTTTCTATGTTTTTCTCCTCGGGCATCTATGATGTATAAATGCAGACTGAAGCGACTGTGCCCTGGTGGGGTATTGGTTAGCACATCTGCCTAGTGAGCGGGAGGCTCTGGTTCAAATACCAGTCTTGGTACAAATTTTCATTTGTCAGTTCAGTCTGCTTGTATATCATAGACGTCTGACACTTAAAAAGATCTCTAGAGTCATATAGTTCCATTTCAATATATACAGCTCCTTTTTATGGCCTACACTGGACCACTTTAGTCAATATTATGAATTAGGTTCTTCTGTTATTTGTTGGCCCAATACTTTTCCATTCTTTCAGAGCGTGCCCTTCTCTCCTCCCCCGAAATCACCCTTCACATTCTCTGCCAATTTTTAATGGTAGTGTGGTATGTTTTTCCTGAAATATCTTCAGCGCGTTTGTCTTCTTTTTGAATCCTCCATCGTAATCTGTAACTTCACGATGTTCTCCTTCATCTCTGCGATCCAACTAATGCCGCTCTTACTATTCCATAACTGCTCAATCATTCTCCTGCTACTTCTATTTTCTGTTGTCCTCATCAAATGTTCTAGGAAAGAGATTCGTTTCTCTTTTATTGTAGCTGTCAATGGTTCTGTTTCTTTATAAACTGTTTCATTTGAAGCTATTCTCCAAACTACGACGTTTCGGTATTTTTTATTTATTCATGTTCTATCCTTCTTTCTGTTTTGAGTAATCTGTCTATTGCTACAATATTGGTTGTTTTAAATATAGTATCGCTAGCGTATGTTCTTTCGGCTGTGTGACTGTTTTGTAGTGAATTAGTTTTGTGTCTATGAGAGGCATTTTTCCTTATATGTGTTCTTGGTAGCATGTGTTTTAATCAATTTGTTTACTCTACTCTGCCATGATGGTTTCTCATTCAGGTTGTGTGCTATTATTTCTCACAAATATTTAAACTTTTCATCAATTTTTATGTCGTGTTCTCCACTTCTCATTTTGTTTGCCAGTGGCGGTTCCGTCAGCATTATTTCTGTTTCTTTAAAAGATATTTTCAGGCCAATACTGTGTGTTTTTTCCTGTAATATTTGCTGTTTCGTTTCTTGAATGTTTCCTAAAACGTTGAATTTTATGTCATCTTTCTGTGTTCCAACCTTAATGTTCTTCAGATCGTCCTTGTATCATTCCCTCACTATGTACTCAAAATGGTTCAAATGGCTCTGAGCACTATGGGACTTAACATCTATGGTCATCAGTCCCCTAGAACTTAGAACTACTTAAACCTAACTAACCTAAGGACAGCACACAACACCCAACCATCACGAGGCAGAGAAAATCCCTGACCCCGCCGGGAATCGAACCCGGGAACCCGGGCGTGGGAAGCGAGAACGCTACCGCACGACCGAGAGATGCGGGCACTATGTACTCAAGGGCGCAATTAAAAAGAAGTATTGACAAGCATCCTCCCCGCCTTAAATCAGTTTTTACCCAGAACGATTCAGAAAATACCCCTCTGAACTTAATTTTCGAATTTGTATTTGTTAAGGTTAGTAGAGGCTTATCTCATTAGAGGTAAGATAGATACTGCCTACAGGAAAATTAAAGAGACCTTTGGAGAAAATAGAACCACTTGAATGAATATCAAGAGCTCAGATGGAAACCCAGTTCTAAGCAAAGAAGGGAAAGCAGAAAGGTGGAAGGAGTATATAGAGGGTCTGTACAAGGGCGATGTACTTGAAGACAATATTAAGGGAATGGAAGAAGATGTAGATGAAGGTGAATTGGGAGATGTAGATGAAGGTGAATTGGGAGATATGATACTGCGTGAAGAGTTTGACAGAGCACTGAAAGGCCTAAGTCAAAACAAGGCCCCGGGAGTAGATAACATTCCATTAGAACTACTGACAGCCCTGGGAGAGCCAGTCCTGACAAAACTCTACCATCTGGTGAGCAAAATGTATGAGACAGGAAAAAATCCCTCAGACTTCAAGAAGAATATAATAATTCCAATCCCAAAGAAAGCAGGTGTTGACAGATGTGAAAATTACGAACTATCAGTTTAATAAGTCACGGGTGCAAAATACTAACGAGAATTCTTTACAGACGAATGGAAAAACTGGTAGAAGCCGACCTCGGGGAAGATCAGTTGGGTTCCGTAGAAATGTTGGAACACGTGAGGCAATACTGACCCTACGACTGACCTTAGAAGAAAGATTAAGGAAAGGCAAACCTACGTTTCTAGCATTTGTAGACTTAGAGAAAGCTTTTGACAATGTTGATTGGAATACTCTCTTTCAAATTCTGAAGGCGGCAGGGGTGAAATACAGGGAGCGAAAGGCTATTTACAATTTGTACAGAAACCAGATGACAGTTATAAGAGACGAGGGGCATGAAAAGGAGTGAGACAGGGTTTTAGCCTATCCACGATGTTATTCAATCTGTATATTAAGGAAGCAGTAAAGGAAACAAAAGAAAAATTCGAAGTAGGTATTAAAATCCATGGAGAAGAAATAAAGCCGGCCGGTGTGGCCGTGCGGTTAAAGGCGCTTCAGTCTGGAACCGCGTGACCGCTACGGTCGCAGGTTCGAATCCTGCTTCGGGCATGGATGTGTGTGATGTCCTTAGGTTAGTTAGGTTTAAGTAATTCTAAGTTCTAGGGGACTGATGACCACAGAAGTCCCATAGTGCTCAGAGCCATTTTTTTTTTGAAGAAATAAAAACTTTAAGGTTCACCGATGACATTGTACTTCTGTCAGAGACAGCAAAGAACTTGGAAGAGCAGTTGAACGGAATGGACAGTTTCTTGAAAGGAGGATATAAGATGAACATAAACAAAAGCAAAATGAGGATAATGGAATGTAGTCGAATTAAGTCGGGTGATGCTGAGGGAATTCGATTAGGCAATGAGACACTTAAAGTAGTAAAGGAGTTTTGCTATTTGGGGAGCAAAGTAATTGATGATGGTCGACGTAAAGGGGAAATAAAATGTAGTCTGGCTATGGCATGGAAAGCGTTTCTGAACAAGAGAAATTTGTTAACATCGAGTATAGATTTAAGTGACAGAAAGTCGTTTCTGAAAGTATGAAGTGTAACCATGTATGGAACTGAAACGTGGACGATAAATATTTCGGACAAGAAGAGAATAGAAGCTTTCGAAATGTGGTGCTACAGAAGAATGCTGAAGATTAGATGGGTAGATCACATAACTAATGAGGAGGTACTGATTAGGAATGGGGAGCAGTTTGTGGCACAACTTGACTACAAGAAGGGATCGGTTGGTAGGACATGTTCTGAGGCATCAAGGGCTCACCAATTTAGTATTGAATGGCAGCGTGGAGGGTAAAAATCGTAGAGGGAGACCAAGAGATGAATACACGAAGCAGATTCAGAAGGGTATAGGTTGCAGTACGTACTGGGAGATGAAGCAACTTGCAAAGGATAGAGTAGCATGGAGAGCTGCATCAAACCAGTCTCAGGACTGAAGACCACAACTACAACAACAAAGGTTAGTTCTAATAGTTTAATTAATTTTGAGTTGAGTCCGAAGCGTCTCAAAAATTTTAACGCTGAAGGTCTATGAATATAATCATATGCTTTCTCGAAATCTATAAACATAGTAGAGAGAGGGTTGTTTCGTTTGCGGTAATACACAACGATTAATTTCAGAGTAATTATTTGTTCGGCACAGCTTCTCGAAGGTCTGAAGCCTCCTTGGTATTCCCTCAGTTCCTTATCCAGTTGTTCTTTTACCCTATTGTCTAAAATCTTGGAAAAATCTGCAAGCTGTAATCCAAGAGCGAGATTCCTCTATAGCTGTCTGGATCAATTTTGTCTCCTTTCTTATGAACTTTCTTATGAACTGGGTTCATTATAGCTGTGGTCCACTCTTCTGGAAATTTTTCTGTTGCCCAAATTTTTTGTAAAATTATATCTTAAGATGTCTGAGTTGTTTTATCAGCATATTTTCACATTTCGGCAAACGCTTGTTTTTCACTGCATGCTTTGTAGTTTCTAGTTTAAGTGCAATTTCTATTTCTTTTACTGTAGGTGGGTTTATATTTTCTGCTTTGGTTTTTACAGGGGTGCTTGTCCAATTGTTCTTTTTTTTCCTTAATGGGCTGTATCTGATTTGTATTTTGACGAAGTAATGATCTGAAAGTGCGTCTGTTCCTCTCATTACTTAAATATTTCGAATTTCTTTATGAAATAATTTGTCCAAGCAGACATGGTCCAGCTGCCATTCTCGTCCTGTCCAGTCAGGATGTTTCCGTGTCATACGTTTGCTAGGTTTTCTTTTAAAATATGTGGATTTAGACATTAGCCTATGTGTGTTGCAAATTTCAACGAGTCTTTGTCCGTTTCTGTTAGTTTATGTGGAGCCCATTTTCCAATTATATCTCCGTACTTCTTTTCCTTTCCCAGTTGGGTATTAAAATTCCCTATTAAGATCTTTATGTTGTTTTTATTGACTTGATTTATTGTCTGATCCAAAAGATCCCAGAATTTTTCTACTTCTACCACAGTTCTTGTTAGAAAATTTTTCCTATTGTTAGGGGCGTGGGCGTTTATGATAGTATAGATGTTGTTTGTGGTTTTCACAGTCAAAGTTGCAATTCCTGGAGAAATAGCTTTAAAATCAGTTACTGAATCTATCATTTTCACATTTACTATAAATCCTGTTCCGAATTGTGGGCAGTGTTTCATAACTCTTTGTCCTGATTTTCCATTGTAAATTCTGTAGCCTTCCGACTTAAATTTATCTTCTGTTGTCTCATTTCTTGGAGTCCTGCTATTATGATGTTTTGTCTGTGCAATTCATTAGTGAAGTTTTTGAAATTTCCAGTTTTCAGTAAAGAGCATATGTTACGTGTTTCAGAGTAGTTAATGTGTTTATGCTTTATTTTGACATTATGCGCTTGGCGAGTGTTCGGTGATTTCAAATGCTCCGATTCACTTGAGTCTTCTAGTTGGCTACCCACCAAATCCGACGCATCCTTCTCCTTCCCTCCTTGGTTGGACGGTGGAAATTTGTCTTTAAAAGACCTTTCCATGTTTGGCTGTCAGAGGCTATCAGCCTCAAGTGAAGCAAGCTCGGTGTTAAGCCTACGGTTGTTAGCCACAGAGGATATTAATCAGCCATCACTAAAATCCCCCCCCATGAACCATGGACCTTGCCGTTGGTGGGGAGGCTAGCGTGCTTCAGCGATACAGATAGCCGTACCATAGGTGAAACCACAACGGAGGGGTATCTGTGGCGAGGCCAGACAAACGTGTGGTGCCTGAAGAGGGGCAGCAGCCTTTTCAGTAGTTGCAGGGGCAACAGTCGGGATGATTGACTGATCTGGCCCTGTAACACCAACCAAAACGGCCTTGCTGTTGTGGTACTGCGAACGGCTGAAAGCAAGGGGAAACTACAGCCGTAATTTTTCCCCGAGGGCATGCAGCTTTACTGTATGATTAAATGATGATGGAGTCCTCTTGGGTAAAATATTTCGGAGGTAAAATAGTCCCCCATTCGGATCTCCGGGCGGGGACTACTCAAGAGGACGTCGTTATCAGGAGAAAAAAAACGCGTTCTACGGATCGGAGCGTGGAATGTCAGATCCCTTAATCGGGCAGGTAGGTTAGAAAATTTAAAAAGGGAAATGGATACGTTAAAGTTAGATATAGTGGGAATTAGTGAAGTTCGGTGGCAGGAGGAACAAGACTTTTGGTCAGGTGAATACAGGGCTATAAATACAAAATTAAATAGGGATAATGCTGGGGTAGATTTAATAATGAATAAAAAATAGGAGTGCGGGTAAGCTACTACAAACAGCATAGTGAACGCATTATTGTGGCCAAGATAGACACGAAGCCCACGCCAACTGCAGTAGTACGAGTTCATATGCCAACTAGCTCTGCAGATGATGAAGAAGTTGTTGAAATGTATGACGAGATAAAAGAAACTATTCAGGTAGTGAAGGGAGACGAAAATTTAATAGTCATGGGTGACTGGAATTCGACAGTAGGAAAAGGAAGAGAAGGAAACGTAGTAGGTGAATATGGATTGGGGCTAAGAAATGAAAGAGGAAGCCGCCTGGTAGAATTCTGCACAGAGCAATCATACCTAACACTTGGTTCAAGAACCATAAAAGAAGTTTGTATTCATGGAAGAAGCCTGGAGATACCGACAGGTTTCAGATAGATTATATAATGGTAAGACAGAGATCTAGGAACCAGGTTTTAAATTGTAAGACATTTCCAGGGGCAGATGTGGACTCTGACCGCAATCTATTGGCTACGAACTGTAGATTAAAACTGAAGAAACTGCAAAAAGGTGGGAATTTAAGGAGATGGGACTTGGATAAACTGAAAGAACCAGAGGTTGTACAGAGTTTCAGGGAAAGCATAAGGGAACAATTGACAGGAATGGGGCAAAAAATACAGTAGAAGAAGAATGGGTAGCTTTGAGGAATGAAATAGTGAAGGCAGCAGAGGATCAAGTAGGTAAAAAGACGAGGGCTAGTAGATATCCCTGGGTAACAGAAGAGATACTGAATTTAATTGATGAAAGGAGAAAATACAAAAATGCAGTTAAGTGAAGCAGGTAAAAAGGAATACAAACGTCTCAAAAATGAGATCGACAGGAAGTGCAAAATGGCTAAGCAGGGATGGCTAGAGGACAAATGTAAGGATGTAGAGGCTTATCTCACTAGGGGTAAGATAGATACTGCCTACAGGAAAATTAAAGGGATCTTTGGAGAAAAGAGAACCACTTGTATGAACATCAAGAGCTCAGATGGAAACCCAGTTCTAAGCAAAGAAGGGAAAGCAGAAAGGTGGAAGGAGTATATAGAGATAGAGGGTCTATACAGGGGCGATGTTCTTGAGGACAATATTATGGAAATGGAAGAGGATGTAGATGAAGATGAAATGGGAGATATGATACTGCGTGAAGAGTTTGACAGAGCACTGAAAGACCTAAGTCGAAACAAGGCCCCGGGAGTAGATAACATTCCATTAGAACTACTGGCAGCCTCGGGAGAGCCAGTCCTGACAAAACCCTACCATCTGGTGAGCAAAATGTATGAGACAGGCGAAATTCCCTCAGACTTCAAGAAGAATATAATAATTCCAATCCCAAAAAAGCAGGTGTTGACAGATGTGAAAATTACCGAACTATCAGTTTAATAAGTCACGGATGCAAAATACTAATGCGAACTCTTTACAGACGAATGGAAAAACTGGTAGAAGCCGACCTCGGGGTAGATCAGTTGGATTCCGTTGGAACACGTGAGGCAATACTGACCGTACGACTTATCTTAGAAGAAAGATTAACCTCTAGGTGGGATTCGAGGATGCGATGCTACCCCGAGACCACAGAGACCGGCTGTCTGGAGTTTCCTCTATACCTCGCTGTTCAAGTAGAGCTACACAGAGGCTTCGATTGAAATGACGTGATAGCACCTCGCCTCCAGGTAAACCGCTCCTATTTGTGGTGCAGGGCATGAGTGAGAGGGGGAGGAACGACTTGCCTTTGGTCTGTCCATAAATGTGCGTGTTATATTTCTTAAATGATCCGTGATTTTCCGTTGCATTTCTATAAGATCACTTTGGTGGTGCATATGATATCACGACATGGTTCACTGAGTGAGATAAACAGAATCTTCCTTCTTTCTCGGTGGGAGGACGGAAACGGGCGGAACTCCCTATCTTGAGGCCAGCAGCCGGAGCTGAGAGCCGCCCCCTGAACTCCGGATGTTGCCAAAGTGGGTGGATTGAGTGCCTTGGTGATACAGATAGCGACGCCCACTTTCTTCTGCGGGCGGGGCTATTGAGGAGGATGTCGTGATCGGCAGAAACAAAACTAGCGTTCTACACGTCGGAGGGTGTAATGACGGTTTCATTAGTCCGGTAGATAGGCTACAGAATTTAAAAAGGGAAATGGATAGGCTGAAGTCAGATATAGTGGGGATTAGCGGACAGCAATGGCAAGAGGAGAGACCTTCTGATCAGATAAGCACAAGGCCATAAATAGAAAGTCAAATAATGGTGTAGCAGTTCAAATAATGAATGAGAAAATAGACCTGTGGTTACGCTACAAAGGACAGCATGATGAATGCATTATGTACCCACCACTGACTTGATGCCAACAGCCACCACAGTAACACAAGTTAATAAACCTTACTTGCTCCGCTCATGATGAACAGCTTGAAAGAATCAGTTAAAAGGAATTTTCAGGAAGTTAAAGAAAGCGAAAACTTTATTGGGTAGTAATAGAGCACTGAAATTTGATAATAGGAAAAGGAAGAGAAGGAAACTTAGTAGGAGAATACGGACTATGGGAGTGGAAATTAAAGGGCAAACCACCTGCCAGAATTTTACAATTTTTAATTCGTCGTTAACACTTGGCTTAAGAATTATGTAGGGAGGATGTATACGTGGATGAGGCCTGTAGACACCGGAAGGTCAGTATGATTCTATAGTGGCAAGACAGAGTGGTCGAAACCAGTTTTTAAACTGCAAGACATTTCCTTGGGCAGATGTGGACCATCATCATAATTTATTCGTTGTAAGCCAAAGATTAAAACTGAATAAATATCGCGAAGATAAAGTAAGTTGAAGAAACTAAAAATTTTTGAGAACTTCAGACAGACTATTAGGCAAAGTTAGACTGAAACAGGTAAAGCTAAAACAGCGGAAGATGAACGGTTAGATTTGAGGTACGAAATAGTGAAGTTAAGACTATCAAATAGATGAAAAGACAAAGCCTAGTAGACATCCTTCAATTATACAGGAGATATTTACTTAAATTGAGAGAAGATGAAAATATAAAAACGTAGGAAATGAAGAAAATAAAAGGGAAAACAGATGTTTAAAAAATGAGATTGACAGAGAGCGAAAAATGGCTAGGCAAGAATGACTACGGGACAGACACATGGCTGTAGAACTGGTCATGACGAGGGGAACGATAGACAGCACCTATAGAAATGTTATAGAGGCTTTTGGAGAAATAAGACCTGTATGAATATCAAAAGCTCAGACAGCAGACCAGTACTAAACACGGAATGGAAAGGTGAAAGGTGGAAGGAATACATAGATGGGCCGCAAAAGGGAAATACACTTGAAGACAGTATTTGAGAAAGGGAAGAGGAAATAAATGAAAATGAAATGGGAAATATGATGCTGCGAGAGGAATTCGACAGAACACTGGAAGACCTCATTCAAAACAAGGCCGCCAAAGCAGACGACATTCCGTCAGGATTATTGAGACCCTTGGGAGAGGAAGCCGTGACATAAACTGTTACACCTGCTGTGCAAGACATATGAGACAGGCGAAAGACTTCAAGAAGAATCTAATAATTCGTATTGTAAGGAAGGAGTGTGCTGAAAGACGTGAACATTACCGAACCATAACTTGAATAAGTCATGGTTGTAAAATACGAGTTAAACTAATTACCTGTAGAAGAATGACAAAACTTGTAGAAAACGACCTCGGGAAAGATCGGTTAGGGGGCCGGAAAAGTGTGCGAACACGTGAGGTAATGATGTCTGTGCGGCTTACCCTAAAAGAAAAACAAACTCACACTCTTTAGTATGTTGATAGTAGCTGTGATATAAACCGGGAGCAAAGGTACAGAAACCAGACTCCAGGAAAAGGAGTCAGAGGACATGAAACGGAAGCAGTGGTTGAGAAGAGAGTGTGAGAAGGTTGTAGTTATCCCAGTCTTATTCAGTCTGTACATTGAGCAAGAAGTGAAGAACATCATGGAGAGATTTAGAGGGGGAAATTAAAGTACGGGTGAAGAAATAAAAATTTTGACGTTTGCAGATGACATTGTTTCTGCCAGAGACGCCATAGGTTCTAATAGTAACTGGACGAAAACGATGGTGTCTTGGAAAGAGATTCTAAGATTAAACAATGGTAACGAAATGTAGTCTAAGGAGTGATCAAATGAAAAGGTACAATACGTTGTAACAACAAAACCGGTTGAAATTTGCATATGCCGCTTAAGGTAAACCTAGTGAGGCATCCAGGGGCGCGAATTTAGCGTCCGCCGTGTTCGTGCGCTTGTGTCACGTCAACATAAAAAATTCAATGCTGTACCATCAGCAAGCAAAGTGATGTTCACCGTCTTTTTCGACGTCCGAGATACGATACGCATCGAATTCCTCGAGCATTCCAAAACCATTAACAGTGACGTTGCTGGCAGACACTCAGTAGCCTATGCAAGTCCCTCGAGAGCAAACGGCCTAGACTGCTCACCGAAGGAGAGATTCTGTTCCACGGTAAGGCGCGTCCACACTTTTCCAAGGTCCCACAAAGCGTAATGGCCATGTTCAATTAGGAGCAGTTTGAGCGGCCGCCCTACAACCCGGACATGTGGGGCTGTGACTTCCATGTGTTCGGTCCGCTAAGCAAACGCCTCAAAGGGAAGTGCTTCAACTCGGACGACGAACTGAAGGACACAGTGGAGGACTGGACTGCTTCCTGTCACAGCTACAGGAATTTTGGTAATAGGGAACCCTTCGGCTCGTGAAACAGTGGGATAGTTGTGTTCAGGCCTCCGATGATTACTTTTGAATAAAGACTTCAATTCTATCCATAGTGTTGTGGTACACATTTTCTTTTGAGTACTCCTCGTAAAATTAAATCAGGCGATACTGAAACAGTTAGATTAGGAAATGAAACACTAAATATAGTAAATGAGTTTTGATATTTGGATAGCGACGCAGAGAGGAAATAACTGATGACGGCTGAAGAAGAGAGGGTATAAAATGCACACCGGCAATGGCAAAAAAAGAATTTCTAAAATAGCTGAACTGTATAACATCTAACATAAATTTAAGTCTCAGGAAATCTTTGTGGAGGTATTTACCTGAGTGTCGTCTTGACAGAAGTGAAACACTATCGATAAGCAGTTCAGAAAGAAGAGAGTAGAAGCTGTTAAAATGTGGTGCTACAGAATAACACCGAAGATGAAAGGAGTAGGTTGAACAACTATTGATGAGGTGCTGAACCAAACTGGGGAAAAGAAGAAATACATGGCACAATTTGACTAAAAGAAGGGATCAGTTGAGAGGACATATCCTGAGGCATCAAGATGTTGTCAGTTTGTTAATGGAGGGAAATGCAGATGGTAAAAAGTGTGGAGGGAGACCTGCATACAGTGTCAGGGGTTCAAATGGATGTAGGATGTAGTGCTTCTTCAGAGAGCAAGAGGTTTTGCACAGGACAGATTAGCGTGGTGTTCTGTACCTAAACTGTTAAAAAAAAATGGTTCAAATGGCTCTGAGCACTATGGGACTTAACATCTTAGGTCATCAGTCCCCTAGAACTTAGAACTACTTAAACCTAACTAACCTAAGGACATCACAAACATCCATGCCCGAGGCAGGATTCGAACCTGCGACCGTAGCAGTGGTGCGGTTCCGGACTGAGCGCCTAGAACCGCGAGACCACCGGGGCCGGCACCTAATCTGTCTTCAAGACTGAAGACAAAACAACAGCAGCAGCTCGAGTGAGACACAGCAGCTATAAAGTCTGGGAATTTGACAACGACCCAAGAGAGAGAGGTGTGTTGACTCGTACCACTCCATACCGAAGCCATTGGCAAAGATGACACGTCGGCCGGTCAGCACAGACGAGCTTCCTTCCTTTTTGGAAATATTATGTTCATTGTACTGTACTTTACTTTGTTTGTGGAACAAAAGGATTTTACCTAACCCTGGTCCTGCTTTGTATAATGTTATGTGCTGATCAGCCGAAAGATTATGATCAATGCCCAAGAAACGTCACGCGGTGAGCAAAGTAAATAAGCGGAAACGAGACGAATAGGGAATTGCTGTAGCGACGGTACGGGATGCGAACGGGAGAAATAGACTGATGTAAGCGTCTTTGTCAAAGGGCACTTATCATTGCTGTGGACACATGATCATCGAGAACGGAGTATAGATCAATGGAAACGAGTCGTCTGGTAGTATAAACCACATTTCTTGTTACACGACGTCGATGGTCGTATCCAAATACGGGGTCATCCAAGCGAGCGCCTGCGCGAAACATACGAGGGTGAGTCAAATGAAAACCTTAAATATTTTTAAATATTATTTATTGTGCAGAGGTGGTACAAAGCTGTATCATTTTTCAACATAATCCCCCCATGCTCAATGCAAGTCCTCCAGCGCTTACAAAGTGCATAAATTCCTTTAGAAAAAAATTCATTTATATGGAAATCACGTGGGGCAAGGTCTGGTGAGTATGGTGGATGACGAAGACACTCAAAATGCAGGTCTGTGATTGTTGCAACTTTTGTACGGGCAATGTGGGGCCTTGCATTGTCATCTTGCAATAGGGCACCTGCTGACAGCAATCCACGTCCCTTTGATTTGATTGCAGGCCGCAGATGATTTGTGAGATCTGTGTGCGATGCACTGGTGACAGAGGTCCCTCTAGGCATGTAATGCTCCAAAATGATGCCTTTTGCGCCCGAAAAGAGAGTCAGCATAACCTTCCCTGCTGATGGTTCTGTTCGATACTTCTTTGGTTTTGGTGATGAGGAATGGCGTAATTCCTTGCTTGCTCTCTTCGTTTCCGGTTGGTGGAAGTGAACCCAGGTTTCGTCCCCAGTAACGATTCTTGCAAGGAAGCCATCACCTTCTCGTTCAAAGCGCCGAAGTAGTTCTTCGCAAGCATCAACACGTCGTTCTCTCATTTCAGGGCGTCAGCTGCCATGGCACTCATCTTGCAGACACTTTGTGAAACTGGAGCACATCATACACAATGTGGTGTGCTGACCCATGACTAATCTGTAAACATGCTGCAATGTCATTCAGTGTCACTCGGTGGTTTTCCTTCACTATCGCTTCAACTGCTGCAATGTTCTGTGGAGTCACAACTCGCTGTGCCTGACCTGGACGAGGAGCATCTTCCACTGAAGTCACACCATTTGCGTACTTCCTACTCCATTCGTAGACTTGCTGCTGTGACAAACATGCGTCACCGCACTGAACCTTCATTCATCGATGAATTTCAATAGGTTTCACGCCTTCACTACGCAAAAACGGAATAACAGAACGCTGTTCTTCTCTGGTGCAAGTCGCAAGTGGGGCGGCCATCTTTATACTGATACTGCGACGGCATGTGTGCATCTGCACTACGCTGCCACCTACAGGCCATTCTGCACGCTGTTTGTAGCACGCTTACCAACATACAGGATAACGGCGCTTGATTTCGATTTGTTATTACAAATTTAAGGTTTTCATTTGACTCACCCTCGTACATCGCGCCACGTACGCAGTCTGATTAGGGCAGTATTTCGCTAATGACGTCATCCACCTTGGTTTTCATGGATCCTGTGGCATAAACCGAAGGCACCCTGACAGCTGCAGACTACCTGATTCCCTTCATATCTGATGTCTTCCATGACGGTTATGCCATCTACCTGCAGGATAACTGTTCGGATTCGTGCTACAGTGATTTGAGCATCATGACAAGTGATCTGACGTGTCGGCCACCAACTTCGCCCGATCTCCTCTCGATGGAACACGTCTGAGATGCTATCGAGCACCAGCTCCGCGCCCGCAAATCATCGGCCTCCAGTTCACAGGAATTGCGTGACCTGTGTGTTGAGTCTTGCCCACTCGTCTCGTATAGGCTGCCTAAGGAATGCTGCGTTCTCGGAATGCTGTACAACAATTCAAGCAAATAACATTATAAGGCTCACCGGCCATTTGACTATCTTCTTTTGAGCGGATGCACAAACAGTGCCCGAACTCTTACGGGAATCAGCAAAAAGCCGCGAGTAATGAGTATAATGGGCAGGGGCACTATGAATATAGTGCGGGACAATAAGTTGAGAATGTGGGTCTCACAGGAGGCGTGCCAGAGATACGCGCCGACACGGTAACTCAGCGTGTTCGCTCAGAGGGTTAGTTGCCCTTTGTAATAAAAACACTGAAATGATGAATCAACGATTAACTTGAACAAGTGTGATAGGACGTCCGCCCCGAACCAAAACAACGATCATTTTCGAAGAAAATGTGCTAAAAAAAAAAAAAAAAAAGAGGTGGCTCAGATGGATAGAGTGTCTGCCATGTAAGCAGGAGATCCCGGGTTCGAGTCCAGGTTGGGGCACACATTTTCAATTGTCCCCGTTGACTTATATCAACGCCTGTATGCAGCTAGGGGTATTCTTTTCATTGTAATGAATAGTTTTATTTCAATAAAGCAGAATTGATAATGCTTAACTTTGGATTTAGAGCAAGTGTCGCAAGCGATGGGTGACAGGCAATATAAATCAGAGTCTTGTGATATATGCATTGTTTGACACACATCACTAGCACTGCTCTGCGAATCCTGTCCACTAATGTCCGAATACCCAGCGCTAATGTCCGTATACTGAGCCAATATGAGCGGTTGAGGCTGGCAGGAGGCCGGTGTGGCCGAGCGGTTCTAGGCGCTTCAGTCTGGAACCGCGCGACCGCTACGGTCGCAGGTTCGAATCCTGCCTCGGGCATGGATGTGTGTGATGTCCTTAGGTTAGTTAGGTTTAACTAGTTCTAAGTTCTAGGGGACTGATGACCTCAGAAGTTAAGTCCCATAGCGCTCAGAGCCATTTGGACCATTTGGCTGGCAGGAGCGGTGAATATATTCCCTCCTTGTGGGTGTCGCTCCTGTCGTGGTGCGGTCCTAATCAGCGCACCATTGGCCGACGTCGTATCACCGCCTTCTCTGGTCTTGTGTTCTTCGTCTCCGTTCCGACGCTTGCGGTTACGCCAGAACACTGTACGTGGACATCTGATAGACTATACCTCCGGAACCCTACCAAGGACTCGCCGACTCCTTGCCACTCAGAATCTCTTCAGTACTTCGTTCCAAATATGGACCAACACACTATTAAACACGTGACCACAGAGTTTTGCGGTATCATCCAATAGGTTCTCTAGGGGGTTCAAGTTCTTTTTAAGACTCAGTTTTTTATAATTTATGGATAATATCTTCATCTTTCTTTAACACTGTTATAGACCGTGGGCCCGTTACTTACACTACTGGCCATTAAAATTGCTACATCAAGAAGAAATGCAGATGATAAACGGGTATTCATTGGACAAATATATTACACTAGAACTGACATGTGATTACATTTTCACGCAATTTGTGTTCATAGATCCTGAGAAATCAGTGCCCAGAACAACCACCTCTGGCCGTAATAACGGTCTTGATAGGCCTGGCCATTGACTCAAACAGAGCTTGGATAGCGTGTACAGGCGTGTGCAGCTTCAACACGATACCACAGTTCATCAAGAGTAGTGACTGGCGTACTGTGACGAGCCAGTTGCTCGGCCACCACTGACCAAACATTTTCAGTTGGTAAGAGATCTGAAGGATGTGGTGGCCAGGGCAGCAGTCGAACATTTTCTGTATCCAGAACGGCCCGTACACGACCTGCAACATGCGGTCGGGCATTATCCTGCTGAAATGTAGGGCTTCGCAGGGATCGAATGAAGGGTAGAGCCATGGGTCGTAACACGTCTGAAACGTAACGTCCACTGTTCAAAGTGCCGTCAATGCGAACAAGAGGTGATCGAGACGTGTAACCAATGGCACCCTGTACTGCTGTTTGTGATATGCCAGTACGGCGATGACAAATACACGCTTCCAATGTGCGTTCACCGCGATGTCGCCAAACACGGATGCGACCATCAAGATTCTGTAAACAGAACCTGGAATCATCCGAAAAAATGACGTTTTGCCATTCATGCTCCCAGGTTCGTCGTTGAGTACTCCATCGCAGGCGCTTCTGTCTGTGATGCAGCGTCAAGGGTAACCGCAGCCATGGTCTCCGAGCTGATAGTCCATACAGCTGCAAACGTCATCGAACTGCTCGTGCAGATGGTTTTTGTGTTGCAAACGTCCCCATCTGTTGACTCAGGCATCGAGTCATCTCGACTGCTAGCGATACGAGGCCGTTGGGATCCAGCACTGCGTTCCCTATTACCCTCCTGAACCCACCGAATCCATATTCTGCTAACAGTCATTCGATCTCGACCAAAGCGAGCAGCAATGTCGCGATACGATAAACCGCAATCGCGATAGGCTACAATCCGATCTTTATCAAAGTAAGAAACGTGATGGTACGCATTTCTCCTCCTTACACGAGGCATCACAACAACTTTTTACCAGGCAACGCCGGTCAACTGCTTAAATGCAACCTCAAACCACCCACAGCATCACAAACAGGCAGCATTCAGATGCATGTTAAGCAGACTAAACAGGATCCTCCTAAACACTTCTGATTACCAGACAGAGCAAGCCATTATAAAACGAATAGCATTAAAAAATGGACACAGAGAAACAATGGTAGATAAGCTAAACAGAAAAATAAAGACACAAATAACGAAAAAAACTAACCAAACCACACTACCATATGCAAACTGCACTACTACAAAAATGGCACACAATGACCTACCATAACAAATTCACGCATAAAATAGGTAACATATTAAAAAAACAAGGCATAAACATTGCTTATAAAACAAACACTTCAATTCAAAAGCACATTTCAAAACTCAAATCAAAACCAGATATATACCAACAATCTGGTGTCTATCAGCTCAGTTGTAGAGATTGTGAAAAGATATACATTCGAACATCTGGCAGGACATTCGACACAAGCCCGTCAGAGCATTTAAATATGGTACAAACTATTCAAAAGTTGAAGATCTTCTGAAACAAGAACACCATAGACCAAGCAATATTGAAAAAGGCATGAACACCATAAGAATCAATAAAGACAGACACCTCCTCTCTTTCCAAGAAAAATTCCACATACCCAAAGTTTTAATACAAAATAAACAGTTGCTAAATGATAAAATATTGTAAACCAGAATATATATAAAATAACTAATGAAATTTCATGAAAGAGACATGAACAAGAAAAGAGCCTTTTCCATCCTTCATCCTCTCTCACCTACCTCCCCCTCACTTCTTGTTCCTCACCTTCTCCCCCAATTCACGCTCCATCACACTACAATGCAGTTATGTCCATTCATCATGGTTCTCCCTCATACACCAAAAAGACCTCCATCACTATTCCTTCGCTACTCTTGCATAGTATACAAATACACAACAACATAATTAAACAGAATTACGCACATACAATAGATTAAAATAGCTTAAAGACAAACAATTGGCAATGTTGTGTTGGCAACACTACAAAACACAAACCACATACATACTTCGAAGTATAAAAACAAACAGAAAACAGTGGTGTGCAAAAAAGTATGCTGTGTAAAACATAGAAAATGCATAGTTCTAAAACTTAGACTACCACTATCGGTGCTTAAAGAAGACAAATATCAACAATCTGCTAGCAGACGGCATTTCCCGACGTAGGCGAGAAATCAAACGAAGTCACCGCAAGCGAAAACCAACATATTACTAACGAACTGTTTTTCGATCTTAAAGCAAATCAAAATATAAATAACTTAATTACAGACCACTGATGATGCTTTACCTCACTGAAGTGAAACGCGTCTCGTGAAAAAAATCGCACCTTTTTTATAGGTGCAACGATAGAACGAAAGTACCATCAAGAATTGTAAAACAACTACTGACAATATGGCCACACAAATGAAGAATTTAATGTGCCTCTTTTTATTTGTTGTTTTCCAGCACTGATTTCCTTGCTGATGCTAAGAAGAACTTTCTCATTTCTCATCTCACCAATTTATTTTATTTTCAATGCCCATTTATAGCATCATATCTCAAATGCTTTCGTTCCTTCATTACCGTTTACCCACAGTCCGCTACATCCTACATACAATGCTGTGCCACAAATTTACATTCTCAGTAATTCCTTTCTCAAATCAAGAACTATGATGCTAGCAAACTTATTTTGGTGAAAAATGTTTGCTCTATCTCTGGCAGTATGCTCCTGATGTATTCCTTCCGACTACAAGCTTCACTCTCTCTGTAACGCTTGCAACGTGGCATAATTAGTCATTATGCGCTTCTATTATGTTGTCCCCCCCGTAAGGCGCTAAGTTTGTCACTAATCTCATTTCTGCTGTTCCTTTATACGTCTTCTTTTCACTTTAATCTTAATCCATACTCCTTACTCATTAGATTGTTCATTCCGTTCAACAGTTCCTTTAACTCTTCATCCCTTCAATGGGATGGCAATGTTGTGTGCGAATCTTGTTGACATTCTTCCACCTAGGACTTTAATATCACACTGAACCCAATAACGTTACACGTATTTAGGCGAGCTGTTAAGTCGTCTAGGGCTGATAGTGAGGAGAGGATATTTTGCTTGCTTGGCTGGGTGTGTATTGGGCTGGGCGAGGAGGCCTCTTACCCACTCCAGGCGAGCTCAGGTACAAAGGCAGTCAGTGTGTGGCTGGATGTGGCAGGGGGACTTTGAACAGCAGTAGCACGCACAGCCAAAGTGCAGAATATGTACCACTAATGGTGGTGTCCAAAGCAGTCTGAAAAAGGGCTACTTACAACTCTTACAAATTCAATAATAAATCACAGTTCTGTAATAAAGCAAATCTGTGTACACCTCCGATCTCAGAAAATTGAGGTACATCCAATAAAACAATAATATTTCCAATATTTTAAGAACTACATAAGTTAATGATATACCACTAGTTAGCACCACAGCTGCCATCACTGAAAGCTACACATCTGTACCTTTTTATTTACTGATTTATTCCGTTTTTATACCTATTTCATTATGCAACTCTCTGTCAAAACATCGTATCTTCCAAAGTAACGCAGCAATTGAACACAGTACAAATACATCACATCTTGTCATGCTTGTGTAGTTACTTAAAGAATAATTAACTGTTTTTGCCAGTAACTTTATTTAAATGCTGTCAGTTGATATTAAAAACCATTGTAATTTAAAAGTAGTCCATCGCATGTATTAGCTGACACCACCACTGAAAAGATATTTTTGTTATGCAGGCCTAAGTAGTTGTTTAAGCAATATTTAACAACATTTTACTGTCATTTAACATGAGTGCACATTCAAAAGAATGTTGACTTATTTGTGTGTCAACGAACTAATACTTATAGCAAGCGATCTCAGTGTGACTGACTGTGTATAACAGTATTTCTATTAAATATTTTAGTAATGGGTTCGTTTGGTGTGAAAAGTTGTCAAGTTGAGACAAATCATATCTGTAGAACACATGGGAGGCACTTTTGGGAACAGTGCTCAAGAGAGCAAGTCACGACACCGTACATTGAGATCCGGAAGAAAGCGAACCTTCCTCACGTGACGTGTGATATTCGGTAGTGTTGTGACAGGTCCTGGGCAGTGGACAGCTGCTACACTACTTTAACTTTCGAAGGGCCTTAAACTTGCACAAAGTCTGAATGTGCTCAAGTTCAGAGCTTTAACTTTTTCCGCTTGCGATACGGAATTAAAACTAGACGAGCATGAGTGTCTTCTCTTTGTAAGTCGCCGCGCTGAATTCTGAATTAATTATTTTGAGCTGGCGAGTATTTCGTTTATTGTGATCACGAAATGGACTTAGTATTTAACGCATCTTGGATGACTATTTGGCTTGGGGGTTCTGCTGCAATTCTTGTAACACACTTTATTGCGTTTTAATAGCGTTATTTTTCTGTTGGTATTATAACTATCAATTGCAGGACCACTTTCGGTTTATTTGATATTACTTCCTTGAATAAAAACTTACCCAACAATTCTTTGGTGCCGTCTACATCAGCTTCGGGCTTTAGAATAAAACACTTTTATCGATTATTTAATATTCCTGATTATTAATAATTCGCTATTGTAGTCTGTGCATAAACTATTTAACAACAGGCCTTCAGGTACATGTTATTATTTGCACCGAGTTTAGCGGCAGGGCATGAAAGCAGACACGTGCAGCTCGATCCTTCGACTTTACTGAGCCATTCCTTTAAAACAGAGCCGTGCATTGCCCACTTACCTAGGTATATCGATAGTGTGGTTAAGTCGTAACCCTTTCCCTTTTTTCTTTAATTACTTCATCAAAATACAAGTCACTCTTTCCGAGCACTTATCTCTTGATCTTCCTTTCTCGTTGTACCCTCTTGTTGATTGTACGTATCGTCTACAGCCCATCTTTTTCAGTGGTGTCTACCTATTTATCTGAGGATTTCAAACATCTTACACCACCTTACATTGTCGAACATTTTTTTCTAGTTCGATCATTCATATGAATGTGTTCTGGATCTTGTTACATCTTGCATTAGTTATCATCAGATCTGCCTTTCTGACACTTTCACCTTTCCCAAACCCAAAGTGGCCGCTCTCTAACAGATGCTCATTTTCCCCCATTTTTTTTATACCAGAATTATTTTGGTCAGTAAATATCAATGTGTGAGCTGTGAAGCTGAATGTTCGATAATCTGGCATTAATCTGCCGTTATTGTCTTCGGCATCGTGTGAATGGAGTTCTTAAGGAACATAGTAGCAAAGGGAGTACATTTGTATCTGATAAGAAAATGTTAGTCGAGGGATCTTATGTGGTTCAATGAAATCTCTTTATGTCGCTCACCTACTGAGCAGTTCTAATGATCACGCGGAAGGCAGGAAAACTCCAGCACACACGACAGACGCACTGTCTCGTGGAAGGACGCTGTCAGCAGTAAGCTGCCCTTGTGCCTGACAAGTTCTATGTGCGTTACCCGCGGCAGCGAATGTGTCAGCATCGCCGTAGTCCGGTATGCGAGCTCCGATGGTCTACCAGGGAGTTACCACTCTTCTCGCGTGTGAGCGTAGTTCAGATTCGCAGTGCAGCACTCTTGTTAATGACGTCCCAGTGGCGTGACGTGGCCAGCACAGTGCTTTGAGCTACCTGTCGTGGCAAGCGCGCGTCTTGGGCATTAGATAAGCTGTCCAAACTGTCAGCGACATATCTGGCAATCGGCAAAACTCTGCGCAGTCTGTCGATCGCTGTTTTACTCTCTTCTGATTAACAGTTTCAGCCATAGTCTTCAGTCTTCAGATTATATTCATAGTTAAACAGTAACCTGTCTTACAGTAGTTCTACTGCCACATATATGGTAGACAAAGTGGTGGTGTATATTTGGGATTGCGGATCGGTCCCAACTGACAAGTATGTGCACCTTCGGAAAACTCTGCATCTTGCACCCACGGATACAGAGAGGAAATATTATTACTTTATTTCACGTATATGGTAATCAAATTTGCAGTGGCAGTAGCTCGGTAAAATAATAAATGTCGTGTGACTAGGGCCTCCCGTCGGGTGGACCGTTCGCCGGGTGCAAGACTTTCGATTTGACGCCACTTCGGCGACTTGCGCGTCGATGGGGATGAAATGATGATGATTAGGACAACACAACACCCAGTCCCTGAGCGGAGATAATCTCCGGCCCAGCCGGGAATCGAACCCGGGCCCTTAGGATTGACATTCTGTCGAGCTGACCACTCTTTTTTTTCCTTTTTTTTATTTTGTTCGATATAGTTCGTTGCGGTTGGTCTGGGCGGACGTCACAAGACATCCGTTCAAGATGATAGTTGATTCCTTTACTCAGTTTTTTTATTACAGAGAGCAAGCAGCCCTCTAACCCAACACGCTGAGCTACTGACCACTCAGCTACCGGGGGCGTACAGTAACTCCGTGAACTTAAGCAAAACAGCGACCATTACAGGACCAGTTATGTCCCAAAGCGTCACGAGTGGCCGATTGTAGCGGCAAGCTGAGAAGGGCACCATAGGCGGCCGAGTGCAACGTTTCTGTACAGTTGTGTGTTCCGTAATAGTTAGTAGCGAAAACTCAAAAAATGGTTCAAATGGCTCTGAGCACAATGGGACTTAACATCTGTGATCATCAGTCCCCTAGAACTTAAAACTACTTAAACCTAACTAACCTAAGGACATCACACACATCCATGCCCGAGGCAGGATTCGAACCTGCGACCGTAGCAGTCGCGCTGTTCCGGACTGAGCGCCTAGAACCGCATGACCACCGCGGCCGGCAGCGAAAACTCACAACGGTGTAAATATATCATAATAGAAGCAAAACAGTTACAGTAAACATGGGTCCGCAAAGGATCTGTTTGCGGGATAACTGTGCTGCGTCTGTGAATGCAAGTTGAAACAGAGGTAGAGAGGCATTCCGACCACCTTAGAGTTAAATCATGGACCTCACCTTTGATTAGAAAGGAAGGATGCTTGCTACATACCTCCCATAAAATATAATTTCTATTTTGAAAGCCTTCCAGTGAATAATGAAGAAAGTGATAATTGTTGGACAGGGTGCTCATAAAATTCCCATTACAAATCTCTAGTACTTGTAGAGGGGAGTGAGTACATCGTATTTTAAATAGGAACACATGTCTGGAAGTATACAGTTTCCGTTCTGCGACAGTTTCACTTCAGAGATGTAACGCGTTCACTTCTCCTGAGAGGAAGAGAAAAGTTTCAAAGCTGCACATTCTGTTATGCAGCAGAGCAGACAGGGTGACGTGTACTACGTCACACAGCCACCTGCATGGACTACTTTTTGTGGGGTCGTACGCACAGCTTAATTTACGAGTCGTCTGTAGAGACAGAGGAAGATCTACTGGCACGTGTTCTGGGCACTGCACTGGAAACTGAAGAGACGCGAGGTGGGGTGGACAGTGTGTACCACAACGTGCTTCGCAGGTACAGCGTATGCTGCAACGTTGGCGGTCGCCACATCGAGCCGCTGCTGTGATGCGTCAGTACAGTATGCTGGGTTCTGATTTGTTTTCGAATAGGGTAAACACGTAATGTTTAAGTGTTAGTAAAAAATAAATAAATTATAACATTCACATTAAGTGTAACCTCCCAACAGTTTATTTTCCCTAACCTCGGAATAAAAATGGGTGACTAACCTCTCAATAAATTTGTGACTCATATATAGCCTGTCAATAATTAACTGAATGTGAACCTAAGCTGGTAAATCTGGACGTCAGCAATGCTGCGTCATGGCCCTGAAAAGTCATTCTGAATAAACTGAAAATTCTTACCTCAATTATGTCGCCGGATAAAGCGTGTACAGGGTGAGTCACCTAACGTTACCGCTGGATATATTTCAAATACTGACGAACCGATTCCACAGACCGAACGTGAGGAGAGGGGCTAGTGTAATTGGTTAATACAAACCATACAAAAATGCACAGAAGTATGTTTTTTAACACAAACCTACGTTTTTTTAAATGGAACCACGTTAGTTTTGTTAGCACATCTGAACATATAAACAAATACGTAATCAGTGCCGTTTGTTGCATTGTAAAATGTTAATTACATTCGGGGATATTGTAACCTAAAGTTGACGCTTGAAACATCCGACGTTCAGTTGCGTGTTGTAACAGACACGCGCCACGGTCGGCGAGCAGCATCTGCAGGGACATGTTTACGATGACGACCGTGTTTACGAGTGTGGCTGTAGTGCACTGTTGTGGTTTGGTCTAGCTGTCGCAGTGTCCGCATGTTGCGCTTGCTGCTATTGTTATTCCGCATTCGTCTCCGCACGCAGACCAACTGTAGTACACCGTGTTACCAGACGTCTGTGATAGTGTAGTGTTGTAGGAACTGTGACCATGGTGTATTCGAACTCTGAAAAGGTGGAAATGATACTCATCTATGGAGAGTGTCGACGAAATGCAGCTGAAGCCTGCAGGGTGTATGCAGAACGGTACCCGGACAGAGAGCATCCAACGTGCCGCACATTGCAAAACATCATGCAACAGGTATGGTCGTAGCATGCAAACGGGTCCGTAACAGGCCCGTCACAGGAGAAGCGGGTGCAGTTGGTGTGTTGGCTGCTGTTGCCATGAACCCACACATGAGTACACGGGACATTGCGAGAGCCGGTGGACTGAGTCAAAGTAGAGTCATGCGCATACTGCATCGTCACCGCTTTCACCCGTTTCATGTGTCGTACATCAGCAATTACATGGTGATGACTTTAATCATCGAGTGCAATTCTGTCAATGGGCATTAACAGAGAATGCGTTGCAGTTCTACCTGTTTACCGATGAAGCGGGTTTCACAAACCACGGGGCAGTGAATCTACGGAACATGCATTACTGGTCCGTGGACAATCCTCGCTGGCTAAGACAGGTAGAGCGACAGCGACCGTGGACTGTAAATGTATGGTGCGGAATCATTGGCGACCACCTCATTGGCCCTCACTTCATTGCAGGGCTCAAACAGCTGCAACATACATCGCGTTTCTACAGAATGATCTGCCAACGTTGCTCGAAAATGTCCCACTGGAAACGCGTCGACGTATGTGGTACCAGCATGATGGTGCACCTGCACATTCCGCAATTAACACTAGGCTGACCTTGACAGGATGTTCGATGGGCGTTTCATAGGACGTGGAGGACGCATAAATTGGTCAGCCCGTTCTCCTGATCTTACACCTCTGGACTTCTTTCTGTGGGGTACGTTAAAGGAGAATGTGTACCGTCATGTACCTACAACCCCAGAGGATATGAAACAACGTATTGTGGCAGCCTGCGGCGGCATTACACCAGATGTACTGCGGCGTGTACGACATTCATTACGCCAGAGATTGCAATTGTGTGCAGCAAATGATGGCCACCACACTGAACATCTGTTGGCCTGACATGTCGGGACACACTCTATTCCACTCCATAATTGAAAACGGGAACCACGTGTGTACGTGTACCTCACCCCTCATCGTAATGTACATGTGCGTCAGTGAGAAAGACCAATAAAAAGGTGTTAGAATGTGGACGTAATGTGCTGTTCCAGTCTCTTCTGTACCTAAGGTCCATCACCGTTCCCTTTGGATCCCTACGTATTTCGGTAATCTCCGATACACACGATCGAACAGTGGAGGAGTGGTACTCAAGCGTCAACTTTAGGTTACAATATCTCCGGATGTAATTAACATTTTACAATGCAACAAACGGCACTGATTACGTATTTGTTTATATGTTCAGATGTGCTAATAAAACTAACGGGGTTCCATTTAAAAACACGTAGGTTTGTGTTAAAAAACATACTTCCGTGCATTTTTGTATGGTTTGTATTAACCAATTACACTAGCCCCTCTCCTCACGTTCGGTCTGTGGAATCGATTCGTCAGTATTTGATGTGGTTTACGAAATGTATCCAGCGGTAATGTTAGGTGACTCACCCTGTATATCTCTGCTCCTATAAGAAATTTTTCTGGCACAGCCCAGTGCAATGCTGGCCGCTAGATTTGTCATGTATAAAAAGAAACAACTGATTTTTTTTACGATAATCGGGATGACCATGGACAGGAGAAATTAGCAAAATCTTTAAATTCAGATGAATGATTGTCAAAATTTATTTTATAAAAAAGATTATTATCAAAAGATTTTTTAAAAATATTTACATGGGACTTGATATAACAATAGTACAAAATTAGTTGTTACAAATTACATACGAGCGCGCCTACGAATAGCAATTCTTGGAACTACTACTACTACTACTACTGCTGACACTACTCTCTGGTCTGCAATTCTATTGTAGCTTACATATCGCAGGCAGTGCATGAGCCATCCATCGAAGTTACATCTGCTCGAGTGCGCTAGCAATAAATTCCTTAGTCATGGACCTCTTACAAAGTGATAAATGGATGTTTCATTCTGTTTCCTTTCGAATTGTTACCTAATAATCGTACTGGATGACTCCTAATTCGGTTCCACAAGCAAAAGTGGATGAGTTAAGCATCTGAACTGAAAGCGCCGTAGAACCGAAACGGTACGTTTCCGGGCATGGATTCCTGCTCAAAATATTATGTACTCACTTCCTTCCAAAACTCCTACAAGTTCGAAACGGGAATTTCCGAACACCCTGTATTAGTGTCATGACTGTCCTTAAGAAAAACTCACATGGTTACTCCCTGAGTGTTTTGTACACATTGAATTGTAATTTATTTATGTGAGGAGTTTTGATTTTCGAGTGTTCCGTTTGTAATGCGAAGGATTGCGAACACGAAGTTCGGAAACAATTGATATATAAATTCAGTCACTACAGAACAACTGATAATGTTACTTCGTGAATATTCTTGCAATAATTTTTTTCATTTGTTTAGTGTTTCCATTATACTGCACCTCGATGCCACTATTCCAGGTATTTTTTGATGAATATCGTGCTAACCCCTAATAGTATTAACATGTAAACACTTCTCTAAGACTTATCAACAATTTTCATCCGTATGTAAGATCACGTAGCTAAGCAAACAGTACACCAATTCGTAGAAAAAAATTGTAAACAGCTCCATTGAGATTTACCATTAAAAGATTCAGCGAAACATATAAGACGCAATAACTCAAAACTATGCTCTCGTGGGTTAGCACTTTCTTCAGCCAGGCTCTTCAACTGTCCGTCAAATTCTGTAATAGAATTTTATAAGGGAAACTCAGAGGTCCATATTTGTTGCCAGCTCATTTGAACCTAACTCATTTGAACCTACGCGTCATCTAATGTACTGAGACTCACCGCCTCGATTGTAAGGGGCATTACTTTTTATAGTTGGCAAGAGATTGTAACATTAACACGATGGTGCACCATCCCATTTACAAATCGTCTGTGACTAGGTGAAAGATAGACACGCTCATTATTGGACAGGAGAGTGTTGTCTCATTCCCAGCACTATCACCGTTTCTGACTCGTTTGGCCATCCTCCCGCTGAGTTACTTAAAGTCAATAGCGTAAACTGAAGAGAAACTGACAGAGCGCGACAAAATTCTATGCGTCGTTGTGATGCGTTGATTGATAATAGCGTTCACCATTTGTTGGTTCAATGTGAAGCTCGTTGATCTGAATGAAAATATAACTGCTTTTCATTTCCGACAGTCAGTTCCTTACTTCAAAGTACATAGTTTACTATGTTCTGTCAACTGTATAGCTGTGGCAAAGTTTAGGGACAACCTGTATTTATGAGGTGTCCGACCAACTGTCTTGCGTTTTGGTGCCACAAAAGAATTCTTCGTCATGTCAGCTCTTGGTTGGGATAGCTCCTTTATATAGGTCTCAGTTTTGTGGAAGATCTGCTTCCCTGACCGAAGAAATCCCCCAATTTTTTCCTAAAATTACTATGTCATCTGCATACGCAGTATGTTAAACATGTGACTTAGTTTTGCTCCAAGATGCAATAACCTTCATTTCCTCAAAATGTAGTTTGCACTTAGACTAAAAATCGCAGGTTTAACTCCAGAAGCAACAACGAACATTGTTGAGAGATGGCTTTATATTTTATTTCTAAAATTTGAATACCGAGTGTACATGTTTACAAACTGTATTAACATTTTTGGGATGCAATTTTTTTCGTTTCACACACACTGTTTCTGTGAACCTTATCAAATGATTTCTTAACTTCTTGAAAATGCACGTGAATATACTGAGCATATTCTAATTTGTTTTCAAGCATGATCTATTTCTTTCACAACTAGCTCGTGTGTCGTCATGAATTTTTTCAAGATATGTATATTCTGTACATAAATTCATGTTTATAAGTATGTAGTGTACAGAACTGAGTAACTATATTCCCATATTGTTGTTTCTGACAGATGGAAAACCTTTTTTTTATGCATTTGATAAATTAGAACAGTTTTCCATTCTGAGAATTGCTGTTTTTTACGTATTTTGATAATTAGGATACGTAATAAATCAAGTTAAGATAAATTCCTTATTTTGCAGGTATCAAGATCCACTAGAAATGGTTTGTGGAAGCCTGCGACTGTGAAAACAATGGGTTTATCCATAAATAACTTCTCTCCTAATGACGCGTTTAGGGAAATGATTCCGGTATTGAAGTGCATTTTTCTTTGTGTATAATGCCATTTTTTCGTAATGTTTTTGATGTTTGAGGCTCTGGATTGTTCTGTTGTCTTTGCTGCAATATACAAAAACGCGCAATTTTTAGTTGATTATCGGTCTTAATATACAGTTAGTGATGAAATTTGGAAGAACTTTTACTTATAGTTTTCTTATGGCCCATTCGTGCAAAATCTCACACAGGTTAAGAAACACATACAGTTTTCGGTGGCCAGCGCAATTGAAGAATGCCTTACGTAAACAAAAATTTACGAAGATGTTTTTGGGTGTAATAACAGAGATGATGCTATACGCTTCCAAAGAGTATGATGTACTTTTGTACAGAGGGTATTTGTCTTAATAATCTGTCTCATAATATGCTTAAACGTATTCACAATAGTGCTTATTTCTAAGAGGTAATGTTTTTATTTAGTATACTGTCAAAGCATCTGAAGCAGTTTACTGATTCACTTTCAAGTTGTTCGTTTATTTTTTTTTCTTTGTGGTGGCGTCCAGTATTGTGTATGTGCATGGCTGTTGCTGATGTTGTCTTGTAAGGTGTCAGGCAAATTCAACACCTTCCATGAAAACCCTGACATGATAAGCAAATCCAGTAGTATGTCACATAGCTCCGAATAAATCGTGACATTAAATTAACCAAAGTAATACGAGAAACGCGTGAGCAAATGGAATACCACAGACTAACACAAGAATGCCTAAATGCATGTCATACCTTCCCACCGTGAGACAGACGCAGTTCCGAGGGGAGAAACGAGAACAGAAGCCGAGAGCAGAACCGTGTTAAGCTGGAAGGCCCTACGATAAGGGACGGACAGCCACGTCGCCAGCTAACCGCTAGCACCACCCCCTAGCCCATGTTAAAAGCTAGAGCCCTCCAGAAGAACAGTATAGATCTTTCGATAACACAAAAAGGGCCACACCACCCGCAAGTTTTAGCGTGAGACTTTCTCGCGTCTCTGTTGCATCAGGACCACCCCCCAGCCCATGTTAAAAGATAGAGCCCTCCAGAAGAACAGTATAGATCTTACGATAACACTAAAAGGACCACACCAGCTGCAAGTTTTAGCGTGAGACTTTTTCGCGTCTCTGTTACGTTGCAAACATTAAAAACATTGCCTCACCACGAAAAGTATAACGTTTCTCATTGGATAGACAGAATGTTTATAGGTGGAGCTTAAGGTTAACATTGAGACCCTGATTGGTCAGATGAAAACACAGCCAGATAGTTTTTTTAAACCAACTTCGGTAAATTGTAGTAAGGAGAAGTTAGGAAAGAGTTGCTTCCGAGACGGCGAGGTGAGTGGAGCTGTGCTGCCCGCCGCCCCCTGATGAACACCGACAAGGTAATGAACGCACGCGATGCCGCATAACAGCGCATAAAGCTTCACTCAGAACTGCAGAAGTCTCATCTGTTACACCCCCTTTTTGCGTAATACTAGTGTCGATCGTCAATTAAAGCTCATGCTGTTCACATTTGCCACTTGAAGTAAAAATCTGAAACGCGATGATTTTTCTGTTATATAGTTATTGAGAAGCCACATCAGCCACTGTAATTTACGACAAGTTACATAAGTAATTAAAGATAATTGAGGGTCACTGTAGACCATTCTGATAGTTTTCTCTCTTGTGAAACTTAATTTAAACCTAGATTATAGATGTGATATGGCTTAGGTCATCCTTCGATCCATTGTAGAACTTGGAAACCCATTCAGGGAATATTCGTTCACATTTTTGTTGAACGCAGTTGGTTTTTATCATCCTGTATTAAAACATTTCCTTTTATCAATAGCGCAATTTATAAACAATGTTTTGTGAGTAGAATAAAATTTCCAATGGTAAACTTAACTGCTTTTTCGACGTTATTTTACCAGCTAACTAAAAATATGAAAGCCTTGAACCCCTTCCACTAAATTTAGTTAGTATTAAGATTCTTTTACAGGGAGTGCAGTGGAGCTGACGCTGAAATCATTAAGTATTTGGTTATATCATCGCTAGTCTCACTGAACTCTTCTGAACTCTACATGTCATGTGTGGTCTGGCGTTTCCTTACCAGCAACAGGTCCCAGGTTCAAACTAGTCAATTCCCTAAAAAAACACGCTCAGAGCATCGTTGCGCGTAAGTGGTAGGGAGACACGATACAGAACAAACAGACACCACGCAGAATGTTAGGGTCTATTGTGTGTGTAGGTTTCAATGTACTCTGTATACCTGGTGTTCAGATCTCGGCCTGTTTGCCCTAGGAAGAACATGAAGGATTCCTGGCAAGTTGCATTGTATATTCCGGAGTCTGAGTATGGCTCATGAATACACGTTATGTCATGTATTAGTTTTTGTTGTAGTTTATTAGATGCAAATAACCCAATTTTTACATTATGGTAGGAAATGAAAATGAACCCACTGACTATGGTGAAATTTCATCGAGACGTGTATGGGTATTGAATTTATGTTTACTCAAAGCAAAACTCTGTTTCCAAGTGGAGGTAACGCTGAGAAAAATATTGAATAACCAACGAAAGGTTCACATTCCATGAATCGGAGCGTGGAATGTCACAAGTTTGAACGTCATAGAGCAGCTATAAAATTTTAAAAGCGGAACGCAAAGGCTCGATCTAGATATAGCAGTGCTAAGTGAAGTCAAATGGAAGGAAGGTAAGGACTTCTGGTCAGATAAATATAGGGTAATATCAACAGTAGCGAGAATGATATAATGGGAACAGGATTCGTTACGAACGGGAATGTACAGCAGACTGTGAGATACTGTGAGCAGTAAGTGAAAGCGTTGTTCTCATCAGAATCGACAGCTTACAAAAACCAATAACAGTAGTTTGAGTACACTAGCGGACGTCATAAGCAGAAGATGAACAGGATAAAGTATATGAGGATACTGAACGGGTAACTCAGTATGTAAATGGATATGACAGTTTAATAATCATGGGGATTGGAATGTACTTGATTTTTGGTTTGGTCGTGAAACGTGGTTTATGTAGAGTATCTGTGATGTCAGGTATGTTTTTAACCACGTGTTGTCCGTATCTCGCACGCATAGTCGCCATTCTCGCCTGGATTGGGTTGATGTTTGTAGTTCTGCACAAGTCAGATGTGGTGGTTCGAGGAGGGAGTCTAAAAATGCTTCTGAGTAGTCTGCTTTCTGTAGCGAAGAGTCGTTCAATACGGTATTTAGTCATGCAAGCAATAGCCGCAGCTCCTATTCCATCACGGGTAAGGCAAAGGCTCGTTTGTCGTTGGATGGTGTTTGCGGAGGGGGCGGAGCACCAGCAAGTGGTTTCTACTCGTTCCTTGTTGTGTTGAATCTTGGAAATGTCTGTCGCGTATAAGTTGTAGAGTAGAGGCGATAGTATGCTTCCTTGAGCAGCTTCGACTTCGGGGGCGAATACTGCTGATGTGGTGGTGTTGACGCGAACTTCACATTTCCTGTCTCTTAGTAGCGCACTGCTTAGTCTAACGGTCTTCGTCGGGATGCCAATGTCTGTCAGTTTAAAGAGGAGACCGCCGTGCTGTATCTTGTCAAAGGCTCTTTCAGTGTCAAGGAAAAAGGCCAGCGTGCTGTGTCCTACGTTTATGGTCTTTGTAACTCTGTGGTGAGTCGTCGTAAAGGGTCCAAGGTTGATCGGCTCTTCCTGAAGTATGATTGACAGTCAGGAAGAAGGTTGTTGAAGTCAGCGAATTTTGTTATTCAGTAAGTATTCGTTCAAATGTTTTTCGGATAACGTCTAAGAGGGAAATGGGTCTGTAGGATTTGGGGTCCTGTGGGGGTTTATCTTGTTGTGGTATCAGTTTTCGGTTTTGTTTGCTTCAGGCGGAGGGGGATAGTATCTCTGGTCAGGCAATAGTTGGATATGGCAGGAAGGATAGGGATGATGATATGTGGGGGATCAGCGTGGCTCTTTTATCTTTTCTTGCCACCCTCCGATCTGCTCGCCGTACGTAGCCAGTATCTCTTCCCCCCTCCCCATCCCCTCCTTGCGCCAACCCGTTGCACGGTCCTAGGTTTGCGCCGAGGTAGTCATACTGGCGGCGCCTCTGCGGTAACTCTGCCTGGCCGCGAAGTCAGTTCGATGTAGGAAACTAAGAGGAAGGAGATATTGTTTAGTAACCTATTACCATGTTGTGTGCAATGAATGAAAATTTTTAGTTCTTCATACAAGTCCTTTTGGTGTCCCTTGTCCAGTG
Source organism: Schistocerca americana (assembly GCF_021461395.2). Classification (NCBI taxonomy): domain Eukaryota; kingdom Metazoa; phylum Arthropoda; class Insecta; order Orthoptera; family Acrididae; genus Schistocerca; species Schistocerca americana. Next base: position 284,060,453 of record NC_060120.1, on the reverse strand, counting down.
TATGTAATAATCATTTGTGATGTGCTGGAATGGGTGATCAATGTCCTTAATGTGGGTGGCTACTGCTGGTTTTGGTACATTATTTGTGTGTTGGTTGTATCTTGTTTGGGAGTCTCGAATCAAGCGGTCAAGCCTTGGCAAAAAATGAATACCTTAGGAGGCGCAATAAGGTGTACTCAAACCTTCATTGGCAAATATGCATATCTCTTCGAATACCAGATGTCTCCTACAAATGGCACGACCACACACCAAAGGTCACGCCAGCTGCGCGTAGTAACACTATATCCCGCACGACCGTGAAATACATAATGGTAGCGGCTGAAAATGAGTCTGACTTCGTTGTGTGTCAGTGAGAAAAAATCCTAATCGATGTCTCAGACCCACACGATAGGAACATAAATGATAAGGTGTCTCAATGGAAACTGAGCATAGAGGACAGGTCGAGGTTTAATCGGATGGCATCCCCGTCATCATAGGTGCCGTGGGATCAATACCACATAACCTGTAGAACGCTCTGTCCAGAATCCCAGGATATAACAAAGACACTAAAATTCAAGATAGAGTACTGTTTGGAAACGCTCGCATTTTACGTAAAGTATTATGAAATCATTTAAGTCATTAGGGCTACTCCAAAAGGTAGCTGGAAATGACCTGAAGTGGACTTCCCTTGACCCTGCAATGCCAAACACACACACACTCATAGGATCACGCACTCTGACCAGATCTGACTCCAGTTTGTGTTCGTAGTTACTTTTGTCACCTGTTAAATTGTTTACATTACTGGGTAGGTGATCGTAGATTTCTATGGCTGAGTACCTCGCTCCTTTCTGTGTCACACTATGACTGATTGTAACTGAAGGATAGTGTAAATCATTGTTCCTTCTAGTATTATATTTATGAATGCTATTGCTGTTTTCATATTGCAACTTGACGACAAACTTCATAATGCAGTAAACGTACTGCGAGGATGTGTTAGTATGCCCAGCTGTTTTAAGCTGTGTGCAAGAGGTTCTAGAGTCGACGCGATACATTATTCTCATTACTCGCTTTTGTGAGACCAATATTTTCTCCCTCAGTAACACACACACCATACAGTGTCCGGGTAGAGCGAGTCCAAAAATATATTAGGACAGTATTCAAGGCTGACAGCTTATCGATGATGATGAGAAAGCTCGAAATTTAGCGCAGACTTCAATCTTAGATACTTTTATAGTTTCCAGAACGGAACTGTGTCTCAAAATCTGGCAGAAAATCCAAAGAGATTTTTGATGTAAGTAAAGCACGCCACTGGCAATACATAATCAACACCTTCATTGTGCGAAACCATTGGTAATGTTACCGATGACAGTGACACTAAAGCGGACGTACTGAACACGGTGATCCGAAATTCCTTCTCCAAAGAATATGCAAATATTTAGGAATTCGCATCAACAACAGCTAACAAAATGTCTGCTTAGAATTGCTTAGTGTCGGTGAAGCGAAGCTTGTTAAGTAACATAACAGAGGCAAGTCTCCCGGTCCACGTTGTATGCGGTTTACTTTCTTTCGGGTATGTCGGTCACCACTAATATACAGCACCTCCCCCGACGAAAGATCCGTGCCATACCTAAAGAGTGGTAAGTTACACAGGTCAAACCCACACACTGTAAAGGAAACGGAAGTAATCCACTGAATTACAGATCCATATCACTGACGACGATTTGCTGTAGAGCTTTAGGACATACGCTGTGTTCCAACATTATGAAATAACTCGAAGATTAACTACCTAATGACATATAGTCAGCACAGATTCAGAAACTATCATTCCTGAGAAATACAACTGGGTATTTATTGGCGTGACATATGAGTGCTATCGACTTAAATTGGAACGATCACGTAGATGATATTGTGGGGAAAGTTAACCAGACTGCGACTAATTTGCAGAAGACTTAGAAGATGCAACAGGTGTTCTAAAGGGACTGCATTACGATTGTCTGTCCTCTTCTGAAGTGTTGCTGCGCTGTGAGAGATTAGCATCAGATACGACTGACGGAGGACATCGAAAAGTTTGAAGTACGGTAGCTCGTTTTACGCTATATTGTCGTGAACTATAGGTGAAAGTGTCATGGATAAGATACACAAACAATCAGTGAAACAAACGCGAACTTTTGACGAAATTTCAAACTCTCACCGTCGAAGGTTGTTGGCGCCCACCTAATAGGGAGAAATGATCATTGTAATAAAATCAGGGAAATCAGAGCTCGCACGGAAAGATTTAAGTGCTCGTTTCTCCCACGCGCTGTTCGAGAATCGAACGGTAGAGATATAGCTTTAAGGTGGCTCGATGAACCCGCTGCCAGGCACTTCATTGCGAAGTGCGGAGTAATCATGTAGATGTAGATGTAGAGTCTGCGCTAATTTAGAAAAATTTCGAGAAGACAATAAGAAGAAATTAAGGTAGGTAAATTATTTCATTTTACGTAGTGTTTTTTAATCATGTGCTTTAATTTTCCCCATTTTTCTATTTCGTCATATGCACCTATGACTTACGCTTGGAATTAAAGATTGACGGACACATCTAAAATTTTAATTCTTGAAACGCGTCGATGGAAGAGTGAACTGTTTCAGCTTAGGTCCTTCTGCGCTCTGTTGAATTCTGCTCACCGTATCGTCCCCGTCACATCTTCATAGATTCCTCTTCTCTTCGCCAAAACATTGTCTTGAAGTTCGTTTCCTTCGTATATCCTTTCTATACATTCCTTCCTCCTCCTCTTCTTTTCGTTCTACTGGCTTGCCCCACGAGCTCTTGATCGTACTCTGAGGTGACAAGTCACGGGATAGCGATATGCAGATGTACGGGTGGCGGTGGTATCGCATACACAAGGTCTAAAAGGGCTGTGTATTGGCTGAGCTGTCATTTGTAGTCACGTGACTCATATGAAAAGATTTCCGATGTGATTATGGTCGCACGACGGCAATTAACGGACTATGAATGCGAAACGGTAGATGGAGATAGACGCAAGGGGCATTCCATTTCGGAAATCGTTGGGGAATTCCATATTCCTAGATCCCCAGTGCCAAGAGTGTGCCAGGAATAACAAATTTCAGCCGTTACCTCTCACCACGGACAACGCAGTGGCCGACGGCCTTCACTTAACGACCGAGAGCAGCGACATTTGCGTAGAGTTGTCAGTCCTAACAGACAAGCAACACTGCGTGAAATGCCAGCAGATATGGATGTAGAACGTACGACAAACGTACCCGTTAGGAAAATGCGGTGAAATTTGGTGTGATTGGGGTATGGCAGCAGACGATCGACGTAAATTTCTTCGTTAAAGCAAGCATCACCTGCAGCGCCTCTGCTGACCGTAGACTGCTGAAAAACCGTGGCCTGGTCAAGTGAGTGCCGATTTCAGCCGGTAAGAGCTGATGGTAGGGTTGAAGCGCGGCGCAGACCCCACGAAGCTACGAACCCATGTTATCAACAAGGGACTGTGTAAGCTGCTACTGGGTCCGTAATGGTGTGAGGTGTGTTTATATGGAATGAAATGGTCCTGTTGTCCAACTGAACCTATCATTAACTGAAAATGGGTATGTCCGACTACTTGGAGAACTCAAACGATGGAGTTTTTGTAGATGACAATGCGCCCTGTCACCGTGCCGCAATTGTTCGCGACTGAGTTTAGTATTTTATTCATCCTCAGCAACCGTAGTCGCCTACAACGAAATAATAATAAACAACAGCTACATAAAAGAAATTTAATTTCTTCACAGGTTTTGGGCTGTTAGTGCCCTTCTTCAGAAGGTTATACCTATCGCATTATTTGCGAACGTCAACAATAAGAGGCATACTTCCAAATGCCATGGTGACAGACACTATGAGCCAAATGATTCTGGCATTTTTCTGTATGCCTCTTATTGCTGACGTTCGCAAATAATGCAATAGGTATAACCTTCTGAAGAAGGGCAGTAAGTGGCCAAAACAGATGAAGAAACTAAATTTCTTTTGTGTGAGTGGCTGCTTATTATTTCGTTATATTTCGCGACTGGTTTGAAGAACATTCTGGAGTATTCGAACGAGTGGTTTGGCCAGCCAGGTCGCCCGACATGAATCCCATCGAGCATTTATAGCACGTAATGGAAAGGTCAGTTCGTGCAAAACATCCCACATCGGCAACACTTCCCCAATTATGTACGGCTAGAGAGGCAGCAGGGCTGAGTATTTCTGCAGGGGACTTGCAGCGATTTGTTGAGTCCATGTCACCTCGAGGACCTGCACTACGCCGGGCAAACGGAGGTCCGACGCTATGTTACGATGTATCCCATGACTATTGTCACCTCAGTATATAGCTGATTCCAATACGTTTGCTCCAAAGGTTTCCTTAATTTTCCTACGAGCGGCAGCTATCTTCCCTACACTAATGCTCTTTTCACAGATTCGCACAGCTACTCTAATTATTCCTGTCTTTCCTTACTGTGCGTTCTGTCAATCTGATTGTTTAGTTGTTTGTCTTCCCCTTTTCGGGTCACCTTTTGCTTTATTTTTGTATTTTCTACTGTCATCAATTAAACAATTCCTGACCCTTCCTTCTGTTATCGTTTGAATCCGAGTCACGAATGTTTCCGCCGTCACAGGTACTGAAGCTAACAGCGCCGCGGTAATTCGCACTTGCGACCGCAGTAGCTACGGAGACGCGATAGCGGGCGGGCGCCCTGGTGCCTGCTCGCTGGCCGGGAAGAAGGCCGCTGTCGGAGACAGGTGGGCGTGCCGTGTGTAAACACGGCGGCGGCCGCACGCCGCGCGCAGCACGCAGCACGCAGCCGGCGCACGCACGGGTCTGTCATTAAAGGCGCCGCCGTCTCGCCACGAGTAATGGCCCGCCGCACGCACGGCGCTGACTCGCGTGGCCGCGCTGTACCCTGCACCCTCTACCCTCTACCCCGAGCTGCAGACCACAGGGGGCTGACTACCTGGTGGTGCGAATGAGAGGGCAGGCCGCTGCTCCCTCCCTGCGCGCACGTCGACCAAGCCGCCGGCACACGGGGCGAGTTGGCCAACGCAGGCGTGGTCGTGGCGCTCTGCGTGTTTTGTGACGTCACTTCCTGCTGTTTCTCGATGAGAACACATTTCGTCACGTGAAGCACAAAATCCGTTCTGTGCCACGTAAAGAAGAACCAATAGGAAGCAAGAACGCTCCCTACGTCATAAGCAGAAGGTAAAACGCCATTCTGTATTTGTCGTGTTCCGCAGAAGCCCATATTCGATGGGTTTTATTTTATACGTTACACCCTACGAACGAATTAGATTAGGAAATGAGACACTTAAAGTAGTAGAGGGGTTTTGCTATTTGGGGAGAAAAATAACTGATGATGGTCGAAGTAGAGAGGATGTTGTTGTTTTTGTGGTCTTCAGTCCTGAGACTGGTTTGATGCAGCTCCCTATGCTACTCTATCCTGAGTAAGCTTCTTCATCTCCAAGTACCTACTGCAACCTACATCCTTCTGAATCTGCTTAGTGTATTCATCTCTTGGTCTCCCTCTACGATTTTTACCCTCCACGCTGCCCTCCAATACTAAATTGGTGATCCCTTGATGCCTCAGAACATGTCCTACCAACCGATCCCTTCTTCTGGTCAAGCTGTGCCACAAACTTCTCTTCTCCCCAATCCTATTCAATACTTCCTCATTAGTTATGTGATCTACTCATCTAATCTTCAGCATTCTTCTGTAGCACCACATTTCGAAAGCTTCTATTCTCTTCTTGTCCAAACTATTTATCGTCCATGTTTCACTTCCATACATGGTTACATTCCATACAAATACTTTCAGAAATGACTTCCTGACACTTAAATCAATACTGGATGTTAACAAATTTCTCTTCTTCAGAAACGCTTTCCTTGCCATTGCCAGTCTACATTTTATATCCTCTCTACTTCGACCATCATCAGTTATTTTGCTCCCCAAATAGCAAAACTCCTTTACTGCTTTAAGTGTCCCATTTCCTAATCTAATTCCCTCAGCATCACCCGACTTAATTCGACTACATTCCATTATCCTCGTTTTGCTTTTGTTGATCTTCATCTTATATCCTCCTTTCAAGACGCTACCCATTCCATTCAACTGCTCTTCCACGTCCTTTGCTGTCTCTGACAGAATTACAATGTCATCGGCGAACCATAAAGTTTTTATTTCTTCTCCATGGATTTTAATACCTACTCCGAATTTTTCTTTTGTTTCCTTTACTGCTTGCTCAATATACAGATTGAATAACATCGGGGAGAGGCTACAACCCTGTCTTACTCCCTTCCCAACAACCGCTTCCCCTTCATGTCCCTCGACTCTTAGAACTGCCGTATGGTTTCTGTACAAATTGTAAATAGCCTTTCGCTCCCTGTATTTTACCCCTGCCACCTTAAGAATTTGAAAGAGAGTATTCCAGTCAACATTGTCAAAAGCTTTCTCTAAGTCTACAAATGCTAGAAACGTAGGTTTGCCTTTCCTTAATCTTTCTTCTAAGATAAGTCGTAAGGTCAGTATTGCCTCACGTGTTCCAACGTCTCTACGGAATCCAAACTGATCTTCCCCGAGGTCGGCTTCTACCAGTTTTTCCATTCGTCTGTAAAGAATTCGTGTTACTATTTTGCAGCTGTGACTTATTAAACTGATTGTTCGGTGATTTTCACATCTGTCAACACCTGCTTTCTTTGGGATTGGGATTATTATATTTTTCTTGAAGTCTGAGGGTATTTCGCCTGTCTCATACATCTTGCTCACCAGATGGTGGAGTTTTGTCAGGACTGGCTCTCCCAAGGCCGTCAGTAGTTCCAATGGAATGTTGTCTACTCCGGGGTCCTTGTTTCGACTCAGGTCTTTCAGTGCTCTGTCAAACTCTTCACGCAGTATCGTATCTCCCATTTCATCTTCATCTACATCCTCTTCCATTTCCATAATATTGTCCTCAAGTACATCGCCGTTGTATAGACCCTCTATATACTCCTTGCACCTTTCTGCCTTCCCTTCTTTGCTTAGAACTGGGTTTCCATCTGAGCTCTTGATGTTCATACAAGTGGTTCTCTTATCTCCAAAGGTCTCTTTAATTTTCCTGTAGGCAGTATCTATCTTACCCCTAATTAGATAAGCCTCTACATCTTTACATTTGTCCTCTAGCCATCCCTGCTTAGCCATATTGCACTTCTTGTCGATCTCATTTTTGAGATTTTTGTATTCCTTTTTGCCTGCTTCTTTTACTGCATTTTTATATTTCCTCCTTTCATCAATTAAATTCAATATTTCTTCTGTTATCCAAGGATTTCTACTAGCCCTCGTCTTTTTACCTACTTGATACTCTGCTGCCTTCACTACTTCATCCTTCAAAGCTACCCATTCTTCTTCTACTGTATTTCTTTCCCCCATTCCTGTCAATTGTTCCCTTATGCTTTCCCTGAAACTCTGTACAACCTCTGGTTCTTTCAGTTTATCCAGGTCCCATCTCCTTACGTTCCCACCGATATAAAATGTAAATTGGCAATGGCAAGGAAATCGTTTCTGAAGAAGAGAAATTTGTTAACATCGAGTATAGATTTAAGTGTCAGGGAGTCGTTCCTGAAAGTATTTGTATGGAGTTTAGCCATGTATGCAAGCGAAACATGGACGATAACCAGTTTGGACAAGAAGAGAATAGAAGCTTTCGAAATGTGGTGCTACAGAAGAATGCTGAAGATTAGATGGGTAGATCATATAACTAATGAGGAAGCATTGAATAGGATTGGGGAGAAGTTTGTGGCACAAATTGACTAGAAGAAGGGATCGGTTGGTAGTACATGTTCTGAGGCATCAAGGGATCACCAATTTAGTACTGGAGGGCAGCGTGGAGGGTAGAAATCGTAGAGGGAGACCAAGAGATGAATACACTAAGCAGATTCAGAAAGATGTAGGTTGCAGTAGTTACTGGGAGATGAAGAAGTTTGCACAAAATGGAGTAGCATGGAGAGCTGCATCAAACCAGTCTCAGGACTGAAGACCACAACAACACCTTATGAACATATGCTGCTTCTAAACACAAGTACGGATGTCTCCAGAACGAATCATTACTGGAGGTTTCTTGAAATTACTGCAACCAGTCGCCTTTCGTTTTGTTCTTAAGCTTTTCATTATTCCATTATCAGTTTCGAAACGCCTAGCGGTTCATCATCAGATGATATTATTTGTCAGCAGCGGTGTAGGAGTCATGTAGCAGTGGCAAGACGTACACTACTGGCCATTAAAATTGCTACACCAAGAAGAAATGCAGATGATAAACGAGTATTCATTGGACAAATATATTATACTAGAACTGACATGTGATTACATTTTCATGCAATTTGGGTGCATAGATCCTGAGAAATCAATACCCAGAACAACCACCTCTGGCCGTGATAACGGCCTTGATACGCCTGGGCATTGAGTCAAACAGAGCTAGGACGGGGTGTACAGGTACAGCTGCCCATGCAGCTTCAACACGATACCACAGTTCATCAAGAGTAGCGACTGGCGTATTGTGACGAGCCAGTTGCTCGGCCACCATTGACCAGACGTTTTCTATTGCTGAGAGATCTGGAGAATGTGGTGGCCAGGGCAGCAGTCGAACATTTCCTGTATCCAGAAAGGCCCGTACAGGACCTGCAACATGCGGTCGTGCATTATCCTGCTGAAATGTAGGGTTTTGCAGGAATCTAATGAAGGGTAGAGCCACGGGTCGTAACACATCTGAAATGTAACGTCCACTGTTCAAAGTGCCGTCAATGCGAACAAGAGGTGACTGAGACGTGTAACGAATGGCACCCCATACCATCACACCGGGTGATACGCCAGTACGGCGATGACGAATACATGCTTCCAATGTGCGTTCACCGTGATGTTGCCAAACACGGATGCGACCATCATAACGCTGTAAACAGAACCTGGATTCATCCGAAAAAATAACGTTTTGCCATTCGTGCACCCAGGTTCGTTGTGGACTAAACCAAAGCAGACGCTCCTGTCTGTGATGCAGCGTTATGGGTAACCGCAGCCATGGTCTCCAAGGTGATAGTCGATGCTGCTGCAAACGTCGTCGATCTGTTCGTACAGATGGTTGTTGTCTTGCAAACGTCACCATCTGTTGACTCAGGGATCGAGACGTGACTGCACGATCTGTTACAGCTATGCGCATAAGATGCCTGTCATCTCGACTGCTACTGATACGAGGCCGTTGGGATCCAGCACGGCGTTCCGTATTACCCTCATGAACCCACCGATTTCATACTCTGCTAACAGTCATTGGATCTCGACCAACGCGAGCAGCAATGTCGCGATATGGTGAACCGAAATCGCGATAGGCTACAATCCGACCTTTATCAAAGTCGGAAACGTGATGGTACGCATTTCTCCTCCTTACACGAGGCATCACAACAACGTTTCACCAGGCAACGCCGGCCGACTGCTGTTTGTGTATGATAAATCGGTTGGAAACTTTCCTCATGTCAGCACGTTGTAGGTCTCGCCACCGGCGCCAACCTTGTGTGAATGCTCTAAAAAGCAAATCATCTGCATATCACAGCATCTTCTTCCTGCCGGTTAAATTTCGCGTCTGTAGCACGTCATTTTCGTGGTGTAGCAATTTTAGTGGTCAGTAGTGTATAAACGAAACTTGTAAGCACTAATTGTGACAAGAGTTATTCACATTATGAGATTTATTTTGTTGCTTTACTTACAATGATTAGTATCCGTTGGTTGGATGTTGCTTACACAGTAATATGGAGAACATAATGAATATTTTCTAGTGATGTTAATTGTACTGCACTTTACACACTTAGCCACGGGTAACAAGCTCCACATGGTTTACAAAACGTAAATAAACCAAAGACTTTCCCTAAAGTTACTTGAAAGAGTTGGTGTTAGGACAGAGATTCCCTTTGTCAGGCTCTTGTAATACCCATTGGCGTAAGTAAGTATGTATCTAATTCTCTATTAGAAAATAACATAGAGTGATGTGGTAACCGTGACATGGCTATTTATAACATCTATTAATCGTTATTGGTAAGATTTTTTTAATAAACTGACGGAATCGCCGTATTGATGGTTAAAGGATTTTCGTATTTGTTGTTTTCGTGTTATAAATGGCTCTAAGCACAATGGGACTTAACATCTGAAGTCATCAGTCCCCTAGACTTAGAACAACTTAAACCTAACTAAGCTAAGGACATCACACACATCCATGCCCGAAGCACATTTCGAACCTGAAGCGCCTAGAACAGCTCGGCCACAGCAGCCGGCTTTCGTTATAACTCGCGTGTTATCAGAGTAAGCCATTTTGAGGCAACGACCCATTTAAGATTCATGAAAACATTTTCTTTTTAGAATCTGTTATAATTAAATGTCGGTAACATTTAGGGGATTAAAGCAAAGAAAACGGCGCTAATTTAAACGGGATACGGAAGACAGCTCGGCTGCGGGTTCCCGTCCCACTTATCCACAATATTTTTTCACCTTTGGGTTTTCTAAAAGGTTGTGGCAGTTCCATATGAAATTAGTAGAAATAATTTCTTTAATATTTGTCGTTATGTAAATATAAGTTCTCTCCTGTCAGGAGTGAGTTTGTTTGATCTGGTGAACTTTTATTAGCTGATGTCTTTGCTGAGTGGACATGTATATTTCATTTTTGTGTTATTACACGTTCACGGATATTACACCTTTTAATTACGTATACGACAGACAGAACAGCATGACTAGAGTATGGCCAGGAAAGGAAATGTTTGTTTTAATATAACTAACGTAGGAATTCTACGCGCGTCCATTTTTGTGAACAAACTGCATAGTCTGTGAGCCAAACAAAGCTGCCAGGCGCCACTGGAGAGCGCAAAATCACGTCACCCATCTCGTGCCGTGTGCTAACAACGCTGTGTCTCGTGACGCGTGGCATATGCCGTCTGCGTGCACGTTAACGTTTGCTACAGCATCCCGTGTGCCGACGGCTTTAAGTCTGGCTTACACTGGAGCGAATGGACGACAAGAGAAACGAACAAGTTCAGCAAGTGAACGCTGTTCATTTATCGCTGTAATCATCGACAACCTAGTTATTACTCGTGAAAATGTGATAACATGACTTTAAGGAAAACATAGCTATCGTGGCTTGACAGCTGTCGCATTCAATTTGCCGTCGCCGCGAAACTTACACCAATCGCGAACAAGCAGCTTTAATTCTATTGGTCGTTGCCTCGAAACTAATTGCGGACGTCGAGATTTACGCGCACGTCCGTATCAGACATTAAGGTATGCCAAGTCACTTCGGGGATAACACTGCACACGCGTTTGTAGCAGGTACCCTCAAAAGACATGCTGCACACATACAATTGCAGCAGCATTGATGTAAAAGAAAGGTATAGTCTGAGTAAAAGAAAATTACTTATAAATAATGGTGGGTCAACAACGCTACTCTGAAAGTTAATAGACTTCAAGCAATTTTATTTACGTAGCAAAAGTTAAGAAAAGAAAAAAGAAATGAAATAGTTGAAACATCCCCTTAGAAAAATTTATGAATTACTGTGCTGGTAAACCCCTTACATTATTTGCTTTTCAAACAGCTGAGCAAAACTGAACGCACTCAGACATTACTCTCTTTACTTATTCTGATCAACACTAAACTGACACACAATATTTTTAGAGCAACGAAATCTGACTTTCAATGAACCCTACAAAAGAATGGCCCTGACTAACAATAACCTATACCTTTCATGAATCACTTACCTCACAAAAATCTTCGTTACTCAAACTACTGCAATACAGCGAGCGCCAATACTGCCAGCTAAATAAAAGATTCTAACTACTGAAGTCACTAACTACTGATAGGCATAGTTAGCAAATGAAAGATTTTGATAAAGAACAAACAATGTATTTACCTTGATAGTGTTCAAAAGTCATAATATATATATCAGTTCATGACATCCAGTCTTCCAAATGTACTCTCTCTGATGGACACACGTCCAGATCATCCGCTCTCAAAATTCCGCTATCTCACTCCCCACATCCACCACTGCTGGCGGCTCACCTCCAACTGCGCAACGCTACGCGCTGTTAACATCCAACTGCCCAACACTACAATAGCGAATATTACAACAATGCTAACCAGCCACAGACTGCACACAGCACAGCCAGTGATTTTCATACAGAGCGCTAGGTGACGTTACCAACATAAAAACCTAAGAAGCGTTTTATAATGAAACGAACGATTTACAACCTGAACTGCGAAATTCTGTTTGCCTTTAACTGGGAGAGCGGACAGCAATGTAGCTTCTCTGTTCGTTGTTGGAGAGGCATGGCGACGTGCTGAAATGACGTTGGCGGCTTGTAATATTGGAGATGATGTTATTACGGCAACCCTGTTTGTCGTGCATCCGCGGCGAAGTAAGCTGGTGTAGCGTCTTGTAGATCATGCTCAAATTTGATCTGCAGTGGCGTTTAACAGACAACTGGCTGAACATACGCAACTGTTGGTGACAGTCCACACATTTTGCATGTGGTCGTTTACTACTCGTTAAACACACCTAGTTCTCATTCCAGTACTTTATACACTCTTCGGTGTAATTTCCGACCGCGATGTAACTGTGACGTTTTCGTATGACTACAGCAATCGCAAAATTTGCAGTCAGTAAAACCGTTCTTGCACGTGATCCACAACTGTAAATACATTTATCACGACAGTTATGGTTTCAAACATTTGCCTGTTCATTAAGAGGACAAATACAGCACACAGTTTCATGCAGCCATGTCTTTCGTGATGCGGTTAACGTAAAAACAGTTTCACTCAAACGGCAGCAAAAACTGTAATGTCTAATCGCGGAAGCGTTGTCAGTAACGGTTGAAATACTGTCCATGTAGTAATTCGATTCCTCAGTCTTAAACTTCCACGGTTCACTGTCTCGGCAAGTTTTCGCATCTCAAATCAATAACGCGCGTTCCGCCATATTGTCGCACGCACACACACACACTCACACTCACACTGACTACTATCCCACAATATGTGTCGCTGCTCCACAGTTAAAGAGTCCGCAGCTCGTGGTCTAGTGGCTAGCGTTAGATCACGCGGTCCCGGATTCGATTCTTGTCCGGGTTGGGGATTTACTCCGTCCGGTGACTGAGTGTTTGTGTTATCCTCATCGTTTCATCATTCGTGACAGTCGCTGGACTGGATTGTGAAAAAATTGGACTGTGTAAAAATTGAGACTTTGTACGGGTGCTGTTGACCGCCCCACAAACCAAGTATCCACTGTTAGTGTCGCCCTCTGTGCTTCCATGTCCATGATTTACATAGCAGTTCTTCACATTAGAATTAATATTACAAACGCAGATACAACAAACAAAAGAAATTACTTTCCACAATCAAGTAATAATAAGAAAACATACTCGTTTTTATCCATTAAAGACAAAGAAATAAATCGCTGTTACGTTTTAACATTATTACCAAACAAAATTGTGCTACACAGTCAGAGATATGAATAATTAATCTAAGAAAGCGTAACGAATGACCGAGAAAAAGAAAAAAAAATTACTTATTGCTAATGGCTATATCTCCACAAGATCCTACTTCACGCCAGGGTACATTGTTAAGCAGATGGAATCATCGTAACCAAACTCTTCCTCAAAAGCGGGCAGTACACAATACTGTAACAAGTGTTCATATCCTTCCACGTTTAGCATTTTGTTAATTCCATCCCCCATACAGTCACCGCAAGTCCTCTACACTTCACGGCTAGCGTTACACATGTTGGCAGGGAATATTATCCAGGCATTCGCGAAGCCCAGACGCTTAATTTTCACTCCCTACGCACAGTCTGTTTGCTAGCTGCACGGCTGGTAGCAGTGTGGAATTCACTAGTGATTCCTTCCGCTGGTTTCATGCGACTTCTTACTACGACCCGACGCAATGCCCGATGGGCCTTATCCGTCAGTTAACATAAACGACTGCCTACTCTTGATTGAGGTGTGGTTTATCATTCGTGTTTCCAATTCACATTTACATCACCTACCGTGGCTTTGGGCAGCTTTAGAAGAGGTGAAATGTCCTTATGGACTTACACTACTGGCCATTAAAATTGCTACACCAAGGAGAAATGTAGATATAAACGGGTATTCATTGGACAAATATTATACTAGAACTGACATGTGATTACATTTTCACGCAATTTGGGTGCATAGATCCTGAGAAATCAGTACCCAGAACAACCACTTCTGGCAGAAATTGCAGCCTTGATACGCCTGGGCATTGAGTCAAACAGAGCTTGGATGGCGTGAACAGGTACAGCTGCCCATGCGGCTTCAACGCGATGCCACAGTTCATCAAGAGTAGTGACTGGCGTATTGTGACGAGCCAGTTGCTCGGCCACCATTGACCAGACGTTTTCAATTGGTGACAGACCTGGAGAATGTGCTGGCCAGGGAAGCAGTTGAACATTTTCTGTATCCAGAAAGGCCCGTACAGGACCTGCAAGATGCGGTCGTGAATTATCCTGCTGAACTGTAGGGTTTCGCAGTGATCGAATGCAGGGTAGAGCCACGGGTCGTAACACATCTGAAATGTAACGTCCACTGTTCAAAGTGCCGTCATTGCGAACAAGAGGTGAGCGAGACGTGTAACCAATAGCAGCCTGTACCATCACACCGGGTGATATGCCAGTATGGCGGTGACGAATACACGCTTCCAATGTGCGTTCACCGCGATGTCGCCAAACACGGATGCGACCATCGTGATGCTGTAAACAGAACCTGGATTCATCCGAAAAAATAACATTTTGCCATTCGTGCACCCAGGTTCTTCATTGAGTACACCATCGCAGGCGCTCCTGTCTGTTATGCAGCGTCAAGGGTAACCGCAGCCATGGTCTCCAAGCTGATAGTCTATGCTGCTGCAAACGTCGTCGATCTGTTCGTGCAGATGGTTGTTGTCTTGCAAACGTCCCCATCTGTTGACTCAGGGATCGAGACGTGGCTGCACGATCCCTTACAGCCATGCGGATAAGATGCCTGTCATCTCGACTGCTAGTGATATGAGGCCGTTCCGTATTACCCTCATGAACCCACCGATTCCATATTCTGCTAACAGTCATTGGATCTCGACCAACGCGAGCAGCAATGTCGCGATACGATAAACCGCAATCGCGATAGGCTACAATCCGACCATTATCAAAGTCGGAAACGTGATGGTGCGCATTCTCCTCCTTACACGAGGCATCACAACAACGTTTCACCAGGCAACGCCTGTCAGCTGCTGTAGCACGTCATCTTCGTGGTGTAGCAATTTTAATGGCCAGAAGTGTATTACGTAGGTAACACCCAGTGATGTGTTCACGTTCGAAGTCATTGAGCTCTGCAGACCGATCCAGTCTGCTATTACTACATCGCTGCTGACTCCCGTTGTCCTTTATATGGGCGGGTCCTCTTTCCGTGACACTGTGTTATTTAGTAGTCAGTTCAGAATTACACATAGGTCCCCGGTCAGAAAATGTAGTTAGAGACCCTATGCAAAACCAAGACAGATACTAAGAGAGAATCGTCTCGCATAGCGAGCGCAATGTTTTTGACGAAGTAAGTATAACGTCGTAGGAAAAAAGAAAAAAGAATTCAGGTGTCCAAATTTGTATGTAAGCTTGAAATTCACGTAGGCAGTGCACTTAACATTCAAGCACAGCTCCAGCACAAGCAGTAAGCATGAAAAAAATATCATTTAGACGTCTAATTTGGGTAAAAACCTGCCGACTGGGGCACTCAAGTCTCCACTAGATCTGGCTCCTTTTTTTTCCGAATCATCAGTCTTCTGACTGGTTTAATGCGGCCCGCCACGAAATCCTCTCCTGTATCAACCTCTTCACCTCAGAGTGGGACTTGCAGCCTATGTCCCCAATTACTTGCTGGATGTATTCCAATTTCTGTCTTCTTCTACATTTTTGGCCCTCTACAGCTCCCTCTAGTACCATGGAAATCATTCCCTGATGTCATAACAGATGTTCTGTCATCCAGTCCCTTCTCGTTGTCAGTGTTTTCCACAAATTCATTTCCTCCCCGACTCTGCGAGGAACCTCCTCACTCCTTACTTCATCAGTCCACCTAATTCTCAACATTCCTCTGTAGCACCACATCTCAAATACTGCGATTCTATTCTGTTCCTGTTTTCCCACAGTCCATGTTTCATTACCATACAATGCTATGCTCCAAACGTACATTCTCAGAAAATTCTTCCTCAAATTTCTGCCTATGTTTAATACTAGTAGTAGTCTTCTCTTGCCCAGGAATGCCCTTTTTGCCATTGCTAGTCTGCTTTTGATGTCCTCCATGCTTCGTCAGTCATTGGTTATTTTGCTGCCTTAACTTAATCTACTTCGTTATCATGAATCCTGATGTTAAGTTTCTTGCCGTTCTCGTTTCTCCTTCTTCTCATTACTTTGGCCTTTCTTCGACTTACTCTCAGTCCATATTTTGTACTCATTAGACTGTTCATTCCATTGAGCAGATCATGTAATTCTTCCACACTTTCACTGGGGATAGGAATGTCATCAGCGAATTGTATCAATAATAATCTTTCACCTTGAATTTTAATTCCACTCCTGAACCTTTCTTTTCTTTCCATCATTTCTTCTGACTACACGGTTACAAGTAACTGGGACAGTGAGAATAAACTCCATATCACACACAGCTGTGTTTCAGTGTTACGGTAAAGGTACATGCAGATTTACATCTTTCATAAAAGCAATGACGGTAATCTCATTTGGAAAACCCTTGAGTTCAGACCATGTGCTTCATTGGACTCAAATAAAATAGCCATACAAAAAAAAAAAAAAACACGGTTTTCTAGAGATACCTGATGATCCAACCTAAAAAGTTATAAGTTTGAAGAAAAATTTCAGCTCCGCCGTTATCGGTCCCAATCCTTGGGTCCCATCTCGCAAGTGATCGGGAAGGAGGAAGAGGAGGAGTAACAAACGACTGAAAAAAACCATGTATCACCTGGCCCGGGTGGCTGAACAGTATAAAGGTCAATAATCCGTGAGTGGTGGGGGTAAGGAGGGGGCTAGGGCGGTGACGGGGAGGGGTAGCAGAGCAGAGGTAGGGGCAGAGGACGGTGCAGTGCTGCCTTTCCAGTGTTACGTCGAAGACCTCAACGGCAGCGAATGCTGAGATAAGACCATCGACGCGGTGGAGCTGGCGGAAGAAGCAGCCCTGTTCTTAGGGTTAACAGAAAAGTTAGAAATTAAAATCCTAATATGTCTGTTCCCAGATCGAGCAGTGTTTGGTCAGTGTCGGTACCCCATATTAAGGGAGATTGGAAAAGAAGACTCACCACTAACAATCTTTATTTTAACTATGGTAAATAGATGTCTCTCCACATTCAAAAAATAGGACAACTATGATGTGTAACGAAAAAAAAACAATATTATTTCATATGCTTAACCACCACTCCAGAAAGTGGTGCAAGTAGACACTCGACTTGTCTGCAGCATCACGCAAGGATCAGTGATCAGATCTCCTCGCGTGATCAGATGAGATGTGGCGTCGTCTTGTCGCAAAATTTCAGTGAGTTTCTACCCGTCATCTTCATGCGAAGTGTCGGGATGCTGTGTTCTGCGTATCTACATAGCCGCTGAACTGCAGACCTCTACTCTGCCGGGCCAATTAGCGGCCTCCGTAAGACGATGGACAGAACGAACAACTGGAGTTCTCTGATAATAGTCCAAATGAAAATTCAAAATCGTCAAGCATCGATACGATTTGAACTTACATCAAACAATTAAAAAACAACAACGTTTCAGGTGAAGAGAGCGTTACAGCAGAAGTTCTAAAGCCTAGTGCAGATCTAGGAGTCATAATTGTGAAAGAAAAACTAGATAAGGTCTGGGACACTGAAACAGTTTCAGAAAACTGGACGATTGAAGTAATTCAACCACTTCATGAAAAGAGATATCAAAAATTACATACGAATTTCACTACTATCCTTAGAACACAAAATCTTCTCGAATGCTCTTCTGGCCATACTAAATCTTCAGTTAGATAAACAAATTGGAGAGAGTCAAGCTGGATTTAGAAGTAACAAACACTATGTACAGCGAATTCTAAACCTTAAGCAAACAATCAGACATGTGAAAATCTATATTAATAACAAAAATGTAAAACTGTAGCGCCGGTCCGTTTGTCTTTGAAAACGCTAATTTGCTATACGAATTTTTAAGGTGGTTTTCGCAGATAACTCGAGCATAGTTTGAGGCACCGCTTCAGTACATCACAAACGTATCAGGGAAAAAAAAGCTATCCTCTTTTAAAGTTTAACTAAAACTTTTTTTTCTGTCTGTCTGAACACACGAATCTTCAAAAATACTAGACGGGTTTTTGTGGGGTGTTTCATTGGTAATATAGAATGTATTTCGTCAAAATCTGATCACGAAGAAAAATATATTCATATACATTATAAAAAAACTATGTAAGTAAGTATTATGTGTACTCGTATGTTTGTCCCAAATCTCCGAAACCACTGGACCGATTCCAACCAAACTTGGTACTCGTATCATGTACTGTCTGGAAAGAATCGCTGTTGGGGTAAGAACCAACTACCTATCAAAAGGTTGAGGTTGAGGCTGAAAAAGAAGTGTAAGCACGGCGCGAAAATGCTCAGATTTTGTTCATCCAGTATGTGAGAAAGAGAGCACTCAGTGTTTTGCAACGAACTTTGTACATAATTTCAAACTTTTACGAAAAGTTTTCTCGCCTACAACCGTCACAAATTGCTGAAAGGAAAAAAAAAAGTTTATCGCTTACTACATATTCGCTGCTCATGCAGCATCAGGTATGACGTTTTTGTTTGTTACTTCTTTACTATTAACTGTATATATTGACATTAAATTTTGCACACGGTGGTAACATATAGCACTGGTTTTACCTGCAAAATTATATCACTGTACGGCACATAGTTCAGGTGATACTGAGGTTCGTGAAAAACTGTCGCATCGTGTATGACATTTGAATTTATTGCTTCTTTGATAATAACTGTATTCACAACACATTTAGCACACAGTATTCACATACGCCACTAAATGTACTTACGTTGTGCGGCGGCACAGAGAGAGGGGCAGCATGGAATGGACAGAGAAAGGGAAGAGGAGGAGATGGACAGAGAGGAGGAGGAGTTGGACAGAGAAAGGGAAAAGGAGGAGCTGGACAGGGAGAGAGAAGGGGGCAAGAGGAGATGGACAGAGAATGGGGGTGAAGGAGGAGGACAGATAGAAGGGGGAGAACGAGACGGACAGAGGGTTAGGAGGCAGAAGAGATCGGCAGAGAGAGGGGGAAGAGGGAGATTGACTAATAGAATAGAAGTAAATACATAAGCTGCGAACGCTGGGTACTCAGCTAGTATCAGACAAAAAGATAGGGCTAGTATCTGTTGATTTAAAAAAGGCATAGGATCCAATAGCCAGACTCTCTCCGCAAAAATCGTAAGGGGTTTGTCGTAGATTGGAAAACTCTGGAAATAGCTAAAGAAACTCTTATAAGCACTGCATCTAAAATTAAATTTTTTTAAATAGCTTATAATCTCCTGCAAATTGTATCAGGAGTTAGACAAGGAGACGGTTTGTCACCATTAGCATTCAACTGTGTGTTGAAAGAAAGCTGTAAGAGTATATAATATAGAGAAAGAAAAAGAGTTAACACCTACATAAAGTTGGGTAAATAGAAAGAAGCAATAAATTATTTGGCGTTTTATGTATGAAAACAGAGACAATACTGGTGAAATGATAGTGAAATCATTATGTTTTAAGTACACGTGCTCATCTTTTATTTACCAACGTAAGCCTGTTTTTACTAAACATGACGTGCTCCCACAATTATTTATTGATCTGTTACTAGATGATGGTTTTACATCTGTCATTTCGTGGGGAGCCGATATTTTTCTTAATGTATGGCCAACTTCGGCCCTGACAACATGTTAAGTGTCCTGTCGTATATGCTAAAGACATAAAATCAAATGGTTGAAAATGCTCAAAAGGTCGAAACCTGGGTTGTACTTATAAAACAGTCAAATGGCGATATGTTTCTTCAAAAAATACTGTACGAATGTTGCTAAGCAACATCAAAAACACTATACAAAAGCTGAGCAGAAAGTATAATGGGGAGCCTATTTTAAAAGTAAAATTGAACATTTGACAAATCCATTTCATGGTGTAGTACAAAAGATATTAATGCTTGTTAGATAACAAACCGTTTAAAATGTTGAAGAGCTGTTAATATGCATCGCAAGCATCATTAGCTGTAGTCAAGCAATAACATGCATTCGTAAATACCAAGACAATAACAGTACACAATTAAAAACATAACCGTGAGCAAGCCATGTTGTAGACCTGCTGAAAAATTTTAAACCGGAAATCTTAAAAAGCTTATCTCTACATCCAAATCAATTTTAAAATTATAAAAAGAAACAATGTCATAAACTTAAAATTATAAGGCAGTGATCTGTATTACACCGTTAACTAGAACCCTGCCATTTGCAGGAGGCAAATCCTACGTAATTGGCATTAATTCGAGAATAAAACTCAAGAAGATTGTGCCTAAGTCCAACTAATTTTAAAACAATAAAAATAACACGAGAATGAAGTTGAAAAATACAAGACCAGGAAGCAGCCCACTAACTGGTAACGTGCTGTATGTAAAAGACAGTCAAATGATAAGTACATCAAAGTACAGTAATCTCGCAAGGTGACGATAGTATAGCAGAACGTCCAGTTGCATGAGTGAAAATTGCATCAAAAGCTCATTATTTGCAATAGTGTTGTAAGGTGTCAGGCAAATCCAACACCTTCCATGAAAACCCTGACATGATAAGCAAATCCAGTAGTATGTCACATAGCTCCGAATAAACCGTGACATTAAATTAACCAAAGTAATACGAGTAACGAGTGAGCAAAAGGAATACCACAGACTAACACAAGAATGCCTAAATGCATGTCATACCTTCCCACCGTGAGACAGACGCAGTTCCGAGGGGAGAAACTAGAACAGAAGCCGAGAGCAGAACCGTGTTAAGCTAGAAGGCCCTACAATAAGGGACGGACTGGACACCCATGTCGCCAGCTAACCACTAGGACCACCCCAGCTGCAAGTTTTAGCGTGAGACTTTTTCGCGTCTCTGTTACGTTGCAAACTTTAAAAACATTGCCACACCACGAAAAGTATAACGTTTCTCATTGGATAGACAGAATTTTTGTAGGCAGAGCTTAAGGTTAACATTGAGACCCTGATTGGTCAGATGAAAACACAGTCCGATAGTTTTTTTTTAAACCAACTTCGGTAAATTGTAGTAAGGAGAAGTTAGGAGAGAGTTGCTTCAGAGACGGAGAGGTGAGCGGAGGTGTGCTGCCCGCAGCCCCCTGACGAACACCGACAATGTAATGAACGCACGCAATGCCGCATAACAGCGCATAAAGCTTCACTCAGAACTTCAGAAGTCTCATCTGTTACACCCCCTTTTTGCGTAATACTAGTGTCGATCGTCAATTAAAGCTCATGGTGTTCACATTTGCCACTTGAAGTAAAACTCTGAAACGCGATGATTTTTCTGTTATATAGTTATTGAGAAGCCACATCAGCCACTGTAATTCACGACAAGTTAGATAAGTAATTAAAGATAATTGAGGGTCACTGTAGACCATTCTGATAGTTTTCTCTCTTGTGAAACTTAATTTAAACCTAGATTATAGATGTGATATGGCATAGGTCATCCTTCGATCCATTGTAGAACTTGGAAACCCATTCAGGGAATATTCGTTCACATTTTTGTTGAACGCAGTCGGTTTTTACCATCCTGTATTAAAACATTTCCTTTTATCAATAGTGCAATTTATAAACAATGTTTTGTGAGTAGAATAAAATTTCCAATGGTAAACTTAACTGCTTTTTCGACGTTATTTTACCAGCTAACTAAAAATATGAAAGCCTTGAACCCCTTCCACTAAATTTAGTTAGTATTAAGATTCTTTTACAGGGAGTGCAGTGGAGCTGACGCTGAAACCATTAAGTATTTGGTTATATCATCGCTAGTCTCACTGAACTCTTCTGAATTCTACATGTCATGTGTGGTCTGGCGTCTCCTTACCAGCAACAGGTCCCAGGTTGAAACTAGTCAATTCCCTAAAAAACACACTCAGAGCGTCGTTGCGCGAAAGTGGTAGGGAGACACGATATAGAACAAACAGACACCACGCAGAATGTTAGAGTGTAGCAGGTATTATCGTGAGAACAGTATGTGCAACGGTTCCAAAATTTTTCAGCTGTTCCGTACCTGTAACCATACAAGCCAAAGAGTCCGTAGTTCTTTTATAACAAAGCTATGTGTTCAGTAGACATAAAATGAGAGGGAAATAATATACCCTGGCTTACAAAAGAATGATGCTGCATGTCGTATAAAGTAGTCATCTTTATAAAATGTGCAAAAACTTAAGAATAATAGAAAAATGCTGAAACCCATCAGCCTGACAAGACGTCTCAAAACTAACTGAATTATGCAAGGGCTCCTACGGGCGATAGCTGGCGCAAGGGAGCTTGCATTTACAAACTGTGTCGTATGTGTACTGCAAAGGAACAAAGTAATGACGACTAAAAATGAAGGTAATGTTTAACCTCCACCTAATGTAATAATACAAAGTGAATAATTATAAAAAAACGACCAGAGATCGAATCATCATCAATAAAATGAAAGTCTCTGTATAAAATATAGCGTACCCAAATGGTCTTAAGATTATAAACATCAGGGACTGCAATGTTGTCCTTCATAGAAGCTTACATTTCAGGGTGTGGTACGATCTTGTAATAACAGATGGAACCTCAGATGAGGCACAGAAAAGACTAAAAGATCCGGAGGAAACAGCTCAAAAGGCAGGTGTATGGCTCTGAGCACTATGCGACTTAACTTCTTAGGTCATCAGTCGCCTAGAACTTAGAACTAATTAAACCTAACTAACCTAAGGACATCACACACATCCATGCCCGAGGCAGGATTGGAACCTGCGACCGTAGCGGTCGCTCGGCTCCAGACTGTAGCGCCTAGACCCGCACGGCCACTCCGGCCGGCGGCAGGTGTACAAATATCCTTAAAAAGACAGACTACATGACCAATGTAAGTAACTCTCCAAGAATTTTAAGAATCTGGCATAACGGCATCAAGACAACAGAAAACTTTAAATATCTATGTGAAAATATACAAATAAAAAGCGAAAAAGTAGCAAGTGTAATCAGAACTACAAAATGAAACCGAGCATACAGAGAAGTGAGAAGTAAACGGTGGTTTACTAAAGACGTCACCTTAAGACACTGTAATACAGTTGTAAAACCAGAACTCTTCTCTTGGATGCAAACACTGCGAGTACTTTTGTTGGATGCAAAATGGCATTAGAAAATCTGGAAAAGGTAGAAAGGAAAGTCCTGCGAAAAATATTAGGTCGAATAAAGAATAAAGATGCCAGCTGGGTTTTAAAACAAAAAAGGAAATAGACTCATTCTGCCCTAACATAACAGACGAAATCACTAAGAGACGTATTATAGTGTATAAAAATTAGAGATCACGAAGGAAGACAGGTTAATAAGCAAGATTCATATATTCTTCCAAAACAGAAAAGCGCAAAGAAAATGGGTGGGGAGGTAAGATAAAAAAGGACTTGGAATGAACGTAGATTGAACAGGAGATCTTACTGAACAGAGACAACTTCAGATTACAAGCCAAGAAAATCATACGTTTTGACGTAGATAAAATGAAGAGGAAAACAACTGGTTTCAGATGGTCGAACGAGAGGACTAGAGCTCAGTCTTAGAAAATGGAAGAGTTTTGGAGGAGGAAATACGTGGTCCTTATTTGGATTGTAACGAAATAAGAAGAAGAAAAAAATAAAATAAAATAAAAATGTCTGCGGTCAGAAACCGTCTGATATTTTAAACATTTGATGACTGCGTCCTTCACCGTGATTACGTCACATTTCATCAGCGTCTCATTTATCTTCTCAACGGTGGCCACGCTCACTACAGAATCCGTGCTCACTTCTTCGTCCCAACAGTATTCAAGAATCGATTCCTTTCCGAATTCACGAGTAAGAGAAGATAACTTTCAGAGTTTCGTTGAGGTCGAGATCATGAATGAGGAGGTGAACTTGGAATTAACAGCCAAGCGGTAGGAAACCGCTTGAAGAAACGGTCTCAACATTCGTCTAAAGAGACGTGAGGAAACCATAGGAAAACATGAAGTACAAACACCCAGAGATTTTGACAGTACTTCTCTCGTCCAATACTTCAGAGGGCTCGCTCGGTTTTTCACTGAATTTTTACATGTTGTTTTTTGCTATTCTATCTGCATTTGCCAATATACCTGCTGTACACTACGCCACATATTCGATAATGTTAGGATTTAAATCAAGGCAAGGCTGAATATGAAGAGCTGTTTATTAAAGTAGGGAGGGGGGGGGGTGGTGGTTACACTCTGCCTCTCTCATTAACCAGGTGATTGAAGCAATTGTGATGGTGGTGCACTTTATTATATCGTTCCCAAAATGGAACTGTTAGTTGTCCACGTGAGGAGAGATGAAAGCTGGAATCTTAAAACATCAGAAATGAGATGCCCCTCTGAAGAAGCTTGATGTTTACATTGGGAAACAGGCCCGAAACGAACGTTTCTACAATACGTAAATGTTCGTTGACATTCACATTTTTTGGTATGCTGGACTTACTGAAGGATGTGCATTAACACTTTTTCAGGCGACGTTAAGATGTTCGTGATTGAACAAGTAGAACGATCCGTGTTCCGAGGAACGTTGTATTAACACGTATTCAGGCGACGTAAAGATGTTCGCCATTGAACAAGTAGGACGATCCGTGTTTTGAGGAACGTTGTAGGTAGGTTTTCCTTGGTTAGTAGGATAGTGCCAGAAGAGGAAGTCGCCTCTCGGACACTTTCAGTTCGAAATCCTTATGCACCATTCCCATCTCACTGATATTTGAGTGAAAAAAAATCAGTTCTGTTAAAGACCGCCTAGCCCACAGGTAGCGACTGAAAGTTGAAAAATTAAATAAATCCAGGTACACTTTGGAACACTCCGCGCAATTCACCGATATTCGTCTCTTAAACCCGCCATTAGGAACACATACACATTGAAGACGTTATTACTGCAGTAACAAAACCAAGGTAGCTCCAGTCTCACAGTTCTTACCGAGTTACTGGGGAAGATTCCTTTTCTCGTCAGGCACATGTCGGGAATGGTAACCCCCTCCCGTATGTTTCCCCTTTGGAAGCGCCCTAGAACACTCCCAGTTGGTTGGGATTTATCTAAAAAGGGACTAGTGCTTCCCCAAAATCTCCTTTTCCCTCTTGGATTAGGATTGAACGCTTCAATACGCGTTCTTTAATAGTTCCCCACAAACGTTGGGGTTGGCCCCAACAATAATAAAAAAATTCTTACACGGAGCTTGCAACATTAGAACATTACAAACAGGTATGAGCGAATTATTTCACGGATTCAGTATTTAAATGTGTCACATCTATATTCCGATACATCGTCAACACCGTAAATAAAAATTTAATATTAATACCGAAACATTACTCGAAGTTGTGACTAGTAGGTAATAGGTTCGCGATGAATGCCTGAAGATATGTAGACAGTAAAGTGATACGGCATTTACGGAGCCGCGCCATTAACATTTCGTGGCGTCCGCTATCGCTCTAGAGCGGCGAACACACGATCGGAGTGAACAATTCATGCTGGGGACGCGCCGAATGCTAGCACCTGACGCACAGTAGCCGGGGAGACGGACCGACTGCAGACCAAGAGTAGCGCCGTCTGCCGTCCTCTCGTTTATATTTCATACGCCGCCGCTGCGTACTGCGTACGGCGCGCGTTGTTTTTATAGCGACATGCGTCCGTGCCTGGGGCGCTAGAACAGCCGCGCCGCGTGTCCTGCCGTAGCGAGGACACCCCAGACTGAAGGTGCCACCGACGCAAAACTCGTCTGGGCTCGCGCCAAAGGTGCTGCTTGGGTTTCAAATAAAAATTATCAGCAATGGCGACCGAAGACTTCCGATGTAACGAGTTATCCTTATTCTTCCAATTTACAAGGGGGAGTCAAATGAAAACCTTAAATATTTTTTAAATATTATTTATTGTGCAGAAATGGTACAAAGCTGTATCACTTTTCAACATAAACTCCCCCACGCTCAATGCAAGTCCTCCAGCGCTTACAAAGTGCATAAATTCCATTAGAAAAAAATTCTTTTGGTAGTCCGCGCAACCACTCATATACCGCGTGACGTACCTCTTCATCAGAACGGAACTTCTTTCCTCCCATTGCGTCTTTGAGTGGTCCAAACATATGGAAATCACTTGGGGCAAGGTCTGGTGAGTATGATGGATGAGAAAGACTCTCAAAATGCAGATCTGTGATTGTTGCAACTGTTGTACGGGCAGTGTGGGGTCTTGCATTGTCGTATTGAAAAAGGACACCTGCCGACAGCAATCCACGGCGCTTTGATTTGACTACAGGCCGCAGATGATTTTTTAGGAGATCTGTGTATGATGCACTGGAGACAGTGGTCCCTCTAGGCATGTAATGCTCCAAAATGACGCCTTTTGCGTCCCAAAAGAGAGTCAGCATAACCTTCCCTGCTGATGGTTCTGTTCGAAACTTCTTTGGTTTTGGTGATGAGGAATGGCGTCATTCCTTGCTCGCTCTCTTCGTTTCCGGTTGGTGGAAGTGAACCCAGGGTTCGTCCCCAGTAACGATTCTTGCAAGGAAGCCATCACCTTCTCGTTCAAAGCGCCGAAGAAGTTCTTCACAAGCATCAACACGTCGTTCTCTCATTTCAGGAGTCAGCTGCCGTGGCACCCATCTTGCAGACACTTTCTGAGACTGGAGCACATCATACACGATGTGGTGTGCTGACCCATGACTAATCTGTAAATATGCTGCAATGTCATTCAGTGTCACTCGGCGGTTTTCCTTCGCTATGGCTTCAACTGCTGCAATATTCTGTGGAATCACAACTCGTTGTGCCTGACCTGGACGAGGAGCATCTTCCACTAAAGTCACACCAATTGCGAACTTCCTACTCCATTCGTAGACTTGCTGCTGTGACAAACATGCATCACCGTACTGAACCTTCATTCATCGATGAATTTCAATATGTTTCACACCTTCATTACGCAAAAATCGAATAACAGAACGCTGTTCTTCCCTGGTGCGAGTCGAAAGTGGGGCGGCCAGCTTTATGCTGATACTGCGGCGGTATGTGTGCATCTGCACTATGCTGCCACCTACAGGCCATTGTGCACGTTGTTTGTAGCACAGTTACCAACTTACCGCATAACGGCGCGAAATTTCGATTTGTTATTACAAATTTAAGGTTTCCATTGATTCACCCTCGTACTTGTCAAAATGGAATTTGTGGCAGTTGCGCAGAGTTGGGGAGTGCTGACATTTCTGCAGACGCCAAGACACTCCAGGCAGTTTTCTTCCTTTCACATGCCAATCTAACATAGATCTTGGGCTAAGCTACAGACGAGTTTCTCATCACTACCAGGTCTTTTGCTTTAACATTCGCTGGCTTCTCCGACTATAACCAAACTGTCACATTCCAACCTAACATACACCTCGTCAGAAAATGGGCAAATCATCCCGAAATTGTTAAAAAAATAAAAAGTCCTAAAAAAGTGACCGGTCGAAATTTCTTCAACACGTCAACGTATATTTAAATTAATTCCTAGTAACATGTGTCATAGAATTTTGTACGGGGAGTTGCTGCTTTGTTTGAGCATTCCTTTCTTTTCCTTGTGTCGGCATAAAGACCCTATTACTCGTCACCAATAACGATACAGGAAAGGAACGGTCGGTGTTGTTCACGAGCCAATTGATGACGAGCAAACGGAGATGCACATGCGACCACCCGTTGTTTTCTGTAATTTTGTCTTGGAGCATGCTGTACCCATACAGTCGATTTTTGAACCTTTCCGACTGCACGAAAATGTCGCACGATGACATTTCATCACATTTGCCAGTACTCATGTGGATTAATGCGTTTAAACGATCTTCATCAAACCCCTAAGGTCTTCCTGAACGTGGAGAATCAATAATGTCAAAACGGTTCCTCTTCAAACTGTCCACTGTCATTATCCTCATGCACGGCGCAAATGTTTCTGGCTACCTCCGCTGCTGTCACCCCGCTACTGAACTAAAACGGAAGAATATCTCGGAAATGTAACCATTTCTCCATTTGGTATTCCATTTTATAACGTGTCCAGCTCTACTCGCTATCTCCAGATGACAAAATGACAATGTGTAAACTCAAACAGCAACAGCGAACTACAAATAAAAAGTCACACTCGATAAGTGAACCCATAGTAAACCGGAATACCAATATGCAAAACAAAAGTGCTACGAACTTATGCACCATCCTAATACAGTGACGCATCATGCTCTGTGAGAAGCGACTTTTCACTGGTAGCAAGTTGTTGTCCACTCAGAACCAAGCACTGCAGCAGATCGGTTATCTCGTGAGCAGCCCGAAAATGCTGTGACATGCCGTCCTTCGCACTGCGATCGCATACGGGCAAAACTAACAGTTGCAGCCGATATACACTCCTGGAAATTGAAATAAGAACACCGTGAATTCATTGTCCCAGGAAGGGGAAACTTTATTGACACATTCCTGGGGTCAGATACATCACATGATCACACTGACAGAACCACAGGCACATAGACACAGGCAACAGAGCATGCACAATGTCGGCACTAGTACAGTGTATATCCACCTTTCGCAGCAATGCAGGCTGCTATTCTCCCATGGAGACGATCGTAGAGATGCTGGATGTAGTCCTGTGGAACGGCTTGCCATGCCATTTCCACCTGGCGCCTCAGTTGGTCCAACGTTCGTGCTGGACGTGCAGACCGCGTGAGACGACGCTTCATCCAGTCCCAAACATGCTCAATGGGGGACAGATCCGGAGATCTTGCTGGCCAGGGTAGTTGACTTACACCTTCTAGAGCACGTTGGGTGGTACGGGATACATGCGGACGTGCATTGTCCTGTTGGAACAGCAAGTTCCCTTGCCGGTCTAGGAATGGTAGAACGATGGGTTCGATGACGGTTTGGATGTACCGTGCACTATTCAGTGTCCCTCGACGATCACCAGTGGTGTACGGCCAGTGTAGGAGATCGCTCCCCACACCATGATGCCGGGTGTTGGCCCTGTGTGCCTCGGTCGTATGCAGTCCTGATTGTGGCGCTCACCTGCACGGCGCCAAACACGCATACGACCATCATTGGCACCAAGGCAGAAGCGACTCTCATCGCTGAAGACGACACGTCTCCATTCGTCCCTCCATTCACGCCTGTCGCGACACCACTGGAGGCGGTCTGCACGATGTTGGGGCGTGAGCGGAAGACGGCCTAACGGTGTGCGGGACCGTAGCCCAGCTTCATGGAGACGGTTGCGAATGGTCCTCGCCGATACCCCAGGAGCAACAGTGTCCCTAATTTGCTGGGAAGTGGCGGTGCGGTCCCCTACGGCACTGCGTAGGATCCTACGGTCTTGGCGTGCATCCGTGCGTCGCTGCGGTCCGGTCCCAGGTCGACGGGCACGTACACCTTCCGCCGACCACTGGCGACAACATCGATGTACTGTGGAGACCTCACGCCCCACGTGTTGAGCAATTCGGCGGTACGTCCACCCGGCCTCCCGCATGCCCACTATACGCCCTCGCTCAAAGTCCGTCAACTGCACATACGGTTCACGTCCACGCTGTCGCGGCATGCTACCAGTGTTAAGGCCGGTTCCCACTAGAGCGCGGCAGCGCGGCGTGCGGCAACGGCAGCGGCAAGCGTTTTCCGCTTTGACGCGGTGGCTCGCGGAATCGGCGTTCCCACCTGGAAGCGGCAGACGCTAGCGGTAGCCAATGACGGACAGCCACTGAGGTACGGGGCGAGACCCACCGAAACGCCCGGTGCGTTTGACTAACTATATCTTACACCTACATGAAGGAAAGACGAAGTTGTTTGAAGACATACCATGATTTCACTTTCTGTACAATGTACTCTTTCACACATTTCATTATTCATGTTTTCTCATTTCACCATAAACAGATTTGATGACTACCGTTCATGATTGTTCACTATCTCCTAACACATTGAAACAATGTACGACAAAAGATATTATTCAGATAGTTAAGCGAGACAAAAATTTAAAATATGATACGGTAGCAGGTACAGGAAAACAGTAAGAACACAAAGGCTTGGGGGGAAGGGATGAAAGTGGAAGCCACCAGATAGAATTTCGCACAGAGCATAATGTAGTCATCGTCAGCACCTTGCTTAAGAATCATGAAAGAATAACACATATTTGGAACAAAGTTTTCGAAACCAGATTTTAAATTATAAGACATTTCCTGGTGCAGACGCAAACCTACAATAATTTATTGGTTATGAGCTGCGGTTTACAACTAAAGAGGCAGTAAACGGTGGCAAATTAAGGAAATGGAACTTGAATAAGTCACCGTAATGCAACGACTGACTGAAACAGAGGAAGGAATCCGCTAGAATACCAATGGATATCTTTGAGAGAAGAAGTGGTCAGTGCAGCAGAGTATGTGAACGGGAAGAAGGTGCAGTAGAAATCGCTAGATAAAACGTGATATATTAAATTTGACACGAGGGAAAAATATAAAAATGCAGCAAATAAAGTAGGCCATAGGAAATAGAAATGTCTAAACATGACGTTGACAGAAAGTCCAAAATTGCAACGCGATTTTGCACTTGGAAAACATAAGGGAATGAAAATGAGAAAGAACAAAGAAAACTTTGCTCAAAGGAGAAGCAACTGTCAAGAACTCATTTGGCAAGCCAGAACTAAGCAAATAAGAGAAGGCTAGAAAGTAAAAGGAATATGTAGAGAGGAGAGGGGGAGGGGTTGTACAAACTAACATAAGCACAATGTCAGATTCCTGAGAGATGTCTGAACACGCAAGGCAATACTGATCCTATCACTTAGCTAAGTAGACACACTGAAGAACTGCGAAACTGCGTTTACAGCATTTGCATGTTAAGAGAGAGATTTTGACAATCTTCATTAAAACATTCTTTGAAGCTTTGGAGATGTCATCGATAAAACACAGGGCCACAAGATTATCTACAACTTGTACCGAAACCAAACTGCATTTCTAAGACTTTCAATGACTTGAAAGGGAAGCAGTAATTGAGAAGGCAGAAGTAGAAAGGATATAAAATGAAGTCAGTGAATAGCAAGAAAAGCGTCCTGAAAAAGAAAATTTGTTCACATCGAATATAAATTCTAATGATTGGGTACTATTTTACAAAGGTATTTGTGTGGAGTGCAGCCTTGTATGTAAGTGAAATGTGGGCGATGAACAGTTCTGTCAAGAAGACAATGGACACTTTCAAAACGTGGTGATCAATAAGAATGCTGAAGATTAGATATGAGGATCGTGTACTAAAGAAGAGGAACGGAATTAAATAGAGGAGGAAGAGGAAATTACAGCACAACTTTGACTACAAGAGGGGTAAGTTGACAGGACATATTGTGAGGTGTCAACGAATGGGGACAAAGGGGTTGGGTGATAGTATTCTGATAATAATCATCTGTTGAAATGCTATTCTACTAGTTTATCTATTAATGTAAGCAGTGAATTTACTCTTCCATGCACTCCTCCACAAAACATTTAAACCAAAACTGAAATCAGCTGAACACCAAATCTTTCAACCACTGTCTGACAACTACTGCATTCACTTTCAACTTTCTATAACTATCACTGGCTAGCCCCACACACATACAGATATAAGGAGAACAGAAATAAACAAACGTTAGTTTTCAGCATATAATTCTTTAGGTTGGCAACATGTACACAAACAAACCAAACAGTAAGGGACATAAGGTGAACACACTAGTTATGACTTCAGTTCAGTGTTTTCGGTAAAATGTCTACAGCTAGTGACAGAAGAAAAAAGAGCGAACATGAAAATGTGCTTATGTTCCACAAACTAAGTTTTAGTTCAACCTCCAGCATGTGACCAGGTGAGGGGAAACGCAGATGTCCGCCAAAAACTCTATTCACTGTAAGTAATCAGTTATTCACATAAAAAAAAGTGAACTGTTTTATAATCTGCAAGCATCATATATCAAAACAAAACTGAATCATTCTAGATTCCACCGAAGATGCCTTAAAGTAAAAGGCAAAAAGCGTCTTGAACCAATAAAGTACACTGGATATAGAAAAAAACGTTTGCTACTTCCAAAGGAAATAATCAATAGCTGTGGATACTTAGCAAACTACATCTAATGACATACCAGCAAATTAGTCTCGGTTTAACTTCTCATTCCACGTGCTATTAAATGGCGTTTAAAAAAATTCATCTATCCCTTCCGAAAAACTGTAGTTTCTTTCATATCTCGGTAGATAAACAGATTATGGATATTTACCATGCGACGAAATACATGACTTTTTACAAGTTATCGTTTGCAAAAAAACACGTTTCGATTTCTTGAACCGTTTACGAAATTTGCGGTCGATACAACCACATGGTTTACGACGAGCAGGACGAAAGTATCGGTCGCGTAGCGAGCGACCCGCGAGCGGTCACCGCACAGCCCGTCCGCCGACATATCATTCAATATCTCGAGAACGGTGATAGCTATCGATCTGCTCTCAGCTTTAAAAACAATTTCGATATGTTGACTAAATTTCATACGCAATAATGTATTACCTAAAATGAACTGTACGCAAAGTCCACGCAATGCGTTTTTACCTCTGCACACTCATTAAAATTTCGTATAAAGGTTTACGTAAATCCGATACAGCAAGTAACCACGACGAATAACGAAAAATTCGGTCCTTTATCGAGAGAAGATATCAGTCTGTAACATGCCCAAGAATCAAATTTTTCAACCGAATAGTTTCCTTGGAATCGGATGATAAGTATTTCATAGCTGCCGCCGCGTCCGCGCCAGCGGTTCGGCGAAAGTTCGTGTGGCCCGGGATTCCGCACCTGACGTCACGCTCAGCGCGTTCTGTGATTGGCGGCGCGCACCTGGAACGCGGCACGCGGCAGCGGACGCGGTTCGACATGGTCAAACCGCGACGCAGAGCCCGCCGCGCCTTGCCGCTGACGCCGTTTCCATGGCAACCACGCCGCTGACGCGCGGTTTTGACGCGCGGCAGCCCTAGTGGGAACCGGCCTTTAAAGACTGCGATGGAGCTCCGTATGCCACGGCAAACTGGCTGACACTGACGGCGGCGGTGCACAAATGCTGCGCAGCTAGCGCCATTCGACGGCCAACACCGCGGTTCCTGGTGTGTCCGCTGTGCCGTGCGTGTGATCATTGCTTGTACAGCCCTCTCGCAGTGTCCGGAGCAAGTATGGTGGGTCTGACACACCGGTGTCAATATGTTCTTTTTTCCATTTCCAGGAGTGTAGGTGAGTCGGAACCGTCAGTGGTTAAGGCGGAGGCGGAACATTGTAACCAGTACATACCGAGGGAGTATCACGGTCGTGCAAGGATTTATGCAAGTCTGAAGTTGGTGAGGAAGCCACAAAGGGTAAACTGAGGTGAAGACATTGGCACAGGAGGGGTAATCATGGTGAGTCGCATTAAACCAATTGGAAGAAAGCAAAAAAACCGGGATTACACTCCAATTTTCTACCAGTAAAGTTACAATAATTTTGTGTGGCTCAGTGGTAGGGTGGAAATCTTTCGAGTGGATGCCACTTCGGCTACCTGCATGTCCCTAATACACAAAACGGTTGTACAACCAAGGAAAAGTGACCTACAGTTTAATGTGGAATCCGAAACACGCGTTGTGTCTGGTAACCTTTAACGTCGTTGAGAGGTGCAAGCTACATTAAACGCAGACTGAAAATTTCGTCTATCCGACTGCTGAGATTCCATGCACTGGATACACTGCTAGACCACCATACCTGACACGAACTAAAATCATAGCAGACATTACAATTTGCATTCACCTACAGCCATTGTCACTAACATGGGAAACATAAACGAATTGCGACAATAAATGGAGGAAATGAATGATGAAAAACAAACCAAAGGCGAAAACATGTGTTACAAGGCAAGAAATGATTGATTAAATACGAGATTTTTTCTGAAAAAAGTGTCAGTTATTTTAAGAGGTGCTCACCGTCACAAGAAAAACATGTCCAATAAAGAATAGTCAGGAAACACATGATTTCTGAGGTGTGACCACGTGTTCATAATGGTTCAAATGGCTCTGAGCACTATGGGACTCAACTGCTGAGGTCATTAGTCCCCTAGAACTTAGAACTAGTTAATCCTAACTAACCTAAGGACATCACAAACATCCATGCCCGAGGCAGGATTCGAACCTGCGACCGTAGCGGTCTTGCGGTTCCAGACTGCAGCGCCTTTAACCGCACGGCCACTTCGGCCGGCCACGTGTTCATAGAAGGGCTCAATGTCAGACAGCCCATTTATGGCACTCGTGGGACATTCATTAACTGCAATTCGTCCATCTGCCCTTCGGCGTTATGAATGGTACACTTAGAAGCATGCTGCATAAATCCTTTATGAGGAGTGCCGGTCACTTTTTGCACTATAATAAAATTTCAATCTCGACCATAATTCTTTACTAACTTTTACTAATCCTTATGCTCTTTGGCGTTACACCATTTTAGAAGGATCTAGTAGTAGGTGATAGTGTTAGCAGTAGTTATATTCATTCGCAGATCACTTTTATATGGCTATTGGACATGTCTTAACAACAACAAAGATAAAGTAATTCACTTTTACCGACATTTACAGTCTTACAGGTCTAGTATGACAACGCTGGGACAGGTAGCGGAATGGCCAGATCAAAGACCTCCAGCCTCCCGAGCACAAGGTCACTCTGTTTAAAACGGTGCTACCTCATTCAGTCTACCTCATGTGTACAATACAAAGAAGTTTTTTTTTTAAATGTAAAACCTAATCCTGCAATGGTCACTGATTTCTCACTCCCACTCACTGCACACACTACAGACACACACACACACACACATACACACACACATTCTCATTGTCTCATAACACTACACACAGTATGTCAGGACCATTTTGTGCACCGTAACTTCCCATTTGTTTGCCTGAAAACTTGAGTCAGAATCCTACCATAACGAGTGGGATGTTAAGCTCAGAAAGAGAATGAGTCAGTATTAAACATTGCACAGTTCTGGGAGAAAGTTTTTCCAGAAAGGGAAAAAGGGAAGGAAGAAATATATTGTAAAACTTTTACGTGGAATGTTAGACGTCTTCCTACCGTCGTCATTACCTTTTTGTGTTGCATTTTTTACCAGTCCCATTTTTGTTTTAAATCAGCAGCCCTCTGACTGGTTTTATGTGGCCCACCACGAATTCCTCTCCTTTTCCACCCTTTTCATCTCAGTGTGGCAACTGCTACCTCCACCCACAATTATATGCTAGATGTATTCCAATATCTGTCTCTCCCTGCAGTTTTTACCCTCTACAGCTCTCTCTAGTACCGTGGGATTTATCCCCTAATGTCTTAGCAGAAGCCCTATCATCTCTTCTTCTTGACAGTGTTTTCCGTATGTTCCTTTCTTTGCCGACTCTGAGAAGGACTTGCTCATTTCTTACCTTATCAGCCCTCCTAACTTTCAACATTCTCCTGTGGCAACTTATCTCAAATGCTACCATTCTGGTTTTTCCACACTCTACGTCTCACCACCATACAATGCTGTGCTCCATACCTACATTCTCATAAATTTCATCCTCAAATTAAGACCTGTGTTTTATACCAGCAGATTTCTTTTGGCCAGGATTGTCCTTTCTTCCAGTGCTATTCTTCTTTCTATGTCCTCCTTGCTCCGTCCGGTTATTTTGCTGCCTAGGTAGCAGAATATTATAGCTTCGGCTACTTCGTGATCCCCAAATCGGATGTTAAATTTCGCGCTGTTCTCATTTCTGCTACTTCTCATTACTTGCGTCTTTCTTTGATGTAATCTCAATCCATATTCCGTACTTATTAGACTGTCCATTCCATTCAGCAGATCCTATAATGAGGATGGTAATGTCATCTGCGAATGTTATCATTAATATCCTTTCATCCTAAATTTTTATCCCACTCTGGAACCTTTCTTTTATTTCCCTCATTGCTTTTCGATGTGTAGATTGAAGAGTAGAGTCGAAAGACTACGTTCTTGTCTGGCACCCTTTTTAATCCGAGCACTTCGTTCTTGGGTCTCCAGTCTTATTGTTCTCTCTTGTTTCTTGTAGATATTGTATTTTAGTCGTCTTTTCCTACAGTTTACCCCTATTTTTTTCTCAGAATTTCGAACATGCTGAACAAGTTAACATTGTCGAACGTTTTTTCCTGGTCTACAAATCTCATGAACATGCCTCGATTTTGCTTCACTCTTCTTTCAATTATCAGCCTCAACGTCAGAACTGCCTCTCTGGTGCCTTAACCTTCCTAAAGCCAAAGCTGGTCGTCATCTGACACATCATGAATTTTATTTTCCGTTCTTTTGTATATTACTCTTGTCAGCAACTTGGATTCGTGAGTTGCTAAGCTGATTATGTGATAATTCTCGCAATCGTCGGCTCTTGCTGTCTTCAGAACTGTGTTGATTTCGAAAGTCGGGTGGTATATCACCAGTCTCATACATTGTACACTCTAACGTGAAAAGTCGTTTACTTGCCAATTCCAACAGTGAGTTTAGAAATTCTGATGGAATGTTATCCGTCCCTTCTGACTTACATGATTTTAATTCTTCCAAGCTCTTTTAAATTCTGAGCTTAATGCTGCATCCCCTACCTCTTACGTATCAACTAATCCCTTACGTATCAACTACTGTTTCTTCTTCTATCACGTCATCAGACAAGCCTTCCCGCTCGTAGAGGCCTTCAGTATACTCTTTCCACTAATCCGCTCTCTCTTTTGCATTTAACAGTGGAATTCCCATTGCATTTTTAACGTTACCGCCGTTCTTTATAACTTCATCCAAGATTATTTTGACTTTTCTGTATGCTGAGATCGGCCTTTCCAACAATCATTTCTTTTTCGATTTCTTCACATTTTTCATGCAGCAACTTTTCCATTGTTTCCCTTCACTTCCTATTTATTTCATGCCTAAGTGACTTGTAATTCTATATTCCTGAATTTCCCTGTACATTTTTGTATTTTCTTCTTTCGTCAAATAACTAAAGTATTTAATCTTTTATTCATGGTTTGTTCGCAGTTGTCTTGCTTATACCTCCGGTTTCCTTTCCAACTTATGTGACTGACATTTTTGGAAATGCCCTTTTCTCTTGAACTGAACTGATTACTGAGCTATTAATTGCACTAGTCAACAGCCATTTTGCATCTGGGATGTGCTACGTCAACTAGTATGTATTTTGGTGTGTAGAATCTGAATATAGCTTTCAAAATGTCCTAGCGCGTATCATTTTGGAGTTTTTAAAGGTTTGTATTATTCGTATTAAGTATTTCGGTTTTTGCTGTTCTTCTGATTCGATCTTTAATTGTTTGTTCTTGATTTTCAGAGGAGAGCTTGAAGATCTACAAATCGTCAGTAAATGGTTGGTGTGGTAATCCAGTGGTGTGAAAGAGATCCTCAGTGAGTGTTCCCTGTGAAAGATAGTGCAAACCTTTTGTGTTTGAAACTTACTAAAAAAAGTGGCAACTAGTAAATCTCGTTGGAGTTTAAACCACCCTGACAAGTTCTGTTATGTGTGTGGGAAATTCACTCCAAAAGCCCAAAGAAAACCAATCACGGCTTTGGTTAAGAAGGCATATAAATTGTATTTTGATTGTCCTGTTGGTGATCAAGATAAAAATTTTGCACCTCATGTTGTCTCCATAGCCTGTAGTACAACCTTAACCGAGTGGTTGAAAGGAAAACGCCGAGCTATGCCATTCACTGTTCCGATGGTGTGGAGTGAGCCTAAAGACCATTATTCAGACTGTTACTTCTGTCTTACAAATATCTTGGGACATTCAAGCAGACACCATGTCAAGTGAATCAGAAAGTATTAAACACATAGAAGAGTACTGCCCTCAATATCATGACACTTGGCCTCAGCTCTTGAATCAAAAGGAAGTGAACGATTAGCTTCGCGATCTACAACTTCTAAACAGCAAGCTGAACTTTTGGGGTCGAGACTGCAACAACGGAACCTTCTAGCTCCAGGGAGAAAAATTTCCTGTTTCAGATCAAGAGGTACTTCCTTCGCTCAGTATTTCGATATGCAGAATTCAGTGTGTGTACGTATAGATGTCAATGGTCTGATGATGCAGCTATGTGTACAACATAATCCACAGGAGTGGCGACTTTTTATTAACCCGAGTGAAACCAGCTTGAAAGCAGTACTATTGCATAAAGGCAATGCATTTCCATTGGTACCTTTGGTTTACGCAGTAGACATGAAAGAAACTTTTGAAACTATGGCTTTGCTGCTAGAGGCAATCAAATATAAGGATCATGAATGGCAGCTTTGCTGTGATTTAGAAGTTGTTGCACTCTTTACAGGTTTACAGGGGCCGTGACACCAAGAACCACTATATAGTCAAGGAATTGCCTATAAGAAAGTCATATGTTCCTGGAAACGTAAATGTGAACAATACCCCATTGGTTGAACCCGATTAAATCATTTTGCTCCCCTTCATATCAAGTTGGGCCTTATCAAGAACTTTGTAAAAGCGCTGGATAAAGAAGGTGAGGCCTTCAATCACTTAAAATAAAAGTTTCCCAAATTAAGTGAGGCAAAGCTGAAAGAGGGTATATCTGTTGGACCATAAATAAGAAAACTGCTGCAAGATTCAACCTTTGATACCAAACTCACAGATATCCAGTTAGCCACTTGGTCTTCTTTTAAAGCAATTTTGAAGGGTTTTTTGGGTAACAAAAAAATGGCTCTGAGCACTATGGGACTTAACATCTGTGGTCATCAGTCCCCTAGAACTTAGAACTACTTAAACCTAACTAACCTGAGGACATCACGCACATCCATGCCCGAGGCAGGATTCGAACCTGCGACCGTAGCTGTCACGCGGTTCCAGACTGAAGCGCCTAGAACCGCACGGCCACAGGCCGGCTTTTGGGTAACAGAAAAGCCAAAAACTATGTTACGATTGTGAGTGATCTGTTGGAAACTGTAGGAACATAGGGTGTAGAATGTCGCTTAAAATTCACTTTTTACGTTCTCACCTCGATTTCTTCCCGGAAAATTTGGGAGCCGTAAGCGATGAGCATGGTGAATGATTTCAGCAAGACATTCTTACCATGGAACGCTGTTACCAAGGGCATTGGACCCCTTCGATGGTGGGTGACTACTGCTGGGGTCTTGTTAGGGAGAGTGATGAAAAGGCAAGCAAAAGAAGAGGTCCGTCGTCGCATTTTTCGAAAACCAAAAACGATTAAAAGTGAAAATATCTTCTGAACTAATTTGGACCTTTTATTGACGTCATGCCCATATATACATACAAAATACCATTGATTTCAAACGTTGTGAATGTGTATTTTTGTTTGACTTAATTGTGTCAATTTTCGCTATTGCCAGTTTTTATTCTGCTGTGTATCTAAGAAATGTGACGTCATAGAGAAAAACTGATTTTACCAGTGTATTCAGCACCCCAAAAGTAGGTACATCCACCCATTTACAAACCAGATGCAGAAAAATGTTTAAATTTGTTAACTAGTGTTATCACAGTATCTGTAGTCACAGTCAACTTCAAGAGTGTCTCTTCATTCCTTAGTACTTGCATATTCCACTTCTTTGCGTATTCATTCATTCTTTCAGACGAGTCTCTTAAACATCAGTTTACTCTTCATCACTACTGAATTGTGATCTGAATCTATACCTAGTCCTGGGTACACCTTACAATCCAGTATCTGATTTCGGAATCTCTGCCTGACCGTGATGTAATCGGAAATTCTGGTGGTACGTGTCGATGCCATCCGACGGACGTCTTTAGGTTGGTAACGGAACTGTAAGTTTCCGATGGACGCCGATAGCGGTCGCGAGTGATCTGGCGGATCGCTGAGGCGACGCCCCTAACGGCTCTGCGCCCTCTGCCGTCGCGGTATGGGACGGCCAGTGGCAACTGCTCAGCCCAGTTGCAGTTGGAGCCTAATCGCTACAGTACCACCTTTCGTGCTTAGTGCAACGCTTCATCCTAGTAGACATTGTATGAACTGGTCACTGTTTCTCACTGCATTAGATGTATGAGTATTCGTACGACTGGAAAAATACAAGTTAAGTAAAGCTTCTGTTTTGTTTGTTGTGTTAACGTTTTCGCTAATCACTACTGCTCCTGTCCAGCTTTCCTTCGGCAACAGTTTTCGCGCCACTCTGACATTCACCTGGCCTTACCATTGTGTACGAAGTCGTACACAACAGAAATCTTCAAGTATCTCCAGGCTTTTTTCCAAGTATATCACCTCCTCTTGTGATTCTTGAACAGAATATTCGCTGTAAATAGCTGATATTCACTGCAGAACTCAGTTTTTCGCCTCTCTCATTACTGCTACCGAGCCCACATTCTTCCGTAACCCCTTCTTCTACTCCCTCCCTTCAACCGCATTCTAGTCCCCCATGACTATTATATTTTCACCTTCCTTTGCATACTGAGTTACTAATTCAATATACTTCCTCTGTCTGTTCATCCTCTTCTTATGACGTCGTTGTCATTGTTGGTTTGCTGACCTGTGCTCTAGGAATAACGCCTCTTACTAGTAATCAAAACGTCCTCGATCCCGTGTTCAAACCTCCCACTGCTTAAATTTTGAACAAAAATCATCAGCAATGGCGGCCGATGACTTTCGACATAAGAAGTCACCCTCGTTCAGCCAACAGATGGAGGTTCAAGGCACTCCCTTGTCCTTGGGGTGGGAAACTGCCCATCCAAGGTGAAAGAATCAGCGATGATCAATTGCATGAGCGTTCAGAAGGCAATGGAAACCAGGACATGTGGACAGTAATTCAAAAAGTGTCACGATGATCTCTCCATTGACAAAGAATTCCGGGCTAGTCCCCCATTCGGATCTCCGGGAAGGGACTGCCGAGGGCGAGGTGACCATGAGAAAACACTGAATAACCAACGAAAGGGTAAAACTCAGTGAGTTGGGTCGTAGGATGTCAGAAGTATGAACATTTTATACTTGAAAATCTGAATATGGAAATGCTAAGGATCAATCTAGATATAGTGGGGCTCAGTGAAGTGACACAGAAAGAAGACAAGGATTTCTGGTCAGAGGAGTATAGGGTAATATCAACAGCTGCAGATGACGGAAGTGGGATTCGTTATGAAAAGGAAGATAGGGCAGAGAGTGAGTTACTGTGAACAGTTCAGTAATACGGTTGTTCTCATCAGAATCGACAGGAAACCAGCAAAACCCCTACTGTGTATTATCTAACTGATCTTTCAATATACAAAATGTATTTTTTACATGTTGTTTTGAACTGTATTTTTATGTAGTTTGTTTTAGCAAATTCTTTAATCTCTTTTTACAGTTTATAGTAAGAATTTTATTCCTTGGTAGAAAATGTTGTTTTGAGTTTCGTGTTTAGTTTTTCTTGGTAAATGTAAGTTCAGTCTAAACCTTGTTCTTATGGTCATGAACAGACATGTTTTGTCAGAAATTATCGATATTATTTTTGATTGCACAATTGGCTGCTGAATGTATTCACACGGTGCATTTAAAACGCCCAGTGCTACGAAAAGATGTTTACAAGAGCTCCACTACTATTTTATGCCATTATTCTTATGGCCTTTTCTGAAGTTTGAAAACTGTGTTAATATTGTAGTGCGTCATTGGATTTTTTAATTTTGAATGCGGCAAATGATATGTTCTGACTGTCTTCTCAAGCCCAGGGTGGTAAACAGACATTTCACATGGCTATTAATTCTGGCCCTATCTCAAAGTAATCAAAAATGCTACTGTGACATTCCAAGAATACATAAATTGATATTAATGACAAGTTTGGGATTTAACCTAAAATAATAACACAATCTCTTCCTTTTCCATATTACATTTAATTTACCAAAGTTTCGTACACTACCAAATGGCAACTGCGGCGGCGTTGTCTCCGTGCTGGATCTGAAATCGCTAATTCCCTACTCTGGCCTTGACTAAAAGTAATCAGTCTCAAACGCTATGCGTTCTGTAGAACGTTCAAATTTCCCTAGTCGAAGTTAATGGCAGTTGCACACTCGCTCAGGGTTGAAGCGACGTGCGCAAAATTCAGCCAGAAAAGATTTTCGAAGGAATCCCGTATTTAACTATCGCTTTACGTTTGGCGCCACGATATGTGAAGCGTATCGCCCTCACTTCGCAAATGTAAAGTAGAGTCAGAGTCGCGCCTTTACCACATGCAAGTGTGTGGCCCGCCGCTAGACGTGAGCACCCACTCTCTCTGTTCTGTGCCTTAACTGAGTTCTCAAAGTGCTTTTGTATGACGTTATCATCCCCACCTTGATTCTACTACGTCACACGTCTGGCTTCAGCCGACCGCTCCCACATTAAAGGTAAATTCTTATTTTTCTTGCAATGGAAACCAGAACATGTGGACAGTAATTAAAAAAGTGTCACGATGATCTCTCCATTGACAAAGAATTCCGGACTAGTCCCCCATTCGGGTCTCCGGGAAGGGACTGCCAAGGGCGAGGTGACCATGAGAAAACACTGAATAACCAACGAAAGGGTAAAACTCGGTGAGTCGGGTCGTAGGATGTCAGAAGTATGAACATTTTAGAGATACTAGAAAATCTGAATAGGGAAATGCTAAGGATCAATCTAGATATAGTGGGGGTCAGTGAAGTGAAACAGAAAGAAGACAAGGATTTCTGGTCAGAGGAGTATAGGGTAATATCAACAGCTGCAGATGACGGAAGTGGGATTCGTTATGAAAAGGAAGATAGGGCAGAGAGTAAGTTACTGTGAACAGTTCAGTGATACGGTTGTTCGCTTCAGAATCGACAGGGAATCAACCAAACCCCTAATGTGTATTATCTAACTGACCTTTCAATATACAAAATGTATTTTTACAGGTACTTTTTAACTGTATTTTTATATAGTTTGTTTTAGCAAATTCTTTAATCTCTTTTTACAGTTTATTGTAAGAATTTTATTCCTTGGTAGAAATCCGCCTGCCACGCAAGGGGTCCCGGGTTCGATTCCTGACAGGGGACTGGGTGTTGTGTGTGTTTCATCATCATTGACACGCAAGTCGCCGAAGTGGCGTCAACTAAAAAGAGTTGCAATACGGCGGCCGAACACCGAAGGGGATATCCCGGCCAATAAATGCCATACGATCATTTCATTTCATTTCTTTGGTAGAAAATGCTGTTTTGAGTTTCATGTTTAGTTTTTCTTGGTAAATGGAAGTTCAGTCTAAACGTTGTTCTATGGTCATGAACAGAGTTGTTTAGTCAGTAGTTATCAATATTATTTTTAATGTGCACAGTTGGCTGCTAAATGTATTCACACGGTGCATTTAAAACGCCCAGTGTTTTGAAAAGATGTTTACCAGAGCTTCACTACTATTTTATGTCATTATTCTTATGGCCCTTTTCTGAAGTTTGAAAACTGTGTTCATGTTT
Organism: Schistocerca americana; assembly: GCF_021461395.2. Classification (NCBI taxonomy): domain Eukaryota; kingdom Metazoa; phylum Arthropoda; class Insecta; order Orthoptera; family Acrididae; genus Schistocerca; species Schistocerca americana. Next base: position 284,016,809 of record NC_060120.1, on the reverse strand, counting down.
TCTGTATATGTTCGCCAGAAAATAATGCCATAGCAAGGAATTGAGTGTATATATGAATCGCATGTAGCTGAAAGACACTTGCTGTTATACGCTGATGACAGAACTCTAGGGCCATAACATGCTGATGATATTCTAACTGCAAATATTTTTGTGTCTTCACACAACTTGAACTGAAAATCAGTAGTCATTCCTACAAATTTTTCATTTCTTACACAGACTATAGATGTGCCATCTACATTTCATTTTACAGTGCAATTTTCCCCTATTTGAAAAGGATGTAATATACATTAGAAACAAAGCAATGACATTTAATGAAATACGACAGACGTACATAGAGGAAAAGCAACCAGAACACATTCTTTGTACATTCGATACTAATTTAAATAAAATACAACGTGAACATAGGAGAACCGAAATACTGATACGAAATATCTCAAATCAAGTTACTCCCACCGGGTTCCCGGGTTCGATTCCCGGCGGGGTCAGGGATTTTCTCTGCCTCGTGGTGGCTGGGTGTTGTGTGCTGTCCTTAGGTTAGTTGGGTTTAAGTAGTTCTGAGTTCTAGGGGACTTATGACCACAGCAGTTGAGTCCCATAGTGCTCAGAGCCATTTGAACCAAGTTACTCCCATGCAGCAGTAGTGCGAACTGGTTAGAGCGCACGGCATAAGAACACCAGGGCCCTCAGGTGGCGCTACCGTACACAGCTGTTCTACATCTACATCTACATCTACATTGATGCTCCGCAAGCCACCCAACGGTGTGTGGCGGAGGGCACTTTACGTGCCACTGTCATTACCTCCCTTTCCTGTTCCAGTCGCGTATGGTTCGCGGGAAGAACGACTGTCTGAAAGCCTCCGTGCGCGCTCTAATCTCTCTAATTTTACATTCGTGATCTCCTCGGGAAGTATAAGTAGGGGGAAGCAATATATTCGATACCTCATCCAGAAACGCACCCTCTCGAAACCTGGCGAGCAAGCTACACCGCGATGCAGAGCGCCTCTCTTGCAGAGTCTGCCACTTGAGTTTATTAAACATCTCCGTAACGCTATCACGGTTACCAAATAACCCAGTGACGAAACGCGCCGCTCTTCTTTGGATCTTCTCTATCTCCTCCGTCAACCCGACCTGGTACGGATCCCACACTGATGAGCAATACTCAAGTATAGGTCGAACGAGTGTTTTGTAAGCCACCTCCTTTGTTGATGGACTACATTTTCTAAGCACTCTCCCAATGAATCTCAACCTGGTACCCGCCTTACCAACAATTAGTTTTATATGATCATTCCACTTCAAATCGTTCCGTACGCATACTCCCAGATATTTTACAGAAGTAACTGCTACCAGTGTTTGTTCCGCTATCATATAATCATACAATAAAGGATCCTTCTTTCTATGTATTCGCAATACATTACATTTGTCTATGTTAAGGGTCAGTTGCCACTCCCTGCACCAAGTGCCTATCCGCTGCAGATCTTCCTGTATTTCGCTACAATTTTCTAATGCAGCAACTTCTCTGTATACTACAGCATCATCCGCGAAAAGCCGCATGGAACTTCCGACACTATCTACTAAGTCATTTATATATATTGTGAAAAGCAATGGTCCCATAACACTCCCCTGTGGCACGCCAGAGGTTACTTTAACGTCTGTAGACGTCTCTCCATTGATAACAACATGCTGTGTTCTGTTTGCCAAAAACTCCTCAATCCAGCCACACAGCTGGTCTGATATTCCGTAGGCTCTTACTTTGCTTATCAGGCGACAGTGCGGAACTGTATCGAACGCCTTCCGGAAGTCAAGAAAAATAGCATCTACCTGGGAGCCTGTATCTAATATTTTCTGGGTCTCATGAACAAATAAGGCGAGTTGGGTCTCACACGATCGCTGTTTCCGGAATCCATGTTGATTCCTACATAGTAGATTCTGGATTTCCAGAAATGACATGATACGCGAGCAAAAACATGTTCTAAAATTCTACAAGAGATCGACGTAAGAGATATAGGTCTATAGTTTTGCGCATCTGCTCGACGACCCTTCTTGAAGACTGGGACTATCTGTGCTCTTTTCCAATCATTTGGAACCCTCCGTTCCTCTAGAGACTTGCGGTACACGGCTGTTAGAAGGGGGGCAAGTTCTTTCGCGTACTCTGTGTAGAATCGAATTGGTATCCCGTCAGGTCCAGTGGACTTTCCTCTATTGAGTGATTCCAGTTGCTTTTCTATTCCTTGGACACTTATTTCGTTGTCAGCCATTTTTTCGTTTGTGCGAGGATTTAGAGAAGGAACTGCAGTGCGGTCTTCCTCTGTGAAACAGCTTTGGAAAAAGGTGTTTAGTATTTCAGCTTTACGCGTGTCATCCTCTGTTTCAATGCCATCATCATCCCGTAGTGTCTGGATATGCTGTTTCGAGCCACTTACTGATTTAACGTAAGACCAGAACTTCCTAGGATTTTCTGTCAAGTCGGTACATAGAATTTTACTTTCGAATTCAATGAACGCTTCACGCATAGCCCTCCTTACGCTAACTTTGACATCGTTTAGCTTCTGTTTGTCTGAGAGGTTTTGGCTGTGTTTAAACTTGGAGTGGAGCTCTCTTTGCTTTCGCAGTAGTTTCCTAACTTTGTTGTTGTACCACGGTGGGTTTTTCCCGTCCCTCACCGTTTTACTCGGCACGTACCTGTCTAAAACGCATTTTACGATTGCCTTGAACTTTTTCCATAAACACTCAACATTGTCAGTGTTGGAACAGAAATTTTCGTTTTGATCTGTTAGGTAGTCTGAAATCTGCCTTCTATTACTCTTGCTAAACAGATAAACCTTCCTCCCTTTTTTTATATTCCTATTAACTTCCATATTCAGGGATGCTGCAACGGCCTTATGATCACTGATTCCCTGTTCTGTACATACAGATTCGAAAAGTTCGGGTCTGTTTGTTATCAGTAGGTCCAATATGTTATCTCCACGAGTCGGTTCTCTGTTTAATTGCTCGAGGTAATTTTCGGATAGTGCACTCAGTATAATGTCACTCGATGCTCTGTCCCTACCACCCGTCCTAAACATCTGAGTGTCCCAGTCTATATCTGGTAAATTGAAATCTCCACCTAAGACTATAACATGCTGAGAAAATTTATGTGAAATGTATTCCAAATTTTCTCTCAGTTGTTCTGCCACTACTGCTGCTGAGTCGGGAGGTCGGTAAAAGGAGCCAATTATTAACCTAGTTCGGTTGTTTAGTGTAACCTCCACCCATAATAATTCACAGGAACTATCCACTTCTGCTTCACTGTAATATGCAACGAATACATATTCTTGGAGTAAAATAAATAATTTAGCATTTTGCTTGGGCTAGTAAAAGTTAATAAAGATTATTGTGGTCAAGAAAGCAGTTTCATTATAGTGAATCCTATACTATTTGAAGTATCGCTCGTGAAGTGCCTCTCAGACAAGATGATGACTGACGCATTCCTCTGCTGACTGTTGTCGCATACTGGTTCCAGAATTTCCGTCCACCAAATATAGCGTACGTCCCTCCACCTCGACCGTTCCACTTTTTATCTTCCTGGAAGGTGGAGTACCCCTGTCCCTCAGACGCTGGAAAAGTCGGCCGAGCAGCTTATCAGCTTGTACAGCTACCGCCTGACTATTTTAAGAGCGCAGAAGGCATCGCGTCGAAGGTTGCTTTCATTTTTTGATCCACTGCAGGAAATCGTATCCGCCATATCAGTCTTGAAGTGTTGGAAAAGAGAAAATAAAATTTACTGAACTCTTCATACATCCAAACAGTAGAGTACCAATAAAAAAAGTGAAGTCGTTTCGTAAGTAGGTAATACACTGCGACACATACTTAGAATTCCCAATAATTTACTAACACACACTAATACGAATGAAATCGCAGTATAACAAAAAACAAATCGCAATAATGCCTGCAGACAAATGTGGACCTTGAGTGCCGTGATACGAAAAGGCATCGAAACGACTCTAGCGATCCTATTGACTCGGAGCCAATGCAATAAATGTGCTCATAGCCGAAACAAAACATCTTCTAGCCCTTCCTAAGAGAAACAGATCTCAGAAAGCATGCGTTTCCGGACCCGTGTTTTCCTTGTTTCGGTAAGTATTGACACCTCTCAGAACATTCGAACTTTTTAATTCCTTGTGTATGTAAAATAGTTGTTTGAAAAGCAAGAATTATTTCCAAAAAGCACTTGCTATGTTACGGATGCGTACGATTATTCCTAAGCGAGAATACCTACTGTGATCGTTCAGCAAGAATTGACAGTCTAATCCATTTTGTGCCTACAACGAGTGGACCTTCAAAAGTAAGCTGCACATTACTTTTTGGAAATTTGTGGTGAGGTCTTATGGGACCAAACTGCTGAGGTCATCGGTCCCTAACCTTACACACTACTTCATCTAACGCAAACTAACTTACGCTAAGGAAACACACACATCCATGCCTGAGGGAGGACTGGAATCTTCTACGGGGGGAGCCGCGCGAACAGTGACAAGATGCCTAGACCGCGCAGCTACCCAGCGCGGCTGCACATTATTACTGCAGGTCAAGTAACACTGTTTAAATGCTGTGTCACGGAAGCAAGATATTAAGTCAGCAAGTGTCTGTAAACGACGGAATGTTGTACCAGTCGTTCAATTCCTCGACGACAGAACTCCGCTCCTTGGCCAGAGAGTTTTTCAAGAACCGTTGGGCCAACGTCCTCATCGTTGTAAAAACCTTTCCCCTCCCCTCGTTCCCTTTCCTCCCCCCCCCCCCCCCGAGTGTTATTTCACCTTGCCTTAAAGCTGCAGATCACATAGTGCAAGATCTGGACTTCCCAACCAGAATCACCCACGTGTGTGTTGCCTTGGCTTGCACTGAATCTGTCTGCAAGTTAGAGTTGTCCACAAGAATCGTCGTCTGCCGCGTTGCAGAGCTTTGGAATATATTTCCAGTTGCCGAGCCATTTCACTCGAATACTGTAATGCACGTGTTATCTGCACCGCAGCACAACTGTCTCTGCAGGAAACCCGGAACATGAAGTCTTTGCTGATAATCTGCCACTCTTCTTTCCAGTTGTCATAGCGTGGGAGGACGTGTGTAATTTATTATCTAAAGTTCCTATGGACGACAGGCGTTCAATATGTAATGTAACATTTTTTTATCAAAGCAGGTTGGTTTTATTCAGGATTACAGTACACCATATCTTTCCCCAGTCTTTTGGCTACAAACAACTATTTTCTCAACATAATAATTCTAGACAAATAGGGAGTATCATGACGGATACCGGGATTAGCGACCACAAGGCAGTTGCTGCTAGACTGAATACCGTAACACCCACAACCATCAAAAATAAACGCAAAGTACATCTATTTAAAAAGCTCATAAAATGCTCTTAACGACTTTTTAAGAGACAGTCTCCACTCCTACCGATCTGATCATGTAAGCATAGAAAATATGTTGAATGTTTTCAAAGAGATAGTATCGATGACAATTGAGAGGTATATACCACATAAATTATTAAGTCTTAGTACTGATCCCCCATGGTACACAAAACGGATCAGATCGCTGTTTCAATACCAACGAAAAAAGCATGCCAAATTTAAAAGAACGCAAAACCCCCAAGATTGGCACAGTTTTGCAGAAATTCGAAATACAGTGCGTACTTCAATGCTAGACGCTTTTAATAATTTCCACATCGAAACTCTTTCTCGGAATCTGGCAGAAAACTCAAAGAGATTCTGGTCATACATAAAGCACATCAGTGGCAATGCCCAGTAAATAACTTCACAGCGCGATAACAATGTTGACGTCACCGATGACAGTGCCACTAAAGCAGAGTTATTAAACACGGTTTTCCGAAACTCCTTCACCAAGGAAGACGAAGTAAATAATCACGAATTCCAATCAAGAACAACTGCCAAGATGAGAAACATAGAAGTAGATATCCTCGGTGTAGCAAAGCAGCTTAAATCACTTAATAAAAGCATGGCCACCGGTCCAGATTGTATACCAGTCACGTTCTTTTCAGAGTACAATAGGACGATATTTAGCAATTATATACAACCGCTCGCTCATAGAAAAATCAGTTCCTAAAGACTGGAAAATTGCTCAAGTCACACCAATACCCAAAAAGGGAAGTAGGAATCATCCGCTGAATTACAGGCACATGTCACTAACGTCGATTAGCAGTAGGGTTTTGGAACAAAAACTGTATTGGAACATTACGAATTACCTCGAAGAAAACGACTTATTCACACGTAGTCAGCACGGATTCCCAAAATATCGTTCTTGTGAAACACAACTAGCTCTTTATACTCATGAAATAATGAGCGCTATCGACAGGGGATGTCAAATTTATTCCATATTTCTATATTTCCAGAAGGCTTTCGACGCCGTTTCTTACAAGCGTCTTCTAACAAAACTGCATGCCTATCGAATATCGTCTCAGTTGAGCGACTGGATTCGTGATTTCCTGTCAGAAAGGTCGCAGTTCGTAGTAACAGACGGAAAGTCATCGAGTAAAACAGAAGTAATATGTGGCGTTCCCCAAGAAAGTGTTATAGGTTCAAATGGTTCAAATGGCTCTGAGCACTATGGGACTTAACATCTGAGGTCATCAGTCTCCGAAAACTTAGAACTACTTAAACCTAACTAACCTAAGGACATCACACACATCCATGCCCAAGGCAGGATTCGAACCTGCGACCGTAGCGGTCGCGCGGTTCCAGACTGTAGCGCCTAGAACCGCTCGGCTACCCCGGCCGGCGAAGTGTTATAGGTCCAGTATTGTTCCTGACCGATATCATTGACATAGGATACAATCTGAGTTGCCCTCTTAGATTCTTTTCAGATGATGCTGTCATTTACCGTCTTGTAAAGTCATCAGATGACCAAAACGAATTGCAAAATGATTTAGATAAGATATCTATATGGTGTGAAAGGTGGCAACTGATCCTGAATAAAGAAAAGTATGAAGTTATTCACATGACTGCTAAAATAAATCCGCTAAATTTGGATAACACCATAAGTCACACAAATCTGAAGGCTGTAAATTCAACTAAATACTTAGGGATTACAATTAATAACCTAAACTGGAACCATCACATAGATAATGCTGTAGGCAGAGCAAACCAAAGACTGCGATTCATTGGCAGAACACTTAAAAGATGCAGCAGGTCTACTAAAGAGACTGCTTACACCACACTTGTCCGCGCTATCTTGGAGTACTGCTGTGTGGTGTGGGATTCATATCAGATGGGACTCACGGATGGCATCGAAAAAGTTCAAAGAAGGGCAGCTCCCCTATTATCGCGAAATAGGGGAGATAATCCCACAGACATGGTACGTGAATTGGAGTGGAAATCATTAAAACGAAGGCGTTTTTCGTTGCGACGGTATCTTCTTATGAAATTTCAATCAGCAGTTTTCTCTTCCGACTAAGAAAATATTCTGTTGGCACCCACCTACATAGGGATAAATGATCATCATGATGAAATAGAAGAAATCAGGGCTCGTACAGATAATTTAAGTCCTCGTTTCTCACGCGCGCCTTTCGAGAGTGGAACGGTGGAGAGCTTGAAGGTGGTTCATTGAACCCTCTGCCAGACACTTTACTGTGAGTAGCAGAATAATCACATAGATGTAGATGTAGATGTTCAGGGTGATGGACTTACGCCACCTTCCTGGAGCTCCTCTTGCGCCCATGGTGCTTCTCTGCTGGCCGACGTCGCAACTCCCCATCATCCACGTATGCTTCCCTCGGAGTGTATCCTTCATTGGACCACACAGAATGAACTCTGAAGGTGCGAGACTGGGCTGTAGGGTGGATGGGGAAGAACAATTAAGTTTTAAGAGCTCTTCACGGGCGCACAGGTTTATGTAAGGCATTGCGTTGTCATGGAGAAGGAGAAGTTCGTCTGCATTTTTGTAGCGATGAACTTGCTGAAGTTCTTACTTCGGTTTTCTGAAGGTAGCACCATGATCTACAACATCTATCAGAGACGCAGAACATCGTCGCCATGACTTTACCGACCGAGGGTGCGACATGCAACTGTTTCTTTGGGGGTGAGATGGCATGGCGCCATTTTGTTTCCGGTTCGAAGTGATGAGCCCATATTTCATCGCCTGTGACGATGTTCGACAAAAGAATTGTAGCCATCAGTCTCGTAACGTGCAAGCAATTCCGCACACATGGTCCTTCGGTGCTCAATATGATCTTCTGTTAGGCGGCGAGGAACCCAGCGGCTACACGTCTTTCAGCGCCCCAACTGGTCGACAAGTGTGCCAGTACTACCAACAGATTGTGATCCGTCGATCATCTCGAATGAGAGTGTCCGCACGTTCCAGCACTGCAGGAGTGACAGCTGTTTGCGGCCGTCCAGCACGCTGGAGATCGGACAGATTTGCGCTACCTTGTTACGATGATGACACTCGCCTCGCCCAACGACTCACCGTGCTTTTATTCACTGCAAGGTCTCTGCGAACATTCCGCATTCGCCTACGAATATCTGCAGTGATCCGGTTTCCCGTCAAAAGAAACTCAGTGACGGCTCTCTGCTTGGAAATCACCTCCGTTATAGACGCCATTCTAAAGGCTACGATAGCGCCGCCAGCTGTCGGAACTTAAACTATAGGGGCTGAAACGAGAATATTCCACAACTTCTCACTACAAATTCCGCATTTTTTTCAATCGAAACTGGCCGAGAAGAAAAAGTGTTGCATTACTTATTGAACGCCCCTCGTATTATGAATGCAAGATGCAGGGAATGATGAATCTTCATACTGAAGTTACAGTGGAATGCAACGTTAGCAAGTTTAGGAGTCTCGTAACGTAAAAGTGTTTTAACAGTAATTTAGTCCATTGTTTCTTTCCAGTTGGTCGCCGCCTCTACCGCTCTTTTCTCCGCACTCGTGACCGAGATACACTTAACCGCCACCGGCAATTACAACGACACATCCGCAACCTGCTTACTGCGAAGAAACGCCGTGCCTGGCGCCAGACATGTACACAACTCAACACCACGCTCCCCATAAACTCTTCCAAGTATTGGTCTGCTTTCCACCGGCTTACTGGGAACCGCCCCACCCCCCAGTACCCTATCCTCCTTAATGACCGTCCCTTTCCTGACAACCTCAGTAAGGCCAACCACTTTGCCTCTCACCTCTCCGATGCTTTTCCCATCCCAGATGATCCCCACTTTGATTATTTCCTCTTCCCTGACATCATGGACTGTACGAATACCTCTGTTCCTCCCCTTGCTCCTAGCTTCCAGTACTTGGGCCACACACCACCATCTGAACTTAACACTCCCATCACTACACAGGACATCAGCCTCACACTCCGCACTAAACGCAACACTGCTCCTGGCCACGACTGCGTTACTTACCGCCACCTCAAACACTGCCCTCCCTCCTTCCCTTCAATCCTTGCCACCCTCTACAATGTCATCCTTGCCACTGGCTTCTATCCCGACCTGTGGAAAACCTCCCGTATCCTGATGTTCTCCAAACCCAACAAGCCTCCATCTGATGCTTCTTCCTATCGTCCTATATGTCTCACATCAGTGTTCAGCAAGCTCTTGGAATCCATCCTTTCCTGGCGCATCCATCACCACCTCCGCCAAAACCACCTCCTCCCAAACACCCAATGTGTCTTTCGACCTTCCTTCTCTGCTGATGACCAACTCCTCCGCCTCACTCATCTCCTCTCCCTCCAGCTTAACTCCCGTCGCTCCGCCATTTTTGTCTCCCTTGACCTCGAAAAGGCCTATGACTGTGTCTGGCATCCCGGTCTCCTGTTTAAACTCCAAACCTACACCCTTCCTATCAACCACATCCGTCTGGTGGCCTCCTTCCTCTCCCACTGCCCCTCCTATGTTACCATCCATAATGCCAATTCCTACATCTTGTACCCCTCTGCAGGTGTGCCCCAGGGCTCTGTCCTCTCCCCTCTCCTCTACCTCCTGTACACGGCAGATATGCTTCAACCCCCCCCCCCCTCCAGTACACCTCTTGCAATATGCTGATGACACCGCATTCCTCGCCCTCGCTCCTACCCTCCAACGGTCCCAACGCCTTCTCCAGGATCACCTTGACCTTTTTGCTGCATGGTGTAACCAGTGGCTCCTGAAACTCAACCCTTCCAAGACCCAGGCAATCATCGTAGGTCGTACCACTCGCTACTTCCGGCTCCTGGATTTCTCCCTTACTGTCTGTGCCTGTCCTGTCCGCCTCACCCCCACCCTAACCTACCTTGGCCTCACCATTGACCGTCACCTCACCTGGATCCCTCATCTCCGCTCCATCCAATCCAAAGCCCATAACCGCCTCCAACTCCTCAAACTCCTCTCTGGCCGGACATGGGGGTTGCACCCCTCTACCATCCTCCACACCTACAAATCCTTAATCCGTCCCATCCTCTGTTATGCCAGTCCTGCCTGGATATCTGCCCCCCCCCAAATTCTATAAATCCCTCCAGATCCTTGAGCGTCATGCACTCTGCCTCGCCTTCTGTATGCGCCTCCTGTCTCCCACGCGGATCCTCTATGATCTCATTCCTTTCCCCCATCTGCTACTATTCATCGAACATATCCGCACCCTCTACACCTCCCGCCGTCTTGAACCCCCTCACCCCCTGGTTGCTCCTCTCCTCTCCCATCCCCGCCCCCTGCCACGTCTTCACCGTTGTGTCCCCCCTACCCTCCATCTCTACACCCTACATCTCCTTTCCCAAGGTAGCTTCCATCAACTCCCCCTCCCGGATGATGCCCTCTCTCCCTCCATTTATCCCTCCTATCAACTCTGATCCTCACTCCCCCTCCTTTCCTCTGTCCTTTCCCTGGGCTCCCTCTTCCCCCCTTCCATCCTGTTTTCTCCCCACTAAACCTCTCCCTACCTCCCTTCCCCCCCCCCCCCCCGAGTCCTTTTGTATTCCCCTCCTCTGTCTACCCCACTCTCTGTTGCGTCTGCCCAGCGCCCCCCACCCCTCTTATGGGTCCTCATCCTCCATCAGCTCCTTTCCCAGCTCCCCCCTTTTTTATTTTCCCATCATCTGTCCAGTTTCCCCCCACCTGCTCTCGGCTGTGGTATGTCACATTTGCCAACTTTTTAGTGCAGTGTTCCAGTGACTGTTCAGTGTTGTTCGTCTTTCTCGTGTTGCGAACAGAAACCATGCTGTCGCTGGGTGTGAATTTTTTGTCTTTTGCGAACAGAAACCAGACTGTCGCCGTGTTTTTTTTAAATTGTCTGTCTATTGTTTTACCTGTCTGCTTTGTATGTATTTTCTAGCGTCATCATCCTTCTGTTCTTTGTTTTAAGTTCCATGATTTCTTTTCGCCATGTTTGTCTTTAAGTCTCCGATTTTATCGCCTGTTTTTATTATTTATTCTCTTCATCTTTCTAACAAAGTCTGCAGGCTGAAGAGCGGCATACTAAGCTGCTGCCATTGAAATTCAATAAAGGAAAAAAAAAAGGTTCAGTTGGTCAGGTTGTAAGTAGGCTGTTTAGGTTTTTTTATTGGTAACGCCACCTCTGTATAAAAATCACTGGCTGTGCTGTGTGCAGTCTGTGGCTAGTTTGCATTGTTGTCTGCCATTGTAGTGTTGGGCAGCTGGCTGTGAACAGCGCGTAGCGTTGCGCAGTTGGAGGTGAGCCGCCAGCAGTGGTGGATGTGGGGAGAGAGATGGCGGAGTTTTGAAATTTGTAAGACTGGATGTCATGAACTGCTACATACATTATGACTTTTGAACACTATTGAGCTGGCAGTAGTGGCGCTTGCTGTGTTGCAGTAGTTCGAGTAACGAAGATTTTTGGTGAGGTAAGTGATTTGTGAAAGGTATAGGTTAATGTTAGTCAGGGCCATTCTTTTGTAGGGATTTTTAAATGTCAGATTGCGTAGCGCTAAAAATATTGTGTGTCAGGATAAGCACAGTCATGTATAAATTGTTCAAAGGGGACGTTTCATATGTCGACCCTTAGCCGAGGATACCTCACTGGAATCTTCTGATTTTTTCTTGTAGTTTGTGTAATTAGTGTAGCTTTTGTTTATTGCTAGCGCGTAATTGTAGAGAAAATCTCCTTTGTAGTTGCAGTCTTTCAGTGTTGTACAGTAAAACAGTTGTGGCATGCATGTAGATTTACACCAAGTATTTCGCAGCTGCGCTTGCAATTAACGAGATATTATTTTCAGTGCTATGTTAATGTGTCTCTTATTTTTGCTCTTCAAATTGTGCTTTTCTGTGTTATCGTGTGAAATATTGTGACAATAATGGCGTGTGAAAAACGTAACACTAGGCTCGAGAGTAAACTGAGAAATAATAGTGACGACGAGTGTAGCTTACCAGCACCGCTGTGTAATGAATTAACAGACATTCAAAGTAGTAATTTGGTAACTGTGCATAAGGAAATGAAGCGGGCGTCAAATAATGGTGTAGACAGTGAAACAGGTAGTGAACAGGGAAGCATTATCGATCGATCGGTCGGCAACAGCTCTCCTCAGGAATCGGGAATGACAGAACACAATATTGCAAATACTGTAGATTCAGGTTTTGGGTTCTCACCGTTTTCTGAAATGAGTCAAGACACATTTTCCGCTTGTCAAAATGTGAATGTTGCCGGTGCAAATTCACTGCCGAAAAGCACTGCGGAACATGTTTCAGACACCAGTGCATTGTTATTACAATTAATGCAACAAATGGGACAAAAGCTTTAAAAGTTAGACACAATGGAACAAAATCTTCAAAAGTTAGACACAATGGAACAACACCAGAGACAAACACAGCAACAGTTAGACGCAATGGAAGAAGAGCTTCAAAAGTTAGAGTCAGTGGAACATACGCTTGAACAAACACGTGAAGATTTAACTACTGAGTTACATAACATTGAATCGAAATGTCAAAAAGTCTGTAATGACGTAAAAAAACAAATTTTTGAGCATTTCCAACCTATTTTTTCGCGTCATGAAAATGCATTACAGAATCACGAAGCAGCCATAAAAGAACTGCAAACTATTGTTCATGAAAATCACGACACTTTGCAAGCTAAAATTGACTCAGTTGCATCTACCGATTCGGTTACGCAACTTGCAAAAACTCAGGTAAACTTAAAGGACACAGTAGATTCGATTTCAACACAAATGGACACTCTGAAACTTGGTTCAGAAAAACACACTGAGGAAATAAGTATATCGGAGAATGTAGCCGAACTTTCGGATCAGTTCACTAACTTATCTGCAAAGGTAGATGATGATCTGAATGACACAAGACCTGTAGCCATCACTGACACAGAAGAGTATGAACAAATTAAGAAATTCAAACAAAATCAGAATGAAATTAATACGCAATACAAAAGAGAAATCCGGGAAGTACAAGATCAGTTGGCACAAGTAATACAAAAATTTCATATTTCAGAGGACACTCGCGCTCCAACACGGGAAGAGGAACTTAGAAATACGGAACAACCACAAAATAATAACACAGGACACTTCGGAAATTATGAAAGAAATTGGCAAGGCGCATTGGATTTTGAGATGGAACCACCGACACGACGTAACAATGACCGATATGCTACTCGCCGACACGATGATTTTGATTATAAGCTGTTCATTACTACACGTAAATTCAAAACATTTAAGAATTCTGGCAGCGATATTCATCCACAAGCGTGGCTCCATCAATTCTCTCATTGTTTTCCTCTCAACTGGTCATTGGAGCACAGGTTAGAATTTATGTGTGGCTACTTGGAGAATGAACCAGCTGTAAGAATGCGATCGGTCATACACGATTGCCACAATGAAGGAGATTTTTATCATGCCTTCCTCTCAGCATATTGGTCTCAAGCTACACAAGACCGAGTAAAACATAGCATCATAATGATGAAACATTTCGAACAATCTGAATTTTCCAGTCTTGTGAAATATTTTGAAGACATGTTGCGTAAGAATCAGTATCTTTCAAACCCATACAGCCCCTCAGAACTCATTCGCATTTGCTTAATCAAATTACCTGAACATTTACGACATATTATTTTTGGCAGGACGTTGCAAAGACGACATTGAGGCTTTTCAGGGACTGTTACAAGAACTGGAAATTGACACTGACAATCGGGGAACGCGGAAACAGGAGCACAACAATTACAGATCACATCCGTCGCAATTCCGCGATGACAGAAATAATATACGACAAGGCTATTCTTTCAACGTAAATCGTGACCGAAACAGACACCACCCGTACGACAACCGTTGGCAGAGTAGTAATAATTACAGGGAAAGATCACCTTTCCGCAGTAATGACTATCACAGAGACAATCAGAGAAACAGACAATATGGGAACCAAAATAATTATTATCAAGGGAGACAGAATAACTTTAGACGCAACGGTCCAGCGCGCAGTTACGATTCAGGGAGAAATTCTACACCACATGACCGACAAGAAAAAACTATGGAATCTACCGACATGATGACAGACGATATGATCGTAACGACAGACCTGAATTGCATCAGAACTGGCGGGATTCAAACAGAGCAGGGCCCTCTCGAGGAGGTGAATTTGTAGAAGTTAGGTCTCCAAATCCCAACAACGACGCGCGCCAACAAAGGAACAGACAATGACTCGCACCGCAGGCAGCCGCGTGCGCCGGCTGGCTCAGAGAAAAATAACATAGACGCTAACCTTGAGAAAAATTTTAGCACTCCTCACCGACATATACCACATGATAATTGCGTTGAGGTTGAAACTCTGCGTACTCGGAAGAGTAAAGGTTTACACCACATTTCACATGTAAAACCGTTTATTGAAAGATAATCTGCTTTTTAACTTTGTCTTTGCCATACAACTCTTAACTTCACATTTCTAGTATGCATTGTCAGACTTAAAAACTGTTACCATGCAACAATGTTTGAAGTTAAATATCCAATCAAGAACCTAGGGAACATTTTTAAACAGAAATTACGAATGCATTGTTATTGTGAAGAGACGACCCAGTGTTATTGTGTGTGTGCATTCTTGCTTGTTAGTTGCACGATTACGTAACGACTATAAGGCTTACATACTTAGAACATTTACCAGTACTGCTAATGAGATTTTAATGCAACATTTTGGTTTACTTGAAAATACATTCTGGATTTAAAGTACTTTCAGTGTTGGGCAGCTGGCTGTGAACAGCGCGTAGCGTTGCGCAGTTGGAGGTGAGCCGCCAGCAGTGGTGGATGTGGGGAGAGAGATGGCGGAGTTTTGAAATTTGTAAGACTTGATGTCATGAACTGCTATATACATTATGACTTTTGAACACTATTGAGCTGGCAGTAGTGGGGCTCGCTGTGTTGCAGTAGTTCGAGTAACGAAGATTTTTGGTGAGGTAAGTGATTTGTGAAAGGTATAGGTTAATGTTAGTCAGGGCCATTCTTTTGTAGGTATTTTTAAAAGTCAGATTGCGTAGCGCTAAAAACATTGTGTGTCAGTTTAAGCCCAGTCACGTATATAATTTTTCTAAAGGGGACTTTTCAAGGTATATCTTTATAGCTTGCAACCGACTTCAATGTATGGCCCTCAGTACCCTTTCTTCGTATTTGCTCCTCCTCCATTTCTTACTGCGATAAATTTTAAGACATTTAATACTACTAAGTACCTAGTTTGATAGATACTCTTTGACCGCTTACGTTTTCCTTCTGATGGTGATACTGACTATGTTAATCGTCAATAATCCGTTCATCCAACAATGAAGCGCTCCATAGCTAATATGTACACGAAATTTTACACTCAGAGGGTATCGGGAACTATGACTGAAAGATGCTTATTAGGTATCGGCGTATTCTATCAGTTTAGAACAATAACCGATCAGCAGAAATAGCAGCTGACTGGAGAAGGCCGAGACATAAAAAAGAGCCGGTGAAATGAATTTCAAAGTAGCACCGTATTCAAGGAGTAGTGTTGCGGATATACACACAATGCGTAATTAATGGCAGTAATTACATGGCGAGAAAAGCTGTGAAGCGGAACTAAGGCGGGGTCGTTAACAACAGAACCGTGCGTGAGACAGCATTTCATTTGTGACGGCTAAAATCTGTCAGGATGGGATGCCGCAACAAGAGAACGCCGGCTCTCATTGGAAAGTACGTTCGCTAATTTTCCGCCTAGTTGATCGCCGGCTGCACTCCGCTCGTTACTTGTTTTATTTCCGCTTTGTGCTTCATAAATAGAGGGCTGTCGCACGCACGAAATTTCATACTTATTGTTTCCGGCGGCCTTCCAGTTATTACGAAGCGCGAAATTGACAAAGAGTACGAGCTAATTGATACCAGCGCACTGACACACACACACACACACACACACGCTTACACACAAACACTTTTAATATTATTTTCTTTAAAGTTGTGAAGTTCACCAGCTTATTTACAATATTACTCAGCTAACATTTCACTCACACTGCCTCTTCTTTTCCTGTTGTTTTTTTTTTTTCCCTATACATGGTATTTCCCCATTGATGAAACAAACTTTTAGGAATGACGATGTCTGATTTGAGATAGATAACCGTGGTTCAGAAATGACTGAGTCGACACTTATATGCGAAAATAAGAAATTTTCAAACTCACCGTTTCTCTAATGATGACAGAGTTTCAAATAGACACTTGTTTGTAATAATTTTCTTTTCCCAGTAGCTGTTCGGGAGTCGTGCGCCAGTTATTACTGAGGCATGACATGGCCGTACCAAATTCTGTCGTAACCGTTCGAACAGTCAAAGTGATTCCAGAGTGAGTGTGTCTTTCACAGTGCAATAGACCGTGTGGCACATTAAAACTGGTCCCGGAATAGACACATCCTCTAACAATCCTCTAGACTGTGACTAACAAGGGAACCAGCCCTACCCGTCAGCACCGATTTCGTCCAAGTTTATGGTATACGCAGGGCTTGGCCAGTTAGACTACAGCCGGCCAAGCGTTTAGATTTTTGAGGCGGGTCGGCTTGAGCCATTTGTTTTAGTGTAGCGTCGAAGCAGCGGTTGGCGCAGCGGAAAGAGTAGAGAACGGTAATTCGAGTGTCGAGTCACTATTCGGAAACCTCTTTCTTTCTTTTCAATTTTTACGTCACTTGCACTGAAAACAGACCGAAGTAATACATAGTGTATTGCATTTATAAGTATTCTCATAAAAGGCATGAAAAGAAAACGAAAATTTGGGACTGAAAATAAATTTCCGAGAAGGAACTGTACTTACACCTCCCAGTAGGACTTTGCAAATACCTTCCCAAGACGTGATTGCAATTAAACCTTCGGATCGAACAGGTAAGTCGAGAATTCTCATTAATCAGTGTCAATCGAAATACTCTTTTTAACGTCGCGTATAGCAAAGTATTTTCCTTCTTTTGTTCTTTTTCCAGGTTGCCAGTACCAGTCGACTTATAACCCTGGACCATCGAGGGGCAAAAACAACAGGATGTGAACAAAGTAACTCCTACACGGCGCAGTATGCTATGACCCTTTCTGGAAAATTATTGCCGGCCGAAGTGGCCGTGTGGTTCTGGGCGCTACAGTCTGGAACCGAGCGACCGCTACGGTCGCAGGTTCGAATCCTGCCTCGGGCATGGATGTGTGTGATGTCCTTAGGTTGGTTAGGTTTAATTAGTTCTAAGTTCTAGGCGACTCATGACCACAGAAGTTAAGTCGCATAGTGCTCAGAGCCATTTGAACCATTTTTTGGAAAATTATTGCCAACAATATATGTACAGAGCAAGATTGTGGCCCTTTTGGAGCAAGGATTAAAAAAAATAACAGTGAATGGATGCGAGGCAAAATATAGGAACGTCTTTACTTCATCAAAATCTGGATAGCTTACAACAGAGTTATACAAAAGATTGTTTACTGGTGTGATGAAATCCTGTGCACAGAGAAGCAAATTCCTCCTGGAAACTGTTTCGTGAGGAGCACAAAGCAAATAAAAGATGGTTCATGGCTCTGGGCACTATGAGACTTAACTTCTGAGGTCATCAGTCACCTAGAACGTAGAACTACTTAAACCTAACTAACCTAAGGACATCACACACATCCATGCCCGAGGCAGGATTCGGACCTGCGACCGTAGCGGTCGCTCGGTTACAGACTGTAGCGCCTAGAACCGCTCGGCCACTCTGGCCGGCCATATTAAATAAAACAGAACATTTGCATAAATTGACATTTCTACAAAAAATTATTCACACAGAAATTACAACTATATACAGTAAGTTTTGTTCCCTCCAAATGAGACAAAGAATTTAAATGACAGATGCACTACACTGCATAGAATCAAATAATGACATCAAAGTTTTTACAAAGAAAGGAGTATACAATTTTGTGTTATGGATTCAATCAAACAACATTTACAGAAGCTCAACAATGGAATGTTGAACAAAACAGAGAGCAAAATGAATCAACAAAAGGTATGTAGTGTCTAAGCTATGGTGTTACAACTTGCTTCTTTCTGTTATGTTGTCTAGCTGTTACACAACCACTTTCACGTAACTGGCTGAAGAGGTTGACAAATAATAGCCGAGATGGTTGACAGCTATTGAGATACCTTGCCGCGTAAACCGTACAAGAACGAACTGTATTTTTCCTACGCTCTCCGTAGACCATGAACATGTCGGTTTTTTCTGCGTTGGTAAACCCCAACGTCCACTCACGCTACCAGTTTGGGCAATTCAGTATGCCATTTTCGGGCCCCATATGCACCTCTCAAAAATAATTGACTGCAGTCAAGTCTTCGGTGGAAGCACTTGAGAATTCACGACATCCAGAAAGAGATGGCCCCAGTATGCCAGTATAGATAATTTTTGAGAGGTGCATATGGCGCCTGAAGATCGCATACTGAATTCCCCAAACTGGTAGCGAAAACAAAATACAATAACTTCTTATTTTGCACGTCTCTTTGGCGAAGTCCTTTGTTAAATAATTGACCATCCGCTGTCCCACGTCCACAACGGTTCAAGAGAGATTACAAGATTCGCCTTGTTTTTCTCTCGACGCCAAATTCCTTTTCTTCGCTGGCTCTTTACGAAAATGTCAACTTCCACCTGGCCCAGACGTCAAGCTTCGCTGCAGATCAGTATGTCAACACAATGTAAATTCCAAAAAGTAGTATAAAAAATAGACATTGCCAGTGTCCTGGTCCTCTCTTTGTTCACTCACGTTTTACACCTGAAGCAAGATTACTCCTCCACGAGTCTGTAACACAGTGACGGTAAAGAGACCAGAAGTGACTGTTTCGGCTGAGTGCGAACGCTTGTGTGCGCGCCTCACTGACCCTTGGCAGGAGCAGGGCGCTGAGAAGGCGTAGGGTCGCGCGAGAGGGGAGCCGCTCAGCCAATCCCGAGCCAGTCCGGATGTGATGTCACGTCCGTCACTGCAGCTCGCACAACTGACTGCTTAGCTTCGTACACATCTGCGCACGTCTGGCATAAACCATAAAACTTGTAGCAGAGGGGCATAGTCCAACTTTGGGAGTGATCGAGTCAAGTTAGCTGACACATAACTCGTCTATGCAAATGATGTAGTTTATTGCTTTTTGAGCCAAGAAGGTACCTGCAACGACCTTCACATTCTCTTTAATAAGACTCGTAATAATTAAACTACAAATGAGATCGATCTACTACATAAAACCTCACTGCAGGAAGCACAGCTGATAAGAAGTGATGGAACCAGATTTTTAATTAAAGTTAGCAAAATTGTTGTGCAAAGCTGAAAGAGAATTAAGGTGCCTTCTCTGGGAACACAAGAATGGAATGGAGAACTGTTGAGCAAAACCCATGTCCACTGCTGAACTGTCAGGCGCCACTACAGCAGAACGACGTCATATGGAGACAGGTTCCATCACTTTGGTGACCATGCATCAGTGAGCAAGAAAGCCTGAGTCGAACACAAGAGTAACTATTCAGTGCGATGACGCAGCAGAAGCCAGCCAAAGTGGTTGAAACATAAAGTCTGGATGTCACGAGTCGTTTAGGTCGATTAACTATATTGTTGCCTCAATATGAAGAATGAAGACCATTCAGGAAGAATTACTGCTTAATTCCAGCACAAGTATTCTCAGCCTGCAGCCGACAACACTATAGGAGGGACCTATGTTGTCCATCCAGCTCTCTACAAGCTTCTGTGAAACAGCAGGGACCACCGTGGGGACACTATCAGCCACTGTGCCATCATCCATGATGGGACTGATGAGAAGAACTTGAGGGCCTTCGACCTCTCTTAAGTGCCCTACTACAACTTCTGGGGACATGTTGCTCCTCTTCTGTCATCAAGGGGATGCAAGTCTTGGCTTCTGACCACCTTTTCGTACGGGCAAACGCTGTTGCCTTTCCTATGTCCAGTCTACAATGTGACCATGCAGGTCCTGATCACCCACTTCCAAATCTGCAAGCCGTCTCGGACAGTGCGGGCGACAACATGAACTGGCTTTGTGAGACTGACAGCCTCATGCTCTGGAATTGGTGCTGTTGCTATAGCTGAGAGCCATGCTTTAATCAGTAAACCAAGGTGGCACAATCCGCCAGCGTACCCGCCAACACTAGCTGCCTGGGACATCAACACTTAATGTGCTGAATTTTATGAATAGTAAATATTTGGTGTCTTAATATTGTTTTACGAGCGCCCAGTGTTGGGCATCCAGCGAGCATCAGTGCACTCCACACCACACCACTGCAACCCACAACAGTAGATGTCACAAGTTCTCGTTCTACAATTAATTACCCGAGTCAGCTACACAAACGGCATGGCAGCATGTGGTGGATAGTCCAGAAACACTTCATAAAGAACACCTAGTTCATAATTTTCTATGCTTAGTTACAAATTTTAATAAATGAATTAGAATTTTCCACAGTTTCACCAGTAATTTAAATTCCATTAGAGACACACAAATGTAGACAGCAGCAATTCTAAGAGCATACCATATCCTACAACGTTCAAGTTCCATTTGTATTATATTGCAAATGTTTGAGACAGACTGAACAAAAACTGAATACTGGTCTCATCATTTGAAATGTGAAATAATTTTAACGAAGACTTTGAGCGAAATACTTACTCTATTTTTTTGTAATATATTATTTTCATCAGCATTTCAGCATACTCCTACTGACATCTCTAGCTTTAAGATCAAATTTCTTTATCGAAAGTCATAATTCAGCCTGGTGAAATCTCTGATCCGCTGAATGACCTAAATTCGCAGAAATTCGCAGGTTAGGGAAACAGATCTTACAGAACTGACCGCCGTCTCCACAGCTGGGTCAGCCGTCCGGACGCAGTAGCAGTGCTTCTCCGGGCGGTAATTCAGCAGCACGATTTTACGGATACGGAACTTTCTTGGGCGGCAGGCGTCAAAACGTGGAATAATTTTTGCGATGGTTCAGTGTGGTTTGTGAATACAGTATTTCGCAGTAGCCGACACTTAATATAATTTCGTCGGTTGTTCGATTGAACTCGTGATTTTCACGTGTAAGGCTGGTACGGACTTCGTGTAATCTCCTAGCAAGTTCGACTCTTAAATGAGACTGTTCACAGCGGGCTCTGTATATTTCACAGTTAGAATAATTTCGTTGAATTCTGACGGACTTGTCTTTATCACAATTAGTGCTGGTCAGTGATAGAACATTTCAGGATTGTGAATGCACACACTTTAAATAATTTTTGCAGATTTACCGTATTTATTTAAAATGTATAGCGAGTTTCTAACAACTATATGGGAGCTCGAGTCATAACAGATACGTGTAGCTACAGCGAGTACATTTTTCACCATTCTGTAATTATTATGTGCAATTAATGAATAAATAGCGAATGATATTGAACTCTAAATCCATTCTTGGGGAAAATTTTTTGCATGCAGCACCTATGAACCACCCTTACAGTATTATATTCTGATTTTGTGTATGTAGCATAACTAATTTGACTTTTTTGTGTAGAAAGCGACTGGTATGCACTCTTAAACCAAACGACAATGATACAAGCCAGAAGACCATTACTCTTAGTTTATTACCGTACCGTCGCAGGGAGATTCAATCAACTCGAGATGTTGTCTACTTGCCCTAGCAATTCTCCTACAGCCGCGCAGTCATAGACGCCTTCCTACGGCTGGCGCGGCTCCCCCAGTTGGAAGTTCGAGTCCTCCCTTGGGCATGTGTGTGTGTGTGTGTGTGTGTGTGTGTGTGTGTGTGTGTGTGTGTGTGCGTGCTGTCCTTAACGTAACTTAGTTTAAGTTAGATTAAGTAGAGTGTAAGCGTAGGAGCCGATGACCTCAGCAGTTTGGTCCCATAGGAACTTACCACAAATTTCCAAAATTCCAATTCTCCTGTTAGTGTGTGGTTCAGTTCTGCTGAAGCCTAAACGGGGATTTTTTCCTCCAAAGCACCTTTGGTGGATAATTTGGAGCTTTCTTCATACCATTCCACACGCTCATCTTCTTCAGACTTATTACTATGTCTACTATCCTGGATAAATGAAGTAAAGAATATCTTCATATAGACCACTCTTGCAGGTCGAGATGGAATAGAAAATCGCAGCACCGTATCAAAAGAAACAAAAATATTTGTTCAAAATTACGAACGTGTGCTTTGGATTCATTACCTACCCCTATTGTAACTAGATTTGCTATTTCATGCCTGATTCCTTGCAGTATGTCACGAAACGAAAGTCAACAGCTTGCTCGCAAGAAAACAAAGAAAAGACGATGAAACATGTCCGACAGCACGCTCTACAAGCAATTGTTTACTCGCTGTAGACAAAAAATTGTGCTATTTGTAGAGCATGATAATGTGCTGCCACCTAACGCCAGATCCTATAAACACCAAGTGGCCCGTATCTACCCACCTGATCCTACTATCGGTCTCTCCTTTGAGTAGCAGGGACAGGAATTTGTACAAGACAGAACGTGATGTCGATACTGGTTGTACAACGGTTCAAAAAAAATTTAAGTTCTAAAGTACTTCTTCCTACGTGCAACTCGTTTTGCTACTACTTGTTGTTTATTGTTGGTGAACACTGAGGTGAGGGAGGGAGGAAGACCCGTCGACGACGAGTTAGTAAGAGACGGAACACAAGCTGTGACGGGTGTCCGTCCGATCGCTAACATAAAAATGGTTAATGGGAACGATGGAAACTTGTACGAACAAGAACAGTGCTTTAGTTGCTGCGTTTGATGTGTGAATATAGTATAGGATTATTACAAATGATTGAAGCGATTTCACAGCTCTACAATAACTTTATTATTTGAGATATTTTCTCAATGCTTTGCACACACATACAAAAACTCAAAAAGTTTTTTTAGGCATTCACAAATGTTCGATATGTGCCCCTTTAGTGATTCGGCAGACATCAAACCGATAATCAAGTTCCTCCCACACTCGGCGCAGCATGTCCCCATCAATGAGTTTGAAAGCATCGTTGATGCGAGCTCGCAGTTCTGGCACGTTTCTTCGTAGAGGAGGTTTAAACACTGAATCTTTCACATAACCCCACAGAAAGAAATCGCATGGGGTTAAGTCGGGAGAGCGTGGAGGCCATGACATGAATTGCTGATCATGATCTCCACCACGACCGATCCATCGGTTTTCCAATCTCCTGTTTAAGAAATGCCGAACATCATGATGGAAGTGCGGTGGAGCACCATCCTGTTGAAAGATGAAGTCGGCGCTGTCGGTCTCCAGTTGTGACATGAGCCAATTTTCCAGCATGTCCAGATACACGTGTCCTGTAACTTTTTTTTCGCAGAAGAAAAAGGGGCCGTAAACTTTAAACCGTGATATTGCACAAAACACGTTAACTTTTGGTGAATTGCGAATTTGCTGCACGAATGCGTGAGGATTCTCTACCGCCCAGATTCGCACATTGTGTCTGTTCACTTCACCATTAAGAAAAAATGTTGCTTCATCACTGGAAACAAGTTTCGCACTGAACGCATCCTCTTCCATGAGCTGTTGCAACCGCGCCGAAAATTCAAAGCGTTTGACTTTGTCATCGGGTGTCAGGACTTGTAGCAATTGTAAACGGTAAGGCTTCTGCTTTAGCCTTTTCCGT
Source organism: Schistocerca americana (assembly GCF_021461395.2). Lineage (NCBI taxonomy): Eukaryota > Metazoa > Arthropoda > Insecta > Orthoptera > Acrididae > Schistocerca > Schistocerca americana. Next base: position 283,992,783 of record NC_060120.1, on the reverse strand, counting down.
AAGATTTTCCAAACCGTCGGCTGTGGTACGTTTAGCTCCCTGCTTGCTTTATTCGTCGACTTCCGCGGGCTACGCGTGAAACTTGCCCGCACGCGTTCAACCGTTTCTTCGCTCACTGCAGGCTGACCCGTTGATTTCCCCTTACAGAGGCATCCAGAAGCTTTAAACTGCGCATACCATCGCCGAATGGAGTTAGCAGTTGGTGGGTATTTGTTGTACGTCGTCCTGAAGTGTCGTTGCACTGTTATGACTGACTGATGTGAGTGCATTTCAAGCACGACATACGCTTTCTCGGCTCCTGTCGCCATTTTGTCTCACTGCGCTCTCGAGCAGAAATCTGAAGCGCGGCTTCAGCCGAACAAAACTTTATGAGCTTTTCTACGTATCTGTAGTGTGTCGTGACCATATGTCAATGAATGGAGCTACAGTGAATTTATGAAATCGCTTCAATCATTTGTAATAGCCCTGTATACTGGGAGCATTCTGTGACCACTGAGGGAGTGATTTATAGTTGTCGAAGTTTCTTCTAGATAACTTATAGGTTTCTAGCACACCGCTCGCTGACTGTGGATACTAGCTCTTTCCTTGAGAGCGATTATAAAAACGAGAGTCTGTGATATAATCTCCCTAGAAATATGTGATCTCCCGAAAAATAAATCTTTACAGACAAAATAGTAAAGGAAGGCAAAGACAGAAAACTGTGGTTAACATTACCACTGTTCTGAGCTCTAATAAGTACTGTACGTACGGTTGAAGAGATTGGCAACAAACCCGAATTAGGCTAATGAGGAGTCTGTTGGGAACAAAAAGCAGGGAGAGAGGCGTCTTGAGGACAGCCCGTCTTCTCTGTCTGAGACCTGCGGCAGACAGCTGACCTCGAGATCACAGTAGCAGCTGTCTGCTGGGCTGACGTCCACCAAGTGTGCGGCAGGTGGCTCTGTGGCGTTCCACTCCTGCCATTACGCTGATTATACTGTTTAAATCTATCACTGCGCCGGAACTGGACAGGATTATTGACAATTGGGCTGTTTGACGTAGACGATGAAAAGGTGCGAAATAATGACGACGCAAGCAATAGATGTGTCATAAAAAAGGAACTCAGGACAGTCACCGAGCGCCGAAATTGACTCCGACGCAATTGTGTGTACAAACTCTTAGGCTACCGAGGTACCCTGAGCGCTGTCTTCGAACATCTCCATACACACACTATTCTCAAAAACTCGTCACTAATCATGGCGTGCAGATAGCGCGTACGAACACATCCCATCGGCCCAGCAAATCTTGGACGTTATTCGTTCCGTCCTCTTCTCTCTGATAAGCAATTTCTTACCTCCAGAGAATTTCTATTGTCACCGTGACCACGGCAGCGTCGGACTTCTGGTGTTTCTGTCGAAATTCCATATGAATGTACTGGGTCTGGTTGGACGATTACAAACTAGAAACAGCAATATTTTAAGGTAATTTACACTACTGACCATTAAAATTGCTACACCACCAAGATGACGTGCTACAGACGCGAAATTTAACCGACAGGAAGAAGATGCTGTGATATGCAAATGATTAGCTTTTCAGAGTATTCACACAAGGTTGGCGCCGGTGGCGACACCTACAACGTGCTGACATGAGGAAAGTTTCCAACCGATCTCTTGTACACAAACAGCAGTTGACCGGCGTTGCCTGGTGAAACATCGTTGTGATGCCTCGTGTAAGGAGGAGAAATGCGTACCATCACGTTTCCGACTTTGATGAAGGTCGCATTGTAGCCTATCGCGATTGCGGTTTATCGTATCGCGACATTGCTGCTCGCGTTGGTCGAGATCCAATGGCTGTTAGCAGAATATGGAATCGGTGGGTTCAGGAGGGTAATACGGAACGCCGTGCTGGATCCCAACGTCCTCGTATCAGTAGCAGTTGAGATGACAGGCATCTTATCCGCATGGCTGTAACGGATCGTGCGGCCACATCTCGATCCCTGAGTCAACAGATGGGGACGTTTGCAAGACAACAACCATCTGCACGAACAGTTCGACGACGTCTGCAGCAGCATGGACTATCAGCTCGGGGGCCATGGCTGCGGTTACCCTTGACGCTACATCACAGAGAGGAGCGCCTGCGATGGTGTACTCCACGACGAACCTGGGTGCACAAATGGCAAAACGTCATTTTTTCGGATGAATCCAGGTTCTGTTTCCAGCATCATGATGGTCACATCCGAGTTTGGCGACATCGTGCTGAACGCACATTGGAAGCGTCTATTCGTCATTGCCATACTGGCGTATCACCCGGCGTTATGGTATGGGGTGCCATTGGTTACACGTGTCGGTCACCTCTTGTTCGTATTGACGGCACTTTGAACAGTGGACGTTACATTTCAGATGTGTTACGATCCGTGGCTCTACCCTTCAGGCGCTACAGTCAGGAACCGTGCGACCGCTACGATCGCCGGTTCGAATCCTGCCTCGGGCATGGATGTTTGTGATGTACTTAGGTTTAAGTAGTTCTAAGTCTAGGGGACTGATGATCTCTGAAGTTAAGTCCCATAGTGCTCACAGCCATTTGAACCACTTTTCTTCCCTTCATTCGATCCCTGCAAAACCCTACATTTCAGCAGGATAACGCACAACCGCATGTTGCAGGTCCTGTGGGGCCTTGTGGATACAGAAAATGCTCGACTGCTGCCCTGGCCAGCACATTCTCCAGATCTCTCACCAACTGAAAAGGTCTGGTCAATGGTGGCCGAGCAACTGGCTCGTCACAATACGCCAGTCACTGCTCTTGATGAACTGTGGTATCGTGTTGAAGCTGCATGGGCAGCTGTACCTGTACACGCCATCCAAGCTCTGTTTGACTCAATGGCCAGGCGTATCAAGGCCGTTATTAGGGCTAGAGGTGGTTGTTCTGGATACTGATTTCTCAGGATCTATGCACCCAAAATGCGTGAAAATGTAATCACATGTCAGTTCTAGTATAACATATTTTTCCAATGAATACCCGTTTATCGTCTGCATTTCTTCTTGGTGTAGCAATTTTAATGGCAAGTGGTGTAGATACAGTCTTCTACAAAAATGAAAGTTTAGGCATCCTTTGCATTACGAAAGTCAGTAAGCCTCAGTGCCAGATTATTACGGGAAACGACCTATTACACATAGGAAAATAGTTGAAATGAAAAACTATTAGGAGAAAAGATCGCTCACTCCAACGAAACGGCGATGTGGCCGCAGATCAAGTAATTACCATGCTCGCTTAAGAGACAAAGAAAATGGTTCGTATTTAAAATGCGCAGGGGGGAAAAACTATACGGAGAGAGACTGCTAGCTGTGAGCTGTAGCCATGGAGGCTCTAGAAATTCGATGCCGGGCGTAGACGGTTGCGCTTACCAGCGTATCGACAACACGTAGGAGGGCGGCGGTAGCCCGCAGCGCCGACCCGAGGTGTGCTTCAGTCTACCCCAGTGTCTGTCAACGCCATAGTGACGCGGCGCGACAGAATTAACAGTGAGCGTGTACTCTGCTAGTCTGACTCCAAGCTGATGGAGGTCGGGGCATGTAACAGATTGCTGCACCAGCGTTCACATTGGCAAAGAATGAATACGCCAGGGTAAACAAATGAGAACCGAATCAAGAGAGTGAGACGAAACGAGAAAGTGACGAACGAATGAGCACACCGAGACGGAGCGCGGTGACTCCGGTCGTTTCATAGCATGGACAGTATGTCTCCACGGCTAAAGGTATAGACCGCGTTGCCAGCCCTGCAGTGTAGCTGTACCGACCCACCCCTGTTATTCCCCTCTCCATTTGACGCCAATATGAAAATAAACAGACAAACTCCTCTTTCAGCGACCACAAGGACCACGAAAAAAAATTTGAACGGAAACGGCTGTTCCTAAAGCGCAGCCAAGTAGGGATCTAATTAAAGAAATACACTCCTGGAAATGGAAAAAAGAACACATTGACACCGGTGTGTCAGACCCACCATACTTGCTCCGGACACTGCGAGAGGGCTGTACAAGCAATGATCACACGCACGGCACAGCGGACACACCAGGAACCGCGGTGTTGGCCGTCGAATGGCGCTAGCTGCGCAGCATTTGTGCACCGCCGCCGTCAGTGTCAGCCAGTTTGCCGTGGCATACGGAGCTCCATCGCAGTTTTTAACACTGGTAGCATGCCGCGACAGCGTGGACGTGAACCGTATGTGCAGTTGACCGACTTTGAGCGAGGGCGTATAGTGGGCATGCGGGAGGCCGGGTAGACGTACCGCCGAATTGCTCAACACGTGGGGCGTGAGGTCTCCACAGTACATCGATGTTGTCGCCAGTGGTCGGCGGAAGGTGCACGTGCCCGTCGACCTGGGACCGGACCGCAGCGATGCACGGATGCACGCCAAGACCGTAGGATCCTACGCAGTGCCGTAGGGGACCGCACCGCCACTTCCCAGCAAATTAGGGACACTGTTGCTCCTGGGGTATCGGCGAGGACCATTCGCAACCGTCTCCATGAAGCTGGGCTACGGTCCCGCACACCGTTAGGCCGTCTTCCGCTCACGCCCCAACATCGTGCAGCCCGCCTCCAGTGGTGTCGCGACAGGGGTAAATGGAGGGACGAATGGAGACGTGTCGTCTTCAGCGATGAGAGTCGCTTCTGCCTTGGTGCCAATGATGGTCGTATGCGTGTTTGGCGCCGCGTAGGTGAGCGCCACAATCAGGACTGCATACGACCGAGGCACACAGGGCCAACACCCGGCATCATGGTGTGGGGAGCGATCTCCTACACTGGCCGTACACCACTGGTGATCGTCGAGGGGACACTGAATAGTGCACGATACATCCAAACCGTCATCGAACCCATCGTTCTACCATTCCTAGACCGGCAAGGGAACTTGCTGTTCCAACAGGACAATGCACGTCCGCATGTATCCCGTGCCACCCAACGTGCTCTAGAAGGTGTAAGTCAACTACCCTGGCCAGCAAGATCTCCGGATCTGTCCCCCATTGAGCATGTTTGGGACTGGATGAAGCGTCGTCTCTCGCGGTCTTCACGTCCAGCACGAACGCTGGTCCAACTGAGGCGCCAGGTGGAAATGGCATGGCAAGCCGTTCCACAGGACTACATCCAGCATCTCTACGATCGTCTCCATGGGAGAATAGCAGCCTGCATTGCTGCGAAAGGTGGATATACACTGTACTAGTGCCGACATTGTGCATGCTCTGTTGCCTGTGTCTATGTGCCTGTGGTTCTGTCAGTGTGATCATGTGATGTATCTGACCCCAGGAATGGGTCAATAAAGTTTCCCCTTCCTGGGACAATGAATTCACGGTGTTCTTATTTCAATTTCCACGAGTGTATATGAAGTAAGGTAACGAGCTCGCGGATTGTACATGGAGCGTACATAGCCACACAGCTACGGCACAAATCTTGCGGGAACAGTTTCCGGCCCGACGTTCCAGAAGTGTTTTACTCTACACAGCCATTGCTGGACGGGCAGGAAGTCTTCCCCACTGACTACTCCTCGATCGGAGGGAGATTTTCGGGTGGACAGTGCAAGCGTGGGACCGGACCATAACGCAAAATCGCGAGCTCTAAGATTATGAGTAATTAGCACATCGAGCTATTCGGTTCAATAAAAGCTAAAACAAGAACACATAAAGACTGTTAATGAAGAGAAACTTACGTTTCCAATTATAAAGTGCAAAATACTATTGTTACGCAACAAGGGGAAGAGGTCTGGCTTGTGGTGCGGGATTTCACTGTCAACATTGGCTCAGTTCGAAATAGAGCAGCTGGTTGCATTACGGACGCCAACCGGCTACAAAGCGTGACACAGGACCTCATATGTCTGATCTCTTCCCTAATCTATCTTGCACCCTTATATTTCTTTTCCCTCTTCCTCCTGTTCCGTCACATACTATCCCTCTAAGCACTGCCTCATCATACTCTGCCTTTCTTTCATCTGCCTCCTCACTCCCTGTGCGTCTTCCATTTGCCTAAAGTTTTCCTTTTCCTTCTTCTCCACTTGTACCTCTCCCACCTACCTCGCCTGCACCACTCTCCTCACACCTCTTCCTTCTTCCACCCCACATTATCCCCCTCTTCCACCCTCTTCTCGTACTCTCTTGCTTTTCCATCTGACCAGTAACTGTCTCAATCTTCTACCTCCCCTCCTACCTTTCTATGGCCATCTTCTTTTTCCTGCTCTCTCTCTCTCTCCTTCTCCTCCTCTGCCTCTCTCCGTCCGTTTTCTCATTCCCCCTTCCTCCCAGATCATCTCGTACTCCCCAACCTATATCCATCACTTCCTCATTTTTCTGCCCATCTCATCATCCCCCATTTCTCTCTCCATAACACACCTCCCTCTCTTTGTCCATCTCCTCCTCCTGTTTCTTCTAACCATCTTCCCTCTCTCTCTGTCCATCTACTTCTCCCTCCTATTTGTCCATCTACTCCTCCCCGTTCTCCATCTCCTCCCTCCTCCTCCCCCCCCCCCCCCCTGTCCACTTCCTATGTCAGTGGGAACTAGGTGCGTCTTATAAAGGCAGTTATGTTTACCAAGTTTGGTTGAAAACGATCCAGGGGCTTAGCAGAAGACGTGGAACACACACACACACACACACACACACACACACGCACACAAACTTGTATACACTAGCTGTTACCCAAAGATGCGCTCGCATATTAGTATAATTAAATGTCCGTATAGATCTATTCACTGGGAGACACGTTCCTGATGTTCTGCCGTTTGGTGCAAGTATTTTTATTTGACACCACTTTAGCGAGTTGCTCATCGATGATGGTGAAATGACGGTGAGACAACACACACACACCAAGTCCCGAGCGGAGATAATTCGACCCGATCAGGAATCGAACCCGAATTACTGGGGTGGTACAGAGAGCCAACAATGATAAAATGCAGGACATATGGGAGAGGCGAAATACCCTCAGATTTCATGTGGAATGCAATTAGGCCAATGCCAAAGAAGGCACGTGCTAACTGTTAGTTAAATAAGGCATTGCTGTAAAATACTGACACGAATTATTTGGAAAAGAATGGGAAAACTGGTAGAAACCGAATTCGGAAAAGAACTGTTGGAGTTCCGAAGAAACGCAGAAACACGCGAGGCAGTACTGACCCTACGACTCGTCTCAGAACAGAGGTTGAAGAAAGGCCAAACTACGTTCATAGCATTTATAGCTGCCGAGAAAGCGTTTGACAATATTCCTTGGAGTAAACACTTTGAATTTTTAAAAGTAGCAGGGATAAAATAGGAAGAACGAAAGGATGTTTGCCAATTGCGCAGGAACAAGACGGTAGTTCTAAGAATCGAAGGACAAGAAAGGGAAGCAGTAGACGAGAAGGAGGTGAGGCAGGGCTGTGCCCTTCGCTGATATTGTTCTGTCTGTACATTAAACGTGTCGTGAAAGAGAAGAAGCAGAAATTTAGAATACGAAATAAAGTTTACGGAGGTAAAATTTAGACAGAAATATGATTGAAACTTCCTGGCAGATTAAAACTGTGTGCCCGACCGAGACTCGAACTCGGGACCTTTGCCTTTCGAGGGCAAGTGCTCTACCATCTTTTTTTTCCTTTTTTTTTTAAATTCATTTTGTTCGATATAGTTCATTGCGTTCGTTCTGTGCGGACGTCAAGTTAATCGTTGATTCCTTGACTCAGTTTTTTATTACAGAGAGCGCGCAGCTCTCTGACCGAACACGCTGAGGTACCGTGCCGGCGCCATCTGAGCCACCGAAACACTACTCACGGCTGGTCCTCACAGCTTTACTTCTGCCAGTATCTCGTCTCTTACCTTCCAAACTTTACAGAAGCAGGAGAGCTTCTGTAAAGCTAGGAAGGTGGGAGACGAGATGCTGGCAGAAGTAAAGCTGTGCTTCGGTAGCTCAGATGGTAGAGCACTTTCCCGCGAAAGGCAAAGGTCTCGAGTTCGAGTCTCGGTCGGGCACACAGTTTGAACCTGCCAGGAAGTTTCATATCAGTGCACACTCCGCTGCAGAGTGAAAATCTACTTCTGGAGCAATATGATTGCTAAAGACGTTGTAATTATGTCTGTCCACAGTTTCGAATACACTTGTCATTTGGTATAACTGACGCCATTCTCAGGGAAAATAAGTAGTGCAACACTTTTTTCTGAAAGCAAGGTTGGTTTCATTCCAATACACTATATTATGCCTCTGCTACAAAGCTCCATTTTCCAACATCCGTTCAGGGCGACGGCCTTTCGCCGCCTTACTGGGACGGCCTATACGCCCTCATGGTACCACTCTACTGAACGAAGTCGGAACCAACGTCTTGCTGCATAAGTAACCTCCCCACCACTCATCCTTCAGTGGGTTAAACAGATGGAGGTCGGAAAGTTCGAGATCCGGATAGTAGGGTGGATGAGGACGAACAGTCCAACAGAGATATCTCAGCTCATCTCGGATGCTCAGTCTTATTTGAGACCTAGCGTTGTTATGGAGAAAGAGAAGTTCGTTTCCAATTTTGTGGCGACGAATACACTGAAGTCATTTCTTCAATTTCCTGATGGCAGCACAACACACTTCAAAGTTGATCGTAGCGCCATGAGGGAGGACATCAAACAAGAGAACCCCTTCAGAGTCCCAGAAGATCGCTGCCTTGACTTTACTGGTTGAGGATGCGGCTATAAACTGTTCCTTCACAGGAGAGGTGGTTTGGCACCACCCCACGGATAACCATTTCGTTTCCGGTTCGAAGTGATGGACGCATGTTTCATCACCTGTGACGATGTTCGACGAAAAATTGTCACGATCAGCCTCGTAACGCGCAATGAATTCAGCACAGAAAGTTTTTCGGTGCTCTTTATTACCTTCGTTACGCGGCGAGGAACTCAGCGGGCTCACAACTTTGAGTACGCCAACTGGTGGACGAGTGAGGCATCATTACCAACAGAGAAGTACAGTTGAGCACCGAGGTGCTTGTTTGTGACCCGTCCACCACCTGAATGAGAGTTCCCGCACGTTCCAATGTTGCTGGACTCACAGCTGTGTGTGGCCGGCCGGTGCGTGGGAGAGCGGACAGGTTTACGCGACGTGGTTGCGCTGCTGACAGACATCTCGTCCAACGACTCAACGTGCTTTTGTTCATTTCCAGGTCTCCGTAGACATTCTGAAAGCGCCTATGAATGTCTGCCATCCACTGGTTTTCTATCAAAACAAACCCAATGACAGCTCTCTCCTCCGAACGCACCTCCGTTACAGACGCCATTTTCAAGGCTGTCTGAAGTGCCGCCACCTATCGGAAGTTCATGAAACGGTAGGGGCTGAAGCGAGAATATTCCACGATGTCCCATAGTAAAATTCTGCATTTTATCCACCGAAATCGGCCGAGAAAAAATGTGTTGCATTACTTATTGGGCGCCCCTCGCATTCTCTGATTTTAATCCAGCGAAGGAATTAACTAACTTCAGAAGAGCATAGATTCTCTTCTTTCCCGGTTTATCCACAGTCCTTAGTCCACTTCCATACAATACTGTGCTCGAGACGCACAGTCGTGGACAAAAGGAGCGAGACCCTCCCTTTTTCGTTATGCTGATCCGCACAGCTTCAAAGTCTGCTACACAGCATAAAACGCAAGGCGACGAAGTGCTACCAACATAATGTGCACAGGCGTGAAATTGTCAAAACTATCCGAACTTTGACAGACTGTTTTCATCATGTGTAAGACTATATTAATGCTGATTATTGTGTTAAACACAACACGTAAATATAAAATATAAATGAAAGAAGAAATTTTTATTAGTATGGACTGTTGTAATAAAAATGAATTTCAGCTAATCGAGACAACACAACTGTTTTAGTAAGACAAAGTACTCCAGATTGCTACGAATTAGCAAAATATTATGCGCATTCGGCTGGGAAACGGTCTGTGCCAACGTTCAGACCAGTCATGCTGGATTATCTTTCCTGACCTACCATGAAAGTGTGAAAATTTAGCAATGCGTGAAGATTCATAACGTAGTTCAGTTAAAAATCTTTCAGTGCCACACGTAAGTCAATTCAGTTATTGACAGAAGCGGAAAAAGTAGGCAGTAACAAGTATGAAATTCTACAAGATCTTCATATTTACATGCACAGGGCGCCGGTACAGAATAAAGGTAGCAATAAAACGAACTGGGGCGCGAGATTTCTTAAAATTGCTTTGCTGATAGTCTGTCTGCCTCCATCGAGATTAGAATCGAAAACAAACCAGACCTCCCTTGCAGTAGCAAACACCTTTCCGTACGCTAGCAGACAACCCATTCAAACAGCCCTCTATTATTACCCCAGACATGAATAAGCTGGCAATTTTGCAATGAAAATGGCAAAATGATTCTGCACTTTCTGTTGCCCGCATAGAGCTTTCTGGACTCAAAAACAATAATTTTTTACCTTTATGTCACCGCTTATGTGATGATCATTCGGGATGTTTATCGGAATAACAAAATACTGTTATTAGCGAGTAAATTTAGTAGGATAATTCTGCACCACCCCAGGAAATAAACATAGCTGTCAAACGTATTCTACAATGTTTCGAATTCTCCATTAGACTCGCCACAGCCAGAAAACGTTCATTAGCCGAAATGTTTCTTAAGCTAGCTAGCAATGGGAATGCTCGCACTTCTAAAACCCGGTGGCATTAATACTGGGATCTAAATTACCACGTGTATAGGCCAATGGATTTTATTTGCATTCCTGTAAACGTGATTTGGATCGAAAGCGTAGCTACGAGTAATATGCTGATGTGTCGACTACAACTAGAACATTTCCAATAAAGACTAGGCAGAATTATTTATGCCGCCCTCATCTTCAGTAACTGTCGTAGCTATTTTCGTTGTTAGGATTTCGTCACCTAAATCGGTAAAAATGGAACCCTACTTGTCTCACTTTCTTGACCGTCTATCTGTCTACCCAACCCTAAACTGAATTACGATACGAATCTTCACGCATTGCTAAATTTTCACTCTTTCATGGTAGGTCAGGAAAGGTAATCCAGTATGACTGGTCTGAACGTTGGCACAGACCGGTTCCCAGCAGAATGCGCATAATATTTTGCTAATTCGTAACGATCTGGGGTATTTTGTCTTACTAAAACAGTTATGTTATCTCGGTAAGCTGAAATTCATTTTTATTAGTATAGTTCATACTAAGTAGTTTTTCTTCTTTTATTTGTATCTTATACTTACATGTTCTGTTTAACACAATAATCAGCGTTAATATAGTTTTAGACGCGATTGAAAACAGTCCGTCAAAGTTCGGATAGTTTTGTCAATTTCACGCCTGTGCTCAGTATGTTGGTAGCACTTCGTCGCCTTGCGTGTAATGCTGTGTAGCAGACTTTGAAGCTGTGCGGATCAGCATAAGGAAAAGGTGGGGGGTCTCGCTCGTTTTTCCACGACTGTACATTCTCAGAAATTTATTGAACTATACAAACACTGGCCGTGCGGTTAAAGGCGCTGCAGTCTGGAACCGCAAGACCGCTACGGTCGCAGGTTCGAATCCTGCCTCGGGCATGGGTGTTTGTGATGTCCTTAGGTTAGTTAGGTTTAACTAGTTCTAAGTTCTAGGGGACTAATGACCTCAGCAGTTGAGTCCCATAGTGCTCAGAGCCATTTTATACAAACACTTAAAGAAATATTTAATTATCTGCAAAGAAATATTTAATTATCTGCAAAATTTCCTCTCTGTTTATAGTTCGTGTGGTATCTTCTGTCACACGCAATCGATGCAGAAGATTAGTTTCTGTATTGTCGTGATACGTGACAAGAGTTTCTGACTCCCTGTAACGGCCCTCTTTTCCTCCGACGGTAGACAAGTGTGCGTCGAAAACATTGCCGCGACAGAATGAGAACGCAATCGCTAAATTGCGTTGTAATAAGCTGAAATCGGGTAAGGAATGATAGCTAGATAGATGGCGGCTTTGCACAAGACAGCCAACAGTCTAATCATTCGGTAAGACAAGAGCTGTGAGCTCAAGTGGCCGAGTAATCTGTCACCCGTAATGTGGCACGAGGCTGTCACGTGATACCGAATGAGCTGACCTCGAGTAGAATTGCTCCACTTTTAAATCCAACAGTAATACCGACGAGTCAAATCGGATCATAACAGATACACTGGGCAGATGGTACCGTGCTTTCCGTGGGCGCTGTTGCGTTTTCTTGTCTCATTCGTTTGTATTAGGGGCTGCCGTATTTCGGTACACCATTAAGTTGAGTTCTTCATCCTTATGATCCTTGTAGAGTACGTTGAGGAACTCAGTTTTTTGGTTCCCCTTGGTCCACGTGAAGTACGTCAGCTGAATGTCACGGTAGTTCCATACAAAACGCTACGACAGCACCATTATACGAGAACTTTATTCAAGGAGGCAATTGGTATCCAAACGTCATTATTTTCTTCCGTTGTTAGGTCATTCAAAATTCAAGTTTTTGTTCGTTATTGTTCTCAAGTTCAAAGTGCAAAATTGATCGTTATTGTTCTCAAGTTCAAAGCGCAAAATCAAATTCTAACATCAAATTAATTCTTTTTTTCCTTGCTGCAATAGTCACTTCGTTCCATGTGTCCGCTACTATAAACTTAAACTGAGATGCTGCAGTCTACAGACTACGTACAAATTGTCTGCATCTGTCGCTACAGGCAGACAGTTTACAGATAGCTCAGCACTCATTTGAATAAAATCAGACGAATTGGTCTTCGGCGGTAGTCACGTTGCTAGTGTAATATATTCGAAGTAAACCTCTTTGTATAGTATATAACTAACTTTTAGTTAAATTTTATGTACAAAACAACGTGTTTTTTCTTCAACAGAGGATTGTAGTTTACTTTTAAAATGTACTTCTCACAAGTCTCATTTTACGTTGTCGGGTAAACGGTAATAGATTGTTGTTTCATAAAAGAATACATACATACTGACTGCCGACAGCGACCACACGAACAAATTTGCATCATCACACTTTGTGGCTCCATATTGAATTCATTTCTTAGCCACTGACTGCTTCAGCTGTGAATAATACAGGCCAGTTTTTATCTTACTACTTACCTTTTCAAATTCTCATGGATTATGACGAATTCTTTTGGAAACTATATATATTGTAAAGCTGCGATTAGATTGCTTCACTCCTTGAAGAAGCAGCTAAAAGACTGTAGGTCACCATCACGTATTATTCTCGATTCACTATTTTGGACAATCATTACTTTCTTTACAGGTAATGGGTTAAAGCAGACATTTATTCCATAAGACATTAATGACTGAAAATATGTAAAATATGTTTGCTACCGGTACTATCAATTACACGATGAGTAAAACTTTCCTGAGATCATTGTTGAACACTTAGTTGAATAACATATTTCTCTTTACGTTGGAGAGCCTTCATCTCATGTTTGAAGATCAAGAGCATTACTCTGCCTTCTGCCTAGTGGTTCGGTAGTCACTTATCATATCTGTCCGTGAGAAAAAAATTCTGTGACGTCGGTATTTGTTTTATGCAATAACAGCGAATTTAATCCGTGTTGTCAGAGAGATAAAAATAATTTACGGCACCCTGTATTTCGGCTACGTTGAGAGCGTGAAAGGGATTTAAAAGTATAACTCAATATCTGTCAGTAGCGTGAGGTAATGAATCACGGTGTCGTGTTAAGGCGATTTCTATGTCTTTTGAAAGTAATCAGCGATCTTCAATATTATGTAAGAGCGATTAGTGGCTTATCGTGAAGTGCCCGTATCCGAGCAACGTTCTCAGTGGGTGATACCACACGACCAGCTGCAAAGTAGTCAACGGAAACCGGACATCCTCATACTAAATTGCTTTATCTAAACTTTTCTCATTGCTGTCAAGTCATTCCTTTTCTTTGTCCTAAAGATACTTTTTTCGTTACTGATCTTAACTGTGACGTCAACACAGACTTTAGATTTTCACGAGGCTCCATTTTCTACGACGGAAGACTAGGCAGCGAACATCAGAGATGACTATTCAGCTCGTGAAGTTGCGTGGATGCACGGGTACTGACGTTGCTACAGTAACAACAGAAATTTTACATGCCATTACTTTGCATAAAGACTGAATTGACATCCAAAACGTTACAGGAATATGCAGGGTACACGCATCACCATTAAAAACTTTCAGAGATGAGGGGACTGCATGTGCAACAATAATTTCGGAAGAATCCCAACGGAATGTTATAAGACAGTTAATCTTTAATATACTGGGTGGCCATCCAAATGCGTGGACGACACGTGGAACCTGTCCAACAAGTACAGGTGAACATTTAACATGCTGAAACTTATCGTATTTCTTGTTAAGACTGTTCTTTATTGGAACTATAAACCAGTTAGATGCGGAATTAATCGAAAATTTTGCTTTTCAATCACATTTGCACTAACTAGTACAGTACTTACTACTGAAGATAGTGGTGTCTCACGAACAAAAATTTGTAATTATTTCGCAAGCAGTTCGTTTCCAAACTCATGTTTACCTCTATTATCATTTATTTTTACTCATGTCAGTTTTCGCTGTTGACTATAAGAAACCCTGCATACATGATCTAGGGGATACCATGGCATGCTCCGCGAGGCTGTTTATGGGCTATGCTGATGTCTGTACTATATGTAACGCACTGACAACATTAGGTCAGATTCGTGCCAAGCAGGAGGTGATTTGCACTAGCACCAGTCACAGACAAGTACATGTGTTGTTCCTTATAAAATATACTGACGGGAAAAAATCTCCTCACCAAGAAGGAGTTGAGCGACATAAACGAGAACTCCTGGGCGTGTTTCTACATCTGGAAGATGATGTCTGTTCAGATTTCGCATCAGCAGCGTGAGAGTGGCGCTAGCAGCGTCACAGTGAGGATGTAAATCAGGTTTGCTTTAAATCCAGGCTGTAACGATCGTGAGCGTTTATTACCTTTGAGGCTGGAAATGGTGGGTTGACATTAGTCACCTATGCCTCTAAGACGACAAAGACGCCATTATCTGCACCTCACTGGGTTTGAACGAAGTCGTATAATAAGGTACGAGGAGCTGAGTGTTCCTTCTGCGATACTGCAGAAAGACTTAACCGCAGTACACGACTGCTGGCAGTGGTGGTCACGGGAATGCATGGTCGCAGGATGACCAGCCTCCGGACGGCCATGCCGAACTTTTTTTTTCTGAGCGGTTTGATGCGACCTCCCACGAATTCTTCTCCTGTGCCAACCTCTTCATCTCAGAGTAGCACATGCAAAACACATCCTCAATTATTTGCTGGACACATTCCAGCCTCTGTCTTCTTTTACGGCTTTTGCTCTCAACAGCCCTCTACAGCTCCCGCTAGTACCAAAGAAGTTATTCCCTGATGTCTTAACAGATGTCTTACCATCCTGTCCCTTCTCCTTGTCAGTGTTTCCCACATATTCCTTGCCTGTCCGATTTCGCGCAGAACGTTCTCATTCCTTACCTTTTCACTCCACCCAATTTTCAGCATTCGTCTGTATCACCACATCCCAAATGCTTCAATTTTCTTCTGTTCCGGTTTTCCACAGTCTACGTTTCACTACCACACAATGCTGTGCTCCAAGCGTACATTCTCAGAAATTTGTTTCTCAAATTAAGGTCTATATTTGTTACTACTAGACTTCACTTGGCTAGGAAACCCGTTTTGCCAGTGCTTGTCTGCTTTTGATGTTCTCTTTGCTCCATCCGCCGTCGACTATTTTGCTGCCTGGGCAGCAGAATTCCTTAACTTCACCTATTTCGTGACCATCAATCCTGATGTTAAGTTTCTCGCTGTTCTCATTTCTGCTACTTCTCATTGCTTTCGTCCTTCTTTAATTTACTCTCAATCCATATTTTGTACTCATTAGTTTGCCCATTCCATTCAGAAGATCACGTAGCTCTTCTTCACTTTCACCCAGGAAAGCAATGTCATCAGCGAATCGTATCATTGATAGTCTTTCACCTTGAATTTTAATTCCACTCCTGAACGTTCCTTTTATTTCCGTTATTGCTTCTTCGAGATACGGACTGAACAGTAGGGGCGAAGACATCCATATCTTATCCCCTTTCGAATGCGAGCACTTCTTTCTTGGTCGTCCAGTCTTATTATTTCCTCTTGGGTCTTGTACATATTGTGTATTACCCGTCTCTTCCTATAGTTTACCCCTATTTTTCTTAGAATTTCGAACATCTTGCACCATTTTACATTGTCGAACGCTTTTACCAGGTCGACAAATCCTATGAACGTGTCTTGATTTTTCTTCAGTGTTGCTTCCTTTATCAACCGCGAAGTCAGAATTGCCTCTCTGGTGACTTTATCTTTACTAAAACCAAACTGATCGTCATCTAACACATCCTCAATCTTCTTTCCCATTCTTCTTTATATTATTCTTGTCAGCAATTTGGATGCATGAGCTGTTACGCTGATTGTGCGATAATTCTCGCAGTTTTCAGCTCTTGCAGTCTTCAGATATTCTTCCCAAAGTCCGATGGTATGTCGCCAGACTCATACATTCTGCACACAAACATGAAAAGTCGTTTTGTTGCCATTTCCCCCAATGATTTTAGTAATTCTGATGGAATGCTATCTATCTCTACCGCCTTATTTCATCTTGGCGCTCCAAAGTTCTTTTAATTTCTGACTCTAATACTGTATCCCCTATCTCTTCTAAATCGCCTCCTGTTTCTTCTTCTATATATCAGACAAATCTTCCCCCTCATAGAGGCTTTCAATGTACTCTTCCCACCTATCCGCTCTCTCCTCTGCATTTAACAGTGGAATGACCGTTACACTCTTAATGTTACCACCCCTGCTTTTGATTTCACCGAAGGTTGTTTTAACTTCTCTATATGCTGAGTCAGTCCTTCCGACAATCGTTTCTTTTTCGATTTCTTCACATTTTCATGCAGCCATTTCGTCTTACCTTACATGCACTTCCTATTTATTTCATTCCTCAGTGACTCATATTTCTGTATTCCTGGATTTTCCTGAAAATGTTTGTACTTCCTTCTTTCATCGATCAACTGAAGTATTTCTTCCGTTTCCCATGGTTTCTTCATATTTACCTTCTTTGTACCTATGTTATTCTTTCCAGCTTCTGTGATTGCCCTCTTTAGAGATGTCCATTCCTCTTCAACTGTACTACCTATTGAACTATTACTTACGGCTGTATATATGGTGAAACGCGTATGTATTCAGTACCAGCGATGGCGAGGCATGACAGAATCTCTGACCAGAGAGTTGTTTATCGTTGCTAGTCTGCACTTGACTGCGCGAGTGTTCTGTTGCGAGTTGTACTCAGTCGGAAGTTGTGTATGAGGAGTCGGCGGGCGTCGACATGGGTCTCTGGTCACGGTTCGGGACGAGGTATATTGTTAAATAAGGTAATGAAGCAGCATTGCGCACATCTGATAATGTAATGTATTTTAATTGTAATTAATTTGTTCAAGAAATGCCCCAATAATACTTTTGTTTTCAAAGCAATCGTTTTTAAGAAAAGAATCATTAGAATTGAAACAATATTTCCTATGGTTTGCTCCCAGAATCAATTTATCAGATTAATTACTGCACAGGGCCTAAGGTCAGCGCAGCTGCCCTTATAAAATTTATCAGGTTCATGTTAACGTTAATTTTATGAGGAGTTAACATTTTTGCACATTTTTATTATCATTGAGTTTTATTACTGTGGGAAGCTAACATTTGGCACTATTTGCAATTGTATTCAATTCTTTTCATTATCATATTTTCTGTGGGGAGGTTACAATGGCCTTAGAGAACTTCAAGCGTATCTCATCATTTCGTTGTACTTCTGTACCCATTCCTTTAGCGCATTGTTCTCCCTGACTAGTCTCCTAAACTTCAGCCTAATCACTACTGCATTGTGATCTGAGTCAATTTCTGCTCCTGGGTACGCCTTACAATCTAGTATCTCATTTCTGAATCTCTGTCTGACCATGATGTTATCTAACTGTAATCTTTCCGTATCTACTGGCCTTTCCTTTTGTGATAATTGAACAGAGTATCCGCTACTAACAGCTGAAATTTGTTACATAATTCGATTAGTCTTTCTCCTCTCTCATTCCTTGTCCCAAGCCCATATTCTCCTGTAACCTTTTCTTCTATCCCTTCCCCTACAATTAGATTCCAGTCCTCTATGACTACTAGATTTTCTTCTCTCTTTGCGTATTGCATTACCCTTGCAATGTCCTCATATACTTTCCCTATCTCTTCATCTTCAGCTTGCGACGTCGGCATGGATACCTGAACTATCCTTGTCGGAGTTGGTTTGCTGTCGATTCTGATAAGAATAACCCTATCACTGAACTGTTCACAGTAAGACTCTCTCTGCCCTACGTTCCTATTTATAACGAATCCTACTCTCGTTATGCCATTTTCTGCTGCTGTTGATATCACCCTATGCTAATCTGACCAGAGATCCTTGTCTTCTTTCCATTTCACTTCACTTACCCCTACTATATCTGGATTGAGCCTTTGCATATTCCTTGTTAGATTTTTTAGCTTCCCTACCACGTTCAAGCTTCTGACATCCTATGTCCCGACTCGGAGAACGCTATCCTTTCGTTGGTTACACAGTGACATATCAAAGTGTAACAGACCGATTACTTCAAGAACAACTCCGAGCCAGGAACCCTGTATTGTGCATGACACTGACTCCGAACCACTGTCATGCACGATTTCAGTAGCGTCAAGCGACAGCTTATTGGAGGGCAGGGTGGAGGTCTGTTGTTTTCTGATGAAAGCTGGTTCTGCCTCTTTGGCAGTGATGGCTGTGTGTTGGTTAGGAGGATGCCAGTTGAGGACCTGCAATCAACCCGTCCGTGTGCTACACATATTGGATCTACACCTTAAATTATGGCCCACGGTGTGATTTCGTATGGTACCAGGAGCACTCTCGTGGTTATCCCACACATCCTCACCAGAAACTTGTGCGTCAATCTGGTAATTCGACCTGTGGTGCAGCCATTCATGAATGACATTCCAGTAGGTGTTATCCAACACTCGTCCACGTACCGATGTTGTAACCCAAAATGCTCTATGGCGTGTCGACATGTTGCCTTGGCCTGTTCGATCATCACATCTGTCTCCATTCGAGCACATGTGGGACATCATCAGAAAACAACTCCAACTTCATCCAAAAACAGCATGAAATATTCCTAGTATAACAGGTACGGAACCCCACCCCACAGCCCTAATTTCGCGTGCTTGCATACAACATTTTGGTGGGTACACCAGTTATTAATGTACCAGCATTTCATGTTTGCAGTGGTTTATCTCACGCTTACACCAGCCTGTGACCTTGCTATATTAAGTACTTACAGATGTTACCTAAACAAATGTATTCCTGGAATTGCATCATTTTACATCAGTTGTTTTTTGTGTTACGATTTCTTTTTCGTCAGCTTAGAACACTGGTAACGTTGCGAGGCGACCCGGCCTGGCGAGGTGTAGAAACAGTTGATACAGCAGTACCTAAGTGGAAGAGCCTTTTCACGCTGGAGGTCGCTGAAATACTTAGCACACCTGCCGCAAGGCATAGCAAAGCCCAAGCCTCGGAAGAGTGTAAATACATGGCCATTCTACACTTTTGTTAGTATCGTAGCTCTGCTGCCATCGGGCTGTGACATTTCGGAGCCGTCCGAATTGCTGTTCGTGGACAACAGTTTGCGTGAGGGCAATCTGCCGTGAAACGATAGGACCTAGAGCTGTCAACACATCAGACCAGCATTGGCCGTGGGAAGCAGCTTGCTGTCCATCAACGAGGGGCAGTGGGCCACTGCCGTTACGTCATGTGCCTGAGGCCTAAGGCCATAAACCGTACAAAAAGCAACAACGACATCGGTTTTTAATTGTCCTGAGTTCAAACACCGCATAAAAGGCAATAATGAAATCGGATTGTAACTGTTGTGATAATTGCTGTGTGCCGTGATTCTGACAGTGTGTCGTCCACCGTTCTCTCCCCACTAGTTTATATCGACATGGAACATGTTATGCAACAGATCGATGTGCCCCAGGAGCCACGTTCAGGATGTGTTGCACAATGCTTACCTTCAGTTCAGCTACGCTCGTGATCGGAGCACTGAACACAACATCCTGCACGTAACCTCATCGCCAGAAATCGCACAGATAAAGATTAGATGACCCGGACGGACAGGCTGCAGGGAAATGACGGTCGATGATTCTTGCATTTACGAGATTCCTCTGCAGCAGCTACTTCACTGGCTGTGCGATGTTCAGAGGAGCACCATCTTCTATAAAAAATGATCCTACTCACACATCCACGCTGATGAACGCTCGGCATGACGTTGGCGAACAAAATACTCTCGTGCTGTTTACCAGTGACAGCACAGGACCCCATCTCCTCGAAAAAATACGTCTGTACGATAAACGGTGTAGTCATTCCGTACCACACATTTACCTTTGCAGAATGAAGTGGTACTCGTTCATGTGCGTGCGAATTTTGCATTGCCCATATTCTGCAGTTCTGTGAATTGATTTGCACTTGGGCATGAAAATGAGGTTCATCTTTCCACAGAATGTCCCACGGCCATTTATTGTCCACTTTCGTGAGAACAAGTAATTCTGGAACAAACGTTTGTCTTACTGGCAGATCAGCATGAAACAAGACCTGAACTTGAATAATTTTGTATGGACACCAATGCACGATATTTTGTAGAATTTTATACGCCGTGTTCACAGGCATACCTAAAGCTTGGCCAGTTCGCTGTGCACTGCATGCTTGCTGTTGTGACTTGGCAAGACAGCCAAGTCACTATGAGAGGAAGCCGAAAGGCACGCGTTTAAGCTCACACAGGATGGCGTGAGGTCTGGAACAGTTAAAGGAGTTGAGTCTAGTAAAAAAAATACGTAGCTTCTGGAATACTTAACTTTAATCCATAATTGGTGAACATCGATCTGGCGGTACATGCATCACAAGATAAATAGCAATTGATAATGGCGCCTTGCTAGGTCGTAGCAAATGACGTAGCTGAAGGCTATGCTAACTATCGTCTCGGCAAATGAGAGCGTAATTTGTCAGTGAACCATCGCTAGCAAAGTCGGCTGTACAACTGGGGCGAGTGCTAGGAAGTCTCTCTAGACCTGCCGTGTGGCGGCGCTCAGTCTGCAATCACTGACAGTGGCGACACGCGGGTCCGACGTATACTACCGGACCGCGGCCGATTTAAAGGCTACCACCTAGCAAGTGTGGTGTCTGGCGGTGACACCACACCTGCATACGCCCACTCGACCGCTCCTGCAATGCTGTGGCCACATCATCTACTGATATCAGAGCAATTGCTTTGCCACGACGTTCTTCAAAAGAACCAGTCTTTTCGAATGTCGTAGTTATTGTCTTCAG
This sequence comes from Schistocerca americana, assembly GCF_021461395.2. Taxonomy (NCBI): domain Eukaryota; kingdom Metazoa; phylum Arthropoda; class Insecta; order Orthoptera; family Acrididae; genus Schistocerca; species Schistocerca americana. Next base: position 283,971,424 of record NC_060120.1, on the reverse strand, counting down.
ACCCTTTGCAGACATCGGACCTGAAAAGTCTCCAAAACTGAGAACAGGAAGCACTGTCACTTGACACGTTTATTAACGTAAAATTTGGCAGGACCTTGAGCGACACTGATCTGATGCTTGACTCGGTCCCAAGAACAAAATTTGACGCTTCCTAGCAGGAAACTCAAACAACACTTGGGAAAAAAGAAAAAAAAATCAGGTAAAGTCACTATTCTGGCGCAAAATATGTTCCGCCTTGGTGATGATCTTAAGTCCGTGTCCAGTACGGGATATGAAAATTTGTGTAAGTTCAATGGTCACCACTGAAAACTTTTCCAAGTACGAAAGTGTTGTCCTGAGCAGGATCCATCCAAGAAAAGCGACGTCAAGGCAGACGGGGACGTCGGAGAGCGGCAGACACGATGGCAGTAGCGGCAGCGGCGACTTGGGAGATGGACATCATTCGTCAGCGGTTGGATGAACTGCCAGTTGCAGCCAGAGCGCGTTCTTATATCCTTGCCGCGCTGATGACAACTGTATTATTGGCTGGTTTCCTTGATGATGGATGCACAATGTAGTCCCATTGGTGCCAACCGATGGCTGATGTGCCCGTCGACTGATGGCTCTGTGTGGCCAATCTTAACGTCCCGCTGGCCAATTTCTTGTTGCGGTCCGAATGTCGGCTGCTGGTAGTAGAGAGTCGCGGGAATTTTAAATTCTGCGGCCCCGCGAGCGGTCGGCTGTTGGCGTTTTACGGATGGCGCACCACAGAATTCCGTCCCCCAGCCCCAGGATGGAGACGTCAAGGAAATGGCAGGAGTCAGTCCTCGACTCCACATCTTCTGAGACCACGAGGGAAGAGCCTGGCTGTGGACTGATGGCTGGTTGGTACTCTGGGACCTTTTTGCGTGCCTCCTCCCAAGGAGGCTCTGGAACACATAATAGATCGTTACCTCCATGGCATGGCCCACAAGGCGCTGAACTGTGGCTGGGATTCGGCATGGCCTACCCCTGTTGTACACGTTGGCCCAGACAGGAACGGGGGTAGTGTAATGGTGGCACCCAGGGTGTGAGCTGTAAGTTGTCAGAAGCGGGGGATGTATGAGGGTGACTGCAGAGGTGTTCCACAAGAGACAATCCCTCTTAGCGTTGACCCTGGTAGTAAGATAAGAATAAGAACAAGGCGTCCATAATGGAATACCAATGACAGATTTTGACCATCTGGCTTTTAAAAATCAAAACGAAACGTTTGACAAGGCCATTAGACACCAGATGGCAAGGAGCCCTTTCTATAAAGGAGATTCCATTAGCTAAGCAAAACTATTTGAATTCTACAGACGTAACCTGTAGGCTATTGTCGGTCACCATGGTTTCAGGGAGTCGTTCCAATGAAAACATTCGCCCTTTGTTTGGATAGTGGAGGTGGCAGTGGCAGATGACATGCGGGATAGAAAAGGAAAGCCAGAGCTGGCATCGACCACTATGACTCAGGAGGTCCCCTTGAAGGGCCCAGCAAAACCGAGGTGTATCCTGGACTTTGGGGTGGAGGTACTAGACCAAGGAAAATATTTGCATGCCATGGTGGACTGTTGTCTTTGGCAGGTCATGCACGCTGAGATCATGGTAGAGATGGCCATATACATCCCTCTCCAGTAATGTGATGTCGGGTCAGCTGTTTGGTGAGAACGACCTCCCCCCCCCCCCCCCCACCCTAATTGCCATGGTCTAGGCGGTCAAGGCCCCTCTACTAGAGAGAGCTGAGCATGACCACCCACATGCAGTCTTTGTCACTTTGGAGAAGCAGAACCCCTTGGAGAGCGGAGAGTTTGTGGCATCTGTTCCACAGGCTTGGAAGCTGGGATCGCGCAGTTGTTTCTCATTCGCCGGCCACCAATAAAGAACGAACCTAAAGACTTTTCTGAGAACTGGATCCAAAGCCGTGTGCCACTTCACGTGTTTGTAATCCAAGGACACGGTTCTGACACCCTTTTGTGCCACTGTGTCCAGGTGAAAACAGATGTCAGGGTCAGTGTCGAATGCAGAATCCGCACCCAAGGGCAGATGGGAAAAAAATCCGCGTTCGCGTGTTGAGCTGATGGTCTGAATTATATGTCATAGCAGGACAAGAAGAGGGCTCATCGCGGAGTTGCTGACGTAGGGACTGCTACAGTACCACAACCTGAAAAAGAGAGAGGATAAGTTTGCGATCAGTATGTAGAGCAAACTGGTGGCAATACATAATCAAGAAACCTCTTGATGCCAAAAAGTACCGCTAGGGCTTCTTTCTCAATTTGGTTATAGTTTTTCCGAGCATGGTTGAGCGTCTGGGTACAAATACAGTAGGGCATTCTACGCCATTGGTGATATGAGACAGCTCTGTCCCCAAACTGTAATCGGATGCATCCGCTTCAAAGACAAACGGATCATAGGCGACAAGACATGATGGCTCCAACAGAGCCTGCTTCAAGGTCCGGAAAACCCTTTTCCGTTGATTTGACCACTTCCATGGAACATTCTTCCTGAGAAATCGGTACAAGGACTCTGCCACTGCCGCTGCATGCGGGACAAAATGGCGACAGTGCCTGATCTGCCCCAAAAGTAACCTCAGTTCCGTGGCATCCCCAGCAATCGACAACTTCTGGTCCATTTCGATGTAGGTGGGCGTTGGTCGAGTGCCCCATGTGCTAAAGACATGGCCAAAATATTCACCTTGCTGGACAAAGAATTCACGTTTATCAAGGTCGCCGGTGCAAGTTTACCTTCTGGAACACCGAAAACAAGGCCTCTAAAGTGTCATCAGATCCGCAACAGTTTTCCTTGCGACCAAGATGTCGTCGAGATAATTAGCCTTGCTGGGTATCGGGCGAATCAGTTGTTCCAGATATCACTGAAAAATAGCCGGCGCAGTTGCAATGCCGGAAGGTAAGGACTTGTAACGAAAAAGGCGTCATCTAGAGGGAGTTGGAGGTGGCGTCCCTACGGTCGACCTGAACAAACACCTTGTCCCCTGCGGGGCGTGCCATAACATCCTCCATGTTGGGTACGCAGTATGAGTCCACAACCGCGTGGGAATTGTTGTTAGCCTTTAAATAGCCGCACCATTCGTTTTCTCCCCCAGGGTAGTGGTGTTGCCCATTTACTGTTTCGAACAGGTGAAATGACTCCGTCCTCTTGGAAGCGGCGCAGTTCCTTGCGGACCCTGTCTCAGAAGGCAAAAGGGACAGTCTGGCCTTTGCGGAACATAGGAATCGCATGAGGCAGCATCGTGATGTGGGCTTCAAGGTTGTTGACCCTCGTAACGGTGGCCGACAACGCAGTGGAATTTCTCGAGGAAACCACTGGCGTGGTCGGACGACTCACCGCCCGAACCACCGGTATAGCGTCACCAATTGCAAGTCCCAGAGGGTGAAAGGGGTGCAGCCCGTGCGGGTGACATGAGCCCTGAGTAGCGACCACAGGATACAAGCCGTGGTGGAGGTAGCCCCATATCGAACACGCCTGTGGAGGAGCCCAGTGACGGAAATCATATCATTGATAAAACTCGTAAGAGACGTGGAGAAATTTAAAATGCTGCGGCTAACGGACGGTCGGTTGTCGGCGCTTTACGAAGGGCGCAACGCAGGAAAGCCAGTGCCTTTTTAATACCCTTGCGTGTCCGGAACTTCTGCAGACCTGCTAGCGCACCGTCACCGTTCTTGTAAGAGAGGTGTACCAGGAGCGCGCGATGCTGAAGTGAGACATTCCCGCAGGATGTCTTAGACGCAAACTGAGGAAAAACCACGTAGTTCGTTTCTTTTATTTTGCATATTCTGCCGTTAACAGCGTCAGCTAGTGATAAGCTGATGTGCATGTTTGTGATGATGATCGTGGAGATGAAGGTGAAGTGTATTAAGACCTTAAGAGGAGCCGGACGGTTTGGCCGTGCGGTTCTAGGCGCTACAGTGTGGAACCAAGCGACCGCTACGGTCGCAAGTTCGAATCCTGCCTCGCGCATGGATGTCTGTGATGTCCTTAGGTTAGTTAGGTTTAATTAGTTCTAAGTTCTAGGCGACTGATGATCTCAGAAGTTAAGTCGCATAGTGCTCAGAGCCATTTAACAAGCCTTAAGAGGATGGGGAAGACGAAGCGTATTGACTCGTGAAGTTAATTTTATGCTTTGATCACTATTCTTCCATAATGATGTAACTGTAATCCTGGAAACGTGCTAGGAACAGATATCATAAAAATAAACAAACACATACAGGTCCGCAAAATGTCGACAGCAAAACTGTTGGAACATAATAGGAGTATTTTTAGCGAACGTGCATGTGCGTGTACCATCATACGTGTACCATCATTCATGAACTATTTCCTGTACAAATTCAATACTGGGCAGAAAAGGAATCCAAGCCCAACGAAAGCGATTTCTGCTTACGCCTAGAAGGTAAAATGTGAACAAATAATGAATTTTTTTATAAAATGCTCTCAGTTTAGCGGTTTCCAGCAATTTCTTGTTATTTTGCTTATAAACAATGGCTTAGATTGCTGTTGCTAAACGTAACAAAAGAGCGTTTATACAATCCTGCCGGAAGTCGTGTTCCCCACTATCTAAAAAGCGTAGAACTGTACCAACAGGCAGATATGCAATCAGTTTTAAATAATGTAGGCAGTGAAATGTTCCAGGTGAACGGCAGACTACAAATGGTGCGGTTTTCACACATGTGGGGAAGGCAGTAGCAGCAGCGTATTTACCACGTGGTGTAAACTCAGTCTGTCCACTCCAGAGCTTGCCCCGGCGAGCGAGCAAACGAACTTTGATGGCACTGTTTGATATTTATATTCGCTATAAACCGCTAACGGCGGACGAGAATGTTCTACACACATTTGTTTTCATTAGTATTACTTCGAATTCTCTCGAGGAAGTTATACATTCTGTGAATAAAATAAACTGACAATTGTTTTATCTTTGCGTGAGAGCAAGCAAGTACAACGCAGTTGAGATTTTTTGGAAAAAAGTTTGTTTCGTTATACAAGCACCAGTTCATTTTCATGGTACACCTATATTATTTTACAGCCATTTTCAAAATTGTTATGTTATTAATGTTGCCATTTTACTTGATTATACATGAAGCAATACGTTCTCCAATTTAGATTAATGCAGGCATGATCTGGAAGGATAAATAAAAATATTCCCATGGCCCATAAAGCTAATTAAGGAAACGAGTTCCTATTCTAGTTCTGAAAATCACACCATTTCATTGCAATAGTTAAGACGTAAGTGAATTATAGTTCGTGTAGAATTATCAGTGGGTATTTTAGCCCAAAAACGAAATCACGGCATATTTTCAGAAAAAAATAAAGTGAAATAACATCTGAAGAGATATATTACTACTGTATACATCTTAAACATGAAGCTTTATTAGGTATAAAACTATTACCTCATAGTAAGACAAAAATTTTTGCCAGACTAAGACTCAGTCCCGGATTGTCCACCTGTCGCATGCAGGCGATTAACCAGTTTTGCTATTTTTTTTTTTTTTCAAAACTAAAATTTATAGCGATTTTCAGAAAATTGAGATCAGTCTATACATTCACATTTTGTACAGGGAAATAGAGGAACACTTAAATTTTTATTTTGCACAGTTGGTTCCTTGTGGTAAGAAACCCACACGATGTACAATGATGAAAAACAGACAGACAGAAAGGACGGACACCCGCAGTTGTATGCGACAATTTACAAGTTGACCCCCTTGTCCTGCAGAAGAGGTGCTTGGACACGTCGCCTCGAGGAAAAATGTCGTATGTCCCTGTCACTGGCCCCTTGCTCAGAAGTAGATACAATGATGGTACTTCCTCATGCCCGGCACATTCTACCTGCCGCGAGCTTCCAGGAATACACTGACCAAAAAATCACCAAAGTATTGTCGATAGCACGGCCGGTGTTGAAGATGAGTAAAACGTTCCTTTTTTTTTGTGAGTCATCAGTATTCTCACTGGTTTGATGCGGCCCGCCACGAACTTTTCTCCTGTGCCAATATCTTCATCTTGGAGCAGCACTTGCAACCTACGTCCTCAATTATTTGCTGTATATTTTCCAATCTCTGTCTTCCTCTACGGTTTTGCCCTCCACGGCTCCCTCTAGTACCGTTCCCTGATGTCTTAACAGATGTCCTGTCATCCTGTCCATTCTCCTTGGCAGTGTTTCCCACATATTCCTTTCCTCTCCAATTCTACGCAGGACCCCCTCATACCTTAGCTTAGCAGTCCACCTAATATTCTACATTCGTCTGTAGCACGACATCTCTAAATGCTTCGATTCTCTTCTGTTCCGGTTTTCCCACAGTCAGTGTTTCACTACCAAGCAATGCTGTGCTCCAAATGTACATTCTCAAAAATTTCTTCTTCAAATTAAAGCCTATTTTTGAGACTTCTCTTGGCCAGGAATGCACGTTTTGCCAGACCTAGTCTGCTTTTGATGTCCTCCTTGCTCCGTCCGCCATCGATTGTTTTGCTGCCTAGGTAGTAGAATACCTTAACTTCACCTACTTCGTAATCATGAATCATGATGTTAAGTTTCTCACTGTTCTCATTTCTGCTACTTCTCCTTACTTTCGTCTTTCTTCTATTTACTCTTAGTCCACATTCTGTTCTCATTAGACTGTTCATTCGGTTCACCAGATCACGTAATTCTTCTTCACCTCCACTCAGGGCAGCAATGTCATCCGCCAATCGTATTATTGATATCCCCTCACCGTGAATTTTAACTACACTAATGAACCTTTCTTTTATTTCCATTATTACTTCTTCAATGTACAGATTGAACAGTAGGGGACAAAGACTACATCCCTGTCTTACACCCCTTTTAATCCAAGCACTTCGTTCTTGGTCGTCCACTTTTATTATTCCCTCTTGGTTCTTGTCCATATTGTTTATTACCCGTCTCTCCCTATAGCTTACCCCTATTTTTCTCAGAATTTCGAACATCTTGTACCGTTTTGCATTGTCGACCGCTTTTTCCAGGTCGACAATCTTCAGTCTTTCTTCCATTATCAACCGCAACGTCAGAATAGCCTCTCTGGTGCCTTTACCTTTCCTAGAGCCAAACTGATCGTCATCTAACCTATCCTCTATTTCCTTTTCCATTCTTCTGTATATTATTCTTATCAGAAATTAGATGTATGAGCTGTTTAGCCCATGGTGCGATAATTCTCGTACTTGTCAGCTCTTGCAGTCTTCGGAATTGTGTGGATGATGCTTTTTCCGAAAGTCAGATGATATTTCGCCAGCCTCAAACATTCCACACATCATGGTGAATAGTCGTTTTGTTGCCACTTCCCCCAATGACTTCAGAAATTCTGATGGAATGCTACCTATCTCTTCTGCCTTATTTCTTCTTAAGCCCTACAAAACTCTCTTACTTTCTGATTCTAATACTGGAGACCCTATCTCCCCTAAATCGACTCCTGTTTCTTCTTCTATCACATTCGATAAATCTTCCCCCTCACAGAGGCTGAAAAAAATGGTTCAAATGGCTCTGAGCACTATGGGACTTAACATCTGTGGTCATCAGTCCCCTAGAACTTAGAACTACTTAAACCTAACTAACCTAAGGACATCACACACATCCATGCCCGAGGCAGGATTCGAACCTGCGACCGTAGCGGTCACGCGCTCACAGAGGCCTTCAGTGTATTCTTTCCATCTTTTCGCTCTCTTCTCTGCATTTAACAGTGGAATTCCCGTTGCACTCTTAATGTTACCAACCTTGCTTTTAATTTCACCGAAGGTTCTTTTGACTTTCCTATATGCTGAGTCAGTACTTCCGATAGTCATTTCGTTTTAGATTTCGTCACATTTTTCTTGCAGCCATTTCGTCTTAGCTTTCCTGCGTTCCCTGTTTATTTCATTCCTCAGCGACGTATATTTCTGTATTCCTGAATTTCCCTGAACGTTTTTGTACTTCCTTGTTTCTTCGATCAACTGAAGTATTTCTTCAGTTACTCATGGTTTCTGCGCAGCTACCTTCTTTGCATCTGTGTTTTTCTTTCGAACTTCTGTGGCTGCCCTTTTTAGGGATGTCCATTCCTCTTCAACTGTAGTGTCTACTGAGCTATTCGTTATTCCTGTGTCAATAGCCTTAGAGACCTTCAAGCGTATTCATCATTCCTTAGGATGTCTTTATTCCACTTCTTTGCATATTGATTCTTCCTCACTAATCTCTTAAAATTCAGCCTACTCTTCATCACTTCTACATTGTGACCTGAGTCTATATCTGCTCCTGGATACATCTTGCAATCCAGGATCTGATTTAGGAATCTCTGTCTTCTGCCTGACCATGATGTAATCTAAGTGAAACCTTCCCCTATCAGCCAGCCGTTTCCAGGCATACCTCCTCCTCTTTTGGTTCTTGAACAGAATATTCTCTGTTACTAACTGAAATTTATTAGAACTCAATGAGTCTTTCCCCTCTCTCATTCCTTGTCCCAAGCCTATATTCCCCTATAACATTTTCTTCTACTCCTTCCCTTACAATACATACTGTATTATCAATAAAATTTTCTCGGGCTTCCAGCCGCGTCAGGTGGGATTTTAACTACCTGACGCGACTGGAAGCCCGAGAAAATTTTGTTAATTCATATCGCCGCGAAACCATGCATTCATACATACTGTATTATCCTTTAGGTATCCTTATATACTTTCCAGATCTCTTCATCTTCAGCTTGCGACGTCGACATGCACACCTGAACTATAGTTATCGATGTTGATTTATCGTCGTTTCCGATAAGAACAACCCTGTCACTGAACTGTTCACAGTAACACACTCTCTGACCCACCTTCCTACTCATAACGAATCCTACACCCTTTATACCATTTTCTGCTGTTGATATTACCCTACACTCATCTGACCAGATATCCTTGTCTTCTTTCCATTTCACTTCACTGACCCGTGCTATATCGAGATTGAGCCTTTGCATTTCCCTTTTCAGATCTTCTAGGTTCCCTACCACGTTCAAACTTCTGACGTTCCACTCCCCGAGTCGTAGAACGTTATCCTTCCGTTGGTTATTCATGCTGTTTCTCATGGTCACCTCCCTCTTGGTAGTCCCCTCTCGGAGATCCGAATGGGAGACTATTCCGGAATCCTTTGTCTATGGGCAGATCGTTTTAACACTTTTTCAGTTACAGGCCCCATGTCCTGTAAATACGCATTACACGTCTTTAATGCAGTAGTTTCCATGGCCTGCTGCATCCTCATGCAGATGATCATTGCCGATTCTTCCGCCTTTAGGGGCAGTTTCCCACCCCAAGGGGAAGAGAGTGTCCTGAACGTCTATCTGCTCCTCTGCCCTGTTGACGAGGCCGTTGGCACAATGTTCCTGTAGAAAAGCCCAAAAAGCAAGAATGTTCGTGTCACTGTCGTGGAACAGATAAGACATAGCCATTCCTTTGATTCATGTCACGGTATTAGTCTTAGCGCTAGGCAAAAAACATCTCGTTTGGGAACAAAAGTGAACGTGGGACCATTGCTTTGGGGCCGTGTGAAAAAGAAAATTAAGCATTTTTCTTATTAACTGCCACACCCCCACAGAAGATCGGCACTCCAGGTGATGTACATCCGCATCAGGCAGACGGCACTGTCAGCAGAGCGGAGAGTCGTCCATGTTAATGGCATGGAACCGTTGTCGCTTCATATGTTTTTGGTTGACCACTAGATACCGGGTCGTCGAGGCCTTCGAGATCGAGGAAGGACTGGTGTACTAAACGTGAGGCCACAGACGTTCCATCACATTAGACTCATGTCCTTAGACAGTACACACCAGGCGCCTTAGGGTCCTGGTGCACTGAAGTTTGCTGTGGATGTAACTGTGGATGTAACGGTAGTCAACTAAAAGATCTTGTCGTGGCGTAGCGATGAGGAAATATGCGCCACTACAAAAAGCGGCAGTCGGGAAGGAAGGGGGAGGGGATGAGAGCTAGTAGGGTTTGGTGGGGGGGGAGGGGGGGGGCGGAGCTGGCTCTACGATCCGAGTGCCTGTTAAGCTGTGACAATGTCGGGCCCACAACTTCATAATCGTGTTGACATAGAGGGCCGCTGCGCCGCTATGACTTGGACGTTGACGAGACCTACGTCGGCTACCTGTGCAAGCTCCATTGACCTACGCAAAGGAATGCGGCTAATGTTGAGAGCATTAGGTCATGAATTTGGTGAACTACCGTATCAGGATGCAGACAGTGCGACATAAGCAAGTTTTGGTCGGTCTGGGGAGTGTGCATGGATAGCCGAAGAGGTGAAGGCGAACGCTCGCAGTAGTTCGGCCGATATCAAATATCTAAGGCGTAACTTACGAGTAAGCACATATACAGAAGTTTAGAGTATGTAGACGGGATAAAAAGGAGAATTTTGTATGCGATAAAATTGTCACCGGTGCACTATTTCCCTGTTAGGATTCAAAAGGCTCTGAGCACTATGGGACTCAACTGCTGTGGTCATAAGTCCCCTACAACTTAGAACTACTTAAACCTAACTAACCTAAGGACATCACACACATCCATGCCCGAGGCAGGATTCGAACCTGCGACCGTAGCGGTCGTGCGGTTCCAGACTGAAGCGCCTAGAACCGCACGGCCACTCCGGCCGGCCCTTGTTAGGATTCTATGAATGTTTTGACGCTAGTGGTGTTGAGAGACGTTGTTTTGATTGGTGCGTACTGAATATTCTTTTAGAGGCTTTTTTGTTGTCGCTTACTTGAACCTGCACTAATTTTAAAGTTAGAATTGTAGGTTGGTCTGAATCTACGGATTTCATGGTTTGTCGGCATGTAACTGACAGTGGTCGCAAAAACAGGTTTATTTGGTCAAAGAACAATTGTATGTCTATACTTTCCCCGAAACGAAAAGACCATTGCTACACAATATGTAAAATGTGGATACAGGATATCACCTATTGATACTTTGGTGAAAAGCATGAGGAAAATATAGGCAAAGAGACCTATTTTTCCTGCTACTTTGCAAATGACAAACTGTTAAACTATACAACACGAAAAGGAGGTCAACCGATATAACCGAAATAGGACATATGTTTCAGATGACCAGTCACATTCTACACGTTATAAATTTTAGGCCTGAAATAAAGAATGTACCAAGAGATTTTATGAAAATAAGAGAAGCTCCATTGAAAATGACACGTGTTGAAACGTCTTTGGCTAAAGAATTATGGAAAACCATGTGTTTTGGAGAGCTGGTATTCAACGAAGGTTGTGGTGCAGTTCTGTTGCCAGCATCATCTGTGACATGTGATGATCATGAGAATAAGGCAAGAGAGTTTAGTCTGCTTATAGAGGCGTCAAGAGTCTTTTGTTCTTCACTCAATATGAGAATGGAATCGGAAAGAAAGTCGCAAATGTTGGCATGAATTACTTCTCTGTAAGGTGTTTGCGGACTGTATATATTGACATAAATTGGGATGTCGAAAGTGGCTACCAAAAGCGTAAATCTTTGACTTCAGTAACGTTTTAAAATATGTGTAGTAAAGCGACTTTTAGATCGACGTATTTGACCAATCCTTTTCTATTACATACCCTAAAGCGCGAGAATAGTGTCAAAAGAAATGTGGTGTGGTGCAGAGCGATAGAGGGAGAGAGAGAGAGAGAGAGAGAGAGAGAGAGAGAGAGAGAGACCCGGGGGGGGGGGGGGAGGGGGGGGGGCTGGAACGTAACGCGTTTAAGAAGGATTGTGATAGGATAATGTATTGGATACAGAGTGGTTCAAATAACGAAGAATATATGAACTTGTGCTCCGATAAGTAAGCATTTTACTGGGTTTCATTTAAAGGAGGCGGAGTACAGATAAGTGTTGCGTACTTTTTATCCTCTTACGTACTGCGTGACTGCCGTACAAATTGGAGATTGAAAGCAGAATTAAAATTACGTGGTTTCTTTGATTGTACAGTATCGACAAGGAAATTTAACTACACTGCCTGACGAAAGAAAAGGCAAGCACCCAGAAAGTGAAAAGGAAACGAAATTGAACTGCACAGACTAAGAGGGCATGTGATACTACAGCGATTACAGGACTGAATTATATTCACAAACAACTTGGCGGTATAAGCCCACTTTTCAGTATGACGTTGCACCCTTTCTCGCCCAGATGCAAGCTTTGATTCGGATTTAGAGGCTGTCACAAAGCAGTTGTTTCGTCTCCTGAGGCGAGCTGCCCCACGCCTGGTGTACTGGGACAGAGATGACGTCTAGGCTGTTACCACACTTCGTGGACAGATCTGAGGATATCGCTGGCCAGAGGAGTACCTTAACTTGTCTCGAGCCATGTGTGGACGAGCATTATCCTGTTGAAAAATGGCGCCTCATTATTTTCGCGTAAGAATCAACACATGAGGACGCAGGATGTCCGTGACGTACTGATGTAGTGTCAGAGCTCCCTCGATTAATACCAGCTGCGAGTAGAAACCATACTCGACATCAGGAGTAACTCTGCTGTGGCCCTGCAACAGACTGCAAGAATGGGACATCTCCGCAGCTTGCCACGATTCTCGCTACGACGCTCGTCTGGGGTACTGCAGAACCTTGATTCATTGCTGAACACAATGCGACACGATTCATCAGCAGTTCATGCTTCCCGGTCACTGGACCACTCCTGACGCAGCCGTTTGAGTTGTAGTGTTAAGCCTACACATGGAATAGCAGTTCTTCAGTGCGGTACATATTAATCTCCGACCAACGGTGCGATAATGACACAGAATGTTGCAGGAGCCCCATTACTTTTTCTCAGATGGCAGGTGGAGATGTGATGGAATTACAGTGTACTTGGTGCACAGTGCGACGATCGTTGTTTGTGGTGATCAGACGTGGTCGACCGGAACCATCACGATGAGTATGCCTTCTCTCCTCACGTTCCTATGCGGGCCAACATCGGTCCACTGTCATATCCGAATGCCCCACAAATCTGGATACTGGACGATTTGACCAACTGAGCAAACGTAGACCCACAATGAGGCCCCTTTAAAAGTTCGTCGTGTGGTGATGACGCTGTCCCACATGAGGAAGCGGTATCTCCGCGTCCTTCACAAAACCATTCGACATCTGTCAGCGAGGGAGGCGACTCAGTGACAGCGCACTGGACTCGCTTTCACGAGAAGACGATCCCCCCTTTCTTGTTTTCCATGACTTTTCTAAATTGCTCCAGGCAAATGAGGGGATGGTTCCTTTGAAAAGGGCGCAGCCGATTAACTTCCCCATCCTTTCGTAATCCGAGCTTGTGCTCCGTCTCTGATTAACAGCCTATCGACAGGACGTTAAACCGTGATCTTCCTTCGTCCATTTCCTTTAGCATATACTCGCTACCAGGCTGGTAATAAAACTAAAGATCAATAACACACATTTTCTCTGGTGGTCACAGAGATTTATGTAGTGTGTGGCACAAATCACAATTTATGAAGACCACCAGTAAAGAACATCATAAATGTGCAAGAAGAATACAAATACGAGGGTTGGAACTTTAATAGTGGCAACTATTTATTTACAGATCGTACAAAATAGATACGCGTTTCAAAGTTTTACTGACCTTCAAAGTAGTCACCAGCAGTGTGAATAACCCGTTGCCAGCGATGTCGAAGTCGTAGGGTACTCTTAGCAGTGCCAGTTGTCGTGACAGTTCGAGCGACGCAGTCTATTGCCTGACGAATTTGTAGCAGTTCTGAAGCGAATGCCGTGAAGTGTTGCTAAGCTGGTCGTAGGTTGTGTTCCAAAAATGAACAGCATAGAGACAGAAGTGATGACACTTTCTGCAGGACCTGACCATCTTTTTGCAGGACAATGCTCAAGCACGTACAGTGCAAGCTGTTACTGATTTGTTTGACTGATGGGGCTGCTAAGTGCTTTATCACCTACAGCACTCTCCTGACTTAAGCCCTCGTGAGTTCAACTCGATTTCTAAACTGAAGGAAATACTTCACGGCATTCACTCCAGAACTGCTACAAATTCGTCGGGCAATAGACCACGCCGCTCGAACCGTCGGACTACGACTGTGGCTGCCCGGGATACTGCCCACATTGAGGCTGATCCCTCACCTGTGGTAGAGTGGGAGGTCGTCTCGAGGTGTGGCAGGCGGCGAGAGACATTCCGGAGGGCTGAACGGGAGGCCTCTCCAGTTTGTCTGACGAACCGGTTTCAGGCTCTGTCTCAGGCTGATACTGATCTTCGGCCGGACATGGCTGCTTGTCCTGTTCCAGAGGTTGCCCCTCAGTCCGTAAGATCCGGGCGGTCGCAGAGGGTGGGCTTACTGGTAGTTGGGAGCTCCAACGTCAGGCGCGTAATGGGGCCCTTAGGGATATGGCAAGAGAGGGGAAGAAAACAAATGTTCACTCCGTGTGCATACCGGGGGTAGTCATTCCAGATGTGGAAAGGATCCTTCCGGATGCCATGAAGGGTATAGGGTGCACCCATCTGCAGGTGGTCGCTCATGTCGGCACCAATGATGTGTGTCGCTATGGATCGGAGGAAATCCTCTCTGGCTTCCGGCGGCTATCTGATTTGGTGAAGACTGCCAGTCTCGCTAGCGGGATGAAAGCAGAGCTCACCATCTGCAGCATCGTCGACAGGACTGACTGCGGACCTTTGATACAGAGCCGAGTGGAGGGTCTGAATCAGAGGCTGAGACGGTTCTGCGACCGTGTGGGCTGCAGATTCCTCGACTTGCGCCATAGGGTGGTGCGGTTTCGGGTTCCGCTGGATAGGTCAGGAGTCCACTACACGCAGCAAGCGGCTACGCGGGTAGCAGGGGTTGTGTGGTGTGGACTGGGCGGTTTTTTAGGTTAGATGGCCTCGGGCAACTACAGAAAGGGCAGCAGCCTCAAAGGGTGCGGGCCAAAGTCAGGACATGCGGGGGCCAAGCAGCAATCGGTATTGTAATTGTAAACTGTCGAAGCTGCATTGGTAAAGTACCGGAACTTCAAGCGCTGATAGAAAGCACCGAGGCTGAAATCGTTATAGGTACACAAAGATGGCTGAAGCCAGAGATAAATTCTGACGAAATTTTTACAAAGGCACAGACGGTGTTTAGAAAGGATAGATTGCATGCAACCGGTGGTGGCGTGTTTGTCGTTGTTAGTAGTAGTTTATCCTGTAGTGAAGTAGAAGTGGATAGTTCCTGTGAATTATTATGGGTGGAGGTTACACTCAACAACCGAGCTAGGTTAATAGTTGGCTCCTTTTACCGACCTCCCGACTCAGCAGCATTAGTGGCAGAACAACTGAGAGAAAATTTGGAATACATTTCACATAAATTTTCTCAGCATGTTATAGTCTTAGGTGGAGATTTCAATTTACCAGATATAGACTGGGACACTCAGATGTTTAGGACGGGTGGTAGGGACAGAGCATCGAGTGACATTATACTGAGTGCACTGTCCGAAAATTACCTCGAGCAATTATACAGAGAACCGACTCATGGAGATAACATCTTGGACCTACTGATAACAAACAGACGCGAACTTTTCGACTCTGTAAGTGCAGAACAGGGAATCAGTGATCATAAGGCCGTTGCAGCATCCCTGAATATGGAAATTAATAGGAATATAAAAAAAGGGAGGGAGGTTTATCTGTTTAGCAAGAGTAATAGAAGGCAGATTTCAGACTACCTAACAGATCAAAACGAAAATTTCTGTTCCGACACTGACAATGTGAGTGTTTATGGAAAAAGTGCAAGGCAATCGTAAAATGCGTTTTAGACAGGTACGTGCCAGGTAAAACTGTGAGGGACGGGAAAAACCCACCGTGGTTCAACAACAAAGTTAGGAAACTACTGCGAAAGCAAAGAGAGCTTCACTCCAAGTGTAAACGCAGCCAAAACCTCTCAGACAAACAGAAGCTAAACGATGTCAAAGTTAGCGTAAGGAGGGCTATGCGTGAAGCGTTCAGTAAATTCGAAAGTAAAATTCTATGTACCGACTTGACAGAAAATCCTAGGAAGTTCTGGTCTTACGTTAAATCAGTAAGTGGCTCGAAACAGCATATCCAGACACTCCGGGATGATGATGGCATTGAAACAGAGGATGACACTCGTAAAGCTGAAATACTAAACACCTTTTTCCAAAGCTGTTTCACAGAGGAAGACCGCACTGCAGTTCCTTCTCTAAATCCTCGAGCAAACGAAAAAAATGGCTGACATCGAAATAAGTGTCCAAGGAATAGAAAAGCAACTGGAATCACTCAATAGAGGAAAGTCCACTAGACCTGACGGAATACCAATTCGATTCTACACAGAGTACGCGAAAGAACTTGCCCCCCTTCTAACAGCCGTGTACCGCAAGTCTCTAGAGGAACGGAAGGTTCTAAATAATTGGAAAAGAGCACAGGTAGTCCCAGTCTTCAAGAAGGGTCGTCGAGCAAATGCGCAAAACTATAGACCTATATCTCTGACATCGATCTGTTGTAGAATTTTAGAACATGTTTTTTGCTCGCGTATCATGTCGTTTTTGGAATCCCACTGTAGGAATCAACATGGATTCCGGAAACAGCGATCGTGTGAGACCCAACTCGCTTTATTTGTTCATGAGTCCCAGAAAATATTAGATACAGGCTCCCAGGTAGATGCTATTTTCCTTGACTTCCGGAAGGCGTTCGATACAGTTCCGCACTGTCGCCTGATAAACAAAGTAAGAGCCTACGGAATATCAGACCAGCTGTGTGGATGGATTCAAGAGTTTTTAGCAAACGGAACACAGCATGTTGTTATCAATGGAGAGACGTCTACAGACGTTAAAGTAACCTCTGGCGTGCCACAGGGGAGTGTTATGGGACCATTGCTTTTCACAATATATATAAATGACCTAGTAGATAGTGTCGGAAGTTCCATGCGGCTTTTCGCGGATGATGCTGTAGTATACAGAGAAGTTGCAGCATTAGAAAATTGTAGCGAAATGCAGGAAGATCTGCAGCGGATAGGCACTTGGTGCAGGGAGTGGCAACTGACCCTTAACATAGACAAATGTAATGTATTGCGAATACATAGAAAGAATGATCCTTTATTGTATAATTATATGATAGCGGAACAAACACTGGTAGCAGTTACTTCTGTAAAATATCTGCGAGTATACGAGCGGAACGATTTCAAGTGGAATGATCATATAGAATTAATTGTTGGTAAGGCGGGTAGCGGGTTGAAATTCATTGGGAGAGTCCTTAGAAAATGTAGTCCTTCAACAAAGGAGGTGGCTTACAAAACACTCGTTCGACCTATACTTGAGTATTGCTCATCAGTGTGGAATCCGTACCAGATCGGGTTGACGGAGGTGATAGAGAAGATCCAAAGAAGAGCGGCGCGTTTCGTCACAGGGTTATTTGATAACCGTGATAGCGTTACGGAGATGTTTAATAAACTCAAGTGGCAGACCCTGCAAGAGAGGCGCTCTGCATCGCGGTGTAGCTTGCTCGCAAGGTTTCGAGGGGGTGCGTTTCTGGGTGAGGTATCGAATATATTGCTTCCCCCTACTTGTAACTCCCGAGGAGATCACGAATGTAAAGTTAGAGAGATTCGAGCGCGCACGGAGGCTTTCAGACAGTCGTTTTTCCCGCGAACCATACGCGACTGGAACAGAAAAGGGAAGTAATGACAGTGGCACGTAAAGTGCCCTCCGCCACACACCGTTGGGTGTGTAGATGTAGATGTAGATGTAGATGCTAAGAGTATCCTACTACTTCCACATCACTGGCAACGGGTTATACACAATGCTGGTGACTACTTTGAAGATCAGCAAAACTTTGAAACACGTTATCTGTTTTGTATTAATTGCAAATAAATAGTTGCCGCTATTAAAGTTCCAACCCTCTTAAAAGTTTCAGACAGATCACAAATCTGCAAAAAAATAAACATAATAAAAAAACTAAATTAATGTAAACTCCGGTCCAACAGGCTTCGTAAACCCCAATGGTACCGACCGCTGTGTCACCCTCAGCCGACAGGCGTCACTGGATGCGGATAAGGAGGGGCATGTGGTCAGCACACGACTCTCCCGGCCGTATGTCAGTTCACGAGACTACTCTATCGAGTAGCTCCTCAATCGGCCTCACAAGGGCTGAGTGCACTCTGCTTGCCAACTGTCTCGGCAGACCCGGATGGTCACCCATCCCAGTGCTAGCTTGACAGCCTTAACTTCAGTGATATGTCGGGAACCAGTGTCACCACTGTGGCAGGGTTGTTGGCTGCACATAATAAAGATATAAATATACTCGTAAAGACACAAACACATGTGCAAACTACTAATATAATCTATGAGTATTTCGGTCGCATTCAGGAAATCAACAGTCTGGCCGAGGTACTTTCTGATAGGGCGCCACTCGACGATGTTTCGAATCATTCGTCTTTCAGCACCGTAGTCAGACTCAGGAGATGTAACCGTGTGCTCTTTATACATGGAGTCCGCACAGAGTGACAAGAGCGTAACCTCAAGGTTGTAAATAGGATTATCAAAGGATGTCCATGAGGACCTATCTGCGGACCCATCTTCTGAGATATCGCAATTGAATCCTTCTTGAATTTAATCGAGGGCGATGAACTTTCAGACGGGATCCGTTCGTACGCTGACGACCTATTAGTTGTGATATAAGTCAGCACAAGAGCAATGTTGGAAAACAAGGCCAGTGGTATGCTACACACAATACAACAATGGTGCAACCAAAACAAACTATCCGCAGCACCAGGAAACACAGCGCACATAATGCTTAAAGGATCACTACAAAGATACCCGCCAATTAGAGCAAACAACACAGACATAAAACGCGAGTTGTAACTAAATATCTTGCGGTATAAATTGACGAACGACATAGCTTCAACGAACACATACGACTAATCACAAACAAAGCCAAAGTATGCTTCACTAACTAGCAACATTAAATTCCACACGATACGGACTACCACTCACATACAAAAGAATGTGCCATCGCGCACTTTTCAAGTCGGTATTGCGCTTTGCAGCTAGTACATGGTCGCATAGACTCGCTCTCGTGGCGGACAGGGTCACTGTTAGGCGGGGTTAGAGGAGTGTGCTACTTGCACTATCAGGGGCGTTCAGTATCACATCAATCGATTCGCTGTATGTGGTACTTGGAATATACCCGACCGATATAACCATCTGGTATCGGGCTGCAACATACTGTCTGAAGATAGGTAGACCCGAGAGAGTGTTGCAGATCACTTGGTAGCACTTAGAAGATAGGCTCCAACTAAAACATTGGCGGGTGGACACTTGGTAAACAGAGTGGGACGAGAGTGATAAGGGCCGTCGAGTCCATTCATTTGTTTCCTAATGTCGGGGAGCGGTTACTGCTGCGCCGTGTCAGCCCCTAGCCAAGGCATGGTTCATTTTGTGACTGGATACGGCCCTTATCCCATGCACTCGCAGCCCATGTCGCTTTCAGAAAGCGGTAGTTGCACATGCGTAGAAATTGGTTCCCCAGAACACTTCCTTTTGAAATGCACTAGATACTGGCACACACGTAATAACGAAGACCACATAAAAAAAACCACAGGATACGACATACTGAGGAACCCAGATACATGGATACAGTTGAATAGAATCGACATCTCAAAAGCAGAACACGACTTATACACCCAAACTCATCAAAACAGAAGACGGAGACAAGCCGACACAGGTAGCTCGAGTAGCTCCAGTACTGACCATGAAACGAGTGACAGTGACAACTCTGACGTAACATAGAGACACAAAACACACACAGCGTAAAACACGTAAAAATGCATAACTAATCACATGAACATTAATCAAAGATTACAATTTATATCTTGTTATGAATGAATCTACTTAAAAGTAGAAGCAATTAGAATCGTCCGTGGCTAGATATAGTTGTAGAATCCACGCTAAACCTGTACCCAACATTGTTAAGCAGTTACATAAATGAACACATCAAACCAAATGTAATAATATGAATGTAATATAAATTTAATACAAAGCAAGCGAGCAAAATCAATCAGTATAAATACACAACAGAAACAGTGAAACCTCCCCTTAGAAAAATTTATGGATTACTGTGCTGGTAAACCCCTTACGTTATTTGATTTTCAAACAGCTGAGCAAAGCTGAACATACTCAGACATTTCTCTGTTTACTTATTCTGATCATCACTAAACTGACACACAATATTTTTAGCGCAACGCAGTCTGACTTTCAATAATCCCTACAAAAGAGTGGCCGTGACTAACAATAACCTATACCTTTCACGAATCACTTACCTCACAAAAATCTTCGTTACTCGAACTACTGCAATACACAGAGCGCCAATACTGCCAGCTAAATAAAGGATTCTAACTACTGAAAGCACTAACTACTGATAGGCATAGTTGGCAAAAGAAAGATTTTGATAGAGAACAAACAATGTATTTACCTTAATAGTGTTCAAAAGTCATAATATATCACTTCATGACATCCAGTCTTACAAATTTCGTTTTTCTGACGGACACACGTCCAGATCGTCCGCTCTCAAAACTCTGCCATCTCTCTTCCCACATCCACCAATGCTGGCGGCTCACCTCCAACTGCGCAACGCTACGCGCTGTTCACATCCAACTGCCCAACACTACAATAGCGAATATTCCAACAATGCCAACCAGCCACAGACTGCACACAGCACAGCCAGTGATTTTCGTACAGAGCGCTACGTGACGTTACCAACATAAAAACCTAAACAGCCTACTTACAACAGATCACGCTTATTATGGAAATTTGGAAATTTCTGGTAAGATCTTATGGGACCAAACTGCTGAGGTCATCGGCCCCTAAGCTTAAACTACCTTACGCTAAGGACAACACTCACATCCATGCCTAAGGGAGGACTCGAACTTCCGAGGGGGAAGCCGCGCTGACCGTGACAAGGCGGCCAAGACCACGCGGCTACTCCGCGCGGCGCGCAATTTATGCAATCATTCAAAATTAATGGGTCCACTACTCAAAAAAGTAGTTTTATTCTACAAAAATGGTTTTACAAGATTAATAATGGGCTATGTGTGGCTTATTATTTCTCCAACAGCTAAGTAGGAAACGTATATAACTTAATTCGGCCACACTGAAGCAGGATATTGTTCCAAAGCGATGCAGAATTTGTTTATACCTAACCTAGTAGTAGTAGTTGTTACGTAACCTAACAAACACCAACACGCACAGGATTTATCGATGCTCAGAAAATATCTTTTTAAGAGCTGAAATATTTTTTAAATTCTTTCAAGCTCCGGCATTAACGCGGCCCACCTGGATCACCAGGCTGCTTTCGAAATTCCAAAATCTTGACTTCCACACCATCATGAGATAAAAAAATATCGAATCAAAATAGGAGATAATTTAAAATTTTACCGAGACATCATCTGAAGCACCCATTAATAAAGAAGTGCAGTGGGCTTCACAAAGATACTCTTTCAATTCATCCGTCACCATAGGTGCCAGCACATTTACAGCAATACCCTGGAATTTTGTACGAGCACATCTTATTTTTTTCTCAAAACATGTTTGAATTAAATTAGAGGCCACAGTCGTTTGAGCGAAAGTTGCCGTTTTCTTCGACCATGTGATACGCCCATGCACCTTCCGCTGCAGCTATATCCAAACCTTCTAAACCGGCAAATCAGTTCTTTTGAAAAAAAGAAAGCATTGACGAGCTGGAAGCAGCAGATTGATCGGAAAGCCTGTGTTTTTTCGATTTTACATGTTTCTCAATATCGCTGGCATCACCATGAGCAACACTAAAATCAGTACAACACTTTTCAGACGTAACATCTGATGCACCACTCCTTTGTTTTACAAATGAATGCTTATTTTGCAAAGTGGCATAACCCGCATTTAGGCATTTTTCTAATGTTGCAAACACACAAACACGAAGAAGTTGAATGAGTTGTTTGATTGTGCACGTGCGCCCGAAGATTCCAATAAAAACTAGAACTAGACAATGTTGCCGCACGTCAAGTTCGCAGTCGCGCGATGTGATTGTTGGCTGCGTCTGTCTCTCCCGTGGGATGCTGCTCGATCTCTCTTCCCCTTGGGCGGCCCGCTCTCCCGCACGTTTCGAATGTGATGAATAGAGACTGGATTATACGCATTTGCACGTGGCTTATGCATTTGCATATTTCGCTCCTCTTCACCGGTTACTGCATATTTTCACTAAAAACTAGTGACGATGCATATTTTCGCTCTGTGTATACAATATTTTAAAAGTGTAGACAGACGGTCTCTAGCTCGATCTAGTTTCGATGTCTCACAGGTTGTCTTCCTCCGTAGGGTAGGGGTAGCGTTTCCGCCTACCACGCAGGGGCCCGGGATCGATTCCCGGCACGGGACTGGGTGTTGTGTGTCTTTCATCATCATTGACCCGCAAGTCGCCGAAGTGGCGGCAACTACAAAGGACTTGCAATACGGTGGCCGAACTCCCCCGCATGGGGCATCCCGACTAACAATGCCATACGCTCATTTTTGTCTCACAGATTGACCGCGACCTAGAACTGCGTGCAGTCGCTAACCGAGAGGCCACTGCCTAGCGAAATCATCACAAAAGAGGAACAGGAACAGGCAGACGGAGTCAATGCTCCTGCGCCCGTGCCCCCGGTTAAACCCTCCGCTGTCATACCGTAAGCGTCGGCAACAATTAAACTAAACTACGCAAGCTTTTATCGCACATCCATTGTTTAAGTTTAGCTTTCTGTTTACTTGTACACGGTTGAACGTGTTTACGACGTGCAGTGTGTAACGTGTTGTGCCCCAAGCCGCCCGAAAAGAGATACGTCGTTTCGTGGATAGCTGACCATCTTGGAACATTTACATATGACGGAATTCTTTTATATTGTAGAGGGACTGGAAGAAGGCCCAGGTGATAGCAATCTATAAAAAGGATAGAAAATCAGAGGCACATAACGACCGGTCAATTTCACTGAAATCGATTTGTTGTGGAATCATGGAACATCTGCAGAAACCAGCACGGTTTTAGGAAACAGCGGTCATGCGAGACACAGCTGGCCCTCTTTGTGCATGATATACAACAGACTCTAGATACCGGCTCCCAGGTTGATGCCATATTTCTCGACTTTCGAAAGGCGTTCGACTCAGTTCCGCATTCTCGTTTGCTCCAAAAAGTGCGCGCTTACGGTCTGTCCGATGACATATGCGGTTGGATAGAAAGTTTTCTAACAGACAGAGAGCAGTATGTCGTCCTGAATGGGGTGACTTCAACAGAAACAAGCGTAACTTCAGGTGTGCTCCAGGGCAGCGTAATAGGTCCGCTGCTTTTTACGATTTACATAAACGATCTGGTTAGTGATATTGACAGCGGCACTAGACTGTTTGCCGATGATGCTGTAGTCTACAGGAAAGTAGTACCACACGAAAGTTGTGAACAAATCAATGAGGATTTGCAGAAAATAAGTGCGTAGTGTAATGACTGGCAGTTATCTCTCAATATTAGTAAGTGTAACCTACTGCGTATAACAAGGCGAAAATCCCCATTAATGTACGAGTACAAAGTAATTGCCCAGTATTTGGAAGCGGTAACATCCGTCAAGTATCTGAGTGTGACTATTCGAAATGATCCCAAATGGAATGATCAGCCGCGCGGGATTAGCCGAGCGATCTCAGGCGGCTAGTCCCGGCGGAGGTTCGAGTCCTCCCTCGGGCATGGGTGTGTGTGTGTTTCTCCTTAGGATAATTTAGGTTAAGTAGTGTGTAAGCTTAGGGACTGGTGACCTTAGCAGTTAAGTCGTATAAGATTTCACACACATTTGAACATTGTTTTGAATGATCAGATTACACAAGTAACGGGCAAGGCGGTTTATTGGTAGAATCCTGAAGCGATGTAGTCCTTCAACAAAGGAAAGTGCTTACAATACGTTAGTTCGTCCAGTTTTGAGTACTGTATGGGATGCTTACCAGTTGGGTCTCATTCAAGAGACTGAAAAGGTCCAAAGAAGAGCGGCAAGATTCGTGACTGGTATATTACCCATCGCGAGAGCGTTACAAGTCTCATAGAAAGTGGGATATACTTGCAGATAGACGACGCGCTAAACGGAAGGGGCTGCTCACTAAATTCCGAAATCCGATTTCACCGAGGATGTAGAGCATATATTATTACCACCAGCTTTCAAATCGCGCAATGATCACCATTCGAAGGCGTTCAGACAGTCGTTTTTCCCTCGTGCGATCCACGAGTGGAACAGAGGGGGGCAAATATGACCTTGAAGCGAATTGTGCCCTCCGCCACACACTGCTTGGTGGCTAGCGGAGTATATATGTAGATGTCTGCGAGAGAAACGTTTCGTGCAAAAAAAGTTTCAAATAGACCAGAATGTCAAGACAAGTCATCATATCGCAGAAATGCAGAAGAAAGGACTACGACAACTTCTGGCAACAAGAAGTTGCAGTAGTAGGCATTTGTCCAGAGTTAACAAAAAAAAAATCGGTTTAACGTGGATCAGTGTGAAGGATTCATTGCTAGCAATATCTCTCTTCAAAAACTTACAAACCCTATCCTCAAAGGCTTCCTGCGCAAATACTGCATAAATCAAAATATGCCAGGTGAATCAACATTGCGTAAAAATTACATACATATAATTTACGTAAAGTTCTGGAAGAAATACTCAATGAACTCAAGGACAGCATTATCTGGATTTCAGCTGACGAAACTACAGACAGGTGTGGCCGTAATATTACAAATTTAATTGTTGGTGCTTTAAAAAAGGAGCCTTCTTCTTCCTATTTAGCGGCCTGCAAAGAACTTGAAAAAGTAAATCATTCTACGATCACCAGATTTGTGAATGATGGTATTAGAAAAATATTTTCAGAATCTTCTGCGGATGAAAGCGTGTTTGTGTTCATTTCATATACTTCTCCCTATGATCAAAGCAGGAAAAGCCCTCCGAGTATTAATCCCAATTTGATTCATGTGTCGTGCTTTGCTCATGGAGTGCATCGCATTGCTGAAGAAGTACGTTCCACGTTTGTGAATGTAAATAAACTGATTTCATCCACAAATAAAGTGTTTCTAAAGGCTCCTCCTCGCATCAAGACCTTCAAAAAATCCCTACCAAATGCTCCATTACTTCCAGGGCCAGTGGTACCTCGTTGGGGTAGGTGTTTTTATAATGCACTTTTCGAGGCCATTAGAGGGGTAGTAAACGACTTCGATAGTGCAGAGGCTTTGGCAGTTTGCCAGTGCAAGGGAGCTTTTAATGATTCCGGTATTAAAAAAGACATTGCTGTGATTAGCACTCATTTTTCCCACATACCTGCAAGTATTAGAAAGCTTGAAACGCAAGGTTTGGCGTTGAATGAATCTACTCAGTTAATGAATAAAGTTATTGTAGTGAACTCCTCATGGCCGCAGGTATTCCCAAGAAAACTTAAAGAATGTTTGAAAACATTTTAAACAATAACTCAGGCTTTGAACTCTTGCGCCAAATTAATGGGACGGGTGAACATCTACCAGAAAAAATAAGTGCCAACATTGCACCCAATTTCAGATACTTCCCAGTTACCTCAGTTAATGTAGAACGGTCCTTTTCTGCTTATAAAAATGTTTTGAGTAATCGAAGACTACCGAACATTTGGAACAATACTTGGTCGTTTATGTTTACATTTGTAGAAGAATGTAAAATAAATTGTAACTGATGCTTTGGTCCAATAATATTATTTAAAAGTTAATGCTGTTCAAAAATGTTCATGATTGTATGTAGTTTTTCAAATAAAATGTTGCGGGGTTTGAGCGTGCCGCTGTGCGTGCGATATATCTCGAAGTTGGTCCTGTACATATCGAATGTTTCGCTACGTCTCACTCGCATCGCATCTGCTTGTTACCGACAACAATAGCAAAGAAGGAACAATTCTTGAAACATGGTATGCGTCCCCATTTTGCAAATTTTTAGAAAACAATCCCAGAAAGGCCCCCTTTGTAACCTCCACTAGAAAGTATTCAGAAAATGATATCAGCATCCTAAATGTGCCGATTTTTCGCGCGGCTGGCTCTCTTCCTCGTAACTGAGACGCCCAGGTCCGACTTTGAGATATAATGCACGCAGTAACTACCATGTTTTTTTTTAAATATTTGATCTTGTATATTTCGACACTTTTTGAGCATTTTTAAGAATTTTTCATGCATATTTTAAGATTTTTATGGTGCATATAAGCAGGTCTCTAGTGATGAATATAGGAACGTAGGAGGTACGTGTAAACAATTATCGTTTGCTCTAGAATGAAATTTTCACTTTACAGCGGAGTGTGCGCTGATGTGAAACTTCCTGGCAGATTAAAACTGTGTGCCGGACCAAGACTCGAACTCGGGACCTTTGCCTTTCGCGGGCAAGTGCCCTACCAACTGAGCTAGCCAGGTAGCTCAGCTGGTAGAGCACTTGCCCGCAAAGGTCCCGAGTTCGAGTCTCGGTCCGACACACAGTTTTAATCAGCCAGGAAGTTTCACATCGTTTGCTCTGTTTGCAAACGCGGGACGTTTTTGCTAGGGCTGACGACAACGGGACAGACAGGCTGAAAGCGGGACTATCCCGCCCAAAGCAGGATGTACCGTCACGTCAGGTATACCGCATAAGTTGCGGTGTCCGTCATTAAATTCTAAGAGCCGACCAATCACAGTAAGGTGGCTCATCGGCTATTGACGGTACGCTGTAGGTGGGAATTTTGAATCCTACGGCTGTCAGCTACGTAAACAGTGTTTATATTCCATAATACGTCATATCACAACGTACTCATGACCAAGTGCGACTTTGGTTGGCTGTTACAGTTATATCTGAAGAAAATTATAGTGATTTCTTTAATTATTTACGAATTTATTTACGGGAGTTTTCGTGTTTCACGTTCTTTTGGTGTTTGTTGTCAGACTCTGACGTGGTTACTTTCATTAAGTTAGGGACTAAAACAGGCTGTTTTGAGTTCAAGTAATCGAAATTCGCCGTCAAAATCAAATAAAGTAGATCTCTCATTACCGATTTCTTCACATATGCCTCAGTTCGTGGCAGGACTAGGTAACACTGCATGTTATTGCTTATTTTCGATTAGTTAGTCATTTTCTTCACAAGAGGCAGGTTAGCATTGTTGTATAATAGTAGTAACAGTCTAAAAGGGAACTTGAGTCGCTCGTTCAAGTGGCTAGCTTACAAGATGTGCAACGGGAAACGTCTGGCAAGCACTGGAAACGTCAGTGTGCGGGTAACGAATGCGTGCCGGTGGCAGGGTCAAGTGAAGGCTTAGACAGAACCGCCCGGTTCTCGAGAAGTGTGGAGGCAGGCGTGGTTGGCCCCGTGAGTGATTCAATCAGCGCCGCTACTTGCTGACGGCGCGATTTTCCGGCGCAGCTGAGAGTGGGCGGTGCCACCCGCCGTCTCGGCTAAACGCTTTCGCTTCCAATCCCGGGCACGCGACGCCGCGCGTTTCCAGAGCCAATTTACGACCTGCCCGGAGACACACAAAGACGCAGCGTGCTTAGCTTCAAGTAGGTGGGGGCGGAGGGGGGCAGGGAACGGGCGAGTGGAGGGGGCAGCCACTACATACAAGATTCATTTACGTTCAAGTTTTTTGTCATTACCCAATTTCCGAGTAGCTCTAGAGTCTACATAGCGAACAGCGGAGGCCTATATATCGCCGGTTCTGGAGCTCGCCATCGCTTATACATTCCCGAGTGTGCTTGGCTTGTTTCCCATATAAGGTCGCACAAAGTGAGACGGCGGGACAAGATCAAAGGAAGCCGCCGCGGCCGGGCTATTTAAATTGCAGAACACCCCGGAGTTATAACATGACGGCGCGGTGCTGGAGTGGGGACGTGGGTGGGGAGTCGATAGGAGAGGGGGGAGGGAAGGGGGAGTTAGGGGGGCTTCCGCGTCCCCCCCCCCTCCGCCACCCGCGCCGGCTGCTCGCTGCGGAGGGGAGTTTTTCCTGTCCCTCATGTTAAAACATTGACCAGAATTAAATAGTTTGCCTTCGCCCCCGGCGCGGGGGCGTCGGAGGACGCGCGGATCAAGGAGGGGGCGGAAGGACCGCCGCCGGCCGGCGAGAGGCCCCGGCCACGTGCCGGCCGTGACGTCACGAGGACACCGGGACGCGCAGGAGGATAGGTCGCTAACGAGGAAGGGCCCCCTCTCGGCTCCTCGGCAACTGCCTCGTCTCGCCGCGTTGCGGGATGCTCGCCTGTGGTTAAGTGCGTTGTCGAGGTGAGCTACACGAATCTGCCGTCTCATCTTGACCGGACTTATCCAACACAGACGCTGTAAGATGTGTGCATATATCACTTTATAATGAAAACAAAACGGAACCCTAGATGCAAACCACATTTCATCATTGCAGATGGCACAGCAACTTCCAACAGAGCAGACAATCCACATCTGTACTCCCCAAGCTACCTTACAGCGTGTCCCGAAGTGTACCTCTGTTAAAAAATTGTTAAGGCTTTCGTGGCCACTTGTTGTCAAACTGCCTGTTTGCTTCTGTCTCGAGTTCTTCGGCCGACGTTCGTCTGAACGTGAAAGTTTCGCTTCCATTGCTGGAGGTGGACAGGTCCAGTCCACAACCAGCAATGGAGGATGAAACTTTGACAATGCCAGCCATTCTTGCTGGCCAAACGTCAGGAACATAATGAAAGTCGGCCGAAGAACTCGAGACATAAGCAAACAGGCAGTTTGTGTACCTCTGTTACAGGTTTGGTCACGTCGTGGTCACGTCGCGAGATGTGCTGATTGTATACCAGTCACTTTCCTTTGAGAATATGCTGATACAGTAGCTCCATTCTTAGCAGTCATATACAACCGCTCGCTCGTACAAACATCCACATCCAAACACTGCAAAGTTGCACACATCACACCAACGCCCAAATAGGAAATAGGATTAATCCGCTGAATTACAGACCTATATCAGTAACGTCAACTTGCAGTAGGATTTTGGAACGTGTACTGTATTCGAACATTATGAATTACCTCGAAGAAAACGATTTATTGACAAACAGCGAACACGAATTCAGGAAATACGAGGGCAGTTCAATAAGTAATGCAACACTTTTTTTTTCTGAAACAGGGGTTGTTTTATTCAGCATTGAAATACACCAGGTTATTCCGCAATCTTTTAGCTACGCAACACTATTTTTCAACGTAATCTCCATTCAGTGCTACGGCCTTACGCCACCTTGAAATGAGGGCCTGTATGCCTGCACGGTACCATTCCACTGGTCGATGTCGGAGCCAACGTCGTACTGCTTCAATAACTTCTTCATCATCCGCGTAGTGCCTCCCACGGATTGCGTCCTTCATTGGGCCAAACGTATGGAAATCCGACGGTGCGAGATCGGGGCTGTAGGGTGCATGAGGAAGAACAGTCCACTGAAGTTTTGTGAGCTCCTCTCGGGTGCGAAGACTTGTGTGAGGTCTTGCGTTGTCATGAAGAAAGAGAAGTTCGTTCAGATTTTTGTGCCTACGAACACGCTGAAGTCGTTTCTTCAATTTCTGAAGAGTAGCACAATACACTTCAGAGTTGATCGTTTGACCACGGGGAAGGACATCGAACAGAATAACCCCTTCAGCGTCTCAGAAGACTGTAACTATGACTTTACTGGCCGAGGGTATGGCTTTAAACTTTTTCTTGGTAGGGGAGTGGGTGTGGCGCCACTCCATTGATTGCCGTTTTGTTTCAGGTTCGAAGTGATGAACCCATGTTTCATCGCCTGTAACAATCTTTGACAAGAAATTGTCACCCTCAGCCACATGACGAGCAAGCAATTCCGCACAGATGGTTCTCCTTTGCTCTTTATGGTGTTCGGTTAGACAACGAGGGACCCAGCGGGAACAAACCTTTGAATATCCCAACTGGTGAACAATTGTGACAGCACTACCAACATAGATGTCAAGTTGAGCACTGAGTTGTTTGATGGTGATCCGTCGATCATCTCGAACGAGTGTGTTCGCACGCTCCGCCATTGCAGGAGTCACAGCTGTGCACGGCCGGCCCGCACGCGGGAGATCAGACAGTCTTGCTTGCCCTGGTTTTCCGCCAAAAGAAACTCGATCACTGCCCGTTGTTTGCAACGCACATCCGTTACAGACGCCATTTTAACAGCTCCGTACAGCGCTGCCACCTGTCGGAAGTCAATGAAACTATACGAGACGAAGCGGGAATGTTTGAAAATATTTCACAAGAAATTTCCGGTTTTTCAACCAAAATTGGCCGAGAAAAAAAATGTGTTGCATTACTTATTGAACTGCCCTCGGATTGTTCTTGTGAAACGCTACTAGCTCTTTATTCTCACCAAGTAATCAGTCCTATCGGCAAGGGATGGCAAATTGATTCCATATTTTTAGATTCCCAGGAGGATATTGACACCATTCCTCATTAAGGAAGTTCTAATCAAATTGCGCGCCCATGGACCATCGTCTCAGTTGTGTGACTGCATTCGCGATTTCCTGTCAGATAGGTTACAGTTAGTAAAAATTGATGGGAAGTCTTCGAGTAAAACAGAAGTAATATATGACGTTCCCTGAGGAACAGTTATAGGCCTTCTGCTGTTCCTGGTCTACATAAACGATTTAGGAGACAATCTGAGAAGCCCTCTTACATTGTTTGCAGATAATGCTGTCATTTACTGTCTTATAAAGTTATCAGAGATCAAAAGCAATTCCAAAATGATTTAGACAAGGTACCTGTATGGTGCTAAAAGTGGCAATTGACTCTAAATAATGAAAAGTATGTAGTCATCCATATGAGTACTAAAAGGATTCCACTAAATTCGGTTATACGATAAATCGCACAAATCTAAAGCTTGTCAATTCAACTAATTGTTTACGGATCACAGTTACGAATAATTTGGAACGACCACATTAGTAATGTTGTGGGGAAAGCAAACGGAAGACCGCAGTTCATTGGCTGAACACTTAGAAAATGCAACAGGTCAATTAAATAGACTACCTGCACCGCGTTTGTGTGCCCTCTTCTGTAGTGGACATCGAAAATGCTCAAAGAAGGGCACTGTATTATCGTGAAACAGGGGAGAGAGTGCCACGAATTGAGATGGCAATCATTAAAACGCTGGCGTTTTCCGTCGTGGCGTGATCTTCTCAAGAAATTTTGTTGGCGTCCACCTACATAGGGAGAAATGGTCATCATAATACGAGGATTGACTGAAAAGTAATGCCTCCACTATCGTATCTCTTGAACAGTTGGCAGCATTGGTATGCGGCTGTTACCGGCTTGTTCCATAGCCTCTTCTCTACAGCCCGAGTTGGCGGAAAGCCTTAGCATTGAACGGTTGTGTTATTACAGTGTAAGTATGGAACCCTGCGCAGACTGTCGGACAATGCAACGTGCAGTCACTGAATTCTTGCGAGCAGAAGGTGTCACCCCAAAGGAGATTCATCAAAGAATGAAAGCAATTTATGGTGATTGTGTTGATGTGAGTACTGTGCGTCATTGTAAGTTTAAAGACGTTGAGGCGGGAACATCTGACCTGCGTGACAAACAAAGAGTTGGACGTCCTGTGACAGCAACCACCGAGTTTCACAAGCAAAATGTTGACAGATTGATTCAGGACGATCGTCGTATCACTCAGACAGAAACTGCAAGCACAATCGGCATTTCGCAAGAACGTGTGGGTATGTTTTCCTGCAGCATGACAGTGCCAAACCACATACTTCACATGCCACCACAGCAGAACTTCAGAAACTGAATCTCACCACCGTACGACATCCTCCAAACAACCCACCTTTAGCACCGTCTGACGTCCATCCGTTCCTGATAATGAAAGACGATCTGCGGGGATATCATTATGCTTCTGATGAAGACGTTGAGAGGACTGTGAGACAGGTTGCGGAAACAGAGTGTCGACTTCTTCCGTGACGGCTTCAGAAAACTTGTTCATCGTTGGCAGAAATGTATCCAACTGGCTGGTGATAGGTGGAAAAGTGAATATTGGCAATTAAAGATCATATTCTAAGGAATATTTCAGCGTTTGATTTATTAAAATATTCCCATCCAAACCCAATTAACGAAGGTGGAGGCATTAATTTTCATTCAGCCCTCGTAAAATAAGATAAATCATAGCTTGCACGGAAAGATTTGAATGTCCAATATTCCCGCTCGCCGTTCGAGACCGGAACGGTAGAGAAATAGCTTGAAGATGATTCGATGAACCCTCTGCCAGGCACTTCATTGTGAATTGCAGAGTTATTGTGTGGATGTAGATGTGGAGATGTATGTGAGAGGAAGTAATACGTTATATGAATGTCCGAAAGAACAGACACCAAGCATTCGTATAATTTGATTGACCTAGCTGGGCAATGGATCCACCTTCTTCAGTGTCGATGCTCAAATAAGTCCGACCTCCTGTGGGGATCTCAGAGAACGAACATGGAGGAAATGGACAGCGGCTGCGGATAGGTGACAGTCGATGAGTGTGTGACTCGATCGTGACGCATGCCGAGATATTCCGCGTAGTTGCGGAAACGCTGTGCCTTCGCTGGTGCAGTGGTTACCGCACCTGTCTACTGAGCAGGAGATCCCGGTTTCGAATCCTGGTCTGGTACACATTTTCACTCTTCGCTGCTGAGTCTGCGTAACGTTCCGATGCAGGTGACAACGGTATTGCCTACCCCTTTCCTTTCTTTTCTTCCCCTCTCCACCCTCAATTTACATATAAGTAATATGTAACCCGATTATTCTTGCAGCAAGCGCCGTCGGAATGTTAGCAGGAAACTTCTCCCTTGTGTACAACGCCTGTCTTGTAGCGCCTGGCATTTGAGTTTGTCGTTCTAGAGCTAACGAAAGAAACCTGTAACAGAACGCGCCGATCTCTTTTGTCCAATTTCTGCCTCTCTCTCTCTCTCTCTCTCTCTCTCCTTCTCTCTCTCCTTCTCTCTCTCTCCGTCTCTTCTATCGAACCTACCTGCTAAGATATGATGAACAATTCTAAAGAATCTCTCGAATTAGTTCCTTGTAAGCTGCTTCTCTCGTGGATGAATAACTTCTCCCAACGATTCCTCCAATGAATCTGTCAGAAACTGCTTTCTCCACAACAAGTTTTACGTCGTTTTGGACGCTTACTTCTTGGTATTCTACGTTTGTTTATGTTTCGATTGAATTGTCAACGGTAGTACAATAGAACAGCAATGGATCTTGTCGCTTATCTATGCGCCAAACGTTACATTTATTTACGTCCCAGCTCAAGGAAGAACACCTCGTCGATCTGCTGGCCGGTCTTCCTATATTTCGCTGCAGTCTTCCGGCGTTGCCATCTTCCTACAGGCAACAGTGTCGTCCGTAAACAGCCTTATCCGCTGGGTCATTTATTTATATCGCGAACAATGAGATCACTATAACATTCCTTTCGGACACTCCCGAAGCTACTTTTACGTATGTCGGTTTCGTCTCTTTAACAACGACTTATACATTCTGCCTGCCATCAATTCCTAAATAGAGTCATGAATGTGGTCGGATATTCCGTAAGCTCGTATTTTCTTTACTAGGTGACAAAGCGGAACTGTATCGACTATCTCCCGGAAGTGAAGAAACGTGGTATCTAGAGCTACATGGATACTCCGCAAGCCAATAATGATGCTGATGGTACCCTGTACCTCTCTCTACTGATCATATCCTGTCTGTAGCGGCTGCAAATACAGCAAGGGGAAAACCACTCTCTATATGCCTCCGTAAGAGCACTAATTTCTCTTATCTTGTCTTGGTGGTCCTTACGCGAAATGTACGTTGGCCGCAGCAGAATCGTTCTGCAGTCAGCTTCAGATGTCGGTTCACTAAATTTTGTCAATGGTGTTTCACGAAAAAAACTCGTCGTCTCTCCAGGGATTCTCCCCAGAATTCAGAAAGCATATCCGTAATAATCGCGCGTTGATCGAACCTACCGATAACAAATCTAGCAGCACGCCTCTGAATTGTTTCGGCACCTTCCTTTAACCCGACCTGCAGGAGATCCCAAACACTTGACGTGTTTCTCTCATTGTCTACTCACCGCCTAAAACCAGCAAGTGGCAGGTCTCTCCACATTCTGGTAACTGGGAGAAACACGAGTTGAAATGCCAGAAATCACACGCCGTGCTCTTCCATTCAGATAATTTACGACAGTACAATATAAAATGGTTATATTTGAAGATGCTAATCCAGGTGGATGTAAAATGAATGTGCGCAACGGAGAATGATAAATGCTAAAATGAAGATTTGGCCCTGTCTGACTACCCCCTGGAGCAGATCTTAGGATCTCTTAATTATATAAATTACAATCTAAACATAAATGAATGATGAACGGAAATAATCCTACTAAATGGTAAACGTTGTTCCTGCTTATATATTTATTGTAGATTAGAAAAAAACATTATATTACAAAGATTACATTTCGTAAGTAAAATTACTAATCAATTGCCCAACTCTGCCCGTTATTATGACTGCGCGGTCTAATATCAAAAACGCGAAATGACTGACATCGTCTACATACCAAACACTAGAAGACACTGCTTTCAAAGACGATCTACGGTGGTGTGGAACCTCAGTGGAAATAAACTAACGTGTTTAGCTTTTATAGCCCTAATAGGCCGAAGCAATTTGCGATATCGCTGTATGTACTGCGTCCGGTGCGTCGAAGTGATGGTTCTCGTACTCGTCTGCAACGATGGAAGAACTCCAGCCACAAATAAACACTTCCAAACACTAGGACGGCAAAAGGGGGTCCTCTGACTAATATACTATAATACTTTCTCCTCTCTGTCTTCTACAGACGAGAAACGCGAACTCCCAGCCACAAGGACGGAGTTCAGATAACGTCTCGACGTAAGTATAGGCAGAGGATGTGCTCTCAATTACTGAACGTTGCGTACACAACGACAACTTCCAACCCGGAGGTGAAGTCCAGAATCGTATAGGTTCGCAACAGTACAGTTCCTAACTGTTTTAAATATAAACTCTACTGAGAGCAAAGACAGCAAGTCCATCTGTATCAACAAAAGCTGATATCGAGCGACCGTCACACACGGGCGCTCACAACGAAGACCTCGTTTCTCCAGCCCTGGCTTCCCAGCAAGGCTTTGCTTCCCACCATCGTAATTCCGAAAACGAGTCATATTTCTGAAGCCACGGAATATTCTCCCTCTCTACAGATTCTTCCGAACGCCGACCAACCATATTTTAGTCTTTTGTCGTCCAGCGCGGAAACTTTGAGACGAAAAACCTATGCTCGTACAATGGTACGCTTCTGAGTAAAAATCCTTGGAAATAACCCAGCCTGCGTGGTTTCCGAGGTGCTGCTTCTTCGTTCCTCTCACCTGCGTCCAAGATTTTCAGCGTTCGGAAGTATTATCCGGTCAACCTTCCGGCCCCTACTACAATAGCGGCCGGCCGTCACCCTATTGTGCTCCAGAGCTCAGGTGCCACGACGTCCGTCTAGCTACATCCTGTGTTTAAGCAGGACCAACACCTGTGCAGGCCTTCCAGCCAGAGCTTGAGTTCTGCCTGCCGTTTGATCTCCACCGGCGTTCCAACCTCTACTAGTATAGGCAATCATTCATTAAGCTGTTTTTATAATAAAGACACTCCGTCACCTTTCATGCAATAAGCGTAAACAATTATTTACAAGACGTACATGACGATGTCAGTCTCCTTTATAAATTCATACATACGATGTGCAACCCATCACATGATAATTAATTGTGTTTGTAGATCATGGCAAAGTATGTGGATGAGTTCTTGCAAGGTGCGAAATTCTAGCCACCTTACAATATATGTATTGTCACTTAGCAACATGTAAAAAACCAGTATCATTGCACTTTGAAGAATGATTGAAGAATGGGTCCCACGATTGTTCTATATGCGGTGCCCTTCACAACTGAATTACGCTTTCTAAAATTCTCCCAATAAACCGAAGTCGATCACTCGCCTTCGCTACTATCAACCTAGACGACACCGTTTGCAGCACTCATGGACGAATAGAAAGTAAAGTTTCTCAAAATCTCTGTGGAATTTATGTTCATTCCTATCGAGAAGATTTTCTAAAAAATCCATAATATGTGAACACAAAAAAATACTGACGTCAGTGATATAGGCCTAGAACTGCGTGGAGCTGTCGGACGACCTTCCTTGAAAACGAGTATGACCTGCGTTGTTTTCGAATCGCTTGGTACCCTTGGTTGCTCCAGCTATCTGCTATAAACTACTAGTAGTAGGGTAGCAAATTCTTTCGCATAATTTTTGTAGAATTTCACAGGTACCTCATCCGATCCATATGACATTCCAGTGTTGAGCAACTATAATTAGTTTCTCCTCCGCGATAACTTATAAAAGTAGCTATCATTTCAGTGTTTGCGCGACGATTGAATGAAGGACCCATACTATGATTTGCTCTGTGAAACAATGCTGATAAAGAGAATTCTGTATTTCTGTCTGCTGTTATGTGAGTACAGTCCCTGAGCAACTTCAAACGTCTCCAACAGAAACATTCCAGGGAAAACCCACTAAATCGAATAGATTTGTGTGCTCATGCCCGTCCAGTTCACCTAATTTGACGCATGTGCAGGGCTTAACCAGAGTATTTCATGACCTGATGCGGCCAGCCTGCAATGTATTTTCATTAAGAAGCAGCAGGACTACAGGTTAGGGGTTGATAGTATGGATACATTATTCAAAAAAATATATATATATCCTGTTGCAGATTAAACAGATGAAATTTGTGGTAAGATCCTGTGGGATCAAACCGCTGAGGTCATCGGCCCCTAATGCTTTGTATACATTTCCTTACTTAACATAAGCAAAAGAAAAAACATATTAGGGCTTTTGATTACTTCGATCAGTAAAATTTTATTTTCATATTCATTGGGCTTCCATTCTCACGTTCATTTTGGCTTCGTTCAGCTTTTGTCTACACTGTTTTAACTACGCTTAAATTGTACATTCATGTTTCTATGTTTGTATAATTGAACAAATGAAGCAAAAACACAGATAGTTTTTAGTAAAAACTTTGATATTCCAGAAGTAATTCCTGATGAAGTGCATTGATACAGGCAAGACGCTTGTGAGGAAGACACCAATCAACGAGTTCCCACAGGAAGGATTGGGGAAAACAACTGAACATCATTTATTACCAAGCGCTCTTTAAAACAATTTGTTTTCCTCAACAGCAGCGAGGTACAAGACTCAACTTATAAAATACGTTAAAGATTAAACTTGAGCTTTCAGCCTTAATAAAAGGCGTCAAATTTGGAAAACCAGGAGGGAAACAGTTTAGATATTCTTTAAAGTTTTTTAAAAAATTACAGTTCACCAAAACTTTAAATATTAATCATTTACAGTGAAAGTCATGCCGATGCACACCATAACCTGATAATTACAATAGAGTAATAGAGCGGCCCCACTCAGGTCAGGGTTCGAACCCCTCCCAGACGGCATTACAGACGCCAGACGTGGCCCACGGCACCCAGCCCCTCTCGACAACAAGCCGAGAGAGGATAGGCAGTGCACTACAAGATGTTCAGTAAAGCTCTCTAGTGCAGTGAACAGCTTAAATAAAGCCAAAGCTTTAGCCTCGGCTCTAAAAGAAATCCAATAACCAATATTAATTTAAGATTAAAACGCCACTGAATGTTAACTCGCATCGCGATGCTACGTAAATTTAACAGGTTCGAGCGAGGTACACACATAAAGCCGGAACTGCTACCAGCCAAGGATAAAATTTATTAGTATCTCAAGCGCAGAACAAATATCACCCCAATATCAATAAATACGGAAGCAGCCTTCAAACTAGTATCCACAACCCAGAATATAAATGCCCTATTATTAACTTAATTATCAAATCAAAAGTTCTTAAGAACTTCTGTTGTCCTCATGGAACTGCTTTTAGAACATTTTGCATGTAACTTAACAGAAGAAAGCCTCATCTAAGCATCGTATAAAAAATTCCACTTACTTTTCTTAAAGGTTGTTGTGGTATCTAAGTGGAAAGAAAAAACTTACTGGCTGCAAGAAACAAGTTAGTGCCACTAAATAAAGCGGATCTGTTTTCTAAAGGGCAACACAGTGACTTACAATTAGGCACAGGCCTCTAGGCTTTAAAATTAAATCAACAGCAGACTACACTTCGCTCGAAATTGACCCCCAAAAGTTTTTAAACAGCCGCACCGCCGTGCACGGAGAACGCTCACCGCCAACGTCACACCGTAGAAACGCTACACCGGCAACGCTGACCAATTGCTCTCCAAGAAGCTTCCACGTTCCACAGGACACACCATCCACCATAACCACACAGTCTCGACTGCCCCCCTGCTTTTCTGCACAATCCAGTTCCTCTCTAACCAGCAAAGAACGTGCTCAACTCGCCCGGGCGCGAGCTATCAAACTTGGCTCACTGCTCTGCATAAAAGCAGTAGAGTGCGAAGGAAGCCAAGAAATCACGAGACAGAGGGGGAGGGGGGGGGGGGGGAGGGTTGGGGTTTCGGTAGAACTGAGCACTCACAGAAAGTCTGCAGAAAAAGACAGTTGCCCAAAACTGGAGCCATGTTGTGTCTGTCCTGCTTCTACATCTATGTCACAGTACGCGAGCCACCTAATGGTGCGTGGCGGAATGTACTTCTGGTACGAGTAACTGATACTCCCGACCCTGTTCCATTCGCGTGGGAAGAATGATTGTAGGTAAGCCTCTGTACTGGCTCTAATTTCGCGAATTTTCTCTTCGTGATCACTACGTGAGATGTGAGAGGAAGTTATGTGTTGTCCGACTTTTCACTCGAAATTTCAGTAGTAAACCTCGCCGTGATGCACAACGCCTCTCTTGTACCGTCTGCCAATGGAATTCGTTGAGCATGCAGGTGACGCTCTGGCGCCTACTAAACTAAACGGTCCCCTGCCAAAACGCGCATTCTTCATTGGATTTTCTCTGTTTCTCCTATCAGTCCTACCAGGTAAGTGACCCATTATAAATAATGTGGCAAAAATACGTAAATATAGTCTAGATCTATTTGCATAACATTAGTAAAGTGTAACATACTATTAAATATTACCATCAGTCGTTCTAATTGAACAAACCTTATGGAGGAAATTAAACGACTTTGCTTTGTAGCTGAATATAGCATTGCAGGCCATTACAGAGTCGTGATCTAAATTATGGAAGAGGTTCAAATCACGTCTTCATAAGAGATTCATAGACTTTGAGGCGTTTGACTCAGTGTGAACGAAGTCTTTAGTGAAAACTGGTAAAAAACAAGGCGTTGGTCGACTTATGTAAGCATACTGAAGAACATCACTTACATTAATTCTGAAGCTTACAATAACGCTCATGAGGACAGTGCTAAATTCAGAACTCAAACAGAAGTAAGCAGTACTCAGTAAAACTAGAGGAAGTTTCTAGATCCTTAAACTGGTAAAATGAGGAAGCCATACTTGTTAATGGAAGCCTTGTGCACCTTCTTCAGTTTGCTGTCCACGATTTGCTGTTTCACTCTTGAGCAGATAAACTTCAACAATGAAACGAAGAAGGTGATAGGGCGAGTTGGAAGTGAGGTTTGTAAGTCAACTGCGGTAAGACTGAATAATTTATAAATAATGTATCTAAAAGAAAATACTAGAAATCAATACTGATATCACAGCACCAGCTAACGATTAAATGCGAACATTGTAGGATAGGCTTTACCGTGACTGTTACTGACCTGCACTTTTTTTGTATTCGAAAATAGCCTTGACAAACAAATGTCATACTAACAAATGTAAATCCACCTGATGATGGAGGTTTAAACCTTTGAAAAGCGTCGTGGAGATAAATAAACAGTGACTCGTTACAGTAAACTTGTTGTTTCATTTAACTAGCTAACGAGTTCTTTTTTCATTTAGAGGGTC
Organism: Schistocerca americana; assembly: GCF_021461395.2. NCBI lineage: Eukaryota > Metazoa > Arthropoda > Insecta > Orthoptera > Acrididae > Schistocerca > Schistocerca americana. The sequence continues at coordinate 283,931,606 of NC_060120.1, read as the reverse complement.
TGAAAATAATGTATAGAACTGTTTCGCTTCTTTGACTTTTTTTGCTTTACTTTCTTTATAGCTGCCACTTTTTGCATAATTACTATTTCCTTTTACGTCTCTTACTCTCTCTCTGTCTCTTTAATTTCTTTCAGTCTACATTAAAAATTCATTAAACTGTGAGAAATATATTTTTGAGGAACATATCCCGAATTCGCAGTCAGCATCACCCACAGCGGAGACGGTTAAACACGCAATCTCTTATTTCAGAAACAACAGCACTGATTCTAACAGACTGACCAAAAATATTCAAGAAATGTGACAGGACGTTTGGCGAATACAGAAAAGCCCTATAGAGCGAAAGCGTGCATTAACACACATACTTCTGAAGCAACGGGATGAATCTGATATAAATATCCTTACCCCCTGTCGGCTACAAAGTTCTCCTCAAATCTCTGCCGAGTTGGTAGGAAACCGTCCAGGCTACTAATGGAGGAATACTAGACAGAATGTCGGAAAAGCACGCCGTGAGTTAAACTTCTTATGAGTTATTATTTAGGCAGTAAACATGTAACTGAACGCTTTCGGTATACTAAACATTTAGTGCTACAACAGTTAAAACCGCGCCCTGCCCCTCATAAACATGGGTCACGCTGAGTTGAAGTGGCTTGCCTCAACGACACAGATAGCCGTATTGTACTCGTACGTGCAACCATAACAGAGGAGAGAGGCCGGACTGGTGTCTGGTTACTGACAAGGGACAGTAGCCTTTTCAGTACCTATAGGGGCAAAAGCCTGGATGACTGACTGATCAGGCATTATAACGTCAACCAAAACGGCCTTCCTGTAATCGTACTGTGAATAGCTGAAAGCATGGGGGATCTACATCCGTTACTTTTTTTATCGGGGGCGCGCGGCTCTATTTTATGGCTTAATGTTCATGGCATCCTCCTGGCTAAACTATTTCGGATCTCGGACGAGGACAACCCAGGTGGGTGGGGTCACCAAGGAAACCAAATCTTACGTTCTGTGGGTCTGAGGCGTGAATTGTTAAATCCCTTACTTGGGTAGGTTGCTCTGAGAATGTAAAAAGACGAAGGGATAAGCTGAAGTTAGACATAGTAGGAATGAGTGAAGTGGGTTAGCAGAGAGAACAGGACATCAGGTCAAGTCAGTATAGTTGTATTAATACAAAATGAAACGGAGATAATGCAGCAGCAAATCTAATAATGAAAAATAAAATAGAAATCCGGGATATCTATTTCGAACACCATGTCTTGTGTATAACTTCATTATTGATTATTATTTAAGCAGTAAAAATGAAATGGAAAAACTTCTGCATGCATTTAGTAGCAGAAAAATTGAAAGCCAGCCTCCCTCCTCCAACTGCTCTCCCCCCCCCCCCCCCCCCCCGCCCCACTACTATACATACGAGTCGTGAGTTGTGCTGTAATAAGTTAACATGTATTTATGTCTCTTGTCACGGAAATGGAACCGCATAATATTGCGCAACGGTATGCCATTTCTTTTTTGCGTTAAATTGGGCGAAAACGCGTCGACAACTTACGGTACGCTTCAGAAGGCTTTTGGAGTCCTCTCCAAATGTTATGTCAAGAGCTCAAGTTTTTCGTTGGCATAAAATGTTTAGTGAAAGCAGAACGAATGTTGAAGATGAAGACCGCAGTGGACGACCATCAGCCTCACGGACGGATGTCAACTTGGCCGGGGAATTGTTCATAAAGAGTGGGTGCCTCCTGTACAAACAGTTAACCAATATTACACCAAAGAAGTTTTAGAAAGCCTTCGGAAAAGAGTTCGTGTCTGTGCCAACCATGCTGATAATTGGATTCTGCATCACGATAATGCGCCATCCCATACTGCTCTGTCAGTAAAGCAATTTTTAATCTCAAAACAAATTTCAGTACTACCACAGCCACCTAATTCACCAGATATCGCTCCGTGCAACGTTTTTCTATTTTCAAGAGTGAAAACGGCGTTCAAGGGACACCATTCTCAAACAACACGAAATGTCCAAAAAGCAGTGACGAGGGTCTTGGAGGATATTGCAGAAAAAATGTTACCATCAATGCCAGAAGCGCTGGAAAAAGTGTGTACAATCAGAAGGGAACTACTTTGAAGGAGTCAACACTAAATTTGACTAAATTGGTAAGCAACATTTTTTTTCACACCAGTCTCATGGACTTTCCCGACTTGAGACATTACAGTTGCCAAGACAGACAAAAAAACTATTGCTCTTCAAAGTAGTGCACGTTTATATACCTACAAGCCACATTGAAAGCCTCTATGAGGGTGAAGATTTGTCTGATGTGATAGAAGAAGAAACAGGATTCGATTTAGAAGAGATAGGGGATCCAGTATTAGAATCGGAATTTAAAAGAGCTTTGGAGGGCTTACGGTCAAATAATGCAGAAGGGATAGATAACATTCCATCAGAATTTCTAAAATCATTGAGGGAAGTGGCAACAAAACGACTATTCACGTTGGTCTGTAGAATATATGAGTCTGGCGATATACCATCTGACTTTCGGAAAAGCATCATCTACACAATTCCGAAGACGGCAAGAGCTGACAAGTGCGAGAATTATCGCACAATCAGCTTAACAGCTCATGCATCGAAGCTGCTTACAAGAATAATATACAGAAGAATGGAAAAGAAAATTGAGAATGCGCTAGGTGACGATCAGTTTGGCATTAGGAAAAGTAAAGGGACGAGAGAGGCAATTCTGACGTTACGGCTAATAATGGAAGCAAGGCTAAAGAAAAATCGACACTTTCATAGGATTTGTCGACCTGGAAAAAGCGTTAAACAATATAAAATGGTGCAAGCTGTTCGAGATTCTGAAAAAAGTAGGGGTAAGCTATAGGGAGAGACGGGTCATATACAATATGTACAACAACCAAGAGGGAATAATAAGAGTGGACGATCAAGAACGAAGTGCTCGTATTAAGAAGAGTGTAAGACAAGGCTGTAGCCTTTCGCCCCTACTCTTCAATCTGTACATCGAGGAAGCAATGATGGAAATAAAAGAAAGGTTCAGGAGTGGAATTAAAATACAAGGCGAAAGGATATCAATGATACGATTCGCTGATGACATTGCTATCCTGAGTGAAAGTGAAGAAGAATTAAATGATCTGCTGAACGGAATGAACAGTCTAATGAGTACACAGTATGGTTTGAGAGTAAATCGGAGAAAGACGAAGGTAATGAGAAGTATTAGAAATGAGAACAGCGAGAGACATCAGGATTGATGGTCACGAAGTCAATGAAGTTAAGGAATTCTGCTACCTAGGCAGTAAAATAACCAATGACGGACGGAGCAAGGAGGACATCAAAAGCAGACTCGCTATGGCAAAAAAGGCATTTCTGGCCAAGAGAAGTCTATTAATATCAAATACCGGCCTTAATTTGAGGAAGAAATTTCTGAGGATGTACGTCTGGAGTACAGCATTGTATGGTAGTGAAACATGGACTGTGGGAAAACCGGAACAGATGAGAATCGAAGCATTTGAGATGTGGTGCTATAGACGAATGTTGAAAATTTGTTGGACTGATAAGGTAAGGAACGAGGAGGTTCTACGCAGATTCGGGGAGGAGAGGAATATGTGGAAAACACTGATAAGGAGAAGGGACAGGATGATAGGTCATCTGCTAAGACATGAGGGAATGACTTCTATGGTACTAGAGGGAGCTGTAGAGGGCAAAAACTGTAGAGGAAGAAAGAGATTGGAATACGTCAAGCAAATAATTGAGGACATAGGTTGCAAGTGCTACTCTGAGATGAAGAGGTTAGCATAGGAAAGGAATTCGTGGCGGGCCGCATCAAACCAGTCAGTAGACTGATGACCAAAAATAAAAAAAAGCCCCGCAGAAGATGACGAAGAGATTTATGACATGTGTGATGAGATCAACGAGATTATTCACATCGTTATGGGAGACGGCAACTTTTTGGAATTCGATAGTATGAAAAGGAGAAGAAATAATAAAAGAACATGGACAGGGAGAAAGAAATGAAAAAGGAAACTATCTGGTAGGATTCAACACAGAGAACGGTGTAATTATTAGTTAAACTTTGTCTAAGAATCATGAAAGAAGGTTGTGTGTGTAGGAGAGCTCTGGAGACACAGAAACATTTCACGCAGATTTTATACTGGTACGGCATAGTAAAGGAAATCCAAGAAAAATTTGAAGTGAGAATTAAAGTTCATGGAGAAGAAATTAAAACTTTGAGGTTAGCCAATGATACTGTAATTCCATCAGAGACAGCAAAGGACTTGAAAGAGCAGTTGAACTGAATTGAGAGTGTCTTGAAACAAGGATATAATATGAACATCAACAAAAGCATGACAAAGATAATGGAATGTAGTCGACTTAAATCAGGTGATGCCTATAGAATTAGCATAGGAAACGAGACACTTATAATATTAGGTGTGTTTTGCTATTTTGCCAGCAAAATAACTGATGATGGCCGAAGTAGAGAGGATATAAAATTAGATTGTCAATAACAGGAAAAGCATTTCAGAATAAGAGAAATTTGTTGGCAACGAATATAGATGTAAGTGTTAGAAAATCTTTTCTGAAGGTAATTGTCTGGGGTGTTGTCGTGTATTGGAGTGAAACATGGACGATAAACAGTTTAGACAAGAAGAGATAGAAGCTTTTGAAATGTGGTGCTACAGATGAATGCTGAAGATTTGGTAGATAGATCACGTAACTAATGAGGAAGTACTGAATCGAATTCGGGAGACAAGAAATTTGTGGCACAACTTTACTAAAAGAAGGGATAGGTTGATAGGACACTTTCTGAGACATCAAGGGATGACCAGTTTCAGTTTAGTACTGCAAGGAAGTGTGGGGGGGGGGGGGGGGAGGGGGGAAGTAAAAATCGTGGAGGGATGAATTCAGTAAGCAGATTCAGAAGGATGTTGGTTGCAGTAGTTATTGAGAGACAAAGAGGTTTGCATGGGACAGAGTAGCGTGGAGAGCTGAATCAAACCACCTTTCTGACTGAAGACCAGAGCAACAATAACAACAACGACAACAACAAGCCATAGACTTGAAAAACAGATTTCAATGTGCAATAAGTAGATGTGGAATCTTACAATAATTTACTAGTTATGAACTGTAAACTAAAGCTGAAGACATCGTAAAAGAGCAGGAAATTGGGGAAGTGGAACATTCAGTAGTTAAAAAAAAATTGGTTGTTGAGAGTTCCAAAGACAGCATTAGGTAATAACTGGCAGACAGGGAAAGAAATAGAATGCAAAACGAATGAGTAACTTTGAAAGATGAATTAGTGAAGACAGCAGAGGAACAACAAGGCAAAAATAAGAAGCCCCATAAAAATCTGCAGATAATAGAGGAGGTACTGAATTTGACAGTTGAAAGATGAAAATATAAAAATAAAGCCAATGATAGAGTCTAAAGGCAAATACAAACATCAGAATAATGAGCTTCACTATAAATACAAAAAGGCAAAACCGAAATTTCTATAATAGCAATGGAAAGCTTTGAAACATGCAGTATTGTGGAAAAGACAGCTGTTGCGTTTAGAAAAATTAAAGAAATCTTTGGAGAAAAAATGGACATCAAGTGCTCAGTTGCCAAGTCAGTAGCAAGCAATGAGGAGAAAACCGAAAGGAGGAAGGACCATACAAGGGCTATACAAAGGGAATGAACTGCCATGAAAAGTCACAGGAAACTACGAGGGCTATTCTGGAACTAAGTTCCGATCGGTTGTGAAATGGAGACCACTGTGAAAATCCGATGAAGCTTTGCACAGATGTGTTGGACAGTGTATCTAGTATGCCCATCGATAGCGTCGCGTCGCTCTTTCCATTTCTGAATGTACAGTGATCACATAAAGATGCTTAGAAAATAATGTCTCTCGCCTTGTATGAGTGCCTGGTGAGAGATTTCGCCTGATGTCATGCACCCCACATGACAAGACTGTCATGCGGTTCCTTCTCAGTAACAATTCTCGGCCGCGCAATAAAAATGCTCTTGCAGCGTTTTCGATGGCAAGTGTTTGATTACCCACAATATAGTCCGTAAATGGCTGCCCCTGAGTTTCATCTCTGCTCACATGAACCGATGGCTATAAAGACAACATTCTGGCACAGACAACGAGCTGTAGACCAGTGTAGAGAATTGGCGCAAAGCACCGGTGGCTGCCTTCTGTGACAAGATTCCGTGTTAAGGGTGGTACAACGCTACGACAGATGTCTTCGTCGGAGCGGCGACTGTGCAGGGAAATTGCTGGAAGGTGTAGCTAACTGCTGCAAATAAAACATTTTTGATCTTCACAGTGGTTTCCATTTCACGACCGATCGAATCTTTCTCTATGAATAGCACTCGCAGATGAAGACGAAAAGGTAAAAACGTTATTGTAAGCAAAATTTTACGGTGTACTAAAGAACTAACTTGAAATCATTCACCTTGAGTGAATGACATTCCCTCATAACTTTCAAGATCGTTGGGAGAACATACCAAGACAAAACTATTTCAGCCGGCCGGTGTGGCCGTGCGGTTCTAAGCACTTCAGTCTGGATCCGCGTGACCGCTACGGTCGCGGGTTCGAATCCTGCCTCGGGCATGGACGTGATTGATGTCCTTAGGTTAGTTAGGTTTAAGTAGTTCTAAGTTCCAGGGGACTGATGACCACAGATGTTAAGTCCCATAGTACTCAGTGCCATTTTTTTTTAAACTATTTCATCTGGTGTGTGAGATATACGAGGGTGAGTCAAATGAAAACCTTAAATATTTTTTAAAATATTATTTATTCTGCAGAAGTGGTACAAAGCTGTATCAATTTTAAGATAATCTCCCCCACGCTCAATGCAAGTCCTCCAGCGCTTACAAAGTGCATAAATTCCTTTAGAAAAAAATTCTTTTGGTAGTCCGCGCAGCCACTCATGCACCGCGTGGCGTACCTCTTCATCAGAACGGAACTTCTTTCCTCCCAATGCGTCTTTGAATGGTCCAAACATATGGAAATCACTTGGGGAAAGGTCTGGTGAGTATGGTGGATGAGGAAGACACTCAAAATGCAGGTCTATGATTATCGCAACTATTGTACAGGTACTGTGGAGCCTTGCATTGTCGTGTTGCAAAAGGACACCTGCTGACAGCAATCCACGTCGGTTTCATTTGATTGCAGGCCGCAGATGATTTTGAAGGAGATCTGTGTATGATGCACTGGTGACAGTGGTCCCTTCAGGGATGTAATGGTCCAAAATGACGCCTTTTTCGTGCCAAAAGAGAGTCAGCATAACCTTCCCAGCTGACGGTTCTGTTCGAAACTTCTTTGGTTTTGTGATGAGGAATGGTGCCATTCCTTGCTCGCTGTCTTCGTTTCCGGTTGCTGGAAGTGAACCCAGGTTTCGTCCCCAGTCACGATTCTGGCAAGGAAGCCATCACCTTCTCGTTCAAAGCGCCGAAGAAGTTCTTCACAAGCATCAACACGTCGTTCTCTCATTTCTGGAGTCAGCTGCCGTGGCACCCATTTTGCAGACACTTTGTGAAACTGGAGCACATCATACACACTGTGGTGTGCTGACCCATGACTAATCTGTAAACATGCTGTAATGTCATTCAGTGTCACTCGGCGGTTTTCCTTCACTATTGCTTCATCTGCTGCAATGTTCTTTGTAGCCACAACTCGTTGTGCCTGACCTGGACGAGGAGCATCTTCCTCTGAAGTCACACCATTTGCGAACTTTATACTCCATTCGTAGACTTGCTGCTGTGACAAACATGCATCACCGTACTGAATCTTCATTCATCGATTAATTTCAATGGGTTTCACACCTTTACTACGCAAAAACCGAATAACAGAACGCTGTTTTTCCCCTGGTGCAAGTCGCAAGTGGGTCAGCCATCTTTATACTGATACTACGACGGTATGTGTGCATCTGCACTATGCTGCACGCTGTTTGTAGCACGCTTACCAACTTACAGGATAACGGCGAGAAATTTCGATTTGTTATTACAAATTTAAGGTTTTCATTTGACTCACCCTCGTATAAACATGTTAAGTAGCCTCAGAGCTCAATAAGAACGTAATAATTGTCATTCAAAAGACTGCAGTAACTGACAGGTGTGAATACCACAAAACTCGATTTAATAAGTCATGATTGCAACATACTAAATTCTTTCCGTAAAATTTTCCTAAAAATTTGAAAGGGAAGAAATATCACATGGGTGACATTAAGAAGTCTAGGATGACGTGTACTTGACACTTCCTGGCTAGGCAAAGGCTTAAGAACGAATACTGGGCTATTATATGAATGCGTGGTGTCTGTTCTCTCGGAAGCAGGCGAAAGGACATTCATGTAATTCATTCTCCTCTAAGGGCAATGGATCTGCAACCTGCACTGTGGGTACCCCATCTACCTCCAGTTTGCAGGATACTGAACTGTTTATCGAATACAGGTGGATACTTGATTCTTATTACCAATAGTAATGACTACCATGACGCTTAAATTAGACATAGCAGTGAAAGAGAGAGGACACACCACGCTTTTACTGTATAAGTATTTACCTGTAAACTAACTCCCAAAACATAGTAGCTACAATTTTCTGTGAGGACTGAACGTTTTGACTACGTTAAACTTCAATCACGGCACTACGCGAAGTGCTGGACTTCAGACAGAAATATGAAGTCAGTGATCTTCTACGGAGAGATCAGGCGCGAAACAGTTTTCAGCTTTCTTACTTTTTTATATATACTGAAGGGTAGATATATGTAAACAGGCAGAATACAGCTCTGCGGTCGCTAACGCCTATATTAGACAACAAGTGTCTGGAGTAGTTGCTAGATCGGTTACCGCTGCTACAATATTAGGTTGTCAAGATTTAATTGAGTTTGAACGTCGTGTTATAGTCGGCGCACGAACAGTGGGACACAGCATCCCCGAGATAGTGATGAAGTGAGGATTTTCCCGTACGAGTGTACCGTAAGTATCAGGAATCCGATAAAACATCAAATCTCCGACATCGCTATGACCGCCAAAAGATCCTGCAAGAACGTAACTAACGACGACTGAGGAAAATCGTTCAACCTGACAGAAGTACAACCCTTCCACAAATTGCTGCAGATTTCAATGTTGGGCCATCAACAAGTGTCAGTGAGAGAACCATTCAACGAAACATCATCTATATAGGCTTCTGAAGCCGAAGGCCCACTCGTGTACCGTTGATGACTGCACAACACAAAAATTTACGCCTCGCCTAGGCCCGTCAACACCGACGTAGGACTATTGACGACTGGAAACATGTAGCCTGGTCGGACGAGTCTCGTTTCAAATTGTGTTGAGTGGAAGGACATGTACGGGTATGGAGACAACCTCATGAAACCATGAGCCCTGCGTGTCAGCAAGGGACTGTTCAAATTGGTGGTGGCGCTGTAATGGTGCGGGGTGTGTGCAGTTGGAGTGACATGGGACCACCGATACGCCTACATACCACTCTGACAGGTGACGCGTACGCAAGCATCCTGTCTGATCACTTGCATCCATTCATGTCCGTTATGCATTCTGACGGACTTGGGCAATTCCAGCAGGACAATGCGTCATCCCACACGGCCAGAATTGCTGCAGCGTGGCTCCAGGAACACTCTTCCGAGTTTAAACACTTCCGCTGGCCACACTCCCCAGACATGAACATTATTGGGCATATATTGGATGCCTTGCCACGTGCTGTTCAGATGAGATCTCCGCCCCGTCGTACTCTTACGGATTTATGGACAGCCCTGCAAGGTTCATGGTGTCAGTTCCCTCCATCACAACTTCAGACTTAGACGAGTCTATGACACGTCGTGTTACGGCACTTCTGCGTGCTCGCAGGGCCCTATACGATTAGGCAGGTGTACCAGTTTCTTTGGCTGTTCAGTATATATATGTATGTGTGTTTGTGTGTGTGTGGTACCTGACACCACATATATAATTAAGGCAATGACGGCCAATGATCTCTTCAGTACAGACCTACGCCAAGCTCGAACTCACAGGAATGGGCGAGATGCTGCGAGAACAAGGACACCAGATCAGTAGTGTGTGCTAATAAGTTCAGAATTTAGGTCTGAGGGGAGGCGTGTTAGTGTAGTTCTTTGAGTTCGTGCGGCTTTGGTGACCGCTGTGTCCGGAGGGTTTAGTGGTTAGTGCGTCTACCTAGTAAGCATGAGACCTGGATTCGAACCCCAGTCCCGCAGAAACTGACAACTTTTCCCATTGATATGACTCAATGCCCACTGGCAGCTAACGTCTTTAATTCCTTCGTGTCCTGTTTCTTGCTTTTACAACTGTCGTAATTCGATAGGCAAATGAGTTTACTCGTGTACAGAGGATGCGCGCTAGCGGTCGCTTATGCTAACCAGAGCAGTCAAATTTTCTATCCACTCGACCGTCACTGACGACAAAGACGTGAAGTGTAGCGTTAAAAAGAATACTCGTAGTTCACCATTCATCTTTCTGCGGCTGTCGGTCAGTTAAGAGTTTTCAGCGTTTCTGTTACTCTCTCTCCAGTCAAATAACTCTGACCATGTCTCCTGTTAGCTCCAAATTATAGTATCCAACCGCTGAATCGTAGCCTGTCATCTGCTTTACCTACAACTGAGCCTATGTGGTCACCCTATATCATACCTCTAAACGTTTTGTGTTTGGCTAACTCCAGCTGTGACTCAACCCTGGAGTCAACTGACACCGTGCTTTTAATTTCACGAAGTTCACCTGTTGGCATTTTTCTACAATTTTAGAAGCGAGATGCCAGTATCTGCACAAGGCAATTTTTTTAAATAATACTCTATATTCCACCAAACATAATTTCCTCACAGCTAACGACATCGTTCACGTAAAGTCTGAGATTGCAACTTACGCTATGTGCTAAGTCGCCTCATTAGTTATAATTATAAAACACATTTCCCAATGAGCGACAGTCAGTACAACACCTGTTTATCTCGCGTTAAATAATACATTAGTGCTCTGCGGACAGCACTGAAACATCTTTAGCACTGAGCAATACCTCGTTATCTTAAGCGACCACTTATTCAGATCGGTGCCTTGCCTTGGACTGTGGCGGCCATTACTCATTCCTTATCGGCTGGCACAGTAACCTAAAGCCGTCTTATCGATTGGCACATTGCGTCACGTATCAGGGATTCCAGAGCTGCTGTGTTGTATCAGTACCAGGCATTATCTCCTGTCTACGAATACAACTTTGTAACCTGGCGTCTGGCCGACCTACGAGCACTCAAGTGCACGATGATGTGTATCAGAGAGATGTTCCAGTAAAGTCACCATCCATATCACTAAAATGATACCTATTATGTTCGAATACGACAAGCGCTGCTGCGGAAATTACCTCGCCGGCAGCTTAATGGAGTAAGATGTAATAGAAGATTAGAGTTAAACATCCAGTCCATGACGAGACACTTAGAGACGGAGTACAACCTCTGATTGCAATAAGGTAGACGTAATTTATTGGAAGTGCATAGGTCTGGAGCCAGAAGAGGAAACTGGACTGCCGTACATGGCTGTAGGCCTTCTTTCGGTCGAGGGAGAGGAAGACAGCAGTTTATAGGCGTCGAGGTGACGATATGGGAGATGTGCCTGAGGCGCAGGAACTCGTCGTCAGAGGAGAAGATGGGATAGAAGCCACACTGGTTGGTGGGAAACAGGTGGTTTTGGTTCGGATGTTGATGGACACGTTGGGAGAGGATGGATTCAGAGACCTTTCTGAACGCTAAGGTGAGGCAGATTGGGCAGTAGGAGGAGGTAACAGTAGGGGGTTTCTGCGTATTGAGGAAAAGTAATATTTCGGAAATTTTCCACAGCCAGTGGAAAGGATACTGGTATAAAGTGTTGCAAGGGTGTCTATGTAGGAGAGTAGGTATTCTTTAAGGTGTCGATAAGTGAAACAATCATGACCAGGGGGCTTGTTATGTTTTCTATGAAGCATTTCTTTTATATAACCTGCTGTGATTGTGTTATTCAATTCTGTTTGCAGTTTGTCGCCCATGCACTGGAAGCTGGGAGCCAGGGTGGGACAATGGTACTTTTTGCAATCGTGGATGACAGGGAAGAAGGTCTAGTCGAAGTGAGCGTCGCTGGGATTGAGAAAATGTCAGAGAGGTTGTTGCAAAGTGGTCAGCTCTGCTCTCGTTTTGAGATAAGAGATGGATGTTATGGAGGGGGAGGTAGTGATGGATGGAATAGCTGACAGCAAGTTGGTGGAATGCTTTCAAGTTCTTGGAAGAACTTATGGGGAATGTAACGTTTAGTCTGGTGCACATCTGGCGCTGGTCCCAGCGTGTTTTAGCGTTGAGTAAATTTCTGATGTGTCTCTCTATTTGCTGGTGACATGAGAGTATCTGGGTCAAGAGTCCTTAGGATGGCTGAGAGGGACCAGAGCTTGTAGGGGGAGAGTGGTGTGATTAGGATGTACGTCTTTGGTAGGGCTGTGGGTGGATGGAGTGTCCAACGAGATCTGCTGCAGGAAGGACATGGCGTGGGGGATATTGTCAGGTTGCTGGAAGGTGAGGGGGTGGCTTCCAGTCCGGGTACCTACGGATTCCTGGTAGACATTCCAGTTGGTACAGGACATATGGCCAACTTTTGGATGGATATTGGGAAAGAGTGCACTTGAATGAGGTGGGGTGCAGCAAATGGTGAGGACAGGTAGGTGGTCACTTCCAAATGGATCGAAGACTTCCGCAGTGAGGCGTCCAAGGAGGTTGGGAGATGCTAGGACGACATCTAAGCTGGTATTGATTTCAGGAATGGGTGGGCTATGGGATGGAGGCGATGTCACCTTGGAGGGAGTCTGTAATCTGACGTTACTCCTGGAGTTCTGCAGGGATCTACTGAATGTTGAGGTCAGTGGCAATACTGTAAGTGGATAAGGTATGGTTGATTTGGATGAGGAAATCATAGGGGAGAGGATGATTAAGTCTGATGCAGATAGCAGCACGGGTAACAGTCAGGGTTTTGAAGATGGGGTAGGGGTAAGGCATTACTGAGTAGGGGTTGTGGCTGAAGAGGGATGTTTTTGTGGTGGCCAGTTGGAACTCCACCTATGGCCAGGGGAAGTGGATTATCTGTGTGATGGAGGATACAGGGAGCGGTTTAGATGGTGTGATAAAGGTAGAGGCACGTTTCATTAAGGATGAAGGATCGACATTGTGTTGGGACAGAGTAGGAATGATATTGTGATATAGAATGCTGCATTGGTGTCACGCCATGATAAGAGGATGGAGAGTGGGTTGTGTGGTTGAGAGATTATCGAGAGTGGAGAGGATGTTGAGATGAGTAAAGACAAAGTGGACCTGGTTTTAGGAGCAGGTGGCTTGTGTAACTATGGAGCGGCTGGAGAGGAAAATTTGCTGTAGGGTATACAGTCATTGGAAGGGTGGATATTTTGGAAGATGATGGTGAGGAATCTGATGATATCTTTGGCAGTGGGACTTGGATGGAATGAGTTACGGTGATACATAGGATAATCAATAGGGTGGAAGGGGACTTTTAATTCTAGTTTGACAGGTTGGGGTTGAACATTGCACTTAGTGGGGTCGGCAGAGCATGCGTAATTGTAGGTTGTGGTGGCGATAATGACAACAGCGACTGCGTCGGCGACGAAGAGGAGGTGGGGAGGCCACTGTAGCGGCGGCGGCTGCGACGTAGGGAAGACAACTGAAGCGACGGTAGCAGCGGCAGCAGAGGTGACACACAGGGAGATGATGATGAACGCACATGCGCACACACAGAAGGAAGTCCCGGTGAGACGAGCAAACACCACAGATTAACAGATACAAACGCAAAACATAGGGGAGTGGTCTCTAATAAGCTATGCGATAAGTACAGCAGCAACAAGCGAACTGGTACGATTAGTAGACAGTATCCTAGCCAGTTGGTGGTGCATGCAGTGTACACCCAATCAAAGTAATATGTAAACATTCATTTGAATTATTATTATCCTAAGAATTATTATTGAAGCAATAGGAGGTTTAAACGAAACGTCAGTATGGCAACTTCTAGCATATTCATCAATCAGCTTGTCTTGTTCTGTGTAAGTACTCAAGCCAGTGTGAGACATTTTGAACAGATAACATATGTATGTTCATGTCACTTGCGACCGAACCGCCGAATCTTTCCATCAGTAAATGGGGTATGTTCTCAACTGACTCGGTTGTTTTAACCCCTCCACTGACGGAATGACCCGCTTCCTACTTCCGTATGTATAAAGCCAATACGGACTTGTAGCTGCCACGCCTTTGCGCTTACTGCTACGTATTTTAACCGTAAATAGCTCAGCCCTAATGGTAAGAGGTAGTAGTGAATTCACGTTATTAATCTTTGAAGACAGCACAGCTGCCACAAGCTCAGCTCACTTTTACTCCACTCCTACCCTCGCCATTGCACCACATTAACTAGGTGCTACATGGACCTTGCTAAATTCACTTGGGTATACATTTTTGACCGTTACTCGCCAGTATTTACCTAATGATTAGTACACTCCTAACCGGACTATTTCCCAAAGAGCTGTGATGATTGAACGGGTTCGATCCACGGCCTACAGTGCCCTACAGTTCACACGGTAACACTGCCTACCTGACCCACTTAACTTGGTAGTGAGCTTATGTATCCAATCACCACTGCTAGCAGCAGTGGATAATCCTATCACCACGACGAGAGCAGCAGACTTACCGTCGAATCCTCTTGAAATTACTTATAACTACGGGCGCCAGCTCTGAAGGAGCAAAAGAATAAATCAGTTTTTTGGCTCGTTTCAAAGTGAAACGGCTTGAGTTGAATTTAAACTTAATTCTGAATATTACTATTTCTGATCATTCTAGGTGATTCTACAAAGCAAATACTCTCTCAATTTCTGTGAGTTGGCTTGGCAATTACCACCAAGGCAACTTATGCAACTTAGGTTAACAAACTTCTACCCTTCAACTTTTTTTTAATGATTTTGGGATATTACTCTTTGGACAATTGCTATAGAATTAGTTAAGTGACTTTACTTGAAAGGTTACTCAGAAAAATTTAAGTAACTATAAATAGGCGACTCATTCTGGTGTGACCATTGCTCTTTTCTGGTTCTTATACGCTAAAGTATTCTACACCCAAAAGAATTGTAAATGAAAGAGGCGATGGTGGCCTCAGTCTGATTTCACTACACTATGTTTCAGGTTACTACACTTTACAATGAACAACATGCGTCATAATTTTACTCATTACTATATTCTGTCTTCTGCACTTGCACAAAAGAAAACTGGTATTCTCCTTTTACATGTATACAAAGTTCGACTTAACAATTGCAAGCAGTCTTGCCTTGGGTAGACGTGTCGGTGCTGGTGGTGAGATGCATGTGGCTAACGCAGCTCTTCACGCCTCATGCCCTCAATGGCGGCTGGAACTACGAGCTGTAGCACTCGTATAAGCTACTGCACGTCCGCCATAAAATCTGGGCGCAGGAACTCTTACACGCAGCCCCAGTGGCATAGAGACGGCTTCGACAACCATTCGTCGCGTTCCACTCCACAAACGGCGACGATATTCGCCTCTTCGCTGTTGCACAATCACTTTTGCGTGAGCACAGTTACGCATGTCCGGTCACGTCAACACTCCCCAGGCCATCTCATTGTTCAGTCCCTGTGTCTCCAGCTACCTCTAGCTACGCTCATATCACCAAGAGTGGGGGCGTTCCCCTACCACCTTTTCACCGAAATCATTTAGTATTTAAGAATATTTATATTTATTACCCTGGAGTTCATACCAGTCATAATAATTTACTACTAGCGCTTTATAACATTAAATCATACAGTAATAACTTATAATTACCAAGAAAAAGAATACATTTGACTCCGAGAGCTTAGTGCATTGTCTGAGAGGCAGCGCTAATTCCCAGTTTCGCCAATAGATGGCATCAGGGTGCACTCCCTGGCAGTCTCACACCAGCGCGCCCGTTTCCGACGCGCGGGCTCCAAATTACTGTCAGCCCACCATCATTTCAGTTCCGTTACACATGCCCCACTTCTTATTGAAGTATCTAACAGTGATAATTCAATAAGAAGTCTCTCCTATAATGAATCTGAAATTTTCGTTAAGCTTTTTACCAAGGGTTTTCTCTTTCTTACTGATACACCTCGGTACTTATATTACTTATTTAAAATTAAACACCAATTCTTTCTATCTTTCCTGCTAAACATTACATAAATGATTTACATATATTCTTTCCAATTTTCTTACTTCTAAACACAGTACACTTTAAACATCTTTTTTACAAAAATTTTAAATACACTTGTTTTTTCTCAGGCAAGTAAAACACACGTTATGCGCCTATCATTTTATAGCCCGTCCTTTTCACTTTACCTCCTCACTTTTCTACCTCTTCCACAACACTTATTTACACATCTATTAAGGCTTTCTTAGAAGCTCAGTCTTTCCCAGTCTGTTTAGTCTCTACTTAAACTAGAAGTTTCATTAGAATACTGTAACATATTTTAGTGAACATTTACCTTTCACATAGAACAAAAGAAACAAAACTATTTACATATTGGTTTACTTTAATATTTATTTATATATTTATTTTCAATCTGGTAGAATTCGTGGTTCATACCTTTTGAGATCCACTATGTTTCTTACTCCCAGGCGTTTGCCTGTTAATGGGTACTCTAAATAATAAGCATTCACATCGGGTATGGACACTATTTTGAATGGTCCATTATATATATATTTAAATTTGCTGATCTCGTTATTAATTTCACTTGACTTTTCATGTGTTTTTACAAGAACGAGATCACCTATTTTGAATTTAGGATTCCTTACTTTTTCGTCATGACGACGAATTCTCGCATCTGCTTGTTTTCTCATCTTGTCTTTTACTAAGTTCTTTTTACTATCATAATCTAATTCAACTCTATCTGGAAATTCTAGTAGGTCTTCTACTAGACTTTTACTTCTCGTCTTTTTCAGGATTTCTTCTGGAGTAAATCCAGTGCTCTCGTTTGTTGATGAATTCATGATTTCTTCGAATTCACTCACATACATGCCCCACTTCTTGTGGTTACTATGGCAGTACGTCCTAAATAACCGACCTATCTCACGCATATATCTTTCTGCCGGATTGCTTGATGGGTGATAAGCTGAGATATGGACCACTTCTACCTGTTTCTCAGTTATCCCATCCTTCCACATTTTTGAGCAAAACTGAACACCATTATCTGATAGTATTCTCTTTGGCTTCCCTACTTTCACAAAATAATCACACACCATTTTATCATACACAGCTCTGGCAGTAGCTTTTCTCAAGGGATATAGCTTTATATACTTTGAGAAAAGTTCAACTGCTACAAATATGTATACAAAACCCCCCATGGTTTTCGGTAATGGTCCAAAGATATCTACTGCTACTATTTCTAATACTTCATCAGGTTTTATTGATTGCATGGGCCCTTGATTAGTTGCATTTGTTACTTTCGCCTTTTGGCATAGATCACAAGATCTTATCCTCTGTGCTACCCTTCGTGCCATGTTGTTAAAGGTAATGCATTCATTTAACTTATCGGTACACTTCCGTGCACCACAATGGCCATATGCCAAGTGAACATAATCTATCAGCACTTCAGTGTGTTGTTCCGGCCAACATACTCTCCACTTCCCTGGATTATTTAATCTTTGAAGATACAGTACACCTTTATGTATTTTATATGAAGCCCTTATGTTAGTTGCGTCCAGATTGTCAAACTTGACCTTTACTGACTTGAGTGCATCATCATCACTTTGATATCTTCGCATATTCCGACATATTTCCCTAATTTTTTCTCTCCCTTCCGCTTTTTTGAAGTAATTCACCTCAAAAACATCTTCCCTATTCTTTACGCTTTCTAGTGTCTCACATCCTTCCGGTAATCTCGACAAAGCATCCGGTACTGCGTGTTCTTTCCCTTTAACATACTTGATCTCTATATCAAATTATTGTAAAAACAGCGCCCATCTGGTCAACCTGTTATGTAACAATCTGCAGTCCTTCAAAATTATTAAAGCATTGTGGTCTGTATGGACCACAGTCTTATGTCCCTATAAGAAAAGTTGAAATTTCCTAAAACCCCATACTATAGCTAAAGCCTCCTTCTCTGAAACCGTATAGTTTCTTTCGTACTTAGACATGGTTCTACTCGCAAATGCTATTTGTCTACGAGTTTTTTCCCCATCTATCATTACCTCCTGAAATATGGATACTCCCAATCCATAATCTGAACTATCTGTTGCCATGTGGAATGGTTCACACAGGTCAGGGTGCCATAACTTTATGTTTTTAGCCAAATTGTCTTTTAGCCGGTTGAATGCTGTTTCACATTCCTCAGTCCATATATACACACTGTTCTTCTTAAGTAGGTTGTTCAGATGTGGGCTATTGAACACCTGATCATCCACATACTTATGATAAAAGGAACAAAGTCCTATAAACGACTTTAGTTGTTTTTTATTCTTGGGAGCCGGACAATTTCTTATTGCTTTGACTTTATCGGGATCCTTTTCAGTTCCCTCTGGTGTTACTATGTGACCTAAAAACTTTATTTCTTTCTTCACAAACTCGCATTTTTTCAGGTTCAGGGTCATTCCTCCTTTAATTAAAGCTTTGAACACCCTGTCGCATAACTCCATGTGCTCTTCCCATGTCCTTGTAGCAATTAACAGATCATCTACATAAACCGTGATTAGCGAACTAAGTTCACTCCCTAAAATTTTGTCTAAAGCCTGAATGAACACTGAAACGGAAGTATTTAGGCCAAATGGTACCACTGTGAAATGGTAGCATTTGCCATTGAATAAAAATGCCGTGTACTTCCTAGACTCCTCACTTAATGGGATTTGCCAGTATCCTGCAGTTAGGTCTAAACTAGTCATGTACTTTACACCATTAAACTTCTGCAATAAATTATCTATGTTCTCTGGACGATCCAACTCCCTCTTCACTACTTTATTCAGAGTACGAGCATCTATCATTATTCGTACACTTCCATCCTTCTTACCTACTATCACCAGTGGGTTATTATATGGGCTAGAACTCCGTTCAATGACCCCACATGAAACCATTTTATCTATTTCTTTTTGAACTGCTTCTTTCTTAGACACAGGTACATTATATGGTAGTTTAAAGAAAGGTTCATGCTCCTCTACCTCCATGCAGTACTCATAATTTATCACTCGTCCCAGTCTGTCCAAAAATACCTCCTGATTTTCTTTCAGAATTTGCCATAGATCCTCCCTTTGGGCATCAGATAATCCTTCCGCTTTATCCACTACATTTCGAAGGAGTGTCTCCTTATTTCCATCTTCAACTATCTGCCTCACCAGACACCAATCGAATTTTTGACCTATTCCTGAATCATGATCATCTCTAAATTCTACCCATCTCAGCTGGTTCTCTTTCATTACTCTAGATGATTCAAATGGTATTTCTAATACCGCACTATCAACTTTACAAACTATTATCCCTTTGTCACAATCTATAATTACTTTCTGCTTTATTAACCAGTCAATGCCTAAAATGATCTCGGCACTGAGCTCTGGAACTACTAAAAATGCATTCGAAAATAGCTTGTTTTTTATCTTAAATTCCATCATCACTTGATGTTTAACAGGTTTACTACATTTCCCTGTCGCCCCTATCACTTTAACACCTGTTACTGGCATCATGACTACTCCTCGTTGCTCTTTGATCATCTCAAAAAATGCGTGCGAAATAGCACTTATTTGAGCACCCGTATCCAACAATACATATAAATCGTACCCACATACATTAATGAGCAGGATTGTTTGCATCCTATTGTCCTCTTTCATACTTTCTTTATCTTCCCATAATAAATCCTTTTCCACCGCCAAGTCTTCCCATATTATTTTTCCGGTTTTTATACTGACCATTCCATCTGGAGGTTTCTTTCTCCTTTTCATCCTAAATTCTTTCAACGCTTTTTCCAATAGTCCTTCGTCTAGGCTCTTTAATGTCATCTCGTTCTCATTCGAATCTGTCATGCCTGAACTCTCGGTTGCGGAATCGGAAACTTCCTCTACTTCTTTTTCTCCCTGGATGCTTTCTGATGATTCTGACGATAATTCCTCCTCCTTAGAAATATAACCTTCTTCGGATTCAAATAATTCTTGCAAATTATAATCCATTTCTCTACTTTCCCTTAGTTGGATAGTACATTCGCCACTCTTACTTTCATTATTTTCCCCTACTAATGGAATTCCAGTCTCACTCAACTCATTTGCTTCAGTACTACAGGGATCACAACACTCTTTCTCTTGGTTAGATACACTTTCTCTAATTTCTTTAAAAGAATCTTCATCACAGTCATGTACTCTTGCTGTCACTAGGTACACATCATAATCGGTATGGCTCTCTAACACTGTCATATTCGGGTCCAAATTAATCACTTGAGTGGAAGATCTTTCTAATTGTGCTGGCTGGCTTTTGAGCTGATGTACATATTCTGCATTCGAGGTAATTTCTGAATCGGCATGCATCTCTGCACTATGCCCCTTTTTCTTATCCACCCTTTCCTCTTTAATTACTTCTCGATGCGATTCGTCGACTATTCGTACGAACCTTTTACCATAAGTCACATCACTCCTACTTTGCCCCTGCCTCTCTGCGCAGTTGCCATCCCTACCGACAAACAACGCCTTCTCTGACTCTTCCATCATCAATTCGTCACTCTGACCTCGAATTGTACTTATTTCATTCACGTGAGCCTTCACATCCGACCGATATTCTTTTCCTACTTCATTTCCCTTAATAATTCCTCTCTGCTCTCTCTCCTCTGTTTGTATCCCTGCATTATACTTCGCAAAGTTTCGTTTATGTAACTGCTCTTCAGGCGAACGACGCACTATCCTACTATAGTACTGACTACTCCGATCTTCCCTATATTTGGGCCATTTCTTTCTTTCCGCGCGCGTTAGGCCCTTGACCTGCGCGGTATTTAGTTTTCCTGATTTTGATAATGCATCCCGTTTCCCTGATAGTGTCCTCTCCCTCGCTGAGAGTTACCTCCTCGACCTCTTCCTCTCATCATGTTAATTTGCGGTTCATTCCTACCACCTTTTACTATTCCATTCTGATTTCTGAAACCTCGAAACTCTCTAGTTTCACACCACCTATCTTCATTCTCGATTTTTTCTAAAAATTCATCGAATGTTCGATGAGTGCCTCCTACATAACGCTTTGAATCGTCAGGTAGCTTTTTCCACAACTCCCACACTATCTCCGATTCTGATCTACGATCTTTAAGATACTCCAAACGCTTGAACCATCCTTCACAGTATTCTTTCATGAGCCCACGCCCATGTTCTGGCATTCTGCCGACAACGAATTCTCTCCACAACCTATCCCTCTGTTGTGTGCCCCAGAATTCCTCAAGGAACTTTTCTTTGAAGACTGTAAACTTCAAATTGTCGATATCCAAATTCAGTCCCCAACGTTTAGCATGACCTGCTAAAGCGTCTATTACTAAATTAATTTTTTCTTTATCCGACATGTCTGTTGGTAAGACACGTTCACAATTTTTTATAAAATCCATTGGATGCCATCCACCTTGTTTCTTTTGAGGATCGTATTTTTCCTCCCTACTCAGTATTTCCGATTTTTGCATTACCAATGGGATACCACTACAGTTAAGAAACGTCTGATTCTGAACTTGCTGACTTAACAATTTTATCTCATTACGCAGTGTATTTTCCTGCTCCTGCACACATGCATCAAAACTCAACATGGTATTGCGCAGTGTTTCAATATCAGCTGCCGTTTCTTTAACAATCTCTTTCTTTACAACTGGTACTATCACCTGTAATTTACTTTCAATTATCGGTTCTAATTTTTCACTAACCAAAGGTTCCACTGATTTCTCTATTTTCTGAATTTCGGTATCAAATCTTTTCTCTATTTCTGTGACTTTTCTCTGAACATTTGTTATTTCAGCCCTAATGCTATTTACTGATTTGTTTACCTCTGTGATACGTTGGCTTTGCGTATTCAAAATATCTAAATTGGCTTTTATTTTACCAGATAGGTTTTCATCCAGTTGGGATATATGACTAGCCATTTCTGCTTTCAAACTAGCATTCCCTTCTCGAATTTGCGCCATCATACTATTTAACAAACTTGTTAATTCCATATCCTCTCCCTTGTGACTTGCATCCACAGATACATTGGGTTCACTTTTCACTACCTTTGGTTTCACTTCCGGTTGCTCCTGTTTTGTGGGTGTGGAATCATCCATAGGATTTTCCAACGCTACAACAGTATCTATGGTCCCTAACTCTGGGTCTGACCTTGTAATGTTTTCGTCTTGCTTGTTACTATTCGACTCCATCTTATGCTGCTGTATTTCGTGCCTAATAGAAATGTTTATTAAACCAAGTATTACTTGTTTAACTCCTACTATTGGACTTTCTTTTGCTGCTTTGCAGGTTGTCGTCTTGAACTTACCAATTGTGGTATATTTGTCTACAACAGAATTTTAAATTTAAAATTTTCTTGAAACTACAAGTTTATATAAAACACTTTTATTGCAGCCATTATTCTACAAACTTGGTAAGTCCTGTCACGGTCGCCACATGCGACCGAACCGCCGAATCTTTCCATCAGTAAATGGGGTATGTTCTCAACTGACTCGGTTGTTTTAACCCCTCCACTGACGGAATGACCTGCTTCCTACTTCCGTATGTATAAAGCCAATACGGACTTGTAGCTGCCACGCCTTTGCGCTTACTGCTACGTATTTTAACCATACATAGCTCAGCCCTAATGGTAAGAGGTAGTAGTGAATTCACGTTATTAATCTTTGAAGACAGCA
The DNA here is from genome assembly GCF_021461395.2 of Schistocerca americana. NCBI lineage: Eukaryota > Metazoa > Arthropoda > Insecta > Orthoptera > Acrididae > Schistocerca > Schistocerca americana. The sequence goes on along the minus strand of NC_060120.1, from coordinate 283,908,750 downwards.
CAGCTGCCACAAGCTCAGCTCACTTTTACTCCACTCCTACCCTCGCCATTGCACCACATTAACTAGGTGCTACATGGACCTTGCTAAATTCACTTGGGTATACATTTTTGACCGTTACTCACCAGTATTTACCTAATGATTAGTACACTCCTAACCGGACTATTTCCCAAAGAGCTGTGATGATTGAACGGGTTCGATCCACGGCCTACAGTGCCCTACAGTTCACACGGTAACACTGCCTACCTGACCCACTTAACTTGGTAGTGAGCTTATGTATCCAATCACCACTGCTAGCAGCAGTGGATAATCCTATCACCACGACGAGAGCAGCAGACTTACCGTCGAATCCTCTTGAAATTACTTATAACTACGGGCGCCAGCTCTGAAGGAGCAAAAGAATAAATCAGTTTTTTGGCTCGTTTCAAAGTGAAACGGCTTGAGTTGAATTTAAACTTAATTCTGAATATTACTATTTCTGATCATTCTAGGTGATTCTACAAAGCAAATACTCTCTCAATTTCTGTGAGTTGGCTTGGTAATTACCACCAAGACAACTTATGCAACTTAGGTTAACAAACTTCTACCCTTCAACTTTTTTTTAATGATTTTGGGATATTACTCTTTGGACAATTGCTATAGAATTAGTTAAGTGACTTTACTTGAAAGGTTACTCAGAAAAATTTAAGTAACTATAAATAGGCGACTCATTCTGGTGTGACCATTGCTCTTTTCTGGTTCTTATACGCTAAAGTATTCTACACCCAAAAGAATTGTAAATGAAAGAGGCGATGGTGGCCTCAGTCTGATTTCACTACACTATGTTTCAGGTTACTACACTTTACAATGAACAACATGCGTCATAATTTTACTCATTACTATATTCTGTCTTCTGCACTTGCACAAAAGAAAACTGGTATTCTCCTTTTACATGTATACAAAGTTCGACTTAACAATTGCAAGCAGTCTTGCCTTGGGTAGACGTGTCGGTGCTGGTGGTGAGATGCATGTGGCTAACGCAGCTCTTCACGCCTCATGCCCTCAATGGCGGCTGGAACTACGAGCTGTAGCACTCGTATAAGCTACTGCACGTCCGCCATAAAATCTGGGCGCAGGAACTCTTACACTCAGCCCCAGTGGCATAGAGACGGCTTCGACAACCATTCGTCGCGTTCCACTCCACAAACGGCGACGATATTCGCCTCTTCGCTGTTGCACAATCACTTTTGCGTGAGCACAGTTACGCACGTCCGGTCACGTCAACACTCCCCAGGCCATCTCATTGTTCAGTCCCTGTGTCTCCAGCTACCTCTAGCTACACTCATATCACCAAGAGTGGGGGCGTTCCCCTACCACCTTTTCACCGAAATCATTTAGTATTTAAGAATATTTATATTTATTACCCTGGAGTTCATACCAGTCATAATAATTTACTACTAGCGCTTTATAACATTAAATCATACAGTAATAACTTATAATTACCAAGAAAAAGAATACATTTGACTCCGAGAGCTTAGTGCATTGTCTGAGAGGCAGCGCTAATTCCCAGTTTCGCCAATAGATGGCATCAGGGTGCACTCCCTGGCAGTCTCACACCAGCGCGCCCGTTTCCGACGTGCGGGCTCCAAATTACTGTCAGCCCACCATCATTTCAGTTCCGTTACACACTCTATCATAAATAAATTTTCCTGCCCTCTCCCCATATACCTTCCGACTGTATCATCACATAGAAATCTGTATAGTGTTAGCATTTTATATTGAGAGGTATATTGTTAAGAGATGATATGAAGTTTACAGTCGTCATCACTGGAATGCATTATTTGTGGAAACATTTTCGCACCAAAGGCTGAATAAAATCAAGACGCCACCACAGGTAATGCAAGAGTATCATGGAAGTAGATCAGACCAGGGTAGACCAGGTGTTTGCATCAGGAGCAAACTGCTGATACATCAAGCACTATCACCAAGGTGTCAGCCAGTTGTCACGCATCTGGCTCACCAGAGCGCCAGAGTTGTAATATCATCGATGCAGCAGAAAGGCGGAGCCAACGTCGTGTGGGTAACTTGCTTATTTTACATCTGAGACGTGGCTTCATTATGGCTTATCTGACAGGAAATGATGCCTTTGCAAAAAAGAACAGCCCAGTCTGACGCCCACCAAGCTCCTAGGCGCTACGAGTTTGCATGGACTAACTAGCCGCCACCCCTGGACTCTGCACTGCTGCTAGACGTGGCCCTCGTCCGAAAAGGCTACGTGTTTCCAGTCATCATCAGTCCTATGTCGGCTTTGAAGGGCCCAGGCGAGGTGAAAAGTTTCGTGTTGTGCAGTCGTCAACGGTACACGAGTGGGCTTCCGGCTCCGAAAGCCCATATCGGCCCAGCATTGAAACCTGCAGCAATCTGATGAAAGGCTGAACTTCTGTCACACTGAACGATTCCTTTCGATCGTCGTTGGTCACGTTCTTGCAGATCTTTTCCAGGCCGCAGCGATGTCAGAGATTTGATGCTTTATCGGATTCCTGATATTCACGGTACACTCGTGAAATGGTCGTACGGGAAAATCCACACTTCATCGCTACCTCGGAGATGCTGTGTTCCATCGATCGTGCTCCGACTGTAACACCAGGTCCAAACTCACTTAAATCTTGATAACTTGCCATTGTAGCAGCAATAACCGATCTAACAAATGCTCCAGGCACTTGTTGTTTTACATAGATGTTGCCGACCGCAGTGCCGTATTCTGCCTGTTTACACATCTATGTATTTGGATATGCATGCCTATACCAGTTTCTTTGGCACTTCAGTGTATGACTCTGTGCCACGCGGCACGACCTATCCGAGTGACGTGGCTGCCCCCAACCTGCGCGGCCGCCGTTGCTGGTTGCTGCTCACAGCTGGAGTCAGCATCTTTGGCGAGTTACTGCCGGACGACCGACGCTGCGGGCACCCAGAGACAGTGCTTCACGGCCCGCTTGCGCTTTAGAGGCACTAGCTTGGCTGAACATCGTCATGACTGTTGTAGTTGGTTGAGCAAATAAATGAATATTTTAAGAATGTTGTTTTCATGGCGAAACGTTGAACGGCAACCAGGCATCCACTCATCGCTCCACCGTTTCCCGTCCCACGGCGGTGAACTGCTGCCTTCCTGACCTCTGACAACCCAGCTCCACCACCCACCGTAGAGGGAAACCACTCCCACCCTCTACATTTGGTATCAGAAGCGACTACTGACGTGTGCAGCTGAATTCAAGACCACATCTCCAGCCAAAATGTGCAATGTCAGCGGTACAAGTGTGGTGAGTGATTTCTTTTTTATTTTTGTGGCCTTTTTGTTTCGTGTCATGAAACGTCATGGTGGATGGAACTGACGTGCATGCAGTTTGTGAAACCCGAGGGACCTGTACAGAGTAGTGGAGAGTGTTGTAGCCTGGAGCACTTTTCAGACTTTCACCTCCAACCAGCGCTGTAGCGGAAGTTTTACAATTTTCGTATTTCATTTTCATGTGACAGTATTCATTTTGTTCGCTGCAGTCTCTTTCCAAAAACACAAAAGCTACTCTCGAAATTTTAGGTTTTTCCAAATGCGAAAAAATGTTGCTGGGTACAACGTGTTTCTGTACCTAGGAACTTTAAAAACGTTGCAGGCAACAAAATCTTGTTATTACTTTGTTTAATAGCGTATCCCTTACATTATAACTCTGTAACACACCAATAATTAGTAAGTGAAATCAAATTAGGTAGAAGCATTATAAAAAGCCGTTACAAGTTAAACACATTTTGAAATACAAGCTACTGGAAACCAAGACAAATTTCCCTTTTTAAGACAGTTACAACTGTTGAGACAGTAAAGAAACTTAGTTCTTTTGCTAGCATCGCATGTTCGACAGTAGTATATGTTCTTTTGTTTCAGGGCACAAGATCGTGCACAAGCAACGAAGTTCAGCTTAACCGTCCATAAGTTATATAAGTAATTTTAAAAATATAAAGAATTCTGCTAATCACAAAATTCTATAACTAAAGAATAAGCAATAGCTTTTAAATAGCGTTAAGGTATTACACAGCACTTAAATGCGTAGAACTCAAAATATTTACAAATGCTGCTCAAAACACAACCCAACCTCAAATCTCACCACAGTAAAACCAACAGAAAACCCCGAAAACTTCTGGTGAATGTGTCTAGAATGCATACCTTCATATGATTCTAAAATTGGTCACTAGATTGACCCACGGACCAGGAAACATCATTTTTTTACTATCTGTACTGTCTTCAAGAAACAACAGTAACCCCTACCCTTAAAATGTGTCATGCTCTGTTTACTTGTCACAGTATTGCTAATGAAAATAATTGTATCGATTGATTGACTGAGGCCAATGAATTAACAGAAGACGAAAATTCACTGTGGCACTAATTTGGATTAACCACTCCTGCCACTTCCAAATATGATTGACACCAGTTTCCGGCACGGTACAACACAGACAGAGCATTCCGAAAGCGGAACTGGAAAAAATTACAGACTGCCTGGACCAAACCATTTCTCCGTCATTCTACATCTATAATTAGCAGATCAGTGAGGAGTATGCGGCAGACTGTACTTCGCTCATACTACTGTGAGAAGCACCTCCATCGGCGAAGAAGATTACGCCTTGAGTTCCTCATGAACTACACAGTTGCAAGTTTGATATAAAGGGGTCGAACACAGATTAAATATTAAGAGGAACTAGCACTAAGAGTTGCGCACAGATACGGTCGATCAAAGTACTACAGCGAAAGATAATTTCCAAGGTCACTTGGAAGTAAAATATATAGAACGCGCAACTATCACAGCTGCAGATACGATTTTCTTTACAACGTTGACAACTACAACGACAAAAGGGTTAATAATAAGAAATATTGTTCGCTGTCATTTATTAGAGCCTGAAAACTATTTTTGTGGTCAGCCAGAAAGCCATGGAGAACATACTGACCGTGGTTTCCAGTCAGCAAGTCCACACTCCTTTTGTTCACTGAAAGAAATGTTTCTACTCTCTGTTTACTTAGCGGAATCAGGAACTGTAATTAAAAACAAAAAAAATTTGAGTTCTAACAGATTCGATTATATTTAAAAAAAATTCACATGCACAAAACCGTGATATTCCTGATAGTAATAATAATAATAATAATAATAATAATAATGTCTCTATCATAAACAAAATTATGAGCAGTTCAGAGACGGCCTCTACAGTAAGTGCCCAATAAATAGTCTTTCGTCCTGACTTCTAGTAATGTAAGTTAATTTCTCGCCATGAAAGTGGGAAATAATCTCACCACTTGCCACTCGGTTTTGGTATCATTACGGGCGGCACACGAACAGCTACTTCAGCGAAATCTAATAGATCCAGGACGGTGTACAGTCCTCGAGAGTTCACTTCCTGTTTGTACCGAAAACATGCATTTAATTGCAGCCTGGCTGTGATGTAACCCGAGGCAGCACGTAACCCTGCGTTTGACTGACGCTGACCGTATGATAGCTAGATGCGAAGTGAAGTCCAGTCGTTGCCTCTCAGGCCGTATTTATACAGGGTGGTACAAAAAAGTACGGCCAAACTTCCAGGAAACATTCCTCACACACAAAGAAAGAAAGTATGTTATGTGGACATGTGTCCGGAAACGCTTACTTTCCATGTTAGAGATCATTTTATTACTTCTCTTCAAATCACATTAATCGTGGAATGGAAACACACAGCAACAGAACGTACCAGCGTGACTTCAAACACTTTGTTACAGGAAATGTTCAAAATGTCCTAAGTTAGCGAGGATACATGCATCCACCCTCCGTCGCATGGAATCCCTGATGCGCTGATGCAGCCCTGGAGAATGACGTATTGTATCACAGCCGTCCACAATACGAGCACGAAGAGTCTCTACATTTGGTACCAGGGTTGCGTAGACAAGAGTTTTCAAATGCCCCCATAAATGAAAGTCGAGAGGGTTGAGGTCAGGAGAGCGTGGAGGCCATCGAATTGGTCCACCCCTACCAATCCATCGGTCACCAAATCTGTTGTTGAGAAGCGTACGAACACTTCGACTGAAATGTGCAGGAGCTCCATCGTGCATGAACCACATGTTGTGTCGTACTTGTAAAGGCACATGTTCTAGCAGCACAGGTAGAGTATCCCGTATGAAATCATGATAACGTGCTCCATTGAGCGTAGGTGGAAGAACATGGGGCCCAATCGAGACATCACCAACAATTCCTACTGTAGAGCAATGAGTCGCACGTCAACACAAGCACCGAAGTCAACATTACCTTCCTTCAATTGGGCCAACTGGCGGTGAATCGAGGAAGTACAGTACATACTGACGAAACTAAAATGAGATCTAACATGGAAATGAAGCGTTTCCGGACACATGTCCACATAGCATCTTTTCTTTATTTGTGTGTGAGGAATGTTTCCTGCAAGTTTGGTCGTACCTTTTTGTAACACCCTGTATAGGGGCGCAGCGGACGACCAAGGGAACACCTACTGTCATCAGCACTATGCCCCGGTAGTAACCGCTAAACAGCCGCTTTCTCGGACACATAATATTTTATAACACTGTTGTGTATTGATTTAGAATCTTCGTAATTTTTGTATGAATAGAGTTAAGTAGGCTTTAATTACAGAAAAAGTTTTAGCTCGCCTACACACAAACTTGGCCGTCTAAAATTCTTAGAACAGAACCGACAGTAGAACATGACCCCTGAATAACATCTTTAAGAGACATTGTGTTGTTTGGTATTTGTTAAAAGTCTTGAAACTTGTCATAGCACTATTATTTAACGGGTTTCATTAGGTGCCGTAATCAAAACTTTCTATCATTAATATAAATGATACTTAATCTACTACAAATAAGGACGTTTTTGTTCCAAATTTAGTTCTCAGTAAATTACTGGGAAACCATTCGAAGTAGCTCAAAGGGGTCACATATTTAAGGTTTTTATATCAAACTGACGCTTCATATGAATTTTCATCTTTCTAAGTCTATTTAGCGCCTTCGGTTTTTCGTGAAATCTCCGATTTGGATGAAAATATTGTTCTGATCAAGTTGAAACTTGTAACAGTTGATTTTGGATACATTTGCACATTATGACCAATTTTTGGCTTTCTTGCTTTATTATTTAGCGCCACTTATTTAAACATGAATATACTGAAGCATATGTTGATTAAGTTTGGAAAAGATTCTTAAATTTTTAATTTCATTCCTAAATTATGCGCAATACTTGTATGCTACGCATAGGCGCATTATGATGACGTGGTGCTGGTAGCAGTGAACTGAGGTAAGTCCCGGCACACTCGCTCGCCCTTGTATCTTCGAATGATACAGCGCTTGTTTCGCCACAAACGCTATCGACTTTTTAAAGTGTTGGGAACAACAACAGCAAAACAAGAATGTACTGCAGTGATGAAATTAAAGATATCGATCTTGCTCACAGCGTTGGCAACAAAAACGATAAAACATGAATATCCTCCAATGACGAAAGTAAATGTAATCTAACTTGCCTTATTCGCCAACGATACCTTTATTCTGGGCAGGTGTGCGTGTTGTGTGAGCAGCAGGGAACAGTCCTGTTTTGCCATAGCTTCGCTATATCTTAAAGAAAATTGCGAGATTCTCGCCTAACTTTTTCGCCACACAAGCCCAACTTGTAGAAGTGCAGGTGTTGAAAAATGTGCTGTTCGTTACGCTCTCCTGGTCGGCCTTCTCTTTTAATAGAGGATTACGAAGATTTCTACAAGCTGTCGATATTCTTAGTGTGAACCAATGGATCTTCCGAAGACATGAATTCCATCGAATGGTTCACAAATTCGTGGTCAACTCCTTTCTTCAAACTACCGTACGACGTCCAACCGTTGGTAATTACTTCGGTTTCTGACAAAATTAGTGGGGCCCACTGAGGTTCCTTTACGTCTCGAATACATTTTAACTATGAAACACTCCCGAGACTCCCTTGCTGTACCCCCAAACACCCATATCTGTTCAATTTCGTTCTTCAAAGGTGGGACTTTCCGTTATTTACAAGTTGTGAAGTGCGCTTCAATTACTTCCACAACCTTGTTTTCACCACTTGCAGGAACACTTTCATTCGCCACAATCATGTAGCATGTCTCACAACAGAAGTAAAAGGAACCGAAAACTGTGTTAGTGGGTAACCAGTTTCTGAAGTTTGGTTCAAATGGTTGAAATGGCTCTGAGCACTATGGGACTTAACTTCTGAGGTCATCAGTCCCCTAGAACTTAGAACCACTTAAAGTTAACTAACCCAAGGACGTCACTCACATCCATGCCCGAGGCAGGATTCGAACCTGCGACAGTAGCGGTCGCGCGGTTCCAGACTGTAGTGCCTAGAACCGCTCGGCCACCTAGGCCGGCCGTAAAACGGTACTCCGCTTTATCGTTAATTTACGTGTGTCGAGCCACGTGTTTTTTCTTATAGTACCGTAGTTCTTTTGCGACATTTGATGCGATTTAAGTGGAATGGTAAGTCAATAATGCACGTTTCTGTAGCCAGTCTGACACACGTCTCTCCACGACAATCCATCCAGAGCCAGTTGCACGCGGTATAAGAACAGCCGACATTGCAATACACTAGCAGAAGAACGGAAGCCTTTCCTCACTTACCACCACAGAAGTGTTTAGAGTATGTCCTTTAAGCCATAAACGAACGTACTATGGAGGGTACAAGTACTCTGCCATTCGTGTACTAAAATATTGTCATCTCAGTGTAACAGCCTTCACCGTGAGCCTGTGACACCTGAAGTGACATCCTGGAATGCAGAGCGGGATCCACTGTTCGACCACGGGACAGAGCAGCCTGCCCTGAGTCATGAGGGAGCTGCCGCTGCAGCAGAAGGCTGCCCTCTCGCTGGAGGGATGTCATGGCCGCCCCGCGGTATTTTCAGTAGCGCTGCCATGCTGTCATCATGGTCGCTGACAGTACCATCATTCGAGTGATGTCATGCCCAGCCCCGCTCTTTGCGCTGACAACAACGCCAGACGGGTGTTGACTCACATGAGAGGCAACGGGGCACCTCCACCAAGCTGTTCCTAATGGACTACAGCTGAGAACCAGAATAAAGAAGTTAATTAAACAAGTCTACTGTCATCCTGACAGCTCATTTCACTCTCAACAGGGTGACAGTCCAAGGGTTCCTTAACACTGGTGTCAAGTCATTGACGTCGCCTTCTTAGAGCATAGTCTGAAGCTGCAGCCTACTATATGATGAGTACAAGACTTTTGACTGTGTTTTGGTCTCGGAGAAAAGGTTTGATGGTCGTGGATTTGGTAAAATAGATTTTATTGCAAGTAGAGAACCAGTGGATTTCACTAGTTCTAGAGGTATTGGAAGTAATTAGCTAGTGCCTGTTGGATATGCACAGTGTGACCTTGAGGGCCATTCAGCGCCAAGTCGGAATCACTTCCAGCAAAATGTTGGACTTGTAATGATTAGGGGCATATGGCTAGGTAATGCCAGGAGTCGAGATGGCTCATGATTAGACGTAAGAAATAAGTTAACGTATTTTGTTTTGTTTTCTTGTGAGTGTTAGTTCTTAAAATCTGTGTCGTCGAGGACAAAGCTTCGACAGTACCAGAGATGCAAGGTGTGTCACAGCCAGAAGCAGTGCGTGTACTGTTAGAAAAGGTAGCACAATTAATAGTGGATAGTACAGAACCGCACAGGTTACATACAAAAGTATCAGTATTATATTTTGGGGATAATGAGCATAAGGAAGGGCAAGCTGCACAGAGAGTTGATGAAGAAGGTAAGCAGTATCTTTAGCAGTCACATTTTTGCATGCAGGATGGGTTGCTATAGAGAAACACCAAATTGGGACTGCGGATAGTGGTACCTGTGAAGCTAAGGAATAGAGTGCTGCAAGAAGTTGAAGATCACATGTCAGTGGCTCATGGAGGTTGCAGATCTACCAACAGAAGAGTAGCAGAAAGGTATTGGTGGAGGAATAGGCAGACGGACGTAACCCAGTACGTGTGGGGTTGCATACAGTGTACACATAGAGCGGATTTGTGTCGAACAAGAGTACCATTTCAGAGATTACTTAAAGCATCAGCACCAATCGAATTTCTGGGCACTGACGTTTTAGGTCCATTCAGTAAAACACTTGCAGGGAATAAGTACATACTCACAACCACAGATCACTTTCGAAGATTTGTAGAAATGGTCGCAGTGCCGAACCAGCAGGAGGCAACAGTGGCACAAGCATGTGTGAATAATTGGATATTGAAGTTTGGAGTGCCTGAAAAAATAGTAACAGGCCAGGGAACGAACTTTTTGTCAAATATATTGGAGGAATGCTGTAAGTTATTGAATGTGAAGAAGTTAAAGACGAGTCCTCTCCACCCACAAGCCAATGGAAGAACTGAAAGCGCGCTTAGGACTATTGGAGAGTTGCTTGGACACTACACTGACTCACATCACACAAACTGGGATGTGTAATGTACGTCATGTCCGGATACAACTCCAAAAAATACACGAATGCAGGATTATCGCCTTATGAAGTAGTATATTGTCGTAAAATGCCGTCACCGTTCGACATACTGAAAACGAAGTAAGGGAAGATGAGAGAGTATGTTAAGAAATTTGCCAGAGTGATTAGGGAATTTGGAATGGAGTATGGAGGGTAAATACACGAACACCAGAGAATCAGGGAGAAGCAGAGGGCTGTACAGCAAGAGTGCCATAGAATGAGGTTTGTCAGTGGGTGATGTTGTCAACTTCGTATCAGCCGAAGGGATAGACAAAGAAGTTTTTTGCAAAGTATCAGGGGCCTTACCAAGTGGCAGAGACTATGTCGTCAGTAAATGTCAAGATTCAATTGCTGAAGAGAACGACAATCGTGCATATAAAGCGGCTGAAACCTTTTTAAGCGAGTCCAGAAGTTATTTCAGTGGTAGCAGATGCGGACCAGAAAGGGAGAGTGAGGGGACAGGTATCGAAAGACAAAAAGGAGGTCGTGAATGAAACAGTAACAAGGAACCCGTATGGATTAAGGCCTAGGAGGTAGTCATTTTTTTAACGTTAGGTATAGATTCAGTGCAATTGGTGTAAACAGCTGGGCAGCAGCTATGACTTTAAGGAGGAGGAAAGCAATAGGTATTGCTGTCCGTAGATGAGATGCGGAGAAGGCGAGATGATGCGGTTTATAACGGGACTACTGATCTTCCTACAGGTAGAAGCGTTACAGAACCAGCACCTGAAAGGTGGAATGCTGTTTGGCAAGCAGGAAGGTCTAATGATCACCAATCATCGTTGGGTGATACAGGTGGTATTCGACGCATGGGAGATGAGTAACGGGATGAGAAGATTGGAAGAAGCATGCGACAAAAACGGTCAGGGAACAGAAAGGCGCGGGATATTCAAAGGAAGTGCATGGGGTATGTGAGAGAGTACACGAGGCGAACGAGAAAATGAGGAGTGGGATGACCCAGGTACAGGGGATTATTTTACATTTGCGGTTGGATGAACACTGGAGGTCGGCTTATGAAAACAATATATGGCACTGCTAATGAGGAAGACATTCGATCGGTGAATTGTACCATAGAAGATGATAAGCACTGGGTAAAAGGGAAAAAAAGCCGTTAGTGATTGACACAGTACTCAGATTGCAAGTTTAGAGAAGGACACATTGAATAGCACACAACTACTACAGCAATTGACTGGAGAAGTAATGCGGTATGCCAGAGCTACGGAAGAGGCAGCTAATCAGAATACCTGGGAACTACAAATCGAAGTGGAAGTCTTAGATAGGGAAGTAGCAATGACAAAATGGTTAAGTCCGTTGAAGATAGTGTTTGGGAAGCGCGAGGGAAAATAACAGAGCTACAGGAGGCTACGCAAGAGGCTGTAAGAGGTCAGCTACGGGTAAACTTGTCGCCAGAGCAGTATTTAAGGGGTCTGAATAAAGTACAGAAGGAATTACCGTTGAAGCTGGGGTTGGTTTCAGAACCCAATCACGAAAACTTACCTTTTTATTTAAGGGTAGCCTCAGCATCGGTGAGAACTGATGGAACGAAAGTTTACATATCAGTTTCTATAGCAGTAGCAGGGAAACAAGTCCATTACAGGTGTTACATAGTTCATGCGTATTCTGTCAAGTGGGAGATACTGAAGAAATTTATAAGAGTAAAACGCAGCGGCTATCATTAATTCCAAAAGATAAAAGGTGATACGTAGAAATGGAGGAAGCAAAGTCACTAAAATGCTACCGAAGGGAAATCAGAGTCTGCCCAAATATGATAATATGAGAGGGACAGGATTCCTGCAGAGTGAAATTGTTAATGGGACCAAATGAGGTAAGAGAATGCAATAAAGAAGAGATCGAGCTGGAACTGTACTTCAGCAGGTTGAGGTGAATTGGTTGTACTACTATCATCTTTGACAAGATGGCAGTAGTAACTAGTTGTTTCAAGCAGAGGAAGCTTATGTCAGCAAAGGCGAGAGAATTGAACGGATGAAGTTTGGTATTAAATGGAACAGTGTGCGAGAGAATGGGTCTACTTTCCATCTGTCCGCCGCGATTTCCGGTAACTCACCAGAATATTTTGCAGCCTCATTTGTATTGGCCAGAGGAGCCACATGCCCCAGATCTAATCAGCGTAAATCAAACTCTAGAACGAGGATTAATGCAGTGTACAATACACTTCGGGACCAGCAGGAGGGACAAGTCTCCCTGGAAAACTTTATTGCAGCATGTAAATTTATATCAGGAAAATCAGCTCCGGAAAGAGACAACATTCACTATTGTCTTACGAACCACTGCAGTGGCACTTGTTCTGCTGACTGTAGTCCTTGTTTTGCTATGTAGAAGACTTATCGTAAGACTGAGTACAGTCCCAGCCATCATTTAGATTCCAGTGTATTGTATACCACAAGCATAAAAGCAGCAGAAGAAATATGAACCTGCAAGGGAGTAGTATTAAGGATAATTGATTCATTCTAGCTTGTAAGGTTGAAATAGAGCGTTAGAAGTTAGTGTGGAAGAAGCCTAGTAATGAAATAAGCCGGCCGAGGTGGCCGAGCGGTTCTAGGCGCTACAGTCTGGAACCGCGTGACCGCTACGGTCGCAGGTTCGAATCCTGCCTCGGGCATGGATGTGTGTGATGTCCTTAGGTTAGTTAGGTTTAAGTAGTTCTAAGTTCTAGAGGACTGATGACCTCAGACGTTAAGTCCCATAGTGCTCAGAGCCATTTGAACCATTTGAATGAAGTAAGTTCCATGGTGTCTGAGATAAGGAGCAGGTCAAGGGGTCCTATAGAAATGTGTAAGATTAAGTGATAGGGATAAGGAAACCAACTGTTAGAATAATTCTTAAGAGTCAAAACAGGGCTATAAGGGCTGGTCGCGAGGAACTCCTGTGTAAAGAACAATGTAATTTGGTCGACCTGACGGACAAATGCTAGATAAAAAGGAGGGTAGCATAGTTTATCTACCACATTTGGTCAAAAAGTACGCAGAGCAGAAGTGAGTTGCAACAGAGCCAGCTGCAGGCAGGCAAGGGTGTTACACATTGCAAAGCAAAACGTGGCCAACAGGAGTTGTGAAGCAGAGCCAGCTGGGTGTGGTATAGCAGCAGCCTACACTATCGGAAGGATGGAAGCCGTCCCTCACTTGCCACCGTGGGAGTGTCTAGAGTATGTGCCTTAAGCCTTAAATGAACATAGTCTAGAGCATTAGGTACTCAGTCATTCTTGTACTAAAATATTCTCATCTCAGTATCACAGCCTACGTAATAAGCCTGTGACACCCAGAGAGACGTCCTGGAATGCAGTACGGGGTCTGCTGTTCAACCACGGGACAGGGCAGCCTGCTCTGAGCGAGCTGCCGCCGGAATAGACAGCTGCCCACTCGCTGGAGGCAGATCACGGCCGCGCCGTGGTATCGTCAGCTGCGCTTCCTTGCTGTCGTCACAGTCGCAACCAGAGACAGCACTGACAGCGGACTGGTGTGACACAACTCTCAGACCAGCTCTTTGCATTGTCATCGCAGCCAGACGTCAATTGCTTCGCAAGAGAGGTAACGGAACGGCTCCACCAAGCTGTTCCTGATGTACTACACTTGAGAGGCGGAATAAAGAAGTTAATCAAACAAATATACTGTTGTCCTGATGTCTCATTTCACTCTCTATGGATGACAATGCAAGGGTTATCTAACAATAGTGAGAAAGAAAGAAATTGTCCAAAATTAGCGAGAAAAATGTATGATCTGTGTGAGGCCGGATGCGTTTCGCTCACCAGCGCTTTGCACAATTACGTGCACTGTTTCTTGAGTGGATTGGATATTTGTAGTAGTTATTGTAGAGCAGATATTCACTTTTCTGTCTTCTAAAATGGGCTTACATTATCAATGCCATATCTGCAACTACACACGTCGTTTGCTACGGAAACATCGTCTATGGTATCAACGAAAAAAGGCTGGGAGCAAAAGATTTTGGAACTCGTAGAGATATCAGGCTTCATTGATGAAGTGCTTGAAAGGGAAGCCATGGTTGAGAAGGGAACACAGAATTGTCGCACAACCGCCATGTCGTTCAATCTGTGCATTGAGCAAGCAATAAAGAAAACTGAAGGCTGGTTTGGGAAGTAATTTACATTAAGAAATACGAACTTTAAGGTTTGCAAATGACATTGTAACTCTATCAGTGATAGCACAGGACTTCGAAGATCAGTTGAAAGTAATGGTGAACGTTTCTAAAAGAGGCTGTAAGATGAACATAAATGAAACTAAAACCTGAGTGAAGGAGTGTAATCAAATTAAACTGGGAGATATTAGGATAGTTAAATGAGGAAATTAGTTGTTAAAGTTCATTGACGAATTTCGCTATTAGAGAAGCAAAATAACTGACAATGGCAGAAGTGTAGAGGGTAATAAATGTAGACTATTAACGGCAGGAAATGCTTTCCAGGAAAGCAGAAATATGTTATCACAATATAAATTTTAGTTGACAGTGGGAAAGGCTTTCCTCAAAACCAGAAATATGTCAACACAAATCAAATTTGAATTTTACGAACTATTTTATAAAAGTGTTTATTTGGGGTACAGCCTTACAATATAAAAAGAAACAGTAAAGACAAGAAGAAATAGAGTTTGAAATATAGTGCTACAGAAGAGTGCTGAAGATTAGGTGGGTAGATCCAGAACCAATGAAGAGATACTGAATCGAATTGGAGAGAAAAGAAATTTATGACACAACATGAGTAAGAGAACGGATAGGTATAAAAGACACATCCTGAAGAATTAAGGAATAGTTAATTTGGTAACAGAGGGAAATGGAGGATGTTTGCGTAAGAATTGTGAAGGGAGACCAGGGCTTAATACGGAGAGTAGGTTCAAATGGGTGTACATCGTTCGTCCAAAGAGTTCCGAGATCCGTTTCATCCCCGACATACGAGACGTCAACGCATCAACTACGGTGGCAGCTTGAACTAATAATTGTAGATAACAGATGTGCATTTAACCAGTCAGTTGTGAGCAGGAAGAGTAAAGTAGTCGACGTGCGACCGTAGTGTGTCAATGGTATGGTCCCACAAATCACAGCGGAGCAACGTTTCTAAATCCAGTATTCAAGTCATACTCCAGAATGTTTTGAGAAAAGTTTGTGCAAAAAAAGAAAAAGAAGAGAAAAGTTTGTCCTTCGCGCCTTGACTCCGATCAAAAAAAAGAGATGTGCACGCGTTGACACCTGCTGCAACTTGGCGGAAATACAAAACGCTCACAGTTCTTTCCTGGAAAAAACCATCACGGATGACAAGAAGACTGGTCATATCAATACCAACCTACCACAAAACAACCTGGTATATCCACCAAGACAGTTCTGCGTTCGAATGAGACAAGCAAGTTGAACAGAAACCCAAAGAAGGACTATTCTCACAGTTTCGCGTGTCTGTATGAACGTTCTGTATATTGTGCTCAAGTGGAGGGAAATTATGTTGGACACCCGGACCATTAAAACCACCATCTTACCGGTTCTCAGTTTTTCATTAATCCGCTTGTAACACCGAAAATACAGATAAAATACATTGTGTACCAGCGAAAATTTTTCGGCGTTTAATATCCCCCCATGAACCATGGACCTTGCCGTTGGTGGGGAGACTTGCGTGCCTCAGCGATACAGATGGCCGTACCGTAGGTGCAACCACAACGGAGGGGTAGCTGTTGAGAGGCCAGACAAACATGTGGTTCCTGAAGAGGGGCAGCAGCCTTTTCAGTAGTTGCAGGGGCAACAGTCTGGATGATTGACTGATCTGGCCTTGTAACATTAACCAAAACGGCCTTGCTATGCTGGTACTGCGAACGGCTGAAAGCAAGGGGAAACTACAGCCGTAATTTTTCCCGAGGACATGCAGCTTTACTGTATGATTAAATGATGATGGCGTCCTCTTGGATAAAATATTCCGGAGGTAAAATAGTCCCCCATTCGGATCTCCGGGAGGGGACTACTCAAGAGGACGTCGTTATCAGGAGAAAGAAAACCGGCGTTCTACGGATCGGAGCGTGGAATGTCAGATCCCTTAATCGGGCAGGTAGGTAGAAAATTTAAAAAGGGAAATAGATACGTTAAAGTTAGATATAGTGGGAATTAGTGAAGTTCGGTGGTAGGAGGAACAAGACATTTGGTCAGGTGATTACAGGGTTATAAATACAAAATCAAATAGGGGTAATGCAGGAGTAGGTTTAATAATGAATAAAAAATAGGAGTGCGGGTTAGCTACTACAAACAGCATAGTGAACGCATTATTGTGGCCAAGATAGACACAAAGCCCATGCCTACTACAGTAGTACAAGTTTATATGCCAACTAGCTCTGCAGATGATGAAGAAATTGATGAAATGTATGACGAGATAAAAGAAATTATTCAGGTAGTGAAGGGAGACGAAAATTTAATAGTCATGGGTGACTGGAATTCGTCAGTAGGAAAAGGGAGAGAAGGAAACATAGTAGGTGAATATGGATTGGAGGGAAGAAATGAAAGAGGAAGCCGCCTTGTAGAATTTTGCACAGAGCATAACTTAGTCATAGTTAACACTTGGTTCAAGAATCATAAAAGAAGGTTGTATACCTGGAAGAATCCTGGAGATACTAAAAGGTATCAGATAGATTATATAATAGTAAGACAGACATTTTGGAACCAGGTTTTAAATTGTAAGACATTTTCAGGGGCAGATATGGATTCTGACCACAATCTCTTGGTTATGAACTGCGGATTAAAACTGAAGAAACTGCAAAAAGGTGGGAATTTAAGGAGATGGGACCTGAATAAACTGACTAAACCAGAGGTTGTACAGAGTTTCAGGGAGAGCATAAGGGAACAATTGACAGGAATGGGGGAAAGAAATACAGTAGAAGAAGAATGGGTAGCTTTGAGGGATGAAGTAGTGATAGCAGCAGACGATCAAGTAGGTAAAAAGACGAGGGCTAATAGAAATCCTTGGGTAACAGAAGAAATATTGAATTTAATTGATGAAAGGAGAAAATATAAAAATGCAGTAAAAGAAGCAGGCAAAAAGGAATACAAACGTCTCAAAAATGAGATTGACAGGAAGTGAAAAATGGCTAAGCAGGGATGGCTAGAGGAAAAATGTAAGGATGTAGAGGCTTGTCTCACTAGGGGTAAGATAGATACTGCCTACAGGAAAATTAAAGAGACCTTTGGAGAGAAGAGAACCACTTGTATGAATATCAAGAGCTCAGATGGAAACCCAGTTCTAAGCAAATAAGGGAAGGCAGAAAGGTGGAAGGAGTATATAGAGGGTCTATACAACGGCGATGTACTTGAGGACAATATTATGGAAATGGAAGAGGATGTAGATGAAGATGAAATAGGAGATACGATACTGCGTGAAGAGTTTGACAGAGCACTGAAAGACCTGAGTCGAAACAAGGCCCCGGGAGTAGACAACATTCCATTAGAACTACTGACAGCCTTGGGAGAGCCAGTCCTGACAAAACTCTACCATCTGGTGAGCAAGATGTATGAGACAGGTGAAATACCCTCAGACTTCAAGAAGAATATAATAATTCCAATCCCAAAGAAAGCAGGTGTTGACAGATGTGAAAATTACCGAACTATCAGTTTAATAAGTCACAGCTGCAAAATACTAACGCGAATTCTTTACAGACGAATGGAAAAACTGGTAGAAGCCGACCTCGGGGAAGATCAGTTTGGATTCCGTAGAAATGTTGGAACACGTGAGGCAATACTAACCTTACAACTTATCTTAGAAGAAAGATTAAGAAAAGGCAAACCTACGTTTGTAGCATTTGTAGACTTAGAGAAAGCTTTTGACAATGTTGACTGGAATACTCTCTTTCAAATTCTAAAGGTGGCAGGGGTAAAATACAGGGAGCGAAAGGCTATTTACAATTTGTACAGAAACCAGATGGCAGTTATAAGAGTCGAGGGACATGAAAGGGAAGTAGTGGTTGGGAAAGGAGTGAGACAGGGTTGTAGCCTCTCCCCGATGTTATTCAATCTGTATATTGAGCAAGCAGTAAAGGAAACAAAAGAAAAATTCGGAGTAGGTATTAAAATTCATGGAGAAGAAGTAAAAACTTTGAGGTTCGCGCGATGACATTATAATTCTGTCAGAGACAGCAAAGGACTTGGAAGAGCAGTTGAACGGAATGGACAGTGTCTTGAAAGCAGGATATAAGATGAACATCAACAAAAGCAAAACGAGGATAATGGGATGTAGTCGAATTAAATCGGGTGATGCTGCGGGAATTAGAATAGGAAATGAGACACTTAAAGTAGTAAATGAGTTTTGCTATTTAGGGAGTAAAATAACTGATGGTGATCGAAGTAGAGAGGATATGAAATGTAGACTGGCAATGGCAAGGAAAGCGTTTCTGAAGAAGAGAAATTTGTTAACATCGAGTATAGATTTAAGTGTCAGGAAGTCGTTTCTGGAAGTATTTGTATGGAGTGTAGCCATGTATGGAAGTGAAACATGGACGATAACTAGTACGTACAAGAAGAGAATAGAAGCTTTCGAAATGTGGTGCTACAGAAGAATGCTGAAGATTAGATGGGTAGATCACGTAACTAATGAGGAGGTATTGAATAGGATTGGGGAGAAGAGAAGATTGTGGCACAAGTTGACTAGAAGAAGGGATCAGTTGGTAGGACATGTTTCGAGGCATCAAGGGATCACAAATTTAGCATTGGAGGGCAGCGTGGAGGGTAAATATCGTAGAGGGAGACCAAGAGATGAATACACTAAGCAGATTCAGAAGGATGTAGGTTGCAGTAGGTACTGGGAGATGAAGAAGCTTGCACAGGATAGAGTAGCATGGAGAGCTGCATCAAACCAGTCTCAGGACTGAAGACCACAACAACAACAACATATCCGTTGACAATTTGTACTGTACTTCTAATTCTGAATCTGAAGGCTTCGTTACAAAAACTTTATTCAGTATGTAATGGTGCATTTATTTCTGACTGTGTAGAATATATTGTAACTATAATGTTAATATTGTAAATCACTGGCTAATAGCCAAGGAAAACTTTAATGTATTGATAGCAACGACGTAAGGGCAGCACCCGGGCCATTGTTTATCTTTGACTGTGGAGAGTCTCTGTCACTTTGCGATCAGGGAGGAAGCAGAGCAGCCTGCGTTATGGAAGAGTGCACAAGTGTTTGTTGGGCGATCCTGCAAACGCTGTGTGCAGCTGTGATCGCGCCGGCGTAGGCGCGCTTCATCCGTTAACCCTCGAGTACTGGTAGCACGGTAGGCGTGAACAGGTGAAGGAAGCTGCAGTTCTAACTACTGCCTGTCCCGTAATTATCCGTGGCTCTGGAGACGACTCGTGGTACTCAACCAGCAACAGTAGCAGCAGCAGCTCACCATTGTCGCTGGCTCGACGCCCGCGCAGTTACAACGTCGTAAGACTGATAAGTAACAAAATATAATTACGATTGTAGAGGCATTACCCAGTGGCATTTCTTTCACAAAGTACGACTAACTTGAATGATAACCTGCAATAGCTAAAACTTATAGGACACCTGTGTTGTCATTGTCCTCAGACATTATTACCAAGAAGAGTCCCTTTCCTTGCCATGCAATCACCAAGTGTCGTAAAGATGTGAATAGTAACTATTTACCGCCAGTTTTGTTTGTTCGCTAATGACCAGTTTCAGTTTAAATTTTCCGCCTCTTAACTGTTCATCGTTATGTTGCGTAACAGGGCTTAACTAATTTACAATTTTTAGTATTAACCTCCTTTACTTAAAGTAACGTAAAATTTCACTAAAAAAACACTAACAACTAAAGATACAGCACAAATTAAGAGTGCGCAATTTCATTTATTCTGTATTTAGCTTAGCGAGTGATTTCTGCTGGATTGGTATGTATTTTATTGTTGTTATACTAAAAGCAAAGTCAGTTGCTCATTTGTTTAAAGTTAATTGAATTCAGTCTTTCAATAATGAAAAGCAAATTGGTTGTCTTTTTCTAAATTTTGCATTAAGTTTCACTGACATTACTGAAAGTCGTTTATTACGTGGTAGAACCAGTCATTTATTTAATCAGTAACTGCATTTAACTTTGCTTTCAAAATTTAGTATTTCAGAATAAGTAACTGCATACTCAATGCTTTCTGATTCATTCTAGGGCGTCTTACCACAATTAATACTTCTGTTACCTTTCTTAAGATTCTGGAGATTCAGTGCCCTAATGCGCTGGTGTCCGTTTAATTACCCTCTTATTAGCTAATTATTTTTTTTGTATTATTAGTATTTTTTCTATTAAGTATTACGTGGTATCTCTCCTCCCCCCCCCCCCCCTCCTCCCCGGGTGGTTCGTGAGCGATTGTATTATATTCCAACCATTTCAAAATTATCATCAGTATTTAGATTAGGTTTAGAGAGTTTCTTACTTCGGAAGAGTCTGTTGTACACTTTACTCCTACTAACCGGTATTATTTCCCTTCACTAACGATGACCTTACTCACTGTAAAATTTCATTTGGCATTCGAGGTCACGGTCATTCATATCGCAATCCAATAGGCCGATTCGGAAGGGGGAAGTTACACCCTCTGGAAACTATTTGGGCGGAAGGGGAAAGCTGCTGCAGTTACGCAGATATGGAGACGCTTGTATAGGATCGACTAGCGAGGAGCGATACATCAGACCAGTCTTCTGAAGGAAGACCGCATGGTTTCTAACTTGAACTGTATCCTTACATCGTGACAGATTTCATCAGTGATTGTGGACAGGTAGATTACTACAGACTTGTTACAGTTCTCCGGAAATCAGTGTACGAAGTCTGACATAGAGGTTGTCGGACTGATACTATACATATATTTTCTTACCAATAATGTTCATTAGTGGTGACCGCCTGTAAAGCAAGATCCATGTGAGCCTATACACACATGTCTGCATTTTTTCCTCCCCAGTGCTCAAAACTAATCTGCATGTCAGTCGCTGAGAGGCAGAGTCCAAGGACACATTTGTAACAAATTCTTCGTCTGTTGCCACAGACTGGATCGAGTATTGACTAAACGTTTCACATCGAAAAGACAAAGTTCATAGTGGAAAATCAGTAGAGCGCTGTTACCTCAAGATAAGTAGTTCCTCGGTAATGCGGGCAGTCACGTTCGTTTTATATCGTAGTAATACTACAATGTTGAAATCATCGCTAGGTAATGGTAAAGCGTCCTGAGAAGAGGCTATAACCCAAATAAACACTTTTATAAAATAATTCGTAAAATTCAAATTTGATTTGCGTTACCATATTTCTACTTTTGTGGAAAGTCTTTCCCACTGACAGCTAAAATTTATATTGTGTCTACATATTTCTGTTTTTCTGGAAAGCATTTCCAACTGATAATAGTCTCCATTTATTATCCTCTATACTTCTGCCACTGTCAGTTATTTTGCTCTTCTAAAAAACAGAACAACGGTAAGAAACTGGCTTTCATGTTGAATTCATTAAGTGTCCGACTTTTAATGAAAAGTTTCTGCTTACTTCCTCGGCGGGCAACCAGGTTTTCTAGCACTTACTGTGTCTTTTTTCCTCTCAAAAACGCTTTTGTACGTAAATGTACGAAGCAGAAAATTTCTCACGCTAAATCGTAACTCTCCTTATGACTCCATGAGTTGGTTTACAGTTCGGGGAATTGAAAGGCGTGCAGAATGTAACAGGGCGGTGTCTGGTGAGACACACTGGCGTTCGGACCAGTGTGCTAGTTACTGAACGCTTAGCAGCACTTTGGCTACGGGAAGTAACTCACGCGCCACCTCAAAGAGAACACCAGTACGCCTGTTCTGCTGCATTACGCATCTAAAAATTAGTGAGAGGCTGAACGTGTATGCAGAACGGCGATACGCTGTAGCAACGCTATGAACTACACGAGAGTTTGCACTAACAGCTAATGACGAAACTCTTCGAGCTTTGCATATTGGCCTCCAGTAGCGCTCAGCGGCAACCATGACCGGAATTTCCCCACAAACTAGTTTCATTCGTTAAAAGTCTGCAATGGCCGCATACTGCATGATCTGGAGCTGCGAGTTTTAAACTGACGTCCGTGCGCTAGCCGTGGTAGTTTTCGTAGTATGTCAGTAGTTCACACATATGTCGGTTCTCTTGCATAATATTGTCTGCAGCTCATGAAGCTAATCGTACCATCGTACAGTCCAATTGGCAATTATTAGAAATTTTAGGCCTTTTGAGGGGAGGATCAACGTTAAAATGTGTCTCAGCTTTGCCTAAATATGTTGGTTTGATCCATAGTTTGTGACTGTGGTTCGCTACAGACCTATTTCAGTACTGTGTCACGTAATAATTTTGTAATCGTTTTTCTGTAACATGTATAGGTATGCAATAATTGGCAGGCGACTAAAAGTACTGCAAATTCAGGTATATTTGTTGAATAAGGAGCAGTTCCCTTTTTCGTCCACCAACCGCATGTTACCCATCGTTTCGTTTCCTCGTATTTTCGTTACTTGTATTTATTTTTGTTCAACTTTTTGTGATTGCCCATTTAGACCAAATGAATACATTTTTATAAATGTTAATTGCAAATTACACCATTAGTTTAAATGTTCCTGACTCTGAAACACATCGCTAGAATCAAAAATTCTGTTTGCAACTATGATTCGAAAAAGAATTTTTGTTCATTGAGAAACAGCGATCCAGGGAACAGAAAGTTTCAGTAGCATTATCAAATGCGAAATATTTCCATAATCTCTGAGCTGACAGTTTCCCCAAGCCACTTATTCAATAATACAAAGACTGAAAAAAAGTGGGAGACTGCTTCTCGACGCTGAACTGTTCCCTCGTGCTGCCGCACGTCACAACAAACCTTTGTGCTCAGAGGAGCTAACGGACGAGCAGTTTAATATAGAAGACTTCTTCTGCTGACATGAAGGGATCGACACTGATGCTGTTGGTTTGTGTTCAATTTGCGTTGTAACCAAAACTGTTGGATGCACTGACGGTTGACTTCAAACATTAGGAAATGTATTCTTGCACTCATAACGTCCGGCTTCATGCGAAGAAACGTACCTTACGTTCTTCCCCATCTCAGTGAAATTTAATAATTGTCAACTGAGAAGAGTTACCCGAAAGCTGGGAACATCTAGATAGGTTTCCATAAGTGCCGAATATTCCGTCCCTCTCTCTCGTCTTAGGATCACAAAAAATCATTATGCAAATATGTAAACTCAGTACTTAATATCGCAGTTCAGTTTAATCAATAATCTTTGAACTGTCGGGCCTAGTTGTCTAGTGGTGCCTTAAACCGGAATGTTGCGTGACAATGGCTGTAGTACCACGTCTTTTTATTTTTTTTATTTAAAAAAAAAAACCTTGAAACCGTGCGTTTACCTCACATTGGTGTGAAGAATCACTATGGGCGACACGTGGTTCGCATTCCACGTTAAAGTGTGAGTGCCCTTTCCTCGGTAGCATTACTGGGTCAGTCTGCAGCTCGTGGTCTTGCGGTAGCGTTCTCGCTTCCCGCGCAGGGGGTCCCGGGTTCGATTCCGGCGGGGTCAGGGATTTTCCCTGCATCGAGATGACTGGCTGTTGTCTTCATCGTCATCATTCATCCCCATTACGGTCGGAGGAAGGAAATGGTAAACCACCTCCGCTAGGACCTTGTATAGTCAGCGGTGCGGGTCTCCCGCATCATACCCTACGCCCCTCGGAGTATGGGACCTCATCATCATCATTACTGGGTCTGGTTAGGGACACGCAACTCGCTGAAGTGGCTTCCAATTGAAAGACGTGTACCAGGCTTTTGACCTCTACAGAATTATTGTATCTTTGATTTTGAGCCTCTTTGGTTGTTATACGAGAAAATGAATTCCAGATCGTTGCGTTCAGTGATCAATTGTCTTAAGAACTGAATGTAATATATCATGCAATATTTGGCACATTGGCTGAAAGCATCAGCGAACATAGTACTTTTGTCGATAAAGTTCATTTCAGTGAAATCTCCATCTACATACTCTACTGGCCATTAAAATTGCTACACCGAGAAGAAATGCAGATGATAAACGGGTATTCATTGGACAAATATTTATACTATAACTGACTTGTGATTACATTTTCACGCAATTTGGGTGCATAGATCCTGAGAAATCAGTACCCAGAACAACCACCTCTGGCCGTAATAACGGCATTGATACGCGTGGGCATTGAGTCAAACAGAGCTTTGATGGCGTGTACATCTACATCTACATCTATATACATACTCCGCAATCCACCATACGGTGCGTCACGCAGGGTACCTCGTACCACAACTAGCAGCTTCTCCCCCTGTTCCACTCCCAAACACAACGAGGGAAAAATGACTGCCTATATGCCTCTCTACGAGCCCTAACCTCTCTTAGCCTATCTTTGTGGTTTTTCCGCGAAATATAAGTTCGCGTCAGTAAAATTGTACTGCAGCCAGCCTCAAATGCTGGTTCTCTAAATTGCCTCAGTAGCGATTCACGAGAAGAACGCCTCCTTTCCTCTAGAGACTCCCACCCGACTTCCTGAAGCATTTGCGTAACACTCGCGTGATGATCAAACCTACCAGTAACAAATCTAGCAGCCCGGCTCTGAATTGCTTCTATGTCTTCCTTCAATCCGACCTGATAGGGATCCCAAACGCTCGAGCAGTACTCAATAATAGGTCGTATTAGTGTTTTATAAGCGGTATCCTTTACAGATGAACCACATCTTCCGAAAATTCTACCAATGAACCGAAGACGACTATCCGCCTTCCCCACAACTGCCATTACATGCTTGTCCCACTTCATATCGCTCTGCAGTGTTACGCCCAAATATTTAATCGACGTGACTGTGTCAAGCGCTACACTACTAATGGAGTATTCAAACATTACGGGATTCTTTTTCCTATTCATCTGCATTAATTTACATTTATATATATTTAGAGTTAGCTGCCATTCTTTACACTACACACAAATCCTGTCCAAATCATCTTGTATCCTCCTACAGTCACTCAACGACGACATCTTCCCGTACACCACAGCATCATCAGCAAGCAGCCGTACATTGCTATCCACCCTATCCAAAAGGTCATTTATGTAGATAGAAAACAACAGTGGAAATACCACACTTCCCTAGGGCACTCCAGATGATACCCTCACCTCCGATGAACAGTCACCATCGAGGACAACGTACTGGGTTCTATTGCTTAAGAAGAACTGTACAGATACAGTTGCTCATGCAGCTTGTAATGTGGTTGCATTAATTTGTTCTGAAAGCGGTGCTGATATTCAAGACCATAAAAGTGGGTTAAAAGCTGTGAGCTATCTGAGGAAGTTAACCTTGCATTACTGCGCAACTGTTTCACCAGGTATCTAGTCTAGCTTACCAAATTCCCAACCAGACTAACATTAACTATGACTAACATTAATTATAATCTTTTAGTACTCATCTTGCGATAACCGGTGATATATATATATATATATATATATATATATATATATATATATATATATAAAGACAATTTAAATAAAAAGAAATAAATCAGTTTATATTTGGACATTTATTTTAACATTGATCATTGTTCCGTTATAATTTCAGCATATCAAACTTGATTCGCAACTAAACTGGTGCCTTATTTAGGATTGTGTAAATGTGAGTTTTTAATCTTACGGAACACATCAAATAGGGAGCCAAGATTGGGAGACTACATACAACACTGCATTCATAAAATAACACACGAAGAACGTTGAAACATATGCAAGAGGAAATTAACCACAACCAACCGATTCAATTTTCACCCAAAGAAGTTACTTCGTAGCGCAGTCCTGTCCGTCATGAAATTACCACACGCTGGTATACTAAATTCATACTAACTCTCTGTGAAATCTTCCCGAAAAGAATAGCTGAGGGCTACTTTGATGCTTACACCACATGCTTCACATGGTCAACTTGATTTACACAAAGCGTGTAACTCCACAATAATTTTGATGATTAAAATAAATTACATCGAAACGCAATTTACAAAAGAAAACCTTGAACTGGTTACTATCGTCTTACTCTTAACCTGATGGGTCAAACAATTGTATAAGCACGTGGTACTGGTCTCACAAAGTACACCCCACGTGGGTTGAACATAAAGGAAAGTTGCTATATTGAAAAATATTGTCAAGACGGGACATTATAATCTCACGCACATTCGCATTTAAGATTGATAATCTTAGTTGGAGTTACTGATCAACACGTGGTTCCACTTTACTCACAAAGTAGTGACAAAGCAACTACCGGAAGACATTCTGAACTTCACACTCGAATTACACTGCGTTGCAATTTAAGATAACATTAGATATTTTAGAGCTAAACCTGAAATAAAGGTGATTAAATTTTCAGTTAGGCTGAAATCCATTGTCCTACGGACTTAGCAGACACGCGCTTCGCCGGAGATCTTACCACTTCAGACGCTGCCGTAGACAGACTGACCTGGCCCCTACCGAGCGTGCTTAAGCGATACAAACGGAAGTGACCAGAGACGCAGCTTCCTATACCAACATGACAAGGGACGGACAGGACCGTACTAAGAATAGAAACCTCTCTGCTTTTAGAAAGCGTAGTTACCTGTTCCGACGTTGGTCCTACTGTTCTCTAGCAGACAGGCTTGTCTGCTACCCTCAACCATGCAACTAGAAATACATTTGCTCATTCATCCTCTCACACAGACGGGAAGGGGGATGACAGTATCTTATCATATACAGTGTATAAAAGAAAGCAGATGTATGTTCTGTATGAGACTGTGTGACATGAATTACATATAACTGTGTTTTAAAGTGTAGTAGTGTGACAGATCGTTCTTGTTTATGTGTAAAAGTAACACGTTTCACTGCTCAGTCTCCTCCCAGATAGTCAGAAACACCACAGTAAATTTAGAAGAGGAATTTATGCCGTAAATGACAACAGATTTAAGAAATTAACATGAAAGGAATCCAACAGAGACCTTTCAAGCTTCAACACGATACCACAGTTCATCAAGAGTAGTGACTGGCGTTTTGTGACGAGCCAGTTGCTCGGCCACCATTGACCAGACGTTTTCAGTTGGTGAGAGATCTGTAGAATGTGCTGGCCAATGCAGCAGTCGAACATTTTCTGTATCCAGAAAGGCCCGTACAGGACCTGCAACATGCGGTCGTGCATTATTCTGCTGAAATGTAGGGTTTTGAAAGGATCGAAAGAAGGGTAGAGCCACGGGTCGTAACACATCTGACATGAAACGTCCACTGTTTAAAGTGCCATTAGTGCGAACAAGAGGTGACCGAGACGTGTAACCAATGGCACCCCGTACCGTCATGCCGGGTGATACGCCAGTGTGGCGATGACGAATACACGCTTCCAATGTGCGTTCACCGCGGTGTCGCCAAACACGGATGCGACCATCATGATGCTGTAAACAGAACCTAGATTCATCCGAAAAAAATGACGTTTTGGCATTCGTGCACCCAGGTGCGTCGTTGAGTACACCATCGCAGGCGCTCCTGTCTGTGATGCAGCGTCAAGGGTAACCGCAGCCATGGTCTCCGATCCGATAGTCCATGCTGCTGCAAACGTCGTCGAACTGTTCGTGCAGATGGTTGTTGTCTTGCAAACGTCCCAATCTGCTGTCTTAGGGATCGAGATGTGGCTGCATGATCCGTTACAGCCATGCGGATAAGATGCCTGTTATGTCGACTGCTAGTGATACGAGGCCTTTGGGATCCAGCTCGGTGTTCCGTATTACCCTCCTGAACCCAGCGATTCCATATTCTGCTAACAGTCATTGGATCTCGACCAACGCGAACAGCAATGTCGCGATACGATAAACCGCAATTTCGATAGGCTACAGTCCGACCTTTATCAAAGTCGGAAACGTGATGGTAAGCATTTCTCTTCCTTGCACGAGGCATCACAACAACGTTCCACCCGGTAACGCCGGTGAACTGCTGTTTGTGTATGAGAAATCGGTTGGAAACTTTCCTCATGTCAGCACGTTGTAGGTGTCGCCACCGGTGTCAACCTTGTGTGAATGCTCTGAAAAGCTTATCATTTGCATATCACAGCATCTTCTTCCTGTCGGTTAAATTTCGCGTCTGTAGCACGTCATCTTCGTGGTGTAGCAATTTTAATGGCCAGTAGTGTACTTCCCCACTTACCATACAGTTCTGATGTGAGCCCACGAGTCTTTGATTTGTTTCCCAAACCGAAGAAACAACTTCGTGGAAAATGTTTTGACACAGTTGATGAAGCTTCAAGTGAAGTGACCCGGGTAATCGAACAACTCAACGCTGAAGGTGCCCTGTCTGGAATACAGAAGTTGTCAAAACATTGGGAAGCTGTCATAAGCAAGATTGGAGATTATTTTGAAGACCTGTGAAAGTATTTTGTAAAATAAGGTATGTTCTTTAGTTCTGACCTACAGCGTGCAGAACTTTTAAAATGACCCTCGTTTCTACATGTGGAGTTAGCACGCAGGATCATGTAGATTACAACTGCTCGCATGGTCTGACACATTCACTGGACGAGAAACAGAGGGTGTCCGGGAAGTAGGGACGAATATTAAAGTCCTATAGAACATTAAAAGTTTATTGGAAATGTGATGTTTTTTTAATGAATACATTGAATAACTTCTCCCATTTATGTACGAAAAATTATGTCCTCCATAAGGCCACCCAAGGCCGTGCGGCAACGAGCAATGCGTTCATTGAGGTTCTCTATGACGCGCTCACAAACATCTGGTGGGATGCCGTTAATAACCGTTTTAATTTCATCCTTCAATTGATGTACTGTTTGTGGTTTGTTCACGTACGCTTTTGATTTCACAAATCACAAAAAAAAAGAAAGTCACAGGACATAAGATCGCATGATCTGGTATGCCATTCCTGGTTGCCAATCAAAGAGATAATTTTTTGAAGAAACGTTTCGTTCGGCAGAGCAATCGTTTAACAAGATGTGACATGTCGATCCATCTCGTTGAAATCAAAAATCGTGATTTTCATCAATAAGAGGGAAAAGCTAGTCAGAAAGCATGTTTCGGTAACGGTCTCCGTTCACTGTGAAGGCAGCTCCCTCATTATTTTCAAAAAAGTACGGGCCGATCACTCCTGCTGCCCAGAACCCACACCACACAGTCGAGAGCTGTGGATGCGTCTCATCTTTCACAGTCATTCGCGGATTTTCGTTACCCCAAATTCTGCCGTTCTGCTTATTGACGTACCCGCTGAGGTAGAAGTCCGCCTCATCTGAAAAAATTATTCTTTTTGTGAAGTTCTCGCTCACCGGTTGGCGAGCCAAGACCCGCTGAGCAAATCGATGTCTCTTTCCATGATCTACAGGTTTCAACTCTTGTGTAAGTTGAGTCTTATATACATACACTTTCAGACCTTTTAGAGGATTTCATGCAGTGAACGTTTGTGATGAATTCAGTTGTTGAGCTCGTCGGCGAACCGATTTTCTGAGGCTTACGGTCACAATGTCATGTATAACATCCCCTTGTCGGTGGTTCGAGTCCTCCCTTGGGCATGGGTGTGTGTGTTGTCCTTAGCGTAAGTTTGTTTAAGTTAGATTAAGCAGTGCGTAAGTCTAGGGACCGATGACCTCAGTAGTTTGGTCCCATAGGAACTTACCAACGCCATGCAGTAACATCACGTGCGACAGCAACGTTTTCTTGTGCTCGATCACAACGCGGTCGCCTGTTGTCACAACGTTTGAAACAGAAGCCGTGGTCTCAGACTTACGGATCAACTTCCGA
Source organism: Schistocerca americana (assembly GCF_021461395.2). Taxonomy (NCBI): domain Eukaryota; kingdom Metazoa; phylum Arthropoda; class Insecta; order Orthoptera; family Acrididae; genus Schistocerca; species Schistocerca americana. Next base: position 283,878,500 of record NC_060120.1, on the reverse strand, counting down.
ACTGATGCATCGGTTGGAGCAACATTACGTTCAAGTATCACACGCAATCCACGAACGGTTGCCGTGGGAATGTCACTGTTTCTGCAGTAACTTTTTGTCACTTGGTTACGTTGCTCAGTTGTCGTCTGCTCCAAGAGGAAAGTAAACATCAAAAAACAATGCTCGCTACACAAAAGCTATCAAGCTACGAGGGTTGCTCAGAAACTAATGCACCGCATTTATTTTTCTTCAACAATTCTTTATTGATCATAATGAGAACCGCATACACAAAAGAATGGTGTTTTATCTACACACCCTATTTTTCCACGTAATCTCCATCCTGTTCTAAGGTCTTCCTCCAGCGCAAAACATGGGCGTGTATGCCCTGTCGGTACCAATCCTTATTCTGGTGGCGGAGCCAGTGCTTCACTGTGTGAATCATCTCCTCATCCTCCTCAAAATGACTTCCACGAATGGCATCCTAAATGGCCCAAACAAGTGGAAGTCCGAAGGGGGCTAAGTCAGGGCTATAGGAAGGATGGTCCACCCAACCGCTGCAAATCTTGGAGCTCCGCCGAACCGCTTTCTGATGACCTCAGCCTCCGCGCCCGGCGATAAACTGTGTGTCCACAGCAGATGCTCCGTAGACTTTGCGCAAGTGTTTGTGAATATTCCCCGCAGTCTCTTTCTCTGCAGTGAGGAATTCAATGACGGCACGTTGCTTCTAACGTACATCACCTATAGACGCCATTTTCAAACTGCCCTGCAGCTACGCTATCTGTCGGAAGTGACGGAAACTTGGCGTGCTCACTCAGGAGACTTCAAATAATACATACGTAACGTTTCGCATTCGTATCGTTGTTTTCGGCTGAGAAAAAAAAGCGGTGTATTACTTTCTGTGTAACCCTCGTACCAATGGGCATGATCGTGGATAACAAACATGAGAAAACCACGGCTGCCAACCGTTATATGACAAAATGGCGCAAAATTAAAATTCGTCACTTATTTCCCGGTATTTATACGCTACTGAAAATGGTGAAACAGTGAAACCGGGTTAGCCCATTAAAGCGAATGAGTGAGCCCCTCATAGAAACTTTAATCTTGAAGTGAAATGTTACAGCAACCGCGAAATTACCGTATTTTAACGAGACAAATTCCGCGGTGTCCAATGCTGCAGCTGGAGGCAAGAGTGCCATACTGTGACGTAACAAGACAACATGCTCTCTCACTCGCCAGTTTAGGCGGTCTGGGCTCTCCTCCGCCCACTCGTCGCTCTTGTGCGTAAAAGCTGGCTTCGCTCGGAACTGCTCTCCTCAACAGCGCGAGGCCGACATGAGCCGGCTCGTACTGGAATCTCCAGCTGCTGGAAGGCAACGAGAAGCGGCAGCCTTAATTCTGGAGGGGCAGGCAGGCAGGCGGGGGAGAGGCGCCTCCACGGGGCTCGAGTCGCTTTTCCGGGAAATTTACGGGCCGCGAGTCTCTTGTCGGCTCTCGTGAGAGACAGCGCCCGCGCCCCGCGCCGCGCCCGCGCAGCACCGTGTAGAGGGCCGGTCGCGGCGCCAGGCGGCCGCCACCGGCTTCGGCCGACGTCGGTCGGTTAGCCGCAGACGACGTATAACTCGCCGGGCCGACGTTATGGAAGTGAGAGTGCGCGAAGAGCAGTTGGGGTGCCGTACGGCGGTTTCAGCGTTTCGCTGCGCGCCCACTCCAACACCCTCCGGGCCTATCCCGACTGTCTACCAGCCAGCCGGTTTGTGTACACAGGTAGAACACCGCATTACACAGAGCTAACTGACGACCTGGCCTACCTGACACAAGGACCTCCGGCCGTTAAAGCGCTTCCGACATCACAGGCGGCGTTGCAAACTCCGTTGCGTTTCTAAAGTGTGTCTTTACCTCAGAATCGTATGCACAAAAAAGTGCCGCAGATGGTGGTGACATCTCGATTTGGGTACCCGACTCCCAGAACTTTAGTGGCCATTCTACACTGCTAGCCATTAAAATTGCTACACCAAGAAGAAATGCAGATGATAAACAGGTATTCATTGGACAAATATATTATACTAGAACTGACATGTGATTACATTTTCACGCAATTTGGGTGCATAGATCCTGAGAAATCAGTACCCAGAACAACCACCTCTGGCCGTGATACAGCCTTGATACTCATGGACATTGAGTCAAACAGAGCTTGGATGGCGTGTACAGGTACAGCTGTCCATGCAGCTTCAATAAGATACCACAGTTCATCAATATTAGTGACTGTCGTATCGTGACGAGCCAGTTGCTCGGCCACCATTGACCAGACGTATTGTTGGTGAGAGATCTGGAGAATGTGCTGGTCAGGGGAGCAGTCGAACATTCTCTATATCCAGAAAGGGCCGTACAGGACCTGAAACATGTGGTCGTGCATTATCCTGCTGAAATGTAGTGTTTCGCAGGGATAGAATGAAGGGTAGAGCCACGGGTCGTAGCACATCTCAAATGTAACGTCCACTGTTCAAAGTGCCGTCACTACGAACAAGAGGTGACCGAGACGTGTAACCAATGGCACCCCATACCATCACGCCGGGTCATACGCCAGTATGGCGATGACGAATACACGCTTCCAATGTGCGTTCACCGCGGTGTCGCCAAACACGGATGCGACCATCGTGATGCTGTAAACAGAACCTGGATTCATCCGAAAGAATGACGTTTTGCCATTCGTGCACCCAGGTTCGTCGTTGAGTATACCATCGCAGAAGCTCCTGTCTGTGATGCAGCGTCAAGGGTAAACGTAGCCATCGTCTCCGAGCTGATAGTCCATGCTGCTGCCAACGTCGTCGAACTGTTCGTGCAGATGGTTGTTGTCTTGCAAACGTTCCCATCTGTTGACTCAGGGATCGAGATGTGGCTGCACGATCCGTTACAGCCATGCGGATAAGATGCCTGTCATCTCGACTGCTAGTGATACGAGGCCGTTGGGATCCAGCACGGCGTTCCGTATTACCCTCCTGAACCCACCGATTCCATATTCTGCTGACAGTCATTGGATCTCGACCAATGCGTGCAGAAATGTCGCGGTACGATAAACCGCAATCGCGATAGGCTACAATCCGACCTTTATCAAAGTCGGAAACGTGATGGTACGCATTCTCCTCCTTACACGAGGCATCACAACAACGTTCCACCCGGTAACGCCGGTCAACTGCTGTTTGTGTATGAGAAATCGGTTGGAAACTTTCCTCATGTCAGCACGTTGTAGGTGTCGCCACCGGCGCCAACCTTGTGTGAATGCTCTGAAAAGCATATCACAGCATCTTCTTCCTGTCGGTTAAATTTCGCGTCTGCAGCCCGTCATCCTCATGGTATAGTAATTTTAATGGCCAGTAGTGTAAAATCTTATAGAGAGGTTTTCATGGAGGTATGTTCCGCCTACGCAACTAAATGAAACGCATTTTGTTTCTTGCCATACGCGTTTCGCTTCTTTCATGTGTGAAACATCTTCATTGGCCTGTAATACATGTTTCTTTTTATACATACAATAAATGTATTATGTCTCAGCATAGGATTAAACAGCCAACCTGTTCCAAATAAACGGAAGGTACTTTACCTAGGTTTTGACACCTCTCTTAATGAGAGTAAATGTTGCTAAATCCTATAAAATAATACATAGGAAATGAGGTATAACCAAAAACACATTAATCAAGGTGACAATATTGATGGCGCACGAAGGTTACTTAGTAAAATTACATAGCTGCTCCACATTCTGTCTATTGCTTCTTAGCAATGTAATTTTACTTAAGTAACCTTTGTGCGTCATGAAAATTGTCTTCTTGATTAACGGGGTCATACCTCATTTCCTATGTATTATTCTATAAGATTTAGCAACATTTACTCTGACGAAGACACCCCTAGCTGGTGTCGAAACCTAGGTCAAGTACATACCGTTTATTTGCAACCGGTTGGCTGTTTAATCCTACGTTGAAAGCAGTATACGGTTACTGAGCAACAGACATGTTCAAAATTGGAATGTATTATTTAGTAGTTACAATATGTTACATTTTGTCATGTTTTTCTCTTGTTTTTCACGTTGGAATCGACTTTTGTAGCACAAATTTCGTGAGGTGAAATAATCTTTCGGTGTTACTTACGATTTCCAGTGCTATTAGCCCCTGTGGGTGGATGTTGAGATGTGTTCATTAGTCCCCCAGTTTCAATTGGCCGATTTTCGGTGTTTTTTTACCCATACTTGTAAGTATTTGTGAGTTTAAAATGGTTCAAATGGCTCTGACCACTATGCAACTTAACTTCTGAGGTCATCAGTTGCCTAGAACTTAGAACTAATTAAACCTAACTAACCTAAGGACATCACACACATCCATGCCCGAGGCAGGATTCGAACCTGCGACCGTAGCGGTCGCTCGGTTCCAGACTGTAGCGCCTAGAACCGCACGGCCACTTCGGCCGGCTTATTTGTAAGTGATACGTTGTATCAAATGTGGGTGAAAAAACGGCGAAAATTAGCCAGCTGGAACAACACATCACTTACAAATACTTACAAATGTAGGTGAAAAAACGCCGAAAAGCGAGCAGATGGAACATGGGCACTAATGAACACATCTTCAGGACCACACATATGGGCTAACAGCTCTGGAAATTGTGAGTAATACAGAACGATAATTTCACCTCATGAAATTTGTGCCACAAAAGTTGATTCTAATGTGAAAAACAAGAGAAAAACATGACAAAATGTAACATAGTAACATATTGTAGCTACTGCATAATACATTTATTATATGTATAAAAAGAAACATGTACTACAGGCCACTGAAGATGCTTCACAAGTAAAAGAAGTGAAACGCGTATGACAAAAACAAACTGCCTTTCATTTAGTTGCACAGACGGAACATACCTTATAAACCTCCTACCTCTCCGGCTAATTAGGCTTTTCTATATGACCGTGCACCTAAAGTCCCTAATCTGTGTGGAAAAGGCATCTGCTCCAAAGAATAATGCAAAACCGAGAGAAGTAGATGAAGCTATAACCGAATCGCCACTGCTCAATACTTTAGCAATGACGATTAGAAACAAAGTTCGGTTAAGTTATATATTTTCTATTACGTAAACTAATTTTTAACTAACAGTAGTTAGTGGAAAATCTGGAAAAAAGGTTTTCAAAGTATGTCATCATTGAAAATAACCATAGGTCGGCAGTTCCTCGCCGGAACAAGAATAATTAAATTGAAACTGAACTTTATACTCGTAAACAAACTTACGTAAGAATAGTTATTGGCGTGATGACGTAGGAACAGTACCTAACGCACAGCTTCAAGTACTTCACACTAGACATATCACAGTAGTCAGACAATAAGGAAATAGCAAACACATACAACATATCATATTAATTTTCAAAGATCAAATAAAGTAAGATTGTTTACTGGCTGTGGACAGAAACATTTTGTTACGTTAGTCACCGTAATACTGACTGCCGTAATGGTAGCAAGCAGAAAGATTTTTGAATTTAGCAGTTACTTCGATATTTCTTTGTAATAAAAGTTACAAATTATGCCACAAGCTATAAATTAGAGCTGTGCTTTGACAATGAAATTCAGTGTCCAAGGTACATAAATTTTTACTATCAGTTTTTTATTATGAAAGTTACTCTATTTTAAGCAAATGAATTAATACTGGCTCTTGCATCATTCTGTTTCAGACATTATTCGTACTACAACCAAAGATTTCATTATTACGTAATTGTCCAAAAGTTGGAAAAATTAGGTTCTGATAATCTAATAATATGCTGTTCAGTCTATTACCATACCATGGCCCGCACGTCATCGGATCTGACCTCTCCGGATTTCTTTCTGTGGGGAAAGTTGAAGGATATTTGCTATCGTGGTCCATCGATAACGCCTGACAACATGCGTCAGCGCTTTGTGAATGCATGTGCGAACATTACGGAAGGCGAACTACTCGCTGTTGAGAGGAATGTCGTTACACGTATTACCAAATTCACTGAGGTTGACGGACGTCATTTTGAGCATTTATTGCATTAATGCGGTATTTACAGGTAATCACTCTGTAACAGTATATGTTCTGTATCTTAATTTAAAAAACCTACCTGTTACCAACTGTTCGTCTAAAATTGTGAGCCATATGTTTGTGACTATTACAGCGCCATCTATCACAAAGAGAAAAAAGTGGTCCAACTAAAACATTCATATTTCTTTACGTACTACACGAATATGTAATAAAAAATGGGGGTTCCTACTTAAAAAACGCAGTTAATATCCGTTTGACCTATGGCAGCGCCATCTAGCGGGCCAACCATAGCGCCATTCGGTTTCCCCCTTGAAGCTAGACAAGTTCAGTCCTTTGTAGTTTATTCGTTTGGCGCTTATTTCGTGAGATATTTGGCCCGGTCACGATCAATGGACCACCCTGTATATTGTGAATAGCAACGGTCCTACGATACTCCCCTGCGGCACACCTGAAATCACGTTTACTTCGGAAGACTTCTCTCCATTGAGAATGACATGCTACGTTCTGTTATCTAGGAACTCTTCAATCCAATCACACAATTGGTCTGATAGTCCATATGCTCTTACTTTGTTCATTAAACGACTGTGGGGAACTGTATCGAACGCCTTGCGGAAGTCAAGAAACGCGGCATCTACCTGGGAACCCGTGTCTCAGGCATTCTGGCAGGCACGGAGCCGTCTTAGTCAATCGGTCAGACTGGTAGCAGCTTGCGATCAGAGGTCATCACAACACATTAGGTGCTTATATCGCCTGACCACTCAAATTATGTTGCCTAGTGTACTGGAATATAATGTGACTTCAAAGTTAAAGCCAGTAAAATGAGTCGATTTCCTTTTGCTTGTGACTTGTGAACGTACCGTTTCTAGAAGTATACACTGACGGAAAAAATCGCAGCCTCCAGAAATAATTGATGTAAAGTAACGAAAATTCTGGAATACACTTGTCTACGTATGTTATTTAAGTGATTAACACTGCAAGTTCACAGGCTAATGTTGAGAGGCACCCACATGCCTTGCTCATACTGTGGCATCAAGCAGTCAGGCCTGCGGATGAGTGGTCTGCCAAGCGAGTGGATTCATTCTTATTTATCGAGTAACATGAAATCTAGTACTCTCACAATTAAGTCACTAATCAACCTCCTGTATGAATAATACGCAAGGGAAACACGCATCTGACTATCAGTAATTTACAGAACTCTGACTGTACACTACGCACTGGCAATACCACATTTTCTTTTTGTCTTTTATTTAATGGCTTTTGTCAACACGTGGCCACCGCACTGAATATGAATGGCGCACACATTATAAATTCGGGACATTATGACAACATACAATTCGAAGGAAAAGTCCACCAATCTTTTTCTTTTCACTATCTTATTTATTCCGATAAATTCTCTAACCTAAACACACAAATTCTAGAACCTACAACAACAACACATGAGAAATTCCGCCCAGTGGGCATGGCTTTACAATGGTGAATCTCTATATTATGGTCTCGTAATTATTTTTAACGCTACAGTGCACTTTCTGGATAGGATGGTGGATCTTTTATTATACCTCACACTTCGACTCTCACAATCATCATCACTAAACTTTCCTCCAGACCGAGCGGTACCAAAGGAACAAGCATAACCCACTAATCTTTTGAAACTACCTTGCTACTCTCCCATGCAAACCACACATACCCAAATTACATGACATACATCACACTGCAATAAGAAATATAAAACACTAAATAGTCACATCACTATCACTTTCAGCTTTCCCACTTCAATTAATATTTATCCCGGTTTCACACGACACTGCCCCACTTCGTAATTCTACTTTCCTACTATGAACTCTGGAGATATATGCACGTCTTCCTGTGCAATGCAAGCCAAGTGGCGTTGCTGGATAGACGGCCGACTCACCTTGCTTCTCTCTCAGAGTTTGAATCTAGCGTCACACGGAATTATATCACGCAAGGTAACATTAAGAACATATTCATCACACACGCGAGTCCTCAACTGATACCATGGACGAGTACTTCTCTTTATCCTTTGTCTCATACACAGATTGAGACTCACACAGTACTCACCACGTGGAAGTACTTGTCTCTAATTTCAAGTCCTGCACACGCCATTTCTTAAATATTACAACTTATGGTACACACGCTATTTCTTAAATATTTCAACTTATTGTACACACGCTAGTAATTCAGCTTAACTTAAGCACACGGAAGTATTTCAACTTATTGCTACACGTGGTTTCATTGTGACCGTTGGTCACTTCCGAAGATTACTACAATCCTATTAATATTACCTGCCTGACATTTAATTCTCCCCACAAAAGTTCCTGAAATAGAGAAATTATTATTTCAAATTACTCTTAAATATTCCACATGCAAAAAATGTCTCCACTCTTTCGTCATTACGGAGCACAACTAAAACAGGTCTTAACAGCACAAGATCCAGCGGCAGAGTGCTGAAACATGGCCGTTCTCTAGGTCCTCTCACACCTCTGTCGAAGTGGGGAGGCACCTTGCTACCCTATTGGTCAGCCACATTTCAGGCGCTCAAAGCTCAGGCAAATTTCATCTCTTTGGTCCCACCAAAGGTGGCCAAAGGATCGACTCAAGGATGATCGTATATTCACATTCACTATCTGCGGTTAGCAGACGACCATAAATTCATTCATTCCACAGATTTCACCAAACTGGATGTAGGGATTTACTTTGTGGGAGTGCACATGTGATCAATTAAATAAATAAATCGTCATTCTTTCCCACACTGGTATCCGGCTTCGCTGTATTAATTGAAATTGAGTTATTTTACAAAAAAAATGTGTTGTTCTGACAAAAATAATGAAGTATGTTGTACCTATTTTCAATTTCGGGCAGTACTGTACCCTTTCAATGTAAGCGTGAGATAAGTCAATGCAAATGTGAAATGCTCGTACATTAATAACCGATGTAACGGCTAGAATGCAGATAGCAAGCATGCAAACGTGAATGCATTGTGGTATACAGGTGTCAAATGTCAATTTGTGGTGTGGAGTTCAATGTTTGTTGCAGTTGGTGGGTCAATACAAGGACGGTTAATGCTATTGTGAATGACGTTCGAATTGTAGTCCAAAGATGTCCCTCACATGCTCGATTGGAGACAGATCTGGTGATCGAGCAGACTAAGGCAACATGTCGACACACAGTAGGTTATGTTGGGTTACAACACCGGTATGTTGGCGAGCCTTATTCTGTTGGAAAACACACTCTGGAATGCTGTTCATGAACTGCAGCACAACAGGTCGAATCACCTGACAGCCGTCCGCCCTTGGTAGCTGAGTGGTCAGCGAGACAGAATGTCAATCGTAAGGGCCCGGGTTCGTTTCCCGCCTGGGTCAGAGGTTTTCTACGCTCAGGGACTGGGTGTTGTGTTGTCCTAATCAATACATTTCATCCCCATCGAAGCGCAAGTCGCCGAAGTGGCGTCAAATCGGAAGACTTGCACCCGGCGAACGGTCTACCCGACGGGAGACCCTAGCCACACGACATTTACATTTACCTGACAGCCGTACGATTTTGTAGTCAGGGTGCGTGGGATAACCACGAGAGTGCTCTTGCTGTAATACGAAATCGCACCCCGACCATAACTCCGGCTGTAAGTCCGGTGTGCCTAGCACATAGATGGGCTCCTTTTAACCAACACGTGGCCTTTACTGCCACCGAGGCAGGACCAACTTTCTACAGAAAACACAACAGACCTCCACTCTGCCCTCCAATGAGCTCCCGCTTCACACCACTGAAGACGCAATGGCGGTGGTTTGGGGGCGGTGGAGTGCACACTACAGGGCGTCTGGCTCAGAGCTGTCCTTGAAGTAACCGACTTGTAACAGTTCGTTGTGTCGCTGTGGTGCCAACTGCTGCTCAGATTGCTGTTGCAGATGCCGTACGATGCACCAGAGCAGTACATCGAACACGATGGTCGTCCCTCTGGGTAGTGAGCGTGGCTGTCCGGAATCACGTCGTCCTGCGATATCACATTCTCGTCACTTCGCCACTACCGCTGCCAGCAGTGGCAACATTCCTTCCAAGTCTTTCTGCAGCATCGCAGAAGGAACATCCAACTTCTCGTAGCCCTAGTACATGACCTTGTTGAAACACAGGGAGGTGTTGATAATGGCGTCTTTGTTACCTTAAAGACATTCTTAACGAACCTCAACTCACCACGTCCAATCTCAAAGGTAACCAATCATTACGACCATTACACCGTGTATTTAAAGCAAACGTGATATGTCGCGCCACTATGATTCGAAATTTCAATAGACGTCATCTTTCAGATGTAGAAACACGCCTACCTACTTGCGTTTATGTCACACAACTCCTTCTTGGTGTTGAGACTTTTTCTGTCTGTTAACTAACATGCTACACTCCACCCACTAAATTCTGTCTAAACTTCTACTACGTTTTGACACACTTCGGATATATCCTGTTTACAAAACTGATAAGGGAAAAGGTGCACACATTTGCACACATATCTCGCTAGCGCTCACCCGTTGCAGCATCATACAGAATATTCTGAGCTCAAATATTATAAGGACGAAAAGTAGCCCAAGGAGCTGCATGGATCAGAAAAAAGAGCACTCGCTTCAACGACAGCTTGCTGTATTCATATGCAATATCTTGCGAATGACAACCGTATATGAACGGATAGAGCCTCATACCTCAGAAACGCTTTCTACTTTGTACCATATTGTCAATTAACAAATAAGATACCATCCTACAGACAGCTGTCTTCACAGACATGCCACTAGTTCGTACTGGACGGCGAGCGTTCAAGAGAAACGAAACTATCACAGGGTGTATCCGAAGGAAGTGTAATAGGAGGTCTCTATACAAAAACGGGTTTTCAGCTAGGATATGCAGCTCTGTCACACTGCTCACTGCCGATGTTCTTTATAAGAAAGTGTCGTCGTTGCATCACTGACTTGGACAAAAACTCCCCTCGGTGAAACGATGGGACTTCCATTTATACATCGATTCGATAAGATTAGGTTAGATACAGTTTTCGTTCCACAGACCCAAAAATGAGATGATTCTTGTGGCTGTGGAACATGTCAGAAAGTATAACATAAAAACCACAAAACATATGAATATAATATTCACTACCCTGATCATTTGTCAGGAGATTGACGAAACAGCTCAATACATGGCAGTAATCTGGAACTGCTAATATTTACAGAATTAATACACTGTCAGAATGAAATATAGTTATGCAGTTTTAATAAATTTATTATACACAAAATACCTAATCTTGACTGTTGTGACCAAGTGCTGTTAAAATTGAAATCTAACAGACATTTTTCCTAAAGTTGGTCTAACAGTCCCTGTTAAGATATTCTTCTATAGAGTAGAAGGAGTTACCTATAAAAAAGTCTTTCAAACTATGTTTAAACCGTACTTTATCGGGAAACAAGTTTTTAATGGTTGCTGGCTATTTATTGAAAATCTGTATTCCTGAATACTGGACCCCTTTTCGGACCAAGGTTAGTGACTTTAGGTCTCTATGTAGATTGTTCTTATTCCTAGTATTGATACCATGTATTGAGGTATCGGTTGGAAATAGGAATACGTACTTGCAACGAATTTCATTGAGGAATAAATATACTGAGAAGCAATGGTTAGAATACAAAGTTCCTTGAACAGGTTTCTACATTACGTTCTTGAATTTACAACGCGAATGATTCTTATTACACGCTTTTGCACGCTAAAAGCTTTTCCTCAGTTTGATGAGTTACCACAGTATATTATTCCGCTCACCTGTTGCAGCATCATACAGAATTCTTTACAGACGAATGGAAAAATTAGTAGAAGCCGACCTCGGGGAAGTTCAGTTTGGATTCCGTAGAAATGATGGAACACGTGAGGCAATACTGACCCTACGACTTATCTTAGAAAATAGATTAAGGAAAGGCAAACCTACGTTTCTAGCATTTGTAGACTTAGAGAAAGCTTTTGACAATGTTGACAGGAATACTCTCTTTCAAATTCTGAAGGTGGCAGGAGTAAAATACAGGGAGCGAAAGGCTATTTACAATTCGTACAGAAACCAGATGGCAGTTATAAGAGTCGAGCGGCATGAAAGGAAAGCAGTGGTTGGGAAGGGAGTGAGACAGGGTTGTAGCCTATCCCCGATTTTATTCAATCTGTATATTGAGCAAGCAGTAAACGAAACAAAAGAAAAATTCGGAGTATGAATTCAAATCCATGGAGAAGAAATAAAAACTTTGAGGTTCGCCGATGACATTGTAATTCTGTCAGAGACAGCAAAGGACCTGGAAGAGCAGCTGAACGGAATGGACAGTGGCTTGAAAGCAGAAAGATGAAAGATGAAATAAACAAAAGCAAAACGAGGATAATGGGATGTAGTCGAATTAAATCGGGTGATGCTGCGGGAATTAGATTAGGAAATGAGACACTTAAAGTAGTAAAGGAGTTTTGCTATTTGGGGATCAAAATAACTGATGATGGTCGAAGTAGAGAGGATATGACTGGCAATGGCAAGGAAATCGTTTCTGAAGAAGAGGAATTTGTTAACATCGAGTATAGATTTAAGTGTCAGGAAGTCGTTTCTGAAAGTATTCGTATGGAGTATAGCCATGTATGGAAGTGAAACGTGGACGATAAATAGTTTGGACAAGAAGAGAATAGAAGCTTTCGAAATGTGGTGCTACGGAAGAATGCTGAAGATTAGATGGGTAGATCACATAACTAATGAGGTATTGAACAGAGTTGGAGAGAAGTGAAATTTGTGGCATAGGTTGACTAGAAGAAGAGATCGGTTGGTAGGGCATATTCTGAGGCATCAAGGGATCACCAATTTAGTATTGGAGCGCAGCGTCGAGGGTAAAAATTGTAGAGGGAGACCAAGAGATGAATACACTAAACAAATTTAGAAGGATGTAGGTTGCAGTAGGTACTGGGAGATGAAGAAGTTTGCACAGGATAGAGTAGAATGGAGAGCTTCATCAAACCTGTCTCTGGACTGAAGACCACAACAACATTATCCTGTATGACATAATAGAATGAAAGTAAGCAAAGCATGCAAGTTAGTGTTATGTTTATATCTCCTACATCTTACATCATTCTCACTGCAAATACAGACTTACTTAGGCGCTTCACAAATGAGTGGTATGCCCTTCCCAACTGAATTTACTATCGACTGGTAATCCCAGAAATTTAGCACTGTCAACCCGTTTGATCTGCATGTCTACAGATGTTAAACACTTGCTGGAAGGAAATCTCTTACAGATTCTGCATTGCATATAGTTCCTCTTTTCAAAATTTAATGACACTGAATTAGCTTTAAACCATTTATTAATGTCATTGAAAATTTGATTAACAGCCATTTCTAAATTTGTACTTGGCTTGTTACTTATCGCAATGTTTGTATCGTCTGCAAACAAAAGAAACTTAGCTTCTGGCAATGTAAAATACGAGAGGTCATTCATGTACACAAAAAAGCAATGGACCGAAGATGGAACCTTGAGGAACACCACATGTAATTAATTCCCGGTCAGATGACTTACTGCACAGGTATTTCACAACAACACACTTTGTTTCCTGTTAGTTAAATAAGACTCAAACCATTTCACAGAATACAAGATACGTAATACCTACAAAAAAGAGAATCTGAGAGTATTCTATTACAAAATTAGTCCTAAAATGTGTGAAGTGTTTTGGTGTCGTACTAAGAAGCGATATGAAATGGGGCAAACGCTTAACGTCCTTGTTGAGAAGGGCCCCTGGAAGACAAATTTGCTGGAAAATTTATGGGAAAGTGCGGTACGTGTGTAAAGGAAATTGTCAACAAATCGCTGATGTGAGCAATTCTCTGCCTTTGAAGTCTTCATCAAGAATGCATCACGACGGTCATCGAACGGATTCAGGCATGAGCCGCTACCACTACTATTGTCATTTAGTATACTTTTACCGAAATAACAGAAAACCATGTCTCTATGTTGCCACTCTTACTAACTTTAGTTTCCAAATAAAGTACACTATGAGAGGATAGTTCCATTAATAGAAAAGCTAATCAATATAGTTACCCTGTTTATCGGATCTGACAGTGTGTTCTGTCTACTGGATAAGTAAATTAATCTATTCAATTCATTTCCTAAGATCTTACCCAGCGATTAGAAAGAAACACAGTATGAGTAGTATTGTACTGAATCTAGGAATACTCAGTTAGAAGTTAATTTAGTGGTTTAAAACATGTACTAACGGTCGCCAGCCTACCCAGGCAATGAAACAGTGAAACATTGGAAAACCATAAGTATGAATTTTGCCTACTTCCCTGCTACTGTCTAAGTTCCTTCATCAAAAAAATATTTCTTCTAGTAAACTATATTTGTGCTGACAACACAATTTCTTTTTTACTGCTAAGTTCCTTCATCAAAAAAATATTTCTTCTAGTAAACTATATTTGTGCTGACAACACAATTTCTTTTTTACTGCTACACCCTTAAACATTACGTTTTTAAAAGATAAAAAGCTCAGAAGATAACTTCAAGGAAGCTACAAAAATTTGGCCATTGGAGCTTGTGAGTTAACGAGCATTGCGCTGTTATGCAAATTTATGGCCGAAAAAGGCAGCCGACAGGAATTGTGGAACGAATCCTGTCATTCAGGACCGCGTGCCATAAAGGGCGCAGATTCACTACGAGATGGGGAAACTCACCGGCGTCTATTGTCTATTGAAGCCTAAGCGCTGTAGTGTGCGAGTGAGACAGACGAGAACCTACGTTATGGGGAAACCCTGAAGCAGCCTTTTGGGGCCAAGGAAACGCCCTTTTTAGATCGTACAAAAATGATAATTTTATTGTGTATTTTAATTTTGACAAGTACAGATTTTAACCTTGACATCTACAGATTTTAATTAAGTATTTTTAGAGATAAAAGTAAATTACAAAAATCTCCTTAATACAGTATGTGTATATGTAATGGAACAAATGTACCAGACGCCACCTGTTGGTAATAGTTTTACAATACTGCCAACCAATTTTATGTGACGCAGCTTGTGAAGATTGCTGTGTGTGGACGGGTTACTCCTGTAACGGAAATTGCAGGTATGTTTTGGTACATTTGATGTTGATCGGATAGGATGAAAAAGGTTTGCATTTGTGAAATAGTAAATTAGTATCATTATCGTTTCAGATCTGAAGATGGTTCTAGAGGAACCGAAACCGGTCTTGTGAATAAACATTTTTGCAATCAAGCCGGATTATAAGTAACATTATAAAACCGATGTGGTTGACGCAAATTTAAAAATTGATTCGGTTCAGTCCTAAATAGCTTCGGTTGTAAAAGACGAAGCAGGTGAAATGGCTAGTAGAATCGAGGAATTGATAGACGGAAAATTAAAAACCATTCGGGATGAAATGTGCAAAATTTCTGATTAAGTTGGGCTACTTGACTGTAAGGTAGATCAAGCGGAGAAAAATTTTAGTGATGAGGTGGAGAAGCTGCAGCAGATCTGGGAGGTAACGTCAGAAATTGTATGAGTAGGCAAGATGCTCTAATGGCTGAGATGACAGAGGGTATTAGCAACTTATCCGTTCGAATAGGTAAGGGGGAGAAAGAAGTAGATAAAATAAAGGAACAAGTTGAATCTGGCATTATAATTGAAAATAGTGAAGTTAAAAAGCAAATCAGCGAAATAAAAAGAGAACTGATTTCTTTAGCTGCATATCCAGCCTCTACAGTGGTCAGTGTTCCGGGGATGAACTCGGGATCGGTCAAATATTTTGCAGACGACGGGAAATATCACCCAGTAAATTTTCTAGCGGTATGCAGGGATGGTTTTATAACGGGAATGTCCGACGAGGCGAGGATAAAATTCGTGAAAAGACATTTGAAAGGTGAGCCGCAATCGTTGGCAAATATACACAGTTTGCTACCTACGAAATATTTCAAAGCAGTTTCCTGAACAAGTTCTGGAGTGAAGCGAAGCAAACGCGACTCCAAAATGAGTTTCTGAACGGGCCAACATTTAAATACAGGAACTGGTCGATGCGAGAATTTTGTAAACGTGAACTTGCGAGATTAATGCATGTGAAACGTCCATTGGGAGTGCTTACTGAAATTACGACGTAGAAAAGGCGGTCACCGGAAAATCTGCAGTGGGATCTAGTGTACAGTCGTAGCAATTCAATAGACGAATTTTTGGACTTCGTAGAAAAATTAGAACGAGCGTAGAAATATAAACCGCAAAGTATGCAAATAGTTTTCAGAGTGGAAATCATAACTACAGCCCAAGTAACTACTAGGAAAGACATCCGGGATGTTATCAACGGAACGCAAACAACAGTTTTGATAAGGGAAACGGTAACAGGAACACATCCAATGATAAATTTCAAAGGGGTAATGTGAACGGATACTTTCGTGACAGGGACTGACAACAAGAACTTAGATTTGAGTGACCGGCACCTGGCGAAATGAACCAGCATAATGGGAGATCGGGAAACTAGGTTTCCCCGCATCTCAGATCCGGAGATGGTGAAATAAACCGGCGATGAATAGGACGCGAGTAACCGGAAATGTGATAGGTGTTAATAAATCGGCAGAAAGGCGTCAGAATTTTGAAATGAAATTAGTAAGAGATGAAAATCAAATAGGCAAAATTTCAAATCACATCGTACATAAAACGTGTAATCCTAAGATAATAAAAGATAACGATAAAGGTGATGAGGACGATTTAGGTTAAAATGATTTGTTTCTTGAATGTGAGACGAAAGAGTGTGTGAATGTTAATACAATGAAAGATCCTATATGCCAAAAGGAGACTGGGGTGGAGCTGAATTTGGTGGAGTTAGATGGTATAGAAAATTCTAAAGCGGAACTAACCAGCGGTAACGATTATAGTGATGAAGGTGATGTTGTTTCAGGTGATATTGCGACGGCGAAAGTTGTTAAGGCGGTTAATAAGGGTGTCGTAGCATTAGTCTCGTCAGCTGTTGATGGATTTGTGTGTGTATCGGCCGATATTGGTGACTTATTATTGAAGGAAGGTAGTAATGATGTTTCACGTGCAGAAGTTACGAAAGTTGAAGCTGCTAGTATTGATACTTAAGAGGAAGGAATCTGTGCGTATATATTTCTAATAATGGAGGTGAACCCGAAAGTCTGGATGGATATGTGGAACTTGAATGTTTGTTTCAGAATGAATGTGGATCTGAATTTGATGCGCGATCTGAAATTAATGTGGCGCAGGAGCGTGTAGGAAAGGAAAAGGTATTACGCTCAGGTTTATGTGAAAACGCAGCGGAATTTAATGGTAATGTTGATTCTGAAATTGCACAACGCTGTAGCTATAATTTTGTGATGTAACGGCATAGGATGGTGAAACTTTGAACGGTTCTTATATTGGTGATTTATCGACGGAGGTAAATGAGGTTTTATGTAGCGGTTTTGTACGATGGATCAGCGGCTGTTGAATGTGCTGTTTATGAAGGTGTTTGTTAAGACGTGGAAGTAAAAAGTAATGCTTTATTTCGTGATAATGATGCTGTAGTTACTAATGTCGATAATTTTAAGGGAGAATACAGTGAGTTTGATTCTAATATAGAAAGTGATATTTGGACAGAGTGGTATATTAAAGAGGAATGTGATTATACTGTAAGTGATTGGCGATGGTACAGTAGAACATTAAGATCGTTATTGCCTCATTTGTGAACTCGAGAGAAGTTTAAAATGGCGAGACCTCTAGAAGCGAGAAAAAATGAAATTCGGGCGAAAGAAGCATCTAATGAATTATTTTGGGAAGAGTACGAAATTGAGGGGTGGATCGAACAGGATATGTGTACTCTAGAGATGGAAAGGGGAAAGTAGGTTAGGAAATAAGTGTATCTGTGTTTCGATTTTAAGGTTATTTGGAGGGGTAGTTTGCAATGTTTTATTTCAGGATTTAGTGTACCTTGTTTGTTGTCGCGTCGCATAAGGATTTTTTTGGGCACAAGGTGTGTGCAATAATAAAGAGATAGTTTAGACCCACATTTGGGTGCGAGGAGGTCGGAGAACCCAATTATTTGGTCAACGGTACTAAGTCAAAAATCAGTGCACAGCATGCATATAAAGTAGGTTTTTGGGGGTATCTAAGGAATTTATTTACGTGGATGTATGTGTTAGGCTTACGTTTTTGGATGGTTTTATGTTTGTCGCAATTTCCAAATTATAAGTTATGGTCGCGCCGGTTTTGGTGCATGGAGGTCGGAGAAATTCGGAAAATGAAAATTAATAATTCTTACCTAGGAAGACAGATGTATGTTTGTCTACTTATCCGAGAATATTTTGGGGGAATCATTTATTGTTGTATGGAGTAACGACTCGTGTACGCAGCTTCACTGAACAGAATTAAACGAGGGGTGAGATTTGTTCATGTTTGTAGTTAGTTTTGAGTCCAAGGGAGTTATTTAAATTAAAAGCAAAATTTAACTGGCCGATGGAGTCGATTGGGAATCTGTCACGAGACGCATGTCTCTAGTGGGACTTGAATAACGTGTCAGAATCGTTGAAGAATTTACGAACATCTTGCAAACGTTGTAAACAATTGTTCACTGTGTAGTTTAGATCTCTTTGTATCGATTCAGTGCAGATCCTGGGTGGTTTCGGAAAGCGTTTGTTTTCTGGTATGTTGGCGATGGAACGCAGAACCATAGAGAACTTCGGCGAGGCACTCGGATCCGAATCTGTGGAGCGCTGTTGGAGACTTCGTTGTGACGGAAAAGCTCTGTGAAAGTGAGTGCTGTGACGCTGATATTTCTGCGGTATTTCAACAGACAGTCTATTTTGATAAATATTTAGTTTTACTTGGCATTTAATTAACATGCCGTAATTCAAATTTTATGTGAGGTATAAGTTTCTTTAAATTTAAAGCATGCTGCATCAACACCACTACAAATCATTACACTATTGATCTGGCGCTTAGGATATTTGTGTTATTGTATTAAAATTTGTGTCATATATTTGGGTGTAACTTCATAACATATATGGCACGCCAAAATGATACGAAGTGGAGGTCTGTGAGTTAACGAGCATTGCGCTCTCATTTAAATATATGGCCGAAAGAGTCAGCCTACAGGAATTGTGGAACGAACCCTGTCGTCCAGGATCGCGTGCCACAAAAGGCGCAGATTCAAGACTAGGTGGAGAAACTCACAGACGTCTATTGTCTATTGAGGCCTAAGCGCTGTAGAGTGCGAGTGAGACAGATGAGGATCTACATCATAGGGAAACCCAGTAGCAGGAGACGTAGCAGTGTAAAATATGGCGGACCTAAGATCGCCCATAAAGGGAAACATTTTGAAAACTATTTAATTCTGTACTAATGCAGGAAATCAAGCCACAGTAATTTTAATCTGCCATCCTCCATAAATTTTTATGGTGATCTCAATAAAACTTGAATATTGAACATATCTATAATTGTTTAGGATTTACTATTAAAGTGAAATTAACAAGTTTTGTAACAAAGACCAGAATGCTAAAATCTGAACGCTTTGGTCGATCTTAACAATCGAAATGTCATATAGAAGCGCAACATTAAAATGACAAATTTTGTAAATATCAAATCTGTAACTTTATTTGTTTAAAAGATATAGTAAATTTAAATTATCAGTATTTTCAGTTAAGCATCAGATCACAATTTCCTCCACACGAAACACAATGAACGATGACAGCAAGACACCTTATTGAATCATTAGGTAATAGAATATTTGTTGTAAAGTTTAGTGCATAATAGGTACTTTTGTTCTTAATTGATTTATCAGAAAGCACTTTGGTGCAAGGCTACTGGCCGTGACGTTCAAAGTTAAGAAGGAAATTTTATTGGTTTCATGTAAAATCCTATCCAAGTCATCTTGTATCCTCCTACAGTCACTCAACGACGACACCTTCCCGTTCACGACAGCATCATCAGCAAACAGCCGCACATTGCTATCCACCCTCTCCAAAAGATCATTTATGTAGACAGAAAACAACAGCGGACCTACCACACTTCCCTGGGGCACTCCAGATGATAACCTCACCACCGATGAACACTCACCATCGAGGACAACGCGCTGGGTTCTATTACCTAAGAAGTCTTCGAGCCACTCACATACTAGGGAACAAATCCCATATGCTCGTACCTTAGTTTAGAGTCTGCAGTGGGGCACCGAGTCAAACGCTTTCCGGAAGTCAAAGAATACGGCATCCGTCTGATACCCTTCATCCATGGTTCGCAAGATATCACGTGAAAAAAGGGCGAGTTGCTTTTCGTAGGAGCGATGATTTCTAAAGCCGTGCTGATGCATGGACAGTAACTTCTCTGTCTCAAGGAAATTCGTTACATTCGAACTGAGAATATATTCGAGAATCCTGCAACAAACCAATATTAAGGATATTGGTCTGTAATTTTGAGGATCCGTCCTTCTACCCCTCTTATATACAGGCGTCACCTGCGCTTTTTTTCCAGCCGCTCGGGACTTTACGTTGGGCAAGAGATTCGCGATAAATGCAAGTTAAGTAAGGAGCCAATGCAGTAGAGTACTCTCTGTAAAACCGAATGGACCCCATCAGGACCTGGCGATTTATTTATTTTCAACCCATTCAGCTGCTTCATTACCCCAGGGATGTCTATCACTATGTCCTCCATGCTGGAATCTGTACGAGACTCAAACGGCGGTATATTTGTACGATCCTCCTGCGTGAAATATTTCTCCAATGCTAAATTTAAAATTTCAGCTTTCGTTTTGCTGTCTTCCGTTGCCAGACCAGACTGACCTGTGAGTGACTGGATGGAAGCCTTCGACCCGCTTACCGATTTTACGTAAGACCAGAATTTCCTTGGGTTTTCAGCAAGATCTTTTGCTAAGGAATGACGGTGGTAGTGGTTGAATGCTTCGCGCATCGCTCTTTTTACAGCAGCACGAATCTCTACTAACTTTTACCTGTCCTCATTCTCCGTATCTTTCTTGTACCGCGAGTGCAACTGCCTTTGCTTCCTGAGCATTCTCCCAATTGCGCTGTTAAACCACGATGGGTGTTTTCCGTCCGTAACCCACTTTTTCGGCACATACTTGTCAAATGCGTGATTTACAATGTGTTTAAATTTGCCCATAATTCTTCCACGTCCATCGTACCGGAAGTAAATGAAGTCGATTCATTTCCTAAGTGGGATGCTAACAACTGCTTATCTGCTCTTTCTAGTAAGAATACTCTCCTAGCCTTCTTGACCGACTTTTTAACTTTCGTAACCATAGTCGTAATGACAACATCATGATCACTAATCCCTGTCTCAGCACTGACACCGTCGATGAGGTCTGGTCTGTTCGTGGCTACCAGATCTAAAATATTTCCATTACGCGTTGACTGTCGATTTAGATGCTCAAGACAGTTTTCAGATAATGTGTTCAAAAGTAATTCACACGAAGGCTTGTCTGTACCACCTGTAATGAACCCACAGACATCCCAGTCTATACTAGGTAGGTTGAAGTCGCCTCCGACTAATATAGCATGATCCGGGTACTTCTGAGATACAGAATGTAAACTCCCTCTGAATGATTCTAGAACTGTCACGGTGGAACCCTGTGACCGGTAATAACACCCCACAATTAACTTTATTTCCCCTAGCCCTGTTAAACGTGTCCAGATAACTTCACAATGTCACTTTACTTCCACCTCAGTAGACACAATATTTTTGTCAACTGCAATGAAGACACCACCTCCTACGGTGTCTAATCTGTCTTTCCGATACACTTTCCGACCCTCACTAAATATTTCAAAACTTCCTATTTCAGGGTTCAGCCAGATCTCAATCCCGAGAATAATTTGCGCGTCTCACGCTTCCTGGAGGGCAGTAAATTCAGGAACTTTATTCCGAACACTCTGAAAATTTACTGCTAATATCTTGATAACTGAAGTGTCCTTACGCTGAGCGCGTCCTGATTTCCCTGCCTGCACGTCGACTGGTGAGTGTTCATCAGGACACCTCGCACTCCTGCCTAGCCTAAAAAAAAACCCATGTGCACGCCACAAGTACTCTGTTACCCGAGTAGCCGCTTCCTTTGTGTAGTGCAAAGACATTTCGACGAAGAGGAACCGCATGTGAACCCGAACATCTTTGGGATGTTAGCTCGTAAGGTACAGAAAAGCACTTCCCTTGACCCACAAACTTAAATATACAAATGCTTAGATACTACAGCACATACTTCTTATACTGAACATTTCACTTCAAGAAAACCTCTTTCTTACACGAATTTACTTTCAAAAGCTATTACTCTCAGGCGGGCCGGGGTGGCCGAGCAGCTCTAGGCGCTACAGTCTGGAACCGGGCGACCGTTGCGGTCGCAGGTTCGCATCCTGCCTCGGGCATGGCTGTGTGTGATGTCCTTAGGTTAGTTAGGTTTAAGTAGTTCTAAGTTCTAGGGGACTGATTACGTCAGAAGTTAAGTCCCATAGTGCTCAGAGCCATTTTTTATTACTCTCATTATTTACACAAAAACAATTTTAATGGCGCCTCTTTATATTATCTTGGCACTTCATAAATCTGTAACATAGGATCCGATTAATGAAACACCAGGAAGGAACCCTGTATAGGTGTATGATTAGGATGCTGTAACAGCGTAAACCAGTTTCTTTAAAGTTCAATAATAACTATCAAAACGCCGTTTAAATTAATGGTTCACTCTGTACAAAAGTATTACACAAATAAATCTTATCTGGTGGCTGCAGGCTTGGGTGTGGCGAAAAATTATAGCGGCTTCAGTCCCATAGTACGACCTGCAAGTACATTGCTGTATGGGCTCAATTTCTCTTCATGGCGTCGTTCAATTTGACATACATTAGCTTAACAACTCGCATCTATGCCGTGAGCCGTTTTCAGTCTTCATCCACGGCATTTTTGTGCAAATTTGCAGGCAAAGTTTCTCATGCTATACAAGGGTATTGCCTCAACCACTGCTGCCTACAGACTGTGTGATTTACTTCCCGCACTTGCTCTAGGTAGCGCGCCAGTTCGCCCTTGCCAAATTTTCCACTCCCCAGAGCCACTTTCGTTTCAAATAAAAGCACAATGGCTTTTACGTAACACCTATTTCTTACATTGTTCCTAAGCGTGACCATTTCTTACAATTGTCAAATTTACATCAACGTCAACAGTTTATACACACAAATATTTTTAAATAAAAATGTCATCAGAAAATTATTTAACGTAATAAACAATTTACATAGTATTCTACATACATGACTCACATACAGTGCAAAAAACTTCAATCTCCAGTATATCACGCTTTACTTTATGTGTACAGAAAATATAAGGCCAATATGCGGAAATTTTAAACCAAAAATTATAAAAAATATAGGTGGACCATAAACAAATAGTGTTCTAGCAGCAATTGATTGACTGCCATTGAATGAAAAAGAAGTAATATCTGGGGTTCCCCATGGAAAAGATACGAGATCTTGTTCTTAATCTATGAAAACGATGTTGGAGGCAATCTGAACAATCATTTCAAATTTTATGCAGACGATGTCGTTTACTGTCTAATAAGTTCATCAGGAAGTCAACACCAATTAAAAATGAGTTACGCAAGATATCTGTGTGGTACTGAATGTGGCAATTGACCATAAAAAACAAGAAGTGTAAGGTCCTCCCCAAACCCACTACGAAAATTCCGTTAAATTTGGGTACTTGATAATGCGTACTACTTTAAAAGCTGTCGGTTTGACTAGACACGTAGGGATTGCAACTACGAACAACTTAGATTTGCACCATCGCATAGACAATGTTGTGGGGAAGGCGAACTACAGATTGTGTGTTATTCGGAGAACACTTAAAAGATGCAACAGTTCTACTAAAGAGACTACGCATGTCCTTCCTCTTCTGGAGTGCTGCTAACCAGATAGGACTGAGGAAGGATATCGCAGAAGCTCAAAGAAGGGCAGCTTTATTTGTATCGCCGCAAAATAGCGGGGACAGTGTCACGGATACGATATGCGACTTGGGTACAATGAGATGGTTAGGTGAACACACTTCCAGGCGCCTAAGAGTGAATTGCAGAGTACTTGCATAGATGTAGATTACATGAGCACTACACCACAACGTGTCTGCGCCATCGTAATCTCGGTAAGACAGATTAGTGAACGTCCAGATCCACACAGTCAGTCGTTTTTCGCTGGCTCAGTTCACAAACAGAACACGACAGAAAAGCTACTGGTGGTACGAAGTACGCGTACCCTCCACCACGCGCTGTACCATGCTGAGTATATAGGATGATTCAATTCTGATGTTACAAGTCTTCGGGGACGATGGAGAAGGGTAAACGTATCTATTTGAAGTAAGGGACCGTAGTCCGGGAATATCCGTGTCGAAAGTTATAAAGAGAAAATCTACTCAAGTTCTGCCTCTATCTCACACAGCATTCAAACTAAGGGTCCCGACTTCCGAACCCTGATCATGACGTACAGAATTCTCGCTGAATACTCCCATTACAATAAGACAATTTCCCTTCTTTATGGACTACTTATGGCACAGTTAGCTTGATGTTACAGAGACCGAAAATCCTAAGTCTACGGCACAGTAATATTGAATTCGATAAACCTGGACAAGTTTCGCAAGCTACTACATTTTGTTGGAATTGGACTACCCCAGTGTCAATGCAGGCATGGCAGCGTCGCACAAAGTTCTGTGGTGTCGTCTGAACGGTGACGCAGACAGCGAGAATTCTTGCCAGAGACCCTGTTCAGTCTCGACGGGCTTCTCAAGTACAAGTGGGGCGAGGCCAGGCGAACGTGCTGGCCACGAAAGAGAATCTCTTTGCCTGTCCACGTTTCAGGGAATATCTGGTCCACATGTTCGGAAGTGGTGTTCAAACATGCTGGAATCACATCCGTCCACAAATAACAAGAGGGATGTGCTCCAGGAACCTGGGCAGTATGTCTCTGATAAACACTGCTGCATTTAAGCCGGGAGAAGGAAGAAATGGACCTAGTGTACAATAATTGACTGTGACTCACTCCCCGCGCATTGAATGATGGGTTGATGGCTCTTCACAACTGTAGCGTGGGGATTCTGATCGGCCTAAATGTGGCTATTGCGGCTGCTTAGCATTCCGTCTCTGGTGAAACAGAGTTCATCCGAGAAAAGTACATGAGCAGGAAAGTGAGGATCGACTCCACGGCACTGCAAGGACCACTGACTGAAAACGACAGGAGGTCCGTAGTAAGCAGGAGTCAAAATATTCACTTCCTGCGGATGGTAGGGGTGTAGCTGCATTTCCAGAACACTCGCCACACAGTACTCTGCGAACCATTCATTTCACGTGCAGCTGATCCAGCGCTGATTGCAGGAGCCTAATCCAATGGAGCAAGCACTGCCCCACGGTCGTTGTACTGTGGTACCGAATGTCCTGTTTCACTTAATCGTTGGAACGGCCTCGGAAACATGGTGCGCTCTGGATGTCCTGTATGTGTATATCTAAACCTGTACAATCTTTCCTCTGCTCTGCTGCTTCCATTTACTTACCAATAGACGAAAATATGTCTGCAAGTTCCGTCACCGTATGCACCTCCATTCGATTAGGGCTGATCGACGTTTTTGGAAATACACATTGCAGTCGACTGCAGTACAGACATTTTCTAGACCAGAACTGTCATGTCAGTACATAGTAAGACATCTGTATTGGATTAGTTTCTTTTGTTCCAAACTCTACAGCTCGTCGGGACTGCCTATCCTACAATCTGAGCAGAGACAGTAACGGTACACGTTTCCCTTATCATAGGTATCAGAACGATTTTCCCTTATACACTACTGGCCATTAAAATTGCTACACCACGAAGATGACGTACCACAGACGCGAAATTTAACCGATGGGAAGAAGATGCTGTGATATGCAAGTGATTAGCTTCTCAGAGTATTCACACAAGGCTGGCGCCGGTGGCGACACCAACAACGTGCTGACATGAGGAAGGTTTCCAACCGATTTCTCATACACAAACAGCAGTTGACCGCCGTTGTTTGGTGAAATGTTGTTGTGATGCCTCGTGTAAGGAGGGGAAATGCGTACCATCATGTTTCCGACTTTGATAAAGGTCGGATTGTAGCCTATCGAGATTGCGGTTTATGGTATCGCGACATTGCTGCTCGCGTTGGTCGAGATCCACCCGTTAGCACAACATGGAATCGGTGGGTTCAGAAGGGTAATACGGAACGCCGAGCTGGATCCCAACGGCCTCGTATCACTAGCAGTCGAGATGACAGGCATCTTATCCTCATGGCTGTAACGGATCGTGCAGCCACGTCTCGATCCCTGAGTCAACAGATGGGAACGTTTGCAAGACAACAACCATCTGCACGAACAGTTCGACAACATTTGCAGCAGCATGGAATATCAGCTCGGAGACGATGGCTGCGGTTATCCTTGACGCTGCATCACAGACAGGAGCGCCTGCGATGGTGTACTCAACGACGAACCTGGGTGCACGAATGGCAAAACGTCATTTTTTCTGATGAATCCAGGTTCTGTTTACAGCATCATGATGGTCGCATTCGTGTTTGGCGACATCGCGGTGAACGCACATTGGAAGTGTGTATTCGTCATCGCCATACTGGCGTATGACCCGGCGTGATGGTATGGGGTGCCATTGGTTACACGTCTCGGTCACCTCTTGTTCGTAGTGACGGCACTTTGAACAATGGACGTTACATTTCAGATGTGTAACGACCCGTGGCTCTACCTTTCATTCGATCCCTGCGAAACCCTACATTTCAGCAGGATAATGCATGTCCGCATGTTGCAGATCCTGTACGGTCCTTTCTGGATACATAAAATGTTCGACTGCTTCGCTGGCCACGACATTCTCCAGATCTCTCACCAATTGAAGACGTCTGGTCAATGGTGGCCGAGCAACTGGCTCGTCACAATACACCAGTCACTACTCTTGATGAACTGTGGTATCTGTTGAAGCTGCATGGACAGCTGTACCTGTACACTCCATCCAAGCTCTGTTTGACTCAATGCTCAGGCGTATCAAGGCCATTATTACCGCCGGAGGTGGTTGTTCTGGGTACTGATTTCTCAGGATCTATGCACCCAAATTGCGTGAAAATGTAATCACGTGTCAGTTCTAGTATAATATATTTGTCCAATGAATACCCGTTTATGATCTGCATTTCTTCTTGGTGTAGCAATTATAATGGCCAGTAGTGTACCTTTCTATCCAGTGGGACTACGGTCGTTTAGCTCATATTATTGCATTTACGCTTCTCCATAATTCCTGAGAGTTTCTAACATAACCATGGAATTACCTTGTTTACTTATATGGAAGCTGAGTGACAGGTTGTGAAGGAGCACGGCGCAGATTTTGCTTACAGGACGACATCAGCCGAGAAGTTCTTTTCGCACAGCACAATGGTACTCTCTCGAAGGTCTAACCTCAGTCCCTCCGAGGTTCCGTGTCTCCTCGTGTAGGCTCCCGCTGCACATCTATCAAAGCCAGACGCTGTCGCTTTGCGCGGAATACAAATTCATCCCACTGCAAAGCGGCGAAGCGTGCTCTTGGCGTGCTCTCTCCCATCACATCCTGTTCCGTCCGCATGCAGCTGTGTGTTACATCTGAACTATAGCGACTTAATAAGCAGTACAGAACTTGCAGAGGATTAATCGTCAACACCAACTGCCACGGGTGGATGGAACCCCAATTCGGTATTGCAAAGATTTCTCTACGGCATTGGCCCCTTACTTACCTTTCATTTATCACCAGTCTCTTGCCGAGCGTGAAGTCCCAAGCGACTGTAAAAAAGAGCAAGTGACTCCTGTACATAAAAAGGCTAAAAGAACGGACCCGCAAAATTAAAGACCAATACCCTTAACGTCGGTTCCCTGCAGAATTCTTGCACATATTCTCAGTTCGCATAAAATAAATTTCTTTTATATGGAAAAGCTTCTGTGCCAAATCCACAGGAATTTAGAAAGCATCGCTCGTGTGGAACTTAGCTTGCTCGTTTTGAAATGGTTGGTAACTTGGATCTGGAAGTGGTAACGTGGTTGGTGAGCAAAACACAAACATTTTATATCGCAATTTTTTCGTATTCTGTTTTTTCAGTTTTTAGCGTCTCTAAATTCTTAAATCTCATATACATTTAAGGCCTATCCCCAGGGGCACACAAAGACTATTAATAATTATTTGTAAAATCAACTGAATTAGCTAACGTAAGATGACCGGCTTGAGTTCAGCCCATACCTTACACATTCGCTTGATTCAGCTCAGGCTCTAAAACATACATAAAACTCAAATTAAAATCATATAACAGCAATAATTACAAGTCGCGTAACGGCTTTTGACCCTGGTGTAGTAACTAAGAGCGAGAAAAATTATGTCCATTAAACTAACGGTTTACTTAATACACAATGGCATATATAAATGCTTTATAACAGTTTTGACACTTAAGCTTTCAGAATAAACAAACACACTGTTTGAAAGAACCAATATTTATGTTTGGTCAGTGTGGTGTGCGTACTGTAAGACCTTCAGTACACACACCATCAGATTATTTGACTTGTCGCTCTAACGAAGTAGGCGAGTGTCATCAATATGTCTCGTGGTCTTATCGTGGCGTGTTTATCTTCTGCCGTTAGGTCAGACGATAGAAATGCCACTTGCACGTTTAGTGTAGCAGATTGACGGTGACCAACTTTAAACAGAACTTGATTAATTTTCACATACATTTATTAAAATAATAACAAGTATAAAAATAACTTAACTTGGTTCTGGATGTGGTTTACAATTGACAATCTGAAGTTCCTTTGGTCTGGTACGTTAATCTTATTCTCACATATCTCTGATACTTGACAAAGTGTCCATACATTTCTCTTCATGGCTATGTACAGGAATATGGTAATCTTATCAGGCGCAGACTGAAACTTGACTACAGACTAATGTTGACTAATGCAGACTGACTAATCGGAGGTCTGTACACTCGTTATAATACCTCGAGCGTTCAAGTATCACTGCGCGAGTGTGATCCGCGAGGAGAAAAGGTTCTACGTTAGCAGCAATCTCATTGGCTGTGTTACATATTAATACGCAGATCGGCGGAAGCAGAATTTGGTCCGTCTCTAAGACAGCGCCATCTCGTAGTGCGGAGACGGACGAGCTCTGCGCCTGCGCTGTTGTGCTTAGCGGGGCGCGCTCTAGTGGGATAGTTGTGTACGCGCTGACTACGCGGAACTATGTACACAACAGTCAGGTAATAAGGAACTAGAAGTGGACAAAATCTGACTCCTTTCACAACTGTATTAAGAATAGCTCGAGCGTATTAGGATTACCGTGAATGCTGACACACATTAAGAACACTAGCCAACATAATGACCACTAGCGAAAGCTACTCCCAGTTATAGTCGAGAACCCAAACCAAAGTCAGTGACAGACGCTCAGTAAAGAACAGGAGTTATCGCGAATTGTATCCAATAAATATCACATGCAATACAAGGTGCACACCATTTATTCACACTGAAGGCATGCGTATTCAGCTACAGAGATACGTAAACAGACAGAATACGGCGCTGCGGTCGCAACGTCTATATGAGATAACAAGCATCTGGCGCAGTTCTTTGATTGGTTACTGCTGTTACGATCGCAGATTATCGAGATTTAAGTGAGTTTGAACGTGGTGTTCTAGTCGATGCACGAGCGATGGGACACAGCATCTCCGAGGTAGCGATGAGTGGGGATTTTTCCCGTACGAGCATGTCACTAGTGTATAGTGAATATGAGAAATCCAGAAAAACATCAAATCTGCGACATGGCTGCTGCCGGAAAAAGATCCTGCAAGAACGGGTCAAACAACAACTGAAGAGAATCGTTCAACGTGACAGAACTGCAATCCTCCCGCAAAATGCTGCAGGTTTCAGTGTTGGGCCATCAACAAGTGTCAGCGTGCGAACCATTCAACGAAACATCGTCGATATGAGCTTTCGGAGCTGAAGGCCCACCCATGTGCTCTTGATGTCTGCACGACACAAAGCGTTACGCCTCGCCTGGGCCCGTCAACACCGGCATTGGACTGTTGATGACTGGAAACATATTGACTGGTCGGACGAGTCTCGTTTGAAATTGTATCGAGGGGATGGACGTGTATGGGTATGGAGACAACCTCATGAATCCATGGACCCTGCATGTCATCAGGGGACTATTCAAGCTGGTGGAGGCTCTGTAATGGTGTGGGGAGTGTGCAGTTGGAGTAATATGGGGCCCTGATACGTGTAGATACGTCTCTGACAGGTGGCACGTACTTAAGCATCCTCTCTGATAGCCTACATCCATTGATGTCCATTGTGCATTCCGACGGTCTTGGGCAATTCCAGCAGGACAATGCGACACCAAACGCGTCCAGAATTGCTACAGAGTGGTTCCAGGAACACTCTTCTGGGTTTAAACACTTCCGCTGACCACCAAATTCTCCAGACATGAACATTATGGGGCATATCTGGAATGCCTTGCAATGTGCTGTTCAGAAGAGATCTCCACCCCCTCGTACTCTTACAGAGCTACGGACAGCCCTGCAGGATTCATGGTGTCAATTCCCTCCAGCACTACTTCCGACATTGGTGTAGTCCATGCCATGTTGTGCTGCGGCACTTCTGCTTGCTCACGGGGGTCCTACTAGATATTATGCAGGTGTACCAGTTTCTTTAGCTCTTCGTTGTATATGCGGGACCTTGGTGAAGTAAAGACTGCCTGCAGGAACACGTCCACTAACCAATATAGCGAAATGGGAACTGTGCCTACTTAGAAGACACAAACCGCAACCGTTTGGCAGAGAGAAGCAGTGCTCCTCCAAATGGCGTGGCCACGCTCGTCACGCTGGACGATCGCCAACCAAGACCGGGTGGTTGGTCCTCGGTCCTCGGCGTGCGACCCCTCAAGACACAGCAGGGAAGCCGTTGCTAAGCAACTGACAGGGAATCCCTTTGAGTGCGAGGTCGCAAAAGGCCAATGATGTTGACGGCATTCGACGCCCCACACGTAGTGTACCATGCAACCTCAGTATTGGGTGCTAATGGCAACAGGGGGTGGGACTGCAGCTATCCAACGGCGGTCGTAGTATGAGGTTACGGAGCGTAGTTCAACTGGTCAGTCGGGGAGTAACTCATAACAGTGCTAGTGGTGTTGTTAAAAGCGGAGCAATGGCAACGATAACCCAGCCAAATGTTGTATTGCCTCTCCGACAGTTAACGAAGTTATTTCGTGAGAAAGGAACGCAAGGAATTTGTCAGAGTGCGAAAGAAGTGGCAGATCAAATACTAGCGTTTCTGCAAGATGAGCCAGTGGAATGTGCAGGTGTCGTACACGTTCGACAGTATGGACAATGTACGTGAGGAGTACAATGATGATGGTACACGCTTAACAAGTGAAAGTGATACTGACGCCGGTGTCGAGCCACGTACTTCATCATCCTTGTTGGACAGGGAGTCACAAATCCCGTCTCCAGTGAAACGTGCTGAAGGGCAGTCGCTATCCAAGGAGAGGGTACTAAACGTAATTACGTAGATGGAAGATCATCCGCAGCAAATTAAAAAAAATTATGAACAGATTTCAAATAAGCCTGCCGCAATATGACCCGGTAATAGATAAGAAAAAATACGGATATTCAAGGGAGGACAAGGCGCACTTTTACAGTAATTGGTGTTTACGCTTTTCAAGGATCCTCGATACAATTTACAGGATGTGCGTGAGAGTGGCCTACATCATATTGCGCGACGTGGATTACATCGATTTCGAGGGATATCTTGCATGGTTGCATCACTGCAAACAGTGCTACAGACTTGGAAGGCGTAAGATAACGAAATTTCAAACAAAGCGTCAACCTGAGGATGCTCAGCAAACTGCGGAATCGTCCCGAAAATTTGTAGATGAGATAAACAAATTTACCTTATAGTTCAGTAAGGAATTTGTTTTCATCTCCGACCAACCGGGATTTGAAGAGGAAATGCGTATGAAAGGAACCTTGGATGATAAAAATAGCAAAAGAGTTGCATGAAAATCAACTAGCATCAGCGTCTTAACGACTTCGTATAGAATTATGCTGAATGTTACTCTGTATGGTAAATTGGCTGGGAAGTTACTTATTGTGCAGCGAGAAGTTGGAGGTGCTCTGCCCGCTACGATTCTTTCTCGTGTGCGTGGTCTTGTAAAGGCAGTAGAGAATATTCACCTCACAGCAAGCAAGTGTGGGAAAATGGAGTTAAGACAACTAGAACTGTGTTACGAGCACTGCTTTTGGCCAATAGCTGACCAAAATAACTTGCTTTTCCTTTATTCCTAATACGCATATAAAAACTTTTTCATCCCGCCTGGAAGGCGGCGCGTAGGTCTGCTACCGAAATCTAACAAAGAGGCCGAATGAAAGGAAGCGAGTAGGAGCAGGTGTGGTAAGGCTTTCAGTACTGCAAGTAAAGTACAAGTGGTTTCACTATAGTATAAACATATGCAAACCCATGACGTAACTTTAGGTGAGGAGCACGTAGATATATAGCCAAAGTCCAGATAAGAAAGGCTCAATAGCAAGTTATGGTTCTCGGCCGTCCGCTCTTCATGAACTGGGCGAAAGTGGAGCGGCGCTCGTAGAGCTGCACAGCGTTGGCTAGAGGGCGCTGTGGTCAGCGAAGATCTTCCGCTCTCGTAGTGCCAACCTACGCTGTGGCATCGGAACTATCGATACCACAAAAACCATGCTCTTGGAAAGTGTGATACTGGAGTTCATATCACCTGGAACCATCGGACAACAATTCAGCAGCTGCGTACTTGTATTTTCTGTGCCTATAAAACATATTATAGCACTGCCCGCAGCTACGCCGTAAAGGATAGCCAGTTTCACAATAAGCTCCCAATCATCTGCATACCATAACATCGCTTCACTTCTCATCACCTCGTTACACCATTATGATTCTATATGCCTTCTTTAAAAGTTGATATCTATCTGAGCGTCCTGCATGGTTTGTAGATCCCAAGAAGTCCGCCTTCGATCTTGATGGTGCGAACCTTTGCAATCACTGTCGTGTACTATCTTTCATTCTGTGTTCATGGTGCAAGTTAATGGTTTATTTTGAAGATTACTTGAATGTCGGCGATGTCCATTTTGTCCGAAGTTCCATGCGGCTTTTCGCGGATGATGCTGTAGTATACAAAGAAGTTGCAGCATTAGAAAATCGTAGCCAAATGCAGGAAGATCTGCAGCGGATAGGCACTTGGTGCAGGGAGTGGCAACTGACCCTTAACATAGACAAATGTAATGTATTGCGAATACATAGAAAGAAGGATCCTTTATTGTATGATTATATGATAACGGAACAAACACTGGTAGCAGTTACTTCTGTAAAATATTTGGGAGTATGCGTGCGGGACGATTTGAAGTGGAATGATCATATAAAATTAATTGTTGGTAAGGCAGGTACCAGGTTGAGATTCATTGGGAGAGTCCTTAGAAAATGTAGTCCATCAACAAAGGAGGTGACTTACAAAACACTCGTTCGAGCTGTACTTGAGTATTGCTCATCAGTGTGGGATCCGTACCAGATCGGGTTGACGGAGGAGATAGAGAAGATCCAAAGAAGAGCGGCGCGTTTCGTCACAGGGTTACTTGGTAACCGTGATAGCGTTACGGAGATGTTTAGCAAACTCAAGTGGCAGACTCTGCAAGAGAGGAGCTCTGCATCGCGGTGTAGCTTGCTCGCCAGGTTTCGAGAGGGTGCGTTTCTGGATGAGGTATCGAATATATTGCTCCCCCCTACTTATACCTCCCGAAGAGATCACGAATGTAAAATTAGAGAGATTCGAGCGCGCACGGAGGCTTTCAGACAGTCGTTCGTATTACAGGGAGGTAATAACAGTGGCACGTAAAGTGCCCTCCGCCACACACCGTTGGGTGGCTTGCGGAGTATAAATGTAGATGTAGATGTAGAAGTGTAATACATACATCCCATAGAAGTTCGAATTCTGCACCTCCCAGACGCTCATTTTCTGTTTCCCTCCTGATGCACATGATGCGTCATTAGCAGCTAATATTTTTCTTGTTATCATTGTTAACATAACATTTTCAAATGAGCCTTACTGAACATTGAAATGGCAACATCGTATCGTCAGACCAGAGAAATACAATGAGTAGCCAGAGTCGAAATGAGCAAGCACGGTTCACGTTTCTCTTGTGATAACCTGCAAACCATGGGTGAAGGGCTACAGGCTAATTCCATATTCCTAGAGTTGCAGAAAGCATTTGACATGGTGCCTCAGTGCGGACTGATAACGAAGGTACGAGCAGAAGGAATACGTTCCCAGATATGTTAGTGGCTCGAAGACTTGTTAAGTAATAGAAACCAAACTTTGCCGTCGACGGTGAGTTTCATCAGCGACAAGGATATCATCAGGAGTGCACCAGGGAAGTGTGATTGGACCGTTCTAGTTTTCGATATGGATACGTGACCTGACAGAGTAAGCAGCAATCTACACTTGTTTGCTGATGATGCTGTGGTGTATGGGAAGATGTCGTCGTTGAGTAACTGTAGGACAATACAATATGATTTAGAAAACATTCCTAGTGGTGTGAATGGCAGCTTGCTGCAGATGTAGAAAAATATTAAAGCAGATGGGAAAACAACCTGTATGGTTCGAATACAGCATGATAAGTTGCTGTACGACACAGCCACGTCGATTATATTTCTAAGCCTAACGTTGTAAAGCGATATGAAATGGAATGACCACATAAGGACGGTACTAAAGAATGTGATTGGTCGACTTCAGTTTATTGGGAGAATTGTAGGAAAGTGTTGTTCATCCGTAAAGGAAACTATAGAATACTAGTCTGACCCATCCTTCAGTACTATTGGAGTGTTTAGGATCCTCACCAGGTCGGATTAAATGAAGACATCGAAGCAATTCATAGATGTGCTGCTAGATTATTTTGTTATCGGGAGGTTCGACCAGCACGTGAGTATTTCAGACATCCTTTGTGAATACAGATGAGAATCCCTTCAGGGAAGATGATGCTCTTATGGCGAACCACTATTAAAGAAGTTTGGACAACCGCCCTTTGAGACTGGCCGCAGAACGATTCTGCTGCTGCCAATGCATCCGAACATTTAGCGTAAAGACCACTAAGACAAGCTAAGAAACATTAGGGCTCATAAGGAGGCTTATAGATAGTTGTCTTTCTTTCGTCTATTTGCGAGTGGGATAGAACAGGAAGTGACCAGTAGTGGTACAGGGTGCTCTCCGCCATGCACCTTCCTGTGGTCTACGGAGTATTTATTTAAATGTTGATGCATATCCTCAATCGACTGTGCAAGTTCTTGCACAACAGCACAAAGTAATTTTAAATGCCAAGATTCCGTGTTAGAAATACGAGGGCTATTAGAAAAATAAGGTCCGATCTATCGCAAATTGGAAACCAGAGTAAAAATGCGATGAAGGTTTGCTTGGATGTGTTGGACACTGTGTTTAGTATGCCTGTCGATCGCGTCACGTCGCTCGTTTCAGTTGTAAGCGCACATTGAGCACGTAAAGATGCCCAGAAAATAGTGTCTTCCACGAAGTATGAATGCTTGAGAGAGATTTCGCCTGATATCATGCAGCCCACTCAACATAGCTGTCACGCATTTCTTTCTTCACGACTGTTCTCGGCTGCACACAGCAAGGGGAACGAGGACGCTCCTGCAACGTTTTTGTTGGGAAGTGTTTGATCATTCACCATACAGCACAGACTCGCTCTGATTTTCATCTCTGTTCATATGAACCGCTGGCTATGAAGCCATTTTGGCACAGGCAACAACCTTTTGATCAGTGTAGAGATTTGGCAGAGAGCACAGGCGGCTGCCTTCTATGGAAAGGGTATTCCAACGATAGCAGAGTGCTACGACAAATGTCTGGCGCCTTGAGTGGAGGTCGCAAGTTCAGTCTTCAGTAAAGCTCATTTTTAAGTGTTGGGAACTGGAGCGCCCGCTATGTTAACAGCTACTAAAGGAAAAATATTAGCTGCTAACGAGTCACTACGTACATCAGGAGGGCAGCGAAAAAGGAGCGTCCAGGAAGGTGCAGAGATCAGCCTTCCATGGGATGTATGTATTACACTTTACAAAATGGACATCCCCACTTCTTTCTCACTCTGTGAAATTTCTTGGGTTCCTGTCTAATGAAATGTAAACTTCGGTAGCTGTTGAAGACATAATGCAATGTTCGCTTGGCTTACCGTTGTCATTGCTCTGTTTTTATCAACTCCACTAGCACTGTAGCACTGTTATGAGTTACTCGTCGACTAAGCAGTTGAACTACGCTCCCTAACCTCATACTACGCCCGCAATTGGATAGCTGCAGTTCCGCCCCTGTTACCATTAGTAGCCAATATTGCATCTTGCATGGTAGACAATATGTGGGGCGTCGAATGCCGTAAATATCGTTGGAATTTTTGCGACGTGGCACTCAAATGATTCCTTACCAGTCAGAGTGAGGAGTGCGAAGAGAATTAGATGGAAGTGATTTTTTCGATTTCGCAACCGACAGGACCTTACTTTCCGAATAGCCCTCGTAGGTAGTGAGAATGGTCAACAATAGGAAGTAGTTTTCATAAGACAAGTAACAGCAGTCTTTTATCTGGCAACTGCTGCCAATATTCTCGGAGGTTAAGCAGCCACCTTTTGTGTGGCGACTCCTGCGAGAATATCTTAAAACGACACTTAACTTTTGAGGTTATAAAGTTTCCATTATTTTGATTGTTGGAGGTTTCAGCAGACGCAACAACACTTTTCATCTGGTCCTCAACAGTTACAGACTAAGATCCGCAAGAAGGAGAAAGAGAGAGGGGATGGGAGGGGGGAAGGGAGAGAGCAAGAGGAGAAAAGCAAGCGAGAAAGAAAACACGGGGGCGAAGGAGGGCGGCGGGGGTGTATTGTGAAGACAGAAACAAAGAAGCGAGGCGCTGTGAAGTTGGAGGAGTTTGTGGGGCCAGCTTTAGCATTCTGCGGAAAACCCTGGGAGGGACCACCAGGGAGATCGCCTTTGACGGTCTCACTGCGGCGGAGCTGACCACGCCGCCAGCAAGACATCACCCGGCAGACGCTGCGGGGGTGGTTGACGCGCTAATGTGTGTGCGCGCGGGGCGTGTGCGTGTGCGCGTGTGTGCGTCTGATGTGTGGGCGGCTCATTAGGCCCGGGGAAACATTAGCCGGCTGCCGGGTTTTAATATCTTAATTTGGCGCGGGAGGGGAGGGGAGTCTGGGCAGAGCCCGCCGCCTCTGTAATTATCGCTAAAAGGTGAGACGGCGGCGGCGGCGGCGTGCACAGCTTGTAATTGGACGCGACGCGTCGGGGCGGCGGCATAGGCGAGCGGCGGCGGCGGCGGCAGCGGGGACGACACGGTCGCGAATGGAGAGCGACGTATTCCGACCGGCCGGATGCATTATTTATATTTGGCGCGGCAGCCGGAGCCCATGAATACAATGGACCTATTGTGTTTTTAAAACGCCGAAACAACGATAATTATGTTAATAACGGGTAATAATAAAATCGGAGGACGGCGGGAGCTGCGCGACGCGCCACGCAGATCCGGCTGCGCAGTGCGTGTGTGTGTGTGTGTGTGTGTGTGTGTGTGTGTGTGCGTGTGTGTGTGTGTGTGTGTGTGCGAGTGTGTGCTCTGAGCGACCCCACCTTCACACTCGACACCTGTCTGTGGGTCCCACCCGCTCCTACTGACTGCGCCACATCCCTAACCTGTCCGCCAACACCTTTCGCCCAGACGCTTATGTTGTTTCTGGCAGTCTGAGCTCTGCATCTACTTGCGTAAACCAAAAGTCGCTGTACAGAGAGTGGGGTGTGGGTTAGTCGTACCAATATTAAGTACTTTAACTTCTCTCATTTTACTTTCGTGATCATTACACTCGACATACAATGAGGAGAAAGAGACCTAATATCGTGTCACACCTTCTTCTCCTCGGCTTAGTGCAGCAATTCGACAAGTCGTTGGAAGTCCACTTCAAAAATATTGAGCCATGCTAGCACTGTAGCCGTCCATAATGGCGAAACTGTTGCCCATGCAGGATTTTGTGCACGAAGTGACCTCTCTATTATGTCCAATAAATGTTCAATGGGATTCATGTTGGGCGATATGGGTGACCGCACCATTCGCTCGAATTTCCCAAAATGTTATTCAAGTCAATCGTGAGCAGTTGTGTCCTGGAAATATGGCGCATTGTCATCCATAAAAAAAATCCATCGTTGTTTGGGAAGATGGAAGTTCATGAATGGCTGCATATGGACTCCAAGTGGCCGAAAATAACCGTCTCCAGTCAATTATCGGTTCAGTTGGAGCAGAAAACCCAGTCCATTCCACATAAACACAGCCCACACCATTATGGATCCAATAGAGCCACCACTAGCTTTTACAGTGCCTTGTTGCAACCTGGGTCCATGGCTTCGCGGAGTTTGCACCACAAGCGAACCCTACTATCAGCTCTTACCAACTGAAATTGCAACTCATCTGACCAGGCTACGGTTTTACACTTGTCTAGTGTCAAACAGTGGAACATCCCCTTATAAAAATTATAAATTACTGTCATGGTAAACTTTTACGTTATTTGATACAGAGACCTTTTTTTTTGGTCATCAGTCTACTGACTGGTTTGATGCGGCCCGCCACGAATTCCTTTCCTGTGCTAACCTCTTCATCTCAGAGTAGCACTTGCAACCTACGTCCTCAATTATTTGCTTGACGTATTCCAATCTCTGTCTTCCTCTACAGTTTTTGCCCTCTACAGCTCCCTCTAGTACCATGGAAATCATTCCCTCATGTCTTAGCAGATGTCCTATCATCCTGTCCCTTCTCCTTATCAGTGTTTTCCACATATTCCTTTCCTCTCCGATTCTGCGTAGAACCTCCTCATTCCTTACCTTATCAGTCCACCTAATTTTCAACATGCGTCTATAGCACCACATCTCAAATGCTTCGATTCCCTTCTGTTCCGGTTTTCCCACAGTCCATGTTTCACTACCATACAATGCTGTACTCCAGACGTACATCCTCAGAAATTTCTTCCTCAACTTAAGGCCGGTATTTGATATTAGTAGACTTCTCTTGGCCAGAAATGCCTATTTTGCCATTGCGAGTCTGCTTTTGATGTCCTCCTTGCTCCGTCCGTCATTGGTTATTTTACTGCCTAGGTAGCCGAATTCCTTAACTTCATTGACTTCGTGACCATCAATCCTGATGTTAAGTTTCTCGCTGTTCTCATTTCTACTACTTCTCATTACCTTCGTCTTTCTCCGATTTACTCTCAAACCATACTGTGTACTCATTACACTGTTCATTCCGTTCAGCATATCATTTAATTCTTCTTCACTTTTACTCAGGATAGCAATGTCATCAGCGAATCGTAACATTGATGTCCTTTCACCTTGTATTTTAATTCCACTCCTGAACCTTTCTTTTATTTCCATCACTGCTTCCTCGATGTACAGATTGAAGAGTAGGGGCGAAAGGCTACAGCCTTGTCTTACACCCTTCTTAATACGAACACTTCGTTCTTGATCGTCCACTCTTATTATTCCCTCTTGGTTGTTCTACATATTGTATATGACCCGTCTCTCCCTATAGCTTACCCCTACCTTTTTCAGTATCTCGAACAGCTTGCACCATTTTATATTGTCGAACGCTTTTTCCAGGTCGACAAATCCTATGAAAGTGTCTTGATTTTTCTTTAGCCTTGCTTCCATTATTAGCCGTAACGTCAGAATTGTCTCTCTCGTCCCTTTACTTTTCCTAAAGCCAAACTGATCGTCACCTAGCGCATTCTCAATTTTCTTTTCCATTCTTCTGTATATTATTCTTGTAAGCAGCTTCGATGCATGAGCTGTTAAGCTGATTGTGCGATAATTCTCGCACTTGTCAGCTCTTGCCGTCTTCGGAATTGTGTGGATGATGCTTTTCCGAAAGTCAGATGGTATGTCGCCAGACTCATATATTCTACACACCAACGTGAATAGTCGTTTTGTTGCCTCTTCCCCCAATAATTTTAGAAATTCTGATGGCATGTTATCTATCCCTTCTGCCTTATTTGACCGTAAGTCCTCCAAAGCTCTTTTACATTCCGATTCTAATACTGGATCCCCTATCTCTTCTAAATCGACTCTTGTTTCTTCTTCTATCACTTCAGACAAATCTTCACCCTCATAGAGGCTTTCAATGTATTCTTTCCACCTATCTGCTCTCTCCTCTGCATTTAACAGTGGAATTCCGTTGCACTCTTAATGTTACCACCGTTGCTTTTAATGTCACCAAAGGTTGTTTTGACTTTCCTGTATGCTGAGTCTGTCCTTCCGACAATCATATCTTTTTCGATGTCTTCACATTTTTCCTGCAGCCATTTCATCTTAGCTTCCCTGCACTTCCTATTTATTTCATTCCTCAGCGACTTGTATTTCTGTATTCCTGATTTTCCCGGAACATGTTTGTACTTCCTCCTTTCATCAATCAACTGAAGTATTTCTTCTGTTACCCATGGTTTCTTCGCAGCTACCTTCTTTGTACTTATGTTTTCCTTCCCAACTGCTGTGATGGCCCTTTTTAGAGATGTCCATTCCTCTTCAACTGTACTGCCTACTGCGCTATTCCTTATTGCTGTATCTATAGCGTTAGAGAACTCCAAACGTATCTCGTCATTCCTTAGTACTTCCGTATCCCAGTTTTGCGTATTGATTCTTCCTGACTAATGTCTTGAACTTCAGCCTACTCTTCATCACTACTATATTGTGATCTGAGTCCATATCTGCTCCTGGGTACGCCTTACAATCCAGTATCTGATTTCGGAATCTCTGTCTGACCATGATGTAATGTAATTGAATACTTCCCGTATCTCCCGGCCTTTTCCAAGTATACCTCCTCCTCTTGTGATTCTTGAACAGGGTATTCGCTATTACTAGCCGAAACTTGTTACAGAACTCAATTAGTCTTTCTCCTCTTTCATTCCTTGTCCCAAGCCCATATTCTCCTGTAACCTTTTCTTCTACTCCTTCCCCTACAACTGCATTCCAGTCACCCATGACTACTAGTTTTTCGTCCCCCTTTACATACTGCATTACCCTCTGAATATTCTCATACACTTTCTCTATCTGTTCATCTTCAGCTTGCGACGTCGGCATGTATACCTGAACTATCGTTGTCGGCGTTGGTCTGCTGTCGATTCTGATTAGAACAACCCGGTCACTGAACTGTTCACAGTAACACACCCTCTGCCCTACCTTCCTATTCATAACGAATCCTACACCTGTTATACCATTTTCTGCTGCTGTTGATATTACCCGATACTCATCTGACCAGAAATCCTTGTCTTCCTTCCACTTCACTTCACTGACCCCTACTATATCTAGATTGAGCCTTTGCATTTCCCTTTTCAGATTTTCTAGTTTACCTACCACGTTCAAGCTTCTGACATTCCACGTCCCGACTCGTAGAACGTTATCCTTTCGTTGATTATTCAATCTTTTTCTCATGGTAACCTCCCCCTTGGCAGTCCCTTCGCGGAGATCCGAATGGGGGACTATTCCGGAATCTTTTGCCAATGGAGATATCATCATGACACTTCTTCAATTACAGGC
This sequence comes from Schistocerca americana, assembly GCF_021461395.2. Lineage (NCBI taxonomy): Eukaryota > Metazoa > Arthropoda > Insecta > Orthoptera > Acrididae > Schistocerca > Schistocerca americana. The sequence continues at coordinate 283,836,851 of NC_060120.1, read as the reverse complement.
CACATGTCCTGTGGATACACGTAACGTGTCTTTAATGCAGTGGTTTCCTTTGCCTTCTGCATCCTCATGTCGTTGATCATTGCTGATTCTTCCGCGTTTAGGGGCAATTTCCCATCCCTAGGACAAGAGAGTGCCCTGAACCTCTATCCGCTCCTCCGCCCTCTTTGACAAGGCCGTTGGCAGAATGAGGCTGACTTCATATGCCGGAAGTCTTCGGCCGCCAATGCTGATTATTTATCAAAATTTAGGCAGTGGCGGGGATCGAACCCGGGACCGAAGACGTTTTGATTATGAATCAGCCGAGTAAAACTCAACGTAATCAGACATTTCTCTCTTTACTTATTCTGATCATCAGTAAACTGACACACAATATTTTTAGCACAACGCAATCTGACTTTCAATAAACCCTACAAAAAAGGGGCCTGACAAACAGTAACCTATACCTTTCATGAATCACTCACCTCACAAAAATCTTCGTTACTCTAACTACTACAATACAGCGAACGCCAATACTGCCCGCTAAATAAAAGATTCTAACAATGGAAGGCACTAACTACTGAGAGGCATAGTTAGCAAATGAAAGATTTCGATAGAGAACAAACAATGTATTTACCTTAATAATGTTCAACAGTCTTACAAATTTCCTTTTTCTGACGGACACACGTCCAGATCGTCTGCTCTCAAAACTCTGGCATCTCTCTCCCCACATCCACCACTGCTGGCGGCTCAGCTCCAACTGCACAACGCTACGCGCTGTTCACATGCAACTGCCCAACATTACAATAGCGAATATTCCAACAATGCCAACCAGCCGCAGACTGCACACAGCACAGTCAGTGATTTTCATACAGAGCGCTACGTGGCGTTACCAACATAGAAACATAAACAGCCTACCTACAACCGAAACGGTCATGAGCCCAGGAGATGACTTGGAAGTGATGTCGTGCTGTTGGCAAAGGCACTCACGTCGGTCGTCTGTTACCATACCTCATTAACGCCAGATTTCGCCGCACTGTCCTAGCGGATGCGTTCTGCTGTAATTCCACGCAGTGTTGCTTGTCTGTTAGCACTGACAACTCTACACAAACGCCGCTGCTCTCGGTCGTTAAGTGACGGCCCCACCCAGTGTGTTCGAAGTCTGTTAATTCCCATTGTGCGTCCACAATCACGTTGGAAACCTTTTCACGTGAGTCACCTGAGTACAAGTGACAACTCCGCCATGTAGTGCCCTTTTACACCTTGTGCACGCGATACTGCCGCCATTTGTATACGTGCATATCGCTATCCCATGACGTGTGTCACCTCAGTGTGTGATAATGATAGTAGAACTGTCGGACAGACGAGGAAAATACCGGCTGGTTAAGTTTACCCAGCGAGACCTAATGTTGCGTCTTGCCCCTCTCGCTGCTTGCGACTCTGTCCTGGTGAAGATTATCGAAGCTGGAAACGCTTGTCAGCACGAAGTTGTCAGTGATCCTTGAAAATAGACTTATTTTCTGTTTGTCGATAATTGTCTTTTGTCTCCAACTGGCCGGTTTAGGACAGACAACAAAGAAACAGCGATAGACGGACTACCAGTCTGCATTTTATATTCTCTCTTCTTCGACCGTCACCAGTTATTTTGCTTACCTATATCGCAAAACTCATCCATTGCTTTTATCTCACTTCACAGTCCAGTTCTCTCATCATCGACTGATTCAATTCGATTGCTGTCCATTGTCTTATTTTATTTATCATATTTTAACCTTTGTCGAGATCCTGTCAACTATTCTTCCAAGTCCTCAAAATTTTTATGCATTCGCCTGACTTTTGTTCCGTTTTCAAATTGCTTCCTCCATTCCTTTACTATTTAGTCAACGTCCAAACTGAATAACAACCGGGATAGACTACAACCCTGTCTCATTCCCTTCTCAGCCACTGCCTCTGTTTCATGTCTTTTGATTCTTGTAAGTGCAGTTCAGTTTCTCCAGGTGTTGTAGGTAAACTTTCGGTCCCCCTATTTTATACCAGTTACCTTCCGAATTAAATAGACTGTTTTCTAGTCAGTACTGGCAAAAACTTTCTCTAAATTTATAAATCGTATAAATGTAGGTTTGCATTTCTATAAGCTATCTCCCAAGATAAATTGTAGCGTCGGTATTGTCTAGCGTGTTCCTACATTCCACCGGAACCCAAATCGATATTCCCCTATTCCATTTTTCTACAAATAATTCGTGACAGTATTTTGCAAGCATTACATATTAAGCTCATACTTTTGTAACAATTACTTCTGTCAGAATCAAGCAGAATTTCAGGTAATTTATCATGGAGGCAGTAGTTTTCATTTGACTTAAATGTGGAGATCACCCACGTGTGCGTTATAGGCGACAATTTGTACTTGTATGCTTGGGAACTGGAGCGCCGGCCTGTGGCAACGACTAACACAAGTATAAGCGACAGTTGTCAACAGCTTCCGTAGTGCGAACGTGGCATACATACTTTCGATGTTTTAGCGCAACGTGAAAGTACGACCAGACCTACAGCGTTCATGAGGTGGTTAGTTTTAACAATACTACATTAACACAAATTATGAACGGTAGGAGAAAATTTATTAGTTGATTTTCATTCGTTTGGCTGGAATCACGATGCAGCTGAAAATGCGAAGGGCCGATTATCAAATGCAGGACAAGAAAAGCTACTCGTACTTATAAATACTGAGAAAGAGTTTAACTTTCCTACGTCTTTGGATAAGATTTCTCTGGTTGATTTTATTCATTATAAATGGTTTTCTTGAAAGCCTACGACTGACAGTGAAAACAGTGGGTTTGTTTACACTATAAATAACTTTCTGCTATGTAATCTTACCCTCCCACACATCACCGGTAAATTTTTGGTCTCTTCAAAATTTTCGAAAGCTTCGCGAGGCGCAAGATATACAAAAAAGAAAAAACTATTCTTTACTTACCTTCATTTTCTCGTTGTTGGCTGCAGTCACGTATAGGGGTAGATTCTTGAGGCCGAAATTTCTTTAACTTTGTGGATTCCAATTGACATTATAACGTTTGAAGATTTACCTGTCTTGCTCTTGAATTTTATTTTTTGTCACATTCTTACAATATCACATCGTCTTTACACTTTTCCACTTCTATAAAACCACAAATTACATTGTTATTGCCAGATATAAAAACACGTCCGTTCCCATCAGGAGGATTCCCACTATTATTTACATTCTGTGGTACTAACAATATTCCAAAGGTTTACCAAACAAAAGAATTTCCAAACTTTCTTGACAAAAGAAGAATCTTCACCAAGTTATATCATTATTTTATAAATGAGACACGAAATAAATTTAATAAATAGCGTTAGATTGTGCAATTAATAATATGAATTATAAATAAGCCAGATATTTCGTAATTTCAAATATTTGAAGAAGAAGAAGAATTTTAGCTGTGTCGATTGTAACAAATTAATTTCTTTTTATACATTTTAGCCTGAAATATAATACATCGTATACAAAATCATATGAAATTCTTTTAGTGAAACAGCTGAGATAAGTTTAACCCATACAGGATTCGAAACTATTCCTGAAATCGGCTACATCTATTAAGAAGAACAAGGCAATGCCAGAGAAGGGGGCCCCTTACAGCTACCAGTCACGATTCTCTTATATTTATGTTTTACACGACGAGTTTCACGAAATGGTTCCCATTTTCAAGCGTGTATTTCTTTGTACTGTGCCACTTTTTTAGTAAGCTTTTCGAAGCTTGAGGTTCTGCTGTGTTTTGTAGATATTACCGCAATATATACAAAGAGCGCAATTTTTAATTAGTTAGTTATCGATTTAGTGGTGAAACTTGGGAAAACCTGTACTTACAGTTTCCTTATGGTCCATTTGTGCAAAGTCTCACACATGTTAAACAGCACTCACGACTTTCAGTGCACAGTACATATCGAGAACAACGTACATAAACAAACAGTTACAACAATGTTTTCGGATATCAGATACTGGAGTATACAAAGTAACATACCAGGAATGGTCCTTGTTCTGCCTAAGACAAAAAACTTTGACACAGATAAACAAAGCACATTAAAGCCTAGACAGACAAAAGACAAACAAATCAACAATAGCTATACACACAAATACCGGATAGCCATTTGGAAACACAGAGTAAAATGTCAAAGTACTCCACCGACTAAATAAACGACGTGAAATGGATTAGTTAGAGAAACTAGAGATGTATGCACATTACAGAAAATATGAAGACAAAGTGCTATACGAAAACCTTGAAAGTGAATCGGTGAATTTCTTCAGATGCCTCAACAATATACTTAAAAAAATTAGTAACACATAGAAATAAACACCATTGTAAACATACAATAAAGAGCCAAAAAAAACTGGTAAACATGCCTAATATCGAGTAGGGCCTCCGCGAGCACGCAGAAGTACTGCAGCACGACGTGGCATGGACTCGACTAATGTTTGAAGTAGTGCTGAAGGGAACTGACACCATGATTCCCGCAGGACTGTCCATAAATACGTAAGAGTACAAGGGAGTTGGGGATCTCTTCTGAACAGCACGTTGCAAGGCATCCCAGATATGCTCAATTATGTTCACATCCGGGGAGTTTGGTGGCCAGCGAAATTGATTAACCTTAGAAGAGTGTTCTCGGAGCTATTCTGTAGCAGTTCTGTACTGGAATTTTCCAAGTTCGTCAGAATATACAATGGATATGAATGGATGCAGGCGATCAGAAAGGATGCTTACTACGTGTCACCTGTCAGAGTCGTATCTACACGTATCACAGGTCGCATATCACTCCAGCTGCCCACACTCCACACCATTAGAGAGCTTCCACCAGCTTGAACAGTCCGTTGCTGACATGCAGAGTCCATGGATTCATGTTTTCTCCATACCCATACACGTCCATCCCCTCGATACATTTTAAAATGAGACTCGTCCGACCACGAAACATTTTTCCAGTTATCAACAGTCCATTGTCGATGTTGATGGCCTCCAGGCGAGGCGTAAAGCTTTGTGTCGTGCAATCATCAGGGGTACACGAGTGGGCCTTCGGCTCCGAAACACCATATCGAAGGTGTTTCGTTGAATGGTTCGCAATCTGACACTTGGTGATGGCTCAGCACTGAAATCTGCAGTAATTTGCGGAAGGGTTGCACTTCAGTCACGCTGAACGATTCTCTTCAGTTGTCGTTGGTCTCGTTCTTGCAGGATCTTTCGCCGGCCACAGCGATGTCGGAGATTTGGTGTTTTATCAGATTCCTGATATTCACGGTACACTCGTGAAATTTGCGTACGGGAAAATCACCACTCTATCGCTACTTCAGAGATGCTGTGTGCCGTCGCTCGTGAGTCGACTATAACACCACGATCAAACTCACTTAAATCTTGATAACTTGCCATTGCAGCAGTAACCGACCTAAAAACTGCGCCAGACACTTTTTGTCTTAGAGAGGCGCTGCCGAAGGCAGAGCCGCATTCTGCCTGTTTACGTATCTCTGTATTTGAATACGCGTGCTTATACCTGGCTTTTTGGCGCTTCAGTATAGATGTAGGCAAATGCATATTGTTGAGATAAATACCTTCTGTACAAAAGCATATCTGTGGAGGACCTATAACATTACCTCTGTCAACTACATCTAACAACATCTTTGTAAATATTTGTTTATATAAGTTACTCTCGAATTGTACTGTGGACTTTTAAGTTGTGAGTGACGTTTAACATGTGTGAAAGACTGCAGAAATGGAACTTAAGAAAACTATAAGTACAAGTCCTTCCAAATTTCGCCACTAACAACATATAAAAATCGATTACTGACTAAAAATTGTTCGCTTCGTATATATTGCAGTAAAGTCACCAAGACACAGCAGAACGTCACACATCGAAAACATTACGAAAAAATGGCATAATACAAAGAAATACACACTTGAAAATAGGAACCATTTCCCGATACGCGTCGTGTAAAACATAAATAAAAGAAAATTGTCTCTGCTAGCTGAAAGTTATTTGTAAAGAAACCTATCTGTGGCTACTGTCGAAGCTCGCCTGCTGGCCTCTCAGGGCAGAGGAAATCGTTATTGACGTTTCTCAATGCTCCCTTTTGCCCTTGGACGGTTTTCTGGGGTAGGGTGGGTACAAGTGGCCAGCAGAGAACAGCTGCGACAGACGTGACAGGTAAATGACAGGTAAATGAAGTGTTTTCAAAACTCATATTTAATTTATTTTGCTTAACAACTGTTTCTGTACTGTAGAGGAATTGCTGAAAGACTAGAGAACTAAAAGGATCCCAATATGTTGTCCTCGACAGCGAGTGTCCGTCTGTGGCAAGGGTCTCGTCAGGGGAGCCCCGGGGAAGTGCGATGCGGCCGCTGCTATTTTCTGTGTGCAGACAGAGTGGGCAGCAATCTGCAGTTGTTTGCTGATGACGCCGTGGTGTAAATAAGGCGTCGTTGAAGAGTGGCCGGCCGTTGTGTCCGAGCGGTTTGTAAGTAGGCTCTTTAGTAGACTTGACCACTGTTTCTATGTTTCGATACAGTGTATCGATACGTGGAACTGTTTCAGTGTTTCGGAACGGCTGTGGTTCACTGTTTCGAAACAGTGGTGTTTCATTCCGCCCCTGTCTCGGATAACCGGACCAGATTCGATCTCGATCCAGACACAGACATTGTATCGTTGTTTCAAAATAGGGCTGTTTGAGTCTACCTGTGCTTGGCACGGACTAATTGTTTCGAAACAGTGATGCTTCATTCCGCTCTGTGTCGGACGAGATTCGGGCTCGGCACAGGTACTGAAACTCAGCATACCACTTCATGAAACACTTTCAAGAGTGTCGAAGTCTTTTTGACAAGCAATAGCATGAAGCTTAAGATATCCGAAAATAAAGCTTCGTTTCTAGCTGACTGCCCTATTCCGAAATGGCGTAACATCTGCTTTATAAACACTAACCAAACAATAAAACAACACATACTATTCACATTCAAAATAATAAATATATGAAAATCATTCAGTTAAATTACACTTTTTTTATAACATACGCTTCTCTGTTCATGTACAGTAATCATATTAAGAAACGCAAGTAAGCCTACAACATTTTGAATAAAAAAAGGCGTAGAGTGACAGTTATTAGATATATATACATAAATTTGATGTAGGTATAATTGCAAGCAATCTGTTTGACATATCACTGATAGTGTAATGGTGAACGGGAAGGACTAGGAAGCACGGTGAATTTATAGTAACGGTTCGAAACACCTTGAAAGACAACATTTTGTTCTGTTATATTTTGTTATTTATTCGACTTATTTGGCGTTATTTGTGAGTCTATAGTCACTGTGCCTATTATTCACAATGATTCCCTTTGTGTGCATGGAGATTAGCAGGATGGGTATATTACCCATACTAACGGAATGTGAGAATCCCAGTAGCATATCCGTTGTTTCTGCAGTTTTCTCCCACCTCCAGTTCCGTTAGTGGGGGTCTTCTGTCTTCAGCTATGGCTGTTCTCAGCCAATTGAAAAGTATGAAAGTCACACGACACGAAAGCAGCGCATTTGCTGCAGGAAATACGAAATTTCCAAGACGCCTAAGTGATAGTTTCATACTTTCTGCGACATGATTAGCGCTCTCGCACCTCATTTGTGTTTATATGGACATACTTATACAGTAGACATTCAAGATGATAAAATGTGTAGGTTTATTAGAGTACAAAACACAAACTGTTTCACTGTTTCGAAACAGCGTATCGAAACATTACATTGTACTGTTTCATTTGTTTCGAAAAAGTTACGTGTTTCAGTTTGCCCATCTCTACTCTTTAGGTTTTATATTGGTAACGCCACGTAGCGCTCTGTATGAAAATCACTGGATGTGCTGTGTGCAGTCTGTGGCTGGTTGGCATTGTTGTAATACTCGCTATTGTAGTGTTGGGCAGTTGGCTGTTAACAGCGCGTAGCGTTGCGCAGTTGGAGGTGAGCCGCCAGCAGTGGTGGATGTGGGGATAGAAATGGCGGAGTTTTGAGAGCGGATGATCTGGACGTGTGTCCATCAGAGACAGTAAATTTGTAAGGCTGGATGTCATGGACTGCTATATATATTATGACTTTTGAACACTATTAAGGTAAATACATTGTTTGTTCTCTATCAAAATCTTTCATTTGCTGACTATGCCTATTAGTAGTTAGTGCCTTCCGTAGTTTGAATCTTTTATTTAGCTGGCATTAGTGGCGCTCGCTGTATTGCAGCAGTTCGAGTAACGAAGGTTTTTGTGAGGTAAGTGATCTGTGAAAGGTATAGGTTAATGTTAGTCAGGGCCATTCTTTTGTAGGGACTATTGAAAGTCAGATTGCGTTGCGCTAAAAATATTTTGTGTCAGTTTAGTGTTGATCAGAATAGGTAAAGAGCGAAATGTCTGAGTACGTTCAGTTCTGCTCAGCTGTTTGAAAATCAAATAATGTAAGAGGTTTATCAGACAGTAATTCACTAAATTTTTCTAAGGGGGCGTTTCAGGTTCTAGGCGCTTCAGTCGCAGGTTCGAATCCTGAATCGGGCATGGATGTGTGTGATGTCCTTAGGTTAGTTAGGTTTACGTAGTTCTAAGTTCTAGGGGACTGACAATCGTTTTTCCCTTGTTTTATTTGCAAGCGGAACAGGAAAGGAAATCATCAGTAGTGGTGCAGGGTGCCCTCGTCCACGCACAGTACGGTGACTTGCGGAGTATGTATGTAGATGTAGATATAGATGAAGCTGTAGACGTAGATGGTTGGAATGTAGCAATGTCAACCCTTCCTTTAGGAAATGTGTCCAACTCTCGTCCAGTTGCGAAATTTCACGTTGTAATGTTTATCGTGAATGTGTTATACAGGGTGAAAAGTATTTAAACCGAGAAATTCTGGGAGGTTGTAGGGGACATCAAAACAAATATTTTTTCCTATGAGGAGTATTTCAGACGGTAGAGGAAGAATTCTCTGGCAGCAAATTAATTAAACCAACAAACACTTTTCCATTTTTTTATGACCAAGTGACAACAACTAGGTAGCAGATACGGCCCAATTAAACAGTCTCCAACAACACCGAACCACACATGAACGAAGAACCGCACTTGATGAGCGCTAGTATCTGTGGCGTGTGGATTATCCTCACTCCAAACATGCGAATTGTGCATGTTGAAGACTCCATCACGCCCGAACGTTGCGTCATCGGTAAACAACACAGAGGATGGAAATGTAGGATGCATTTCACACTGTTCGAGGTATCACTGCCAAAACTGTGCTCTGGGTGGATAATCAACTGGTTCCAGGTTGTATACACGCTGTAAGTGAAATGGACGTAACAACTGCTCTCGAAGGTCTGTTCTTACATTCGTCTGATTCGTCCCATGTGACGTGCAATTGCACGAGAGATGATTGAAGGATCCCGCTCCACATGCTGCAAGACAGCTTCCTCAAATTGCAGCGTTCTTACCGTGCGACGGCATCCCTGTCAAGGTAATCTGCTAAATGACCTGGTCTCACGCAGACGTTGGCACACAGCATCAAAGGTCGTATGATGCGGGATACGGTGTTTAGGATATTGTTGTTGATAAACCCGCTGTGTAGCTCGTCCGTTGTGGTGCGCTATGTAGTACGCACCAACCATATAAGTGTACTCACTCCAGGTGTATCGCTCCATCAGTAAACAGAGACAATGCACTACTACACTGGTGGACAGCAGTTGCCTACAACTGAAGAGCGTAATACGCCCTCTAACTACTGAAGATCGTAATACGGCCTCTATCAACTGAAGAGCGTAATACGGCCTCCAACGGTTTAAATAATCCTCGTAGGAAAAAATGACATTAGGGAAAAATATTTGTTTTGATGTCCCCTACAACCTCCCAGAGTTTGTCAGTTTAAATACTTTTCACCCTGTATAGGAGAAGTATTCTACCTAAAAAACTAACATAAAAACATACTCTGTAAAACAAATCTGCATAAAGCTGACAGTTGTAGCAAATAGACGAGTTTGATAGAGGTGTACATACACTATGAAGCTTGAATGACGTTAGGGTAAAAACATCCTGTCAAAATAGAAATCGATTCTGATAGAGTTTTAGCTTACACGTAGAAGATTGTGAAACGTGAAGTCGATAAGAGAGTTTTTGAAAAGATTTCCTACATCAGCATCTAAAGCTACGGCTATACTCTGCAAACCAACCCGAAGTGCCTGGCAGAGTGTACCTCCAATTGTACTACGTATTAGGTTTTCTTACCATTCGATTCATGTATTGAGCGCAGGGAGAATGATTGCTTCAGTGCCTCTGTTTGTGCTGTAACTAATCTAATCTTGTCCTCACAGTCCCTGTGTAAGCGATACGCAGGCATTGTAATATATTCCTAGAATCACCATCAAAAGCGGCCACTTGAAATTCTGTAGGATTCCTCGAGATAGTTTACGCCTACATTCAAGAGTCTGCCGGTTCACTTTTTCAACAGCTCTGTGACACTAGGCCAAGGGTCAAACAAACCTTCACCTTCGTGCTGCCTTTTCTGTATACATTCAATATCCTACTTTAGTTCTACTTGGTATGGGTCCTTTGTAGACTGAGACTATGTGATCATTCCATTTCATATCCCCACAAAGTGTTACAGCCCAGTATTTGTAGTAGTTGGTCGATTCCAAGAGTGACTCGTTGCTACTATAGTCATAGGTACGTTTTTTTTTGGGGAAGTGCACAGTTTTACATTTCTGAAACTTTAAATCAAGCTGCCAGTCTTTGCACCAAATTTGAAGTCTTATCAAGATCTGACTGATTATTTATGCAGCTTTTTTTTAGACGGCACTTAACTATGAATAAACTACGTCATCTTCAAAGCCTGAAGTTACTGTCAATATTTTCCGCAAGATCATTAATATCGATGTACTGGACCGGAAGACATTTAGGAAAGTCAAAGCAATGTCGTGTAGCAATTCTGCGTTCCAGAGATTGAAATATGTGTCATCATCATGAGCCAGTTCGACACCACTTGGTGATGAGGCGTCTTTGAGTCGGCGTGCAGCATGGAATCCCAGTAGGTTCTTCTATTTCTCCCGATCGTGAGCTCCCCATCGCCAATTCAATCCGGCTGTCTCTGCCCATATGTGCGGCAATCTTCCCCTTGGTCTTTTTCGGTAAATTGGACTCCGGTCTAGCACTTGTTCTGACCATCTGCGGTCTTTTCTTCGAGCGACGTGACCAGCCCACTGTCATTTCAAGACAGGATATTCACTCTTTCCCTTCTGTCACTGACCTTTGTTGTACCTGTGGAATCACTGCTTTCTTTTTGTCTTTCTTTGTATAATCCATCTGTTTATTCCTCTTTAGGATACCATCAATTTTCTAACAATGAACTCATTTAACGTCCATGTCTCACAGGTAGAAGTGATTACTGGCAGCATACATTTGGTCGGAACTGTTTTCTTCAGCTTAGCCGACATGTTAGAGTTAAAAACTGACAAGTATCTTCCATAAGCTTCCCAGCACAATTTAATATGTCGAAATATTTCTGGTTTAGGTGCCCTTTCATATTTACAAGCCGACCCAAAAAAAATATTTTGTGACCCTATCCGGTAGCGTATTTCCAACAGATTTATTTGCCTCCGGCGTCCAATCGTTTATCATGATCTTTTTAGACCAACTGCAGAGCAGACTAACATAAGTTCGCTAACCACTATTTGCAGTTCTTCTATATCATATGCAAACAGAGTAATACCTGCATCAGACCTTGGGTTAATTAATCTCTTTCCCAGAACTTCGCTTGCTTTCATTTTCCAATGTAGATGATGCTTTTTGTAAGACCGCTGAAAACAGTTTTGTAGATATAGCGTCACCTTGTTTTATATCCTTCTCAGTGTGGGAAATACATTAGTTTTCTTAACACTCACAAACACTGTGGATGTTTTGTATACGTTATATTATAAGACTTAATTCTGCTAGAGCCTCAGACACATTGGGTCAATAAATCGAGTCGAATGCCTTTTCAAATGGATAGAATTCATTTCTTCTACAAATTGTTTCACGTACAATCAGGATATGATCAGTTTTATTAAATCCTGTGTGAAACCCCAGATTGCTCAGAGGGTTGAGCCAGGTCACATGTTGTACTAACACTGGTAGTCAAATATCGAGTAAAAACTTTGTAAAGTATGGACAATAGGGTGATAGGATGACAGTACCTTGCGTCTTTAGTACCACCTTTCTTATGTACTAGGATTATTTTAATTTTATTCCCGTCTCTTGGTAATGTTTCACTACGCAAATAATTTGACAATATTTTATAAATGCTTTATAAATTCCTCATCCATCAGCTTTAGAATATTGACTGAGAAGTCATCGGCACCTGGGGCAGTTTGTTTTTTCATCTTGTCTATAGCACGTTTGCTAGTTTTAGTCCACCCCGGGTATTTCATGTCCGCGGTGCCACTCATAAGTGGGAGGCTTTCCCCGATCCGCCACCTGAGGGGGATTAGCAACCTCGCACAGAAGGGTATATACGTGGTGGCAACCCTAAGAGTTAAATGATTTAATATGCAAGTGATTTGATTCAAGTCAGTGGTGTAAGCACTGTGTTCATTTTATGGGAAAGGAAGCGTACCGAAAAGTCAAGCAGAGTTCTTTCTAGAAACTTCATTTAGCTCTTGTTTGGCAGTCGGCTTGGCAGACGTGTCTAAGCTCTAAAGCCCTAGGCCATACACCTGGACACAGGAGACACCCGTTTATGGAGAACGACAGTGACAGGGCGGAGTAATTTCACTAGAGACATAGCTAGACTGTAGCAAAAGGGGAACTTAGCTCTGGTCGCACGAAATTTTCCATGGCCAGAAGAACATCTCAGCCAAACACGGAAATTCTGACTGGAAGGTGTTTCTGTGGGAATCTGATGAATGAAAAAACTGGTACCGAGGAGACTTAGTGCAAGTTATGACACTGTGACGGCACATTCAGTTGGTTGGGGAAGGAATAACAGACGAAGCAACGGCAGTAATCTGTGGAAAAGAAGAATAAGTGCAACAGTACACTTTCCAAGATAATTCAGGTCGACTAGAGACACAAAGTGCTCAATCGTAGTCTTGCAGCAGTCCAGATGCTTCATCAGCCACAGCCTGTAGAGAAAGCTTTCCCTAAGCCTCAACCCGCCGTGGAAAACAACCTCCAATCCCACATAACATGTGTCTCTACTCGTCCAAACAAAACGCCCCGAGAATGAGTTGTTTTTTCAGCAGCCGAAAAATATTTATTTTCTCAGTTAGTTATTAATATACAAAGATTTTTGTCATCTTGTTTATGTTTATCTGCAGTGGATCAGTATATGTATTTATCAACGTTAATTTTTATTACCTGATATCCCATATCTGTATATCACTTTCTTATAATTTTTCTTTCGGTATTGTAGGCTCATTGTGGAACGCTTTAATTAGCTTGTAGTAATCAGCCTGGTGCCCAGTACAGTGTGTTAATCGAACACCTTAAACGTAAGGTAACCCAGCACAAATTAACTACTCGAGAAATTAGTCTCACTGAGCACTTCACTAACTGAGGATTGTGGAAATAAAAAGCACGGCCCAGGTATAACATTTTCGCACCCAGTGTGGGTAACTAAGAAAGACTGAACAAAGGGGAAAATATCACTCTGTGAATCCTTACTCCAACGCAAGTGACGTTAGGTGAAGCTTATTTCTGTAGTATTTCTCGCCTCGCCTAAACTCCTAATGTGTCCGCTAGTCGCGTGTCACTGTTTATCAACACGAGAGTGTGGGACATCAGACTATCGAATCAAGTGATAAACAAGTGACGGCGCCATACAGTCTTCATTATACGGTCTTTCGCTGGAGCGCATTTGCAGAGGAATATGTGATGCTTACATTTGAATTCAGGAACGCTGCTGACTCCAATTTAAGGTTATAAAGGATTCACTGTATACCTTTCCGCGCTGGAGTACAAAGACGGAGCTGTTTGTTTGCTCCCCGTTCTCGTTCAACACCTCGCACTCGTCACGGCGTGCAAAACGAATTTCCCGTCTGTATTTGCCGGGCGATTTGAGACGAGCTATAAACATTTGGAAACGAGGCAATGTGTACAATTTTGAGAGAAACAGATCGTCCAGTTCCGTACCCTTTTAAAATTGGTAATGGTATTACGTTTATTTAAAAGTATGCATGAAACAATTCCTTAAAATGAAAAAAGCAGATATAAGGCTGATCGATGCATTTATTCATTCCAAAACACCAATACTTATGAATAAGTTAGTTATCATCACATCAGCGCTTAGGTCTTACGGCTTTGCGACTCTTTATTTGACTTATCCTCTTTTCGAGAGGCGGCCCTGGCTTCGTCGACGTGCTGGATTGCACTCGGAATCTGTTTTCGCTATCCACTTATTCCAGTAATTAGTCATTTGATCCTTTCAACTCCCAGACGATCCTTTCAACTCCCAGATCTTCTCGTATATCTCCACTCCTTTTGTGGTGAGGTAGAGAATAACTCACTACGAATCGCAGGAACGTCGCTTCGATCGCCTTTATTTGTTACACATGAGCAGATGTTAAGAGTTGCAGTTTTGATGCCCACACAGCAATCTGTGTATATTGTGCTTAAAGCTGATGTCCGGCTAAGGACAGAAACTCAGATTTGGAGAAGGTGTTGATCTTACACTATAGGCGTCGTTTAAGAAGTGAATTTTCGAAAGGCCACTCCTAAGGGGATGAGACAGAGGATGAAAGGCTTTTTGAAAAGATGTCGCTATTACGGTAATTTTAAAGCTGAAAGTACGAAAATTGGTATTTGATTTCTCAGTCAAAAATAACAAAATACGTGTTTAAACTTTTTTGGATATTCTACCACTAAGTGGATAAAATAGTGGGTGAAAGCTTCTTTGAAAATAAATCCTTATTAAGGAGCTACTAAGGCATTTTTAAAGCTACGTCTACGGGAATTGGTCTCTAACATCTCGGTTGGAAATTAAAAAATACATGTTTCAGTGTTTCTAGATATTCAGTCCCCTAAGGCAGTGAAATACGGGATGAAAGATTTTATGAAATTATTTCGTTATGGAAACTATACCTATGAAAACTAGATTTTGGCTTGTATGTTGGAAATTAAAAAGGTTACGTGTTTCACTGTTTCTGGAAATCCAACACCTAAGAGGGTGAATTAGAGCATGAAAATATTTAAAAAAATTTTTCGTTGTAGTAAAAATTTTTAAAGCTAAATCTGTGAAAATTGGTATTTCACATATCGGTTGGATATAAAGAAATACGTCAATATATCCATTGTGGTTATGTGACATTGATTTAAATTGGCGATTTATCTGATAATAAATATGCAACAAGTCCCTTTTTTAGTTTTTTGATACTATTTATCAACCTTTAATGGTTGCGTATTTATTAGCAGATAAATCGCCAAAGAATATATGTTATCGGATGAAAGTTTCTGTGAAAGTATCACCACAAGAACGCAAAAGGCATAATTAACAAAAATCTTAGACTTCAGCTACCAGAATCGTTTTTTGGTCGCAACTATATTACAAAAAGACCATGCTTCTATGGCCTTAATTAGCGTGAAGAGTTTAGAAGGTATTGCAATTTGTGAACAACATAGAAAATGAGATTAAACAAAAACATAAAAATCTGCGCAGACCGTACAGTTACGCGAGCGAAGCAGCGGGTACTGAACTAGTACCTAATATTAACTTACGCACAGCTCTTTCCCTTACCTTGTTGCCCAGAGTTAGTTGTACTGTTTCCGGGAAACGTCTAAATCTACTGCGTTCAATGCAGGTGTCCTATATTCGTATTTTACATATTATGTGATATCCCAAATACATAAATGCCGAGACTTGTTCAATCATTTTGGTGACAATAATTGTCCTTGCTCTACTTTGTTTCTCACCGTGGAATGCCATTGTCTTGGTTTTCTCCGTAGATATCTTCCCGTTATATTCTTCAGAAACATAGTTCAGCTTATATCATGCCTCTCGTATTTCATCTTTTCTAATTTTCAGAACTTACATTATGGTTACGTATTGCGAAACCATAGTGCAACTGTATCACAGTATCAATACGAAGATTATGACACACCAGTTGTCCAAATGTGCGTTTTTGAAATTAAATTCATCACACATTTGAACAAATAGTGTGTTACAATCGCTGTACTGGCACTTTATGGTATATATCAACCCTAAATGTTTCTCTGAGTACATGTTGGTGTCTTATTTTGGCAGGTGCTATGTCGTTCCGTAGTCTTAGCTTTTCTTTCGCCATAACAGACAAAAATCTATTCGCTTGGTCTGCAAGACGTTGGTGGCTAGAGAAATGACTTAAGATTCAAACCCGCAGTGATACCCCTACTTGGGCAAGGCACACGAACCGAGTGAAAGCATCCACCACAGCAGAAATATAGTTACTGCCACCCTTAGTGCCTGGAAGCGGCCCTAAGTAACCCATAAACAATTTCTCCATAGGCCACTCCTTCCGACTAGAATGCAACAAAACACGACGAGAATTTGAACCGGGCTTGGCTGACTTACATTCCTTGACTAACTTTCTGGGGGTGTAAATCAGGGGACGACGAAGTAAGGTGTTCTTTAATCTTCATTACGTTCTTGAAAGTACCCAAATGACCCTCATACAGGAAGTAATGGAATTATTTAAACACAGTCGGGATTAACTCTTCGGGGAGACATATCTTTAATTTCGTGGCGTAGTTGGTACAGTAACGTAGGAGATCGTTGTTAAGGTGACACCCAGCAACTTGCTTCCCACTAAGGAGCTTAGTGCTTGATCCCGCTCCTACCGCTTCATCAGATTCCTGAAAAGTGATGGAATCTCGGTTAGCACAGCTGCAGTAAACTGAAGACTGTCATCTGTTTGCGTGATCTCAGTAGACTCTTAAACCCCACTAAACACTGGACTCACTACATCAGTGAGCTGGTTGTAAGAACGATTTATGTGTCCTACAGTGAACCGGAAAGCTTAAATTCGAACTGTCCAGCGTGTTAACCTGCCAGTCATACGGGTCCTAGCCAGTACCCAGCTTAGCGCCTGATTGTTTTTGATAAGAAATCTCTAAGCTCCAAAGGAAACATATTTTTTCGAGGCTGGAAACGTTCATCTAACAGTCCAATATATCATCTTCAACTGCTATTAGCAGGTGCTATTAATAATTGTCACACTAACAAAACAGGGACTCAGTACAGAGACAACATGGGAAAGGTCACTGAAAAGCACCTCGCTCAAATTTACACGGAAATAAATAAAATGTATTTTTATTAAGTAATTGTAACGACGTGTGTCACTCTTATTCAGTCACAATTTCATCTCTGCTCTGCTCCCTGCCCTTCCTTAACCGAACAAGTCCACACTCGTGAAACAAAGTCCAAGGGAGTGATATCTGCTGAACGCGGTGGCCAAGGAATTGGCCCATCCCTCCCAGTCCATCTGCCTGGAAATGTTTCATTGAGGAACCGACGAATATGCAGTCTCCAATGTGGTGGTGCACCACCTTGCTGGAAAAAGGTAGGTGGTTGTAAGTCAATCAGTTGTGGTGCTACATATTCGGTCAGAAGTTCGAGGTAAATGTCTGCAGTAATTGTTGACTCGTTGAAGAAAAATGGACCAATTATTCGACTGCACATGATTCCACGCCAGACATTCACTTTCGGACAATCCCGGTGAAGCTCCCTAGTCACATGGGGGTGTTCAGATCCCCAGATTCTCACACTGTGTCTGTTTAATGTCCCAGAAACATGAAAAGTTGCCTCCTCACTGAAACAAACTCGCTTGAGGAATGCTTCATCCTCCAAAAGGCGTTCCAGCATGTTGAGTGCAAACTCTGTCCGTTTTGGCTTGTCATTTGGCTCAAGTGCCTGTAACAGTTGCATTTTGTAAATATACAACCGTAAGTTCTTGTGGAGGACCATATACACAGTTGAACGTGGTAGTTGCACCTGTCAGGTAGCAGTGCGGACGGACTTCGTAGGTGAACGAGTGAAGACGTTTAAAACGCGATGATGTTTTCCTCGGATGTTCTTGGTCGCTCGCTCCTCCCTATATCCAACACTGTCCTTGTCTCCATGCACGGATTAAAGGGCGCGATGGTGGATCTCTTCCATACTTCTTTCTGAAGTTTCGTGCCTCCTCTTGAGAAATTCCAGTTTATAGAGGTTCAGTTCCCTCCATCAACAGAGTATCTGAAACACAAAATTTTAGTATATATAAAAACACTAATAAACAGTGATTACAATAAAAGAAATTTTGTTAAAATATTTCAATAACTGCCGTTGTAATAAAATTTTGTTGTAAAGGGACTTAATGGATATCCTGTATATTAGGGTACCTGTTATGAAATAGAAACTAATCCATGTAATAGAAGAAGTTGTCCAGGAGAAATGATGGTTTAGGTTTAAAACTTGCTTTCTACCTGCCAGACATATCATGTAGTTCCCAAAATTGTCTAACATACAGGCCTTTCAGCCAATGACAATCAGGGGCAAGATGCAGGCATTCTCACTGGCCATGCTGCCCCTCCTGCTTACAGCGCTTCAGCAAGCTGTTGCCTACTGGAAGGACATTGAGAACCCTTTCTGCAACTGAAAGGTAGCTCCTGGCGCATCATCTCGGAGCTTCTGCAGCGTCTGTCGAAGTCCTGTCGCGCCCTCGAACTCAGCGCCGTGCGGTGCGCGAGACAAATAATGCGACGCTTTGGTCCGTAGACTCCCTCCCGAACGTTCGTTGGCGGACCTGGATAACTTCCACGCCCTGCTTCACCTTCACTATGAAGCCAAATAAAGGTCGTCAGCCCCGCTTAGATCCGCGAAACAGGGTTAGAACAGTCCCTTCCTCTACACCACTATTCAGTGCCCTGCAGAAGTTCCCCAGTCCGGCCACCGGGCTGGACAACAAACACTGTAGTCAATCTTGACACCATTACCAGTTCGTTTCTCCCGTCTCTCCTGTAAACAACACAGGAACACAGTCTAAAGTCAAAGAGGGTAAGGACACAGACGAGAATTTCATACTTCAAATTTTTATTTGAGCAAAACTCAATTTATTCTTCTTGTAATAACCAGACAGCTACTTCTGCAAGATGTTGTAGTAGACAATGTGTACAAGAACCAAGACGGAACAATAAGAGTGGAAGATCAAGAAGCAAGTGCACGGATAAAGAAATGTGTAAGACATGGATGCAGACTTTCAGCCCTTCTGTTCAATCTATACATCGAGGAACCAATGATGGAAATAAAAGAAAGGTTCAAGAGTTGGGTTCAAAATGAAGGCGAAAGGGTATAAATGTTAACAGTCGCTGATGATGTTGCTATCCTCAATGAAAGCATTACAGGTTGTCCTGACTAATGAGTACAGCATGTGATTTGAGAGTAAATCGAAGAAGTCCAAAGTCATGAGACGTAGCAGAAATGAGAACAGCGAGAAACTTAACATTAGAATTGGTGATCACGACGTAGATAAAGTTAAGGATTTCTGCTACCTAGGCAGCATAATAAGACGTGACGGACGGAACAAGGAGGACATCAAAAGTCGAGTAGCACTGGCAAAAAGGGCATTTCTGGGCAAGAGAAATCTACTAATATCAAACATAGGCCTTAATTTTAGAAAGAAATTGCTGCGAATGTACACTCCTGGAAATTGAAATAAGAACACCGTGAATTCATTGTCCCAGGAAGGGGAAACTTTATTGACACATTCCTGGGGTCAGATACATCACATGATCACACTGACAGAACCACAGGCACATAGACACAGGCAACAGAGCATGCATAATGTCGGCACTAGTACAGTGTATATCCACCTTTCGCAGCAATGCAGGCTGCTATTCTCCCATGGAGACGATCGTAGAGATGCTGGATGTAGTCCTGTGGAACGGCTTGCCATGCCATTTCCACCTGGCGCCTCAGTTGGACCAGCGTTCGTGCTGGACGTGCAGACCGCGTGAGACAACGCTTCATCCAGTCCCAAACATGCTCAATGGGGGACAGATCCGGAGATCTTGCTGGCCAGGGTAGTTGACTTCCACCTTCTAGAGCACGTTGGGTGGCACGGGATACATGCGGACGTGCATTGTCCTGTTGGAACAGCAAGTTCCCTTGCCGGTCTAGGAATGGTAGAACGATGGGTTCGATGACGGTTTGGATGTACCGTGCACTATTCAGTGTCCCCTCGACGATCACCAGTGGTGTACGGCCAGTGTAGGAGATCGCTCCCCACACCATGATGCCGGGTGTTGGCCCTGTGTGCCTCGGTCGTATGCAGTCCTGATTGTGGCGCTCACCTGCACGGCGCCAAACACGCATACGACCATCATTGGCACCAAGGCAGAAGCGACTCTCATCGCTGAAGACGACACGTCTCCATTCGTCCCTCCATTCACGCCTGTCGCGACACCACTGGAGGCGGGCTGCACGATGTTGGGGCGTGAGCGGAAGACGGCCTAACGGTGTGCGGGACCGTAGCCCAGCTTCATGGAGACGGTTGCGAATGGTCCTCGCCGATACCCCAGGAGCAACAGTGTCCCTAATTTGCTGGGAAGTGGCGGTGCGGTCCCCTACGGCACTGCGTAGGATCCTACGGTCTTGGCGTGCATCCGTGCGTCGCTGCGGTCCGGTCCCAGGTCGACGGGCACGTGCACCTTCCGCCGACCACAGACGACAACATCGATGTACTGTGGAGACCTCACGCCCCACGTGTTGAGCAATTCGGCGGTACGTCCACCCGGCCTCCCGCATGCCCACTATACGCCCTCGCTCAAAGTCCGTCAACTGCACATACGGTTCACGTCCACGCTGTCGCGGCATGCTACCAGTGTTAAAGACTGCGATGGAGCTCCGTATGCCACGGCAAACTGGCTGACACTGACGGCGGCGGTGCACAAATGCTGCGCAGCTAGCGCCATTCGACGGCCAACACCGCGGTTCCTGGTGTGTCTGCTGTGCCATGCGTGTGATCATTGCTTGTACAGCCCTCTCGCAGTGTCCGGAGCAAGTATGGTGGTTCTGACACACCGGTGTCAATGTGTTCTTTTTTCCATTTCCAGGAGTGTACGTTCGGAGTCAGAATTGTATGTCAGTGAAATATGGATTGTGGGAAAACCGGAACAGAAGAGAATCGAATCATCTGAGATGTGGTGCTAAAGAAGAATGTTGAAAATTAGGTGGATTGATAAGGTTACGAATGAGGAGGTTCTGCGGAGAATCGGAGAGGAAATGAATATGTGGAAAACACTGACAAACAGAAGGAACAGGATGATAGGATATCTGTTAAGATATCAGGGACTGACTTCCATGGTACTAGAAGAGCTGCGGTGGGCAAAATTGAGAAAATTGAGACGTAGGTTGCAAATGATATTCTGAGATGAAAAGGTTGGCACAGGACAGAAATTCGTGGCAGGCCGCGTCAAACCATTCAGAAGACTTATGACTCGAAAAAATAAAATAAGCCGGCCGCTGTGGCCAAGTGATTCTAGGCGCTTCAGGTTGTAACCGCGAGAGCGTTATGGTGGCAGGTTCGAATCCTGCCTCGGGCATGGATGTGTGTGATATCCTTAGGTTAGTTAGGTTTTAGTAGTTCCAAGTCTAGGGGACTGATGACCGCAGATGTTAAGTCCCATAGTGCTTAGAGCCATTTGAACCATTTTGAAATAAAATAAAATAAAAATTTAAAAAAATCCGTGAAGTCCACCTCGTTCGCTCCTCAGCCTCGTTCGTTGCACAACGCTTCCAGCTAGCCATTTGTTCCACAATCTGTTAAGCGATCTCTTCCTTAATAGTCCGTGTACGTTCGCTGATCTCAACACCTACCTCGAAAACCAGCAATAGAATAAGACGTTTCTGCACACGTGTGACAGGGAACGCGCTTCCAAACAGTTTCTGAACCTTCCATAAACGAAAACAACCGTACTGGCCACTGTCTACAAACTTCGGAAATACGCCTCCACACCGCCTCCGCCCCAGAGGACACAAACTCACCTCTTGTACCCTACTAGGGCCACCGACCGACTTGACGATTTTTCCCACTGCTCACAGATCAGCGACGTTTCCTTCTACATAAACACTTTTGGCCAATCAGCCTCCAGAGCAGAAAGTAGGCACTGCGACTGGCCATTGGCTGCTAACGCTCACCATCCTACTGTAATGTGCTGATGCGTGCCTACACTCTGAGGAGTTAGTTACCAGAGGGTACCAGGAAACGCCAGTCATTTTGTGACAAACAGCCTCGCCTTGGCAGAGCACACAGTCCGGTCCAGCCAGCACCTGTTAGCCGGATTAAGAGAAGCGAGCCAGCCGTTTACCTGCAGACCGGAGGACAGCCGCAGTGCCTCGGACACTGGCCGACTGGCCCCGTCACAACAGCGACCGTCGCGGCCCAGAAGTCACCCGTTACACAGCGGCCATCACGGGGAACTCACTCGCCCTTAAAATCAGCCTAGTCGGCTCCAACAGGCACCCATTTAGGACCACCATCCTCAGGCCGAACAAAAACCCCTCCTCCCAGCCGCCGAACACTCTGTGGCGACTACCATACCGAGGGCTACAAAACATGGGCGCTTAGGGAATGTCGCTTTACAACTTGAAGTGATATCTCCCGCGAACGGACGCTAGGACTTCACTTCCTGTAAGGGTTATTCAGATCAAAAAACATCATTCAACAGCCTTGATTTCAAATTAAATTTCTTAAACAGTAGAACGAAACCGGAGTCCAAATTTTTACTTTTGTCCATTCCATTACTAGCTTCGGGCCGAGACCCATTTTCAAATGATCATAACATAGCCGACAATGGCAATTTCCGAAGATATCAGAAATGTGCAATGAAGTGTGTGAGTTATCTGCATGCACTGTATGAGTTATCTGTATGCACTGTAAATGTTCATTGCACATGAAACTTCCTGGGAGATTAAAACTGTGTACGGGACCGAGACGCGAACTCGGGACCTTTGCCTCTCGGGGGCAAATGCTCTACCAACTGAGCTAGGAGAGCTTCTGTAAAGGTTGGAAGGTAGGAGACGAGGTACTGGCAGAAGTAAAGCTGTGAGGACCGGGCGTGAGTCGTGCTTGGGTAGCTCAGGTGGTAGGGCACTTTCCCGCGAATGGCAAAGGTCCAGAGATCGAGTCTCGGTCCGGCACACAGTTTTAATCTGCCAGGAAGTTTCATATCAGCACACACTCCGCTGCAGAGTGATAATCTCATTCATTGCACATTTTTGACATCCACTATGTTACGACGGTTTGGAAATGGGTCTCGGCCAGAAACTAATCATCGAATCAATAAAAGTTAAAATTTGCGACTGGGACATGTTTTTCCTTCTACTGATGAACAGAAGTTGCTCACCCATGCTACTCCAGCATGCTAGAAGCTCGATATACCTCTTAAGGTCTGTTAATAATTCTAACTACGAGTACACTTCCCATAAACATACGTCGTAAATTTGCAAACAACGAACAACTGATTTCCATCAAGACCGAGCGTAAACTGACTATCTAATTCGTTCTGCTCTTCTAGCCATTATGGGTTCCAAGCAGTTGGTCGCTCTTTTGTACCGGAAGTACACAGACCACTGGAACTGCCACCGCGCCACGGCAGGTGACAATCCTGGCGCGCCATCCTGACACATGCGACGTCTACTGAACGTGGGAGGTGCGCTGTCCTTAGAGAGTCTAGGAACACACGCAAAAATAAGGAAATACGTGCTTCACGGAACTAATGGACAACGCATTGCCTCTGAAAAATATGACCCGACTGTAGTGATTCTTCGACGGCTCTACATTGATTACGTTTGGCAGCAAGAGATTGCGAAAGACGCGAACCACCCACGTTGAAGAAGGCGTTGATCATAACAGGCTTTTAACACTGTGAATACAGTAAACGATTTCAGTAAATGACTGCAAGATGGCTACTTCTTCTGGCAAGAAATGAATAGTCTATCAAATAACGCTGTTGTTGTAGCATGTTAACTTCCCATCTTCGACTTTACAGAAGATGGTCTGCTTCTTGAAAACGTCACGTCCGTGCATAATTTCGTAGCATTTTTGTTTCTCATGATCGTATTTCGGTTGCTAGGGGTTTATTTATCGGTTGTAATTTTTATTTGTAGTTCGCTGATGCTATCTGAGTTTACATATCGTCATTTTGCCATTTCCAGATAGTCAGTGCAGCTGTGGATGCTACAAAATGGGGTGCCAAGTGGACAAATCGGAACATTTTCGACATACACTTGTGTTTACGTTCAACAGAGGAGGCAGCGGAGGCTGCCAAAACATTTGCGCCCTGTATGGGGTAATGCCATTGAACAGTGTACGGCAAGAAAATTGTTTTCTCGCTTTAAGGAGGATCGTTTTGATATTAGTGATCCTCCAAGTTCAGGAACACCTTCCAGGTCTGACGAAGATCATTTAAATGTATAAATCCATAACGATCCACGTCAGTGTACTCGAGAACTGGAAAATATGATGACCTGATCACTCCGCCATTGTCCGGCATTTGCATCTAATGGGGAAGGTTAAAAAAAATCGGGTGTATGGGTACCGCACGCTCTAAATCAAAATCACGAAAGAAATCAGCCTGTGGCCATACGTGCTTCTCTGCTTTCTCGTCATCAGTTGACTAGTGAACAACAACAACCATTCCTGTCCTCCATCGCTACTGATGGCGATAAATAGTGCCTTTATGATGGTGGTGGTGGTTAGTGTTTAACGTCCCGTCGACAACGAGGTCAAAGGAACCATCCCGGCATTTGCCTGAAACGATTTAGGGAAATCACGGAAAACCTAAATCAGGATGGCCGGAGACGGGATTGAACCGTCGTCCTCCCGAATAGTGCCTTTACGTTACATAAGGAAAAGAAAGGGGTGGTTGAGTCCAAACAAAGCAGCAACACCCCATACAAAGACCTGAGCCCATCCACAAAAGATAATGTTATGCATCTGGTGGAACAGCGACAGTGGGGTGTTCTACGAACTGCATTCCTGGGTTGTAACCATCACTGCAGACATTTATTTGTCAACAATTGAGACGTCGTGCAGACGCAATCCGAGAACAACGACCAGGAAGAATGAGTGAAGTGACGCTACTCCACGCTAACGCCGCCTTCATTCTGCTAGATTGTCAAAAAACACTATGCACGAGTTGGGTTCGTAAGTCGTTCCGCATCCACCTTGTTCACCTGATCTTGCGCTCTCAGATTTTCACCTTTTCCACTCTGTATCGAACAGACTTGAACAAACTTCCTTTCCGGATGAAAAAGCGCTTCTAGCATTGCTCGACGGATTCTTCGCCTCAAAACCACGCGATTTCTACAATCGTGGAATCGTATAAGTTGCCTCAGTGTCGGCAGACTTTTGTAAGTGGTGAAGGAGAATATATTATTGATGACTGTAGTCTCTGTTACCTGTATATGTTGCGTATGTTAAACTTGTGGAAAAACACTACGAACTTGTGCACCAACACAATATATGTGGCCATAGATATACGGCTGTCGATCAATGTGTCTGAAACTTGTCGATAGATTTTTTCCCCTTTTTGACGATTGCCTGGTGACTGTGACGACCGAAACAAGTGAGCAGTGAGTGGTATGGGGCCGGCCGAAGTGGCCGTGCGGTTAAAGGCGCTGCAGTCTGGAACCGCAAGACCGCTACGGTCGCAGGTTCGAATCCTGCCTCGGGCATGGATGTTTGTGATGTCCTTAGGTTAGTTAGGTTTAACTAGTTCTAAGTTCTAGGGGACTAATGACCTCAGCAGTTGAGTCCCATAGTGCTCAGAGCCATTTGAACCATTTTAGTGAGTGGTATAGATCTGCCACTTCTGAATGGCCGACCTTCGCTATACTGAGAGGGTGAAACTTTGTTTGGAAATGTTCTGATTAGCACTTGTGTCCACCTGGCAATGTTATTACTGATGTTATATGACATCGAGCAAACCTGAAATCTGAATAGCGCGTTCTTTAATAAATGAACGGTTGAATTCTTGCGAACTGTCATTCTCCCATTATCTGAGAGGTTTCCCAGAATCACTGCCAGTCTTCGAATACCCTTGTATTTACTCTCGCTTCGAAGTCTGAATAAGATAGAAGTACGAGAAATGTAATCTTCCCGTGACACTAATTCTTGTTAACTGCCCCACTAATTCGTTGTCTGCGATTCCGGAATGCCCATTGACGTAATGCTTTATGTTGTTAGTTACAGTGATAAACTTATAAAATATTCAAATTGTGCTCCACTGTTTCAATATGCTGTATGAAAGCCAGTCCTTATTTGCTGCCAAAAGCGGCTGATAGATAAATCTTTGTCTTGCTCTAACTACCGTTGTTTCGAATGGTTCAAATGGCTCTGAGCACTACGGGACTTAACATCTGAGGTCATCAGTCGCCTAGAACTTAGAACTACTTAAACCTAATTAACCGAATGACAGCACACACATCCTTG
The DNA here is from genome assembly GCF_021461395.2 of Schistocerca americana. Lineage (NCBI taxonomy): Eukaryota > Metazoa > Arthropoda > Insecta > Orthoptera > Acrididae > Schistocerca > Schistocerca americana. Next base: position 283,810,412 of record NC_060120.1, on the reverse strand, counting down.
CCCGAGGCAGGATTTGAACCTGCGACCGTAGCGATCGCGCGGTTCCAGACTGAAGCGCCTAGAACCGCTCGGTCACAACGGCCGGCCGTTGTTTCGACATTTCGTCTTCCATCTGGCGTGCACGTACGTAATACTCTCCACAATTAAGAACACCGAGCGAGGTGGCGCAGTGGTTAGACACTGGACTCGCATTCGGGAGGACGACGGTTCAATCCCGCGTCCGGCCATCCTGATTTAGGTTTTCCGTGATTTCCCTAAATCGCTCCAGGCAAATGCCGGGATGGTTCCTTTCAAAGGGCACGGCCGACTTCCTTCCTCGTCCTTCCCTAATCCGATGAGACCGATGACCTCGCTGTCTGGTCTCCTTCCCCGAAACATCCAACCAATCAACCAATTAAGAACATATAATTTTTCTAAGCACAAATAAGATATGTGTAATTCAATACTAGTAATATGTCGTTAAGTACTTACTTTACAACTGGAAGTGGTATAAACCGCATGTGCATGATTACAGCGTATGTGCCGCCTGGTGTAGCCGTGCGGTTTGAGGCGCCCTGTCACGGATTGCGTGGCCACGGGCCGACTTGATACGGCGGAAGGCGGCTGGGGTTAAATCAGGGAGAAGGCCACTCTGTTACAGACATGAAATGATCGTATGGTTTTTGTTGTGGGTTGGCAGGAGAGCCAACACCGTGTTACTAGAGAAAGCCGAAAGGCACGCGTTTTAGCTCACGCAGGCTGGCGTGAGGTCTGGAACAGGTCAAGGAAATTAGAATTTAGAAAAATGGACGTAGCTGGTGGAATACTTAACTTTAATCCATAAATGGTGAACGTTGCTCTTGACGGTACTTTATTCATAATATCAATAGTAACTGGTAATGGCGCCTTGCTAGGGCGTAGCTAATGACGTAGCTGAAGGCTATGCTAACTATCGTCTCGGCAAATGAGAGCGTATTTTGTCAGTGAACCATCGCTAGCAAAGTCGGTTGTACAACTGGGGCGAGTGCTAGGAAGTCTCTCTAGACCTGCCGTGTGGCGGCGCTCGGTCTGCAATCACTGATAGTGGCGACACGCGGGTCCGACGCACACTAACGGACCGCGGCCGATTTAAAGGCTACCACCTAGCAAGTGTGGTGTCTGGCGGTGACACCACAGTTTTTATTGGCCAGGATATCCCCTTCGGGATTCGGCCGCCGTATTGCAAGTCTTTTTAGTCGACGCCACTTCGGCGACTTGCGTGTCAATGATGATGAAAATGATGATAAAGGACACACAACATCCAACCCCTTGCCGGGAATCGAACCCGGGGCCCTTTGCGTGGGAGGCGCTAACGCTACCGCTGCGCCACGGAGGCGGACTATGTTACCAGTTGCTTTGGGGGCGGCACCCAGCGTGTTGTGTTGTCTGCGCGGAATACGCGCGGCTGTTGTTAGGCTGCCGCACGACAAAGGCGCCGCAACAGCAGGAACAACAACGCCACAGCCGCGGAAACCAGGTACACTGTCTGGCGGCATACGAGTACCCCACACAGCAAGGATGGCGTGACCTCGATCCGACAGTAAACTCTTCGATTCTGGAGTAGGGCATCTTACGTTCTACGATATACTCTATTCCTCAAGTATTTTATTTACTTATTTTATTTAATAACATAAGTTACATTAAGTGCTATAATACATCCTTGTCCAAAAGAATTGAACATCCTAGAAATTTTGCACGAGTGCCATAAGAGCAAATAAACGCTTTGCTGTAAAAATTAGTTTGTTGGCATCGAAAAAGGCCAAAAACAATGATCCACCTCGGAGTCACCAGTAAAACACAATCTACACCAGTATGGAGCCACCAGTAGCTAGCGCAGTGCCTTGTTGAAATGTGTGTGAATTCCTAAGGTACCAAACTGCTGAGATCATCGGTCCCTAGACTTACACACTGCTCAAACTAACTTATGCTAAGAACAACACACACACCCGTGCTCCAGGGAGGACTCGAAGCTCCGGCGGGAGTGGCTTGTTGACAGCTTGGGTCCAGGGCTTCGTTGTGTCTGCGCCACACTCGAACCCAACCACCAGCTCTTACCAACTGGTATGGTCACGATCCCAGGAGAGTCGCTGTAGGGGATGTCGTGCTGTTAGCAAACGCACTCCCGTCGGTCGTCTGCTGCCATAGCCCATTAACGCCAGATTTCGCCGCACTGTCCCAACGGATAATGTTGGTCGTACGTCACACATTGATTCCTACTTCACGCAGCACTGTGACACCTCTACGCATGCGCCGCTGCTCTCGGTCGTTAAGTGCAGCCCGTCGGCCACTGCGTTGCCCGTGGTGAGAGGTAATACCTGAAATTTGACACTCTTGACACTATGGTTCGCGGAATGTTGAATTCCCTAGCGATTTCCTAAATGGAATGTCTCATGCAACTAGCTCCAACTTCCATTCCGCGTCCAAAGTTTATTAATTGGCGTCGTGCGGCCGTAACCACGTCTGAAACCTTTTCACATGAATCACCTGAGTAGAAACGACAGCTTCGCCAACGCACTGCCCTCTCATACCTTGTGTACGAGATACTACGGCCGTCTCATATGTCCATACCGCTATCCCATTACTTTCGTCGCCTCACTGCATACAACAATTAGCAAACATTACAACATGCGCTTTACAGAGTATCATTCGGAAAACACGAATTAAACGCTTTCAAAGCGCATTAATGCTCTAATACACATTCAAAAGAGATATTGGAACTTGGAAGAACAGCTGTTTCATGAAGTGTGCTGAAAACTCTGGTAGACGCTCTACGGTCAGGGGGGACGGTATTCTTCGACAGCAGTAGCAGCTCTGCCATCGTACAAGCCGTAAACATAGACCCCATCTGCAGATTTTTAATTACAGCAGACCGTGTGACATTTTAGCCAGCGCGTGTACGAGCACAGTTAACCGATGCCTCTCTCTTATACACTTTCAGTCCCTCGCAGTACTCCACTCACAACGCACCATGGACGACTGCACGTTCAACGGGCTGCTTCAGCCGCAGAAGGACGTCCCTAGCAAAGAGGTTGAAAACAACAAAGTAGGTTGGGCTAAAATAAAACGTCAAAGAAGTTCGGTGGATAAGATACGTAAGTGCGCGCTACTAACCCAAAAACAAAAGTACATTTAAGATGTTTTATCTCGGTAACCATTCGGAATAATGCATACGTCCCTGTGGAGTTTTTTGCTTCAAATGGGCGTTTCTATCGTATCCCTGAATACTGACCACTCCTGCTTGGACACCCTGTAGATACATGTTACGTAAACTGAATAATGTTGGTAAACAAATCGTCAATAAAGATCAAAATGGTTCAAATGGCTCTGAGCACTATGGGACTTAACATCTTAGGTCATCAGTCCCCTAGAACTTAGAACTACTTAAAACTAACTAACCTAAGGACATCACACACATCCATCCCCGAGGCAGGATTCGAACCTGCGACCGTAGCAGTCCCGCGGTTCCGGACTGCAGCGCCTAGAACCGCACGGCCACCACGGCCGGTTCAATAAAGATCATAAAAGAACCATAATAACGTGCATATTAAATGCAGTCGTTTACAGTGTAGCAAAACAACCTATGTCACATGAACTTACTTGTCAGGCATCCTCGGAGAACACACAACGATTACTGAGGTGTGCCAGGGGGTGGCACCTATACAGAAGAGATGTAATTTGCATGAGAGGCGGAGCAAGGGCTGAGATAAAAATTGATAAAATGCTTTAAAGCTGAAACAAAATATATATGAAAACGGTGTTTAAAGGTTAACATGGATGCATAGCCAAAAAGCATGTAAGATATAATGTAAGTATAGTTACAGAAGACAAATGACAACAGACGAAACTCGGAGACCCTACTATGAACGAAAAGTCGACCTGATAAACCAACGACGGCAAACAAACGGCAAAGGGTATCTCTGCATACAAACACTAAGTTGTGTCATACGACTATGAGGAACTCAGTGTGGTCCGTTGTTTACACTAAATGGGCTTATCATACTATGTAATGAAATGTAACAGCGCTGAAATTAAGTGCGTTGTAGTATATCCAACACATTCAGAAACGCATCCAGGAAAGCAATGTTTTTTAAGCTTTTTTGCTCTTAAGAATGTCGTTCTTATTATACAGCATATGGTTCTATATTTCAGTTTCTTGCAGGATATCACTATGTGTACCTCCCTCCGTTTTATGCAAAATTGCTACGTTATTGGCAAATTAGGTGAGAAGCAACGGTGGGTGTGGTTTTTTAAATAAAATGAAAAATGTAACTGGCGCAGACATTTCACTAAAAATCAACAACACACTTGCGGAACTTGCATCGAGATATCAAGATGCGCCATGTGCTGAACAAGAAATTAAAAAAGGAAGTGGTATGTTACACGCCTCCTGTTGGAATGTACGAGGTGCATTCAAGTTCTAAGGCCTCCGATTTTTTTTCTAATTAACTACTCACCCGAAATCGATGAAACTGGCGTTACTTCTCGACGTAATCGCCCTGCAGACGTACACATTTTTCACAACGCTGACGCCATCATTCCATAGCAGCGGCGAAGGCTTCTTTAGGAGTCTGTTTTGACCACTGGAAAATCGCTGAGGCAATAGCAGCGCGGCTGGTGAATGTGCGGCCACGGAGAGTGTCTTCAAAGTTGTTATCACGAAGAAACTGTTGCCTAACGTTAGCTCGATGTGCGGGTGCGTTGTCTTGGTGAAACAGCACACGCGCAGCCCTTCCCGGACGTTTTTGTTGCAGTGCAGGAAGAAATTTGCTCTTCAAAACATTTTCGTTGGATGTACCTGTTACCGTAGTGCCCTTTGGAACGCAGTGGGTAAGGATTATGCCCTCACTGTCCCAGAACATGGACACCATCATTTTTTCAGCACTGGTGGTTACCCGAAATTTTTTTGGTGGCGGTGAATCTGTGTGCTTCCATTGAGCTGACTGGCGCTTTGTTTCTGGATTGAAAAATGGCATCCACGTCTCATCCATTGTCACAACCGATGAAAAGAAAGTCTCATTCATGCTGTCGTTGTGCGTCAACATTGCTTGGCAACAAGCCACATGGGCAGCCATTTATATAGTCCGTCAGCATTCGTGCACCCACCTGGATGACACTTTTCGCATTTTGAGGTCGTCATGCAGGATTGTGTGCACAGAACCCACAGAAATGCCAACTCTGGAGGCGATCTGTTCAACAGTCATTCGGCGATCCCCCAAAACAATTCTCTCCACTTTCTCGATCATATCGTCAGACCGGCTTGTGCGAGCCCGAGGTTGTTTCGGTTTGTTGTCACACGATGTTCTGCCTTCATTAAACTGTCGCACCCACGAACGCACTTTCGACACATCCATAACTCCATCACCACATGTCTCCTTCAACCGTCGATGAATTTCAATTGGTTTCACACGACGCAAATTCAGAAAACGAATGATTGCACGCTGTTCAAGTAAGGAAAAAGTCGCCATTTTAAGTATTTAAAACAGTTCTCATTCTCGCCACTGGCAGTAAAATTCCATCTGCCGTACGGTGCTGCCATCTCTGGGACGTATTGACAATGAACGCGGCCTCATTTTAAAACAATGCATATGTTTCTATCTCTTTTCAGTCCGGAGAAAAAAAAATCGTATGCCTTAGAACTTGAATGCACCTCGTACTCTCTCGTAATTTCATGCCAAGTTCTCCGTGATTCACGCCGCCCCTTTTGTACTGCCAATGGAGCTCGCTGGGCCTGTCCATTACGCTCTCGCGCGAACTGACGACCCAAAGACGTAATGGTCCAAGACTCATATAGAGTAGGCCACCCAAGACTCGGTCTTATAAGCGTACTGTGTGCCACTTATTTCCTCGATAAATTACATTTCCTTAAGATTCTCCCGATGAATCTCATCGTGGCATCTGGTTGTCAAAAAAAAATGGTTCAAATGGCTCTGAGCACTATGGGACTTAACTTCTCAGGTCATCAGTCCCCTAGAACTTAGAACTACTTAAACCTAACTAACCTAAGGACAGCACACACATCCATGCCCCAGGCAGGATTCGAACCCGCGACCGTAGCGGTCGCACGGTTCCAGACTGTAGCGCCTAGAACCGCTCGGCCACTCCGGCCGGCAAATCACAACACCAAACAATAATTAATACAGAGTAATTTCGGGAGTATATTTGTCTAGGTAACATATTGATGTGATTAACATTGCAAGATCACAGGTTAATATCAGCACGAGATAAGCCATTGAAAATGTGAAAATCTGTTATATTAATAACCTGAGCAATAGCCGGAACGTTAAATGCAAGCATGCAAACGCGCGTGCATTGTCTTGTACAGGTATCGGATGTCACTTTGTGACGTGGACTTCCATGTCTGTTGCACTTGGTCCGTCAGTACAAGGACGGTTAAAACTGGCTGTGGATGAAAAAAATGGTTCAAATGGCTCTGAGCACTATGGGACTTAACTGCTGAGGTCATCAGTCCCCTAGAACGTAGAACTACTGAAACCTAGCTAACCTAAGGACATCCCACACATCCATGCCCGGGGCAGGATTCGAATCTTCGACCGTAGCGGTAGCGCGGTTCCAGACTGTAGCGCCTAGAACCGCTCGTTCACTCAGGCCGGCGCTGTAGATGACGCAGATCTCGGGTTACAACAGCGGTATGTGTACGAGTGTTATCCTGTTGGAAAACACTCCCTGAAATACTGTTCACGAATGACAGCACAACAGGTCTAATCACCAGACTGACGCACAGATTTGTAGTGAGGGTGTGTGGGGTAACCACGGGAGTGTTCCTGCTGTCACATGAAATCGCACCCCAGACCATATCTCCAGGTAAAGGTCGAACGTGTCTAGGACGCAGACATGTTGGTTCCAGGCCCTGAACTGGCCGCCTCGTAACCAAGGCAAGGCCATCGCTGGCACCGAGGCAGAATCAGCTTCCATCAGGAAACACAACAGACCCCCGTCTTCCAATAAGCTCTCGCTTAATACCACTGAAGTCGCAAATGGCAGTGATTTGGGGTCAGTGAAATGAAGGCTGCAGGGCGTCTGGCTCGGAGCTGCCCTTGAAACAACCGATTTCTAACAGTCTATTGTGTCACTGTGGTGCCGGCTGCTGCTCAAACTTCTGCTGCAGATGTAGTGCAATGAGCCACAGCCGTACGTCGAAACACGATGGTCTGCCTTCTCGGTAGTGCCAAGTGGCCCTTAGGAGCCTGATCCTGTTGCAACAGCACACTCTCGTGACCACTATTTCCAGGATCATGTTCAGTGGCTGCATTCCTGCCAAGTGTTTCTGCAGTATCGCAGAAGGAACATCCATCGTCTCTTAGTCCTATTACAAGACCCCGTTTAAACTCAGTGAGGTGTTGATAATCGCGTCTTTGTCACCTTAAAGATACTCGTGACTAGCATCAACTCACTGTGTCCAATCTCAAAGGTAACTAACATTCACAGCAGGTACAGCGTGTATTTCGAGCAAAACTGATTTGCATCCTGTGAGGTAACGGGCGAATTGTGGCGCCCTGAAAATATTCTAAGTTCGGATTTGTTGTAAGAACATGACGAGAAACGTCCTATCTGCATCGCACTATTTGTAATAGAACTTTTATAAGCCGATATCCGTATTGACTGGGCGTGGTATTTTCCTGTTTGATTTATATCATGTTAATGAATATTGAAATTTTTGTTTATGTATCCCAACGAAGGCAGGTGTTGAAAAGTGTGAAAATTATCGAAGTGTCACTTTAATGAGTCACTGCTGCAAAATACTAACACCAATTCTTTACAGACGAATGCAAAAACTGGTAGAAGCCAGCCCCAGGGAAGAACAGTTCGGATTCCGTAGAAATGTTGGAACACGCGAGGCAATACTGACCCTACAACTTATCTTAGAACATGGATTAAGGAAAGGCAAACCTAAGTTTCTGGCATTTGTAGAGTTAGAGAAAGCTTTTGACAATGTTGACTGGAATACTCTCTTTCAAATTCTGAAGGTGGCAGGTGTAGAATACAGGGAGCGAAATGCTATTTACAATTTGTACAGAAACCAGATGGCAGTTGTAACAGTCGAGGGGCACGAAAGGGAAGCAGTGGTTGAGAAGGGAGTGAGACAGGGTTGTAGGCAATCTCCGATGTTATTCAATATGTATATTGAGAAATCAGTTGAGGAAACAAAAAGAAAATTCAGGATAGGAATTAAAACCCATGGGGAAGAAATAAAAACTTTGACATTGTAATTCCATCAGAAACAGCAAAGGACTTGGAAAAGCAGTTGAACGGAATGGACAGTGTCTTGAAAGGAGGATATAAGATAAATATCAACAGAAGCAAAACAAGGATAATGGAATGTAGTCTAATTCAATCAGGTGAGGGAATTAGATTAGGAAATGAGGCACTTAAAGCAGGAGATGAGTTTTGCTATTTGGGCATCAAAGTAACTGATGATGGCCGAAGTAGAGAGGATATAAAACACAAACTGGCTATGGCAAGGAAAGAATTTCTGAAGAAGAGAAATTTGTTAACATCCAGTATAGATTTAAGCGTCAGGAAGTCTTTTCTCAAAGAATTTGTATGGAGTGAAGCCATGTGTGGAAGTGAAACATGGACGATAACTAGTTTAGACAAGAAGGGAATAGAAGCTTCCGAAATGTAATGCTACCGAAGAATGCTGCAGATTAGATGAGTAGATCACGTAACTAATGAAAAGTTACTGAATAGAATTGGGGAGAAGATGAATGTTTGGCACAACTTGAGTAGAAGAAGGGACCGGTTGGTAGGACACGTTCTGAGGCACCAAGGGATCACCAAGTTAATATTGGAGGGAAGCGTGGAGGGTAAAAGTCGTAGAGGGCGACCAAGGGATTAATACACTAAGCAGTTTCAGAAGGATGTAGGTTGCAGTAACTACTCGTAGATGAAGAAGCTTGCACAGGATAGTGTAGCATGGAGACCTGCAACGAACCAACCTGTGGAGTGAAGACCACAACAACAACAACAACATACTACAAACAGAACAACGCCACTAGCATATGAACAAGACAGGACATGTGGGTTTTGATAAAGCTAACGCCGGCCGGGGTAGCCGAACGGTTCTACAGTCTGGAACCGCGCGACCGCTACGGTCGCAGGTTCGAATCCTGTCTCGGGCATGGATGTGTGTGATGTGCTTCGGTTAGTTAGGTTTCAGTAGTTCTACGTTCTAGGGGACTGATGACCTCATAAGTCCCATTTGAGCCATAAAGCTAACGTGGGAATTTTGCGCCTATCCATTTCGTAAACAGTGTGATTTACGAGCCTGATACAGCCGACAAATCCGGCTGGAGCACGCTGCGATCGTTTATATCACGTTGAGGCACACGTACCGTATGCACAAGTCGCATCGTATCCGAGCGTTTAGCAACACGCTGAACTCGGCGCGCTCAACGTTGATTTTCAAAAGCACGGTATGTGTGCCGACGGCTTAAGGCTTAACAATACATGCTCACAACTTTGTTTATAATTGTTAGTCCACGCTGCCAACGTAGTTACTGCGCTGACGGCGCTTATACGCGAGGAACAAAATCAGTTTCGGAACTTTTTGAACAGACGGTGTAGTTCGCAACAGCGTTATCCTGCCCTAACTCTATAAGAAATATGAGAGATCGCGGTGTGTGCAAAAGCGTCCACTCACGTTACCACACTCAGCATGCACACAGCCACTGCAGTCACTCTGCTGCAAGCGGCGTCCTGCAAGCAACTGTGTGTGCGCCGCTGGCACGTTCTACCTGTCTGTTAACTTGGCCGGGAAACATATGACGTCAGCTACTGCATCACTCAGCCTCCCACATAGTGCACACCACACTTGTGTTCAGGACTCTTTGGCTGAGTCAATAGAAGACAACTAACGCTGTAGAGGCGAGGATGTAAGCACAACCAAAACTACAGGCACCTCTCAGTGTTTCAGGGCGATTAGTGTTTCCAGTGATTGCGAAAGTGCTGGACGTGTTTACCTATCGCGGCAGACAGGAGGAGGCGGCGGTGTGAGTCACTCGCAGGGCGCGCCCAGCCCAGCCCAGCCCAGCCCGGCTCTGTTCAGACCTGCGCTGCTCGGCCTCTTTGTCCGGACTCGAGCCCCGGCGCCCCCCCTCCCCCCCCCCCCCCTTGGCTGCTAACTAGCCCCCTCCACTCCGAGTGTCGCGGCGAGTCGAGAGCCAGCAGACTCCGCGCCGCCCCAGCCGCGGATCGACCCGCACCACGCTCTCGAGAGCTTCTGGTGGCAGCGGCGGCGACGGCTGGGCGCGCCCCCATATGCTCGCAACGCCGCCGGGGCCCACACAATGGCCCAAAGCCAGGAGCAGCCGAGCACTCTCGGGCGTCTTGCCACGGTTTTCGCGGCTCCCCCCGTCGGAGGTTCGAGTCCTCCCTCGGGCATGGGTGTTTGTGTTGTCCTTAGCGTAAGTTAATTTAAGTTAGATTAAGTTGTGTGTAAGTTTAGGCACCGATGACCTCAGCAGTTTGGTCCCATAGGAACTTACCACAAATTTACAAAACGGAAAGTGGCCCAAAACCGACGCTGCCACAAGTGAACGACCGCAGCGGCCCAGCTGCGAACGTCCAGCTGATCACACCCGCTGGAGCCACTAGTTTATGAAAGCATTTATACTCTCCAATCACATTAAGGGGCTCCGGAACGCCCTACACTTGCAATGTTAAAATAACGCTTATAAATTACATCTTTCCTCACAAAGTATTTGAGGCAGGAAGTTGAACTTTTTACAGATTATTTATTGGAATATGGGCTACAACTTAACACAGGGATTTTACAAAATTTTAGTTCAGTTATTAAAGACGATTTTTTTTTCAATTGTAATGAAAATTCACAACATTTTTTTGCAATTTTTTATTTATATATTCAAAAATATACAGTTTTTTGGAAAAAGGTTGTGTTAAATTATGCAGAAGGTACTGTGTAACATTTACTGAAAGTTTGAAACAAATATGTTTGGAAGACCCTTAGAAAACATGTAATTAGTATGAGAAAATAAAAGTTTTGGGAATCGAGCGACAAAGATTGGATTAACTTTTTAGTGCATTCCAGGTCCATAGGATGGATTATCTTCATCCTCTGCAAACTCCTCCTCCAGCTTCCTCTTGTTCCTCCTCCTGTTTACTCTTGCTTGTATTTCTAGACTCTTTACAGCCCTGTCTGCAGCCTGAAGGCGTTCCTGGTCTAAAGCAAGCATCGCTCGTACCATGTTAGAACCTATCTTCATTCCCATATTTCTAAATACCTTGTACCTTACAATGTTGCCATCATTGAAAGTCGCAACAGCATCATACACACCAAAGTGAAGTGTTTCTATTCCAACAAATACAGTCTTGGGGATTCTCGACCATATAACACTATTTACACTTTCATTGGGGTTTTGAGTTTTTCCGTGAATACACTTTTTTAACAGTTCAGGTGCTGCTAAGTCTCTGAAAATAGGTTTTATCACCTCCATTATTGCATGAGGCAGACTATGCTTATGAGTGTACACTTCACCAGTTAGCAATCCTTTGTTATATTTACACCAACTGTCTTCTTCTTTGGGACACAAGCTATGTTGGGGATTTTCATCGGTTGAAGATGTATGAAAAAAAAGAGCCCAAACAGCCTTCTTCATTTCGTCGACACTTTGTGTATTTTGCCTAATAGCCATTCCATAATAGTTCTGTATTTTGTCAATTACACTGTCAGTTAACCTTCCCTTCCCATCCAACCCTTTACCATCACTGAGTTTTTGTTTTTGTTTTTTGTCCGAAGCTTTCAGTCGCTGAAGTCTTGTTCCCATTCGCTTCTGTACGTGTCCAATACACTCAAATTTCTGCACTACAACATCATCACCATAGGGCTTCAGTCCTTGAACATGTTTGAAACTTTTAGAATCACCGTCACCAAGGTAATTAACATATCGCACTTTATCACACGCCTCATAACGCTGGAATATACTGGCAACACCAGCCACTTCCATTCCTCCACTACTGCCACTATAGTTAGCTTTGCAATTATTTTCATGTGTACCTTTATATTTTTGTGGACATCTACAATACTTTGATATTACTGCTACATCTAAAACTTTCCCTGTATACATACTGGTGGCAGATACTACACCATGAAGAGATGTGTGTCCCCGTTTATGCCAGGTACCATCGAACGCTGCAGTCAAATCTCTGTTACCATTATTTTCCATTACTGCCTCTTCCACAGCGTTCTTCATAGATTCTATACAGACATCTTCTACTTTAGACCCTATTAATTTATTATAGGTCGTAAACTTGATTGGGGGATTTGGAAGATTCATGATGCCACAGAAAATTGCACCTGCAGTAGCACCCTTACCAACTGAACGCAAGGAATAAACAAATCTAATGTTGTGTTCGTAGATTTTGCGACCATTTTCTTCAGTTGCAGTTACTGCAACACTGTTCCAAAAGGTGGTCATGTATGAACACTTATCACATTTCAGTTGTATTTCACTAGCAAGTCCTACGTGCTTTATTATGGAATATGAATACATCTTACACAGTTTGAAAAAATTCCTTTGAGAACCGACATATCAAATATTTCATTCACATCCGATTCGCCCATAAAACATTCATAGTTTTCACTCATTGAACCAAGCTTCTTCTGTGAAGTATTTTCTTTCCCACTTTGACTGCTATGGGCAGGTGTACTTGAGAGGTTAGGTTCACTCACTTGGTTATCGTCTTTATTGTTTACAGTAACAACACATACCTTTGGCTTTCCAACATTTCTCCTTTTCTTAAAAGCCTTCAGAGGATTTCTAATAACTTTACTTTTACTCATTATTATACTTCAACAAAACAGAGACTCAAGAAACAGAATTAATTACGAATATTTTCGAGATAACGACAGAGTAAATAAACATGAAACAATCGACAATCACACCAGCGATATACACTCCTGGAAATTGAAATAAGAACACCGTGAATTCATTGTCCCAGGAAGTGGAAACTTTATTGACACATTCCTGGGGTCAGATACACCACATGATCACACTGACAGAACCACAGGCACATAGACACAGGCAACAGAGCATGCACAATGTCGGCACTAGTACAGTGTATATCCACCTTTCGCAGCAATGCAGGCTGCTATTCTCCCATGGAGACGATCGTAGAGATGCTGGATGTAGTCCTGTGGAACGGCTTGCCATGCCATTTCCACCTGGCGCCTCAGTTGGACCAGCGTTCGTGCTGGACGTGCAGACCGCGTGAGACGACGCTTCATCCAGTCCCAAACATGCTCAATGGGGGACAGATCCGGAGACCTTGCTGGCCAGGGTAGTTGACTTACACCTTCTGGAGCACGTTGGGTGGCACGGGATACATGCGGACGTGCATTGTCCTGTTGGAACAGCAAGTTCCCTTGCCGGTCTAGGAATGGTAGAACGATGGGTTCGATGACGGTTTGGATGTACCGTGCACTATTCAGTGTCCCCTCGACGATCACCAGTGGTATACGGCCAGTGTAGGAGATCGCTCCCCACACCATGATGCCGGGTGTTGGCCCTGTGTGCCTCGGTCGTATGCAGTCCTGATTGTGGCGCTCACCTGCACGGCGCCAAACACGCATACGACCATCATTGGCACCAAGGCAGAAGCGACTCTCATCGCTGAAGACGACACGTCTCCATTCGTCCCTCCACTCACGCCTGTCGCGACACCACTGGAGGCGGGCTGCACGATGTTGGGGCGTGAGCGGAAGACGGCCTAACGGTGTGCGGGACCGTAGCCCAGCTTCATGGAGACGGTTGCGAATGGTCCTCGCCGATACCCCAGGAGCAACAGTGTCCCTAATTTGCTGGGAAGTGGCGGTGCGGTCCCCTACGGCACTGCGTAGGATCCTACGGTCTTGGCGTGCATCCGTGCGTCGCTGCGGTCCGGTCCCAGGTCGACGGGCACGTGCACCTTCCGCCGACCACTGGCGACAACATCGATGTACTGTGGAGACCTCACGCCCCACGTGTTGAGCAATTCGGCGGTACGTCCACCCGGCCTCCCGCATGCCCACTATACGCCCTCGCTCAAAGTCCGTCAACTGCACATACGGTTCACGTCCACGCTGTCGCGGCATGCTACCAGTGTTAAAGACTGCGATGGAGCTCCGTATGCCACGGCAAACTGGCTGACACTGACGGCGGCGGTGCACAAATGCTGCGCAGCTAGCGCCATTCGACGGCCAACACCGCGGTTCCTGGTGTGTCCGCTGTGCCGTGCGTGTGATCATTGCTTGTACAGCCCTCTCGCAGTGTCAGGAGAAAGTATGGTGGGTCTGACACACCGGTGTCAATGTGTTCTTTTTTCCATTTCCAGGAGTGTATATTGAACCATCACAGGTTAGCCACAACACATACTTTATCTCACATCACTAAAATGTACCTGATGAACACGGACGTTAATAATAACACCATTTGACAGCAGTTTAACAGCGCCACAGTGGGTCACGCCCATGTAGAATACATTTCAAAAAAAATTTAAAAATAGTTGTAGTCTTCGGAATTGAATAAATTATATATCTATTAAAAGGTAGATTCAGAAAACGCAAAAAAGTAAAAATTGAACTTTTCATGATTTTGAGCCTTTCCGGAGCCCCTTAATGTGAGTGACCGTCTGTCAAGAGCCTGAGTAACCAGCGTGGACCGCTACGAGACGTAAAGGAACAGAGCCAGCGAGATTCTGGAAGGTACCGACAGGGAACGAATTTCGGTCTCGCTGTTGCGTTCTCGCTTCGCGGTCAGGCGTCCCGGGTTCGATTCCCGACGGGATCAGGGATTTTCACCAGCCTCGAGATGAATGGGTGTTTGTATTGTCTTCATCATTTCATGATCATTCATTCAAGTGGCGAGATTGGACTGAGCAAAGGTTGGGAATCTGTAAGGGCGCTGATAACCGCGCAGTTCAGCGTCCCACAAACCAAACATCATCATCATCAAAACGAATTTTAATGCAGAATTCTACTTGCTAATTCGATAGAGCGGATCCAAGTGAGTCCAGTGTGATATTCGTTTGCACTGTCGCCTGATAAACAAAGTAAGAGCCTATGGAATATCAGACCAGCTGTGTGGCTGGGCTGAAGAGTTTTTAGCAAACAGAACACAGCATGTTGTTCTGAATGGAGAGACGTCTACAGACGTTAAGGTAACCTCTGGCGTGCCTCAGTGGAGTGTTATGGGACCATTGCTTTTCACAATATACATAAATGACCTAGTAGATAGTGTCGGAAGTCCCATGCGGCTTTTCGCGGATGATGCTGTAGTATACAGAAAAGTTGCAGCATTAGAAAATTGCAGCGAAATGCAGGAAGATCTGCAGCGGATAGGCACTTGGTGCAGGGAGTGGCAACTGACCCTTAACATAGACAAATGTAATGTATTGCGAATACATAGAAAGAAGGATCCCTTATTGTATGATTATATGATAGCGGAACAAATACTGGTAGCAGTTACTTCTGTAAAATATCTGGGAGTGTGCGTGCGGAACGATTTGAAGTGGAATGATCATATAAAATTAATTGTTGGTAAGGCGGGTACCAGGTTGAGATTCATTGGGAGAGTCCTTAGAAAATGTAGCCCATCAACAAAGGAGGTGGCTTACAAAACACTCGTTCGAGCTGTACTTGAGTATTGCTCATCAGTGTGGGATCCGTACCAGGTCGGGTTGACCGAGGAGATAGAGGAGATCCAAAGAAGAGCGGCGCGTTTCGTCACAGGGTTATTTGGTAAGCGTGATAGCGATACGGAGATGTTTAGCAAACTCAAGTGGCAGACTCTGCAAGAGAGGCGCTCTGCATCGCGGTGTAGCTTGCTGTCAAGGTTTCGAGAGGGTGCGTTTCTGGATGAGGTATCGAATATATTGCTTCACCCTACTTATACCTCCCGAGGAGATCACGAATGTAAAATTCGAGAGATTCGAGCGCGCACGGAGGCTTTCCGGCAGTCGTTCTTCCCGCGAACCATGCGCGACTGGAACAGGAAATGGAGGTAATGACAGTGGCACGTAAAGTGTCCTCCGCCACACACCGTTGGGTGGCTTGCGGAGTATAAATGTAGATGTAGATGTAGATGGATGTGGAGCCATGTCAACTCCAGTGCCGTGGCCGGCTGCGCTAGGTTTCTCGGTTAAGGATCCCTGGCGCCTACAGTCCGATCGAAGTATTTCCACAGATTCTCGACTGGGTTTAAATCCGGATAGTCTGGGGGCCTGGGGAGTACGGTAAGCTGATTCTAGTGGTCTTCGAACCACGCCTGTACATTGCGAACTGTGTCAGACGTTGCACTGTCCTACTGGTAGACGTCATCGTGTCGAGGAAAAGCAAACTGCGTGTAAGGGTAGACATGGTAGCCAAAGACAGATTCATACTTCTTTTGATCCACTGTGGGTCCCAGAATGACGAGATCACTCAGGGAATGCCACTAAAGCATTCCCCACCCCACAATGCTCCCTCTTCCGGCCTGCACCTTCCAACAACAGTAGCAGTGCTTTTGCCTTTAGACGTTTCACGCCGTACATACCAACACATCTGTCCAGTGAACCGAATGTGTCACCACTCAGTGGACATCCAGTTGCAGTATTGTCGTGCGAATTCCAGCTTTTGTCGCCAATAAACAGCAGTAAGCACGTCTGCAAGAACAAGGCGCCTGCTGTGGAGGGCCGTACGCAGCAACGTTCGCTGAACGGCCATTGGGGAGACGCTGTTGGTAGCCTCTTAGGTCTTGTAGGCTGTTACCTGCTCAACAGTTACACGTCTGTTTGCCTGTACTCATCTCTGAAGCCGTCATTCAACCTTGTGACCTACGGTGCGTGGTGCACCACAGTTGCCTCAGTGCCAGTTTTGGGTGTCGCCATTTTGCCATTCACCATGTACTTTAACCCCGGCGGTACGCAATCGGTTTACAGACTTAGCCGTTTCAGAAATGTTTTCAGCCTTGGCCCGAAACCCAATGACCGTGTCCCTTTGGACGTTAAATAAATCCCTCATTTCCTGCCTAACGACAACGAATGCACTGTTTTCCACGTCCCCCCGACATGCTTTATACAGGGTGTTACAAAAAGGTACGGCCAAACTTTCAGGAAACGTTCCTCACACACAAACGTGTGTCCGGAAACGCTTACTTTCCTTGTTAGAGCTCATTTTATTACTTCTCTTCAAATCACATTAATCATGGAACGGAAGCACACAGCAACAGAACGTACCAGCGTGACTTCAAACACTTTGTTACAGGAAATGTTCAAAATGTCCTAAGTTAGCGAGGATACATGCATCCACCCTCCGTCGCGTGGAATCCCTGATGCGCTGAAGCAGCCCTGGAGAATGGCGTATTGTATCACAGCCGTCCACAATACGAGCACGAAGAGTCTCTACAATTGGTACTGGGGTTGCGTAGACAAGAGCTTTCAAATGCCCCCATAAACGAAAGTCGAGAGGGTTGAGGTCAGGAGAGCGTGGAGGCCATGGAATTGGTCCGCCTCTACCAATCCATCGGTCACCGAATCTGTTTTTGAGAAGCGTACGAGCACTTCGACTGAAATGTGCAGGAGCTCCATCGTGCATGAACCACATGTTGTGTCGTACTTGTAAAGGCACATGTTCTAGCAGCACAGGTAGAGTATCCCGTATGAAAGCATGATAACGTGCTCCATTGAGCGTAGGTGGAAGAACATGGGGCCCAATCAAGACATCACCAACAATGCCTGCCCAAACGTTCACAGAAAATCTGTGTTGATGACGTGATTGCACAATTGCGTGCGGATTCTCGTCAGCCCACACATGTTGACTGTGAAAATTTACAATTTGATCACGTTGGAATGAAGCCTCATCCGTAAAGAGAACATGTGCAGTGAAATGAGGATTGACACATTGTTGGATGAACCATTCGCAGAAGTGTACCCGTGGAGGTCAATCAGCTGCTGATAGTGCCTGCACACGCTGTACATGGTACGGAAACAACTGGTTCTCCCGTAGCACTCTCCATACAGTGACATGGTCAACGTTGCCTTGTACAGCATCAACTTCTCTGACGCTGACATTAGGGTTATTGTCAACTGCACGAAGAATTACCTCGTCCATTGCAGGTGTCCTCGTCGTTCTAGGTCTTCCCCAGTCGCGAGTCATAGGCTGGAATGTTCCGTGCTCCCTAAGACACCGATCAATTGCTTCGAACGTCTTCCTGTCGGGACACCTTCGTTCTGGAAATCTGTCTCGATACAAACGTACCGCGCCACGGCTATTGCCCCGTGCTAATCCATACATCAAATGGGCATCTGCCAACTCCGCATTTGTAAACATTGCACTGACTGCAAAACCACGTTCGTGATGAACACTAACCTGTTGATGCTACGTACTGATGTGCTTGATGCTAGTACTGTAGAGCAATGAGTCGCATGTCAACACAAACACCGAAGTCAACATTACCTTCCTTCAATTGGGCCAACTAGCGGTGAATCGAGGAAGTACAGTACATACTGACGAAACTAAAATGAGCTCTAACATGGACATTAAGCGTTTCCGGACAGATGTCCACATAACCTCTTTTCTTTATTTGTGTGTGAGGAATGTTTCCTGAAAGTTTGGCCGTACCTTTTTGTAACACCCTGTATATACCCTCCACTGCTAGTGGTGTCACCTGCAGTCTGTGAGTGGTTGCTCGTCGAAGTCTAACATAGGTGTTGGTCACATTAACGTGACTGGATCGTGTACATCTCCTAGTTCTGTAGTCCACCAGCAACGTACGTACAACTGTCACTCCTGCCCCCCCCCCCCCCCCCCCCCCACCTTCCTACTCCATTCGTAGGTATTGTGTGCATAGAAAAGCTATCGGTAGCCCATCAGTATGGGCTGAGATTTCTCCAATTTAGGCTCCGCGGTCGTTACGTGGGATGTGTTGTGACACTTTAGGGCCGATGTGTACGCCAGGATTCTGGATTCAGCTCGAAGGGGTCTTTGTGCAGCCTTGAGATGATGTCCCTCGTTCCGTAATCCTCCTAAGCAGCTTGCGGTCAGGCCCTAATGGACTAACTTAAAAATTGGCAAGTTTATCCCGAAGACAGATGCTTTCCAGCATCTGTTGGAAAGGAACTTCGGAAAACTTCTGCCAGGATGAGGTGCCTTCCGTAGGAGTTCTGTTGGCGGTATCAGAAACTGTCCAATGAAATGCCTGCGTTTCTGCCCCTGAAACTGACTGGCTAAAAGCGCTAAAGGTAAAACATCGTGGTTCTAACAGGCAAGTAAAGCGTCTTCAGGGGGCGGATGAGGTATTTTAAGGGTGTCGAGTGTATCATGTCGCAAATAAGTGGTCCTCAGTACGTAACGGTACCACCGACGACCTTAAAACGGCAATCGATTCTAACGTTATACCTCTGCGAGGAATTTTAGAGAAACTTAATCATGAGATAACCTAATGGAAACAGAACAGTCAAACCGGGATTCGTTTCCGATACACTCCAGCAGAGTAAAAATCTCATGGGACTTAACTGCTAAGGTCATCAGTCCCTAAGCTTACACACTACTTAACCTAAATTATCCTAAGGACAAACACACACACCCACGCCCGACGGAGGACTCGAACCTACGCCGGGACCAGCCGCACAGTTCATGACTGCAGCGTCCCAGACCGCTCGGCTAATCCCGCGCGGCGCTTCTCTCCTCTAGGCACAGTTAATCGGTACAAACGGGACGGTGGGCCTTCTTGGTAACAGAGCAGCGAGGACATAACTAAGTTCTCCTTTTCGGCGTTAGGCGTAAGAAGTGTTAACGTTTGAGTCAGGTATATAGCAGGCTCCAGCAGTTACCATTAAAGCGAGGAATCTATAATCAGTAAAACTGAAAAATGCTATAATATATATTCTGCGCTCAAACAATAGAGGTGTGTTATTTTGATGGTAGCTGAATTAATAAACCGTACTTTTAATTCATCTAGCGTTTTTATTTCAGTACCAGAATTCCTGACGGCACTTTATTTCATGTGGTATGAGTAATGATCTATTGTTAGCTGATTACATGTAACGGTGCCAACAAATGCGAAACAGTCATAATATTCCACGTAGACTATATGTAGCTTGCCTCTGTCGAGATTGCACGAAACCATCTCTTTCCTCTTTGTTTTCCCTATTTCTGCATAATTTATATGCTATTTGCACTATGAAATCCCGTAATGTTAGCATACGTTCTTTTTTCGGTTGTTTCTTTTAAATTACGAACTGGTACAGTTTATGCTGTTGGTCCGTGATTAAGTACGTTTGTGGCAGGCTACGAAACCAGAACGTCCAGGTGTAATGTCGCGAGTCAATACGCAATAGCATTTACTGCACTACTTTGCAGTACAGCTCGTAGCTTTGGAGCCGTTGGCGGTTATAGAAACAGCCGCTTGTATCTTAGCGTGCCTCATTCGCACCTGTCGCTAGCCTAGCCGTGGGAAGCGGTACCTGTGTCAGTTCGAGCGACAGAATATTCAAGCCCCTAAGAATCCAAATAAACTATATTAAATATTATTCAATTTAGTTAAAAGTCAACATATTGACTTTTGTTATTAAAAAGAAGATTGTGTAAAAATCTCAACTTTCTAGCTGGCATACTTTCAGAGCTAGAGAAAATGATCTAAAACTCCCCAAACCGACACTTGTAAGATTAAAGTCAGTTAGGATTCATAACAGTTTGTCTTTTAGTATCATGTGAAATCATTACTGAAGCTCACAGCACGTTAGGTCAATTTGTTTAGAGTTTCATACTTAAAAACCTTAACTATTTGTTGTGGCGTGCAGATCACGGTGCAAAAATGGTTCAAATGGCTCTGAGCGCTATGGGACTTAACATCTGAGGTCATTAGTCCCCTAGAACTTAGAACTACCTAAACCTAACTAACCTAAGGACATTCCACACACCCATGCCCGAGGCAGAATTCGAACCTGGGACCGTAGCGGTCGCGCGGTTCCAGACTGAAGCGCCTAGAACCGCTCCGCCAAGTCGGCCGACATCACGGTCCGCCACATTTTATTGCACTGCATTTTATTTGCTGACCAGCGGACTGCAGCGGATTTGCCGGCGGATCTGCAGTCTATTTTATGCATCGCTCAAAGAAATGTGGTTCGCGTTTTAAAGTTCAGTGAATTGTCCCACGTTTTTAACAAGATTTCGGGGAGATATTTTTAATGTGCCAACGGGGTGGCTGGCTCATCCAAATTTTTTCTTATGTGGTCAGCCAGACACATTTCCCTGCGCTGTTCTTTTAGCTCTTTTGTCTTTTGTTTACCTTCTGTTTTAATTTCTTGATTAGCTATCTTGCCTCCTCATTGGTTTTAGTGCATGTGAGGGTGCCCGTGCGATAGTCATTGTGTGGTTGTTTCGTGTGCATGCGTGTACGACAGTTTTCGTTCTGATCCACATTCGTTTGTTTTAATAGACCCTGATAACCTCGCCGTTGGGCACCCATAAGTTCCC
Source organism: Schistocerca americana (assembly GCF_021461395.2). Lineage (NCBI taxonomy): Eukaryota > Metazoa > Arthropoda > Insecta > Orthoptera > Acrididae > Schistocerca > Schistocerca americana. The sequence continues at coordinate 283,788,925 of NC_060120.1, read as the reverse complement.
AAACCACACACACACAAAACTATTTGGCTGTTTTCGTAATATAAAATTCCGTAAAGATCAGTATTTATTTAATGTGTTGTTGTATGAGTAAATGGGAATGAGTGAGAGTGTGTATGTGGGACATACGAAAAAATTCAATATTATCTCATGTTACACCATTACGTAACTGTGTCGTGGGAAAGTTGTGTTTTACCCACATTGCCAATGACATGTCTATGTGTACTTGCGTTTGTAAGGAGGCAGCCACAATAGCCGTTTGCAGAGTAATAAGTTTCTAAATTTATTTCAACTTCAGTTTTCTTTTCGTTTGGTTTTGTTAAACATTATATTAATATTTGCATACTGAAATGACGTAAACGCAACTGGGAACAGTGACTGGCGTAGGACAGTTTTGTCGCGAGAATAATCTCGAAGGATAGTTCTGACTGGCTGGCCATTTTGATCAGCCAATCAGAGTTAAGCAGTTCCCGCGTACTGCTAGGTAGTTCAACTGGGAGAGAAGTAGACTGAACAGCAGTCGCTAGTTAACTATCGGACGTGCAAGTCATGTTGGACGTGTCCGTCTACATTATGAGTAAAACGAAGAAGTTACTGGTTTCTCGCGTCCGCATTGTACTGCCGTGAAAGCAGTTGCATTTACGGACAGATTGTGAAAATCTAAGCTTTGTGAAGTGATCTGTTGGATAGATAAACGTGTGTGAACTTTTTTTCTCTAGTAGTGCTGGAGATATTTAGAAGCAGTGTCTAGAGTCGCCTCTACGTTTTCACACTTGTGGAGCTGTGCCGTCTGAGCAAATCACCAGTGTATACCTCCGATAGGAACGCGTCTAAAGCGCAGCGACATCATACTACTCCTTGTGTTTGGGATAGCCTTGTTTTTAACTGTGCAGTTTCCTTTCAGTATTGTTGTGTTTCGCAGCGCTTACTTCGACCACGCAGGCAGCAAGCCCTAACTGTCTTAACGCATTAGCGACAGCCCCCGGCGTGGCTGCTTACGAAATGCCGTCTCACGAGACGGTCTCTGCGATGAGCCGCCCCCGGCTCTTGAAGAAGGCGGGGGTGGAGCCGCCCCCGTAAACGCCGCCGCCGCGAGTGCAGGCGGGTAAGCGGGTTCCGCCCCTAATGAGCAATTTGCCGGCGGGCGGGGGCGGAAGAGGGGGCAGAGAGGCTCTCTGGAGCCGCAGCCAGGGGGCCTAGCCGCCCCCACCGCCACTATCGCTCTACCACACGCCATGCTGTCGCTTCTTGCGCTTCAAACGTGCAATGTCAGCCTGACAGAGTTATCTGCAGCCAGTTACAAATTACTCTTTCGTACATACTTGTACATACTGTACGTACTTGTATTACTTGTATAAGCTGTGTATCACAGTGAAATGGATGGAAAAGGTAACTCTTTATTGTACTATATATTCATGTTTCTCCCCAATATGTTCAAGGAAGTGGGAGGAAAGAATTACTTCTTGTACTCCTCTGCAATGACTGATATTTACCTGGTTTCATCTGCACGACCTCTATGGCAAAAGTACGTTGAGAACTGCAGAATTTCACAGTGTCTGTCCTGAATGACGCTCCCTGTAAATTCACGATATGCACAACGTCTTTCTTCCAGTGGCTGCCACTTAAGGGCTCCATTACATTCTCTCGAAAGACTTTGACCAGTCCCACCTCGCCTCCACCTTTTTTCCTCTACACGGTCGATGTCTCCGGTAGGAAGGAAGATTTTTGGTTCAACATCCTGTAGACGATGAGGTCATTCGAGACACAATCCGAGGATGGGTAGTGGAAAAATGTGGGAGGAAATCGACTTCGTCTTTCCAAAGGTATCGATCTCAACATTTTCCTTAACCTGTTGAAACATCCCCTTAGAAAAATTTATGAGATACTGTGCTGATAAACCCCTTACGTTATTTGATTTTCAAGCAGCTGGGTAAAACTGAACGTACTCAGACATTACTCTCTTTACTTATTCTGATCAACACTAAACTGACACACAATATTTTTAGTGCAACGCAATCTGACTTTCAAAAATTCCTACAAAAGAATGCCCCTAACTAACAATAACCTATACCTTTCATGAATCACTTACCTCACAAAAATCTTCGTTTCTCGAACTACTCCAATACAGCGAGCGCCAATACTGCCAGCTAAATAAAAGATTCTAACTACTGAAGGCACTAACTACTGGTAGGCATACTTAGCAAATGAAAGATTTTGATAGAAAACAAACAATGTATTTACCTTAATAGCGTTCAAAAGTCATAATATACATATATATATATATCAGTTCATGACATCCCGTCTTACAGATTTACTGTCTCTGATGGACACACGTCCAGATCATTCGCTCTTAAAACTCCGCCATCTCTCTCCCCACATCCATCACTGCTGGCGGCTCACCTCCAACTGCGCAAAGCTACGCACTGTTCACATCCAACTGCCCAACACTACAATGGCGACTATTCAAACAATGCCAACCAGCCACAGACTTCACACAGCACAGTCAGCGATTTTCGTATAGAGCGCTACGTGGCGTTACCAACATAAAACCTAAACAGCCTACTTACATTGCCCCCATGCTCCCCACAAAATGTTTTACAAATTGTTTTGGGCAGTGGCCAATACAGATTTGAAAAACTTTTTCATAATTGCAATAACAAAGAAATAAAATCACACACCTATTGATATACTGTCGGTCAAAAGCAAAGATTTTCTCACAATCCATAAAGACAGTCCTGATTGTTCATCACAGTAAAATTGCAGTGTTTTCCTCAAAGTCTGAGCAGTAAAAGAAAATGCACACAGAAGTAGTGGATTTCCATGCAGTCTTGAAGAAGTAGTGTTGTCCTTCCAACGGAAAGACAGTGCTGACTCTTGACATGCAGACAGGTAATGGGCCACAACAGAGCAAACCCACAGAAGAGTCGGTCGAAGTTTTGAAGAATATTGGTAGGCAGGTCATCACAGAGTAGAACCACTGTAGTCCTGGTAGAGATTATGGTACTGATGAGTCATCAAAGGTGTAGACGCACTGCAGTCCTTGTAGAGATGGCCAGCAGCCATCTGTTGCGACTGTGCGGGTGCACAATCGCCATTAAAGAGTCTTGCAGACAATATAGCAAGTCCATGAACTACCACTTGTGCACTCACAAACTTTTTGGTATGACCTTAGAACCAGCAATGCTGTTAACCAGTCCCTTGCTGAACTACCAACGCATGTGCAAACGCTAACAGTCCCAACTTCTCACATATTGTGCATATACTATGACCAACAGAAATGTGTGCACTGAAACGAATGCTTACAAGTTACTTAATTTGATGAACTGGTCTCAATTACAATTTTATAGTATAAGAATACAATTACAAAGGCACAGAAAACATCATTAAAAACATAATAATACAGATAACATTTGTAGTAATACAGGCTTTACAAAAGAATAGAAATAAACATATACATCAGTGTTACAGCAATTATGACATAGCTAAATACATAAAATAATGAGAATAGTTTTCGAAACATTAATTTCACACATGAGCATTTAAACAAAACAGAATAAATAATGTCCAAAAATTTTTGCAAAGTGAATAACATATTATTAGAAAAATTTTACAACATAACTCTTATCAGATAAACACATGAAGATAGGAAGAACACAAATACACAAGGGTACACAAACACATAGAGGAATAACACAAAAGGGATGGACAGGGTTTGTTTTACTGCAGTATTTTGTAACCAAAACTTTCTTTACTTCTTGGAGATCTCCCTTCGTTCATCACTATTCCCAAAAACTCCTATCTATATCTGGTTTCTGTATTCTATTCGTATCCTCTTTCAAAATAATTTTTCTTCATTGTATACTACTTTTTTTTGGCCAAATGCATTTCTTCGAATTCATCACAACTCATTCTCTTATATAGCCTACCCCCTCTTAAGCTAACTTAAATCTACTGAGCTCAGATGCATAAATATAGCGACGAGGCAGTGCAACAGCACAAAACAATCAACACAAACAGCAATGACAATAAAATGCAAATTGGCAAAGCAAGCAGCAGTATATCTAAATTAGCACAGGAAATGCAACATTACAACTAATATGAGCCAATGTGCAGCAACAAGAAAAATAAATCAGTAGTAAAACTGGCTTAACAAAGTAATACAAAGTGAAATTTAGCAGCACTATGCCTGGAAACAGCATCAGAAAATGCTCTAACTTATTCCTAAATATGACAAAGCTCAAGCAGAAAAAATATTACAGTAAAGATGGCCATGTCTAATACCTACATCACATCTTAACACTAGAGTGATGCATCACAATAACTTACTCTAGCAGACAAGTTACCACATCGTAAAAAAATTTATTTATGCAATTCCTGTGAAGGGAAATGTCTATTTGTGTTCCCTTTTTTTAAGAAAGTAGATCATAAAATTGTTGTTTAATGGATCTGTAGACAGAAAATTTTTACATTAGTACATCTATTAAATTTTATTTTAACCAATGCTGCAGTGCAGCTAGACACTACATATTAAACAAAATAGGCAAATATATACACAAAGCAAAGCATGAAACTTCACTCAATAGCCATACAGCATTTCACAAGGCAGTAAAAAAACATCTCTCAACTATAAAGACAGTAGTCATAATCAGGTGTATAGACATACAATATTTCTCATCATTTCATTAGGCATTTCAGTAAATATCAGAAAGTATGAGCTCAAAACTGTAATCATATGTTTCAAGTATGAGCGTGTCTTATTTGAAATGCTTTCTACAAAGAAATGTCAATAGTGAGGTTAATGGTCTCCTTTTTTTCTGATGGCTTTTCCCCCAGGCGACTGCCACAGCTGGGCGCCCATAACGCATTACGTCAAGGTCACTTACCTTCCTTACCGAAATATTTACGACACCAGTTTGCGCTGCAGTGACAGTTTCATATAAAAAATTTCACAGGTCGAGAATTTGCGTTACAAATGTGTAGAAACAAAATCATATAAATATAACAGTTTCCAAAAAATTTTCGCCATCATTGTGATACATTCACGCATGTACACACATTTCATAACTCTTAAAGTACGATTCTTGGTTTCCAACATCCTTTTTCAGAGTCCCTAACCACTACCCAATTCCTCACCTTATTACACATATACATATTCGTCGACACTTCTTCAATATTCGTCATAATAAATACGTAGCATAATCAAATTCCTCATATAGCATCAGCTTATGGATCATAAACATACCTCAACAGCATAATACACATCGTCCTCGTAATAATAACATCATAACACCTCAGTCAAATCTCAAAAACGTCATAGCTTTCTGCAATGATTTCAAAACCTAAAAAAAATTCTCTGCTCATTTCAATAGCGTCATCTACCTCAAACGTATTTTAAAAATCATGATCCCATACCAAATACATCATTCAAAGGTCTCATAGTATCACAATGGTTCCAAAAAAAAAATGAACAGTTCACAAACTACAGACAAAATAAAATTACATAAGTGTGAAGTTATCCAACGGTGTAATTACGGAAACATGTGTCACTGACGTAGTAAAAAAAATGTTTGTCTCTCTCGGTTAAATGATCAGATAGCTGTGTAATTATGTGTTAGAGAAATATGGTACCGATGTGTAAAGTTGTATAAGCAAATACCATATTATCTAGGGTTCCTTGTGCTTGCCAAACACATGTTACACAAAGTAAGCGTGCACCCCCCTGAGGATTAATGTAATTATACCCTCAGGTGTTACAGATTACAGCAATGGAATGAAATGTATCATGGAAAACCTTTGTATCTTTGTATTTCAAAAACCTTTAAAAATAAATGTTTTAAGTACAAAATTAATCACTCAAATACGTGTACTGTAGCGCTAAACTGTGTGTCTTGTTGTAAGATAATCTCTGTGCCAAATCTCGTAATTATCGTCGTCCGTAAGCGAAGTTCTGTAGAAGTCAATGTACTTACATCATAATAAACAAAGTGAAATGCTATGCGTATAGAGATCGTAGTTATTACGCTTATTGCCGTGCTGAAGTAAGTACTGTACTGTAATGTATTGTTGTGCTATGGAAAAGGCTGTCTCATTGTAGCAATACCACAAAAGTTACTACTAAAACATATTTTACTTTCCAGAAGAATTCAGAAAAACTGTGCAGATGTAAAACAGATACATCGCAAAAGCAACAATATAAATTGTGTCACACATTAGTAGCGTCGTGATATAATCGTGTAGCTGTCAAATAAACTAACCACTGTGTCATCTGGTCTCTCTCAGAAAGTACTTTAAATCCAGAATGTATTTTCGAGTAAATCAATATATTGCATTAAAATCTCATTAGCAGTACCGGTATATATTCTAAGTGTGTGAGCCTTATAGTCGTTACGTAATCGTGCAACTAACGAGCAAGAATGTACACACACAATAACACTGTGCCGTCTATTCACTATAACAATGCATTCGTAATTACTGTCTAAATATGTTCCCTAGGTTCTAGACTGGATAGTTAACTTCAAAACATTACTGCCTGTTAACAGTTGCTAAATGTGACAAAGCGTACTAGTAGCCTGAAGTGAAAAATTTTATAGCAAAGACTAAGTTAAGAAGCAGATTATCTATCAATAAACGGTTTTACATGTGAAATGTGGTGCAATCTTTTACCCTTTCTAGTGCGCAGAGTTTCAACTTCAAAGCAATTATCATGTTGTATACGTCGGTAAGGAATGCTAAAATTTTTCTTAAGGTTAGCGTCTATGTTATTTTTCGCTGAGCCAGCCGGCGCACGTGGCTGCCTGCGGTGCGAGTCATTGTCTGTCTCTTTGTTGGCGCGCGTCGATATTGGGATTTGGAGATCTAACTTCTACAAATTCACCTTGTCGAGAGGGCCCTGCCCTGTTTGAATCTCGCCAGTTCTGATGAAATTCAGGTCCGCCATTATGACTATATCGTCTGTCCTCATGTCGGTAGTTTCTGTAGTTTTTTTCTTGTGGGTCATGTGGTGGAGAATTTCTCCATGAGTCGTAACTACGTGCTGGACTGTTGCGTCTGAAGTCATTCTGTCTCCCTTGATAATAATCATTTTGGTTCCCATATTGTCTGTTTCTATGGTTATCTCTGTCATATTCATTACTACGGAAATGCGATCTTTCTCTGTAACTTTTATTCTGCCAACGGTTGTCATACGGCTGATGTCTGTTTTGGTCACGATTTGCGTTGTAAGAATAATCTTGTCGTGTCCAGTTATTATTTCTGTCATCGCGGAATTGTGACGGATGTGACCTGTAATTGTTGTGTTCCTGTTTTCGCGTCCCGCGATTGTCAGTGTCAGTTTCCAATTCTTGTAACAGTCCCTGAAAAACTTCAATGTCGTCTTTGCAAGGTCCTGCCAAAATAATATCTCGTAAATGTTCAGGCAATTCGATTAAGCAAATGTGGATGAGTTCTGAGGGGCTGTATGGGTTTGACAGATACTGATTCTTATGCAACATGTCTTCAAAATATTTCACAAGACCGGAAAATTGAGATTGTATAAAGTGTTTCATCATCATCATGCTATGTTTTACGCGATCGTGAGTAGCTTGAGGCCAATATGCTGAGAGGAAGGCATGATAAAATTCTCCTTGACTGTGACAATCGTTAATGACCGATCGCATTCTTACAGCTAGTTCATTCTCTAAGTAGCCACACATAAATTCTAATCTATGCTCTAATGACCAGTTGGGAGGAAAACAATGAGAGAATTGATGAAGCCATGCTTGTGGATGAATGTCGTTGCCAGAATTCTTAAATGTTTTGAATTTACGTGTAGTAATGAACAGCTTATAGTCAAAATCATCATGTCGACGAGTCGCATATCGGTCATTGTTATTTCGTTTCGGCGGTTCCATTTCAAAATTCGGTGTACCTTGCCAATTTCTTTCATAAATTCCGAAGTGCCCTGTGTTATTATTTTGTGGCTGTTCCGTATTTCTATGTTCCCGTATTGGAGCGCGAGTGTCTTCTGAAATATATAATTCTTGTATTACCTGTGTCAACTGATCTTGTACTTCCCGGATTTCTCTTTTGTACCGTGTATTGATTTGTTTTCTTTGAATTTTCTAATTTGTTCATACTCTTCTGTCAGTGAAGGCTACAGGTCTTGTGTCATTCAGGTCATCATCTACCTTTGTAGATACCTTAGTGAACTGATCCGAAAGTTCGGCTACTTTATCCGATAGGGAACTGATTTCCTCAGTGTGTTTTCCTGGACCAAATTTCAGAGTGACCATTTGTGTTGAAATCGTATCTACTGTGTCCTTTAAGTTTTCCTGAGTTTTTGCAAGTTGCGAAACCGAAACGGTAGATGCAACTGAGTCAGTTTTAGCTTGCAAGGTGTCGTGATTTTCACGAACAATAGTTTGTAGTTCTTTTATGGCTCCTTCATGATTCTGTAATGTATTTTCATGACGCGAGAAAATAGGTTGAAAATGCTCACAAATTTGTGTTTTTACGTCATTACAGACTTTCTCACATTTCGATTCGATGTTATGTGACTCAGTAGTTAAATCTTCACGTGTTTGTTCAAGCGTGGTGTCTAACTTTTAAAGATTTTGTTCCATTGTGTCTAACTTTTGAAGATTTTGTTCCATTGTGTCTAACTTTTTAAGCTTTTGTCCCATTTGTTGTATTAATTGAAATAACAATGCACTGGTGTCTGAAACATGTTCCTCAGTGCTTTTCGGCAGTGACTTTGCACCGGCAACATTCACATTTTGACAAGCAGAAAATGTGTCTTGACTTATTTGAGAAAATGGTGAGAACCCAAAGCATGAATCTACAGTATTTGCGAGATTGTGTCCTGTCATTTAGGATTCCTGAGGCGAGCTGTTGCCGACCGATCGATTTATAATGCTTCCCTGTTCACTAATTGTTTCACTGTCTACACCATTATTTGCAGCCCGTTCCATTTCCCTATGTACAATTACCAAATTACTATTCTGAATATTTGTTAATTCATTACACGGTGGCGCTGATAAGCTACGTTCGGCGTCACTATCATTTCTCAATTTACTTTGCAGCCTAGTGTTACGTTTTTCACACGCTATAATTGTTGCAATATTTCACACGATAACACAGAAAAGCACAATTTGAAGAGCAAAAAGAGAAAACACATTAAAATAGCACTGAAAATAATATCCATTTAATTGGAAGTGCGGCTGCGTAATACTTGGTGCAAATCTACATGCGTACCACAACTGTCTTACACTACAACAATGAAAAACTACGATTACAAAGAAAATTCTCTCTACAATTACGCTCTAGCAATAAACAATAACTACACTAATTACTCAAACTACAAAAAAAAAAAAAAAAAAAACAGAAGATTCCAGTGAGGTATCCTGGCAGGGTCGTCGTATGAAACATCCCCTTAGAAAAATTTATGAATTACTGTGCTGATAAACCCCTTACGTTATTTGAATTTCAAACAGCTGATTAAAACTGAACGTACTCAGACATTACTCTCTTTACTTATTCTGATCAACACTAAACTGACACACAATATTTTTAGCGCAACGCAATCTGACTTTCAAAAATTCCTACAAAAGAATGGCCCTGACTAACAATAACCTATACCTTTCGTGAATCACTTACCTCACAAAAATCTTCGTTTCTCGAACTACTGCAATACAGCGAGCGCCAATACTGCCAGATAAATAAAAGATTCTAACTACTGAAGGCACTAACTACTGATAGGCATACTTAGCAAATGAAAGATTTTGATAGAAAACAAACAATGTATTTACCTTAATAGTGTTCAAAAGTCATAATATATATATATATATATATATATCAGTTCATGACATCCAGTCTTACAAATTTACTGTCTCTGATGGACACACGTCCAGATCATTCGCTCTTAAAACTGCGCCATCTCTCTCCCCACATCCATCACTGCTGGCGGCTCACCTCCAACTGCGCAACGCTACGCACTGTTCACATCCAACTGCCCAACACTACAATGGCGACTATTCAAACAATGCCAACCAGCCACAGACTTCACACAGCACAGTCAGTGATTTTCGTATAGAGCGCTACGTGGCGTTACCAACATAAAACCTAAACTGCCTATTTAACTGTATAGTGAAAACTGGACGGGAAACCTAAATCTGGATGTGAGAATTTCACCCGTCTCTGTGCTAGCTGTAATGTCTCATGTGGTGGGTGGAAGCGTGAGTGGGTGATTCAGCGGACAAGCGCATAGCCTCAGACCAACAAACGCTGACGTACCTAAACCCTTCATAGCGTAGGAAATGCAGTTCGTTTAAAAATCCCTCTGAGGCATAAAGCGGTGGGGGCTGACGCTTCATCTGTACAATTCTATTGCAGATGCTTGTCATGATTAACAAGTTGCTGAGTGGCATCCCTTGCAAAAGGCATTCACTGAAGGAATAATCTTCTGACTGGTTTGATGCGGTCCGCCACGAATTCCTCTTTTTTTTACTCATCAGTCTTCTGACTGGTTTGATGCGGTCCGCCACGAATTCCACTCCCGTGCCAACCTCTTCATCTCATAGTAGCACTTGCGCCTAAGTCTTCAATTATTTGTTGCATATATTCCAAACTCTGTCTTCCCCTACAGTTGCGCTCAGCAGTTCCCTCTAGGACCATCGAAGTTATTACCTGATGTCTTAGTAGATGTCCTATCACCCTGTTGCTTCTTGTCAGAGGGTTCCATGCAACCCTTGCCTTGCTCATTCTGCAGACAACCTCCTTATTCCTTACCTTACCAGTCCACTTAATTCTCACATTCTTCTGTAACACCACATCTCAAATGCTTCTGTTCTCTTCTTTCCAGTTTTTTCACAGTCCTTGTCTCACTGCCATGCAGTGCTGTGATACAAACATACATTCTGAGAAATTTCTCCCGCAAATTGAGGCCTATTTTTGATACTAGTAAACTTCTCCCGTCCAGGGGTGCCCTTGTTGCGAGTGCTAGTTCCTCTTTCCTCCGACCGTATTGGATTATTTTGCTTCCTAGGTAGTAAATCCAATCCCAAAGAAGGCAGGTATCGACAGGTGTGAAAATTACCGAGCTATCAATTTAATAAGTTATGGCTGCAAAATACTAACACGAATTCCTTACAGAAGAATGGAAAAACTGGTAGAAGTCGACCTCAGGGAAGATCAGTTTGGATACCGCAGAAATGTTGGAATACGCGAGGCAATACTGACCCTACGACTTATCTTAGAAGATTGAAGAAGATAGCATTTATAGACTTGGAGAAAGCTTTCGACAATGTTGACTGGAACGCTCTCTTTCAAATTCTGAAGGTGGCAGAGGTAAAATACAGGGAGCGAAAGGTTATTTACAATTTGTACGGAAACCAGAAGGCATAAGAGTAGAGGGGCATGGCGGGGAAGCAGTGATTGTGAAGGGAGTGAGACAGGGTTGTAGAATGTCCTCGCTGTTATTCAATCTGTATATTGAGCAGCAAAGGACCTGAAAGAGCAGTTGAACGGAATGGACAGTGTCTTGAAAGCAGGATATAAGATGAACATCAACAAAAGCAAAACGTGGACAATAAAAAGTAATCGAATTAAATCAGGTGATGCTGAGGGAATGAGATTAGGAAATAAGAGACTTAAAGTAGTAGATCAGTTTCGCTATTTGGGGAGAAAAATAACTGATGATGGTCGAAGTAGAGAGGATATGAAATGTAGACTGGCTATGTCAAGGAAAGCGTTTCTGAAGAAGAGAAATTTGTTAACATCGAGTATAGAATTAAGTGTCCGGAAATCTTTTCTGAAAGTATTTGTATGAAGTATAGCCATGTATGGAAATGAAACATGGACGATAAATTGTTTATACAAGAATAGAATAGAAGCTTTCGAAATTTGTTGCTACAGAGAAACGTTGAAGAGTAGATGGGTAGGTTACTAACTAATGAGGAGGTACTGAATAGAATTGGGGAGAAGAGGAATTTTTGGCACAACCTGACTAAAAGAAGGGACCAGTTCGCAGGACCAGTTCTGAGGCATCAAGGGATCACCTATTTAGTGTTGGAGGAAATCGTGGAGGGTAAAAATCGTAGAGGTAGACCAAGAGATGAATACACTAAGCAGATTCAGAAGGATGTAGGTTGCAGTAGTTACTCGGAAATGAAGAAGCTTGCACAGGATAGAGTAGCATGGAGAGCTGCATCAAACCAGTCTCTGGACTGTAGATCACAACAACAGGTAGCAGAATTCCTTAGCTTCATGATCCCCAATTCCGATGTCAAGTTTCTCGCTGTTCTCATCTCTGCTACTTCAGTACTCTCATCTTTTTTCGATTTCCTCACTGTCCATTAGAGAGTTCATTCCTTTCAACAGGTACTGTAATTCATCTTCACCGAGAATAGCCATGTCCTCGGCAAATCTTGTCATTAAAATCCCTTCACCTTGAATTTTAATCCCGCTCTTGAATCTTTTTTTTTATTTACACCGTTGTTTTTTAGATGTATATATTGAACAGTAGTGGCGAAAAACTACATCCATATCTTACAGCCTTTTTAATTCGAGCACTTCTTTCTTAGTTTTCCAGTCTTATTGTTCCATCTTGTTTCTCGTACATGCAGTATTTTATACCATCCAGCCTACAATATGGCTCTTCCCAGAATTTCGAACATCTTGCACCATTTTACACCGTCAAATATGATTTCCATGTCGACAAATCCAATTAACGTGTCTCGATTTTTCTTTGGTCTTGCTTCCATTATCTACCCCAACATCACAACAGCCTCTCTGGTGCTTTATCTTTCCTAAGGGCATACTTATCGTCCTCGAATAGATCCTGAGTTTTCGTTTTCATCTTTCTCTATGTTATCCTTGTTAACAACTTGTGTGCATCACATGATAAGCTAATGGTGCGATAATGGTACACTTATCCGCTCTTGCAATCTTCCGTATCGTGTGGATGCCTACACATCATGGCCAGCAGTGGTTTTGTTGTGACGTCCCCTAATGATTTTAAAATTCTGATGCAGTGTTATCCATCACTTCGACCTTATTTGATCTTAGGTCATCTAAAACTTTTAAATCATAGTATTGGATCCCCCGTGTCTCCCATTCGACTACTACTTCTTCTTCTATCACGTTATCAGACAAGTCCTCCCCTCACAGAGGCCTTAACTGTATTCTTTCCATTTATGCACTTTCACCTGTGGATTTAACCGTGTAATTCCCATTGCACTCTTCATGTTACCGCCCTTGCTTGTAATTTCACCAAAGGTTGCTTTGACTTTTCTATATGCTGAGTCAGCCTTTCCGACAATAATTTCTTTTTCGATTTCTTCCGCTGGGATTCGTTCCCACAACCCCCTAGATTTATAGCCTAACACTTTACCCCGTTTTTATTACAACTTGCCACTCAAAAGAAAATCTGAGCTAAAACTACATGGCATCGGCACTTTCACACTTCTACAAAAAATATATTCCTTTCCAGTCGTCAATAATTTTTTGTTCATTTTTTCATTAATTAAAAAAACTAGACCAACAGGGCCACAAAAATGCCCTAGACCACGGATGCATGGATGTCTCAATTTTAAACGAGAGTTATGTAAGTTCCCAGCTTTAAACGGTAGATTTCGTTAGGTTGCTCCGCATATTCTCGGCCTATATAACCATATTGTAGCCACAGGTCAGTGTGTGATGGATCTATCGGTCACCTAAGTTGTGACATATGGGAAAGGCAACAGCCGTATTAGAAAGCTACTCCGAAATCAAAGGGCTTCACTTCAAATTTAAACGGAGCTTAAGTCTCAAAGGCGCACTGAAACTGAACCAAGTCAAAACTGGTGTGAGGAACAATGCGTGAAGAGTTAAAGATTTGTAAAGTAAAATTCTATCTACCGATACAGAAAATCCTGAACATTTTTGGTCTTGTGTCCGTAACGGATCGAAGCCATTGTCGAGACGCTCTGTAACGATAATGGCACCGAAACGCAGGATGAGAGAGAGAAGATCTAAATTTCAAACTCTATTTTCCACCAAGGAAAATCGCAATGTGGTTACTCCTTTCAATCGCCGCAGTGGCAGATGCTGGAATAAGTGTCCACGGGATATAAATACAACTGAGTCGGCTGCCAAGGACCTGAAGGATTACCTACTCGATTGTACATAGAATATCGAAAGAACTTGCTCATCTAGCAGCAGAGTACGGTAACTCGCTGGAGGAACAATCTTTATACCTTTTTTTTTTCAGTCATCAGTCTGACTGGTTTTATGCACTGTGCCACAAATTCCCATCCTGTGCCAACCCCTTTTTGATCTCAGAGTAGCACTTGGAACCGATGTCCTCAAATTTTTGCCGGACATACTTCAGTATATGTCTTACATTCAGATTTTACTCTCTATAGCTCCATCTAGGTTATTCTTTGATATCTTAACACGCGTCCTATTATTCTGTCCCTTCTTCTTTTCAATGTTTTCCATATATTGATCTCCTCACTGGGGAAAAACCTCCTGATATCAGTTCACCTAATTTCAACATCCTTCAATAGCACCACATCCCAAACGCTTCAGTTATGGTCTTTGCCGGTTCTCTTACAGCCCACAATCCACGTCGATACAAAGCTGTACTGCAAACGTACGTTCTCAGAAATTTCTTCGTCAGATTAAGGCCGATGTGTGATACCAGTAGACTCCTTTTGGCCAGGAACTCCCACTTTGTTAAAACTAGTCTGCTTTGTTATGTCCTCCTTGCTTCGTCCACCATGTAATGATATGCTTCCAAGGTAGCAAAACTTCTTCACTTCGTGTAGTTCGTTGGCTTCAATTTTGATGTTAAGTTTACCACTAAATTTTGCTAGTACTCATTACTTACGCCTTTCTGTGGTTCACTCCTAATCCATATTCTGTGCTCGGAGACTGTCCTTTCCGTTCAGTGTGTCCTATAATTCTTCCTAGCAGTGCGGGAGCGAATCTTATCGTTGATGTTTTCTCACCGTGGATTTCAAAACTCCTTCTGAGTCTATCTTATTTCCGTCATTACTTCTTCGATATAAAGTTTGAACACTTCTGGCGAATGACTGCATCCCTTTCTTATACTCTTTCTAATCCGAACACTTTGTTGTTGGCCAGCGACTCTTACTGTTTCCTGTTGGTCCTTGTACGTGCTGAATATTAGCTGTCTTTTGCTACGTCTTACAGCGACTTTTCTGAGAATGTCGAACGTCTTCCACGATTTTATTCTGTCGAATGCTTTTTCCAGGTCGAGAAATCCTACGAATGTGTCTTGACTTTTCTTAACTCATGCTCTCATTATCAGCTGCAACGTCGAAACTGGCTTTCCTTTATAACGCCATACTGATTCTAATCTAACAGATCTTTAATTTTCTTTTTCATTCTTTTGCATATTACTCCCGCCAGTAACTTGTATACTTGAGCTATTAAATTTGCTGCGCAATAGTTCTCATATGTATCTGCCTTTGCTATCTTCCTGCTTGTGTGAATGACACTTCCGAAAGTCATTTTCTTTACCGTCGAAAATATGTACTCTATTCCACTCTGTTGCCTGTCCATTTCTTTGTTTTCCAGTCTCTCCCCGTATGTCTCACCTTTGCTCCCTGAGGAGCCCTCAGTCTACGCAGGATTTTCACATTGAAAGTCCATGTATTGTTAAAAGTCAGATGTAGTAAGTCACAGTGGTCATAAATCTCTCTTTTGGAGACACAGTGAACAATCATCTTGAGGTTGAAGCTCTTCTGTCCGTGTTTGCTTACAAACAAATTTGTTTTTGGAGAGGGTCCGTCTTGAGCAAAACACAAATTTTAATTTTCTTTCTATTGCCTAGAATGTTTCGCTGGAGTTTCAGCAACATCAGTAGTCTTTTTATTATTGTCTACCAAACAGGAAAAATGCTTGTTACTACTTGTACACATATAAATCTGAGTTTTTAAGACAGTATTTACACATTTGAAAAACAGACAAAATTTTGTACCTATACTTGTTACAACATGCTGTGGGTATCCTGGATTTTATGTATTTAATGCACAGTGAAACAAAACAACTGTATTAAATAGCATAAAATCCAGAAATCCAGGAAATCCACAGCATGTGGGTGACAAGGTATATATATCAAGTGAAGTAACAAGTTTACTGTTACCAGTCAATGTTTATTTATCTCCACGACGCATTCAAAAGCCTTGAACCTCCATCATCAGGTGGATTTACATGTCCTAGTGTGACGTGTGTGTGTGTGTGTGTGTGTGTGTGTGTGTGTGTGTTTGTGTGTGTGTGTGTATGTGTATGTGTGTGTATGTGTATGTGTGTGTGTGTGTGTCACATTTCATACTAACAAATGTAAATCCACGTGATGATGGAGTTTTAAACCTTTGAAACGCTTCATGGAGATAAATAAACAGTAACTGGTAACAGTAAACTTGTTGTTTCATTTAATGTCAATAGCACTCTCTGTAAAGCCTAACCTCAAATGTTTGCATCTAAAGGTACCTATACAAAATTCTTTCTGTTTTTTAATACGTAAATACTGTCTTAAAAACTCAGATTTAGCCGGCCGGTGTGGCCGAGCGGTTCTAGGAGCTTCAGTCTGGAACCGCGGTTAAGTCACATAGTGCTCAGAGCCATTTGAACCATTTGAACTCAGATTTATCTATGTACAAGTGGCAAAAAGCATTTTTCCCGTTTTATAGAAGATAATAAAAAGAAACGCTGGTGATGCTGAAACTTCAGTGAAACACTACTGGGGAGTAAAAAGAAGACCAAAAAATGTATTTTGTTCATCTACATCTACATGGATACTCTGCAAATCACATTCAAGTGCCTGGCACTGACGCTCTTCAAAAACAAAGCACCGTGAATTACTTTGAAATACCTGTTCAGTTTACCAAAAGCACTCCATGCCACTTTTACTCTCCTGTGTATTTAGATTGGTGTCTATAAAGGCGTTGTCTGAAACTGATCTAAACACAAAATACTCATCAGCTGTTTCTGTGACATCACTGTTAATTTATTCTATTTTTGTCACTTTATTTGTTATACATTACTTTGATCCTATTTTGAATGTGTTTAAGGCCCACTTCCAAAACTGGTCTGTTAAGCTCTTCCATTTGCTTCGTGCATTTCTTGCACATTCAAACAATATTCACTGACCAATCTTTCTTTCATACGAATACCGACACCCTCTTTAAAAACTAACATATGAATTTCAGAAAGCGAACTCTGCTTCTGAATAATTTCCGCAAGTAACTTGTGCAACACTCCTCTCGTAAGTGGGAAAGTAACTTGCAACATAAACGGTGGCGACAAATTCATTACTACACCCTGACCTTCCAGTATCACAGCGGGACCTTTCTCCATTGACAAAAACTTATATTCACTTAAAATTGCCAATAAAGGATTCAGTAATTTCGCAAATCATTGCTAAAATTTCCCGTCTGTTTATAACCCGATTGCACAGTAACTCCCTGATCACTCTGCAGAGTTTCCGCAGCACCATCGCCCTGCCAACTTAAAGGACTCACACGCTGTTGCAAGACGCATAAATCCGCTTGGGTCTGCAGAATTTGAGAACGATTGGCATCCTCCTTAAATAGTGAGGATAGATCCGTTGTTCTGCCACACACGTGCGGGCAGTATGCCCGAACACGGCACTCTCGTAACCGTGACGCTGCTACCTGCCTCGCGCGTCAGGCAGCAGTTTTAACACGGGAGGCCCGAGCACCGCTCACCTGGGCCGACGCGACCGCTGACAGCTGTAACGGCTGGTCTGACAGGCCGCTCAACCGCTGTGCGAGTTCCGCAACACTTCCAGCAACCGGGGCTCCGTGGATTTGTAACTCGCAGACCAGACAGGTCTTTTGTAAATAGACAATGGCCACGACAGGTCTGGGTGCAGTCTCCTTATCTGTAACAAGCTGTTTCTTTATGCGGCACCAAATCTTATAAATTTCTTATGGCTAACTTAGCGCTTAAACAAAGCAAACATCTTGACCCTGTAAGAATTTATTATTGTTTTATCCAAGCACGGGAATACAGTTAAAATTCCATTCTGATAACATTAAACAACATGTCGAGAATAATACATAGAGCCTTATCGTCTTTTCCATTTTTACTTTCTAATTATCACATAAAGTTAAAAAAATACATCAGTCTCCTGCTTGAGATCAGCTCACTTTTTCACTGTCAAGTAAGGTTCTTAAGGAACATTAATTCATGAAATTCTGCTCTTATATTTGCACTTTGCAGACATTTTATTTGTGTAGCCGTTTTTAAACCCAAATCACTTTTAGCTTTCAGCTATTTGGCCACTTATGCACATACACTAGTACGCAAAATAACCAAGTCCTCAAGGAGCATACGAAATGTGTCATGAAAAAACAGCAAACAGCAGAACAGAGATGAAGACGACGCAGCAGCAGAGAAACCTCCACTACAGCTCGATTGGGCGCTGTGAGAGGTGGTTAACTTGCGACTCGACCATCTCCCTAACCAACACCAAGATGAAAGCTTTCTTTCCGAGTCCATTACGCTCCGTTAACAGCCTGTGTGAATGCAGTCTCTTGAAATGCACAGTGGAATGTGGATTCCGGTTTAGTTCCCCATTCGGAACTCCGAAACTCCGAGAGGGGATTGCCAAGAGGGAGGTGACCGTGAGAAAAAAATTGAATAATCAACGAAAGGGTAACGTGCAACGAGTCGGAGCGTAAAATTTCAGAAGTCTGAACGTGGTAGGGGAGCTAGAAAACGTGAAAAAGGAAATAATAAGGCTCAGTCTAGATATAGTGGGGGTTATTGGAGTGATAAACAGAAAGAAGACAAGAACTTCTGGTCAGACGAGCGAAGGGTAATATAACACAAGCATGAAATTGCAGGATCAAGATGAAGGTATGGCACAGACTGAGTTATTGTCAACAGTTTAGTGATAGGGTTGTTCTCATCAGAATCGACAAAAGACGAACACTGGCAACTATAGTTCAGGCAAACATGCCGACGTCGCGAGCAGAAGATGGAGACAGGGAAATCAAATGAGAATACTGAACGGGTAATTCAGAATGTAACGGGAGATGAAAAGGTAATAGCAATAGAGGATTGGCATGCTGATGTAGAGGAAGGAGTAGAGCAAAAGGTTTTCGGAGAAAATTGGCTTGATAGTAGGAATGAGACTGGAGAAAGACTAACTGGATTCTGGAATAAATTTCAGCTCTTAATAGCGAATACTCTGTTCAAGAATCGTAAGAGGAGGAGAGGTAACTGGAGAATACCGGCAGATACGGAAAGATTTCAGGCGGATTACATTAAGAATATACTGATTTAGATCACAGTTTAGTAATGATGAAGAGTAGGCTGAAGTTTAAGAGACTAGTCAGGAAGAATAAACGCGCAAAGAAATGGAAGTGGGACACTGAATTACTAAGGAATGAAATGATACGTTTGAAGTTCTCTGAAACTATAGATACTGCGGTAATGAACAGCGCAGTAGACACTTGAGTTGAAGAAGAATGGACGTCTCTAAAAAGAGCAATCAGAGAAGTCGGAATGAAAAACAGATACAAGGAAGGTAACTGCGAAGAAATCAGAAGTACAAGAAATATTCAGAGAAATTCAGGAATACAGAAATTAATAGTAAGTGCAGGGAAAACAAAAGCGAAAAGGGTACATGAAAAATGTGAAGGAATTGATAAAGAAATGATTACAGGAAGGACTGACTTTGCACGGTGAAATTAAAAACAAAGGCCTTAACGTAAGGAGTGCAATGGGAATTCCACCGTTAAATGCAGAGCAGACCGGTGGAAAGAGTACACTGAGTACACTAAGGAGGAAAGCTTAGCTGATGACGTGATACAAGAAGAACCAGGAGTCAATATAGAAGAGATAGATAATTTAAAAGACCTTTGGAAGACTTAAGATCAAATAAGGCAGAAGGGAGTTGTAACATTCGATCGTAACTTCCTGAACCACTAGGAAAATGGCAGCAAAACTACTATTCACGTTGTTATGTAGAATGTATGAGTGCACAACACAAAGTTGGCTGGTAATGATTAATGGTGAGAAGCAGAAGACCTATTCCCTGACTGCCACTTTCAGAAAAAAAAACTCTGCAGACAAGCAGATGAAACTGGACTCATTTACTGTGAATGTTTCCCTACCCGCTGAACCAAGCGCATATCGCCTGCTGAAGTACAGACAGCAGTTGTACTACACCAATGACGTGCTCCTTGTGGCGTTGTCCGCTGTGCATGTGACGTACCTGGCGCACTTGCTGGTCTACTGAAACAGTGGACGCAGTACACCGCCTACAAACTCCTAGAGCTGAAATTACCTCACTACAAGACAGAACACGAGTCATGATTTCTGTTTGCTGACTAGCCAGAAATTCAGCTTAAATATTCTCCTGTAAAGAAGCACTTCATTGTGTGCTAAAGACTCACCACTCGAGTATACAGAATAGTAACTCTGTTCACAGAGAAACGACTTCATATGCTCCTTGTGTCGCAGACAACACCCCTCAAAACCTAAGCCTGATATTCTCCACG
Organism: Schistocerca americana; assembly: GCF_021461395.2. Taxonomy (NCBI): domain Eukaryota; kingdom Metazoa; phylum Arthropoda; class Insecta; order Orthoptera; family Acrididae; genus Schistocerca; species Schistocerca americana. The sequence goes on along the minus strand of NC_060120.1, from coordinate 283,768,412 downwards.
GTGACTCTCGCCAGCCAAGTGTCTAGGTCGATCCGCGGAGGGATACGTACAAGTAAGTGCTTCTCCACGCTGTGCGTCGCTCCCTTCTGGATACGTGGCATCTACGTTTGCACTCATTATAACATTAGCTCCTATCACCTGAAGCCCATACTCCTTTCACAACATTTTCTGGAAGTCCCCATTTCCCGTCTTACGTCCTTACCATTCCACCAACCAAATACGTACGTCTGCTTTTCGATGGCAAGTGTGCCTCGGTGCTGAGAAGATTAGTCGGAGTTCAGCTCACGACTATCGTTTCTGACCCCATGCATTACTTCACGCTAAGAGGGTGTCAGAAGGACAGACTCAGCATACAGGAAAGTCAAAACAACCTTTGGTGACATTAAAAGCAACGGTGGTAACATTAAGAGTGCAACGGGAATTCCACTGTTAATTGCAGAGGAGAGAGCAGATAGGTGGAAAGAATACATTGAAAGCCTCTATGAGGGTGAAGATCTGTCTGATGTGATAGAAGAAGGAACAGGAGTCGATTTAGAAGAGATAGGGGATCCAGTATTAGAATCGGATTTTAAAAGAGCTTTGGACTTACGGTCAAATAAGGCAGAAGGGATAGATAACATTCCATCAGAATTTCTAAAATCATTGGGGGAAGTGGCAACAAAACGACTATTCACGTTGGTGTGTAGAATATATGAGTCTGGCGATATACCATCTGACTTTCGGAAAAGCATCATCCACACAATTCCGAAGACGGCAAGAGCTGACAAGTGCGAGAATTATCGCACAATCAGCTTAACAGCTCATGCATGAAGCTGCTTACAAGAATAATGTACAGAAGAATGGAAAAGAAAATTGAAAATGCGCTAGGTGAAGATCAGTTTGGCTTTAGGAAAAGTAAAGGGACGAGAGAGGCAATTCTGACGTTACGGCTAATAATGGAAGCAAGGCTAAAGAAAAATCAAGACAATTTCATAGGATTTGTCGACCTGGAAAAAGGTTCGACAATATAAAATGGTGCAAGCTGTTCGAGATTCTGAAAAAAGTAGGGGTAAGCTATAGGGAGAGACGGGTCATACACAATATGTACAACAACCAAGAGGGAATAAAAAGAGTGGAAGATCAAGAACGAAGTGCTCGTATTAAGAGGGGTGTAAGACAAGGCTGTAGCCTTTCGCCCCTACTCTTCAATCTGTACATCGAGGAAGCAATGATGGAAATAAAAGAAAGGTTCAGGAGTGGAATTAAAATACAAGGTGAAAGGATATCAATGATACGATTCGCTGATGACATTGCTATCCTGAGTGAAAGTGAAGAAGAATTAAATGATCTGCTGAACGGAATGAACAGTCTAATGAGTACACAGTATGATTTGAGAGTAAATCGGAGAAAGACGAAGGTAATGAGAAGTAGTAGAAATGAGAACAGCGAGAAACTTAACATCAGAATTGATGGTCACGAACTCAATGAAGTTAAGGAATTCTGCTACCTAGGCAGTAAAATAACCAATGACGGACGGAGCAAGGAGGACATCAAAAGCAGACTCGCTATGGCAAAAAAGGCATTTCTGGCCAAGAGAAGCCTACTAATATCAAATACCGGCCTTAATTTGAGGAAGAAATTTCTGAGGAAGTACGTCTGGAGTACAGCATTGTATGGTAGTGAAACATGGACTGTGGGAAAACCGGAACAGAAGAGAATCGAAGCATTTGAGATGCGGTGCTATAGACGAATGTTGAAAATTAGGTGGACTGATAAGGTAAGGAATGAGGAGGTTCTACGCAGAATCGGAGAGGAAAGAAATATGTGGAAAACACTGATAAGCAGAAGGGACAGGATGATAGGACATCTGCTAAGACATGAGGGAATGACTTCCATGGTACTAGAGGGAGCTGTAGAGGGCAAAAACTATAGAGGAAGACAGAGATTGGAATACGTCAAGCCAATAATTGAGGACGTAGGTTGCAAGTGCTACTCTGTGATGAAGAGGTTAGCACAGGAAAGGAATTCGTGGCGGGTGGCGGGCCGCATCAAACCAGTCAGTAGACTGATGACCAAAAAAAAAGAGGGTGCCTTTTCGCCTGGTTCCACCCCCGACACTCTCTCTCCAGGTTCGCTATTCTGAATTTTTTTTCCGTTCCACCAGAGTGCGACCTCCCACCCGTGCTGTCTGCACTACAGGGGTCCTGGAGCCTCCAGCATTGTAAACTGCCGCCTCCTCCCTATGCATTCTCACAGAGCATTCGTAAGGTCGTCATGCCATTTTGATTTTTGTTAAGTTGTCGATGTGGACGCCAGAGAGAGAGAGCTAGTTGTGTTACTGTTAAACAATCTTTGATTTTGTTAGGGCACAATCTTTGCCTCTGCGCAGCCTGACACGTTCTGAGTTGAAGTGCGGTAGGTGATGGACGTATTCTGTAGTGCTGTGTTGACTTGTGATTGTATCTGTTAGATGAAGAAAGATTTATTGTAAAGGACAGCAAGGATGAATATGATGTAGGTATGGCAAGGCGAAAATGATATAAATTTTGAATAACGTTATCATTTTTTTGATGAGAAGAAGTTTGAAGTAAGACAGGAGCACTGCGCAGTTAGTCGGAATGATTGTCAGCTAGTTAACTTACTGAGAGCTGAGAGAGGGAGAGAGGGAGAGAGACCACTCCACTTCCCTGAGTCAGGCATTAACGTATCAACTGATAAAACTCTCTGGTTTTTTATAGATATTTCCTGTTAATATTGCACCCTTGCTTTGTTAAGCAAAGTATTGTTCAGACCAATGTTATGTGTGAAAATCACGTGAAATTTTACTCTGTTCTTTTCAATACACACTTCATTCTAAAATCGTTGTCTTGAATATCATTTCATAGGAAGTTACTCTCCCGATTCCACCGTTTAAAAAAGGTTTTTTTTATTATGCATTACCACACTGCATCATTTGATATGCAACAGTTTGAATATTTATTTAGAAATAGAAATTCATCTTAGTCTGCTGTTGCGCTTTCAAGAAATCGGCAACAATGTTGTCAAGACGCGAGGTAAGTGGAACTTTCGATTAGGGCCGGATAATTGTTTCACTTCAGTTACGCATTTAATATAAAGAGAAGCTGTGTTGAGACCAGACACAGTTCCTACATAGTTTCGCTAATACTTTTTTTTTTTAGAGAGGGAGCTAAATTTGGCCACAGATTTATATAGAAACACATAGTGGAGAACTCAGTCAGTAAACGTCCGCCAGTGCAGAACTCGAGAACTCTCTCTCAACCCCTCTTCAGCTTGTAACGGCTTCTGGGAAACGTGAGGCCCACGTTGCCTCTTCTGTCAGCACTCAACTCCAATTAAGTCCCAGTCAGGCAGTATCAAAGGACTTGTTAGTAAATTGCCCTACCCAATGAAATGATTAATAATCGACTTTGCACAGTAAACAATGGTCGAATGTAAACATACATCGAAAAGAATATACAAAGCGTTAAATGCGTGGCGGTAAACTCTTCCTGCTTTACACATGGAATGTAAATTGTAAGGTCTGACTTCAGCAGACGAAAACTGACACCTACCGCAAAGCCGAACAGTTAAAAGCAGCTAGTATTATCATTAAAAGCCTTCTGGGTGTTCAGTTGCGACATACGTCATAAGACTACAAACATTTCGGCCGCTAGAAAATTAGCGTAAGGAGAGCATGAAGCGTTTAAAGAATTCGAAAGTAAAATTCTGTCTGCCGACTTGACAGAAAATCCTAAGAAGTTTTGTTCTTATATTAAATCAGTAAATGGATCGAACTCATCTGTCCAGACACTCAGTGAAACGGTGGACGACACACGAATGGCCGAAATACTGAATATCTCCTTACAAAAATCTTTCGCACAACAATCTCTCCTTTAAACCGTCGGACAAACAACGAAATGGCTGATGTCGAAATAAGTGACGAAGGTATAATAAAGCAACGGAAATCGCTCAATGGAGGAAAGTCCACTGGACGTCACAGGATACCAATACGAGTTTACATGAACCATGGACTTTGCAGTTGGTGGGGAGGCTTGCGTGCCTCAGCGATATAGATAACCGTCCCGGAGGTGCAACCACAATGGAGGAGTATGTGTTGAGAGGCCAGACTACCGTGTTGTTGTGTGGTTCCTGAAGAGGGGCAGCAGCCTTTTCAGTGGTTCCAGGAGCAATAATCTGGATGATTGACTGATCTGGCCTTGTAACATCAAACAAGTCAACCTTGCAGTGCTGGTGCTGCAAACGGCAGAAAGCAAGAGGAAACTACAGCCGCAATTTTTCCCGAGGGCGTGCAGCTTTGCTTTACGGTTAAATGATGATTGCGTCCTCGTGGGTAAAAAATTCCGGAGGTAAAATAGTCCCCCTTTCGGATCTCCGGGCGGGAACTACTCAGGAGGACGTCTTTATCAGGAGAAACAAAACTGGCGTTCTACGGTCGGAGCGTGGAATGTCAGATCCCTTAATCGCGCAGGTACGTTAGAAAATTTAAAAAGGGTACTGGATCGGTTAAATTTAGATATAGTGGGAATTAGTGAAATTCGGTGGCGGGAGGAACAAGACTTCTGGTCAGGTGAATACGGGGCTATAAATACAAAATCAAATAGGGCTAATGGAGGAGTAGGTTTAATAATGAATAAAAAAAAGTAGGAACGCGAGTAAGCTACTACGAGCAGCATAGCGAACGCATTACTGTTGCAAAGATAGACACGAAGCACACGCATATCACAGTAGTACAAGTTTATATGTCAACTAGCTACGTAGATGATGAAGAGATTGAAGCAATCTATGATGTGATAGAAGAAATTATTCAGATAGTTAAGGGAGACGTCATGGGGGACTGGAATTCGGTAATAGGAAAAGGAAGAGAAGGAAAAGTAGTAGATGATTCTGGAATGGGGGTAAAGAATGAAAGATAAAGCCGCCTGGTAGAATTTTGTGCAGAGCATAACTTAATCATAGCTAACACTTGGTTTAAAAATCATGAAAGAAGGCTGAATCCTTGGAAGAGGCCTGGAGGCGCTGGAAGATTTCAGATAGATTATACAGGGTGAGTCACCTAACGTTACCGCTGGATATATTTCGTAAACCACATCAAATACTGACGAACCGATTCCACAGACCGAACGTGATGAGAGGGGCTAGTGTAATTGTTTAATACAAACCATACAAAAATGCACGGAAGTATGTTTTTTAACACAAACCTACGTTTTTTAAATGGAACCCCGTTAGTTTTGTTAGCACATCTGAACATATAAACAAATACGTAATCAGTGCCGTTTGTTGCATTGTAAAATGTTAATTGCATCCGGAGATATTGTAACCCTATTTCACGTCAATATGGGATCCGCAACAGATAGAATTGATAGAGAAAATAGAGAAGATCCAAAAAAGAGCAGTGTGTTTCGTTACAGGTTCATTTAAGAAGGAAGATAGCGTCCCACAGGTGATCAACCAAGTCCAGGGACGGTCGCTGCAAGACAGGCATACTGCATCACAGTTTGGTGTACTTTTAAAGTTCCGAGAGCGTAAGTTCCTAGAGGAGTCAACAAATGTATTTCTGCCTCATGCTTCTATCTCGCGATAAGACCATGTAGCTAAAATCAGAGGGATTAGAGCGCACACAGAGACTTACCGGCGATCATTCATCCCGCGAACTATTCGCGACTGGAACAGGAAAATGAAAGTGCTCGTCAGTGTAGTAGCTGAAGCCCGTGGAGCCACGACAACTTCTCCGTTTACCTCCACCGTCTGTCATCGTGGTATAAATGGTCTGAAAATGGTCATATTCTGACCGAAAAACTTATCATTGCAAATAAATATTTTATTGCGGTCGAGACTGCATTTAACACTTTTTAATGTACCTTCCGCAACACACCGCGAGGCAGCTTGCGGAATATAGATGTATTGCAGACATTCCTCATCAGGGTGGGGTGTGCGACTGCGTCATACGGAAACATTCCCTTGGCACGTCTTCGAGGCTTCTGTGGCGTCGCAGGAAGTCGCACACTCGCGCCCGTGGCCAGAATCTGCGCGATGTGCGGTGAGCGTGGCGTCACGCGACGTTCTGCCACAGATGTAGTCCGAAACTCCTATCGGCAGACCCGTATTAATTCTCTGCTCTGCTACACTATCGAATGAGTCGAAATAACGACCTTCAACCTCATTGTGATCCGCAAAACAATGATAAACTTTTCACTATGTAAAAATCAATAATTAGAAGCCATGTAACAGTGCAAATTCTTCTAGAAAGATCCCTGTATCCGACCACTGGACCGGAATATCCTCACCGCTAGCACCTGATATACCGCCTCCAACTAGGTGCTAACAATTGCCGCCGGTAACATTCACAAGTACAAAGCAGGGCTACAGTTTCAAGTCAATAGGGAAAAGACCACATAAGAACACCATACTGGAATTTCGACGCAAACGAATATTAATTGGTTTAAATGAAAACATCGCAACTCAATGTCGTTCATTGACCACTACCGTCTGGCTATTCACCTGGCTCGAAAACGTAATTTAAGGCCTCCGCCTATTGAGATGTGCACAATCGCTCTACGGCAGTACACACCAAGACAACGTAAATTGAGGTAACCCGAAATCCACGCCCGTCTACGGGAGCACGCTTTCGGTTTCTCATAAATTTCTCTACAGTAAGAAATAACTCGGTTGACTACAAGGGTCACCTTCTGAAAAACACTAAGAAGACGGCAGCTCCGTCCCAGAGGGCAGCCCTTCATCCACATCTCAAGAGGGCTACCGCACAACTACTCGATTTCACCGCTCCTCAAAACTGTTCTGCATTCAGCCCTCTAGGCCAGTCGGAATCAGTAGCAGGATGCAGGCCATTTGATCGGCCATTCCCCGCTCGCGCTAACCACTCCACTGCAAAATACTGCCTGCCCATGGTTTTCAAGCGTTCATTTCGCAGCAGATGTTTCGAAACACCTTCTGTCCTGGGAAAATCGTTCGTTCTTGAACCAACCATTTAGGTGTCTCCCACAATCCATTTAGGACGCCTCCCTCACGCAGCCACAAACCAGCTGGGGAGACTACAGTAGCCAACTGTAAGCGATACGTTACATACGATATTTGATGAAAGTACGAACGTTTTGAATGCTATGGAGAGCATCTTTCATCAGACTGGATCACCCTGATGAAGGGTGCTTGTGGTAGCGGCTGAAATGCTCGTAGTTATATCGTATAATAGCCGTGACTGGCATGCTCTGCGGTCTCCGGTGTCTCAGTTTCTAGCGAAGTTCGTCCTTCAGTTTCATCGTAATTCTGAGGAAACTCGTAAATCTGCCAGTAACTGGTTGTCGTTTCGAGAGAAAAGACTGTCTCCGATAACTGTCTTGTTCTCAGGCTTTTCACACCATGTGATTCTAGGAAGGACGTTGAATGTATCCACGGTATTGAGCCGTGTCACACGATCTTCCGCCCTGAAAAATGTTGGCAAAATTATTAGCTAGTTGCAGTGCTCATTTTCACCCACGTAGATGATAGAAATTAACGCAGATTAGAGAGAGAGCGCGTCATACTTGTAAAGTATTCCGAGAGAAATAATTACAGGAAATAAATACCAACAGGTCGTTTTCGGACGTTTCTGCATGTCATCCTTTCTCATTTCAACCCCCCCCCCCCCCCCCCAACCTAGTGGTAGTAGGACTGTATTCCTTCTTTAGTATAAATAATTAAATAAAGAGCCTTCTACACATACAAATTTGCTTGAAATTAGTCCAAGCGCTTTTGATTTATGCTCCCACGTCACCACCTTTGACACAAAAGTCATAAGAATGCTACGGGTCTCTTAGTTCGGAGTACATTTTTACATATAACAAGTGATATGTATACCAATATTTCGTAGAAATCCCTTCAGGCCTTAGAGAGAGATACAGTGGTATGGCACAGCCTTTGAAGCCACGCCCCCTCTTGGCCTGCCCACAACTCCAACTCTAGGAGTCAAACGTTATTGTGACTGTCAGCAAGAAGTCTATTGACTCAGAAAGCTATGGATTTGGTACTAATATCTCTCGTTATCAAATATTTTCTCCTGTTACGTCTTCCCACACCCACCTCCACCACTACGGGTAGTTGGGGTGTAGTACCACGAACAGTTTTTAATAATAGTAATTTTACGAATAATGAATGATGTATATCCAGAATTTGACTGACATTTCTCAAGACTTTGCTGAGTTAAGATTCTGTGCCCACTCTTTTTCACCCCCAGCCCTTCGCAAGTTGCGCCCAACAATTCACCAAATTTTCATATTAACCGGATAAATGGTACAGGCACGCACGCAACAGGAACAAAAAATATTAATTTTTGCACGTTAGATTAGATGATGCAGTCCCACACTCACAAGAAATTTATTGAAATGCACTCCAGCTGCGACATTCTACGCTTTTACCTCATGTAGCATCTAAACATCCGCATTTTTCCCTAGCCACAATTAATCCACTGTCCCAGTTACTATAGGATGTTGTGAAGTGTCTATGCAAGGAGAACGTAAGTGACGAAACAGCGGGAATTTCCAGGCGGGGGTGGTGCTTTCGCGGCAGAGCAGGGCCAGAACAAACACGGACGGGCGCCCCCCGCCTGTGGGCGGACAGTGCACAGTGCGTGTCCCGCGCCGCCCCCGCCCCCGCCCCCAGCGACAATGCTTTCGCGCCGCCCCCCTGCCGGCGGCGTCTCTGAGGCGGCCCCTGGGGGGCGCGGGTCACCGTTAGCTCTCCAGTCCTCCTGCTGTGGACGAAGCCGGACACACCTCCCACCCTCCAACGTGCGTGTTGGACTCACTGTTCCGTGACCTACACGTGTGCCACGGATGTAGCCTGGTGGCAAAGTCCGACCCACAAACTGCCACGCTGCTTGTCACAGTACAGTGTACAGCAACCCCTCCGTTCAGAACGTAATATCCACACGTTTATCACGGAAAAAGCATCTGTGTGTAATGCAACAAACAGAAGAATACCACTACAACTCGAGTGCGCCGTATATCCAGAATTGTTCCTGTTCCCATCGGTGAAATAAAACTTATAACTGCCTATATCTACATCTAAATCCATATTTTGCAATGATTAGATGGGTATTGGCAGGTCGTGTTACCAACGATTAGGTACTGAACAGAATTGAGGAGAAAAGAAAGAAGTTGACTAAAAGAAGGGATCGCTTCATAAAACGCATTCTGAGACGTCAAGGGATCATCTGTTTAGTACTGAAGATAAGTATTCCAGGGAAACCAGGAGATGGATACAGTACGCAGGTTGAAAAGCGTGTAGGTTGCGGTAGTTATTCGGAAACGAACAGGCTTGCACAAGATAGAGTAGGGTGGAGAGCTACATCAACCCTGTTTTCCGATTGAAGAGCACAACTCTCTGCAACAACCCTGGAATGATTCCTCAGGTACATCTGCATCCACACTCCGCAAACTATTGTGAAGTGCATGGCAGAGGGTACTTCCCATTACTCCAGATACTAGAGCTTCTTCGCGTAGCGTTCACTTGTTGAGTGCAGGAAGAACGATTGCCTAAATGCGTACATGCACTGTGAAATTAGTCTAATCTCGTCTGGTATCGATACGTGAACAGTTGTATTTACTTGGATAAATCGCTAAACATTAGTTCCTGAAACTTTGCAAGTAGGCATTCTCATGACAGTTTGCGTCTGTATTTAAGTGACTGCCATTTCAATTCCTTCAGCATCTCCGTGACACTCTGTGATGGGTCAAAGCATTCGTGATGCTCTTCTCTGTATACATTCAACGACGCCTTTTTGTCCACTTTGGTACAGGAGCAAAATTTTCGATGGGTTGCACAAGTGATTTGTAAGCAGTCTCCTTTGCAGATATGACTGCCTGTCCTTCGTAGCATACCAATGAACAGAAGTCTGATGACTACCTTACCTACGATTGAGCCTGTGTGAGCGTTCCATTGTGTATGATTACAAATAGCTACACCCAGGTATTTGTACTGGTTGACCGAGTCCAGCTGTGACTCACTGATATTCAGGCCATAGGATTCTACCTTTTCTCGTTTTGTGAAGTGCACGATCTTCCATTTCAGAACATTTAAAGTAAGATGCCAGTTGTAAATAGTCTTCACGGGTGCGCCGCCGGATGACGTTGTGCAAATCCCACAATATTTCTTCGGAGCAACTGTCCGACATCATCAGGTGGTTGAACCTCGCTGGTGGCTAGGTACTGACGTCAGTTGTGGGATTTGCACAACGTCATCCGGCGGCACACCCGTGAAGACTATTTACAACATATCCGCCGGGAAAGCCTGAAGAGTAAGATGCCAGTCTTTGTAGTACTTTGAAATAGTATCAAGATCCGACTGAACGTATCTGCAACCCTTTCGTTCTGCACTGCATTACACATAACAGTAACGACTACGAGAAGTCTCAGGGTGCTGTTAATACTGCTTGCAAGGTCATAAAAATATGACATGAACAGAAAGGGTCCCAATACGCTTCCCTGTGATAGATCTGAACTTACCTCTGCATTTGACGATGACTCTCCATCCAAGATAACATGCTGCGTCCTCCCTACAAAACGTCCTCAAGCCAGTCACAAATTTCGCTCGATACCCCATGTATCGTACTTTCCATAATAAGTCTAAGTGTGGTACTGAGTCCGCTTTTCAGAAATCGAGAAATACTCCGTTTACCCGACTCCCTTGGTCCATGGCTTTCACTATGTCATATGAGAAAAGTGCAAGTTGGGCTCCAAATGATCGATGTTTTCGGAGTCCATGCTCGCTGACAAACAGGTCATTCCGTTAGAGATATCTCAATATGTCTGAGGTTAGGCTACGTCCAAAGACTCTACAACAAATGGACTTCAATGATATTGAAGGGCAGTGTTGTGGACCTCTTCTGTTACCCTTCTCGTGGAGGGGTGTGACTTATTAGGTCACATCATATAATATAACAAGTACTGCAGTCGACCTACAAGATTTCTCTTACTGTTTAGTGCAACAACGGTTCTATCTAGCTTCCAGCAGAAAGGCAGCACCAAAAGTTGCAACCTATTGCAAGAATACCGTCCTGTTACTTTGTCCGACATACTTCGTCTATAAGCAATCTGGCTACGTTTTAACACAAGACTCCGAACCTGCCACGAAATGGAACAATCTCAGTGTTCGGAGATGACATTCTAAAATTTAATCAAGCAACCACTCTTCCGCTAAATCTGCAGGGATTAGGTCGGCATCTTTTGAAGCAGAGAGCCAATGAATGACACATTTGCGTTCTATACATTGTGTAAATGTTTCTCATCAACGTAACATTAAAAACCAATTTTTACTTTCGCGCTTTTTAGTATACAAAGAGTTGTTGTACACTTCAAGAGCACTTTATTTTTTGCGGGTTACGGTATATGATTATTGTTTTTAGAAGGTATGGGTCTTCCCACAATCTAAGTGTGTACAGAGTCAGATATGCAACATCGTTTCGGATAATTAACTTTTACATTATGTTTTTTCATTCACGAGAGGTCTTGAAAGACTGGTAAAGCAAATTTTAATTTTCCTTCGTGATAAGCAATAACCGGTTTTCCGAGCAACAGTCACCGAAAACATCTGATTGTGAGGAACTGATTTCTTCATTCATTACAATTCACGTCCACAGAGACATCTTCCGGAAGATATGTTTTAGTAATCGTTGACATCATTCTGCTACTAACGAGAGAAAATTTCAACACAAGTGAAAATAGCTTCTGACGAAGGTGTAAAAAACATAACACTAGAAGAAACATTCTCTCCTCAACGTGGCCTCTTGTCATTCGAACTTCAACCCCTAATGAGATGAAAGAGGAGAGAGAGGAATCCAAAGTTTAGTTGGCGTAAGAACGTCTACTCTATACTATTGGTGCTAGAAACACGAAATTTGAAGTTTACTTTCGTTATATACCGTAGGTGCCCAGCAATTAGAGTTACTCGAAATGAAATTCATTCACTACTCGTGGAGCTGTAGCAATGTACGGTGGAGGTTAAACTATAGCTGCTTAAAGGAAAACGATTTACATCGTAACGAACGTAAACTTTTGGGTAGCAATAGACTAAGAATAGAAACTACCCTTAAATGCTAAAATCTTTGAAGCAGGTGGTTCCACCTCCATCATAAGTTGCGTTAAGAAGTATCTTCTTCATTTCTTGATGGTGACTAGTTACGGATACCTGCGTCCATTTTCAATCAATCCGCATCATAAGTGTGACAATACAGGCGAAAGCCAATGAGCAAAATTGCTCACTGCAGGGGCAGTTTTTGTACATATGCTTTCACCTGTATTGTCACACTTGTGATGCGGATTGATTGAAAATGGACATAGGTGATCGAAACTAGTCACCATCAAGAAATAAAAAAGATACATCTTAATGCTACTTACGACGGAGCTACAAATATTTATTTCAATTATAAAACAAGTTGCGGATCAATTTTTCACCTGCAGCATGCTACAAGTTCGTTAAATTATTGTTTACAAAGAAGTATTGTAACAAGTCTTACCAAATGATACTTACGTAAACTTATAAAGTACTAAAGTACATGATACTGTCTTTTTAACCAACAGCTATGCAGACAACTAGGTGGAGATATGGAGCACAAAATATTGGTGCCAAAAATCCTCTAATTTTTGTATCTTCGCTTCGTATATTACTCTATAGAAATACACATTCGTTTTATGGCTGTCTGTTCGTGGTGCACCAGGACCGGATGTCGTACCTATCAGCGCTATTTTTACGCTCGCTGCACCTGAACGCAGAATCATCCATGTTGCAGATACACCGTCTCTGCCAGTTGGACGAGTTTCGCCGTGTATTGCAAGATGCAGACATCTGTGTAACACTCCTGTTGGAGACGCAGCTCAGGCTAAGCATTCCCCCCAGTTCCTTTGAACTAGGACGCTTCGTTTTTTCTGAGTCACAACGACGGATACAACTGATCAGGGATGTGGAGTACGGGCGCAAGTACGCTGCAACTAATTACCTACTGTGCTGCACACAGCTAACAGTAATAGAGGCAAACAAGTCCAATATATTTCCGTAGAAATTATTGGATCTCTTACCAGAGAGTGCCTTGTTTCCGACCTCACAGAACAGAAGGGATGACCTGTTACGAAATTTCTCCCTGGAGTCTCGATTCGACATATAATTATAGGATGGAACATATGGATAAATTATCCAGGTAACTTCTTTAGCCATCTGGAGCGTCCTGACACAGCAACAGCATTTCCATGCTGTCGAAAAGATTCCCGCACGACACTCCACTTTATCATTTTATCAGTGAAATTATATCCACTTCATGGAGTATTGGTACAGCAACCAGTATGCAGAATGTGCTGAAAACAACGGTTTCGGTTCTAACAATAAAATCAGTTGTACAACCAAGGCTGGTTTTCACCAGATTTACCAGTGTTTTGCTCCATTTTGTTTTGCGTTGAGCTACTGTACTGCGAAGCGAGGATTTCAGTGTCAGCTAGGACTGCAGATTTGTACCTGGAAAGTACACAAAAAATTTGTAACTTTTTTGATTTGCTTTATGACTATATAAAACCTTGTAAGAGTCTTAACACGACCAGACAAAATAAATAAACAAATTAACAAATATTCCTTCAGTTGCCAATTTACCACACAGATACTCAAATCTCTCTAATTTTAGTTCTTGGTCTTTTTGTGAGATATACGAGGGGGGGGGGGGGGGGGGGGACCCAAAAGTAATCGGAATCGTAATGCTGCATATCGTGTGCTTGTAGTAGCAGGTTGCGCCGCCAGAGGGCTGTAGTAGGAGCTCTGCTGAGTCATTCTGCCATGCGGCGTCACCCAACAGTGAGAAGTGTGGTTTCATTGGCAGTTCTTTGAGTGTGCGTACAGTGCAGACGTGACACGAGAAAATGGCTAGTTCTTACGAACAACGTGCGGCAGTGAAGTTTTGTTCCTTGCTCGGCAAGAACGGAGCAGAAGCTGTTGCGATGATTCAGACAGCCTACAAAGACCATGCTCTTAGTAAACCTCAAGTGTACGAATGGTTTTCTCGGTTTAAAAAGGGAGAAATGGTGGTTGAAGATCATCCCCGTTCTGGTCAACCTTCAACTGCTTGAAGCGAAGACAAAATCGACAAAATCCGTGATCTCATCAATGAAGATCGATGCAGGAGAATCGACCAACTCGAGAACTTGTCTGGGTTGTCCTGGAGCTCAATTCAGCACATCTTAACCATCGATTTGGGGATGCGAAGAGTGGCAGCAAAAATCGTGCCGAAGCTTCTTATCGGAGATAAAAGCGATTGTCGCGTTCAAGCCTGTCTCGAAATGAAGGATGCGTTCAAAGATGATCGACATTTTTTAAACAAAATCATAACAGGTGATGAGTCATGGTGCGATGGGTACGATCCAGAAAGTAAACAACAGTCATCACAATGGAAGTCACCTGGCTCACTTCGACAAAAAAAAAGCTCGACGAGGGAAATCGAATGTGAAAACGGTGTTGATCTGTTTTTTTGACATCAAAGGGATCGTACACTCTGAATTTGTCCCTGAAAACCAGACAGTAAACCAACAATTCTATTTGGAGGTTATGAAACGGCTTCGCAGAAGTTTGTCGCGAAACCGCCCGGCTTTGCGGGATTCTGGCGTGTGGTTCCTGCATCACGACAACTCTCCCGCGCACACGGCTCTCAGCGTTCGCCAATTTTTGGCCTCAACGAAGACGACTACCTCGACCCACGCGCCCTATTCGCCGGATTTAGCACCCTCGGACTTCTTCCTATTCCCGAGGATGAAAAGAGACTTGAGAGGGAAGCGTTTTGCGGATGTGGAAGACGTAAAACGCAGTGTCATGAAAGTGCAAGCAGGTATCAAAGAGGACACTGGAATGAACGTTTGGACAAGTGTATTAATGCCATTGGAGAGTACTTCGAAAGGAGATTAAGGTTGTATTTGAAAACAATAAAGTATATGCTTTCTAGAAAGAAATTCCGGTTATTTTTGGGTCTCCCTCGTATGTCGATCCTCTCTGGTACGGATTCCAAACTGATGAGCAGATACTGGTCTAACGAGGCTTTGTTGGGTTATTTCCTTTGTGGGTGGAGGATTCTTCCATTGAATCTCAGTCTGGCATCTGCCTTACCTATGATTAGTTTTATGTCGTCTATCCCCATTAAATCTCTCTTTACCCTCACTCTTAGATATTTTGTAGATGAGATTCCTTCCAGTAATCGTTCTGCAACACCATAGCCACAAAATAATTTTTTTTAATTTTTATGCCTATTTTCTAGCATTGCGAGTACCCTGTAAACGACAGCGTCACCCGCGAAAATTTCATTATTTATTTATTTGATTAACAGTATAGAGTAACCCACTGCCTTGAAATGTAAGCTGGGTCGGATGCTTCTAAATCTGACAGTAAAGAAAAGACTTCTCATTATTACAAACTTATTGGAGTACAATTGTTAATGCTCTTTTTAATAATATAAATAACATAAACTTCGTGGAACTTCTGACTTTACTCTGTAGTTCTTTTCCGTGTAATGTGACTAGTAATGGTCCTACAACACTCTCTTGGAGTACGCCAGTAGTTACTTCCACGTCTGAAGATCTTCCTCCGTTGAGAATGGCGTGCTGTGTTCGGTTTGCTAGGAACTGAACCGAATGCCTTCCGGAAGTCAAGGAACATGGCATACACCTGGACGCCTGTATCTACTGATTTCTGGGTCTTAGGACGAACAGACCGAGCTGGATTTCACATGATCGTTGTTTTCGAAACTCATGTAGATCCCTACAGAGAAGATTTTGGTGCCCAGAAATGACAAAGCAAGTATAAAATACGTTCCAAAACAGACCGACATCAGAGATATAGGAGAATAATCAATGAGCATCTCTTCTACGATCTTTCTTGAAAACGGGCATGACTTGCGCTTTTCTCCAATCGCTACGGTCCCTGCACTCCACCAGAGTCTACGGCGCACTTGCTGCTAGAAGAGCGGCAAGTTCTTCCCCACGCTCAGTGTAGAATCGTATTGCTAGTCCACCAGGTCCAGTGGTCTGTCCTCTGTTGAGCAGTTTCCGCTGCTTTTCTATGTCTTGGTTACTTATTTCGATATCTGTTATTCTGACGTCCGCGCGAAGTTTTAAATGAGGAACTACACTACTATATTCCTCAATGAAACACTTTTTGAAGAAGACTTCAAATGTTTCGGCCTCTCTTTCGTCTTCCTCCGTTTCGATGTCTTGATGGTCACAGAGTGTCTGCAGAGATAACTTCATTGCGTTTATTTATTTAACATAAGATCAAAGAAAGCAGGTGCTGACGGATGTGAGAATTACCGAACTCTCAGTTTAATAAGTCACACGAATTCTATACAGAAGAATGGAAAAGCAGGTAGAAGCCGACCTCGGGAAAAATCAGTCTGCATTCCATAGAAATGTAGGAACACGCGAGGGAGAAGAAAAAAAACTTTGAGGTTTGCTGATGACATTGTAATTCTGTCAGAGACAGCAAAGGACCTGGAAGAGCAGTTGAACGAAATGGACAGTGTCCTGAAAGGAGGATATAAAATGTACATTAACAAAAGCAAAACGAGGATAATGGAATGTAGTCGAATGAAATCAGGCTATGCTGAGGGAACTGGAATAGGAAATGAGACACTTAAAGTAGTAGATGAATTCTGCTGTTTGGGAAGCAAAATAACATATGAAGGTCGAAGTAGAGAGAATGTAAAATGAAGACTCGCAGTGGGAAGAAAAGCGCTTCTGAAGAAGAGAAATTTGATAACATCGAGTATAGATTCAAGCGTCAGTATGTCCTTTCTGAAAGTATTTGTGCGGAGTGTAGCCATGTATGGAAGTGAAACATGGACGATAAACAGTTTGGACAAGAAGAGAATAGAAGCTTTTGAAATGTGGTGCTACAGAAGAATGCTGAAGATTAGATGGGCACATCATGTAATGAGGAGACACTGAATAGAATTGGGTAGAAGGGGAGTTTGTAGCATAACCTGACTAGAAGAAGGAAATTTGGAAATTTGTGGTAAGTTCTTATGGCACCAAACTGCTGAGGTCATCAGGGGTAAAAATCGTAGAGGGAGACCAAGAGATAAATGCAGTAAGCAGATTCAGAAGGATGTAGGCTGCAATAATCTCGGAGATGAAGAGGCTTGCACAGGACAGAATAGCATGGAGAGCAGCGTCAAACCAGTCTTTAGACCGAAGACCACAACAACAAGACCAAACTTCTCACGATTTTCTGTCAAGTGTGTCAGTAGACAGAACCTTATCTTAGAATTCGTTGAATGCTTCACATATGCCCCTCCTTAGCTAATCTTGGCTTGCTTCAGTTTTTGTTTGTCTATCATACGTCTAAATTACGTTTAAAATTGCAGTGGAGCTCTGTTTTCGAAGCAGCTTTGTAATAAGGCTGTCGAAATATTGCGGTTCTACCCCGTCCCTCACAACTTTACTCGACCGATATTTAAGGCGTGTTGTACAAAACACACTTCGTCCATTTATGACTAACATTTTCGCTCTTGGAGACGAACTATTCATGTCGACCCCTCCGGTAATCTGAAATTTGTTTTTTCTTGCTAAGGACAAATATCCTCCTACCTTGTAAACACTGTTATTAGACCCGTAACGAGTGATGCTGCAACGTCCTGGTGATCACTAATTCACAATTGTGCTAAATAAGTCGAGAAGTTCGGGCTAATTGGTGACGACGCGTTTTATGATTAGCTAGGCAAGGTCAGTTTCGGATAACGCATTTACAATATTTTCATATGATTACCCGCCCTAATAACTTGTTCCCAGCCTATAGCTGTTACTTTGAAATCTCCGCTTCATACTATGCCAGGACCAGGGAATTTACGCTAAACCTCCTCCAAGATCCATCTCAAACTTTCCAGCACTACTGCCCCTGAGGCAAGGGGTCTATAAAAGTATCAAATGACCTTTGTACCACCTTTGGCACTTACCTTCACCCAAACTATTGCGCATTCGCTTTTTATTACCGCATTATTTATGGCTGCAAACACGCTTCCACCAACGGCGTGATTATCATAACAGTCATTATATTGTAAATTACTTATTTGTTCATTTGAAAATGATCCTACAGCCCAAAATTAATTGCGAGTAGTTGATGTGACTCACAAAACCAAAATAGCAAATACGACCTTGGTGGAAAAACAACTTTATTTCGTTAAATGTGTCTATAGCTCAAGACCTATTCCATCAAGAAGTGATCATTAAGGTAAATAGTTAGGCTAAGCCCCAATTTACTGATACTATGCCTTTTTATGTCTATATTCACTGCCCAATAATTAATTTTGTAACACGATCTGATAGCAAACAAAAAAGGAAACCTTAGTAGATTAGATTTACAACAAACCGCTCAACTGGTAATTGGCTGACATGGTATGTTTAACCAAATATTAAGTAGCTGAAAATCACTAGTAAAATCTCAGCAAACCTACAGAGTGTAAATGTGGTAGGTTATAGCCAAACACATTGCAATGTGAAGATTCCTCTGGCTTATAATCACAATACCTGAATCTCAGAAATGATTACTGTTAATGGATGACCTAGACAACTGGATAACGACGTGGTTCGAAAGAAACTCTGCGTGTACTAATAAAGACTGATAATGGCATTAATACCATGTTTGGTAGGAGTTACTTCGTTTAGTCATGTGCAAACATTGTAGAAAATCTGCAACAACACAGCATTCCGGAATCAGCGACGAAACTTACGTTTCACCAACTGAAAAATGTGCATTCAAAAGAAAATAATATTTATCATTACTTATATGGAAAAGTTATACACTGAAGCGCTAAAGAAACTTGTATAGGCATGTGTAATCAAATATAGAGATATGTAAACACGCATAAGACGGGGCTGCGGTCGGCAACGCCTATATAAGGCTACATGTGTCTGGCGCAGTTGTTATATCGGTTACTGCTGCTACAATGGCAGGTTATCAAGATTGAAGTGAATATGAACTTTGAAAATGGTGTTATAGTCGGCGCACGAGCGACGGGAAACAGAATCCCCGACCTAGCGATGAAGTGGGGATTTTCCCATACGACCATTTCACGAGTGTACCGTGAATATCAGGAATCTGGTAAAACATCAAATTTCCGACATCGCTGCCGCTGGAAAAAGATCTTGGAAGAACGGGACCAACGATGACTGAAGAGAATCCTTCTGCAAATTGCTGCAGATTTCAATGCAGGCCAATCACCAAGTGTCAGCGTGCAAACCGTTCAACGAAACATCATCGATATGGGCTTTCGGAGTCGAAGCCCCACTCGTGTACCCTTGATGTCTGCACGACATAAAGCGTTACACCTCGCCTGGGCCCGTAAACACCGACATTGGACTGTTGATGACTGGAAACATGTTGCCTGGTCGGACGAGTCCCGTTTCAAATTGTATCGAGCGGATGGACGTGTCTCGGGTATGTAGACAACCTCATGAATCCATGGACCCTGCATGTCAGCAGGGCATTTTTCAAACTGATGGAGGCTGTATAATGGTGCGGGGCGTCTGCATTTGGAGTGATATGGACCCCTGGCATGTCTACATACGACTCTGACAGGTGACATGCGACACCCCACACGTCCAGAATTGCTGCAGAGTGGCTCCAGAAGCACTCAAGCACTCTCCTGAGTTAAAACACTTCCACTGGCCACCAAACTCCCCAGACATGAACATTATTGAGCATATCTGGGATGCCTTGCAACGTGCTGTTCAGAAGAGATCTACACCCTCCCGTACTGTTACAGATTTATGGTGTCAGTTCCCTCCAGCACTACTTCAGACACTAGTCGAGTCCATGGCTTGTTTTGCGGCACTTCTGCGTGCTCGCGGGGGCCCTACATGTTATTACGCAGGTGTACCAGCTTCTTTGGTTCAATGTAGATATAAATGTAGTTTAGAAGTGAGGGGAGGGAGGGGGGGGTTAGGAGGGGGCAGAGGGAAGGTTGATTAACTATGAAGATCTATGTAACATGCACCAGTTGAACAGCACATGCTGGACGCCGACTATCGTGACAATCGCTACATATTTACATGCACAACGAGAAGCGAGTTATATGTGGCCAGCTGGTAATTACTAAGCCACCCATACTGTCGCAGTAAGTAACAGAACTCGTTTTCCGATCCTGTCACTCATGGCGATACAGCAAAGTCTTTTTATCTGTATTCTTGTATAGAGCCAGTCCCAGCATCAAGCCAGCCGGTGTGACCGAACGGTTCTAGGCGCTACAGTCTGTAACCGCGCGACCGCTACGGTCACAGGTTCGAATCGTGCCTCGGGCATGGATGTGTGTGATGTCCTTAGGTTAGTTAGGTTTAAGTAGTTCTAAGTTCTAGGGGACTGATGACATCAGCAGTTAAGTCCCATAGTGCTCAGAGCCATTTGAACCAACCAGCATCACGCTATGATCAGAAACAGCCTACAAAGCTTCTGAGGGTGTTGCTGGGTAGACTGTGCAGAGAAATAATTGTTAAACAAATAATTCAGACGTTATGTCATTTCTGAGGTAATTAGCGTTGAAGTTAGCCAGTCAGACCGTTTCGTGCGCAAATTCAAGTAGCCCGTTAGACGGTGTCGCCAAACGTGTGCTTTCGTTTGGTTGCCTAAAACCAAACAAAACAGCAATAGAAGAAACTGGATTGGGACGGTAGTAAGGATCGAACCTGAGACAAATGCTGACCAGTCTCTTGCGCTGTGATCTGCGCTATGAGAAAAACCGACGCTCATTGTATATGGTGGGCCGCTTGAATTTGCGCTCGCAACGGCCTGATTGACTGACTTCGGTGCTAATGAACTCGGAAAAGGCGTTATGTATCGAATTTTTCTTAACAATTATCTGTCAGCGCAATCTACCCTGCAACATCTGAAAATGAGCCTGAAAAGTCTCGAAATCAAGTTTGTAAAAATAAGTGATTATTTAAGAAAAGTGAGTGTTGCAGTTTTTGTGATAATATTTAGTAATAGGTGACGGGTTCTAGAACATCCTTAGAGGATGAGCTTAATCTGATATTCATCTTACTTGGAAACCGTAGAAAGCATAGTGCAAAAGTGTAAGATCACCAGCAGCTGACAAGCTCTTGCCATTATTCCATGTATAATGTAGAGTGTTATGGTGCAGGTGTACTTATGCAAAAATACAGGTGTCATACGTAAAAAAGACATAGTCTCTAGCGTTGTACTGGGACAATGTTCATTAACGTAATGATCAGAGAAAGCGGTTGGTGAGGTATCGAACTGAAAAACCTCATCGAGTTCGTTACACGTTTTGACAGTACGCATTCGAACATTTCCTCGTGACTGAGCCGGAACTCTATTTTTTTCTCCCTCCCCCCCCCCCCCCCCCTTCACTCCTCTTTTTTTGTACAAATCGGAGCGACTGCGCGGACACCCCCTCCAAATTAATGGCTGTCCGACGCACGAGGACGCCGAATTATTTGCTTTTTAAAATATCCGCGCCCGTAATTATGGAACACTTTCCGCTCGAAGTGAGCCGGCACACGCAACCACAAACGCAGCCGACCGGCCGCCGCTGCTGCCGGCATTACGCAAACTTCCGTCCTCGCGTCGCGACACGGCGTTTAAATTTTAAGCCTCGGGACCCGCCGAATACCCTCCATTAATGCTGCAACAGAAGAAACCGGCAGAGTCACCTGTCCGAACGGGTGCTCGCTACTTGGGATTTCGCTTCGCCTGCGATTAATTCTCTTTCCGGCAATTGCTCCTGACAATCTGAAGCGAGCTTCCTCGCCAGAATTATTCCGTCAGATATACGATGCTCCAGAGTCCACGCTTTGCCGCGAGGCAGGTAAACAAAAGACGGATAACTCGACAGCTGTGAGAGGAGAGGAACTGAATAGATCAGTCCTTAGAGATCTTTCAGAATCCTCAGGTCAAGTTCTGCTGTCAAGCGAGTGGATCGTTGCTATTAAAGGCGGGCAAGTAGACAGCACTGTGCAGACGAGGTAATTGTATTTCTGTAGCCTCAGCCCATGACGTCACTGCCGTATTCCGACAACTGAGGAAATATTAGACAGGAGAATGGAAGCCGAAATATTCTGTCTACGGTCGCACATTCCAAATCTCACTACATTCCGTATAATCCCATTTTATATTGGAAGAATACAGTGTATTCATACGACACAGCAAAAAAGCATTACTCTAGAGAGGGATGTAAGAAATTATTTTCTATATCTGCAATTATTCGCTCTAAAAAAATTCATAAAAGCTTTAAAAAGGGTGTACAAAAAATCATCTGATTTTAAAAAATCATAATTATTATTTTTATTTGAAACATGTGTGTGAACAACGTATTGTTGGAAAGAGCAAATTCTCGAGTTTTACTTGGGTCGCGCTAGGTACCAGCAGTGTGCGCCCATTTCAGTTCTAGTAAAAATGGTGTCGGGCCAACAGGAAGCGTTTTGTGTTCTATGTTTTGCGCTGTGCGGGTCAATAATAACTGTTCACCGCGACTCGTACTAGGTATTGTGTGGATCCTCCTACAGCACAGAGCATTAGACGATGGCAAGAACAATTCCGAGAAACAGGTTGCTTATGTTAAGGCAAATCGCCGGGCCGTCCCCGAGTGTCTCACAGAGTCAGCAGAAATACGTTTGCAGTGCAGCTCGACAGCTCAACATGCCCCCGATGTCCGTCTGGCGTGTGTTGCGTCGATGTTTACAAATAAAACCATACAAAATTCAGTTTCTGCAAGCTGTTCGTGAAGTTGACAAACAACAGTGTGTGGAGTTCTGTAATTTCCTTCTTGGCAAGATGGAGGATGACAGTTTTCTTGACTGATGACCTCAGATGTTAAGTCCCATAGTGCTCAGAGCCATTTGAACTGTTTTCTTCACGCTTAGCGCTAATGAATTGGCAACATTTCATTATGGACAGGTGAACCGTCATAATGTGAGAACATGGGGTACGGAACAACTACATGATTGTAGAACATGAGAGGGAGTCTCCAAAATTTAATGTGTTTTGTGCAGTTTCACGGGAGAAGCTGTATGGTGTGTGGTCCCTTTTTCTTTGCCGAGAGCACTGTTATAGGAAGCACGTATCTCGATATGCTTGAGTACTTTCTTTTTCTGCAGTTGGAGACTGATTCTAACGAGTCAGTTTACCAACAGGATGGGGCACCGCCACACAGGGATCTGGAAGTGTGGGAATTTTTAAATCAAAGGATTGCTGAACGATGGATAGGTCCCACTGGACCTAACTGTAAATGATTATTTCTTGTGGGAGTTTATAAAAGACTCTGTTTATGTGCCTCCGTCAGCAACAACAATGAATGAGCTGAGACATCGCATAACAGCAGCTGTAGAAGCTGTAACTGAAGACACGCTCACTGCAGTGTGGGACCAATTTGAATACCGCATTGAAATGTGCCGTGCATCTCCAGAGGGCATTTGAACACTTATGAAAAGTTATAAAAAAACTTTTTGAGTTTCCTGTTCATCAAAAAACAAAATTCATTGTATATGTTCATTAGTTTCAGAAATTTAAGCGTGCCAAATCGGGTGACGCTTTTCGATACACCCTGTACATCAATTTTATCACGAATTTGTGATAAATAATCTGTTTCCACTTAAAGGAGACTTCGTTCTACCTACAAAGAATTTGTTGCCTGGTCGGACGAGTCTCGTTTCAAATTGTATCGAGCGGATGGACGTCTATGGGTATGGAGACAACCTCATGAATCCACGGACCCTGCGTGTCAGCAGGGGACTGTTTAAGCTGGTGGAGGCTCTGTAATGGAGTAGGGCGTGTGCAGTTGGAGTGATACGGGACCCCTGATACGTCTAGATACGTCTCTGACAGGTGACACGTACGTTAGCATCCTGTCTGATCACCTGCATCCATTCATGTCCATTGTGCATTCCGAGGAGCTTGGGCAATCCCAACAGGACAATGTGACATCAAACGCGTCCAGAATTGCTACAGAGTGCCTCCAGGAACACTCTTCTGAATTTAAACACTACCGCTGGCCACAAAACTCCCCAGACACGAACATTATTGAGCGTATCTTGAATGCCTTGTAACGTGCTGTTCAGAAGAGATATCCGCCCCTTCGTACTCTTACGAATTTATGGACAGCCCTGCAGGATTCACGGTGTCATTTCCCTCCAGCAATACTTCAGACATTAGTCGTGTACATGCCACGTCATGTTGTGGCACTTCTGCATGCTCACGGTGGCCCTACACGGCATTAGGCAGGTGTACCATTTTTTTGGCGCTTCAGTGTA
Source organism: Schistocerca americana (assembly GCF_021461395.2). Classification (NCBI taxonomy): domain Eukaryota; kingdom Metazoa; phylum Arthropoda; class Insecta; order Orthoptera; family Acrididae; genus Schistocerca; species Schistocerca americana. The sequence goes on along the minus strand of NC_060120.1, from coordinate 283,744,143 downwards.
TTTCATTAATGTGTGAGACCGGTGTGTTTCCTTGCTGTTTTAGTCTTTCTCTGGTGATGTTGATTGTTTCATTAATTGGAACACAAGTTCACTTTGATGTTACATCAAATGTAAATGGTACTGCATACCTTTATCCCTGCCGTGATACATTACCGTTTCTTTTTTTCCGCAGAATACAATTCGTTTCTTGAATATTACTATTTTATTTTCTCAATATTGGTACGTCCTCTTAGCGTTCTACCTTGTCCTAGTACTCCAGCATTGCAAATCGTACATGAAACGAAGAAACACAAGATGTAATTGTACACAGTAACGGAAATTTTCTTGTACGATCGGGCCCCACGTTGGGTGTCATGTGTGGTATTGCTCTTGTCTCAGCAGTGAGATGATAATGGAATGCGTTGCTCAAAGAGCGACGTTAATTTAATGATCTGTAAATCATGCAGTTCATTGATGTGTTGTTGTTCTGGTCATCAGTCCGAAACCTGGTTTAATGCATCTCTCCATGCTACTCTATCCCGTGCGAGCATCTTCATCTCGCAGTAACTACTGCAACCTACATCCTTCTGAATCTGCTTACTGTATTCATCTCGTGTGCGGAGTAAAAATCGTAGAGGGAGAGCAAGAGATGAATACAGTAAGCAGATTCAGAAGGATGTAGGTTGCAGTAGTTACTGCGAGATGAAGATGCTCGCACGGGATAGAGTAGCATGGAGAGATGCATTAAACCAGGTTTCGGACTGATGACCAGAACAACAACACATCAATGAACTGCATGATTTACAGATCATTAAATTAACGTCGCTTTTTGAGCAACGCATTCCATTATCATCTCACTGCTGAGACAAGAGCAATACCACACATGACACACAACGTGGGGCCCGATTGCACAAGAAAATTTCCGTTACTGTGTACAATTACATCTTGTGTTTCTTCTTTTCATGTACGATTTGCTGCCCAAATAACAATACTACTTTAAGTGTCTCATTTCCTAATCTAATTTCCCTCAGCATCACCTGATTTATTCGACTACATTCCATTATCCTTGTCTTCCTTTTGGTGTACTTCATCTTATATCCTGCTTTCAAGACACTGTCCATTCCGTTTAACTGCTCTTCCGAGTCCTTTGACGTCTCTGACAGAATTGCAATGTCATCGGCAATCCTCAAAGTTTTTATTTCTTCTCCATGAACTATAATTCCTACTCCAAATTTTTCTTCGGTTTCTTTTACTATTTGCTCAACATACACAGTGAATAATATCGGGGATAGAGTACAGCCCTGTCTCATTCCCCTCTCAACCGCTGCCCCCCTCATGCCCCTCGACTCTCATAATTTGCCGTCTGGTTTCTGTACAAGTTGAAAATAACCTTTCGCTCCCTGTATTTTACCGATGCTACCTCAGGAATTGCAAAGAGAGTATTCCTGTCTACATTGTCAAAAGCTTTCTCTAAGTCTACAAAGGTTATAAACGTAGGTTTTCCTTTCCTTAACCTATCCTCTAAAATAGCTCATAGGGTCGGTAATTCTTCGCGTATTCCTATACTTCTCCGGAATCCAAACTGATCCCCCCCGACGTCGGGATCTATCAGTTCTTCAGTTCTTCTGCAAATAATTCGTGTTAGTATTTGCAGCCACAACTGATAGTTCGATAATTTTCACATTATCAGCACCTGCTTTCTTTGGAACTGCAATTACTACGTTCTTCTTGAAATCTGAGTGTATTTCGCCTGTTTCATATTTCTTGCACACCAGATGGAAGAGTTTTGTCATGGCTACCTTTCCCGAGGCTATCAGTAGTTGAGACGGAATATCGTATTGCTTCGCCTTAGATGTTTCAGAGCTTTGTCATATTCTTCTCGGAGTATCATATCCCCAATACCATCGTCATCTACGTACGTTTCCATTTCTGTAATATTGCCTGCAAGTTCATCTCCCTTGTATAGACCCACCATATACTCCTTCTATCTCCCAGCTCTCCATTCTTTCCTTGGGACTGCTTTACCATCTGAGCTCTTGCGTTTCATACAGATGTTTCTCTTTTCTTCGAAGGCCACTTTAACTTTCCTGTAGGCGGCATCTATCTTTCCCCTAGTAGTACACGCTTCTAAATCCTTGCATTTTTCCTTTAGCCATTCCTGCTCAGCCATTTTGCACTTCCTGTAAATCACATTGTAAGTAGGCTGTTTAGGTTTTCTTACTGCTAACGCCACGTAGCGCTCTGTATGAAAATCACTGGCTGTGCTGTGTGCAGTCTGTGGCTAGTTTGCATTGTTGTCTGCCATTGTAATGTTGGGCAGCTGGATGTTAACAGCGCGTAGCGTTGCGCAGTTGGAGGTGAGCCACCAGCAGTGGTGGATGCGGGAAGTGAAATGGCGGATTTTTGAGAATGGATAATCAGGAGGTGTCTCCATCAGAAACAGTACATTTGTAAGAATGGATGTCATGAACTGCTATATATATTATGACTATTAAGGTAAATACATTGTTTGTTCTCTATTAAAATCTTTCATTTGCTAACTATGCCTATCAGTAGTTAGTGCCTTCCGTGGTTTGAATCTTTTATTTATCTGGCAGTATTGGCGCTCGCTGTATTGCAGTAGTTCGAGAAACGAAGATTTTTGTGAGGAAAGTGATTCACGAAAGGTATAGGTTAATGTTAGTCAGGGCCACTCTTTTGTAGGGATTATTGAAAGTCAGATTGCGTTGCGCTAAAAAAATATTGTGTGTCAGTGTAGTGTTGATCAGAATAGGTAAAGAGCGAAATGTCTGAGTACGTTCAGTTTTGCTCAGCTGTTTGAAAATCAAATAATGTAAGAGATTTATCAGCACAGTAATTCAATAATTTTTCTAAGGGGACGTTACATATGTCGACCCTTAGCCGAGGATACCTCACTGGAATCTTCTGATTTTTCCTTGTAGTTTGTGTAATTAGTGTAGCTTTTGTTTATTGCTAGCGCGTAATTGTAGAGAGAATCTCCTTTGTAGTTGCAGTCTTTCATCGTTGTACAGTAAAACAGTTGTGGCATGCATGTAGATTTGCACCAAGTATTTCGCAGCTACGCTTGCAATTAACTAGATATTATTTTCAGTGCTATGTTAATATGTTCTCTTACTTTTGCTCTTCAAATTGTGCTTTTCTGTGTTATCATGTGAAATATTGTGACAATAATGGCGTGTGAAAAACGTAACACTAGGCTCCAAAGTAAACTGAGAAATAATAGTGACGACGAGCGTAGCTTATCAGCACCATTGTGTAATGAATTATCAGACACCGGAAGTAGTAATTTGGTAATTGTGCATAGGGAAATGGAGCGGGCGGCAAATAATGGTGTAGCCAATGAAACAAGTAGTGAACAGGGAAGCATTATCGATCGATCGGTCGGCAACAGCTCGCCACAGGAATCCGAAATGAGAGAACACAATATTGCAAATATTGTAGACTCAGGTTTTGGATCCTCACCGTTTTCTCAAATGAGTCAAGACACATTTTCTGGTTGTCAAAATGTGAATGTTGCCGGTGAAAATGCACTGCCAAAAAGCATAGAGAAACAGATTCCAGACACTAATACATTATTATTGCACTTAATGCAACAAATGGAACAAAATGAGAGACAAACACAGCAAAAGCTTCAAAAGTTAGACACAATGGAACAAAATCAGAGACAAACACAGCAACAGTTAGACACAATGGAACAAAATCAGAGACAAACACAGCAACAGTTAGACACAATGGAACAAAATCAGAGACAAACACAGCAAAAGTTGCAAAAGTTAGACATAATGAAACAAAATCTTCAAAAGTTAGACATCACACTTGAACAAACACGTGAAGATTTAACTACTGAGTTACATACCATTGAATAGAAATGTCAAAAAGTTTGTAATGACGTAAAAACACAACTTTGTGAGCATTTTCAACCTATTTTTTCGCGGCATAAAAATGCATTACAGAATCACGAACCAGCCATAAAAGAACTGCAAACTATTGTTCATGAAAATCATGAGACCTTGCAAGCTAAAATTGACTCAGTTGCATCTACCGATTCGGTTACGCAACTTGCAAAAACTCAGGAAAACTTTAAGGACACAGTAGATACTCTGAAAGTTGGTTCAGAAAGACACATGGAGGAAATTAGTTCATTATCAGAGAAAGTAGTTGAACTTTCGGATCAGCTAAATAATTTATCTACGAAGGTAGATGATAATCTGAATGACACAAAACCGATAGTCTTTAATGACACAGAAGAGTGCGAACAAATTAGGAAATTAAAACAAAATCGCAATCAAATTAATACGCAACACCAAAGAGAAATCCGGGAAGTACAAGATCAGCTGACACAGGTAATACAAGAATGACGTATTTCAGAGGACACTCGCGCCCCAATACAGGAAGAGGGACATAGAAATACAGAACAGCCACAAAATAATAATACAGGGCACTTCGGAAATTATGAAAGAAATTGGCAAGGTACGCCGAATTTTGAGATGGAACCGCCGAAACGACGTAACAATGACCGACATGCGACTCGCCGACATGATGATTTTGACTATAAGCTGTTCATTACCGCACGAAAATTCAAAACATTTAAGAATTCTGGCAACGACATTCATCTGCAACCATGGCTCCATCAATTCTCTCATTGTTTTCCTTCCAACTGATCATTAGAGCACAGATTAGAATTTATGTGTGGCTACTTAGAGAATGAACCAGCTGTAAGAATGCGATCGGTCATTCACGATTGCCACAGTGGAGGAGAATTTTACCATGCCATCCTCTCAGCATATTGGTCTCAAGCCACACAAGACCGAGTAAAACATAGCATCATAATGATGAAACATTTCAAACAATCTGAATTTTCCAGTCTTGTGAAATATTTTGAAGACATGTTGCACAAGAATCAGTACCTGTCAAACCCATACAGCCCCTCAGAACTCATCCGCATTTGCTTAATCAAATTACCTGAACATTTATGACATATTATTTTGGCAGGACGTTGCAAAGACGACATTGAAGCTTTTCAGGGACTCTCACAAGAATTAGAAATTGACACTGACAATCGTGGAACGCGAAAACAGGAACACAACAATTACAGGTCACATCCGTCGCAAATCCGCGACGAAAGAAGTAATAACCGAACATGACAAGGCTATTCTCACAACACAAATTGTGACCAAAACAGACACCACCCGTATGACAACCGTTGGCAGAGTAGTAATAATTACAGGGAAAGATCGCCTCTCTGTGGTAATGACTATCACAGAGACAATCAGGGATACAGACAATATGGGAACCAAAATAAATATTATCGAGGGAGACAGAATAACTTCAGACGCAACGGACCAGCGCGCAGTTACGATTCACGGAGAAATTCTCCACCACGTGACCGACAAGAAAGAAACTACGGAATCTACCGACATGATGACAGACGATATGATCGTAACGACAGACCTGAATTGCATCAGAACTGGCGGGATTCAAACACGGCAGGGCCCTCTCGACAAGGTGAAGTTAGGTCTCCAAATCCCACGCCGGCCGCGGTGGTCTAGCGGTTAAGGCGCTCAGTCCGGAACCGCGCGACTGCTACAGTCGCAGGTTCGAATCCTGCCTCGGGCATGGATGTGTGTGATGTCCTTAGGTTAGTTAGGTTTAAGTAGTTCTAAGTTCTAGGTGACTGATGACCACAGATGTTAAGTCCCATAGTGCTCAGAGCCATTTGAACCATTTTTTGTCCAAATCCCAATAACGACGTGCGCCAACAAAGAGACAAAAGGCAATGACTCATACCGCTGGCCGCCACAAAACGTACATATGAAACTAACGACGCAGCTGCTGTAGCTAGTAATTATGTAAGAATGGAAGACATTAGGGACATCTTACTCCAGGAACATGACGTAAAACATAACAACATTGCATATCCTGTGATTCACATAACAGTAAACGACGTAAAATTTACTGCAGTACTTGACTCTGGCAGTCCCATTTCAGTAATTAGTGAAACAGCCTTTAGCAAATGCAACAAATCGAACGATTGTCCCACACTTCCGTTACGTAAGATTAAATTACAAGGTGCAATCTTTGGAAAAAGTGTAGATGTACGCCAACAAACCAACTTAGAATTCTTTTGTCAAAGTCACAGCTTCTCTATGAACTTTCTTATTGTTCCATTATTGTCGACGGAAATTATATTGGGGGTAGACTTTTTGAATGAATACAAAGCAATCTTAAACTTTCACGATACTGAAATAAGTTTAGAGAAAGAAGGTAAGTCAATAGCTTTGAAATTTGAAGATTGGCTCTCAAACCATGACGAGGAAATTAATCGGAATTTTCAACTGAACTGCAAGTACTGACAGGGATGATATCGACGGCATATTTGATACAAATGAGTTGATTCAGAATAAAATTCAAACAATTGAGAACTGTAATGACACTGATAGGCAGGACCTTTTTGAGATTTTACAAGCACATTCCACAGTTTTTGCTCACAAAACAGGAACAATCAAGGGATTTCAATACCAATTTCGTGTTCGTGAGCATACTAAATTTTGTGTTAGACCATACGTAATTCCAGCACATTATAGGGACCATGTTAGAACAGAAATACAATCTATGCTTGACGAGGGTATTATCGAGCCTGCAGTAAGCTCATACAACAATCCATTACATGTTGTTGAGAAGAAAAATGGATCGATCAGGCTTGTCTTAGATTCGAGACAAATCAATACTATCATCATTCCTGAAACAGACAGGCGGCCAACGATGGAAGAACTTCTTCAAAATTTTTTAATGGTGTAAAAGTGTTGTTTTCTATTGATCTCAGATCCAGCTTTTATCGGATCGAACTTCATCCAGAATGTAGAAAATACACAGCTTTTCCTTGTTTCGGCGTTTGTTATCAATTTAGGAAAATTCCTTTTGGTTTGAACATTTCTTCGGCAGCGTTCATTCACGGGCTAAATTCCATATTACTTGATTTCTTAAAACGTCACATCACCTTATATGTGGATGATATTCTAATAGCAGAAGCCTCGTGGGAACAACATAATCGCATCCTCAACAGTTTGTTACGTATTTTTGCAGAATCTAGAATTACAGTTACCTTGGAAAAGTCTGAATTCGGTAGGTCAAAGGTGAGGTTTTTGGGACATATTATTTCTTCTGAAGGCATTCAGCCGGATCCTGAAAAGTTAGAAGCAATCAGAGCCATTCCAGTTCCATCCACAAAAAGACAAGTCCGCAGTTTTCTAGGTCTCGTAAATTTTTACCGTCGTTTTCTGAATATGCAAATTGTAGTTGCACCAAAACTTTGTTCTCTCACTGGAAAAAATACTATTTGGAACTGGGACAAACAAGCACAGTTGGAATTCAATTCTTTGAAAGAATCGCTACTTAACGCGTCAATACTAGCTCATCCAGATCTCTCACAAGATTTTTGCCTTAGCACGGATTCTTCTAAAGTCGGTCTTGGTGCCCATTTATTTCAATAAGCCATAGAAAATGGCACTACTGTTCAGAAAACCATTGCTTTTGCTAGCCGAGTGCTAACAAAATCTGAAAAAAATTATTCCGTTACTGAATTAGAAGCTTTAGCTATCGTTTGGGCATTTAACAAATTCCGTTTCTTTCTTTCTGGTAAGCATGTAAAAGTATACAGTGATCATCGTGCATTACAATTTCTTATGTCTTCAAAATTAAATCATGACAGGTTAAAACGTTGGGCATTGTTCCTGCAAGAATTTCACTTCACAATAGTCTACATTCCCGGCAAGTAGAACATTGTTGCGGACGCACTGTCACGCGCACCGGCTGGGCTTGAGAAAAGTAACACAGAAGGCAACCTCGAGAAAAATTTCAGTATTCTTTACATTCAGAAAGTTGCCTTTGAAAACTTCATCACCACATCTTTAAAGGACATTGCTCGTGAACAAGATAAAAATCCGATTTGGAAAGACATCAAAAGTAAATGGCATGAAAAGCCGCACACTCAGATTCGGCATTATTATCTGGTTAGAAACAACATACTCTTCAAACGCTGCACTGTTGATGACAAGCTATGGGTACTTTACATTCCTGACGATTTTGTTAATAAGCTCATTTGGTACATTCTTTTCAGCTACGCACATTTTGGTCCATGAAAATGTTATCATATTCTTCGAACGACTTGTTATCTTAACAATATGGAAATGAGAATTTGAAGAGTCTTGTCTATTTGTAAACTTTGTCAAAAATCTAAACCATCTACTATCTCACATCGTGCTCCGTTGATTCCTATCATTCCTTCTAAATTAAAAGAATTTGCTGCTGTTGATCTCTTGGGACCCCTTGTCAGAACATCGAATGGATTTTCGTACGTTCTAGTCGCTATTGAACATACTTCAAAATTTGTTTCTTTCACTCCGTTACGTAAAGCCAGTGGACGGTCTGTATCCAACGCCTTTGTTAAAAATTTCTTACGTGAGGTTGGACACGTTAGTAAAGTCATTTCAGAAAACGGACCGCAATTTAGATCTGGTGTTTGGTCACGCCTGCTTCGGAACCATAAAATCAAACCTGTTTTTATTTGATTGTACTCACCACATTGTAACCCGTCTGAACGGATTATGAAAGAAATCAATAAGCTTTGCAGACTTTGTTGTCACAGAAAGCATCAGCATTGGGACAGATATTTACACTTATTTCAAAAGGTGCTGAATGAAATGCCTCATGACTCCACTGCTTTACCACCTATTCTTGTACTGAAGAATGAAGAACCATCGAAGAGAATCAGAGAGCTTGTACCTTTTCCGAATACACGTAAACTTCGACACAAAGACATAATTGTTTTGGCTTTTAAAAATATAAATTCTGCAGCAGACAAAAGGAGAAAACTACACGGTAAAGCAAATGCAAAGAAATTATATATTGGTCAGAAAGTCCTCATTAAAGCTCATTCATTGTGACATAAGAAGAAACACTTGAGTCACAAATTCTTTCTGATTTACAATGGACCTTACAGAATCCGACGTATACCACATGATAACTGCGTTGAAGTTGAAACTCTGCGTACTAGGAAGAGTAAAGGTTTACACCACATTTCACATGTAAAACCGTTTATTGACGAAAGATAATCTGCTTTTTAACTTTGTCTTTGCCATAAAAGTTTTCACTTCACGTTACTAGTTTGCATTGTCACACTTTGAAACTGTTATCATGCAACAATGTTTTGAAGTTAACTATCCAGTCTAGAAACTACATAACATATTTAGACAGTAATTACCACTGCATTGAGATAGTGAACAGAGGACACAGTGTTACTGTGTGTGTACATTCTTGCTTGTTAGTTGCACGATTACATAACGACTATAAGGCTTACATACTTAGAACATATACTGCTAATGAGATTTTAATGCAACATTTTGGTTCACTTGAAAAGACATTCCTTATATGAAGTAGTTTTTGTGAGATTAAAGATGACTTAGTATTTGGTTTCTTTGACAGCTACACGATTATATTATGACGCTACTAATGTGTGACACAATTTACATTGTTGCTTTTGTGCTGTATCTGCTTTATATCTGCTCAGTTTTTCTGAATTCTTCTGGAAAGTAAAACATGATTTAGTAGTAACATTTGTGGTATAGCTACAATGAGACAGCTTTCTTTTGTAGCACAACAATACGTTACAGTGTAGTACTTTCTTGATCACGGTAATGTACGTAATAACTACGATATCTATACACATAGCATTTCACTTTTGTTTATGATGAGGTAAGTACATTGACTTCTGCAGAACTTAGATTTCGGAGGACGATAACTACGACACTTCCACAGAATTATCGTACAGCAAGACGCACATTTAGCGCTAAAGGACACGTATTTGAGTGATTAATTTTGTACTTAAAACATTTATTTTTAAAGATTTTTGAATTACAATGATGCAAAGGTTTTCCCTGATACATTTCATTCCATTGCTGTAATCTGTAACTCCTGAGGGTATAATTACATTAATCCTCAGGGGGCACGCGCTTACATCGTGTATCATGTATTTGGCAAGCACAGGGAGCCCTAGCTAATATGGTATTTGCTTATACAACTTTACACATCAGTACCATATTTCTCTAACACAGAATTACACAGCTATCTGATCATTTAACTGAGAGATAAATTTTTTTTTTATTACATCAGTGACAGATGTTTACACATTTACACAGTTGGATAACTTCACACTTATGAAATTGTATTTTGTCTGTACTTTGTGAACTGTTCATATTTTTTCGGAACCATTGTGATACTATGAGAGCTCTCAATGATGTATTTGGTATGGGATCATGATTTTTGAAGTACGTTTGAGATAGATGACACTATTGAAATGAGCAGAGAAATTTTTTAGGTTTTGAAATTATTGCAGAAAGCTATGACGTTTTTGATATTTGACTGAGGTGTTATGATGTTATTATTATGACGACGATGTGCATTATGCTGTTGAAGTATGCTTATGATCAATAAGCTGATGCTATATGAGGAATCTGATTATGCTACATATTTATTATGATGAAATATTGAAGGAGTGTTGATGAATATGTATATGTGTAATAAGGTAAGGAATAAGGAGCAGTGGTTAGGGACTCTGACTTGTGAAAAAGGATGATGGAAACCAAGGATAGTACTTTAAAGAGTTGTGAAATGTGTGTAAATGCATGAATGTATCACAATGCCAACGAAATTTTTTTGACACTATCATATTTAAAGGATTTTGTTTCTACACATTTGTAACGCAAATTTTCGACCTGTGAAATTTTATATGAGACTGTCACTGTAGTGCAAACTGGTGTCGTAAATATTTCAGTAAGAAAGTTAAGTGACCATCTTCACGTAATGCGTCGTGGGCACCCAGTTGCGTGACAGTCGCCTGGAAAAAAGCCATTAGTGTGTGCCTTTCAGAGGCACAGGTAGAGAAAAAAGGATGCCATTATCCTTGCTATTGATATTTCTTTGTAGAAAGCATCGCAAATATGACACGCTCAAACTTGGAAACATATGATTACACTGTTGAGCTCGTAATTTATGATATTTACTAAAATGCCTAATGAAATGATGAGAAACATTTTATATCTATTGTCTTTGTAGTTGAGAGATTGCTCATTCTGTTTAATATCTAGTATCTAGCTCCACTGCAGCATTGGTTAAAATAAAATTTTATAGATGTACTAATATAAATATTTTATGCCTACAGATCCAGTAAATAATAACTTTATGATCTATTTCAAAAAAACGAAGGAACACAAAAAGACATTTCCCTTCACAGGAATTGCATACGGAATTTTCTTTTCAACTACTTGGTAATTTTTTTTGGTAGAATAACTTCTTGTGGTGCACCACTTTAATTACATAGACACTAAGATGTGAATAGACATTTCCCTTATCTGCATTGTTGTCTTTAGTGTACTAGCTTTACTGCTTGTGGGTTTGTCATGTTTAGATATAAGTTATTACATTTACTGTTGCTTGCTTTGCCAATTTCGATTTTTTTGTCATTGCTGTTTGTGTTAATTGTTTTGTGCTGCTGCATTGCCTCGTCCCTTAGTTTAGCATCTGAGCTCAGTAGATTTAAGTTAGCTTAAGAGGGGGTAGACTATATAAGAAACTAACTATGATGAATTGGAAGAAATGCATTGAGAAGCTGTAAGAAAATGGTTTGGCCAAAAAAGTATTTTGAAAGAGGATATGAACAAAAAAGTAGGGTTTCGAGGCAACAAGTTTAGGTAGGATTTTCTTGGAAATAAATGATGAGGTAAGATAATGGAAAATAAATAATGAGGTAAGAAATATGTGAACATATAAATACAGAAAGCATGATTGGATAGGATGTTTTGGTGGAAACTAATGTTGAAATAAAACGAAAGATCTATGGAATGAAGTTTTGGGTTGGACTGCAGTACCAAATGTTACGCTGAAAACAAACCCTGCCCTTTCCTCTTATGTTATCCCACTATGTGTTTGTGTACCCTTGGGTATTTGTGTTCTTCCTGTCTTTATGTGTTTATCTGATGAGAGTTACATTGTAGAATTTTTCTAATACTATGTTATTTACTTTGTAAAGATGTTTAGACATTATTTATTCTGTTTCTTTTAATGCTCACGTGTGAAGTTGATGTTTCAAAGTTATTCTGTCCTTTTACATATTTACTTATGTCATAATTCATGTAACACTGATGTATATGTTTATTTCTATTCTTTTGTAAAGCCCGAATTGCTACAAATGTTATCTGTATTGTTATGTTCTTTAATGATGTATTTTTTACCTTTGTAATTGCATTCTTATGCTTTAAATTTATAATTGTGTTGACACCAGTACTTCAAATTAAGTTACATTTCACTGCACACTTTTCTGTTGGTCATAATATATGCGCAGTATGTGAGAAGTTGGGACTGTTAGTGCTTGCACATGTGTTGATCATTCAGCAAGGGATTGGTTAACAGCATTGCTGGTTCTAAGGACAATTCCAAAAACTTTGTGAGTACACAAGTGGTCGTTTATGGACTTGCTATATAGTCCGCAAGACTCTTCGATGGTGATTGTGCACCTGCACAGTCGCAACAGATGGTTGCTAGCCATCTCTACAAGGACTACAGTGGGTCTACACCTTTGATGACTCACCTATACCATTATTTCTACAAGGACTGCAGTGGATCTGCACCTCTGGTGGCCCACCAATACCATAATCTCTACCAGGAATACAGTGGGTCTGCTCTGTGATGACCTACCTACCAATATTCTTCAAAACATCGACTGACTCTGCTGTGGGTTTGCTCTGTTGTGGCCCATTACCTATCTGCATGTCAAGAGTCAGCACTGTCTTTCCGTTGGAAGGAAAACACTACTTCTTCAAGACTGCATGGAAATCCACTACTTCCGTGTGCATTTTCTTTTACTGCTCCGACTTTGAGAAAAACACTGCAATTTCACTGTGATGAACGATCAGGACTGTCTTTATGGACTGTGAGAAAATTTCATCATTCGACCAACATTGGATCAATAAGTGTGTGCATTTGATTTCTTTGTTATTGTAATTGTGAAAAAATTTTAACAAATATGTACTGGCCAGTGCCCAAAACATTTTGTAAAATTTTTTGTGGGGAGCATGGGGGCTATGTAAGTAGGCTGTTTAGGTATTCTTATTGCTAACGCCACGTAGCGCTCTGTATGAAAATCACTGGCTGTGCTGTGTGCAGTGTGTGGCTAGTTTGCATTGTTGTCTGCCATTGTAATGTTGGGCAGCTGGATGTTAACAGCGCGTAGCGTTGCGCAGTTGGAGGTGAGCCGCCAGCAGTGGTGGATGTGGGGAAGTGAAATGGCGGATTTTTGAGAATGGATAATCTGGAGGTGTGTCCATCAAAACAGTACATTTATAGGAATGAATGTCATAACTGCTATGTATATTACGACTATTAAGGTAAATACATTGTTTGTTCTCTATTAAATCTTTCATTTGCTAACTATGCCTATCAGTAGTTAGTGCCTTCCGTAGTTTGAATCTTTTATTTAGCTGGCAGTAGTGGCGCTCGCTGCATTGCAGTAGTTCGAGTAACGAAGATTTTTGTGAGGTAAGTGATTTGTAAAAGGTATAGGTTAATGTTAGTCAGGGCCATTCTTTTGTAGGGATTATTGAAAGTCAGATTGCGTTGCGCTAAAAAAATATTGTGTGTCAGTGTAGTGTTGATCAGAACAGGTAAAGAGCGAAATGTCTGAGTACGTTCAGTTTTGCTCAGCTGTTTGAAAATCAAATAATGTAAGAGATTTATCAGCACAGTAATTCAATAATTTTTCTAAGGGGACGTTTCAACATGTTTCAGACTCTTGTGTTCCGTTTCGCGTGCATCATTTGCTGCATTTTTATATTATATCTTTTGATCAGTTAAATACAATATCTCCTGTGTTATCCAAGGATTTCTACTAAGCCTTGTCTCTTTATCTATCTGATCGTTTGGTAACGCCATTATTTCATCTCTCAAAACTACCCATCCCTCTTCGACTGTATTCCTTTGTCCTGTTCTAGTCAATTGTTGCTTAATGTTCCCTCTGAAACCGTCAAAATTCTGGTTCTTTCAACCTATCTAGGTTGCATCTCCTTAATTTCGTACATTACTGCAATTTCTTTAGTTTGAATCTAAAGTTCATAACCAATAAATTGTGACCAGAATTCGCATCTGGCCCTGGAAATGTCTTATAGTTAAAAATCTGGTTTCGAAATCTTTGTCTCTGCAGTATATAATCAGTCTGAAAACTTTCTGTATCTCTAGATCTCTTCCACATACATAACCATCTTTCACGATTCTTAACACAAGTGTTACCTACGATTAAATTATGCCCTGTGCAAAATTCTACCAGGTGGCTTCGTCTTTCATTCCTTCCAGTCAGTCCATATTCGCCAACAATTTATCCTTCTCTTCTTTTTCCTACCGTCGAAATACAGTCCCCCCTCACAATTAAATAATTTGAATAACTTCTTTTACATTATGATACATGCCTTCAATCTCTTCATCATCTACGGAGCTAGTTGGCATACAAACTTGTACTACTGTAGTGTTTGTTAGCTTTGTGTCTATCTTGGCTAGAATAATGCTTTCAATATGCTGCTCATAGCAGCTTAGCAGCATTCCTGTTTTCTTATTCATTATTAAACCTAATCCTACATTACTCCTTTTTGATTTTGTATTTATGACGCTGTATTCACCTGACCAGAAGTCTTGTTGCTCCTGCCACCAAACGTCAGTAATTCCCACTATATCTAACTTCATCCTACCCATTTCCCTTGTTAAATTTTCTACACTATTTGGGCCATAGTATTCTACTCTCCACTCCAAAGAACGCCAGTTTTGTTTCTCCTGATGACGACGTCCTTCTGAATAGTCTCCATCCGGATATCCGAATGGGGGAGTATTTCATCTCCGAAATATTTTACCCAAGAGCATGCCACCATCATTTAACCGTGCAGAAATGCTGCATGCCCTCGGAAACTGTAGTTTCCCGTCGCTTTCAGCTGTTCGGTGCACCAGCATAGCAAGACCGTTTTGGTTGAAGTTACGAGGCCAGATCAGTGAATCAACCAGACTGTTGACTCACAACTGTTGAAATGGCTGCAGCCCCTCTTCAGGAACCACACGTTTGTCTGGCCTTTCAAGAGATAGCCCTCCTTTGTGGCTGCATCTGCAGTACGGCTGTCTGTATCGCTGACGAGGAAAGCACAGCAAGTGCCGCAACCACATTTCTCAGAAACTTCGCTTGGTGGAAGATGAGTCAAAAAAAGCGACCATGTGTTTAGGTTTATCCGTAGATACTCGACCGTTTCTGAGAAAACTGCGGTCAGTATTTTCGACTTAATTTACATGCGGCCGATAATGTCAGCAGAAATGCTCTCACAGTGGCTAGCGTTACAGCCTCTCACTTTTTGCGCTTCATGTTCTAAACCCGTTTATTGTTTTTATTTACTCTCTTTTATTTTTTCATTTATCTACTCACGTCCAAGAAGGTTGGTACACGAATGTTTCTCATAAGTTAGGGGATACAAGAGCGTTACATTAATTGCAAATTTCCAATTGGGTTTCAGAATAAGTATCATACATTTATTAAAAAATATGTGTATGTACAAGGTATTATCAAGTTTTACAATCTTTCTAAATTGTCATTTTCTTATATTTCATACGTATATCAGCTCTTGTAATAATTCTTATTTTATTCTTACATTTGTTCTTCAGAGATTTTCATGCATTGCCTTTTTTTATATCGATCATAGAAACATTAGAAACCAATAAGTTCCCATCACCACGAGCATTGCACGAAGAGAGTTTTGTCACAGTGACATTCCTCTGTACGTATCTCAGTCGGGAAAGAAATGTCATTAACACTGCTGCAGATACCACGCATTGACAATGATTTCGAGGCAAACCACGCATAACGAATCCCTTTACTGAAAATTGGCGCTTGCAATTCATTACGAATCAAGACACACGGCAGGAATGCCACTGAAAGCAATTTCAAGTAATGTTCTCATTGATTTATTGTCTCTTATTTTAAATTCATACACCAAAAATAAAATTAATACAGGAAAAAGGACATCGTTATTTCGAAATACATTGGGAAACATTCGTGTATTAATATTCTACGAGCATCGGTAAATACATTAGAAGTAAAATAAAAGTAATAGTCGAGTGTCGAACATGGGGCGCAAAAAGTGTTAAGCCACGACGCTTGCCACTGCGCCACCATTTTAGTTAAAGTATTTATTCGATAAAAGGCACATGAAGTACTTCGGAATCTTTGACCATCGTTTTCTCAGAAACACTCGATCTACGAATAAACCGAGAAAAGCGTTCGCTTATTTTGACTCCTCTTCCAGTGAGCAAAGTTTCTGGAAAATCGGATTGTGCCACTTACCGTGTTCCTCCTCTTGAGGCACTTAAAATACCCCAATAACGGCGAGGTCCATGGTTCATGGAGAGTGGTACAATTCAATATAGCATAAGAATCGCGACATGGAGGCAACCTGCATTGAGGATGGCTGCCGTGTGCGTAAACTGCACGCTATAATAGAGCATATTGAAGTTTCTACAATATTTACTGCTCAGAATACCTTGTGGAGCCATCCTCCTATTTGTTCATTCATTCTCTATTGTATCAAGCCAGTGACTAGGTTGACGGGAGTCATTTTCGGAGACAGAAACTGATCAGACTCGTGTAATTTTTGCTACACGGTATTTCGTACAGCAAATAAATGATCGGCTTAGACATCTCAGTGAGCTCTGGCCCTTAATAGAAAAGAATTTAACGAGGGAACACCAAAGGTGTCCGATCGTTCGGGTCCTAACAATCCACCGCCCACCTCGCTTTTTTTTCTGAAACACGAATGGAATAAATTATTCGGAGACAACATTGTGGCATGGATCAGTGATGGGTCCAGCACCATACATCGATTTAAATGGTCTTTTTGGGTCGCACAACAATTAGAAGCGGTAGTGATCGTTCATGACCAGGGAGAGGAAGAGAGCAGAAGATCAAACCAGGAGATGCAGTAACGGAACGCAGGAACCAATATAACATGTCCGACCGCGAGTGCAGACGCGGAAGAAGTGCGTGCAGTACTAACTTTTAACAGTTAGCGAGAAATTACTAACTCGCGAATGGAGAAGAAAACCGAAGAGGTGTTCAAAAACCATTTGCGGCAGCCAAGAAATGACAGGACGACGGCCACTGTGGATGATACAGCAGTGTGTAGCTTTAAGCAGAAACGAAACGTGTACGGCAGCAATTCATACGAAAAGAGAGTACGTAGAAGCTTTTGCAGTGTGGTGCCACAGAGAAATGTTAAAGTTAGATGGGCAGATCGTGTAACTGATGGGGAGGTACTGGGTCGAACCAACGAGTTTGCAAGACCAGGTGTATACAGAAGAGACCGTATCACATGCGCAAAATGTTATATTGGAGAAACTGGGCAGGCGTTCAGCGACAGGTTTGAAAAACATATGAGGCAGACAGAAATCAGTACCTGTAACTTCAGCTAACATTTGAATGAGACATGTGAATAAAAATTCCTAGGTCAAGATCGTTAAAACTTCTTTATGTGATAACTAGTTTCAGCTGCTTGACGAGCCATGTTCAGATAAAAAAAAAATTATTACTTGATTCCATGTGTACCAGTCACCAGGCATTACACGTCGTCATATCCTGTTCAGCTGAATCCCTCTCATCGTCATGTTCAAACTAAAGTAAGTCGTCATGCTTACATACAGTCTGTCACTAGCCATTGTTTCACTCGCATTGCTACTGGAAAAGGGAAGTAGCTGCTTGGCGGCTTTCAGAGAACTCTGAATTTTATTTTTCAATTGTTAGTGTCTTTAATTCTTTTTTTATTAATTATTGAACACGATATTAGTGTCTGAATGTACAATGTATTTCATTTAGATCTGTAGACCAAGTTCCCGTTTTCGAACTACATTTCAGACAGGTGTATTTGTTTCCTCTGTGAACACCATCCAACTAGCAATTCCTACTTCATGTTAAGTAAATGTTCCTGCTTGAATACTTTATTATCATTAGCCAACAAATTTATCTGTTATCAAAAAATGTGTAGGTTTGCAACATACCATTTCATTGCCAGTCATGTGTTCGCTATTGTAGCCGCCTCTGCCAGTTTACAGTTGCAGAAAGAAGGCGATTTTGAAGGTGATGGGCCGATTTTTTCCTAGTCCTCTTAAGTGGATGGCGGACGAAGCCTACTAGGCTGATTTAAAGGGCGAGTAATTTCCCCATGTCGGCTGGTGTTTTCCTTTACCCAGTACAAAAAGGGTTGTAAAAGTCCTCTGAACAGAAATTCTGTTAGTGGGAGCAGGAAATGGGTAGGAAATTGTCTACATTGTGCTCCTGATTCGGATTCGTTAGAAAGCCTGACTGTTAAAGTAATATCGTGCACAGGCTTGGATCACGCAGTATGGATTGGTCGGCCGGTGTGTAGTGTAGAAGCCGTGTGCCCAATGGGGCGGAGCTGATGGTTCTGTTGTGTATTTCTGAAGTCGGGAATAGAAGATCCTTAGTGATTAATAAAGTTTTTTAGTGCAGAGGGGAAGTCTGAGAGAATCCGAAGCGCATTCCCAGGTACAGGTGTCGAATTCTGCTTAGCCATTTTCCTATTTTTCTCAGCGATGCTACTGATTAGCCATCGTGGACTTGTTTGGTTAAGAGAAGGCAGAGTGTGCAGCCATTAGCTAGATAACGTGGCTTTGACTAAAAGACATGGACTTGGCGAGGGTTAATTCATGAAAATACACTGAGGTGACAAAAGTCATGGCATACCTTCTAATAACGAGTCGCACATCATTCTTGCAGGTGTAGTGCAACAAATCAACATGGCATGGGCTCAGCATGTAAGGCATCAAGATTTTATGGACCTTACATGAGCTTGATACATAACGACAGTACAATACAGCATGATATCCTCAGAAAATAATAATTATATTATATAAACAAAAGGCAATTGCAGTTAATCTCATGTACCAAAAACTAACAAAACAATATCTACCAATATATGGACAGGGGCACGAATAAACAAGTTAAAGTGAAACGCATTTTGGAGACTAACGGAGCAGGTGGTTAATGGCATCAGAAAAGCCCATTTAACAAGAAAATGGCGAGCTTCAGCGTAGAAAGGGGTAAGGCCAGAAGAATACATTATGCCTTTTAACATAAATACAGCTGGGTCCGAGGGTTAGTGGCTGCAAGTGTGCAATACCCATTATTTTGACTAGGGGAAGATTAACGTTCTGCGGAATGCAAGAAAGTTGAGACAGTGATTTCAGTCAGGACCAGAGTAGGGAATTAGCGTTTCAGATCCAGCATGGATAAACGCTGTTGCAGATGCCACTTGGTAAAGTACCATCACTCATTAGGCCACAGTAAATGTTGAGTCAAGAACTGCTCGCTCCAACTTGCATACGCTTTGACCATTGAATATCAAAAGCTAGGATACTAACCTACCCTCATATTGAGTACATGAGAGTTATATCATTGGTACGACAAAGTAGATGTAAATGGGTTGCTAAAGATTTTTAATGATTCTTTCCTGTGATAAAAATTTTTATGTGTAGAGATAACAGTTTTAATAATCGTCAATTAAAAATGTCCAAGAGATAAATATTTTGTTATTAAGTGTGAAAAGTAATTGAATATGATTGTTGTGTATCACTTGACCCCTGAAAGCACAGCTGATAAACTATATGTAGAGTAAAAGAGGGGATAGCTGTTTTGTCTTTCTATAATATACCCCAAACTTTCACCTTTATTAATTCATGCACTCTAGTTACGTGATAGCACCATTTTTAATGATTTTTGTTATGCCTTACAGGGCCAAGTTCATATTTATCTAGAATGTCTGTTTGACACCCTAGGCTTGAGAAGAAAGTTCGGATGTTATGTCCATTTTCGCGCTAAGTGGTAAGCTAAGTTTGCACACATTGGCACTCTCACTGCAGATACAAAGTGCGGACAATGGCAAACAAGTCGTTGGAAGGCCCTTCAAGAAATATTGAGCTATGCTGCCTCTATAGCCGTCCATAACGGCGAAAGTGTTGCCGGTGCAGGATTTTGTGCAAGAAAAGACTCTCGTTTTTGTCCCATGAATGTCTGGTGGGTGGCGAAATCATTCACTCAAACTGTCCAGAATGTTCTTTAAACAATCGCGAACAATTGTGGCCCAGACATGGCGCATTGTCATATACATAAATTACACCGTCGTTTTAGAACATGAATTCCATGAATGGCTGCAATTGGTCTCCAACAAGTAGCCGAATATTATCATTTCCAGTTAATTATCGATTCAGTTGGACCAGAGGACCCAGTATATTCCATGTATGCACGGTGTACACCATTAGGGACCCACTAACAGCTTGCACAGTGCCTTGTTGACAACTTGGGTCCATGGCTTCGTGAAGTCTGACCCACACTCGAACCCTACATCGCTCTTACCAATTGAAATTGAGATTCACCTGACCAGGCCACGGTTTTCCAGCCGTCAAGGGTCCAACCGATATGGTCACGAGCACAGGAGAGACGCTACAGGCGATGTCCTGCTGTTAGCAAAGGCACTTGCGTCAGTCGTCCGCTGCTATAGCCCACTGACGCCAAATTTCGCTGCACTGAGCTATCGGATACGTTCGTCGTGTGTCCCACATTGGTTTCTGAATCTAGTTCACGCAGTGATGCTCGTCTGTTAGCACTGACAACTCCACGCAAGCGCCGCTGCTCTCGGTCATTAAGTGAAGACTGTCGGCCACTGCGTTGTAGGTGGTGAGAGGTAATGCTCGAAATTTGGTATTCTCGGCACCCTCTCGACACTGTGGATCTCGGAATATTGAATTCCCTAAAGATTTCCGAAATGGAATGTTCCACGCGTCTAGCTGCAACTACTACTCCGCGCTCAGAGTCTGTTAACTGCCGTCATGAGGACACCTTTCCACATGAATCATCTGCACTGCGCTTTTATACCTTGCGTACGCGATACTATCGCCATCTGCATATTTAGATATTGCTATCCCATGACTTGTCGGCTCAGTTAATTTTTTTTTATTTCCGTGGAAATTTGAGACTTTTTCTGTGTGGCTCTTGCTGTATTGGCTTTGAGCTGATTATCGGCGAAAGTTGCTAGCTATCAGTTAGAGGCGATGTATGGATCTATTAGCTGTGTAGCTACTCTAGCGGCCGGATCTTGGAATCTTTCTGCAAGTACTCAGACCCCTACAAGGCTTTGATTGTTGACATTAGAGCTGTGAGAAGTTTAATCCAGTGTCGTACGCCAAACCGAGGCCGGCGATACTTATTTATAGATATTCGACATTGCGGAAGTGCAGAAAACTAATCCGGGTCCGCCAATAATCGTAGTATCTTAATCACGGGGACAATCTGGCCTACGAATGTATGCCGCATTTTGGCGGCTCCCGTTGAAAGATCTTACCATTGTTATGTAAGGCAATGCAGATTCCCCCAAGTGTGTTGAAGACATTGATGAGAAGGTCGTGTTCTGCCGTGCTCTGACACATTCAGTTTTTACCAAGTCTTTGTTCTTGTTTCGAAAGCATCGTAACAGAACTACATTAGGCCGTCTGCTACAAAAGTCTCTGTTCTTTTCGTAACGGCGCATGTGTGTGGTGTGGGAATGGAGAATCCAGTTGCTCTGACGTGAGACAGATGTATGTTGACCAACGAGTGATATAAGCGACATGATTTGATTTCGTTACGTTGGTCTCTTGTAACAGTGGGACGAATGAGAAACTTGGCATCGCCAGATGATCCGATAATTAGTTGTAGGAGGAGAACTCTGATCTTGAAACTTCCTGGGAGAACGAGCATGTGAGAACTGTGGCAGAGAAAGTGAATGGGCGGCTTCGGTCTATTGGGAGAATTTTAGGAAATACTGGTTCACCCGTACAGGAGACCGCATATGGGACGCTGGTGCTACATGTTCCTGAGTAGTGCTCGAGTGTTTTGGATCTGTACCAAGTCGAATTGAAGGCAGACATCGAAGCAATTCAGAGGCGAGCTGCTTGATTTGTTACCTGTAGGTTTGAACAACACTTAAGTGTTACGGAGATGCTTCGGGGAAATGAAATGGAAATCCTTGGAGGGAAGGTGACGTTCTTTTCGAAAAACACTCTTGAGGAAATTAAGAGAAAGGGCATTTGAAGCTGAATGCCAAACAATTCGACTGCCGCCAAAATAAATTGCGCGTATGGACCACGACGACAAGAAGCGAAAAATTAGGGCTTATGCGGAGCCATATAGATAGCCGTTTTTCCTCACTTTACTTGTGAGTGGAACAGGAAGGGAAATGACTAGTAGTGGTACAGGGAACTCTCCGCCACACACCGTACAGTGGCTTGCTGAGTATCCATGCAGATGTAGATGTAGAGACTAGCACTATGTGCCGGATTGAGACTCGAACTCGGGACGTTTGCCTTTCGCGGTCAAGTGCTCTACCAACTGAGCTATCCAAGCACGAATCGCGATCCCTCCTCACAGCTTTACTTCTGCTACCTTGCAAGCTTCACAGAAGTTCTCCTGCATGACTTGCACTACTAGCACTCCCTGAAGTTTAGCAGAAAAGCTTCTGTGATGTTTGAAAAGTTTGAAAGGTAGGATACGAGGAACAGCTGGAATTAAAGTAGTGAGGAGGGCTCGTCTGTCATTCTTGTGTAGCTCACTTGGTCGCCGGCACGGTAGCTCAGCGTGTTCGGTCAGAGGGTTAGCTGCCCTCTGTAATTAAAAAACTGAGTTAATGTGAGCCGTGGTAAAAACTGCTGTTTTGAACAGCGCGCCGCAGCGCGTAGTGTGAAGCAATCGCCCTCCGTTTCTGGCGGTGGCGCCGCTGTGGCAATCGCAGCTTTGGTGTCTCCCTCTAGTGGGAAAGGGGAAAGGTAGCCTGTTCACCTGCATTTAAGGGGCGCTATGAACTCGCTAGAGGCGAGTCTGGTCAGCTGGTCAGCCGGGTCAGTGTGGGGCAGTCAGTGTCTGCCTGTGTCGGGAGTGCTAATATATGTTAGGCCGCCAGTCCGCTCGAGTTTGTTCAGGCAATGGTTATTGGCGGTTAGATCGATGGGTTGGTCGGTCGCGCACTCGGACAGAAGATGACCTGTTCGTCTTGAGCGTCGGCGCATGTGAGGTCGCCACGTCAGTCCAGTGGGCCGCGCCGTATAGCGAGGGGTGGTGGCTTCGCGGCCGACACATGAGCAACAGGAGCCAACCCTCGACATCGGTCAGGCCGGCGCGAGCTGCGACGCCGTGAGACGGGAGATCAGCGCGCCTTCCTGCGTCCGTTGAAGCGGCTGGCAGCGGACGGTTCGGGAGAGCGTTTTGGGCGTGCTGCGCCAGGTCTTCGCCAGACATCGTAGTTTATTAAAAGTTAAGTGATCCGTGATATGTTGTTTCATTTACTTGTTAAATTCTACTTGTGTTCTTGGTCAGTCTCTCATCCCCAGCTTGCTCGTCTGTCTCTCGTCCGCATTTGTTAGGCAGTTAGTGTCTGTCTGTTTGTCTGTCTGCCGTACGTTAAAAGCTGCCTCTGGCATGTTTGTCGGATTCGGTGTTAACTAATTTATTGCTTTAAGTGTAACGGCCGAATTCTTGAAATATGTTTTCATCTTACCTGTCATCTTGAGAGGTGGTATATGTGTAATGTAGAGCATGTTTGTATAGTTTATGTAAGACTGCATTTCATGGGTTTTTATTTAAATGGTCATTTTAGGATATAAAGTTGCCAGCCTTCCACCGTAAGAGTTTTTTTTTTTTTTGTAAAATCAAGTTGCACCTTCGGTGGCAAGTTAATTTTTTTAATGTTAGTGTTTTGTACCATTTCCATCCCTCCTACGAGATGCATAGTTTATGTGCTTGTGTGAGTTGTTAAAATTTTTAGTTCAAAGTAATCTGTAATCTGGTGTGTTGCAGATTTGCACCAGTGTACTCTTTTAGAGCTTGTTGTGAGCGGTCGTGACTACGGCCGTGTCAAAAGGCAGCGGCAAGGTTGTCAGCCCGAAAGCTCATACTGTCAATATTTATTCTTTCTGCTCTGAATAAAATTGTAGCTTGATATTTTTAGGGTGCTTTCTGATTATAATTTTAGATCTTTTTTTTTTAAAAAAAGGCTTGTAGGAATAAAATTTCCATTTGTTGAAAGAAATTTAGTTTGTTTTCATCAGTTACCCACTGGCAACTACTTCCACGCTCACATAGTGTGATTAAATGTGTGAATGTTCTTGATGAATCGTTAGCAAATAAAGTAAATTCTTAAGAAAAGGTTTTGAAAGTAAATTCACGGTTCATAATGGTCAACGATTAACTTGAACAAGCGTCATGGGACGTCCGCCCCGAACAAACAGAACGAACACTAAGGAACAAAATGAGATTTTAAAAAAAACTTTGTAGAACGCTTACCCGTGAAACGCAGAGGTAGCACAAAATTTTAGTATGCCTGGAAGTTCCATATGTGCGCACACTCCGCTGCAGAGTGAAAATTTCGTTCAATTGTTTCCTTTCTTGCCATTTTTCAGCCTCTTTTAGAGTAGTGTATGTGAACTCCCGGTGTTGACAGCGACAGCAACGGCCCGAGGCAGGTGTTCGGTTGCTCCCTGGAGTGAGAGGTACAGCTGGGCGGAAGGCGCAGCGAGCGGACGTAGCACAGAGTTGCGCGGGCTTTCAGCGGCGGCGTCCATATTTCAGCCGGCGGCCCCGCCCCCGGCGAGCACGCGAGCCGCCCCCGTCATTAGGCGGCGGCTAATCTCCTAAACAGCCGCGGCGCGTGTAATTGCTGCCCCCGCCTTACGTGCTGCCGCCGGCGGCTGCGGCGGCGGCGCTCCTTTTGCCGCCTGGCCTGCTGCAGTCTGGTCTCGCGTGTCCGCACCTCGGTCGTCCCTCCGCGTCTGCTAACGACCCGACCGCAGCAGCCCTGCGCCGCCGGACGGCCGGAATCCAATTACCTCGTCTGCGCCGCCACCCAAAACGTCTTCCCGCTGCCGCCGGCTCGCACGTCTGTCAGCCGCACTCACCTGCTTGGACCGCGGAGTCCTCTGTCGCCCTTGGCGTTGTACGAATGTTACCGCCCACCTCACACACACTACCTGAGCAAAAGCATGCGGGCACCTATTAGTCAACATCAATACGGGGTGCGTCCAGATGCCTCTATGGCATCTTGAACTGTGCTCAGTGAGGTGTCTGAGTGTCTGTGGTGAAATGGCAGCCTATTCTCCCGCAAGAGGGGAAACTGGAGGAGGCAGTGCTGGTAGACGCTGAGATCGAGCGAAGCCCAGTTCGTGATCTAGTGGCTAGCGCTGCTGCCTCTGGATCACGGGGTCCTGGGTTCGATTGCTGGCCGAGTTGGGGACTTTATCTGCCCGGGAACTGGGTGTTTGTATGGTCCTCATCATTTCATCATCATTCGTGAAAGTGGCGAAGATTGGGAATTCGTTCGGGTGCTGATAACAGCGCAGTTGGGCGCCCCGCGAACCATCAACATCATCTAGCGAAGCCGATGTTCTGATTCATCCCAGAAACATTCTGTTTGTTTCATGTCGAGACTTCCGGCAGGCCATTCCATCTAAGGAACGTTGCTGCCCACAAATCATTGGTTCACAGACGCTGCCTTGCGACAGGGTATACAGTCATGGTGATACATTCACCGTCTCTGAATTGTTCTTCTACTGTACGCAGTACAAAATGATGAAAAATGAGATCATATTGTGCCACATATAGGTTTCTCTTAAGTGCAATGAGGAGACAACACTCTTTTTCTTTTTGACTCGTCAGTCTTCAGACTGGTTTTAATGCGGCCCTCCACGAATTCCTCTGCTGTGCCAACCTTTTCATGTCAGAGTAGCAGTTGCAACCTACGCCATCAATTATTTGCCGGATGTATTTGCGTCTATGTCTTCCTCTACAGTTTTACTCTCCACAGGTTCCTCTAGTACCATGAAAGTCATTCCGTGATGTCTTAACAGGTGTCCTATCATCCTGTCCCATGTTCTTGTCAGTGTTTTCCGTACATTCTTTCCCTCACCGATTCTGCGGAGAGCCTCCTCATCCCTCACCTTATCAATCTACTCAATTTTCAATATTCTTCTGTAGCACCAAACCTCACTCGTTCTCTGCTGTTCCGGTTTTCCAACTGTGCATTTCTCAGTGCCACAAAACGCTGTGCTCCAAATGCACATTCTCGTGAATTTCTTCCTCAAATTAGGCCCTATGTTTGATACCAGAGCCTAATCACGAAAAACACCCACGCACCGTAACGACACTTCCTCCATACTTTAGCATTATGCACAACATTAGGCAACGTTCTGCAGGCACCCGCCAAACACGAACCGTGCCGTCGGATTGCGACTGAGCGTTGTGTGATTCGTCACTCCAAACCACTAGTTACCAGTGGCGTCGCGCTCTGCACCACAGTCAACTGTCGCTTAGCACTGACTACAGAAATATGTGACTCAAGAGGAGCTGCTCGACCTTCGTATCCTCACGTTTTTCACTTCCTACGCACAATCATTGTGATAGCTGTACTCCTGGTAGCACTTCGGAACTCGCGACTGATTCCTCCCGCAGATTTCGTGCGACTTTCTACAGCCACCCGTCAACTTGGGCAGCCTTAGAAGACTTGAAATGTGCCTGCTGGATCTGTTAGTCAGGTGACATCCAGTGACCTGTCCACGTTCCAAGCCACTGACCCACTCGTTCTGCTGTGACTCCTTCTCTCCAGACAACACAAACAATATCGCTACCTCCCCGTTGTAATGGTGGGCCCACCTCTGGTGACCTCTAATGGTCGCCGTTACAAAGGGGTGTTGGTTCGTTGGTTTGGCGGAGGGGGACCAAACAGCGAGGTCATCGGTCCCATCGGCTTAGGGAAGGATGGGGAAGGAAATCTGGCGTGTTATTACGACGGAAACATCCCGGCATTTGTCTGAAGCGATTTAGGGAAACCACGGGAAGCCTAAACCAGTATGGCCGGCACAGTGGTGCGCCGATATTTTTCATCAGATGGCGTATACAGGGGAATTACGGCTGAAACGACATACCATTTTGTTTTTAGACCATCACTGCTTCACAAACTATGATATTAAATAAAATTTGTATCATGACCATGACCCTTGCACTTGTAGGTTTCGCTAAGTTGCTACAACGTTTTTAAATTGATATAAACCATACGTTTTTGACGTTCTTGTAAAAAGTGCATACCATGTCATTTTAGACGGATGTCAGAGTAAAATGACATAGAAATAAAACAACATAAGAAATTCAGATATACATTAAGTATTTCATATATTTAACACGAGGGTTGGAACTCTAATAGTGCCAACTATTTATTTACAGCTCGTACAAAATAGATACGTGTTTCAAAGTTTTACTGACCTTCAAAGTAGTCACCAGCATTGTGTCTAACCCGTTACCAGCGATGTGGAAGTCGTAGGATACTCTTAGCAGTGCCAGTTGTGTTGACAGTTCGAGCGGCGCGGTCTATTGCCGACGAATTTGTAGCAGTTCTGAAGCGAATGCCGTGAAGTGTTTCCTTCAGTTTACAAATCGAGTTGAACTTACGAGGGCTTAAGTCAGGGGAGTGCAGTAGGTGGTATAGCACTTAGCAGCCCCATCAGTAACAGCTTTCACTGTTCGTGCTTGAGTACTGTCCTGCAAAATGATGGTCAGGTCCTGCAGAAAATGTCATCTGACTCTATGCTGTTAATTTCTGGAACACAACCTACGACCAGCTTAGAGACAGAAGTGATGACACAATTTTGTACGAGCTGCAAGTAAATAGTGGCACTATTAGGCTTACAACCCTCGTAGGTTTGTACTTCACAACAAATAAATGACTATTCGTGAAACAATTCTTCAACAGTGTCAATTAAGATTGCTCAATTCAGTCGCACAAAACGAGAAGACTGAAAGTAGAGTTACGAATGGTAATTCATTAAACAACAAAATCAGTTCCGTTTTTGAAAAAATAATTCTCATCAGCCCTGTCTATTTGGAGACTTCACAAATACCGGTTTTTTGTCCTGTGGCTTACTGCAGCACGTTCGGTGTGTGCCCACAGATTACACTGCCGACACCTAGCCATGAATTCTGTTACGCTTCCAAGCAATAGAAACAGAGACAATGTTCGGAAGCATCACTGTCGTCGCTAAAAAGGTCTCTTCCGTGCAATATTTCTTTTCCAAAACTGAGTTTCGGCTTTGCTTTTCTCGACTATTTGGAATGCAATTTGTCTCACCTCCTTCATAGCCATACCAAACATAAACGACTCCAACAGTTTCTGGTTTTCTACCAGTTCACGTTCCAACGCAGTGTCGAAAGTTGGCTAGCATCTACCCAGTCCTTTCTGAACACTGCTGAAGATTTTGCTCGTATTCCTAGTTCGTGTTCTAAACCTAGTCTGGGGCACTCCGAATGCCTTCAACGTTCACAGCCATCCCATCTCGCGTCTCGTAACAGAATCTACAGCCTGCTGCATCTGCACCGCATTCCAAGACTGTCTTGACAATTTCTTACTTTATTGTCTGCCATCTGAAAGGGAAAATACACACACTTGTATCTCGACTACATAAATTCATTACATTTGTTTATCATTACACATTTATGGATTCATATTTAATGTTTCGTTTAATTTATTTTATTATAGAGTGACCTACTGCTATTGTTGTTAAATTTAAACCGATACGTAAAATAAGTGGGTTGATGTAATAACGAGGATCACACAGAATGGCTCAAATGGTTCAAATGGCTCTGAGCACTATGGGACTATGGTCATCAGTCCCCTAGAACTTAGAACTACTTAAACTTAACTGACCTAAGGACAGCACACAACACCCAGCCATCATGAGGCAGAGAAAATCCCTGACCCCGCCGGGCATCGAACCCGAGAACCCGGGCGTGGGAAGCGAGAACGCTACCGCTCGACCACGAGATGCGGGCCACACAGAATAAAACTAGAGTTCACATCGGCTTAAAATGACATAGTGTGACATTTTACCCAGACACATAGAATGTCATTGTAGCCTGAAACGCCTTCTTTGATTCATTCGAGATATGTTCAACTACTCCGTGCTCTAGCACAATCACCTACCTCCCAAAACATAGGTAAAATTATGCTCTACTAGATAATTTATGCTTTTCTCAACCATACAATTACCTACAATACTAATGAATCAATAAATGTAAATAAAAGTAAAAAGTTGAAGGCACGGCTGTAAGTTTTTCGCCGGCCGAAGTGGCCGAGCGGTTCTAGGCGCTTCGGTCTGGAACCGCGCGACCGCTACGGTCGCAGGTTGGAATCCTGCCTCGGGCATGGATGTGTGTGATGTCCTTAGGTTAGTTAGGTTTAAGTAGTTCTAAGTTCTAGGCGACTGATGACCTCAGATATTAAGTCCCATAGTGCTCAGAGCCATTTGAACCATTTTGTAAGTTTTTGGTTCACAGTACCAAGACGGAAGCTGGCAGCTCGTCGCCGTATACTAAGAACAGGGTTGCCAGTCGGCCTTTCTATACAGCTTAGTGCACGTGGTGCACTTGTTTCGTCCAAAGCCTTGCTATGTCATTTTGCCCGGGTCTGTCGTTACAGCCTGACTTCTCCTACAATGTCATTAAAAAAGTATCTCATTTTATTACAACTGGTAGTACTGCTCTGGGCTAGAAAATAAGATTTCTACATGTACGGAAGGGACTTATCAAACTTTAATTATTGAAAGAAGGGAATATTTCTGGATCATACCGTCACTCGAAGTTACAGAACGAACGAGACGCCGCAGTGGCTAACACAGTGGACTCGCTTTCGGGAGAACGACGGTCCAAATTTGCGTCCAGCCATCCAGGTTTACGTTTTCCGTGCCTTCCCCAAATCGATTCAGGCAAATGGCCCAGTCAATTTGCTTCCTCGTCGTTTTTTGATCAGAGCTTATGCTGCATCTCACTGTCGACTGTACGATAAACCGTCCTTCCGTCCTCCCAACTTCAGGTGACCTTATGCCTTCAGGTGACCTTTCGTGGGTAAAGATCTCGTATGAAGAGGCACCGTCGCTGATGTCGGTGTGGGGTGACTTCGTTAGACGGGCCGCGCTGCGAGCGCTGGAGTTGGCAACGAGAACTTTCATTGTTGCGAAATGTCTCCAGATCACCTATTCTTTACCACAGGAGAGTAAATGTCGCGCTTTCTTGTGATATCAGCTTACAGTCACTAGAGACTTACTCTAATCACTTCACGAAAAGCACTTGCGGCCACACTGCGCACTGGTGTGTAAAGTGTGTTTGCTTCCTGGTGTTCAGCAGTGTTGCTCTTCCCGTTTCAAGCACAAAGGGTAACTGAATGCGTGTTCGGCGATCCGTCGCGAGGGCGACCGAATGCTTCGTAGACCGTGCACCAATTTGAAATACATATGCTGAATCAAGATCTCATTTACTGCAGAGTATTGGCATGTTGTGATACAAGACAGAATCCGTAATCAGATTTACAAACCAGAACCATACAATTCACAGTTAGGTGCACTGCGCATATACCTTGAGCCGTACTATAACAAGAGGAGATATTTATCGGAACCAGTATCTGCCAAAGATATTACTAGAATATTAAAAACGATGCTACCATTTGACATTCAAAGTAAACTATTGCATGTCTGTGATATCCATTTTGACGAATTTTTGTCTGAACTAGATGCAGTAGACATTTTGAAGGAAGCCGTAAAAGCCAGGGGCGACAATGACAGTGGCCAAAATGATTCTATTAGAAGGATTTAGTCAAATAGGGATATGAATAACTCTGAGCACCAATCGAATGCTGATGAGAATCAACAAGGAGGTTCTCACAATACTATGTACAATAATGTGAGTAGCTCAAAAAATGTAAACGAGAATAATCGTGCAATAAATACAGGAACAAGGGATATGATAGGCGCCACCATCCTGGCTATCAACAAAATCCAGCAATGTCACACTGGAATGCGACCATCTTTAGTCCCTAAAGGCTGGTGGGAATAAGTGAATCGGGTTGTGACAGTAATATTAGGACGGTACGGTATATCCCTGGAGCTGAGGTTAGGGACGAACTATTGCCTGGCGAGCAACCCTGTAATTTTAAACCAAAAAACATGTCCCATGCAGCTATCAATGTTAGTATTGTGGGATTAAATGTTTTGACAATATTAGATACTGGCACAAGTGTGAATGCTGTCTCCATGGCTCTTATGAAGCTAATTTGCCGACCTTACCTGTGGCGAACTGCAAGATAATTAGTGCTGCAGGAGGACGCTCTCATACAATTGAACTAGAAACAAGAATTAAAATGGACCTCTGTAATGGAGCTAATGACTGCACATGCCTAGCGGTAACTAATCTTGTTGTGGATATGATTTTGGGGCATGTGCTACTGAGAGGAACCAATGCAATAATAGACTTCGTCTCCAGTAAACTCATATTAACTAAAAATAAATTTCATCTAACAGTCAGATCGGTGTAGAAAAAAGAATTACATGGACGGTATGGTCAAGGAATTGCAATAAAAATAATTATTAGTTATACTGGCAGGAGGACCAGCAACCCATTGCTACAAAAATATGCTATGGTATTTGATAAGAAGCTACGCATAATAAAAGGATGTCTATGTCATCTAAACGCGAAAGCACATAAAATGTACTGTCACAGGTATTACTCTATCACCCCATGGGCGCTAAGGTCAGCGAGTAACAGAGAAATACAGAGAATGCTTAGCTGGAGCATTATAGAACCATGCAAAAATCAGTATAGCAGTTCGTTACTCATGGTACCCAAATAAGAGGAGAGCTTTCGTTTAGTTCTGGACGCCAGAGATATAAATAAGACAATTCTTCCAGTGAGGACACAACCTCCAAATACGGGAGTGTCAAGATTTCCACCACAACAGATTTGAGACCTTTGTTTTGGCAGGTAGCGCTTGACGTATAATTACGAAAGTATACTGCATTCTTTACTTGAGTTGCAGTTACCAATTTCCAGTATTGCCATGCGGTCACAATGATAGCTCAGGTGTATTCATTTCAGCACGAGACACTGCGTTGGGACCTGAGTTATGTGGTTTTGTTACACCGTTAGTTGATATGTTAATTGCAACACCAATATGGGAGTAGCACATGGAGATTCTAAGACACGTCCTGAAAAATTTTCAACAATCAGGGGTCACTGCCAACCTCAAGAAGTAAAGGTTCGCGCTGAGAGATATCAACTTCCTTGGATGGTTCATTTCTTCGTGTGGGATTTTACCAATGAGCAAAAAGGTTAGTGCAATAGAGACTGCACCTCCACTACGCAATAAAACGCAATTGAAAGCCTTTTTAGGATTAGCCTCCTTTTACGGTTCTTTTGTACTAAATCAAGTCCTAAATTTGAAGGCCTTCTTAAATTTATTGAAGAATAATGTGTCATGGCAAAGGACTCATGAGTGCCAGATAGCATTTAACATTATAAAAACCTACTCTTGTCAGTGCACCAATATTCCATCTCCCTGACATGGAAATAGATTCTGGATTAATGGTAGATGCATCGTCCTGTGGGTTAGGAGCATACCTATTTCAGATTCAGTTAGCCGAATGATTACCTACTTTTTGCGCCATAGCTTTTGCAAGCCAAACACAAACTGCGAAAGAGCATACACGATTACAGGATTGGAAGCACTGGTAGTGATACGGACGTTTCGCAAATTTTATTATTATCTGGCTGGAGCAGACAAAAAAGGTATATTGCGATCTTGAAGCAATGAGCTTTTAGAATAACTGCAAGCGTTTACATCCACGATTAGCCCAATAGACGCTCATTATACAGGAATATCGTTTTGGGATTATTTATGTGCACAGCAAAGAAAATATTATTGCAGATGCGTTGTCAAGACTCTCAGAAGGATTAACAGACGCTACTGAATTAGAAGAACAAACAACGGAGTTTAAAGTTTTGCTTGTGAAGGATGTAGAATATCGTTGAACCTATCGTAGAATGCGTAGAGACATGGGACATCAGCGGCTGATCCTAGTTGGAATCACGTTATCCATCAAATTCAAGCAGGAAGTTCACCAAAGGTAAGAGAGCTTTATCAGTTACAAAACAATGTCTGTTTTCACAGGAGACTCCTCAGTCAAACAACTGGTGTGTTTGCATTCCACAAGACTGTGTAGAAAAATTAATCTGCCACACGGACGTAGTCACTGTTGAATTTACAGACTGTCACGAAAACTTGGAAGATACTGTCATGTTAATAATCTAAAAAGAAGTGTCCTGTAAATAATAAGCAAATTTCAAAAGGCCAAACATTCAGCACTCGAGGGATTTTGCATCTGATCGTCATAGAAGAACCACCAAGGTTTCTGAGTGTTGATCTAATGGAACCCCTACCTCGCGAGAGAGGAAAATCTTAAATACATTGTACGATTTGATGACCTATTTACCAAATATGTAAAACTGTATCCTATAAAGACGTGTACCACGCACTCCGTCATCAACAGACTCGCAAATGATTACATTCCACGTGTTGGTCAGTCACACGTAGTATTGTCAGACAATGCTGCCAACTTTTTGAGATACAGGTTGGGAAGATATTTACGAAACAAGAGGATTAGGCAAATTTTGATCTCTAGTTTCCATCCAGAAGCTATCCCAATAACGAGGTTGTTTCATGAATCAGACAGATTTACCTCCACATATTGCCACCATAAAAGAACTTTGTGGATGGACTATTTACAGCCATTTGAAGAAGTATACAATAATTTGACTCATTTTACAACTGAGACTACGCCAGCAGAACTGCTGTTGAATAAAAAGGGAAAAAATGAGAGGATTAATTGTTTACCGAAGACGACCGCTATAGAATGTAGAGAGACCAGGATTAGTCAGAATTAGATAGGATGAAGGCAAATGCACAGCAAAGGAAGAAGTACTAATACCAGCAGTTGAAGAGGAAGTAACTATACCCAGTGAGAAGAAAGATGACACTAAAGACTCACCCAGAGTCGTCACTACTTAAGAAGGAAAACAAAAATTGGTCTCTTCTGCACTCAGGATCATATCGGATTATATAAATACCGAATCCTGGTGCATATGTATTACGTTACCCCAGTAGTAACAAGGTGAAGGGGATGTACTTCATCATGTTCTAATACTAAACTATTCTAAAGACTAGTAATCAGTGAGGGAAATATTTTCTTATAATGTTTAGTGATAAGTTTTGGGTTAGTGTTTGTCTTTAACGACAGTCATATATCACTGACAAAGAAAACTGGAGTATATCATTAGTTAAGATACAATTTTGCTGTTATGTATATTATGTTGTTTGCGTTCCATGCATACTAATATTACCTGTGTGTGTTATTGTTGCAGCAGTTTTATTATGCAATTTTGTTACTTTTTTCGTAGTTAGTAACGATAGGTTTTAACTTTCACTCAAGGGAACGCAAGTGATCTGTTCCTGCATTACACACACACACACACACGCACACAAACACGCAGAAAACACACTCAACTACGCCTCCATTGACCTCAATCTTAGGTATATCTATCTATTACTAATACAGAGAGCCGAGTGAAGTCTACTCGATTCCTTTGGGCAATTTTTTGGTTTTTATTAATTTTCTTCGTAGTTAGGATGGCCATACCCGTGAGATGAGTCAGTATACATGGATATTAAAATGCACATACTAAAGTACAGCCTTTGTCCTTGCAAGTATCCTTTACAATTTTGCATGCTTTAGCTTACTTGTAAAAAATAGTGTAAGGACAGGCGTCTACAGAAATGTCTATGGCGTTATCTGTGTACTAAAGACGTTAGGACACAATGTTTGTATAGAAGAATTTAGTGATGTGATCTCCTGTGCAATAGCTTTCGAAGACACAAGATGTGTAGGAACTTGGTGCAGTGATTAACATGAACTTTGTATTCAAACTGGTGTTTCATCAACAGTTCAATTTGTAAATTTTTGCTACCACGTGATGTCATCTGATCCGTCATGAACGCTAAATCAGTGTCCCGGATTGTGATGAAGTTTATGTGCGCGATTTTTTGCAACGAACTGTCGTGTCGTAATAGATCATTACATGTCCACAAGAGGTGCGCAACATTATTAAATGAAGCGGTCACTAAAACCAATTTGTTGTTTTCATGTCGAAATAACATTGTGATCTGAAGTTTCCGCTAATTTATGCTGATCAGAAGCTACATAATGGTTGAGTTAACAGTTTCTAAGGTTCTCGGAGGCAACCTGAATCCGAATCTCTGACGATCACAGATTTGTCGTGTGAGAATAGATTATATATAAAGTCTGATACATTTCTTACAGGCAGAGCTTACAGAAATTCCCTGTCCAAATTATACTATCGTATTATGAAGATTGTTTCATGCTTCATCATCGAGCTGCGCCAACCCGAAGGAAGGTTACAGTCGATGTCCAACGCCCATCCTTGAACACGTCTTCGTTCGATCCAGATTTTGGCCAACTGTCCTGTAAACTTCATCACCATCTATGACCGACACGGTACAACGACAGAAGACAACAACTGTATATTCAGAAGAATATAAAGTTCAATGTTTGTGATATCAAACATGTGTCTGAGTAACTAGACTAAGACTAGGACACTGAAAAGTTTATCGAACGTTTTTTAGCAAACACAATTAGTTCAGTCAATATGTGTTGACACAAACGTTGCAATTCTCAATGGTCGATGCAGTTTTTCTTGGTTTTCCCATTCATCCATTCTCGAATGAAGAGGCAAGTTATAATTTAGGACAGTTTTTTCCAGTGTTGAGAACTGTAATCAAACATAGTGAACATCACCAGACACTTAAACCTACACCACTACAAGCAAATACAGATGTAGATTAATACATAATTATTGTCATGACATACATGAACAACGTTTAATTCGACAATGTAATGTAAACTCACTAACATATTACCAGTGATGTGGTGTGAAAACATATAAGTAGTATTGCATTCAGTAATTTAAATGTGAACTTTGAACTGTTTGATGGCGGAGATCAGCTTCGATTGTAACTCACTCTGCTGTACTCCTGGAAAGGGTATTGTAGTATCACATTTTCTACGGAAATAGCTGTGCCAGATATTATGCAGTGCGTAGGAATCAGAGACATTACTCTTTGCATAAGACAAGTGAACATTATCATCGCATTATCCCTGATTTTTGTTATGTCTGTTGTTGAATGTAATGTTAATAACTCCGATTTTATTCTTTCTCTGATAAAGACAAAGGAAACTTATAACTGTGAATATTATATATTACAGCTCGATAGTAA
Source organism: Schistocerca americana (assembly GCF_021461395.2). Lineage (NCBI taxonomy): Eukaryota > Metazoa > Arthropoda > Insecta > Orthoptera > Acrididae > Schistocerca > Schistocerca americana. The sequence goes on along the minus strand of NC_060120.1, from coordinate 283,707,814 downwards.
TAGTAAAAGATGTATTCAAGGAAGCAATAAACGGGTACTCATCTCTGATAAATGGTTAGGTTAGGCTCGAAGGTAAATATTATTCTTTCTAGTCATTCTACTTACTACAGGAATTTTCAGTTACACTACGGCGACTTGGAGTTGGAGAGACGCTGGGGAGATTGGCGAACGAACCTGTTAATAAACACGGCGACTTTGAACGGACTCAAGGACACACAACAAGAATTCTACCACGGCTCTTTACCAACACATTACCCCACAACGAAACACATATAAGACGAGTTTAGTATCAACAGACTTTCCAATATACCATCCGAAAACCAAGAATACATGCTAATCTTGTCTATGAAACCATAAAATCCAATAAAAATAAAACTGTAGCTGGTCCTTGATATCCTGGGTTTTGCCACTGGGATGGAACTTCATGGAGGCACGTACCACGTATGAAGCGATCAGTAACATCGTTGTATCACTCCAAAATATTGGAAGTATGGAGCTTGTTATATTTCTGGCTTAGCAGCCATCATATTCGGCTACAAGCAGCTCTTCTCAGAGCAGTTGAGAAGGCAGCAGTGGGAAGATGACGTAATGCACTGTGAGGTACCGATCACAAATGGTTTGTTCGGTACGGGTAACGTGAGAAATACTGCCTAAATTGTGGTCCTTCTCCGTGATTGGCTGCTACGCTCGAAAGTTGCGCACCAAAATGATAGTCTTCCGTTATAAATATTAGAAAAACTAAACAGTATATTTATTTGCATTGCATGTAAAAGCATTTGTCAGTAGCAGGCTATTATTCCATTACTTCAACCGCGTTCGTTATCAGAAGAACAGTAAACAGCTGCTAAACGAAAAGGCAGACGAAGCACTTGAGAGATTTTCGGATCGCGCCTAACTTGCATGGAGGGCGAAGTGGTTCGGCTGTAAGATCACAGCTCTTTCGGCAGTCTCGAAAGAAATACATGTCGTCTGCCTTAATTGGTCTCGGTTCAGGTGTTTATTAGAAATCTCTGCTTGTTTGAATGTGTGACTGTGAACAATTTGATGTTAACTACGCAAATACGCAGTTCATTGCTTTGTTTATTGCTTATCAACGTGTGGAGAGTAGAAATTATTTGTGGCTCATAAAGTGGAATATCATTATGCGGTTTCTCACATTCTGCTAACAAAAAGCGAATGGCATCCCGCATAAACAATGTAATTGAAAATTTTACTATCCATACAATATCGGTTCTTCGCTAAGAGTTTATTACAGCCTCAGGATAACGGATTCACGACCTAAGTGCCTACTGCGCAGGGGATAACCACTATAGAAGACTGCAAATTGGTGAACATTAATTAGAACTTATGCATTACACTCAGGGCTGTGGAAGCAAACAGGCGCATCGCGTTACTGCAGTCTTACCACAAATGAGATCAGCGACACGTCATCTGTAATAACACGGAGGAGAGAAATATCCGAGGGAAACTGTTTATCTCATGCACGTATATGTATCTCCCTCTCTCTCCCTCTTTTTCTCCAACTTGCCGCAAACTTCCCCCCAGGATCGTCCGGGGTTAATGCAGAGCCGTGATTTATCGCTGTACACAACCCGACATCAAATGTTCAAATGTGTGTGAAATCTTATGGGACTCAACTGCTAAGGTTATCAGTCCCTAAGCTTACACACTACTTAACCTAAATCATCTTAAGGACAAACACACACACCCATGCCCGAGGGAGGACTCGAACCTGCGCCGGGACCAGCCGGACAGCCCATGACTGCAGCGCCTTAGACCGCCCGGCTAATCCCGCGCGGCAACCCGACATCATTCATCAGGACTCCATATTTAGCAGTCACGGCTCCACCCCAAATGCACTTGTGTCGTGGTATTAACGGCAATCTACACAGACACAGAATGTTGCGGGGAATCCATTACTCGTTCACGGATGGCATGCGCACATGCGAATAGGTTACAATGTGCTTGGGTGCAGAGTACGGACATCTTCCCTCGTAGTGGTCTGATATTTTTGACCGAAACCTTGACGACGAGTATGCGTGCAGTCCAACATCGGGCCACTGTCACATCTGGATATTACACGTTTCGAACAGCCAGCCAAATGGAGACCCCCCAATGAGGTCCCTTCCAAACTCTGTCTGCTGATAACTCTGACTCAAACAAGCATGTAGCATATCCGTGTCCTTCAGAGTGATCGCTCATCATCTGACGCTATTCACGCCCTTATATACCCTGCCAGGCCTGGTAAGAACATTAAACAAGGACAATGATAACGTACTCCGGTAGCCATACTGCCTGTCATAGATCATTACAAGGCTAACTATCCACATACCCATCGACTGCGTGCACGTGTACGGAATCACATTGTATCCGACCACGTTTTCTAGGTGCCTCTCTTCTTTTGTTTATTCCAGTGATGTTTCTCCAATCGTGTAATCGAGCTGTAACTGTTCTTCCTACCTATTCTGTTATCTATTATATTACCTATACCTTATAAGGCGCTTGTTCGCCCGTTTCTGGAATATTGTTCATCTATCTGGGATCCCTACCACGTATTACTGATAGAAGAGATAGAGAAGATCCAAAGAAGAGCGATGCGTTTCGTCAAGGGATCATTTAGCTGGCGAGAGAGCGTTACGGAGATGCTAAACAAACTCCACTACTAGACTTTACAAGAGAGGCGTTGTGCATCACGGAGAGAGTTACTACTGAAATTTCGGGACATCACTTTTCAGGAGGACTCAGGCAACATATTACTTCCCCCCACATACATCTCACGTATTGACCACGAGGAGAAAATTCGAGAAATTAAAAGCCAATACAGAGGTTTACCGACAATCATTCTACCCACACACTATTCGCGAGTGTAACCGAGTTGGAGGAATCAGATAGTGCCTCCGAAAGTACCCTCCACCACATACCATTAGATGGCTTGCGGAGTATGATGTAGATGTAAATACGGTACATTTGTTCATGTTTTGGGCAAACTACTAATCCCTGTATCAAGCTTCGATCTTTCGCGGGTTTTTCTGCATTTCGCTGTAATATTCTAATGTTGCGACGTTTCTGTGCACAAGAGCGTCATCCTCGAACATTCTCGTAGAGCTTCCGACGTTATCCATTAGATTATTTTATGATTATATATCACGTATTTAGATTATATAGGGGAACTTGAGGCAGAACGGGATAGCGGGGCACAATGGGAAATTGCTCTTTTCTAGACTGGACAATATTGCATCCTGTTGTATGGGTATGTAACTATTTCTCCGAATGGAAGGGAAGTGAGGGCAGCCATTCTGATTTAGTTTGAAGTGCGAGATCTAAGTGAACTGTTGTCCGTCACGTTACCGCTTGCGTTGTTCTAACGTTTGGTGAATTTCAACGCCAGGTAAGCTGTTAATTGTTAATTGTATACCCTAAAATGACGCATTCCCTTAAAGTGCATGGCATTTGTTATACTTTAGTTATTTAATGCGTTTAAATACGTCATTTATTACACTCCATAAAAGTTGTTAACCTCAAAAGTGCTCTTGGGGCGGAACGGGACGGGGCAGAATGGGATAGTGTCCCATTCTGCCCAGTCATATTTTGATGAATGTAGAAAGCAAACCCAGCCTAGAGTTCATGGATGCCAGACTGTCCCAACCAGCTATGTTCGCCGAACAACTCAGCTTTCCAGATATCGCCCGAGGTTGTCATTCCAGTCCCACTAGTCTGTCAGAATACTCGGCGGACTACAAGACGAAAAGGAAAAACCGTCGTATTAACAGATTTTCCTTATAAGAAGGAACTGCAGAATGCTGTCGCACGTAAAGTAGGCCTACAGAAAGGAGGAGGGTGCACAAATATAAACAATGTCAGGACAGAGACGTCAGGTGCAAAGCAACTTAAGACAAAAATATCAAACTGTACACGAAAAAAAACCAAAACAGAGGACATCAAAGACCTTAAGAAAAATACAAGGAAGAAGATGATGGACAAGAGAGAATCAGAGAGAGAGGATGCTGAGTGTCTCTACTGTGGGGACTTCTACTCCGTTTCTAATGACGGCTGGGTCGCATGCCACGATGGGAACACAATTCATGTGCTGGCATAGACAGTGAAGATGAAGGGGAAATACTGATCTGTGACTATTGTCGAAAGGGCTAGTAGTTAGTGGTTTGGTGGTTATAAAGCATTGTACATATTTCAGAATGATATTAAAATATTTTCTTATTTTGAAGAATGACTTTTTAATTGTTTAAATTACACGTTCCTTAGTCTGAATTGCCTGTTATACAACATTTTTTCACAATTTAATACGATATTCGTAATTCAAATTCAACGTTTATGTAATAATTTAACAAAAAATACCCTTATCCCATTCTGCCCCGTGGGTGGGGCGGAACGGGAAATATGCAAGACTTTCTTTGAAAAATTGTAAAAAATGCAAAATGTATTGTTTTAAGTGATTTTAAGATAAGGTACATTAGTTTACAGTTCAAGGTATTTTTTTATCACTTTAAGAAGTGCTTCCTTGTGTTCCCTTATTTTATAGAAATTGTTAAACGTTAAGTATCCCGTTCCGCCCTGAGTTCCCCTACTGTTACATCCCATGTAGGATGAAAATGAAACTTTAATCATGTGGGATCATTGCTCCAGGTTCTGAATTTTACGTCACTTGAAGAAAATCAGCCTATCGTACGCAGACTCATGGTTCACATTTGTGAGTGCAACATGCTACGCGTGAGCAGACGATAAGTCCAGTAAAATTTGTGTACACAGTCAGAGATGCAGCGGCGATTTACTGCTGTGAGTGTTGTCATTAAATAACTTCCAATATGCTACTCCAGGCGGGTGTAAAATGAATGTGCGCAACCAAAAATAATAAGCGGAAAATGAATATTTGGGCCTGTCTGACTACCCCCTGAAGCAGATCTTAGGTTCTCTTAATTCTATAAATTACAATCTAAACATAAATGAATGACGAAGGAAACTAATCCTACTAAATGATAAACTTGCTCCTGCTTGTATATTTATTGTAAATTAAAAAAAAGCCTTCATATTAAAAAGTTTACATTTCCTAAGTAAAATTACTAATCAATTGCCTAACTCTGCCCCTTAGTATGACTGCGTGATCTAATATCAATAACGCGGAATGACTGACATCATCTACGTACCAAACACTAGAAGACATTACTTTCAAAGATGATCTATGGCGGCGTGGAACCTCAGTGGAAATAAGCTAACATGATCACAGCTGTTTAGTTTTATAGCCCTAATACGCCAAGGTAATTTGCGATATCACCGTACATAGTGCGTCAAATGCGTCGAAGTGATGGTTCTCTTACTCGTCTGCGACGAAGGAAGAACTCCAGCCACAAATAAACTCCTTCAAACACTAGGACGGCAGAAGGCGGTCCCCTGACTAATATACTCTAATACTGTCTTCTCCTCTCTGTGTTCTACAGACGAGAAACGCGAATTGCCAGCCACAAGGACGGAGTTCAGATAACGTCTCAACATAAGTGTAGGCAGAAGAAGTCCTCTCAATCACTGAACGCTGCGTACTCAACGACGACTTCCAACCCGGAGGTGAAGTCCAGAACTGTATAGGTCCGCTACAGTACACTGCCTAACTGTTCTATCAACTCTCCTGAGAGCAAATGCAGCAAGTCGGGCCTTACCAACAAAGCTGATATCGAGCGACTGTCACACACAGTTGCTCACAACGAAGACCTCTTTCCTCCAGCGTTGGCTCCCCAGCAAGGTTTGGCTCCCCACCAAGGTAATTCCGAAAACGAATCATATCCCAAATCCACGGAATATTCTCCCTGTCTACAGATTCTTCCGAACGCCGTCCCACCATATTTTAGTCTTTTGTCGTCCAGCGCGGAAAGTTTGTGAGGAAAAACATATACTCGTACAATGGTACGCTTCTGAGTAAAAATCCTTGGAAGTAACCCAGCCTGCATGGTTTCTAAGGTGCCGCTTCTTCTGTCCTCTCACCTGCTTAGAAGATTTTCGGCGTTTCCGAAGTATAATCCTTCCGGTTCGGCTACAATATCATCTGGTCGCGACTCTATTGTGCTCCAGCGCTTAGATGCTACTATATCCGTCTTGCTATTTCCTGTGTTTCAGCAGGATCAACACACCTGTGTAGGCCTTCCACCCAGGGTTTCAGTTCCGTCTGCCGTTTCATTTCCACTGTCGTTCCAACCTCCACTGGTATAACAATAAAGACACTCCGTCACCTTTCATGCAATAAGCGTTAACAATTACAGTATAACCTCGTTTGCGCGAACTCGCATAAGACGAACTCGCTGTTAACGCGAAAAAAATATTGGTCCCGCCAGGAATACATTAGTTCTTACGGTATGCTCTATCGGTTAACACGAATTTCGGTTAAGAAGAATTGCGAGCTCTGTTTCAGTTCCTAGCGTAATTAAATTTCACTGTAACACAAACTTTCGACCTTAGAGTATTCTAAAGCGTAATTTTTTTCCGAAATGAATGTAGGAAATGTAGCTACAAAGCTAATTATACTTATTGTTGACTCGTTTTTAACGTATTGTAGGTCGGTAGCCGCAGTTATCGCCTCAACAATCAGCGTATGCTGTAAATTGTAAGACATTCAATAATGTGTGCAGCAGCATTTAGGAATGTACCCAGCGCCAGATTTGACAGGTGTTCTCTTAGTCGTAGCCGTATCGAGTTGGAATACTGAATAAAAACTACAGTTACAACCGGTACCGTAGCATGCGAAAATGGCAAAGAGGAAACCGACAGCTCTAAATGTACAGTTAAACCTTAAGATTCTAGATGAAGTGGACCGTGGTACCTAGAAAACAGAAATTGCAGAGCAGTTTGGAATGAGACGTTGCTGCTAGAATGGTTCAATCATATGAGTGCAACTAACATACCTTTAACGGCCCTGTGATTCAGTCAAAAGCAAATGATATTGCTAAAGATATGGCCATCGAAGACTGCCGTTGTTCTGCTGGTTGGTTGTATCGGTTCCAAAAGAGACATTCAATTTCATCTGTACAAATTTGTGGTGAAGTAAATAAAGTTGCTGAAGAAAGTGCGAACAGCTAGTTGCATGAATTCAACCGAGTGAGGGAAATGTGTGCCTCGTGTGATGTGTTAAACATTGATGAAACTGATTTTTCTACAATCTTTTTCCAGATCACACCCTGGGGATAAAAGGTGATAAGTGTCACGGTGGAGTGCGAAGCAAACAACGCGTGACTGTTGTACTGTGCTGTAATGCTGACGGCAGTGAGAAGTTTCGTCCCTGGGTTGTCGGTAAATCCGAGAAACCACGTTGTTTTAAAAACATAAATATGGACACTTTACCTTGCATCTACTCTCACCACAAGAAAGCTTGGATCGATGGCACATCATTTCGCAAGTGGCTTCATCGTTTCAACAGTGGAATGGTTGCTCAAAATAGACATGTTCTTCTTACATTGGACAGATGTACTGCCCATAACGTTCATGATCTGAACCTATCCAACATAAAGGTTCAGTTTTTTCCACCCAACGCCACAAGCCGGCTTCAGTCTTTGGACCAAGGCATAATCTCTCTCATAAAGAGAGCTTATAGTAAGCGACTTGTAAGAGCTGCAATTCGTGCTGCTGAAAACAATAGTGCAACCCCAAATTGGAATCTGCTTGGTGCAATTAAAGCTATCGGAGCAGCCTGGAACTCAGTATCGCCACATCATATGGGGAAGTGCTTTAACAGAGCTTGGAGACATAGCAACACTGAAGATGTCCACGAGTTAGAAGATGCCACTTCACCTGATGAACGGACAGCTTTGCAGGACGTAGCGAACCTTGAGATTAGTTTCGAAGAATTCATTAGTGTAGACGACGATGTTGCAGTATTAGCTTCTACGGAATCGGATGTGCCAAAAGCTGTGAACGAGGTACAAGAAGGGTCATCAGAAGAAAGTGAAGAGGAAGAGAATATCGATACCGTTTCAGCTACCCGCCAGGAGATGTTTACAGCCTTGGACTGTTTATAACGGTTCGCTTCAACATCCGACGTCGGTGCTGGGTTTACGTACGCTATCATTAGAATTGGTTCTGAAATTACAAAGTATTATCGTTCCCATGAACGTCAGCGAACCATGACCGAATTTTTTCCAAGAAAGTAACGTTCATAATTTGTGAGTACTTGGATTTTACAATCACTTTATAGTGTTATAAGTCTACAATAACGTGATTGATAGTGTAGTGTATTACACATTAGTGTACTGCTGTACATGTATACTTATTAAAATCTGTGTTTTTCACTTAACATTATTTTTTTTAACACGAACTCCTCATTTTTCGGTCCCTTCGGATTCGTGTTACCGAAGTTTTACTGTATTTACAAGGCGGACGTGACAATGTCAGTCTGCTTTAAATACTCATATATACGATGTACTACTAGCAAATAATACCTAATGTGGTTGTAGATAATGGGAAAGTATGTGGATGAGTTCTTGTAAGGTACGAAATTCTAGCCACCTTACAAACTTAGCAGAAAGATGACTAAGGTTAGAGTTTGGGGTCCTGTCGATGTCGGTACCATCAGAGACGGAACGATAGGATAAACTGATAGGAGAGGGGACACGAAACCGGTCTTGCTAACAGGCGAAAACTCGTCAGCTGTCGCAAGCAGCTTACATAAACCGCAGAACACCTGGTCTAGGGTTGCTACTGCAGAATTGGACTGCAGTGCGTCAACCACTGAGCAGCGTCAGTGGAGAGGCGTCTTGCAGCGAGCGCAGTTGAATCGTTACGTGAATCTCATAGCGCGGAACACAAACACAGCGTAAGAATACCGAAGGAGTTGCGGCTTATCGAGGAGGGTAGCCGCTTAGCAAACAGTCAAAACAAACGTGACGGCCATCGTTGAATATTGCGTGCCTGTCTCCCCTCTTTACTGATTCAGATGAAGCAAGGAGATTGAGAAGGTTCAAAACCGAAACGCTGTGAACATATCCTGTCACAATGAGAATCATAAGTTGAAAGGTTACGGTTTTATAGTTACTGAATTACTAGCTGGAATATCCTAGAAGTGTTGAAGAATACTGCCCTCAGAGTGTTCAACTACCATCTACATCAACATCTACATCCATACTCCGCTAGCCATCTGACGGTGTATGGCGGAGGGTACTTTGAGTACCTCTATCGGTTCTCCCTTCTATTACAGTCTCGTATTGTTCGTGGAAAGAAGGATTGTCGGTATGCTTCTGTGTGGGCTCTAATCTCTCTGATTTTATCCTCATGGTCTCTTCGCGAGATATACGTAGGAGGGAGCAATACACTGCTTGACTCATCGGTGAAGGTATCTTCTCGAAACTTCAACAAAAGCCCGTACCGAGCTACTGAGTGTCTCTCCTGCAGAGTCTTCCACTGGAGTTTATCTATCATATACGTAACGCTTTCGCGATTACTAAATGATCCTGTAACGAAGCGCGCTGCTCTCCGTTGGATCTTCTCTATCTCTTCTATCAACCCTATCTGGTACGGATCCCACACTGGTGAGCAGTATTTAAGCAGTGGGCGAACAAGTGAACTGTAACCCACATCTTATGTTTTCGGATTGCACTTCCTTAGGATTTTTCCAATGAATCTCAGTCTGGCATCTGCTTTACCGACTATCAACTTTATATGATCATTCCATTTTAAATCACTCCTAATGCGTACTCCCAGATAATTTATGGAATTAAGTGCTTCCAGTTGCTGACCTGCTATATTGTAGCTAGACGATAAAGGATCTTTCTTTCTATGTATTCGCAGTACATTACACTTGTCTACATTGAGATTCAATTGCCATTCCCTGCACCATGCGTTGCAGATCCTCCTGCATTTCAGTACAATTTTCCATTGTTACAACCTTTCGATATACTACAGCATCATCCGCAAAAAGCCTCAGTGAACTTCCGATGTTATCCACAAGGTCATTTTTCTATATTGTCAACAGCAACGGTCCTACGACACTCCCCTGCGACACACCTGAAATCGCTCTTACTTCGGAAGACATCTCTTCATGAGAAAGACATGCTGCGTTCTGTTATCTAGGAACTCTTCAGTCCGATCACACAATTGGTCTGATAGTCCATATGCTCTTACTTTGTTCATTAAACGACTGTGGGGAACTGCATCAAACGCCTTGCGGAAGTCAAGAAACTTGGCATCTACCTGGGAACCCGTATCTATGGCCCTCTGAGTCTCGTGGACGAATAGCGAGAGCTGGGTTTCACACGGTCGTCTTTTTCGAAACCCATGCTGATTCCTAAATAGTAGATTTCTAGTCTCCAGAAAAGTCATTATACTCGAACATAATACGTGTTCCAAAATTCTACAACTGATCGACGCTAGAGATATAGGTCTATAGCTCTGCACATCTGTTCGACGTCCCTTCTTGAAAACAGGGATGACCTGTGCCTTTTTCCAATCCTTCGGAATGCTACGCTCTTCTAGAGACCTACGGTACACTGCTGCAAGAAGGGGGGGCAAGTTCCTTCGCGTACTCTGTATAAAATTGAACTGGTATCCCATCAGGTCCAGCGGCCTTTCCTCTTTTGAGCGATTTTAATTGTTTTTCTTTCCCTCTGTCATCTGAGAACGTCAATACACGATGTTCGGAAATTTCCATTACAGATTTCTAGACCTTGTAGAAGGGAGTGAATACATAAAATTTTGAATAAGACACCATGTCCGGAAACGTACCGTTTCATTCCAGTCCTGCTTGAGGAACTGAATTAGGTGTCACGCAGCACAATTATTAGGTAACACTTCGAAAGGAAATATAATGAAATATCCATTTATCACATTTTATCCGGAGTTTAACTAACGAGGCTCCTGTAGAGACAGGGGAAGATCTGCTGACACGAGATCTGGCCGCTGCACTGGAAACTGAAGGGATACCAGGTGGCTTGGACTGTGTGTACCAGAACACGCTTCGTAGGAACAGTGTCTGTAAAAACGTTTGTCATCTCTACTTACAGTATGCTGGGTTCTTTTTTGTTTTGGAATAATGTAAACACAAAATGTTTAAGTGTTAATACAAAAAAATGTGCTAAAGTGATAAGTGGATGTTAAGTTACCTCTCCTTTCGAATTGTTACCTAATAATTGTACTGCGTCACGCTAAATTCAGTTCCTCAAGCAGATGTAGATGAGTTAAGCATCTGAACTGAAACTGTCGTAGAACGGAAACAGTACCTTTTCGGACATGGGTTCCTATTGAAAATATTACGTAGTCACTCCCCTTTACAAGTCCTAGAAGTTTGTACAGGGAATTTCCGAATACCATGTATAAATGTGTGAATACAATGTACATAGCGTGCAAACCTACAGGAATATACACTGTATACCAAACGAGGAAGGATACGCAACAGACTGCAGATTATAAGCATTCGAAGAGAGGCGATTTGATTCTGCCTCGGGGAAATGTACCGTATGTGGTCCCTGGATCAGTTGCTCATCGACTCGCCTTGTGGGGCTGGAAACTATCGGTGATCAAAATACTGGACTAAGCAGCTAGCAATGCTAGCCATGAAACTTCCTGGCAGATTAAAATTGTGTGCCGTATCGGGTCTCGAACTTGGGGCCTTTGGCTTTCGCGAGTAAGTACTCTATCGACTATTTTTTGGTTTTGTTTTTTATACCATGTAACAACGATTGCGAAGGAGTCCCATGAATAGGACTACAGCATCCGGCACTCCATTTAATTACATTATAATGTTCTGTCCGCCTTCCAAAAGTTAGTCAAATACGAAAACCAGCTAGTGGTCCTGACTGGCCTATCCAAACACGGCTGACGAACAATTCTCCAAGCTTAAAGCTAAAAGTAGTTTATTGCGTTTTCCTGATGACAGCTTTCTCACGCGAAATTCCTTAAAACCATACGTAGTTTCCACCAGGTTTCCTGTGTTCTCAGCCGGCCGCGGTGGTGTAGCGGTTCTAGGCGCTCAGTCCGGAACCGCGGGACTGCTACGGTCGCAGGTTCGAATCCTGCCTCGGGCATGGACGTGTGTGATGTCCTTAGGTTAGTTAGGTTTAAGTAGTTCTAAGTTCTAGGGGACTGATGACCACAGATGTTAAGTCCCATGGTGCTCAGAGCCATTTGAACCATTTGAACCTGTGTTCTCAAATTCTTTTTCACGGCCAGAGTAGATGATAAATTGTACACTGCTATCTCCACCCATCTTGATTATATTATATTAGATGTGCTTTTCGTTCCAGTGGACGCATAGGAAATACTCCATGATCCAGAAGCTGTTACAAAAACAAGAATAAACAAAGAGTTTTTACAACGAAAAGCGAAAATGCTAATATACTTTCCACACAGTCCAAGTGAAATGATAATCATGGATGTGGAATAAGTAAAAAAAAAAGTTAAACATATTTTCATTTAGAGGGTAGTAAATAACTTCAGAAAACAAGTAAATGGTCAATACACTGAGATGCATATGATGATTCTTAGGCTATTGTAGCCTTGCATCATCAAATACAAAGATTATTATACAGCATTTATTTACAATGATCACACTACTGAACAGAATTTGTACAGACGTCAGATTGTACTAAAACTCTCATTATTTGATGTTATTACTAACATATTCTCATCATTTGGTTCTACTTAGAAATTAATCAACACAGCAGAAGGAGATGACCACCCATAAATCCTTGACGTTCCTCTAAACCTGAACTTAATCAGTTGTCAAACTTTTTATGGCTGCTGGCAAGTTATTAAAAACCTGTGTTCCTGAATAAGGGAGACAGTTTTTTCGACCAAAGTAAGTGACTTTTTAAACCTATGTGAGGATTATTCTTATTTCTATTAATGATTTCGTGGACTGAGGTGTTGATTTAAAAAGGATATATATTTTTAACGAAAACTTTCATTAAGGAATATGTACGTTTGAAAGCAGCAGTAAATATCCCTAGTTCCCAAAAGTGCCTCTGTAGGTTGTTCCTGAGTACACACCATAAATAATTCTAATTTTCCACCCAGAAAACGTAAGCGACTTTATTCTCTCGTGGCTTAGCCACGGCCACAATATTGCTGATAGACCCTGTAAATAGGATCGAACAGATGCACTTAGTCCAGAGACTGTCTGTACATAATAACCTAATGTCCGGTGGAAACCGACAAAAGGGAAATAGAAAACTGACTCGTCGCCACGTCGTTTGTAATCTCAGCAAAGGAAAAGACGCTGAAGATAACACTGGACGCCATTTTCTGAACAAAATGTAAGTTACGAGTATTGCCAAACAAGAAATTTAATTATTTGCCGTAGTCCATAAAGGAAGAGTGGGAAAAGCAAAGTACACTCAGTTATACCTATATAATAGCCTCACTTTTGTTATTAATTTAATTTGTCAACACTAATGAAAATTTTTTTTCATCAACTTCCGCTAATGACCAACAGGTATGATCACACGTATTTAAGTCTTACTTTACTCAACTCACAAATAGAAATACCAATTTTTTTTTATTTTTTTTGCTAACTGTAAGATATTTATTACCCGTGGTCTAGGGGCAGCAATAATCACTATTGGCGGCCGAAGACTTCCGGCATAAAAAGTTACCTTCATTTTGCCAACGACCTTGTCAAGGAGGGCAGAGGAGCGGACAGAGGTTCAGGGGTGGAAAACTGCCCCTAAAGGCGTAATAATCAGCAATGATCAACGGCATGAGGATGCAGAGGCAATGGAAGCCACTGCATTGAAGACACGTAACACGTGTATCCACAGGACATGTGGCCTGTAATTGAAGAAGTATCATGATGATCTCTCCATTGGCAAAAGATTCCGGAATAGCCCATTCGGGTCTCCGGGAGGGGACTGCCAATGGGGAGGTTACCATAAGAAAAAGATTGAATAATCAAAGGAAGGATAACGTTCTACGAGTCGGGGAGTGGAATATCAGAAACCTGAACGTGGTAAGGAAACTAGAAAATCTGAAAAGGGAAATGCAAAGGCTCAGTCTAGATAAAGTAGGGGTCAGTGAAGTGAAACTGAAAGAAGACAACGATTTGTGGTCAGATGAGTACAGCATAATATCAACAGCAGCAGAAAATGGTACAACGGGAGTAGGATTCGTTATGAATAGGAAGGTAGGGCAGAGGGTGTGTTTCTGTGAACAGGTCAGTGACAGGGTCGTTCTTATCAGAATCGACATCAAACTAACACCGACAACGATCGTACAGGTATACATGCCCACGTCCCAAGCTGAAGATGAATAGTTAGAGAAAGTGTATCAGAATGTTGAAAGGGTAATACAGCATGTAAAGGAAGATGAATACGTAATAGTCAAGGGGGTCTGGAATGCAGTTGTAAGGGAAGGAGTAAAAGAAAAGGTTACAGGAAAATATGGGCTTGGGACAAGGAATGAGAAACGAGAAAGACTAATTGAGTTCTGTAACAAGTTTCAGCTAGTAATAGCGAATACCCTGTTCAAGAATCACAAGAGACCGAGGTATACTTGGAAAGGCCGGGTGATAAGGGAAGATTTCAGTTAGATTACATCATGGTCAGACAGAGATTCCGAAATCAGATACTGGATTGTAAGGCGTACCCAGGAGCAGGTATAGACTCATACCACAACATAGTAGTGACGAAGAGTAGGCTGAAGTTTAAGACATTAGTCAGGAAGAATCAATACGCAAAGGAGTGGGATACGGAAGTACTAAGGAATGGCGAGATACGCTTGAAGTTCTTTAAGGCTTTAGATACAGCAATAAGGAAGAGTTCAGTAAGCAGTACAGTTGAAGAGGAATGGACATCTCTAAAAATAGCCATTACAGAAGTTGGGAACTGCGAAGAAACCATGGGTAACAAAAGAAATACTTCAGCAGATCGATGAAAGAAGAAAGTACAAAACTATTCCGGTAAACTCAGAAATACAAGTCGTTGAGGAATGAAATAAATAGGAAGTGCGGGGGAGCTAAGACGAAATGGCTGCAGGAAAAATGTGAAGACATCAAAAAAGAAATTACTGTCGGAAGGACAGACTCAACATACAGGAAAGTCAAAACAACCTTCGGTGACATTAAAAGCAAGGCTGGTAACATTAAGAGTACAACGGGGATTCCACTGTTAAATGCAGAGGAGAGAGCGGATAGGTGGAAAGAATACACTGAAAGCCTCTATGAAGGGGAAGATTTGTCTGATGTTACAGAAGAAGAAACAGAAGTCGATTTAGAAGAGATAGGGGATCCAGTATTAGAATCAGAATTTAAAAGAGCTTTGGAGGACTCAAGTTCAAATAAGGCAGAAGGGATAGATAACATTCAATCAGAATTTCTAAAGTCGTTGGGGGAAGTGGCAACAAAACGACTATTCACGTTGGTGTGTAGGATGTATAAGTCTGGCGACATACCATCTGACTTTCGGAAAAAGCATCATCCACACAATTCCGAAGACGGCAAGAGCCGACAAGTGCGAGAATTATCGCACACTCAGCTTAACAGCTCATGCATTCAAATTGCTTAGAAGAATAATATACAGAAAAATGGAAAATAAAATTGAGGATGCGCTAGATGAAGATCAGTTCGTCTTTAGGAAAAGTAAAGGCACGAGAGAGGCAATTCTGACGTTGCGGTTAATAATGGAAGCAAGGTTAAAGAAAAATCCAAGACATGTTCGTAGGATTTGTCGACCTGGGAAAAAAGCGTTCTACAACGTAAAATGGTGCAAGATGTTCGAAATTCTGAAAAAATAGGGGTAAGCTATAGGGAGAGACGGCTCAAATACAATATGTACAACAGCCAAGACGGAATAATAAGAGTGGACGACCAAGAACGAAGTGCTCGTATTAAAAAGGGTGTAAGACAAGGTTGTAGCCTTTCTCCCCTACTGTTCAATCTGTACATCGAGGGAGCAATGATGGAAATAAAAGAAAAGTTCAGGAGTGGAATTAAAATTCAAGGTGAAAGGAAATCAATGATACGATTCGCTGATGACATTGCTATCCTGAGTGAAAGTGAAGAAGAATTACATGATCTACTGAACGGAATGAACAGTCTAATGAGTACACCGTAAGGATTGAGAGTAAATCGGAGAAAGACGAAGGTAATGAGAAGTAGTAGAAATGAGAACAACGAGAAACTAAACATCAGGATTGATGGTCACGAAGTAGATGAAGGTAAGGAATTCTGCTACCTAGGCAGTAAAATAACCAATGACGGACGGAGCAAGGAGGACATCAAAAGCAGACTAGTTATGGCAGGAACGAGATTCCTGGCCAAGAGAAGTCTTCTAACATCAAATATGGGCCTTAATTTGAGAAAGAAATTTCTGAGAATATACAGCTGGAGTACAGCAATGCATGTTAGTGAAACATGGACTATGGGAAAACCGGAACAGAAGAGAATCGAAGCATTTGAGATGTGGTGCTACAAACGAATGCTGAATGTTAAGTGGACTGATAACGTAAGGAATGAGGGAGTTCTACGCAGAATCGGAGAGGAAAGGAATATGTGGAAAACACTGATGAGGAGAAGGGACAGGATGATAGGACATCCAGCTGTAGAGGGCAGAACTATAGAGGACGACAGAGATTGGAATACATCTAGAAAATAATTGAGGACACAGGTTGCAAGTGCTACTCTGAGATGAAGAGGTTAGCACAGGAGAGGAATTCGGGAGGGCCGCAGCAAAAAAGGAAACAAATATTGATTAGTTTTTCTCTTTTTTCCCTATTGTATCATCTGAAGAGGAAAAAATAGGCCAAACCACTTATGATTTTCCTATAGGAATTGTACCTGAAATAAAAGGAATTTCACTAACTGGCTCTTTGTTGAAATGTTAGAAAGAACCATTCTGGGGAGATAGGTTACCACAGTTTTGCGGCTTTTTACCGCCAACGTCACCTAGCAGGTGTGTTCTCGCATATAAAGGAAGGTTTTTCTCTCATGAAGACTTGGTGCTAAACGCAAAAATCATCTTGGCGACAATTGGTAATTTATTACTTCTGTTATGTATCGACTCGCAAAAACCAGGAAAATATTCTCCTATATCTGTGGAGCATCATTTTATTTTTGTTATCTCTCTGTCGTCCTCGCAGCACATACGAAATTAATAATCAAATTTTCGCCTTCATTAATCAGTTTTTAGCCTACGTAATTGTGGCATATAACATTGGTATCACCAGTTCTTGAGAGCGTGGCAACCTAACCGTTTGCAATTTTCCAGTCTTTGGGCCCAGAACACTCGTCACGCAAGCGGTTGTGTTGTTCTCATCCTCATTTTTCAGTGTGACGTTTGACGCAAGCCTCTTTATCCCAGCATAAGTACTGTAATTTACATCCATTTGAACGTGCTTGCTATAATGACAGGTAAACTCTAGTGCCCACTACAATTTCTACCACCCTACACTTTCCTCCATTACTATACTAACTACTCCTTGATGACTCAAAACGAGTCTTATTTTGGTCGATTTGTGATATAAATTTCTTTGCTCTTCTATTCGATTCACTATATCCTCATTAGTTATCCAATATAGCCGTCTAATCTTCAACATTCTCTTGTAGTGTATCATTGGGAAAGCTTCTTTTCTCTTCATGTCTTAACTGTTTTCATGTACGTTTCACTTCCGCAGGGGCTTTGATCCGGATAAATACGTCCAGAAAAGACTTTGTAATATTTGAAGTTCGAAGTTAACAAATTTCCTTTCTTTTTCAGAAATGATTTTCTCACTGTTGCTAGTGTGCTCTTTATTTATGTCATTTCTTTGTTTACTTACTGCTTATTTAGCCTGACCATATTAGGTCCATAAGGCCCTCTGGTACATCTGACCAGGAACAACACATACCAAAGTACAGAAAAACTTCACAGGAATAACAATAATTGACACTAATAATGATAATAGTGTTTGACAATAACAACAATAACGTAAATAATAGTTCAAACTAATACTAAATAGCATTATGAACGATGCAGATTACTTTAATACATTTGAATACATGTTTAGTATTATAGAAATTGGTTCAAATGGCTCTGAGCACTATGAGACTTAACTTCTGAGGTCATCAGTCCCCTAGAACTTAGAACTACTTAAACTTAACTAACCTAAGGACATCACACACATCCATGCCCGAGGCAGGATTCGAACCTGGACCGTAGCGGTCGCGCGGTTCCAGGCTGAAGCGCCTAGAACCGCTCGGCCACACCGGCCGGCAGTATTATAGAAGCGGAAGGGATAAACAAAGAAGAGAAGTTGAAACAACCCTGACAGTGGCTGTTAGGAAGAACGGAAGATAATCTCGTAGCTGCTTGGTAATAAGTCTTTTCTGAGCGACTAAGACTGTTTGCGGTTTAGAGGCGTTAGGTACTGTTCCAAATCAGATAAGGTAAGTAACTCAGCATTTATATATTGATGGACGGATGTGCCTAAGTTTGTTGGACGTAGATATAAATGAGGGTTCTCAGCGTACAGGCGGTGTCTGTATTGGGAGAGAATAGCTGACATATTAACAGATAATGAGAAAAGTAAAGGGCCCAGTACTGACCCTCGTGGGATCCCTGATATTACATCACTCCATTGAGAGCTTTGTATCCAAGCATTACACACTTTGGGCAGGATGTAAGGTATGAGTGGAACCATTGTACGGCACTTGAAGAAACATTTTGACTTGTAAGTTTAGCAAGTAAAATGTCAACAGTGTCGAAGGCTTTGCTGAAATACAAAAAGCACATAATAGTCGCTTGTTGTTTATCCACAGCTTGTTTCATTTCGTCGTTCACTTTTATAAGAAGAGTCGTCGTGGCGGGATTTTTCGGGAAACCCGACTTGTATTCAGCCAAAAGTTATCTGATGTTAAACAATAGGTAAGTTCTTCGTCTACTAGCTGGCAGGAGTGGCCGTGCGGTTCTAGGCGCTACAGTCTGGAGCCGAGCGACCGCTACGGTCGCAGGTTCGAATCCTGCCTCGGGCATGGATGTGTGTGACGTCCTTAGGTTAGTTAGGTTTAATTAGTTCTAAGTTCTAGGCGACTGATGACCTCAGAAGTTAAATCTCATAGTGCTCAGAGCCATTTGAACCATCGTCTACTATGTATTCCAAGGCCTTGGATAATGCTGGTAGAATTCATTTAGGCCTGTAGTCGGGAGATTATATGGCAGGTTCCTTCTTGGGTAATGATTTTATGAGTATCTGCTAGCAGAAAGAGTCGCTGGTTTCACGATATACCGTCCCCACTTATTTTGTTGTCCAAATAATGAAACTCCTCTACTACTTTTAGTGTCCCAATTCCCAGCCTGATGCCCTGAGCACCGCATGACTGATTTCGACAACAGTGCAGTTTCCTTATTTGACTTATTTGACTTTTGTTGACGTTATTGGTAAGTGTTAAAGACAGGTAGAAACATACTATAGGGGCTGCGCCAGGTCCTTCGTATCCTGTTGACCGCGTAACGAGATACATATGTCCTCGCGACACGCACAAAAATTGTCCCCTTAGCGAGTGGGTTTTGCTGAGCCGCACCGTTTGTTTTAGCAGTGCCCGGGCGGTCTGGCGTGACGGGGTGGCGCGTAGTGCGTGGTGCGTGGTGCGTGGTGCGTGCCCGGGCTGTTATTAGCGTGCGGTGTCCCCTGCAAGCTGTCCTCAGGTCATTCAACATTAAAGCCCGCCAGGGGACACGGCGAAGAACGTGTGTCGGGCGGAGCGGTACTCAGCGCGCCGAGCAGAGGCCGGCCCGCAGTAATAGCCGAGACGTAATGTACGCCGGCTCGCCGTCGCGTTACCGCCGCTTGCAGTCATTAAGCCAGGCCCGAGGCCGTCCGCCGGATGATTTGGAGGTCACAGGCCAGGGGACTCGGTTGCGAGATTGCTTTCCGCGTCTAATAGCACTGTTTCGAGGGGGCGTGGTCCCCGGCCAAGTCGCGGCAATTAACATTCGGTCTCATCAATAAACCACCTTGACACTCACCTGTAGCAGTTTCGAGAAACTAAAAATAGCCGTAATTCAAGACGCTCGTAAGTGGGAGTTGTTCTAACGCAATTACTTGTGGTGGCGGCACTAAAGTTCCGTGCTGACCTCTGTATCACTTGGGATATCTAATGGATGTCTCATTACAGTAACACGGAGGGCGAACGAATCGAACGTCTCACTGGGCCATTTACTCAAACCGGCGGCTTCTAAGTTGCGTGACAGATAGGGAGGTGAATACGCTTAAGAAATCGGTATGACGACCCTCGCTGTAAACGCGGGTTGCGGGATAATTTCTGCCGATCTAATTTCACTTCATCGGACTTGTATTCTGTTGGACAAGAGCTGAGAGTGGACGGTCTATATTTCATTGCAACGTCATACTAGAATCTATCCGTCAGGCTGGAATAAACGTGGTTCGTTGTAGCGATGTAGCTGTTAGCACAGAAGTAAATAAGCAATCACTCCTGTGTGATTTCCCTGCATCGTGCTCTACGGTAGCAGTAAAGTAAGCCTTTCTGATGCACAGGTGGGTTTGTTTCCGTTGTAATCAGTTTTAATACAGCGTTTTATTGGTATGTGAAACGGAGAACAAAGCGTTCGGCGCTATTTCGTGAGTGAACATGGAAATGCAGGTAAATGAGACTTTGGGAAAGCATCCTGCTGCTGCTTTATAAATCAGCTTAATGTCTCTCCAAACTGCGATTACACATATGTTAAATACGACTTTTGTTACCAACTCAGTCTTTATCTACGGACAAACATTCCTGGCGAATTTAGAAAGAAAGAAAAAGAATAGGAGAATGTATTTGCAATGCGACAATCAACAATTACGTAATATACGCAGTTTTAGCAGAGATTAAATGGCATGACTGCGATAATAATAGAACATCGAATTGGCCAAACGCTAACTGCAAGCGTTCATGGAGCAAAAGTACACTGACGAAAGAAAATCGCAACACCAATGTCGAGTTATGAAATTTCGGGAAGACATTTGTCTAAGTAACATATTTAACTGGTTAACATTGCAAGAGCACAGGTTGTCGTAACCGAGAGATAAGCCATTGCAATTGCGAAATTCTGGTACATTAATAACCGGTGCAGCCGTCAGAATGTTGAATGCAAGCGTGCAAACGTGCATGCATTGAGTTGTGTAGGTACGGGATGTTAGTTTGTGGGGTAGGGTTCCTTGTCAGTTGCACTTGGTCGGTAAATACATGGATGCGTATTGTTGGTTGTGGACGATGCTGGAGCTGTCGTCCGATTATGTCTCATATGTGCTCGATTGGAGACAGACCTGGTGATCGAGCATGTCAACGCAACATGTCGGCTCTGTAGAGCATTTTGAGTTACAACAGCGGTGTGTGGGCGACCATTATCCGTAGAAAAACATCCCCAGATTGCTGTTCTTGAATGGTAGCGCAGTAGATCCACTCACCAGACTGACATAGAATTTGGCAGTCAGGGTGTTTGGGATAACAATGAAAGAGCTCTTTCTGTCATGTGAAATTACACTCCAGACCATAACAGCAAATGTAGGTCCAGTGTGTGTAGAATGCGAACAGGTTGGTTACAGGCCCTCAACTGCTCTCCTCGTAACCAAGGCATGGCCATCACTGTGGCACCGAGGCAGAATCAGCTTCCATCAGAAAACACAACAGACCTCCGTCCTGCCGTCCAATGAGCCGTTGCTTGGTACTACTGAAGCCGGCCGTGGTTTGGGGTCAGTAGAGTGCACTCTATGTGGCGTCTGGCTCGTAGCTAACCTTGAAGTAACCGATTTGTGTCACTGTGATGCCAACTGCTGCCCAGATTGCTGCTCCAGATGCGGTACTATGGTCAGAGCGATGCGCTCCAGACGAAGGTCTTCCTTCTCTGTGGTGCCATGTAGCTGTCAGGGGCACGGTCTACTTGCAACCGTACATTTCCGTGACCACCTCTGCCAGTAGTCATGTAGAGTGGCTACATTCGTGCCAAGTCTTTCTGCAGAAGGAACATTCAGTTTCTCGTAGCCCTATTACACGAGCTCGTTCAAGGTCACTGAGATGACGATGGCGTCTTTGTCGCCATAAAGGCATTCCTGACTAATGTCAACTCACCACTTCCAATCATCTGTCAGATTTAGAAACAAGCGTACCAACTTTCGTTTATATCGCACAACTCCTTTCTGGTGTAGCAATATTTTTCCCGCCAGTGTATTTTGGTGACACCAACCTACATATGGAGAAATGACCATCGTGATAAAACAGGAGAAATCAATGCTCGCACAGTGAGATTTAAGATCTCGTTTTTCCCTGGCACCTTTCGAGTGGAGCGGTAGAGAAATTGCTTGAAGGTGGTTCGATGAACCCTCTGCCAGGCACTTAATTGTAAATTTCAGAGTAATGATGTAGATGTAGATGAACTGGCACTGCCTCCTTGCGTGTTTCGCCTGTCCCTTCATAGAGTAGACTTCGAGACTTAATTGCCACCACTGATGATGATTTATTGACTACTTATGTTTTTATGCTTAAACGCTGTTGCAAGCCCTGCACTCTATAAGATACGCATGCTAACTAAACAAAATTATACACAGGTAAAAAATAAATAGAACCTTATTTTAGTTACTAACGTAGTACTAACCTCTTTCCATGTTGTATATTGTATACGATTGTTGAATGTTGTCTCATTACTGCTGTTTGTTGAGATCATAAAATTACAACGAATATTTTAAAATATAAAAACTGCTAAACAGTAATAATATACGATATACGAAACTTTTTAAAAAGTTTCTTACTTAACTAAAGCAATGGAGATCATTATATTCGGAACATTTCCCATTTGTCAGTCTTGAACAATTCAGTCCTCTCCATCTTGATCTGGTTTTTCTCCTTTTCAGTAGTCTTTTTATGTCTAAAGCATATTTGGGCAGTGGTGTCAGTTCATGAATTGATTTTCACCTCTATTTTAGTTTCCTCTTCTCTTTTATCACTTTCCTGCTGCTCCTTTTATGGATTTCCTGTGACGGTGTTCACTCTTTCAGTGGTATTACACGTAGAATTTTCGACAATGTCCGTCTTGAAAAAATAATATCATTTTATATTTTTCCTACGACTTTTCCCAAAACACACTAAACTTACGAAAACCCAGAAACGATAGGCTTATTTAAATAAGCACACCCATACTGAGGACAACACAACATTTTTGGAACGACAAATAAGAGAATAAAGCTATATCGATGGTAGTTGTTCATTCGTGTATGAAAAGTAATCAAATGACACAACGTATCAAGTATGATACATCGAAGAAAACACGATTCTGAGACGCTAAAATCAACTGTCTCTTCGGTTTCTTTGCTAAAAGTGGAATCACGGAACTGTTAACAACTTTTTAGCGGTGTTCTGGGAGAAAACGAAGCTAAATCAAAATTATTAACTTTTCTTCCACAAACTCATGCTCGACTATTCGGAAAGCACTAGTTACTGGTCGCTCCTGACACCTAGCGGTCATCCTGAGAAGGACAAATAGCTGACGTGTTCGTTCTACAGACTGTATCAATAAGACATCGACGCCTTTCATTCGAAATACAGCGCATTTCGCAAACAGACATACTTTCAACGGATGAATCATACACGATACAAGTGAACGCTGGAGATACCGCGTTCAGACTGCCTCAGCCTTAGGTCCACTACCCTGTGCTTACTGCCGGCCGGAGTGGCCAAGCGGTTCTAGGCGCTACAGTCTGGAACCGCGCGACCGCTACGGTCGCAGGTTCGAATTCTGCCTCGGGCATGGATGTGTGTGATGTCCTTAGGTTAGTTAGGTTTGAGTAGTTCTAAGTTCTAGGGCACTGATGACCTCAGCAGTTAAGTCCCATAGTGCTCAGAGTCATTTAGCCTGTGCTTACTTTTTGTAAGAGCTTGCACTAACGTCTCCATTATGTGCTGCAGTGCAACAAAGTATACGAACACGATCATATCTAAAACAGCATGGTTTTGCAATAGTAGAATAATCGAAAGAATATGAGAGGTTATTTTATATCATTGAAGGGTCAGTAGTATTCGTCAGTGTAACTTGAGTACTTCCGCTTCGTCCCCTAGTAACCAAAACAGGCGAATACGGAGTATCTGAATAGACATGCGATCGGACTGAGGTCTTCCTAATGAACTGGGCTCACAAGGGAAAGTCACGTATGTTGTTGTGCCAATTATATCCGTACATAACTCAATTAATAGAGAAACAAAATACACGTCTCAATAAAAATTGTCGCTGCTACGAACAATTAGAACACGAGATACTGCATTAGTTACGACGAGAATACTGTAAGTATGATTTATTACACAAATGGATTACTTGAGACTATTAGTAGATAACATGACAGGGAACACACTATAACAGAGTTTACTTATTTCACTACACTATCGGAGGCAAAAAATATGCAGGTCACCAACAACAGCACGGTCAGCGCAGAGACAGTCCTCGCAGTGCGCGCATTTGACGAAAGCGAGGCTGGTCACAGTTCACATGGAAACACTCTTCATTTCATTCTGCTTCGAAGCAGTTCTGCAAGGGTGTCTGAAATATACCAGGAAAGTCTCTGTCCCTTTGCTATAAAATGATCACGTAATTCACGATGTATCATATGCTACAGAATTTATGGATTTGATGAATGACGTTGTTTTATCCTGTTTTCAGAGTATTGTAATACAGTCTTACTCATTATTTCCCTTTTCTGTGCCAACACTGTTGTAATTTTCAGGCTGATTGTCAGATCAACCGCTAATGTACGACATCACAGATGAGGAAGATCAACATATATATCTTTTTCCCTTGATCGCTTTGTCTATTTGTTGTACGTATCAGCTGGATATCATTCTGGAAACTTCGTTCGTTTTCTTGTAGGTAATGGCTGATAAGATGAACCGCTGCTTCTCTAAAAATCCGCCACTGATGACATTACTTCACCCACGCTGTTATGGTACTGTCGTTTTCTTTGCCTGATGCCTCTTCATCTGATGCCTCTTCGTCATTAAAAGTGTAGTACCCCTGCCATTACACCATGCTCTTCTGTCAACTGTTGCTTTCTTTGTTCATAAATAACACGTTCTTCTCCTGTAGGCACATCTTCTGCAATACCGAAGTACTGCACGAACAGTTTCACAATTACTGCCTGTCTCATTGTCGAGCACTTACCAACTCTGTAAACACACTTCCACACCAGGAAGATAACAGCCAACACAAACTCATCTCACGTATTGTGGCCACTGCGCTGTTTGCAGAGAGGTACGTAAATGGAGAGCTTTATTAGAGAGGCAAAACCTATTACCGCCCCCCCCCCCTCTCCTGTCAATACAGTTGATTTTTTCTTTCTAGTCAGCGTTCTCTTCTCGGTGGCAACTACAGTGATCTTCCCTCGTCACCCCTTCGTAGTTAATAGACCTCCTCAGCTAACTAGGAATATTCAGAAGAAGAAGATTCTGCTTCCGGGTAGCAGTAATGGGTGCGGGCAGGAGGCACCAAGTTGGGAGTATAATGTCACTAGGATCTTTAAATCAAGTGCAAGGCTCACTAAAATGACAAAAGACAGCAAAATTAATGGTTTGTGTAAGAATTTCGCTAAAGAGGTTCAGTTAGTGAAGTGGGAGGTGGTAGGGATGGTATTGGTACGACCTGGGCTCATTATGTAGGGGAAGACGTGGACAGGATTGGCACTCAAACAGGGACCATCAATGTTCGCTTTGGACAGCTCTTCCGCCGTTAGGACCAACGACGTCTTCACACGCTGTAAGGAGAGCTAATACGGGACTCGAGAGGGCACTGATGACTGCTCATCTCAGTGGTGCCAATGGAGAGGATCCATAGGTCGGGTCACACTACACACGGCCTACTCCATTTACACGATCGATAATAGATTTTTACTTAAGCTTGTAAGCGACAGTACACTGGATGGATCTGAGCTCGCTCAAGACCAAATTCCTGTCGTAGCATGAAAAAGGACTATGCCTTTTTCAGGATGAATTCAAGTGCAAGATATCCCTGCTCGAGTAAGGTGCTTTTAATGCTGACTGATTCTCTAGTGAAAAGAATCTTTGGGTATTTACTTCAATCTTACAATCTTGTACAGACAATGTGACTTTCCAACCAGAGTTCAGTGAAACAGTAGCACAATAATAGACAATACCATCATACAAAAAATTACTAATGGTCTGTCCCATCGAGTTGCATGGGTAGTAATACTGAAAGCAATCAAGGAAGATTCATTTCCCAAAATAGTTAACAAAATGCAATTTTGTTATATGATGACATGGCTGGAGACCGTGGCTATTATTTGAAGGCAAATGTTGATGGTGTTAGGACATCAACCAGGCATAAATTTATTCTCAGTTCCTTTATTCAAAGGGTACCGTTATCGGTTTCGAATCGTTATGATCCATCTTCAGACGGTTTTCATGCTTTCATTACAAAGTTTTCTACAGATTAATTGTCCTAAAATATAATTATTACACAATTATAAGCACGCCACATAGATGGTTACGTTACAGAATTTCATTGGATGTGACTTACGTGCAATGTCAGTTTGGAGTGTTTGTTTTCATTACATTCGTCCAACAGATGTGAATACATTCCCATTGCATTCTTATCGTTGCACACGTAAATTTTTCTCGCTGAACACTTTATATTTGTCACACAAAAGATTTCTAGCGCACACCACATGTTCTAATACAATACAAAGTGCTTAGAAACATGTGAGTGACAAAGATGCTATGGTATATAGTAACACCATGAAGATGTCCCATGTTTGGAAGAAGATCATAAATTCACTTATGCAACTGAAACGCCTTTTACACTATTGTAGGGAGGCATTGATTTTGTGAGCTTTAGAGCGAATACTGTTACATTAATTACGAAATTGATCCCTTTTTTTAGTACTGAATAGGTAAGACAGTACATTATTTATTTACATTTAGCACCATGAGAATTGTAGTAACATATAAATTTGCTACTTCATCTGCATAAGGTGTAGGAATATTATTTGCTTTGGAGGGTGGAAAATAATTTTTGGAAATTTTCCAGGAAAGGGGTGTTAGCTAACTCGGTTTGTTCATTAAGGATATAGTCTGGGGTGCTGTTTTTTTTGTGTGTGTATTTCAATTTCTTCTAATATATTTATAGTGGGTCCTTTTTCTGCTAGATGTAAAATTTTTAAGTTGTTCTCAATGTTTCTCGCTAAATGGTTTTCTTCAGCAATATGAGCTGCAAATGCAAATTTGTTCAAGTTGCCAAACCTTAAAGCATCAATGTATTCTTTGTATCTAACTTCAAAACTTCTACCTGTCTGTCCAATGTAGAATTTTGGGCATGTTTCGCATTTGAGTTTGTATATTCCTGATTTACTGCAGGGACTCTTGGAGGTATTTACGTCATGGATTACTTTTTGCTGGTATTTATTATTTGTGGAAAAGCTGATTGTGATATTTGTCTTTTTAAATAAGTTTGCTATTTGGTATGATGGTGGGCCTATGTATGGGAGAGTAGCATATTTAGGTTTGGCTTCTGTTGCACCTGATTTGGCTTGGAGTGCATGTTGTGTGGATTGCTGTGAATTGGATCTATGGTTTTTGTCTGCATTTTGTTGTGGAGTTTTTCTATTATTATGGGTTTATATCCATTATCATGAGCAACTGTTTTAATTATATTGATTTCATTTTGTTGGTCTGTGTCACTCATTGGTACTTTTTTTAATTTGGTGTATCATCCCTCTGAAGTATGCCATTTTTTGTTGGTGGGGGTGGCAAGATGAGTTGTCAATACTGACATCTGTGGTGGTAGGTTTTCTGTAAACACTAAATTGATGTTTAGTGTTACTATTGCAAATCTTCAGGTCAAGAAAGTTAATGCTTTTATTAGTTTGATGTTCAACTGTGAATTTAATATTTTTGTGCATTTTGCATAGATTTGATGCTCATGTAGCAATTTCATTGTTTGTACCATCAAAAAGCAAGATTGTATCATCAACATATCTTTTGTCGTAGATTATTTTGTTTAAGATGTGCTGGTTGGTTGAGAAGAACTTTCGTTCCTTATGGTTGATATAAATATCAGCCAATATTCCAGCTAAGCTACTTCCCATTGCCAAACCATCATGTTGTTGATACAGTTTGTCGTTGAAGCTAAAGTAATTATGCTCTAGAATAAGTGAAAGTATTTCTATGAGTTCACAGATCTCTGCAATACTAATTTTATCAAATTTAAGCAGCTTGTTTCTTATAATGTTAATAGTCTCTTTGACAGGGATGTTCATGTATAGGTAGACTATGCCTATTGATGTTAAATTAGCTGTTGGTGGGATGTGAATCTCTTTAATTAAGCTTATGAGTTCATGTGTGTTAAGCATGATGTAGTTATTTTCAAATGTGTAGTATTTGGTAATGAGGTCTTTTAGTTTACAGCTTATGAAGTATGCGGGGTTGTTTCTTGAGTTAACAATCGGTGGACAATTTTCTTTATGAACCTTTGGCTGTGCACGCAGTTTTGGTGCTGAGGGATTCATTGCTATGCAGTTACATATTTCATACTTGTTCAGTAAAAAATTACAGTTTTGTAGTAGCTTACGGCGTTTAATTTGGAATTTTACTGTAGGATCTGACTTTATTTCATCAATATTGTTGCTATGGAAAAATTGCAAGGTTTTCTCTACATATTCTCTTTCATACATTTATGAGTAAAGAATTTCCTTTGTCAGCTTTTACTATGAGTGCTTTACTTTCAGACAGTTTGATGTTAATATTTTTCAAATCTTTAAGTTCAGTGTTTTTGCGGGAATCAATTGTTTGTAGTTGTTTCATTATCCGTTTATTTGTCTTGTATGCAAGTGCATTTTTCTCACATGTGTCTAGTTTTGCTGTGTCACATGCAAGTTTTGTGCTGGCTATGAGATTTTTAATACTGTGATTATTTAGATTTGCTCGGCGATACCGTTTTCGATGGTGCCGAGAGTGTAGGGAGTGGACCAGCGTGCAGTGTGCTCTTCCGATGAGCAGGTTCAGTACGAGTAGTGATCCTGGGCGTATCGTCATACGGCGAGAGGACAGGACACGTAATGGACCCAGGAGCATTGTCAAACGTGATGGTTTTGGTGGCCCAGGCGTTATGGTGTGGGCAGACATAATGTTGTATGGTCCTACGGACCTCTAAATCTTTGAACACGATACACTCACCGGACAACGTTATTGTGACACAGTGTCCCTTACCCACGTGCGCCTTTTCTGGGTTGCGTTCTTCCCTAACTTCATTTTTATGGGTGTCAATTAGCGCCCTCATGGAGTAGGTCTTGGGACGAGATACCTCGGCTAACGGACTGACCTGCCCGTTACCCCGACTTGAATTCCACCGGGCACGTGTGGGGTGCGTTGGGGAGACGTACTGCAGCGCGTCCCCAGGCACTAGCGACCATCCGGCAGTTGTCAACCGCTCTGGCTGAGTAATGGAACGCCCTACCATAGCAACTCTTTTATCAGCGTGGGAGCACGCTGCAAAGCATGCACTGCTGTCCGTGGTGGGTCACGTACCCTATTAAGAACTAAGTGCTGCCTTTCGTGATGCCGAGGGGACCACCATAAATCGCTGTGACGTGACTCTAATTATTGTTTTTGAATAAAAGTGTCATTCCTGTTTGTCTCATTGCGATTTCTTTCACTCACCTCCTGTACACCACTGTGGCAGTTCTTTCTATGTATGCTCCAAGTGTCATCGCTCTTTGTTACTTAGCAGTCAAACATCATGCACAAGTTAATTTCGTCCTTACGTTTCGCACACCAGTGTGTTACACTCAGTGTGGGAGAATGAAACTGTTAGTTGTGCAAAATATTTCATAAATTATATCTTTCATTTAAAAAAGAACTGTACAGTATTTTTGCAAATGTTGGAACACTTAGGAATTAGAGAAAAAGCTTATCAATATCTGGAAAGTAGGAAGCCGAAGGGTCGCTTCCAGCGTGAAGAAACGGATAAAAGGCATGAATCATACTGGGGTCTTACAAAGTAGGGAGTGCCACGTGGTTCTGTTATTACTCCCTTGTTATCCTTGACAAATGTCAATGATCTGCCACTAAACATGACAGATGAACCAAAAAATTTGCTATTTGACACAAGAATATTGTTTGCCCAGTAAAACGGCGGTCAGGCAGATCTGCGGCGTCACTTGGTGCACTTCGTGTACGCCGCTGTTCAAGTATCTTCTAATTCTAACTCTGCCTTCGCCGAACATAAGCTCCATCATCGGATTTGCTTTCGACAGTATTGACTGTTTCAGGAGAAACTGCCACATTCATTCAGTTAACACAATATGGAAAAAATATACGAATGTGGATACCGCTTCCCTCAGCACTGCATGGTGTGCACTTTTAAGCAGGTTTCATTTGTAGTAGGTTCCGATCAGAACTGAAAATATTGAATGATAAACCACATGCATGTAATCTAACTTTCAGTATCTCCTTGTGGACATTCCTTGTCTTCTGACAGAAGTTCCTCGCAGTAACTGAGAACTTTTCTCTGTAAGATGTTATTTATTAGAACACTCTCTCACAAATTTAGTCCTGTTTCATTTATTCCTTAATTCCTTCGTTTATAAATTTTCTAATCAGCATCTGTAAATTATGAACTCATCTGACTTAATGTCACCTGAATTATATGTGAGGAGTGAACAGAAAGCCTAATTTTCGGAATGAAAGTAAAGGGTAACAGACAGATCGGTTGCTTGCATTACGAAATTGCTTACCTGCAAGCAGCTACAAGTGCGGTTACGAAGAGCACTAAGTACGACACTGAAGTCGACATGTGAACATAACAGACACATTGAAATTTCGGTTCCGAATCCTCTTGCGGGTATCCTGTTTTAGTTTTATCCAGTTCTTTAAGCTACATTTTACGAACGCTACGGTGGATTCTTCAACAAAACCATCATCCATTTACTTCCTCTTTACTGTCTGACTGGGCTGATGTTTCGTATGGACACTAACTATGATCTCACTCAGTTACTTTTCTAATCATATCTATGTACAGATATCTTGTTCAGTTTGTACGACGAAGAAGCAAAAAGAAAGAAAATTTCAGAAGAGGAATAAAAGTGTAGGGAAGATTATAGTTTATCGTCCCGTCGTCGACGACGACTTTATCGATGGAACACAAGCTCGGACTGGGAAGGTATGTGTAAGGAAACTGGACATGTCCTCTTCAAAATAACCGTCCTAGTATTTAGCTTAACTGACTTAGACAAACCACGGAAAACACTAATCTGATTGGCCGGAAGGGGATTCGTAGCACCGTCCTAGATATGAGTCCACTGTCTAGCCATTTAACTAGCGTAATGGAAACAGATTCCAATGCCGAGGTTTGCAGAAGCCATCGGATGTGTGGGAGACTAAGACCAGCTGGAGGGCTTGGATAACATACTCAGTACGGAATATGGCCGATGAAGAAGCAAACAGAAAGAAAATTTCAGAAGAGAAATAAAACTTTAGGGAAGACTGTGGTTTAACGTCCCGTCGAGATGATAAGAAGGTGATGACCAGCAGTAGAAAATGGAACACAGACTTGCTTCACATTCAAGCTGGGAATGAGACATTAGTGGAAAAAGTAAAAGAACTGTCCTACTTAGTAAGCAAGCATATGCTGTATGACACAAGCAAGGGGAATATCAGGAATAGAAAGGAACTGGCGAAGAAAGTGTTCTTCAAGTAATTAGCTGTGCTGGTATCAGATGGTTGTATGGAAATGAGGAATAAATATCTCAGAGTGTAAGTTAGGAGCACAGCATTGCGTGGATGGGTAACGGGAACTATCGGATATCTGGAGAGATAGAAACTGAAAGCATTTGAAGCGCGGTGGTACAGGAGAATGTTACTGATTAAGTAGACAGATTAGGTAGGAAATAGAGAGCTACTAAGAAGCATCAGTAAGGAATTAAAAGATAAATGAATAGGTCTACTGGGTCATCTACGATGGAGCAGTGGTACGGGAAAAATAGTAGGAGCTGATAATAACTAGACTATGAGAAACACTGTGTCGAGTGTATCAGTTAGCATGAGATGAAAAGACTAGCACTAGACAGTAAAGTCAAAATAATGATGACTTAGAAAATGTAGATATGTTCAGTGAGAAATAAAGAATTGCCGATCCAACAGGTGCAAGGAGATCTGGAAGAAATGGGAATATAGGGAAGACATTTCAATAGAGAAGAGATTTAAAATAAAAAAATGCAAGTTGTCGTAGGTTTCCAGGGCAGAATTAGACCGACTACAGTAGCATCATGGAGAGAAGGCAAGGAAGAGTGCAAGGTATGAGAATGAAAAAATATTGGTCACGGAGAAAGGCCAGAAGAAAGGAAACTGATCTAAACAGAGGTAGCCCTCAAGTGACCAAAGCTTAACGAAGAAGAACGATATGAGTACTAAATAAAGCAATCAGACATTTTTTGTTAGCTTTATGTATACTATGACGCGTTTCGGGCTTTTACCCATCTTCAACTTCCTTAATATATTTAGATCTTCACCATTATAAAATTTTTAATCCACTGTATTTGGATTTCTGCAGCTGTTTTAAAAGTTGTGTCCGTGAAACTATAATTATTTTTGCTATAAATGTAAAGGCGGAAAATGAGCTACTTGTCAAAGAATATTTCTCCAAGTTATTCACTCCACAACCACGGAGCTCACCACCATTAACACGTATAAATGAATGTGCACTACAGTTCATTGCTTTCCTCTACACACTGAAGTACATTAGCTTCTTATATCAGCCGTTGCGCCTGAGATAAGAAATACCAGCTACGTTGCTTACTGACAGCATTACGTGGCAGTTAAGTCTAATGTTACACACTCTCCGTGTCTAAATAAGCAGCGAGGGATCAAAGCGGAGTGACATTATTTCTGGCTCAGTTTGACTGATGCAGGTTTTGGTATAAACCGTTGCATAACGGTTTGCGCAATCGTTTATCTGCACTCTTGGCCGCCGTAATCCCCGCCCGCGTAGCGGCGGCGGTGTTACATCAGCTCCGTCTGGTCCCCGCAGTTACGGGGAGGCGGGAGGACGCGCGGCGCTGTGACGCTGGGCCTTACGCCGTCAGACGTCCGGGGGCGGTCGCAGCTCTCCTGTGGCACAGTAATCCACGACCGGCAAAGCAGTCGGAGTATTATACGTCACGTTCAGTTCCGCTCGCCACACTTCTTACAAATCGCGAGCCTGCGTCTTGCGTCACTGCGATGTTTTGGTTCTATATTTGTTGTCTGCCGTCTGCGGCCTCGGCGATCAAACTTCGTGTTGCACAATCAGTATCAATGTTTCGTTACAGTCTGCACTCTACATAAACTACACACATCAAAAAAAGTTTTTCATCACATACCGAAAATTGGAACAGAGATCAACACAAACATCATTTCCGCCCTTTTTATTGCTTATGAGAACCACACATTGCATGTTGTTCCACCATACAGCGATACTTTCAGAGGTGGTGATCCAGATTGTTGTACACGGCGGTACCTCAATACCCAGTAGCACGTCCTCTTGCATTGATGCATGCCTGTATTCGTCGTGGCATACTATCCACAAGTTCATCAAAGCACCGATGGTCCAGATTGTCCCACTCCTCAACGGCGATTCGGCGTGGATCCCTCAAAGTGGTCGTCCATAAACAGCCCTTATCAATCTATCCCAGGCATGGTCGATAGCCTTCATGTCTGGAGAACATGCTGGCCTCTCAAGTTGAGCTATGACGTTATTCTGAAGGAAGTCATTCACTAGATGTGCACGATGGGGGCGCGAATTGTCGTCCATGAAGACGAATGCCTCGCCAATATGCTGCCGATATGGTTGCACTATCGGTCGGAGGATGGCATTCACGTATCGTACAACCGTTACGGCGCCTTCCATGACCACCAGTGGCGTACGTCGGGAGCACGTAATGCCACCCCGAAACAGCAGATTACCTCCACCTTGCTGCACTCGCTGGACAGTGTGTCTAAGGAGTTCAGCCTGTGCGGGTTGCCTCCAAACGCGTCTCCGACGATTATCTAGTTGAAGGCATCTGCGACACTCGTCGGTGAAGAGAACGTGATGCCACTCCTGTGAACTATCCATTCGGCATGTTTTTGGGCCCATCTGTACCACGCTGCATGGTGTGGTTGCAAAGATGGACCTCGCCATGGACGTCGGGAGTGAAGTTGCTCATGATGCAGCCTATTGTGCACAGTAACACGACGTCTTGTGGCTGCACGAAAAGCATTATTCAAAATGGTGGCGTTGC
This sequence comes from Schistocerca americana, assembly GCF_021461395.2. Taxonomy (NCBI): domain Eukaryota; kingdom Metazoa; phylum Arthropoda; class Insecta; order Orthoptera; family Acrididae; genus Schistocerca; species Schistocerca americana. The sequence continues at coordinate 283,673,617 of NC_060120.1, read as the reverse complement.
TGTCATGGTTCCTCCGAGCCATAATCCGTAGGTAGCGGTCATCCACTGCAGTAGTAGCCCTTGGGAGGCCTGAGCGAGGCATATCATCGATAGTTCCTGTCTCTCTGTATCTTCTCCGTGTCCTAACAGCATCGCTTCGTTTCCCTCCGAGACGCCTGGACACTTCCCTTGTTGAGAGCCCTTCCTGGCACAAAGAAACAATGCGGACCGTCTAGTCATGGTTGAACTACTGACAACACGAGACGTGTATCTCCTTCCTGGTGGAATGACTGGAACTGATCGGGTGTCGGACCCCCTCCGTATAATAGGCGCTGCTCATGCTTGGTTGTTTACATCTTTGAGCGGGTTTAGTGACATCTCCGAACAGTCAAAGGGGCTGTGTCTGTGATACAATATCCACAGTCAACGTCCATCTTCAGGAGTTCTGGGAACTGGGGTGATGCAAAACTTTTTTTTGATGTGTGTATATCATTACGGTGGCACTCTACAGAAAGTGGCCACTGCATGGAATTCTGGACGCACCGTCGTGTGCTAAACATCCCACGATAGAGCATTTGACCAATAATGAGGTACTTTGCAGTGCTAGTAAAAATCGCGAATTAATAAGTACAAACAACCCAGTAAGTATGTATTTTGGGCACGTCTTTCGAAATGAGAAATACAGCTAGGATATCCCAGATACTGCCACAAAGATTAGAATTGCTAAGAAGACTGACGAGTACTTCAAGATGGTCACCAGCCTTCACCAAGGGGACGGGACGCAGACAAGAAGCATAGGTTGCCTGTGCAAATTCCCAGTTCTCATGATACAGGAGTCCACTATATGGAGATGGTTTGGATCGAGATACTTCGTTATACACTGAGGTGACAAAAGTCATGGGATAGCGATGTGCACGTATATAGATAGCGGTAGTATCTGTACACAAGGCACAGAAGGGCAGTGCATTGGCGGAGCTGTCATTTGTACTCAGGTGGTTCATGTGAAACTGTTTCCAACGTGATTATCACCGCACGACGGGAATTAACATACTTTAAAAGCTGAATGGTAGTTGGAGCTAGAGGCATGAGAGATCCCATTTCGGAAATAGTTAGGGAATTCAATATTCCTAGTTCCACAGTGTCAAGAGCGCATCGATAATGCCAAATTTTACGCATTACCTCTCATCGCGGACTATGCACTGCCTACGGCCTTCCCGTAACGACCGACAGCAGAGGAGTTTGCGTAGAGTTGTCAGTGCTAACAGACAAGAGCACTGCGTGAAATAACAGCAGAAATTAATGTGGGACGTACGACGAATCGGTTGGACAGAGCGGCGAAATGGGCTGTCGCAGCAGACGACCGACGCGAGTGCCTTTGCTAACAGCACATCGCCTGCAGCGCCTCTCTTGGGCTCGTGACCATATCGGTTGGACCCTAGATTACTGGACAACCGTGGTCTGGTCAGATAAGTCCCGATTTCAGTTTGTATGACGTGATGGTTGGGTTCGAATGTGGCGCAGATCCCGCGAAGCCACGGACCCAGGTTGTCAACAAGACACTGTGCAAGCATGCGGCGGCTACATAATGCCGCGGACTATGGATAAATTTTCTCAGTTTGAGAGTACTGAAGAGGAATCTGATTTAATTTGGAAAAAAACCATTTAACAGCCAAGATCACATAAAAACTTCTTTATTTAAGACAACCGGCTTCAACAGACTGTTGTCCTCTTCAGGTCTAACAATAAAAGATTTCAAGACCTGAAGATAACAGCATAGTCTGTTGAAACTGGTTGTCCTAAATAAAGAAATATTTTATGCGATGTTGGGTGTTAAATGGTTGTGGACTACGTTTGCATAGAACAGACTGAGTCCTCTGGTCCAACTGAACGGAACACTGACAGGAAACGGTTATGTTCGCCTAATGGGACACCATTTGCAGCCATTCATGGACTTCAACATGTATGACAATGCTGCATGTCACCGGGCCGTTGGTTTGAAGAATATTCTGGCCTATTCGCGCAAATGATTTGGCCACCCGCATCATCCGAAATGAATTCCATCGAATCGGACGTCAGTTCGTGCACAAAATCCTGCGCCGGCATCGCTTTCGCAATTATGGACGGATATATAGAGGCAGCATGGCTCAGTATTTCTGCAGGGGACTTCCAACGTTTTATTGAGTCCATGCCATGTCGAGTTGCTGCCACAAGCTGGACAAAAGTATGTCCGACATGATATCAGGAGGTATCCCATGACACTTCCCATCGCAGTGGACAATGAGATCAATAATGGTACGTTGCCTAGCACGTTGAACTGTAGGGCATAAGTACTTACACTTTTGTGTATAGAAACTGAGAACTGTGGTGGATAAAGTAAAAATTATACACACACATATATTACACATATATATGTGAAATCGTCTACTCTTGGCCTGTGGTAAGGTGTGTACAGAAAATTATGTGACTGTATACTATAACACTGCGTGTGTTTCTACTTGAATTAATTAAGTTTGAATTTGATGTTTCGTATATACACTGGTGAGCCAAAATATAATGACCACCTGCTTTGTAAATTGCTTGTCCGTCTTTGGAAGAAAATACAGTCAGTTCCACAAAAAAGTGTACACCATAATTTTAAATATAACGTTCGCAGCGACATCTCTGATAGTGATCTCGAATCTGTAATCAATGTACTTTTGCATAGCGTATAGATAAACAGTGTGTTGAATGTTTCGTTTTGTCATTGCAGTCCAAAATGAGTGCAAAACATCTGAAGCGTCACGAGGCAGTTTCCCTTGTAAATCAGCCAAAGGGGCAAAACTTTCAAACGGAACAGCTGTTAAAATTGTTAGAATGTCAAAGACATTACTTGCGAAGTTGATCAAACGATATTTAGAGGTTGGAAACGTGGATGATTTACCGGAGGAAGGTGCCACGCTATAAACGATAATGGCGGCGACTGTATTAACTGTTAGGAGATTGTGCAATTAGTAATAACACGTGTTTTCATGTAAACACATATTTATAATGGTGTCTTTTATTTCATACAGGTAACGGCGTACACTTTCTTGTGGAAATGACTGCACATCACCGATTCTGCGTATCGGGGACCAGACAGTTTGTTGGTAGGTTTGTAGAGGTAGGTGGCTCTAGGTTTCTACGCACAGATCGTCTAATTCGCGCAAATAGCGGGCTGCTAACTTGCGTACGCGGTGGTGGCGCCCGATAGCGACCCAGATGGGTACCGTAGCATTTACATCTGGCGAATCTGGTCGCCGAAACATAAACGTGAGTTCATAATAGTGCTTCTCAAACCACTGTTCAACGGTTCTCGCTCCGAGACACAGACAGTTCTACTGCTAAAAGATGACATCGCCGTCGGAGAAGACATCAAGCAAGAAGGGATGCAGGCGGTTCTCAGCTGTCGGCGTCTCTTCGATTACTACCACAGGTCGCATGCAAGTGCAGGAGAATGTCTCCCGCAGCGTAGTACTGCCCCCACCAGCCCGCGTCCGTGGCGTGCTCCACGTTTCGAGCCGCCGTTCACCTCGATGTCGGCGTTTGTGGAGACGACCATCGACCTAGTGTAGCAAAAATGAGATTCGCCCGAAGAGCCGGCAGTTTTCAATTAATCGACGGTCGAATTCCGATAGTCCTGTGCCCACTGCAATCGCAACTGACGATGTCGTTGGTCACCATGTAAACACGTAAGAGTGGTCTACTGAGGAGTCCAAGTTCAACAATGTACGATGAACGGTGTACTCCGAAACGCTTATACGTGCACTAGCACTGTGCTCTTTCGGCAGAGATGCCGCATACCACCATCTATACCACTTTACAGAGCAGACAAGCTTCCGAAACCTACGTGTTGTGGAGAGTCGTGGACGTCCAACCATTTAGCGCCCGGTGGTAGTTTCACCGTCGTTCGACCTCTTTCCGTAGATGCTCACGACAGCAGCACGTGAACACTATATCAGCTTCGCCGTTTTCGAGATACTGGTTCACAGGCTCTGCGTAATAATAATCTGCCCTGTGTCAAAGTCACCTATCTCAATGCATTTCCTCATTTGCAGCCCATATGTGAGTTAGGGTGACGGTCTGTGTCTGCTCCACTTACATACCTTTGTTACCGCCTCATGTGCCACCACACGGCATCCACCGTCGCGGCGAGGAGTGGTCATAATGTTTTTGCTTACTATAATTACTGTGAAAGTTGTTATGAAAGTGTATAATAATCAAGTAGTTACTGTAAGTCTGTACCAACTAATTTTCCCCTGAGATAAACATACCATTACAATTTGAACGTGGTCCTTTTCTAGCAGATAAAGAAAGTAATGGAGCTTTTGACTTGACCCGCTTTGGTGCGCGCAGGGACAGCGCAATAATTTCGCCGTTTAGCCACCGTCCAAGTCAGTCAGCTCCAGGTCGCTGCACTAACACAAAAAAAAACTTCAACTGCCGATGTTAAATTGCTTCGGACTGTAGAACACGGAGGCAAGCAAATATACTGAATCTCGTTTCAGAATCTGTTGATGAAAGGTCAAATTCGATAGAGTGTGACTGCAATAATTGACAACTCAATTTTCCACATAATCCTTCCTTTTTTCATACCGATAATCTTTTCGTTAAATAACAATTTCATTTGTGAGGTATAATTGTTGTATCATATCTACATTTTATATCACAGTAATGTCTGAACTTACGCAGTTTTGATGTGGCACTTACGTAAAAGACTTAAAGAATAATGTAATAATTCCAGTTCCAAAGAATGCAGTCGCTGACAGGTGTGAAAATTACCCAACCATCACATTAATAAGTCATGGTTGCAAATTGATAACATCAGTTCCTTACATGAGAACAGAAAAACTGGTAGAAGCCGGCTTCGGGGAAGATCCGTTTGGGTTTCGAAGAAATGTAGGAACACTCGAGGGAATATTGTCCCTGTGACTTATTTTACACTATAGCTTAAGGATAGGCAAACCTACGTTTACAGCATTTGTGGACTTAGATGACTGAAACACTCTCTTTGAAATTCTTAAGGTATCAGGGGTAAAATACAGGGACCGAAAGGCTATTTGCAACTCTAACACAAACCAATTGTCAATTACAAGAGTCCAGGAGTATGAAAGGGAACCAGTGGTTGAAAATGGAGTGAGAGAGTTGTATAGCCCATCCCCGATGTTATTGAGCAAGCATTAAAGGAAACAAAAGAAAAATTTGGAGTAGGAATTAAAGTTCAGGGAGAAGAAACAGAAACCTTGAGGATTGCGGATGACATTGTAATTCTCTGAGGGACAGTAAAAGGCTTAGAAGATCAGTTGAGTGCCCGCATGGTTCTAGGCGCTACAGTCTGGAACCGAACGACTGCTACGGTCGCAGGCTCGAATGCTGCCTCGGGCATGGATGTGTGTGATGTCCTTAGCTTAGTTAGGTTTAATTAGTTCTAAGTTCTAGGCGACTGCTGACCTCAGAAGTTAAGTCGCATAGTGCTCAGAGCCATTTGAACCAGCCAGATCAGTTGAGCGGAATCGACAGTGTCTTGAAAGGAGGATGTAAGATGAACATCAACAAAACCAAAACAAGGATAATGGAATGTAGTCGAATTAAATGAAGTCATGATGAAGGAATTAGATTACGAAGCGTGGCACTTAAAGTAGTGGTTGAGTTTTGTTATTTGCGCAGCAACAGAACTGTTGATGGACCAAGTAGAGAGGATATGAAAAGTAGACTGGCAATGGCAAGAAAAGTCGTTCTGAAGAAGAGAAATTTGTTAACATCGAGTATTGATTTAAGTGCCAGAAGTCTTTTTGCAAAGTATTTGCACGAAGTTAGCAATGTGTGGAAATGAAACATGGGCAATAAGAAATTTAGACAAGAAGAGAATAGAACCTTTTGAAATGCGGTGCTACAGAAGAGTACTGGAGATTTGATGGGTAGATCACGTAACTAATGAGGAGGTACTGTACAGAATTGGGGAGAAGAAGCATTTTTTGGCACAACTTGACTAAAAGAAGGGGTCAGTTGATAGGACACAATATGAGACATCAAGGGATCACCAGTTTACTATTAGAGGGAAGTGTAGCGTGGTAAAAATCTTGGAGGGGGACCACGAAATAAATGCAGTAAGCAGATTCAGAGGGATGCAGGTAACATTAGTTGTTGGGAGATGAAGAGGCTTGCATAGGATAGAATAACATGTAGATTTACATCAGACTAGTCTTAAGACTGAAGACCACAACACGAACAACAAGTAAGAATCAGCATTACTGGTCCATATGCAGTAGTTGTGATTAAACTACAAGAGCCACACACTATAGTAACACTCCTGATGTCTTTGGCAAAAGGAGTGTTCATATCTGTCACCACTTCAGGAACGATTCGGGTAGAAACTTGGTATCAATTCAATCATTCTAGTAATATATAACAATTTGAATAAGTTTCCTGATATTGAAGCTAGGAAGCTACAAAAATTGGCTCTAAGCACTATGGGACTTAACATCTGAGGTCATCAGTCCCCTATACTTAGAACTACTTAAACCTAACTAACCTAAGGACAACACACACATCCATGCCCGAGACAGGATTCGAACCTGCGACCGCAGCGGTCACGCGGTTCTAGACTGTAGCCCCTAGAACCGCTCGACCACTCCGGCCGGCTGAAAGGATTAAACGTCCATCATCAGATGTATTTACATTTGTTAGTATGACGTGTGCGTGTGTGTGTGTGTGTGTGTGTGTGTGTTTTGTTACCATTTCTTGCAGGAACTTGTGGCACTTGTGGCACACACACACACACACACACACACACATACACACACACACACACGCACACACACACATGTCATACCAACAAATCTAAATACACCTGATGATGGACGTTTAATCCTCTCAAACGCGTCGTGGAGATAAATAAACAGTGACTGATAACAGTAAACTTATTGTTTCATTTAATGTCAATAACAGTCACTGTAAAGCTTAACCCAAAATGTTCGCATTGAAAGTCTGTTTTATTTAAAAAACTTTAAGAGTTTCAACATAAAAATTTCAGAGGTACTACTTTTCAGCGCTCCCTCGAATGCACTGATTGACTTTTAAATTAATTGGCAAGTGCAGTTAAATATCTCGCAGTTGAAATGGTATTAAGTCTTTGATTTAACATTCACTCGACAATCCTGGTGAAAGGAAGGGAATGATTAGTGCCGTAGGATAAAGAACAACATTCAAATCTTCGGATTTTGTAATCCTGTCTTACTCAGCTGCGCGCAATACTACGGTGTGATAACTTTTAGTTTTTGACCTGTCTGACTACAACTGAATCAAACACAATTTTCATGCCATACGCTTTTCCCCTTTATTCTCTGCAAGGCATCTTCGGTGGCCTGGAATATGCACATATTTTATTACATGGCAATGTACCTACAGATTATAAACAGTTCTGGTAGTTGGTTTCTGCTATGATGTAGTAATATTTTAAATTCTACTTACAGGCTGCTTGGACGATTTCTACCAATTACGTTTCTGTTCCGTTTTTGGTGCCGATCCTCATAAGCAATAGGAACTGAACACTCGTTTTGATACAATGTTTAGGTTTGTGTTGCCGACTGTCGGATGTTATGACCAAAGCGCGAATGCTATTGCCAACCTTCGCCTGTAATTTTTGAAGTATCTATGATCTGTTTGTGTATGGATGTGTGTGTGTGTGTGTTTGTTTCTTTGTTTATCTTATCGTGTCTTTTATTATGTGTAGTAGGGAGCAGTCGAAAGTTGGCAATAACATTCGATCTTTGATCATAACATCCAACAGTCGGCAATATAAACCTAAACATTGCATCAAAACGAGTGTTCAGTTCTTAGTGGTGTTAAATGTGGAAAAAAACCCAAGTGACAATTATAAGAAGAGGAACGGCACCAAAAATGGAACAGAAACATAATAGGCAGAAAATCGTCCACGCAACCTGTAAGTAGAATTTAAAATATTACTATATCAAGCAAAACCACACCACCAGAATTGTTTATAACCTATAAGTACATTGCCCCAAAATGTAAACAATATAGTAAAATATGTACATATTCCAGGCCACTGAAGATGCCTTACAGAGAACAAAGGCGAAACGCGTATGGCACGAAAATTGTGTTTCATTCAGTTGTAGTCAAACGGTCCAAAAAGAAAAAATTATCATGCCATAACATTCAAATCAATTACAGTTCCGCTAAATACAGTAAACTGATCAAAATGTTGCGTCTAAGATACATAACTAATAAATCAATTGGTTTGAGGCGAGTTGCAAGTGGTGTGTCATAATGCATTATGTGACAAAAATTAGTGGCAACAGGCTCTTCTTCAACAACGTGTAACTTTTAGTAACTTTAGCTGCACAACACTCTTCGCTCAATACTTCAATCGCCAGTTAATCTCGCATGCCTTGTAGAGTGACCAGATATGCACTCGCTCATGTATTTACAACGCCTAGCCATATTTCAAACACCATTTCGACAATACACACGCCATTATACCCTTGAGCGCCGACACAGCGTTCCCATACTCCACCACCGACAACTTGGAACTAGCAACTGCCTCTCTCTCGGTGCGCACTCGCCCCCAACGATATGACTCCCATACTTGAAACATTCTTTGGCATTTATACAAAACGAATTTCTCTAACTTCTTAAAATTTTGTAGTAGAAATTCTGGCATTTCTTCACAGACACATTAAACTTTTTTAAGTAATCAACATATCAATTACATCGGCACTCAACAAATAACGACAAAATTACATAATCAGCTAACTAGTAATTACGAGGCCCTCCGACGTAGTGTTACATGCTGGTCAGTAAAGTAACATTTTTTGTATAAGTGCGTCGACAGTTGAACTGGACTTTGATTAGGGCTACATTATTAACTTCAGGCAGGAAATAATTCATAACTGGTGTGATTACAAGAAGTCTTAAAGACAACGGTCCCGAGTTCGAGTCTCAGTCCGGCACACAGTTTTAGTTTGCCAGGAAGTTACATTCCGCTGCAGAGTGAAAATTTCATTCTGAATACGAAAAGTCTTGTAAAACATTATGACTTAAGCTTAACTCCAAGATACATCATAACGAAACACGTTAAAAGTAATAAAATAATTTTAAGATTACAAAATCGTAGATCAAAATCATTTACAAATTAGAAGTTGAAGTGCCTGTTCTTTGTACTGTCCATTTAATAATTCGGTGATGTGCTATGTTCTTACAACAAAACTAAAAAGGTAAATAATCTATACTACTACATAAGGGAAACACATTGCTAAACATTGTTATCAAAACCTTCTACACCGATTTACTTCAAATTTCTACACACTGCTGGAGGTGAAAAAAATCATGGGATGCCTCTTAACACCGTGTCGGACCTCCACTTGCCCAGCATAGTGCAGCAACTCGACGTAGCATGGACTCAACATCCCCTGCAGAACTACTGAGCCATGCTGCCTCTATAGCAGTCCATAATTGCGAAAATGTTGCCGGTGCAGGATTTTGTGCAGGATCTGACCTCTCAATTACGATCCATGAATGTACGATGATATTAATGTTGGGTGATCTTGGTGGCCGAACCATTTGCTTGAATTCTCCTAAATGTGCTTCAAACCAATCATAAAAAACTGTGGCCTGGTGACACGGCGCGTTGCAGTCCATAAAAATTCTATTGTTGTTTGGGAACTTGAAGTCCATGTATGGCTGATAACTGTTACCAAGTAGCTGAACATAACAATTTCCAGTGAATTATCGGTTCAGTTGGACCAGAGATCCCAGTCCATTGTATGTAAATACATCCCACACCATTATGGAGCAGCCACCAATTTGTACATTACCTTGTTGACAACTTGGGCCCATGATCTCGTGAGGTGTGCGCCACACTTGAATCCTACCATCTGCTCTTATCAACTGAAATCAGGATTCAGCTCTCCAGACCACGGTTTTCCAGTCGTCTAGGGTCCAACCAATATTGTCAAGAGTCCAGGCTGTCGTGCTGTTAGCAAAGGCACTCGCGTCGGTCATCTGAGGTCACAGCCCAAATGCCAAATTTCACGGCACTGTCCTAACAGATACGTTCGTCATACGTCCTACATTGATTTCCGCGGTTATTTCATGCAGTGTTGCATGTCTGTTAGCACTGACAACGTTATGAAACCGCCGCTATCCTTGGTCGTGAAGTGGCCGTCGGCCACTGCGGTGTCCGTGGTGAGAGCCAATGCTTGAAATGTGGTACTTTCGGCACACTCTTGATACTTTGTTTCTTTCTTTCGCTGACGCCATAGTCCCACAGCGATCGCAGGGTCGGCGTGGTTAAAACGGATTTGGCAATCTTAGTTTGCAGGGATGGCCAGATGCCCTTCCTGCCGCCACCCGTTACCCCTAAGGATGGAATCAGTGTACTCCAACTGTCTGCGTCCAGTGTAAATCGTGAAATAGTGCAGACGTGTTGCAAATGTCTGCGACGCGTGTAACTGAGGTGGAACGTGGGGACCAGCCCGGTATTCACCTATCGGGATGTGGAAGACCGCCTAAAGACCACATCCCAGCTGGCCGGCACACTGGCCATCGTCGTTAATCCGCCGGGCGGATCCGATCCGGGGCCGGCGCGCCTACCTGAGTCCAGGGAGCAGCGCATTAGCGCTCTCGCCTACCCTGGCGGGTACACTCTTGATACTGTGGATATCAAAATATTAAATTCCCTTATGATTTTCGAAATGGAATGTCCCATTTGTTTAGCTCCGACTACCATCCCGCGTTCTAAGTCTGTTAACTGCCAAACATTGTTAGCAAAAATCTAGGAAAATTCTTCACTAATTTTGTTCATATTTGACACAATACTGTAATACATTTTTGATGGAGTTAGGCTTCACATTGTTTTTATTATATCAGATACGTAAATATAATCAATATGCAAAGACTACATGTTGTTAGAAAAAATCACGAACAGTTGCTAACCGATTCGCTTAATATTTTTACAAAATTCTCTAACAGATATTGAGATGGATATAGGCTAGATATTCACATATAATGTGGTCTTCAGTCCTGAGACTGAGACTTGTTTGATGCTGCTCTCCATGCTCCTCTATCCTGTGCAAGCTTCTTCATCTCCCAGTACTTACTGCAACCTACATCCTTCTGAATCTGCTTAGTGTATTCATCTCTTGGTCTCCATCTACGATTTGCACCCTCTACCCATCCCTCCAATACTAAATTTGTGATCCCTTGATGCCTCAGAACACGTCCTACCAACCGATCCCTTCTTACAGTCAAGTTGTGCCACAAACTTCTTTTCTCCCCAATCCTATTCAATACCTCCTCATTAGTTATATGATCTACCCATCTAATCTTCAGCATTCTTCTATAGCACCACATTTCGAAAGCTTCTATTCTCTTCTTGTCCAAACTGGTTATCGTTCATGTTTCACTTCCATACATCATTTTATATCCTCTCTACTTCGACCATCATTAGTGATTTTGCTCCCCAAATAGCAAAACTCATTTACTACTTTAAGTGTCTCATTTCCTAATCTAATTCCCTCAGCATCACCCGACTTAATTCGACTAAATTCCATTATCCCCGTTTTGATGTTCATCTTATATCCTCCTTTCAAGACGCTATCCTTTCCGTTCAACTGCTCTTCCAAGTCCTTTGCTGTCTCCGACAGAATTACAATGTCATCGGCGAACCTCAAAGTTTTTATTTCTTCTCCATGAATTTTAATACCTACTCCGAATTTATCTTTTGTTTCCTTCACTGCTTGCTCAATATAGAGATTGAATAACATCAGGGAGAGGCTACAACCCTGTCTCACTCCCTTCCCAACCACTGCTTCCCTTTTTTATGTGCCTCGACTCTTATAACTGCCAATTGCTTTCTGTACAAATTGTAAATAGCCTTTCGCTCCCTGTATTTTACCCCTGCCACCTTCAGAATTTGAAAGAGAGTATTCCAGTCAACATTGTCAAAAGCTTTCTCTAAGTCTACAAATGCTAGAAACGTAGGTTTGCCTTTCCTTAATCTAGCTTCTAAGATAAGTCGTAGGGTCAGTATTGCCTCACGTGTTCCAATATTTCTACGGAATTCAAACTGATCTTCCCCGAGGTCGGCTTCTACCAGTTTTTCCATTCGTCTGTAAAGAATTCACGCTAGTATTTTGCATTCGTGACTAATTAAACTGGTAGTTCGGTAATTTTCACATCTGTCAGCACCTTCTTTCTTTGGGATTGGAATTATTGTATTCTTCTTGAAGTCTGAAGGTATTTCGCCTGTCTCATACATCTTGCTCATTAGATGGTAGAGTTTTGTCAGGACTGACTCTCCCAAGGCCGTCAGTAGTTCTAATGGAATGTTGTCTACTCCCGGGGCCTTGTTTCGACTCAGGTCTTTCAGTGCTCTGTCAAACTCTTCACGCAGTATCGTATCTCCCATTTCATCTTTATCTACATCCTCTTCCATTTCCATAATATTGTCCTCAAGTACAGCGCCCTTGTATAGACCCTCTATATACTCCATCCACCTTTCTGCTTTCTCTTCTTTGCTTAGAACTGGGTTTCCATCTGAGCTCTTGATATTCATAAAAGTGGTTCTCTTTTCTCCAAAGGTCTCTTTACTTTTCCTGTAGGCAGTATCTATCTTACCCCTAGTGAGATAAGCCACTACATCCTTACATTTGTCCTCTAGCCATCCCTGCTTAGCCATTTTGCACTAACTGTCAATCTCATTTTTGAGACGTTTGTATTCCTTTTTGCCTGCTTCATTTACTGCATTTTTATATTTTCTCCTTTCATCAATTAAATTCAATATTTATTCTGTTACCCAAGGATTTCTACTAGCCCTCGTCTTTTTACCTACTTGATCGTCTGCTGCCTTCACCACTTCATCCCTCAGAGCTACCCATTCTTCTTCTACTGTATTTCTTTCCCCTGTCAATTGCTCCTTTATGCTCTCCCTGAAACTCTGTACAACCTCTGGTTCTTTCAGTTTATCCAGGTCTCATCTCCTTAAATTGCCACCTTTCTGCAGATTCTTCAGTTTTAATCTACAGTTCATAACCAATAAATTTTGGTCAGAGTCCACATCTGCCCCTGGAAATGTCCTACAGTTTAAAACCTGGTCCCTAAATATCTGTCTTACCATTATATAATCTGTCTGAAACCTGTCAGTATCTCCAGGCTTCTTCCATGTATACAACCTTCTTTTATGATTCTTGAACCAAGTGTTAGCTATGAATAAGTTGTGCTCTGTGCAAAATTCTACCAGGCGGCTTCCTCTTTCATTTCTTAGCCCCTATCCATATTCACCTACTACGTTTCCTTCTCTCCCTTTTCCCACTACCGAATTCCAGTCACCCATGAATATTAAATTTTCGTCTCCCTTCACTATCGGAATAATTTCTTTTATCTCATCATACACTTCATCAATTTCTTCATTATCTGCAGAGCTAGTTGGCATATAAACTTGTACTACTGTAGTAGGCGAGGGCTTCGTGTCTATCTTGGCCACAATAATGCCTTCACTATGCTGTTTGTAGTAGCTTACCCGCATTCCTATTTTCCTATTCATTATTAAACCGACTCCTGCATTACCCCTATTTGTTTTTGTATTTATAACTCTGTATTCGCCTGACCAAAAGTCTTGTTCCTCCTGCCAGCGAACTTCACTAATTCCTACGATATCTAACTTTAACCTATACATTTCCCTTTTTAAATTTTCTAACCTACCTGCTCGATTAAGGGATCTGACATTCCACGCTCCGATTCGTAGAACGCCAGTTTTCTTTCTCCTGATAAGGACATCCTCCTGAGTAGTCCCCGCCCGGAGATCCGAATGGGAGACTATTTTACCTCCGGAATATTTTACCCAAGAGGACGCCATCATCATTTAACCATACAGTAAAACTGCATGGCCTCGGGAAAAATTACGGCTGTAGTTTCCCCTTGCTTTCAGCCGTTCGCAGTACCAGCAGAGCAAGGCCGTTTTGGTAAGTGTTACAAGGCCAGATCAGTCAATCATCCAGATAGTTGCCCCTGCAACTACTGAAAAGGCTGCTGCCCTCTTCAGGAACCACACGTTTGTCTGGCCTCTCAACAGATACCCCTCCGTAGTGGTTGCACCTACGGTACGGCTATCTGTATCGCTGAGGCACGGAAGCCTCCCCACCAACGGTAAGGTCCATGTGTCTTGGGGGGGGGGATATGAAAACATAGTTAACAAAATTCTCGAAAACTTCTTGGGCAGTTTACTTTATATTTTTACACAATACTTTAATAAATACGGCAACGGCCTTGTCGCAGTGGAATCACCGGTTCCCGTGAGATCACCGAAGTTAAGTGCTGTTGGGCGTGGCCGGCACTTGGATGGGTGACCATCCAGCCGCCATGTGCTGTTGTCATTTTTCGGGGTGCACTCAGCCTCGTGATAGCAACTGAGGAGCTACTCGACCGAACAGTAGCGGCTTCGGTCAAGAATACCATCATAACGGCCGGGAGAGCGGTGTGCTGACCCCGCGCCCCTCCTATCCGCATATTCCGCTGAGGGTGACACGGCGGTCGGATGGTCCCGGCAGGCCACTCGTGGCCTGAAGACGGAGTGCTAATAAATAAACTTTAATACGGACATTGGGTACAAATAATTTTAATATATAGGGTATATAAATATGTATGTAATATGTAAACGGCAGCTGTTGTTAGTAAAAATCTTGATAAAATACTGGCCAATCTCTTTCAAATTTTTACGTGATACTCTAATAAACATTAAGACAAACATGGGCCACATATTTTTGTAATATACAAATATATATATATATATATATATCATACATAAAGAGAAAAAGTTGTTAGCAAAAATCTCCTATAGTTCTTGAACGATTTGCTTCAGATGTTTACATGATACCATAATAAACTTTCAGAGAGACGTAGGCTACTCATTTTTAATGTACATACAGGGTGATTCTAATTAAAGTTAAACTTTCAAAACGCTGTAGAAATAACACCATTGGTCAGAATGACGTCAAATTGCAACGGAATATTATCGGAGAAGGGGGAAAACGTATGGCAGAATTAAAACAAATAATTACAAAATGTAGCAACTGATGACTCTGTAAGCATCATAGTTTAATAGTGGTCGACTACAAACGACAAATAAATCATACAACAATGCCTAAGGTGTACGTTTGACGTTAAGCAAACTGTACCGCTCAGTGTGCATGGGTGTAAAGGTATGATACTTTTAGTTACGTAAGGCCATCCACCGCGGCAAGGTCGTATCACATCGGTTTTTAATTGTCCTGAGGCCAAAAACCGCATAAAAAGCATCAATCAAAATCAAATCGGCTTATCAAATTCCTTGTGACTGGCGCAAAACATGTTCAATATGCTGTCCACCGTTTTCTGCAACAAGTTGAAATCGCGAATCAGCATGTTCTACAACTGATACAAGTGTTTCTGGGGTCACGTTCAGAATGTGTTGCGCAATGCATGCCTTCAATGCAGCTAATTTTGCAGTCGGAACACTGAACACAACAGTTTTTAGATAGCTCAGAGCCAGAAGTCACACGGATTAAGATCAGGTGAATGAGAAGGCCATGGTGTAGGGGAATGGCGGCTGATAATTCAAGCATTTCCGAAATGGCGCCTCAGCAGCTGCTTAACTGGATTTGCAATGTGCGGGAGTGCACCATCTTGCATAAAAATGATCCCATAAGCACACCCACGCTGTTGGAGAGCTGGAATGACGTGGTTGGGCAAAAGACACTCATAGTGCTGAACAATGACGGTACAGGTAACAGGACCGGAAGCACCTGTCATTCGAAAAAATATGGCCCTATGATAAATGATGCCGTAAACCCGCACCACACAGTGGCCTTTTCAGGATGAAGTGGTACTGGCTGATTTGCGTGTGGATTTTCCGTTGGCCATATTCGACAATTCTGTGTACTGACATATACTGTCAGATGGAAGTGCGCTTCGTCTGTCCACAAAATCTTCCACGGCCAATCATTGTCCACATCCATGCGAGCAAGAAATTCCAAAGTAAAGGTCTCTCTTGGTGGCAGGTCAACAGGAAGCAACTAGTGCACATGGGTAATTTTGAATGCTTAACACAGAAGTATATTTCGCAGGATTTTACGCACCGTGCTCACGCGTATGTCCAATGTTCGGGCAATTCTCCGTGCAATAAACGTTTGCACACCACCACTCGTCTCCTCCGGCATTGATGTGGCCACTGCTTCCACTGACGACGAATCAATTCGTTTCTTCCCTCTACCAGGTTGCACACCAAAAGAACTTGTCTTTTCGAATTTTCGAATCATTTTCTCCAGACACACGGCAGTCATCGGACCAGCGCCTTTTTTCAAACCCTTCAGTGTCCGGAACTTCTGGAAAGCGACGTGTGCACAGTCATCATTCTTGTAATACAGCTTTACAAGCAGAGCCCGATCCTGCATTGAGACAGTCATGGCGAACGTCGCAGACCCGAAAGGAAGAAAAGCCGCGTACCCGGCGTGTTTATACCAACTTCAATGGGTCGTGCGCTTGACAGGTGTTTTCATTTACGTATTCTGACCCATACAGCGCCATCTATTGATTAATTTGCACACTATTTTTGTCTTCTGCTGTACGTTTTTCCTTTCCTCCGATAATATTCCGTTGCTACTTGACGTCATTCTGACCAGTGGCGTTATTTCTACAGCGTTTTGAAACCTTAATTATAATCACCCTGTATTTATAGGAGAAACGTTGGTAGCAAACCTCTCGAAAGTTCTTCATCGATTTCCTCGAAATTTTTAAACCGAGACTCTAATAAACACTCAGAGGCGACATGCCATTTATTTTTTTAATGTCGAGGTTATGTTTTAAAACGACCTATGAGAAAGAAAATGTCGTGCTGCACTGTGAAAATGTGTGGTTTTGTTTTCATGTGGCTGTCAGTTTAAATTACGGTATCAGGGCATTTAAACCATTAGACAAATTGTTCCTCCCGTACATGTTCTTTTTCTTTACAAATAATTTTAGACATAAGTTATTTACAGAACAATGTGGTATTTTATTTCCTTCCTCATTGTCGGTTTTAACTGAAAACATGATGGTTGTAATTTTTGGCTTATGATCAGAATACTGCTACGGAATCAGAACCATCCGAAACTTTGTAATCCTATCCGTTAGCAGGTTAAAACTGTGAAAAATACTGTCACTGAAGCTGAACTCAAGGGTTAAATTAGTGGAAATAGTAGGGTAGTTCTTGAATGAATGTAGAAATGTAGAAACAAACTAACGATAACAGCATACAAAACGGTTCATGTGCTACTACTAAACGAAGAATAAACACCGTCCCGACAGGTCTCGGAAGACGGAGCGGTGCGGATACGGAGAGGCATGTGGTCAACACACCGCTCTCGTTGTCACTTTTCGTGACTGGTAGCGCTGCTTCTCAGTCAATAGCTCCTCAGTTGGCCTCACAAGGGCTGAGTGCACCTCACTTGCCAACAGCACTCGGCAGACCCGGATGGTGGTCCGTCCAAGTGCTAGCCAAGCCCGACAACGCTTAACTTCGGTGATGTGAGGGGAAGCGGTGTCACCACCGAGGCAAGGCCGCTGACTATATACTCTACGACAAGGAACGCTATAAAGAACAAGAAATCCCACAGTCAGAATAAATTTATTAATCTGTGTAAAGAAACGCTGTGAAAAGAAACGAAGTATATAGGTACCGTTGGAGCAAACATTGACAGAAAGCAAAACTTTGATGCTCATGCAGAAATCGTCTGCATGGTAGCTATTAATATCCTGAACACTTGGCCAAAGAAGTTTTCAGCTGCCACTAAGTGCAGTAAGAACGTAAGATAACGCAATCGTACTCGCTATTGTGGGCTACGAAAATCAAATGGCTTTGAGCACTATGAGATTGCTGGCTTTACCCCTGCAGAGAGATGACTTATTTTGGCTACTCACAGTTTTTCTCTGGCTTCCTTGAACGACATATTTACTGCAGTTGTTTACCTCAGAAAGGTCATCCCAGACTTCACAATAGGTGTTGATGGAGTATGTTCATGCAGTGGGTGTGAATCATTTTCGTCGATTTTCTTCCTTTCGACGTTGGGCCTACTACCCAGCGTATAAGAAAGAACGCCTGTCCCACAATACAGTTCATCAACAGGAGTAATTAGCCTTGCAGTTTCAATAAGGGCTACGTCTATTTCTTGTGTGTGAACAGATATATACATTGGGCAGGCGTATTCACCAACTGAGAAACAGAGTGTTGTAGCAGGAGTACACACCATCTGGGATGGACACCCCAATTACTACATGAAGTTTCCGGATGATGTTGTTTCAGGGTGACACCTTACGTTTGATATTCAGTGAATGATCTGTCTAAGGTAATTAAGGTAAATCCAAGGTATCTGAATGTAACACAGTGCTCAAGTTTGATGCCTTCCCAAATCATTTTCAGTTTTCTTACTGCCTGTCTCTTTCGTAGGTGGAAAGCAGTGACTTGAGTTTTGTGTGCATTTCGTTCAAATGGTTCAAATGGTTCAAATGGCTCTGAGCACTATGGGACTTAACATCTGACATCATCCGTCCAGTCCCTCAGAACTTAGAACCACTTAAACCTAACTAACCTAAGGACAGCACACACATCCGTGCCCGAGGCAGGATTCGAACCTGCGACCGTAGAAGTCGCGCGGTTCCGGACTGAAAAACCTAGAACCACTCGGCCACCGCTTCCGGCTGTGGGCTACGGATCGAGCTTTTGGTCTCATAGAGCCAGAGAGGGAAGGACAGCACGTTCTCTTCAACGAGCACAAAGGCGCGTATAGAACAACGACGACTGAAGCGCTGCCGGTGGTACTAGGACAGTTACCTCTTCACCTAGCCGCGACAAAGAGAGGTGCACAATATTGACTAAGAAAGCGCAAACATGATAATTCAAAGGACATATGTGCACAGAAGCTATACCGAATAAAGGTATGCATTGATAGAGCTTGGCAAGAAATCTGGGACACGGCAGAAACCTGGAGGAAAACCTACCAGTTTCTTCCCAACATTAAAGAAAGATCAAGAATGTCACACTTCCTTCCAACTAAGGCTGCTATGCACTACCCGGCAGGAAATGGTCCATATCCCAGTTACTGAAAATACGAGATACGCACCACAGCCATTTGTGAATGTGGAGGAATTGGCACCCCAGACCACATCGTTTGGGAATGGTTATTGTTGTGGATTGGCAAGACAGCCAATCCACTATGACAGGAAGCCGAAAGGCACGCGTTTTAGCTCACGCAGGCTGGCGTGAGGTCTGGAACAGGACAAGGAATTTATAGTAGCAAAGGACGTACGTAACTACTGGAATACTTAACTTTAATTCATAGTTGGTGAACATCGCTCTTGACGGTACATGTTTTACAGCATCAATAGTAACTGGTAATGGCGCCTTGCTAGGTCGTAGCAAATGACGTAGCTGAAGGCTATGCTAACTATCGTCTCGGCAAATGAGAACGTAATTTGTCAGTGAACCATCGCTAGCAAAGTCGGCTGTACAACTGGGCGAGTGCTAGGAAGTCTCTCTAGACCTGCCGTGTGGCGGCGCTCGGTCTGCAATCACTGATAGTGGCGACACGCGGGTCTGACGTATACTAACGGACCGCGGCCGATTTAAAGGCTACCACCTAGCAAGTGTGGTGTCTGGCGGTGACACCACAGTTATGACATTTTCGATACGCCTGCCATCATTGGCGATGATGTGGTGTAGACGAACAGCGAAATTCTGCATGACCCGCTGAAGTCTCAGGTACATCGATGCTGTCGATGACCTCCTGAATGGCTGGTTTCAGCTCAGCAATGGTTTTTTGGTTTTTGGTGACACCTTGTGTTTAATGTAGCCCCACAAAAAGGAGTCGCACGCTTTCGATCCGGAGAATATGGCGGCAAATCGAGGCCCATGCCAGTGGCCTCTGGGTACCCCAGAGCCAGAATGCGCTCCTCGAATCCCCGAAGTGCTCCTCCATGACACCAAACTCTCTCCTGCGTCGATGGAGTCGAGTTCCCTCTTACATGAACCACGTCTTGTCGAAGCCAGTGTCACTTTGAATAAAGGGGATGAAATCATCTTCCAAAACTTTGCGTACCGTTCGTTAGTCACCGTGCCATCAAGGAATATCACACCGATTATTCCATGACTGGACATTGCACACCATACAGTCAGCCGTTGAGGGTGAAGAGAATTCTCGATCGCGAAATGCCGATTCTCGGTACCCCAAACGCGCCAATTTTGCTTATTGACTAACCTATCCAAATGAAAGTGGTCTTCGTCGATAAACCACACTATACAGCGGCATACTACTTCCCATCATGCCCCGGGGGCAACCGTGCACTTTGAAGGTCCTAACACAGACTGTTCAGAAGTTATGACGATTTTATTTCATATAGTTCAATAACTGTCACCCTGTAACCGTCTATAACATAATAAGGAATGAGGAACTGTGGCACAAGCTGAACTCGCTGATAGCGGAAATATCAGTTTCTGAACTGCAAGCCTACACGGCTGAGGTACAACCAGCAAGAGGCCTTACATCACGACAACGAGACTCGCCACGGCCGAACACCCACCTCCAACAGTCTTCTGGAAGCAGTGAGGAGACGAGCTCCGCAGAAGACCGGGAAGGACTTCCTGCCACCCTGACATCCATCTCCCAAACTCTTCACCTTGGGTGTCACAGCAGCACAGCCTCTATGAATCCCGAGTTGCACCTCAGCACGCTGAGGGCTAACAATCCAGATACGTGGGAGTCCAGCTTGGTTCTAATACCAAGTACCATAGCGCAGTGTAGTGTAGATCACAATTAATAAATTGCAAAATTTCTACTCTATCAATGCAGCGTAGTGTGGCAGAGCAGTAGCATATGCCTTCTGGATTCCAAATGAACATATATTTGTGCGCCAGATGACCAAATGGAGTATATAGGATTTTTTTCTGTTTCAGTTTTTTATATAGATATTCTACATAGATTCCCCTACCCCCTTAAACACCTTAAGCTTAGGTATACTACCACATTTGAAATTATGTTAAAATAGTATGTGTTATTTCATGCCAATTAATGTCTGTTCTTGTTATCAAGATAACAAAGTTAAAGAAAATAGCAAATAAATAAATAATCTCAGTGAAGCTACTATTCTCACCGAATCAGCAGCCAGAGAGATCTCTCTCACACACCCTAACCAAAGATTGAAACCGATTCACCCATATCTCAAGTGACTTCAATTCCCAATAAAATTTCTGTTTGCAATAACAACAAACAAGGCTTGAGGTGAGAGAGAGGGAAGGAGATAGAATGTGGGTGAGTGGGGGTGGGGGGTAAAATGGACATAGATGGAGGAGACTGACAGAGAGAGGGGGATGAAATGATGGGCTGAGAGAGGTGGGAGAACGCGATTAGAACGTTTACAAAATTCTCATATGTATTTAGGACCTGCGAAGCATTGTCGAGTTCCCTAGTTAGTAGTGAAACAGATACTACTGATAAGTAGACGCATGTCACATCAAGTACTTCATTACCATCTCAGTTATTTACTGCTCGTCTTGGAACGCCCTATGTATTCAGTCTCGGAATTATGAAAATACTTGCTGTCTAACAATTACTTATTTTGAACCGAAAAGGAATTGCATGCTGCCAAAATAGTGATGATGCTCTTCTGTGTGTCAAGAAAGACAATGAAATGAACCAGAGGGGAAACTGATTTGAATGAGTCAGAAGCAAATGCGTATAAGTACACTTCCGATAGCTATGAAAAAAAAGTGAAGTTAAAGTTTAAAAGGTTTCATAATTGTCTTGAGATTCCAAAACGGAGTTTAACATCTTCTTTGTGCACATTACACAAAAAATATCTCGCAGCGTTTTCCGTTTGCATGTTGGAATAACAGTTAATATAAATGACCAGTTTTACATCACAATTCGTAATACACAGTATCCTCTTGTATCCCTTCGCTTCCAGAAAACTGTGAATTAAGAAGAATGTGACTCACGTTTTCTCTATAATGCCTTATTATTGGCTGTTATCAATTCACTTACCGTACAATCGCTGTTTAGAGCTATAACAAAACATTTATGTAATGATACATGGACTTCATGCCTTTTGTGGCTTACAATAGTGAAAGAAAGTAAGAAAGAATATTGTGTAATGCATTATTCCATTATTGAAAACATTTTGCACTACCTCGGTCACTTACCTCTTCTCATCTATCATAAGAAGCTTATGTAGATAACATACAACATAAAAAATCAGTATAAACCTACTAACTCATGACATCTTGTAACTAGCTTCCCTGTAGTTCGCAAGGTAGCAGCATAGAGTGGGATTTCACTTGCATTTCTTTGCCACGAAAATTTTACATGCTTTGCCATGCTCTAAATGCACTTATCTCATTTCTCTGGGAAATGTCACTTGTACCACTTTGCTTTTGACTCCCCTCATTTATGAAAGAAGATTTGTACCGAGTGCATGGGACCTTTCAAATCCTTTCTCTCTTTAAATAATTGTATGAGGTGGATAAATTTGCGGAATAAATGTAATGTTCTCTGTGTGCCTTGCAAAGACGAATAACGCCGGAAAAGGAAAACGAATACTCGACCGGCAAAAGAGATGCGATTGGTGGCAGTGCAGATGAAAGGCACCAGCGCTCTGGCGCCATTCTGAAACGCTGCAGAAAGGGGGGCCTCCAGACGAATCAAGAGCCGACGCCCCCAATCACGTGGGGGGTATCAGAAGAAACAGTAACTGTAAGATTACAGGAAAAAAGAAACAAAAGGGAACATGCATAAGTGGTGGAACTCAACAAATTAGTGAATTAAATAAGACATCGGCATTTGCAGTGTCGTGTGCTGCAACACTATTCTTGATTATGTGGTTTTGTATCATGTTATCAACATTTCAGACTAAATGTTTGGGCCGGCCGGTGTGGCCGAGCGGTTCTAGGCGCTTCAATCTGGAACCGGGCGACCGCTACGGTCGCAGGTTCGAATCCTGTCTCGGGCATGGACATGTGTGATGCCCTTAGGTTAGTTAGGTTTAAGTAGTTCTAAGTTCTAGGGGACTGATGACCTCAGATATTAAGTCCCTTAGTGCTCAGAGCCATTTGAACCATTTGAACTAAAGGTTTGGATGAAAAGACATATGAGAGGTTTTTAATACAGACTCTGTGGACCGATTCAAAATACTCTTCTGTGTTTGTGACTACTTTTTACAAGAAACCCCTTGAGTGTGAGGTCAAAAAAAGGCCAATGACGTTAACGGCATTAGATGCCCCAAATATTACCTGCCACGTATCTACAATATTGGCTGCTAATGACAACAGGGAGCGGGACTGAAGGTATCCAATCGTGAGAACAGCAAGAGGCTACGGAGCGTATTTGAACTGCTTAGTTGACGAGTAACTCAAGGCAGTACTACAGTGCTAGAGATGTTGGTACAAAGCAAATCAATGGCAACGATAAACAAAGCAAACATTGCATTATATCTACAACAATAGTCGCCGAAGTTGACATTTCGACAGAAAGGAAACCAAGCAATTTGGAGCGAGAAAGAAATGTTAGATCAAATACTAGGGTTTCTGCAAGATGAGTCAGTGGAATGTGTGCTGTTGTACCTCTCGAATGTGCGGACAGTAGCCGGCCGCGGTGGTCTCGCAGTTCTAGGCGCTCAGTCCGGAACCGCGGGACTGCTACGGTCGCAGGTTCGAATCCTGCCTCGGGCATGGATGTGTGTGATGTCCTTAGGTTAGTTAGGTTTAAGTAGTTCTAAGTTCTAGGGGACTGATGACCACAGATGTTAAGTCCCATAGTACTCAGAGCCATTTGAACCATTTTTTTGCGGACAGTATACGTGACGAGTACAAAGATGACGATACGTACTTAGCAAGTGAAAGTGATAATGAAACAGTTGGCGAGCCGTGTAGTTCATAATCCTTGACGGACAGGGAGCCACAAATCCCGTCTCCAGTAAAAAGTGGTAGAGGAAATTCGTTGTCCAAGGAGAGGGAACTAAATATAATTAGGTACGTGGAAAATCATGCGCAGCATATTAAAAAAAATGTACAGATTTCTAATACGTCTGCAGCAATATGGCCGTATAACCGATACGAAAAACTATTGATATACAAGGGAGGACAAGGCGTACATGTTACAAAAACTGGTGGTTGCGCGTTTCAAGGATGCTCGATACTATTTACAGGATGTGTATGTTAGTGACCTAGTACGTTATGCACATCGAACTGCGCGCGACATAGATTACAGTGATTTCAAGGGAAGCAGTGGATGGTTGCATAACTTCAGACAGCACTACGGTAGTGTAAGACATAAGCATGAACTTGATGCACAGCAAACTACGATCCGAAACTTTGTGAGATAAATCAACTTATCCCATCGTTCAGTAAGGAATTTCTTTTTAACTCCGAGTAGACGGGATTTGAAGAGGAATTGCCTATGAAAGGAACCCTGGAAAATAGAGATACCAAGAGAGGTTTATTAAGATTTACTGTGCTGCGAGAAGCTGGAGGTGCTCTGCCCATTACAATTCTTTCTCAGGTGCGTGATCTTGCAAGGGCAGCAGGGGCTATTTACGTCACAGCAAGCCAGAGTGGGAAAATGGGCGTAAGAGAACTGCAGCTATGATATGGCCACTGCTTTTGTCCAACAGCTGATCAAAATAACTTGCTTCGGCTTGATTCTTGATCTGTGTATAAAAATTATACTGTTTTAGAGCAAACTAGCCGTCTTGAAAAGCGTGTGACACTGCAATTCATACCACTTGGAACAATTGGACAAACTGAGCCTCTGGATGTTTGTTTTTCTCATTTGCAGCTACCCCTTAAAGGATAGCCAGTTTCACGATAAGCTCCATGACAGACTGTTTCGCATTCGGTTGTGATCCATCACATTCCATCATCTCTCATCACCCCGTAACGCGAATATTATTTTATGTGCATTCCTTAAGATTGGATGCCTAGCTGAATGTCCTGCATGGTTTGTAGCTCCCAAGGAGTGCGCTTTCTATCTTGATGACGCGAACCTTTATGATCGTTATGGCGCGCCATTTTTCATACGGTATTCATGGTGCAAGTTAATGGTTTGTTTTTTTTAGATTTCTTAAATGTCGAAAATGTCAATTTTGCGAAGTGCAATACATACATCGTGTAAAAGGTTGAACTCTGTACCTATCGGACACTCGTTTTCTATCGCCCTCCTGATGCACATGGTGAGTGATTAGTAGCTAGTATTTTTCCTATCATAACCGTTAACAGCACTTTTAGATAGCCTTACTAAAAATTCGACTTGCCACCTCGCAGTCAAGGGGTTCCGTGTGAGTTCTGACATTTTGCCAATGTCTCTCGATTGTCCCCTGTCGCTCTCCGTTCGCCCAATGAAGGTGATGTTTGTTACAAACGACACAGGGCCTCTTCGTCTTCTAGATTCTATTTGCATTCAAAAGCTCTAAATTCTTGTAAGTTTGTACCATCTCTCCGAATTTATCACTCTTTCCGATTCTGTTTTCTGGCACAACTGTATGAGACATTTGTGCGTTTTTTAAACCATTTCGGATTTACTTTGTTTCGTTTTAGTTAACAGGTGGTTGTTCAATTTGTGTGTTTTCACACAGAGCAACAGTCTTCTGTTTATAATTTACGATGTCATTGCTTCTATCGCGCTGTACAAATCTTCGTTCGACATTGATCGCACCTGTCAATCAATCCCTGTACTAGCCAACATTTTTCTGAGTATCCTGCTTTCCTGCTTGATTTTAATACATAAACACTAAAAATACTCACTGGGTTGCAGAGATTCAAAATTTTGGACGCAGACTCCGTTTCCGTATGTACTCTTCTAATATATGGATTCACGGGTGAGTGTGAGGCTACGGATCGAAATATTTGTTCGCTCCTAGCATTTCGTTCTGACAGTTAATGTGACCCACCACCCCTGGTATTGCCTTTTGCGTACAAAAGAAGTCAGTTCTATGGTGAATGCAAGTTAAACTGTATGTCTCCGTGTGAAGTGTTGGCTACACCAGTGCAGGGGATGGAGGAAAGCAAGGGGATATCATTCCCAACAAGACCAAATTTAGCTAGGCCCAGTCTTAGGTTGAGCACAACTTTAAAATCGTACCTTGGCATTGTGTCAAGCGTGACACTATACTGCCTAGGTTTGCTAGGTTGGCAGTGCTTCCTTTTGTTTGCCGCTGGCTATCATGGCGTGATTTTCTGGCAGACGAAGATTTTACCTGCCGCCTCAGAGGTCTGAGAGAGAGAGAGAGAGAGAGAGAGAGAGAGAGAGAGAGAGACAGAGAACTGTGAATGGAGTCGTGAGTCTTGACGGTACAGGTTTGCTCCCGGGAGAAGTTTGGCACAATTCGAGAGCCGGCGTGTTTCTGTGAGGTCGCTATTATCCTGGGCCTGCTGAGCTGAGCTCATTCGAGACGCTGGCCCCTGTGGCTAATGGATACTGGTTGTAGTGTGCCAGTCAGGCACACGGCATTACACTACATCCATGAAAGGTATTGTAGATAGCTGTGCCAAGCAACTGTAATGTGGTGCCTGCTGAAACTGGTGTTATCTAACGGCTACCCACAGACAGTCCGTCGCTAGACTGTGTTAACAGCAGGTGATGTGAGGTGGCTGCCCACACTACGTTATGTTTGCTGCATAGGATACCGATTGTACGTACATAAAAAAAGGTTTTGCATCACCCCGGTTCTCAGAACTCCTGAAGATAGACGTTGACTGTGGATATTGTATCACAGACACAGTCCCTTTGACTGTTCAGAGATGTCACTAAACCAGACCAAAGATGTAAACAACCATGCATGAGCAGCGCCTATTAGACGGAGGGGATCCGACCGCCGATGAGTTCCAGTCATTCCACCAGGAAGGAGGTAGACGGCTCGTGTTGTCTGTAGTTCAACTATGCCTAGACGGTGAATACTGCGGTTCGATCGCGTCCACATTGTTACTTTGTGCCAGGAAGGACTCTCGACAAGGGAAGTGTCCAGGCGTCTCGGAGTGAACCAAAGCGATGTCGTTCGGACATGGAGGAGATACAGAGAGACAGGAACTGTCGATGACATGCCTCGCTCAGGCCGCCCAAGGGCTACTACTGCAGTGGATGACCGCTACCTACAGGTTATGGTTCATAGGAACCTTGACAACAACGCCACCATGTTGAATAATGGTTTTCGTGCAGCCACAGGACGTCGTGTTATGTGCACAATAGGCTGCATCATGAGTAACTTCACTCCCGACGTGCATGGCGAGGTCCATCTTCGCAACCACGACACCATGCAGCGTGGTACAGATGGGCCCAACAACATGCCGAATGGACCGTTCACAGGATTGGCATCACGTTCTCTTCACCGACGAGTGTCGCAGATGCTTTCAACTAGATAATCGTCGGAGACGCGTTTGGAGGCAACCCGCGCAGGCTGAACTCCTTAGATACACTGTCCAGCGAGTGCAGCAAGGTGGAGGTTTCCTGCTGTTTCGGGGTGGCATTACGTGCTCCCGACGTACGCCACTGGTGGTCATGGAAGGCGCCGTAACGGCTGTACGATACGTGAATGTCATCCTCCGACCGATAGTGCAACCATATTGGCAGCATATTGACGAGGCATTCGCCTTCATTGACGACAATTCGCACACATCTTGTGCACCTCTTGTGAATGACTTCCTTCAGCATAACATCACTTGACTAGAATGGCCAGCATGTTCTCCAGATATGAATCTTATCGAACATGCCTGGAACAGACTGAAAAGGGCTGTTTATGGATGACGTAACCCACCAAACTCTCTGAGGTATCTACGCCGAATCAACGTTGAGGAGTGGGACAGCCTGGACCAACAGTGCATTGATGAACTTGTGGATAGTACGCCACGACGAATACAGGCATGCATCAATGCGAGAGGTCGTGCTACTGGGTATTAGAGGTACCGGTGTGTACAGCAATCTGGACCAACACCTCTGTAGGTCTCGCTGTATGGTGGAACAACATATAATGTGTGGTTTTCATAAACAATAAAAAGGTCAGAATTGATGTTCATGTTGGTCTCTATTCCAATTTTATGTACAGGTTCCGTGACTCTCGGAACCGAGGTGATGCAAAACTATTTTTGATCCGTGTGTGTTATCAGTTGGACAGTTATTGTGGCAGATGTTTTTATATGCTATGAGAGCGATGCTGTTATGTGGATAGTGTGCATCTTGAGTAGCTTATGTTAATGATAGAATATGGTTGTTTTCTGTTTGTAATACTGACCTGTTTTAGGTTAGTTTCTGTGATATTTTATTTTGCCTCGTATGTGGACTGAGATTCGTATACCAAGGTGCAACTTCATGGCAGTTTTCGAACGGCAAACACCCAAGGCCCTTCAAATGGAAAGCTAACATTCTTATTTGTTATAGTATCTATGGTAAACTGTTGATCCGTTAGACTCAATATATTTTTGACGTTGCTCTGCACCTGCTCATTTTTTTATGCTCTTGTTGTTTTCATTGTGATGAAAATTCATTTAAATTTGATTTAATCTGAGTCTTGCTGTTCTTAATATTTTATTTTGATGGCATTCCGTTTATGAATCTGTTGGTTGTAGGCGATGGCTCTGATTCGGTCTTAATTGTGATGCTAAACTCATTTGACTTTTATTTAATCTTAGTCTTTATCAATAATCTATTACTATATTAATGTTTGGTCTTGCCAACATTCCGTTTGTGAATGCAGTGGTTGTAGCCGGTTGGTCTGAGGCCATTTATTCCTGTTATTAGTAAATGTATCAGTACTGTACTGATAACGTAAACTGAGTCAGTCGAGTCTACACTTTAATCCTAAGAGCCCACCTAGGCGTATCAACATAAGATTCATTAAGATCATTTTTGTTTCACGATTAGCTCCCCAGCTCAGTGATATGTTCGAGATAACAGAGACAAAAGTGAAGCCACGATGGTGTGACGCACTAAATGCGTGGACCATTCTGAGAATTAGCGAATGCGCAAACTTCTCTGGAAGTTTGCTTGCTTCCAGAAGACATGTTCGCTTCCTTCGGCAAGGAGGGGAAGTAAGACAAGGAATGTGAAGGAGCTGTGTTAGCCGGATGAGGAATTGCTTCTCCACCTAGAGACCGACGCCCAGGATGTCTCGACGCGCCGTGTTGTGTGTGTACCGGGACTAGCGCGGGAGGCATCGACATCCGCCGAGGACGACGCAGTGGTCGATCCGGCATACACGCCCGTCGTGACTGGCATACTGAATCAACTGCTATACAGGGAAATACACTGACTAATCATACGATAATGTACGATGCTGAAGACATGTGGGAAACGGCGAAACCGATCAGTCGCATCTCACAGGAATCTCTCACACATGCTTTCATCACACACATAAACTAAATTTCCATGGTTTCTCTCTGTCCCTCTCTCAGAGGGCGAACAGTTAGAAAAATGGCGCACTGCATTCTTAAATGTGACAGAACTGGCTTCTAGGGTTAAGTTACACTCTACAAGATTACCTTTGTTGGTCGCCTCCGGCTTATGCCCCAGCGGGGCGTGCGTCCAGTAGGACGTTCTGTTCTTCTTCTCGGTGCTGGTAACGACGCCTGGGTTGCAGAACTGTAGCGTTCATTGCGTTGGCAAGAATCACGTCAAAAACGTATGTAGCGTGTTTGGTCAGTTGTCTCCAATATGTTATCATTTTTCTACAATTCAGTCACTTGTCCCCTTCTTAAACAACGTGAGAGCGGTACTTGCAATCCCAAATCTGTGCAACGATAGGATCGAACTGCCTTTGAACTTGTCTTCATAGCGGACATCTGACACATCTGTCAACTGAGACCATCAGACATAAGCAATATGTTACTGTGATGGTTGTTATCTGATTTTATGATTATTGACGTATCTTATTACTTGGGGACCGTTCGTACTCGTTTGATTTTTGGACAGGCAGCCTACCGCTGCCAAAAGTGGCTCATTTACCATGACCTTTTAACTCCTGACTACAAAGACCCACTGTAGTAACCATGTCCCCACTTCTCTGAAACACCTCCAACCAATTCCATCGTACGTACCCCTACAGTAGTAAAGAACATGAACTCATCGTTCTAATCCGCCCTACCGACGCACCAAACAACTCTCTAAGCCCTGCTCTCACAGTGACCACAGCATCCACTTCATCATTACTGTCCTTCAGAATATCGCCACATCCTACATGTAGTCACCCCAGCTGCCTGTTCACTGTTCTTATTTTCTAATAAGACACCATCGTCTAACACTTCCCACTCAACCTCAGCCTAATGCAGTGCATCCCTACCCCCCCCCCCCCCCTCTCCCTCCCAGCATGCATGCAATATCGCGTGGGGTGTGGCTGTGAAACCTGTCGGAGTAATGGACCTACACAGACTCTGTCACACTCCCCTTAAGACTCCATGCTAACTGTAAATTGTGCAATGAAATCCCTATCGTGAAATGCACTGACATAGAATCATAAGGTCGGAAATTGCAATAATCCTACTATATAACTATCCGTTCATCCAATAGAATAAATCAGTGAACTGAAGGGAACTACGTGCTACTTCATATAAAATTGCAAATGAAATTTAAAACGATTATTTATTATATTAAACGATCACAAAGAATTGGCATCAACATTCTACGAAAAACAAGGTTAATTGCTGACGACAAGTAACAAGAGAGACTAGAGTAGGTGTGAATACCGTACCCTAACTCCACATTAAATCATTAATCCAATACAACCCAACGATTAATTTAGAAACTCCAGTGGTCGACTGGATATTGCATTAAACGATACTAAGGCATGAATCGGGTTTAGCGGAGCTGTGCCAGCGGTACACTTCGTATCTAAACATTAACCGCTACCTAGTGAGTCTTGCAGCTGTATACTCTCACCAATCTACTGTGGCGATAAGTCGGAGGACAGTGGTCGTAGTGGAGAATCAGAATCTCGGTCGTCAGGTTTCGGACACCTCCAAGCGCCAGAACATCTCAAACCAGCGACCTGTCTCCACCCACAATCAAAGCAAGAGCATCCTTTTTCTTCCACCAGCTTCTGACTCGGCAGTTTTCGCCAGTCTGGCAGCAGACGCCAATCAGGAAAAATATTACCTTTTATGCCAAGAGCATGTCAAAGCCACGTTCTACAAATTCCCAGCCCGGAATGACATCAGTCATGGGCCAATCAGAGCACATCTTCCTGGCTAGTTTGTCCTAGAAATTCCCGTCTGAGGTCATCCGGCGATAGGCGATTGAGAGCGTTTTTTAACACTTGTGAATTTCCCGAGGCCAAACCCGCGTGACGTGTCCTCTGCAAGGTCCCCATTCTCACCGCTATTTGCTCAAATGGCTCTGAGTACTATGGGACTTAACATCTGAGGTCATCCGTCCCCTAGAACTTAGAACTACTTAAACCTAACTAACCTAAGGACATCACACACATCGAGGCCCGAGGCAGAATTCGAACCTGCGACCGTAGCAGTCGCACAGTATCCGAAGCGCCTAGAACCGCTCAGCCACAGTGGGCGACCTCGCTATTTCCTCAACTTTCCAAGCCTATACTTTTCCGCCATAAACTGTGGTGTGCCAGCAAGCACTGGAAACTGTTGACCTTGGCCATCTCAAGAGGCGAGTAATGTCACAGGCCGCAAACCCAGCCTTAGTGGAAAGGACCTGTAGGTTCGGTGAGCTCCCGTCAGCTGCCACTTGATTTTCTGTCGACTTCACTAGACGGAAAATCTAAGAGATCTGCTCAGATTGTCTCCTAAATCGTTTATAAAGATAAGGAACAGCAGAGGGTCTATACCCCTTCCTTGGGAAACGCCAGATATTACTCCTCTTTTGCTCGATGAATTTTCATCAGTTACTACGAACTGTGACCTTCTGACAGGAAATCACGAATCCAGTCGCACAACTGAGACGATACCCCATAGGCACGCAATTTGATTAGGTGCTACTTGTGAGCAATGGTATCAAATGCCTTTTGGAAATCTAGGAGTGTGGAATCAATTTAAATTATCCGACGATAGCACTCATTCTTCATGAGAATAAAGTTCTAGTTGTGCTTCACAAGAACGAGATTTTCTGAATCCGTCTTGGCTGTTTGTCAATAAATTGTTTTTTCCATATCAGATAATAGGCACGGTTCTGCATTAATGTAACTATTTTCTTGACAGAACAGCGGGTGATGCTCATGGTTGCCAGTATCTACATACGGAAAAGGACGCTGTCTTTTAAGCACTGAGAAAAATTTACCGCTTTCTGATGCACTTTGGACCGTCTTAGCCCGATAGCCACACAACGGTTACATCAACAGCGTTATTTGATTATCGGCTGTGTATCCAGGAAGAGCGGAACCACGCTTGCACTTTGAACCATCAGGGCGCAGCGGGAGGCGCGGTTTGGGACGTGACGGCTGGTGGCTCGCGTACCATCAGGGTGAGGTCAGAGTCCATCGCAGCAACGGCGTTCGTCTGGGGATACAACTGAAGTAAGTCTCTTTCAGTGGCACGGACTCTAATAAAGATTTTGTACAGAATTTTTTTTTCGAATTCCCTCTACCCTGACAAAAAACACAAAGAAAAAGAACACTTTTTACGATGATCTGATTGTAAGGTATGTGGGTAGCTGGCTGACCTTGAAAAGTAGTCGAAACTAGGTAGCTGAAGAAAAGGCAACCCTCTTTACTTACCTATATGAGACACAACATTGAGGTAAGATAATGGGCACTATATTTGTAAACAGTATCCTGTGACGTACTTTCCATGTTCCTGTTGGCTAGGATGCGACTTGAGACTTGTAAATAGGTATAAGTGTGTTTCATTCTCAGATGACGTTGCTACAGGAGACCTGCATAGAGGGCAGGTCTTCCTCGAGTGCCGTTCTAAATGTATGTGGCTTTTATGTAGACGTGCCTCATCCAACTACCGCCTTTCTTTGTATATTTTAACTCCAATTGATCCCCCTCTCATATATACATTTCATCTTTTATCCCCATATTTATGTATGTAATGCTCCCCTGTGATATTCTATGTAATCTCTTGGCTGAAAAGCGGCGAATTGTGCCACTGCCAGTCCACTTCTGCCCCTATGGGGCAGGTGAATGAAATGACAATAAAGGGGAAAAAAGGCGCAGTGAGACAGTGGGTCGCTGTTCTAACGTTATTATTACCCATCCTTATGTTCCTCCCAGCAGCAGCTATTCACTTGTAAATCGGCAGCAGGCTACTCCCATGTACTTCAGTGATGCCTTGATTTTTCCCATATACGGCTATAGCCTAGCCTGGCTGGAGCAACACTTCAGTGCTAGACTAATAGTGAAAATATACACTCCACCCACATCCAGCAGCTATTGACAAAACTGGATGGAGCTACTGTCTAGTGCTCGATCATTTGCAACTCAAATTGTTTAAATAAAGAATATAATGCACTGCTTACGACACAATAAAGACTTACGTCCATCCTACACACCAGCCCAGCAAGGACTGAGTCCTTTTCCCGCCAGTTTCCAGATGAGGGATGGGTGGGGAGGGGAGGGGGGACAGGGAAAAGGAAAGTGAGAAGTGGAAGGTGGGTTACAGGCAACAGCGCCCTCTTGTACTGGTGTTGCGGACTA
Source organism: Schistocerca americana (assembly GCF_021461395.2). Taxonomy (NCBI): domain Eukaryota; kingdom Metazoa; phylum Arthropoda; class Insecta; order Orthoptera; family Acrididae; genus Schistocerca; species Schistocerca americana. The sequence goes on along the minus strand of NC_060120.1, from coordinate 283,639,969 downwards.
GGTCAGTTAGTCTCCAGACATCAAGGTGAACACAGACAAAATTTTATATTCCCGACAATAAATTTGAATTTCCCGCCATTTTTTCGGCCTACCGTCTTGTATTACATCATAGTTGTGGGGGGAGGGCTGTGAGGGTGCTGGGAGTTCCCTCCGTGATGGGGACTCACATCCCGACTGGGGAAAACCCATGACATCATTGGGGTGGTTTTGATTAATTGCCGGCCGCGGTGGTCCCGCGGTTTTAGTCGCTCAGTCCGGAACCGCGCGACTGCTGCGGTCGCAGGTTCGAATCCTGCCTCGGGCATGGATGTGTGTGGTGTCCTTAGGTTAGTTAGGTTTAAGTAGTTCTAAGTTCTAGGGGACTGATGACCACAGATGTTAAGTCCCATAGTGCTCAGAGCCATTTGAACCATTTTTGTGATTAATAGTTCAATTAATTAATTTGCACAATTGACTCGTTATCAAAAGTGGGGTCAGACCCCATTGCCACACTACCAGTGTTTAGCAGCACTGACTAGCAACTCGTGAGACCAGGTTTGACTCCTGCCGGTACAAATTTTTTTTTCTTGTTTTTACTGTATTCCTTTCAGTCTTCTGACTTTGATGCGTCCTGCCACGAATTCCTCTCCTGTGCCAACCCCTTCATCTCAGATTAGCACTTGAAGCATACATACTCATTTGCTGAATGTATTCCAATGTCTTTTGCCCTCTCCATCTCTCTCTAGTTCAAAGGAAGTCATTCCCCGACTTCTTAACAGATGCCTATCATCCTGTCCCATCTCCTTGTCAGTGTTTTCCAGATATTCCTTTCCTCTCCGATCCTGCGCGGAACCTCCTCATTTCTTACCTTATCAGTCCATATAATTTCAACCTTGTTTGTAACACGACATCTCAAATGAATTGCAAAATTAAAAAAATATATTTATAAAATTTAAATACATTTAAACTGTTCACTGTGTATATGTAACATTAATATCTTCAGTTTAGTTACTATAACTACCCTTGTAAGTCAAATGGCTATAGATAGTTGTAGAAAAAAAAAGCGAGGAAATGAGCAAATTTTGCGTAACAGCTTGTTTTCATAGCAAGTACCACAGCAATGAATTTATTAAAAGAAGGTAACATCTTCCACGTTTGCTGCACTGACTTTAGTTTTTCACGGCTAGTTTCTGTCATCTACGCAGTTTTCAAATGATTTTGTGGTTCTGCAAGAGAAAATCATGCCTTGCATTTTGAAATGTTAGCGTCTTTAAATTTGTATTTTCTGTTCGTTTTGGTTCACAAATGCTCTCTCATTAGTTTGACAGCTTTTGAGGCTGTCATAACAGTCCTCCGCCCCTACGGCACGGTTCTCGACCACATAACTGAAAAATGGACACGGTTCAAGATTTGTTCTGTCTTGATTGCCATCTAACAAGTTGAAAGGTGGTTGTCCTCTCAGGCAACCTCCATTTCACTTATCAGGCTTATTTGCCCTATTTTTTCTAGGCAGCTATTAATCTATCAATATGTCCTCACTGAAGGATAAGAAGAATGTATTTTAATAAGATACTGTGGTTGGTGTACATTAAGCAACATACCTGTGTGACTTAATATTCTGGCCAGGAATGATTTCTGCGTGCTCTGAGTTGAGGCTGGGACCACACGTGGCGGCCTGCCACAAAAGCAGAGGGGACAGGCGGCTCTTCAGGGGACTGGCCATATGCTGGGGGTGAGGCTGCACAGCAGTCTGACCGCACGCCTATCACTGGCGCCGTACACCTCAGGGGCTGCGAACCTCTGAAACTACCCGTTGGTGACGCCGGCGGTGGCGGAGCTTATTTCCTGCGAACCACTGCGGGGCGTTGACCGGCGACACAGTGGTGTGGGTGACGCCACCGGACGTCGCGATGACATGGGCAGAACACTGACTGTATGGTTGATGACGTGAGAAGCAATAATAAACAGCGTTCTTTCAAAACTCGGTAAATGCAACACAGTTATATTTAAAACGAGTTTTTTCTGTTTTCACCTACATAAGTATCTTTGACCATTTGTATGTTTATATGACTATTAGATCTCGCTGACATTAATAAAGCACTGTAACGTAATATATTTAAATTTAATCTTTAAAACAGTATTTTAAGGTGTGATTCTTCCAGTTTTTTTTTTTTTTTCAAAAGTCGATAAACGCTTATAATTATTGCTAGTATCAGTTACGTTACCTTCTTTAATTCCGTGCATTTTTTCCATAACTGACATTTTATGTGCTGTAGTGTTTATTATATGCCTGCATTGTTGTGAAAAAAGTATTTTTACACATATTATTACTAAAGACTAGATTATATGCATCATAAAAACCTTTAAATATGCATACAAATATACATGCAAATGGTTAAAAATGCATGAAAAGTGTCAAAATATGCACGACCAAATAATAAAAAAACATGTTAGTTACTGCGTGCATTCCATCTCAAAGTCGAACCTGTGCAAATCAGTTACGAGGAAGAGAGTCGGCCACGCGAAAAATCGGTACGTTTAGAACGTTGACAACATTTTCTGAATACTTTCTCGTAGACATTAGGAAGGCGCCTTTCTGGGATTATTTTCTAAAAGATTATAAATTGGGGACGCATACCGTGTTTCAAAAATTATTCCTTCTTTGCTATTGTTGTCGGTAACAATCGAATGCGATGCGAGTGAGTCGCGGCGAAACAATCTACATGTGTAGGACAAGGAGATTGAGTCTTCGATCACACAAAACGTATTTATAAGAAGAAAACGACCGTTCTACATCAGCTAAAGTAACTGGGTAGTATATTAATTTGGGTGGTATGTTGGCATTTATTGTTTCTGGTAAATGTTCACCCTCCCATTAATAAAAGTATCAATTTGGAACAAGGGTACAAAGCCTGGGTTATCGTTTAAAATGTTTTCAAAAATTTCTTTTTCTTGGGAATAACTCCAGCAATGAGGAGTTCACTAGAATAATTTTATTCATTAACTGAATAGATTCATTCAACGCTGTACCTTGAGTTACAAGCTTTTTAAGGCTGGCATGTACACGAAAAATGAGTGCCAGTCACAGCAATGTCTTTTTTAATATCGGAATTGTTAAAAGCTCCCTTCCACTGGCAAACTGCCAAAGCCTCTTCACTATCGAAGTCGTTTACTATCCCTCTAATGGCCTCGAAATCTTTATTGTAAAACAAAACAGCTTCGACCCACGTACCCCAACGAGTTACCACTGGTTCGGGAGGTAAAGGCACATTTGGTAGTTTTTCTTTGTAGTTCTTGATGCGAGGAGGAGCCTTTAGAAACTCTTTCTTTGTGGATGAAATCAGTTTATTTACATACACAAACATGGAACGTACTTCTTCAACAAAGCGATGTACTCCATGAGCAAAGCACGTCACATGAATTAAATTGGGATAAAATACTCGGAGGGCTTTTCCTGCTTTGATCATATAGGGAGCAACATCTGAAATAAACACAAACACCCTTTCATCTGCAGAAGATTGTGGAAATATTTTTCTAATACCCTCATCCACAAATCTGGCAATCGTAGAATGATTTACTTTTTCAAGTTCTTTGCAGGCCGCTAAATAGGAAGTAGAGGGCTCTTCTTTTAAAGCACTAACAATTAAATTTGTAATGTGTTGGCTACAAGTGTCTGTAGTTTCGTCAACTGAAATCCATATAGTGCAGTCCTTGAGTTCATTGCGTATTTCTCCAGAAAATTTACGTAAATTGTCGGTATGTAATTTTTATGCAGTGTTGATTCATCTGGTATATTTTGATTTAAGCAATATTTGCGCGGGAAGCCTTTGAGGAAAAAAAAGGTTCAAATGGCTCTGAGCACTATCCGACTTAACTTCTGAGGTCATCAGTCGCCTAGAACTTAGAACTAATTAAACCTAACTAACCTAAGGACATCACACACATCCATGCCCGAGGCAGGATTCGAACCTGCGACCGTAGCGGTCACGCGGTTCCAGGCTGAAGCTCCTAGAACCGCACGGCCACACCGGCCGGCTTTGAGGAAAGGGTTTGTATGTTTGTGAAGAGGAATATTGCTCTCTTCGCATAGATCCATGTTAAACCGACTTTTTTGGTTACCTTTGGACAAATCCCTGCTACTGCAACTTGCTGTTGTCAGAAGTTGTTGTCGTGGTCCTTTCTTCTGCATTCCTGCCGTATGAAGACTTGTCTTGATATGCTGGTCTATTTGAAACTTTTTTTTTTCTGCACGAAACGGTTTTTCTCGCAAACTCGACAATATAAAACAATTATGCCATATGTAAATGTTTCAGGATGGTAAGCGATCGATGAAAGGACGTTTCTTTTTTCGGGCGGCATGGCGCACACCGCGTTACACACTATACGTCATAAACACGTTTAGCTGTCTATAAGTAGACAGAAAGCTAAACTGAAACAATGGACGTGCGACTAAAGGCTTACGTAGTTTAATCGTTGCCGACGCGTATGGTATGACAGCGTAGGGGATTAACCGGGGGCGCGGCCACAGTAGCATTGGCCGTCTGCCTGTTCCTGTTCCTCTTCTGTAATGATTTCGTTAGGCAGTGGTCTCTCGGTTAACAATTGCACGCAGTTCTAGGTCGCGGTCAATCTGTGAAACATCAAAACTAGATCGAGCTAGAGATGGCCCGTCTAAATGTTTAAAATATTGTTAATAGAGATCGAAAATATGCATCGTTACAAGTTTTTAGTTAAAATATGCAGTAACCGGTGAAAAGGAGCCAAAAATGCAAATGCATATACAACATCAAATGCACATAATCCGGTCTCTAATTATTACATACACCATTTTTTAAAACGTTTTTGACTTTATTGAGAATACAAACAACAATAATAGAAGTACAGTGCCATAATACAATTATAGCAATGATAACTATTTTAAAATAATTGTTTAGCTTAAATCGTTATTATCAGCACCACATGAAGTACAAAATGAATAACACAAAAAGTCTTGAATGTTACAATCACATTGTTATTGTCAAGTTTTCCCTCTTACATCTATACATTATTCGCTTAGAACATCATTGTAAATCTCCTTTGCATCATCTGGGATTTCAAAATACTTTAGCAAGGCAGACACGTCTTTCTTCTTTTCTTTGCTTACCATATTTTGTTTTGGTAAAAGGGTGGGTGCTAGTACTGTTGGATGGCACGGTTTCTTTCGTCAAAGAATGTCAACTTGTACTGGATCTCCAGAGTATGTATCACTGTAATTTGTCGCATGGCCTTATGGGACCAAACTGCTGAGGTCATCGGTCCCTAAGCTTACGCACTACTTGAAATGTTCATTGTCAAACAACACAGCTTCGACCCACGTACCCCACCGAGTTACCACTGGTTCGGGGAGTAACGACACATTTGGTAGTTTTTCTTGATGCGAACAGGAGCCTTTAGAAACCCTTTATTTGTGGACTCACAAACATGGAACGTACTTCTTCAGCAAGGCGATGTACTCCGAGAGCAAAGCCCGTCACATGAATCAAACTGGGATAAAGTACTTGGAGGGCTTTTCCTACTTTGATTATATATGGTGTAGCATCTGAGAGAAACGCAAACATCTTCCATCGTCAGAAGATTCTGGAAATATTTTTCTGATGCTGTCATTCACAAATTTGGCAATCGATGAATGAGTTGTCTTTTAAAGTTCTTTACAGGCCATTAGATAGGAAGAAGAAAGCTCTTGTTTTGACGCACCAGCAATTAAATTTACAATATAACGGCCACAGTGTCGGTAGTTCCGTCAACTGATGAAATCCCAAATAACGTTGTATTGCGTATTTCTTCCGAAGCATTGTCGGTATTTAATTTTTATGCAATGTTGATTGAGCTGGTATATTTGCGCAGCAAACCTTTAAGAATAGGGTTTGTACGTTTGTGAAGAGGTATATTACTTCCAGTGAATGCTTCACATACATCCATGTTACAGCTATTTTTTTTGGTTACCTTTGAAGGTTAAATCCCTGCTACTGCTACTTGCCGCTGTTGAAACTTGTTGTCGTGGGCCTTTCTTTTGCATGTCTGCATCATGAAGACTTGTCTTGACTTGCTGGTCTATTTGGAACTACTTTTTTTTGCACGAAACATTTTTCTTGCAAACTCGACAGCATAAAATATTTATGTCATATGTAAATGTTTCAAGGTCATTAGCTGTCCACGAAAATATAATCCGGTCTCTAATGAACAACGTGTGGGTGGAGACAGTTGTCTCTCCATCGGCAGCATACAACCACATCATCCCAAAGGAAGACCGTATGGACACGAAACACTCCCCCACCACAACAGTATGCGAAAATGATGAAGAAGACGCATCGGCAATTCCACCTGGGCGACGCAGCCAGTTAGTCCAACCCGCCGCTGCCTTACAACTGTGCACCATGCGGTCGGGTGGGACGGGATGACTGACGTAGACTACACCCACTTCCTCTCTCAGCGATGATGGGTCAACTCTCATCGACTCTGCACAAGTGTACAGAGCAGCCACCGTCAAGACCAATGTGATTCGCACGCAGTACGGCAAAGATACAATTGCTCTGAAAAATGATTCATGTAATGGACCATCACGTTGCTCTATTAGAACAGGTGCATATTGCGATGAGTCTGGTTATTTACGGATACGACTTCTACCACTCCATTGGAGATCAGGATGGGTGTGGGTTGACGACCTACTACCAATGAGGGCTACCGGTCACAGATATGACCAAGGCCAGGTTCCTTTTGTTGACTTGTGATAAGCTACTACGTATGGTGGTGAGATCCCACAAACAGGATGTCGCGACCAAGGAACCACCATCTATGGTCCATACTACGTCGGATCACTGACGTTTTCGACGTCGTCACCACCTTGTCTGTATCCTCCTGAAGCAAAGTCACAGTTGCATTGCTACACTGGCGACTATTGTCTCCACCTTTGCCGACCACTACTGACAATTTTACAATGACAGGATCGCGGACGCTGCGACATCTGAGGATGTTCTCCATCTCGTCACATGAACTATCGACGCTATGGAAACAACATCCTTGGTGTGGCAATCACTATAGATGCAATGAACTAGTAGCCGTGCCCAGACGGCCTTCCAGTTGAATTCCACCAGGCTTTCCATGATCTGATGGTCCAGCAGTGGATCGAAATGTGCCAGTTCCTGCTTACACCCAACTTCCACGTATCAATGGCCTTTGTGGCAGGCATTTTATTTCCAGTACATAAACTGTCCCAAGGTCTGGAGATCACCAACTTTCGCCAACTTACTCTCCTCAATGCACATTATCTACATGCACCTGTTGGTGGCACACATAGACATAGCATTACCCTCAGTTCTCTCACCTGAGTAGAAGTCGCACAACCATGGTGTCAGTCTAGAAGCTGCCTTGGCCGAATGTCAGGATTTTGTCGCGTTCCTCACATCCTGCCACCTCTGCAGGCACTGGTATCAATTGATTCCGCTAGTGCCTTTGATAAGGTCCTACATGAGTTCCTTCTATCGCTGGCGATATATATGGGTGTCCCTCTGTCATTCATAGACACCCTGCGACGAGTGTCACATCAAGTATTCAAGTCAACAGATGCCTGGTGGGACTTTTCCAATACGACGTTCTGTCAGACAGGGCTGTCCCCTGTCCACCGTGCTGTTCACGATCGACCTCGAACTTGTTGGAGATCTCCTATCTCACCTTATGGAACTCGCCCTACGCAGCCACATTTTCCATTGCTGGCATATGCAGATGACCTCCTTCTTCTCAAACACCTGCAGATGATGATGATGTTTGATTTTGTTGGGCGCTCAATTGCACGGTCATCAGCACCCATACAAAGTCCCAATTTTTAACACAGTCCAATTTATTTACTCAGTCCAATTTAGCCACTTTCATGAATGATGATGATGAGGATGATGATGATGATGATGATCATAGTGATGAAATGAGGACAACACAAACACCCAGTCCATGGGCAGAGAAAATCCCCAACCTGGTCCGGAATCGAAACCGGGACCCTGTGATCCAGAGGGAGCAACGCTAGCCACTAGACAACGAGCTGTGGACACATACACCTACAGAAATCATAACGTCATCGCATGGAAACACTACAGAAGAACCTCAGGAAGATCTTCAATGTGACCAAATCAGCAACTGCGAACATCGGTTGTGGCCTCCAAGACAAAAGGAAATTGTTGTGGGCATATACCATTTCCTGGGTATCACATGCCCACCGTATGCCTGCAGCCGCTTGCTTCAGACCATATGAGCCCACATCCAACACAACCTTGAGTGCATTCTGCAGCCGCTCCAGGAAGTGACCTCTGTCAACACCTAAGTCCCAACCATGCTGATACACATTGCCCAAATTTTCCTTTTGCCAATGGTACTAGGACGACAATTCCAAGCAGCCTTTTGGTACCTTGTATCTGTGGGAGCCATCATTAAGATCCGCTACGACACCCTCACCCTCCTCACTTCAGGAGGGGGATTTGCTCTCGTCCATGTTGGGGCTATGGCATCTGCTTTATACTTAACTATTATGACAAGGTCCTTCCACATGTTTTAGGCACAGATCGTGGAACTTATTATGGCTGGGTCCCGCTGGTCAATGTGGCCTACATGTCCCCAACACTTTTTTACAAATAGACCCATGTTGTCGAACTCAGCACTGTAGTTGGAGGTCTTCTGGCTTGGTGTGGAAGAAGATTCATGCACCTTTCCTTATAACTGACACGCAAGCCGAGTGGTACTGTGTCATCAGTAAAAAATAAATAAAAAAAAAGGATACTTTACTGTATTGAACTGGTTCATGACGAGTATGTACTCGCTGTCACAGCGAGGAGATAATGATGAGCATCGTCTCACACGTCCATCGATGCATGAAGTCAGCCCCCAATTCTTCTCCTTCTAGAGGACAGGCATTTTCCACTCACCAAGCACCACGCTGCCACTCGTTTCAGGGCCCTGATAACTGCCTATCACTTCAGTGATGGGGTGCACTCCAAGCACGACTTTTGCTACTATGTTCTGGATGCTCACACTGCACTTGAACAGACGCCACTCAACTGCCGTCAATTTGGCAATTACTCATACAGTGGAATTAAGGATCTCCCCGCCATCCCTGCCCTTAGTTGCGGCGTATCTGTCATTTGACATGCCTGATACCTCACAACACCATTTTGGAATGGTACAGCTTACCAGCCTTGTCCTGGCCAGTCAATGGGAGACATGCTTCAAGAACTGCACGCTATGGCTCCCACCTTATCTTTCTTTGTTTTCTCCTTTACTCCACCTTTTCCGCTTTTTTTTTTTTTTTTTTGGCATGCCTCTTGTGTTTGCGGGCCTTGAGTTGTTAGGGAAGTCTGCCCGTATTGAGCACAACTGGGACAAAAAAAAATGGAAGAAATTTGACAGTTCCCATTCTAGACCGCTTCTATACATTTCCTAACCTGACACAGTAGTCACCAGAGGTGATGGGTACATCGTGGCCAGGCCTCGGGTTGCAACCCCTACCCACTTCGCCCCACTACCCCGTGACAATCGTTGGGCCATTTCCTTGTTCAAAAAAATTAAATATACTTAATCAGTTCAGTTTACACATGTAAAATTAATATATTCATTATAGTGAAAAGGCTGTAGACCACCATGCTGTAGAACACTGGTGAAATTTTGCACGAGCTGCCGCTGATTACTAGGAACTATTGACCATGAGCGACCACTGCAAGGCGAGGTAGGTCTTCAGTGTTTTGTACTTTACAAAACCAGTTGAATGTTCGAATGACATAGCTGTGATGTACGCCAACACGAAGGGCAACTTCCCGTGCTGAGAAGCCTTCTTATAATACAGAGAGAATGCTCACAAGGCCTAGCCTTGCAGTGGCGCTTCGAGGCTCATTGACAGACAGAACAGTCAGTGTACACAGGCCGCACCGTCCCGTTCATGACTGTGACACAGCACGCTCTGCTCTGCACGCTGGGAATGCAGCTTCACTTTTGTCTCAGTTGGCCAGGTAGTTGTACATAGCTGCTTCACGTAATCAAAAGAAAAAGACATTCCTGATAAAGAGGTTCCTGCGAAAAATTAATTCTAACATACACAGAACATACAAAACAGCGTAAAATTTTCTGAGAAGCTTATATACATTCCCTGTCAAAGAAAGTGTAGAAAATGAAGAAGAAGTGAAATCAAACTTCACGAGTTGAGAGGGTATGTGATGTTATTTCAATGATTACAAAATGGAGTCAAATTTGCAAATAACTTGACAGTATGATCCCACTTATCACGATGACGTTTTATCACATCTGGCCTGGGTGGTAAGGGTGTCATAAAACCATGGTATCCTCTGCTGAGACAAGCTGGCCCACAGCTGTTGTAAGTGGTGCTTGATATCCTGGACACTGGTGCTGGAGCAAAGTTGACGTCTGAGCTGGTCCCCCACATTTTCTATCAGACACAGATGTGGGGATCTTGCTGGCCATCCTCAGTATCACACAGACATTCATAACCGTGTGTGGATGAGCATTCCTGTGCAAATGACCCCAGGACACTGCTGCATGACAGGTAACAAATGAGGACGCAGGATATTCGGGGTTTACCACTGTGCCGTCACAGTTCCTTCAATCACTGCTAAACAAGAAACCCATACCCGATGGTCCCGCCCCCTTTAACTCCAGCACTAGCACCACTGTCCCTCTCCTAAACACTGGAAGCATGGGACCTCTCCCCAGGCCGCCTCCATACATAGTTACGATTAATCACTAAGCACAGTCTCATGCCGTGCATCAACAGTCTCAAATACGAACAACACCATTCGCTCTTGTTGCCGTTGCATCTGTCACAGAGAACTACACCTCTTGTCATACAAATACATACCTTCCGACGGTGTGTACGTTTAAGATGTTATATACACATCTGAAAATGTCTTCTATGTCCTTCACTTTTTTTGTCGAAAGGAAATGTACTTATTAAAGAGACTACTATATTATTGTATAGCTTTCATTTTCGATATGGGGGACTGTGAATATTACATGGTGACACTTCCACGTCCTGGCTATCCTTCAGTGTACGTGAGGAAAGATTATAGTAAGTCCTGTGGATGAGAAACAACACGTGTGAAGTGAGAAAGTTGAGATCAGTTCATTACAGTTTGGTGCACACATTCAGACTGGGAAGCCTTGCACTGAACAGAGTCGAGAAGTATTGAAAAAAGGTTGGACTAATCAGTACCCCAGGAATCCTAGAGGAAGTTGCAGGGATTTTTAAGCGCCTTTGAAAATTACTGCTTACATGATGCGTGGGCGGAAGTAGGCATTTTGCAGACTAATACCTCGTCGACGAGTTGGGTACGACTTTGAAATCATGCCATGAGTAAAAGGTAATTGTTTTAGTGAGTTCACCATGTAATCAATAGGTCGAGCCGCATACTTATAAAGGAATCTCGCTGATGTATCTTAAAATCTGCATGAGAAGACCTTCGTACCCGAATGAATTTCAGTCTGCAGTCGAGTGTGCACTGATCTGAAACCACCAGAAAAATTAAAAGATTGTGTCCGACCAGGATCGACCTGAAACCTTGCCTTTCGTGGGCAATGCTCTTGCCGAGCTTTATTTACGAAAGTTATGTCACAAATTATAATACTATAGATTATTACATCCCAATAAAAGAAAACAAAGCAATTAATAAATTACTGTATATGTTGTGATACAAGTTAGTTAGTTAGTTACGTACATGTTCCACACAGCATTTGACGACTGTTTTATCGAAGTGATATGGAACGACTCAGTTTATTGAATGTATATACATGATCAATGTTAACATTGTTGAAAAAACTATCATTTTATTCCTGTTCATGCAACTAAACATAAAAACAGGTTTTTTTCCTAACAGTTTTTAAACAGAAATTCGTCAGCGGAATAAAAGGAGTTCCCCATGAGTAATTGTTTTAAATTGGACTTAAAACTTACTTCACTACCAGTCAGACATTTTAAATTTTTGGGCAAATGATCAAAAATTCTTGTAGCTCCATACTGAACTCCTCTCTGAGTCACTGATAGCCTTAACAATGGGTATCAAAGGACATTTTTCCTTCTAGTCTTGTAATTAATTAAATTGTGATCGGTCATTTATGATGAATTTCACTAGCGAAAATGCCTATTGCAACGGCTCAGTTAAAATGCCTAGGTCGTTGAAGAGGTGCCTGCATGACGACTGAGGCTAAACAGCACATATTATTCTTACTGATTGCTGTTGTGCAATCAATGCTTTCTTTCTAAGTAATGAGTTACCCTAGAAAATTATTCCGTACGACGTTATTGAGTGTAAATACGCCAGATATGTCAGGGGGTTGATACGTTTGTTTGCAACATTAGCAATTATACGTAGAGCAAAAGGGACTGAACGTAATTGTTTCAGAAACTCAGTAATATGCTTCTCTCATTTCAAGTTTCCATTGGTACGTCCATCCAAATATTTGGAGCATTCTACCATACTTACTGACTCCCGCCCATGCTACATCAATTACAGGCATGACTCTATTTGTTACACAGAACTGAATGAAGTGTGATTTTACAACAGTTATAGAGAATACATTTTCAGAGAACCACTTAATAATTCTTTGGAAAATATCATTTAGTAACTCTTCTGTTGCTTCCTCTCTAATGGAATTTATTACAACACTAGTACTGTCTGCAAAAGTACCGATTGTGCTTGTTAAATGTTAATTGGAAGGTCATTCACATATATAGGGAATAAGAGTGGACCCAGGATAAAACCCTGTGGACTCCCTTTGTGATTTTACCCCAGTCACTAAATTTTCTACCTTTCCGACATTGTCTGAATTATTCATCACATCCTTTTGCAGTCTGTTTGTCTATTATGATTCAAAGCAGCTGTGTGTAAAGCCATCAGTTCCATAAAACCTGAGTTTCTCTAAGAGAGAATTATTATCTACATAATCAAAGGACTTGGAGAGATCACAAAAATACGAGCAGGTGATATACTATTATTTAAGGCTTGTACTGTTTGATGAGCGAATGTATAAATAGCATTCTTAGTCGAGCAACCCTTCTGGAACCCAGAGTGTGATAAGCTAAGTGAGTTGTTTCCACTTAAGTGTGGGGCTACTCTTGAGTACACTACTTTTTCTAATTTTTTTAAAGATGTCAGTAAGAAAACTGGGCGATAATCTTTAAAGTCTGTATTGGCATCTTTCTTATTAAGCGGTTCAATAACCACATATTTTAACTGATCTGGAAAAATTCTCTGTGCCAGTGATGCTTTGCATATATCATTAAGGACATTCCTTATTAAGCTGGAAAAACTTTTCAGAATTCTGTTTCAAATATCATCAACCCCACAAGAGCTTTTGTTTTGTACAATTTTTATAACTGCATTAATTTCTGTGAATGCAGTTGGTGCTACTTCTAGTTCCTTAAAGTATTGTAAAATGGCATTTTAATATATTCTCCTGTTTCTTCAACTGAACAGTTTAATCCTATACTTGCTGTTATGTTTAGAAACTGATTGTTGGAAGTATTTACAACTTGTGCATTACCACTCATGGCACTGTTATTTAGTTCAGTTGTTACAGAATCTTGTAATCTGATTGGCTGTCCTGTCTCCTGTTTGACAATGGTCCATGTAGTTTTAATCTTATTCTCTGCATTATTTATTTCTGTCAGGACATGAGTACTTCTAGACATTTTAATTACTTTCTTTAAAATAATACAGTATTTTTTGTAGTATGCAAGTAATGTCAGGTATTGACTTACTCTGGACTTTACATAAATTCCCCTCTTCCTCCTACATGGGATTTTAATTCCCACAGCTTACTTGTTTTTTTAATGGATCTTTTGCGTAATTATTTTACGAAAGCAGTTTTCAAATATTAACACAGATTTAGTATGGGATAAACTGACTTTGACATTAGCATAAACCTCATCTCATACGACCCCTTTTAGCTTACTCTTAAAACACTGTATCCTGTTCTCTTTAATAAGCCTCACTGCTTTGTATGAACCTGCCTCCAGGTTGCAAGGTGCCATATTGTTTATTTCCATTAATTGTGCATCACGGTCAGATAGTCCATTGCCAATTGCGTACTCATTAATTGTTTCAACCTGAGCACTGTCTATAAAAATTTTGTTAATGTCCTACTATTATGCTCCACACAAATTGAAAAACTGACTAAATAAATTAGATCTAAACACCCAAATAATAAATCTTATTCATTTTTTTCTGTCCGTATCCTTGAAGAAATCTGCGTTGAAGTCTCCACAAACTACTGTTTCTCCTTGTCTGTCAGGTAGCTCAATAATGCGTCTACATTTCTCTTCCTAGAGAGGCTCTGTAGGCTGTTACAATTATCAGAAAAGTATTCTGCAGTAACAACTGACAAGCACTTGCTTCTAAATTGAGATCAACACAGAAACTATTTGTTTCAATATTTTTGACTTTGTGTCCACCTCTTGCGTATATTTTAACTTCATTTTCCATGTTAAATCTGAGCGAAAAAGATGTAAATCTATAATTCCTGATATTCAGCTTCTCGATCCCTGTAGTTACATGGTGTTCAAAGAGACACAGCTCATGTATCGTTTTTTTTTTTTTTTTTTTTTTTCAACCATCCAATGTTTTGATGAGACACATTAATTTTACTTTTCTGGAAGCTGTTACAAATATTATGGTCTTGTATTTCTTTCAATCTACCTGTAACCCGACTCTAACCTAAAAAATGTGATCCTTTGATTCCAGTAATCACACGGATTTTCTCTTGTGTACTTGTGGTCCCCCTTACACTTTCTGAAAGGCGCTGAGCTAATCTTTCCTTCCTCTTCCTATTTAGATACAGACCATGATAAGCGCATCTTCACTTCCCAGACGCAGCAAGAGGCACGGCACAGATACGAAAGTTTATTTCAGTCAAAATCAAATCGCTCAGCTCTTTGTTCACTTTCACAGGCTAACAGCCCTGTTAATCCACGGTTGACCATGTCGCTGCAAAACTTCCACAAAACCCACACGAGTGTGTCCTGCTGCAGTTCCTATTTTTTTCAGGTTACCTTTAATGCTATATTCAAAGTTGTTGTGGCTTATACTTGTAATGCAACATGCTTGTCATCTTCAGGATCGGTTGCTACAAATGTGGTTCCTTTGTAGCATCTGATTCGTTTCTTTATTGGTTTTGGCGGTGCTTTTCCATTTGTGCTGCATCCGTTTTAAAATTTAGAGCTTTGGTACAGCATAATAATTACCAAGTGTCACGCGAAGCTTTCCTTGTACTTGTGATTTTTCTGTATTTTGGAGCACTCCGTAGTAACGTAGCACGGGTAATAATCATCCAGGCTTGCCTCGTTTCTCCTCGTTCTTTCCCATTTTCAGGTACAATGTTTGGTTCAGAAGCAGCGTATCTTATGTGGTTGTTGTGTGAAGCGATATCCACATTATAACAGGAAATTATCCTTTCGTCCACATCTTTAACGTCGGTGTTTCGCATCTTATCTATTTGTACTCATTCCTATCTGTAAGTTGTATTACTAACACCTGCTTGAGTTTGCTGCTTATTGTGATCTTTCTACACACCACACTGTAGTAGTACATCGGGTCCCCATTAATACTCATCGTTTGGTTCCAGAACGAATTTTCACTCTGCAGCGGAGTGTGCGCTGATTTGAAGCTGCCTATCATATTAAAACTGTGCGCCGGGACTCGAACCTGGTACCCTTGCCACTGCCGAGCAAGTGCTCAGTTGAATGTCTGTCCAAGCACGTCACGACCCGTCCTCACAGCTTTACTTCCACCAGTACCTCATCGTCTTCCTACCAAACTTCACAGAAGTTCCCCTGAGTACTTTTCTGGACTAGCACTCCCGGCAGAAACGATTTTGTGGAGATGTTGCGTACCCACAATCTGACAGGAAGTATCAAAACAGCGCTACGAAGTGAAAGATTCTTTCTGGAATCAATTCCTATAAGAGACTCCACGGTACGCAGCAGATGATGACTGTTACGGTGACCAATAACACACATCACATAAGGAAATCAAATTAAAAGAACAATACTTTTTGCTTCTCAGCAACATGAATTATCTTAGTCGAAATGGATCTAAGCCAAGTAACGATAAGAAAGCGCTATTACCATTTCTAACGTTTCTGACAATTTTCTGCTCCTTGAACTCAGACGTGTTTTGTATATCTACGTGTGTTAATATCTCGAACAGACTGAGGTTCCGCATGCGAAAAGCAATAATCAACACAACGCAGGCATACAGCCTAATTTTCGCTTGGGACTTAGCCAATTGCCTACCACGACCCTCAACATACGATAAACCCATTCTTTCTCAGACTTGATATTTATGATCACAATCCACGTCGAAGCAAAACCATCCAGAAACGGCGCTAATGAGCTGGTATGCAGCTGCGTCGTATAAATCATTCCAAGCGTCTCCGTGGAATCATTAAGCGCCAGTGTTTCTGTTAATGCTCTCGCGACATCAAGAGACTGAAAGTTTAAGGTGGACGCCGCCGCGATGAACTGAAATAGAATTCAATAATAAACAAGGGTGGTAAGAACTGGGGGATGCTTGTCTCTCAGGTGATTAGCAGGAATGATTCAAGTTTGTAACTTAGAGCTACCGATGTAATGAGAGAGAACAAACGACAGGATTAACTTACTGACTTCAAACCCCGTTCCAGCTGTGTAAAGGTCTGTGCTTGTAGTTGCAGGTAAACAAGTTAAAGTTTAATCGGGATTTAAACGGAGGAAATAGCTGCGAAACATTGTCCTTCACTTTCATCGACAGGTTGTAAATAGTGAAGGTAACTGTGGCAAAATGAAGTACTTGGAATTTATTTGTAATTTCCTATTAATGTTCTTGGAAACAATAATGAAATGATATTTGTTTAGCGAACTGGAAATTTGTTTCTGTTATTCACGGGCGTCGCTTCAGTTGATGTTAAAGGTGCACAATATTTCAACGAGATAACTGCTCGTCTTCTTCAGGTGGATAGGAAAATTCTTAAAAAAAATCCTCTTCCCAGACTTCACCGTAGGTGTTGATGGAGTATGTTCATGCAGTGGGTGTGAATCATTTTCGTCGATTTTCTTCCTTTCGACATTGGGCCTACTACCCAGCGTATGTCATAAGAAGGAACGCCTGCCCCACAATGCAGTTTATCAACAGGAGTTGGTCTCAGACACGCAGTAATTAGCCTCGCATTTTCAGTAAGGGCTACGTCTATTTCTCGTGTGTGAACAAATATATACGACATTGGACAGGCGTATTGACCAGCTGAGAAACAAAGTGTTATAGCAGAAGTACACACCATTTGGGATGGACACCCCTATTACTACATGAAGTTTCCGGATGATGTTGTTTCAGGTCGACACATTACGTTTGATATTCAGTGAATGATCTGTCTAAGGTAACTAAGGTAACTCAAAGGTATCTGGATGTAACACAGTGCTCCAGCTTGATGCCTTCCCAAATCACTTTCAGTTTCCTTCCTGCCTGTCTCTTCTGCAGGTGGGAAGCAGTGACTTGAGTTTTGTGTGGGTTTGGCTTGTTATAGTAATCAAAAAGAATTCCGGGGGCTCTTGTCAGCACCTGTTCTGCTGCTTCTCCAAAATCATCTGTCTGTACTGTCAAAATAAGGCCGTCAGTATATGTACAACTTCTGCAGGGATTAGTTCTTGCCTGATCATTTGTTTAAATACTGAAGAGCTCTGGTGTGAACACATTCCATTAGTTCCTCCAACATCTTTCTCTTTCTTGCAGCCGCGCGGGATAGCCGCGCTATCTAAGGTGCCTTGCCAAGGTTCGCGCCGTTTCCCCACGTCGGAGGTTCGAGTCCTCGCTCGGGCATGGTTGTGTGCGTTGTCCTTAGAGTTAGTTTAAGTTAGATTAAGCAGTGTGTAATCCTAGGGACCGATGACCTCACCATCTTGGACCCATAGGGCCTTACCACAAAATTTTCAAATTTCTTCCTTGCAAACCATAGTCCTGAGTCAGAGCGTAGATCTTGTAATGGATTATGCGATGTTAGACTCTATCGTAAGCTGATGAAACGTCGATAAAAGCCACTTCAGTCATCTTCCTCCCTTCAAAGCCCTCTTGTACGTGATGTGTTAGATGAGTTATCTACGCTGTACAGTATTCTTGGGACCTAAAACCTATCAATCTTTAGTGAAAGACTGTTCATGAAGGTGGCATAATAATGAGACAAGCCAATAGCTCTGAGAGCAGATATTATTTTGGTTTCCTCTGCGTTATTGGAATATTCTATTGTTTTAAGCAGTTATTGTGGGAGTCCACAAGCCGCTTCGTTGTTGTTGATCTGAATGTCTTTATCTACAGGAAAGTTACAGGAAAGTTTCTCCCAAAACTGCTCGACCAAAGTAATGACTAATGGCTAATGACTGTTCACTATTAGACTACCAAGTCAGATAAATTTACAATTGACACATGGAAGTGTGTATTTAACTGAAAGAAACACCTACGGTTGTGAATTTAATAACTATTTGTTTACTTCATTTCTGTATTGTAGTAATAGTTATCTGTAATTTTTCTATGAGCTGATCCGCTGGCTGACTGGGAGAACGTAAGGGCCAATGAGGTGGAACAGCACAAAACTGTTTTTCGCTGAAAGGCAGAGTAACTGCGGGCGCGCACTGAACGATGGGGCAGGTGACCGAACTCGGCAAATTGTTCTACATCTACATCTACATCCATACTCCGCAAGCCACCTGACGGGGTGTGGCGGAGGGTACCTTGAATACCTCTATCGGTTCTCCCTTCTATTCCAGTCTCGTATTGTTCGTGGAAAGAAGGATTGTCGGTATGCCTCTGTGTGGGCTCTAATCTATCCGATTTTATCCTCATGGTCTCTTCGCGAGATATACGTAGGAGGCAGCAATATACTGCTTGACTCCTCAGTGAACGTGTTCTCGAAACTTCAACAAACGCCAGTACCCAGCTACTGAGCGTCTCTCCTGCTGAGTCTTCCACTGGAATTTATCTATCATCTCCGTAAGGCTTTCGCGATTACTAAATGATCCTGTAACGAAGCGCGCTGCTCTCCGTTGGATCTTCTCTATCTCTCCTATCAACCCTATCTGGTACGGATCCCACATTGCTGAGCAGTATTCAAGCAGTGGGCGAACAAGCGTACTGTAACCTACTTCCTTTGTTTTCGGATTGCATTTCCTTAGGATTCTTCCAATGAATCTCAGTCTGGCATCTGCTTTACCGACGATCAACTTTATATGATCATTCTATTTTAAATCACTCCTAATGTGTACTCCCAGATAATTTATGGAATTAAGTGCTTCCAGTTGCTGACCTGCTATATTGTAGCTAAACGATAGAGGATCTTTCTTTCTATGTATTCGCAGCACATTACACTTGTCTACATTGAGATTCAATTGCCAGCATACACATTCTGAGAGGCAGCGAAAAGAATACTTCCTACAAAGATAGGGGTCTGCAAGGGCATGGGAAAAACATGCCCACCGCATGAGGAGTCTGCTGGAATCAAAGGTGGTCAGCAGTAATTGATGTATGAGGGAGCCCAGTATTGCCGTGATTGGCCGAAACAACAAAGCGAACTCATAGTAGGGGCAACATTTTTGCTTTCTGCCCTATTCTAAGTGAAAAATATGCGGTACCGGTTATTTACCGCAGATTCCCTAAGAGGAGGGAGATTGCTAATATTTTTATTTTTTTCATTGGACGGAGCTCGGTAAGACGACAGCGATTGGCAAACGAGAATCCAGTGCTGGCGCAATCAGCAAATTTTGTGGAGCCAAGCATGTAGTGGACTTCCTCTTGGAGCTCCAGAGAGGGAACACTTTGTTTTCGTCTGTTCTTTCAGAGGACAACGATTAGCTGATGGTCGTTTTGAGACACTATTTCGCAGCCATTCAAAGATTCTGGGGTCGAACTTGTAACTTTCAGCTACCACTGCAGCCATCCTCTGCATTTCAGTTTTAGAACAATGGTAAGCATGTTCATTATTTTCGCCAGATGTGATGAGGTGGATGCGAAGTCATTTCTTTCGAGCTAGAGTTTTACTTTCCTGAATTTATTCACACTCCGCTAATTGAGCTTAACATGCGCCTAGGCTAGGAAACAGGCGCTCATACGCCAAAGAAGCTGGTACATGCATGGGTATTCAAACACAGAGATATGTAGACAGCCAGAATAGGGTGCTGAAGTCGACAACGACTCTATAATAGAGGTGTCTCGTACAGGTTTTAGATCGGTTACTGCTGCTACAACGGCAGGTTATCAAGATATGAGTTTGAATTTGGCGTTATAGTCCGTGCACGAGGGATAGGACACAACATCTCCGACGTAGCAATGAAGCGGGTATTTTCCCATACGACCATTTCACGAGTGTAACGTGAATAACAGGAATACGGTAAAACATCAAATATCCGACATCGCTGCGGTCGGAAAAAGATCCTGCAAGAACGAGACCAACAACAATGGAAGAGAATCGTTCAACGTGACAGAAGTGCAACCCTTCCGCTAATTGCTGCAGATTTCAATCATCAACAAGTGTCGGCGTGCGAACCATTCAGTGAAACACCAGCTATATGGGCTTTCGGAGCCGATGACTGCACGACACAAAGCTTTACGCCTCACCTCGGTCCGTCGACACTGGTCGGACGAGTCTCGCTTTAAGTTCTATCGAGTGGATGGACGTGTACTGGTATGTAGACAACCTCATGAATCCATAGACCCTGCTTGTCAGCAGGGGATTGCTCAAACTGGTGGACGCTTTGTAATGGTGTGGGGAGTGTGCAGTTGGAGTGATATGGGACCCCTGATACGTCTAGATACGACTCTGACAGGTGACAGGTACGTAAACACCCTGCCTGATCACCTGCGTCCATTCATGTCCATTGTGCATTCCGACGGACTTGGGAAATTCCAGCAGGACAATGCGACAACCCACACGTCTGTAATTGCTACAGAGTGACTCTTCTGAGCTCAAACACTGCCGCTGACCACCAAACTCCCCAGGCATGAATATTATTGAGCATATCCGGGATGTCTTGGAACGTGCTGTTCGAAATAAATCTCCGCCCCCTCGTACTCTTACGGATTTATGGACAGCCCTGCAGGATTCATGGTGTCAGTTCCCTGTAACACTACTTCAGACATTCGTCGAGTCCATGCCACGTCGGATTGTGGCACTTCTGCGTGCTTGGGGGGCCCTACACGATATTAGGCATGTGTACCAGTTTCTTTGGCTCTTTAGTGTATGTACTTCTATGGGTATTTTCTTTAACCCGTTAGTCAATTCAGCAACTATTGGTAGTTTATGTGGACATAGTTAATTGTAGATTATTGTCATCATTTCCTTTCAAGTTCTACTCATCTGTTCCAAGGTATTATCATGCTTGTTTAATAATCCATTTGAACCATTGCCACTTAATAATTACATGTATTAGCTATTCAGTGGAGTCAAGTCTATGTGTTTTAGCAATAAACAGGATTTAATAGTGACCCTGGGTTTCATTCAATAGTCAGATGAAATTGTTTCTCATTTTACTTGGTGTAACGCATAGAAGAGCAGATACTTTTATATCTGTTATCGTAATATGTACAGACATCAGTGTTTGTAGTTTTTTCTCTGCATCAAACAGTGTTCCCACTAACACGTCAGAAACTTTATTACCAGATGTTTTCTGAATGCTCTTAACTCCACCTCTAATTGGAGTACACGTGTCAGTATAGACCATCAGTTTTGCATCTATGTGTCCACAGTTCAACACCTGACTTACTGGCCAGGAGAAAGTAAGCATTAATGGCTTGCTCTTGCCGCATGTACTTCTAGGTACTAACCAATCTAAAGAGGTATAAGAGTAATAGCTATAGTAAGTTCGCAAATGAAGTTAATACTGACGTAATGTTGTTCAGTATACCATCCACAGTCACTGACAAAAATGTATGTACTTACACGCGTTTACACCCTGTACTTACGAGGTACAGTACCTATACTTCATGTTCAATTGGGCCATTCCTGTTCTTAATGTTCAGTAGTCTCTGTTGTTCGACCTTGTCCTAAGACTCCACATGATCATATGGGGAGTGGCCTCTTCGCTGTATATGGCACTGGGTTCAGATATTGATAGCATCAGAGGGCTATGCTTAATCGTCAGCCGTAGTCCCACAGTAGAATGTAGTCCAAGCCAAGTGTCTTGTTATTTTTACAACGCTGTACTGCTTTTTGCAGCTTTTGTTCGAAAAATGGAGTTTAGAACTCATTCATTTACGTGTATTCTTGTCTCTGAATCTTATCCGTTTGCCCCGTCTGCCTACTTTGTTTGGGACACGTGACGTTCGGGACGCCAGGTTCGCCACTGCTACCCCCTGCCCCCTCCTTTCCCAGACAGTGCCGAAACAAACGGCAGCAGCCGCGCCGCCGCCCGGCTGCTCTCTCGCCTCCGCCGCCGCCGCCGCCGCCCCCGACGCCGCCTCCACACGACGCCCAGCGTCGGCGTCCGGCGTCCGGCAGCCGCCGTCTTGCTCGCGGCCACTAATATTTCAGCAGCGCGGCGCTGCGCGGCGGGCGGGCGCCGGCGCCTAAAGAGAATAGGTAATTGTCGCCCGGTGTTTAGGGCCGGCGGACCCGCATCAAACATTCAGAGCACACACTGGCCGCACAAAGTGCCGGCCTCATCCATTATTCGGCCGTAGAAATCCGCCGCCCACCTGCCCGTCACTCCTATTAAATTTCCTTAAAGTGAATTTTATCACCGTTATATATCTTACAGTAGAGCACCGGGTTGCAATTATTGTGTCGTTTCGGGGGGGGGGGGGGGGGGGGGGGGGAGCCCTGCCGAATATTACCGCCTCCCGTGCTCTTCCTGGTCCCGATCCTCACCACTGCGAGGCCTTTTCCTTCATCATCGGGCTCGCTTCCCGCTGGGCTTCGCTCTCCTGCGCTGTAAATAAATGTTAACCTCGCACGGCAGTCTCGGTTGGAGAGGGCCCCAGGGGTTCAGACGCCTAAGGCAGCTCCCCGGTTTGTCAGGATGCTCGTATGGTGATGTGACGTATAAGGATGGCGGCAGTATCGCGTAGACAAGGTATGGAATGGCAGTGCATTGACGGAGCTGTCATTTGTACTCAGCTGATTCCTGTGAGAAGTTTTCCGATGTGATTATGGCCGCACGATGGGAATTAACAGACTCTGAACGCTGAATGAAAGCTGGAGCTAGAAGCATGGGACATTCCATTTCGGAAATCGTTAGAGAATTCACTACCCCAAGATCATAGTGTCAAGAGTGTGCTGAGAATACCAGATTTAGGGCATCTCTCACCACGGACAACGCAGTGGTCGACGGCCTTCACTTAACGACCGAGAGCAACGGCGTCTCCGTTGAGTTGTCAGTGCTAACAGACAAGCAACACTGCGCGAAGTAACCGCAGAAATCAATGTGGGACGTATTCGTTAGGACAGTGTGGCAAAATTTGCCGTTAATGTGCTATGGCAGCAGACGACCGAAGCGAGTGCCTTTGCTAACAGGACGATATCGCCGGCAGCACCTCTCCTGGGCTCGTGACCATATCGGTTGGACACCAGACGACTGGAAAACGGTAGCCTGGTCAGATGAGTCCCGATTTCAGTTGGTAAGAGCTGACGGTAGGTTTCAAGTGGGGCGCAACCCCCACGACGCCATGGACCCTTCTTGTCAACATGGCACTGTGCAAGCTGGAGTGGCTCCATTGTGGTTAGGCTTTGTTTGCGTGGAATGCACGGGTTCTCTGGTCCAACTGAACCAATCATCGACTGCAAATGGTTATCTTGGCTGCTTGGAGACCGTTTGCAACCATTCATGAACTTCATGTTCTCAAACAGCGATGCGCCTTATCGCTGGGCCGCAATTGTTCGTGATTGCTTTGAAGAAAATTCGAGAGAATGATTTGGCCACCCAGGTCGCCCAACACGAATCCCATCGGACATTCACGAGACATAATCGAGAGGTCAGTTCGTGCTGAAAATTCCGCACTGGCAATAGTTCCACAATTATGGACGGCTATAGAGGCGTCAGGGCTGAACTTTTCTGCAGGAAACTATCAACGACTTGATGAGTGCGTACCACGTCGAGTTGCTGCACTACGCCGGGCAAAAGGACGTCCGACACGATACTGGGGGACATCCCATGACTTTTGCCACCTCAATGTACAAATCAAGATCATGAACGTGTCACACTCGGTACACTGTAAATTTCATAGCCTTCCTCACAGTTTCATTCATTTGAACAAACAACCGGTTTCGTATTTATATCCATTACCAGCACCTCATGCAGCTCCGCTTCCTTTAAGACCTGATGGTGGCTGCAAAGCCCAAACCGCTTATCTTTTCAAATAAAATGACTTATACTCGTCTTTCATCTACACGTCCCTTTAGATGGTCAGCGTATAAGCGGGCCTGTTGCCTCGTTCGTACAAAGTAAGTCTGAATCAGTTAATTCTATGAACTGGGTAATAATAACATCAATTGTGCCAGTACTGACTCACTGGGATGTTATCTTCCTGACTAGCATTCCAACAGATTCAAAACAAAACTTCGTATTAACAGCAAATAAAACACTTAAAATTTATAAAATTAGAGGGGTCTGAGCCAGACTAACAAGTAACGCTAAAAACTCAATTTAAAAGCCATTTAATACATATTCAAAAATAAAATCACAAGTAACTTCAGAAATAAGAACAATGACGATTAAAGGAATGTTCATTATCGTTTGTATAAAACGATAAACATTTCTTAATACGTTCCAAACCCGTCGGTTTAGCATGAGGAAGGATTCATCTCACCTATATGCACATGCACATTCATCTGACGACACGCGCACACGAAGAAGAGAACAGAAGGATAAATGTATACACCAAATCAAAACACGATGGGCCAGACAAACGTTACCTTTACTGATCAACCACCTGGTCGGTTGCTCGTGTAGAAATCCTACACCTCGCAGGTACGAAAAGATACGGAAAGATATAAGATGAAGACAATTCCTAATAGATTTACGTTGTACCACAGGCTTGAATGATAACTACATTGAGATGAAGGTTCCCCACCTGGTGGAAAGGCACGTAGGCACGTGCTCTGGCTTACCTAACCAAGACAAAGAAACACTGAATACAAGAAAGAAGTTCAAAATTTTTCGTTTTTAAAATTCAGTCTTAATCACACCACGTATGTTATAAGAACATAAGTGACCGGTTTCGGTCATATCACATGATCATCATCAGACCTGTTATTTAATTTAGAAAGCAATAGAAACCTTATTAGATTTACAATACAATGAGATGAAATGCTTATAAGGATAAAATATAATAAGACGTTTTTATGATGAAGACTACCGGCGTAAATTCGGTTCGCCATTACGGACATACATGTCCCGAGCTGGAAGTGAATGTCTCGTTAATGTCTAAACGGTACCATCGCATACCGGTTATACAGACGCCTCTAGCATTTGCGCCACGTCGCTCACAAACTGACAATCACTTCTATGTATCAGTTTCCGTCTCCACTGTTCTTCATAACATGTACACCATATCCATTGGCGCATCTAGTGCATGCTCACAAAAAAACATCGACTATTTCGGCGGATGGATAATTTCATTGTCCATAAAGTAGCCTGTCTGCACTGTTCATGGATATTTAAAAAATGGAACTTAACACACATTCCTTCACTGGTTAGACAACAACTCTCCCTTTCCCCTCTTACTCCTAATGCTGACTGTCCACTGATCACCCTATTGCTCAACAATTACACCCCCAAACATGTCCCACTTGGGAGCTCTCGACTGGCTGGCAGTGGAATGTATCAATAGTAAATGCTTACATACGGGTAACTACTACATATACCATGTATTATACATACAACAATAAAACTATAGGTATGATACTACGTATCATGCCAGGATCAGTGGTCCGACCATCTTTAAGTGCCACTGACAACCACAATAATCCTGAGTATAAGGAAAGGAGAACAATGCCTCGCCAGGTGATTGCAAAAGAAACGATTGTACAGTGAGGTACGTAATTAGTACAAAAATAAGATTAAAAATATGATGTAAAGAATCAGCACTAATCATAACAACTGTATGAGAACAAGACTTTTTTATTTGTTTCACCATAAATTATATACGTACTTCTGGTTTTAGGTACAAGATACTTTTTGTAACTGTAAGAATAAACTGTACACGACGAAACAATAGGAGAATAAAATAAAATAGATAAAAAGCCTAAAAACTAGATGCTACGAAGGGAAAAACCGTAGTTATATTTTATGTGGTCATTCAACAAATTGCAATCAAGACTGGAACATTGGTCATAAGGAAGTACAAAGCATTAAGTATCAAGTAAAAAACACTCATCAAATCTATACCGCTATACACTGAGGTGAAAAATTCATGTGATAGCGATATGCACATATACACACGTCGGCAGTATCGTGCACACAAGGTATAAAATGGCAGTGCATTGGCGGAGCTGTCGTTAGTACTCCGACGTGATTGCGGCCGAACGACTCTGGACGTGGAATGGTAGTTGGAGCTAGACTCATGGGACGTCCCACTTCGGAAATCGTTAGGGAATGCAATATTTCTGGATCCACAGTGACAAGACTGTGCCAAGAATACTACATTTCTGACGTTATCTCTCAGCACGGGCAACCAAGTGGCCGACGGCGTTCACTTAACGACCGAGAGCAGCGGCGTTTGCGCAGAGTTTCCAGTGCTAACAGACAAGAAACACTGCGTGAAATAACCGCAAAAATCAATGTGGGACGTACGACGAACGTATCCCTTACGACAGTGCGGCCAAATTTGGCGTTAACTGGTCATGGCACCTGCAGCGCCTCTCCTGGGCTCGTGACCACATCGGTTGGACCCTAGACGACTGGAAACTGTGGTCTGGTCAGATGAGTCCAGATTTCAGTTGGGTGGTGTATTTAATCCTTTTGTTCTCCTGGCTATTTTTTTATTGATGGTCATGTTAAAAGTTCGACGTGCTTACGTGGCTGTTTTCTTGCTAAATTCTAGGAGCAGATTTTATTATGAAGCACGCATCGATGTGGAGGAAAATAAAACTTCCATGATCCGGATTAAATACATTTATTTTAGTCGTGAACTAAAAGTTGTTGATTTACTTCTGTGACAGAAATTGACCACAGATAAAAAAATGTCTTTCATTATCTGGTTTCATAGTCTTGGGCATAACGAACTGAAATGTACTTTGGCTATATTTTTAAATTATTTTTTTCGCAGCAGAAATGACTTCAGTGCTTGCTTTCTACAGCGACCAGTGATATTAGGCTGACAGTTAATATTGGCACATTATTCAACATTAGACCATCGCTTAGCGTAATGTCCGCTACATTACAATTTCAGAAAACGAATATCGAGTATTATCACTTCAATGCTGTTCACTGGCCGTATTCTTTATCTGTTAATAATTTCAGTCTCTTTAAATGTCTCCGAAAATAAATCTTTCTACTTCTGTAATTGATTTATCAGACTTGGGGAAAATCTCGTGATCTTTGGAATCAACGCCGACCATGCGGCAAATTCACTTTTTGGAATAAATCGGGTAAAACAAAGTTTTAATAACACTGACATATTGTTTCAATTCCAATTCAGAATTGCGCGTCACAACGAAGCGTTAATGCTAACTGACGTGATTGTTACATAACATAGCGAGAACGAGACACTATTGTCCCTATTACTTATAGGTTAATAGAAACAAACAAATTCTGATCTATTCTTACTCTTTTACTCTCTTAGAATAATACTGTGTTCCATCTTTATGGCTAATACTTAAATATTTCAATCAAACTAATTAAACATTATTTTTTTATCAAAATTACGGCTTCAGGCCGTCAAGGCGCGGCTACAATGGGAGTTCAGTGGGGTTCGTGTTTGACACAGACCTCACGAAGTCATGGACCAGCTTGTCAACAAGGCGCTATGGAAGCTGGTGGTGGTGGTGGTTACGTAATGATGTGGGCTGTGTTTACGTGGAATAGACTGGATCCTTTGGTTCAGCTGAACCGATATTATCTGTAAATGGTTATGTTCGGCTACTTGGAGACCATATGCAGCCATTCACTGGCTTCATGTTCCAAAACAACGACGGAATTTTTTTGGATGACAATGCGCCTTGTCACTGGGCTACAGTTGCTTGCGACTGGTTTGGAGAAAATTGTGAACAGTTCAAGTGAATGATCTGGCCACCCAGATCGCCCCATGTGAATCCCATCGAACATTTGCGGGACTTAATCGAGAGGTGAGTTCGTGCACAAAATCTGGCGCCGACTGCACCTTAGCAGCTACGGATGGCGGTAGGGGCAGCACGGCTCGGCACTTCTGCAGGGGACTTCCAGCGACCTGTTGAGTCCACAGCACGTCGAGCTGCTGCACTGCGACGGGCAGAAGCAAGTCCGACACCATATTATGAGATATCCCCTGACTTTTGTCATCTAAGTGTATAAGGAGACAAAGTTGTTTAATGTTGTTTCCGAAAATCGCGAAAAGTTCTAGACCGATTTACTTCAAACTTCTACGGTACTCTAATAAACATTTACACTGTTGTATGGCTTATCAGCTTATGATTAGAACGCTTCTATGGAATCTGAATAGTCCAAGAGATTGTGATCCTAACCGTTCGCAGACACAGCACATAGCAGACTATAATTACATGTGTAGGTTACAGAATTTAAAAAGGGGTGTTATTATTCCATAAGTCCCTGAAGTTTCTGGCGTGAACACAGTGGGTTTTTCGTTTGTTTCGTCTCCCGTAGAAATCGCAATACCACTCACGCGATAAGAATATGTAATGGTCGAACGGAAAATTTCCCACTTCATCGCCACCTCGGAGATGCTGTGTCCCGTCACTCATGCGCCGACTATAACACCACTTTCAGACTAACTTAAATCTTGTGAACCGCCATTGTGGCGACAGTAACCGATCTAACAACTACGCCAGGCGCTTTTTGTCTTACATAGGTGTTGTCGACCTGTTTATATATCTCTGTGTTCGAATACGCATGCCTATATCAGTTTCTTTGGGGCTTTAGTGTAAATTACCTTCTCATACAGAGCCACCGAGCGATTTGCGAAATGTGTAATGCCTGTCCTGTAGATGTTGGAGCGTGCAGCAGTTGGTCTCGTTCCATTGGTTATCGTAAGTTGTTATACGTCATGAGCTCAAAAAATGCGTGCATATGTGGATCGACAGCAAAGCTTGCGCCACTATCTTTGTGGTTACACACAGCAGGACGACAGTAACGTCTTGTGAAGTCCTGTAGAACGGCAGCCAATGATGCCTTGACGAGCAGAGGCTTGACAGGGCAGGTTTTTTCTTTAGCTCTAGTTGTGTACCTTATATGCTGGGGGCGGACAAATTTAGATGGAGTGGCGTGCTGCTTAAATTGGTGACTCACACGATACTCTTGTACGTAGCGAATGCATCACTATCCTAATTTCCTACATCAATTTCACTCTGATTCCGATGTTTCTTTCATGCCTGGTAAATTCATTCATTTTACTGGCGGCCTGCGACAACCAGAACTCGGTGTTCTATGAATGAGTTTGAGCTTTGTACCCACGTCGACAAGGATATCCACGCGATCTTTTATCGTCCGTTCTTGTATACTGCTTACCTGGCCTCTCTCAGCTAAAAGGAAACCAATTACTTCTTTTAGTAACTTTCTGTAGAGTATTAAATCCATCTAAAAATAAACATGTATTAGATAGCCTAACTCCCCTTTTTTCTTTCTGTGCGGAACTGTAGCCCTTATGTATGAATAATGGGTCCATTTTGAAACTTCCTGGCAGGAAAAAACTGTGTGTCCGGTCGGGACTCGAGCTTGGGACCTCTGTCCCTTGCGGGCACGTGTTCCAACTTCTCCGCTATCCAAGCACGACTAACGACCCTGTTTACAGCTTTACTTCCCCCAGTACCTGACCTCCTACCTTCCAAACTTCACAGAAGTTCTCCAGCATGCCTTGTGGGACTAGCATTCCTGGAGGAAAGGGTAGTGTGGAGACACGGCAAGGCTACTAGATGCGGGTTTCCAGGAAGTTTAAGACCAGAGTGGACTACGCGGCAGGGTGGGAATTCATCCTGGAATGGACCCAGTTGTTTCCTTGCCTCTTACACAGTTTCATGAGTAACGTACTTTGTATGACGGCTCATTTAGTGAGACTAGAGTCTGGGGATGTAGCTCTATAATAGCTTGCCGGACGACGGCTTCCGACGATGGAGAGGGTGACTGGACGCTCGCTTGGGGACGCGGCTCCGGGAACGCTGGACACAGAGAATTCGATCCGTTCTCAGAAATGGTTGTCGAGACGCTTCGCGACCCCTGGAATCGCCGTGGTACCGTCGCGGCTGTGGGAACTGCGAGGCTATTTTGTAAACATAGAACGGAGGTCTCCCGCGAGATACCAAACGCGAGACACAGCCAAGTTAAACCGTTCTCGGAAGTCATTGTCACGACGCTTTGCAACCCTTGGAGTTATTATGGAACCATAGCGGGTCTGGAAATTCCGAGGCTGTTTTGTAAATCCAGAATGGAGGTGTGTCGGCAGCTGCCAAGTGTTGCTTTCTCGTGGATAGTGATAGCTGAGATTCCAAGGCCATAGTTATACTGGGAAATTCATCTGGGAGCAGCAAGAGAGGCAGAGCAGGGAACTCAATGACCAATGACGGCTTGTCGCTGTGGCTGTTGATGAGACAGGCAATGATAAGAGGGCAGAGGCCTAAATTGTGTGTCGGGGTACAGGAATTAAAAGTGTTGGGAAGGTAGTGGACGTTGATCCGGAGTCGAGGCCGGCAGAAGAGTTGTGAAGCGATGACAGCAGCAGCGCGAGGACATGGGAACAGGAGGAGGGTAGCAATGTGGCCAGGACCGGTGGGAAACGAAGAGACGCAGAGCTCAATATCGAAGGTAAATCACCGCAGTAACTTTCTGTAGTCTCACTTAATGGTGGAGCGAGTAATTCTGAGCGACCGAAGACTGGAGGACGGATAATTCGTGGGTTTTATTGGTTGTCAGAAAGGACTGGAAATGTCTAAGAGTGTAACAGAGTCTAAGTTAAATCTTTTTTTTTGTTATGGTTGTTACACAATATAAATACAGAAAGTATATGAAACCTTACTTGTCGAAGTGTTAATGGATGGAAAAAGTAATTAAAGGATGTGAATAATACCCTTAAGACGTTCAGTTTATATTGCCAAGTCACTTTAACAGTTAGTCTCTCCATCTGTAAGTGTTCTATGTCCTATGTGTCGTCATTTCTTTTTCAGTGTCCGCCGTAATCTTTGTATGACGATATATGAAACCTTACTAGTCAAAGTGTTAATGGATGGAAAAGGTAATTAAAGGATGTGACTAATACCCTTATGACGTTCAATGTATATTGCCAAGTCCCTTTAACAGTTAGTATTTCCACCTGTAAGTGTTCTGTGTCCTACCTGTCGTCATTTCTTTTTCAATGTTCGTCGCAATCTTTGTATGACGATAGGCTAGGTTTATATGTAGTGTCTGTGTTGCTGAATAATTTCCCTACAGTTCGACAATCCTCATGAACAGATGCTGGGTCTTCGTGACTGTCAGATAGGCCAATGATTTTCGTTTGGAATAATTCCCCTTGTCTCACGAGGTGAGTCTTTTATAGTGAGGCTGGCGACCCAAAGTAAGTAGAATTATCAGGGTTGGGAGAGTGAGTGTTAAAGGCAGCCAGTAGCAGTTAACCTCATTTAGGTAGTACATTTAAGGGAGGGAGCATTGCAAGTGTTACCTCTTAATGTCTCCGTTGCTAGCGAACTTTGACATTCTCCTCACGTATAACGTTAGCTTGCGAGTCCACTTTTATGTCATACTTTTGCTGCTGACTAAATACGATGAAAATAAAACAGATCTCGACCAGGTGTGAATAATTTTCTGCAGATTTATTTCTGTATTCTTAGCTTACTATGCGATACATGTTTTCACAAGTCTACAAAAGCAATGCTACGCATTTGATACTAATTGTAACTGAAGTTTCTACCGCAGATGTCTCGCGCTCCAAGCTGCACAGCTAAGTATTTTGAGCACTTCTAATTTTCAGCCTTATGAGGTAAGTCGACGATCAGCGGATGTTGTGCATTCCCTTGGTCTAGACTCAAGTAGTTTCCCTTCACAAACTGAACAACATCATCATTATTTGCACTCAGTTACATATCTTGATTTTTGTTTGCTTTACAGTACGCACTGACAGGGATGTGCAGCCATGCTGACTCCTGTGTGGTGGCCAGCGGCGCTACGTTTCTCAGTTGATGATCCGTGGCGCGAACAACCCGACTGAGGTGGCGCCACAGCTTCTCGGTTGGGTTCAAATCCCGCGAGTTTGGTGGGCAGGGGAGTGCGGTAAACACATTCTGGCGCACCCACGTACACTGGTAGATGTGTGAGACGTTGCATTGTCCTGCTGGTAGATGTCATTGTGTCGAGGAAAAACAAACTGCACGTAGAGATGGGCATGATCCCCGAGGACAGTTGCGTATTTGTATCGATGTGCCTTCCAGAATGACGTGATCACCCAGGGAACATAGAAACATTCGCCAAATCGTAACGCTCTGTCCTCCGGCCTGGACTCTTCCGACGACTGTTGCAGGGTGGTTGATTTCAGACGTTCCACGCCGCAACACGTCAACGGCCACCTATTATATGAATTGCACGAATGATTCCTATAAGGAACGATCCTTTTATACTTATGTTCCCAGGTGCAAGGTGTACACTTTCAAGGATGTAATTTTCATTCGGCTTGTCCTGCCGAATATTTCAGCTAGTAAATCAACAAGATTCCTATGATGGACACTGGATGTCGTGCTCTGCATTTCCAATCCGTAAATAAAGATCTTCCAATGGAACGGATTGCACCTTGAAACGTCCCCTTTTGAACAA
This sequence comes from Schistocerca americana, assembly GCF_021461395.2. Lineage (NCBI taxonomy): Eukaryota > Metazoa > Arthropoda > Insecta > Orthoptera > Acrididae > Schistocerca > Schistocerca americana. The sequence goes on along the minus strand of NC_060120.1, from coordinate 283,607,007 downwards.
TTCTACAAGACTGTGCTTAAACTGACACACAATATTTTTTAGCGCAACGCAATCTGACTTTCAATAATCCCTACAAAAGAGTGGCCCTGACTAACATTAACCTATACCTTTCACAAATCACTTACCTCACAAAAATCTTCGTTACTCGAACTACTGCAATACAGCGAGCGCCACTACTGCCAGCTAAATAAAAGATTCAAACTACGGAAGGCACTAACTACTGATAGGCATAGTTAGCAAATGAAAGATTTTAATAGAGAACAAACAATGTATTTACCCTAATAGTGTTGAAAAATCATAACATACATAGCAGTTCATGACATCCAGTCTTACAAATTTCAAAACTCCGCTATTTCTCTCCCCACATCCACCACTGCTGGCGGCTCACCTCCAACTGCGCAACGCTACGCGCTGTTCACATCCAGCTGCCGCTGCCCAACACTACAATGGCAGACAACAATGCAAACTAGCCACAGACTGCACACAGCACAGCCAGTGATTTTCATACAGAGCGCTACGTAACATTGCCAATAAGAAAACATAAACAGCCTACTTACAACCTTGCGGTACTGGAGACTTCTCCTCCGCCTCGCTTCTTCCCGTTCTTTCCTTGCATTATATGCCCTCGCTTTAAACTGATAGGTGTTGTCGGATACACTGAAATCAGGAACAGGGAAATGCCCTTTTTGCGTTGGACGTTCTACAAGGGGTTCCAAGTGCTCGTTTTGTATCACGGCCATGATGTCATCCTGATGGAATTTCACCCGATTTCGATATCGCTGCAGCTCAACCATCTTCAGTAGCCTGTTGGCAAGATGTACGTCGTTGCCCCTCTGCAGTTCTGGGGTGCGCTGGTACACTTAGCGAGTGTTCGCTTTGAACTTTTGGTGTGAGACGTTCCACTGGCTCTATTGAGCTCCCTTCAATCTTTCTATAGTTATTTGTACCCCTATTGGTCGTAACATTTGTGCTTTCGATTCAGGGGAGAAGGAGTATTTTCCTTAGATAGCCACAGTGGCAAATACTGTCATTTCTAAATTTATGCTTTATGTTTCATTCATTTGTAGATATACTAAACTAAACTAAACTCCGTCCGAACAGGTCTCGGAAGACTCTAACGGTACCGACCGGTCGCCGTGTCATCCTCAGACCTTAGGTGTCGCCGGATGCAGATACGGAGGGGCATGTGTTCAGCACACCGCTCTGCCGGCCGTTGTCAGTTTTCGTGAACAGTGCCGCTAATCCTCAGTCAAGTAGTTCCTCAATCGGCCTCACAAGGCTGACTGCACAGCGCTTGCCAACAGTACGCGGCAGACCCGGACGGTGACCCATCCAAGTGCTAGCCAAGCCCGACACCGCTTAACTTCGGCGTTCTGACGGGAACCGGTGTTACCGCTGCGGCAAGGCTGTTGGCTCTATAGGTACACTGCCTCTACATAGTCCTCGACTACACAACTTATATATAGTCTTCTATTTATTATTGCGTTTCCATGTGTTTGTTCTTTCTCACTCCACGTCTCGTCTGCTAGAGAGAGAGTGTGTGCGAATGTCTATGTGTACTTTTGTTCTCTGGTAGGGAGCCTTTGAATGGTCGTTGCAGTTTAAGCGACTTTTGTGTAGAGACGACGTACCTCATGCTGGGCCAAACAGACATCAGGGGGGACTGGTCGGCAGCTGTTCTACTCATAAATACTGCTGGACCGTATTTTCTCTGCTCATTTTTGCTACTTCTTGATGACCTGTGTCGGCAGTGTGTTCCCCGGCTCATCGGTATGTAAGACACCATAAAACACAGCTCAAAAATTGCACAAATGATTTGGACAGACAAAACATCAAAATAGCAGGACTCAAAAAAATGAAAAATACAACTGAAAACATATTTGAATCTCAAGGTTGTAGAATTTACAATGGAAAACCAGGACAAATAGTTATGAAAAAGTGCCCACAATTCGGAGCAGGATTTATAGTAAATTTTAAAGTGATAGATTCAGTAACTGATTTTAAAGCTATTTCTACACGAATCGCAGCTTTAACTCTGGAAACCACAAACAAGATCTACACTGTCATAAACGCCTATGCACCGCCCAATGAGAAAAATTTTCTAACATGAATGTGGTAGACGTACAAATTTATGGTATCTTTTGAATCAGTCAATAACCCAAGTCAGTAAAAACAACATAAAGATCTTAATAGGAGATTTTAATGCGGGCACCACATAAATAAAGTAACAGAAATGGACAAAGACACGTTGAAATTTGCAGAACACGTGGGGCTCTAAATCTACGTATTTTAAAAGAAAACCAAACAAACTTATGACATGGAAACATCCTGACTGGACAAGAGGAGAGTGGCAGCTAGACCATGTCTGCATGGACAAATTCTTTCATAAAGAAATTCGAAAAGTTAAAGTGCTGAGAGGAACAAACACAGGTTATGATCATTATTTAGTCAAAATCAAATTCACACCATTAAGGAAAAAAAGAGAGAGAACAATTGGAGATAAAAGAACGTATGACCCACATAAATTAATCAAAAAAGACAAAAATTAAAAAAACACACACAAAATACAATAGTAACCGATAATCTTGAGGAACTAATACCAATTTTAAAACAGCGTGCTGAAGAATCGGCCCCAGCAAATCTACGTAAAAAAACATGCCTGGTGAACTACAGTATGTGACGAAATACATAATGAAAGGCATCAGGCTACAAAATTTCAAACTCACAAAACAGAAGAAAATGCAGCTAATCTGAAAATACAGTAAAAATTGTCTCAAATTATCAGAGAAAAAGCGGCAACACCAAAAGGATCTTCTGAGCTCCACTGAAGAAAACTTCTACTAAACCAATTCCAGAGAGAATTTCACAGCTTTTGATAAACAATTACTTAATTACAACCCTCCTACACTATTGCTGAGAAGTATAGATGGAAGAATAGACAATAACAACAAGGAAAACACAGAAATCATGGCAGAAGCATTAAATAGGCTCCTGAACTGTGATGAACCTGAAAATCCTCAAAAATACACAGAAGCACCATTGTAAAAACCAAACCATAAAATATAAACCCACCTACAGTACAAGAAATAGAAATTGCACTTAAAGAAATGAGAAACTGGCGAAAATCAAGTGTCTGCCGAAATGTGGAAGTATGCTTGTAAAACAACTGAGACATCTTTACATATCATTTCACAAAAAAATTGGGCAATAGAAAAAATTCACATAATAATGGATCTTAGCTATAATTAACCCACTTTATAAGAAAGAAGACAAAAGTGATTCAGACAACTATAAAGGAATCTCGCTCTTGGGCTGTACCTACAAGATTTTTTTCAAGATTTTATACAATGGGATCAAAGAACAACTGAATAAGGAACTGGGGAATACTAAGGAGGCTTCAGACCTTGGAGAAGCTGTGCCAAACAAATAATTACTCTGAAAGTAATCATGGTGTATTACAGCAAATGAAACAAGCCTCTGTCATTTGCATTTATAGCTTGTAAGAAAGCATATGATTCTGTCCACAGACCCTCACTGTTAAAAATTTTGAGACATTTCGGACTCCACCCAAAATTAATTAAAATGATAGAGCTTAGCTTAACAAAAACAAATACGAAAATTAAGTTCAGAGAGAAACTTACTGAATCGTTCTGGGTAAAAACTGGTTTAAGGCAGGGAGATGGCCTGTCACCACTTATTTTTAATTGCGCCCTTGAATACGTAACGACGGAATGGTACAAGTACAATACTAAGAACATTAAGATTGGAACACAAAAAGACGACATAAAGTTGAACTGTTTAGGATTTGCTGATGACCTCTCTCTTCTTGCCAACAACATTCATGAAACCGCACAACAAATACAATCATTACAGGAAACAGTCCACAGTATTGGCCGAAAAAAAAAACATCTTCTGGAAAAAACATAAATAATGCTAACGAAACCGCCACTTGCAAACAAAATTAGAATTGGAGAACACGACATAAAAATTGTTGAAAAGTTTGAATCTTGGCAGAAATAATAACACGAATAAACAAACTGATCAAAACACATTATGTTACCAAGAACACATATAACAAAAAATGCCTCTCAATAGCCATAAAACAGAAACACCACAAAATATTCGCACAGACGCAAATAAGGTATTCTAGCGAAACTATATGTAAAACAACCAACACTGTAGCAATAAACAGATTACTCAGAATGGAAAGAAGGATAGTCAGAACATGTATAAATAAAAAATACCAAAAAGACGGAGTTTGGAGAGTAGCTTCAAATGAAACAGTTTATAAAGAAATAGAATCAGTGACAAGTACAATGAAAAAGAAACGGATCTCTTTCCTAGGACATTGGATGAGGACAACAGAAAGTAGAATAAACAGGAGAATAATTGAGAAGTTATGAAATAGTAAGAGTGGCATTAAATGGATCGCAGAGATCAAGGAGGACATGATAAAATTACAGATTACGTTGGAGGCATCACTTCAGTATAGACTCTTTACCGGACAGAAACGTTACCCATTACGCTAAACCAACAGGCTTGCCACTCCTTATAAATATTGTCTTACGCCTTGCTAAAAACGTTAATCGTAGATAATTATGTTATTCATTGAAATTTAATTATAACAAATTGTACGATGAACAATGCGTTTTGGGTGGATATTCAGTGTGTCGCTGCTTTCAAATAGCTTACTCTCATAATACGTTCGTTACAATAATTCTTTTGCCATGAATATGATGCCTCTCATTATTTTATTGGAACGAATCACACAACTAACAACGGTTTTTCCAATGATTCTCAATTTTTGAAATGAATGCCAACATGGCGCCTCACAACTCTGTGCTGAAGGGAGACGGCGTGCGTGTGGCGTAGGTGGCGTTGTTCCATCTCATTGGTCAACGCTCAGACGCACGCTCAGAATATCTGACATGCCAGATATTGCTCTGCACGTTGGGAAAGACTCCCGAACGTGCTATTCCACGCTATGACGTCAGAAACTCGGCACGCTCAACGCTCAACGTTCGCATGCACGATCCGTGTGCTGACGGCTTTACCATGTGCTATGAGGGGACACGGCCACTAGCTCCATAAAATGTTTTGCCTTTTGATGATGTTTGGCTATACTACCAGCGACCTGCTCCATCTCGCCTTGACACATCGCCATGAGCCAACTGCACACAGAAGTGGTCTTGTATCATCGGACCACTTCAGATGACATATGCTAGTGAGATTGCTGTCCTCACAGAAAGTGAGGAAGAATTGTGTGACCTGTTGAAAAGAACGAAGAGTCTAATGAGAACACACGATGGCCTGACAACGGATGGAAAAAAAATGAAAGTAAGTAAATAAATAAATGTCGTAAGGCATTGTTGGCTGGAAAATCCCATGTGGTGGATTGAACTGCCGAGCAGAAACGGTGCTCTTTCTCTAGCCACATTCGCATCTTTCCTTCCAGATGTATGAGAGTTGTGTCGTATGTGAATTTGTTGAGTGAAGATGATGTAATGGGTACTTATCTAGGGTTGTGTTGTATTTGTGTTGTAGGATGACGATGAAAGAAGGGAGAGGGTGTCACCCAGAGCTGGCACAGGGGCAACTCTTCCCAGATGGCACAAAGGTGGCTGCCGAGCTTATCGTGCCAATCTGACAGACGGATCACCATCGAGAGCCTCATGAGTATTCACTTCATGAGAGGCTGCAGAGAGATATGCAATGTAATCCAGGGCATTCTACATCTACATCCATACTCCGCAAGCCACCTGACGGTGTGTGGCGGAGGGTACCCTGAGTACCTCTATCGGTTCTCCCTTCTATTCCAGTCTCGTATTGTTCGTGGAAAAAAGGACAGATCCTTTCAAGACCCTTCAGGACAAACATATCACACTGCCAATAAAAATTAACAAACAGAGAATGGGAAGGCTGACTTTGGATGAGGAGAGAAGGGCACGATCTGAAGAATGAAAATTTATTGGGTCATCAACAAACAGAATAACTTAGTTCATAATATTGGCTGAAGTGGTCCATTGTAGGTCATAAAATAAATAAATAAAACAGACAACTGCTGTTAAGACTTGACACTGAATAATAGAGCGATCATGATGGTTGTTCTTCATAAGGAATTTAGCCGAAGGCCGAACTTTGTACTCTTGATGACTGCGCGCCTCGCCTGGGCCCATCAACACCGACTTGGACTCTTGATGACTGGAAACATGTTGCCTGGTCGGACGAGTCTCGTTTCAAATGTATCAAGCGGATGGATGTGTAAGGTATGGAGACAACATCTTGAATCCTTGGATCCTGCGTGTCAGCATGGGACTGTTCAAGCTGGTGGAGGCTCTGTAATGATGTGGGGCCTGTGCAGTTGGAGTGATATGGGACCCCTGTACTTCTAGATACGACTCAGACAGGTGACACGTACTTTAAGCATCCCGTCTGATCACCTGCACACATTCATGTCCATTGTGCATTGCGATGGATTTAGGCAATTCCAGCAGGAAAATGCGACGTCGCACACGTCCAGAGTTGCTACAGAGTGGCTCCAGGAACACTCTTCTGAGGTTAAACACTTCCCGCTTCCACTGTCCACCAAACTTCCCAAACATGAACATTATTGAGCATATCAGGGATGCCATGCAATGTGCTGTTCAGAAGAGATCTCCACCTCCTCGCACTCTTAGTATTTATGGACAACCCTGTAGGATTCATGAATTCAATTCCCTCCTGCATTACTTGAGACTTTAGCCAATTCCATACCATGTCGTGCTGCGGCACTTCTGCGTGCTCGCGTGGACCCTACATGATGTTAGGCAAGTGTACCTGTTTCTTTGGCTCTTCAGCGTATTTATCCTTCTCCAACATCCCTAAAAGTCCTTAACATTTTCAGGGAATCACCTTGTAGAATCATTTGGCATCTACAACCACGTGCAGTATAAAATATACTCGAAAAAAAAAAACATTCAGAGTAATCGATAGGTAACTCATTCGACAATGACGCAGCTTTGAGCCCTCATGATATCATCATTCGACAATCCCACCCGCACAAAATGTTGTCCCCGGGCATTCTCCTGAATAGTATGCTCACATCTTGTAACAAGACCATAACGAAGTATGAATGTACTTGTCAGCTGCAGTGTACACGGTATTAAGAGTGTTTGCGGTCGTGTCAGACCAGAGTACAGTACCAGAACAAGGAGTCTTCCTTTGCGGTGGGCTGGCGGCCAGGAGCGGGAGAGTTACGGCCGACTTGTCCACCCAGTGGGCCATCGCGTCGTGTTAGCACCTGCAGCCGCCAGCCTGCGCCCGAAGAGCAGCAAATAAAGGCGGCGCCACAGTAGAGTGGGGGCCCCCCGCCTGTCCCCGGCTAGGCTGCGACTTGCCGGCTGTGGGGTAGCCACTGTGCGTCCAGGGCAATGTCGCTCAGGTTCAGCGACATGAGAACGTCGCCCCTAAGAAACCTTCCAGCAGCTGATTGAACGTATGCTTACGAGAGTGGAATCTGTCGCCAAGGCTAAGGGTGGGCCAACACCACACTGAATTCCAGCATTACCGATGGAGGGCGCCACGAACTTTTAAGTCATTTCCAATCAGGTGTCCGGATACTTTTGATCACATAGTTTACTTCTCTGGACACAGTGTTTAGTCTAATCTCTTTCTCTATGGAGAAGTATATAGCGTTATACGCATTTCTCTGTTAGCATTCCTTCTTCAGGCCACAAGTGGCCCATCGGGACCATCCGACTGCCGTGTTATCCTCAGCTGAGGATGTGGATAGAGGGGCGTGTGGTCAGCACACCGCTCTCGCGATCGTTATAATGGTTTTCTGTGACCGGAGCCACCACTATCGGGTCGAGTAGCTCCTCAATTGGCATTACGAGGCTGAGTGCACAACGAAAAATGGTAACAGCGCATGGCGCCCTGATGGTCACCCATACAAGTGCCGGCCACGCCCGACAGCGCTTAAATTCGGTGGTCTGGTAGGAACCGGTGTATCCACTGCGGTACGGCTTTACCCATTTCTCTGTTGAGCAATGTTTAAAAACTTTTCCGAAACTGTTGCAATATTTCTACCATCAGTGTGGTGTGAGCTGACTATGTAGTGCACTGATAGCCAGAAAAAAGCGCAGCAGAAGTTCTTACATTGACTTTATCGACTGCCTGGTTTAGTGCCATATTCCCTGTTGTACAGAGGAAAATAAGACAAAGACGTTGAGTATATGCACAGGGGAAAATGGGCGCTGTCCGGGAACGGAAACTACGTTCGAGGTGCTCGACAGATTTCAAGCTGCTGTCATAGGTTGTGGTGACGACATGAATGCTTTTGATCCTCTGGAGCTTATAAAACGTCGTCAGGGGTTGTATTTCCTTTTAAATGAACATGAAGAGTAACAACCGCAAAAAACGTCTTTTCATAAAAGATCGGTTTCGGTTTGTTTTAGACCATCTTCAGACCTACCACCCTGATGGTAGACGATGGTGGTGAACGGAGCAGGCGCTATGACACCACAAACGCAGTTAGAAAGTTCTCAAGATGGTCTAAAACGGACCGAAACTGGCAACCTTGTAAAAAAAGAAGTTTCTTGCGATTCTGACTGTTCATGTTCATTTTTAAGTAAAAATAAACCGTTGTTCTTCAAGAGAAATGTTCTAAAAAATTACGCATTTCCTTTTCGTTGTTCAGTAGGAGGCAATAGTCCCTTGAAACACGTACGGATTTGTTACGCTAGTTCCCCCTCTAAACTCGTGTTCAAGGCATGTCCTCCAATCATGCAGGGATCTGAAACGCAAACTGATCTTCCAAACACGCAATTAAGGCAATGCATGGAATATAGCCACGAAGTTGCGGTGCTTATTTCACGCCGCTCGCGTTTGGTCCGTCGCTCTCGTTTGATTTCACTGCCCAGCGTTCGAGTTTACGTTTCTAGCGTATTCTGTAGGTTTATATGGAACATTCCAAGGACATACTCGGTGGTATTGTGAGCAATTTTGACACAGTAAAATATGATAGAGAGAAGGATGTAGAATTCGATGCCCTCTATCTTGTGAAGGTGACTGCAACGCGGAGTGTGGTCATTTCATTGAAAAATTTTGGGAGTCAACACATAAAAATTTGATTACGATGAGACGTTATTCGCAGCAGGTACGATATGAGTTTAGAAAAGTATATATATATATATATATATATATATATATATATATATATATATATATATACATATATACGTCATCTTTCGAGGACAAAAAGAGAGACTCGACTAGAAACTTTAATTGTATAGCAGCTATAGGAATCAAGTTTCTGAAAAAAATTCACCATTAATGGGATGGGGATTGAATGTCCTAATAGAGATTAGCTGCAGTTCTTCCCACCGGATCACGGTTATTTAGTTGACCTTGTGTGATAATAAGGAACAACAGACGTGTTTGTCGCCGTCATCCTCGTGTCTGTGGTGGTCCTTACGTTTCTTTTGTGAAGTCCTACGCCAAGAATGATACTCGTTTGGTGGTGCTTCAGTAGCCTAAGGTGCACTTCACTGTTACAGTGCTTTTAAATTACGGGTAGTGCCTGCTTAGTTTTAAAGCTGTGAAGCCTCCAACTTGAATTGAGGCTTAGTTTAGAGTACGGTAAGTGCCTGTGTGGGCAGACTGTTTGTTTTGAGGGCGTATTGACGTAGTAAGTGGCGCCAGGCTAATTGAGGTACAAATTGTGACTTCTCTAGTTTGAGTAAGTTTGTGTGTGGCTTAGAGCTGCCGCTGTTTGCTCGTTATGTGCACTACTTTGAATTACTAATTGAGCACCTACAGAAACGTTAGCTGCATTACTGATTGATGGAGAATGCTCGTTTGTGTCCATTCTGTGTGTGTGTGTGTGTGTGTGTGTGTGTGTTTTTTTTTTTTTTTTTTTTAATTTTCAAAATTCACTGTCACCTGATTTTCAGTAACGCATTTCCGGTTTACTTCAATGGCAATTTGTAACGCGAACAATATGAAGTCAGAACTTGTCCAGGTTTTCCTATTAAATTCGCTTAAGTAATGTTTCTCTCTTCAACTTTTTTGTTAACGTCATCGAACAGTGGTGTTGTACCTTGCCGCACTGAGTGGCCGCGCGGTTTGAGGCGCCATGGCACGGACTGCGCGGCCCTCCGCCAGAGGTTCGAGTCCTCCCTCGGGCATGGGTGTGTGTGTTGTTCTTAGCATAAGTTAGTTTAAGTTTCTTTAAGTAGTGTGTAAGTCTAGGGACCGATGACCTCAGCAGTTTGGTCCCTTACGAATTCACACACATTTGAACATTTGAACACTTGTTGTGCCTTGCAGTGTGATCTAGTCACTTATTCAGTTCCATTACAGAGCGTGATAGTTCCACTTTCTCTGCGCCTTGCTCCTTCTACATCTACATTTACATATATACTCCGCTAGCCACCAAGCAGTGTGTGGCGGAGGGCACAATTCGCGCCAAAGTCATATTTCTCCCCCCAGTTCCACTCGCGGATCGCGCGAGGGGAAAACGACTGTCTGAAGGCCTCAGTACGAGCTCTTACTTCCCTTATCTTTGAATGGTGATCATTATGTGATTTGAAAGTTGGTGGTAATAATACATGCTCTACATCCTCGGCGAAGATTGGATTTCGGAATTTATCGAGCAGCTTTTCTGTTTAGCGCGTGGTCTGTCCGCAAGTGTGTCCCATTTCAAACTTTCTATGAGATTTGTAACGCTCTTGTGATGGCTAAATGTACCAGTCACGAATCTTACCGCTCTTCTTTGGACCTTTTCAATCTCTTGAATCAGACCCAACTGGTAAGGGTCCCATACAGACGAACAATACTCTAAGACTGAACGAACTAACGTATTGTAAGCAATTTCCTTTGTTGAAAGACTGCATCGCTTCAGGATTCTACCAATAAACCGCAATCTAGAGTTCGCATTACCCGTTACTTGTGTAATCTGGTCATTCCAGTTGAGATCATTTCGAATAGCCACACCCAGATACTTGACTGATGTTACCGCTTCCAAAGACTGATCATTTATTTTGTGCTCATACATTAATGGGGATTTTCGCCTTGTTATACGCAGTAGGTTACACTTACTAATATTGAGAGATAACTGCCAGTCATTACACCACGCATTAATTTTCTGCAAATCCTCATTCATTTGTTCACAACTTTAGTGTGATACTACTTCCCTGTAGACTACAGCATCATCGGCAAACAGTCTAGTGCCGCTATCAATATCATCAACCAGATCGTTTATATAAATCATAAAAAGGAGAGGACCCATTACGCTGCCCTGGGGCACACCTGAAGTTACTCTTGTTTCTGTTGAAGTTACCCCATTCAAGACGACATACTGCTCTCTGTCTGTTAGAAAAGTTTCTATCCAACCACATATGTCATTGGATAGACCGTAAGTGAGCACTTTTTGTAGCAACCGACAGTGCGGAACTGATTCGAACGCCTTTCGAAAGTCGAGAAATATGGCATCAACCTGGGAGGCGGTATCTAGAGCCTGTTGTACATCATGCACAAAGAGGGCCAACTGTGTCTCGCATGACAGCTGTTTCCTAAAACCGTGCTGGTTTCTGCAGATGAGCTTCTCAGAGCTCCTTCGGCAGTGGATGAGGTGCGTGCCATCGTTGCCATCCTTGCTGTATTAGCTCTGGTGGTACGGGTCCTCGCTTCCAGTACTTGGATCAATGAAGGGACATTGGGCATCTCAATGGCTTTGCTGTTGATGCGGTTTAGAGAAAAAGGAAAGAAACAAAAAAAGGAAAAAGAAATTTTACAATCAAAATTTGTCAGCCCAGCTCTTCCACTCTCCATTTCCCACGCTCTCTGCATGTATCAGTGGGTTCACAAATCTCAGAAGATATCCTTAGATGTTACCAGTATGTATTGTTTATCAATATATCCACTATAAAATGCAACCAAATTAAACAGAGATTACTTTTTCTGGGGCAAGTTACTAAATTCGTATATCTTCTAGAGCTCACTACAAAATGTATCTATTTCTCTTTCAACAACAAAATATACAATGTCAGTGGATTAGCAATAAGTGCCAGCATATCTAGAGCAACAAAAGCTATTCAGCAGAAACCTCCCATAAACACAAAAGATTCAGTTTTACGAAAGTTATGATCATACATACATCATTAGTGATGACAATAAAGATGATTTCCATCCTGTCTTTTCGTTTTCAACAATGTGAATACAAACTTGTAATTCCACATGAGCATGATAAGAACAAGACAACAGTTTTCTTGATCTAGCAAGAATCCATTGAGTGATGGAAACCACCACACAGAAATTGAAACCATCAAACAGAAGACTATAGCTAACAGATAACCAGCCTTAACTTGTAGGCAATCTATCTACAAACAATCTGTGTGCCAATAAGAAACAAATTACAAAAAAATAATGATAAGCAACATGTATACCAATAGTATGTGTCTTGAATCTCTCAAAAAAAGTCAAATAGCTTTAAGATCTGCTGTACCAGAGCAGCTTCCTGCACAGGCTACTCACAACAATGAAAACCATCTCAATATTTATACAAATTCTGAAATCTATGAAATTGTTAGATTTGGATGTCCTGTTACATATTAGAAGAAACTACATGTAACTACAATGTACAGTTTAAAGAATACATCAAAGCCTTCTGCTACAATACTATTCATTCATCAGTAAGATCAAACAAAATTGAAAATATAAACAATAACTTGAACATAATTTAAGAAAGATATAATACTGACATATATGAACAGCTTCAGATTTTCATACACAATAGGTAGATTGGACAAAAACTATTAGAGGAATTCATCCAACGCAGACAATTTTTTAAAAGTTTTCTAAAATAAATTAATGTTGTATAAGTAAAGTGTTGCCAACTTTTAAGTGTAATTTTCATAGAAATAAATTCTTAAGTTGATTATAGTGTGTGATGCTTTAACATAAATCTAAAAATCCATATTAATGATGAAGACCAAAGTTCCATTCTGCTTTAAAATTAAAATCTTCAATTTTGTCCTGTTACATATCATGTAGAATGAAGACTTCCACAACAGTAATACATAGCAAGAATGTCGTAATGTTTGTGTGGCTAATATCATTCCACTGTAAGACTTGCAAAATACTATGAGTATGTAACTAAGACATATAGTGCTCTATGACATTCGTCTAGTTATGCAGCAATGTAGAAATGTGTATAGCACTTTCCATGGTATAAATTATGCCAATGTTTCTTCTCCAGTGCTGGTCAACATATAATCTTCTTTCCCACATCGCTGTCTGGCAACCAAACAACATGTGCATGTAACAAGCAAATGTCATGTTGTAGAAACATCCCACCTCATGACAATAGCATAAGCATTGAATGTTTAGTAGAGTTTAAAATAAAAGTGACTGAAGTTGTAAACTGATGATGTTTTGTGTATTATCTAGCCCTTGAAAAACAGCCAGTTATAGATGAAGTATTTTCCAGTCAATTTGGTAGTGGGCTGAATCATTTCAGTTTTGTTTGCTTTGAGTAAGTCGGTTGCTAGTTTTGAGTGGACAATATTTTAGTTCTGCATTAAAGGTAGACATTTCTCCTTCAGTGAAAATGATGTTATTAACATTGATTATCGCTAGGTCGTAAGTACATTTTTTGGGCGGGAATGTAAATAAAAGTCTTTGTTTTTTCAATGACCACCCCCACCCTCATGTCAAGTTGAGCTGGATAGTGATAATTCATGAGAATGAATACATAAGAAATGATTTCTTTCCAGAATAAGAACATCATTTAGATTATGATACGATAAGCTTAGAGTCGACATGAGGAAAGCTACTGAAGAAACCACAATATGGTGGATTTCGAATACCCCAGAATATTTCGAGTGAAAGGGTTATCTCAGCTGTAAATGTCATAGCTTCGAGACTTGTGGAAGAAATGGAAACAATAGTTTTAGATACTAACAACAGTATGCAGGGATTTTGTTGAATGATAAAAGTTCGTTACAATTTTTATCTTCTTAGGTAGGTAATGAAATAACCTTATGTTGCCCATGCTGGAATGTTGTGAGGAAATGCGTTTATAACAACAAAAGTTCAATTATCTACATCAGTCACTCTTGTCATTTCATGTCATGACGTGTTTCGAGAGTTTATATTCTCATCTTCAGTTGGAATTATGATATTATTTTACAGATTTGCTAGCTGGATGCAGACAGTTGTTTGTTGTGGTTCCATTTTACTACAAAAACGTGTAACAGGCACTTGTTAGCGTAATGTGGCTTTAAGATTATACATTTTAAACGATGATAGAGTTACTTACAATCTATTCCAGTGCACAGGAACATGTGGTTCTTCATAGATATATATTTTTAACTTAGTTTGTCTCACAAAACATGAACCAATAATGTAAACAAACTAAAGATTATAACGTTGTTAAGATGTAGTGCCTTACCTCAGAGATCAATCATTACTAACTTAAATTGTTGACAATGGATACATATGACAATTACAACATTTTTTCATTCTTTATAACAACTTGTTAAAAGTATTACTATTGCATATACACGAGAATAAAGATGCAAATAAAAATAATATAAAAGATCTAAGATAATAAAATTTGAACACTTAGTATCAACATTATCTAATTCTTATTGTTTCTGTACAATGCTTTGGGAATTACGCTTTATTAAGATCACTCAGGAACCAGGAAGTGGAAAGAATTACAGTGTATCATCTAGTATGTCCGTGAAGCTCTTAAAGAAGCTCATTGCCACTGTATCAGCATTTTCATTTAGTTTGTTCTGTCAGTATTTTCCACTGTGGATGAAAATTTACCATTGTTCATAGAGATTGAGTTTGTGGTCTTTGTTTATTTTGTGAAGTATTATTATATCATCTATGTCATCAAAGGAAGGTTTTGTGTCCTGAATGTAGCTATGGCAGATACATTGGGTGCATTAATGTGTTCTTTGAATCTAGTTTGGAAGCTTCTTCCGGCTAGACTGACACATTCTAAGGGGCACTAACTGCATTTTATCTTTACTGGTTTTTGTATGGAGTGACACTCTGTTATCTAATCTATTGTTGTTGGAGAAAGCAAGTCTTACATTGTATGATCTCAACACACTAGCAGTTTTTGCGACATGGTACCAAAGTAGGGGTGGGGGGCATGCTGTCCTGATGTCTATCTGCTTCTTGTTGTTTTTTATGGTTCTATCTGTTCCTTTCCTCACTTCCTTAGGTATTTTTCTATGAGTGTAGGTTGAAAACCATATGCAGCTGCTGTCTATTTGATGACCTTAATTTCGTTTTGGAGCATTTAATTGCTTAATGGCATTTTGTGTGCTCTGTGCAACGTCAGTCTGTAAGCTGTTGCGTATGTGCAGGTGGCATGAAGAAGCATGGATATTGACATATGTAGTTGTGGGTTTTCTGTAAATACTAAGTATGTGTTCACTGGTTTTTTTTCTGGTGATAGTGAAATCCAAAAAGTTTATTGAGTTCTGACTTTCACATTCACAAGTGAACTGAATGTTCTTGTGCATGATGTTGAATGCTTGAATTAATGTCTCAACGAATTGTTCGTTTTCCGTCTCTGTTGTTAGTAAAGTGTCATCCACATGTTGTTGTTGTTGTGGTCTTCAGTCCTGAGACTGGTTTGATGCAGCTCTCCATGCTACTCTATCCTGTGCAAGCTTCTTCATCTCCCATTACCTACTGCAACCTACATCCTTCTGAATCTGCTTAGCGTATTCATCTCTTGGAGACCAAGAGATGAATACGCTAAGTAGATTCAGAAGGATGTAGGTTGCAGTAGGTACTGGGAGATGAAGAAGCTTGCACAGGATAGAGTAGAGATTTTTACCCTCCACGCTGCCCTCCAATGCTAAATTTGTGATCCCTTGATACCTCAGGACATGTCCTACCAACCGATCCCTTCTTCTAGTCAAGTTGTGCCACAAAATTCTCTTCTCCCCAATCCTATTCAATACCTCCTCATTAGTTACGTGATCTACCCACCTTATCTTCAGCATTCTTCTGTAGCACCACATTTCGAAAGCTTCTATTCTCTTCTTGTCCAAACTGGTTATCGTCCATGTTTCACTTCCATACATGGCTACACTCCATACAAATACTTTCAGAAACGACTTCCTGACACTTAAATCTATACTCGATGTTAACAAATTTCTCTTCTTCAGAAACGATTTCCTTGCCATTGCCAGTCTACATTTTATATCCTCTCTACTTCGACCATCATCAGTTATTTTACTCCCTAAATAGCAAAACTCCTTTACTACTTTAAGTGTCTCATTTCCTAATCTAATCCCCTCAGCATCACCTGACTTAATTCGACTACATTCCATTATCATCGTTTTGCTTTTGTTGACGTTCATCTTATATCCTCCTTTCAAGACACTGTCCATTCCGTTCAACTGCTCTTCCAAGTCCTTTGCTGTGTCTGACAGAATTACAATGTCATCGGCGAACCTCAAAGTTTTTACTTCTTCTCCATGAATTTTAATACCTACTCCGAATTTTTCTTTTGTTTCCTTTACTGCTTGCTCAATATACAGATTGAATAACATCGGGGAGAGGCTACAACCCTGTCTCACTCCTTTCCCAACCACTGCTTCCCTTTCATGCCCCTCGACTCTTATAACTGCCATCTGGTTTCTGTACAAATTGTAAATAGCCTTTCGCTCCCTGTATTTTACCCCTGCCACCTTCAGAATTTGAAAGAGAGTATTCCAGTTAACGTTGTCAAAAGCTTTCTCTAAGTCTACAAATGCTAGAAAGGTAGGTTTGCCTTTTCTTAATCTTTCTTCTAAGATAAGTCGTAAGGTTAGTATTGCCTCACGTGTTCCAACATTTTTACGGAATCCAAACTGATCTTCCCCGAGGTCCGCTTCTACCAGTTTTTCCATTCGTCTGTAAAGAATTCGCGTTAGTATTTTGCAGCTGTGACTTATTAAACTGATAGTTCGGTAATTTTCACATCTGTCAACACCTGCTTTCTTTGGGATACGAATTATTATATTCTTCTTGAAGCCTGAGGGTATTTCGCCTGTCTCATACATCTTGCTCACCAGGTGGTAGAGTTTTGTCATGACTGGCTCTCCCAAGGCCATCAGTAGTTCTAATGGAATGTTGTCTACTCCCGGGGCCTTGTTTCGACTCAGGTCTTTCAGCGCTCTGTCAAGCTCTTCACGCAGTATCTTATCTCCCATTTCATCTTCATCTACATCCTCTTCCATTTCCATAATATTGTCCTCAAGTACATCGCCCTTGTATAAACCCTGTATATACTCCTTCCACCTTTCTGCCTTCCCTTCTTGGCTTAGAACTGGGTTGCCATCTGAGCTCTTGATATTCATACAAGTGGTTTTCTTTCCTCCAAAGGTCTCTTTAATTTTCCTGTAGGCAGTATCTATCTTACCCCTAGTGAGACAAGCCTCTACATCGTTACATTTGTCCTCTAGCCATCCCTGCTTAGCCATTTTGCACTTCCTGTCGATCTCATTTTTGAGACGTTTGTATTCCTTTTTGCCTGCTTCATTTACTGGTCATCCACATATGTTTTGTAAAACTTAATATGTTGTGTACACGGGCAGTTGCTATTGAACAATTTTTGCTGAAGGTGGTCAATGAATATGTTAGCTGTGGCCCTATGCTGGAGCCTATTGCTAGACCATTTGGTTGTCTGCATACTATATTAGTGATGGGTGAACCAGAAACAAGACCTATGTTAATATGCGTCATTGAGTCAACGTTTTTACGAGCAGTATATTTTAATCAACACAAAACTACTTATTACGGTACACGAAAAATTCCGAAATGTATCACAACCATTACCATTATGTTTAGTATAACTTGTAAGACCATAGGTTTTCAATTTTCTTACGAATTCAACGATAAAAATTACAGTATAAACTCGCGGAGTTCACGTCATCCTTTGATCAAACAATACCTTTGGGTTTGTTCTCGTGATACTGCGTTAATTGTTACTTTGTATTTCGGAAAGATGTTGGAGTGGACGTTATATTTGCATACTTTTGTTAACGGGTTCTCACGGTACGGTGGAGTAGGCTGGTGAGTGGATTTCCAAACGTAAAGCAGTAAGTTGTAACTTGTTATTACGTTTTATTGTGCCAGTTGCTGTATGTGACGTGATGTTTTTCGTCTCGTTCAGTCTGCGATCTCTTTCTTCATATTGGATACAAGTTAAGTAATGACAGGTCGTAGGCCAGCACGGCGAGCTAGTTATTACCGGGGCAGAGTTGGTGTCGTCAATGAATGATTGCGCCAGAGCCGCTTCTTTCGCAGCCGAAGCAGGCGGACGGCCGGTGTGGTCCCGTGTACGAGCAATAACAGGCCCCGCTCGCCGTGATTCACATAATCATTAGTATCGCCGGTGGTCAATTACTGGGAACGAAAGAAATGTGGAAGCTTTAAATTAGAGTGCGGCGCTTCTTGCTCGGCACATAATTAGCTGGCGACTTCTGCCGATATTGTCCCGGAGCGCATGCGCAGAGCGGGGGCAAAAATGCCGGCGTGGTAGGCGGTAGGCGGTGCCTTTTAGGGAAGACGCGCCTACTGCGCATGGGAAGCCGACAGCACAGCCACACAAAGGCTGCCTTTTTCCCTCTGTGATCTACCGACCCGCCGCTGCACCTGAATAAGCGACAACAACGAACTGCAGGCCACACGTCCTACCAGCATATAGTCTATTGCGGGCTTTGCATCAGTTGCGCTTTCTTTGTTAGTCGCGTACAAACGTACTGCACCAAAGTGTCTCCACGATTGATTCGCACAACAGTCCAGCGCCGTATAGCCTCACCGAAAGCGACAACACATGCAGTGTGCACATGACAGCAGTGAACACAGAAATGGACAGTGCGCTAAATTTACTTAATCGTATAAATGCTATTTATCCTTCGCGACAGTGGCGTAGAACCACTTTTTACTAGTGGAGCTGTAAGATTCTCACATGTTTCCTACTACTGTAAATAACTCATCTTCACTGTACTAGGACAAAGATGAATGAGCGCACTCCATGAGTAGTAAACCAGATCGATGACTCTGAGTTTACTTTTTATCTATGGTTAGCACTCTCGTCAGTCACTTGTGCAGCGCCGGGGCTTTCTTATTTGAGGCATTGTAGCGAGCAGTTGAGTTGTCAGAGAATGAGTCTGTTTCTTGTGAATCTGGGATAAGCTATCTGGAATAAAAAACTTCCTGGCAGATTAAAACTGTGTACCGGACCGAGACTCGAACTCGGGACCTTTGCCTTTCGCGGGCAAGTGTTCTATCACCTGAGCTACCCAGCCACGACTCACACCCCGTCCTCACAGCTTTACTTCTGCCAGTACCTCGTCTCCTAATTTCCAAACTTTACAGAAGCTCTCGTGCTATCCGGAATACTTTGAAAACTCACTGATAATACTTTCTCGCTCTTTATGTTAACTGAGAAGTTTCTGAAGGAGTTTTAAAGGTAACGAAGGCATGCGCAACAATGAAATGTTTCTTTGTCAGAACTTTTAATCGAAAGAAATCTTTGCCCCTCAGATAACTAATATCTTTCAAGTTTAGTGATAATTTGATGTCTTTGTTTTCATTATGTCACAACGCAGGTGCTTGAAGTGCTTGCAGTTATTTTAATGAAAGAATTTTGTAATTGTTAGTCTTCTTATGTTGTGCAGCATTTTTTTCAATAATCAAAGTTTGATTTCTCAAGAACTACTTTCTTTACAGCAAAACCCCCTCCATAACCGAATGAGGTAGCTGGGTGGTTAGCACACTGGACCCGCATTCGAGAGGACGACGGTTCAAACCTGCGTTCGGCCATCCTGATTTACGTTTTCCATGATTTCCCTAAATCGCTTAAGGCAAATGCCGGAATGGTTCCTTCGAAAGAGAATGGCCGCTTATCCTTCTCCATCTTTCCCTTATCCGAGCTTGTGCTCCGTCGCTAATTATTTCGTTGTCGACGGGACGTTAAACACTTGTGTTCTCCTCCACCGCCATAGTAAAGTTTAGAGAATTATGTTGTCAGGTGTGCATTGCACCTTACGCCACACGAAATCACAGATTGCTTCTGACAAGCAAAAACAAATGAAAGTAGTAGTGTGTAGTTTATTTTCCTTTAGCGTTTGCTGACTTGTTTTTGCTTTCGACAGCGTCGGTACTCCAGACGCCAAAACGGCATGTTGAGCAAGAAGCAAGCCACTTTTATTTCAGTGTAGATATCGCCTTGCATTCTTGAGCAGACAGTCCGTAGTCGGGATTGTCAGGTGTCATACTAGCAAGCAGATTGATTTTGAGTGAACAATGTTCGTAAATTCAAACATTTTCTTCCGACTACAGCAGTAATTTATTTTTGTGCAGATTCCAAGTCAAACATCGCACTTCATATCACGCAACGATCATAATGTACTTCAGTATTGAGTTTTACTTATCTAGTTTTCTTTGAGCACACAATTACTTTCTTTTGATATTAATGAGACTCAGTTCTTTTATTGCACATTTTGCATTTCATGAAGTGTAAACTTCACATGTGCAACACAGGGCCTACCAATATCCAGTTTTGCTCAGCAGTTGAATACGATATCTAAAGTACACGTTACATAAGGTAAAACT